>NC_140579.1:1217023167-1219745862 GCF_964204655.1 Triturus cristatus | reverse complement strand
CGAGCAGTGAGGAAAAATAGAGGGCAGAAGTGGGCATAAAAGCGAGCAGAAAAGGCAGCAGAAAACGAGCTGAGGTGGCACAAACGCAAGGCAGCAGAGAGTATTAGCCTGCGGGCAAGCTGGACAGGAGAACTGTTGAAGGGGGAGTTAGCACAAGGCTCAATGGGGTTGTGCTGCAGCCTCCATTAAGTAGGTCGGGGGGGGGAGACAGGGCACTGGGTGGTGGGAAGAAGGAAATGGTAGGAAGAGGGAAGAAACGAGCAGAAAGAGGAGAAAAAGGTAAGGAACAAGCAGAGAGGGGCAAAAATAGTGCGCAGTAAAAGGCAGAATATGGGCATAGGAGGCACAAACCTAAGGCAGCAGAGAGTAGCAGACTGAGGACAAGCTGGACGGGAGAACTGTCGTAGGGGGGAGCTGGCACCTTGACTTGCTCCCTCCTACCAAGTCTGGCTTAGTTGTTCTCTTGCATTTAGTTGGTTAACATCTAAAACAATAATCCTACAAGCAATTTGCATCTGCCATCTAGTAGAGAGATCAGCTAACATGTCTCCAAATAAGAACGGTTTCCCAGCTTAAAGAAAGATTACAGCAAATGTCCATTTCATAAAGGTGAAATAGTTGCTAAATCCTTTACCACTGAAAACTTAGAATACAAAATGACCACATTTGTCCCCCATTCACCTCGCCTATTTATGCACTGCAACATGCACTTCATTGGATCTTGGGGTCTATGAATTAACCAAATGCATTTTCTGTTGACTTAAGCTGATCGCTAGAATAAAAACTCAAAGTCCTTTGAAGAAGATTAATAAAGTTGCCCTTTATGTGCATGTAGCGTTAGCTTTTAGCATGCAGTTCATTGTTTATGTTATGGCATATTCAGTTGATGACAAGCTGCATCTCGCTGTACCTTGTGCATTGTTTACTTTCATGCATGTGATTGTTTAAGCTCAGCTCATTTCTTCTCCATGGTATCCACAACCGAGCACCTAGATGCAGTTTGGATTCCCTGGAGATGGGACCTGCAGGAAGTGGGCTCCTACAAATTCACGTGAATAAACTTGTTACTGAAGCACATCTTGCTGCTTCCTGGTGGTACTTACCTCTCAACATATTTGGTGACGAGCGACAACCTGCTGGTACTTATCTCTCAACAGTGAAGATTGTGTCACTAGGGAAAAAATGCCCAAGTATGGCGTGTGAGCCACCTTACCGCACCGAATGCTAAAAAAAAAAATGTCATCCATGTTACAGTTTAATCCACTGATCAGATTCCTATGCCGTATTTGCAGCTAACTAACCCCCTATGTTGAAAGGTGTGATTGCTTCCATCTTCTCGGTTTCTTTCTCAAGATGCCCGACTTCCGTGGCAGAGCCCTTGAACCTGTGTGTGGTGTACAATGCCATCCCAGCAGAGGCAGTGACTTGTCGACGGTTGCAGCACCACATGGGGCCAGTGTGAGAGCAAAAGGGGAAGAATTTGCCAATGACATGCCCAGCCTTGTCCAACGTTAAATACAGATCATTTTGCACGTGGGTAAGCTTGTCGCCTTCGTCCCACCTGCAATTATTTCCTATTTATATTCAAAATTGTGTCATGTGACCCTGGGCCTCACCAATAATTTTGTGAACCTGGCTCCCACGGCTCAGCCAGCGGTCTGTTACACCTCTACTTCTTGCAGGAGCTGTTCTGCAAGCAGGAGAGTTCAGACAGTTTACTTTAATGTTTAGGTTCTAGCACTTCTCACGAGGTGTGGTATTCAGCCCAGTGAGAGCTCAAACTTAACTCAAATGCCAAACGGGAGAGTCTCACTCGTAAGTAGTACAACACGAGCTCTCGGAGTTCTGCTGAAGTGTGACTATAGAAAGGTGTAAGCTCTGTGTTATTGTATTCCACCATACATGCCAACAGAAACGATTCAAAAGGGAGACTCGATTATTTTAGCCAATAATGGCTTTATTTTAAGTCAATGGGGAAAATCCAATTCCACCGATTTGTTTTCTTCAAACCCCCAGATTCAAAATGTTGGCAAATATGGTATTCTATCAATTGTTTGACAGATATTCCTCTCTGGTGCAAGAGTGCAGCTTCCATTATTACAGGTGACTGTGGGGGGCTGCAGGCAGCAATACAAGTGTGCGTTGATACAGGACGAAGGTAGCTCCAGACAGGGCAGTTCACCCGCTCTTCGGCACTCGCCGCCTCGTCCATTCTATCTGCCCGGACAGGCACTGCCCGCTGGAGATTCCTGTTTATGCTTCAGAGACAGCTACGGAGTTACAGTTATATTTTTTCACTTTACCCGCGAAAGCGAAAGGACCAAAGGTGAAGCCTCCGCCTGCTCTTGCGCGGTGCCAGCAGCAGTGGCTCTCGGGAATTGTAGTCTAAATAGTCAGCCCGTGCTGGCAGGAGGCAGCCCTACACGATCACTAACCCGAGAACGGCGTGTGAAGAAGAAAGACTCCCTTTACAGTTTAAAGCTTTTGTTCGTACTGAAGTGTACTGGCACGGGTCCGGCATCGATTATGCTAAACTGGAGAGGATATCAAAACAAAAAGCTTGAACTTGGTGGTGCATGTTGTGCGAGGTTGTGTCTGGGGACTGGGGTAGGGAAAAATTTTGGTGTGGGACTACTGCAGCTAAAATACTTTCGGTTGATAGGAAACTGCACCAGTATCATGGGGATTTTAGCAAATGTGCCGCACATGTCGTTGTTTGTAGAAAAAAAACGTACTCTGTAGCACAGTAAACAAGCGCTCGCCATGATGTTTTCTTTTGCCTTTTTCTGCTGTCCCACTTGGCGGCCTCGCCTTCTAAAAGGTTTCTTATCTTTATGGGGCCATGTGTTCGGCCCCATAAAGATAAGAAACCTTTTACTTCAGAAGGAAAGCAGGCGAGGCCGTCCAAGTGGGACGGCAGAAAAAGCCGAGCGAAAACATCACCAACAGCTCTTTCCCAATGGCTGGTAGCCATTTTGCATAAACGGTGACGACGGCCAATGGGAAAAAGGGGCGGGGCTTAAAGCCCTTTACTGAAAAATCCCCAAAACGTTAAATCTCGCCAGCGAGACTGCGCATGTGCGCAGCCTACGCTAGCGAGATCTAAAAAAGAGGCAAGAGAATACAGAGAACAGAGGACACAGAGCGGAATAGCAGAAGAGCAGACTGCTCTTCCACTAGACCACCAGGGATGAGGCACAGGCAGGAGCCTGCGGGTGGAGGAGGGCCTTGAATCCTTACATGATAGGAGGTCGCACTGGTGCTTAAGGGCAGACCCTTAATAGTGGAGCTGCACGGGGGAGAGCAGTGACTCTGTCCTGGAGGTTAGCTTTTAAACATTTCAACTCTTGCCACTTCTGTGATTGCGTATTTCCAATATACAAGCTAAAATCGTTCCAGGATACCCCAGAAAATCCTGTTTGTGCTCATCACAGAAGTGACAGAGTACCGCAGACGGCGAGACATGCTGACTTGCTTTACGCCTCGCTTGCTCTGTGTCTTTTCATCACTGCGCCACCTGAAGTGCAAGCAAAGTGCCTTTAGCAATTACGTCATCTACTGCTAACTGACGTGGGCCAAGTATCGCTGACCTATCCTCGGAAGGTCTGGATTAGCAAGACTTCCTGAAGGAGACCAGAGCTCTTCTCACAAATACTGAGTGCGTCTCGCTGTCATTGTCCTTAGTGGTTCAGGCAAGTGCTGGTGGTGGCCTAGCTGGCCTAACAAAAGACCAATCCCACCGGGGACATCTGGTAAACACCAAGAGGTCTTCACTGATATTCTTTCATGAAGAGTCCTCTTTTTAACTTTTTGGAATGGTTTGTAGTTTTAGGCATAGTAATGCCAGTTGGGCCATTTTTGAATTAATTCTACCTATTTAATAGTTTTGTTTGTTTCTGGCTGCTTCCAGCCCCTTAACCTTTTAGATACATTGTTTATTAGTTCATATCTACTTATGTCTAGACCGTAAAGTGTGATGTAGATTGATGGGTTGTATTGTGAATGTTGAGTCCTGAATACCACAGCACTCCTTGCAGGATTATCTGAAGAGTGAGTCTTTGACTTCGCCATGTTTTTGAATAGCCTAAATTGTGGAGTAGTGGCAGCTTGGTCAGCGTGTATCAAGCCTCTAGTTTCCCTTCCACCTCTACAGCTAATATAATGATCACTTCTTGTACGTTTTTGGAAACTCTTGTGAGTTTCCATCAGCTCACATAAAGTGTTCCAGTGACGTTAGCATGTGTTTGCAGTCTTTTTATTTATGTAGGTTTTCTGGCGTTGCATAGTCTCTGATGCTGCATCACCTTTATTTCCCAGATATTCATGGCTTTCCTATGACCTTCCTGTCTTGCTTTCTGTACTATCTGTGTTACTTACACTCCGGTGCAGCGATACCTGTATTGCCCTAATATCTTTTCTGCTACTTAATTGTTTGTTTATTGTGCCTAAAAGCAGAAGGGGAACGGTTGTCGCCTGCCGTGTCAGAGGCGAATCACAGACTTCATCAATATGAATACAACTTCCTGTATCAGTAACCTCATGTAACTAAGAGGAGGAAGACTTGTATCCCCACCATCGCCCCGACTACTGCAACAGCCTTGGAGTGCTGCAGGAGCTTCTTGCCAAAGAGCCCAGCTCCTCCCCATTCCTAGTCTCTTGCAGAATGTAGTTACAAGCTCTGGTACTCCAGTGCGCCTACTATTCACCAAGTATTCCAAGTGTGTCACCTGTTCTCCATTTGTATGTCTGGACTTGCTTAGGTGTCACCGATGTGCTGCTTCAATCGCCTCCCTGCTGCTGGTGCTCCTAGGCCACATTGTGTTGTAGTCTTCTAGTGAACATCAGCAGCAGTCGCCATGCAAGCTGCCATATAGATGTTGACGATACCCACTTGCAAACAAGGATCTCTAAGGGCCAGTGACGCGGCTGTGCTGTTAAAGGCTAACCCTCCCACATATAAGGAAGGCTGATTCAGCCTCCTCTGTGGGCATATCCCAGCTCCCTCAAGCTCAGTCAAAAGTCTGAGAGACATCTTCATTCACAGTTGTCCTATGTAGGAAGGTGGAATCTGACTATATGGTTGCCCCCACTTTTTTCCTGGTGTTTGAATGGTTTTTGACTAGTCTGGCTGGGATCCTGCTATCCAGGACCCCAGCCTATCGGCTTACTCCCTTAAATGATTGGTGTGCATATTAGATGCACTAGTGATTGGATACTGTGGTACCTTATGAGCCCCTAGTATATGGTACCTTAGTTACCTAGGGCAGTGGTACTTCACAGGCCTACCAGGGGCTGCAGCATGTATTATGCCACCCCTGGGAAGCATTCACAATCTGACACCACAGGCCTGCTACTGCAGCCTGTGTGAGGTAGTGTTAGCACTCCTCACTGAGGTATAGGTTCCTATATCTCACCATACACACACATATATACCTATCAGTCACCCCTATTGCAGACCCTAACAATCCTGAGGGCAGGGTGCTTGGTTTACTATGTGAGGGGGTGCTTCTGCATGAGCAGGACCCCTCTGCAGCTGGCAGAGTCTATTCTCTGCTGCTGTTTGTGGATGCGGTTAAACCATATACTCTTAAGTGCTTTATAACCTCGCGGTAAATGCTAACTTTGGAATGACTGCATCAAAACATGTCGTGTTTGGTGTCAAACAACTTGGAATCATACCCCCACACCAGTAACTGGTGTGGGAGTATGATCCCACCCTTCTAGAGGGGATGACATGTACCCACTGTACTAAACGGTAGAAATCTTCTAGAGCCCTGGCATCACAAAATGGATGCCACCAGCACAGACACTGGGCTGCCCTCCTGCTGCTGACCGAAACTCGCAGTGGAGGAAGCCCATCAAAAGGTATCCTGTCACAGGGAGGTGTCACCACCTCCCAGACAGGATTTAGTGTATTGGAGCTGGGTGGGTGCACTCTTAGAGTGCTTTGAAGTCCTGCACTGGGGGAGCAGTAGGCTCCTCTGTGCATATGCCAGCTCAAACCGGTTCAGGGGCTACCTGCCCCTGCTCTGGTGCGAAACTGGACAAAGGGAAGTGGGTGTAACCACCCACTACCCTGACCCTCCTAGAGGAGTGGTCATAGAGCTAGTCCCTCCCCTATCTTCACTATAAGATACCAAGCATTGCCAATGCAATTTAGATTACCCTGGACGACGCTCTACAAAGAAGAATCCTGGCCCTTCGACGTTCCACTATCTCTGGAAGACTGAAGAATCTCCCTTGGAGTCAAGGAGTGACTCCCCTGCTTGGCAGGCACCAGTAACTTTACTCAACGGTTGCAAACTTCACCGCTCCCGCCGGAGTCCGAAGTCCCTGCATCCCCTGAAGTGGATTTCCTGACCTCTCGACGGCCATTTTGAGTCCCCAGCGAAGCTGTGGCATCTGGACCCCATGAGTGACGAGGAACAGCAATACCAGGGAACCGTGCACTGATTTCGAGTGCAAACCCTAAACAACGTTCTACGAATTTGTGCTTTGGACCATCTGTATTCCAAGTCCCTAGCAGGTCTGGTACCAAAAATCAGCGGCATTCCCCGTCCCGAGTGACCGTGGCCTCCTGTGGAACTTTTCCTGCAAAGGCGTCTTCGCGGTTACTTGCCTGTTGGCTAGTGACTCACCCGAAAACTTTCTCATCAACTTCAAGGACTCTCCTGGTTGCTCCGGGCCTGCCCTCACTTACCCTTACTGGGTAAGTCCATCAGACCTTGCTGGTCTGCATCATCATCAATCTTCAGTCCACACAAGACTTGCAGTTGCCAAGGCTTGTTGGCACCAATCCGGTTGCGAACACCGTCATCAGCTGCAGACGTCGTGGGACACTCCGAATCCAGCTGCTGGTCATCGTCGATCCCTCCTGGACCTCGTGAGCGAAGAGACAAATCACCATAGACGACCTGGAACGACGCGACATCAGTGGTCATCCATCCTGCTGGCCACCGGTCACTGGCAAGTGACTTTGAACACTGTCCCCTCAATTTTCAGGTCCTCTTCATCTTCAATCCATCTTCGGATTCAAGCGGACACCTCTTCAGTCGTCTCAAGCAGCAAGTCTTCATTGGTTTCCATTGAAAACAGCATCGCGACCCGACACCAAAAGACACCTATGCACCCGGCTTCCGTGGGTGAGGTAACTCGTGCACTCCGGTGCCCAAGTGTGTGTTGGCCCTCGAAATACTTACCCTGTAAGTGGCTTGCTTGTTGACTTCTTCGAAGTGCGCTAAAACTTTAAAATACAAACCGCGACTTGCTCCATTGTAACCTATAGGAAACCCGCTGCTGTGTTTAGACACTGCACGCGTCTCCCGTGGGCTTGTTACTTACCTGCTAACACTGCAGAAGTGAAGCCCCAGCGATTCCCAAGGCCCTAGGCTTTGTCATTTTGCAAGTCGAGTTTGTTAAACCATTTTCTTAGTATATGGTCTGGTACACCCCCAGGGCTACAGCCATATTTGTGCTTAATTTATTGAGAACTGTTGACATTTGAATGTGTATCTGGGTTCTAATCTCATAAAGAGATTAGTAGAGTGTATCTAGAAATAAATACATATATATTTGATATATATACCTGTGTGGTGTCCTTTTCATTTGGTAATTCAAGAGATTATAAGGTAAAACAAGCTGCTTTACATTCCTCAGAGACTTAGCCTGAAGGCTGCTCTCCACAGCTACCACTAGGATAGCTTTCTTTAAAAGGTTGTCTTAAACCTATCTACCATAAGAGTCGAATTGGACTGGTGCAAGGTGGCCACCATAACTAGTGACCAGCACATGCCAGGCCAACTTCTCACATCCTACATCCCACAACTAAATAACATGATCAAGAATGCATTTTAAAACCTGCAACACGTTTTCGGGATCTTGCCATTACTGTTGACACCAATACCTTCGAGATGTCCTCCTTGCACTGGCGCGTGCATTAACTGCTGCAGTGTGGTCTAAGGCAACTCCCTGCCAAGATGTTCACACTCAGGCTTGCCCATGAGCTTCAGTTTAGGAGTTCAATCACATCCCACCAGTGTTAATGTCGCTCCACTGGCTTTATGTGAATAAAAGGGCTGGAATCAAAATCCACTGCCTTTCCCAAGATGCCTTGGACTGTGCTACATCAAACAGCCGATACATATTTGTGCCTGCGTCCCATCAAAACAGACTTAAACTGCTCCCAGGAAGATCCAGGTGGAATAGGAGAAATTTCCTGCTCTCTTGGGGCACATCCCTGTAGAACACTGATGTCTTCCCTCTTCACGGTCTTGAGTCAAAATAATAATTGTATCTTCAATCATGACCTAGCTCCCTGCTCCATTACATTAAAACACTAGATACAATAAATCTATAACTTGGAAAGGGAAGGGCAAAGAAAGATGCTGACTTTACCCGTCACGTTATTCCTTCGTTATGATATCAGCAACGGGTTTCGATGCATTGTCACTGTAGACGTTTGCAAATTTGAGACCCAGCCTCAGGAGCACTGACTTCTGAAATGTTAAACAGTCTGAGCAGTGAAGTTCGCCCACTTCTACGGGAGCTGCTTGGTTTTCCCATATACAACGATCCCTAAAAACCTCACTCAGCAGTCACACTAATACCAGTGCCCTGATAATGGCTGGAATGGGGAACCAGACCAGTTATGGCAGTCCGAATAACCAGACATTAACTGGAAGTTACGGTGCAGCATATGGAAGTCAGAGCAGCATGAGTGCATATGGTAAGTAAGCTAGTTGGATACCATTGTATCTCTTATACAAGTAACTGCAACTGTGCGAGCCTCATGCTTAAATGGACGTTGCTGAATTTCAGTCCATGCCCTTGATTCTTCTATAAAGTGCCAGCGCAGCATCACACCACTCAAATTAATTTCATATTTCCCTATATTAATTCCCCACTAATCCTGTTTGGGTTCCAGAGTAGCTTGCCACCCACCAAAAAGTGCTTCAACACCTCATCAGGGGTAGCAAGCGCTATATAAATGCAAACCTTTCCCTCTTCTATCCTTCCACTATCCTTCTCAATCCAAAAAACAGACTAACATGCCCACCACGGAAATTAATTTCATATTTCACTATACTAATTCACCACTAATGCTTTTGGGTTCTGGAGTAGCATGCTACTCGGCGAAAAAACGTTTTGACGCCTCATCAGCGGTAGCAAGCGCTATATAAATGCAATTACAATACAAACCAACACCAGTCAGTTCCAGCCATTTTGACACCAGTTTGCTGTTTGAAGTCTATGCAGTATTTACTCCAGGGTATTACAGATCTTCAATATTGCAGCCCCTGACAGTGAAGCAGAGGTCAAACTGAAATCATGGCTCAAGGTCTAAGCATGATCAACCTATGTGGCATCAAACTGTGCTTCATCAGTCTAACACTAGCTGTGGTTTTAGCATAGACTGCTGCTGGTCTGGATCCCATGGGTTTAATTGCTGGTTTGTTCATTTTGAGTCAATATGGGTATTTGTGTAAAGTTAGCCAGACAGCCCTCAGGCTGACATTGTATGATGCGACCCAGCCAGATCCTGATAGGCTGAGGAATCTGTGACCCTGCAGTAAATTGTTCAAGCGAGTTAGAATGGGTTCTTTATCAGAAAGCCAGACGAGAGAGTTCAAGTTGGTTTTTGTGACAGGGGCATCTGTCCTGCCGGCAATCTGAATGAAAACGTTCCTCCAGGAAGGAAATAGGTGGGGGGCTGGAGGGGGGGGGGTGTCACATGTTTAACACACTGCCCAGGACCCCTCACATGCCCTCTTACCTTGGGAGTCTAGCTGCACCATCGTAAGCTGGAAATTGCCACAGATGAGACGTGGCCCCCAGGAACTCTAGACTTTGGGTAAACTGGTATGCTCCTTCTAGGCACTAGCCATCCAAAGGGTGTCTCTGACCAATTAGTAACTGGCTGCTAATAGGATAGGCGAAAGACAGGTGGGTGATGACTGTGTGCACCCAGAAAGAATCCAGGATACGCTAGGGCTATCTTTTAGTACAGGATAGTAGGTTATTAATTTAGTAATGCATGCCCTGTATTTAGGAAGACATTTTCCGCCTTAGTGTTAGATTTCGGCCTGATTTAGAGTTTGGCGGATGGTTTTGGCCAGATTTAGAGTTTGGCAGATGGATTACTCCATCACAAATGTGATGGCTAGCCCATTCACCATATTACAAGTGCCATTCGAAATAATGCACTTGGAAAATGGCAGACGGATATCTGACACTTTTATGATGGAGTAACTCATCCGCCGAACTCGATATCAGACGTCTTAGGGGGTCATTAGGATTGCGGTGAATCTGCCACCGGCAGCCTGCCGGTGGTGCATTCACTGCAATCGTGCAGCCAAATCCCGCCCACCAGATTGCAATGGCAGGCGTTGTGCGTGGTGGACGGAAAGTCCGTCTGCCACAGGTCCGACAGTAGATTACGAGTCCCTGGTTGGTACTGGCGCTCACCTAATTCCAGTAAATAATAGATTCAAATATTAAGGGTGCTCAAGGGAAGAGGGGTCATGGGAAAATGCAGATCGCAAAGTTAGGAAACTACAAATGGAAATCAGTAAATTGGAATTGGAAATTGATGAATTGAAATTAAAAGAAGCAACTGAGAAAAATTATGTCATCCTAAATGATATAATAAAAAAACATCAGGATGATATCAAACAGAGAGAGGCAAGGAAACTAAAAAGGGATGAGATTGATTACAAACAGGGGCGCATCTTCACATTTGCCAGGAAATATGACCATCTGGTGGATTCAGACAATAGGGACAAAAGTATAGCCTCCAAACAAACGACCATTGCCAGCTCAAGTTCTACCTCTCTGAATACCATCCCCTCCAGTGAGAGTGAAGCGGAATCACTGTCATCCATTAATAATACTGAAAATCTTTTTTTAAGGGAAGTAAGGAGAATAAAAAGAGGCAACAGGGATCAACCTCGGCGTCAGGATGTGGTACAAAAAAGACCAGGAGGGGCAAGAGAGGAGGGGCGAGTAGACGAAAAGTTGAGTATGAAATTGAGATCAGCAGACAAAAAAACTTAGTGAATAGTCAAGGACATGGGGTAGAGGGCATTAATTTGAGTGACGTCACACTCACAAGTGATATGATTTCTCTTCTGAAAAAGGGTATGGGTTTTTGCCCACAAAATCATGGTGATATCTGTAACACAATGATAGATTTATTTAAATTTGTGAGAAACTTAAAATTAAAAAAACATTTTTCACTTATGCCAATCACAAATAAAGTAGTAAGAACATATCCCCATGATGTCTTTCCTGAGTCAACGACTATACAGGATATTAGAGATGCAGAATTAATTTTGTCACTGACTGATGATGATCATGTGTATTGAGGAATTACTTATGGATCATGATATTGCAACAGATCTTAACTTATCCAGTGGTGTTAGGCCGAAATCTTGTTGGACTCCAACTCTTTCAAGTGATAATAACATAGAGGTCTTTTATAAATTGGTAACTAAGGATCTCAATCACCTATTGGAATCTGGACATAATTTGAATAATCGAAATAGAGACAATTTAACAATAAAAGAACGACAGGTTCTAGACGGACTTTCACATAATACGAACATAACTATCAGGGAAGCAGACAAAGGGGGCAATATTGTGATCATGAATACCAGTGATTACAATCAGGAGCTTCATTCACAACTAGATGATCCCATTTGTTATACCAAACTTAAGGAGAATCTTATTGCTTCACTTACAATTAGAATTAATACTCTTCTGGTTGAGTGGCGTAATAAAGGTTTAATTGATCAAGATGAGTTCTTATATCTGAAAGTTGATAAACCCAGATTTCCTTGTATCTACACTTTACCTAAAATACATAAAAACCAAAAATTTCCACCAGGCAGACCCATTATTTCATGTATAGGTGGACCTACAGAGAATTTATCACATTATGTGGACCTATTCTTACAACCACTAGTTAAAAATCTTCCGTCATATATAAGAGACACCAAGCACATTTTGAGTATATTGGCGGATGTGGTTTGGGAGGAGGGCATGACCCTGGCAACATTGGATGTAACATCCCTTTATAAATGTATCAGACAAGACTTGGGAATTATAGCCATTGAAAAATTCTTAAACACCAGACCAGCCAAACAATGGGAACATGTTCAGATGCTCTTAACCATGATCAAACTTATTCTCAATAATAATGTTTTTTTGTTTGAACGACAATGGTACAGACAAACTCAAGGAGTTGCGATGGGCTCCAGGTTCTCTCCTTCATATGCCAATCTGTTCATGGGTTGGTTTGAGGAGGAGTGGGTCTGGGGCCCTAAGGGAACAACATGGTGTAACTCAATTATTTATTGGGGAAGATACATAGATGACTGCTTTTTGATCTGGTCTGGGACCAATGATTCTTTCAAAGCCTTTTGTGATTATCTGAATTCCAATGATACGGGCATTCGATTCACACATAATTGCAGTAACAAGGAAATAGAATTTCTAGATGTAGTCTTATTCATTGACAAGAATCATATTCATAGCAAATTGCATCGGAAGTCCACTTCATGCAATTCACTGTTGCACGCACATAGCGCTCATCCTAAACATCAAAAGGATTCAATTCCATATGGGGAATTAGTTAAAGCGAGAAGAAACTGTAGTGATGAAGTGTGTTTTAATAATTGTGTGGATGATATGAAAAATCGCTTTGTTGCTAGAGGATATGATACCTGTACAGTGGATAAAGCACTAAAGAGGATTCGGAAAATTAATAGAGCTGATACATTAACAGATAAACCAACTAGAACCAAACAATCAGAGGTTCGCAGAATGGTTATAGACTATAATGAGCTCTCTGTGGGACTTAGGAACAGCATGAAACGTCACTGGTATATATTGAAATCGGATAAACACTTAGAGAAACAATTAGCTGATGTCCCGTTAATTTCCTATAGAAGGGGTCAGACCATTAGATCTCTACTTAGTCCCAGTTATCCAAAAAGCAAGTCAACAGAAAATTGGTCATCACAAAGCTGTAAGGGCTTCCATAAATGTGGAGGCTGCAAGGTCTGTGATTTAGCCATGGACAAGAAAAAAGAATTCACTAACCCCATAGGTAAGCAATTCGTGATTAGACAAATGATTAATTGTAACAGTAAATTTGTAGTTTACATGCTTCAATGTAAATGCAACAAATTCTACATAGGAAGTACTATTCGACCTTTAAAAGTACGCATCAGTGAACATTTAAGAGAGATTAGATTTAAAGATACTAGATACCCTACTGCAGTACACATTAATGATTGTACGATGCAGGATAGACATAAAGTATTTACTTTCTGTGGGATTGACAAGATTGAGAGTGATCCCAGGGGTGGTAATATGGAGTTAAAACTAAGACGCCGAGAAGTGGTTTGGATCATGAAAATGAGAGCTGTTGATCATGGGCTCAATTTAGATCATGAGTTACATTATTTTTTGGGTGAATAATTAGCTTATGATTTGTGTGAATACAGTATATTGAGTAAATATTGTAGATATTTTCTTGAGAACAGATGCCACATATACACATGTAATGCATTGATAGCTAGTCACCTATGGGCAGCGATTTACATGTGCTGTATTAGCGACATAGCATGAATACAGTATACAATTGATATTGAAATTACCAATGAAGGATTATACTGACCATAGGATACATTACCTAGTGATATTCATTTCGTGATTATATATTTATTATGTCTTATTAGTTATTTTCTCTTTGATGAGGTGACTGAGCTGTTTGATATTTGGATGTCTTTGATTCCATCAAGTGTACCTGTTATGTGATCAATCTCCGCTCATACTGTTATTTAGTGAGCCATGTTAGATTGGAGTATCCGCGATGCTAACACAGAGTGACTGTCTTTTTAGGTGATTTCACCTTTGATTGGGTCTATTTATTTTTTGTTTCACTTACCAATCTTAATTTCACATCTATTCATTTGGTTCCGATCGGACTAGTAATGTTGATCTATTATGGACGTCATGACTTTATTATAATTATATTTCTATATGGTTCCATATACACTGTATTATTAAGCTAATCCGATCGACAACATAGCGTTTGCAGTCAGCGCTTAATATAAACCATGGCACATCTCATGGTAGTCCTTTTGGATATAGTCACGCAATATGCAACAATTGCATCATGGCCGGTGCGTTAGGCCAATTGTGCAAAGAATGTTAGAGTCAGTTTTCCACTTCCCTGAAGCAGCACCGGATTTAAATTCATGGACTTCCGGTTCACGCTACTCCGTGTTATATTCAGGACCGAGAGTCATTACGATACTTCGTTACCGATTTTAAGGTAGGCGATTATGATTCATGCGAATAGACCTTTTGATACTGAGTTAATATTGATTAGATTACCGCCGTTAGGGTTGATATTTACGCATACTTTATAATTTTTTTACAGCAGTATACCTGATATGGTCACCGTTTGATAATACGTTCACGTGAGTTGCCTTGTATGGTTACTATTTTCTTTCGTGACTTTTAGCTGTCTGCATCTTTGTTATTTTATTCAAGATCCGGTTAAACAGATTAGTTTGAGATATACTGTCATTTTAAGGTAATTTCCATCAACGGCTTTGTTTGGCAGTAACGTGCGTGTTAATGAGCTATTATAGATGGGTTAGCGCTCTATTTGTACTTTGCGCATGGCATATTCAGAGTTGTGGATAATTGGTATGATTTTCACAGTATTAGAAGATAATATGCAGTATATAGCATGTATATGATACACTGTACATATATCGTTTCAGAGCATAATAATCTTGAGGTATAAATTTATTACCTATCCTCTTCATAAGGCCAGGACAGAATTTACAGATCACAAGGTAGATATGTTTGTGATGTGTTATCTTTGCTATCTGGTATTTGGGACCCTTCTTTCCACGATTGGCTTTATATGGTTTACATCCATACACCATTTGAGGGGATATACAAATTTAGTTCTTTGTCCTGTTCAAGGGACACCTGTACATATTAACGTCACTCTCTTTTAGCAACGTGGGTCTTCTGTCGATATATTTCAATGCTTTCACGATGTTTTGAATGTATGTCACAAACCTTATCTGATTATGCTTTTGGGCTCCACCAGAATCTCACGTCATGAGCGATTGTGGAGGGTATATATACATATATTACAATACAGATAAACAAATTATGTATATTTGTTCATTTTCCAGCCCTGAGGAAGTCGCGGGCACTCCCAGGCGACGAAACACGTGTTGGCTGGACCAAGAATTAATAAAGAGAAGACTTGATTTGAAATCTACATTGTTATTAACATATTGTTGTACATCTCATGGGTGTGCTCGGGTTCTATTGCAGGTCCGACAGTAGCAATCATAACGATTGCCCGTCGGACCGCATCACATCAGTAGAATGGTGGCAGTACAATGCTGCCTCCCTGCCAGCGTTTCCATGGCGGTGAAACCGCCATGGAAAGGCTGACGGGGATGTACTTTGGGGGCCTGTTGCGGTCCCCCCTTGTGCTGGGGGAGTTTTGTTTAGCACTGGGGGGGGCACCTATGGTACCCCCTTACATTTCCCTGCACCAGGTGGCAGGCACTGCGTGGTGCCTGCCATGTAGTGCAGGGAAATGCAAACACTGCATTAAGAACATTGCGGCGGGTGCTGCAGCCAGCAGCACCCACCACAATGTTAGAGATACACGATGCGACCGCCACGGTGGTGGTCGCATCGTAATCTCTTGTGCAGGACCGCCGCCTTACAGGCGGCCGGTCCCAATCCCTGCAACGATGGTGGACGGTCCGCTATCGTAATCACCCCCTTAGTTATTATGTATTTAGTTTATTTCTTCATCCAGGTCTGTTCATAAGTCCAGATGACAGTAAATACTCACCTTCCTTAGATTTATGTGCCACGGAAGGTGCAGGGGCACATATTTAAGGATCCCACAATGATGCACAGCCCCATTGATCAAGAGTGGCTAAAGTAAGCTTGACCCACAGAAGGTCATAGAGAGACAGCGTGGAGAGTATGTAGAAGCCTACAGCTCCTAGGTGGAAGAGAGTTAGTTAAGACCCCCATAGTGTTAAAGATAGTTGTAGGAGTAAACCTATAGAAATGCCTTTACACCTAATCGGGAAATATAAAAAATAAAAGTATTAAACACAAAGACAGGTGCTGAAGTTGTGTAAAGGGTTGCATGGGATGACTCATAGGTTGGGAAGATCTTAAATGGGGCTAAGATGTAGTCTCTGATGTAGCTTAACTAGGTTAATTCCCAAGCTCTAACAGGAACACAGAATGGCATGGTGTAGGCATATTGAGACCTCAAATGGTGGAGGGTGAGGAAGAGCACTCCAGGTGCCCTGGGCCACGTTCACATGTGGATGTGAACACTCCCTAAACATTACAAAGCAAATAGAAAGAGATCAGAAGTGGTAGCTGGCTTTTAATTAGCTTTAAAATGTGTAATGAAAGTGCAGGGGCTACAAAATCAGCAATTATTTCATTTTGAAATTGGGGAGGAAGGCACGATAACCCAAGATCACTGCAAATATGGTTTAAGTTTAAAGAAATACCAAAGCTGGAGTACTGTACACCTTGTGTGAATAGTGTTTTATCAGGTGAACATTACTTTGTTTAGAGTGGTCAAGGACATGTTAATGAAAGAAGGTTAACTTCGCCCTTCCTAAATCTTACATTTTAAGTGAAGTCGAGGCAATTACATTATCTGAGACTGACCTAAAAGGGCCACCAGGTTGGTCCAAATAGCAATTCAAAACATTTTTGTATATGTTAAGGAGCCAGTAATCAGCCTCGCTGGCACACCGGAACAGTTTTACAAATTAAAGATTCAGGTTGCTTGTCCTCACCTAGGTGGGACAGTTAGAACCTCCCTCCTGTTTATTATATACAGCACCTTGTTTGTGTATTGTGCCTAAAAGCAAAAAGGAAACTGTTGGTGCCTGCCATGTCAGAGGAGAATGACAGACTACAGCAATATGAATGCAGCTTCCCATGTCAGGACCTCTTGTAACTAAGAGGAGGAAGACTTTTATCCCCACCATCGTTCTGGCTACTGCAATAGCCTTGGAGTGCTGTAGGCGGTTCTTGCCGAAGAGTTCAGCTCCTCCCTCCTCCCCAATCCTAGTTTCTTGCAGAATATGACATGGCTTTTCAACCAGTATTTGACTTTGAACTTGTAAAGAAGCTGGGCCCTCAGCTTTTACTTCTGTGGTTATTTTATGCAGATCCAAAATTGTCTGATATTCTCTTGGTGGTGGGAGAACGGCTGTGGCACCGAGCATTGAAACTAAAGTCCACTAAGGCATAGACAAACTGACCAGCCCGTCTCTTCTCCTGCACCAAGCCTGTACATTTTGGCCATCGTATGCCTTATTCCCCTGCGATGCAACTTACTATATTTTTATTTTTGGAATCTGAATTTTACCCCAAAGTCACACATCTGCTAACATCTGTTCGTAAAACTCTTTTGCCTGTCCATTGTTCCAAATGATCTGCAGAGGTCAACCTTCAGGTCAACTTGAAACTGTTCTTTGAGAAGGCACTCTATATTCCAACATATGATTATGCCAAGAACGCTTTTTCCCAACACATGTATGGCCTTAGGAAAAAAGGACTCACATCTGGACAAACACCTATTCCTAGTATATTGGTAAGATTTTTCAATGTATCCCAGGAGAGCTCTCAGTTCAGCTGTACTTCTGCTGCTCACTGCTAAATGTGTGCATAGAGGCAACTTTAGGATCTATGTTGGCACTTAAATTATGGAATTCCCTCCTACTGAAAATCCAGTGCTCATTCCACTGACCCTGGTATAAGAAATAAGAAGTAAAATCAATTTTTGGTCAATTGGTGAGGTCAATTGGCGTAACACTGTATTTTGGTATGTTTTGTGTGTAATAAATAAACATAAAGAATCGTAGGTAAAGGACTCTGTAGGAGACAAAGGTAGTGTGCAAGGCACTAACCCCACAGTGCCAGTCGCTCCTTCAGATTTGTCTGTACCAGAAATATAACATATCCAGGCAGTGTAATTAGATTATGGCAAAAGTGCTTTGTACCACACTTAGGGGAGTAGTTCAAAAGAGCTTTTTAATGGAGTACCACCGATTAAGAGTTTCATAGATCCAGCCGAGGATGCGTTCCTCACTACAGCTACTGTGTGGGTAGAAGATTGATATTGGCCAACAACAGGATGCCTTGTCTGCATTAAGGGTCAACAGACACAAAAACCCATTTCTGATGGATACTTCTAACTACAGAGTCCAAATCTTTCAATATTCACCTGCTGCCAGATTAGATCTGGAGATTCTTTGTAGTAGTGATCTTGTGCTCTGGTAGGTGGAGTTGTGTGGCTCCATGTCAGGTCCATACAACCTCAGAAATGAGGGAGCAGAGTCGCATGTAAGTGTCAGTATCCCCCCCCCCCCCCCCCGTGTGCTGACGTCAGTTCCTTTTTTATGCTCCTGATGCAAAGGCCGAGCTCTGCTCTCAAATTTGTTGAGTCTTCCAAACGTTTATAGTGTCCTAAGGAACAATATCCGCACCGAAAAGAACAGTATTCAAGCTGTGCCACGACTGTAGGAAACAGAAGTCTGTCATAGATCTGCTTGAGGTTTGTCTGTGGTGCCTGGACGCAGGACAAAACTCTCTAAAGTCAATCAATAAGTGCAACCTTATGCACCTGAAGGAGATTAGAGACTGGGAATCTTACTCGTATGTGGTTGAACACAAGAGAAGTTGCTGCTTTAGCGTAGGTCTCACTTCCATGCCAAGTCATGGGACAGGACTCAGACATGGAGACTTTCCCCAAGTGTTCCACTTCCTGCTCAAAGTCCTGCAGGTAGTCCAAGTCCAATTACAAACACAAGCGTAAGAAAACAAAGCGGGACTTGACCCTGTCCTGCCACTCTTACTCCCAAGGAGTAGGTGCATGGGTCAAGATGTGAGTCAGACTCTGTCAAAGATCCCTGGTCACTGAGCCAGTTCCTCAGTGGATCCCAAAGCGCTCTTAGTTTCCTGGGCCACTGTCGACCCTGCACAGATTGAGACCTTCAAAGTACCCATGCTGCAAATATTCAGTGAGTTTCTGGCTCCCTCTAGCACGCATTGGAGCCCCCTGGAACTACAGGGGCCTCCAGTCAGGTTACCGATGGCAGGACCCTCCCCAGTGCAGTCTGTCCCCTTGGGAGCCGTAATTGGGTCCATACCAACTCTGGAACATACTTAAGCACCAGTCCCACAAAAGACATTGGTGCCAGTCACCTCCACACCTGTACAGACGCCCCGTCGCTGTAGGATGATCTAGTGCTGACTCGCATGTCGGCAAATGAACCGACGTTGTCCCAAGTTCTACCGATGTAATGTAATGTAATGTAATGGGGTTTTTATAAAGCGCAGGTTACACTCCAGGGAGCATCTTTGCGCTGTAGAGAAGAATCAGCTCCTGATGATGATCCATGCGGAGGGTAATTAAACTAGATTCCTGCACTCCCATTCAGGGAGAGCAAAAATCCAAGTCTTGAGGGCCTTTCTGAAGGTCGCTTCTGTAGAGATTTGACGGAGGGAGGAGGGAAGAAGGTTCCAGGCCTTGGACCCAAGTACTGCCAGAGATTTTCCTCCTTTAGTCTTGAGTCTGAACTTAGGGATGATAAGAAGATTGGCCGTTTGGGACCTAAGGCATCGCATGGGGTTGTAATGTTTGAACAGTTTTAGTATGTAGTTGGGTCCCTTTCCATTGAAAGCCCTAAAGGTGATCAATAGAATTTTAAAGAGCACCCTTTTGTTAATGGGCAGCCAGTGTAGGAGGTTCATTGCTGCCGTAGCTGAGGTCCTCTTTTTCCACCCTAGTACTAGTCTGGCAGCCGCATGCTGTACCATTTGTAATTTATGGCGGACTTCTTTGTTAGTCCCTGCATATAGGCTATTACAATAGTCGATGCGGGAGGTGATGAGGGCTACTGCGACCGTTTTCCTTGCGGAAAGGGGAATTAGGTCGTAGAATTTCCTGAGTCCTTTAATGATTCCGAAGCAGGTCCCTGCTACGGTTGTGGCTTGCTGTTTAAAACTCAGGGCGGGGTCAAATTTGATCCCTAGGTTACGGACTGAGGAGGCAGTGCTAGGGGGAGCAATGGCATCATCAGGCCACCATACTGAGGGATTGAAGAAATTATCCTTGCCAAAGGGAAGGATTTCTGTTTTCCCAGTATTGCACTTGAGATGATTCAAGTTCATCCATCTGAACGTGGCGGTAAGGCAGCTTTGGAGCCTTCTTTCGGCTTCTTGGGTATCATTTTCCAGTATCAGAATGAGCTGAGTATCATCTGCATATGCAATGGTGTCTATGCCAAAGGATGAGATAAGATGGATTAGCGGGGCCATGTATATATTGAAAAGTGTAGGACTTAAGCAGGATCCTTGAGGGACTCCAGATCCTACTAACTTTTCCTCTGATCTGTACTGTCCTAAGACCACAACTTGTCTCCTATTTGCGAGAAAGCTCTTTATCCAGTTCAATGCGGTTCCAACAATTCCTGCCGCGGCTAGACGGTCTAATAGAATGGCATGGGACACCGTATCAAACGCCGCGGACAGGTCTAATAGAACCAGGACTGCTTTCTTTCCCTGATCCAATGCTCCACGGAGGGTTTCGGAGGAAAAGATCAGGGCTGATTCTGTGGAGTGTTGGGCTCTAAAACCTGCTTGGTTGGGATGCCAGATGTTATTGTTTTCCATGAAGGCAGTAAGTTGTTTGTTAACAGCTTTCTCTGTAAGTTTACATAAAGCTGGGAGTAGGGAGATCGGACGGAGGTTTGTAAGGGTAGCAGGGTCCGGTAGTGCTTTTTTTTGCAGGGGTTTGACTGCTGTGAGTTTCCATTCCTCAGGGACCAGACCTTGGGTGAGTGAAGAGTTTATGATGCTATTGATGAATGGATTAACAACCACTATTAGTGAATGAAGCACTAGCGGAGGGCAGGGATCAAAGGGAGATCCGGATGTAAGTTTAAGGATTTCTGTCTGTGTTTCTTCTTTGCTTACCGGTTGAAAGGAAGCAAAGGTATTGATTTTTAGTCCGGAGTTGATGACCTTGTTCTCCTCATTACAGTGGGGTTGTGGGAAATCTTTGGTCAAGGTTAAGATTTTTCCCTCAAAGTAGTCTGCAATAGTGTTGCAGAGACTCTGTGAGGGGGGGATGTCTTTCTGCGTAGTCTTAGGGTTAATGAAAGCGTTAACAATATTGAAAATTTCTTTTTGTTTGTTCTTGCTATTATTAATGGCATCCTTGTAGTATTCCCTTTTGGCCGTTTTAATCGACCTGTGGTATTGCCGACGGGCGATTTTATACAAATCTTGGTCATACTCTGTGTAGTTGAGTCGCCACTTTCGTTCAAGAGCCCTAACTTTCCGTTGTTCCTCTTTTAGAGTGAGAGAGAACCACGGGGCGATAGGTCTCTGTTTTCTCTTGGTCCTCAAACAGGGAAGGATGGACTCCTGGCCCTTTATGAGTGAGTTGATCCATTCCTTAAAGGCCTGGCTGTCTTTGTCGGGGGCTCCCGACAGAGTCGGTCTAGATGTGTCAGCTTTTATCAGGAAATCTGGTTGTCCTATCAGATCTTTCCAACGGGGTCCTTTCATGTTGGACCCTGGGTGGTCATTGGTTTTCTTAGTCCGAGAATGAGATGTTACGGGGAATTCGAACGGAATATAGCTGTGGTCTGTCCAAGTTAGTATTTGCGGGGTATCTACCTTAAGTGTTTCAATATTGGAGCAGATGCAGTCAAGTATATGTCCCGCCTTGTGAGTGGCGGAGGTGGTAAGAGTTTTCAGACCGAGTACATTCATGGTATCGGTGAAGCAGATTGTAGCCTGGTCCGAGTGGGCGTCTAGATGTATATTGGCGTCTCCCAAGATGGTGAAATTGGCTGATTTGAGGACTAAGTGGCCTATAGCTTCACCGATACTATCAATGAAGTCAGTATGTGAGCCAGGTGGTCGATAGATCAGGGCCCCTGTAAAGGTGAAAGAGTCATGTATTTTTAGAGCAAAGCCAACATTTTCCGCCCCTTTGAGGTCAGGTATAAGGAAAGTTTGGCAATTCAAGGTGTCGCGATAGACAATAGCAATGCCTCCACCCCTCTGGCAAGGTCTATCCTCTCTAGAGATTAGATATCCTGGGGGTAAGGAGTTTGTTATGTCAGGGTTACTATTAGGTGTCAGCCAGGTTTCCGTCATAAAGAGACAGTCAAGTTCATTCTCCATTATGAGATCAAATATATGTGCGGCGTGCTTTCCCATAGACCTGACATTGATCAGTCCACATCGTAGGTTCCTAGCTTGTACGGGTGGCTGATTACTTGCTTTGAAGCCTAAACTGTAACTGCAGCACCTGCAGGTCCAAAAGCCAGACCAGGTGGTCAGGTCAAGGGATCTGGTGCAGGATGTTGGGTCTGGTTTGATTTTTAGTAGGGCTTCTCTTGAATAGATGATTTTTTGTGCAGGGGGGGTGGCACTGGGCACGGGCGAGGCGCGGACGGGCGCAGACGGGCTTGCCTTTGGCGCGCCTTCGGCGCGCCGGCGGCGCGCCCGCTGCGCGCGTCCGCTGCGCGACCGGAAGATGCACATGATTATAAGGGAGGTGGAAGGGTAGATGGAGGCGTGTCCACACTAAGGGGGCGTGGCCTGAGGGATCGAGCGGTGATGGCGTGCGAGGTGTGCGAAGCAGGTCCTGCAGCGGCGCCAAGAACCGCCACGAATCCCTGACAAAAGGCGAGCTTCAAATCCCCAATTAGTGCCCAGGAACAAGGTAAACAGTTTAAAATGCAATAATTTGTGACACTCAAAATTTAAAAAGCAACTAACTTACTCCCGGCTTCCGCCTCAGGAGGATACAGTTCTCTGACTGGTTTTGAGAGCGGAGACCTTAAGTAGTCTCGGTGGGGGGCGTGTCCACACTAAGGGGGCGTGGCCTGAGGGATCGAGCGGTGATGGCGTGCGAGGTGTGCGAAGCAGGTCCTGCAGCGGCGCCAAGAACCGCCACGAATCCCTGACAAAAGGCGAGCTTCAAATCCCCAATTAGTGCCCAGGAACAAGGTAAACAGTTTAAAATGCAATAATTTGTGACACTCAAAGTTTAAAAAGCAACTAACTTACTCCCGGCTTCCGCCTCAGGAGGATGCTGCGCTAGGAATTTACATCACAACTGGTTGTCATGCAGTCTGACTCTAACTTTGTGCCTCTACCACATTGCAGCTATCAGCAAAGGCTCCATTATCTGTTTGGTGCTGATTCTGACCCTGTGCCAGAGCAGGATGCACTTCAGGATGTTAATGACGATTATGGTGAGGGGTGTGGTTCTCCTCCCCCAGCCCTATTACTCTGATGATGCCTTATACCTGGAGCTGCAAAATTCAGAGACAGGGCTTGACTCGCCACGTGGGCCACAAATAGAGGAGAGTAGTAACTAGGAGAGCTGCCAAGTTGTTGGACTAATAGATGTCTTCAACAAATGTTTAACCAGAAATTCTCTAACCCAAGCCATCAACATCTGAGCCCTTCCGTTTTATGATGCCTTCACAGATACTCTATTGGCTACTTGATTGAAACCATGTTCCTGCCCACTTGTGAACAGGTTGGTGGACAGATGTCATAGACTGGCACCTGGTAAAAGGGATTTTCTTACCATGCACCCTACTCCAAAAGGCCTTTTTGTACATGCCTCAACTAGTAAAGTAGATCCCAATTAATTTCTCATGGATCCTCTTGATAGAGAATCTAAAAATATTGATGCCTTTGGCAAATGTATGTTTTCTTCAGCTAGTCTGCATTGCGGTCTATAATTACAGTCTGTCTATTGGGTCTCTAAACCCATGCACTTTGAGAGATGGCCACTGAGATGTTGCAAGCATTCCAGGAAGATCATAGAGCTGCTTTGGCCCATATAGTAAATGATGGGCAGGTCGGTGCCAAATATGTTTTCCAAGCCGGTCTGGATGCCATGGATTGTGTTGGCAGTGTGGTTTGTACCACTGTAGTCCTTCATCAACATGACTGCATGAGGTCTACTGGGTTCTTCAGTGATGTGCAAGATTATTTGGGAGACATGCCCTTTGATGGGTCTGGCCTCTTCAGTCAGAAAACAGACTATAGTATGGAACGCTTTAAAGACATTAAAGCCACAGTACATTCCTTTGCGCTGGATGTCCCTGTCAAACAATTGCCACACCAGTTTCTGGAAAATATAGGGCTGCTCCAGAAGGCTAGCATATAGATAGAGACAGTATTTCCAACCAGTAATGCAACAGACAGTCCATCCTTTTGGGCTGCAGACGTGGATCTAGCAGGCAGCATGCCAGCAAGTTGGGGCACTAATCTTCCAACTTCTCATTCCCTGCTACAACGGCCAACAAACAGCTTTAGTTTGCCTTCAGTGGTGCATGCCCACCCAGTGGGTGGGTTGATCCGGCACTTCCTTCAGGGTTGGTGATACATCACAGCTGACAAACGGTTCTCTCAAATTATTCAAAACGGTTATGCCCTACCTTTTATTTCTACACTGCCTAATATCCCTCCCATCCTGGAGCATATTTCAGAAGAGGATAGGTCCATCCTCCTACAGGACGTATTCCTCTTGCTCTTGATGTGTGCCATAGGGAGTATACAGAGCTCAGAGAAAGGTTGGGGTTGTGCTGAATAAGAATGGGGGCCTCAGGCCTCCCTCTCTTGGATCCACAAAATGTCTTGCAATTTTGAGGTATAGAAATACTCAGCCCAGCACTAGAGACCTCCAGCACCCAAACCCCAATGGTGCCTTCTGTATTCAAGTCTTCCTCACAGAAGGTAACTTTAGATAATTTTCCACTATGTACTTCATAGATCAAAATCCAAAGATGCTTCACTCCTGTGTGTTTCTTCCAAATCCATTTATTTAATTACATTCAAATTCTTCGCAAACTCCAAAACATTGAACTGATAAAATAACTGCCAAATGATTGTTTTGGAGTTTGTGAAGAATTTGGAGTGCCTCATCTTTGGAATTTAATATATGAATTGCTCATTGGAATGTTATCCAGAGTTACCTCCTTTGAGGAACACTATGTTGGACCTCCATTGCCTCTACGCCTTGCTACAACTACAGATTCAAAATGCTCACATTGGCCCAGATCCTATCAGCTTTGAACCCTGGTGAATGGATGGTGTCTGGAACTCGGAGGGAGGGAAGGATTTTTGGCCTGACTCCACTGCACAGACGGTTCACCCTGGGGAAGGTACTGCTTTGGTATCTATTCTAAAGTGAGGAATCTGCGGTTACAAGTATCCATTCGAAAAATAAGTTACTTACCTTAGGTAAAGCTCTTTCTGGTGGATACTCTGTCTAATCACAGATTCATCATTACCTCCCACCTCCTTGTTCATTGGAGTGGCTTTTTTTTCATCTAAAAAGGTCTCAAGTTAGTATTCAGCACACTGTTACCAACAAAATTTCACGCTCTGCGGCTGAGAGCACGGAAAAGGAAAAGACAAGATACTGTCACTAGTTCGCAGGAGTAGCGCATATATGAGGACCATCTTGTGGTAAATTAATTCAATATTACCTCATCTTAGAATTTCTATACTTAATAATCATAATTTCAGTCAAAGCAAAGGGAGGAGTCCGTGGTGTTCGAGTAAAAAAAGGGTCCAGTAACTCGAGTTAAGGAGAGAGCTCCAGCACCAAGCGGGTACAGGAGTGGTCTGCAGTTTTATTCACACATCAGAATATTTATACAGTTTTCAGTCAATAGGAAAAAGAAGAAAGGAGAAGTGACAAGAAAAAGGGAAGTGACAAGCAGTAATTTCCAACAGATGTGTCAAGGTAGGGGTGTGTCTTGTGTCTCGTGAGAGGGCATGTGATGTGTGGAAATGTGTTCTCTTTCAGTTGAGGGCCCTTACTCATTCGGGGGTTTATCTCTGGCTTAGAGTCAAGAACAGGAACCATCTTGTGTAAAACAGGAACTATCTTGCTGGTTCTGGGAATTGGCAGAACCACAGAAATGTGTGTTCACAGTGTACAGCCTTGTGCTTCCTCTATTAGTTGGTGTGGTTTCAGGGCCTAACCTCGTGCTTCCTCTTTCAGTTGGGGGTGGTCACAGGGCAGCTGGTGTGACAGGCTGAGTCACCAACAATGGACAGGATGTGGCTGAGTCTCTGGCACAACTGGGGGAAGGCACACAGGCAGGCTTCTTGGAATTGGCTCGACCACAAGGAGCAGGGGGTTGTGCAAGATTCAATGGGGATGTGAAGGACAGTTTTCAGACAAGTTGCTGAGAGCATGTCACACACAAAATGGGTGTTTGTCTGAGGCAAATGGCTACCAGGCAGAAACAGGGAAATGATGGGGCACAATTGTCAATTTTATTTCCACATTCCCTCCTTGCCCCAGAGTGTACCTATATTATATCTCAATTTGCATGAGATCATCTATACATTCTTGTAGCATAATTATTTCCCTTTCTCTATGCTGGACAAGTGGTTTGGGAATGCAGTTTGGAGCGCATAGACCGCACAGGGCAGGACCACATTGGATGCAAAGGCAGCATCCAGTTATTATCAGGAATATTATACCTGCTGACAGCAGTTGCCATCCCCAGGACGATATTATCTTCCATAACCAATCAGACCACGTCCAGGTGCCAGGTTCTTGATGTAAACTTACGGCTATCTTGTGTAATTTTGTTATGGCCGTGTATACAGATGGGGACTTATCAGGAATAAATATACAGCAGCTAGAGCCTATAATTTTACAGGCTCCGCCTCTGTCAGCCAGGATGATGTCAAGGACAAGGCGATTTTGGAGAGTAACCAATCGTATGGCGGACTGCTCCTGGGTTAAGCTCCCCAGGTCAGACGCCGTCTAGTTTACAATAGCCTCTAAGGTCCTTGTCAACCTGCGTATAAGCTTCCTGTTCTGTACAGGGCCAACAAAGAAGAAGAACCCTTTGTTAAAATCTGTATACTGTTCCCATGAGGTTTCTGTTTGGTCAACCAAGCAGGTATCGATCGTTCTTTTATGTCTGACATGGGGCACTAGGAGGTCTCGGTGGTAAGTGGATGGGGCCACAAAGACAGGAGGTAACAGGAATGCTATATAACAAGTTCCCCCCCCAGTTCAAGGGCAGCTGCACATAGGCCGTTTGGCCACAGACGAAATAAGTATGGCGAGATGCTTGAAATAAGGACTTTCCTCTGTCTTCAAAACTTATAGTGGTATGACAGTCACTGTGTCCTAATGGAACAGAGCCATTTTTCTGGATGCACAGGTGTCCTTTTACTGGTGAGACCGAGATGGAAGGGGGACCAGCATTCTTTTTAGGTTTGGTATTTAACATCTTGTAGGACATGGTCATGTTCCCTTGCTTGTATTCTTCACTTTCTAGGACTGTTCCTGTCGCCTGAGGACTTCCATCCTTATTTGGGTAACAGGCAGCATTAAGTACCTTGTTTAAGTTCCCCCAAGACCACCCATTCTTGCATGAATTATTTCCGTCAGGGCAGGAGGTGGGGGTGGTATCGTCAGCTGTTATTAGGGCGAACCAGGCTTCACAAGTCCCATTATAGGAAAATGGAAAGGGGAAAAGAGGCATCCCTCCCTTTTTCTGATGAGGTGGGAGGCGGCCACATATCCAGCAATTTGTGCTTTTGCTGGCCTGATGAGTGTAGTGTAACTTCTGTATAAAGGTATTGTTTTGCAAGGCTAGTCTATGGGCTTGTTCATGAGGGGGTAGGTCATGATGTGTGTTCCTGAGTGCTGTTGGGTGCACGAGAGGTGTGTGGTGTTGGAGGAAAAACAGTGTGGAAGATCCAACCAAGACACGTCATAATGGTTATGAAGAAAAACAATATCATTAAACATATGATAGAACCACTACGCAATTTCTTAAAGTTCTTGTTTCTGCGTTTCATTCTATCTTTTTCCCACATAGTCAAGGTGTTTAAATCCATCCCCATGCTCCAACCGCTTCACCACTGGACCTGCGCCCAGTGGACTTAATTAGCCAGAGTCCGGATGGCAGACCTCAACTTTGATTTATATTCTTGTTGTGGGGTCAGTTCCAAAGGCACAAAAGATTGTTCTGTTACAATGTCACTAGGGTTGGCAGCGTCGCCGGCAACAGTGTCTCTTTGTCCAAAATATTTCCGGCAGTGGCTCGCGTGTAGCCAGCCCTTCCTGCGTTTGACCTTCACCGCCGTCCGCGTGGTTAGGAGCGCGAGCTTCGGAGTCTTCCACCTGGGCTGAAGAGGACTGGTCCTGTCGAAGTTTCTTATCACCCAGTCGCCAGGGCGGATGGTGTGTTCTCCAGGGGCGGTTTTGTCAGGTAAGGCTGCAGCGACCTGTGAACGACAAGATTGGAGTGCAGACATCAAGGAAGCCAGGTAATCAGTCAATATTCTGCTGTCTACATCAGTAATTCTTTTAGGCATTGGCGTACCCCACATATTTGGTGGTCTGCCAAAGACCACCTCATACGGAGATAGACCAGTTCTGGAATGTGCTACCATACGCATGTAGAAGAGGGCAACCGGTAAGGCTACCATCCAGTCCACGCCTTTGTCTGTACATATCTTGGCCAATTTTGTCTTCAAAGTCTGGTTGTGGCTCTCTACTAGACCCGCTGCTTGAGGATGTCTTACGCAGTGAAATTTCCAAGTGTACCCTAACAGAAGAGACACTTGCTTCATGAGTTCAGAGGAGAAGGGCTGGCCGTTGTCTGAGTAGATGACGCGGGGCAACCCATATCTCGGGAAATATTCTCTTACTAGTTGCTTAGCAGTTGTCGTTGCAGTGTAATCTGGGACGGGATAGGCTTCTGTCCATCTGGTCAGAGCACATACTACAACTAGCACATACTTGTGACCTCTACATCTCTCCATCTGGATATAGTCCATTTGGAGAACTTCAAATGGATGGTCAGGGGGTTGGAATCCACCCTGCTCCACCTTTGTGCCTTTACCTGGGTTGAACTGATTACAAATCATGCACGTTTTAACTTTTTGTTTGGCTGCAGCTCTCAAATGTTTGTTGTGCCATATGTTCTGTATGCTGTCTAACATTGCTTTTTCTCCCAGATGCGCTGGTCCATGTATGGTGTTTATTATAACCTGTACCATAGCATCCGGCAGAAACCATACTGCTCTTTCAGGTGTCATCCAACCCTGATCTGTAAGGACCCCTCCTTTTTCATTCCATTCTAGCAGTTCCTGTGGTGTGGTGTGACTTTGGACATCCTGGATGTCAGAAAAGGGGTCTCGTATTGGCGGTGTAGTATATTCAATTCTGTGTTTGCTGCTAATTTGGCTGCACTGTCTGCGGAATCATTTCCTTTTGATATTTCATCGTTTCCTTTTGTGTGCGCTTTGCACTTTAATACTGCAACTTTCGCTGGTAACTGACTGGCCTCTAAGAGGGCAGTAATGAGTGTAGCATGCTGTATTTTAGACCCGTGTGATGTGAGGAATCCTCTCTTTCCACAATGTGCCGAAGTTGTGTACAACCCCGAAAGCGTACTGTGAATCAGTGTAAATGTTAACTGATTTTCCTTTTGCTAAATGACATGCTCGTGTTAGTGCTATGAGTTCGGCTGCTTGTGCCGACAGTATCTCTATCTTGTGTGCTTCCAAGGTATTTGTACCATTTGTGATGGCATAGGCTGCTGCTAGTTCTCCAGTGGGGAGTCTCATGCAAGAACCATCAACAAAAAGTGTCATTTCTGCCTTAGAAAGGGGAGTATCTTGTAAATATGGTCTGGGTTTGGTCACTAAATCAATTATGTCAATACAATCGTGAAGTTGTTCAGTAGGAGAGGTCAGTGGCAACAGTGTTGCTGGGTTTAAAATGTTGCATCGTCTAATCTCAATATGTGGCTGAAAAAGCGTCCTCTCATATCCGGTGAGTCTGGCTATTGTCAGATGCTGTGTTTGCGTTCTGTTTAGCAGAAGTTCTACAGCGTGTGGGACCTGGACTATCAGATGATGTCCCAATACAATAGCATTGCTTTGTCTAATAGCTTGTGCAGTAGCTGCTACTGATTTTAGACATGCAGGTAATGCTTGTGCTACTGGATCTAATGTACTTGAAAAATAACCACATGGTCTATGTCTGTCTGCTTGAAGTTGGGTCAGGACTGATAGTGCTGTACCTGAGTTTTCTGTTACAAACAAGGTAAAATCTTTGGTGTAATCAGGTGTTGCTAACACTGGGGCTTGACACATAGCCTTTTTAAGAGACTGAAAAGCTTGCATGTGTTCATCTGTCCAGGGTAATTGTGGAGTAGCGCCAGCTTCGAGTGTTGTCAGCTGCACTAATGGTTTAGAAATGAGTGCAAATTGCGGGATCCACTGTCTACAATATGAGGTGAGACCAACAAAAGCTCGAACTTGTTTCTGTGTTGTTGGTTGTGGTATTTGTTGTATGATCTGGATGCGTTCCTGTGTAAGCTGCCTACCCTCCTTTGACAGCAAGTGCCCTAAGTATGCCACTTGCTGTAAACAAAATTGGAGCTTACCAGGGGAAACTTAATGGCCATTTGCAGCTAGGAATTCTAGTACTAGTAGTGATGCTTCAGCACATGCTGCGTCAGATCTGGCCGTAATGAGGATATCATCAACATATTGTAGTATGGCTGTATCCGTGGGCATTTGAATAGTGTCCAATTGTCTTTTCAGCGCTTGGCTATATACACTTGGACTTTCGGTGAAACCTTGAGGAGCTCTTGTGAATTGGAAACTTCGTCCTTGTAAGGAGAAGCCGAAAAGGTATTGACTGTCTGGGTAAATGGGTATACTGAAGAATGCGTTTTTTAAGTCAATGACAGAAAAATGCGTTGCTTCTGCATCTATGGCTGTGAGTAAAGTGGAGATGTCTGGGACCACAGGGTGTTGAGCTCTCTCAAATCCACCACTAGTCTGTAGACAGGTGGTGTTCCTGGTTCCACTTTTTTATGAACTGGTAAAACAGGGGAATTGCAAATGTTCGAAGTTGTTTCTTTAATCACACCTGACTGTATTAGGTCCTGAATAATTAACATTAATGCTTGTTCAGCTTGAGGTGGAATTTTGTATTGTCTTATACGTGGTAGTTGGGCTCCCTCTTTCAGTGTAACCTTGTGAGGTGTTATTTCCGTACATCCTACTGTGGTGGAATCAGTGGCCCAAAGGGGGTGTGGCAAATATTTCAAACGCTCGTCTAATTCTCTACTTGGGTAGTGGCCCTTAAAATCTCGTAGAAATAATCTGACATCTTTAGGTGAGCAAACAATAACAGCTCCTAATTCTTTCAATGTTTTTATACCAAGCAAATTTTCTAGACATGATTTTGTCAATATAAGATCTGTAGTTGTCGTGAGGGGACCAACCTGCAAGGGCAGTGGTTTTGACGTGGCGTTTGTCACAGGTTGTCCGGAGAGGACCTCTTGATGGCTTATTGTTGTTTTACTGGCCCCAGTGTCTAGTAGAAACTTTCTATCCTCCCCAAGAAGTCGGACCTTTATAAATGGGCCTTTCTGATCTACTGGGATGGGGATTAGGGGCAGTTTGTCATCTTCTCTCCCTGGGCAGCAACATGAAAAATCTGGGTAGTATTCAGTGTAGTCGCTGTCTATAATGTTCATTTGGGCCATTTGTGTTGTCGGTGGAACTGAAGGTGTTAAACTGTCTTGGGAAACATTCTGTTTTGGCTGATATGGACGAGGCTGTGTCTTACCAGTAGCCAAATTGTGCTTTAAGACAGGGTAGTCTTTAACGAAGTGTCCCGTCTTTTTGCAATAATTACAAGTGCTCTTCACGTTTGTCTGGCTACCTGGTGTCTTTCATGCGTTTCTTATCATTTTCTTCTTCATCCCTAATGCGATTTTGGTGGTATTGTAACACCTGTGGTGGTGTATGTGCTTGCCAGGTACTTTCTACTTTTAGTACTCTTTCCTTAATAGCTGGCAAGGCGTTGTCTACTAATTTGGAAACAAACAGATGCGGGTAAGCTTCGCTTGTCGGCGTAAGGCCGCTATTTACCGCAAAACATTTTTCAAGTCTGGTGTAATAATCTCCTATGTCTTCACCATGTTTCTGTTTGCAGGAGGAAATGGTATCCCAGTCCTCCTTTTTCACTGTCAGTAACTGTGGTAGCACCTTTAAAATAGTGCCAGGAAGTGCTTTTAGTCTGTCTCCTATACCTTGACCTGCTACTCTAGTATTTTCGTCATTCTGAAGTTCGGTCCATCTAATGTGTTCACCTGCTACTTCCCAATCTTTCTCTCTTAGTTTGTCATATATACCCGATGGCAACAATAATTTCAGAATTGCTGTGATATCAGAAAGAGTATATGTTCCCATCATTAATACATCTCCTAATTCTTTAAAGAATCCAGCAGGATCCTTTGAGTGGGAGGGAACCATCTCTTTTATCCTTAGTAACTCAAGTTTTGTCAAGGGTACATAAATAAAAACGCGTTGTAGCGCGCCATTCGTGTCAGCTCTGGGGTGGACCTCTCTCATGGGAAACTGGCGTGTTTGAGGAAGTCTATTAATTGGTCCACAAGTATTATTGAAAGATTTATATTCAGTCGTTTTCTGGTATTTCTGTCTAAAATCTATAAGTGTGAGAAAAACTGAACTATTGTGGAGGAACATGTTATCAGCGCAGTCAGACAGAAAATCTTCGAGTCTTGGATCATGTTTAAAATGAGCGTCATTGAGTGTGATGAGATGTTGTACCATGTAGAGACTTGCTAATCTTTGATGTGAGCGTGGTAATGCTAGAAAAAGTTGGGCTATGAGATCATTGTCATATATCTTATATTGAGAGACCCATAGGGTCGCAGTTCTGGCTATTTCCTCCTCCTCCGGTGTAAGCGGAGATTCCTGCTCTAACCAGTAGTCTAAAGCATTGGATGTTTTTTCAAATAACTCATCTGGAGATGACCGTTCAGAGTGACCTTGGAGGAATGTGGGCGGGGGTGTTCGTGAATTAGGGGCGGAAGAACGAACGGGTAGGACTTTTTCAGTAGGTTCAGTAATTTCCTCCTCAAGTTTCTTATTCTCTTCATTTGTTTGCAAGTTTTGAAGAATACGGGTCACATTACGGGTGAACCTGTCTAGTGCATCATTTATAAGTCCTAGACTAGTGTGGTCGGATGCGGAATCTAATAAGTCAAAAAGTGAAACTGGTACATTTCTTTCCTCTGCTTGTATGTGTTTTATGAAACCGCAAAGGAGGAACCTATACATGTGCATTTTTACAGGGTGTGATCTTCTTGTAGTCATAGCGTTAATGGCTCGTGAGATCTCTCCAGTACGAAGAAACTCAGAGGCCGCTTGAAGAAACGTGTCAATTGCTGGTAGATGTCTTATTTCTTCCCAGGAGTCATGAAGTATTTTACTTATTCGGCCCGCCTCCCCTGTGTTGCTCGGAGTCGGGTCATAGGGGCAGTCGGGAATTGTTTTACCTGGGTCTGGACCTACGGCACCCCTTCTGGAGTGAGAGGTAGTGTGTTATGTTGTAAAAAGGGTGGCGGAGGCAGAGGGTGTTGAATTACTGGAACCTCATATGGAGGTGGAGTATCTAAGAGGAAATTGGTGAAAGTATCCTCTGGTGATGGGGCGGTAGGTTGTGTCTTAGGTGGTGCAATGTTAAGGTTTTCAGGTGCAGATGGCAATACAGGATAAAAACCAGTAGAAATGGCTGTTTGTTCCCTTTTATTCCTTTCACTAACTACTTCTTTCCCTATTTCTTGAAACTGTTCTTTCTTGGCCTGCTCTGACATTCTCTTACCCTTTTCAACTTTATGCAATTCCTTCTGTTGCCTCCTAGGGGCTTCTTTTCTCCATAATTCCACCGAGTCACTTTGTGACTGGCGGACTCCCTTTTTCTTCCACAACTGTTCCTCTAATTTTATAATACATTCCATGTCAAAAGTACCATTTTCAGGCCATCTATATCTGTGTTCTAGGTCTTTAGTATAATCCACCCATAAATCACAATAAATAATTGCACCGACACCATGTTTCGCATACATGAAGTGTCCTGGAGTATCCCGAGGAGGAAGGGGAATTTCCTTCTCAAGAATACTCCTTTTGGTTGCTATCTTACGTATTTTCGAGAAAATAGGCATGATGGCAAGATTTTTCAAAGATTTAGAATTGAGAGAAAAAGAAAAAGAAACGGAACATATATCTTTACCTTACCCACGAAAGTGGTGAGTCCGTCTTTTATACTAGTTTAGCAGTCCTCACAAAATAAGTGAGAAACCAACAAAAACCTGTATCTTTACCGCACCCACAAAGTGGTGAGTCCGTCTTTATACTTTTCAGCAGTACTCACCGAAAAAAAAATAACTGGAAGGCCTCTTGAAGATCTTAAAAATGCGCGTAGCTTCTAAGGTGGGACTCGCAGAACCTCGGATTCGTCTCTTCACAGGTTGGGCTCTGGTTCAGGACGTTCCGCAATTTTCCTCACCGCCTCGTGTGGATGCCGGGCCGCAGTTGGTCCCCCTCTTTGCCTCGAGGGAGTTAGCGGGAATTCCCCGCGTTGTGCACTTTGAAGTCCGTCAAAGGTCAGGAGGGGACAGTACCGGATCCAATTTCGCCGGCGCGTGGGGAAAAGGGAATGTCCCTGTGCGGGCGCCAATTAATGTGGTAATTTAATTCAATATTACCTCATCTCAGAATTTCTATACTTAATAATCATAATTTCAGTCAAAGCAAAGAGAGGAGTCCGTGGTGTTCGAGTAAAAAAAGGGTCCAGTAACTCGAGTTAAGGGGAGAGCTCCAGCACCAAGCGGGTACAGGAGTGGTCTGCAGTTTTATTCACACATCAGAATATTTATACAGTTTTCAGTCAATAGGAAAAAGAAGAAAGGAGAAGTGACAAGAAAAAGGGAAGTGACAAGCAGTAATTTCCAACAGATGTGTCAAGGTAGGGGCGTGTCTTGTGTCTCGTGAGAGGGCATGTGATGTGTGGAAATGTGTTCTCTTTCAGTTGAAGGACCTTACTCATTCGGGGGTTTATCTCTGGCTTAGAGTCAAGAACAGGAACCATCTTGTGTAAAACAGGAACTATCTTGCTGGTTCTGGGAATTGGCAGAACCACAGAAATGTGTGTTCACAGTGTACAGCCTTGTGCTTCCTCTATTAGTTGGTGTGGTTTCAGGGCCTAACCTCGTGCTTCCTCTTTCAGTTGGGGGTGGTCACAGGGCAGCTGGTGTGACAGGCTGAGTCACCAACAATGGACAGGATGTGGCTGAGTCTCTGGCACAACTGGGGGAAGGCACACAGGCAGGCTTCTTGGAATTGGCTCGACCACAAGGAGCAGGGGGTTGTGCAAGATTCAATGGGGATGTGAAGGACAGTTTTCAGACAAGTTGCTGAGAGCATGTCACACACAAAATGGGTGTTTGTCTGAGGCAAATGGCTACCAGGCAGAAACAGGGAAATGATGGGGCACAATTGTCAATTTTATTTCCACAATCTCTTCGGGAGTGCTACGTGCAGCCACATGACGCCACCTAGCAGCACGTGGGAGCACTGTTACAAATAAATCTCCAGTCTGGCACCTGAGGAACATTCTACGGTATGAAATCTAGGGTTAGATAGGGTATCCACAAGAAAGAGCATTACCGAAGGTAAGTTACTTGTTCTGTAATGATCACAGGTCGTAGCTTACAAATTCTTGTTCCTCCAACCAGCAAAGGCAGAAAGTATATGCTCTTATGTATCAGAAAGGTTCTTAAAATGGCATTATTTACTCTGATCCCTCTTTGTGCCTCAGCACTGCATGTGGGCTATATGACATGGCCTTGTGGGAGAACATGTAAATATTCATGGAAATCCTCCTTGAAACGCCTCAATAATAAATTTGGTCTGTCGTGAGAGCAGTGTGTTCAGGATGTCATGCTAGGCACCTGACCATTGGCCTCAAGGTGAAGTGTAATTCCTTCCTTACTAATATCGGCACTCAGGCCTCAGGTGTAAATTGCATGCCATTAACATGTTGCTCAGTGAGAGAATTCTCTCATGAAGATACATGGATGTGTTGGTGGCACAAAATCTCAAAAGCAATGGGAGCACTGCAACAGACACAGCAGTTGTAAGCAACATAGATCATCTACACTAAATATAATCACAAATTGCCTCATACCGAATGATGACGCTGAAACCCTCCTTGCAACACTAAGCTCTAAGTACAAGTTCTTATGTAGGCACTGTCCTCCACCTTAAACTAAGAAGGTCAAACATAAGCTTAGTACCCTTTGTTATGCAGAGGACACCAAAACTCTCTGAGTTCTACAACTACACTCAGTGTTTACATACCAGCCTCCAACCAAGTCAGGTCCAACTAAAATACTAATTTAGTTGCAGAAGCTGACAATAAAAGCAAGCATAATACTATCCATTCCAACTCTGCCTTGATGCCCTTCTACCAATGTCGGTGTCATCCAAAAACTGGTAGGGCCCAATTGACAAAGCCATGTATGTTTGGCATACATGCACACATGTCCGGCTTCCAGCTGCAAGAAAATCTGAAAATTAGACTGACTTAAACCCTTTTATTGAAGTAATGCCTCATAATGGTGTAATATTACTTGGAAATAAATGGGATGCAGGCGTTCCAACACACGCTTTCTCATCAAAATTTGTAAATGCACATCCTGGCAGATGTACCCTTGTCAAAGACAGGCGTAAATCCATTTCCTGGGTGAGAAGGTGGAACCGAATGCCCCAACATTTTTTGGTGTCCAGGAGAAAGGGTTTATCTAGGGAGAAAAGGAGGGTGCTTGCATTTTACAATGCCTCTTCCAAAAAGGCAAAATGAATTCACAAAAATAATTCCAGGTTTCTGTCTGGAAGACTGTCACTGGTGGAGGATTATAGGCATTAAGGTGGGAACGTTTGAATTCCTAAAATGCATAAATCTATGACCATGCAATTGCAGAGCTCTGTGGACATCTTGCTCTTTTCATCAACTAAATTAATGTCAATGTCTTATTAACCCGCACAACACGAGAGCTGCACTGCAACTTCAGTACCACATAGATCATTACAGTTAGCCCATCAGCGTACTCTGTGGGTATTCAACAACACCCTACTAGTTATATAGAAAGGTGAATGCTGCCTCCTTCTGTTACTTCTCTGCAACCTTCAACACAGCTGATCACCAAGTTCTACTGGGTTGTGTCTCTGCCCTAAAAAGCATCTTCAGGACCGTCTTCAACTTGCAACAAAAAATAGCCCACCCTTTTCATTGGTGGTGAAGTTCTCCAATGTTCTGTTTTGCTGAAAGTTATTTAAACTCTTATCTGAGAACGTACAGACTGAATAACATGTTACAAGTACATCAACCAGCACACCCGCTACATAAAACTATACCCCCAGGTGTCATGGGCCTGTGACATCCTTTACCAGAGACACTGTCAGGACATCGATCAATTCTCGATGCCTGCTGTCTCAGGACAAATTCTACCAAACACCAGCAATAATGGCTGTGCAGTAGGCAGTTCAACAGCTTCTCAAAACAGCGGTGTAGGAAGGTGGAATCTGACTAATGGTTACCCCTAACTTTTTGCCTGGTATTTGAGTGGTTTTTGACTAGTCTGGCTGGGATCCTGCTATCCAGGACCCCAGCCTATCTGCTTTCTCCTTAAAACTGATGTGAGTACCCTAGGTACAAACCAATTGGATGCTGAGGATACCCTGACAGTCCCTTGTAGATGGTACCCTAGGTACCCAGGGCATGGGTCCCTCAGTAGGCCTACCAGGGCTGCAGCACTTATTGTGCCACCCTGGGACAGCCATACAAACTAACACCACAAGACCACTACTGTAGTCTGGGTAAGGTGGTGCTAGCACCCCTTACAGGGATATAGGTACCCTATATCCCACCCCATTACAACACCTATACTCTCATAGGTCACCCCTATAGCAGGCCTTGCTAATCCTACAAGGCAGGGTGCTGAGGTATGTGTGAGGGGGGGACCCCTACCTGAGTAGGGCCTCTCTGCAACCCTCGTAAAATCATTGCTGGGTTGTTTGTAGTGTAGCCATACCATATACTCTTAACCGCATTATAAGTCTATTGCGATAGCGTGATAACTTGAGAATGGCTACACAGAACCATATCGTGTTTGGTGTCAAACATGTAGGAATCATACACCCAGTCCAGTCATGGGAATGAGGGCACGATTCCCCCCTGCTAGAGGGGCGATATGGGAAAAGCGACAGAATTCGGACACCAATTTAAAAGTGCACATGTAGTACAAAATGGCTACTACCCGCCACCCACACGACTCTGGCTGGCTGTTGCTGGGGAAAACCCCAGCTTCGCCAGCTGGACAATAGGGCTCCTGTGGCAGGGAGGTGCTAGCATCTCCCCAGACAGGATATGTGGATTGGAACAGGGTGGGTGCACCAAAGATGCCTTTCAGAGTTGCACGTAGGCAGCTACAGAGCCTACATTCTGCATACACCGCCTGGAACCGGTTCAGGGGCATCCTGCCCATCGCCCAGGCGGGAAACACACAAAGGGGAGAGGGTGTAGCCACCCTTTCCTGCCTCACCTCTCATTGGTGGACACTACTCTGGACACTCCCCTAATCTTGGGGATAAAGGTGAATAACGTGGCCCCAGTGCCTCAGATTAATCTTGGACTTTACAGACTTGACCTTCGACGAGCTGCTGCCCAGCTGACTGAAGAAATCTCCCTTGGGATAAAGGAGTTATCCCCCTGCTTGGCAGGCATCTGAAACACTGCAAGTGACCCGGTTGGAACTTCGCTGCTCTCACGAACTTCGTCGACTTCCAGCACCCTTGAGGTGGGTTTCCTAAGCATCCCAGAGGCCAGTGAGTGTGCCCAGCAAACCTGAGCACCGTGGACAGCATGGGTTCCGAGATTCCCAATACCCCAGGACACCGGCCACCTCTTGCGTAGCACACGACCCTGACCAGTGGGGAAGTTGTGCTTTGGCCCATTTTTGAGCCAACCACCAAGCAGCATTTGTGCCAAAGATCAGCACCCTGGCCCCCTCCGGTGGCCCGTGGGCTCCCTTTTACGCACTCCATTTTGCTGCCTTCCGCGGTCCCTTGTCTTTCGACTTGTGGGCCCGAGCGGAGAACAATCTCGACATCTAAGAGTTTCCCTGGTTGCTCCAGGCCTGTTCTACAGTCTCTCCAAAGGAGACCTCTCACAGACCTCGTGGGTCTGCACCAGTAGCTGATTTGTTTATCTTGCGTGGGTTGCGGTTGCCAAGGCTTAGTGGATCCAATCCGGACACTAACATCGCAGCGACCCTCATCTGACGTGGGACAGTCGCCCTCCCAAAGCTGGCCTTCCTTGAAGCCTCCCGAAGCCCGTGGCTGCAGATCCAAGCTACACCTCTTTCCACTTGAAGTACCCGACATTGAAGGGCTCTTTGCTTTGAGCTCCCTGGTCACTGTGCCGTGACCCAGACTCTGTCCCCTCTGCTTTCAGGTTCTTCTCTACAAGATCTACAACTTCAATCTTCACGGCATCATCGACGCTTTTGGCTAGCAGCACTTTTGAACATTTTCCCATTGAAAATCAGCCCGCGACCCGACATCGAAAACGACCTATGCACCCGGCTTCCCTGGGGCAGGTAACAGTGGTACCTCGGTACTCTCGTGGTAGTGGGCTCTTCAAAAGCTTAAGTCTAAAGTTTTAACTTTGTACTCCTGCTTGAAGTGACTTTAATCTGTTTAAATCAAACCGCGACATTCTCCATAGGCTTTAATAGAGATCCCGATAGCAGCTATTTCCACTGCACGCGCCTCCCGTGGGTCCCCTTCTTCATAACCTGGGGTGGATTCTTAAGTGCCAGCGATCCTAAATGCCCTAGGCATTGTCTGTAGAATTGTCGTGGTTCTTATACCACTTTTTTAATGTATGGTTTGGTCCCCCCCCTGGGGCCCTATGATTCCAGTGCTATTTTATTGTGACTATCAATGTTTGTTTGAATTGTAACTTTGCCTCAGCCTCATAAAGAGACTTGTGGGATTCTGTTTAGAATAAATACATATATTTTATATATATACCTGTGTGGACTACTTTCATTTGGTCATTCAAGAGGTTATCTATGGTAAAACAATAAGCTTAACACTCCTTCAAGACTTAGCCTGAAGGCTGTTCTCCACAGCTACCACTAGGATAGCTTTCTTTAAAGGTTGTCTTAAACCTATCATCAATAAGAGTCGAATTGGACTGGTGCAAGGTGTCCCCTATAACTAGGAGACAGCATATGCCAGACCAACTTCTCACATTGGTGTGTAGCGGTTGGATTCAAGCTTGCCATTGTTTTACCAGATAACTAATTGAATTTCTAAAATGAAAGCCACTTGGTACCAAAGGTACATATAAATTCAAGCTTAGAATATAATAAGTTCTACTGAACTTAGGAGTTGTGTGTAGGGGGTTTAGCACACCTTGACTACAACTCAAGAAAGGGTTCAGTAGGCCACACCTAGTGTAGGTAGATACACCAGTACCACTACACTAGAAATGTCTTTAAGTTCAGGTGCCCATAAGGCTCTGGAAGGACCCCAAAGGGTCCCAGTCGACAAGTATGATCATCTCTCCTTTGCTGAGCTGAGGGAAATGTGCACCTCTAGGCAACTTAAGACAAACAAAGGTGCCAATACCCAACGTCTCAGGGAAATCCTGCTCATAGCAGACTTTAATGTCTGATGGGGTAGACAGGTTGGGTGGGCATCCCCCAGAAGAGGACACCCCTGGGGTGGACTCTGATGAGGACCAGGAAGAGGAAGATGAACTCAACCTGGATGAACAAGACCATTCACAACATGGAGGTGATGGCCCAAAAGGCACTCTCTCCATCCCTAAAGGGGGAATGGTGGATCCAAACAGAAGGAACAGATCCCCCTCAGAGGGGTCCAACCATTCTGAGAGATCCAAGGGGACCTCTGCCTCTTCTCAGAGAAGAGAATCCTCCCAAGAGAGGAAATGCAGACTGATACAGTTTGAGCAGGCTTAACTACAGCGCAGGAGAGAACAGTTCGCATTGGACAGGGAATCCCTGAAGCTTTAGAAAGCTTCAAGAAAGTGGGGTCTAGAGACCCCTGGTGGCAGTATTGAAACCCCTAGAGTTAGAGAGCAAGTCCCTGACAATAGGAACCTCCACAAGATTGTGCCCCCCTATCAGAATGGGGATGACATCCACAAATGGATCTCTGCTCTTGAGAGGGCCTGTAAAGTACAAAGGGTCCCAGTAGAGCAGTGGGCAGCAATCCTGTGGCTCTCCTTTGCAGACAAAGGAAGAGACAAGCTCCTCTCTGTAAGAGAAGAGGATGCAAATGATTACTATATCTTGAGAGATGCTTTAATAGATGGGTTTGGCTTAACCACTGATCAGTACAGACTTAAGTTCAGAGACACCCAAAAAGCACAGGATCAAGATTGGGTAGACTTTGTGGATTGTGCTACCAAGGCATTGGAAGGTTGGTTAAATGGCAGAAAAGTAAAAGATTGTACAATCCTTGATAATCTCATCATGAGGGAGCAGATTCTTACTAATTGTCAAAACCAACTCTTACACCAGCACCTGGTGGACCCTGATCTGACCTCTCCCCAAGAATTGGGAAATAAGGCAGACAAATGGGTCAGAACCAGGATCAGGCCCAAGAACCAAGGTGGTGACCTGAAGAAAGATTCTACCAAGCCCAAAGAGAAAGGTGGGGATAATAAAACAGAAAAGTCCTCTGAAGGGCCCCAAAAACCCAGTGCTGGGGGTGGGTCCCAAAATCCTTCCTCTTCTAACAAGAAACCATATTGCCATGTCTGTAAGCAACCTGGCCACTGGAAAACTGACTCCAGCTGTCCAAAGAATGGCAATAAAGAAAATGTTCCTCCCATTGCAGCTCCAACACCTCCTGTTACTACTAGTAGTAATCCCCCAGGTGGTGGGAGTGCACCCAAAAACTTAGTTGGGCTTTCTTGGGGAACTCAGGGGGACTCTGGCCTAACCAGGTCCCCTACACAAGCAACTCTAGTCTGTGATGGTGGCATGGGGTTTGCCAACTTTACCATGAGTCCCAATATCTTGGGCAGGTACAGACAAGAGCCCATGATCAATGGTCAGAAGGCTGTGGCCTACAAGGACACAGGGGGCAGTGTCACCATGGTGACCCAAGAGACTAGTGCCCCTAAAACAGCTTTTACCTGGGTTTAGCTACCAGGTGACCAATATAGATGGAATTAGGACAGACCATCCCATGGCAGTGGTAAATCTCAGCTGGGGAGGGGTCACTGGCCCAAAGAGTGGCAGTGTCCCCAACCTTGCCTGTAGATTGTCTACTGGGGAATGATCTGGAAATCTCAGCCTGGGCTGAGGTAGACCACAAGGCCCATTTGAAAATGGTAGGCATCCCTGAGAGAGTGGATGAGACCTTAAAGGCCTCACCTCCACCCCAGGAGAAAGTAAAAGGAGTGAAGCCTGAAACTATGGATCACTCCACCCAAACAGAGCATAGGGGGAGAGGAACAGTCCTCCCCCCACCAGACCAAAGGTGAGGGTCAAGTTTCTAAGGGAACTAATCCTGCCCCTTGTGAAGAAACTGCCCCAGAAGTGGACAGGCCTGGCCTGACCACAGCTCTGATGGCAGGGGATCCTTCCAAGATGGCACCCAGTCTGGAGCAGGTATCCTGCCCCTCTCTACCCTGTCTCAGTCAGCCCAGGGCTGCAGAGGTCAGGGAGGTCAGTGGACCCTTAAAGGGCCCCTGTCCAGAGGAACCCCCTCATCAGCAGATTAGGGACACCCAGCAGTAGTTCTAGCCAGGTGAATATTCCTCTACAAACTGAGGGATCCCCCTTACCCCTAGGTACAGGCACCCCCTAGATGGAAGTTGTTGGGCACATGGAAACCTGGGGCATAGCTGCCCCAAACATTCCTATGCCCTCCACTATTCCAACCAGAGGGACCCAACCCCCAGCTGTAGGCAGCCAGAGGTTGACCCTTAGGGCCAGATATGACAGTCATGGGCAGAAAGGCTTCCATGGTGACCAGTGACCTGAGGAGGTTGAGACCACCCCAAATAGGGCCTCACCTCTAGACTCAGACACCCCACCAGCCCATCTCTGTACCAAAAACCAATACAGGTAATTCCCCTAGACTTTGGAGAAACTCTAGAACCCCTTGGGGTAGGATTTCCCAAGTGGACCATGAGACAGCGAGCAACCATGCTAGTGCAGGTTCTTCCTTATATGGCCACTCAGGAAATAAAGGCTTGTCTGGACAAGGTTAGCCTTATCTCCTTTCGTTGGGGAGGGGGGTGGGGGGGGGGGTTTATGTAGGAAGGTGGAATCTGACTAATGGTTGTCCCCAACTTTTTGCCTGGTATTTGAGTGGTTTTTGACTAGTCTGGCTGGGATCCTGCCATCCAGGACCCCAGCCCATCTGCTTTCTCCTTAAAACTGATGTGAGTACCCTAGGTACAAACCAATTGGATGCTGAGGATACCCTGACAGTCCCTTGTAGATGGTACCCTAGGTACCCAGGGCATGGGTCCCTCAGTAGGCCTACCAGGGCTGCAGCACTTATTGTGCCACCCTGGGACAGCCATACAAACTGACACCACCAGACCACTACAGTAGTCTGGGTAAGGTGGTGCTAGCACCCCTTACAGGGATATAGGTACCCTATAATCCCACCCCATTACAACACATATACTCTCATAGGTCACCCCTGTAGCAGGCCTTGCTAATCCTACAAGGCAGGGTGCTGAGGTATGTGTGAGGGGGGACCCCTACCTGAGTAGGGCCTCTCTGCCACCCTCGTAAAATCATTGCTGGGTTGTTTGTAGTGTAGCCATACCATATACTCTTAACCGCATTATAAGTCTATCGCGATAGCGTGATAACTTGAGAATGGCTACACAGAACCATATCGTGTTTGGTGTCAAACATGTAGGAGGGGCAATATGGGAAAAGCTGCAGAATTCGGACACCAACTTAAAAGTGCACATGTAGTACAAAATGGCTACTACCCGCCACCGACACGACTCTGGCTGGCTGTTGCTGGGGAAAACCCCAGCCTCGCCAGCTGGACAATAGGGCTCCTGTGGCAGGGAAGTGCTAGCATCTCCCCAGACAGGATATGTGGATTGGAACAGGGTGGGTGCACCAAAGATGCCTTTCAGAGTTGCACGTAGGCAGCTACAGAGCCTACATTCTGCACACACCGCCTGGAACCGGTTCAGGGGCATCCTGCCCATCGCCCAGGCGGGAAACACACAAAGGGGAGAGGGTGTAGCAACTCTTTCCCGCCTCACCTCTCATTGGTGGACACCTCTCTGGACACTCCACTAATCTTGGGGATAAAGGTGAATAACGTGGCCCCAGAGCCTCAGATTTATCTAGGACTTTACAGACTTGACCTTCGATGAGCTGCTGCCCAGCTGACTGAAGAAATCTCCCTTGGGATAAAGGAGTTATCCCCCTGCTTGGCAGGCACCTGAAACACTGCAAGTGACCCGGTTGGAACTTCGCTGCTCTCACGAACTTCGTCCACTTCCAGCACCCTTGAGGTGGGTTTCCTAAGCATCCTAGAGGCCAGTGAGTGTGCCCAGCAAACCTGAGCACCGTGGACCGCGTGGGTGCCGAGATTCCCAATACCCCAGGACACTGGCCACCTCTTGCGTAGCACACGACCCTGACCAGTGGGGAAGTTGTGCTTTGGCCCATTTTTGAGCCAATCACCAAGCGGCATTTGTGCCAAAGATCAGCGCCCTGGCCCCCTCCGGCGGCCCGTGGGCTCCCTTTTACACACTCCATTTTGCTGCCTTCCGCGGTCCCTTGTCTCTCGACTTGTGGGCCCGAGTGGAGGACAATCTCGACATCTAAGAGTTCCCCTGGTTGCTCCAGGCCTGCTCTACAGTCTCTCCACAGGAGACCTCTCACAAACCTCGTGGGTCTGCACCAGTAGCTGATTTGTTCATCTTGCGTGGGTTGCGGTTGCCAAGGCTTAGTGGATCCAATCCGGACACTAACACCGCAGCGACCCTCATCCGACGAGGGGCAGTAGCCCTCCCGAAGCTGGCCTTCCTTGAAGCCTCCCGGAGCCCGTGGCTGCAGATCCAAGCTACACCTCTTTCCACTTGAAGCACCCGACATTGAAGGGCTCTTTGCTTTGAGCTCCCTGGTCACTGTGCCGTGACTCAGACTCTGTCCCCTCTGCTTTCAGGTTCTTCTCGACAAGATCTACAACTTCAATCTTCATGGCATCATCGACGCTTTTGGCTAGCAGCACTTTTGAACATTTTCCCATTGAAAATCAGCCCGCGACCCGACAGCGAAAACGACCTATGCACCCGGCTTCCCTGGGGCAGATGACAGTGGTACCTTGGTACTCTCGTGGTAGTGGGCTCTTCAAAAGCTTAAGTCTAAAGTTTTGACTTTGTACTCCTGCTAGAAGTGACTTTAATCTGTTTAAATCAAACCGCGACATTCTCCATAGGCTTTAATAGAGATCCTGATAGCAGCTATTTCCACTGCACGCGCCTCCCGTGGGTCCCCTTCCTCATAACCTGGGGTGGATTCTTAAGGGGCCAGCGATCCTAAATGCCCTAGGCATTGTCTGTAGAATTGTCGTGGTTCTTATACCACTTTTTTAATATATGGTTTGGTCCCCCCCTGGGGCCCTATGATTCCAGTGCTAGTTTATTGTAACTATCAATGCTTGTTTGAATTGTAACTTTGCCTCAGCCTCATAAAGAGACTTGTGGGATTCTGTTTAGAATAAATACATATATTTTATATATATATACCTGTGTGGACTACTCTTTCATTTGGTCATTCAAGAGGTTATCTATGGTAAAACAATAAGCTTAACACTCCTTCAAGACTTAGCCTGAAGGCTGCTCTCCACAGCTACCACTAGGATAGCTTTCTTTAAAGGTTGTCTTAAACCTATCATCAATAAGAGTCGAATTGGACTGGTGCAAGGTGTCCCCTATAACTAGGAGACAGCATATGCCAGGCCAACTTCTCACAAGCGGTAAGGAAGGCTAGAAAATCTACCAAACATGAGCTGGTGGGGAGATCCTTTATTATATAAAAGGTTTGAGGGTGTTATGTGCCACACCTATACACCAATTCCTAAGGAAGTGGGAAAAGGAAAAAATCATTTTTGTTTTAAACAACCCTCACCCACTCTAATAGATGTTATCATCAGGTTCACCCTGAAGCCTAAAAGTCAGGGTGGGCTCGATTATTCCAGGTAGCGCTTTTAATAATGTTTACTAGGAGTAATAACATTAAGATAAAAATTCCTCACCCACTCCCAAGGTTTCCCTTTATTAGCGGGGTGGATGGGAAAGATTAAAACAACAGTATGAACGGGATTGTAGGATATAATGGTCCTATGAGCTCAAGTTCCCCAACTAGTTTCAGCCCTACACTCTTGGCCTGTTTAGGTCCTGGGCTTTCGTCAGGGTGAGTTCGTTTTCTATCACTCCCCCAGTGACGTCTATTTAAGTGATAATCTTATGTGTCATGCAAAACAACTTAAGGCATGCACGGGCAGCGTTATACTTAACAATCTTATATATACCTACGGCCGAATTTCTCTGGTTTTATACGAGTCAAATGTCCAACTAACTATAACGTCCCTTAAACCTATGGTTTTTACCATGAATTTCTAAGGTTTTTTAAATGCTAATTCCTAACTATAACGTCTGTAAAACCTATAGTTTTTTCAGTGAATTTCATAGGTTTTTTAAATGTTAATTTCATATTTTAATCTTTATTAAACCTATATTTTTTCTTTTTTTTTTTAAATATTTTGGAACTCTATAAACCTTTTTTGTTTTTAATTTGAAAAATATGTAATGTTTTATATCTTCAAAAAAGTATGTATATTGGTTTTTTTGTTTTAGACAACTGAAGTCCCGTACCAGTAGTGTACCAAGCTCCATCAGCACGCCAATCTATCCGCCATATGGCTAAACTCGTAAAGGATGCGCATTTCGTATCCGACGGGTTCGTGGCAGCGCGTCCCGCGTAACATCATATATGTATGTGGTCGCGCCAGCTGCTACTTTGGTATGCGACGGGTACGCAGTACCAAGCCACGCCTTACATCATGTACGTATGGGGTTATGCCCGCTGCGTGTTGCGTTTGCGACGAGTGCACGCTGTCAGCCCCTGTGTTACATCATAGACGTATGGTGTCGAGCCAGGAACGCAATTCCCTCATTTTTTTTGTCTGAAAACTATATCTAAATAAGTTTAAAGTATGTGAGAACAAGCGATAATCTAAAATATTTTAAACATTTATATATTTCGAACTATAATAAACTTATATTATGACAATATTTTCTCAAAATCGCGTCGGGTGCGGCCTCCTTGAGCGCTCACTGCGCGATTGCCATGTGACCTTAAAGAGAAGCATTTGATTGGTTCATAACATTTCCCATTGTAACAGTTGGAGGACCCCACCCATTTTCGCCATTCTCTCTACAGCGTTTGATGAGAGACTCCTCTTCTGCTAACAGAGCTTTTTTGAGAACTTTTCGCTATGTACACATCTGACAGTACACACAACATGAAACCATCATCTTCATCAATATTCATGCTCTGTAAAGTAGCCTTCCACCTGTGATAGCCATGCATCTAAAAGCTACATAACAGAACTATTCCCCACTGCCAGAGGTAACATGGTTGCATACACTGTCCACAGCACAATGTAATTTGGTACGGCCCAGGGGCAGTATCATGCATACATAATGAACACACGGAAACAGATCGATAGTGGAAGTGGGTACGTGCACGTGCGCTCGACTTCTTTTTATTACCAGGGTTACATGTCCAGTGACGTCTGTGCTGGATGCGTGTGGGGTGAGTGTAAAGCAGCCCTCAGGGAATGGTTGCTGCTAGCATCAACTACAACAGAAATCATTGGATCACACACAGAGATTCAATAATAAAAGGGTCAATAGTTTGTGCTGCAGCAAGGTAGGGACACTAGATGTGAAATAATACAGAAAAGATCCTATCGTAAAAACCATAACTTGTGGTATACTGAGATACAGGCAGTAGATCTGAAATAATACACAAAGATTGTATCATAAAGGGTCCATCAGGTCTAGTGCACTTAGATAGCCACATCAAAAGCATTTAGCATGTGCACAGCCACCGATGCGTGCCGCAGGCGGGCCATACTAGGAGCAATGTCCGTTGCCTACAACACTACATCATCTGCAATAGCCACTCGATCTGCATTGTAAACACTGCTGTCTGCAGTGTAGGCCAGAGAGCGGTCAGCAAGGGCCCACAGCCATGTGGCGTTGACTTGAGCTGCCTAGTTTGCCGTACGCGAAGCAACAAAAACCGTGTGCGGACCCTGTGATGATGCGTATGCGTGGTGCCGACAGAGCGCACTGGAGCAATGTCTTTTGCCTACAGGACTGCGTCATCTACAATAGCGACTCGATCTGAATTGTGAACACTGGCAGTGGAAATTGAAGGCAGTAGTGAGCACAGTCTTCTATGAATACTTTTTCTCACATCCTCTTCACAAAATACAACAACATAAATTACACAACTCTGCAATAAATAAATCAAAACAATTCGAATTGCGATCTCTGCTGTCCACTGTGTACACTGTTATTCAGTGTTCTTTACCACTACCAAGAAGAATTTGGTCATTGTACTAGACCTATAAGTCATCTTAAAAAACTTCTTCAAGCAAGTATACTAAAAGGCTATTGTGTATATTTCAATAGACGTTGTAGTTAATTGCCTCCTGGATTCTGTAATTAAACAATCACCACTCCATCTGAATCGTGAGCCCTGCTGATCGCACTGTAGGCCAGAGGCAGTTGTCATTAACGCCTCACAGCCACGTGCCTTTGGATTCGGAAGCACGCAGTTGGTTGCACCTGATCGGAGTGGGTACACAGAAATCATCACAAACTTTAACTTCTGACGTCCTCAATCACAGAATCAACACCCCGTTTCACTGTTCCCACCTGCTGTACCACGGTGTACTCCACCGACTGCAGTCATGCAAGCCCAATTATCATGTGCAGCAGTTAGCTACGGAAGCACAGAGTCTGATGCCCCTCAACGGAGGGAGTTCTGTCAAAACCAAGCAGCAAGTAATATCGGACAACGTCCATTTTGGGATCAAGACACCGTTCCACTGTTGTGACCTAGAGTTGCTTGCACCTGGTCAAAGGGAGTACCTTCATCTCCACTCTCAGATACAGTTCTAACATCGTCCATTGTGGGATCAGGACCCCGTTCCACTGTTCGGACCTGCTGTACCGCGGTGTACGCCACCGACTGCAGTCACCCAACCCCAATAATCATGTGCAGCAATTAGCTATGGAAGCACAGAGTCTGATGCACCTCAACGGAGGGAGTTCTGTGAAAACCAAGCAGCACGTAGTATCGGACATCATCCATTCTGGGATCAAGACACCGTTCCACTGTTGGGACCTAGAGTTGGTTACACCTGGTCGAAGGGAGTACCTTCATCTGCACTCTCAGATGCAGTTCTAACATCTTCCATTTTCGGATCAAGACCCCGTTCCACTGTTCGGACCTGCTGTACCACGGTGTACTCCACCGACTGGTGTCAACCAAGCACAATAACCATGTGCAGCAGGGACTTCTGTGAAAATTCACAAACCGCATCTAATATCGGACATCGTCCATTGTGGGATCAAGACACCGTTCCACTGTTGGGACCTAGAGTTGCTTACACCTGGTCGAAGCGAGTACCTTCATCTCCACTCTCAGATGTAGTTCTAACATCGTCCATTGTGGGATCAAGACACGGTTCCACTGTTGGGACCTAGAGTTGGTTACAGCTGGTCGAAAGGAGTACCTTCATCTCCACTCTCAGATGTAGTTCTAACATCATCCATTGTGGGATCAAGACACCGTTCCACTGTTGGTACCTCTTTGACTACTGTGTTAGTAGTATACAGAGCACTTATGGGGCTGGGCCTCAGGCTGGGCGCTGTCTGCCTGTGTCGCGGTAGCCAGCGTTGATCTCAGGAGCCTTCCCAGCTCGCAGACCTCTGCCCAAAAGCTTCCGCCAGCACATGGTGGGCCTTCTTTCACATACGACGGTGTCGAAAGTGAACTGTGGGGCATTTGTGCGTCGCAGCGGCCATGACGGTTTCTGGGTAGCAGCAGGCTGAGAGCATTATTCCCACAGCCACCCTCGCTCATGGCGTCAGCCTCGTGGCGGTGTAAGCTGCGCAGACCTGACAGACATGTTCGCCATTCCGGAAGAGAACCACACCCAGAAACACTTGCCTTTTATCCATACGCGGAGCCAGCCCACTACGCTAAAGATTTTGGGGGGGGAGGGGGCACATACGCGCTATGTTTTCGTAATCTTCCCTACTGCCTGTACTATCATGGTTGCATCCACTGTCGACTTCACTCAATAGACCATCAGTGTATGCTGACATGTAAATGTCTGTCCTCTGCATACTCAAGTCTCTCCGGCACATCCCCTCAACACTTTGCATTGTATGCTTTTTATAATCGAGAATCACTTGCCACCTTCGCACATACTTTGCTCCCATCTCTCCCCGCATTCTGCATTGTGTGGCAGAGGTGCCATGCCATGTTTGGTTTGTGTACATGGCTAGCCACGGTTCCCACAGTACGTAGTGTCGTTGTGTCTGCTAGGTGTACATGTTGTTTGTCATGTTGTATGTGATTATATAAGGTAGCGCGTTTATTTACGATCAGTGGTTTCTCCCATTTACATATCGCTGTCTTAAAGAGGATACAGAAGTTTTTCTCACAGGTGAAAAGTGCGACCACAATGACAGTCATTCATTACTATGCAAGAATGTCCAACTGCACAACGCTTCTAAGCTTACAGCCCCCAATCTTACGTGCTTTCTTAAAAGCATGCCAACTCCCACAATCAGACCAACATTCACACAGCTTTCTAACGGCAGTTATCTGCTTCTTAATAACATGGACTGCTACGGAATTTGAGCTGGCATACCGTATGTCCTTACAGTTTCAAACCGGATAACTTCCTCTGGCAATCTCTATTCCCACCCACACAAAGTAACTCCCAAAGTTCAACTTGGCCTTCAATACCTACTTTGAAAACAGATTTTATTAAACGGAGCAAACTGAAAGCGCTTTTGTTTCAAACAGAAGTGTCCCTCACTTCTCCAAAAGTAATTTATCGACTGCAGATAGCACGAACTTCAAGTAAAATACACTCCCTTTTAAATACAAACCTCCCATTACACTTTGTGAATTGTTACACAATTTTCAACACATCTGACATTTAAAGTCTGGCACACGTTTTTAACATGGTCTCCTCCGGCCTTCTCACAGGCTTTCAAACTGTTTTTAGTGTAATACCAGACTTCATTCATTCGATCATCTCTGGAATAACAGCAACAGTGCCCATAATTCTCGCTCTGTTTGCGGCCATCCTAATACTATTTTAGCTTGTTAAAAATGGCTACGTTCCCTGTGGTAACAAGCATGTCCGACAGAATACGCCTCTACGCGAAGCTACATCAATACCGTGAAAAAATTGAATAACTTTTCTGCTGCCTGCCTCTATCTATTATCGGAGCCAGCTACAACATGACATTTATTTACACATATACAATCTGCGTGCAACCATCGTTTTATTGCAAAACTTGCCCAATCGACTGGCGAATGGATCTATGCCTTGCCAACATCCCAGCAAACGCTCCTGATATCCAGCAGGTAATGGAGTATCTTGAAAACCATGAACTTGATTGTTCGGGCAGTGGAGCAATGGCGGATGCAACGCAAAACGTATCCTGGCGGAATGGGATTTCTGCAAAGCCGCAAAAGATCTCCTGTAACGTGCGACCTTTAACAACATCGCAGATTGCCTGCCAATTCAAATTGCCGCTTCAACATTCGAGGAACATTACTGTCCCTTCGAGGATATGAATTGGATCGCTTCGCTTTTCTCACATGATGGCAACAATCGCCTCTTGGAACATCACGCATCTCAAGCCGCTGAAGAACTTCCGGACTGCAATCTCCAAGACTTGTAAGAAATTCACTTTATTCTTGGATTGATTCTTTCCAAATTTTGACTTTTTCCTATTAAATTTTTTAATACACTTCAATTGAACTATTTTCATATAATAACTTTCCAAGTATGCTTAGGCATTTGAACTCTGTTTTCATTATTGGCCCTTACCTCTCCACACTAACCAGGGATGGATGATGTATGGCCTATGCAAATACGCTATTTACTTGCTAAATTAGCCTAAACCCGACATCTATTTTGAAACTATATCTATTCTTTGTACACACGTCTCTCTGCCTGCCTCTTATCCACAAAGCCCTTTCACACAAATTAGCTCATCCTCAGCCTCTGCTCACGAACTGGCGATCAAGATAAAAAAACATGGCATTGTTTAGGAACTGGTTGGCACAGTGTGGTAATCGTATCCTACCTCTATTTTCATTCTACAATTTACAGTCATTCATGTCTAATATGTATTGTTTATGTCACATGGAACTGTAACATATGATGTGGAATTGACTGATGCAGGAACTTAGGTTTGAATACAGCAGAAGCGTTTGGAGTTTGCCTCAGCTGGATGACTTAGCTCTTGCACCAGTGGTTCCATTTATGGCACTTACATAAAGACACTTTTTTTATAACTTGCAGACTCCATCGCTTTATCCCACACAGCCACTTTCTTAAACACACCTGATTTCACCATTTGTCTTCTGTGGCATTGCAAAATTCTGCAATATATTCTTCACGACTATTTCTTTATTCCTGCTTGCTAAAACACTCCATTCGAGTCTTCAGACCGGTAGGGGTGAGTAGTTTGCTTCCCACTCCCGCTATAGTCTAAACCCATACTAACACCACTTGCACAGCTATGCTACAGTGGCCAGTATGCTACAGCGCCCAGAGCACATCAGTTTACAGCAATCCGCTCACGGTTTCATCCCCGAGTGTACCGGCACCTCAACCCAGCACCATCTCACTCTGGGCAAAACAGCACTTTCACACCGGTAGGGGTGAATACATCGCTTCACACTCCCTGTATAGCACACCCTAGCCACCCCACAGACCTCACAGCACTCCTACCATCCTCTTTCCTACTCTTTTTGCCCTTTTTTCCCCTTACTCGCTTCAACGGAATCACAAAATGGCAGCCAACACGTCCTAGTTGCAACCGCTCGCAGCGCTCACAATCAATAAGCAGCAAGCTCATGCTCGTAACGCCTCTGCCAATCAGATGGCAGAATTCCCAAATATCGATATCTGTAGAATTCGATATTTCTCAAAAACTACTGAACGGATTTACACCAAAAAAGCAAAAATGTGCTTTCTAGTCATAGACCCTTCTCCCTGCCAAATTTGGGGTAATTCCGTTCACCCGTTCGACCTGTAGCCTTGAGCTGATATGAACAAAGAATTAGTTAGGAATATTTCATGAAGATTCATCAAACAACGCCAAAGTTATAAGCAAAACAAAAAATGCTCTTCCTATGGAAACTGGGTCCTAACTATAACTACCTACTGGTGACCGCCAGTAGGTAACATATATATATATATATATATATATATATATATATATATATATATATATATATATATATATATATATATATATATATATATATATATATATATATATATAATCTACTGGCGGTCGCCAGTAGGTAGTTATAGTTAGGACCCAGTTTCCATAGGAAATCTCAAAATTCTATTTTGAATAACTTTGGCGCCGGTTGACGAATCCTCGCGAAATTTTCAAAACTAATGGGGCGCTCCGTTCAGCTCCTACCCTGAAAGTCTCGGGGTGATTCGTCAAGCAGGGGCTGTTAAAGGGGGGTCCCAAAGCACGTTTTCCCCATGCATTTTTCCATAGGACATTTAGACACAGCTACAGCCCGAACGGCTGAACAGAATTACTTGAAGTTTGGCAGAGAGGTAGCCATAAGGTCAAGGAAGTGCCTTTTGCAGGTCTGGTGTAAATCTGTTCAGTATTTCCTGAGAAAATAGCATTTAAAAGCATATATATATGTGGGTGGAGCCTAACCACACCTCATTCTGAGATCTGATTGGCTGTCAGCACTTCATCCAAGAAGTGTTGGCAGCCATCTTGGGACCAATATACATGATAGCACCTCATTAAAAAGCACTGCAGTTAATAGAAGGTTTTAAGACTTTAGTTACATTATAAATCATTTGTTGATGGTACCATACTCATTTTAGGAATTGTGGTATGTTCTAAGGTGATTTCACCATGTGAAAAAGCCTTCTGCTGGGATATCATGATTGAGAGAAAAATATTTTCTCATGCTTTTACCACAGAGGTTTGGAAGGTGATCTATAAGCTAAACTGAGAGCTTATTTTCTGTAAATTCACATTTTCTTTCTCAGTCATGTGAGAATGAAGTCTGACATTCTCAGTAAAACATGTACATCCAACAAGGGCAGAGACTGTCAGTTGATTCCTTTGTGTTCTACTGCAGCTTCCTAAAGTGTTCCAAAGAACTACTAGAGCGCTAACAGTCCTACTTATGATAAACGTATGGCACACCTGAAGCCATCTTGCTTGGATTAAAGTGGTAACTCTTAAAACATTTAATTTAAAAAGGAACAAAATGATGGGGTTCATTTTTCCATAAAAAGTATGATTAGTGCTGCAGAAAGAAAAATTAGGGCACATTTTGAGTGACTTCTCAAATCCTCTTCTATTTCATTAAAAAATTCTGACATGCAGACTGAAACATGCACTTTCAATACCAGCAGCAGTTTTCCCTGGTGAGCAGTAGCTTTACTACAGTGATCTAATGAGCAAAAAGAGTGCTAACATTCTGAATTTTTGGCAAATGTGTGACACATCTGAATGCCTTCTTGATGGAATCAAAGTAAAAAACTGAAAGTATTTCCTACTGAGGAGACTGCAGTAAATGAGGAAATTATGAAACTTCATAACAAATAAGTCTCCCAAGATGGCCACCAGAGACAAAAGAGCCCAAATGTAGCCCAAATATCACCCAGATGTAGCCCAAGTATAGCCCAATGACAGAATGTCCCAGAATGTTCTTAAAAACAACTAGAGCGCTTACTGTCTTCATTATGACAAAAGTATGGCACACCTGAAGCCATATTGATTGGAATAAACTGGTAACACTTAAAACATTTAATTTAAAAAGGAACACAATGAGGGGGTTCATTTTGCCATAGAAATTATGATTAATGCTGAAGAAAGAAAATGAGGGCACATTTTGAGTGACTTCTCAAATCCTCTTCTATTTCATTAAAAAATTCTGACATGCAGACTGAAACATGCACTTTTAATACCAGGAGCAGACTTCCATGGTGAACAGTAGTTTTACTACAGTGATCTAATGAGCAACTAGAGTGCTAAAATTCAGAATTTATGGCAAATGTGTGACATATCTGAATACCTTCATGATGGAATCAAAGTAAAAAACTGAAAGCATTTCCTACTGAGGAGACTGCAGTACATGAGGAAATTAGGAAACTTCATAACAAATAAATCTCCCAAGATGGCCACCGGAGACAAAAGAGCCCAAATGTAGCCCAAAATCACCCAGATGTAGCCCAAATATAGCCCAATGACAGAAGTGTGCAAAACACTTATTAGTTTGTGTTTTTGCAGTGTTATATAGTGCAGACTTGTCAGGTATTGGAGTGCTTTACATGAGCATTGGTTACATCACACAAGAACAAATTCATTTTGGTTGTAGACATGGGGAGACTCTGTGATTTGACCAGAATCACAGAATGTCGAGCTGAAGCAGAAACTTCAACCTGGTTCCCCACTTGCAAAGTCTGCAGTTCTGGAAGTAACACCACATCCTCTCCCCTAAGTGCAACATTTAATCAAGTGGTCAACTGGATAAAAAAACATAAAGATAACAAATAATTTAAAAGTGCTTTGTCGCTATTTGAAAACTCAGAAAATATGTCCTTATTTTAGTCTTTTAGAGCACTAACCATAATTTTGATGCCAATAAGACCCTCTCATATATGTAATTTCTAAAGGAAATGCTCTAGGTATTACAGTTTTGATTACATCAAGATGATGTCAGGCGTTCCACACTTTTGTAATAAATATAGAATGTTAGCAATCTAGTTGTTCATTAGGAAACTGTTGAGAGGCAGAGGCCAGGGGCACGGACTCTGAAAATTGAAGGCAGGTAGGAGGGTGCAGAGGCAACAATTTAACCACACTGAGCAGGCAGGAAGGGCCGTGGAAGCACAACAGACTATGGAGGGCAGTGGAAAGGGGGGCAGGGGCAACAAACCAACAATACAGAACTTGCAAGAGAGGCTGTTGGAGGGAAGATCTATTACGGGTCAAGGAAGCTAGGGGCGGTCCCCAGAGCCCCGGGAGCCACCACAGAACTGAGCAGGAGAGTGAGTCAGGGACAAAAGGGGCACCTTAATTTGAGCCGGGGTGCCTAGGAACGCTTGCCCAAAAATGAAGAAAACAGACATATGAGACATGGAATTGGAGGCAGAATACAATGGCAGTTTAATGAGAAGATGCAACTTCAAAGAAACCGCAGAATAGAGACATAAAGTACAAAATACAGAATCCAGATAATCATACAGCTGTCATGATATTCTCTGTATCTCAATTAATGTACTGACAGAGAGAGAGAGAAAACACATCTATAAATGCATCATGAGAAACAAGTTACACCAAGGAAAATGTTACCTAGGAACACTCGCGTTTACTCTTAGAGCAAGCATTCCTGCAATTACAATACAAAATCTTTTAAATGCAAAAGTAAAGAGAACAATGGTTAAACATAACATGACATTTCATATAGGTAAAATAGAATAAGATACTTCAAGCAAAGCAGAGCAATACATTTTAAGCAAAGGAAGACAAGAGCTCCCAGCTCTTGGGGAAAACCTGCACAGCCTGTTAACCTACCTACATACAGACGGCGAGGTAGTCCGTCGATATCTGTGGGTGCTCCCTTTTTATATCATTTTGTGGGCTCCTTTGCACGCTACATCTACCTACGTATGCTACCCAAAAGCTTCGTCTGCAGATTTTACCAGACATTTCGTCATTTACCCACTTAATGCTGACAATGGACTGGGTGAAAAGGTCAGTCTCTCGGCCAATCGCAAGTTCCATAGAGCAAGCAGAAAATAATGGGTATTGTACGGGAATTCAATATATTCATGTATAAAATCTCCTCAGTTCTCCTAACTTGACGCTCTGCAGTTGCCACTTCCTTAAAAGCGGGAAACCTGCCCAGGAAGCAAGTACCAGTCCAGGATGCAGCCTACTGTATGTCGACAGCTTCAGTGGGATGTTGAACTTTGATACCGAGCACGGAGCACTCGGGTAGGGTGGGGGCTACTAGTTTGGAGCAGAAGGCCTTGCAGACCTGCCTTCAGACTGCTATACACTAAAATTGCAGAGCTATGGTCAATTTAACAAAGAGGCCTACATATTGAACAGAAGGGCCTACACAGGGGTTTTATGCTGGCTGAGTGGTAAGGATGTCTCAGGATAATGGTCTCATACTTCAGGTGTGGACAGAACGGGCCAGGGGCCCCCTGTGATACAAAATCTACCCTCCTTCAAGGCTGTGGCAATGTAATAGACCATTGTGGGCAGAAGGAAGAGGCAATGGTAGTACAACCATACATGCCAACAGACCCGATTCAGCCAGGAAACATCCAATGTTTTTAAGCTCAAATGGGCTTTATTTGATCTGTCTCCTGTCTACAATATCCTCTTTTTCAATGTAACTCAAAGGGGAAAATCAATACCCCAGTTTTTTTTCAAAATCTCCCTCTTACCAAGTTCAAAATGTTCGCAAGTATGGTACATTGGATCATGGAAGGAAATGCGGTAGGGACATGGACTTGGGTAACAGAGGACAGGAGGGACATGGAGAGGTGCACCAAACTGACCCTGCAGGGCAGGCATCAGGGTTTGCAGCAGCACAATACACCGCACAGGGCATGCAGGACGGGAGTGCAGCACAACAATCCATAGAAAGCAAGAGGGAGGGGACAGGACCATGCACATGGACAACAGAGAACAGAGGGGCAAGAGGCAATGGTAGCTAGCTGACCATAATGGACAGACAGGAGAGAAAGCTGCAGCATAACAGACCATAAAGGGCAGGAGGGACAGATATGGGGCATTACAATGGAACAGACAAGCCAGGAGGGAGGGAGTAGGGGTCTGCACATGTAAACAGAGGGCTGGGGGCAAGGGGGCAGGGCAGGAGCAGCAAGATAGCCATGGAGGTCAGGCAGGATGGGCACTAGAAGCAAGACACACCATGAAGAGCAACAGTGAGACTGTGATGGCATACACACAGGCCATGGAGGGAAGGTGGGAGGGGGTCAGGGGCAGCTAACTGACCACACAGGGAAGGTGGGAGGGGCCATGGCAGCACAGAAGACCATGCATGGCAAGTGGAAGGGTTAGTGGCAGCACAATGGCTATGATGGGCAAGAAGGAGGGTGCAGGGGCATGCACAAAGGACGATGGAGGATAGAAGGGAGGGTCAGGACCTGTGCACAGACAAGAAAGTTCAGGGGAAGGGACCTCACAACAGACCACACGGGGCAGGCAGGAGGAGCAGTTGCAGCACAACAGACCAGGGAGGGCAGAAGGGTGTGGCAGTACAATGGACCATGTAGGACAGGAGGAAGAGGATAGGGGCATGGCATGTGGACAGGCAGGGTGGAGGTGGCAGGGACAGGTTACAGTCATCTGACAATGCTAGGCAGGTGGGAGGGGAGTGGCAGCTCAACAGAACACTCAGAGTAGATAGGAGTGGCAGGTCCATGGGACATGGTGGGCAAAAAGGATGGAGCAGGGGCATGCACAAAGACATCGGAGGGCAGGGGTAAGGAGAATAGGGGCAGCAAGCTAAGCACAGAGTTTAAGCAGGAGGTCAATGATGGGGCATAGAATTGGGCAATGGAGGGCAGGAGGAGTGGACTGGTACATCATGCTAAATGGAGGGCAGTGGCAGCACATCAGACCATGCATGGCAGGAGGGAGGAGGCTAGTCCATGGATTCAGACAACAGAGGATAGGGAGGAGGGGGATGGGGCAGCAAGCTAACTGTTCAGAGAAGGCGGGTATTAGGAACTTTATTGTTTTTAAAACGTTGTGTCTGTGCGAACTACTTAAAATATGAACAAGTATGCAGCATAATCTCACTTTTATTCAGGAAGAAGAGGACGTTTGTGACTGTGACTCCGGGCTCACTTGGCAGAAACACCCCCTGACCCTCCACCCCCTATCGCAAAATGTAATGCCCATGAAAAGGGTAGGTGAACACAGTGTTATATAGAACATAGTCCTGAGAGCACGATTGAAAATGAAAACTAGATATAGTATATGGTATAAACTATGCACCAAAAAGTGTGATATAAGATGAACCGGGCGTGAAATATAATATGCAATACATTGTGCGCAATGACAGATTCATTGGAGAGCGCAAGATAGCACAGGCACTAGCGCGTGCTATGCGATATGCGCCTTGGAGTGTAATATGCACAGGGCAGTGTTGTGTAACCTAACTAGTCTCTAAAGTTGTAATATAAAATATGTGCTGGGGAGTGTAACGTTGCATATGCACTGTGACAAAGATATGGATCCCAGATTGTAATATGTATGGCATAGCACTGTGCGTTATAACATAGGCATCGAGGAAGGCACGTTAGATGGGGCAATATAACCCGTGCGAAGACAAGTGTGGCATGACATATTCACGGGGTGGTGTTACAGTGCACATGGGCTAGAGAGTGTCATAGCATATGCACTAGCTAGTGGAATACAACACAGAGGTGTGTGGCACTCGGCAGGCAATGGTGGGTGTAACACAGCATTGAGCTCTGTCAGGAGCGCGCTGTGACTCTCCAGTGATGTTCGTCCTCTTTCCAGAGAGTAAAATAAAAAGTATTACACATCCGGCAGTGGATGTGTGTTTTATTAACCGTGAGGGAGGTTTCTTGCATAGTTTTGGTCGAATTTTTGTCGAATCCCCTTTGAATGGCTTGGTGTTCATGTGTATTAAATGTGCCCGTCAATAGCTACCCATGTTTGTATAAATAAACGACAAGGGTGTCTACCGGGATTAGGCACGGTAGGGCATTAGACATGTCAGAGCTTCACTAGTGATGTAAATACATTCCACGTGGATTCATTGCATGCATAGTCGCCTTTTAATGAATATCCCGCAAATCGTCGTGGTGATATGTACGTACGGTTTGTCTAGCATGTCCTAGGTGTGTCTATAAATATATATTTTTTAAAAATAATAAAAAACAGTGGCCGGCCCTGGGGATTGGGGTCAAAAAACTATAATTAGGAGTCAGTCCCTGGGGGACGGGGTCATCAGGGCCAATAAATTAGAATAAGAAGGGGAACCACACAGCCCCCCTTCTTAAAAAATTAAAATAAATAAAAGACTGGCATCGTGCCGGAGGCCATGCCCCCTCCGTGCAGCACTCTGCAAACGCGCCCCCAACAGGCATCTCTAGTATGCGCCAGGGAGCTGCGCTGCAGACAGGTGTTCTGAGGCCAAGCCCCTTTTTACACCTCTCTGCAACGCAGCTCTGTGGCGCTTACTGGAGGTACCTAGTGGTCTAGTTTGACCCTAGGGACCCTTAGGATTCAAGGGAACTTAATCTCTCAACTTAGAACAGCCACAGGGCACGTTTACACAGTGGTGAAGGGAGGGGACGGGGCCTGAGGTGACGTGTGCAAACACGCACTATGGCACGTTTTAAATTGGGGATATAATTTCCCTTCAATACTGAGGGCCCCTGGGGGCTAACAAGCCCACCAAGTGCTTCCAGTAGGCGCCACTGAGCTGCATTGCAAGGAGGTGGTCCAGGCTGTGCCACTTTTTACACCTCTCTGCAACGCAGCTCTGTGGCACTTACTGGAGGTACCTAGTGGGCTAGTTGGACCCTAGGGACCCTCAGGATCCAAATGAACTTAATCTGCCAACTAAAAATGGACACAGGGCGTGTTTACACAGTGGTGAAGGGAGGGGACGGGGCCTGAGTTAACGTGTGCAAAAACCCCTGTGGCCTGTTTTAAGAGGTAGTTTTAATCCCCATGCCCTATTATATACTAGGGGCTTACAGAGGAGGTCATGCTAATCACAGGGGGACCCCAACGCATAATGTTCCCTAGTGTATGTAGGTGTTTTCACTGTATTCTAAGTGTCTTTTGACATAGCACTGGCTCTAGGACTGGTTAGTCAGACTCAGTTACCACCAGTATCCGTCTGAAAAAGTTGAGGTTACAGGATTTTGCAACAAGGCTTCTTTCTGCTCTTCTTTTTGTTCTTTCTGCACGTTATCCTTCTTCCTGCACTTATCTTCGTATTTGAGGACTTCTGTTGCTTCTTTCTGCACTTCTTTTGTTTCTTTCTGTGCATTTTTTCTTCTTTCTTCACATGTCCTATCTCTGTAGGCATAGTTAGAAATTAGCATTTAAAAAACCTCAGAAATTCACAGAAAAAACCATAGGTTTCAGGGGTGTTATAGTTAGCTGGACTTTTCACTTGTACAAAACCATTGAAATTCCCCCGTTATAGTTAGTTCAGCTAACTATAACTCGCGCGCCCGCAATGCACTGCTGATGACGTCACATATTACATCACTCATGACATGGTCAGTGACATCACTCATGACATCACTGATGACATCTCAAATGATATCACTGATGACATCACTGATGACATCATCCTTGTGATAGAGTGGCAGACCTCCTCTCACCCTAATATAACCTTTGATACAGACATTCAAAAATAGACTAAAATTTTCAAAACAATGGACATACCAATACCAGTTAGAACAACCTCTTCAGTAATTCTAAGATCCACATACACATCCACTCATTCACCAACAGTCCTATACAGTCACTCATACATGTACTCGCTCATCATATGTACTCATACACCTATACATCCTGTTACACAATGCCACTCATCCATAGAGTTACTCACACACATAGTCACTCATGCTAATAAAGAATCAAACATACATTTACTTGCATATACAGTTATACACACACCACCACACTTACTTCTACGGAAACTTACACATACTTAGTCTTTTAAACAATCACTTATAGAAACACATACTTATTCATACAGGAACTCTTTCAATCTCTCACTCTCACATATACTCACATATATACACCAATAGTCACATATACTAGTTTAAAACCTATGTAGTTACTCATAAAGACACTATTGAGACAGTCATTCACTCACTAACACACCCATACACACACTCATCCGCCCATACAGTCCTGCACACATGCTGTATTCAACACATACAAACGGTGAGTCACTCATTCATGCACCTATGCACTACGTAATACCCCCCACCAAACCATGCAGACACTCAGACTGATACTCAAAAAACCAACTAATAACCTATATAGACACCCATGTAGCTACTCACCAACCCATGCAGCCACTTATACACAAAGTGAGAGACTGATACAGATATTTACATATTTAAACATTACACACTAAGCCATGTATTCACTATGATACACTTAATCAGTCAGTTACACAATCAATTTTTCAAAAACAAATCATCCATTTAGACACTTATATACCCATTTATTCTTCCATCGACCTTGAGATATACATATATAAAACATATTTAATTTTCAGAAAAACACACATTCACTGGATGATGTCATCAGTGATGTCATGAGTGATATCACTGACCATGTCATGAGTGATGTAATATGTGACGTCATCAGCAGTGCATTGCGGGCGCGCGAGTTATAGTTAGCTGAACTAACTATAACGGGGGAATTTCAATGGTTTTGTACAAGTGAAAAAGTCCAGCTAACTATTACACCCCTGAAACCTATGGTTTTTTCAGTGAATAAACCTTATAACATAACAAATCTGCATATGAACTTGAAGAAGTGGTAGTCTGGGGAGAGAGAGAGAGAGAGAGAGAGAGAGATGGGTCAGGACTCAGAGATGGATTGGACTGACACAGACAATCTTGAAAAGTGTGGGGCATCTGCAAGAAGGGCCTGCCATTGACCCTGGATGTAAATATGGACACTCGAGCACCCTTCGATTCTCTGAGTCCTGACTGAAGTTGAGGAGAAACCTTATTTGAGATTGGAAGTATGCTCAAGGGAATTAAATCAATGAGACGTTGGTGGCTCCTTGTAGCCATTGAGGACAATCTATTGTATTTCATTTTAACAATCATGATTGAGGACATCGTACAGAAAAAGCACTATGGCAAATCCAAACTGGACCCAAATGTTTGAACGGAACACTCATTTTAGTATGTTCAGAAGCAGGCGATCAAGATATGGAGCTTAGGTCTGTGAGGGGGCACGGGGAGGGAACTGGAAAGAGGAACCATGACTAGTTTCCCCTGTGGTAGGGCAAGATCGATACAAGATCCACATTTGCCAGGAGAATGGATTGGGCCATTCTCCCCCAGTGTTTGGACTCGGTTAAGGCTCTGAATAGGACGTTGGGTGACAACGAACTTACTGCAAAGCGTTATAACATATTTTCCTAAAAGTTATCAGCTGTATGGACATTTCTAAAGAGAAAGCAGCAAGCCGAGTTTGCTCCAATAGGAACTTTTGGTGCAAAATATTGAACGCAAGATGCACGATACGTGAAAACGAGAGCGCCACAGAAATAGTATACTTCATTGGAACTGCTGCTTACACACACAGTGCAGCCATCATAACTAATGGTACTTTGAACATATACATGAGTCTTGTTTGAATATTTAGACTACTGAGGTGTATATTATGAGCTGGCTCACATTTTAAAGGGTGCTGCTCAAAAGTATTTCAACGTCACAGGCTGCAGTGAGCTCACTGTGGCGCCCCCTTGGGGTGCTCACTGATGCTCCACGCACCCAGGGCTGCACATTCTATCAGGGGGAGTTAGCTGCACCCTTCCCCTCATCCCGAAGCTGCTACTCGGTGCTGCTGATCTGAATGGCTCAGGTATTAGATCACAGCGTAAAGTTGCTCTTCACTTGAACGATACTGCCAGGAGGCACAAGAATTTGAAGCACACACAGAGCTTTAAGTGGGCCGGGTCCCTTCTGGTCCCCGAACCGATAGGTATTTGTAACGGGTACCTTTCAGACCCTGTTTTCATGTCCTTAACTTTTCATGCAAAAACACTGATCGGGTTCTGAACAATGAGTGTAAAAAACTTTAAGGTAACACAAGTCGTTCCTGCTTATATTTCAGATGCTTTACTTAATATTGCATTCCCTATGAGTGTTTGCATTTTCCTGGATGTTTTGTTACGAATTTTTTTCAGGTAGCATATTCCTCTTGTGTCATGTTTAATTTGAAATGAGTGGCATCCGGGTGTTTAAAATGGAGCATAGCTGAGTTGTGGCTGAAGGCAGTATAGGGCCGGCTTTAGCGCTGGTGGCGCCCTGTGTGACAGTGTTTGTTGGCGCCCCCCTCAATGACCACCTCCGCCACAGATCCTCTCACTAGCACCCTTTAACAGTGACCAAGTCTCCATAACCACACCCTCTCAGATGCATTGAATTAGTTATATAGCGCCACTCATACCAGTGTAGGGTGTCAGAGCACTTTGCATCACAAACGCATTACACAGAGACAATAAATCATATGTGTGTAAATCAGTGTATAGGAAATATTACATAAGCCAAAGGACTAAAAGTGTAGGAGCCACATGTCATCCATACTGGTAGGCAGTAGTTTAAGAGTGCTTGGGGTGAAGAAGCACAAATTCAGAGTCGAAAAAGAAACAGCATAGTTGGGAGTTTTCTTTAATAATAAGAATTGATTTCTAGCCAAATTAACGCTTTATGCAACATTAATCAATGTTCTAATGTATACTTTGCAGTGTGTATGCAGTTCTATGATGAAAGCTGATAGCTCACTGTTGAATATTAGGACTTTAAGTTATAAATTGCAAGTGACAAAAGGATTTCTCTTAAAGCAGTAATCTGCTGATCTGTTTACATTATATGCACTCTGTAATCTACTTGGTACACTTCTTTGCAGCAGGCATATTAACCCTCTGCACTAACTTCACATAAGTCAAAACCTCAACTATACAAAACGCTGATCTCTCTCCAGGAAGAAAATCACACCAGTTATCTTGACATTTTTGTGAGGCCTGGCAATTGCTGGAGGAAAGAAACGCTGCAACAGGTGCTTGAAAAACATACTAAACTTGCAAACACGGCTCCCCCAGACAGCCAGCACCCGGTGCGATGGCACCGGTCGCATCGCCCTAGAGCCGGCCCTGAGGCAGTACGAGCTTCTCTCAGTGCCTGTCCGGCAAAAAGGTGTTCAGAATGTGTGGTCATCCAGTCTTTGGGCTCTCTGCAAAGCGCACAGAGCAATAGTCACATATGTCAGTTGCAGTTGTGATTCTAAGCAAATGTGTGGGTAGGGTGGCACCCTAGCGAATATTAGTGTTTTTGTTTAAACCGCACCCTAATTTATATGGGCCTGCCTCTTTCAGAGTCCCCCCTCACTTTTTTCATCCCACTTAAAACCCTGAGCACACACATCCCCGTGATGGTAGGGAACATTGTCTCCATGTAAAGTGCCATCCAACTGCCATCAAAACACCACTGTCCCCAGCACCTTGTTCCAGCACGACTTGTCGCTTCCTTCGCTCCACTCACTGTGGCTCTCCACACAGGACAAGCTGCTGCCCTCGTCTCCACTCTGACGTCCACTTCCTGGACTCTCATGTGAGATGAGTGAGCACCCACAGGGCATTAAGTGGGCCAGGTCCCTCCAGTAGTAATTAAAAATGTTGAAATGGGTCCCTATCGGGCTCTGGTTTCATTTCTTTAACTTACATGGCATAATAGGGCTTTGGGGGGCAGACAACCATCGGGAGGCTTGCCCCCCTGGGAATTTTGGGCAATGGTGCAGCCCTGAGCCCAATTGGGCTCTCTGGGCTACACTTGGGTGGGTTTCCTCAAAACCAGCCATTTTAGGATGCCGTGTCACCATTCTAGTAAGGTGACACGGCGGCCGGTTTTGGGCAGCTGGGTGGGTGGAAAGTTTTCTGTGGAAAGTTTCTGGGGAGTTTTCTCAGTTTTCCTGTGCGTTGGGTGTTGGGGATAGGGGAATCGTGTGGTTTCTCCTTTTGCGGTACGATGTCTTGCGGAATGCTGGAGGACCCGAGGGTGTTGGAGGCCATGCGGCTGCTTGTGGAGGCAGGCCGCATGGACCTCATGAGGTCGGACACCGCTGCACGGCCCCCACAACAGGCATCTGAGAGGGGGGCCGCGGCAGTGCTGGCGTGCTCGCCGCTGTGAACAAGGAAATGGGGGCAGAAGCAACCGGTGAATGTGGGCGGCGGCACACGCTGAGAGGCCCCACGTGGGAGAACGCAGGTAAAGGGGGGGCGGGGCGCTGCTAAGCGTCCCCCTCTCGTTTTCAAGGCGGGGGAGTTTTACCAGCGGGACAGGCGGTGGGGGCTGCCGGTGTGCACGAGAGTGCAGGAGGGGAAGGAGGGGGGGCGAGAAAGGCTCTCGGGCCGCCTGAAGGCAGGGTTTGGGGAACAGTTGCAGTTGGACTATGACGAAGACAGTGTGGAGGAGGGGGAAATTATAGAAGACGAGGGGGAGCATTTGGGTGGCATGGGGGATGCGAGTAATGCTGTGCCTAGTATTTTTGCAGATGGATTGGGAAGACCGGCGTGCCGGGACTCACGGCGTGGTGCCACCTCCTGCACAGCTGGTTAGGCGGCGGGATCCAGTGAGGACGCCGACCTTGACGCCAGGTAAGGACGTGGAAGAGGGAGATGGGGCAAGGCACAAAACGGGGACAATCTTACGGGGGACAGATGCCCGAGGGGGGGAGAATGGAGTGGTGCGCTTGCGCAAGGGGCAGCACATCAGGGATGCGGGGGTTGGTCCGAAGGTAACCGGAGAACCCGGGGTCAAAAATAAGTCAAAGGTAACCGATAGTGGGCAGGGCAAACAGGCGGATGGGTCCACACAGGCGGTAGCTACGGAGGACAAGGGGGACCAGGGGGCACAGGCAGACGGGACAAAATAGAGCCATGAGGTCAAACTCCCATATATGAGAGTAATCAAGCCGCTGGGCACGCATCTGATGTTGTCCACTAAAGAAAAGATCTGTAAAGGGGAATATGTGGACATGTTGAAGCTGCTGCATAGAGAGTTGAGGGCCAAGGAAGTGTCGAAGGAGGAAGAATTAGAACTGGCCAGGAGGCCCCGGGTTCCCATGACCATTGAGAATTGGTCGGCGGCTTTTCTGATATTTGCCAGTGTCTACTGCGAGAAGTACCCGGACAGATCTGTGGCTCTGTTCAAATACATGGACGTGATCAGGCGGGCGGAATTGACATACCGGGGATACGCTTGATCGCATTATGATGAGGAATTCAGGGCTAGAATGGCTTGGGACACGGAGGCAAAGTGGGGGAAGATAGATACGGGCCTATATCAGCAGACAATGGGGGATGTGAAATTTGGTAAAACGACTTATACGGCCAGCTGCCTTCCTCTGGTTTACCGCCCCTTTCAGAGCCGCCCCACCCAGGGGGTGGGGGGGGGATACACAGCAAAGAACATAGGAAATGTCCAAGGGGCTAGTTGGGACTTCAACAAGGGTACATGTGCCAGTGAATATTTCAAGTTCAGGCACGAACGCTCAAAGTGCTCGGGCAAGCACCCATTGGTGCAATGCCACAGGCCGGGTTTCAGTGGACAGGGACAGCAGTTTAATCAGGGTCCTCACCAGAATGCTGGAAATAAGGGTGGCAGAGGAGCCCAAGGGAATATGGGCAAAGGCTCATATGCCCATTAAGCTGACATGCTTGGAAACATTTTTGGCGGCCTACCCCCTCACGGAGGATGGGGAATTGTTGAGAGTGTTTCAGGGAGGGTTTTCAAATTGGATGAGGGTCCTCGCACTGCCAGGTGGGCCGAGAACTTGAAATCAGCTAAGACACGCTGAGGGGTGGTGCGGGATAAACTTTTCAAAGAAGTCGCCGAAGTGCGCATGGAGGGTCCATTTTCGTCTCCTCCCATCCCAGATTTGATCATTTCACCCATAGGGATCGTGCCTAAAAAGTAGCCAGGGCAATTCTGGCTGATACAACTCCTCTCCAGGCCGGAGGGTTTGTCGGTGAACGACTTTATAGCAGATGATTTGACATCAGTGTCGTATTCATCCGTGGATGTAGCCAGGGAGCTAGTGGCGTCGGTTGAGAGAAGAGCCTTGATGGCAAAATGTGACATTAAGTCCGCTTTTCGCTTAATACACCCTGACGATTTCCAGCTGCTAGGGATCCAGTTTGAAGGGCTTTTATTTGTGGACAAGGCACTGCCAATTGGATGCTCGATAGCCTGTGTATTGTTTGAACGCTTCAGTTCATTTTTGCAATGGGTTTTCACTCGGCACATGGGCAAAGAGACAGTGACACACTACCTGGATGATTTCTTCCAAGTGGGCCAGCCTGGTTCAATGGACTAACAGCTTCTTCTGGCAAGTTTTCAAGAGCTCATGGGCCAATTAGGTGTGCCCCTGGCACCAGAGAAGACACACGGTCCCAGCACGGTGTTGTCATTTCTTGGCATTGAACTGGATTCTGAGGCAATGAAGGCACACCTCCCATGTGAAAAAAAGGTACACATGTTGATTTTGAAGGCCGACATCCTGGCTAGGAAAAAGGTGATGGTCAGGGAGGTGCAGGTGCTGCTTGGACATTTGAACTTCGCCATGTAGGGTAGTCAGAACACGCCAGACGTTTTATAGGCGTTTGGGGAGGTCTCTGGCGGGCTTGACATTACCGCATCATCACATGCATCTGTCCGCAGGGACAAAGGCTGATTTGCGGATGTGGTGAACATTTTTGGAGGATTTTAATGGCATTCCCATGGCAACACCAAAGGAGTGGAAATGGGAGGTCACCATAAACTCAGATGCGACGGGGGCTCATGGTTTTTGGCTCTTCTGGGAGGGGAGGTGGTGCGCAGAAGAGTGGCCGCGACAATGGAAGAACGGGGGAGGAGTATTGCTTTTCTGGAGCTCTTTCCACTCGTCGTGGCTGCGACAGTTTGGAGTCGGGAGTAGGCGCACAAGAAAGTGATTTTTAAGGTGGATAACATGTCAGTGGTACAGGTGGTGAAGAGGCAATCCGCAAGGGATGTACAGGTACTTAAGTTAATGAGAGTGTTTGTCCTTAGCTGTCTGAAACATGACATTATGTTTCAAGCCAGACATATGCCAGGTGTGGACAATGACATAGCGAATGCTTTGTCTCGTTCACAGTGGGAGAGGTTCCATGGGCTAGTCACGGAGGCGGAAGAAGGCAAGACGGCGGTTCCTGCGGGGATGTGGTCAGTAGGCGACAAAGGATGCTTGACCTGGTGGTAGGGTCCTTGGCACCATCAACACCCAAGGCGTATACACATGCATGGAGCGAGTTTCTGGAGGGGGGGGCTCGAGGACAAACGGAGAGATTGGTGAGGGAGGAAGAAGTGGTCCAGTTCATTTTGTCACTCATTGACCGAGGCTTATCGAACGTTACCATAGCAGGCAAATTGTCCGTCATCGCTTTTATGGGAAAGTTGTGGTGGGGCTACGCTCCATCGGCGGGGGAGCTAGGCAGCCGCATACTGGAAGTTTGGGTGAGGGAAAGGGGCATTCGGCCTCGGGTGAGGAGGCCGGTGTCCAGGATTTTGTTGGTCAGGTTGCTACAGGCTGTGCATCAGATGTGCAGGACAAGGGAGGAGGTAGTGTTGTTTTGCCTCTTTAATGTCATGGATGTTTTTTGGGGCATTTCGTGTGTCCGGACTGTTGGGGCAGAAGGGGGTACACAAGGTGCAGTGGGGCGATGTGGAGCTGGGGGAGGAGCGGGTGGCATTGATGATTACCCAATCCAAGACAGACCAGAGGGGAGCAGGCAGGTGGGATGCCACAGCCGACAGGAACGTGTGTCCAGTGCTTTGGGGTAGGACTTTATGCAGGTGGCGGCTGCCGGGCCTTGGGGCGTTTTTTTTCAGGAGATCAGGCCTTCGAGTGATAGCGGCGCAGCTGCTGTGGGTTATGTGGCAAGCGCTAGTGTACATAGGAGAAGCACCAAGTGACTTCGGTACTCATTCTTTCCGCATAGGGGCCACCACTGAGGTGGCCAAACAGGGCTGGGGGGAAGGATTATGAGGCTGGGGGGTTGGAAGTCGGATTGCTTTAAGAGGTACATTCAGTTACGGCATTTGGTGGGGAGTGATTTGTTCCATTTTCTTGTTCTCACCTCCGTGTCTTTGCATGTGCAGTGGCTGGGGGGCGTCTGCTGAGTTATCCATTTGGATTGTTGGCTATTCCCTCGTGAAGTGGGCGGAGCATCACAAGTTGGATAAAGGGCAGGGTTTGAGTCTTGGTCTTGACACTGAGTTGTTTAAGTGTTCTTGGTATGGGAAAGGGGGCATGAGGTGCCACGAGTTGTTTCCAATGTTGAATAAGTTGGTTACGGGTAAATTCTGTCCGGATGTTTTGATCATCCACTTGGGGGAAAACGATTTGGTTCAATGTAAAGGCCTGGCCTTATTGAAGCAGATGAAGCGGGACCTATTGGAGATAAGGCAGCGTTGGTCTGGGTGTTATGTCATCTGGTCTGAGTTTATCCCTAGAAGGCATTGGAGGGGGGCATAGAGGCCGGCGGCAATAGATACGGCCAGGAGAAAAATCAACAGGGACACGAGGTTGTTTTGCGATAAGGAGGGTATTGGTAGAGTCAAACATCCGGACCTTAGATAAGCGGCAATTTATTTTTTCCGGCAGGATGGAGTGCACTTGTCGCGTTTTGGTTTGGAATTGTACCTAATTCAGATTTAGGAGGTTCTGGACAGGGTATTGGGCATTACAAGGTACCCGAAGAAGCCCAAGGTCCTTGTTGTGAGCCACAAATTTTTTTGAGTGGCGTTTTTTCTTGCTAACTACTGGTTTAGATTGTTTAAAGGTCAAGTTTAGGTTTGGAAAGTTATTCCGGGAGTAGGTACGAAGGGGAAGGTAGCATAGGAAATGTTTAGTTAGATAGTTATCTTAGGAATTTAGAAGAGGTTTCAACATGGGATTTACGAGGTGGGGGTTATAAAATGTTGCAAGTTAAGAGGAAACTTTAGGGGTGGGGGTGGGTGGAAAAGTAGGAAGAAAATTATTTAGTGAGGTTTCGTTTTGTACGGCAAAGGTGAGGTGTACCTGTCTTCAATAAATCGGCTGTGCTGCACCCCCTTTGGCCCAATAGGGCTTTGGGGGCAGCCGACCATCGGGAGGCTTGCCCCCCAGGGAATTTCGGACAATGGTGCAGCCCAGAGCCCAATTGGGTTCTTTGGGCTACACTTGGGAGGGTTTCCTCAAAACCGGCCATTTTAGGATGCCGTGTCACCATTTCAGCAAGGTGACACGGCGGGCGGTTTTGGGCAGCTTTGTGGGTGGAAAGCTTTCTCCCACCCTCCCTCACAATTTACAGTAGGGGGGTTTCCCACAAAAATGAAAAATCCTTGCAGGAGGCGTTTTTCTTGGATACAGGTGCGCTAGGGGTTGTTGTTGTACACTGGGTGTCGCTTGAAGCAGGTGCAGGCTTTTTTTTCTTGCTAACTACTGGTTTAGATTGTTTACAGGTTAAGTTTAGGTTTGGAAAGTTATTCTGGGAGTAGGTAGGAAGGGGAAGGTAGCATAGGAAATGGTTAGTTAGATGGTAATCTTAGGAAGTTAGAGGTTACAAGGTTAATGTGCCGACATGGAATGTACGAGGTGGGGGTTATAGAATGTTGCAAGTTAAGGGGAAACTTTAGGGGTGGGGGTGGGTAGAAAAGTAGGAGGAAAATTATTTAGTGAGGTTTAGTTTTGTACGGCAAAGGCCAAGGGAAATGTTGTATTGTGAGGTGCACCTGTCTTCAATAAAGCAGCCTTTTCCATACATATAGAGCATTTTTGGTGGTCTGTGCTGCACCCCCTGTGGCCCAAACACCAATTGATATCTGAACAATGAATGAAAAAGGTGTTAAGGTACTCCATGTCAGCAATTGACTTCCTGTTTATATTTCAAGTTTAACTTAATCTTATATTCCCTTAGAGGGTTCATTATTTCCAGGATGCTGTGTTTCTGTATTTTTTTCCTTGTAGCATATTATGCTTGTAAAGTGCATACTTTGAATTGTGTCGCCTCCTGGTGGTTATGTGGGGTCCCGATTGACAGCAGTGGAGTTGAGTCGAAAGGCAGTGCGAGTTTCTTACAGCGCACGTCAGTGAGTCATAAAGGGGTTCAGAATACATGTGGCCATCCAGTTCTTGGCCTCTCTGCAGAACACACAGACCTCAGTAATGTTTCATTCAGTCTCCCAATTTCAGAACTGAAGCATTTATTATATTCATTATTTACAACAAAAACATATTTGTTACTCATTTATCTTAAACAGCTAACAACTATTGACAAAGCCTATAGTCCTGGCTGGTTTTAGGTGTATGTCTGTTGTGATATACATTTGGATGCAATAACAGGGAGCTAAGAGAGAAATCAAAATCCCAGTCAGGCGGCATACCATGAGAATCACAGAAATTTCGTTTTCCTGCTTAAACCATGCCCTTAATTTCACGGTTCACATCCCTTTTAGAGACCCCCCCACCCCACAATTTTTTCATACCCATTAAACCTCTAGGCACACATACAGAAAGGTGAAAGAGCACCGTGAAGGGGCTTTCACGCCTGCTGGGGACCGTGTTCACTCTCTTTCTCTCTGGTGGCTCACTGGTGCAGTATTAAACTGCACCACGACCCTCCTGGCTCCCCCAGCATCGGCTGACACTCCATCACCTACCCCATGCCTACCATGGTAGTGCTCAAGGAGGCCTAGAGTGCATTTGGAGGCTGCTGAGTCCATGGATGCCTCGCCTCAACCGGATGGGCTTAGATAGACCCCAGAGGTGTCGCGCGGGCCAGATTGGTGAACACCTACCTGTAAGCTGCCTCCTCTGTCTGACTGCCTGTACCATGGTCCTCTCTGATCTGCACAGCATCAATGCACTACACTCCGGATCCCCCAGTACCAATCTCGCTCCAGTGGAGAGGGCACACCATGGCACTACCTGGCTCCACCGAATCCAAAATAAATATTAGCACATTGCTGTAACCCAGAAGGATCTTCACTGACTGCTCCACCATCGGCAATGAACTTCAAGCCCCTCTCAGCATAACCTGTGGAGACCCTCTTACTCACTTCCAGTTCAACTTTCTCCTAAGTCATCACCTTTGCTGTCTGAAGCTCAATGGCAGTATGATGGGAGCTTGCAAAAGTAGCTAATTAAAAAAAAGTGTGTACATTTTGGTACATGTAGGTTTGAAGCATTTGACCTTTAGCAGGAGAGTTCTCTAGGCAAAACGTTTTGCAAGTACTTTTTTATTTCCACAAAAACGTATTTACAAGAATTTTCACTTGCGGGCAAGGTTTTGTGTACTTTACAAAGGCTTGAGTTTCTTTTCTGAGGTGACAGGCCTGGCACCGTCCTTTCTACCCACAGCAGATGCTGGGTCATTGCCCTGCTCTGATGTGTTGGGGGCTGTCGGTGGTGGAAAGGCCGACTCACCATGGGTCTGTGGCACGAGGTCTGGACAATGCAAACAGACATGGGCCAACGTGGTAATATCACAGTAGTGCTGGTGGCATGTCATGGCAGATGGCATGATAAGTGAGTGCAGGTCCTCAGGGCCACTGTGTCACCCAAGGAATCTTTTGTACATAGAGCCTAGGTAGAGAAGTCATCAGATCCATCACCATGTGCGAGGATGGTCCAGTACCAACACATCAGGTGCACCTGGAGGCCAATCCATTGCCTCTCCAACTGCAGTCGGCAGGGGATGAAGAGCTGCAGTTAGTGAGTGGGAGGCCAGATGCATGTGAGCACATGATGGGAGAGAGAAGGAAGAAGGCTGAGTGCAAGGATGGGAAGATTGTAATAGGATAAGAAATTATCTTATTAATGAAGGAGTATGCAAGTATGGTCCGTGAACAATCCAAGTTCAGTCAACATGACGGACGAACATCTCCTCACAAAGTCTCAGGTAAAGAATAACATCAACTGTAAAAACCCTCATACATATACATCCCCACCCACTCAAATTTACACAATCCCCACGAGACGAGCTTGTTATCACAAGACATGCCAATGTATGAAATTGGCACAACACACACCAGCTGTGTCCCGCTCGTGTCTATATACCAATACATAATCCAAACGTAAACAGAGAACCCTGGGCAGGCACAAAAGGAAAATGCTTGCGTGCAAGCAACACACCTTCCTCCTTATTTTTTTTATTCAAAACATACTCCTGGGACCACACAGGTGGATGTCAAGACCTCACACACATAGAACAACGTTATAATTTTCTGCAGAACAAACAACTGCATTTTTGACGATATCCTGTTCCTTAACATCCAGAAACACATTGGGCGATATTCTCAAGAACATGTGATAATTATCGCAAAATTAGCTTAACGCAACTGTGCATATCGCAGTCTATCGCGGGAAAACAATGCTGTGTTCACGTAGTATTCTCAACCCGGCGGCACCATGCGACAGTTAACGCTAGCCCAAAAAAACACAAAACACGAACGCGAAAAAAGTTGTGATGTGGCCAATCGCGATACAAAAATCAGCGTTAAGCTGGGCCAGACCTGCAATTCACACATGTCAGGCAAGACAAATCAATTTAAAAGTAGAAAAAAAAATACAAACAAAAGCAAAACAACTGCGAAGCACAATGGAGGGAGCTGGAGCAAGTACAGAGAACAACCAGAACTCCACAAGCCCCCCGAGGCCCAGGCCGGGACCACAGGGTCAGGGAAAGGCAAGGACAAGAAGAAGAAGAAGAAGAGGAAGACGCGGTTCACTCCTCAGGAAAACAGGATCCTGATTACGGAGGTGATACAACACCATCAACTACTGTTTGTCACCTCCACTGTGTCATTGGCAACAAAAAATGGGATATGCAGTCCATCGTGGACAAGGTGAATGCAGTCGGAGTGCTGAAGAGGACAATGGAAAAGGTCAAGAGGCACTGGAATGATGTGAAGCGCAAAACCAAGCAGAAACTCGCAAACAACCAGAAGGCAGCAAGGCAGACTGGAGGTGGGAGTCCGCGCCACAGGAGGAGCTGGATGAGATGGAGGAAATGGTGTCCACAGTGGGGAGACGGGGGCAGGAGTTGGGGGACCTGACACTGCTCAACATGACCTGACACAACAGCAACTGGGTGAGTAACGACCAGGGACTGGGGAGACGGGGGAGATGGGTACAATGGCACACATGCACAATTAAGCATAGCATAGTGCACACCCACAATGACTCTGGAGCATGTCCCTGATCCCCTTGGCACACTGCAGCACACCTAGGAACAGCAAGTAGGCCCCTGTCGAGTATATGCCCAGAGGGGGCTCGTCCCACACACCACCAATCCCACAACCAACCCATGCACATGTGTCAAACCCAGCAATGCGGCGTGTCTGAGCAACACTGACAATGCAAGTGACACTGCATGACGAATAGCAATGCTGCAGTCAATATACCATGAAATGTTGCACGCAACGACACTGAGATGGCTGAGTGTGGACCACATCCGTAAAGGAGCAGGTCACACTATGACACATCCATGTGCTCAAACAACCCCTAACGTCAACAACACATCTGCGGACAAACCATGCCCCAGAACCCCAACTCCCACCAAGAGACCAATGTACCCAAGTATGCAACATCTCAGCACTGTGAAGCACAGAAGGCCAAGGCACGCCGCATGAAAGGGATAAGGGGCAGCAAAATCAGAGCTGCAGGGGCAAGTCTCCCAAAATGCAGCACACACACGTAACATGCAGAGCACATCAATATTGACAACCATGTGGTACAAACCGCAACACATCCAAAACAGAACAGGAGACACAACTGGCGCTGCTTGCCTGTAGAAACTGGCCAATAACATTTGGCATAGCAAGGAAATGTGAGTTGGTGATACACAAGTACAAACATACATCCGTGATGTTGTCGAAATGTCCACTGTCCCGCGTCAAATAGGCAGCTCCTCCCAAACAGTCACAATGTACATTGTCATTCAGTCTGTATGGAAACATGTGCAATGCGTCAACACATGTGAACACAATGTTAAACTGCATCTCCCCATCACATTGCAGGGGGAAAACCAACACCTCCTGTTGAGCAGACAGAACCTCTCTTCTCTGATGATGAAGACCTCCACATCTTCAACACCGACGCCCTCAAAGAGTTCATCAACAGCTACGTCAACTCACATCCAGGAGAAGGGCAGCCTAGCTGCATCGATGTGACCCCACTCCCTGCACAGACCACACAGCAGGCAGCACCCACCAACACGCTGCCTCCCAGGACCCCCACGAAGAACACATAGCCTTCCAACACCATGTGTTGGGGTGCCAGGAGAAGCTGGTTGAACAGGTGCGGGTGGGGTTCGACGCATGGCATCCAAACTAGATGCAATACGTGGGTGTCTAAATCCCATCAGGGACCACTGAAAGGCCTTAACGGACACCCACAGTCCGCTCCATGCTCTCCAACAATTCATGGCTGACAGCGCTGGAGTCCTGACTCAGAGACAAGAACAACTGTCTAGTCAAAGTGGCTCTAGCGATGTCACCCAGGAGTTGGGACACATGCGGAGGATAATGGAGACCATGGAGCGGACGCAGGCGGAAAGTGCAGCTGTCACGGCTGCACACCAGCGAGAGGTAGCTGGGTTCCTCAATGCCCTAAAGACCCTCCTCATGACATTGGTGCCACAAGGCCTGGCACGGATGACTGCTGCTGCTACCACTCCATCCACATCTCCGCCCCCTGAAGTGTCAGTGCCACACAGTGCGGCAGACATTCCACCTCCAGCCCCTGCGGTGTCACTGGCACACAGTGCTGGAGATGCTGGAGACCAAACACCACTACCCACATGTGAGGCACATGAAACAGCAGAGGGGGAAGATGCGGATGAGTCTGCCTTCGTGGTAAAAAGGACGCAGTAGCATTCATCTCCGCCATATGACCAGTTTCTGCTTGGTTCTGCCCTCTGCATCATCACCTTCCACTGTCCCCCGATGTATTCTGCGACACTCACCTTGGACCTCGACATGGACTGCTATATTCTGTTTGGTCACCAATGACACCGCATTCAGACTGTGGACTGAACTCTTCCTCTTCCGATGGACTTGTCATTCCCTAAAGGACCCTGGCTGGCCCTCCACGGGCCAACAATGTAAAGTGGGGTTTGCATGGCCCTGTACAGCTCCAGCTACAACAGTCCACTGAATGTGCATTAAACATTCAAATTCACACAGATGTGTCATCTCTATGGTCATTCAAGTATGGATGAATGTAGGGTCAGTGATTTCCCCTTATGTCCCTGTTGCTCATGTTGTGGGACTTGGGTCACAGGGTGACACATTGCCGATTGCAGACCGAGTGGAGCCGATACAACAACATAGACACATGCATTAGTTACTTCCTTGTTCAGCCTGGGACGGAACCACGTCCAGATCCCCGGGGTTATTGTTCACACCTTTACGCTGGACTGGCATACACCAGGCCAGCCCACTCTGCTTACGCTCACAGGGGGGGCGACAACGCTACATGTCCCAGGTCCTCCCTTTAGTGATCTGCTGATCACAGTTCTAGTTGTCAGCATGCCACAGCCACTCCCTCATGGCTGGTTTACACCCACACCACACCCATCCAGGACATGTGACCCTGCCAATAAAAAGGGCCGGGCGCACGTGCTCGACGCCATTTAAACGCTCTATCTGGGTGTATCTGTGTGGTTATTACTTATGCATGAGGGTCTAGGCCCCTACCTCATCACATTTCCTACTGCCGGAGGTGACACGTACGCACCACAATACCCAATCATAGAGGGTGCATGACTTGCAGTGCACAGACTTGGTGGCACTGGATATACTGCGGCCTGCACAGGCACACCGTCACGGAACGGTGTCTTTCAGTGCACTGAGGTAGGGGCACCTAAAGAGCTGAGCTGGTGTGCAGCCTGCGATGATGCCACGTCCTGGCGATCCGGACTGGTAAGGATTTGTGTGTGCCCTGCTGGACCGCAGTGTAGGCCTGAGCCAGCGGGCAGCGTGGACCTACCTCCACGTGGTGTTGCCTCGCGGTTCACAGAGTTAGTGGCACCTAAAGGGCTGAGCGGGTGTGCAGCCTGCGATGATGCCGTGTGTTCTAATATGATCTCTGCCATTGCGAAATCAAGACCCAGAATCAAGGGTGTGACCTGGTGGCCCGCGGTGCGGGGCTGCATGATGTGGAGGATGCCAAGGTCGCGGGCCCCTGGTTTGGAGCTTGCACCAGCATGTGGTGGGCCCTCTTGGAAATACGCAGGTGTCGTAAGGTGAGCAGTGAGGCCTGTGCGCTCAGGGGTGGGCAATCACCGCTGGACGGCGGGAGGGGCTGGGGTGCAGCAGCCTGTGTGCGCAGGGGCGGGCAAGCGATGATGGCGTGTGCAATGATATAAACTCTGCCATTCATGAATCTGGACTCTGTTTCAGATAAGAGACCTGGTGGACTGCAGTGTATACCGGCATGTGGTTGGAGACACACCGGTGGCAGCAGGTGAGCGATGAGGCCTGGGTCCGCAGTGTCGGCACTCTCTCTCCCTCTCCCTCTCTTCCTTTAACTGTTTCTCTCTCTCTCCCTCTCTTTCTCTCTTTCTCTCGCTCTCTCTTTCTTTCTCTTTCTCTCTCTCTCTCTTTCCCTCTCTTTCTCTCTCACTCTCTTTCTCTCTCTCTTTCTGTCTCTCTGTCCTTTTATGAGCACATGACGCACCTTATTGTCTTGAATTTTGTCTTGCAGGCTGTGACTTACAGATTGTCCTGAGAAGACCCGCCATGACTGGAAACAACCTTTACAACGCAGTCATTACATCGCACTACCTTTACATAGCAGTCATTACATTGCAACATCCTCTACATCGCATGTCATTACAATGCAGCCATTACACCGCATGTCACTACAACGCAGGCATTACATCGCAAGTCATTACAATGTATACCATTACAATGCATAGTACCCTTACACTATCCAACACTTACCCTACTGATGCACTCACTGGAGTTAGAATAGTAATTATTATCCCTATACTATCCAACACTTACCTTAAATGCGATGTAATGGTATGCATTGTAATGGTATGCGTTGTAAAGAATATAATGCAATGTAATGGAATGCGTTGTAAATGTAGTTTCTGAAAATGCGATGTAATGGCATGCGATGTAAAAGAATGCATTGTAAAGGATGTTGCGATGTAAAAACTGCGTTGTAAAGGCATGCATTGTAAATGTATGCATTGTAACATCATACATTCGCCATGACTTTTCAAAATAGTTGTTTTGAGTTTAATTTGAATAAAATGTTTTGTTTGGCTATTCAAAGATGGATGAGTGATTCTCCTTTTTCTGACCACACATGAATGTGAGGTGTTGTAATTGTGCAACATCAGGTGAATTGTTTTGTTCATGATTTCGTAAAGTTGATGTAACATATCTTTGCCCAGGGGGTGGGGGCGGGGGCGGTCCAGGGGGGTGGCGGACCTGGGTGTGGTGGTTGTGGGTGTTGTGGCCCTCGTGGGGCTCCGAGCTGCATGATCATTAGCTCCATGGCATCTGTTGTTCTTCTGGTGTGGTTCTGGGCTGGGCTCCCTTTTATGGTGCAGGTTGTTGTCCGACTTTACACCAGGTAAGAGCAGGTGTGAAATTCCTGCTGCTAACAAGCCTTATCGCCTGTTTTGTGATCTTATCGCCGATCTGGCTGGTCATTGAGAATGTTGCGGAGTGTTGTTTTCGTGGCTTATTGCACGGGAACACCTACTCTGCATCTCATTAGCGTTAGTTGCCGGGGTCATCTGTCGCAATGTTTTTTGCGGCTGCTATCGCAGGTAAACTTGGTGTATCGGCTGTTAGCACCAGCTTGTGAATGGGACGATAAATTTTTCGCCACTTTGGGTGCGATAAAGTGCCGATAACTCGGCGATAAGTCCATGAAAATATGCCCTATTGGTCCTCTAGGCCTGTTTTCCTCCCTTGGAACATTGGAATATTCCGTTAAGATTCCAGACACTCCCTTCATCAATACGCACAGCATTTAAAAAAAAAACTTAATTGACAATTTTGGGATAAGATCAAGTAGCACACGCTTTGCCAACTCCACAACCTTTTTAATGCATACCATATCACAAACCTTCACTACTTGCTTGCTTACTGCACCATTCAGTCTACTCAAATCCTGTTCATATTTTCATTATACTCCTCCACTCTATGACGGATTCCTTTGTAATCCACCTCAGTGAAATCAATATCCCTACCCTGTTTGTTCTTCAACCACCAGGGAACCAACCTGGTGCTGGTTTTACGTCCCCTTTACAATTCAAAAGGACTACCAGAATATACAGAGAGAGGTGAAGTTCTATATGCTATTAACATGGATTACAAAGCATTTCTCCAGTTCAATCCACCCTTCACAGTCAATTGAATAGCATCCTTAATCATACAGTTGAATCTCTCGACCTGACCATTTGCTTCTGGATGGAACACCGCAATCCTCTTATGTGTTATGCTACATTTCTAATAAACACCCCATGCACTTACTAGTAAATTGGGGACCATTATTGGTAACCACTTCCTGAGGGATACTTTTCATACAGAAAACCTCATCCAAAAACTCAATCCCCTTCTCTGAAGCCACATCCTTCATCATCTTGGATTCTTCCATTTGGAGTAATAATAAACCATCACCATACCAAATGCTTCTTGCGTGGGCAAAACAGAAAATGGTTTCAAAGATATCCATACCCAAATTCTGCCAAGGAGCTTCCGGAAACTCCACTGGATGCTGGTTGGAGCACAAAGCATTAGCAGACTTGTCACTGGAGGCACACTGTACACATGACCTTATATGATGTTCCACACAAGTATCAATACCTGGCCACCAAAAAGTATCAATACCTGGCCACCAAAAAGATTCTCTGACCCATCTTCTTGTACTTGAAATCCCCATGTGAACCTCATGAGCCATATCTACAATGACTTTCCTCAAATTTAAGGAGGAATGAATATATCCCCCTAACAACAATGACATTTTCCACAGCTTATTCTTCTTTCACCTTGAAATAACTCATCTTATCACCAGATAACTTCCTTTCTTCAGGCCAACCCTGCAATATGTACTGCATCACTTTATTAAGCACTACATCCTTCTCCATCTCTTCTGACCACGTATCCTCTTGCACAATAGATTGTTCTCTGCCCACAAAGTTAACATCACATAGGGTAAAAGCCACTTCACAATCTTCTTTATCTTCTTCCTCCTGACCAGTGACTGGAGCTGGATCCGGGTCATGCCATCAGCATGAAGATTCACTCTTCCCTGCACAAACTCCAACTGGTATTTTGAACTCTCCAAGCTAGACGCCAATTAGGCAAACCCCTCAGACATGGTACACCCACCACCTGGTACCATCATATAGGCAAGTGGCGAATGGTCTGTCTTGATAGTGAACTTGGTGCCCCATTAAAATTTCCTGAAGTGTTCCACTCCCCAGACGCAGGCTAACAGAGTAAGGTTTTTCTGAATATCTCAAAGCTCTGGATGCATAAGCAACCATCCATTCCTTCCCATTGTCCCCCTGCTTCAACACACCTCCCCAAACACAATTGCTGGCACCTACCATAATAACACATTGCTTGCCCCTCCACAAAAGGTTTTAAACATGGCGCATTCACCACAAATCCTTTCAAAGCGTTAAACGCTGCAGACATTTCTTCTGTCCAGTCGATTTTTGTGTTTTCTTTTAAATAAGCACCTAAATGGATCCACTTTAGACGCATAATTTGGAATCAACTTACTGTAGAACTCGGTTAAACCAAGATATGTTACTAGTTGTTCCTTATAAGTGGGAAAAGGTGATTAGTAATGTTCTCCACATGATTACGTTTGAGTTCAATACCAGCAATACTAATATAATGTCCCAAACATTCCACCTCAGTTGCCTTTTTTTTAAGTTTAAGTTTATTAGAAAAATAGTAGAGGTATAACAATTGATAAATGCATAAACCAACAAGAAGCAATACATAGTGAAGAATAATATGTAAACAACTATCTTTGGAGCAAAGATACTAAGCGGACAGAATAATAACAAGCATTAAAAATGCAATAGGTCTCGCCTTTGATTAAGGTAAAGCCATTTGCTTTGCTAATGGTATTGTATAGCAAAGCAAATGGCTTTAACTTAATAAAAGGCGAGAGCTATTGCAATTTCAATGCTTGTTTATTAATACATATATATATTTGTGAATATATACGCACATATTTATATGTATATATGTGTTAACATATATGCATATGTATGCATATATATATATTTTTATATATCTGCATGCATTTATTTAGACCATTTCAGTTGGAGTGGTCGCTGTCATAAATTAATTATGTGGGTGGGACCTGCCAAGGTTGTACTTTGTGGGAGTAAATTATGTTCATTCTGCTGACAGGAATGAATATCCTAGCCCAAGTGGCAGGCGGGGAGTTATGACATCCCAGAAACACAACACCCTTCCCTAATTATTCGTCCTCCATGGAATTACAGTGTTGTCATTTCTCCTTTGGGTAAAAGTACAGTACTGCCTGGGTGTAAGTGTCAAAGCTGCATCGGTTGCTTGCAGAGTAGGGTGCCCAACCTCCACAGATGCTCCCTCTTTCAGAGTAACATCCGTGCAGTAAATCTGGCAAAATCTGCACCGAGAGGCTGGCGCGGAAGCGTGGAAATAACTCCCATGCTGGAAGAGCACTGCAATGGGGTGAGACAGCTCAGTGGGTTGAGCGCTGCTGTGGTGACCTCGCTGGAGAGCTGCCAGGGGCTTGTCTATAGGAGACCAGATTACAGGCGTTCAACAGGAGATCCTGGACTCGTTTGTGAAAAGATAAAAGGCGTTAACACTCAATTAATTCCTCAGAACCTGGGTGATAGGAGGCGAAAGAAAGTTGCAGTTTAAGGCAATTAAACAAACAAGGCCGAGCGGCTGGGTTCAAGCTCCCCATAAGGGGGAGAGTGGGGTGGCTGGGAGGGGCTGGGGGCTCGAACATGTCGGCTTCTATGCCGGACTTTGAACTGTTTCACTAAAAAGTACTGTACAATATCACACTGTCGTCCTAAGCCCCAGTAACTGCACCCTCAGTTCAGTCTGTGTCTGCGTATTTGTGTGGGGAGTAGAAAACACCCACTCCGATACAAACGTTGGCACACCTCGGGTTTTGTATTTTTAATAAAATAACTGTATTTGAGGTAGCTGGCGTAGCAAAAAGTGACTGTTAGGACATAGTTAAAAAAAATACCAATGCTTTAAAAACATAATGAAACACCTTTTACGGTTTTATCTTTTTAAGTGTTAGGATTTGGTGAGGGAAACGTAGTTGTGAAAAATGATAAATTAAAAATAATTAGACATACAATCGGTAGTCCTCCCTTACATAGATAAACTTGCGTAAACGCTGTTACCATATAATATGTGCTAAAACTCGTGTGTGTTTATTTTCAGAAATACATATTTGCGGGAGATGTAGATGGTGAAACGTGCACAAGAAAAGTTAGAGGACACGCATCGGACATTTTCTAGGTCTCGCCTAGGCAGCGCTTGCGCTGTCTCTTTGAGACATGCAGTATACACTATTGTGTATATAAGCTCCACCCCTCTCCACCCATCATTTTCATTGGCTGGAGTCTTAAATGGTGCCTTCCGATTGGTTGTAGGATTGTTAGTCCCTCCTTATGATGGACATGTCTTCATTTGTGTCCTTCCACGGCTATTGGTCCCTTTACTGCACAGACTACTTTCTTCCGACGCCTTCTCACACCCCATACTATTGCATTGCCAATGCTTGTTTTATTTGTCTCTCCCCACAGTGCTTGTTTTATTTGTCTCTCCCCACTCTCATCTGAGATCTGTTTAATTATTTATGATTAATACAGCCCAAACCTTGCTTTAATTATTAATCTATGATTAAGACAGACCACTGCGCGGACCTTCTTTTAATTATTTATAATTAATACAGCCCAAGCCGAGGGATCGAACTCTGCTCTCCAGCTCCAACGTCGGCAGCTTTATATGTTACGCCACCTCTCCTTGTTTCAAGACAAGCCCCCTTATCTTTGTTTCCATTGTGTGCACTTTACAGTGCCCCTGGGGCACAAGCAGGGACCTACAAGAGTGCTTCTCTATAAGAATGCACTTTGCGGTCCCCCCGGGGCACAAGCAGGCATCCACTTCAGCATGCCTAAGCAAGTGTGTGATGAGTGGATGCGTTGTTTTCAGGCAGCCTAATACTCTTGTCCAGTGCATAGTATGAATCGAGTCGCATCCAGGTGTTTATAATGGCGCACAATTGAGTTGAGGATCAGGTGAGTGTGGGTTTCTCTGAGTGACTGCCAGGGGCAAAACGGTGTTGACAATACATGGTCAGCCAATATATAGCCTCTCTGCAAAGCGTACAGAGCACTGGCCACATTTGACAATTGCAGGGTGAATTTATGCAAATGTGTGTGTAAGTTAGCACTCTACGTGAATTATAGTGTTACTCGTTATGCCACGCCGTTAATTACATAGCCCCCTTCCTTTCAGGGAATTCCCCGTACCCCCCCATACCCCCAACACACACACACTTTTTTCATCCCACTTGAAGCCCTGGGCGAGAGAACGCTAAATGTAAGGCTTTTTGGCGTGTCCCGCCTAAATTGAGTCTGTTGGCATGATGAGAAATCAATCATCGGGTCACGTCTGGCACTGAAGCAAAACTAAAAGGCGGACACAGACTAAAAGTCTCTGCTCATGTCGAGCCAGCTTGGTGGCAATGACGTTCACAGTGTCTCAAGGACATAACACACACCTCTGTAGCCCCCGCGGCGTAGGGGGCCCCACCTCTTTTGGGGAGGGGTGCCAGTGGTGCGGGGCTCCCATTCCGTCTAAAGCTTGAGCCTATCTCTGAGTTGTAGGGTTTGTACGGGCCCCATATGCTTGTGTTACGGCACTCCCGGGTGTGTCCCACTAAAACAGACAACTAATGCACCACGCGCCTCCTACCAGCTGCTAGGAACATGATCCTGCCCTGCACGAGTGCTGTACAAGGGAGATGAGGACACTTTAGTAGAAGAAAGCTTGCTCTAGAAACCAAAAACACAAACATTTGTAAATTGTTGGTTAAGAGGTAAAGGGAGATGAAAGTGCAAGAGAGGCTTCGGTAGGAAAGTGAATTGCTAAGTATTTACATTCGAATGCAAACAGTTTTGCAAAATTCCTGTAGCCAGTCGAAGACTCAGACTGTTTCTGCAACTCAGTTTTCGTCCTGGGACCAGTAAGGGAGCATGTTGGGAACAGGAACGTTTGCATGAGAGGGCCTGTTACCTCTAGCACTTATCCAGTGAACACAGAAAGCTAGTGCTGGATTAAATGGAATGAAAGCGCAGCCAGTGATGAATGTGTTTTTTTTCTCAGTGTCTTAGTGATTTGGGTATAAGTTGGCAATAGGTTTGGTGTAGAGACAACTGAGCTGTCCATTGAACCCAGCGCCCTACCAGGCAGACAGCAGATACTGAGGGGGATGGGAGGGCATGTTACTACTCCCCACATTAGTGCTGAGAGGTGCTGTCCCTCAGCACTACTAATCAGGGCAGTAAAACCCCTTTATGTTCTCGTCACTCCTCGGCACCCCCTATGCGGTGATGTTAGACATAAAAATGTATCTTGGAAGGGGCAAGAACACAGGGCCCCAGTGAATAGAAGGCAGCGCAGAGGTACATTGGAGAAGCATGTCATGCAAGATTCACCACAGGGTCGTGATAGAGATTTAAAAACAAAAATGTTTTACACACAATATTAACCTGCAACAAACACATGAATTCAGTGTGCATTTTCCATGTTTAACTGAATGTAGTTAACACAGCCCGCATTTTAAGATGGCCAATGTTAGCCTGACAGATTTCTTTTTCTTGTGTATTTTTTTCTTCCTTTCATTGAATGTTTTATTTAGTAATTCTTATAGTATGTGTTAATGAGCACCTGATGAGTACAATTCAAAATTAATGTATGTCATTATGAAGGACATTTAGAGAGAGGGCATTGTGTTTATGCTTGTGAAACTGATGAATATACCTCATCCTTCTGTTCCTTCAACCTGATTGGGTCCCCTCCTGGAAATCATGTGTAGGTGTATCAAAATGTTAGAAAAACATGATTTAATTAATACAATATAGACTAAGAGAGAAGATGTCCTTTCCTTCTTGTTCAAAGAAGTTACCTTACTGTTAGAGACAATTCCCATTCCATTTGCTTGTGAGCAGATACTTTCTTTCTACTATCTTTTAGAGGCTTTTATCCTAAGACTTATTATGTTTATTTCTCCCCAACCTTCCGGGCGCTTTCCTAGCTTAGCGGTGCAGGGTGTTCCCTTATTGGGAAAACTAAATGTGCTCTGTTTTATTTGAGACAACCTTATAACTTTTTTTAATTGCGTTAAAAGTGAAGGTGTTCATGTATTCACTAACTTAATTTGAATTTGTAACTATACTAATTTTTTAATTAACCTTCATTGTTCGCAAATGCTCTCTGACGTTTTAGGGGACTCTAACATGCTTCATGTTATAAAAATGAATTGATTGTCATGTCGGCCTCAGTTGGAACTAAAGATCCATGGAGTGAACACAGCCTGAACTTGATTTTGCACCAAAACATGCATGTTGCAAAGTGCGGCATCTGGCATAGCTTACATTAGTGCAGCAGGAAATTTAACACAAAGGCCCAGCAGCTTGAGGGGGCCCGCTGAACCCTGATTATTGCTGTGTTTCAAAATTCAATAGAAGTTGGGGGTCGATTTCGTTCCTTGCACTAGGGCCCATGGCACACTGACTACGCTACTGATTCACCAGGGAGCTGCAAAAGCACCGGGCTTAAGAGCTATGTACCTATCTCTTTGTTGCTGCCAGTGCAGGGACAAGCCATCATCACACACATTGCAGTGTGAGTCTGCCTCTGCCTGATGGAAAGCATACAGCAGATTGCATGTCTATATTGAAGACACAGACTGCCCCTTGTCTTAGTGTGCAGAACCAGTCAACATGCTGGGTACACTTCATAGATTTGTTGTCATCAGTTACTTCTGCAACCGTGCAAAGAAACACCTGGGCTTGGGCCGGAAAGGGGAGGCAGTGCACCTGATAGGAATGGCAGGACTGCCACCGCCGGGAGGGAAGCAAAGAGTTCCAGTCCCCATAAATAAGAGCTGGTGGGGCCCGCCCGCCGTGATTACTGTGTGTGCCCCTCTAAACCATAGACCCCAGCTCCGGGTCTCAATACATTTCCATGCAATCCTTCAGCGTACATGTGTTATTATCATGTGCACTTAGGCTAGAAATCAAAATTATTCAAGAAAACTTGGGGCAGGGTTGCAGACTCTCCAGAGCCATGCAGGGGACATTTCCATCCCAACTTCCCTGTATGTACTTACTTTGCTGATACGTTGTTTGCCGCTGTTCTGGAAACAACAGTATTGCAGGTCGATAAAAGCACTTGATATAAAGGTAGAATGCATTTTAGTCATGGAAGGTTCCCCTCCATTCTTTAACCCCTTCAGTGCCCGCCCCTTTCCCCGCCCAGTGCCGGCCGTTGCATTAGCGGGCGGGGTCTATGACGAGCTGGACTCGTCATGGGCACAGCGCCACCGCGGCCCATGACGAGTCCAGCTCGTCATGGGCACTGAAGGGGTTAAATGTTATATTAAAATCATCCTTGGTTAACACCAATTTGGTCTTCATGTACAAAGCAAGGAAGAAGAGGTAAAAGTATTCTTGCAATAAGATTAACATAGATACAAGTTAGAGTTCACCTTGTCTTTTGCCCTATTGTAAATTCTGCATTCATTCAAAAAAGGTTGACAGAGTGCACAAATCATCCATTTAGACACTTATATACCCATTTATTCTTCCATCGACCTTGAGATATACATATATAAAACATATGTAATTTTCTGAAAAACACACATTCACTGGATGATGTCACCAGTGATGGCATCAGTGATGTCATTTGAGATGTCATCAGTGATGTCATGAGTGATGTCACTGACCATGTCATGAGTGATGTAATATGTGACGTCATCAGCAGTGCATTGCGGGTGCGCGAGTTATAGTTAGCTGAACTAACTATAACGGGGGAATTTCAATGGTTTTGTATGAGTGAACAGTCCAGCTAACTATAACGCCCCTGAAACCTATGGTTTTTTTCAGTGAATATAGATATATATAGTTTTTTTTTTAAAATAGCCCTCACCCACTCTAATAGTGACATGCGTCCTCATCAGGTTCACCCTGACTCCTAAAAGTCAGAAAGTCACATTGAGTGTATGCATCCCACAACGCCTTTGGGGGTTTAACATGATGGTTATAGTGTATTGTTCTGCACCATGGCTAAAGTCAGAATTTTTAATTTGGCTTGAGTATGGTTTCACTACTGGGAAAGGTATGTTGTGAGACACAGCGTGAGCCAGATGGTTGTTGCACGCCAATATGAAGTATCACACGCGTTATAATAGTGAGTGCGATACCAATGAGTGATGTATTTTGTTCACTGCTTGAAGCATGTGAAAAGACACACTCTTACGGGAGGTGTGCACGTCACGTTTGAGTGGCCACATACTGAGGCACGTTTATTTTATGCCTTGTTTTTAATTTATACAGGTATAAACAAGATTGCCAAGTATAACGCTGCCCGTGCATGCCACATAAGATTGTCACATAAATAGATGTCACTGAGGGAGTAATAAGAAATGAACCCATCCTCACGAAAACCCAGGACCTTAAACAGGCCAAGAGTGTAGGGCTGAAACATATTGGTGAACTTAGGCTCATAGGACCATTATATCCTACAATCCTGTTCATGCTGTTTTGATTTTTCCCATCCACCCAGCTAATAAAAGGGAAACTTGGGAGTGGATGAGCAGTTTTCATCTTAATGTTATGCCCCCTAGTAAACATTATTAAAAGAGCTCCCTGTAATATTGTAGAGCCCACACTGACGTTTAGGAGTCAGGGTGAACCTGATGATACAGCAAGTCACTATTAGAATGGGTGACGATTATTTAAAAAATAAAATGATTTTTTACTTTTCCCACTTCCTTTGTGAGTGGTGTATAGGAGAGGCAAGTAACAACCCCTGCTTAAGAGTCTCTTACTCTTGAGGGGTGCTCAGCAGCTTCACCAACGCCACGAATAATAAGCCTTGGGGCTTCTTTATCGACTGCTACCTGTCCTTAAAGGAGCACAGAAAAATAAATGAAAAATAAAGGCATGGATGAGGTTTTACTGTATCATCCTCCGATACAAGTTCAAAGCCTTGATCCCAATACACAACTTTTGGTCCTCACTGCAAGCTTGTACCCTGCTATTGTTCTACAGGGTGGCACATAGTCTCCCTGATCCTGCCAGTAGGGTCTACTGCTGTGTCCCATGCTCCTGCCCACCATAACATCTGCAAGTAAAGGTTCTATCACATCAATCCCACCCTCGAAGATCTCCTTTGACTCCCTTTTCTGGTGTGCATCGTCTGTAAAAACGGTGTGCATCGTCTGTAAATACATCAAATTAGCTTGACCACCTGGCTGTAAAACATTCCTTCTCTGACACAACTTTTCCACCTTCAGCTCAGACCTGCTTGTACTGTGACTTCCAGGTCAAGAAAATAGAAAGCAAGCAAATAAGCCTTCTGTTCCATGGTCCACACCATCTGCACCAGTCTCCCCTCTACTTGAGATTGACGCCCTCAATTCCGACAGTGCTCCGTTGAGGTTCTGTAATTCTCAAGTCTGACTCCATTTTGTTCTGGGCCACCATTTTGTGTTGCCCTCACGTGGCCTGTGAAGGTAGCCTGGCGAATAAAGTGGCCTGGCCTTCTTAGTTCATGTATACATTAACTAGGTTTCTTTTTGACTCTGAAATGAACTGTAAGAAACTGACCTCTGCACCTGAAACTGACCCCGCAAAGCCAATTTCCCTGATCGATCTTTGTCTGAGATTGCCAATCAATGTTCAGGACATCGTTAACTTTTAGTTTCCTTGCACATGCCTTATCTTGTTCAACATCTGTTACTGTTTCTTTTTTTATGTTTCTTGATTACATGGGTTATGCTTTCAATTATAGGTTTGTCCGGCTTGTGGAGATTGAATTTGGGACATTCCTAATAATTAACTTTTGGGTTGGGATACTGTAAATTGAGTTTTTGTTATGTGACACTTTGTTTGAAAATGTACCTTATTGGCTAGAATTTTGTGCAGTGGGTGTACATTTATAATTTGAATATTGGGTATAAAGGGAGACGTCTCGCCTTAGTAAAATGAGCAGTCTCCTGAGAATTTACACCGTGATGTATTTCTAGGATCACTGTTACTAGCTGCAGCTAATAAACTTGGTCTCTGATGCCATCCAGAAGTATTCCGTGTCTCTGTATACCAAGACAGGTGAACTCGAAGATCTTAGGCGTGCCCCTGACGCCGCTGGGTTAAACCCCGGTTCTTCAACTGGCGCCCAACATGGGGCTCGACTTCAGCGGTACTGGTCCAAGCCCAAAGATTGTGAGGAGCCCCGTGAGGAAATTCTGGAGGACGGCCGCCACTTCATCGACCCCTGCATGTCGACGTGGACCGAAGGTTTTTTCTGCGAGGCTTCCCCTTTCCGACGGCTGCGAAGTACTGCTGCCCTGACTGTCGCCCTGTCTTGGACCCTCTTGTGATGATTTGTAAGGCGAGACGTTAGACGGTCTTCTGGTGGCGTGACAGACATTTTGGTTAAGTATAAGTGGGTCGCTCCCACGACTTTGTTTTGTTTCTTGGTTTTGATTCGGCAATTGCAATAGTCGAAGCCGGGGGGTTAGTATATTTGCGAGTGTATCATTTTTGATAACCCCTTGAAGTTTGAAGCAAGACTAGTGAGCTAAAAGATGCCTGGTTTTAGCAAATTTAGGAAATGGTTTTGTTGTAGTTGTACTAGGGATTCCCGATTGGAGGACTCGTGTCCGATACCTCCGGTTGGAACTCCAACTTATGAGCTCTATTCAAAGCATGGTGAAGGTCCCATTACCTTTAATGAAGTATGGGTCCGTTATACAAGGAAAGATGGTGTTTTACGATGGCCCCAAAATGGTAGTTTTGAATCAGATGTTTTAGATAACCTAGAAGTTGCGCTATTTAAGAAGAAAGCCCGGCCGGCGATGTTTGACTCTTTCCGCCTTTGGCGTAAGGAAGCCAAACAGCGAGAAATTAAGCAAGCTAAGAGAGATAGGAAGGAAAGGAATATATCGGTAATGCAAGCTGCTAGGCAGTTTAAGGAAGATGAAGAAGATCGTGCGATTGAAGTGTCAGACAACATTGCATGGCCATTGACAAATGTTACCCGGCTTTGCCACCTCCCCTTTCAAATGTGACTGTAGACCCTGAAAAGGATCTTTTGATGTCACATTTACTGAGATTACCACCCCCTTATGTGCAGGGTGCTACTGCACCTCCGTTACCTCCAGTTGTTGCACCCCTTGTTGTCGTTCAACCCCTGTTGTTGTTCAGCCACCCGTTGCTTCACAGGTGGTTCTTCCTCCCCCGGCGCAGCCCCCTCCAGGGCCGCCAGCCTTGCCACCAGCCTTGCCTCAAACTCCTTTGCCTTACACTCCTTTATCTTCGACTTCTCTTATTTCTGTCCCTACGTCTCAGGCACCTCAAAACACTTTGTCTCCTGTCCTCATGTCAACTTCTTCTCCTTCTGCTCTGCAACGAATGACTGAGACTGTCACTAGTCTTTTGTCTCCTTTCTTTGGGTCACTGAATATGACCCCTCTTTCTGAACGTAAGCAGAGACGTAGTCAGCTCCCTGGTCCCGAAGAGCGGGCAGTGTTAGATCTCCTTGCTCGTAGATGGGGTTTCGAATACCTCCAAGTACAGTCCACAAGTGGTTATGGATATCTTCCTAAAGTGGGAGGCACCAAAACAAAGGTATGTTTTTTGATGTCGTGTGTACCTTCCTTCGTCAGGAGTGGGAAGATAATGAGTTGGGTTCAATTCCACTGGAATTGCTTAATGTTCAGTCTGAATTTGCTAAAGGGACGATAGTGGGTTCCGATGTTGAGGAAGCGGTAGAGACACTACTCACTTTTAGGTCTAGACTTCCACCTCAGTCATTGTTCGAACCTGACCCTTCTATTAGGAGAAAAGTGAAGCAGTATCCTATGAGAGAGGTTCCCCCTGTATGGAGAGAGGCAGTTGTGGCTGATGCCGCTCATGGTATTGTGGCTGCACCGGCTCATTTTCAGCGAGTGTGGGTGCATGTCCCTTGGAAGAGAGCTGAGGTCCTGGCTCTTAAGCAGACTTTGCCTGACCCCCGTAAAAATCCTGCTGGTTATTATAAGGAGTTGTCTCAGACAGTTGATGCGTGTGTTATGAATTTAGCTGACGTAGATATGTTGATGGGTAATGTAGTTCCTCAACCCTTGTGGGCGAATATCCGTCACGAGGATCACGCGCCAGAGTTAGGAGATATGTGGGTTAATATTACTGCTGCAGATGGTCGGCAGGTAGGAGGTGCCAAACCTGAACCCTTAGGTGCAGAACTACCTGGTAGGATTATTAATATAATGAAAACTATGATGCCTCCTCTGCGGGTGAATTGGGACAAGTTAGCAGCATGCAAACAAAAGAGAGACGAGAGTGTGTCTGATTTCTTCACTAGGTTTGAGGAAACATTCATTGATGATAGTGGTCAGGATATGAGTACAGAAGGTGGTCAGAGGTTGTTTGTAGATAAGTTTGTTTTTAATTTACTTCCTGAACTTTCTAATAAGTTAAAGGACTCTGAGAGTTCATGGGCTGTTTCTTCTTCGGCTCAGATATTGGCTACTGCACAATACTATGAGAATAGAGATAAAGGTGAGAAGGATAAAGTAGAGAAGAAGACTAGATAATTAAAAACGAAACTGTTTCTGCAGCAGGCTTATCCGCCTCGCCCTTATCAGAGTCAGTTTCATCAACCTTCCCAGTTTCAGCAACCCCCACAGTTTCAGAAACTGTTGCAGAAGCCTGAGTCTTTTGCTTCGCGACTCCCGCTAGGCCCTAATCAGTGTGCTCATTTTAAAGAAGAAGGTCACTTCAAGAATAGTTGCCCGATCTTGCTACAGCGTGCGAATGGTATGTCTGGTCTGAGAGGTCGTGGTGGTTTCCAACAAGTACCTAGGGGTAGGGGACGTGGTACGTTTCCCCAGAATGAACGTTCCTTTTCCCCTCAGAATTCTATGAATTATTTTGACCAACAGAATGTTCCGACCGTCCAGTCCGCTCAGTACTACACTGATGATTATTATGTTGGAAGTGAGAGTGCTGGTTTTAATGATAGTTGGGACAGCCATGGACAAAGGGAGGGAGTAGTGTCAGTTCCAGTAGACCAGAGTGGACCTTATGTTGAAGTGATTACATCAGGTGTGGCAGAACCTTTTCCTTTGGATACTGGTGCAGCAAAGAGTTCTATCATGCACTCTAAACTCCCCGGCGCACCTTTGTCTGGCTTGACCAATGTTTCAGTAGGATTTTCTGGCACCCCAGTTCATAATCCGGTTTCTTGTCCTTTGCCCCTTTCTATTGGTCCCTGTAAATTGGAGGCTCCCCTTATTCTAACGACGGGCTGTGGCGAGAATCTGTTGGGTTTGGACTTGTTGAAAAGCTTGCATGCGACATTACATTGTTCTCCTTCGGGAGTACATCTTACGGTGGGTAAGAAAGTGATTTCCCCGATGTATCTGTCTAAGGATCGCCTTCCACTGGAACTGCGTTCTCTCCCTATTACACTTTGGGCTACAGGTCCCAATGATGTTGGTCTCTTGCAGATTCCACCCTACGTTGTTACCCTTAAGTTGAATGCTAAATTGCCTCGCATTCCCCAGTACAAAATTTCCAGTGATGGCGAAAGAGCTCTTTTAGCGATTATCTATGATTTGGTTGAGAAAGGTGTGGTTGAAGAAACGAGAGGTAGTGTGTGTAACAGTCCTGTTCTGCCTGTCCTTAAGCGTACTGACTCTTCTCAGCCACCTGTGTATCGGTTTGTGATCGACCTTCGAGAGGTCAATAAGATCGTTGTGCCACATTTTCCTGTTGTCCCGGACATTACTGCTTTGACTATGATCCCTGCCTCAGCTGCTTGGTTTTCTGTTATTGATCTGAAGAACGCTTTCTTCGGTATTCCGATTGCTGAGGAAAGTAGGGATATTTTTGGCTTCTCTTTAGGAGGCCGCAGTGTCCGGTTTAAGTGCGCTCCTCAAGGTTATTGTGAGAGTCCCTCCATTTACAGTCAGGCTTTGAAAACTCCGCTTGATATTCTTGCATTGCCTTCTGGTGTTACTCTTATCCAGTATGTTGATGATCTGTTGGTTGCTGCTGATGATGAAGAGATTTGTAAAGAAGTTACTCTTTCTTTGTTGCGACACCTGTCTGACCTTCATCATAAAGTGTCACCTTCGAAGTTGCAGTATTGCCGCCAAGAAGTGACCTACATGGGTCATCTCTTGTCGAAGGAGGGAAGGCGATTGACCCCAGAGCGTATTCAAGCGATTGCCCAAATAACTGTGCCGAGGCCTAAGAAGTACAGTGATATCGAGTACCCTATGTTGGTTGACTACTTACATGATTTGACTGCTAAATTGCGTGTTCTTCACCAACAGGTCAATGACACTTTGCCTTCAGTTTCTGTAGACGCAGGCCACACAATTCAACCTGGCGACTGGGTTCTAACCAAGAATTTCCAGAGGTCAAAGAACTTGGAACCAAGATGGACCGGTCCATACCAAGTCCTGTTATCAACTCGGACTGCTATTAAGGTGTTCGGCAAGAAAAACTGGGTACATGGTACCCATTGTAAGAAGATACCTTTTCCCTTACCGTATGGTAAGTGGGTCCGGGAAGGTGTTGCCGATTTCGAGAGTGAAAGGGTTCTGAGATTTGTACCTTTTAGCGATGCACATCTGGAATGGACTCAGTCAGAACGTGCGGATGATAAAGTCTTGCAAGAAGCTGTGCCGCCGTGCTTGAGACTTGATACTACGCACCCAGAGACACTCTTTCAGGATCAAACTGTGCCTGGTAAAGAACGCTACAACTTGGGGTCTAAAAAGGACAAATAAAATTTGATTTTTTTTGTGAATTACACTCTTTCAGACAAGAGACTATTTTTTCTTTTTCGAACCACCATCCGGGTTCAGCTGCAGGGTCACGGTATAAGAACTTAAGGGGTGGCCCGCGTATTGACGCAAGGTCTGCGGTTCTAGGGACATCTAGGACGCCTGGACGCACACTTGAGTGAAGAAGGAAAATTGCCGCGAGCTGCACGTTAGAGGATGGAGTCTGTTGTAACTGAAAGAGATGTTGAGAGAATAGATCTTAAGACAAGATTTTGTACATTGATACATAGCAAATGTTTTATAATATTGTGCTTTTTGATGTTTTTAAGTATCACATTAGCTTGTGTGGGTTGGACTGTCTATGCTACACAACCGACATCTGCACCCACCTCCCAACCTATGCTTTCTTTCACTACTGTTTCTTTGCACCAGTTTTATACGTTGCCTGAACATGAACAGACAAGGAGATCAGAATTTGTCAACAACTCGTTTATACAGTTGTTGCATCAGCATCAGTTAGTAGTAAATACCACTAATTGTTGGGTTTGTGGTCTTATGCCTCATACGACAGATAAAGGTATGCCATATTTGGTTTTGCCTTTTTCTTTTAATGGGTCTGTGTGGGCTTTTCAGACCATGTTTATCTATGCAAATGAGGTACGCCCCTTACGTTCCCTTAAAGATAACTCGAGCAATAGTGCCTTAATAAGGGGAATAGTAGCTATGATCCGAGATATTGATGCATATAATGCTATCCCTAAGGATGAGGTGCAGGCTTACGTTGGTTGGAACGTGACTGGATATAGTACCAGTTTGACAGAGAAGGAGAGACGAAAAAGGTCTCCCCCTATTTGGATTGTACCCCACGAGGCCACTTTTGTTTTCAAGGTAATGGTCGGAATCCGAAAGCTCAGCTAGGTAAGAGTGTGTGTGCTCAAACCTATGTCTATTCATCTCGGACTTCTCCACCGTTTGTGCCAGCTAAAGGCACATATTTTGTTTGTCATGACAGAGCCTACACATGGTTGCCACCTGATTTTTCAGGAACGTGTTATGTGGCGTTTCTACTTCCCCCAACATACACTACTGCTTCAGACTATCATAGAACGAGATATGGTAGAGGTGTCTTCAATAAGGAAGATACCGCAGCACACGAAGTAGGAGATTTCTTCAAGGGCTTCTTGCCCTTTTGGGGTCCTATGATCAATAGTAGGCATATTCAACAGCTTGTCTGCGTTGTTGAAGCTACTATTAATGAGACAGCAGGTGCTCTTAGTAATGTTACAGCTGAGCTTCAAGCGGACCGCCTTATGACTTTGCAGAACCGTATGGTATTAGACATCATACTTGCAGATCGAGGAGGAGTATGTAAATTGATTGGATCCAGTTGCTGTGTTTACATACCAGATAATGCCCCTACAGTGTACCAAGCCATCTCTAGGTTGTATAAAATCTCTGAGTCTATCCATGTAGACGAAGGAGACTGGTCATTGACGGGATGGTTTTGGGGACTGCTGTCCAAATGGGGATGGAAGATTTTGACATTCCTTGGTATGGTTTTAACCATCCTTTTCTCTTGTTGTCTTTGCATCCAGTGTGGTCCCGCCATTTCTAGTCTTTGTGCTACTATGTGTGTTCGGAGACCTGTCCCGAGAGAAGTAGAGAATAATAAGATGATGCTACAGCAACACCTTGATGACCTAATGAATATCGACATAGACCTAGATTCAGATTAACATGAGTCTTAGGTTATTGCCTACGTAAGGCAAAAGGAGGGTCTGAGGTTCTGTAATTCTCGAGTCTGACTCCATTTTGTTCTGTGCCACCATTTTGTGTTGCCCTCACGTAGGCCTGTGAAGGTAGCCTGGCGAATAAAGTGGCCTGGCCTTCTTAGTTCATGTATACATTAACTAGGTTTCTTTTTTACTCTGAAATGAACTGTAAGAAACTGACCTCTGCACCTGAAACTGACCGCGCAAAGCCAATTTCCCTGATCGATCTTTGTCTGAGATTGCCAATCAATGTTCAGGACATCGTTAACTTTTAGTTTCCTTGCACATGCCTTATCTTGTTCAGCATCTGTTACCGTTTCTTTTTTTATGTTTCTTCATTACATGGGTTATGCTTTCAATTATAGGTTTGTCCGGCTTGTGGAGATTGAATTTGGGACATTCCTAATAATTAACTTTTGGGTTGGGATACTGTAAATTGAGTTCATGTTATGTGACACTTTGTTTGAAAATGTACCTTATTGGCTAGAATTTTGTGCAGTGGGTGTACATTTATAATGTGAACATTGGGTATAAAAGGAGACGTCTCGCCTTAGTAAAATGAGCAGTCTCCTGAGAATTTACACCGTGATGTATTTCTAGGATCACTGTTACTAGCTGCAGCTAATAAACTTGGTCTCTGATGCCATCCAGAAGTATTCCGTGTCTCTGTATACCAAGACAGGTGAACTCGAAGATCTTAGGCGTGCCCCTGACGCCGCTGGGTTAAACCACGGTTCTTCACCGTTGCCTTCCAGAACATGACCACGCTTAGTGATTACCCCAGTAATTAAATACCATTTCACCAAGAGAGTGACCTGAGTTTTCCCTGTGTCCGAGTTTTCTTTAATTAGTAGATGTTCAGTTTCTCAGTGTTATTAATGAGTGTACTCTCAATGATCTGAACAAATGCTTACTCTGCAAGAGATACTTTCAGTGTCTCAGTTAGGTAGGCAGTAAGGTGATGCCCTAAAAATATTAGATTTCATTGACACTTATCGGGAAATGGCCTTTACAATGCAGCCTACAGCACATGTGCCGTTTCACCGCAAGCTGAACAACGCTTGCCTTAACCACGCATATGCATGAACCACGCATATGTGTGGTAAGGTAGTTGTCAGTCTAGCTGTCAAAGCTGGCGGGGAGAGGAACCAGAAGGATCGCAGCAGCAAGGACTGGGACGGGGGAGTTGTAAGTTGGGCTGGGGGTGGGTTAGGTTTTAGGGTTGGGGGTTGGGGATGATTTTAGGGGTCAGGGCATGGGGCTGGGGTCGGTGTGCAGTTTCTATTCAATGCTGTAGAACTCAGTGATGTCATTAGAATGACATCACTGAGAGACTCTGTGAATGCTGCCAGTTGATGAAGCTGGAGGTTACTCTATGGATGTGTACTTATCATCTTAAAGAAATAAAGGACTTCAACTACTAACCACTGCCTTTGTGGTTACTACATTTTCATGGCGACGAGAAGACTGCGCAGGGGGCAGATAATTGAGTGACCTCCACCCCTGGAAAAGCAGATTGAAACTAGAAATACTGCTGATGAATTGTGAGTAAAAGATATATACATATATTTTTCTTTCATCTTCACCTTGATTTTACCAAAGCTTGTTTATATCTGAAGCAACAAGCTGGTGGAGTTTCAATATTCATATCTGCAGCCAAGTGTGAAGATAATTAGCAACTTCAAGACAATAGTGCTTTCAAATTGTGGCCAAATGTAAAAAGAATGGATTGAAAGGCTAATTTAAAAGCTCGTGTTTCGTATTGAACTAGAGAGTAAGCGTTCAATTCTTCAATTTTAAATTAAAGGTTGCGTCTAAATGTTGATGGAATTAGATGTACAACTATTTAAATAAGCTTTGTGGTTAACGCGAGCCAAGTCAAGTGAAAAAGCACTCAACTCTTGAAAGTAAGCTGCGCGTGCAAGCAAGGGTGGAGAAAGCCATTAACAAGCACTCAGGATAATTGAAAACAAACATCGTGTCTAGCGCGCGAGTGCAAAGGAAACCAAGTTGTTAAGCTAATTGAAAGTAAACATCGTTCAGGGCGCGAGCGTGGGAGTGCGAGGGAACTTGAGATTAACCCTTTCGCCGCGGCGGGAATTCCGCCGCGGCGCTGGGGGGTGCGGGGGGGCGGCGCGGCGGCGCTGTGCTCATGACGGAGCCGCTCCGTCATGAGCCACGGTTGAGCTGTGCTCATGACGGAATGGTTCCGTCATGACTCCGCCCATTTGCGTTGTCCCCCCGCACAGGCGGGGAAACAGCGCCGCGTAGGCGGAGCGGCCGCCAACGGCCGTAACATGACTGAACCGTTCCGTCATGAGCACACGGCAACCGTGGCTCATGACGGAGCGGCTCCGTCATGAGCGGGGAAGGGGTTAAACAAGCACAAGCACTCAAGATAATGGAAAGCACTCAGGATAATTGAAAACAAACATCGTGTCTAGCGCGCGAGTGCAAAGGAAACCAAGCTGTTAAGCTAATGAGGGAACTTGAGATTAAACAAGCACAATCACTCAAGATAATGGAAAACAAACATGGTGTCTAGCACGCGAGCGCGAAGGAGCTTGAAAACATTCTAAGTGACATTAAACAAGCGGAAGCACTCAGCTTTCAAAACAAACAGTGTGTGTAACAGAACACGAGGGAAACCAAGCTTAAAAGCAATATAATGGGGAAATAAACATCCTGTGAAGCCGTGTGTGGAGAAACATCGCGTTATGAACCAAGCATTGCCAAGATGAAATTGAAATACCTCTAAAGTGGATACTGTTGGTTACCACAATAATTGAGCCTTTATAAACAAATCATTCAACACATTTAAACCAATTACCAGAATAAGCCATTTCTGGGAGTTCTGCAAAATAATCCATGTTGCCTGATGTGGGTTTCTGTAATTGAAGAAAGGAAAGAAGGACTCACTCTAGGATCCTTTTAGTTGTGGAAAGGAAGGAAAGACTTATATCTACAACTTCTATGTAGGAATGTAATTATTTTAGATTATTATTTTAAGTAATTATGTTAGTCTATTTTTATAGTTTATCTTTTTAATTAATTTTGTTAGCTTGTTGTTTGTATTTTGAATTGCAGGAATGTCTGATCAAGGTATGTCTGCTCCACCTTCGTTTTTACCGATACCTGGTGAACCTACAATTCCATGGAAACGGTGGAAAAACATTTTTTTAACATATATTTTAGCCATTGGTGGTGATAAATATGGACCATTAAGAAGACAAGCTATTTTATTACATCATCTAGGGACAGAGGGAAGGAGAATATATGACGATCTTCCCGGAATTTCTTTAGGTGTAGGTAATGGTCAACCTATAAATGTTTATGAGATGTCAATACAGATGCTGGAGAAACATTTTACCCCAAAACTCAGTGTGGTGTTTGAGAGACATAAATTCTTTTGTCGTGTGCAAGCACATGATGAGGATATAATGACTTATGTGGCATCATTACGCGGACTAGCTGTAACATGCGAATTTCAAATGCTGACAATCTTTGATTCGCGACCAGATTGTGAGATGCACCAACAATAGAAAAATAAAAGAAAGACTTCTATCTCTAGATCCTACCTTAGATGAAGCAGTACAGATTGCTAGAAGCTTAGAACACACTGATGTGTGGATGAAAGAAATTGACATTGGGAAATTAAATATGAAATCTTCAGAAAAGGAAGTAGTTAATCTTGACGTGGAAGAAGTAGGTCTGAAAAAAGTGACTAAACCAGAAGTTTCACATTCTCATTCATCTAATTTTAAAAATGAAAAAAGTACTAATATGCTCAATACCTCTAATGCAGCGAGTGGAACTTTTAGAAAAAGAATTTCATGTTACAGGTGTGGGTGTCCTGGACACATTGCGTCTAGCCTAGCATGTGGTGCTAGGAGCGTAACATGTAGGTTGTGTGGAAGAAAAGGTCATTTAGCGAAAATGTGTAGGACTAGAGGTCAAACTTCCAGTGTAAAAATGGTGGAAAATTTGGGGAAAGTAAGAGAGGAATTAATGCTTTCCATTGATGAATGTGATGTATCAGAACGTAAAGAAATTATTAGTGTGGTTAGTAATAATAACATAAAAATGGAAAGTACTGAAAAATTTGAAAAACCCCATTGTGACATTATTTTAGAAAAGATGGAAGTCAAAGTGTTAGCAGACTCAGGTAGTTTGTTTACACTAATTTCAAGGGAAGTTTACTTAAATGAGTTAATGAAAAATTTGGCTGAATTACAAAATTCGGATACAAGTGCTGTGGGGTATGGTGGAAAGAGAATAAACATCATAGGGATGTTGTGGATGGATATCTTTTTCAAAGGTAACAGCGTTCATGGTAGAATATACATAACTGAAGACGGGTCGAATCTTTTAGGGTGGCGACACCAAAAAGATCTCAATATAATTCTGGATCCCAATGCCAAGGAACCAGTCATGATAGTTGAACCTGCTCATGAATGTAGTTTGCCTGTTTCCAATGGTAATTCTGAGTGGGGGAGAAAATTAATGTTGTCATTTCCACAAGTTTTTACTGATGATTTGGGCATGCTCAAAAATTTTAGTCACCGGATTATTTTGAAGAAGAATGCCCGCCCAGTGGTGCATAAAGTCAGGTCCATACCTTTACTAATGAGGGAACCCTTACAGAAGGAACTTGATAAACTCTTGGAATGTAAAATTATTGAACCTATTGAGTCATCGGAGTGGCTTTCTCCGATTGTTGTCGCACCGAAGGATGGAAACAAAATTCGGCTGTGTATTGATTTGAGAGATTTGAATCAAAATATATGGGTGGATCGACAACCATTGCCAAATATAACAGAAATGCTAAGTGTTATGGGGGGTGGAAAGGTATTTAGTGTCTTAGACATGTCAGCTGCCTACCACCAGATAAATCTGCATCCGGAGTCACTAGCTTTAACCTCTTTTGTTACACCGCTGGGGGCATTCCGCTATCGATGTATGCCTTTCGGTTTAGCCTCAGCCTCTGCGGTGTTCCAAAGAATCATGCAAGATATTTTCAAGGGGATGGATGGTGTGTTGTGCTTTCAGGATGACATCATGGTTGTGGGGAGATCTTTTAGGGACCATGATGAATTGTTAAATGATGTTTTGAAAAAGATTGCTAGTCATGGGTTGACCATCAAGAAAGAAAAATGTCAGATAAGGAAAGAAAAAGTGGACTATTTGGGGCATGAGATATCTGCTGAGGGAATTAAACCTAAGAAAAGCATAATAAAGGCAATTGTAGATGCTCCACAACCAACTGATAAGGATTTATTGAAATCATTCCTTGGGTTAGCTGAGTATTGCTCAAAATTTATATCAGGGTTCTCAGAGATTGTCGAACCTATGAGGATGTTGTTAAAAAAAAGGAGAATCATTTGATTGGAATGTTTCATGTGAAGTAGCGTTTGAAAAGATTAAATCGTCATTGGTTAGTGCTCCTACTCTAGCCCATTTTGATGTGACTAAGAAAACAATTTTGACGACTGATGCAAGCAATATAGGATTGGGTGCTGTATTAACTCATCTTAAAGAAATAAAGGACTTAAACTACTAACCACTGCCTTTGTGGTTAGTAGTTTAAGTGTGGTAAGGTAGTTGTCAGTCTAGCTGTCTGAGCTGGCGGGGAGAGGAACCAGAAGGATCGCAGCAGCAAGGACTGGGATGGGGGAGTTGTAAGTTGGGCTGGGGGTGGGTTAGGTTTTAGGGTTGGGGGTTGGGGATGATTTTAGGGGTCAGGGAATGGGGCTGGGGTCGGGTTAGGTTTTAGGGCAGGGGGCTCAGTTTTAGGGTTCAGCTCACAGGTGGAAAGGGCAGTTTTCAGGGCCAATGTTTAGGGCTCAGGGCAGGGGGCTGGGGTAAGGGTAGATTTTTTGGGTTGGGGGCTGGATTTTAGTGCTCCAGGTCAGCGGTCGGGATAGTTAGGGCCAAGGCAGGTAGATTAGAATGCAGGATGGCGGGATTTTAAGGCTCGGGCAGAGGAAGCTGGGGTGGAATCTTTACAGCGCATATACCTTTACCGAATATGCCTTGACAACAAAATTCGTTGTAAAGGCATGCGTGGTAAAGACACAGCCATTGTAAAGACCGCGTGATTAAGGCATGTGTGGTTTAGGCATGGGGGGTTGTGTCATACAACCCTTACCATCACCTTCCTGTTCAGACATACAGAGACCTCAGCTAGATAATCAACGGAAAATATTACTGCCTAACAGATCTGCACTTGGATCTACCCTCTCCTGGGCAATATTCTCCAGAGGCAGGTCACTAGGCAACCAGAGGTTTCTCACACACAATCTGTGCAAGGCCACTATTATAGGAGAGTAGGCAATCCTTTCTCACCGTTATCGAATGTTCTTGCTCGATAAATGAAAAACACTTTATTTGTGAATCTAGCATTACTTCTGTTGTAACAGATGTGTCTGGTTGTCTGTAAAGGACTCCATTACCTACATGGCTAGGGCAGCCAAAAGTAAACACATAAATATAAATAATGGATTCAAAGCGTCTGCTTCTCTCGAAAGGCACCATTCTTCTGTGCCCAGATGCGAAATTCTAGTGGACATTCCAGAGTAAGTTGGTAATATATCAATGATCCTCCTTTTTTCCAGATCAGGCCGATGCTGGTGGTTTGCATGTGTTATTCTGCCCGCTCAGGAAACTGTTTGCGATGTCGCATTTTGTGGCAGATTATAAAACACCCAAAGTGGAAAAATCTAAACTTTTCAGCCAGGCACTAGAAGTTTGAAAATGCACCTACTGAATGTTTTGGCCTCACTGTTTATTTATTTGTTTATGTGGACCACAGTCACTCAAAGGTATCTTGGCCCTATATCTGAGTTTATTTCCATACTTGTTGGTAAAGAGGCCTTCAGCTTGTTGATAAGTTGCACATTTTACACGAATACATGGCAAGGCAGGACTGGGAACGCAAAGCAGCCCTTGCAGATTTTGTCATATGGTGTATAGCGAGCGAGCCTGACTCCCCCCAAGGAAATGTGGGGAAGAAGTGGCAAAAACGGTGCAGTCTACAACACATTTTTCATTATATATTCAATTGTATTAAAGCATAGTAAATGATGACCTTACAGTGCACCGGGATACAGTAATCTTTATTGGGGCTCTTCAATGATTCCCTCACTATCACCCTCCAACAGTGCCCCTCATCTCTCCATAGACCCTCTCTCACATGCATTTAATTTGTTATATAGCACCTCTCATACCAGTGTAGTGTGTTGGAGCATTTTACATCACACACACATACAGAGATAATGAGTCATACGTGTATTAATCAGTGTATAGAAAATGTTACATAAGACAAAGAGGTCTACAAGGTGTAGGATTCACATGTCATCGCATTTTTTAAGAACGCTTGGTGTGGGGAAACACAAACTCAGGATTCAGAACTTTACGCAGTGGTTAAAGTGGACTGTATTATTGAGAATTTATTTCTACCCAACCAAACCCTTTTTAGCAAATTTAAGGTAATAAAAGACTGGGAAAATAACATAACTTTCTAACCTAGATTACAATTGTAGCTTATGAACGCTAGAGTAACAAAATGATCTCTGTGACAAAAGCACTTACCCACTGAGCTATGCATAAAAAATACTTTTTTTGTGATCTGTATAGTACATGCTCTTTGCAGCAGGCATATTAACCCTCTGTGCTACGTTACATGGGTCAAAACTGCCAATAGACAAAACTCCGGTCTACCTCCAGCAGGTACATTAATCACCAGAGTTATCTTGGCATTTTTATTGTTGCCTGAAAACTGTTGGATATACAACAAACTCTGCAGTTATTTTAAAACTGCTGCACTGCTACAAAAGCGCCCCTCCCCCCCACCCTTCCAGCCTCCCGGGAAAACACCAGATGCCCGGTATGGCCAGTCCAGCCTTGATACACGGTATAGCTTTATTGACACTGGTGTACCCAGAAACAGGTAATTTTAGAAAACCTAACAACCTGTCATAGGAACCAGTTCCCACTTTCATGGTGGAAGGCGCTTTGAGTTGGGGTTGGGACTGGGCATGGGGTGGTATGATGTTCAGTGTGTATGGTGAGAGGTCCATGTGGGGATCCCATTGACATTTATATTATTTTTGAAGCCAGACCACCATAGTGGGAGTTTGATTTAAGGAGGTAACATGACTAAAAGTAATTGATGTCCCCTCAAGCTGGGAGTTTTTCTCCAGGGAATGGGGGTTTCTGAACCCATTTCTGATTCGGTGATGGTTACTGAATTGAAAAATGGGGTTAGCAGAGAAAAGGCATTTTACATTTCAAATCCTGTGATATTGCGAATCGTAAGCTTTACAACCACAAAATGGCTTCGTACATCAGGCCCTTTTTTTTCCAGAAGCCGCGTTTATTTTTCTCCCTAATCTTAAATGCCTTTTTCTCTATTGCTACATTACCTATGTAACCACATACCTGTGTAACCACAGTATTTGCTGTTTTTCTGACGTCTTTGAATTGTTTGTGACTTTTTAATTTCCTTCTATAGGCTCCTGTGCTGCAGTACCTGTATTATTTGGCTCAGATGGGAATTGCTATGTCCCCACTTAGTAACAACAGCCTCTTCCTGAGCTATCATCGCAACCCGCTCCCTGACTTTTTGGCTCGAGGGCTAATGGTCTCCCTCTCAACTGATGACCCCCTGCAGTTTCACTTCACCAAAGTGAGTTCAATCCACATTTCGTGGCATTACCAGATTTCAACAAACCAGCATATTCTTAAATAGGGTTAATTTTTCGCCCACAAGGGCAACATCAGCCCCTAAGTCTAGTGCTCAACTCTGAGAACCTCTTTGTTTGTAACTGTTGCCTGTTTCTGGATCTGGTTGCCTTCTTAGTCTCTAGCTATTGTTTATGTGACTGGCCCCACAAACCCTTTCAGTGACTGACTATTATATATTGAGCTCAGGAATCTTCTGTGTGAAAGGGTTAGATGTGACTGGACTAGGGATCCCATGTAAAGGTGACCATTTTCTGTAATTTGTGATCCTCTGTATGATTCCTCAAGGTCTATGACCGGATATCTGGTATCGTCTATACGCGACTGGACCCAGAACATTTCTGTGTCCCTGTAACTGTTGTCTATGACTTCACCTGAAGACTTGCATTAATAACTGAATTCAAAAATCCTCAGTCTAGGAGGCCTTTTTCAGGGTTACTACTGATCATGGCTGGATCTAGAATCTCCTAGATGGTGACTATTGCCTTTTAGTGGACATAAAATCTTGTGTGAGGGAATATTTCCTGGGACTAGACCAAGAAATCTTTTATGTGTCTAACTGTTGACTGAGACTGGACCCAGAAATCCTCTGTGTGAATGAGAAATATTTATTATTGAACACAGAGATCATCAGTGTGGGAGGTAGGCTTATCCTCTTGAGTTCCGAGATTTTGATTGATTTTCAAAAGAATGTGCTTGAAGTTGGCATTGTCTGTGTATTTGACTTTTGGCATAAAGTGGGGGTGGTGTAGTATTCTCTTGCGCATTTCAAGTGAGGGAAGATCTCAGGAGAGAATGATAAGGTCAGACTCAGTCAGTTTTTTTAGGGATCCAAAGGACATGATGCTGAATTAGGAGATGTTTTTAAGTAAATTCATTTTTAAAATGTGGGAGTTTGCTTCTGGATCCAAGAAGGGCGAACAGATAGGATGATCGAAGCATCATCTGGGTGAGATTGATGAGAAATTAATTTGAATGTGTTCTATGGTGGAGCAGGGTGCATGTGTGGTAGGTGGTTTTGTTGTGCTGTGCTATACTTTAATACACATTTGTTTTTCCCATTTTCCACAGGAACCTCTAATGGATGAATACAGCATTGCCACACAAGTGTGGAAGCTCAGCTCCTGTGACATGTGTGAACTGGCACAAAACAGTGTGCTGATGAGTGGCTTCTCCCACCAGGTAGATCTACCCTTCAACCAGAGCTTTCTTCAATTCTCCCACCCTGCAGTCTCAAATCACGGAGAGCGACATATGCTTCATCTCCTTAGAGAGTTAAAGGGCAAGGCAGAGTAAATGCATATTGTGTTATCTTGTAGTACAAATAGATTCATGGATTCAGTTGTCTCGAAATGTGCGAAATATTTTTTACTCTTTGTAGATAAACAAGGTTCCAGGATGTTATGTTATGTTATGTTAGGGTTTTATACAGCGCAACAGCTGCCGCAGCTAAGAGGCGTCCCGGCGCTGAGCAACAAGAGACTAGCACGCACAGAAGGCACAGGAGGCCTACAGAGAAGCAAAAAAATGTTTTGATGGCTTTCCTAAAAAGAAGATAGTTAGTGAGCCCTCGAATGTGGGCCGGCAAAGAATTCCAAAGAATGGCATCTCTATTGCGAAAAGAGCGACGAGGCGCGAACCTTTCTCACACGGGGATCACTACCAGGCATTGTCCCATGGATCGAAGCGATCGCGTGGGTGTATAAGGTAAGAGAAGGTCAGTCAGAATTTGCGGGGATGCCAATTTCAGGATTTTGTAGGCTATACACAGTGCCTTAAACTCGATTCGCCTGGCCACATGCAACCAGTGGAGACGATGGATGGCACTGGTCACTGAATAGGTTCTACGCAGGTCCAGGAGGGATCTTGCGGCCGCTTTCTGGACTCTCTGTAGCCTCTGTATTTCAGACTTGTTAGCTCCCAAATATAAAGAGCAGGCATAATCGAGCCTAGACAGGATCAAGGCCTGAATAATGATCTGCCTAGTCGGGGCATCAAAGAAGGCCAGGATAGGTTTAAGCCCGCTCAGCAGACCGAAACAAGTTCCCGCCACTTTTTTAGTCTGAGTCTGAAAATTGAGTGACGTGTCCATCCAAACCCCCAGGTTCTTCACCACAGGCTTAGGGACAGGGGCCATACCTAGACTCTTGGGCCACCATAGCTCGTTCCAGCGGTCATGGTTCCCTCCCACCAACAAAACCTCCGACTTGTTGGCGTTCAGTTGGAGACAGTTGGTGGTCATCCACTCGGCCACTGCCGAGAGGTCACCCTGAAATTTCCTGGCGTCCTGCTCGGGGTCGCTCAAGAGAGCCACCACCAACTGAGTATGGTCGGCATAAGGAACCATGGTCAGCCCTCTGCTCCTGGCTACCCCAGCCAGAGGTTGGACATAGAGATTGAAGAGCAGAGGGCTCAGGGACGAGCCTTGTGGGACCCCTTGGCCTATAGGAAAAGTACCAGAAGCGAAAAGGGGGTCAATCACCTGAAACGTCCTGTCTGCGAGGAAAGAGGACAGCCACTTAAATGCTAAGCCAGTAACTCCAGCCTCTGACAGGCGATTCAGCAAGATGGCATGAGACACCGTGTCAAACGCGGCACTGAGATCCAAAAGGATCAGTGCCGACGTTTGCCCCACGTCTAAGGCTTTCCACAAATGTTCAGTCACGGCCAAGAGCGCTGACTCGGTGCTGTGGCCGGGCCGGAAACCATTTTGAGATTGGTCGAGCCTGTGATTTGCAATGAGATATTCTGTAAGAAGGGAATTGATGTAGACCTCGGTAATCTTCGCAGTCCAAGGTAACAGGGAGAAAGGCTGAAAACTTTCAGGTTTTTTGGGGTCTAAGTAAGGTTTCTTAAGCAGCGGTATTACCCTCGCCTGCTTCCAAGGCTTGGGCACGACCGCTGCACTCAGAGACCCATTGATCACCTGTTCCAAAGGGTGTATGATGGTAGGTAGAATTTTTTGGAATTGGTCAGGCTTCAGGGGATCAGTTGGAGAGCCAGACTTGACCTTGGAACAAAGTGTCAGTAAAACCTCTTGAGTGATGGGGCGGGGGAAACCTCAAGGATACCATTGGTGGAGTCGCAGAATGTCTCAGGGGGGCCTATAAGGACCATAGGGATGCTTTTATAAATGTCCTCAACCTTCCTGAAAAAGAAGGTTGCAAGCTCTTTACATTGCCAATCGGAGGAAATCAACAAGCCTACAGTGTCCTGAGTTTTAAGCTCCGAGACTATAGAAAAAATGCTCTTAGCCGGATTAGTACAACATGGATGGCCCTGTGGTATTGCTTAATGGCAGTGCGGTAGAGATCCTTGGAGGTAGGCTCAAAGTCCCGTCGCCAAGTTCTCTCGAGCTTCTTACAGGTCTGTAAGGCAGCTAATTTAACGTTGTACCAAGGATTAGATTTAGTATGGCGATTCATGGACAACTTGGCTGGAATAAGGCCGTCCAAAGGCTGAGTAATCCAATTGGAGAAGACCAAGTTGGCCTCGTTAGGGTCAGCTGAAACAGCTGGAGAGATGGCAGCAAGATGGATTTGAAATTGTTCCCAATTCAGTTTATACCAGGGGCGCTTAAGAGAAAAAGTATTTACTAACCGAGATGTGTAGAAACAGCCAGTCCTTCATCTCCATTGCAATTCCAGTGCAATTTACTCATCATAAGAAGTTAAGAGAACCAAGCCACAGAGTCTGAGAACTATGAGCCAGAGGTGTTGGGAATTCTGAGTCTAAGTTGTTAACAGCCCATCAAAGGCTTTGACTCCCAACAGTATGAATTACTAAGGTCGATGTGGAGAGACTGTGGAGTGCAAAGTGTTGGGACTGCTAAGTCCAGGCTGTCGGGACTTTTGAGACTAAGTTGTTGGATTCGGAGGGCAAAGTGTTAGAAATCCCTAGCCAAAGGTGCCATGACTTCATGGTGCTGGCATAATAATCCACAAGGTTGTTCTTTGTGTCTGTTCCTTCTCGAGCCCTATGGGTTTCTCTTGGGGTCCGTGTGGGGTTGAGTATCATTGTCTGCCTCTCAGTGCCTAGTGTTCTCTTGGGATTCTATTCAGTTCCTTTACAGTTATTTTGGGGTCTCATATGATTCATAAGCACCCTTCACTATGCCCCCTTTTCTCTACAGGTGAAAGGTTACTGGCTGGGGCTAAACTACTGGAAGGAAGGAGCAGAAGGGAATGACATCCGACGAACCAATGTGCCATCCATACGCATCAGCTACCGGTTTGAGACGATGTGCGAGGAGCTGACTCTAATTACGCAGGCACTGCGCTCAGAGATGGTGTCTATGCAAGAGGAGGATGCACTGACAATGACCTGTGTCCAAGGCGTGCACTAAGCCCCTCGTGGCAGACGGGATCTTTCATTGGTGCAACTCATGGTGCTATGGAGCCAGCAGTGGGCCCACACTCCATAGCGTGATATACCATCACTGGTCCTATTCACAACCTTTAGTTGCTGTTATTTAAGGACGATTTGTGTTGTGGATTTGCAGTGTTATTTTGCTCATAGCTTTGTAATGATTTTAAATGTTTCTAGTATAAAGACCTGTGTCCTGCAGCAGGCCGCAGAGCACTAGTGAAATCGCAAGTTTCCTGGTTCTCTGGCGATGACATTGAGTTTACATATAGGAGTCCGACTGATTCGCTGTGAGAGAGGTTTTTCTGTCCTTGAGGTGTGAATCTTGCACTAGTGTCCTTGAAGTCTGTATATTGCACTAATGCCTTGAGAGTGGGGATAATGCACTGAAGCAGTGGAAATGTGAACCCTGGGCTATTGAAGCATCATTGTGAGTGTTGCACTAGTGCTATGGGAAGTGTGAATGTTATTCTAATGTTCTTGGATGGTTGTGTTTTGTACTAGTGCATTGGGAGTTTCCCAGTCCTACTGTGCTTTAGTTTTATAGTATTTCACGCACTGAGTATCAGAATAAAAATGCTTTAACTGTGACATGTCAGCTATATTGGAAGGACGCAGGCCAATCTGAAGCTTGTTTAATTTCTTTAAAATACTAAGGGTGTTTTGCCTTCAAAAATATGTTTGTGTTTTGATTGGCTGTGGTAGTTTAGGGGCAGGATGAATCCAAAACCAGAGCAGGAATGTCAGTTATTAAACTAGGTAATCTCAGTGCGAAGGGAGGGACAGGGGTGGGAAGTTTTAGGGGGGGTCGTGGGCACAAATTGTTTTTCTCAAAAATAAATATGGCAGACATCACGAAAATGTTTTTAAACAATGCTTGAATTACTTCACTCTAGATGTTACAGGGCAGGTCTTGAGAGCCTTGTTAGATGATGGCTAGACACAATTTTATTCGAATTGGTTCTCTGAACTGCTGTGGTTTAAATGACAGAAGGAAGCGGGGTATTCTAGCTAAACTTATCAGGCACTGGGATATAGATTCACTTTGCTTGCAGGAGACTCATGTTTCTTGGAACAATCGTGCCTGGCTGAAGGAAGTCGGTCTTGATCTGATTGCCTGCTCTCGTCAAACTACAACTATTAGGGGAGTTGCTATATTGGCCAGGCAAGGTATTTATACCACAAAGCAAGTATTGGTGGATAATGTTGGCCGCTGGGCAATAGTCGACATTTTAATTAGGGGATCATCTTATACTATATGTTCTCTTTATGGCTCCAATCTTGACGATCCCTCCATATTAAATTTCTTGAGTATTGAACTTGCCTCGTGGCCCTCTACCAAAGTCTCATGTGGGGATTTTAATATTCATTTGAACTCTACCTTTGATATGTACAGCAATACCCCCTACTCAGGAAGAAAGGTCAGGACCTTCAAAGCTATTCGTGGGCTCTGCCACGAATATGCTTTGATAGATGCTTGGCAAAGATTGCGCCCGACTGAATCGGGCTTTACTTTCTTCTCCGCTCCTCATAGCAAATTTAGACGTCTAGATTATTTCTTTGTGTCTGATCCGATCCTTGAAGGGACGAGCTGCGAGCTATACCCCCGTGTTATTTCGGATCATAATCCGTTAATCTTACAATTATCGCCTAGTGGTCCAAAACCAGCTATGGCAACTTGGACGTTTGAACGCAAACTATTACATGACCGAGAGTATTGTATATACATGTCAAATTGGATAACTGACTTTTTTCAGACAAATAAGGGTACAGCTTCCGAGTTAACAGTCTGGGATACCTTCAAGGCAGCTGTGAGGGGGGAGACTCTCAGCTTCTCTTTATATCGCCAGAAGGTGATTAGGGAAAGTATCAATCAGCTGATTGAGCAACTTCGTGAAGCGGAAGAAGAGCTCATTCGAGTCATTGGAGATCTGCCCCAAAAAGAGAAATGCCAACGCCAGATAACTATTGTTAGAAATAGAATTCATCAACATTTCGGAGAGGAACTTGCCTTTAAGTTTATTCAGTACAAATCAGACATCTTTGAACTTAGCGAAAACTCAGGCAAACTCTTGGCCAAAAGATTACAATATAAGGGAGTCTTGAATCGAATAAGCCGTATTAAAGACAAAAAAGATCAGATTCAGGACCAACCAGGTAAGGTCCTGGAGGTGTTTCAAGAATTCTATAGGCCGCTCCATGCCTCAGATACTGCAGAGGATGATGCAGCCCAACTGGGTCAGGAATTTCTGTGTGACTACACAACATCTAAGGTCTCATCTGAACAATCAGAAGTACTCTCCTCCCCTATAACTAGGGAAGAGTTGAAGCTAGCAATTGCCTCACTGGCAGCAGGGAAGTCCGCTGGCCCTGATTTATTACCCCTTGAATTTTATCGAACATTCAGGCAAGTTTTATTAGGGGAGATGGTATCCCTTTTTGCACTTGCCCAGAATGGCAGTACCCCTGATTCATGGCATAAGACCACCATTGTAGTCTTTAGAAAGAAAGACAAGCCAGAGACCAGCCCCTCTTCGTATAGACCAATCTCCCTAATTTGTGCTGATAGCAAAATCTATGCTAAAATCATTGCACTAATATTAGGAAATGTCATTGCCCCTTTAGTTTCTATTCGCCAGCACGGTTTTGTGTCTGGTCGTGATACATCAGATCATATAAGACGGGCAATCGCTCTAATTGATTGGGCTCAGGTCTGTAAACAACCTCTGGCAATGATCCTGTTGGACGCTGAAAAGGCGTTCAACAGGGTCTCTTGGGGCTTTTTATGGCAACTTCTAAAATTTAAGGGATTCTCACAGAAATTCATTCTAGCTATACAAGCTCTATACATCTCCCCCGAGGCCTCTGTCCGTATCTCAGGTCAAGAGGCTCGCTCTTTTTCGATCAGCAGAGGAACCCGTCAAGGTTGTCCCTGCTCTCCGCTTTTATTTTCAATTTATATTGATCCCTCCTTGAGTAAATTGGACAAAAATATGGCAATACAGGCGGCCATTGTTAATGGTGTGTCCTATAAAACGTTAGCTTACGCCGACGACATCGCCATCTTCACTAAGGGCGTCTGCTCGGCTCTCCCAGCAGTCTACGATACAGCTACGCAATTTGGTGCAGTCTCCGGTTATCGTCTTAACGTCAACAAAACCCAAATTATACACTCAGATTTTGCAAAACCAACAGGACTTTCAACGGCTTCGGTTGCAACTTATTTGGGGGTGAAGATCACCCCCTCAGTAGAGAAAATACCAGCAATTAATATATTACCCATCATTAAAGAAGTGAATAAGACTCTTGAGAGACTAGACCACATGCACCTTTCATTCCACGGCCGCTCTAATGTTCTAAAAATTTCCATATTCCCAAAATGTTTATATCTATTTAGGACTATCCCTATTGAATTTCCAGTACAACTCATCTCTAGTGCAGAAAGGGCTTGCCTGAGATTTTTCTGGGGCTATCACAAAGCTAGAAGGGCTTCTAAATGGCTGATACTTCCTAGATTAAGAGGTGGGTGGGGTTTACCTTCTTTAACGCTATATCATTGGTCTGCACTTTTACAGCAAATGGGACCACTATTATCTGGGGGTAAGGCAGTGGTACCTGAATTTGCCAGGCCAACGATTTTTGAAATCTTACTTGGAGAGGAGGCTCGTAATTGTTTTTAATCAGAAAAATTGAACCAAGCTACTATAAGAAAACGAAATTCAAGGTTATTCAATCTGTACATTCTGTCTGGAAAAAGGTTTGACGGCATATCTAAGATCAATGCATATACCCCCCTTCTGTCATTTGGTCTACTGCCTTCAATCTTTTTGGATCCAATTACCTTTAACTGGGTCAATCTAGGGGTTTCTGTACTGGGCGACTTCTTTTCTGAGTGTCAATTAGTCTCTTTTTCTGACCTCCAAGAAAGGTTTGGTCTCCCTACTAGGCACTTTTTTAAGTTTCTACAAATAAGGAGTTATTTGGCGAAGCTAGTAATTTCTGGAGCAGGAAAATTTGAGAAAATTCCTCTTGTAGGGCTTATAGAGAAAAGATCTAGAATTGGGTTAATCTCTCAAGCACTCATTTCTAATCTCCCGGATGATTTAAGCCTTCAAAATGACAAATGGGATAGGAAATTTGGACAAGAAGGTATCGATTTGGCAATCTCTTGAACTCGCTAATGAGGTTTTAATAACCGGTAGTCTTAGGGCCCAACACTATATGTCAATATTTGATTTGTATTATACTCCTGAGAAAATCTCGAAATGGTCTAGTTTCCGGGGGTACTCTTGTAGTAGATGCGGAACCCCTGCTGCTAATACGATTCACATGTTTTATTCTTGTATCAAATTGGCTCAATATATCCAAGATATTGAAACCTTTCTTGTCCAGATTACCGGTAAACCCTTGACTTTAACACCCATTCTAGTGATCTTGGGGGTCAACCAGAGGCAAAACTCATCAGAGCGAAGCAAAGCCGAAGAAGGCTTTTTATTTATTGCTATGTCTGTTTTCAGAGTGGTTATAACTTCTCAATGGATTAGTCCTGAACCACCTACATATATCAACTGGAGGGCCCGTTTGTTGGCAATATATAATATGGAATCAGCAGTATATAGACTAAAGGGTCGTAGAAGACGTGAATTCGGCCAGAAAATCGGGGGCCCTATTATGGACTGGATAGGATGAACCTTGTCTTTTTGGTTTTTCTTTTTTTTTTCCTATTCTTTGTTTTAGTGTAGTCTTCGCGTTATGTCCTGTACAAATTTGCCTTCAACTGTTAAAGCATGAATTGTCATGTCTGCCTTTTCTTTTGTATAAAAAAAAAAAGTAATCCTATATTTCTTTTTAAAGTGCACTTTGCTTAGCACGTAGTTTTTGGGTCTTGCCTGCAAGTTGGATGATATGGCCACATTTTTGGGATTTGCCTGGTCCTTATGCCATCAGACATATTTTTGGTCCCTCCTTGGCCCTTGAACGGTCTGCTGGGTTTTTTGTTTAGTGCTACCTGGGCCTTTGGATGGCTTGTTGTATAGGTGATACTTCAACATTGAACATTTGGCCTTAGTTTTGACCCTGAAGTGAAAGCATAGGTAAGCATATTCTACAATAAGGGGGCTTGGAGTGGGAAGCCTAATTCCATTGCAAAAATAATGGAGAGGAGAGGTGAAGAAGAAGAGAGGATCTTACCATTGTAGTAACAAGCACAACGGCGTTTCCCTGTAAGAGTGGGTACAATGGTAGAGGGAGGCCATCATTCTATTGCAGGATCAGATACTGAGGGTGTTCTTTCCACTGTTCAAGGGGGCCTAGACGGAAGAAGTTCTCATTGTCCCATTAGTAATTGGTTTTGGACGCTAACATCTCTTGATCATTACTCTTGACTTTCCAGTCAGGACAATCTCTCCTTACTATAAACTTCTTCTGAGAGACTGTTATGCTTCTCTCTTTGTTTGGTTCTTATGCTTGGTACAGACCTCTGTATCAGTCTTGTTCACTGGAACGGGATGTGAACAGAATAAAGTGGGATCTCGTGGACCCCCAGAAGAACTCTTTTTCACAGTTACTTCTGGCCCTGCTACCTCCCAATTCTCATCCTGCTCGCTCCCTTGATTTGGCAACTCCCTTAATCCATCCTCTTCCATGATGAGGCATTGGACCTCTGGCTTCTTGCTCTCCAGCTTCAGTTCAGTTGCTACCGTCCCCAAGGGCAGTACTCTTGCTCCGGTACGTCACAGTTTGAATAAGAACTTCTGTCAAAAATCAGATACTCTTTTTTGAAGGTGGAAATTTCCTGCTGCACTTATTCCTCTAGAGGAAGGCTTACTCTTTATTCGGGGATCATTTAGTGCAAGAGCTTTCAGTGTGGCTTTCCAAACTCTGACCTAATCTTTCCTCTGCTTCATGTTTTTTGTTTGATTGACGAATTAGCCAAGTCCAGTAATCCATCCCTTGGAGAGAGTAAATGCAATCCACTCTATTTGAGTTTGCCAAAGCATCACAACAAGCAAGTAGTTAGATTTTAATAGTAAAAAAATATATACTTTTGTCAATAATCACAAATCCCAAGCTGGGAATGGAAAGGTGGTTTGGATGGTGAAACAATTTGCTTAAAATAAATCACCGATTTTATTCCTTGACTCAACCCCCTCCTGCAGATGATTGTCAGTCCTTTTAAGGATTATTACCAAGTTTGCTATTATTTGCAATAACTATCAACTCATGGTTAGAAATGTCTACGCGTTTAACTATTATTGTTTTATAACTTAAGGATAGTTGATCCCTGCATCAATAGCAAAGTTCCAAAATCTGTGAAATCAGGTAAGAAATCATACGTATGAAAAAGAAATCCTCTGTCGCTCTTTTTCCTCAATCAGTAAACGATTTTTGCAACACATTCCACAATTTGTTCTAGACTGTCCTACACAGCCATTTCTAGATGAGAACATTTAAAGGTGCTGCAGCTGTTGGTTAAATAAAAGGAATAACATTTTGAAATGGTAGGTGGACCAGTCTTCGGACACAATACAGTATAAGAACGGAATTGGTTTGGTAGTGATGTAATGACGATCAAAACAATTTAGAATCTATAGCTATGTGAAGGAGCATTACAAAGGGATGTTATATTCCAAAACAGATTGATTGGATGAAAAGATTGTGCCTTGGTGTAGTGATAAACATTTAGACATTTTGTTCTCCCTTTCTGAATAAATCGTGGGGGTTGTATGTTAAAGTATCGAAATCGACCTGCACATGTATCAACCTCAGAATATCGACTACCAACATATTGTGAAGGTGCTCATATATGGAGTAATATAGATGTACTATTTCTAACTCATTATCTACGTAAAATAGCAATATGTTGGTAGATGATATTGTGGAGATAATATAAATGAAGGTTGATATTAAAAATGAAATATTCTGGCAGCATACCATCTTGAGTTTGAAGAACCGGGGTTTAACCCAGCGGCGTTAGGGGCATTCCTAAGATCTTCGAGTTCACCTGTCTTGATATACAGAGACACGGAATACTTCTGGATGGCATCAGAGACCAAGTTTATTAGCTGCAGCTAGTAACAGTGATCCTAGAAATACATCACGGTGTAAATTCTCAGGAGACTGCTCATTTTACTAAGGCGAGACGTCTCCTTTTATACCCAATGTTCACATTATAAATGTACACCCACTGCACAAAATTCTAGCCAATAAGGTACATTTTCAAACAAAGTGTCACATAACATGAACTCAATTTACAGTATCCCAACCCAAAAGTTAATTATTAGGAATGTCCCAAATTCAATCTCCACAAGCCGGACAAACCTATAATTGAAAGCATAACCCATGTAATGAAGAAACATAAAAAAAGAAACGGTAACAGATGCTGAACAAGATAAGGCATGTGCAAGGAAACTAAAAGTTAACGATGTCCTGAACATTGATTGGCAATCTCAGACAAAGATCGATCAGGGAAATTGGCTTTGCGGGGTCAGTTTCAGGTGCAGAGGTCAGTTTCTTACAGTTCATTTCAGAGTCAAAAAGAAACCTAGTTAATGTATACATGAACTAAGAAGGCCAGGCCACTTTATTCGCCAGGCTACCTTCACAGGCCTACGTGAGGGCAACACAAAATGGTGGCACAGAACAAAATGGAGTCAGACTCAAGAATTACAGAACCTCAGGTTGTACAAGAGCTTGGTATCACCATAGGTTCTAGGTGTTGCATAAACTCCCATAAAGCAAAACAGATATCTGTACTGGGCTGAAAGTATGACATTGTTATACATTCTGTCCATCAACTGCTGTTTTTGCATTTGTCACCCCGAGTGGGAAGGGTATGCCCAGACAGTGGGTCCCGTGCTCTCCATGCCACTGGAATCAAGCTATCCTGGCTGAAGAGGGGTGAAACCCCGAAACCGGTCCTAGGATGCTTGTTTCCAGTCCAGGGAGGACCTGGCTTGGCAGTTCGGGCTGGACTGTTCCCATGAGGCACAGGGTCAAGACTGATTTGCATAAGGCTGGATTCAAACTGGAACGGCATGGTGAGCAAAAAAACGATGGATTTAGGCCCAGATCTCTTTACTGGGGTGAATGTATGACATTGTTCTACATTCTGTCCATCAACCGTTGTTTTTGCACTAAACTCCCATATAACCATGCAGGCATGATAAAAAGAGTCAATAGGTTTTTAAGACCTATGTTTTTAAACAGCAAGCAATGATTACAATTTTTGAGGCAGGTAAAAAAAAAAAATCCTTAGAAGCTCCTGCTGTAGCCTAATAGAAGAATTTCACTTCAGGCAAGGCCCAATTTCTCAAGAGAAATTTTAAAAAGATTAAGCCTTATTGTATCCTGATTAAACAGCAATTGTTCGCATCCAAGAGTTTGAAGAATTGTCCGCTCGCTGCAGTCTGTTCTCCCTTGCTGATACGGACCTTGCCACCAGGGACTACTCACCGGGACTGCGAGGACCAGCAGCCTCATTTCGAAGCCCAGCTGCTGCCTCTTCCTGGGACCGCCTCTGCACACCTGATTTGCTCTTATCTGCTTGCGGCCCCGCTTCGCGGCGCCGCTCGCTGCAGTCTGTTCTCCCTTGCTGATACGGACCTTGCCACCAGGGACTACTCACCGGGACTGCGAGGACCAGCAGCCTCATTTCGAAGCCCAGCTGCTGCCTCTTCCTGGGACCGCCTCTTGCCTTTTTGTATATAACCACGCCCATTGGACGCACCGCGGGACGCGCGCGGGCGAAGCCCGGGCCAAGGGCGGGCCCGTTGTAGCCCGTTTGAGACCGGAGGAGACCGGACCGGGCCCCCCCTCTTTACATTGCAGACAAAGACGTATGTGCTGTCTAAACCTTGATATCTCTTTGTGATAGTGTAAGCCTCATGTGTGCATTTAGTCCTGTTTTACTTGATTATAGAAATTAATTATTTGTAACCATTTCTACTCATTAAGTTTTACCTCTTCGGCAGTCTATTCATGGCGACCAAAGAGGGTAGGAACTTCGCTCCTAATGGCAATCTCACTGGTACTCTAGATCACTTTATAGTGAGAGCTAACTCTTTGATTGACCAGGGCATAGATCTGATGGAACGTAGAGTCTCGCAGGACCTTGCCCTAGCCAAGAGATCCTCGATGGGTCACTTTGCTAACGCTCGCACGCCTAAGGCTTCTAAGGGTGTTCCTAATAGTACCGGATCTAAAGTACCTATCCAGCCCCTTAGCCAATTTATAGATGACTCCTCACTTAGCGGCCTTTCGAGTTGTGAGGGTTCTCCGGTGACCCCGAGAGATATAATGCCCCCAGTGAATAGGCATGGACCGATTCTACGGAACAAAAAGGGTAAAGTTTTAGGGACGACTCCAAAAACTAAGCCTCAAACCATTAGTGCATCGAGAGTTAAATCTGGGGGAGTCAAACAACCAAAACGCCGGAATAATAAAGCTCCTAAAGCGGTTACTGGTGAGGGTTCGGGAAGCTGTATTCCGCTTCCTGAGCCCTCGCACCGAAAAACTGCAGGGGAGGGCTTAGGCCAGGCACAGGCTCCTCCTGTTACAGCGCCCCAAGCAGATGGGGATTTCATAACATCGAAATTAGACGCACTGTTGCGCTCCCTCCTTCGTCCCTTGGAAGAGAGGCTTGCCAGTATTGCGACCCATCTTACTAACCTTGAACAACAAATAAAAGGCACTTTAACCAGTATTGCTACTAAAGCATGCCCCCAGTGCTCCTGTAATTGTATTCCTAACAGTAGGGCTGGGGGGGTTGGGACAGATGTTACCACTACACGCTCAGAGACCCGGCCACCCCCCGTCCCACAGGTTATATCACAGGTAGCGACTGCCAAAACACAAAATCCTTCACATTCTCAACATGGAGCCAGACTTAGTGACAATCAGCAACTAGTCCATAACTATGTAGGAACGCCCCCCCCCCTGAAAATGATAGTGTTATTGGCAGGGCAGCATGGAAGGGAGGAACCAGAGAGGTCCCTAGAACTACTCCGAGAATTGACTTGCCCCCGGAAGCAAGCCCTTATTTGGTTGTCCTTACGGGGGTACCTGAAATTAGTGCCACAAGTAGAGAGAATTTTAGTTCTCTGAAAAATAAAATAATACAATGGCTTAGTAACTATAGGCCTTTGCCCCCTGATGTCAGAAGTGAGATTATTATGGTTAGAAGGGTGGGTTGGGTGGGGTGCACCCCCAAATCTCTAACTGGTGATTGTGTGATAGTCAACTTCAGGGATCCCAGGACCGCAGAATATATTTGCAAGTGGGATACACCTTGCCCTGATACAAAAATTGGAGTTCGCCCCCTCACGCTCTTCTATCCTAGTGAATACCTGAGGCCTCAGGAAGAAGGATGGTCCCTTATTCCATATTCGCGAGGGGGAGGAGGTGGGAAGTTTAGGCATGATACATACGCTCTGGCTCGGTATCATACCCCTTGCTTAAACAGGTTCAGCTACCTGGATCAGGTCGATTGACTGGGTTGGTACAACCAGGTAGCTCGGGGTAATATTGTGGGTGAGCCCGTGGTTCCTGAGTCCACTGTGGTAGCAAGGGTAAGCAATCCGCTCCCTTGCATCCGGGGGATCCCCACTTATTCTGTAGGGATTAGTATTAACTGCCCCGTACAGAAAAAAGGTTGCATTCCCAGGGAGCAGTACTCTCCAATTAATCTAGAAAATAGTAGTGACGCCACACAGCTGGAAAGTGATATATACCAGCAGGGGTGCTAAACCCCTCTATTAGATATCCCACACCACACCCAGGGGCATTCTGAGCACATGATTATAATGTCATGGAACGTGGCGGGCTTGAAAAGTAAGCTAGCCTGTCCAGAATGGGGCACATTTGTTGATACCACTGATGTCATTCTATTTCAGGAGACTTGGGCTAGGGAGGAGTCCTATAGATTGGGGTTTGCGGCCTTTAACATCCAGGCCCGATGGGGAGGTAAAGGTCGACCCTCTGGTGGTCTGACAACGTGGGTTGGTGTACACCTAGGTTGCAAGGCGGAATCGATCCAGACCAACTCGGACGACATTCAATGTGTCCTTATGACATGGCCCACATTATATAAACTTGCAGTGGTAAATGTCTACTCCCGCCCGACCGGCTTGGCCAAGGAGTCAAGTACTATTGGGGAACTATCGTTTTTTCTTGATTCCTTAAGTCCTGACATTCAGTATGTGGTCGCTGGTGATTTTAATTGCCACTTTGAGCCTCTGCGAGGGCTGAATGAGGGGGCGTTGATGGGAGAAGATGAGTACTGGGGAATTCCACCCTGCAAGTCCCCCTATGCCAAGGAATGGTCTCCACTGGCCATGCAGATTACGACCTTAACCCTACACAATTCGATTAGGGCGGTAAATGGTCGTAAGCCCTCAGATATTCCCTCGAAGTGCACCTATAATAAAAAAGATCACGAATCCCATTTGGATTATGTTATGGTAGAGACTCGATTGTGGGCAAAGATAGTGGACCTGGAGGTACTGAATAGAATGGATAGTGACCACAACGCCCTGATGTTGAAGATGAAATCTCCCTTTATTTTAAAAAGCAATAATGAAATGACCAAGGATCCCGGCCTCGTCAGCACTAATAATAGGCGGCGGGTCAAGTGGGGGAATTTGCTTGAGAAGAGGGATGCACTCTCCAGCTTATATAAATTAATTCTTCCCCTTTTTATAAAGGCAAGCGATATTTGGGCACAAGCCCCGAGCCTAGGTGCACCAGTGAACCTGCTTTCGGTCCACCAGGAATTGGTGGACAGTCTAGCAGGTATCTTTAACCCGATTTCTCTTCCAAATAAGACTAGGGTGCCTTCTTCTTCTTGGTACAACGGCACCTGTAGGAGGATAAAAACGGATTTGGTAAGTGCCATAAAAGATTGCACAGACAGGACGAACATTTGCTCACTTAGGACATTGTATAAAGAAGCAATGAAACAGGCCAAGATAGATTGGGACTGGGAGAGATGGCAGAACCTAGCCTCCGCGCTTGATAATAAGGAAGCACGGAGATTCTGGGCCATCGTGAACACAGGGTCCGATGAACCCCGCAATGCGATTGAAGCTAATATAGATGTGGGGGGTGAGAACTACATTTTAAAACCCTATATGCAGCGACTACTGACCTAGATCTTATGCCTTTGCACACACCTAAACCTGGGGATGTGGAGGCACTGGAATTTACCCCTGTGGATGTTTTCATTGCCTTAGGGAAATTGGCGACGGGCAAAGCACCAGGTATAGATAAACTCCCTGGGGACTTGTTTAAAGGCCAACCGAAGATTTGGGCGCCATATTTTTGTGCTTTATTTAACTCTATTTTGCGTGGTATGGAGGTGCCGGGTACGTGGCTGGGAGCGGAGATTATACCAATTTATAAAAAGGGCTCCCCTCTGCTCCCAGTCAATTACAGGCCCATCAGCCTCATTGACGTCCCCCAAAAAATCTGCTCACGACTCATTTTAGATCGTTTGCAGGAGTGGATTAATGAGAATGAAATTCTTTCCCCATATCAGGCCGGCTTCAGGAGGAATACATCCACCATGGACCAGATCTTCCGTTTAGTTATGCTGTACTGGAAGACGGTACTAATAGAGGGTGGCAGCCTCTACTTGGTGTTTGTAGACCTCCGATACTGTTCCCAGGGGGAAACTTTGGGCTGTGCTTCGGGACTTGGGAGTTCCGCAAGCACTGCTGGGGGTTTTAGTGAGGCTGCACACCCAGAATTTTGCACAGGTTAGGTGTGCGAGAGGAGGAATACTGTCTGCTAGGTTTCCGGTAAATAGGGGGGTCAGGCAAGGGTGCGTCCTGGCCCCAACCCTGTTTTGCTTGTATGTGAATGGAATGATCTCACACTTGGATGCAGTGCCAAATAATGATGCACCTAGATTGGCAGGCAGGAAAGTTCCGGCAATAATGTTTGCCGATGATACTCTCCTACTCTCCAAGTCCCCTATGGGGATACAACGTATATTGAATGGTTTTAATGATTTTTGCTGTGCCCACGGATTACAGATTAATGTAGACAAGACTAAATTCATGATATTTAATCCCCCTTCACACACTCGACCAGCACCAATATTGGAAATGGTCAGACTGGAGAGGGTTCAGACATTCCAATACCTAGGCGTCACGCTAAGTGAAAACCTCTCATGGGGCCCTCATCATGCCAAGTCCCAACTTAAATTGTCTCAAATTGTGGGGGGTATTCTTAAGATGACAAATGCCTCAACATTTAGGCCTATAAGCCCTGTGCTTGAAATATACAAAGCTAGTGCGAGAGCAGCGGCATTGTATGGGAGGGAACTTTGGGGGCATGCTTCCAGGCCTGAAATCTCCAAAGTGGAGAATAGATTTCTGCGGCAGCTGCTGCTGCTTCCCCAAAGTACACCCCTTCTACCGCTAAGGCTCGACTTGGGTTTACTCCCCATTCAGGAGGAATTATCTATTAAACCCCTTAGGTTTTGGAGGAGGTTATGGATAACCCCCGAACTCTCGCAGTATAGAAATGAATTGCAAGAAGATTAAAGTGACATTATAGTTCAATGTTGATATAACACAAAAACGAATGTTTAAAAACCAAAACAACACTGAAATCCAATAGAGTTTAATGAGCTGAATACAACTCCCACAGCCACCATGCACTGAAAATAGACTCATATATTATATCACTCCTGGCATGTTAAATAACATCATTGATAACATCACTGATGACATCTCAAATCACTTCATTGTTTACATCAATCATGACATCACTGACAGAACCATAGTCATGTACAGCATAGTGTTACTGTGTGTGAACACGTGTGGGTGCACAGCATGGGAATAGTGTAAGACATTGAGTCAAGTGTGGTTGTGCATATTTAAAGTTATATAGTGCAAGGTTTGCATTTCACTAAAATTCGAGTTCTGAGTAGTACTCAATGTTAAACAAGGTAAAGGCTGAGTGCACAAGATGTGGGTTACAAAGTAGTGTTTCAAAGCAGAATATTCCTTTAAGGCAAAAGCTATTAAAATAATTCTCAGAGTGAGCCCAGATGCCTCTATTGACTATAGATTATCAACCAGTGTATGTCTGGACACATGCCCATGTTAAACAGTTGTAATACAGCGCTATAGACACATTCTATTTACAAGGATGTTTATAAGGTGTGGATGTTTATTTTCAGATCTTCACAGAAAAGGTTGATGCATTGCCGTTTACTGAATAAAGTAGAAATAGGGGTGTCCCGCTTGGAGGTGGTTTAACTCGCACTGCTTTTGTAAACATGGCTCAATGGTTATATGCCTTTGTGCCTGCCTCAAGAATCTGTGTGGTGCATCTTAATAAACTATGAGGATTGTCCAAAGGGCCTGGCAGAAGAAGGTGTCTTTTCAGTGGCAAATGCATTCCTCTTGACTTAAAATTGTGGGTCAGGTTAAGCCTCTACAAGGGTGATCCTGTTAAGCTGAACAAAATACAAACTCATTTTTTCAGGGTGTTCAAGGATTAAAAAGAGGTGACCTCAATAACGTCTTTTGTTACATTTTGTTTATTAGCTGGGTGATTATCAGTATAAAAGCTTATCAAATCCACCAAATATGTTCGACTTGACATATATGCGATGTGTTCAGCATATATTCAAAGGTTATGTCCATTATCACATGATTGGTGATAGAAAATTGGGCATAGATGTAACTTGCTGAATTACTTCAAATCCACTAACTCAATAGGATGCTGTCAGATGGTCTTTTGGCCATGCACAGCCGAAGGCAGGCTGCAGGGTTAGGCCTCCAGAGAGGCCCTGCACCATACCTAACCCCAACAAGTGTCAATGGGTCAGGGTGTCCCTACCTTGCCAACTTACACTACTTCTGTTTTAATAGAAATTCAGGACACAGGGACTGAGTTCCCCAGTCCTGTAAGCGCGGCCAAGGCATTTTTTTCTGGGTTGTAGCCAATCAGTCAGATCACTCAATATCAGTCCTGTGGTACCACAATAGCTAACGGGAGAAATTCACTGGTTATATTTAACTGATCGAACTATAACTTGTGCCCCCATCATGCCCTGCTTATTATCTCAAATTTCACATCCCCCATGACACGTTCAGTGACATAAGTGATGACATACCTGATTTCATCACTGCTGACACCATCGAACTTACTGCTGCTCAAATCACTCTACAAACCAGTACAGGATTTCCAATATGAAATTAAGTACTAAATGGCACAGAATGAGGTAATGTGAAATAGGTGGGGCATGCTTTCCGGGATAATCCAAGAATTAAAGAAAATTAATAAGGAGGTAGATAACCTTTATGCATGCAAACAGGGTAGTGCATACTGATCCAAAAGCTTAACTCAGATTAGAGAACAAAGCGTCACCCCAGGGGTAACGTCCCCTGAATGCACAATCAAGTATCCAAAGTAACGGAGTAATATAAGATAATCAAGAATAATCAGAAATTGAAATTCCAGTTTGAATTTTATTCATTTGTCATGGTTGATCAATCATCAGAATCGAGAATTCATCTCATTCAATATCATAGCAATTACTTGGGTAATATAAACGTGATGACTCATCAAGTTTATATAACAAAGAATTGCATATTTCCAAATTTACTTTTCGCCTATATAGCTGTGAGTGAATAGCGTGCTTCTGCTTCATTATTTTCAGCTGCATATTCCCCTGACGAAGGGCTATGATTGCCCGAAATGCATTGGGTTTACGTTAATATGATTAACCCAAGTCATTGTTATGATATTGAATGAGATGAATTCTCGATTATGGATACTTTGCTGTGCATTTAGGGGACGTTACGCCTGGGGTGACGCTTTGTTCTCTACAAAATCAGGTAAAACATAAATTATAAATCACACACACAAGCTCTCCTAGGTGAACCAAGGTCCTCCTACGCACAGGCTAGGCCGTGTGCCAAATACTTTGTGGATAGCCAAACTCATGTATCCAATCAACCAGACACAAGTAGGCAAGCCTGTGCTACAGACGATCATTTTTCTATGAAAAACTTTTCATGGAAAACCCACTCAGTCCAGGTAGCCAAGCTCCTACTACGCACAACCTATGTCCTCTATTGAATACTTTGAGGAAAGCTGACCTCTTGTGGGCAATCAACCACAGTCATGAGTGGTTGATTATTGCGATTTGTTTTCACCCTGTATATAACTGCTCCATGGAGAGCCCATTTGCCTTAGGTATTGAATGAAAGCCCTACTCTCACAGCCTTCACCATGCACCCAATACTTTGCTTGTAGCTGACTGCTGGTGGGCAATCAAGCACACCTGGGTGGGCAACTCCCTGGTGCGTACAGTCTTCACTCATATGCACAACTTTGCATGCAGAGACCACTCCTTTCAGACACTGGCCCTGGAGTTAGCACTTACTATGTACAAATTTCATCCCGTCACAAAGCTTTTACAGATTACCGACCTCTAATGGGCAATCAACAAGACATTGGTCGGCATTTCATCAGTAATGTCTACAATGATGTCATTGAAGATGTCATGGGTGATGTGATATAAGAGGTAATAAGCAGGTTATGGCAGGGGTGCAAGTTATAGTTAGCTCAGTGAACTATAACTGGTGAATTTCTGAGTTTTTTGTGTTTAAAGTGTGACATCACTTTTTTTTTCAGTGAATGTAGGCATATATACATACACATTCAAATAAGGTTAAGCCATTCAAAATCATTCAAAACATACCTGTGAGGTAAATTACTATGATGTCAACTACTGAAACCCTACCCGTGCACTGAAAACATACCTGTGATGTAACATCCCACAATGTTAAAACTTCGATGTAATGGAGACATACTTCAAATTCCATAACACCTATACATATTTTCCCATCAGTTGAACCACTGAAGGGTTATTTTGGTGTTTAAGGACATCAATTAAAGGATGGATATAAATAGACAAGGTTCCACAATAGAGGACAACCTTGCAAAACATTCCTTTGTAGAACACTACAACAGCTTTGGATGTAGAGAGCCTGGTCAAGCCACTGGATCCATCCAATAAAGATAGACCCTTTCTCCGCCTATGCTAATACTGCCTAGACAAACTCCCAGGACATGTCATTAAACACCTTTTCTGCATATAAAATTGCCGTAGACAGCTGATATTCACCCTGTTGGGCCCAGGCTGAAGCTACCACTGCAGCGTTCACGTGTGAAGTGGAACCGATTACAGGAATAAATCATTCTGTCTCAGCTACCAGCTGAACATATAATGTAGTATCAATACTGAAGACTGAAGTTGAGTGGAAAGATACAGAGTCTAGCTGTTTGTCTACATGAATATCACCATTTTATCTAAAACTCTGGACTGGGGTGTGGCCCCATCTATCAGTGCTTTTAAATCTGAACAAATATTTGGGCAGTGATAATCCGAAACATTTTGTAAAGTTCACAATAAGGCCTGTCTGGCTCTAGTGCTTTCTTATTTGGAAGAGTTTTCCAGTTTAAATTGCTTTCCTCTGATGATGCTTCTACTTCAAAGCATCTGAGAGGGTTACATCAGTGTAAATTTTATATAGAGATAATTTATTAATATATGAAGCTATTCAAGAATTAACCAGGTTAATTCTTCCTCCACGATTTACAGGATCTGATAATAGATTTTTAAGACCAGTAAAATGCTCCCTGCAATTGCATTTGTATTGCCACTAATATGATTTTTATTCTTAACCTGAGACCATGTTAATTTACCATTTGGCATGACTAACGTCGCCACCTCAATCCAGTACCTTATGGGCATTGTCTCCTGTCCACAGCTTTTCACCTACATTTTTATTTTCACATTTGCTGGTCTAACTAATTTAATTTGTTTTAAATCTTTATTTTCACATTTTCTTTCAAAGCAGTACAATAAAATGAGTGGTACACTGTTTGAGAACATATCCTGTAGCAATTATCACATGAATACAGTACAGCATATAGAGCTTAGACACAACGGCAGGCATGATAGCTACAGCATCTGTAAAGTTTGACATATTTCCCTTAGTTTATCTTTTTCTCTTCGGACTACAACGCACCATCGCTACACCGCCCCTGCTTTATACCATTCAGTATATTCAGAACCCGCAATGTAATAGTGAGCTCAGAACTTGGATGCGTGTCTAATAAGGAGGTGTTGTCATGTTAGGAGACGTGTCTCATCACCCCACTCCATCCAGGACTATGCCGCTCTCTACTTGGGAGGCAGTGGATTGGCACATGGTTGCAATATACTCCTTATATGGGCCCCAGATGTCCTTAGGATGTGACGAACTAGTCATAAGGTTAGCGTAGATCTCACAGTTAACATTGCAGTAAGCCAAGCTTTGTAGCCACCCCTGTAAGGTTGGGGTAGCTCGCCGGCCCCATAATAGTGCTATTTCCCGCTTAGTCAGCAGTAACCCAAGGGCCGCAAATCTCCTGATCTTTTTAGGGAAGTTAACAGTGTACCCTAGGAGTGCTATCTCTGGTGTGGGGATAAGCCCCTTGGCTGTCATTACACCCAGCGTGTTATGTATCTGTTCCCAATATGTCTGTAACTTGGGACAAGTCCATGTTAGATGTGCAAAGTCCGCATAGGGAGCTGAACATTTCAAGCAATTGTGGGGTCTGGAGGGGTCTATTTTGTGTGCCATAGCGGGGGTATGGTAAAGTCGGCGGAGGAATTTAAAGTGGATAAGCTTGTGCCTACTAGGGAGATTTCCCTCGTCACCACGCAGCACTTTGCCCATTGTTCATCCATGATTGGATGGCCGAGATCGCGTTTCCAGGCGGTGCGTACCCCATCCGCATCCACCGGTCTCAGACTAGAGCATGACTTATACAATTTGGAGACAAGGTGAGTATCCGCCTCACACTCGATTATCAATGTGAGTGGAGCAAAAGGTCAATGTGCCTATTAGAGCCGAACGAAGTCGTCGCAATACAAAGTTATCCATAAAGGAGTTGTCATGGAACCGGGCGTTGTCAGTCACTGAACAAATATGGTAGTTGGGATATAGATTGCCTAACTTTGTAATGTTAAATTTGGCTAATGTGTGCTGCACAAGCATTTCTCCTGTAATAGGCAGCCAGTAAGGGTTGGCGAGCGGTAGGGCTGGAGAATACAACGTGGTAGCGTCTAATAATCTCCGTAGTCTGACCCACGCCTAACTAGTAGTGGATACAGTTTGTATGTCGTGTGGGTCTCTAGGGATGGCCTTCGGTAGCACAGTGGACAAGTTTCCGGGAAGCACAAGATCCACCTCGGGTCTCATATTCGGAATTCTCGCATCCGGGTGAAACCACGCATATGCATAGCTACTCTGGGCCACTAAATAATATAATTGGAGATCAGGAACTCCATATCCCCCCCCTTTCACACGGGAGAGTAAGTATCTGCCAGCGGACGTGAGCCCTCTTCCCCCCCCATACCAGTCGAACGAGGTGTGTACGTAGTGTTAAAAAAGAAATTCTTAGTGAGGGGTATGGGGATATTATTAAAAAGATACAGAAATTTAGGGAGCACTATCATTTTAAGTATAGCGACATTGCCTGCCATAGATAATGGTAGACTTAGCCAGCGTTCTACCTGTGTTTCTAAGGCGCTAACAGTGCGTCCATAGTTCAAGCTGATAATGCTCGCAGTGTCTAAGTGCACGTGGATGCCTAAATATTTTACCGAATCGTTGCACCATTCAAGGGGGAACCCACAATCCCATGGAATCGTGCTAGATGTTAACAGAAAGATTACTGATTTGTGCCAGTTAATGCTCAATCCAGAAAAGCAGCCAAATCTAAGTATTTCTCTGATGATTGGTTCAAGATTTTCTTGCGGGTGTCGTACATAAAGAATAGTGTCGTCAGCATAGAGTGAAAGTAATAGGGGTCCTGTGTTAAATTGTAAACCCCTGTGTAGATGCTGCTCCTGGAAATGTCGGATCAGAGGATCCATAGTCAAAATAAATAAAAGGGGGGAAAGCGGGCATCCCTGCCACGTGTCAGCGAAAAGGGTTGGGATAGTGTGCCATTTAATCGGAGTCTCGCTGTGGGTCTGCTGTATAAAAGAGCAGTAGTGGCAACAAAGCCTGCCGGCATTCCCATCCGGCGCATAACCGAAAGGAAAAAAGGCCATTCTAAAGAATCAAAGGCCTTCTCGGCATCTAGTAGAACAGCAGCAGCCGGACTTTTCATGTCTATTCTGTGTATGACAGTTCTAAGATTCAGCGAAGTGGAACAGTGTGGAACGAAGCCGGACTGTGCTGGGGAAATAATAAATTCCATTAATTGAGATAGCCGGTTGGCGATCACCTTGGCCGATATTTTATAGTCCAGATTTAAGAGCGAGTGGGGCCTATAGGAGCTACATGGAGTTGGGTCTTTGCCGGGTTTGGGGAGAAGAATAATGACCGCTTCTCGTAGTGTGGGGGGCAGAATTTGCCTTTCAAGCACTTCTGTGTAAACTTCTATCAACTGCGGCGCAAGGATATCTTTGTAAGCCTTATAGAAGTCTCCGGGAAATCCATCTAGTCCAGGGGCTGATGAGCCCCGGAGGGCCTCTATCGCAACTAGAACCTCTGTTTCAGATATGGGCTCCGCTAAGAAATCTAGCATGCATTTTTCCAAATAAACCAGCGCGATTTCATTCAAATAATCTTCCTGGGCTTTGAGGTCACTCCCTATTTTAGAACTGTATAAGGTCTTAAAGTAATCCAAAAAGGTGTCATGAATCTCCGGGGGTGGAGGAGATCGGATGATTAGAGGGTGAGCGCAGTTCGGTGATGTAGGCCCTGCTGTACGGGGGCGGAGCATATGTGCCAACACTCCACCAGGTCTCTCGCCTTCTCCGTTTCTTCTGGCGGATTGGTATTTGCCAAAATATAATAATTCCCGGTCAGCGGTCTCGTGAAATTCAACTAAAAGGGCTAACTGTCATCCTTCAATTTCTGCGGTGGTAGTACAGAGTATCTCAGCTTCTAAAGCCAACATGTCCCGTTCGATACGTGTGAGTATTGTGCTTAAGTCTTTCAGCACGCCAGCGCGCTTGGCAATGCACACGCCTCATAGGTACGCCTTGAAATCCTCCCACAAGACTGTCCAGGTGTCGACCGACCCGTTGTTAATGGCAAAATAGTCCTCTATGGCCTCCCAAACCTCCGCATTAAAGACCCCATCCTGCAAGGCACTGCTCGGGAACCTCCACTGCCGCTCAAAGCCCTCAGGGCAAGGGACATTTAGATGGAGCATCACCGGGCAATGATGCGAATATGTTCGTGGCAGTGTCTCCAGGGCCCGGAACCAGACAGCTATCCCCGGGGAGACTAGCCAGTTATCAATCCTGGTCCATGTGTTATGGTAGCCCGAATAATGAGTATATTGAGTGCAAACGGGATTGTGTTTTCGCCAAATATCAAGCAATGAGAGCTGCTACAAATGTCAAGTAAAGCGCGGCGTGCACGTGGCTTGGAGTCAGGGGAAGAGGAGGTGCTATCCAGTTTTGGATCATGGAGCAGATTGAAGTCTCCCCCAATTATAATTAGGCTAGGTTCTAGTTTCACTAAATGTGTTTGTAAGGAGTGAAAAAAAATTGGGAGTGTCCACGTTCGGACCATAGATACATATCAAAGCCATATAATGACCCACAAGTGTACCTGTGACTATGATGAAGCAGCCTTCACTATCTTCCACCACTGTGCCGAGGCTGAAGGGGATTCTTGGGTGAATAAGGAGGGCAACGCACCTAGCGTAACCGCTATAATTAGTGAAGTATCTGTGTGCTCCCCAACCAGCTGCCATGCGGGCTGCGTCTGTCTTGGGTAAATGCGTTTCCTGCAAGCAGGCAATGTCAACTTTATGACGCATTAAATAATTGAGCACCTGTCGTCGCTTGCGGTTATTTAGGCCCCGCACATTCCAGGACATTATAGACAAACTAGAGGGTCCTGCAGTATTACCCAGTTGTGCCATAGTAAGTGTACATTAAGGAAGTCGCGAAAAAATTGCTAGCTAAAAAGGTACCTTGTAACCGTGATCATTGCAGTGCATAATTGAAAATGAGTAAACAGTGCAAAGTTCCCTCCCACCTCCCTACACCCAGCCTCACCCCAACCCAAGTAAGGCAATACCATAACGTAACATTCAACTTGAAGTACCAAATGACTTTACGAATGAATGAAGAACACCAATAAGGGCACTTCCGCAAAAACTGAAACAAGTACAAGGTGTACACCTTGAGGGGTAGCAACGCCGTGTCTGCCGGACAAACACCTGAAAACAATACAGAAGTATAGTATGCATTATCCCATGTCTCTTACATAATCAGGATGAAGAGATAGTATATCATGCTAACCACTACCAGAGTTTGAAAAGAGTTCAACACTGGCATCGGAGCCGCTGTGCGGTGCGGAGGGTCTCCCACTCCCTGCCCTCGCCCCATTATTGTTCTGCTTGTAAGTGTGGCAGAATTCCTGCACCTCCGTAGGATTGTCGAAAATGCATTAACGGCCCCCCACGTCCACTTTTAATCTGGCAGGGTACAGCATTCCATATTTTAATCCTAAGTTTCTGAGGGTGGCCTTCACCCCATTAAACTTGCGTGGGCATCGTGAACCATTACCGTAAAGTCTGGAAAGAAGGAGAGTTTGGAACCCTGCCAGACGTTGTCCCCCCGTTTCCTGGCAAAACTGTATCTCTATCTCGAAAATTCATGACTTGCAATGATGGTTCTTGGTGGGAGGCCAGAGTTGGGTCAGGGACCAATGTGCACGTTCTATGACAAATCCTGCAGTGAAGGCCTCTCTACCAAATAAGTCAGACAGTAATTGCTCCACGAATAGGTCCATTCTACCTGTAGCAGCAGTATCTGGTACACCCAAAATGCGAACGTTGTTGCGGCGGCTTTGTGCTTCAAGGTCTTAGTTTTTAATGACGACTTTTCAGGATGCGCTCCACCCGTTCCAGGCGCTTCTGTGACTGTGCCGTGCTGTCTTCGATGTCTGAGATGCGGGCTTCCGCAACATCTAGGCATTGATCATGTGCCTGGACTTTGGCCCCCATGTCTGCCAGGCTTTTGTCCAATGAGTCAAATCGCCCATCTAGGGCCTTGAAACCTGCCCACATATCCTGGAGCATAGATGCAGACAATGAAGGGAGGTCGTCCACACGGTCCGCTCACTGTGCATTCTCCGCCATGGTGGAGGTCTCCTCAGTCGTTCCGTCTGCAAGTTTTGCGAAGGGCAGGGTTTTCTGTTTAGGGACCTTGCGGCCCATTCCGCAGTACAGTGGCGCAATGGAGATGCAGAGTGATAGAGAGGCATTGAGCGTAAGTAGTGGACCCATAAAACTACAGGGAGGCAAGCAGGTCGTGCACAGCGGTGGGAGAAGGGAAAGATGAGACAATGACATAGTTTACAGCCGGCTTAAGAGAAAGGAGAGAGCACGATGTTCAGTGCGCAGCCAGTTCGATGCAGCCGGAAACCCGTGGCGTGGGCTGCTGGTAAGTTTGTCTCTCTTATCGATACTGAGCTTTTCACACGTCTGCTGGGAGGTCCCAGATGCAAGGGAGAGTAGAGCACAAGGAGTGAACAGCTAGGGATCCACGGAGATCTATTGTGCCTCAGCGGAGGTGTGTAGGCCGCAAGGCCTCTTTCCACGGTGAGGAGGGAAAGGTGGCAAAGAGCGCAAGCGGGAAGCCGCAGCGAGGAAAGAGAGATGTCCGCTGCGAGATACCCTTGGATCGATAAGGTCGCGTGGTCGTGGTCAGATCTTTGCTGCAGGACCGGGAGAAGAAGCCAGTGGGTGCCGGTTATTCATGCCATCGGGGCCTAAAGGTGGAGGCTCGCATGGCTGAGGGCAGGCTGCGGGGCGGATGGGGGAGTGGGGGCCATGCAGCCGGGCGGCTGGTCGCAGCGTGTTCGGGGTTGGAACCAGGAGGGCTTCCCCTCACCGTCTCTTACTCCCCCGCACCAAATAGTTGACGTCGAGAGGCGCACAGTGGGTCCTGTCCCCAAAGCGGCCTCCTAGATTGGCGGGTGCGTTTAACGCAGGACGGGCGCGGCTGACCAAGCCAATATCAGAGCCCATGCGTGGTGTATCTGGGAGGGATCACCGCTGCTAGCCCGCTACAGGCCCGATTGCCACAGCTACAGGCCCCCGCTCACCTCCAGTCCGCGCGGTACTTTGTCCTTCCAGCAGCATCGACAGGGTCCGGATCACCGCGCCCCGTCTCCTCGCGCTCTGAGCACCAGAACCAGGCAACGGAATCACCTCCGAGCCTCCAACGCAGCTCGCTGGCATCAGGGTCGCTTCAGGAGCATGGCGCCGCCGCTCACAGAGCGATGGCTTCGGTGCATGAAGGGGATAATGCCGGAGATGTCGTGGTAGCCGACGGAGCTTTAACAGCAACCGGCCCTCTTGGACGCTTGCGTGGCCACGCCCCTGTCTAACTAATTTAATGGAAGAAAAACAAGACTACAACAGCCAGAATACATTACGTTATTACCCAAAAGTCCAGAACTGGAAATAGCACCCATAATGATCTGGAGAGAGGTGGTCACCCTAAGCTAAAATGGCAAATATTTTTCCAGTTTTAGCCTTTACTTAAATGAAGTAGCACATGTAGAGAATGCCTGTTTTAATATTTTGGCCTGAAACTGGCCTGTCGTCCATGACTTTTTACTTGACACTCCTAGTTGCAGCTCATATTGCAAATCTCAGCATTCTTGCGTACCTTTAGATTGTGAGATGTACAGATCACACAGCTTAGCACCGAGTTTTCTATTACAGTCCAATGTCTTCTGAATTTAGGTCAATTTTAGACCCCGGATAATCACTTTTTATGTGTTCCAAACCATTTATATGATGTTTTATGCAATAGTACTTCTCAAATATGTATTTGACATAACTAAGAGTCCTACAGTAATGCATGGTTGAAGGATTATTCCTAATCTTTGATGAAGTGAATGGTTCTGGAGTCAAAGTGTATTTGGGTGCATTGATTCTGTCATATGAGTAGCATGCAAGATCACCAGTTTATGGGTTAATATTTCTGGTGTCAAATTAAGGATTTGAGATACAGTAAAAAAAAAAGAAGGTCTCAGGTATTGAATTCACAAAGTAGAGTGCCTAAAAAGCTTACAGTCATGGGTTCCTTAGCAGTAGTATGTATGTTTGACATTCTGAAATAGAAGGCTAGTTTATGTGTACTTGCCCCTAAGATTTGTTTAATTACACTTGAGATTTAAAAAGCAGTATAAAGGACCAGGACAACTTCATCTGCAGGTAAAAAAACAAAACATTTGTTTATTCAGTACTTCAACTGTTAATTCATAGCCGAAGGAACTTTAGAACTTAAAGTATCCCCAATATGTAGTTCCGTTAACACACTGTAGTATTTTACAAATGTCGAAGGAGCAGCCCATGTTGCAGCCCTCCACATCTCTGCAATTGTAGTGCACTGTGCTTCAGCTAAAGAGGCTACCATTCCTCTTGTGTATTGCCCCTCAATACCCATGGAGACATGGATTGACACCTTCTGGTATGCCATTGTGATGACTGATCTAACCCATCTGCTCAATGTCTGGATCACAGGTTTCAAACCTTATCCACAAATCCAAAATTTACAAACAAAGAAGTTGAAGGAGGATGTCAGCCCTCCAATCTAAATAAATCAAAAGAGCACGCCGTACATCTAAACAGTACAATTTCTTTTTCTCTGGCATGATAGGATCTGGTAACACAATTTCTTTTTGTACGTAAAAAGGAAAAATAATCTTAGGAGCAAAGAATTGCCCCAAACTAAGGGCAGTCCAATCCTCACAAACTCGACAAAATGGGAATTTCTAAGATAAGGAGCCCAGTTCACCCAAACATCTGGCTTAAGATACTGACATCAAAAAGAACATTTTAAGTGTCAACAACCTGATAGGAATAGCTTACAAAGGTTCAAAAGCTGGAACCATAAGAGATTCCAAAACTAATAACAGATCCTAGATGGGAAAGATTTTTGCAGTAAAGGACGGATTTTAGAAAAACCCTTAAAAAAGCCTTTTAACAAGCTCGTAATTGTCATCAATGTGACCACACTCTATAATGCCCTTATGTCTGCCCACTGAATTTTAAGTGATGCAACTTTCAATTCCAGAGAAAAACCATCTTGTAAAACCTCAAGCAATTGGACCAACTCAATTAACTGAGGAATCAGATTTTTCTTTACACACCACTGAGAAAACATTTACCAAAGTATTTTCAAAGTGGATTCTCTCCTAAAAGCCTGAATGGAAAAAGCTTAGCTACCTGATAGCCCCAGAGTCTTTAGTCCCTTCCTTTCAATCGCCAAGTCGTTAGGCGTAACCATCGGAGGTGGTGGATCTGGAGGATCGGATAAGAAAGCGTAGACGGATAGAATGGTAACAGCCACTCCTTGTCCACACTCATCGTCACTGCTAGAGAGAAACAAGTGCATTGTGGCCAACCTGGAGCACTCCGTATTGTGTCAACTCTCTCTTTTTTCACTTTCAACAAAAATTTCAAAAGCAGAGGAAAAGAGGGAAAAGCATATATCAGTCCTGTCGGCCAAGTGCATGACAGAGCATCCATCTTCCAAGCGTGGTGTTCTTCTGTCGTTGAACAAAACCTTTGAATATGAGCATTCAGATGGGTGGCAAACAAATCAATCACCGGGACACCCCACTTGTGACGCACTTTGTTGAACACCTGTCGATTTAGCAAAACCAAAGGGGATGATGGACAGAGTGTTGAACATTGCAAGCACTCCCCCCCCAGTCAACTGATCTGGGTTTAATCCGTCATCATTCGTTAGCTCACTCCGCCACCCCAGTTCAGACATGGCCATATGCAAATCAGTCTGACACTGTGCCTCATGGGAACAGTCCAGCCCGAACTGCCAAGCCATGTCTTCCCTGTACCGGAAACAAGCATCTTGGGACTGGTTTCGGGTTCATAACCCTCATCAGCCAGGCTATCTTGAATCCAGTGGCAAAGTGAGCAAGGGACCCACATCTGGGCATACCCTGCCAGCTTAGGGCGCACAAAGCAAAACCAGAGGGGTTGATGGACGGAGTGTTGAACAATGCAAGCACTCACCCCCAGTCAACTGATCTGGGTTTAATCCATCATCATTCTTTAGCTCACTCCGCCACCCCAGTTCAGACATGGCCATGTGCAAATCAGTCTGACCCAGTGCCTCATGGGAACAGTCCAGCCCGAACTGCCAAGCCATGTCTTCCCTGGACCAGAAACCAGCATCTTGGGACCGGTTTCGGGTTCATAACCCTCATCAGCCAGGCTATCTTGAATCCAGTGGCAAAGTGAGCAAGGGACCCACATCTGGGCATACCCTGCCAACTTAGGGGGCACAAAGCAAAACCAGAGGGGTTGATGGACGGAGTGTTGAACAATGCAAGCACTCACCCCCAGTCAACTGATCTGGGTTTAATCCATCATCATTCTTTAGCTCACTCCGCCACACCAGTTCAGACATGGCCATATGCAAATCAGTCTGACCCTGTGCCTCATGGGAACAGTCCAGCCCGAACTACCAAGCCATGTCTTCCCTGGACTGCAAACAAGCATCCTGGGACCGGTTTCGGGTTCATAACCCTCATCAGCCAGGCTATCTTGAATCCAGTGGCAAAGTGAACAAGGGACCCACGTCCGGGCATACCCTGCCAGCTCAGGGCGAACAAAGCAAAACCAAAGGGGATGATGGACGGAGTGTTGAACATTACAAGCACTCACCCCGAGTCAACTGATCTGGGTTTAATCCATCATCATTCTTTAGCTCACTCCGCCACCCCAGTTCAGACATGGCCATATGCAAATCAGTCTGACCCTGTGCCTCATGGGAACAGTCCAGCCCGAACTGCAAGCCATGTCTTCCCTGGACCGGAAACAAGCCTCCTGGGACCGGTTTCGGGTTCATAACCCTCATCAGCCAGGCTATCTTCAATCCAGTGGCATAGTGAGCAAGGGACCCACGTCTGGGCATACCCTGCCAACTTAGGGCGAACAAATCAAAACCAAAAGGGATGATGGACGGAGTGTTGAACATTGCAAGCACTCACCCCCAGTCAACTGATCTGGGTTTAATCCATCATCATTCTTTAGCTCACTTTGCCACCCCAGTTCAGACATGGCCATATGCAAATCAGTCTGACCCTGTGCCTCATGGGAACAGTCCAGCCCGAACTGCCAAGCAATGTCTTCCCTGGACCAGAAACAAGCATCCTGGGACCGGTTTCGGGTTCATAACCCTCATCAGCCAGGCTATCTTGAATCCAGTGGCAAAGTGAACAAGGGACCCACGTCTGGACATACCCTGCCAGCTCAGGGCGAACAAAGCAAAACCAAAGGGGATGATGGACGGAGTGTTGAACATTGCAAGCACTCACCCCGAGTCAACTGATCTGGGTTTAATCCATCATCATTCTTTAGCTCACTCCGCCACCCCAGTTCAGACATGGCCATATGCAAATCAGTCTGACCCTGTGCCTCATGGGAACAGTCCAGCCCGAACTGCAAGCCATGTCTTCCCTGGACCGGAAACAAGCATCCTGGGACCGGTTTCGGGTTCATAACCCTCATCAGCCAGGCTATCTTGAATCCAGTGGCAAAGTGAGCAAGAGACCCATGTCTGGGCATACCCTGCCAACTTAGGGCAAACAAAGCAAAACCAAAGGGGTTGATGGATGGAGTGTTAAACAATGCAAGCACTAACCCCCAGTCAACTGATCTGGGTTTAATCCATCATCATTCTTTAGCTCACTCCGCCACCACAGTTCAGACATGGCCATATGCAAATCAGTCTGACCCTGTGCCTCACGGGAACAGTCCAGCCCGAACTGCCAAGCCATGTCTTCCCTGGACCGGAAACAAGCATCCTGGGACCGGTTTTCGTTGATTTAGACAGAACTCGTTGGACGGATGGATCTGACAGATCAACCTGTCCACAAAAACTTTGAGTGACCCCTTGAAATAGATTATTGTTATTGCAGGCAAATACCTTTCTGCCCATTTGAATAACTAGTTGGTCAATTGCGCTAAAGAATGTGACTTTGTTCCTCCCGTTTGTTGATATAGAACTTTGCGACATTGTTGTCTGTTCTGATTATCCCAATTCTCCCTCTGACTTGATGAACAAAGGCCTTTAGGGCCAGATATACTGATTTGAGCTCTCTCCAGTTTGCTGACTTTGATTGAAGAGGAGGTTGCCACTGGCCTTGTATCGTAGCATTATCCATCCAAGCCCCCCAAACCATTGCACTGGCATACGTTTTTATTAATGACAGGCTCTGATGTGTCCTGAAACACTAATTTCAGGATGTTTCTTCCTGTTGTCCACCACCCCAATTCTTTCTTCAGGACAGATGACAAAGGAATTTCTCTGGAAAGATCCAGTGAGGCTGGTCATCAGAATTGAAGGACATGTCTCACCACTATATTCAAGTGCCACCTTGTCCATGGAAGCAGAAGCACAGTGAAAGCAAGATCTCCTTGAACTTTTAACCAATCCACAGCTGTAGGGCTCATGTTGTACATTCTCCTGAATCTGCAGTACTCTCTTGTCTGGCAACATGACTGTATTCACATTGGTTCTGAATCTAACACCAATGAAATGGTTCTGAATCTAACACCAATGAAAATTCGGTCCTGGGCTGTGACTAGATGGGACTTGCCAACATTGATGAGAAAGCTGTGGTCTTAGAGGAGTAACAATGCTCTATTCGCTTGATGTTCCTTGAGCTGAACGTTTTGAGACAGTATCCGACAGTCATCTCGATATGGTAGAATGTTCATTCCTTCCTGAAGAAGAACAGCCATGGGTGGAGCCAGTACCATTGTAAAAACCTGTGGTGATTTCTTCATACCAAAAGGAAGCACCTGGAACTAAAAATGACCTATTGCACACCTGAGATGTTTCTGGTGATTGGGATGAATCAGAATGTGAAGATAAACATTTGTCAGATCTATAGATGCCAGAAAATCTTCTTTGGACACCATCTAAATTACTTCCTGCAAGGCTAACGTTCAAAAGTGAATTGTTCTGATCCAGGAGTTCACATTCCTTAAATCCATCACAGGTCCATAATCTCCTGATATTTTTTGCACTAGGAACAGGATGGAATAAGTGCCTTGTCGTCTTTGATTGCCTGGGACTGGAACAATGGCCCTCTTCTCCAACAAGGCCAGAACTCATGAAAATACAGATCCCCTTTTCACTGTCTCTCTTGGAATAGAAGTTTGAACCACCCCATTGTCTGGTGGCATAGTTTTGAATTCTATGAAGTATCTGTACTTTATAATGTCCAATATCCAATTGTCTTGAATGTTCTGATTTAACAGATCGAAAAATGTTGACTATCTTCCTCTGACTGGAAAAAGTTTTATCACAGTACTGTCATTGTCAGGAGAGTTTCTTAGATGTACCCGTGTGAGAAGAGTCAGTCTGAGTTTTGAATGCCTTTTTGGGCTGGAATCTCCTCTTACTATATTGGTATGACATAGAATCCAATCTATTAAAATCTCTAGAGCCTTTGGACCAAGGCTTATTCCCCTTCGATCTAGAGGATTTATAGAAAAGAGTAGGTTTGTGATCTTTGAGACCCTTAGTAATCATATCGTTGAGTTTACCTCCAAACAACTTCTTGCTTTCAAACGGCAATCTCAAAAACGCTACTTTCTCTGAAAATTCAGTCTTCCAGTCTCTCATCCCTATGTTGCGCCGAGCCTGGAGTCAGATTGTGACGTGTAGGTTGCATTTGTTGCCGCTCTCAGAACGAGATTAGATGCAGTATAAGATTTCTATAAGGTGGCGTCTACCTTTTTATTGACTGCATCTGTTTGAGAGCAATCATCAGGATTTATGACAGCTCTACCAATAAGAGGTGCTAGAATAGAATCCACTTAAACTACTGAAGGGAACACCTCCTCTGCCTGAAACAATTCAAATGTCTTCTGCATAAACCTAGGTACAGCCTCTTGCTCAGGTTCTTTCCATTGTCGCAAAACCAGTTTCTTAATTTTGGAATGCAAAGGCACAGCCATAAAGGGAGGAGTCTAATACTGAGGAAACAATTCTCCTTGCTCCTCTGGCGGAGGGATAGATTCAAAACCCAGATTTCCACGAATCTGATACAAAATTTGAGCTAAGTCTTCTCTGGAAATGTATTTCCCAGCTGTAGGTTTGCTAGGATCCTCGTTGACAGATGCAGAATAAGAGTCCCCAAACAGAGAGGATTAATCCGTCTTCTCCCTACCCCCCAAACAGAGAGGATTAATCCGTCTTCTCTCAAAATTTTATCATGGAATGTGGCGGGCTTGGTTAATAAACTGAACTGCCCGTCCTGGAGTTCTTTTATTGAGGGTTACGACATATGCTTGTTTCAAGAAACCTGGGCGAGGGAAGATTTTACCCGCACAGGTTTTGCTGCATTTTCCATACACGCAAAATGGGGAGGTAGAGGTCGTCCCTCGGGAGGCCTTGCAGTCTGGGTGGCCACTGACCTGGGATGTAGGGCCGCTGTCTTCCCACTGAATACGGAGGATATCCTAGCTGTTCTACTGGAATGGCCAAATTCACATAGCCTTCTGGTGTTAAATGTCTATTCTAGGCCAGTTAACATCACACAAGAGTCACGCACTATTGAGGAGCTTGCGCTTGCCCTAAACGTAATCCCGGAGGATACCCCTTATCTAATAGGTGGCGACTTGAATTGCCACTTTGAGCCGCTACTAGGTACATTGGATGGTTTGGCTCAGGACGAGGATCTTGCCTGGTCCATACCACCATCGCAAGTACCGGCCCCAAGAGTTTGGTTCCCCCTGGCTCTGCAAATAACATCACTTACTCTGAAGCATGGTCTTCGGGCCTGCAACGGAAGGTTAAAATCCGATATTCCCCCAAGATGCACATTCAATAGAGAGGGTAGGGAGTCTAGACTAGATAATATCCTGGTCCCATTGTCTTCGTGGTCCCTTGTTAGAGATTTCCGGGTACTACCGAGAGAAGACAGCGACCATAACGCGCTGGAACTAGAATATGACCATCCTGGTCTGGAGTCCTGGGGGAAGAGGAGGGACGTATCAGAGGTGGGGTTATCCCTCTCGAGTAATAGACGCAGAGTAAAGTGCGAGAAACTAGCTGCCAAACCTGGGAGGATATCTAAGTTGTACACCCAACTGATTCCCATATTTGAAAAGGTTCAGGACCTAAAGGTGCAAGGCAGCACCCAGGGTACATATAACCAGTTGGGGCAACTACATGCTGATTTTATTAAATCCGCATCCGAAATCTTTACTATCACGTCCAAAAGGGTCAATGGACCTGCTCCCGGTCCACCCTGGTATAATACTGCCTGTCGGAACGCCAAAACCGACCTTCTGACTTCAATCAAGGCAGGGAAGGGATGCGTGGAAATAAGGGCCAGGAGAACGATCTATAAAACCCTGACCACTAATGCCAAGAGTGAGTGGGAACACCAAAAATGGGAGAATCTTACTATCTCCCTGGCATGTGGGGATTCGTGCAAATTTTGGCGCTGCGCGAACACAGGTTCTGAGGAGTTGGCCTCTGCAATAGAGCCCAATATCTCTGCTAAGACTTGGCAGGATCATTTCCAGTCCCTCTACAAGTTACCCGATGAGGCCAGAATAGAATCCATCCAGACGGCTAGCAATATTTCGAAGGGGTTGCTGTTTACATTAAATGAGGTGCGTGCGGCTATTGTAGGGCTGGCATCAGGCAAGGCGCCAGGTTTGGATGGCTTGCCCGGCGATCTATTTAAATAAGAACCAGATGTTTGGGCACCCTATTTCATGTTTTTATTTATTTCCATTCTGGGGGGCATGGAGTTGCCAGATACTTGGCTGGGAGCAGAGATTGTTCCTATATTTAAAAAGGGTTCGACTCTGCTCCCAGCCAACTACAGACCTATTAGCCTCACCGATGTCCCCCAGAAGTTATTCGGCAGACTTATCCTCAATCGTTTACAAGATTGGATAGAGGAATGTGGAATCTTGAGCACATACCAAGCTGGTTTTAGAAGAAGAATCTCTACTATTGACCAGATCTTCCGCTTAAATCTTATACATTGGAAGACTGTGTTAATTGAGGGCGGCAGCCTATACACAGTTTTCGTGGATTTGCGTGCCGCATTCGACTTAGTGCCTAGGGACAAACTGTGGGCTGTCCTATCGGACCTTGGTGCACCGGCCGATATCCTATCAATTCTGAGAAGATTACACCAGGGAAATTTTGCCGGGGTCAGATGTGGAAGAGGAGGAACCCTCTCGGATGGTTTCCCCGTTGACAGGGGGGTTAGGCAGGGTTGTGTGCTCGCGCCGACTCTTTTCTGCCTCTTTGTCAACGGGGTGATTAATCACCTTAATGGGTTGAGCAATACGGATGCCCCCAGGTTGGATGGCAACAGGGTCCCCGCTATTTTGTTTGCGGATGATACCCTGCTGCTCTCCAAATCCCCCATGGGCATACAGCGGGTCCTGGACGGATTTGCGGATTTTTGCGTGATGCGTGGATTGGAGATTAATGCTTCTAAAACCAAGTACATGATCTTCAATCCGCCTTCATCTACACGTGCAAGTCCCGTTTTAGGGCCCTCTAGATTAGAGAGGGTCTACACATTCGAATATCTGGGACTAACGATTAACCAGACCATGACTTGGGACTCACATCGAACCAAGGCAAACCTTAAATTGACCCAGTTGACAGGTGGCAGATCAAGGATGTCACGAGGACTGACCTATAGGCCATTTTCTCCTCGCCTCCAAATTTACAGAATTCAGGCGAAGGGGGCAGTGTCCTATGGAGGTGAACTATGGGGGCATATTGCCACCCAGAAATTGCAGGTCACGGAGAATAACTTCCTAAGGCAATTGACAGGTCTTCCGTCCAGTACCCCACTCCTCCCACTGAGACTTGATTTAGGTCTCAGACCCATTACAGAGGAGTTGGGTCTTAAACCCATTATTTACTGGCGCAAACTATGGTGCACGCCGGAATTGGCCAACTACAGAGCAGAGCTCCAGGAGATCGTGCACCTTGCCAAACCTGCACAAATTCCTTGGCTCAGATATATTAAGCAAACATGCGAATCCCTAGGAAGATCGGATCTGTGGTTTGATCCTGGAAATTCATGTCCCAGAATCTCACGTAAATCCATCGCTAAGGCTTACTATGAGCATCATCTACGCGCCCTAATTGAGAGTGTAAGGGAGAGGCCCCTATCGAAAAATGTTCTGGGGTTTAAAGACTCATACCAATTGGAACTTGCATTTGATAATATAGGCCCTTCGCTAACAAGGAAGCTTTACATGCAATGGCGGTATAGCACCCTCCCCCTTAGAGCGCATACTGATCGCTGGACACACTCCCAGTTTACACCGCAATGTCCAGCTTGCGCTCATCCAAGTGAGACTGATTTGCATGTTGTATTATTCTGCCCACTTTATCGAAGAGCAAGGAACTATTTGCTTGTCCCACTCCTTAAAAATTTGGGTTGTAGACGGCACCTTCCAGCATTTATGATTTTAAAAAAAGATTTGTCGGCCGCAACTGTATTTGCGGTTGCAAAATTTTTAACAGCTATGTGGTTCCGTCGCAATCACTGTATTAAGTGGAGAGGTGTGGCTCACTGGTTAGAGGCGGCAGATCCGCAAGCAGAGAATCGGCCAGGGACCAGGGTTCAATTCCCGACGCGGCAGGGTCGTGGACCAGGGTCAAACTGACTCGATAATTCTCGCCTCGGTACCTACTCTAACCAGGAACACACTCGGCAACTCTGGGCATTAGCTTGCCTCATCTCCACAACGGCCCCCCACATTCGCCGGGGATGCCTGGTTTCACCTTGGAGATACCCAGGAGGGACCATCTCACAGGGATAGCCAGGACGGGTTCCCCAGCGGTCTACAGCGCCACGAGGCCTCAGGGTAGCAGTGCGCTTTACAAGACACATTTACATTTACATTTACATTTACATTTAAGTCAATATCAGTTGAATGAATTTGTTTGTAAATTATACGTCACTGATTTACAATTGATCTGTTTTTTTTTTCTATTTATGTGTGAATTCTTTTGATGTGTAATTATTTTATGGTCCTAGTGACCGAAATAAAGATAAAGATTGAAATTGATTGATACAAAATTTGAGCTAAGTCTTCTCTGGAAATGTATTTCCCAGCTGTAGGTTTGCTAGGATCCTCGTTGACAGATGCAGAATAAGAGTCCCCATTCCGGTCAGTAGAGTGTTTTGCATGTTTAGAAGTGTGTCAAAGCATTTGACAGTGTCTTATCGATCATTTCTTCCACCTGGGAAGCGGACAGAAGCTCATGCGCTTTCGAGGACAGTCTGCTGTTCCTCTCCTCTGGCCTCATCTCCCTCAACAGACGAGACCGAAGGTGACCTTGTGTTTTGTGCTTCCTCTTGTGTGCCCTCCATGATGAACTACCAGAAACATGAGAAACACCCCTTGTTTTGGTAGCAGGCTAGACCAATCATCAAGCACCTGCAATTAGTTTACAAAAGTTAAATTACCTGTGGCTCCAGTCCTTCCTCATACCAGCAAGTTAGTCTCTGGACCCTGCTGTATTCGGCCGTCCACCAGGAACCTGTAAGACAACAAAGACGCATGAGCAGCATTCTCCACAGCCGACAACGAAGGCGCAAGATGTTGCATGTCTCCGATCCATCTGCGTTTGACTGCTCACCAGACCAAAGGTTCCGCACAGCAGTCCAGGGCGATGACAGTCCGTGCACATCATCCGGGTCAGACTGAACTTGTCAAGACGCTGGATGCACCGCTCCGCAGCAACCCGGAAGGATGTGTCCAACGAGACACAATGAAGACAGGAGGTGGTAGGGGTCCTAAATAATAGCTGTGTTTTGCTTTTTTGGGGAAGGGGGGGTGGGGGGGGGGGGTAGTGTGTGTCTAGGAGGCTCAATGCCCCTCATGGCAAAAGCGATATTGGGAGGTAATTGATTTCATTCTTGAAGGACAGATTATAATCACTTGCCTTTGAAAGCGTTAATCAGTTGTTGCATTTTCTATCTTTGCAGAACTTAAGGAGTACTACAAAAGTAAATATTCACCATCAGGGACCAGCTAAGTAGGATGTGCAGTGATGAGCTTGCAACTTGTAGTGAGCACAGGTTCTCTCTATACCAACCCCCTTGGATGGAAAATGAAATATGCCGTAGGCCCGATGTAAGCTCCTCTGTCATGTGGTCCCACTTCCTTGTTTTTAAAACCCTTAAACGCTTTGCCGCAGCTGAAACATATGACTTTGGTTTGTCATAGATGTAGCGCGTGCCGTCTGACTAATCCAGTGGGGTATTGAGAAATGTCCTTATTCCGTGGGTCAGATGTTGACAGAAAAATATCTTATAATGCATTTGAAAGAGAAATTAAAAGGTTAGAATCTAACATCTTTTTGGCTTTTTTCTACCTGCATTGTGTCGCAAAGGTTCCTTAATTTGTACTTTCACATCTGGGAAGATAGCCTTTGAGAATTTGCCTTTCTGATGGGTGATTTTGCTGTCTTCCAACTAGATATGTTTGGACAAGCACCAAGCAGTCCTGCGTGCTGAGCAGAGTTGGAGGATTGTTGCGGCAGACTGGACAGTGTTAAGTTCCTTCCCATTCGCAAAAGCCTTCAAAATTCTTGATAGCTGGCCCTGCCCCTTACTTTCACCGCATTACCTGCTGAACTCTCATCATTCTCCTACTGCTGTGTTCTCTAGGCCCTTAACTGGACCTTCCGAGTGCTGGGGAAATCCTAAATTGTAGGGATGGGACAAATTCTGGTGAAGTTTTTTATCTTGTACTAGCCTTCATGCAAAAGAGAATAATAGTATGTTTTGAATGAGTCAGTATATGTGAACAATTCTTTGAATAATACCTAGTTTTTTTAAACAGTTCACGTTTCTTTCCAAAACTGTGAGGCAATCTGCCCTCTGAATCTCAGAAGTAGCTACTTAGGATGTACATTTTTTGGAGCTGGAAGAGTGTTGGTCCTATATATTCTATTACGGCTAAGTTGGAACCCATTAATTCAGAAATTTGGGTGTTTGTGCCATGTACTTGTGCATGAGCCATAGACCTGTGGTATGTGCAACTCATAATTGTTTGCCTGGGTTTGTGCTAGGGGCACGGGTTTCACCTAATGATTGGATCTGCACGGGTCTGTCTGTGTGTATTTGTACCGAATCACGTGTGAACTTATGGCAAGTGCCTCTGGCATTTGTTGGCTTGTAACGCATTCAGCATGTACCACTGCCTGGTCTACTTGCCACCTTAGTGAGCTACCATAAGGAACTCATGACATCGTTTGCTTTCTTGGTAAAGGAGAACAATCTGGCGCCATGTGTTCTCTAGTGGTCATCAGGCACGCATGTTCTCTCTATGGCTGAGGTTAAACTGAGTTCGACCTCTTTCACAATGAGAGGTCAGATTGTGGATCTTCAACCTTGTGCTACGGTGAGCTTAGCTCCCACTGCTGAAGTGGGCTTTATCTTTGGACAATTGTTGCTGAGATTGGAACGAGTCTTTTGCCTGTCCTAACGCTGAACGACATGGGCAGGAGTTAATATGCCTGGGGCACTTAGGGACAAAACACTTACTTTACTCGAGACTGAGCAGAACTCAGTGTTCTCGTGATAAATTGCGAAATAACTGTGGTGTATGTGTGGTTTTAAAACAATACTAGGAATTCAGAGGTTACTAGCTGCAGGGAAATGGAAGAGTTTCATAATGAAACATCCCTTTACATTTGTCCACAGGCTGTCTAGAAATGAACATGGCTTATCTGGTGAGATGCAAGTAAGACCTTGGCCTACAAAGACACTTCCCATCCTGGTTCCTCTCATGGATGTCAAAGTTTGGTTGGGCCACCCTGACAGCAGACACATATGTGGGGCCTTCTTTACTCCATGGTGGCAGACTAAGCACAATTGGGTTTCACATATGCAACTAGAGAGATGGTTAAAGTGTACACCCTGCTTTTTTAGGCATTTATGTATAATATTAGTGAAGAAGAATTTGTAACTGGGAGTACGTCAGAGCTTTTTGGGTGGGATAAAATGTAGATAGGAAAACTCCAAGCAGCCACCATGAACAGGGCGTAAAAGCCATATAAATACCTTGAAAGTCATGCAGCGGCCTTGGAGCGATTAAATTGTGGGTCTGGCCCATAGTATCTCACTCTACTAAGATGACTGAATAGTCTTATTGGATCAAAGACAAAGGTAGTGCCTTGGTCCTAGGCTGAAAAAAACGGTAAGTCTTCAGAATTTGCTGATTCATTGTCGATTGTAGGTGTCCAGGAATGTGGTTCTACAGTGAAGATCTGGGCAAATTGAGCTTTCTCGCTCCAAATTGTTGTTACCTGTATTGCTGGAAGGCTAGATGGTTGTGGTTGGATGATCTCAGGGTTTTGGAGGCTGGAAAGGCTGAAAGATATTGTAGCGATACCTTACATAGCACTGCAACACCAAGTGGACCGCAAAAAGTATTTAAAACAAACCTTTCTGTCACGGGAGCCAGTGGTCTGAATGCTATGATCCTAATTTTGAATCCTTTAGGGTTTAGTAAAATCCTCTGTTGGTTCTCCTGTAACCGTTCAGATGAGAGGAGAACATCGCAAGAAACAGTTTTATTTTCCGATGAAGTATCCGCAGAGGGACATCCTGTTAGCAGGGGAATGCAGTCTTGGTTACTGCATTAACTTTGAGTGTCAAAGAAAGGTCACTGTCGAACAAGACTCTTATTTTGTGTCTTCTGTACTAGTGTTGGATACGGGCCTATAAAATCTGCCCAGGTAAATGGTAACAGTGACAGTTCCACTGGGCACAGGAGCAGGATCTCTCTTTCAACCATTGTGGCAGAGACAGTTGAGCTTTTGGGAATGCTGGGCATCTGTCTGACCGTTTTCCCCTATGTAAGGGTCCCCAGCTCCTTTCTCCAATTTGATGTGCAAGCTAGTGGTACAAAATAGGTGTACGATTGATTAAGAAGTAAGTTGAGGAATAAATGGTAATTTCAATGATGGCCACATGTGTAATCAATCGATTAAGAGGCACATTTTAGTTAATATCATTGAAAGCCATCACAGGTCCCAAGAGTTTAACAGCACATGACCGGCCTAGTTCATGGCGAGTGGAGGTTCATCTCTGATGTTGAAAAGTCTTGTTTTTTTGTATGCCTGCATCCTGGAACAGCAAGTGTAGTAGTTTGCTCAGCAGGTTGTTAATCTCATGAAAGGAGAACTGAATTGTCACGGCTGATACCAATGCCTTTGCATTGAATGGACAGCATCATATGGGACTATAGTTGGATACAGCCGTGAGTTAGAGTGGGATTATTTGAAATGTGAGCTGATATCATACTTAAGTTTGTTATGTAAGGAGAGTTTTATTTGAACTCTCACTATTAGCTGAAGTTGCAGGAGCTTCATTTTCTCTTTGCTAGGATTAACTAAGTTGCTTGCTGTTCGTTTCTCATATGAGGAGGGGACTACTGGAAGGCTTGCCCAAGGATAGGAAGTGTTAAACACCAGTCACCATCCTTCACACTGAAGTATGACTTTTCCAAATGGCATTGTCAGGAGCAGAGGGATGTGTGATTGAAGCTTGGCTGTTACACCTGGACTATAGGTGGGTGAGTGGGGTCTGCTGGTGAGTCTTCTGCGGTTGGATTCTGATGAAGGACTAAAGAGTTGTGCTTGAATTTACTTTAGCAGATGGACTTTATTGAGGGATTGTAACTTCATTGCTATAGCAGTTGGATTAAAGCTGGTGGGGTCAAGGCATTATGATGGTTCTCAAGTTGTACCCACACTTTGAGGCTGCAGCTAAGACAGCTCTTGCAGATGGACTTTCATTTGCGAATCTAGGTTGGATTGGCTTCTCAGTTTGACTCTTTATTGAGTTAGGGGACTCAAGGCTGGACTTACTTATGCTGCTGCACTCTTATTGAGGGGGTGAGGAGCATCAGCTAGATTGACTTTTGCCGTTATATTTACATTGGTGTGGTTCAGCCCACATTGTCTCTTGCGGTTGGCCCCTGGGTGTGTTTAAGGCTTTCAAGTGTTTTCAAGAAGATATATGCGTGGTCCTAAAGCTGGATCCACCTTTGCACCAGCACTCATCGTTTAATACTGTGATGGGTGCTTGAGGGTGTCCAAATCTCAACCAGGTTCCACTTCAGATGAAGCTGTGATGCTCTTAAACTGCCAGGTAACACTAATTACCATAGATCCCATGGTGACCCAGTAATGATTCTCACTGCTCTGTGCACTTTGAACGGATGCCCGAGTCTCTGTGAACTCTCCTTCCATTGTATTTGTACTTTATGAAGCACCAATGGGCTTATCAGCTCGTCACTGCGTCGAGATGTAATGTTTACAAAAGGCATTTGTAACCGCATGATGAATAAAAGCAGATCTTGGTTAAACTCCTGCCTGCTGAGTGTGTTTGTGGTGCAATATTAGTGTACACGTGGAGGCCAGAGCCTATCGGGTCATGAAAAACTGTTAAAGACGCCCCCACTGCTGGGACATAACTTGCACTGCTAATTAAAAGCTTACACTGCTGAGACAACATTCCTGATGGTGGAGAAACCTTATCCAGCCGAAGAAAGCTTGCATAGCTGGAGAAAGCTCACGCAGCTGAAGGAAGCTCACACTGCTGGAGAAAGTGTTGTTCCTTCTGCATAGCAATTCATAAATATTGTCTGACCATAATATTGTGATCAAGATATTGTGAGTACAAAAACATTAAGCATCAAAATATTGAAGGAAAGTTTATAATTTTGTGTTATTGTAAAATTACTATTTGTAAAATACTGTAATTATATTTTTGAGGTTGTTGGGTTTGCTAGGTAATTGGGGGTAGTGAGTTTTCATGCATGTATGTTCATTAAATATGTTGCTCATTTTTGTTGTTACTTATTTGTTTCAATTTTTAATGAGTTTTCTAATTATGCATTACATTTTTAGTTCTGTTTGTTGTGTTTATTGCAGGAATTAGGTGGGTAGAGATTTTTTTTATTATATATGTATTAATTATTGTTAACTGATTTATTTGTTGATTATTTTGTATATTTTACATGCTATTTGATTGTTTATCAAATTTTGTATGAATGTATTATATTTTAAGTTCAAGTGGGGGGACGTATTGGGTGGGTCTTTTTACATTATATATTAATTTATTAATATGCTAATTGTTTTCAAAGCATAAAATTGTTATTTATTTGTTTAAATGCTTATAGTTTATGTATTAAATTTGAAATTCATGGTGTGGCGTTTATTGGGCATTGGGTGGGTAGTTTTTTTTAATACGATATATCACTCCACTCATTGCCACTCCACTCAACTCCACTCCACACAGTGCCATACCACTTCACATCACATAATATCACTCTACTCCACTCCAAACAATGCCGTTGTACTTCACACCTCACAATGCTATCCAAGGCCACACAGTGCCACTTTACTCCACACCACACAATGCAACTCCATGCCACACAGGACCACTCTAATCCACACCACACATTGTCACTCCATTCCAAGTAACATATGGCTGCTCCACTTCACGCCACACAATGCCGTTTCATGCCAAACAATGCCACTCCACACCACTCCATTCCACTCCACTAAAGCCAGTAGATCTCACATAGGCGAGACCGTTTGGCCTTGCCAATGCGTGTTAACAAGAGCCGTTCAATAAGTGCAAACTAATAAAATATGTGCTCGACTATCATGTTTTCTGAGGCTCACACTAACAGGTCGGAGAAGGCAACATTTCCATTCTGAAATGTGACTAGGAGGATAGATGACCTTGCAAGTTCTGTCTTAAGGAAAGAGTGGAGCTATTGTAGCGTTAGCATTTGTGCGCTTCCTAAAATTTCAATAAGAGTATTGTTAACTCTACCGTATTGCAAAACAGGATCAGAAAGCAAGCTAACACAGCCTTGCTCCACAGACCACTATGCATAAGAAAAGCATATAAAATATGTTATTTTGGTGTGATATTAAAAAATAGTTGCTGTCGGGATGCTTAAATACAAAGTTCCGAATTCACAATATAGCATAATAAGGTAGAAGGAGAAAAATAACTTATATAAATAAAGTAATACAACCGTGAGGTTAGACTGCTTGTTGTAACTTAGGTAGTAATTAAGCTAACTGATTAGGGATGTGTGATAAAATATGACTTTGGAATACCCAAACTTTGCTCTAATGTGGATGTTACTTGCTGAGCTGTCTATACTTACATTATTATTAGAATTAGTATTACTATTGTCATTATGTTTAGGCAACCTGTGTGTAATAATTGGCTGTATTGGTTTGGCCTGCTATTGGTCCTAGGACTTAGGGATAGTGTTGTGATTGTTTAGGGTTAGGACGAAGGGGGGGTCACCTGAACACTAGGGTTATTTAAGGTCAGGGGTCAGGGCGTCGAGGCTAAGGGCGGAGAAGAAAAGGGCAGCTGCCTGTTTGGACTTGTTCTCTACTGGTCAGACCAAGGGCCAGATATGCTACCTATTTCCTCCCTAACCAGCACCCACCCTACGCCATCCACAATCAGAGTAACACACACACACATCAAATGTTTTCTACTTATTTACTACAAACTAACCCTACACACACTTCAATGTCTCAGCACCCACTACAAGACCCCACAAAGCACACCTTTACACCCTTCCACCCCAACTATCACCCATTTGCACCTTCACTTACACACAAAACACCTCTCTATCCTATACCACTAACCAGTCCACTCATCAGAAACATAACCCAAATCCACACCCTGCCTAACTATATCTCATCCAGACACACACTCCCTTCTCTAATTACTCCTAACAGACCCCTTTCTGTCACCAACAAACCTGTACTCAGCCTTCCATCTTTCCATCCACCAACACCCTCCTCTTCTTTTTACCTCAATAACACAACCACACAGCACTTTCCCTCCTATGCACCACACATATTATCTCTTTTAGCAATCAAATCTAACACTAACACTCATAACTCTCGTTCATCTCCTCTCACACACCACATACACTCTTTTCTAAAACATATCACCACCCCCTTTACCTTGCAGCTTCCACTCGCCAACAATACTTTACATACAAATTCTTCTCAGAAAACAAATACATCACCACCTCCTTTCACTAATGTTAAAAACATAATACACACATCAGCACAGCAAAATATCTCACACACAACACCTCATAATACTTTCTGTCACAAACTAGAAACATACACCCACTCCCACCTTCTTGACTACATAAATAAACTCCAATACCAAGCTTTCTCTCTTCCCCCACAACTAAGAAATATACAGTAACACAGCAATTTTATTTAACTGCCTCTAATCCATTTGACAGTTTAGAACCTTACACCATGGCCCACATGCTGCACCACCACCCCTAACTCATACACCTTCTGCCCTAAACAGAAGCAAACAAAATAAGCAACATACCACTCTTCACAACTTTGTATCTCCAAGTCTACTTCACAACAAAGCTACTCTACAAAAACAGCACAGCTCACCAAATCACTCTCAACCACCATTTCCACCACCTACTCCCGCAGACCCATCAAAATGCCTTCTTAGCCTGTTGGACGAGGAACACGATACAGAACAACTACGCTATTGCTATCCTCATACAGCTTATATCAGCACTTATGACACACCGACTTCAAGCCCAGAAAATACTGCTCACTCTTGCACAAAACAAAGTCACACCATCACATAAGCACATTATCTAAACTGCCTACTAATAAATGCTTGATCACTCTCTAAAAACAAGCATCACATCTACGACCTTCTCACTGACACACAACCTGACTTACTCTTCATACCTGAATCATGGTTGAGAGATAATATGGCTCCAGTCTTGCATGAAGCCATTCCCCTAGAATATCAAACAATGACACAAAATTGTATAGGCAAAAGAGGAGGTGGCCTAGCTGTTGTGTTCAAGCAAACATTAAATATCACTAAAGATGATGATGATGTCTCCATTCAAGGTTAAGAGGCCCTCTACACCATATGCAAACCTACACCATCTTCCTCCTGTAACTTCCTGCTTCTTTATAGATCTCCACCTACATCCCCAGGCAGACATCTAGACAGAGATTTAAACCTTCTAATACTACACTCCAACATATGCATCCTGGGTGATCTAAACATTTGGTTTGACAAACCCAATATGCGCCATCCAAAAACAATCATCACTGGCCTAGACGCACTAAACCTACATCATACCGTCCCCAAACCCATGCACATCGCTGGATACTTCCTAGATGTAATTTTTGCAAATACAGAACTAGTTACGTTTCAAACAATGACTCCAGTCACGTGGTTAGACCACCATTTGATTGCTTTTCAACATAAAACAACACAAAGCAACACAACTAAAACCACCTTATGTGCATCCACTTATCGATGGTGGAATAAACTCAATTTTAAACACTTAGAAACACAACTAACATCCAGTACAGATCTAGACACAATAAATTCTGTTAAAAAATGATATGAGTGGCTACAGGAAGCTTTTGAGATCCTAATACCACTTAGAACGACACAACAGAACAAAAGAAAGCAGGCACCTTGGGGAAATACAGAGATAAAAGAGATAATACAGAAAATTAAAAAACTACAATGCACCTGGCTCAAAACAAGCATCAATCAAGACAAACTTCACCAACAGAAATTTAACAGATTATACAAGTCAGCAATCAAAAAAGCTCAAATTAAATACTATTCAGACAGAATTCAAAATGCTAAATGTGCAAGTAAAAAATTTGATAAATTCTCACTGAATTTCGTAAACCAAATTGCCTAGAAGGAGCTCATCCCCGTACTCAGGAATTCACAGACAAACTGGCAAATCATTATACCACCTAAGCAGCCATGTTGAACTCCTATTTAAAACTAAGAAAAAACACCAGCACTGATCCAAAACAACAATCTAAGTGTAAGCTAACCCAGCCTCTCCATACCTTGCAACAAATTTCACACAATGAATTTATGGACCTGGTCAAATCAAGCAGGCCTGCTGGCAGCCCTGCTGACCCATGTCAACCACAAACCTTCAAGACAATTTTTGTAACTACCTCTACTGCCACACCAGTAAGAAGAATCATCAACAATTCTGTAAATACTGGAATATTTCCAGAAGATCTAAAAAAAACTATACAAACGGCCATTACTAAAAAAAAAAAAACCTGGACCCACTTAACCCTGACAACTACAGACCAATTTCAAATGGACCTTTCCTGTGCAAACTGATAGAAACAGCAGCATTCGCCCAGATGTCACAATCAATTGAAGATAAGTCCATACGTTAAGACTTCCAATCAGTATTCTGTCCTGGAAGAAGCACAGAATCTGCCCTTTTTGCCATTTGGGATAACCTTAAGAACACAGTTACCCGGGACGGGGTTGCTGCACTACTTCTCTTGGACCTCTCAGCTGCCTTTGACATGGTTCACCATGACACTCTAATACAAAGACTCTTCGAAGCAGGCATAGAGGTAACTGCTCTATACATCATACTTTCACAACAGAACTAATGTCATCCATACCCCCCCTTTCTCATCCAAACCGTACTTCAGAAAAGCAGGGGTCCCTCAAGGCTCTATTATCTCACCCATACTTTTCAACATCTACATGAAGTCATTACCGACACTGATCAAGCAATTTCACCTCACATGCTATAACTATGCAGATGACACACAAATACTCCTTAAACTGGAAAGCCCCAAAGACGTTGGACACTCACAATTTTTCAGTTGTCTCAGAGCCATGGATCAGTGGATGACATGGAGCCATTTCAAATTGAATGCTTGCAAAATGGAAATACTCACATATGGCGATTGGAAAAATGATGACCCACTCGTCACCTGGCCTGATGGCCTGGGAATACAGCCTAAAGTATCAAAGGAAATAAGAAACCTCGGAATTACCATGGTCTCCAGGCATCAAAGAATGCCCAAGTAGACACACTACCACGATCAAGTTTACTTTGTTACTATAAAAATTCTGTGATGCATCTTCCCCCACTTTGGATTTCCACACAAGGTCCAGACTACTATCTCTCTTGTTCTGTCTAAACTCTATTACGCCAACAGCCTCTACCACGGATCATCTTTAACAACTATGAAAAGACTACAAAGGATTCAGAACTCTGCTGCCAGACTACTCTTACATATAAAGCCACAAGCCCACATCTCCCCTGCCCTGAAAGCCCTACATTGGTTACCGATTGCCAGAGATCCACATTCAAGCTGCTTTGTATCACCCACAAAGCGACAGGACAGCTCTTCATCAGGAATAAAATCCCCAAATACATTCAACAAAGGAACCTTCGCTCAAGATTGGCACCTCGCCTCAAAATCCCACCATACAAGAAAAAAAACATTAGTGGCACATCCTTCACTGTTCAAGCAGCCAAAATACCCCCAAACATAAGATCCATGGAACTAGTTTATCTTCAGAAGACTACTGAAGAGTTGGCTCTTCACCACATAACCACCATACTCAAACATAAATATACACCATATTCCACTGTGTATAAGCATTTTTTGGACTTAAGATGTGTGCCTACATATGTGAATTGCCTTGTATAAACGTGTATAATAAATATGTTTTTAAAGATATAGATATTTGCTAGTTCTGCTTAACAAATGTACATATTACTTATGGTTATATAATTCTATGTTTGACATGTATATAGGTGACTGCATAAATAAATAAATCTTTTAACTTACCATGACTGATTATTTACAATTTCTTCACTATTGAATTACAATTTATGTTTTTACTTTAAATACAGCAACACTTGAAAGTCTGAATTTCTTGAATGCAACTTAAATCTACAATTATTACTTTCCTGATACATATATACCTTCCATGGACATATGTATCTTTATACTTATTACTTTGCTTTTAATTCAGCATCTCCAATGCACTACCCTCTATCTCACCCTGTCCCTCTCGCAATATATCCTCTACCTTCACTCCGACTCATCACAAACCTCATTCTACTGCTATGGTCCAAACTAACCCTTTCTACTCTTCCCTTCTCTACCCCTCCTTACATAATCTCATACCTCTTTTACTATTCAAATTTCCTAAACAAGCCTTTCTAAAACCTTCCCTCTGACTCTTCCTCCCTCCACCTCCCCTTTACTCATCCCAAACAACCTCCTACTGCTATGAGCTCCAAAGCAAAATATTCTAAATCCTTCCCTCTTCTGTCCCACCACTATCCTTTTCAAACCAAATAACAGACTAACATGTCCACCACTCAAATTAATTTGATATTTCCCTATACCAATTCCCCAATAATTCTGTTTGGGTTCTAGAGTAGCATGCTACATGGCGAAAAGAGCTTCTACATCTCAACAGTGGTAGCAAGCTCTATATAAATGCAAACCCTTCCCTCTTCTATCTCTCCACTATCCTGTTTCAATCCAAGGAACAGACTAACATGTCCACCGCTCAAATTAATTTAATATTTTCCTTATAGTAATTCTCCACGAAACTTTTTTGAGTTCCGGAGTAGATTGCTACCCGCCGAAAAGCGCTTCAACACCTCATCAGGGGTAGCAAGCACTAGGTAAATGCAAACCCTTCCCTCTTCTATCCCCCCGCTATCCTTTCCAATCCAAAAAACAGACTAACATGTCCACCGCTCAAAATAATTTCATATTTTCCTTATACTAATTCTCCAATAATCCTTTTTGAGTTCCGGCGTAGATTGCTACCCGCCGAAAAGCGCTTCAACACCTCATCAGGGGTAGCAAGTGCTATGTAAATGCAAACCCTACCCTCTTCTATCCCTCTGCTATCCTTTTCAATCCAAATAACAGGCTGACATGTCCACCGCTCAAATTTATTTCATATTTCCCTTTACCAATTCACCACTAATCCTTTTTGGGTTCCAGAGAAGCGTGCTACTCGCCGAAAAAACACTTTGATGCCACGTCAGGGGTACTAAGCGCTATATAAAGGCCATTACAATTACTAATATCTGTACGTGTGTACTGATTTCGGGGAGCGGGCCATGGGTCTGTGGTAGCACCTGCAGAAAAGAGATTCTCTGACAGGGTTTGTCTCACTCATGACACACTTACTCTGCGGATTATACCTCAGTAGGAGGGTGAGAGACATCTGCAAGTTTCCCTTTTCTCCAACGAGGTAATTGTTTCCTTTTGGGGGGAAAGGAAACCTACTGGGTATAACCCCCCAATAATGTTGGGGTTACAGACACAACACCCAGGATGCCCTGCAGCTTTCAGCAATAATCTTGTCTAATATTTTTTTGTTTCAATCAGATTTCCCTTTGAGGGGTAAGTGACATGTGTTTGCTGCCACCATTTCAGCCTATAAAAGGTAGGTTCCTCTACTTTAGCCCTTGAATGCACCCCGTAGTGGCAGCTCTACAGCTTGAGTTATGTTCAGCAATCTGATAATACTGAAAAATGACCAAAATAAGGAAAGTAAAATGTCAGTTTACATTTTCTACGTGAGCTCAGAAATTCTACTTACAAAGATACTGCTACGGTTCCCTGTATCCTTCATGACTCTATTCATCCATGATCCTTAGCCTCACAAGCCCAGGCCTCCAGACCCCTTTTGGACCACAGCCTTCCCAACACCTCAAGAACCCTGATACCTCAAGAGCACATCTGCAAGTGGCCCCAAAGCGTGCCTTCCAATCACTCCTGTTTTCATGCCTAAAGTACTCATTCTGCTGGAACAGCCACTGCGACAAAACATAAAGGCCCTTATTACGAATGGCCCATTAATGCCAGTCGCTGGCCATGGGAATTACGAGTTCAGTGGAAGCACTGCTGATAAGTGGTATTCAACTTGAAGATTTCATCTGATATTAGCAGAAGTCTCCAGGTGGAAAGCCATGTGGAAACTGGTGTGATAAGTCCGATTTCCACATGTTGTTTCCCATAAACTCATAATGTTATCTCCCCACCCATTGAATTACTGTGACCCCTGGTAATGGTAAATCCAGCATGGGAAAATTAAAGGATTGATAATGGACCACTCATAATGGGAGCCAAAGAGTCTAAAAAAGGAGTGGGGTGATTAACTATCAGCCCGGCCTCGGTTCTCAGGGGTTGGAGCTAAGTGGTAGCAAAATGGCCACTGTAGCTGCCAGTGTGGCTTGCTCCTTCAGCTCCTCTGCCCAGTCATGGACATCGCTGTGACCGGGGTTGTGGGTCCCTTTCCCTGCTCTGTGCTTCTTGCACCCCACAACTGTCCATGCCTCTAAGGACATAACGACTGGCCTGATCAATCAATTAGGATTTATAAAGCACGGCTAATCACCCGATAATGTGTCGAGGCACTGATGGCGCATGAAAGCTGTGGTAATTCTGTAATGGTCTCGTTGATCCAGCCGTTGTTGCTGCTCTTGCACTTGTAGGTAGGCAAGGTAGAGAGGCCCAGCTGGGACGATGAAGAGGATCTCCGTATGACAATACGTGGCCACAGGGAAGGGGAAGGGTGAGGAATCAGAATCGGTGCGCTCAGAAGGAGCAATTCTGTGACTCTAAGAGGCTGGAAGCTGAATGTTTGGAGCTCGCACCCAATGTGGATACATTTGCGCTGATGTTTGGTTCAGTGTTGGGAGAGCTGTGGAGCAACACAGTTCCCAGTTTCCAAACCAGGCTGAAAGAATGTGATGTTATTGTGCTAATTTGGAAGAGGTCTGCTCCACCGCAGACCATATAGAACTATAAATAACCTAAGACTGCCCAGTTCCCATCTCCTTCACCTGAAGTTCCTCCATCCTTAATCTCTGCTGGCTTTATTGGCCTGCTTGAGCTGACATAGAGTTGAGAATTAGAAGGTGTGCGGCCATTGAAATGTACACAAAGGAGGATGAATGCGATCGCGTCCCCACTCTCTCTGCTTGCCTTTCTCCTAAGTGGGTAGACCTCAAGCCCGGACTAAGATGATGTTTGCTTGGCCAAAACCCGCAGACTGCACAACTCTGGTGCAGAAGGGCAGGTGGGAGAGTGGGGGGGATACAAGATGCAGGATCTGGCTATATACGCCCAGGCGGACAGCAAGATATCAACGAGGCAAAAAATGCTTACAATCCATTACCTCCTCGTTAGTCTTCCTCGCCACATGACTAACAAACTGAGCTTCAGCTCCACACCAGAACCCTCCAAAGCAAAAAAGTCAGCCTCCCATGCCTCCCATCCCTTCCCAATATGGCCGACCCAGTACACCCATGACCTCTATAAGAGGCGGGCCGGCCCAACCCATCAACCTGTTTTTTTTTGTTCTGCGCTGCAGATTCTCCAGAGTGTCTGATCAGGTAAGTTGGGCTGAGGTCCTGCTCTAGCGGGTCCCTGTGCCCTGGGGGGAGGCCCTGCTGCAGCGGGCTCGCTTTCTGGTTCCCCTGCCTTTTAGCCCTCGCACTGTCCCTTTGTGGTTCGACGCTCTGCTCTAGCGGGCTTCAGGTGCTGGCAGGCTCTTGGCCATTCCCTGCTTTGTGCCCTGCTTTAGCGGGCTTTTTGTTTTGGGTGGTGTGCTGTGGCTGTAGCCTCAAACTGTGGCTCTCACTCTCCTGGTTCTCTGTGCGGCCCTCGCTTGTGCTCTTGCCTCGCGGGGCTGCCCTAGCGGAGTACTGATTCCCCTTCCTTCCAGCCCTCACTCTGGCCCTTTGGGTTCCCCGCTCTGCTCTAGCGGGCGTCTGGTGCTTGCGGGCTCCTGGGGTGTTTTTCCTGCGCCCTCTCCATCCCTTGTTTCTGCCCTGCTTTAGCGGGCTTTGTTTTTGGGCCCTGCTGTCATGTGGCACTCTGGCCTCCTGGTTAGGGTCTTGGACTCTTCCTCTGCTGGTTTGGCCCTGATTCGCTGGCAGTCTCCTGTGTGGGCTGTGTTGTTCCATTCAGCACGGTTGTGATGTTTATCTGGTACGGCTGAGGGGATCTGGCGGGGCCTCCCTGCGTCTCATACCTCTCAGGGGTTCCTGGTATTGGTGCTTCAGATACCGCCTTGGCCGGCCGGCCTGCCCCTCGGGCTTATTTCCCCGGCGTGCTCTTCCCCGGCCCGTCTCTGTTGGTGTGGCGGGAGGGGTTGCTGCCTGCTGTCTGGCGGTGTTTCCCTGCGCTTCCCTGTATTTCGCTGCATTTGCGCGCGCCTCTTGCTGTCGGGACTGTGGGCGGCGGTGCGTCCGCGCCTCCATTTCCCTGTCTCCCCCGCTTACCTTCGGGTGCTGGGGCTGGTATGGCCGATCCTTCCTGGGTCTGCTCGGGAGTTTCGCGGGTTTCTGCTCTCCGTGACTCCGTTGGTTGGGGCTTCTCCTCCTGGTTCCCGGTAGGCGTTCTCTGGTCCGCCTCCAGGGGCGGGGCCTGGCTCCCACGGCTTCGGTCTCTGTGCACGCTCGGGGCTGTTTTCCTCAGGTGCGGCGGGTCCGGTTGCCGGACTGCCTCCTTTGCGCTGCGGTGGTGGTGTGCGTGGGCCTCATGGTTCCGTTGCTGTTCGTGTCGTGGTGGCCCTGTGTTGGTCGGCGGGAACGCTTCCTCGGGTAGGTGTTCTGTGTTGGGAACCATTCTTGTTTTGGGTTTGCTCTGCTGTTCTATGCGGGTATTTTCCGTATTGCGCTGCAACAACCTTGACTGCATGTATGCGCCACTTTTGTGTCCGCTTTAGTTTCCTCCTGTCTCTCCTGGGTTTCCGGACCGGAGCCTCGCTCATTTTTTGACTGGTGGGAGTCGCTCTGGCCTCATGGTGGCTGTGTTTGACTCCTACTCTGTGGTGTGCTGGCATGTGTTGGACGTCCTTGTCGCTGTGTGCCTCGGTTCGCCTGTCGGCTTCGGCGCTTACACGTTCCGTGTCTCTGACGCTTCTCTTCTCAGATGGTTTGGGTCTTGTACTCTTCTTCTGATGTTTTGGATGTTCGATCCTGGGTTTCTCATTGGTCCTGGGTGCTTGGGGTTTGCTTCCTGGTCTTTCGATGTCTGTCAGGATGGCCGAGTGGTCTACGGTGCCAGACTCAAGAGGGCTCAACCTTCAGTGCTACTGAGTCTTCTGGTCTCCTCATTATGGTGTCCGTGCTCATCGGTTCCCTGGGTCCAGGAGCTATAGCTCAATGGTTAGTCTTGTACCTCTGGTTGTCAAGGCTCTCACAGGACAGGGGTTCGAGTCCCGCAAACGCTGTCTGAGTGTCATAAATTGGCTAAATTTCAATCTCTTCTTAAAATTCTCTTCTTGTCGCTGTGGTCCTGCGGCCGTTCCTCCCTGTTGCCCCGGCTCTCGTCTTTTCTCGGGTGCGGGCGGGTTGGTTCCTGGTTGGCGGACCACCTGGATGCAGGCAGTGATTGCTTGGTTGGGAGAGCGTTTGTCTGCAGATCTGCAGGTCCCTGGTTCGGTCCCTGGTTCAATCCGGGGTTTCGGCACGTTTTCTTCTTCTGCTTTACACGTGCCTGGCCCTGGTGTTGGGCTGTTCACCGGTGGGGTGTGTGTTCCCGTCCCCGGGATTCGCATTCCTTCCTGGGTTCTCCTGTACCTGCCTGCTCCCCGCTGTTGTCCTTGGCCTGTCCTGGTTGTTGTGGCCTTCAGGGTTTTCGGGAGCTGTGAGCGCAGGCTTATCTGCTGGGGCTCTGTTTGCCCCTGTTCTGCTCCGGTTGTTGCCAGTTGGCTTGCCTTTCTTGGGCTGCTGCGGTGGTGTCACCTCCTCCTCCTGCTCCTTGGCCTGGTGGGCGTCCCTTGCACCTTCCTCCTCGTCATTGCCTGGGTGTGCTGTGTACCTGTGGTACGTGTTCCCTTCTCCTGCGTCCTTCCATGGGCTCTGGTGGTGGTGTTTTTTACGCTGGTGTGGCGTGGTGTGCTATGGTGTCCTGTGGTTTTGGTCCCTGTTCCCTTGTGCAGGCCTCATCCGTGCGTTCCTTGACGCACGGCTGTGTGGACCAGCACCATGTGCCTGGGCATTTGCTTGCTTCTTCTTCCCAACGGCCTCCGGTGCCTCGAGTCCCTTGCGGGTGATTGTTTGCGCTTTGCAGTTGTGGTTTATTGTCCTTGCTGCTTGCTTCCTTGTACGGGGTGATTGACATGAGTTGTTCCTTTGTGCTCTTCTGCGCATTTTTTTTGCTCTGCCGGGTTGGTTGTTCCGTTTTTGGCGGTGTGTCATCGGCCTTCTGTTGGCCGTTTCCTGGCTTGGTTTTGCCCCTGCCTCGCGGGGGCTTCTTGGGGCTCTTGCCTCGGTCTTTCTCTGCCAGGGTCCCAGGTGCTGGTCTCCTGTTGGTGGGGCTCGCCTGGGTGCTTCCCGTTTCTGTTCCTGCGGCTTGTGGTTTCTTCCCCTACCGTTTCTTCTTTGTTGCCCCTTGGGGCCTGATGGTTTCCCGGTTCCCTTTTCCGGTTGGGGCTCGACGCTACCGGTGCGGTTTGGCTCCTGTTCTTCTTTGCCCCTGGTGTGCTGCGCTGGGTTGACACGCTTATTCGTGCAGCGTTCCTTCTTTTAGAGGGGGTGCTGGGTCTTTCCGGCTCGTGTTTTTTCCCCTGGGCTTTCTCAGCCTCGTTCCATCCGGCTCTTCTGTCTTTCTCGCCTTTGACTTGCGGCCTGTGGCCTTGCCCCTGTGTTCGCTCCGGTCCCTGTTGGATCTCCGTTTTTCGGCTGAGGTGGTCCTGGGGGTTGGTTTGCGTTGCTGTAGGCCTTGTGGGCTCTTCCTCCTTTGGTCTTGGCTTGTGTCCCGGGGTTGGTTGGTTTTGCCTCCCGGGTGCTAGCCTCGTCGGCTCCCTTGTTGCGTGTGGCCTGTTGCTGGGGTTTTTTGCTTGTCCTCTGCACTGGGCTGTGTTGCTCGTACGTTCTGCTTTCCCCTTCCTTCCGGGTCCGTGGTGCTTCTTGTGCTTGGGTCCCCTGGTGGGTGGTTGCCTTCCTGTTTGTGGCTTGGCCTTGGTCGTCTTCGATGGCCTTGCTGACGGGGGCGCTTTGCTGTGGTTTCCTGTGGCCCCCGGGGTCTGTTCCTTGCTCCGGCCTGGGCTCTCTCGTTGCTGTTGCGTTCCCGTCCGGAGTTCCTTTGGGCGGCTGTGGTCCATGTCCCTCCTGCCACTCCCTGCTGGTGGGGCCTGGGTGCCCTTCGTTTTGTTGTTCGGGTGGGGTGCTGGTTTCTTTTTTTGTGCCTCCACCCGTTCTTGCGGCTCCTGCCGGTCCTTTTGCTTCTGCCCCTGTTTGCCTTCGGCTCTGGTGGCTTTTGTTTTCTTCTCCCCTCCGGTCCTTGGTTTGGGGGTGGTTCGTCTTTCTCGCTGTTGGTGGTCCACCGTGCGCGTGGCTGGGCTTTGGTCGGCCTGGGTCTCTTGCTGCTGTGGCCTTTTTTGTTGGGTCTCTATGGTGTGGCTGCCCTCTGTTTCTTCTTTCCCTGTGGGGCTCCGGTGGCTCCCGGGCTGTTTGGGTCCCCCCTCGCTTTGGGCTGTCCGTTGGGCGGTCTTGGCGTTTTTGACCGGCTTGCTGCTTTCTGTTTGTGGGCCTGTTTTCGGTTGCCTTTTGGTGCCGTGTGGTCTGGTGCCTTGACTTCTCTGTCCTCCTTTTTCCTTGGTGGGCGGATTTTCTGGCGGCACTTCTTGTCTGGGGGGGTCCGGGTTTTCGGCCCTTCCGGTGTTTTTCTGTCCCGGGCTGGTTCCTCCTGCCCGTGGTTGCCTCTCTATTGGGTGGTTTCTCCGCTCGTTGGTCTGTTGGGTTTGCCCTCTCTCGTGGGTTTCCCTTCTGGTCCGTTGTTTCCTTGTGAGTTTCCATGAAGCCGCTTGGCTTTGGTATGTGCTCACTTTGTTAGTCATGTGGCGAGGAAGACTAACGAGGAGGTAATGCCCCGATTACTTACCGGTAATCTTCATTACTCCGAGTATAGTCTTCCTCGCCACATGACTTCCCATCCCTCCCTCCCTGTCTGGCTATCGGCTTCATGTTTATGCTTGGTAGTTTCAGGCTGATGGGTTGGGCCGGCCCGCCTCTTATAGAGGTCATGGGTGTACTGGGTCGGCCATATTGGGAAGGGATGGGAGGCATGGGAGGCTGACTTTTTTGCTTTGGAGGGTTCTGGTGTGGAGCTGAAGCTCACTTTGTTAGTCATGTGGCGAGGAAGACTATACTCGGAGTAATGAAGATTACCGGTAAGTAATCGGGCATTAATGACAACAGAACAGTTACTAATATTGGGAGGCTAACTGTGTTGCTGCCTGGAGACATCAGAAAGAACTTCCCTGTGTCAAACGGTGTAGGTGTAATTGCTTGTAAGAAGCAGGGTCTAAAGTGGCTTTAGCAATTAAATTCTGAGACATCTGAGGATCCCCGTCAGCTTCCAAAGTGGTTTATTTTGCTGATGTTCAGCATAGCACCTGAGTCGTGCAGACTGGGTCAGGTGTGGTATTTCCCAACGTGTTAAATATGTACACAAATGCAAAACCAAGGCCCACAGACTTACGGGGAATTCAATTAGTGGTAAAAGCTGAGGTACATCATCCGTTGGGGTCTATAACAAGTGAATCACTAATTAGAACTTTAGTCCAGGGGCTATGTGCGTGAAAACTATGAAACCAAAACACTTTGCTTCGATATAGATGTATCCCTCTGTCTCCAAGCATTAGAACATTCCAACGTCTATGGCACCAATAATAAGTTGTGTGGAGTGGCCTCACCCTGCGCAATTACAGGTTTACCTAATGCAGACTTACATCTTTTAGGTGCTCATGAGTTTTACTCACAATTCCACACACTAAAAGCAGGTGGAATTTGACTGCAGTAACATGCCAGGAATATGGGCAAAGCATTTAGAAAAAGTCTCTGTAATTCTGGAATCTGTATGTTTTTCTCCATAAAGTCCTAATTGGCCAGTAGAGGGCCTGAATACCTGCCAGAAATGGACCTTGCATTCCCTTAACCTATGTACCATTCAACTCAGAACCGGTTCCTTGTCTACAATGCAATACCATAATGAATGTTCTAGTACCTAGAAAGTGCAAAGGCAATAGTTCTGATGCTGGCCACCAGCCTTTTGCTTTTCTAAATGCTTGTTTTGTTTTGTCATGTTTTTTGCAAAACATTTTTGTTGGAAAAACTGCCTGGCCCTCGTCAATCTAAAATAAAAACATTGCCAACAAGCAAAAATAATTTTGGGGGTCTCAGACAGCTCACATTACCCCAGTAGTCCCTGGTACTTAATGGAACTACTTTGTATGTGGACGTGCTCCTTATGAAAGGAAAACATGCTGTCACTCATTGTTGAGTTAGCCAATGGGCAGATCCACTGAACTATGCTGTGATGGGGAGAAGAAAAATGTGAGTGGCCCACTAACAAGCCAATGGATGATGAGGGCTGGCAGAAGGCCACCTATATGTAAAAGTACTATACATATATTTTTTATAAAATTAAAAGTTCTAGGCTATAGGCACTCGCAAACATTTTCTCAAGGCCCACAAAGTTTGGTCTGTGATGTTATCGAGGACCGCATCGATGCCAGCATGGTGGTAAACCATGGGAGAGGGAGTGGTAAGGTGTGTATGGGGGAAGCGAAGCATATAAATCTAGTGGCTAAATTGCACAATGTGAAACTAGAAAACCTGGGATTAATTAATCCTAGCTAACCCACTTTACCAAATTGTGTGATCCATGGCAATTGTTTTATTTTACTCCCCCCCCCTTTTCTTTTATCATCACATATAAGAGGACTTTTAAATGCATGAATTCAGGATGTGTGCTTTACAAAACATTCTCCTGTGTTTGATGTAATAAACTTTATTGTTGTTTATGTATAACAGGAACCCAGGCCACACATAAGAACTGACTTGCCTCTTAGTTCACTACTGGAATTGTTGTCAGTGGGGGGAGGAGGGGATGAATGTTTCTAAATTCATATTTGAAATTTATCCCTTAAAAAATACTGTTCAATGCACTGATATAATTTGGTAGGAGAAATTGTTCTGCATGTTAATGAAATTTACTTTTTGAATTTTGAAGAGACCGTAATATATTTTTATACTTTTGCTGCAAGATTGCTTTGAAAATAAAGTTAAGTGGTGCAAGACAACCTAGTTACTTCCTTTTCTTTAACTTCAATTAACCTTTAAATAAAGGCGTGCATGTATATTTAAAATCTTTTTAATCGTAGTGCTGAGTTGAGGGAACTCGAGTCCAGTGCTGCTGTGGATCAGGGGTACGAACAAGAAAGGCTTGGGTTGCTGTCTGTGGACTATTGTATTCCTATAAGAAGACGAGGAGTGATCCTGTTCCCAGAAGAGCCTCCAAAGATGATTCGCTGACTTGGGACAGAAGGAGCAACATGTTGCAAACCTTCAGAATATGATGTCTCTATTGGTGTTCCTAGAGTAGGGTAACACTCTTTTTTCCAGACACTCGTCCGGATACTTTCCCTGACCCAAACCCTCATGCCACTTTGCTTGAGACTCAACTGAGTTTCTTGAACCTCTCTTTACGGAAAGTTCTGTTTTTTTACTTATTTTTATATGGCTGACTTTGATGTTGAAGCTTTATGCTTTTCTCTCACTCGCTCTCAAACTGAAACCCTTTATGGGATTGACTGACACCTTTGCTCTGCCATTCCTAGAATAGGGATTCTTTCCTTTATGGAACCTGCTTCCGTGCATTTCTATTTTGATTAACCAATTCACATTTTATATTTTTGTCATATATTGATGGTTGAGCTTAATACCAATTTAACATGTGTATGCTAATAAAGATTTGAATAATAATTCCTTTAACTCAAAAAAAAAAGAAAAGAAAAATTAAGGCTTGGGTCCCCCACTTAATCTCACACAACAGAGACACAATAAAAAAAAAAAGCAGATAAGACAATATTGGACGCTAAGAGTGGGAAAATCAATAGATTTTATAATACTGCCCTCACACACCCGAGAGTGTCATGCTTCATCATTGGGCCGCATCATACACCTAGGTGCAGACCAACACCATAGGTGGAGCGCAATTTTTTAGAATGGATGATGAAGAAAAGTGGTGAGGGTAGAGTATAAGGAAAAAACAAGCAGAACGTACACAAGTGTGTGCTTCTGAGAGAAAAGAAACGAATAGTCTCCAAAGGAAAGGGACCAAAAGAAAAGCAGAAAGAAATCTAAAACTGTCTCGGTGTTGACCCTCAGACTTTTATTCTTGTCAACCTCTGACAGGATTAAAATAAACAAGATGGGGTATTTAGGGCAGGTAACGACCCTACAATCCCCCTGCTAAAACCAACATGTTTCTGCCAGCTTTATATGTGCCCAACAGGGTCACTCTGGCATTCATCAGGGTGTTGGTCCCTTGGGTTTGGTCTATACCCCTTCTCGGGTATTTTTTACCTTATTCAATCGGGGTAATATCCCCGCGTCACTCTTTCTGGAATTTCCAAGAGGATAAACATATAAGAGTTTACGAGTAATGCTCTAAACCCGGGACAGCGGGGGAGGGTGCTCTTGTCGTCACACTTACTCCAAAGAGACACTGTCTCCTTACTCCCCTCGTCCGTCCCCCACTACCTGGTCTGGACCACTCAAAGGGTCAGGGGGCGCATGTAAAGGTCAGGAGGGCTACACTTTGAGTATGACTGGTCTAGGCTAATGCAAAACAAACAAACATTAGCAAAGCCAATAAATCTGGCCCGGGCAAACTAGGGAAAAGAACATTTGTTTTATTGCAAGCTTATACCACAGAAGTCAAAACCAAAACATAGTGTCACCTAATTATGGTGCAAAAAGAACAGATGATGGATGGACCAGAAACAAGCATCCTGGGACCGGTTTTAGGGTAATACCCCTCGTGAGCCAAGCTAGCTTGAATCTGGTGGCGTAGGGAGCACGGGATCCACGTCTGGCATACCCTTCCCACTTAGGGTGACAAATGCAAAAAGAACAACTGATGGACGGAATGGGGATTTAATCAAACATTTACCCCCAGTCACAGATCTGGGTTAAATCCATCATTTTTTTGCACGCCATGCCATTCCAGTTTAGACCCAGGCATATGCAAATCAGTCTTGACCCTGCTCCCCATGGGAACAGGTCCAGCCTGAACTGCCCGAACTGCCAGGCCAGGTCCTTCCTGGACCAGAAACAAGCATCCGGATATCAGCCAGGCTAGCTTGAATCTGGTGCCGCAGCGAGCAGGAGACCTACGTCTGGGCATACCCTTCCCACTCAGGTGACAAATGTTAAAAGAACAACTGATGGACAGAAAGCTGAATCACTGCACCACTGGATTCAAGCTAGCCTGGCTAATGAGGGGTGATGCCCCGAAACTGGTCCCAGGATGCTTGTTTCCGGTCCAGGTAGGACCTGGCTTGGCAGTTCGGTCTGGACTGTACCCATCCAAGACTCGATCCAAACTGGGGTGGCGTAGTGAGCAGAAGAACAATGGATTAAGCCAGATCTTTGTGACTGGGGGTGAATGTTTGCATTGTTTAACATTCCATCCATCATTTGTTGTTTTTGCCACCCCAAGTGGGAAGGGCTATTCACAGACGTGGGTCCCATGCTCACTGAACCACTGCATTCAAGCTAGCCTGGCTCATGAGGGGTAATGCCCTGAAACCGGTCCCTGGATACTTGTTTCCGGTCCAGGAAAGACCATGCTTGGCAGTTAGTGCTGGACTGTTTGTGAGAAGTTGGCCTGGCATATGCTGGTCACTAGTTATAGTGGCCACCTTGCACCAGTCCAATTCGACTCTTGGTAGATAGGTTTAAAGACAACCTTTTAAAGAAAGCTATCCTAGTGGTAGCTGTGGAGAGCAGCCTTCAGGCTAAGTCTATGAGGAATGTAAAGCAGCTTGTTTTACCTTATAATCTCTTGAATTACCAAATGAAAAGACACCACACAGGTATATATATCAAATATATATGTATTTATTTCTAAATATACTCTACTAATCTCTTTATGAGATTAGAGCCAGGTAAACATTCAAAAGATCAACAGTTCTCAATAAATTAAGCACAAATATGGCTGTAGCCCTAGGGGCGTACCAGACCATATACTAAAATAATGGGTTAACAAACTTGACTTGCAAAAGTAATTGGCCTAGGGCCTTGGGAATCGCTGGGGCTTCACTTCTGCAGTGTTAGCAGGTAAGTAATCAGCCCACAGGAGACGCGTGCATTGTCTAAACACACACGCGGGTTTTCAATGCGCTTCAATGGCAAATGTCGCGGTTTGTATTTTACAGTTCTAGGGCACTTCGGAGTGGACAAAGAGTAAACAACTTACAGGGTAAGTACTTCAAGAGCCAATGCACACTTGGGCACCGTAATGCAAGAGTTACCTCACCCAGGGAAGCCGGGTGCATACGTGTCCTTTGGTGTCGGGTCGCGATGCTGTTTTCAATGGAGATCGCTGAAGACTTGCTGCTTGTGTCGTCGAGAGAAGTGTCCGCTGGAATCCGAAGATGGATTGGAGTTGCAGAAGACCTAGAAATTGAGGGGACAGAGTTCAAAGTCACTTGCCAGTGACCGGTGGCCAGCAAGATGGATGACCACAGCTGTCGCGTCTCTTCAGGTCGCTGATGTCGTTTTGTCTCTTTGCTCACGAGGACCAGGAGGGATCGATGAAGACCAGCAGCTGGATTCGGAGGGTCCCATAACGTCTGCAGCTGTTGACGGTGTCGGCACTCGGTTTGGAGCCAACAAGCCTTGGCAACTGCAATTCTTGTGTGGATGGAATATTGTCGATGGAGCAGACCAGCAAGGTCTGATGGACCTACCCAGCAAGGGTAAGTGAGGGCAGGCCCAGAGCAACCAGGCGAGCCTTTGAAGTTGATGTGGAAGTCTTCTGGAGAGTTACTAGCTAACGGGCAAGCAACCGCGAAGACGCCTTTGCAGGAAAAGTTTACCAACAGCCCACGGTCACTCGGGATGAGGTAGGCCGCTGATCTTCGGTACTAGACCTGCTCGGGACTTGGACAACAAGTGGTCCTAAGCACAACTTCGTTGGACGTAGTTTAGGGCTTGCACTCAAAATCAGTGCACGGTTCCCTGGTATTGCCGTTCGCTGGGGACTCAAAATGGCCGCCGAGAGGTCAGAAAATCCACTTCAGGGGACGCAGGGACTTCGGGCTCCGGCGGGAGCGGTAAAGTTTGCAACCGTAGTTCAGTAGTTTTGGTGCCTGCCAAGCAGGGGAGTCACTCCTTGACTCCAAGGGAGATCCTTCGGTCTTCTAGAGATAGCAGAAAGTTGAAGGGCCAGGATTCTTCTTCGTAGAGCGTCGTCCAGGTGTAATCTAAATTGCATTGGCAAGGTGTGTTATCTTATAGTGAAAAGATGGGAGGGACTAGCTCTATGACCACTCCTCTAGGAGGGTCAGGGTAGTGGGTGGTTACACCCACTTCCCTTTGCCCAGTTTCGCGCCAGAGCAGGGGCAGGTAGCCCCTGAACCGGTTTGAGCTGGCATATGCACAGAGGAGCCTACTGCTCCCCCAGTGCAGGACTTCAAAGCACTCTAAGAGTGCACCCACCCAGCTCCAATACACTAAATCCTGTCTGGGAGGTGGTGACACCTCCCTGTGACAGGAAACCCTTTGTTGGGCTCCCTCCACTGCGAGTTTCGGTCAGCAGCAGGAGGGCTGCCTGGTGTCTGTGCTGGTGGCATCCATTTTGTGATGCCAGGGCTCTAGAAGATTTCTACCGTGTAGTACAGTGGGTACATGTCGTCCCCTCTTGAAGGGTGGGATCCTACTCCCACACCAGTTACTGGTGTGGGGGTAGGATTCCAAGTTGTTTGACACCAAACACGACATGTTTTGATGCAGTCATTCCAAAGTTAGCATTTACCGCGTGGTTATAATGCACTTAAGAGTATATGGTTTAACCGCATCCACAAACAGCAGCAGAGAATAGACTCTGCCAGCTGCAGAGGGGTCCTGCTCAGGCAGAAGCACCCCCTCACATAGTAAATCATGCACCCTGCCCTTGGGATTGATAGGGCCTACCATAGGGGTGACTGATAGGTTTATATGTGTGTGTATGGTGAGATATAGGAACCTATACCTCAGTGAGGAGTGCTAACACTACCTCACACAGGCTGCAGTAGCAGGCCTGTGGTGTCAGATTGTGAGCGCTTCCTAGGGGTGGCATAATACATGCTGCAGCCCCTGGTAGGCCTGTGAAGTACCAATGCCCTAGGTACCTAAGGTACCATATACTAGGGGCTCATAAGGTACCACAGTATCCAATCACTAGTGCATCTAATATGCACACCACGTTGTTTAGAGAGATCAGTTAGACTGGGGCCCTGATTAGCAGGGACCCAGCCAGACTATAGCCAGAAACCAGTGTATACATCAGAAAAAAAGTGGGGGCAACACAAGTGCAGATCCTACTCTCATACACAACCCCCCCCCCCCCCCCAAACGCAGGGACATTAAACTAACCTTGACCAGTTGAGTCTTCATGTTCTAAGTGGAAATACCTTGAGAGTCCATCTGCATTGGCATGTTGGGTCCCAGGTCTATGTTCCACTGTATAGTCCATCCCCTGTAGGGAAATGGACTACCTGAGCAGTTTAGGATTTTCACCTTTCATCTGTTTGAGCCATAGGAGGGGCTTATGGTCAGTCTGAACTATGAAGTGAGTGCCAAACAAGTATGGCCTCAGCTTCTTCAGGGCCCAAACCACAGCAAAGGCCTCCCTCTCAATAGCTGACCAACGTTTCTCTCTAGGGGTCAGCCTTCTGCTTATAAAAGATACTGGCTGGTCTTGACCTTCATTATTAAGTTGAGACAGTACAGCTCCCACACCCAGCTCTGAAGCATCTGTTTGGACAATGAACTTCTTTTTGTAATCTGGACTCTGTAAGATGGGGCAGTGCACATTGCCTGCTTGAGGTCATCAAATGCCTTTTGACAGCTAGCTGTCCACTGAACCTTTTTTGGCATTTTCTTGGAGGTAAGATCATTTAAGGGGGTCACTATAGATCCATATCCCTTAACAAACCTCCTGTAATACCCAGTCAGGCCCAAGAAGGCTCTCACCTGTGTCTGGGTGGTTGGAGCTACCCAGTCCATTATGGTCTGGATCTTGCTCTGCAATGGTTGAACCTGGCCCCCACCTACAAGGTGGCCCAGGTACACAACCTGACTCTGCCCTATCTGGCACTTAGTGGCCTTGATAGTGAGGCCTGCTTTCTGCAGGGCCTCCAGTACATTACTGAGGTGGACCAGGTGATCCTGCCAGGTGGAACTATAGACAGCAATATCATCAAGATATGCTGAGCAATAGGTTTCCATACCAGTCAGAACTTTATTCACCAACCTCTGAAATGTGGCAGGTGCATTCTTCAAACCAAAGGGCATTACCACAAAGTGATAGTGCCCACCAGGGGTCGAAAATGCTGTTTTTGCCTTGGCGTCATCAGCTAACTTGATTTGCCAATAGCCTGCTGTAAGGTCAAATGTACTGAGATACTTGGCTGAGGCCAAAGTGTCTATTAGTTCATCTGCCCTTGGGATTGGGTAGGCATCAGTCCTGGTGACTGCATTGAGGCCCCTGTAGTCAACACAAAACCTCATCTCTTTCTTACCGCCCTGGGTGTGAGGTTTTGGGACAAGTACTACTGGGCTAGCCCAAGGGCTATCTGAGGGCTCAATAACACCTAGCTCCAACATTTTCTGAACTTCAGTCCTGATACAGTCCCTGACATGGTCAGGTTGCCTGTAGATTTTACTCTTTACAGGCAGACTGTCTCCAGTGTCCACCTCATGGGTGCACCAGGAAGTCTGACTTGGGGTCAGGTTAAACATATGTCTAAACTGCTGTAGCACTTGTCTACATTCAGTTTGTTGATGTTCAGTGAGGCTGCTTGCCAAAGCAACACCATCAACTGACCCATCTTCAGGGTTCTGTGAGAGCAGGTCAGGGAGAGGGTCACTCTCCTCCTCCTGGTCCTCATCAGTTGCCATGAGCAAACTCATGTCAGCCCTGTCCACATATGCTTTAAGTCTGTTGACATGGAGCACCCTAAGGGGGCTCCTGGGAGTGCCAAGATCTACCAAGTAGGTAACCTCTCCGTTCTTTTCAACAATTGTATGGGGGCCACTCCATTTGTCCTGGAGAGCTGCTGGGGCCACAGGCTCCAACACCCACACTTTCTGGCCTGGCTGGTAAACAGTCAAGACAGCCTTTTGGTCATGCCAAGCTTTTTGGAGTTCTTGGCTTGCCTCAAGGTTTATACTGGCCTTCTTCATGTACTCAGCCATCCTGGAGCGGAGACCAAGTACATAGTCCACTACATCTTGTTTGGGAGGTTTGAGAGGTAACTCCCATCCCTCTTTCACCAGACATAATGGTCCTCTAACAGGGTGCCCAAACAGAAGTTCAAAAGGGCTGTAGCCAACCCCCTTCTGAGGAACCTCCCTGTATGCAAACAGAAGGCAGGGAAGTAAAAGGTCCCATTTTCGCCTAAGCTCCTCTGGGAGTCCTTTAATCATTCCCATTAGGGTTTTGTTGAATCTCTCAACTAACCCATTGCATTGTGGGTGATAGGGAGTAGTGAATTTGTAGTTTACACCACACTCCTTCCACATTGCAGTTAGATATCCTGACATAAAGTTAGAACCTCTGTCAGAGATGACCTCCTTTGGGAAACCCACTCTGGAGAAAACTCCAATGAGGGCTCTTGCTACCACAGGAGCTGTGGTAGTCCTTAGGGGTATAGCTTCTGGATACCTGGTGGCATGATCCACTACCACCAGTATAAATCTGTGCCCAGATGCTGTTGGTGGGTCAAGGGGACCAACAATGTCAATCCCTACCCTTTCAAAGGGGACCCCCACCACAGGTAGTGGTATCAGGGGGGCCTTTGTGGTGCCACCTGTCTTGCCACTGGCTTGACAAGTGACACAGGAGCGACAAAACTCCTTTGTGTCTTCAGACATGTGTGGCCAATGAAAATGTGGTACAAGCCTGTCCCAGGTCTTGTTTTGGCCCAAGTGTCCTGCCAATGGGATATCATGTGCTAGGGTCAAGAGGAACCCCCTAAACGTCTGAGGAATTACCAGCCTCCTGGTGGCGCCAGGGGCAGGATCTCTAGCCTCAGAATATAGGAGCCCCTCATCCCAATAAACCTTATGGGACCCACTAGCACTCCCAGCAGCCTCAGCAGCAGCCAACTGTCTGAGGGGTTCAAGAGTGGAGCAGCACTGTTGCTCTTTGCTCAGATCTTCCCTGGAAGGGCCCCCAGCCCCTAAGAACTCAACCTGACCAGGCTCAAGTTACTCTGGGGCAGTTCCTTCTACAGGCTCTGCTTCTCCTCCCTCAGGAGGGGAATCTGAGATCTGAGACAGGGGAAGGCCCAGCCTTAACCCTACTGCTCTTCCTCTTGGGTAGCACCTGGTCCATAGTTTCAGGATCCAGAGCTGGTTCAGCTTTATGCATTTTGGCTTGTGGCTTGTGGTCACAGCAAATACCTCTGCAGGTATGCCCAACATCTCAGCATGAGTCCATAATTCTACTTCAGACCAGGCTGAAGTCTCTAGATCATTGCCCAACAAACATTCAACAGGGAGGTCTGCACTGACTACTACCTTTTTGAGGCCAGTTACCCCTCCCCAGGAGAAATTCACAACAGCCAGACTATGGTTGGTCCTGGTGTTGCTTGCATTGGTTACCTGGTACATTTCACCCAGGATTATCTGTGTAGGGTCCACTAGGTCCTCTGCCACCATGGTGACACTAGCACCTGTGTCCCTAAAAGCCAAAGCCTGTTTGCCATTTATGATAGGCTGCTGTTTGTATTTGCCCAGGTTACTGGGGCTCACTAGGAAGGACATATCAAGGTCTCCCTCACAAACTAGCATTGCCTGTGTTGGTACTCTGACTAGGCCAGAGTCCACATCAGAGCCCAGGGTCAACCCTACTACACCCTTATTCTGAGTATTACCTCCACCACTTGCTGTACTAGGGGGAACAGTTGCCTTAGGGGCTGGAGTGGTGGTGGTTTGGTCTTTGGACTTTGTACAGTCAGAAGCCCAGTGCCCTTTCTGTTTACAGAATTTCCACCAGGGCTTCTTTTGGCCTTTTCCCTTTGCAGATTGTGACTCCCCACCAGATGCAGATTTTTGGGGCCCTTGTGAAGACTTCTGATCTTTAGATTTATCCCCACCCTTATCTGAGCCTTTAGGATCTTGCTTCTTAGTGTCACCACCTTGGTTCTGGTTTTTCTGCCTCACCCTGGTTCTGACCCATTTGTCTGCCTTCTTTCCCAATTCTTGGGGAGAGGTCAGATCAGAGTCCACCAGGTACTGATGCAACAACTGGTTCTGGCAATTATTAAGGATCTGTTCTCTCATTATAAGATTATACAATCCCTTAAAATCAGTTACTCTACTACCCACCAGCCAACCCTCTAGAGCCTTGGTTGCACAATCAACAAAGTCAGTCCAATCCTGAGTCTGTGCTTTCTGGGTGTCTCTGAACTTCAACCTGTACTGTTCAGTGGTTAAGCCAAACCCATCTATCAAAGCACTCTTCAGGGCTTCATAATCATTAGCATCCTCTTCTCTAACAGTGAGGAGCGTGTCTCTCCCTTTGTCTGAAAAGGAGAGCCACAAGATTGCTGCCCACTGTTTCTGGGGGACCTGTTGAACTTTACAGGCCCTCTCCATAGCAGTTATCCATTTGTGGATATCATCCCCACTCTGGTAGGGAGGAACAACCTTGGACAGGTTCCTATGATCTGGCATGTAATCTCTGCCTCTAGGGACACTGTTGCTGCCACCAGGGGCATCTAACCCCTCCTTCTTTGAAGCTCTTTGGAGCTCGAAGGCTTCCCTATCTAAGGCCAATTGCTTGGTTCTGAGGGCAAGCCTAGCTTCCTCATACTGGAGCATCTTGAACCTTCTTTCAGAGGAGGTCTCCCTGGGACAGTTGGAGTTCCTCTGTGGAATAGATTCTCTTCCAGAGTGATATGACCTGTCAGAGTCCCTTGAGAGGGACCTAGGCCTGTCTCCCACTCTGTCAGTTCTCTTAGGGAGATTTCCTCTATTCTCTTCAGACCCTTCTGGGTCTGGCCCTTCACCCACAGAGTCCAGGTCATCTTGATTGTCATCATCAGACCCAGAGACTATGTGTGACCCACCCCCTGATGCAGACCCACTAGCTCCTAGAGCTTGTCTCAGGTCATCTGCTACTAACAGATCTATCAGGTGTTGTGATGAGGGACTCCTGCCCACCCTCAGATTTCTTTCAAAGCATAAGGCCTTCAGTTCAGTGTAGGCTATATCTTTGTACTGAGATGGGGTGGACCCACTGGCTCCACCATGGTGAGACATACTAGTGTTGTGCAGTGTTGTACTACCTACACTAGTTGAGGCCTACTTGACCTAGCTTGAGCCGTAGTAAGGGTGTGCTTGTCCCTTCACAAACAGCTCTAAGTTCAGTAGAACTTATTGATACTAGCTTGACTTTATATGTACCTTGAGTACCTTAAGTGGTTTTCAGTTAGTAATTCAAATAGAGATTTTCTGGTAAAACAATGGCAAGCTGGAATCCCACACAGTGCCCACCAATGTGAGAAGTTGGCCTGGCATATGCTGGTCACTAGTTGTAGTGGCCACCTTGCACCAGTCCAATTCGACTCTTGGTAGATAGGTTTAAAGACAACCTTTTAAAGAAAGCTATCCTAGTGGTAGCTGTGGAGAGCAGCCTTCAGGCTAAGTCTCTGAGGAATATAAAGCAGCTTGTTTTACCTTATAATCTCTTGAATTACCAAATGAAAAGACACCACACAGGTATATATATCAAATATATATGTATTTATTTCTAAATATACTCTACTAATCTCTTTATGAGATTAGAGCCAGGTAAACATTCAAAAGATCAACAGTTCTCAATAAATTAAGCACAAATATGGCTGTAACCCTAGGGGCGTACCAGACCATATACTAAAATAATGGGTTAACAAACTCGACTTGCAAAAGTAAGAGGCCTAGGGCCTTGGGAATCGCTGGGGCTTCACTTCTGCAGTGTTAGCAGGTAAGTAATCAGCCCACAGGAGACGCGTGCAGTGTCTAAACACACACGCGGGTTTTCAATGCGTTTCAATGGCAAATGTTGCGGTTTGTATTTTACAGTTCTAGGGCACTTCGGAGTGGACAACAAGTAAACAACTTACAGGGTAAGTACTTCGAGAGCCAATGCACACTTGGGCACCGTAATGCAAGAGTTACCTCACCCAGGGAAGCCGGGTGCATACGTGTCCTTTGGTGTCGGGTCGTGATGCTGTTTTCAATGGAGATCACTGAAGACTTCCTGCTTGTGTCGTCGAGAGAAGTGTCCGATGGAATCCGAAGATGGATTGGAGTTGCAGAAGACCTAGAAATTGAGGGGACAGAGTTCAAAGTCACTTGCCAGTGACCGGTGGCCAGCAAGATGGATGACCACAGCTGTCGCGTCTCTTCAGGTCGCTGATGTCGTTTTGTCTCTTCGCTCATGAGAACCAGGAGGGATCGATGAAGACCAGCAGCTGGATTCGGAGGGTCCCCTGACGTCTGCAGCTGTTGACGGTGTCGGCACTCGGTTTGGAGCCAACAAGCCTTGGCAACTGCAATTCTCGTGTGGATGGAAGATTGTCAATGGAGCAGACCAGCAAGGTCTGATGGACTTACCCAGTGAGGGTAAGTGAGGGCAGGTCCAGAGCAACCAGGCGAGCCCTTGAAGGTGATGTGGAAGTCTTCTGTAGAGTTACTAGCCAACGGGCAAGCAACCGCGAAGATGCCTTTGCAGGAAAAGTTAATCAACAGCCCACGGTCACTCGGGACAAGGTAGGCCGCTGATCTTCGGTACTAGACCTGCTCGGGACTTGGACAACAAGTGGTCCAAAGCACAACTTCGTTGGACGTAGTTCAGGGCTTGCACTCGAAATCAGTGCACGGTTCCCTGGTATTGCTGTTCCTCGTCACTCGTGGGGTCCAGATGCCACAGCTTCGCTGGGGACTCAAAATGGCCGCCGAGAGGTCAGGAAATCCACTTCAGGGGACGCAGGGACTTCGGGCTCCGGCGGGAGCGGTAGAGTTTGCAACCGTAGTTCAGTAGTTTTGGTGCCTGCCAAGCAGGGGAGTCACTCCTTGTCTCCAAAGGAGATCCTTCGGTCTTCTAGAGATAGTAGAAAGTTGAAGGGCCAGGATTCTTCTTCGTAGAGCGTCGCCCTATAGTGAAAAGATGGGAGGGACTAGCTCTATGACCACTCCTCTAGGAGGGTCAGGATAGTGGGTGGTTATACCCACTTCCCTTTGTCCAGTTTCGCGCCAGAGCAGGGGCAGGTAGCCCCTGAACCGGTTTGAGCTGGCATATGCACAGAGGAGCCTACTGCTCCCCCAGTGCAGGACTTCAAAGCACTCTAAGTGTGCACCCACCCAGCTCCAATACACTAAATCCTGTCTGGGAGGTGGTGACACCTCCCTGTGACAGGAAACACTTTGTTGGGCTCCCTCCACTGCGAGTTTCGGTCAGCAGCAGGAGGGCAGCCCGGTGTCTGTGCTGGTGGCATCCATTTTGTGATGCCAGGGCTCTAAAAGATTTCTACCGTGTAGTACAGTGGGTACATGTCGTCCCCTCTAGAAGGGTGGGATCCTACTCCCACACCAGTTACTGGTGTGGGGGTAGGATTCCAAGTTGTTTGACACCAAACACGACATGTTTTGATGCAGTCATTCCAAAGTTAGCATTTACCGCGAGGTTATAATGCACTTAAGAGTATATGGTTTAACCGCATCCACAAACAGCAGCAGAGAATAGACTCTGCCAGCTGCAGAGGGGTCCTGCTCAGGCAGAAGCACCCCCTCACATAGTAAACCATGCACCCTGCCCTTGGGATTGATAGGGCCTACCATAGGGGTGACTGATAGGTTTATATGTGTGTGTATGGTGAGATATAGGAACCTATACCTCAGTGAGGAGTGCTAACACTACCTCACACAGGCTGCAGTAGCAGGCCTGTGGTGTCAGATTGTGAGTGCTTCCCAGGGGTAGCATAATACATGCTGCAGCCCCTGGTAGGCCTGTGAAGTACCAATGCCCTAGGTACCTAAGGTACCATATACTAGGGGCTCATAAGGTACCACAGTATCCAATCACTAGTGCATCTAATATGCACACCAAGTTGTTTAGAGAGATCAGTTAGACTGGGGCCCTGATTAGCAGGGACCCAGACAGACTATAGCCAGAAACCAGTGTATACATCAGAAAAAAAGTGGGGGCAACACAAGTGCAGATCCTACTCTCCTACACAGTTGCCATGAGGAACAGGGTCAAGACTGATTTGCAAAGGACTGGGTCCAAACTGGGGTGGCGTGGTGAGCAAAAGAACAATGGATTAAACTCAGATCTTTGTGACTGGGAGTGAATGTTTGCATTGTTCAACATTCCGTCCATCATTTGTTCCTTTTGCTTTTGTCACACCTAATTATGGTTGCCATATGTTTACAATAAAATTCTTAGATCTTGAAACATTCATTTTAGTTCTGAAGCTTTTTAAATAACACTACTGCTTTTGGTTGTGGCATGCAATTTTCAATTATTATTTGTAAAGGAAATAATAGATAAATGACCACCTAATGAAGCTCTCAAATTGCAGGTAGTAATAAAACACTTTATAGGAGCAACTTTAAAAAAGACAGAAAATAAATCACCACCCGACCTGCAGGCAAACTAATTAACTGGTATTTAAAGTTAATATAAATAAAATTAAAAAGCACACTTGAAACCAACGTTCTCACTGAAGAGGGGGACGGGCTAAGCTGTTGAAAATGGCAGACGCATAGGGCAAGAGCTCCTGGGCCGTACCGCACAATCCTGCCATTTTCTTGCTGTGTGGTAGCCATCCAATCCTGTATATGGGCAACGCTAATTTACTGGCCCACATGACTGCCCCCCCTGGGGTAATGGGTCTTCCTTTGTAAAGCCTGAGGCTCCACGAGATCTGACGCTGGAGCGAGGTTGCCCAGAACGCGAAGTGAGGCCTAGACTAAACGCCCACCGGAGAAGGACAAAGGTGAAATCAGGGGTGGTGGCGTGTGGACACTCCCCACCCCCTTATAACCGGGGCTGCGGGGGTCTCCACCTCCCAGACACTAGGGGGCAGATTTACAACTTCTGGCGCATCTCTGCAAATCAGCAGGAATGCGCAAGAACAGATGTGTCACATAATCCCCCCCTTGCGCCACCACGGATGGGTTGCATTTACAATGCGGCGCACCATGGTGCCAGGAGGGGAAGATGTGTGACGCATCTTGTGGTGTACGGGTGGCGCATTGCTGGAGTCGCGTCGCAAGTGCGACGCAACTCCTGCAAATCAGAGGGGCCGCCCATACTTCACGTGGTGCGTCACTCCGTACGCCTGCTTGAAGCAGGCGTAAGGATTTGACGCAGCAGCGTCGTAAAACTGACTCCGTGAAATCTTGTAGATTTCACTGCCTCAGTTTTACGGGGCTTTCCTGCAAGGGAACGCCCACCCTGCCACAGAACATCCACATGACACCTGACGCAGGTTTCATGTGGCGCAGGGCTTTACAACGTGACGCATCTGCCTAGATGCGTCACGTTGTAAATAAGTCGCAACGTGGCGCATGGTTTATGCCGCCGCTGCGTCACGCAATGGCAGCGTAAAAGTGTCGCAAGGGGCTTGTAAATCTGCCCCTAGATGCTCCAACACTAACTTTACAGACCGGTGCCTGGGAAGCGACCAAGATTCCTGGTTTCACCAGAGAGGAATCCTGAAGGGCTACAACAGGAGCTGTGGGGGCGGCGGCTGCAAGGACGAACGGGCGGCACCTGTGGTGAGCCGTCATCAAGGTGAAATCAGGGGCGGACGTGGGCTTTCTCTCCCACCTTTTATACCCAGGGCTACGAGGGTCTCCACCCTGCAGACGCTAGATGCTCAGATGCTAACAATGCTGACCAGCGCCTGGGTGGCGACCAAGATTCCTGTCTTACCAAATAGAAATCCTGAAGGGCTGCAACGGGAGTTGGAGTGTGGCTCCAGGGGCTGCGGCTGCAAGGACGAATGGGCGGCACCCGTTGTGAGCCGGGATCAATGCTACAATGAGAGGTGGGCTCGCCCGACATTGGGCCTAAGAGGCCTGCCCGGAAAGTTGAAGCAGTAACAGAGGATGCCTCTTTCAGACCGCGTTACTGTGCCTGGGTGAAGGGGGCTCCCCTCGACTTCAGTGGACACCGGACGACTGCACGGTGAATCTTGCTGCCAGGCGGAGGGACCGGGACACTGGTGGCAGTATGATAATGATATATTTTGATAAGTCAATGCAATAAATTAATTAATTTTTTATATAATTCTCTTGGTCTGTGGGTGTGCCTAATTCTATAGACATATTGCCTACAATTGAAGTACTTATGTGAAGGAAGTTTTGTGTTTTTTTTTATATTTATCATTTCCCTGATTACTTCCTCACCCATTTAACTTTCTCAGGGTCCCTCTTCTATAGTTTTGTTAACACCTCTGGGGCGTAACAGCCCAAACGACTGTCGGGCTGCAGCACAGGAACCCGCCCCCTCGGAGACCTGAATGAAGCAAAGATCTGTGATGGCAACGGGGCCCCACTACAGACCTTAATAGCAGCATTGTAATATGTGGTGGATGCAAACTTAGGCAACAGAAAACAAACAGTGATGGGCTGCCTGCTGCTTTATCCCCGCACATGCAGGGATGTGCTCTTCCTTGGCCTACAGTACTGACGGCGCTAACTGGTGGAAGAGACAGCGCTTTGGCCGTACCAGGTACTGTCCCGTGCCGGCTTACTGGACCCTCTGTGGAGCACTGTGCGAAGAAAGAGTTGAGGAGGGACGCAGCATAGAGGGATGGCCCCGAATCCTCACTCCTATTTACTGCTACCCTGGGGGTGAAGACACAGAAGGGTTAGCAGAGCACGTAGGAGGTATGGGGTGTACAAAAGGGAAGACCACAGACCAGGCCGATCTCGGGCACACGCAGCCCGAGGAACCAAGGGATTCGCATGGTTCCTCCACAGACGACTATGTGGCCCCCACAGCAACAAACTTACCTGGGGACAAGCTCGACACAATATTGCAAGAAATCTGTGATTCCCGCAAGCCGATTAAGCAACTGGGAGCCCTAACAACAGACCTCACCCTCCTCAAAGCAGACCACAGGAAACTTGCGGACACAGTTAAAAATAACACGACGGAACTGGCTGAAATAGCTCCACAGGAAAAAGACCACGTGGGCAAAATCGCACAACTCCAGAGACAAGAGGCCACGTTGTAGGATCGAGTGGAAGATGCAGAGGGGCACTCACGCCGCAATAACGTACAGATTGTTGGCCTACCCGAGAACTGAGAAGGGACTAATGCAACACAGTTCATAGAAACATGGTTGCGTGCGGAGGTGGCACCGGAGGGGCTCACTGACTTGTTCTACGTGGAGAGGGCTCACAGGATTCCCACGAGAGGACCGATCCCAGGCACGCCACCGCACCCCGTAGTCGCCCACATACTTAATTACAAAGGACACCCTCCTTCGCTGTTCCAAAGAGAAAGCACCCCATAACATATGACAATACCCGCATCTCCCTATTTCCAGACTACACCCTGATTGTATAGCGCCAAAGGGCCTCCTATCAGGAGGTGAAAAAATCACTCAGAACATTAAACCTTAAATATGCATTGTTGTACCGAGCCCGGCTGAAAATATTACATGACCACAAAAGCCACTTCTTTGACAGTCCTGACAATGCTTGGATATGGATTAAAATACTTTCCTGGATCAAACACCGTGGGGGACACAACGGAGTCCTCCCCCCCCCCGATGACAACGGATGACAATCATGAAACGGTGACGCGTGAAACCGCCCCAGAAGAAAGCAGATACGGCCCTGTCGCAGGAACAGGCACTGGAGGGACGGTGACCAGCGATCCAGACTGCGGCTGTGCTCTGAGAGATGGGACTGACATCCACAGATGAATCCTCAGAAGACACTGTGGTGCATTTGGACTTAGAGAACAGTTTGACTCTATTTCCCACCATAACACCACAGTTAGTGAATGATTTGCTGAGCTGATGAACAAGCCACATAACTTCCATGATGAACACTGGGTGGTAATGTATAATGGAAGCCTGCCCCTACCCTCGCTTGCCGCAATTTATGCACAAATGTTTATATCAAACGTGCATATAACACATGGGGTGTAATTGACTGCATATAGATATGAAAGCTCAGTTATTACAGCGCGCCCTGCCATGTAAACGTGTGCCCCTCATGTCCCAGATAACATCATTGCTACCCATAGCCGCTAATCCCGCACTGCTGCGGCCCATCCCGTGGCTCTGGGATCTGCCCTAAAACAGCATAGTGACAGCGGATTACTTTGGACTGTACTACCACTAGCTATGCTTAGTATGACCCCATCAGCGAACGCACACTGTTCCTCATTGTTCACATGGTTGATCTCGATTGTTTGGTCGGACAAAGTTCAAATGTTGGACCGTGTATTGGGGATTCAGAAGTTACCTTACTCAATTAGATTAACTGGTAAGCACCGCTCAATTCTGGAGGGCATGCAGAATTCCTTGCCTTCCCCAATGCTAGGGAGGACAACATCCTATTATGCACATCCATGGAGAATGCAGGACTATATAATATAACAACGTAGAATGTGTGGGGGATGGGCTACATACACAAGCGACATGGACTATGCACAGTTGGGCCAGCGTAAAAGTCACATTGCATTTCTACAAGAAACGCACATAAATAACGCTAAGGCTGCCAAACAACAGAAAAAATGGAGAGGACAGGTCTATAATACCTCCTACTCTGCATTCGCACGGGGCTGCAGTATGGATCAGTACTGGGGTCCCGTTTGAAGTACTAGAAAAACCAATAGACAGTAATGGTAGATATGCCCTACAAAGAGGTAAACTAGACAAAACACATATAATGCTGGGCAGCGTATATATGCCCAAAATATGGAACAGGACAAGTTCCATGCACAGCTTAGCGCAACCCTTGCCGAATGGTCCACGTACCCCTACCACTAATGCAGTGCTGGATACAGATCTAGACCGTTCACATCCACCTCTACCAGGCAAAGCCTCCATCCGCCAAGCCAAGGACCTTCGCATCTGGGTTCGGGGATGGTCGTTATCAGATGCATGGCATAACAAGAACGAGGGCATACGTGAATACTCATACTATACCCCACTACTCGTATTACATACATGAATCAACCACATACTATGCACCACTGCACTCCTACCCCAGATAATACACACCACTCACTTCGGGAAAACACTCTCCGACCACAACCCCTAGAATTAACATTATCCTGGGGCCAGATCCCTACACCAGTTCCCTCATGGAGGTTAAATCCCCGTCTCTTAGAAGACAGTGTGTTCCGAGACACTATTGCTACCACTATGATTAACTACTTTAAGAAAAACACAGGCACAGCTTCCTCCCGATTGACTGAATGGGAAGCAGTCAAGATTGTAATAAGGAGTACATCAATTAGTACAAAGACAGGAATGCGGCAAACAATAAGCAATGATTTACAGCAAGTCGAAGCAAGGCTGGGAAAACTAGAATGGAAGGCAGCATTAGACACAGGAAAGACACCGGAACTGCAAAAAGCATGTATCGACTATGCTGAATTACAAGTGCGCCTGTGTGTGGTAGATCAACATACATACACACAGAGGTTGCATACAGAAGTAGATAAATCAGGCACCCAACTGGCACAAATACTTAGGAAGGCTCCACCATCAGACCCTATACCAGAAATCAACACCCCAACTATGTCACAAGGTACTACACAGTAGGGAATTCATGCTGCATTTCTTGGCTACTACAAGACATTATATGAGCCCCCCCACCCATCAACACACCTTCAGATCATTGGCAACTTGCTCAACAACCTGGCGCTCCCGCGGATAACGGCAGCAGACAGGAAGACCCTGGATGCACCTGTAACTATCACTGAGATCAGGGAAGCCATCATGGAGCTCCCCCGCAATAAAACGCCGGACCTCAACGGGCTCCCGGTGGAGTTCTATTCCACCTTCACAAATCAATTAGTTCCCCATTTGGAATGGCTGTACCAAACAGCATTACAAACAGGCAGATTACCTCCCACCACGACACATACACTTGTGACCTCGCCACCCCAAAACAGGTAGGCACTTCACAGATATCACAGCATACAGACCCCCTGTAATTATTAAACACTAAGTACACAATATTGAGTAAAGCTCTTACTTGTCGCCTGCTCCCGCTTTTGCCGAAACTCATATACACAGACCAGTTCCGTTTCATACCCGGCCACTGAATATAGAAAGGCTTTACCACATAATGGACGCGACTCCCAACAACTTCCAAACGGCTGGATGCACATTGCTCGATCTACTCCAGGTGTTCGACAACTTAAGCTGGGAATACATGCTGGCAGCCCTTAATAAATTTGAAGTCCCCCCAAACTACATCGGGTGGGTGAAACTACTATACGCCTCTCCCACTACGAGGGTGCGCATGGGAGCCCATATCTCCAGTCATACTTGGTGCTTAGGGGCACGAGACAAGGATGCCCACTATCCCCAATACTGTTTTTGCTCACGCTAGAACCTCTAGCGTAACGGCTGCGACAGGGGGCAACGGAGTGGGGAAGGACAAATATTACTTACCTGTAAACTGTGGTTCTCCAGTATTGGTGTCTTTCATAGATTCACATGCTTGAATATTCCCCGTCGTCGAAGTGGGAGTCCCACGGTATATAAAAAGCAATAAGTGTCATGTATATACATAAACATACATAACCACATAATAGCATATACATATCCAAAAAAAATTTATATACAAGTCAGAAATAACATATCAAGTGAAAATACCATAGGATAGTATTGACACATAGGAAAGCATTGAGAAAAAGAATCACTTTACTGACATATCATTGTCGTTTTATAGTCCAAACTCCAGCCAATCAGGCGCAAGCACCCTCTAGAACCTTCTCCTCAGAGGCTCAGGCCCTCAGATTTTCGTAGCACGAGAGTGAAAAAAGAGCCGAAAGAGGAGAAGAGAGCCTCTGAGGGGAGGAGGGTGGGTCGCATGTGAATCTATGAAAGACACCAATACTGGAGAACCACAGTTTACAGGTAAGTAACATTTGTTCTTCTCCAGTATTTGGGGTGTCTTTCATAGATTCACATGCTTGAATAGAATAGTGAGCAGTAAGCAGCAGCCGTCTGACAAGGCCGTAATAATATTGCATGAAATACAATGACAATGTATTTAATACGCAATTAAGAATTCCCAAGGAGGCGAGAAGTAGAAGAGGCTCACCTTATTTAAACAGATTCCGTAGAACTGCTTGTCCCACAGCCATGTCCGCTTCATTAATTGATTCCAGGCAGTAGTGCTTCGTGAACGTGTGCCTGCTGGACCACGTAGCTGCCCAGCAAATCTGATGGATGGGTACACCAGCGAACAGGGCAGTGGAAGATGACATGGCTCTTGTTGAATGAGCCCTTACTCCAGAAGAAAGAGGCTTGCCAGCCCTTTGATGGCAAAAGGAGATTGCTGAAGAAACCCAACGGGCAATCGTGGGCTTGGTAACCGACTATCCTTTACAAGTGCGTCCGTAGGCCACAAACAGCTGATCCGACTTGCGAAAGGATTGTGTTCTGCTAATGTATAATTTAAGACATCTCTTTAAGTCCAGAGAGTGTAAACTCTGCTCCCCCGGAGACTGCGGATGCGGGAAAAAGGTTTTTAAGATTACTGGTTCATTGAGATGGAAATCGGATGGCACTTTAGGCATGAAAGAAGGATTAGTGCGGAGAATAACGCAGTCCGATCTGAATTGAAGAAACGGAGGTTGTATTGTAAAGGCGTGAATGTCACTGACTCTGCGGGAGGAAGTCAGAGAAAGGAGGAGGGCCACTTTCCAAGTTAAGAATTTGAAATCCGCCGAGTGGATTGGCTCAAAGGGCGCCTTTATGAGCTGAGCCAATACGATGTTTAGACGCCACGTGGGTGGAGGACGCCGAATGAGCGGGAACATTCGGAAGAGACCCTTAAAAAATTGCTGTATTACTCTAGATGAATAGAGAGAGGACGAGCCATCCTACCGAAAGTGAAATATTGCCGCTAGAAAGACCTTTAAGGTAGAGTGTGACAGTCCAGACTGCGCTAACTGCAGGAAGAACGGCAGAATGTGTTCAGGGGAGGCGTGCACTGGATGTATGTGAGCGGACGCACACCAAAGACAAAATCGCTTCCACTTTAGCTTATAAGTTTTCACTGTGGAGGGCGCCCTTGCCTTAGCTAACACCTCCCTGCAGGCTGGTGGAATGTTCAAATGAGCAAATTCAAGGTGCTCAGGTTCCAAGCTGACAAGCTGAGTGAACTGGGATTCGGATGGAATATCCGTCCGTCGTTCATTGTTAGAAGGTCCGGCCTCGGGAGAAGAAGGATGTGTGCGCATTGGGAGAGGAGGAGCAACTCCGAGAACCATGCCTGCCGAGGCCACCGTGGAGCTATGAGGAGCATCTGGCACGGTTGTTGCCGCATCTTCCGCAACACTCGAGGAATCAGAGGGATCGGCGGAAAAGCGTACGCAAATATCCTGTACCAATTTATCAAAAGGGCATTTCCGCACGACCCTTTGTGGGGAAACCAGCTTGCGTTTGACTGGCATTTGGTATTCTGAGGGGTTGCAAACAGGTCGATAGTCGGGCGACCCCAAAGGCTGAAGACAAAGTCTAGAGTCAGCTGATGCAACTCCCACTCGTGGGTCGATGACGTTGACCGACTGAGTGCATCCGCCAGAGTATTGGAAATGCCGGGCAGATGGACTGCCTGGAGCGTAATCCGATGGACTATGGCCCAACTCCAAATCCTCTGAGCCAGACGGGAAAGCAGCGGAGATCTTGTCCCACCCTGCTTGTTCAGGTAGTGCATGCAGGTGGTGTTGTCCGTCTGAATGAGGACTGACTCCCCCTGGAGCTGGAGGCGGAAGGGTTTCAACGCCAAGAAAATGGCCACCAGCTCCAATCTGTTGATGTGCCAGAAACGCTGAGCCGTTGTCCACTTGCCCTTGACGGATAAATCTTGAAAATGTCCGCCCCAGCCTTCCATGGATGCGTCCGTGGTAAAAACGAGCTCTGGGGCTGTTGTTAGAAAAGATGTTCCTGCTGCGATGTTGGAAGGACGGGTCCACCAATGCAGCGCCTGAGCCATGCGGGGTGTTACCACGAGCTGGTCGTTGAAGGAACCGGAGACCTGACGCCACTGCCTGTCCAATTCCTCCTGAATGGTACGACTCCTCAGTCTGCAATGTGGGATCAAAGCGATACATGCGGACGCCATCCCCAGAAAAGACTTTAATGTGCGGACTGAAGCTGACTGTTTTGCTGCGATGGAGCTTGCAAGCTGTCGAATTCGTGCTTGACGTTCTGCAGAGGCAAAGGCCATAGCCGTGCTCGTATCGATGGTCGCGCCGAGAAAGGTCTTGCACAGAGCTGGCGTGAGCTGAGACTTTTGCAAGTTGATCGACAAGCCCAGAGACTGAAACAGATTGAGACAGCGCTGAGTATCGAGGACCGCTTGGTGGGAGGATTGAGATTTGATGAGACAATCGTCCAAATACGGGAATATTTGTATGCCCGTCAGTCTCAAATGAGCCACCACCGGGGCCAGGATCTTTGTGAAGACCCGTGGAGCAGAGCGGAGGCCGAAGGGCAGGACCTTGAATTGGAAATCCCTGTGACCCACACGAAAACGTAAGTACTTCCTGTGGCGTGGAATTATGGGCACATGGAAATAAGCATCCTGAAGGTCGATTGTTGTCATGAAACCACCCTGAGAGAAGAATTGAAGGATGTCCTTTAGCGTGAGCATGCGGAATGATTGGTCCTTGAGAAATATGTTGAGCGACCTTAGAACGAGGATGGGGCGCCACTCCCCAGATTTCTTTAGTATGAGGAAAAAGCGGGAATAGAACCCCAATCCCTTTTGTGATTTCGGAACCACTTTGATGGCCCCTTTTTTGAGCATTATCGGAATCTGATTGAAAAGTTCTTTGAGGTGAGCGGGAGGAGGCCCGGATGGAGAGGTGTGTGGGGGAACCTTCAAACTCTAGGGCATGGCCCCTTGAAATAATGTCCAGAACCCAGCGGTCCGAAGTGATTGAGGACCAAGTTGAAAAGAACTGGGAGATTCGTCCTCCAACAGGAGAAAGTGGAAAACTTGAAAGAGGGGTCGTTTGATGAACCCAGTCATTGTTTTTTGGAAGAGTTTCCCTTGTAATTTGACTTTCCTCTAAAAGATTTGCCAGACTGCTGTCTGTAAGATTGTTGTTGCTGTGAGGAATAACGTTGTTGTCCTTGGGTTGTAGGAGTGGTACTGGGAAGAGGAGCCACGAAAAGAAGACGAGGTGCCGCGGCCGCGCGCACCCCGAAAGGGCTGCTTCCGTAACTGGAGAGTGACGAGGGAGAGAGCCGTCTCCGTGTCCTTCTTGATGGCTTGCAAAGCGTCCTCCACATGCTGGCCGAATAAAGATTCTCCGTCATACGGCATGTCCAGAATCTTGGCCTGTACCTCCTGACGGAACGAGGTGGTACGAAGCCAACCCTGTCGTCTTAAAACAGCCGCTCCAGCCAATTGACGAAAACCCGTGGAGGCAATGGCGACGGAGCAGTCGATGATTTCGGAGGATGCCCTCTCACCCTCTTGCAGGATCTTTAGAGCTTCCGCTCTAGAATCTTACGGAATAAGCTTAACCAAAGCCGCCATGTCCGACCACATTTGTCGATCGTAACGACCGAGGATGGCCAAAGAGTTTGCTGCCCGGACTGTTGTTGAAGCCATAGTTGAAAACTTCTTGCCAATGGCATCCAGGCGGCGGCGGTCACGATCCGGAGGTGACGAGAGCGGAGACAATGGATTTTTGGAGCGACGTTGCGCCGCCTGGGTGATCACCGAGTCTGGCTTAGGCTGAGACACTAAGCAAGCTGGGGAAGAGTCCGAGGCCTTGTACTTTTTCTCCAGTCGCGGGAGGACAGCCGGGATGGAGTTAGGCGTTTTCATCAGTTTAATGCCCTCGTTCCAGATAAAGTCTATAATGGACACTGCTTGTACCTGCTTCTGCGGCTGGGACTTGAAGTCGTACAGAAAGCAGTCCTCCTCCCTAACCATCATGGGAAGGTGAAAGCGTTGAGCTGCCCTGTCCACCAGTTGATGGAATCCTGATATGTCGACAGGTGGTGAATTTACTGGCGATGTTGGAGGTGATGCTGGCGAATTGACTTGATAGTCATCCCAGTCCGCCATAGAGTCGTCATCATGAAGCTCTCCCTCCTCTGTATCCAGATTTTCCACCACCTCATCTGTTGCAGGGGGAACCAATGCAGGTGCGGATGGTGTCGGCATCGTTGGCAACACAGGGGTAGACGGAACAGCAGATGGCGTCTCACGTGGAGAGCTATGAGAGGAAGCTGGAAAGCGCCGATTATAATCTTCCAACATGAATTGAAGGTTGGAGATGAGCGACAACGGAAGCTGCGCCATGGGAACTTGTGCAGGGGGATGTTGCTCCTGCTCCTGACAGTTATAGTCTTGCGCATAATCATCCTCTTCGAAATCTTGGCATTTTATGTGAAGCTCAGAAGGACTACGAGCATCTCGAAAAGAGGACTGAACATCGTCATCAGAGTCCGAAACCTCCTCAGCACCGGTGGGGAATAGCTGATGAGATGGCCGAGTGACCGGTGGCAGCATAACAGAGTCCAGCGCAGCATGGCGACGCTGCAACAAGGAGGTGTCCACAGATACTGGCGCTGATGTAGACATTGGCACCAAAGGCATCGTTGCAAAATTTGACACCTCCTTCGTCGAGACTATCGTCGCCGAAGTCGCCGTCGATGAAGTCGTCGTCGACAAAGCCGCCGTCGACGAGGCTGCCGACGTCGACAAGGCCGCCGTCGATGCCGTCGATGAGGGTGCCGACGACGAAGCCCGTGCCGACGAGACTGCCGTCGACGATGCTGTGAGCGTCGACGGCGATGACTTCTTCTTCTTCTTCATTATCGTCGATGAAGCCTTAGACGTCGACGGAAGCGCCAGCTTCCTAGTCGTCGACGAAGAAGATAGTAGAATCGTCGACGAAATAGTCTTCGGGGAAACACACACCACTGTCGACGGTGAAGACGTCGACGAAGTCGTCGTCGACGATGAAGGAAATCTGCTCGACACCGTCGTCACCGTCGTCGACGAGGTTGATGAAGTGGCAGATCTCGTCGACGGAGGGGCCGTCGACGGTTTTGCGCGTTTTTGACTGGAAACATGCGCTGACGGAGTCAGAGATGCCTGAGAGCTAGGTCTCGGGGGCGCTGGCGTGGTAACAGAGACTTGGCCTGTAGACACTTCCTCAAGATGAAGTCTCTTCTTTTTCAGAAAGGGAGACGGCAAGTCCTGAACACTACCACGCTTGGAGGAGACTCCTGTTCGAATAGAGGCTACACTCTCCACCTCAGAAAGGGGGTTATCCGTATACTTTAATTTTTGAAGCCCCAATAAAAGGCGACCCTCCCTGTCCTTCAAAGTCTTTTGAGAGAAGGTTCGACAGATTTTACAGTTGGCCACCTTATGGTCAGGGTAAAGACAATAAATACATTTGTCATGAGGGTCCTCAGGAAAGAGCCTTAACTTCCCACAAGATGAACAGGGACGGAAAAGAGACTTCTTACTTGAAGACATGATGAGAAAACTCAAACCAGAGCAAAAAACTGAGCAGAGCTCAGGTAGACTCCCTTCACACGACGTGCGGTAGAAAATCTGAGGGCCTGAGCCTCTGAGGAGAAGGTTCTAGAGGGTGCTTGCGCCTGATTGGCAGGAGTTTGGACTATAAAACGACAATGATATGTCAGTAAAGTGATTCTTTTTCTCAATGCTTTCCTATGTGTCAATACTATCCTATGGTATTTTCACTTGATATGTTATTTCTGAATTGTATATAAAGTTTATTTGGATATGTATATGCTATTATGTGGTTATGTATGTTTATGTATATACATGACACTTATTGCTTTTTATATACCGTGGGACTCCCACTTCGACGACGGGGAATATTCAAGCATGTGAATCTATGAAAGACACCCCAAATACTGGAGAATCCCCATTAAACCTACAATCCATGCTCTATCGCTTTATGCAGATGATATAGCACTGTATGTTAGAGACCTACACGGCAATCTGAAACCTGCAGCCCAGACTTTTACACAAATTTCCGGATTAGCAATAAATGTGGACAAATCACACGCATTCTTCTTTAAGAGCAACCCCCAGACTCTGGCGGTTACTTTCGGAGACCAAGTGCTTCAGGTGGCCTCTAACACTTTCAAACACCTAGGGGTCTAGATATACAGGGAAACCCATGATCTGTTGGAGGGAAACCTTCAAAAGGCAATTTCCTCCTTGCACTCGCAGGTATCATTGTGGACATCCCTCCCCCTCTCTGTGGCAGGGCACCTCACAATATTAAAAATGGTCATGCTCCCATGACTATTAAACTAATTTACCAACTTGCCAGTTATCGTCCCGATGCCTTACTTCAAGGCGCTGAACACACTCCTAACAGAACTGATCTGGGGTAACGGACAGACACAGGTAGGACTAGCAAAGCTACATTTATCGTTGGACACTGGAGAAATTGGAGCGCCAGATTTCAAATCCTACTGCCTAGCAAGCCAGTTACAATGGCTTGCATATTGATTGGCAGGTCACAACCTACACAAAATTGCCTACACGCCTCGCATGCTTGCTGTGGGCACATTACATGCATTGCTATACCCTCAGGAACGTGCCCCAGCTACGGCCCCATTACTGTTGATGGTCGCCCTCACATACTGGAAATTGGCCCTTAAATGCACTGCTCTAGCTATTCCCTATCCCCCTAATATACCACTCCTGGGTCTCCCCACTCCAACTGGTGCATTGACACGAAGACGACTGCACACATGAGAACAGGCAGGAGTGTCCACAATAGGGGCACTGTTCGGGGACGGTATGCTACTGAACCACACGGACTTTGCGCACATGCAGGGTCTTTTGGACTCCCTATTTCTAACACATGCAAATATTGTACGTTAAGCAAAATTACGCTGGGCCCCAGACGCCACAGAAGCGGCCACAAATTAATTTATACACTGGGTACACCTAGTGGGCAACAGCAGACACTTAACACATTGGCTATACCGAGGACTACAATCCCACCTAGCAGTACCCCTGACTCAGTTAAAGGAAAAGTGGGGACAAGATCTAGGGAGGGAACTGCAGGACAAGGAATGGCGTGCCATCTTAGCATTCCTGAAGAAAGTCCCACGTAATTCCAGGATCAAACTTATACAATATATGGTGTTACACAGAGCCTACCTCACACCACAAAGGCTACATGCTATGTTCCCCGAAGTGTGGTCATCATGTCCCAGGTGCCATGAGGAAGATGCAAATCTGTTACATATGCTGTGGACCTACCCCACCCTCTCATCCTACTGGGCACAAGTAACAACTGCTCTGGGGGGAGTGGCAGGGGGAGCCAGCTGGAATACAGTAGAAAGCTGCATACAGCGGCTGTATCCCCGCTCCAAAAGTCACAAAGTACAAGCAAGGATTGCGGACTTGGTACTCCTTCTCGTGAAACACTTAATAAAAAAATGGTGGAAATCTGCATTGCCTCCAAGTATCTCGATTTGTCAAGAAGATGTTTTGCAATGGGGAAATTCTTTTTTATTTAAATTTTTACAATGGGGAAAGACAGAAGAGAAGAGTATAGGGGATTATGGAGAATACTGATAGCTACGGAATGGGACAGTCTCCTGGAAACCTTTAAGACCCTAGACCTACAGAATACCTGATCATTCACACCATCGCCTCTGAATTAATCATATATCTTAGTGGGCCACTAGAAAAACTTTGATAATAGGCATAATACCTTAATGCTGCGCAACTGTATGAAAGTGTATACACACACATCCCTCGCCCATTGTTTCTTATCCTACAGGCTAAGGGTACCACCCCGGACAGTTCTATAGACACTGTGATGTTTGACTCCATCAGGAAGATTTAGACAATACCACTGAGATCACCCATGACCCGATCTAGAAAGCAGGTAGCTACCAGTGGGGAGGGGGTTGGGGGAGTTTATAGTTCATTCATTGACGGTTAGTAATGTTGTACCATACGCAACGAATAGTACGGATATTATAAACTGTATTGTTTACAAAACAGTTATCACGTTGTATTCAATGTTGTTCAAGATACATATGTGCGATGAACTCTGAGGTTCGACTAGAAATATGGAACTGCACCAATGCTCCGTATTGTATGTGCTGGAAAAAATAATAACGTTTGTACAAAAAAAATCGCTGCAGAGAAAGAAACTATTTTTAGGCAGAAATGAACCATGTGCACAGGTTTGTGCAATCACTCAAAGAGAAGGGCGCCAATTGTAAAGTGGGCTGAGCCATTGTCTTTCAATGAGTGGGCGGAAGCAAAATGTTAATAACAAATTAACAAATGGATGAAGCCTGTTCACTGCCCTGCTGGCTTAAATATCTTATGTATGCGTTTTTGAGAAACAATACTCCGACAAAGCAGCAAACGTTGTCTCAAAGTTGAGAGCAAGGCACCAGGGGGCATATTTACAAGCTGGCGATAAAAAATTATCGCCGCTTTTGCTGCCGTTTTCGGCCGAAAAGCGGCGATAATTTTATCGCCTAATTAGCAAGACCACGCTAACGCGTGAAACCTGTCTTTAGCGTGGGGATTCCTAACACCCAGCTTTGCATCTCTAAAGAGATGCAAAGTGGGCGTTCCTGACCTAAGACAGGAGAAATGTCGCTAAGCGACATTTCTCCTATCATCAAGCCCCACGCTATCAAGCATAGCGGCAGGAAAAGTAGCGATAACCCCTGTAATCGCTACTTTCCTTACGCCTGCTTCAGGACTGACTTAGCCATGATATCCTATGGAAGGTGGATATCATGGCTAAGTTTGTGAGTCCCTATCAGCAAGCTAACGCCACACTACGTGAGATTATCGCTGGGTTTCCAGCGATAATCTCACGTTAGGCAGTTAGCGTGAGGATTTTTATCGCTGAGGAGATAAGCGTTGCTAATAGCACGCTATCTCAGCGATAAAAATCCACGTTACCTGGCGATAATTATCCTCACGCTAAGAGCGATGAGCGATAATTATCGCCGGGTGTTGCTGACATGCCCCCGGATTCCTCCTGATGGTTCAGAAAATCATTCAGACAGCCAAGCATCACGAAATGTACGCCGAGGAGGTTATACATGCACGGACACAGGCTTTATTAACTAAATCCTTGTAAAGTGTGTGTTTTTTTCTGATTACAGGTAATCGATCATGTAATTTCTTGATTGTAAATCTGTGAACAATTCTTCCTTGTATCCTAAATATTGTTAACTGTTCGAATTGCTAAACTGTTTGTCAGAAATCGCATATCATTCCCCTTCCTATGACTTCCCCAGCTCCTGTGATACCGGCCTTTCACTGGGCGCCTAGTCCACTTCTCCCCCTCCGCCGCTCGCGGCACCGCACCCACACACAGCCAACAATCTTTCTTCTTCCGTCCAGCCCGTCCCTCTACCTGAGTTCCAAATCCGACTCAAGTGAAAAACAAGCATTGGCATAGCCAATAGGTCTCGCCTATGGGACGCTTCAGAGTTTAGAGATATCTATGAACAAAAAGTGCTTCAGTGGTACTCACATCATTCTTTGCATTCAGCTGCTGCAAACTATGTCTGGCATCTGACACGCTGCAAGGTGATATGTTCAGATAAGCATGCTTTACGTACATTTTCCTGTACAGGATTATTCCAGTAGTTCTCGGAGTGCCGACTTTCACTGAATGCCTGCTGTCCAGAGCGCTCCACAGACTATCACTGGATTTTTCCTATCTGAGCAAGGAGGTCTGCACCGATGGTCACTGAGTGCATGCTGTCTGCACAGCTAGCTCACCTTAGACTGTCACTTGATGAAGTAGACCTGGCTCTGTTGCCTGCACTGACACTTCAGTAGTACATCCAGCCACTGACTGTGTGCTGCCTGCTGCTGCCCTGAACAGGCTGCACACAAGTAGGGCTCCAAGAGCTGGGAGCGCGCAGCCACAAAGAGTGGACAGTGGAACCCAAAGACAGAAAACAAAGGTAAGGTGCCTGCTTCCACGCGTCATACGGACACGCAGACCCCAGACATGCTGTGGGAGCAGTGGAAAAATACACTCTGCAAGGGGCATGCTGGGAGAGAGAGGCACGGTGTTCAACTGGCTGTCAGATATCCACACAGGGAGAGCATGTGAGAGAGATACAACGAGATAGAGGCTGAGAGGGAGGCACACATAAGCAGCATGATAGAGGGAGACAGCGCAAGACAGGGTGTAAAACAGGAACACGTGTGGGCTCACTGGCTGCGAGATAATCACAAGTGGACTGTGACAGAGAGACACATACAGACAGGGTCTGACATAGGTACCCGGTAACCCGACCCATGGATAGTTTGTGAGAGTGACACAGTGAGTGACAAAAACACCGGTCCAAAAAGTAGTATTTACTTACTTTAATCCATCCATCTAAGTCTGTTACCTTTTTAGCCTCCTCTTAGTCGTGATTGTTCTTTCTATAAATAGCAGCTAAATTTAACAAATAGAAACCACCAACATGAAAACAGAAAGATAAACAGGCAAATGAGCAACAGATCCTTCGACAGATGCATAGAGAGACAAGCAGACTGACCAAATAAACCGAAGACGACCAGACTTAGGGGCCGATTCCGATCCTGGAAAAATTTTCCCCGTACGAATCGTATCCGGATTTTTTACCGTACGAATCGTACAAGTAGCGTACAAACTGCCAAGTACGATTCGCATGGGAAAAAGTCCATACGAATCGCATTGGGAAAATTTCCCCACACGTCCTCGGGTCGGAAAATGTGTCCGACACATCCCCGGACGATTTACCGTACGAATCAGATACATGAAGTCCGACCGCGCAAGTACGATCACTCCCGTCCCTTCGATTTTACACTGGATGGAGAAAACACCGTACGGACCGAATTCCTATAGCAACCATGGAGACATGTGCCCGCATACGCGCCGAACACCCCACCACAGACCCCGTATGTACGCGCAGAACACCCCCCCCATCCCCCGCATGTACGCGCAAAACGCCCCCCGGCCGCGGATGTACGCGCCGAACCCCCACCAGTGTATGTATGGAGCGTACCCCCACCCGTGTATGCATGGAGCGTACCAACTCCCCACCCATGTATGTACGGACCGTACCCCCACCCGTGTATGTACGGACCGTACCCCCACCCGTGTATGCATGGAGCGTACCAGCTCCCCACCCGTGTATGTACGGACCGTACCCCCACCCGTGTATGCATGGAGCGTACCAACTCCCCACCCGTGTATGTATGGAGCGTACACCCACCCATGTATGTACGGACTGTACCCACACCCCACCAGTGTATGTACGGACTGTACCCCCACCCGTGTATGTACGGACCGTACCCCCACCCGTGTATGTACGGACCGTACCCCCACCCGTGTATGCATGGAGCGTACCAACTCCCCACCCATGTATGTACGGACCGTACCCCCACCCGTGTATGCATGGAGCGTACCAACTCCCCACCTGTGTATGTATGGAGCGTACCCCCACCCGTGTATGTACGGACCGTACCCACACCCCACCCGTGTATGTATGGACCGTACTCCCACCCGTGTATGCATGGAGCGTACCAACTCCCCACCCGTGTATGTATGGAGCGTACCCCCACCCGTGTATGTACGGACCATACCCACACCCCACCAGTGTATGTACGGACCGTACCCCCACCCGTGTATGTACGGACCGTATCCCCACCCGTGTATGTACGGACCGTACCCCCACACGTGTATGCATGGAGTGTACCAACTCCCCACCCGTGTATGAACGGACCGTACCCCCACCCGTATATGCATGGAGCGTACCAACTCCCCACCCGTGTATGTATGGAGCGTACCCCCACCCGTGTATGTACGGACCGTACCCACACCCCACCAGTGTATGTACGGACCGTACCCCCACCCGTGTATGTACGGACCGTACCCCCACCTGTGTATGTACAGACTGTACCCCCACCCGTGTATGCATGGAGCGTACCAACTCCCCACCCGTGTATGTACGGACCGTACCCCCACCCGTGTATGCATGGAGCGTACCAACTCCCCACCCGTGTATGTATGGAGCGTACCCCCACCCGTGTATGTACGGACCGTACCCACACTCTACCAGTGTATGTACGGACCGTACCCCCACCCGTGTATGCATGGAGCGTATCAACTCCCCACCCGTGTATGCATGGAGCGTACCCCCACCCGTGTATGCATGGAGCGTACCCCCACCCGTGTATGTACGGACCGTACCCACACCCCACCAGTGTATGTACGGACTGTACCCCCACCCGTGTATGTACGGACCGTACCCCCACCCGTGTATGTACGGACCGTACCCCCACCCGTGTATGCATGGAGCGTACCAACTCCCCACCCGTGTATGTACGGACCGTACCCCCACCCATGTATGCATGGAGCGTACCAACTCCCCACCCGTGTATGTATGGAGCATACCCCCACCCGTGTATGTACGGACCGTATCCACACCCCACCAGTGTATGTACGGACCGTACCCCCACCCGTGTATGTACGGACCGTACCCCCACCCGTGTATGCATGGAGCGTACCAACTCCCCACCCGTGTATGTATGGCGCTTACCCCCACCCGTGTATGTACGGACCGTACCCACACCCCACCAGTGTATGTACGGACCGTACCCCCACCCGTGTATGTACGGACCGTACCCCCACCCGTGTATGCATGGAGCGTACCAACTCCCCACCCGTGTATATACGGACCGTACCCCCACCCATGTATGCATGGAGCGTACCAACTCCCCACCCGTGTATGTATGGAGCGTACCCCCACCCATGTATGTACAGACCGTACCCACACCCCACCAGTGTATGTACGGACCGTGCCCCCACCCGTGTATGTACGGACCGTACCCCCACCCGTGTATGTACAGACCGTACCCCCACCCGTGTATGCATGGAGCATACCAACCCCCCACCCGTGTATGTACGGACCGTACCCCCACCCGTGTATGCATGGAGCGTACCAACTCCCCACCAGTGTATGTATGGAGCGTACCCCCACCCGTGTATGCATGGAGCGTACCAACTCCCCACCCGTGTATGTACGAACCGTACCCCCACCCGTGTATGTACGGACCGTACCCCCACCCGTGTATGCATGGAGCGTACCAACTCCCCACCCGTGTATGTACGGACCGTACCCCCACCCATGTATGCATGGAGCGTACCAACTCCCCACCCGTGTATGTATGGAGCGTACCCCCACCCGTGTATGTATGGAGCGTACCCCCACCCGTGTATGTACGGACCGTACCCCCACCCGTGTATGCATGGAGCGTACCAACTCCCCACCAGTGTATGTATGGAGCGTACCCCCACCCGTGTATGCATGGAGCGTACCAACTCCCCACCCGTGTATGTACGGACCGTACCCCCACCCGTGTATGTACGGACCGTACCCCCACCCGTGTATGCATGGAGCGTACCATCTCCCCACCCGTGTATGTATGGAGCGTACCCCCACCTGTGTATGTACGGACCGTACCCACACCCCACCAGTGTATGTACGGAACGTACCCCCACCCGTGTATGTACGGACCGTACCCCCACCCGTGTATGTACGGACCGTACCCCCACCCGTGTATGCATGGAGCGTACCAACTCCCCACCCGTGTATGTACGGACCGTACCCCCACCCATGTATGCATGGAGCGTACCAACTCCCCACCCGTGTATGTATGGAGCGTACCCCCACCCGTGTATGTATGGAGCGTACCCCCACCCGTGTATGTACGGACCGTACCCCCACCCGTGTATGCATGGAGCGTACCAACTCCCCACCAGTGTATGTATGGAGCGTACCCCCACCCGTGTATGCATGGAGCGTACCAACTCCCCACCCGTGTATGTACGGACCGTACCCCCACCCGTGTATGTACGGACCGTACCCCCACCCGTGTATGCATGGAGCGTACCATCTCCCCACCCGTGTATGTATGGAGCGTACCCCCACCTGTGTATGTACGGACCGTACCCACACCCCACCAGTGTATGTACGGACCGTACCCCCACCCATGTATGTACGGACCGTACCCCCACCCGTGTATGCATGGAGCGTACCAACTCCCCACCCGTGAATGTACGGACCGTACCCCCACCCGTGTATGCATGGAGCGTACCAACTCCCCACCCGTGTATGTATGGAGCGTACCCCCACCCATGTATGTACGGACCGTACCCACACCCCACCAGTGTATGTACGGACCCTACACCCAGCCCCCCCTGTATGTACGGTGCGAAACACCACCACCGATGGACGGTGCGGACCAACACCCTGCCCGTGTCTGTACGCACCCTACCCCAGGCCCACACACCACCACCCTTACCCAACATCGCGCATGTACGAGTCGTACTAAGCCATAGCAAAGGACAGCACTGTACAACGGCATGGCCCATGTACGCACCGTACAGACGCAAAAAACACTCCTACTGAACCAGGACAAACCAAAAAAACACAAGGAGAGTCAATTCGAAGCACACAACACCACAAAACATATCCAACAAGCCCAAATACATCCTATACACTGACCTGCAACTGACAAACAGCTAAACAGAGACCCAAACCACTACCACTCCTTATAACACACCCACCCAAAGTTCAAACACAGCCACACCCACAAATGGACCAATAAAAAGGCCCAGCACACACAAACCATGATCCTTTGCAACAGATCCCCTACTGCCAGACCACAGAGACAACGCACTGCACCATACTACATACATCAATACACCTTACACTTGCACTCCTTCACACAACCACCATCACAAACACCCCCTCATCACATTCACACACACACACCTGCACAACCACACTCACACACCCACAACCATCCACACCCACACCCCCACAACCCTCCACACCCACACCCCACACCATGCCCACTAACAAGAATCCAAAGTTCACAAAGGAGGAGCTAGAGGTCCTTGTCGACGAAATCGTCAGAGTCGAGCCACAGCTCTTTGGAACATTGGTCAGACGGACCAGCATATCCGAAAAATCTGCCATGTGGAAGAGGATAGTCAATTCTGTGAATGCTGTTGGGTCCACCAGAAGGACCAGGTATGATTGCCAAGCCAGGTGGTACGATCTGCGGAGGACGGTCCGCCGCAAAATGACGGATGAGCACAACCAGGCCAACATCGCTGGAGGAGGGCAGCCCCGCAGACCGGTACACTACCATCCCTGGGAGGAGAAGGTGATGGCCATGCTGCTGCCGGTGGGAGTAGACGGAGTAGAAGGAGTCCGAGAGCCTGGTGAGTACACAAACAACTCACCTCACATGGGGGGAACGCCATACACAACCAAAATACCAATCATGCACGCAACCCCCCCAAAGCCTGCACCGTACACAACCACACTCCGAAAACACACACATGCCACTAGCGCCTCTATGCCCCATGCCCCAAGCAAGGCCATGCCAAGTCACAGGCCACACAAAACACCAACACAAGACAGGATGTCCCCGATGCCGGGAGGGTGGGCCTCAAAACTAACATAGAGCAACTCTGAAGCACACAACAATGCCCTCAGCCCATATGGCTTAGGGCACAGCCATACAAACAGTGTGTCCCCACACTGTACTGTTTTGCCTGCTAATGGTGGCCGCGTTGCAGGACGACATGGGTATGAAGGCACAATTTGCACATAACAGCAGCTAATGAAGACGCATCACTCTGAAAGAGTGTCAGCACACACCGCCACAGCAGCAGCGCAGACTCAGACACTCCGCCCAATGGGTGCCCGCAGAGAAGAAACAAACTCACATGAACAAGCCAATGGCCTTTGAAAGACCTGCAAACTGTGTGTGCCCAGGAAGCTGGGCTGAGGTGACAGAGGGTGACACACAGAAGGAGGGAGAGGGGCAGAGAGAGGGACAGAGACAGAGGTGGACACAGGGAGACAGACAGAGGGAGGGAGGAGGCTGACAGAGGGAGGGAGAAAGGGAGACAGAGGGAGACGGACAGTGGGAGGAGGCTGACAGAGGGAGGGAGAAAGGGAGACGGACAGAGGGAGGAGGCTGACAGAGGGAGGGAGAAAGGGAGACAGAGGGAGACGGACAGAGGGAGGAGGCTGACAGAGGGAGGGAGAAAGGGAGACGGACAGAGGGAGGAGGCTGACAGAGGGAGGGAGAAAGGGAGACGGACAGTGAGAGGAGGCTGACAGAGGGAGGGAGAAAGGGAGACAGACAGAGGGAGGAGGCTGACAGAGGGAGGGAGAAAGGGAGACGGACAGTGGGAGGAGGCTGACAGAGGGAGGGAGAAAGGGAGACGGACAGTGGGAGGAGGCTGACAGAGGGAGGGAGAAAGGGAGACAGAGGGAGACCAAATCACCCTTGGGTGGTGTGGCCATGTCCGCTCGTCAGCAGGTGGACTGTGTGCATGTAGACAAGGTTTGGCAGTGCGTGAACCCCCCCTTCAACCTTTGATAAACACTGGGCCATGTGTCAATCTGTGCACGAGTACTTCCGTGCTGCAGGCACAAACAGAACCTTACACCCAGTATACCCACCCACTGTGTTTGTCAGAACCCTGTCACAAATTTTTAATTTACCTACCTGCATTCTCAAATAGCATGGAAAAAACACAATTTGGCCACGTACAGTGCAACACGTAAGGCGGCTCTGCTCACTACACTGCTGACTGCGTTCCCAAAAGATGCATCAACTAAGATTGTGTCACACATAGGTAAAGTGTCGAAAGCTGTGGCCAAGGGACATACCCATGCACAAGTGCACTGTGAGAGGAATGCTAGCCAAATCCAACCACCCAGAGGAACTGTGCCTAATCAAAAATGAATGAACATGGATGTCGCATGTAACACAATTAACACTGTCTCTCTCACACACAGGTCAACGTCGTCGATCTCCCCCCAACACTGGGGGGGAGGACTCACAGGACCAGGCTCTGCGTTTAGAGGACCCCACCGGCAGCGACGACTCTCACCACTCCGTGGATGACCCAGACCAACCTGGCCCCTCTGGTGACCAACCACCTGCAGCACCTGCGTCAGGTACAACTGTGCCAACCACCACCCCCATTCCGGCCACATCCCAGGAGACACCCAGGAGCCCTGCCTGCACACAACAACACAGCCAGTCTGTCCACGAGGGACAAGGTGCTCCGGGCACCCAGGAGGAGGCAGGCGACACCGCAAATGCCATCCCTCAGGGGTCCCGGAGACCCGATGTGCCCACAACGGCAGGCCAGGCGCAAGTGGGCAGGGGTGGTGGGAGTGGAGGACGGCGGAGGCGCGAACCTGACCAGTTGGCTCAGGAACCAGTAATGTCACACGTCCACAACATCCTGGACACATACCGGCGTGACTCCAGAGGCATCGACCAGGTAGTGGAGACCCTCAATGAGATCAAGAACATGCAGGTCGAGCATCATGCCAGTCATCTACAACACCATGGACGGATGGAGGCAAGACTGGCTGAGCTCCTGGCGGTGCACAGGGACGTGAGCCAGTCACTCCGTCAGATCGCCCAAAGCCTGGCAAACCCTCCCTGTGCCACCAGGCGTAGACCAGCACCAGAAACAGGGAGGGTGGAGGAGGAGGATTCATCTGATGGAGCGTCCCTAGCATCGTCAAGGCCTGCTTCTGAGGGTCCCCGCAGGAAGGTGGGTCGTCCACGCAAAAGACCGTGAGAGTCAGCGGAACATCACCATCTCCCAGGTCACCTGGCCTGGCACCTGGCCCTCTGGCCCAACAGCAGCACAGCAGCAAATGACATTCTCTGCCACATGGCCTTGCTGGTCACTGTCTGACCAATGTTGACAAAGACTGTGGCACAGACTCTGATGACTTTCAATGGCAAGGATACCAACTCCCCCTGTGAACTTTGGATTCTACACTCCCGCCAAGCACCTCTTGTCACCCCCCCAAACACATACCCCAGCACTAATAAAATTCATCACAATCACAAGATGATGCCGTCATTTTGCATTATTCCACTACATGGTGTGTGTTGTAAAGTCAAACCATGCCTGATTTCAGAAGTAACTCCAAACATCCATACCCTGGGGTCTGAGTCTGGCACAGGACACACATGGGTCACAATGTACCATCCAATACAGACATGGAGCACCATACTCACCCGTGATGGGCCCAACCAGCTGAGGGGGTGCCCGCACAACTGTGCCTATAGACCAATGTAGAAGAGCAACAGTCATGCGCAGAGGTCAGGGATCATGTGGAGTGTCCTGGGGTGCTACTCCCAGGTATGTGTAGACACGTGGCAGAACCATGTCCTGCATGTCCTGCATGCTTGAGTCAGGTGGATGTGGAGAATGGTGGGCCGGCCAGCGTTGGATGCATGGAGATGGCACAATGGGGTGTTGGATCACAGTGCTACAAGGTTGTGTTGTGGTTGTGGGCTGCATCCTGAGTGTGTGCGTGGATTGAGAAGGTCATCCTGCAGCTGGCAGTGATTAATTCCCCCCATCTCTGTTGGACGTTGATGTGGCCTGGTCACCGGATGTAGAAGCAGAGCTGTGCAGATGCACCCTGGATGTGGACAAGTATCATGGGAGTTGTAACGCACACGTCCGTAGAGTGCAGGGTAGGATTAGACACGGATGTCGTAGTTGACCTGGGGGATGGTCTCTCTTGCCTTGAGGTGGATGGAACTGGGGATCTTGTGCATAATCCAGAGTGTTCAGCAGCATGAGGCACAGATTCTGCTGATCTGCATAGCACATGTCAGCAAGCAATCCATGATGAACACCAGCTCGTTTGCGTGGACACTGGGTGGCCTTGCTGCAGGGCCTGCAGCAGCATGCGCCATGTCAAGAAAACAATGCCACAAGTAGCACACAAAGACAAGGATCTCAGGAAGGAACCATGAAAACGGTGTATGGCAAGGAAGGACTGTCTGGTTCAACATGGCACACACACACACAATGGATGCACATGCAGCACAGTGTCGTGTCGTGGAGACTGACATGCCACAATACCTACACAGCCATGGACATCATGCACAATACAGATTCTAATCCCTGACAAACAGCTTGCATCTTGCTACTCTACACATAGACTCATATGCACCATCTCTGAGAACTATGCCAGACATGCCGCATGCACAGTGGCAACAGACCACCATTGACAGAGATGAGGCACCTTGGAGGCAGAGGGACACCTTTATTAGTCATGTGTGTCGGAATGCTAATGCAACTGTCAACACACACACAGGTCATGTGGATGAACACGTGGGACCAACACTGGCACCCCCCTGTGCACCACAGATGCTGGAAATCCATAGAACTGGCACACAAGTGACGGGTTCCAGCTAAACACCCCCTGCTGCTCACGGAGAGGCTGCTATACACCATTGAGCCTCTAATGGGGAATTCACACACCATGTCAACCCGGTGCAACCCGTGTGTTTCCGAGGGCAGTGTTACACACATTGATGGCTTCATCACAATCCACAATCCCATTACAGATGACTGTCACCAAGTCTGACCATCAATTCAAGTGAATTCAGCTCCATGTCATGTGCCCCATGGTGATTCTACATGTATGTAAAGTATCCAAACATGAACAGGACCAGTGCACACACATTCAAATCAAATACCACACCCAAAAAGCCGTGCTGCATCCCTTACCCTAAGGAGATTTTCAAACTTGTCCGTGCATGTAACGCTGATTCAGCACATGTTGCTGTGTTCATGAGGAATAGCAGGAGCACAACAATGCCACCAGCAGACAGCATGCGCAAGTACCTGTGGATGAGAGACACACCAGAAGTCAGCCAAAAGAAGCACATCCGCATGCATGTGCATGTACTCGACACGTATAAGGTTGTCAACATGCTAGGTGACAATGATGACTCTGGAAAAACATTCTTCTATTGCACCATCACTCGAGTGACACATCCAAACACACCTCTGACTCACTTGGCAGACATGCAGATGGACACACACATTGCAACACATGCCACATACGGCCCAATGCGTGCACACTCAGACACTGGAACTCACCACTAAGCAAAGAAGTTGCGTATGAGCCGACACCGGATGTCCTCTACCGCCTCCTCCTCCTCCACATCACTTGCCTCGTGACCAAGCCCTTCATCCTCCACGGGTGGATGGTCCTGCTCATCTGGATCCAGGATGAGTGGCACAGCTTTCTCCACTGCCATGTTGTGCAGCATGCAGCACACGAGGAAGATCTTGCAGACCTTCACCGGTGCATATGGGAGTGCGCCACCGGTCTTGTGGAGGCAACGGAATCGGCTCTTCAGGAGGCCAAACGTCCTCTCTATCACTCGCCTGGTCCGCCCATGGGCGTTGTTGTAGCGGTGATCGGCAGCCGTGCTGGGGTTGCGGAGAGGCGTGATCAGCCATGGCATGTTGGGATAGCCAGCGTCCCCTACATGGAAACATCATGGACAACAGTGGGTCAGGAGAGGCAGTAAGACAGAAAGATGACGTTAAATACAGGACTGCCAGAGTATACCCACCAACAATACATGCTCGTTCGTTGCGCAGCTGCAGCATAATTTCAGGCACCCTGCTACGCCTCATGATGTAGGCATCGTGTGCTGATCCTGGAAAACGAGCACAGACATGTGAAATCACCATGTTGGCAAGGCACACCACAAGGGCATTAATGGAGTGGTAATGCTTGCGGTTCCTATACGCTACCTCCTGTGCCTGTGGTGGTACCAAAGCCACATGTGTTCCATCTATGGACCCAATGACATGGGGCATCCCTCCCAGGGCATAGACTCACGCTTGACACCTGTCAACTGCTCAGGAGTTGGGAATTTAATGAACTCATCCAGGTGATCCCACATGGCCTCTAAAAAATCATGCAGAACACGGCTGAACATGGTTTGGGACATGCCACCGACATGGGCAATGGTATGTTGAAAGGTACCCGTGGCAAAGAAATGTAGGGCTGCCATCACCTTCATCTTGGGTGTCAGTGCAGTAGGATACCTGTGTAGCGGTTGGAGGTGTGGTGCCAGCCGTGTCGTCAAGTCCACAATCAAACGTTGGGGGAAGCGGTAGCGGCGTATACAGTCATGTTCCCTCAGGTCAGCCAAGTCCGGAATTGGTCGAGGGAGAGGCGGAGCCCTGCAGTGAATTAGAAGGGACAACGAAGAGTGAGTACAGTACACCACCAATGTCAATGTACTGAGCACATGCTCAACAGGCAATACACATATGCTACATACAGAGTCAGGTCTGTGCAATATGCCCTGGACACGTATGCCAGGCAGGTGACACTCCTACCAAGAGCCAGCTACAAACGTTGATTCTCAACCTCAATATGCCAAGCCATGAAACTAGCTGTGGGCCAGTGTAAGTGAGCAGGCAGACGCATTACAGGAGTTACAGACATCCAAATATGTGCAGAAGAAGGATGTTTATTGTACAGACAGGTTGCGGAACACTAGAGGCACAGGTCACATGTCATAGAAAAAGGACAGACCACACACCTTGCCATGAAGGATTACATGTCAAGACTGATCACACATACATTGAGAGTATGCAGATATGTCCTTGTTTTGAAACTCCGTGTCGATGCATACATACACACCTTACGTCGGATTACACATGTGTGCTGGTGTGCGTAACAGTGTGCCATGCCCATCTACACACAGACACATGTTGGTTGCAGCAACTGCAGATGCATTTGACCAAACACCTACAGCAAACCTATGGGAACACATGACACACACATGACATAGTTACAGCGTGCAACGCGGGCATTCACTTGTCAGGGGTAATATTCCGTGTACCTGGCATCAGGGGACATTTGCAGGTGACGGTGACTGTGCCATGCCAGTGACGCATGGCTCACCAAGTCTATACTACATGCACACATGTCAAAGGTGTGAAGGGGATGTGTGGCACATAGGGCACCATCACACATGACATGTGTACACAGCTCATCATACTTTAATTACCTTCACACCTCAGGAGTATAGTGCCACATCACAGCCTGACCCACCTGTGCCCGACACATGTAGTACTGCACAGACAAAGCCTTGATGTCCAGCCTTGGCCAAGTATGACAGCTCAATTCCTTTCTGTGTGCCGCCTGTAACCACTGTCAGGTGTGAAACGCACCGTACATACGCTCTGAGGGCGTGTGTAGGGTCCCTATCACTATGGGAGTGCTGCCGTAGGCGTACGCCATAGTAATATGGACCGTACACGCGTGTGTACGGTCCCTATCACTATTGGAGTGCTGCTGCTGGAGCAGAGTTTTCTGTTTGAAAATTCGCTGGCTTTTGAAGCTCTGGCATGTCTATTTGTCATATTAATTTTATTAATTACTAGCAATTAATTATTTGTCTTGTGCAAGTGCGTTTATATTAATCAATCCGTTTGTCCTAACAAGAGAGAGTTACACGTGGGTGCGCATAAATGTGCTGTTTAAAAATAACGTGCGTGTTTTCATGTTTAAACGTTGCTATGTGCTGTTTATTTTTGAGCACAAAATGCTTTCCGAATTAATGCTTTTCTATGTTGCAAGTGCTAGATAGATGCATACACATAAGGGTATTAGTGGGGTTAACACTGTTTAATTACTATGCTGTGGTAACGTTGTTTTTGTTTCTTTTAATTAAGATGGTCTATTGAGGCCTATGATGGGCTAGAAAAGATGGCCGATTTGTAAGCCTGGTTGTGATTTATAATATGAAAACTGTGACGAGGGAGACCCCTGCTGGAAATGGTCCTGAAGCTAACTGACCATGGTCCTTGCTTGCTTGTTTGAAAACTTTCCATGAGGACAGCAGCAGTTTTGGGAGATCTCCAAGTGAAATGAAAATGTCCTTGGCAGCCTTGGGAAACAAAGGAGCCTTAGAGAAAAACTCTGAACTGTGGCTCGATTGCCGAGGAGAAGTAGAACTAATAAGATACATTTTTTATTTCTTGGTTCCTGTTCCGTAGTCTTTATTATGTGAACTTTTCCTGAGCGGAGATTTTCAAATGTAGCGATGTTACATCCTTTCCTTCTCGCTCTGCTCAGCAGGTCCGGCGGACATTACAACCTTTTTTATGTTTCCAATGTATCTTTCCATTGTTTTAGACACTATAAGAAATGTTAGCCTAGAGAGGGTTTTTTGCCACTTGCCATTTTGCCTTTGCCGCGTACCGAATCTGCGTTGCTGAGGATCGATGCTGAAGGGACTTCGTCTTGAGAGACATTTACCGAGAGACTTGTCCTGACCCGTTCTGACATTTAGCTAGAATAGGTAACTATGAGAAAATGATTTACTCTGATTGATTTCCTTTGACTAATTTTAGATAAAGCGATATAATTTTAAACATGGTGTTGGATATTCTTTCTTGTCAATTATTGGGTTTACATTTTTGATCATTGCTGTATATGTTGTATAGATTATGTTTAAGGACAGTCACAAAAACCAGGTCTTATCGACCTCGATATAGATGCAGGGTGATTAGGAGTTTTCTTTCCACAGGTTTATTGCTGGTAGAGTATATGAGCGTATGTTAGTGTAGTGAAATGGGCCCTAGCGTATGATGTATGCATGTGCGTGTAACTGTGAGATTACTCTATCCGTGGCAGTGGGAATATTATACACACCCTGATCTCTATCAATTTCCTGGTAGCAGAGGATGGTTTTGATGATTGTCTTGATCTGATAAGATTGCTTGTACATTAGTTTATTGATTATTGATTATTGGTTCATGTTGGTATATGTACTAATACTATATGTTGGAGTCGTAATGTTGAGTTATATGTAGTGCTTCTGGAACTTGGAAGCTGTAGCAGTTCCGTAGTAGGGCAGAGGGAAGTATATGCTGCTCTCGGGAAAGACGGAATTGTAAGGAATAACGTGTGACAATTGAAGTTGCGCGTCACATTGTCTGGGTTCGGAATCAGTGACATCGTCGTATGTTACTATTAGATATTTCTGGTATATAAGGAGTGTGTATGATAGTGAAGGTTATCTGTGAAACTCTGGTCTTAAGTCCCAGGGATCCGTAAGGATTTCCGTTAAAGCTTATCGCGGGAGGAGTAATAGGTATTTTCTGAGCTTGTTTGAAGAACTGGGCAAAGAAAGCTTGCTTAGTTGATGTATGTTATAATTCTGTATTGGGACAGATTGTGCGCTGTTCTCGGGAAGCAGGATTCTGTGCGTATGTACTATATTTTCTTGTATGAATGTGCGTGGATGCATATACATTTATTGACTGTAAGACTCTTTGGATAAGTCCTAGAGGAAACGGTTAGGAGATGTATGAAAGTTTGTTGACTCTTGAGAAATAGACTCTCTTTTACTATTCTGTGGTTAGCGAAGCAGACAATGGAGATGTTTTTTATGTTGTAACTAATAGATTTTGTAGAAATTTTGACACGAAGTCTACTGAAAAGATTTTGTAAAGGAGGGGTAGACGAGTGACAGAAGACAGGAGACAAGCGACTGCAGCGACTGTTGACGTCAGAAAGACCGCGCTCTGATTGGATGGTAGATCAGAATAGGGTTCGCGCTAGGATTGGTGCGTTAGTGTGAGCCGCGCAAGGATTGGAAGGGCTATTTAGTGACGTAGACGTTCCAGGATTGGTGCATTAGTGTGAATCGCGCTGCAATTGGTTGAAAAATTCGTATTGTATATTTATAATACGGAAAGAGTAGAGAGTTTTTTTTGGTAAACGCTAAAATGTATTACCAAGAAGAGAAAAAGAAGAAAACATTTTTTGGTAAAATTAAAAAGTGGTTTAGCAAGGATAAAGATGTTAAAACAAGAGAGGGTGAGTTGTTACCTCCACCGAAAACACCTGCATCCTTCATGGCTGCAAGACATGGGTTTCATACCTGTATATGGTTGGAGAATTGGGTTAGGTATACTAAAGAAGATGGTGTTCTAGCATTTCCAGAACATGGTTCATTTAATCTAGCCGTGTTGAGAAATTTACGGGAAAAGATGCTATGTCTAGACCCGAAACCGAGACCTACACAGTTCGAGGCTTTAGTGGAATGGGAAGAGGAAGTACATGAGAGAGAAAAACAGAGATCTGGAGGGTACTATAGGTACATGTTTGGGAGGAGACATGATCGTGAGACTCATCATGATCGAATGAAAAGGTGGCGAGATGTTAGTATGTCAGAGGGATTATATCCGATGAGAACAGTTGAAGGAGGAGCAGAAAGGGTTCCTGAGTCAGAAATGAGAAAATATGGAGTTAATGAGTATGAGGATGAGGTCTTGAATGACATGATTTACAAGAGACCACCTCCATATAGACCAGAACCGGATAAAAGTACACCAGTTGTTTCTCCGATAAGAGATATAGTGTGTGTTAGTGAGACAGAAAATGAGACACCTGAGGTAAGAAGTGATCATTACCTTGATGAGAATGCCAGACAATTAGCCAGAACTACAACAGAGTTGACAGAGAAGATTAGGGAGTTAACGAAGAATCTAGAAGCTGTTACGGTGCCTGTAACAATAGGTCCGGTTATGCCTGTGTTTGACAAACAGAGGACAGGTGAGAATGGACTGGTGATTCCATATGTTGGGAATAATCTGACAAATTCAGTTGGTCCTTCAGGAGATTCAGGCAAAAGAGCAGAAAGAAGTGACCTGAGACAATCAAGACATGACATATGTAGTGAAATATTGGATGCTAGTGAAGCTAGTTGTTCAGGGATGCCAATTTTAGAACCGCAAAAGAGAGTGGTTCCAGTGAGAAAAACTGCTGAAATAACAGTTGATGATTTGAATGATTGGATGAAGGTTCTACAGAAAAAGGATAAAGATTCACAAGTAATTGATGTAGCTAGGTTACGTGTAGAACTAGAAGAGCTTGTTACAGGAACAGTTCCAACAGAGATTCTGAAGAGTCATCATGATGGTGAATTAATGTTCATGTGTAAAAATATTACCTGGAGAGCAAGAAATACACATGACAGGCTAAGAGCAATAGCGAATGAGCAGGGAGTTGACATTGATAAAGTGAAAGCTTTACAAAGAACTTACAGGATGGATTTTACAGAGAAGGATATTGAGAATTTGAATGCTACTGGTAGAACCGGACAGATTAAGGAAATGGTAGCATTATTGCGAAGATGGGGTGATGTAGAAAAGTGGAAGGATAGGTGGTACAAGAAAAGAGATGAGGCTGAAGATAGAACAACTTATTCAGCATTTCCAGTGAGAGAAAAGGAGAAACCAGTGGATAATTATCCTATGAGAGAAATACCTGGAGGAGGATATGTACATGTTCCATGGACCAGACAGGATATTTTATCATTCACGAATGATTTCCCTCGATTGAGAGAAAAGCCCGTCGAGTGGTATAGGCAGGTAGATAGGTTTGTGAAATTGTCAAAAGTGCTGTGGGTTGACCTGAATAGTCTGTTTGATATAATTGTTCCAGCAGACTTGTGGACTGAGTGTAAAATAGTTGTGAGTTGGCCTACTGAGGAATATCCAAGAGACCCAAGAACAGGGGCACCAGATCCAGAGGTAATGAGAAAGTATGATCAGGTGATGGTATATCTGAAGAGTAAAGTTCCTGCAAAAGAGACAGACTGGGTAAAGATAGATCGAACACAACAGGAAGCGAAAGAATCAGTTCATGCTTTTTACGAGAGGCTGATACTGGCATTTAAACAATTCAGTGGAGATGAACACCTGGGTGACAAAGATTTGAGTCATTTTGTATACAGATTTGTATATGGCCTTAGACCTGAAATTGGTGAGAGAATTCGTGAGCACACAGTGGATTGGCAGAGTAAGAAAGTAGATGAGATCCTGAGGCATGCAAAATACTTCAGTGATGAAATTGAAGCAAAACAAAGAAAGCTGAAAGAGAAAGCAATGTGGGCACAAGTGAAAGTTGCGGAAAGACAGGAAGCACAGTTAGTGGAACAAGCGAATAATCCAGGAAACAATGCAGGGAATAGACCTAGATATGCAGGGAAAGGAAAGGGAAGTCTTGAGGAAGCGAAAAAAAAGTTTCCTTGTCACAACTGTGGCCAATTGGGGCATTGGAGATCGGAATGTCCTAATCCACCATTAGTAAGTAATGAAAATAAACCCTTAAATCAACAGGTGCAGAACGAAGGAAATAATCAACAGCAGCAACAACAGAAAGTTGTGAGACAGCAGAGTCAAGAGCCAAAACCGCCCTTGCCGCAGAATAGAGGGTTACAAAAGTATAATCAGGATTCAGGATTCTACAATGATGAGCAGGTAAACAAACCAAGACGTTCTAACAAAGTACAACAGTACTTGTTAAAGAGTGAAGGGAGTGAATCTGAGGGTGATTATTGACGGTGCCGAGGAGAGGAAGAAGAGTGCATACTTGGTGCAACTCTAGAAATAGACCAGGCAGGACCATTTGTGGATGGGAAAATAAATGAGGAGAGTGTTACTTTTTTGGTAGACACAGGTGCGACAAGATCAACTGTCAGGTCAACAGATGTTAGAAATCTTCCTCTCTCGGATGAAGCGATCCAAGTAGTTGGTGTAGCCAATACGCAAATCAGAACACGTCTTACTGAACCTGTAAGAGTACAGATAGGGAAATTTTCAGATATGCACAGATTTATCATCTGTGACACGAGTCCAGTGAACCTATTGGGTAGGGACTTGTTGTGCAAAATGAACTGTACAATTTTTTGTACACCGGATGGAATAGCCTTTGAGACACCAGATGAAGATGTTTTGTACCGAGTGACTCTAGAGAATAGAGAAAGTGAGTTAATTGGTGCATTTGCTGTGTTTAATCCGGAGGATTTGCCTCGAGAGCTGAGAGACACAGTGAAAAGGGCAGTTTGGGATTTTACTGGAGAGGATGTGGGATTGATGAATAATGTAGATCCAGTGAAAATTGCAGTGAAAGAGGGAATTACATATCCTAACATTCCTCAATACAAAATGACACCAGAAATAATTGAAGGAATAACTCCTATAATTGAGAAAATGATTCAGCAAGGAGTCCTGAGAGAACTACTGAGTAGTCCGTGTAATTCACCGATAATGGGACTAAAAAAGCCCAATGGGAAATTCAGGATTGTACAGGATTTGAGAAAAGTTAATCAAATTGTGGTGGCATGTTGTCCTATTGTGCCAAATCCATCAGTGATCCTGTATCAAATTCCACATGATGCTGAGTGGTATACAGTGATTGATTTGTGTCATGCGTTCTTTTCAATTCCATTGCATCATGATAGCCAGCCGATTTTTGCATTTAGGTTTGGCCAGCGTATCTTAGCATGGTGTCGTATCCCACAGGGGTATACGGAGAGTCCTTCGATATTCAATCAGTTATTGAAGAAATCGTTGGAAAGTTTGATCATGCCCGAGAGTTCAGTGCTAGTGCAGTATATTGATGACCTACTGGTGGCATCAAAGACACGTGAAGCTTGTGAAGTAGATACCATAGCTTTACTGAATCATCTGGCAGATGGAGGGTTAAAGGTATCTCCAGCCAAATTGCAATTTTGCAAGAAAGAGGTGCATTATCTTGGACACAATATTGAAAAGGGTCTGAGAAAAGTGACTGATGACAGGATCAGAATAATCAGAGAAATGAAAGCTCCAAAAACCCAGAGAGAAGTGAGAATGTTCCTGGGTATGGTGGGTTATTGTCGTCAGTGGATAGTTAATTTTTCGCTGATAGCAAAGCCATTGATTAGACTGACAAAAAGTGAAATGACAGATCCATTGGATCTAGATGCAGAACAAATGGCAGCATTTGAAGAGCTCAAAAATAAAATGTGTGAGGCTCCAGCCTTGGGTATGCCTGACTATGAGAAAGAATTTGAGTTGTACTGCAGTGAGAGGAATGGATGTGCACTTTCAGTGTTAATTCAGAAACATGGATTACTGAGAAGGCCTATTGCGTACTTCTCATCGACACTTGACCCTGTAGCTGTGGGTTTACCAGGTTGTCTGAAATCTGTGGCAGCAACATGCAGAAGCCTGGAACAGAGTGAGGGAATCATAATGGGATATCCTGTAAGGGTATTCGTACCTCACAATGTGGCAATTCTTTTGACAAGAAGCAGAACTCAGTACATGTCACATAGTCGGTTGACTAAATATGAAAAAGTGATTCTGGGAGCATCAAATGTGACTCTCGAGAGATGTGTAAATGTGAATCCAGCGACACTTTTGCCAGATATTGAAAATGTGGGTGTGAAGATGGAAGTTGATCATGATTGTTTGGATGTGTTGGATTACTGTACAAAACCGAGACCAGACATAAGGGATCTACCCTTGGATGAGAGTGATCATGTGTTGTTTGTGGATGGATCATGCCTGAGAAATGATAATGGTGTGCTATGCGCAGCATATGCGGTATGCAAAGTTTCAGAGGTCATGGAAGCATCACCATTGAAAGGAGTGAAATCTGCGCAAGTTGCTGAATTGGTGGCATTGACAAAAGCTTGCGAAATTGGGAAAGATTTGAGGACAACTGTAATGACTGATAGTCAGTATGGATTTGGAGTGGTGCATGATTTTGGCCAGCTTTGGCTACAAAGAGGTTTCTTGACATCGGGTGGAACTCCGATAAAGAATGCTGAAATGATTGGTAAATTGCTTGAGGCGATACAGCTGCCTAAGGAGTTAGCAGTTGTAAAATGTGCTGCCCATGGACAAGGGGAGGATTTTATAACGGTCGGAAACCGTTATGCCAACGATGTTGCGCAATACTGTGCCAAGACAAATCAGTCCATCAATCGGGACAGAGAGGGGGAAATGTCTTTACTCTCTGTGATGTTTACTAATGTCTTAGAGACCTGGGATGAAGTGAAACAGTTGCAAGATGAGGCAGGAGAGGAAGAGAAAAAAGATTGGATTAAGGCAGGATGTGCTCCAAGAGAAACAGACCATGTTTGGGTCTACAGAGATGGCAGACCAGTAATGCCCAACTCCATCTTGTCGTCAATGGCAAGGATGTATCATGGCCAGGGACATTTGGGGAGGGATGCGATGGTTAGGTCGTTCAAGCAGACCTGGTACAATGCAAAGTTCAGGACAATTGCAGAAAGCATCTGTCAAAGGTGTTTAGTTTGTCAGCAATTTAACACTGGAAAAAAGACAGTGGTGAGTCTGGGGACAATAGGCAGAGAAGGAGGTCCTTTTACAAGAATGCAGATTGATTTCATTGAAATGCCCCAAGTAAACAGACTGAGGTATGTTTTAGTGGTAGTCAGTTTGTTTTCAAGGTGGGTGGAAGCTTACCCGACTAGAAGAAATGATGGATTAACAGTGGCAAAGTTACTGTTAAGGGAGTTGATTCCTAGGTACGGGTTTCCAGTAACAGTTGAGTCTGATAGAGGTGGACACTTTCAAAATGAGCTTATGGGTTTGATTTGTGAAGCATTGAAAATACAGCAGAAGCTACATTGTGCATACCGACCAGAGGCTTCTGGTGTGGTTGAGCAGATTAATGGCACAATCAAGAATAGGATTGGAAAAATGTGCTTAGCCACTGGCATGAAATGGCCAGACGTTTTACCTCTAGTTCTGATGACTATGAGATCTACTCCAGATAGAACTACTGGTTTGAGTCCGCACGAAATAATAATGGGACGTGCAATGCGCCATGCATTCGTGCCTGTCAATAAGTTGGTGACAATAACTGATGACATGATTTTGGATTACTGTAAAGGCCTGGCTGACGCAGTTTATTCTGTGTTTCACCAGGTTGGAGAAGAAGCTACCACACTTGAGAAGAAGCAAGCCCATGATCTGAGTCCAGGAGACTGGGTGAGGATAAAAGTTCACAGAAGAAGAAATTGCTTGGTTCCAAGGTGGGGAAGGCCAAGACAAGTTATTCTGACTACGACGACTGCAGTAAAGTGTGCTGGAGTGAGACACTGGGTACATGCAAGTCATACTCTGAGAGTTCCAAACCCAAAAGAAGGGACTGGTAAAGAGTATTTTGAAGAGTCAGATTCCAGTGATGATGAAGATACAGAATCAGTGAGGAAAGAAGCAGGAAAAGCTTCGAATGAATCACTGCGAGTATCAGAGAGAAGATCAGATTCTGTAAGAGAGCCTGAAGTTTCAAAAAGCAGTGAAGGAAAAAGAAAAGAAAAAAGAAATTTCACAGAGACTACTCCTGAATCAGAAGAGGAGGAGATTGAAGAACCACTTGAGATTATACTTGAAGAAGTAGGGTCAGAAGAAGATAGAGAGGGACAGATTGCGGAAGACCCCCGAGGAGGTGTAGGGAACATTCTTGATGAGCCAGGTGAAGGGACAAGTAGACAGCAAGAAGATTGCGTGTCGGAGACTCGAGGAGGGACAAAAGTAGGGAGATCTCAAACAGTGGTGAAAAAATCTGTGGAAAAGAAGAAAGCTGCTGGAAAACGGAAACAAGAGGCACTTGAAACAGATGATGAGAATGAACAAACAGAGGGTCGAGTTCTGAGAAAGAGAACTTGGATTGGAGAAAGAAGTAATAAAGAAATAAAGCCGAAAAAGGTGTTAAGAGGAGATCGTTGGCCTAACAACAGAGTTAAGAGGCTGAGATACAGAATAATAAGAGCAAACATATCGAAAGCTGAACAAGTGAATGAAGTATCGAGTCAAAGTTCAAAAGCTGAAGGAGAAGAATCAAAGGAGTCAAAAGAACCAGTGGAAATAAAAAGAGTAAGAAGACCCAACCAAAAGTACAGATCACCGGAATGGTCTTATGTGGCACTGTCTGAAGGAGGAAAAGAAGAAACAGTGACTCGAGATAATCCGGAAGAGATCTTGAGAGAAGTGGTTGAGGAAGATACTGGTGAAATTCTGAAAGTACTCTTGACTGACATTGGAGAAGAGTCGAGTACTGAGGATTTTGATGTCGGAGATCTAATACAATTTGATGTTGAAGAAATTGAAGTGAAGAATGACAAGTATCCAAACTGAATAAAGGAAGGATTCACTTGGATTAAGTGAACAAAAAGATCATTTGGAAAAACTGAAAGCTGAAGAATTGCTGAAGAATTGAAGAAGTTCCAACAGTAGTGGAGTAGTAGAGGCTAAACTAAAGTAGTAAAATGGCTAACATAGATGTGCCTTCTTTAAGAGGTGGTGTAGGATGTGCTGCTGCTGTACTGGATTATTAATGCTTCTATGGGGTGTTTTAATTTTGTTAGTTACTTTTAAAGTAGAGTTTGAGATGCATACAGAGAATGTGACAAATATAGAGAAGAATTCACAAAAAGTAGTTCCAATTAGAATTAGTAATACTTACATACACAAAGATAGGTCAATTAATAACTTTTCTAGTAATGTTTTTTCAAAATTGTTATATGAATATGTGAAAACAATGGAAGTAAGGGATTGCTACGTCTGTATGCAATTACCTGCATCCGTTTCAGAGGGTGTTACTTATCACCATTTACCAGCTACATATGGTATTTCCTGTAGTATTTTAAGTAGTGTTTTTTATTTGTTAGGGAAAGTAGATTATAAGATGTCTAACAGAGATAGTATTTTTGGGCACTTGCCAATGAACAAAGAGCTGAATCCAGCTAAAGAAGCTAACACTTTTGGTGAGATTTTTATTGAAGAAAAAGGATTAACATTAGATTACATTTTTAAGAATAATTTAACTTGCAGTTTGAAAGGAGAGGAGAAAGCTTTCCTGGATATGGTAGAAGAAAGGAGATTGAACATGCAGGAAAAAGCAGGAAAATATAAAGTGAGTGAGACAATTTGGGACATTGAGATGGGAAAAGAGTTGAAGAATGGGGCTAGTCCAACTTTAGCTTTAGATGCACCACAGAAAGGTAAACTTTGCATTACAAGAAGGAAATCCCAATATGATACATATTTTGTTGGGACTAGTGAGTGCCATGATACATACTTCATTGCAACAGGTTGGGGTTTCAGAGGTGGAGAAGATACAATTTTTCCAGGAGTATATTATGTTTGTGGGAATAAGGCTTATTACAAGTTGCCTGACCATTGGTATGGCACGTGTTATGTGGGCCTGGTTTTTCCAAAGATTTTTCATATAGATAAAATAACAGATGTAGAACATATTAATTTACTAATGCGTTTTAAGAGAGAAACTTGGTCTGAAATAGTGGGTGACATTTTTGGGGTTTTGATTCCAGCAGTGGGAATTTCTTTGAATGCTTATGGAATTCGGAAACTGTCCACAGTGGTTGATCGCTTATCGACAAATACCGCTGGAGGGTTTCTTTTGGTGAATACGGAATTAAGTGCCGTACGTGCCATGTCTATGCAAAATCGACTTGCCCTTGATATTCTATTGGCCAAGGAGGGTGGAGTCTGTGGAATGCTGAAAGTTCAACATTGTTGCACTTACATTCCAGACGAAAGCAAAGACCTGAAGGTCTATATCAAAAATATTACTGATTTGCATGAAGAATTAGTACCACTTGAAGCTGAAAATTTATGGACTAAAATAGCTAATAAAATGATAGCTGTTAAGGATTTTATTGCAAAAATAGGTAGTACTATTATAGGTAGAATATTGTTTCCTTTAACTTGTATAATTGTTGCTTTATTGATAATAAGATTGGTGTGTGTGTGTTGTAAAAACAGGGGAGGGAGGAAGAAATTGAATAAAGAAAAGAAAAATAAGAGGTTGAAAAGAGAACCTCAAGAAATTGAATTAGAAGAATTAAGGGAGAGTGTTTACTTAGAGACAAAAAGGGATGATGAAAGAGTGACTGGTGTGTAATGTTGTGTAAGGGGAAAAAGACATTTCCAATTTCTCCTAAAATGGGACTAAATTTTCGCTAATTTTTTTTTGGGTTTATTTGGTGATAAAATCACCAAAGGGGGGATTGCTGGAGCAGAGTTTTCTGTTTGAAAATTCGCTGGCTTTTGAAGCTCTGGCATGTCTATTTGTCATATTAATTTTATTAATTACTAGCAATTAATTATTTGTCTTGTGCAAGTGCGTTTATATTAATCAATCCGTTTGTCCTAACAAGAGAGAGTTACACGTGGGTGCGCATAAATGTGCTGTTTAAAAATAACGTGCGTGTTTTCATGTTTAAACGTTGCTATGTGCTGTTTATTTTTGAGCACAAAATGCTTTCCGAATTAATGCTTTTCTATGTTGCAAGTGCTAGATAGATGCATACACATAAGGGTATTAGTGGGGTTAACACTGTTTAATTACTATGCTGTGGTAACGTTGTTTTTGTTTCTTTTAATTAAGATGGTCTATTGAGGCCTATGATGGCCTAGAAAAGATGGCCGATTTGTAAGCCTGGCTGTGATTTATAATATGAAAACTGTGACGAGGGAGACCCCTGCTGGAAATGGTCCTGAAGCTAACTGACCATGGTCCTTGCTTGCTTGTTTGAAAACTTTCCATGAGGACAGCAGCAGTTTTGGGAGATCTCCAAGTGAAATGAAAATGTCCTTGGCAGCCTTGGGAAACAAAGGAGCCTTAGAGAAAAACTCTGAACTGTGGCTCGATTGCCGAGGAGAAGTAGAACTAATAAGATACATTTTTTATTTCTTGGTTCCTGTTCCGTAGTCTTTATTATGTGAACTTTTCCTGAGCGGAGATTTTCAAATGTAGCGATGTTACATCCTTTCCTTCTCGCTCTGCTCAGCAGGTCCGGCGGACATTACAACCTTTTTTATGTTTCCAATGTATCTTTCCATTGTTTTAGACACTATAAGAAATGTTAGCCTAGAGAGGGTTTTTTGCCACTTGCCATTTTGCCTTTGCCGCGTACCGAATCTGCGTTGCTGAGGATCGATGCTGAAGGGACTTCGTCTTGAGAGACATTTACCGAGAGACTTGTCCTGACCCGTTCTGACATTTAGCTAGAATAGGTAACTATGAGAAAATGATTTACTCTGATTGATTTCCTTTGACTAATTTTAGATAAAGCGATATAATTTTAAACATGGTGTTGGATATTCTTTCTTGTCAATTATTGGGTTTACATTTTTGATCATTGCTGTATATGTTGTATAGATTATGTTTAAGGACAGTCACAAAAACCAGGTCTTATCGACCTCGATATAGATGCAGGGTGATTAGGAGTTTTCTTTCCACAGGTTTATTGCTGGTAGAGTATATGAGCGTATGTTAGTGTAGTGAAATGGGCCCTAGCGTATGATGTATGCATGTGCGTGTAACTGTGAGATTACTCTATCCGTGGCAGTGGGAATATTATACACACCCTGATCTCTATCACTGCCGTAGGCGTACGCCATAGTAATACGGACCGTACACGCGTGTGTAGGGTCCCTATTGTAGGAGAGTAGGGTCTGCTTTCTATGTTCACCCCCACTTTTTGCTTTTGCTTTACTGGTTTTCGACTTAGATGTGGCTGTGGGCCTGCTAATCAGACCCACAGCCCTGCTGTTCTCTCTCTAAATTGATACTATGTACTTTAGGTGCATAACCCATTTGGATAGGATCACCTTATTGGTCCCTGTACAGTGTACCTTAGGTACCCAGGGCATAGGTGTACCCTAGGCCTACCAGGGGCTGCAGCATGTATTATGCCACCCCTGGCCTGGCCTTCCATTATGACACAACTGGCTGATCACTCAGCTGGGGCAAGGTCGTGTAATCACTCCTTGCTTAGGTGTAGTATTCCTATACCTAACTTACATATAGACACATGTGTACCTATCAGCCACTCCTATGGCAGGCCTTAACAATCCTGGAGGCAGAGTGCTTGGTAACATGTGAGATGGTGCTCTAGCATGAGCTGAGCCTGTCTGCAGCTTTCGGAACCATGTCCTTATAGCTGTTCTATGATATAGCCTACCATATACTCTTAAAGTGCCTTATAATCTTAAACGGTTATGGTAACTATGGTTTGGCTTTATCAAAACATGTCGTGTAAGGTGTCTAACACTTTGGAATAATACCCCCATCCCATTTCTGGGGATGAGGATATTATCCCTCCCTTCTAGAGGGAGAAGACATGTTGTAACCTACTTACCCGGTTAAAGTTAACCAGAGCCCCAGCATCACAAAATGGATGCTGCTGCCACAGACACGAGTCTGACCTCCTGCTGCTGGGAGTGATCCCGGCAAGGGACGCTTGGACAATAGGTTTCCTGCCTTGGGAGGTGCGAGCACCACCCCAGACAGGCCTTAGTGTATCGGGGCAGGGAGGGATGAAAAGAATGAGACATACCTGGGTCACACAAGGTGTCCCGTGCATAGTCCAGTTCAAACCGGTGCTGGGGCACTCCAGCCCCAGTCCTGGCGCGAAACTGGACAAAGGGAAGGGGGTGTAACCACCCCCCTCCCAGGTCCCACCCATAAGGCGTGACCTAGCAGGTAACCCAGCCTCCCAGATTAGTATAAGAGTGGTAGCTGGGCCCCAGGAGATTAGATTATCCTGAACCTGCAACTTGAACAGAAACTCTGGACCTTCGACATTCGACGAAAGAAGAAGACTGAAGAATCTCCCTTGTGGCCAAGGAGTGGCTACCCTGTGCAAACAGGCACCATCAAGAGACTACCCTTTGCTTTGCTGAAGTTCTACGAGGGACCGGCTACAGAGCCCGACCAGAGCCTTGACTTCCAGACTTCTGCGACCCTGATCCACATCCACAGCCGAGCTGAGATCCGTGGAGGCGACGAGAGACGTGGGACCAGCTACCTGGGAAAAGTGGCTAGTATCTTCCAGCGCAGCTTCTGAGGCACCCTCGAAGTTGTGCACCGGGGATTGAGAAGCCCCAACCCCAAGCACCATCTGCACCGAAGATCAGCCCCCCACACTCCACAAGTCCTGCGTGGGGCCCTTCTGCATTTTCCTGCTTGCCGCGTCTGTCTGGTTGCTTGCCCGTTGGCTAGTGGCCTGTGGGACGACGCACCCTGAAATCTTCACTGCTGGTTTGGCTCCTCCAGACTGGCTCCCGCTTCCTTGCAAAAGAGAAGCACCCCAGACCTTCCTGGTCTGCACCAGAAGCAAGTCCTCCGTTCTTCGTGGGTTCCGCTTGCCAAGGCTTGGTGAGTCCTAGTTCGACTTCGACGCCGCCGACAGCAAGAGCCTTTGTGGGACAGCTCGCCTCCTGGTCCTGGTCGTCCTCGACGTCTCCTGGTACCCGTGGCTGCAGCGACAAGCTTCACCTTTCACCTGCAATCTTCACGACATCGCCTGGTTCCTTCCTGGTTCCACGTGGTCACTGGCTAGTGACCTTGACTCTGTCCCGTCTGCTTGCAGGTATCCTCTCTTCTTGATCCCAGCCTTGGGATCCACCGGACACTCTTCACTGACTGCCTGTCAGCAACTTTCCTTCAGGCATCCATAGAAGTCCACGACGAAACCCGACGCAAGTTCACACCTATGCACCCGCAGCCCGTGGGCTAGGTAACTTGGGTACTTCGGTGCTCACAAGGGTAGTGACTATCCTAGGGTCTAGTTTCCGAGTCTCGACTCTCTAGCTGCTTCAGAAGTGTCCTTAAACTGTTAATTTCTAACTGCTAGTAATTCTATCGACTTTTACGCATTACGCGTGAGTGTTTCCACTCTGCACCTGAATCCCGTGGGCCTCCCACTTCCTAACTGTTGCTAGTGTAGTGTAGCCCCAGCGATTCCCTAGGCCTAGGCCTATCCTATTTCCGTGACAGTGGTCCTTATAACACTTCTTTAGTATATGGTTTGCGTGGCCCCTAGGGCCTAACTGTATTACTTACCTGTGTGACTTAATGTATGCTTAAATAAGACTGTGTTGTACTTACCTCTAATCTCATAAAGAGTGCTGAGGGTTTGACTAGAATAAATACACTTTATTTTATATATATATCTGTTGTGGTGTCCTTTAATTTGGTATTCAAGGGATTATATATGGTATCACAGCTGGCTTCACATGCCATTCAGAGTTTAGCCTAAGACTGCTCTTGTCCATGCTACCACTAGGATAGCTGGTCTATAAGGTTGACTTTACAACCAATCACCATAAGGGTTGTTTGGACTGATATAAGGTGTACACTAGAACTAGTGACATCATACATCAGGCCAACTTCTCACATTGGTGAGCAGCGGTTGGGATCTGAGCTTGCTGTTGTAATACCATTGTAATCTTGAGATACTAAATTGAAAGATCACACAGATATTGTTTAGGTACATATAACATAGATTATAATACTTAAGTCCTACTGGACTTAGTGGTTGTAGGTTGAAGGGAGTACCACACCCTGACTACAACTACCAGAGAGGTTTAGTAGAAACAACTAGTGTAGGTAGGTGCACACACCACACCCTCACTAGATCATGTCTCTGGGAGGAGATCAAGTAGATGCTCTCTCAGGAGGGGCAGGTCTGAAGAAGACCCCCTCTAGATATGATACCCTAACTTTTCAGGAGATGAGTCAATTGTGTACCTCCAGAAAGTTAAAACAGGGTGCAAACCCTACCCTCCTTCAGCTAGTACAACTCCTAGAGGAGTATGATACTTTTAGGGCCTCACAGGCCACTACCCTAGGTACAAAGGAGGGTCTACCCACCACAGATGAGTCAGATGGGACTTCAGATGAAGAGGTAGACAGCCAGGGCCAAGTAGGAAGACCTAGCCAGGCTAACCTAAGCTTACATGGGAGTTTGCATGGGGTCCTCCCATACAGACCCCCAAGTGGGCTTACCCAGAGAAGCAGGAGAGACAGATCCCCTTCAAGGGAATCCATCCACTCCCATGTCTCTAGCATCTCTAATGCTTCCTCTCACAGGGGAATGACTTCCCCTGAGAGAAAGGAGCATGAAGCCAGAATGAGGGAAGCTAATCTGAGGATTCAGAGGGAAGAACTTGCCCTTGCCAAGGAGAAGCTCGCTCTGGCTAGAGAGCAAACGTTAAGTGGGTCAGAACCCACTGGTGGCAGCAATATCCCTAAGGATAGAGACAGGCACTATGATAATAGAAACCTGAGCAAGATTGTCCCTCCCTACAAGTGTGGGGATGACATCCACAAATGGATAACTGCTTTGGAGAGAGCTTGCAAAGTACAGCAGGTACCCCAAAGTCAGTGGGCAGCTATCTTGTGGCTCTCCTTCTCTGAGAAAGGTAGAGACAAGCTCCTCACAGTTAGTGATGAGGATGCAGACAATTACACTGTCCTGAAGAGTGCTCTAATTGATGGGTTTGGCCTAACCACTGAACAATACAGGTTGTTGTTCAGGGATACCCAGAAGACACAGACTCAGGACTGGACTGACTTTGTAGATTGTGCCACTAAGGCTCTGGAAGGCTGGCTAGTGGGAAGTAAGGTTAAGGACTATACAGGATTGTATAATTTGATCATGAGAGAAGAAATCCTTAACAACTGTCAAAACCAGCTACTGCATCAACACCTGATTGATTCTGATCTGACTTCTCCCCAAGAATTGGGAAAGAAGGCAGATAGATGGGTCATGACTAGAGTTAAACAGAAAAACCAGAACCAGGGCGGTGATCAGAAAAAGGCAGACCAGAAGGGTACTGATCAGAAACAAAAAGACCAGAAGTCTTCACCAGGCCCCCAAAAGGCTCAGGGGGAGGGTGGTCCCAAAAAGGGTAAAAAGAAAGATGGCCAAAAGAAACCATGGTGCAACTATTGTAAGTCCAACTCACATTGGTTTAGTGAGTGCACCAAAAAGGATAAGCCCCCAGCCACCATTGCCCCTAAGGCAACTGTACCCCCTAGTCCAGCTGTAAGTGGTGGTTCCCAGCAAAAGGGTGTAGTAGGGTTAACCCTGGGAACTGAGGAGGATTCTGGCCTAGTCAGAATACCTACTCAGGCTGTTCTGATCTGTGATGGGGACTTAGCTTTGTCCTCTACTATAGGCCCCAGTAACCTGGGCAAGTACAGACAGACTCCTTTTATCAACCAAAGAATGGCTCAGGCCTACAGGGACATTGGGGCTAGTGTCACAATGGTGACACCTGCCTTTGTGGACCCTGGACAGATCATACTAGGTGAGAATTACCTAGTGACCAACGCTAGCAATGCCACTACCTCCCATAGTGTGGCTATTGTTAACTTCTCCTGGGGAGGGGTAACTGGCCTCAAGAAAGTTGTTGTTAGTTCAGACCTTCCTGTAGAGTGTTTACTGGGCAATGACCTTGAAACTTCAGTTTGGTCTGAAGTGGAGTATAGGACCCATGCAGAAATGCTGGGGATAGATGCACATGTCCTTGCTGTGACCAGGTCACAGGCCAAAAAGTGCACCACTGAACAAGTGCTGGATCCTGAAACTATGGACCAGTCACAACCCAAGAGAAAGAGCAGTAGGGTTAAGGCTGTGCCTTCCCCCCTGCCTCAGGTGGTGGATCAGCCCTCCCAGGAGGATGATTCTGAGAGCCCTGAAGGAACTGTCCTAGAAGAACTTGAACCTGATCAGGTTGAGTTTCTTGGGACAGGGGGACCTTCAAGGGCAGATCTGAGGCAGGCTCAATTAGACTGCCCCTCTCTTGAACCCCTCAGACAGCAGGCTGCTGCTGAGGCTGCAGGGAATGCTCAAAGTACCCATAGAGTGTATTGGGATGAAGGGCTACTGTATTCAGAGGCTAGAGACCCCAAGCCTGGTGCATCCAGGAGGTTGGTCATACCACTGAAGTTCAGAGTCTTCCTTCTTACCTTGGCCCATGATATTCCCCTTGCAGGACACTTAGGCCAGAACAAGACTTGGGACAGGCTTGTCCCTCACTTTCACTGGCCCCATATGTCAGAAGATACCAAGGAGTTTTGTCGCTCCTGTGTCACCTGCCAAGCCAGTGGCAAATCAGGTGGCACCACAAAGGCCCCCCTCATACCACTACCTGTGGTGGGGGTTCCCTTTGAAAGAGTGGGCATAGATATTGTAGGACCAATGGACCCACAAACAGCATCTGGGCACAGATTTATACTGGTGATAGTGGACCATGCCACCAGGTATCCAGAAGCTATTCCCCTGAGGACCACAACAGCTCATGTTGTGGCAAGGGCCCTGCTTGGAGTATTCTCCAGAGTGGGCTTTCCAAAGGAGGTCCTTTCTGACAGAGGTGCCAACTTCATGTCAGGATACTTGACTGCAATGTGGAAGGAGTGTGGTGTGAACTACAAGTTCACCCAACCCTATCACCCACAGTGCAATGGGCTTGTTGAGAGATTCAACAAGACCCTAAAGGGAATGATAAAAGGTTTACCAGACAAGCTTAGGCGAAGATGGGACATCCTTTTACCCTGCCTTCTGTTTGCTTACAGAGAGGTCCCACAAAAGGGGGTTGGCTACAGCCCTTTTGAGCTTTTGTTTGGGCATCCTGTAAGAGGACCCCTATGTTTAGTAAGGGACGGATGGGAGAGACCTCTCAGACAACCCAAACTTGATATAGTGGATTATGTACTTGGTCTCCGCTCCAGGATGGCAGAGTCTATGAAGAAGGCTTCTAATAACCTTGAGGCAAGCCAAGAACTCCAAAAAGCTTGGCATGACCAAAAGGCTGTGCTGACTGATTACCAGCCAGGGCAGAAAGTGTGGGTGTTGGAGCCAGTGGCCCCAGCAGCACTCCAAGACAAATGGTCTGGACCCCACACTATTGTTGAGAAAAAGGGAGAAGTCACCTACTTGGTGGACCTTGGGACTCCCAGAAGCCCCCACAGGGTGCTTCATGTCAACAGATTAAAGGCATATGTTGACAGGGCAGACATGGGCTTACTCATGGCTACAGATGAGGGGCAGGAGGAAGAGAGTGACCCTCTCCCAGACCTGTTGACTCAGAACCCTGATGATGGCTCAGTTGATGGTGTGGTCTTTTCTGACAGCCTCACTGTCCATCAGCAACAGGACTGCAGATAGGTTCTGCAATCCTACAGACATATGTTCTCTCTGCCCCCAAGTCAGACAAACTGGTGCACCCATGAGGTGGACACTGGTGACAGTCTGCCTGTGAAGAGTAAAATCTACAGGCAACCTGACCATGTCAGGGACTGCATAAAAGTTGAGGTACAAAAGATGTTGGAGCTGGGAATCATTGAACCTTCAGAGAGCCCTTGGGCTAGTCCTGTAGTCCTTGTGCCAAAACCTCACACCCAAGATGGTAAGAGAGAGATGAGGTTTTGCGTGGATTACAGAGGTCTCAATGCTGTCACTAGGACAGATGCCCACCCAATACCTAGGGCAGATGAGCTCATTGACAGACTGGCAGCTGCTAAGTTTTTGAGCACATTTGACCTGACAGCAGGCTACTGGCAAATCAGACTAGCTGAGAATGCAAAGGCCAAAACTGCTTTCTCGACCCCAGGAGGACATTATCAATTTGTGGTAATGCCCTTTGGTTTGAAGAATGCACCTGCCACTTTCCAAAGGTTGGTGAATCAAGTCCTTACTGGGTTGGATGATTATTGTGCAGCTTATCTTGATGATATAGCTGTCTTTAGCTCCACCTGGGAGGATCACCTGGTCCACCTGAGGAATGTTTTAGAGGCCCTGCAAAAGGCAGGCTTCACTATCAAGGCCACTAAGTGCCAGATAGGGCAGAGCAAGGTTGTATACCTGGGCCACCTAGTTGGTGGGAGTCAGGTTCAACCACTGGAGAGCAAGATCCAGACCATAAAGGACTGGACTCCTCCAACTACCCAGACTCAGGTCAGAGCTTTCTTGGGCCTGACTGGGTACTACAGAAAGTTTGTTAAGTACTTTGGGTCCATTGTGACACCACTTAATGACTTGACCTCCAAGAAAATGCCAAAGAAAGTTCAGTGGACAGTAAGCTGTCAAAAAGCATTTGATGACCTGAAGCAGGCCATGTGCAGTGCACCTATTCTGAAAAGTCCAGACTACTCCAAAGAGTTCATTGTCCAGACAGATGCTTCTGAGTTAGGTGTGGGAGCTGTTCTTTCACAACTTAATATAGATGGTCAAGACCAGCCCATTGCTTTTATAAGTAGAAGGCTGACCCCTAGAGAGAAACGTTGGTCAGCTATTGAGAGGGAGGCCTTTGCTGTGGTTTGGGCCCTGAAGAAGCTGAGGCCATACTTGTTTGGCACTCACTTCAAGATTCAGACAGACCATAAGCCCCTCTTGTGGCTAAATCATATGAAGGGTGAAAATCCCAAACTTCTTAGGTGGTCCATTTCCCTACAGGGGATGGACTTCACAGTGGAACATAGACCTGGGACTGACCATGCCAATGCAGATGGACTCTCCAGATATTTCCACTTAGAACATGAAGACTCAACTGGTCAAGGTTAGTTTAATGTCCCTAAGTTTGGGGGGGGGGGGTTGTGTAGGAGAGTAGGGTCTGCTTTCTATGTTCACCCCCACTTTTTGCTTTTGCTTTACTGGTTTTCGACTTAGATGTGGCTGTGGGCCTGCTAATCAGACCCACAGCCCTGCTGTTCTCTCTCTAAATTGATACTATGTACTTTAGGTGCATAACCCATTTGGATAGGATCACCTTGTTGGTCCCTGTACAGTGTACCTTAGGTACCCAGGGCATAGGTGTACCCTAGGCCTACCAGGGGCTGCAGCATGTATTATGCCACCCCTGGCCTGGCCTTCCATTATGACACAACTGGCTGATCACTCAGCTGGGGCAAGGTCGTGTAATCACTCCTTGCTTAGGTGTAGTATTCCTATACCTAACTTACATATAGACACATGTGTACCTATCAGCCACTCCTATGGCAGGCCTTAACAATCCTGGAGGCAGAGTGCTTGGTAACATGTGAGATGGTGCTCTACCATGAGCTGAGCCTGTCTGCAGCTTTCGGAACCATGTCCTTATAGCTGTTCTATGATATAGCCTACCATATACTCTTAAAGTGCCTTATAATCTTAAACGGTTATGGTAACTATGGTTTGGCTTTCTCAAAACATGTCGTGTAAGGTGTCTAACACTTTGGAATAATACCCCCATCCCATTTCTGGGGATGAGGATATTATCCCTCCCTTCTAGAGGGAGAAGACATGTTGTAACCTACTTACCCGGTTAAAGTTAACCAGAGCCCCAGCATCACAAAATGGATGCTGCTGCCACAGACACGAGTCTGACCTCCTGCTGCTGGGAGTGATCCCGGCAAGGGAGGATTGGACAATAGGTTTCCTGCCTTGGGAGGTGCGAGCACCACCCCAGACAGGCCTTAGTGTATTGGGGCAGGGAGGGATGAAAAGAATGAGACATGCCTGGGGCACACAAGGTGTCCCGTGCATAGTCCAGTTAAAACCGGTGCTGGGGCACTCCAGCCCCAGTCCTGGCGCGAAACTGGACAAAGGGAAGGGGGTGTAACCACCCCCCTCCCAGGTCCCACCCATAAGGCGTGACCTAGCAGGTAACCCAGCCCCCCAGATTAGTAGAAGAGTGGTAGCTGGGCCCCAGGAGATTAGATTATCCTGAACCTGCAACTTGAACAGAAACTCTGGACCTTCGACATTCGACGAAAGAAGAAGACTGAAGAATCTCCCTTGTGGCCAAGGAGTGGCTACCCTGTGCAAACAGGCACCATCAAGAGACTACCCTTTGCTTTGCTGAAGTTCTACGAGGGACCGACTGCAGAGCCCAACCAGAGCCTTGACTTCCACACTTCTCCGAACCTGATCCACATCCACAGCCGAGCTGAGATCCGTGGAGGCGACGAGAGACGTGGGACCGGCTACCTGGGAAAAGTGGCTAGTATCTTCCAGCGCAGCTTCTGAGGCACCCTCGAAGTTGTGCACCGGGGATTGAGAAGCCCCAACCCCAAGCACCATCTGCACCGAAGATCAGCCCCCCACACTCCACGAGTCCTGCGTGGGGCCCTTCTGCATTTTCCTGCTTGCCGCGTCTGTCCGGTTGCTTGCCCGTTGGCTAGTGGCCTTTGGGACAACGCACCCTGAAATCTTCACTGCTGGTTTGGCACCTCCAGACTGGCTCCCGCTTCCTTGCAAAAGAGAAGCACCCCAGACCTTCCTGGTCTGCACCAGAAGCAAGTCCTCCGTTCTTCGTGGGTTCCGCTTGCCAAGGCTGCATAAAAGTTGAGGTACAAAAGATGTTGGAGCTGGGAATCATTGAACCTTCAGAGAGCCCTTGGGCTAGTCCTGTAGTCCTTGTGCCAAAACCTCACACCCAAGATGGTAAGAGAGAGATGAGGTTTTGCGTGGATTACAGAGGTCTCAATGCTGTCACTAGGACAGATGCCCACCCAATACCTAGGGCAGATGAGCTCATTGACAGACTGGCAGCTGCTAAGTTTTTGAGCACATTTGACCTGACAGCAGGCTACTGGCAAATCAGACTAGCTGAGAATGCAAAGGCCAAAACTGCTTTCTCGACCCCAGGAGGACATTATCAATTTGTGGTAATGCCCTTTGGTTTGAAGAATGCACCTGCCACTTTCCAAAGGTTGGTGAATCAAGTCCTTACTGGGTTGGATGATTATTGTGCAGCTTATCTTGATGATATAGCTGTCTTTAGCTCCACCTGGGAGGATCACCTGGTCCACCTGAGGAATGTTTTAGAGGCCCTGCAAAAGGCAGGCTTCACTATCAAGGCCACTAAGTGCCAGATAGGGCAGAGCAAGGTTGTATACCTGGGCCACCTAGTTGGTGGGAGTCAGGTTCAACCACTGGAGAGCAAGATCCAGACCATAAAGGACTGGACTCCTCCAACTACCCAGACTCAGGTCAGAGCTTTCTTGGGCCTGACTGGGTACTACAGAAAGTTTGTTAAGTACTTTGGGTCCATTGTGACACCACTTAATGACTTGACCTCCAAGAAAATGCCAAAGAAAGTTCAGTGGACAGTAAGCTGTCAAAAAGCATTTGATGACCTGAAGCAGGCCATGTGCAGTGCACCTATTCTGAAAAGTCCAGACTACTCCAAAGAGTTCATTGTCCAGACAGATGCTTCTGAGTTAGGTGTGGGAGCTGTTCTTTCACAACTTAATATAGATGGTCAAGACCAGCCCATTGCTTTTATAAGTAGAAGGCTGACCCCTAGAGAGAAACGTTGGTCAGCTATTGAGAGGGAGGCCTTTGCTGTGGTTTGGGCCCTGAAGAAGCTGAGGCCATACTTGTTTGGCACTCACTTCAAGATTCAGACAGACCATAAGCCCCTCTTGTGGCTAAATCATATGAAGGGTGAAAATCCCAAACTTCTTAGGTGGTCCATTTCCCTACAGGGGATGGACTTCACAGTGGAACATAGACCTGGGACTGACCATGCCAATGCAGATGGACTCTCCAGATATTTCCACTTAGAACATGAAGACTCAACTGGTCAAGGTTAGTTTAATGTCCCTAAGTTTGGGGGGGGGGGGGGGTTGTGTAGGAGAGTAGGGTCTGCTTTCTATGTTCACCCCCACTTTTTGCTTTTGCTTTACTGGTTTTCGACTTAGATGTGGCTGTGGGCCTGCTAATCAGACCCACAGCCCTGCTGTTCTCTCTCTAAATTGATACTATGTACTTTAGGTGCATAACCCATTTGGATAGGATCACCTTGTTGGTCACTGTACAGTGTACCTTAGGTACCCAGGGCATAGGTGTACCCTAGGCCTACCAGGGGCTGCAGCATGTATTATGCCACCCCTGGCCTGGCCTTCCATTATGACACAACTGGCTGATCACTCAGCTGGGGCAAGGTCGTGTAATCACTCCTTGCTTAGGTGTAGTATTCCTATACCTAACTTACATATAGACACATGTGTACCTATCAGCCACTCCTATGGCAGGCCTTAACAATCCTGGAGGCAGAGTGCTTGGTAACATGTGAGATGGTGCTCTACCATGAGCTGAGCCTGTCTGCAGCTTTCGGAACCATGTCCTTATAGCTGTTCTATGATATAGCCTACCATATACTCTTAAAGTGCCTTATAATCTTAAACGGTTATGGTAACTATGGTTTGGCTTTCTCAAAACATGTCGTGTAAGGTGTCTAACACTTTGGAATAATACCCCCATCCCATTTCTGGGGATGAGGATATTATCCCTCCCTTCTAGAGGGAGAAGACATGTTGTAACCTACTTACCCGGTTAAAGTTAACCAGAGCCCCAGCATCACAAAATGGATGCTGCTGCCACAGACACGAGTCTGACCTCCTGCTGCTGGGAGTGATCCCGGCAAGGGAGGATTGGACAATAGGTTTCCTGCCTTGGGAGGTGCGAGCACCACCCCAGACAGGCCTTAGTGTATTGGGGCAGGGAGGGATGAAAAGAATGAGACATGCCTGGGGCACACAAGGTGTCCCGTGCATAGTCCAGTTAAAACCGGTGCTGGGGCACTCCAGCCCCAGTCCTGGCGCGAAACTGGACAAAGGGAAGGGGGTGTAACCACCCCCCTCCCAGGTCCCACCCATAAGGCGTGACCTAGCAGGTAACCCAGCCCCCCAGATTAGTAGAAGAGTGGTAGCTGGGCCCCAGGAGATTAGATTATCCTGAACCTGCAACTTGAACAGAAACTCTGGACCTTCGACATTCGACGAAAGAAGAAGACTGAAGAACCTCCCTTGTGGCCAAGGAGTGGCTACCCTGTGCAAACAGGCACCATCAAGAGACTACCCTTTGCTTTGCTGAAGTTCTACGAGGGACCGACTGCAGAGCCCAACCAGAGCCTTGACTTCCACACTTCTCCGAACCTGATCCACATCCACAGCCGAGCTGAGATCCGTGGAGGCGACGAGAGACGTGGGACCGGCTACCTGGGAAAAGTGGCTAGTATCTTCCAGCGCAGCTTCTGAGGCACCCTCGAAGTTGTGCACCGGGGATTGAGAAGCCCCAACCCCAAGCACCATCTGCACCGAAGATCAGCCCCCCACACTCCACGAGTCCTGCGTGGGGCCCTTCTGCATTTTCCTGCTTGCCGCGTCTGTCCGGTTGCTTGCCCGTTGGCTAGTGGCCTTTGGGACAACGCACCCTGAAATCTTCACTGCTGGTTTGGCACCTCCAGACTGGCTCCCGCTTCCTTGCAAAAGAGAAGCACCCCAGACCTTCCTGGTCTGCACCAGAAGCAAGTCCTCCGTTCTTCGTGGGTTCCGCTTGCCAAGGCTTGGTGAGTCCTAGTTCGACTTCGACCCCGCCGACAGCAAGAGCCTTCGTGGGTCAGCTTGCCTCCTGGTCCTGGTCATCCTCGACGTCTCCTGGTACCCGTGGCTGCAGCGACAAGCTTCACCTTTCACCTGCAATCTTCACGACATCGCCTGGTTCCTTCCTGGTACCACGTGGTCACTGGCTAGTGACCTTGACTCTGTCCCTTCTGCTTGCCGGTATCCTCTCTTCTTGATCCCAGCCTTGGGATCCACCGGACACTCTTCACTGACTGCCTGTCAGCAACTTTCCTTCAGGCATCCATAGAAGTCCACGACGAAACCCGACGCAAGTTCACACCTATGCACCTGCAGCCCGTGGGCTAGGTAACTTGGGTACTTCGGTGCTCACAAGGGTAGTGACTATCCTAGGGTCTAGTTTCCGCGTCTCGACTCTCTAGCTGCTTCAGAAGTGTCCTTAAACTGTTAATTTCTAACTGCTAGTAATTCTATCGACTTTTACGCATTACGCGTGAGTGTTTCCACTCTGCACCTGAATCCCGTGGGCCTCCCACTTCCTAAATGTTGCTAGTGTAGTGTAGCCCCAGCGATTCCCTAGGCCTAGGCCTATCCTATTTCCGTGACAGTGGTCCTTATACCACTTCTTTAGTATATGGTTTGCGTGGCCCCTAGGGCCTAACTGTATTACTTACCTGTGTGACTTAATGTATGCTTAAATAAGACTGTGTTGTACTTACCTCTAATCTCATAAAGAGTGCTGAGGGTTTGACTAGAATAAATACACTTTATTTTATATATATATCTGTTGTGGTGTCCTTTCATTTGGTATTCAAGGGAATATATATGGTATCACAGCTGGCTTCACATGCCATTCAGAGTTTAGCCTAAGACTGCTCTTGTCCATGCTACCACTAGGATAGCTGGTCTATAAGGTTGACTTTACAACCAATCACCATAAGGGTTGTTTGGACTGATATAAGGTGTACACTAGAACTAGTGACATCATACATCAGGCCAACTTCTCACACCTATCACTATGGGAGTGCTGCCGTAGGCGTACGCCATAGTAATATGGACCGTACACGCGTGTGTACGGTCCCTATCACTATGGGAGTGCTGCCGTAGGCGTACGCCATAGTAATACGGACCGTACACGCGTGTGTAGGGTCCCTATCACTATGGGAGTGCTGCCGTGGCGTACGCCATAGTAATACGGACCGTACACGCGTGTGTGGGGTCGGTCCGTATCACTCTGACGTACGCATACGCCAGCACTCCCATAGTGATAGGGACCCTACACACGCGTGTACGGTCCGTATCACTGTGGCGTACGCATACGCCAGCACTCCCATAGTGATAGGGACCCTACACACGCTCAGTATCTTTATATGAAATACATGTAAAATATACATATAATTAGAAACTGAAAAATCTGAGAAAGGGAGACGTGTGGATTGCGAGACAATGGGTGGATGGATACCTAGATATTTTAGATAGCGATACACATTGCCAGATAGATTCAATGCAGGCATTTACGATAGATCGCCACTGTACTTTTAATACGTAGGCAGACTAATAAAGCTTAGTCTGGGAGGTAAATAATTTGGAAACGAGAGCTGAATGCGTGAAAAGTCATTTACAGGAGGATACACTTGAATCAGATAACAGGGCACGTATAGGGCTATGTTAAATACAGCATGCTTTCTGCGTTGTTTAACCCCTTCCCCGCTCATGACGGAGCCGCTCCGTCATGAGCCACGGTTGCCGTGTGCTCATGACGGAACGGTTCCGTCATGTCACGGCCGTTGGCGGCCGCTCCGCCTACGCGGCGCTGTTTCCCCGCCTGTGCGGGGGGACAACGCAAATGGGCGGAGTCATGACGGAACCGTTCCGTCATGAGCACAGCTCAACCGTGGCTCATGACGGAGCGGCTCCGTCATGAGCACAGCACCACCGCGCTGCCCCCCCGCACCCCCCCGCGCCGCGGCGTAATTCCCGCCGCGGCGAAGGGGTTAATACTAATTTGGGTTTTCGCTGCATTGTCGCAATACTGCTGCCTGTTTGTCTCGATAAGCGGGGGCGACATTCTTGGATTTCCTGCTCCTGCTGCAGAGGCTGGGGCAGCTACGGTAAAGAGTGCATACATTTAGAAGATTACCCCCCCCCCCCTCCCCTGTTGTAACATCGCTTTCCGTCCACGCGGTTAAGGGCGAGGACGGACAGACACGTCCAATTACCATGATCATGGCGCGAACCCCTCCTTAGGGGAGTGAGGCAAATAAGCGAGTACCCACCCTGCTCGGGCTTTAGGCAGGCAGAAACCCTTTTCCAAATCTGGAACCACAGCGAACCCCACTGACGCGGCATACATTCAGTTCAGGTGTTTACATGTGCCGCCTTCTTGTACATTGTTAAGGGAACGGGGAGACATTGTAAACAAACAAATATTTGTTTAACACCTCATTCGTTTGCAACAGTCGAGTTAAAGTCCATCAGTTACAAGCTCGAGCTTCTGGTGTGGACCTGTTTCGTCATAAACTGACGTCTATAATAAAATGATGCGAATTTGTATGCAGGGATTAGCAGAAAAGAAACAGTATATTTCCATGTTTCGAAACTGTAGAGTCAAGTAAAATGGAAACTACAAACTAATTTTCTGCAAATAAAGGTCACTTTTTAGGTCTCCCTACGTAGCGTGCATGTGCTGCTTAGGCAAAAAGACCTTTAGTGATCGCTTCGGCCCTTCAGCCATAGTACCCCCAGGGGCACCCCGCTTTCCCCCCTCCCCCAAATTAGGTTACCCAATGAAACACAAGAAACAGTTGTAAGTGGGTAACAAATGCTGCAGGTTTATTACATAATTCCAGTATATGTAATGGGTGGGTTATCTTACGGGCGATCCAAGGGTAGGTGACCATCTACTTCACCTGCCCGCCTGATGAGCCGGGCAGCGCGGGAACGATCCGCAGTGCTGCCCCCCAAGTGATTCTTTCTACGATCACGTGCCGTTGGTAATTCTACTCACGCCCCCCCTCTCGGGGCGGAGCGTCGCATAGCAAGCCCCCGGTTGTTCAGGCCCACAACCGCCCGCAGGATAGCGGGGCGCCGACCGACTTCCAGGACCTCTCTGGAGGCTCCTCGTTTTGGCTCAGGCACCACGTGGTGCCGCGCAGAGGTACTCTTTGTACCGGCCTGCTTCCAGATCGCCCTGTAACTCCGCCTGCAACGAAAAAGGAAAACATTACAACGCTCAGAAAAAAAAACCCCCAACCACGCCTACGCCGGGTAAGCGGTAGGGAGGGAAAAGGCGAGGTGGGCGACAAAAGAGGTCGCCAGTGAGGGTGGGGGAAGGCTAAATAGCCTCCCCCTCACACCTGGGCCCAGAAGTGACGCGCATTGCACGTCACTTCCGGCCCTGACACGGAGGGGGGCACCAGTCTGTGTCCCTGCCCCCCCCCGAAGGGAGGGAGTGGGGAGGGGTGACCGGGGCCCCGGGGCCACTAAGGCGCCGACCGCCGAGTGGCCCCCTGCGGGGGCCGCGGTCAGCGGCATAGTGCCCCCAGGGGCACCCCGCTTTCCCCCCTCCCCCAAATTAGGTTACCCAATGAAATACAAGAAACAGTTGTAAGTGGGTAACAAATGCTGCAGGTTTATTACATAATTCCAGTATATGTAATGGGTGGGTTATCTTACGGGCGATCCAAGGGCAGGTGACCATCTACTTCACCTGCCCGCCTGATGAGCCGGGCAGCGCGGGAACGACCCGCAGTGCTGCCCCCCAAGTGATTCTTTCTACGATCACGTGCCGTTGGTAATTCTACTCACGCCCTCCCTCTCGGGGCGGAGCGTCGCATAGCAAGCCCCCGGTTGTTCAGGCCCACAACCGCCCGCAGGATAGCGGGGCGCCGACCGGCTTCCAGGACCTCTCTGGAGGCTCCTCGTTTTGGCTCAGGCACCACGTGGTGCCGCGCAGAGGTATTCTTTGTACCGGCCTGCTTCCAGATCGCCCTGTAACTCCGCCACAGCCCTGGAGGCGGCTAACCGTCGCAGCCAGGGCCCCCCACCAACCCGCTATAGTCTTACCTGCACCTCTCCTATCTAGGGCTTCCTGCAACTAGCTGGAAGGGAACCATCCCTGCAGACAGAAGAGTTTGACATTCTGCCACTTCATGACAGTTAGACAGTGCTAGCGGGACTCAAACCCTGTGAGATCCCTTATAACCACAGGCCCAAGGCTTACCAGTGAGCTATAGCTCCTGGAGTTGTAGATGGCCCCATCTATGTCCCCAATCCCTAGACGCTATCCATAATCGGATAGGGTCTGTTGAATAAAGGGGCCTGTGAAGATGTGCAATAACTATTCGCCCCCCAGCGGGAAGGTTGCACCTATTCACAATCCTGGGCCTGCCCGCTTTGACTATTATGACGAGAGGGTTTTACTTGACATTTGTACAGTCCCCTCAGATAGTTAACCTGGGGCACGGGAGTGCACCTAACTGCCAGCGCGTGGCCATGGGCAAGGGGCGACTCTTGCCCCTGCCCACCATCCCTTATACCTTATAGGATCCCTCAGTGATGATCCCTTAGGCATACCAGCTTCGGGAATCTGTTTGGCTTAAGCATTGCGCGCTGTCATAATGTCCCCTTGTGTTTGCCCCGCTGACACCCCAGTTATTGGGACAGCAGCACCCATAGCGCGGTAAAAGTGTCCGTAAACCAGGATCCCAGTCTCCTGCAGCTGCCGTACGCGACCAGTGATTCCGGTGGGGGGTGCCACCAACCGCAATGGAAAAGAGGTCGCCAGTGAGGGTGGGGGAAGGCTAAATAGCCTCCCCCTCACACCTGGGCCCGGAAGTGACGCGCATTGCACGTCACTTCCGGCCCTGACACGGAGGGGGGCACCAGTCTGTGTCCCTGCCCCCCCCCCCCAAGGGAGGGAGTGGGGAGGGGTGACCGGGGCCCCGGGGCCACTAAGGCGCCGACCACCGAGTGGCCCCCTGCGGGGGCCGCGGTCAGCGGCAAAAACGTGCACACGTTCCATTGCCTTCAATGGCAACGTGTGCACATCTGGAGATTCACTTGCAGGAGCGAGCTCCCGCAAGTGAATCGCGCAGGCCCCCTCCCCCTGATGCAGCACGCGCGCTTGTTTTTTTTCCATTTCCATCATTGATAGTAAATGATGCTTTCTTCGAATATTTGCTGGTATTTCTAAGCCTCTTCTTTGAGTTTTCAGGGTAAGCCTACAAATGCAGGTAGATCTGTTTTTTTTTTTTGGGGGGGGGGGTAGTGTCCAACACTACAGGGGGGGCATAGGGAGAGGTGGGGGGCTTCCTGCGGCAGGTAGAACCCTGCCTCACTTGCAGATCAGTGCACCCTGCAGCCAGCCATGGGGCATGCTCCGTCAGCACACACTGCAGTGCAGGCGCGCTGCAGCCTGGTTGGGTGGTTGTGCTGTGTTGCAGTGGCGCAGAGCCCCCGCTCGCCTCTCCCTCCGCCACAGCCCCCATGCGGAGTGGTCATTAGTCAGGCCTGTTCACTCTCCCTTCCTGGGGGCCCCAGGTGAACGCTTCCGTCTCGCTGTGATTGATGAAGGGGCTGGGATACAGAACAATTAGTGTGACAGCAGCTTATGCAGAGGCCGCAGGGACCGAAGCGCTCTTTACCGTGGCCTGTCCTTTCTTCCGCTGCCTGTCCTGTTCGCTCGGGGGTCCATACAGCACAGTCCCAGATACTGTAAGAACACCTCTTCACCCCTGGCCTGTCCTTGCTTCCGCTGTCTGTCCGCTTCGTTCAGGGGTCCAGACAGCACAGTAAGGCCCTAGATGATATAAGAACACCTCTTCACCCCTGGCCTGTCCTTGCTTCCGCTGTCTGTCCGGTACATTTAATGATCTATCTGGTACGGTAAGGGCCTGGTTCGCAGCTGAGAGGTGCTGGTATTGTTATCACTTCCAAATTAAAGAAATGCAGGTACTAAGTACTCGATAGTACCCGCTCGTTTAATGCACTGCACAGTAAGGGCCTTGGTCCTGTAAGGTCACTTCTTCATCCCTGGCCTGTCCTTGCTCCACAGTTTGTCTGGTTTATTCTGTTTTGTATACAGCACAGTAGAAGCCTAGATCCTGTAAGGTCACCTCTTCACCCCACGCCTGTCCTTGTTTCCGCCATCTGTCCGCTTCATCACGTGGTCCATAGAGCACAGTAGGGGCCTAGATCTTGTAAGGTCACCTCTTCGCTCCGGGCCTGTCCTTTCTGACGCTGTCTGTCCGTTCATCCTGAGGTCCATGTGGCATCCTAAATGCCAAGATGCTGTAAGGCACCTCTTCCCCCTTGTCTGCTCCTTGGCTTCTGTCTATTCCTCCACGTTTCCTTGGATCATAAGGACACCTGTCTTGTCCTTGGCGTTTGCCCTCTACCTAGGATCTGGACATCCCAGATGTAGGCCTGACAATGTTGGGGACCAAGAGGGCGTATTCACTCTGCAAGACCTCCACGCCCCCCCCACTCCACCCAGTGATGTGCTTTCTAATATATCAGGCAGGCCCGGAATGGCTGCAGGGACTATGGGAAATATATCCAGGAAGTCCGGTGATAGACACTCTGATATCCTGACACTACTATCTTAGATCCCATAAATATTGGGGTAACTTCAACTGTGTTTTATGTGTGTGTATGCTACCTTGCATGTGTGCGAAATCAATGTAATATTTTTTCCATAAACATTTTGTGAAATTACTCTTCTGGGGTAGATTCGGTTTGAAGGTATCTTGTATGTTTTCGTCTAAAAGTTTCACAAAATAGAAGCAGAATACTGGTTTGAGCAGGAAAAAGATTCTTGGTGAGTTTATGTGAACACAAGCCTCTCATGTTCCCCAAATTACACGAGATTGTGTAACGAGAAATCTCGCGAAAATTTGTATATTTTTTAATAATACAAAATTTGGAAATTTTCCGAGCATTATTAAAATTCCGCCCTAGTCTACCTGCTGTGCACTTGTTATGCATGTCAGTGTGACCACATCAAGAGAGTGGGGATGATTTATTCCCATAAATTAGGGTCACACAAGTCTTTGGTCATAACTGGATAGAAGTCTGGGCCCACACCTTAGACCTCCCTGAATGGAGGAGCATTAGTGAAGGAGCATCGGGGAAGGAGCATCGGCGAAGAAGCATACGCGAAAGAGCATCCATGACGGAGCATCGGCGAAGAAGCATCGGTGAAGAAGCATTGGTGAAAGAGCATCTATGAAGGAGCATCGGTGAAGGAGCACCGTGTAAGAAACATCCGTAAAGAAGCATGGGTGAAGGAGCATCTATTAAGAAGCATCGGTGAAAGAGCATCGGTGAAGATGCATCAGGTAAGGAACATCGGTGAAGAAGCATCGGTGAAGAAGAATCGGTGAAGGAGCATCGGTGAAGGAGCATCGGTGAAGGAGCACCGGTGAAGGAGCATCGGTGAAGGAGCATTGGTGAAGGAGCATTGTTGAAGAAGCATCAACGAAGGAGCATCGGTGAAGAAGCATCGGTGAAGGAGCATCGGTGAAGAAGCATCGGTGAAGAAGCATCGGCGAAGGAGCATCGGTGAAGGAGCATCGGTGAAGGAGCATCGTTGAAGAAGCATCGGCGAAGGAGCATCGGCGAAGAAGCATCGGTGAAGAAGCATCGGCGAAGGAGCATCGGCGAAGGAGCATCGGTGAAGAAGCATCGGTGAAGGAGCATTGGTGAAGGAGCACCGGGGAAGGAGCATCGGGGAAGAAGCATCGGTGAAGAAGCATCGGTGAAGGAGCATCGGTGAAGAAGCATCGGTGAAGAACATTTTCTAGTTGTGATTCAGCTCAGAGTTTGTTTATCTTCACCATTTCTACACATCTAAACAGGGCTTTAGGTGAGATTAAATAACTGGGGGGTCTCTCAAAGGGGCATGACCAATGTAATTAAGGGCGTGGCTTATAAACAGGTACGCTAAAAAGCTGTGTTTAGCATAGTGTGGCGTCCAACTGGTATTTTGCTGATTTGTCTTTGCACCCAAGCATTTGCAATGGAATAGGTCTCGCATTTTCGAAACTTTTGACTATTGGCATTATAAATGACAATGCCTTTTATTTACTTATAGTCGTTGCTTTCAGGTTTTCAAAACACATAAATAGATAGCATTGTCATTTAAAATGACAATAGCTAACAATTTTGCAAATGCGAGACCTATTGCATTGCAAATGCTTGTTTCTGTAAGACGAGGGAACGAAGATTGTATGCGCCATTCAAAAAACATTACAAAGATGGGAAACCGTGACCAATAGCTTTTATGTAAACATACACTCACACAATGTTCAAAACAGCGATTTAAAATGCCCCGCAAATTATTTGAATTATTTTTGCTTTTTATATAGTCCCAGTAGCAGCAATGCTTTGAAAAATACATGGGCTTTGTTTCTTTAAGAAAAAATTATAACAATGTGTTGCATTGTCCGAACACTTACACTTCATATGCTAATTCAAAGAGACAATAAGCAGCATCAGAATACAAATTGCTGCTTTTCGTGTGGAATTTGAGGTAACGTTCGGCTGACCGAGGAAACGCGTTTTATGTTGAAATTTAGCTGTGTTCCTATTGTAACACGGGCACTCGATAGCTTATTGTGTTTTACACTCTTTTGAAATGATTCCGTTGCGAAATTCATCACGCCATGATGCCTAATTTATTATTGTTGATGATATGTATGTCTTTTTTTTACTCTTCTATACATATTTCTTTGTACTATCCTCAGAAATATTTTAAATTCTTCATTCTGACACTATCACACTTCAAGTCAAGCTTGATGTTGATGTTGCAAGGTAAATAATGTCGAAATACGACCACTCCCTGCGTTTGGTCTGGGAGTTGCCGGACATTGGAACAGTCCACTTCCCCTGGCTGTTTTGGCGTTGTCCTTGCTTGTTTCATGTCAGTAACAGACTGCTCTGACTTGTTCTAAGGTGTGTGAGATGGGGCAGTAACCGGCGCAGCTGTAAAAAATGAAATGTCTATAAAATACACTTGCCTATGCACATAAACAAAAAGCTGGAGAGGAAAGCGCCGTAAAAAGCATAACGTGTCCAATACCGGGAAACAAAGCGCCAAGAAAAATCAACACTGTATGTACAGCGGCACGAATCTCCGAGATATCTATGCGCCGAGGGAAAGTGGGCCATTAAAGATAATGGGGTAACCCAGTAACCCTCAGAACCTGGGTATGATTGCAAAACAAACAAGCATTGAAAATGCAATAGGTCTCGCCTTTTATTAAGGTAAAGCAATTTGCTTTGCTATACAATACCATTAGCAAAGCAAATGGCTTTAACTTAATCAAAGGCAAGACCTATTGCATTTTCAATGCTTGTTATTCCTGCTCTGGTGCTAACAAAGGGTAAGAACACCCTACCACCGAGAAACCTATTGATGAGTTCCTGGATCAGTATGGCACCTGTTCAATAATCAACATTTTTTCAAAAAGCCAATATTTCAATAACACTTTCAAAATCATACATTGTTCAGATGACTGCACTTTGCTTAGTGTCAATCACATTTGTTGCAGCAATGCAAACAACAAAAACTAAAAACTCTGGAAGACCTTGGATGTCACGTCTCCTGGTATACTGGAGTATTCCTCGTTTAACTATGCCCAATTTGCATAGGTTTTGGTCATATTCTAGTTTCTTCACACTATCCCATTTATACATTTAGCAAGTACACTAGTTAATCCTCCTTACAGCAAAATACACCAGCTGCCTTTTTCCAATTACAGAATATAGACTTCGAGTGCACAGCGATCAGGAGGTCGAGTGTAGGAGTTAATATGTATATATATATATATATATATATATATATATATATATATATATATATATATATATATATATATATATATATATATATATATATATATATTAACTTTGGAGGACCACTGAAAAAAATTAAACCTACTAATGCAGTCTAATTGTAATGCACTTTAAATCCTCTTTCAACATTTTTCCCCAAAAGTTTAATTTTATTGAAGAAACATTTCACACAATATAGAGCGCCTTCACCAGGAAGGAAACGCCAACAACTGCTAAATAGAGATATTCATTCTGACGTTTTTTTTGTTTTTTTTTAAAGAGAAGTCCACTACGTTATGTAAACAAGATTAATCTCGACTGAATTATCAAAGAGGACTTTCATATAATTAGAGGAAAAGGCTAAGTTAAAATTCTTGCTCCAGCCTTTTATTTTGTTCAGGAAGGTGTGGTGAGGAGCACTGATTAATTTCCAGTTAGATGACACCATATGACCTTTCCCCTAGTTCGAGATGATTAGATTGTTAACCCACTAGGGTGCATGCGAGAGAGATTCGATTAAGAAAAAGCATGCCTCAACCGGAGGAGGCTGTAGAAATTATGCTAAGCACTTTATATCCCTCTAAATTGTGCCAATGAAACAGGTTGCTCTTTTTAGAAACTATCACCGACGTCCATTTCGACTTTAATCTGCTGTCCACAGACTAAAGGAGTACCTTCTAGCTCTATTAATTGTTTTTCATTAACAAGTGCGCCATCATTGAATGTTTTAAGTTTTGTGCTGGAAGCTGGAAACTGAATCTATTACATGGATCCCTAATACAGGATCGCTACTGAAATGTTTATATTTGCCTTTCGAAAAGGAATAAAACTGTGGGGGGGGGAGATTTAAGGTTTTCTTTTAAAGTATGTAAACGCTGTAGAGATTCAATAATACTCTTGTCTCTGCCACGGAACGACAAAGCGGAGGTGAACGGCACAAACCCATGGACATGGTTGCAACAGCTGCTTCACTCATTTTCTCGACTTCAAATGAAGAAATTAGCGGCCCAGCCTGGATCTGATCATGTAACAATTAAGGTAACCATGCTTCCAGGCACGCTCTACCCACTGAGCTTTCAATCAGCCAGACCAACAGTACGTACACCAGCAAAAACAAACCACAAAGCGTGTGTGCGAGAGATCCATATTCGGAACATGCTGGTTTGTTTTTAAACCAGATACCTAGCAGCGTTCAAAGTATCCATTCCCTCCATTAAACCGACCATAAAAAACACGATAATCTCTTGCACGGCTGAAAGGCTTCCTGGCAGCGAGCCAGAGCCCTGGTGACTCGCAACTGTTCCAGTCTCGACCTTTGGTTCAGGTAACAACATGCTGGGTGCCTACTCGGAATTTTCCATGAAGAACGTTTACAATGGAAGCCCAAGTGTCTGATAATTAGGTGCATATTATCAAATTGGCACATGAGCAGAAGGAGGCGCCATGAGGAAACAATCTCTCGGCATGCTGTGGCGGGGGAGCGCATTCCAGGCGGGGGAGCGGACCCTTTGAAGTATGATGACGAGGCTGTGGCTACACGTGCACGCGCTAGTGGGCTGAAGCGCTTCCCCAAACGGATTGCATGGCGGCACGATGCACGTGATTGTGCGCGTGCTCGCCATGCAATCCACTTTTGGTAGCACTTGGAAATGAGTTTCTATTGTACTTAATACATTTCACAAATATTACATTAATCATTCAATGAAGGTAAAACACACAAACACACATAATTAATAATAAATAAGAGAAAAAGTTCAGCGGATGAAATACTCTTTTACTCTCTAGATTAATCAAACAAATTATAATATACGGCTGTCCAAAAAACAGATAAGGTGAGGCAATTAGTGACTTATTGTGTTCAGTGACAAGGTGGTGTACACAAGATAACATATATAACACATATTTACACAAAAAATTATGCACAAATGTCCCAAGTTGAGTACATAAACCACAGCAGGATATAGAATTTCCTTATTCTAGTTGTGGAATTGCAAGGACAAATTGAACTAAGAACGTCAACGTTTCGACCCTAAGATGTAATGCAGATTTGTAAGCATCTATTGTGGGTCTTCATCAGGACAGAAGAGGATCAGACAGCCTGCAAATTTAAGAAATTATTCAGAATGGTGTGTGTGTTTATGAACTACAAAAGAGGAAACAAGTGGCGACCAACTGCTCACATGGTAGCAAGGAAGTGTAATGATTGGCTTCCATGTATTATACTCTTGGAGGTGTCAGCCGACACCATCCATTCATTTGAAAGGTCCTTTATTCTGTAAGGAGAGGGAGGCGTGGGTCAGGTCTGTGTTATTTAGTACACACGCAGGGGAGGGGGATCAATAGGTGTTGGTGTATACATACCTATGGCGATTATTTTAGTCTTTGTGAATCCTGCCGGTTGATTGAAGGAGTAGGGCCCCACCGTAGCGATCACCATGGACTGTGAAGACAAGGGGGGGTACAGGTGAAGCCCTTCCCGATAGCTTGTTATTGTGCACGTGAACCTAATACAATTAGAGTGACCCCAGGGCGTTAATTGTGGCCTACACCATATAAATGGGGTGTCAACTTGTGAGGCGATCTGGCGTACATAAGAGCCTGTGTGGTAAGTTTAACCATACTGTGCGACTTCGGAAGTGCGGTATCACGCGTATGCGTGTAGTTCGAAAATTACACCGGCGCGGAAGGACAAGTGCACATCGTACCGGGAAAGCAGGGTAGCGCTTATTTAAAATTAACGATTTGATCTAAGAGGCGGGAAAGTGAGCAGTGGCATTGAAGAAATTAAATAAAGATACACTTGCCTAAGCCCATAAAAATTAAAAGCTGGAGAGGAAAGCGACGTAAATTTTGAGAGGAAAGCGCCGTAAAAAGCATGGCGTGTCCAGTGAAATCTTATAGCGGCACATCAAAGCTACGCACTAACCGGAGAACAAAGCTCCGAGATATCTATGTGCGGAGGGCAAGTGAGCAGCCACATGGAACAAATTAAATAAAAATACACTTGCTAAAACAAAACATACTAAATCCGAAGCCCCGTGGCGAGCTGCTAAGTGGCAAAAATGTTTTGTGAATGTATAGCTCAGCAGTGTGCGAAGTAGGGTGACCAACCGTCCGTAATTTTCACGGACAGTCCGTGAATTTACTGTTGTGTCCGTTGTCCATGAAGGAAGTTTCCACGGACGGCTTTTGTCCGTAATTTTAGCCTTGGGGCCAAAGGACAAATTTTCCGCACTTGAGATGGCTCAGCTCAGGCAGAAGGGAGGGGGTCTTCCATGCAGTGATTCAGAGGGAGGCGCAGCCAGGGTGCCGGGCTGCCTCAAAGAAATGTATATGTGGGGACTGGTTAATCTGGGGATGTAAAGGCTGCTTGAATGAGAAATAAATAGGTGTTAATTGACTTAAGCTGCCTGAGGTGAAATATTTCTTCTTTTTCCATGGTCTTGTTAAGGTGTTCTAAGCAGAGCTGTGAAGTGTGTGCTTTGCAACTACAACTGAGGTCACAAACCACTGTTACATTACATTACATTGCGACTCACAAAGAGGATGTTTATAGCTCTTTCATGCAGTCTCATGTTTACAATTCGGAAGGTGTTGCAAAACCCCTTTCATAATTCAGAAACTTTTTCCCCACTCTTAAAACAGGTTATTTGTATTGTAAAAAGATTTTTCACTATCAAAGCGTGATTCAAAGACTTTGCAACTAAAAAAAAACCATAATGACATGCGGCCCCTGGTGGATTGACCCATCGGTATTCTTCTTGCATTAAACAGGATTTTTTTCTTATTGCGCTTTTCACTGTGGAAATGCAGGCTCTGGACAGTGGTAGTATATTAGCTGCAGTAAATATACATACATCAATGTAACCTTGCAACTAACATCAAAATAAATCACAGATGGGACGTGATATTGTGTGTGCCGGTGCCTCATGAATCAGGATGCTTAACTAGGTCAAGGTTTTGCTCAGCGCCGGGTGCAGTTCTAAAAAGCAGGTGCCGTGATGGGTCCCTATTGGGCTCTCCATTTTTGCCCTAATCCTCAGGGTGGAAACAAAATCCTAACTCTGCTGCAGTTCCACCCTTCACTGCCTTTGATGTAACTCCAAAGAGACTGGTTACAGTTCTTTCACAGTCTCATGATTTTAGAACTGAAGCATTTTCAATATTATTTACAATGAAGCCAAAGTTGTTGCTTATTTGTCTTATGCAACTAATAACCATTGACAAAATCAAAAGTCCTGGCTTGTTCTAGGTGGATTGTTACTTATTGTGTTATTTATCGGGATGCACTGACAGAAGCAGAAAATTTACCAGTCAGGCGGCAAAATATACTAAGCACAGATTTCTTAGCTTACGTGTTTTTAAACCACGCCCTCAGTTACATCGGCCAAGCCCCTTTGACAGACCCCCCAGTTTTTTCATCCCACTTAAAGCCCTGTACTAGGTACTGTACATATGGCTGTCCTGTAGCTCTTCTTCATCATTTTATTACAGCAGTCAGCAGAAACATATCATGCAGCATTTGAGGTCATTTGTGTCCTGCAAGCTACAGTCAGTGGAGACGTAAACCTTAGGGGTTTGCATGATATCATCATCATCATCATCGAAACTTTTTTTCGATCATGTATATCTTTAAAAGTACATATCACCTCAGTACATCTGCTGACACATAAAACAAGCTACACGTGAGGGGGCTTGACACTTTAGGTTATACTGCCCCACCTGTGTTCCTCATCTTCTTGGTATAACTATACTGCTCTCCTACCTTTACCCTGCTTTCGTCCACTCTTCTTGCTTACGCTCAGATTTACTAATGTATATCTTGCTGGCATCTTTTTGGGCTGGATTTTTTTATACTGTGGACATTTCAATATCTCAAGGTTAGCATTGATCAGGCAATTAATTCCCTTGTCATGCTTTCATGTCAAACACCTTCTGCACATCTATGTAGACATGCTACAATGATTACCGTTTCTATGCTAATGTGATCCTTCTAAATGTTTACTCCTGTTATGACAACACCGTATATTGCGCTCCGCAAATTGTTTCTCTGCACTCCTGCTATTGTAAAATCTATTGTGTTGTGCGCTGTAATAGTTTCATCATGTGCTCCCCCTACCCTTCCATATTCCTTTTACAGATCCCTCAAGCCGGTTTGAGTGGAGTCTGCACAAATGAAAACAAGAAAAGGAACTGCTAGGCTAGACATTTTACAAAGAGAATGTTCGTGTTACATTTTTCCCAGATTCTGCTTTCATTTTCTAATGCACAATTGTTGGATTTAAGACAAAGCATACTTTCAGTGCTCTGGAAATAGGAACACATGGGGCAGGAGAGATTTGGTACTATCATTGTGCTATCTTCTGCTGTTTATGCAAACAAAAGCAGTTCAGTGACTTGGTGCAATTTTCATATTTCAGACTGGGGTGCAATGTCATCATCATTAACAGCAAATGTACTTGCCCATGGACGTTGGCACAATTTATTAGGCCTCACATTAGCCAACACCTTTTGATTTTGCTAAAATTGTATGTATAATATATTCATCTGACACAAAGCTGACCACTCGGAGGATTGCACTCTAGTCTAGCAGTGCAAGACCCATTTAGCTGCATCCTATCTGTGCTGCTTTACATCTCACAGTGCAAACACAAGGAGATGATGGACGGAGTGCTGAAACTTTTCAGACACTCACCCCTGTCACAGATCTGGGTTGAATCCATCATTGTTCTTTCACTCACTTCGCCACCCCAATTCAAACCCAGCCATATGCAAATCAGTCTTGCCAATGGGCCTCATGGGGACAGTCCAGCCCAAACTGCCAAGCCAGGTCCTCACTGGACCGGAAACAAGCATCCTGGGACCGGTTTCTGGGTAACACCCCTCATCAGCCAAGCTAGCTTGAATCCAGTGGCAAAGTGAGCAAGGGACACACGTCTGGGCCTATGGAGCGCTGAAACTTTTCAGTCACTCACCTCCAGTCACAGATCTGGTATGAATCCATCATCATTCTTTAGCTCACTTCGCCCCCCCAGTTCAGACCCAGCCATATGCAAATCAGTCTTGCCAATGGGCCTCATGGGGACAGTCCAGCCCAAACTGCCAAGCCAGGTCCTCACTGGACCGGAAACAAGCATCCTGGGACCGGTTTCTGGGTAACACCCCTCATCAGCCAAGCTAGCTTGAATCCAGTGGCAAAGTGAGCAAGGGACACACGTCTGGGCCTATGGAGCGCTGAAACTTTTCAGTCACTCACCTCCAGTCACAGATCTGGTATGAATCCATCATCATTCTTTAGCTCACTTCGCCCCCCCAGTTCAGACCCAGCCATATGCAAATCAGTATTGACCCTGTGCCTCATGAGAAAAGTCCAGCCCGAACTGCCAAGCCAGGTCCTCACTGGACCGGAAACAAGCTTCCTGGGACCAGTTTCAGGGTAACACCCCTCATCAGCAAAGCTAGCTTGAATCCAGTGGTAAAATGAGCAAGGGGCCCACGTCTGGGCATACCCTTTCAACTTGGGGCAAACAAAGCAAACACAAGGACAGGATGGACGGAGCGCTGAAACTTTTCAGACACTCACCCCCAGTCACAGTGGGTTGAATCCATCATCATTTTTTAGCTTACTTCGTCACCCCAGTTCAGACCCAGCCATATGAAAATCAGTCTTGACCCTGTGCCTCATGGGAACAGTCCAGCCCGAACCGCCAAGCCAGGTCCTAACTGGACCGGAAACAAGCATCCTGGGACCGGTTTCAGGGTAACACCCCTCATCAGCCAGGCTAGCGTGAATCCAGTGGCACAGTAAGCAAGGGACCCACATCTGGGCATACCCTGCTAACTTAGGATGAACAAAGCAAACACAAGGAGATGATGGACGGAGCGCTGAAACTTTTCAGACACTCTCCCCCAGTCATAGATCTGGGTTAAATCCATCATCATTCTTTAGCTCACTTCGCCACCCCAGTTCAGACCCAGCCATATGCAAATCAGTCTTGACCCTGTGTGTCATGGGAACAGTCCAGCCTGAACTGCCAAGCCAGGTCCTCACTGGACCGGAAACGAGCATCCTGATACCGGTTTTGAGGTAACACCCCTCATCAGCCAGGCTAGCTTGAATCCAGTGGCATCTGACACAAAGCTGGTCACTCGGAGGATTGCACTCTAGTCCGGCAGTGCAAGACCCATTTAGCTACATCCTATGCGTACTGCTTTATATCTCACATTGGCATTAAGATATGAGACGCTAATAATAAAGTCCAGCTAAACAAATTTTCCCGACCACTTCTCTCACCACACATGCTTGCACAGGACCATGAACTGTAAACAAAATATTAGACTGAACAACTCAGTGCAGTAACCATATAAATAGATTATGATCATATGAAATAAAGCAAAAAGACCTGCAGAGTTGCTCAAAACTGCGTGCATATAAAAAAAAGTGAAGTGCATGATTGTTTCAAACTAATATAAACTTATACTTATGTTTGGTTGTCTATTTACTTATATACTATTGCGTGACCTCCTCTGATGTGTCTGTAAAATGTACCTTTTGTTGCAAATTTTTGTCCTGAATTTTGACCTTCTGTCCTGAATTTTTGTCCTGAATTTTGACCCTTTGTCCTGAATTTTTACACTCACTGTCCTGAATTTGCCCCCATGCCAGTTGATCACCCTAGTGCGAAGAGATGCCAGCGTCCCACAAAACCGATGCAGTTCTAAACAAGCATTGAAAATGCAATAGGTCTCGCCTTTGATTAAGTTAAAGCCATTTGCTCCGCTAATGTTATTGTATAGCATAGCAAATGGCTTTAACTTAATGAAAGGCGAGACCTATTGCATTTTTAATGCTTGTTTCATATCTAGCCTCTGATTATACCAGGAAAATTATGTACCACACAAACGTATTGTTCTAACACCACCAGGAGTTTATGTGCCTCTACATCTTTACCTTCAGTGGAGCATAAATATGCATTTAGTCCACACTACAAATAATGCACTTGATGCCATTGTCAGCTCCTATATGATATACCTTCTGTGACAATGTGCATGGCTTATATAAAATGTGTTAATCTTCACCCAATTGTGTGATCACATATGCAGTTTCATTTGATCTTTGTTGTTAAAACTTTTCTAAAAACCAGAGTAAACTATTTAAAATTGTTTATTCTATCTTTAACAATTTTAACGTAACTGTTCCAAAGGACCACTACTTCTAACTCAAGCACTCGCATGGACCCCCGATGAAATGAAATTAACCCTACATTTTACAAACTAAAGATTCTCTCCCTCGTATCAGTTCATGGGTGCACTGTCGTGCAGGTTGCGATACCTTTTATTAGATCTCCAAATATTTGATCTCTCTTTTCTTTCACTCTCTCAACAACAAATTAGTTTAAAGAATGATAAAGGCCCTTTCCCCTATACACTTTTGATAAATATTACACGTATCTTCAGCTCCTATATCCTATAAGCATTATGACCCAAGTGGCTCAGACAGTTATCATGGCTGCATACATATCTAGGTTGTAGGAAGGTGATAGCTGACTATATGGTTGCCCCCACTTTTTTCCTGGTGTTTTGCTGGTTTCGACTTAGTTGGTCTGGGATCCTGCTATTCAGGGCCCCAGTCTATCTGCTTTCTCTTAAAAATAGATTCCATGTACATTAGGTACATCTCAGATTGGATTCTGGAGTGCCCTTATAAGTCCCTAGTATATGGTATACTATGTATCCAGGGCATAGGTACCCCAGAGGGCTACCAGGGGCTGAAGCATGTATTATGCCACCCCTGGGAAGCTCTCCATAATGGCACCACAGGTTGGCTACTGCAGCCTGGGTATGGTGGTGCTTGCACCCCTTCCTGTGATATAGGTTACCTGTATCACTACATATACACACACATATAAACCTATAAGTCACTCCTATGGCAGGCCTTATCAATCCTGAAGGCAGACTGCTTGGTTTTCATGTGAGAGGGTGCCCCTGCATGAGCAGAGCCCCTCTGCAGCGTTCGGAGTCAATCCTCTGATGTTGTTTGTGGTGCAGCCTGACCATATACTCTTAAGTGCATTATAACCTCGCGGTAAATGCTAACTTTGGAATGGCTGCACGGAAACATGTCGTGTTTGGTGTCAAACATTTTGGAAACCTACCACCCCCCCCCCACCAGTTCTGGCAGCGGGGGTAGAATTCCACCCTTCTAGAGGGAGAGACATGTACCCACCGGTATACCCGGTATTAACTTTTCAGAGCCCTGGCATCACAAAATGGATGCTACTGCCACAGACATGGGTCTGGCCTCCTGCTGCTGACCGAAACTCCGGCAGGGGAGGCCTGGACAATAGGTTTCCTGTCACAGGGAGGTGTAACTACCTCCCCAGACAGGATAGTGTTTATTGGGGCTTGGCGGGAGCACTCTCGGGTGCTTTGAAGTCCTGCACTGGGGGCACATTTGGTGTCCCTGTGCATAGTCCAGTTCAAACCGGAGCCAGGGGCTACCAGCCCCTGCTCTGGCACGAAACCGGACAAAGGAAATGGGTGTAGCCAACCCTCTTTCCAAACCCTCCCATGGGAGGGTCCCCAGAGTAAGTCCAACCCTCTCTTTGGGTATTAAGTAGGAGCCCCAGTCCTTAGGACTTTAGATTATCCCTGGACGAAACCATGAACGTGAATCCTGGACCTTCGACGCTCTATTTGGAGATTAGAGGACTGAAGAATCTCCCTTGGGGTCAAGGAGTGACTCCCCTACTTGGCAGGCACCAACAAAGCATCTGTCCGGTCTGCATCACTGAAGCTCCTGCCGGACCCCGAAGACTTTGCATCACCAGAGGTGGATTTCCAGACTTCCCTGAGGCTGCCCTGAGACCACAGCAAAGCTGAGGCACGTGGCTATCGTGGGTAACGTGGAACCGTGACCCCTGGATACCGAGCACATTTGCAACTGCATCATCTTCCTGACATCTCTGGAAGTTGTGCTTTGGGCTCCAAGTAGCCCAAGTCCCGAGCACCGACTGCACTGAAGATCACTGGCCTACACTCCACGAGTGTTCCGTGGGCCAGCTCCAAGTGCAACTGCTTGAGGCTCCTTTGCGATCTCTAGTCTGTTGGCTAGTGGGTCCCCACGAAGGCAACACTTTCTCTGCGTGGGCTTTCCTGGTTTCTCCAGATGTGCCCTGACTTATCCTCTCTGGGAGAGTCCCTCAGACCTCGTTGGTCTGCACCAAAGTCCTTTCTCTGTTTGTGTGTGCCTTGCCGTTGCCAAGGCTTGTTAGATCCAATCCGGTCGCTGACACCTCAGCACTCTACAGACTTTATGGGACAGCTCAAATCCAGCTCCTGGTTGTCGTCGATGCCTCCTGGACCTCGTGGCTGAAGAGTCAAGACACCCATCAACTCACCTGAAGCACCAAACATCTGTGGGCATTCGACTATTGTGCCCCTGGTCACTGGCTAGTGACCCAGACTCTGTCCCCTCTGCTTTCAGGCCGTCTTCTTCCCCGATCCAGGCTTGGATCGCAACAGACACTTTCTTCCTTCACGGCAGCAGCACTTTCTAGATCGCCATAGAAAACGACAACTCCCGACACCTTTTGTTTTACACGTATGCACCCAGCTTCCCTGGGTGAGGTAACTCAAGTTCTACGGTACTCACGTGGGTGTGGGCCCTAGAAACTCTTAAGTTTAAAGGGGTTAACTGGAAGTCCTCTCCGAAGTGTCCTTTTTCTTTAAAAATCCAACGCAACTTTCCCCATTGAAGTAAACGGTGTATTGCGGCTATGTTCTCACACTGCACGCATCCCCCGTGGGTCCCCTGTGTCACTACCTTGGGTGGTTCCTTGTGGTCCAAGCACTTCTACAGGCTCTAGGCCTTGTGTCTAGCTCAGTCGTGGTTCTTAAACCACTATTTTGGTATATGGTTGGGTACGCCCCTAGGGCTCAAACGTGTCTTGTGCTATTACTGTGGATATTTTGACTTGTAACTTATGTACTTCGAACTCTAGCCTCATAAAGGGACTAGAGGGGTGTGTTTTATACTAAATACATATATTTTAAATATATACCTGGTGTGGTTCTCCTTTCATTTGGTCATTCAAGAGATTATAGACTGGTAAAACAAGCTGCTTTACATTCCTCCAAGACTTAGCCTGAAGGCTGCTCTCCATAGCTACCACTAGGATAGCTTTCAATAAAGGTTGTCTTTAACCTATCATCAATAAGGGGTTGTTTGGACTGGTACAAGGTGTCCACTATAATTAGTGGACAGCATATACCAGGCCAACTTCTCACATAGGTCATGCTACATTTCACGATGTCTCTTGACCCGAAAATTCTAGGCCAAGAGACACCAGACTCATACGGTAGAGCAGGGCTGCAGGAAACTGCTGCTACCAGCCTGCTCTCTAACTTAGTAAGGAGAAGCAAACTGTTCCCCTCACCTACTCTAGACCAGCCAGCCGCCCCACTGTCCTCCAAAAAGCCTCACATGTCCACTACAATACAGCTACAGCAGATAGTTACACGGCTTTCTTTCATGTACGTACATTACATTTCCCAGAGTACACCGATTCCTTCTGCATGTGCTCGTTACATAGTCGTTCTATATTACACAGATCCTTTCTGTGTATGTACGTAATATATTTAATTTGTAGATGAGAGGTCCCTTTCCGCTGGTATTGATATTCCAGATTACAAGGCCTACTCCAAGTATGTTCATTTGATTTTACACATTAGATAGGCCTGCCCCAAGTCTGTTTAATAAATACTGCTATTTAGGAATAACCAGGCACTTTTCTCTATGCACATCAGTCACAGATTACAGAAGTCCACTGCTATTCAAGAAAATAGGATAAATATTTAGCAGTTCAATTCCAAGTATACCCATTAAATATTGATATTCTAGATCACATGTTGCTTCTGTGCATGTACTTACACAGGTCACTTCTAGGTAAATTACTTTGATATTGTATGTTTCTGCGTGTCTTTAACAAACACTGATATTAAAGATAACGCAAACCCCATTTCTTATGTACATTAACAGATTAGAGGCACCATTAATGTACAGGTATATTAGATAATGACTAAACACACTTATTCCATGGACTAAACATTTTAAAATACATACGTTTCTTCTATGGACAAACTGGATATTGGTTTATTGCTCTTCTCTGTGTCAGTACGTTACACTGATGCACATTACAAGGATCTACATTTGATATAGATTGCACTGGCACTTAGTGAATGTCCAACAGAAACCCTTTTTGGTTATCTTCGTTAGATACTGTAGATGAACAGTTCCATTAACATACAAATGCAACGAAGATTACAGCGGTCTTCATATTTGGCCTTTAACTGGTAGAATGCCCTTCTGGGTATGTACATTACATTTTGATATTATGAATCAGACACTATATGTACATTAGACATACATTACATCTCCAATGTTCAGGTGAAGTAATTAAAGACTGGTCTCTCCTATGTACGTGAATTGGCTAGATCATAGATCTCAAAGGTCCCTTAAGAGTATGAAATAATTGCCGCCATGGGAAAATACAGAACACTTGGGTCCATGTTGTGCATTCTATGTTAAATGTAGAGAACCTTTCTATGGCTCTACAGTAGATGTAGATTAGACAGGTATCTTTGTCCCATATATATTACATATCGAGATGACAAGTGTCAAGATGAAGAAATATGGATATTAATGGTATATTCAACTACAAAACGTTGGTCATCACCAACTAATTTGTAGGTTTGTGTCTATTGGTCAACAATAGTTTCCCTTTGGAGAAGCAAACTGAAAAATAGGTTAAATGTAAATCTGCACATTTGTGTTTCATTTCTGTATGTGGCATTGCACACCTCCGCTTTTGGCAATAATCAGGCACTTAAGAATTGTATGCAACAGTCACTGATTTCCAAGACAACTTTTGGAAATCGTTCTAAATTCATAAAGAATCCAAAATGTGCTCCCAACCTTGGCTCAGAAGTAAGGGCAGCCACCCCGAAGATCATAATATAGGGCGAATCCCTTTGTGCTGGATTGGTGACTGTCGAGGTTTTGGTTTGTCGTTGGTTGCCGAGAGGTATAAGCTAATAACCAAGGTATGCATGTGTGCATGCCTTGAATACTTTGACAGTGAAGCTGATCCAGAGGAATTGGTATATTGTCTGCTGGCACAGAAGGTGAATAATGCAGTAATCTCGAACACTTTGTGCGGACATTATAAAACACACAATCTGGCATTTAAACAATCTTGGATACTAATATTTGCCTCCCATTTGGGTCCCAAATACCTCCTTCCTGCCCCCACCTGCTCACAACCAAGGGCTACTTTAAGGAGGCTAGAGGCGAGTTTGCGCGCCGGATTCCTTCAAACAGTCCACATTTAAACTTCTCAAAGCACGTTTTATTATTTAACAGCTATTCAGGATACGGTGGCATGGTCATGCAGCAGCTATAATGGAATCAGATTTCAGTAATTAAATCATAGGTCACGACGCCCATGAAGCATGTCATATAATGCCACATGTGGCTTACACGACCCCTGCCTCACCTGATGAGGTCCAAGAAAGAATCTCCCACATCTTGGATTCTGGGATCCCTTCGTCGCTGAGCCCCAGGGACGGGCTGCTGATGGTGGCACCGGCCCCTGGCTGGATGACGAACGCCATAGTGACCCCCAGAGACGATGCTAGCAGAGTGGTGATTAGGAAAAAGAACATGGCCCAGCCCCCGAACTTGCCCAGCGCGGCTGGGTCCAGCGAGGCTGCACCCGCCACCAAGCGGCAGGATGATCACCTTGAGCAGTCGCAGGAGCAGCTCCCCGGGGAAGCAAAATGCTAGCTGCTGGGCATGAGGCAGCCCCACGGCACGCACCCCCATTCCCAAGGCTACACCAACCAGCACACCTAGCACTGTCAGCAGCACCAGGGCTATGGAGGCAAGGAGGAAGGAGCAAACCCGCTGCCATCCACTCGGTTCTTAAAGTCCCAAACAACCTCCCTCTTCAGGGTTTATCGTGAGCAGCTCAGACAATGTGCCTGAGCGGAGCAAGCAGCGGCACCCCGGCTGTAGCCATTTTACAGCGAAGTCACCAGGGTATAGCGTACTCCGTCTAATCTTAGACTCTTTTTATCTTTAATTTTCTGCATGAATACATTTTGAATTTATAATAGAATTATGTATGCGGCATGATAACAAATGGTACGCCATTGTTTAGTGCCGCCTGTACCAGAGGAGGCACGTGTCTTAATTGTCCTGCTGGGATTTTTTGAACGAGCCCCTCACATTTATCACTACATATTTGGTGAAAGTGTTCCCTCGGAAGAATCACGAGGCGGAAGTATCGATACTCTTATTAGTCCTTGTTAGAAGGTGGTTCTGACACTATGGGCCGCCCGGATTTTTCGCTTTTTGAGAACCTTATTGTTGAGCTTTTACTGTGGGGGAGTCTCATAAGTTGGGACTCACCCACAGTGAACTCAGGATGTAAGAGACTGCATGGGGATTTTACTGGTGTTCCCCTGGCATGACCAGGCCACTGCGCAGCAGCTGGAGTAAGGGACACCGGGCTGGTTACATGCAGACACATGTGTACATGCTTATGCACACGTGTACAGGTTGCGCAGGGGAGATTCCTAGCGTGCGCAATCCAGGAGCAGGTACAAAGTGAATGGTGTAGCAGGACTTATGCAGTATTGGGTGGTGCCATGGCATAGGCTTTGTACACTGAAAAGAAACATGCCAGGGAAAGTCAGTGTGTTTTAATGTGTTTTCACTTCATTTTTCCCCTATGGGGATGTGGGGCCCATGGCTAGATTAACTTCCGTTAGGCCTACAGATTCCAGACACGCACTTAAGTCCAATGTAGCGAATGTGAAAATAAGTATTCTGCAGAGTCCAAAGTCATATTTGTACTGCTTTTGGGTCATCCAGAACTGTCATATTTCTCTGAGCCAGCCATGACCAGACCCAGGTTGAGGGCTGACCTCAGCTGGATGGATTGATAACCTTTCTTCCACAAGCTAGGGCCTCCTCTCCATGAAGAGATGATGGGTGGGGCTACAGGCTCATCCATCACTAGGTGCCAGGCACCAGGCTGCGCCAAGGAGAGAAGGAGTTGGGTTTCAGAGGCCATGTGGCCAGAGACACTGGACAACGTCATTTTTTAACAAACCCAGAGGCTGGACAAGAAGGAGGGAGCAGGGGCAGGAAAGTGATGTGTCGCTGTTTGATAGGACTAACAGGGACTTCCTGCCAGCCCCCTACTCAACTTTTAAAAAGTGCTTGCACAGCAAGAGAAGCTCTCTCTGGGGTGTGGTCTGCTGAGGCTGAAGGTGCTGGAGCCTGGCGCAATGGGCAGTTGGAAGGAGAGACCTCCTGACTGCCCCCAGGACCCTAACAGCACCAGAAGAAGAGTCCAGGACCGGTGCGCAGGAGCAGTTGCCTCTGCGCAGGGGGAAGAGAGGCCCCGAAGGAGAGCCAGGCGAAAGGCTGGTGCAGGGAGCCAATGAAGACCGTTCCCTGCAGAAGGCACCCTCTTGGAGACCCGGAGGGCAAAGGAGAGTGCTTCCAGTTGCTGGGGGGCACCACCAGGAGCAAGTGGGCGTGAAAACGGAGGAGATCGGACCCCTGGGGGCTGAGATATGCCCCGCAGAAGGTACACGACCTTTGATGGGACCGACGACAAAGCACGTGGGGCTCCGCCGCCGTTCTGGAAACTGCCCCCGGGGTGGGTCAGGTCCCGGGGGCTGCCCCCCCAGGAAGGAAAGTCGGTGTGCCGTCGCGCACCCCGTGAAGGTACCCCCGCGGGGTGCCAGGAGCCCACCCTGGCCCCCGGCGAAAAAGGAAGATGGGGAGCGCCGTCGCGCTCCCCGTGAAGGTAGCCCGAGTGTGGAGAAGGTGGGGGGAAGTGCCATCGCACTCCCCCCGAAGAACCGCTTCATGTTGGATACTGCGTGGCTTCCCAGAGTGTGGAGAAGGTGGGGGTAAGTGCCGTCGCACTCCCCCCGAAGAACCGCTTCATGGTGGATGCTGCGTGTCTGCCCGCTGGAGCGCGCAGACGAGAAGAGTCGGGCTGGCTCCCGTGGCAGCACACGAGGGTGCTGGCCGGGCGGGGTGCCGGCGGGGGCAGCCGTGGGTGGGCTCCGCAGGCTGCCCTCCATCACAGAGGCATGCGGGGGTCCCGGGTGGGACCGGGACCCCGAACATGAGGAGTTGAGGCGCGAGGGGCCCGGGTGGGACCGGGCCCCAGAAACTGGAAGGAGCGGCCGGGGGTGGGCTCCCCGAGCCGCCTATCATCATCTGGGGGTCTGGGTGGGACTGGGCCCCCCACCGAAGGGGGAAGAAGCGGCGAAGCCGCCGGCACCACCAGCGCGGCTCTCCCCGGCACAGCGGGAGAGCAGCTCATCTATTATGCATGAACAGGAGCACAATCGCCCCATAATGCCGTGTCAGCCATTTGGAAGTCTGCTGTTTTGGCGCCTGGTGGCCCCAGATGAGGGGGTCACCCTCATCTGTGAAAAGAAGTGCAGGGGGGCTGCAGGAGCACCGCAGCCTCCCCCAGCATAAAGGAGAACAGTCCCCCCATAAGTTTCATGGGGCATCTGAAATAATAACCCCTTAAGGGCTCAGTCAGCATTTAACACCTTCTGGGCTGTAACTTATGGTCTACAGCTGAGGGTGTACTATGAAGTGCATCATGGAGTGAAGGGCTGAGTTGGGGATGTCTGGAGAAGGGCATCCCCTGGAGGTGAAGTGGTGTAACTGCACCGAAATGCATTTACTAATGGTTATTTCTTTCAGAGGGACTGAAGTTCATGTCTTTAATGTGATGTGCTGGTGTAAGGTGATGTCATAAAACAAGTGGGGTTAGGTTGCCAGACAGTCCTGCTAGGGTGTCTGGCTGTATATGCGTAATCCTGTGATTTCATCTGTGATGCCTTTAGGGGCTGTAATTGCAATGCATTCAAATGATCTATTAAGGTGATGAGTACTGTCATTCTAAAGTATGCGTAAACATGGATTCTTGCTGCTGAGCTTAGGTGAAGACCCCAGACTGCTAACCCTTAAGATATAGAGGTGCATACTTTATGGTCAGTAGGAGATGCTCAGTCAGGGTCATGTGTCACCAAGGCAGGTTTACCCCTCTTTAATGCTTGTTGAGGTAATGGGGTGGGTCGCCACTGGGATGGTGCCAGTGCGCAGGACCCTCGCTCCAGGTTATGTTCAACTAACTGCATTGGGGGCAAGTTGATGTGCATACATGGGAGTGGTGGTACTAGACCCCACCCCCCGCGGGAGGGGTGAAGATGTTATGCAATGTCACAAAGTAATTCCAACAGCTTATGTATATTTGTAAATTGGTGCATAGTATTGAGTAGTGTGTGTGTTTAATAAATGTACTCTTACTTTTTTAAAGCAAAGTACAGACTGGAAAATCAATTATTGAGTGTTATTTTTGTGCACCTGCAAATGGCGATTACTAGCCCACACCACCTCCCTTGAGTAAGCCTCAGACTGCTCTGCAACGCTACCCTCTGAGAGTCAGGCGCTACAATTGGGTGTTTGGTTCCCAGTGAAGGACAAATGTAGTCAGTATATTTCTGCAGGCCGCACAGATGCTGCCTCATTTTCCAACATTGGTGTCTAGCGGCGGGAAACATAGTATCCCATTCTGGTGTGCATTTATAGCATTTGATAAGTCCAGTTTTGCCACACATTACCTATGCAGTAATGAGCAAATGGAAGAGCGCAAGGCGTTGAGAAAGGTTCAATGTTTTGGTTATGTGAACTAAAAGTATGGGAAAGGAAAGCCCCGCGCCCATATGTGTCATGTGAAGTTATTATGGTTTAAATGTAAACTGTATTGATATGACCGCGCTATGTTGATTGTAATGTGCTAGCGGGATGGTGCTTTCCAGGAAATGATTGCATACAAATGTTCTATGCCATATTGTACACCTTTGAACCCTAACACTACATACACTACACCTGCAAGAGGAGGGTGTCTCAAGAGATAGGGACAGCAACTGATACCTACATCACAGGTGGGGGTGTAGGGGTGGATTGACCTTCAAGGGGGACAGGAGAAGTAGGGGTCCTGGGAGGTTCCCGTGCTTTTTAAGGGCAGGGAGGGTTTCCACAGGAGGGGCCCCAGATATCCTTCCCCCACTGGAAGTTTCTTGCTAATGGCGCAGGCCAAAACTACTGGAAGGGTGGGGCAGGAGGTTTCTTTACCCCGGGTAGTAGCGCCCCAGGGGTTCCCATGGTGGGGGACCCCAAGAAACTTTTCCCACAGTGGGAGGAGGGTGTGGTAGAGTTGAGTGTCCGGCAGGTCCCCAGGTTAACTGGTGGGGAGGTGAGCAACCCAGGGGTGGCCCCTGGTAGTGGGTGGCCCCCAAGGAGGGTAGTTCTTGAGTGATGGTGTGTAGTGGTAGCCCCTAGGTACCCTAGGTGGGCTAGGTAACTGACCCAGTGGAGATCTGAGTGGGGGCGATTTGCTCCCTAGTTTCCAGGGAAAGGGTTAGCAGTGGACCCTGAGGAGTCGGGGTCGGGTGGCCGGTGACCAGTCCGGTAGGTCCGGTGGGACTTGAACCCCAGGACCAGGAGCTGGTAAAGGGAACTTGAAGTGGTGGCTGGGGCGATGCCTAGCCAGTAACCAGTCAGGTAGGTCCTGTGGGACTTGGACCCAAGGACCAGGAGCATGGGGGTGTTCCCCTAGCTCGAGTTAGGAGGTGGACTTCTGCCAGGTAGTACCACCCTGAACACAGGTGGGACCTATCTTAAGTGAAGGGACCCTGTGTTTCGCGAAGGGGTGGTGCAGGCCTAGCTGGGATCTTTGGCTGAGAGTGATAGTACTACCCTGAAGGCAGGTGGGGCCTATCTTAAGTGAAGGAACCCTGCTCTTCAGAAGGGGTGGTGCAGGCCATCCAGGGACCCTGTAGGTCCCTGGGCGGTCTCCCAAGGCGCTGCAGGGAGACCAGGGAGAGCCATGAGAGGTGGGCCTGGGTCTAACTAACTCGGGACCCACAGGCTCTCTAAGGGTACTCCGGGAGGAGAGCGCACCTCTCGGAGGGAAGGGTACATAGGCCCTGTTCTCGCAGCGGAGAACAAGGAAGGGGTCTAGGTTCCCAGGGTAGTTTCCGGGTGGAGCTACTGACGGGGGGAATGAGCTGTAGGATGTCTGATGAGGCACCCTCAGTGTTCCTTCCTGGCACTGCCAGTGTGGTGGTGAGGCCGGTCTGAGGTCCTATCAGGGAGCCAGGCCAGTGGCCAAAGGGTGCTTTTCTGTGTGGGAAGCACAAGTGGCTGTGCATTCTTCAGGGAAGACAGTGATCCAGAAAAGGGTGGTGGCAGCAGAATTAGCTCAGAGGCAGGCTGAGGGTGAGGGTCCAGAGAGATTGCATCTTTGGGGATGAGGGTACAGGTTGGAACAAACTCTGGAAGGGAGACTGGCTAGTGACCCAGGGGATGGGATTTAGACCTATCCCAGAAGACCGCATCGGTGCTTAGGCACTGGACCCTTGTCCGGAGAAGTGGTAGGCATAGTGTTGCATGCCCAAGGGCAAAGGTGAGCCTAGTTAGGCTGAGTCCATGTAGACCATGAGTGACCTAGAGGTATCTAACATAGAGCCCGGAGTGTTCTTAGGGTAGTCCGGGATCCCTGTCATGGGTGGAGATTTCATGGATGGGAGGAGTAGGTGGTCTAAGCGGATAACTGGTCAGTAAGGGGGGTCTGGTCAGAACCCCTTATAACTAGTTATCGCTGACTACGGGAAGTGTACCCATGTAGAGTGGCTACTTCTTCCCTGTAGGAATCAGCTGGGCGCGGCGTGTGTTAGAAGGTGGTTCTGACACTATGGGCCACCCGGATGTTTCGCTTTTTGAGCACCTAATTGTTGAGCTTTTACTGTGGGGGGAGTCTCATAAGTTGGGACTCACCCACAGTGAACTCAGGATGTAAGAGACTGCACGGGGATTTGACTGGTGTTCCCCTGGCTTGACCAGGCCACTGCGCAGCAGCTGGAGTAAGGGACACCGGGCTGGCTACATGCAGATACATGTGTACATGCGTGTGCACACGTGTACGGGCTGCGCAGGGGAGATTCCTAGCAGCTACAAAGTGAATGGTGTGGCAGGACTTATGCTGTATTGGGTGGTGACATGGAATAGGCTTTATACACTGAAAAGAAACATGCCAGGGAAAGTCAGTGTGTTTTACTGTGTTTTCACTTTATTATTCCCCTATGGGGATGTGGGGCCCATGGCTAGATTAACTTCCGTTAGGCCTACAGATTCCAGACACGCACTTAAGTCCAATGTAGCGAATGTGAAAATAAGTATTCTGCAGAGTCCAAAGTCATATTTGTACTGCTTTTGGGACATCCAGAAGGATTAGTTACTTCCCTGTAATCCTAGTTCTCTACCAGGGGTATCCACATCAAAGTCATAAGCATTAGAATATTCCCGCCCATGCGCGGGACCCCGGAAACACTATATTATATGTGCCCCGCATATATATATATCCATATATATATATATATATATATATATATATATATATATATATATATATATATATATATAAAAATAAGCAATTTCACCCTAATAAACACCAGAGCTGAATCATGCTGTAAGGAATTTCCACTATACATGAAAAACATGCATTAGAAACAGGAGAAACAACAATAACATTTGTTTAGAAACTGTTTTAATGCTCAGCAAACAGTAGAAATCCTCATAAAACACTGAAAGCATAGGAAGCTCCCAGGCTGCATTGCAAATACCAAGTCTAACAAGACTGAAAAGCTAACCTGTAGCTGCATAGCAATAAACTGACACCGTGCCTTTAAGGCACACCTGACCCCCAGCTTCCCATCATGCCTCAAGGGTGACAGTTAGGTCAGTTGTTCTTTGCGGAGACTGAAAAAAGTCATGGTACGAAGAATTAACAATATCTTCAAATTATAACAATCCTTTGCCCGGGGAGGCGGGAGGGTTGCTTATGACTTTGATGAGGATACCCCTGGAAGAGAACTAGGATTACAGGTAAGTAACTAATCCTTCTTTTCCAGGGGATCCTCATCAATAGTCATAAGCATTAGAATAGAATAGCGAGCCTCACCTCATCTTCCTGCGGGCAAAGGAGAACACAGAAATGTGATCAGTAAGCTTAGACAAAACTAAGCTATCCAAATAGATTCCTCAAGGAGGCTTGGCCTACTTGAGCATCAGTCCTGGAATCAGATTCTAGGCAGTAGTGCCTCGTAAAGGTATGAACTGATCTCCAGGTTGCAGCCTTGCAGATCTCTGACATCGGGACGTCATGTAAGAACGCAACTGTGGCCGCTTTCCCCCCAGTGGAATGCGCCTAAGGAGGCAACGGTAAGGGTCTTTTCACCAGCTGGTAAGCTAAGGTAATGCAGGATACAATCCATCTGGAAATGGATCTCTTAGCGGCTGGGAAGCCTGTTCTCATGGCGCCATAATTGACAAATAACTGATCTGTCTTCCTTATGCCCTTGGTACTTTCTAAGTAGAACTTAAGCACCCTCTTGAGGTCTAAGGAATGAAGCGACCGCTTGGCCGGTGTCGTTGGCTTTGGGAAAAAGGATGGAAGGGAAATGGACTGATTGATATGAAAATCAGACACCACCTTAGGGAGAAAAGAGGGATGCGCCCTTAAAACTACTCTGTTATGGTGGAAAACAGTGTAAGGCTCATTGGTACACAGCGCTTGGATCTCGCGCTGATGTAATGGCTACCAGAAAAGCGGCCTTCCAAGACAAATGCTGCAAGGAAGCTCTGTGGATTGGCTCAAAAGGTGGGCCCATCAATTTAGATAACACCAGGTTCAACTCCCACGGAGGAGAAGGGTTTCGAACAGAGGGATATACTTTCTTCAACCCCTGTAAGAAGTCCTTGACCACCTGCATTTGGAAAAAGGAGGGCTGACTAGGAGATCTTCTGTACGCCGTAAAGGCAGATAAATGCACCTTGATAGAAGCATACTTTAACCCTGATCTTGCTAATCACAGAAGGTAAGGGAGAATGACATCCTCCTGCCCCTTTGTAGGATCAAGGTGATGTTCTCTACACCAAAGAAAAAACCTCTTCCACTTAAACGCATATGACGCTCTTGTGGAGGGTCGTCTCGCTGCTTTCAAAATATGCATACAATCAGGAGGCAGATTCAAATGTCCGTATTGCAGGACCTCAGGAGCCATGCTGTCAAGTTCAGTGAGGGAAGGTTGGGATGAAGAATCCTCCCGCCCATCTTGGTCAGCAGGTCCGGCCTGCAAGGTAGCCTCCTGTGTGGAAGTACCGACAGATGAAGAAGGTCCAGGTACCACCACTGCCGTGGCCAGTCTGGAGCTATTAGAATCATCGTCATTCTGGATCTGGGTAGCTTGGACACCACCTTTGGGATCAGGGGCAGGGGAGGAAAGGCGTAGGCAAATATCCCTGACCAGTCCATCAAAAGCGCATTCCCCCTTGTCCCTGGACGGTGGAACCTGGACGCGAAGGTGAGGCATTTTGTGTTTTCGTCGTCTGCGAATAGATCTATTTCTGGATGACCCCAACGATGGAAAAGGTCCGCCACCACCTCATCGTGTAGCACCCAGTCTGGCTGATCTTCGAAGTGCCTGCTGAGTGCGTCTGCCTTGACATTTAGTTCTCCTGGAAGGTGTACTGCCACCACCGAGAGGTTCCGGACGAGAAGCCAGTACCAGATCGCCTGTGACTCCAGGGAACGAGGACGCGACCGAGTTCCACCCTGTTTGTTTAGGTAGAACATGGTCGTCGTGTTGTCGGTCTGGACCAGGACCGAGTCGGACTCGATTGCCGGTAGGAAAGCTTTCAGAGCAAGGTGGACTGCTCGTAGCTCCAGCATATTGATGTGGTGGGTCTGTTCCTTTGACGACCACCGTACTTGTATCTGAAGGCAGCCGCGGTGCGTCCATTGGGGCGTAGGGGCGTAGCCCCACCAGCCAGCCCTGCTTGGACCCGCGGCTACCCACTTCTCTTCCCGGCAGCCGGAGCGCGCGACCAGAAGAAGCCCCGGAAAGCGAAAGAAACGCCCGGGTGAGGGAATAAAGCTGACAATTATGTCAGTCAGCATGACGTCAGACCACCCGTGGGCGGTCCAGCGTCATGTTGACTGACATGCAGTCAGACCGTCACCAGGGGCATGGAGCAGCACAATGCACAAGTGCGCATGAGTGGGGACGGAGGACGAATTTTCGCACCGTGCCCACTCATGCGCACTTGTTTTTGCAGTTCTGGCGCATGCCCATTAGGAGAGCGAGGGTTGAGCAAAGGCTCAAACCTCGGTCTCCTATTGGGCAGGCGGGCGGAGTGTAAAACGTGCCCCCAGCCAATCCTGGCGCTGCCAGCAGCGCCAGGATTGGCTGAGAGGGTTTTGCACGCCCACTTGCAAGCAAGCAGTCAGTGATGCGTGGCTGTTCCCGAGTGTAGGTGCCATTGCGTCAACGGACCCGAGGCAGCGGACCGACCTGCTCAGGTAGGACTTTTTAATTTTATTTCAAACCCCCCCCCCCACCTCCGCGATACACCCCCCCCCCGCGACACCCCACGAGCCGCAACTGGTGGTGGATGAAAGAAGCCAGCGAGGGAGTCCTTTTGTCTACGCACTTTTGATATTCAGCACTCCGGTGTTGAAGGCACTGGCTGCCGGCTTCTGAGTAAACCATTGAGGCCTGGCACTTATGCTTTCAAAAATCAAGAAATAAGGTTCACTGTTGGCGAGTCCACTCTGATTCCCTGGCCTTCGTCAAGTGGATAAATAAAGTGGTAAAAGCTGTAGCAGTGCAGCCACGATGAACAGCACTATTAAACAGAAGGGCTGCACGGCCCCAGAACCCTCCACACGTATGAGCATGCATCAAGTTGATTTACCAGGTTTGAATTCGGACAAAAAAAATGCTGACGAAATGACCAAAGTACAGAAACATAAAGAGGTCTTGAGATTGGACCGCCTCACCCCCCAACCCATCCCGAAAATATCCTTAATAAAGGGCAGAGTATGTGGAGATGCTAAAGATTGCAATATGTTTGGTATTTGTTTTAAGTATAATTCTACCTTCACGCTTATTTGTGGTACATTGTAGAAATGTGTGCTTGTTAAAGCTAAGTTAGCCAATAACATTAGGAATGTTCTGGAAACGTGTCAAATTGTTTTGAAAGCGCAGGGGTCGGTAAAATTGATGAAAACCGAATGAAACCTAAATGTTGATACACAGAGTTTTGTGTTTTTCCTCAGGGCACACTTGGGGAAATGTGCGGCAAATGTTGCATTTCTAGACCCATTCTGCTAACAGCCAATGGCAATAATTGAACTAGATTTAAATGTGGATCTCAACGCATTGGCACATATGTTATGAGCACTGCGGCATGCTGCTTACAGAGGCATGGGCCCTCAGTCACTCTGCACTACACTGACGATACCTGGCGGCTACAGGAGAGACCTTGATGGAACAGTTGATAGGACTGACAGTCCAGATAGGAATAGGGTGTTGCAGAGCATGAGCAAAGCTCACAAAGCAATGGAGCTGCTTACACTACTCACAGGAGCAAGAACGAGCCAGGCAGCTATTCGGCCATTGTTTCAGAATCTTAGGCCCAGTGCTTAATCTGTGTGCGTGATTGCAGGCAATGGGCACCAGAACTCGTTTTTGGGGACCAGGCCTTATTTTTCCTCATAATTTGATGCTGACGAAAAGAGAGAAAGATGTGGTTGTGGTGTGGCCCACCAGCACTTATTTTTGGGTCCCACACTTGCTCTTCCTCATCAGACGTTCACCTAGAGCAAAAAAGAGCAAGACACAAGAGGGGGCATAAAAGAGGAAGCAAAAGATGGGAACCAATGATGAAGAGAGAAAATAGGCATGGAAAAGAACTTGCTAGAGTGAGATATTGGGACTGGTGTGGTCTGTTGGTGGATAAGAGAGGCATGAAGTGGAATCAAGACTACACAACAGTGGTATTTGGCACACACGATATTCGTAGCTCCGGCTGCAGGCTTCTGAGAAAAACTTTGGGCCACAACACTTATTGTTTTACAAATGGAGTAGTGGCCACTTGTAGTGCGTAGAGCCAAAAAGGCCTATTCCTGACCCCGCATTGGCTGAGGCAATGGTTGGGGTAATTTGGGCAGAGCCGAAGGTTGTCTGTGAAAGTTAATGTGCTTACCTGGGTACCACCAGGACTAGGGTTAGGAAGTATTGCTGATGAGCAGTGTTTGCTAGTGTTAGTCCTAATTTCTACTAGCAGCTGTTAAACAATATTGTTGTTTCGTTGGGAATTAAACTTGCTTGTTCTCATGACCATGGCCGGAGTGTCTGGTGTCCCAGGCTGTCGCAACTATTATTACAGATTTCTTGTCTAAATCACAAAATTGGAGTTATGCAAATTATTAACTTTCAGATTGAAACCATAATATCTGCTTGCAGTGTCCAATTTTATTCTTTATGGAAAACGTTTATTTCGTGTAAGACTCACAAAATGTACCGGCCGCCACCAAGTGGCGACAATTCTTGCTTTGTGTAAACAATACTGGCAAAAAGTCCAATTCTCATGTCGAAGCACCCTTCACATGAACTCTGGGCACTGTGCCTGCCTTTAATAGTTTTTCGTAAGACTTAAGTACAGGCCTTTGTGTTTCCTAAACGTGAAATGAAAATGATTCTGCAGTTCCCCTCTGTTCAATTATTTTGTAATTGGTGTACAGGGCTCAATGCTTTGAGTATGGCTAGAAAACTCATCAAGAAAAATAAAAAAGTAATTAACCAATGCAAAGGAGAACAAGCAAAGATGTGTGTGTGTGCTGCTACGTACACTTAAGGAAATCTCACATAAATTATGTAAGGTGTTACATTACAATGTGGACCATGATCGTAGCCAACAACTGATAAATACTGTGAAAGGCAGGTTCATGTGTGAGTGCTCCCACATCCCTGTGTGTAAAACAACATGCAAAGGGTGACCTACAAGTGTCTGTCTCTGTGGTTTAAAATGATGCAGGGCGTGCTAGGCAGGGGAGAAGGATGTCCTGAAACCTCAAGATTTGCATTTTGTGTGATGTCCGTGAGCTCACATCAGTAATAAGCAATGAAGGAGCTGGCAGATGTTGTTTTACATCAATGCTATGTTGTGCTGCTCATCCAGATAAGGAAATTAAAGATTGTTATGATATTGGATTACTACTGATCAGAGAATTGTGATGAATTAAAAGCATTTGGAATGGAATAAATAGTAGTAGGATGAGATTAGAGTTCTAGGCAAGGGTGTCCAAAGTGGTTTCAGGAGGGACGTTTCAGCGTGATTTTTCAGAATAACCCATGAACATGTTGATCAAGTCCACTGAGGTTCGTTGTATGCAGATGCGTGTTAAGTTGGGCAGGCCTGATGCAGAGCAGCGGTTACAAGCATCATTTTCATGGAGAGCAGCGAGTGAGCTGGATGGGCCTCCGAGTGGTGGGGCAGCCGTGCCTGGGACGCACTGAGTGCTGAGAAATACCCTTGTCCATGACAGTTCAAAGTTCGCGTGCATGTGATCTACTGTGCGTGTAGTTGGAGACGGCTCATTTGGGTGTAAAGGTGATGCGCTGAGATAGCGAGAGCAGTGGAGGCCACCTCGGTCACTCAACATATCTCAAATGTTCAGGTACCTGGGGTGTCTTATCTAGGGACTGCCCACACTGCTCTTAAGCAACGGTTTACAATGGGAATGGTTGCTTGGTTCATGGACATCTTAAGGGATTTGGCGGCCTTGTGTCAAACGTATTTTGGGGGCACCTATTCGGAACCCTTTGAATTTATGATCCAATATTAGCTCTTTCTTGCCCTCTGTGGCCAGGTCACTGTCAGTGCACCGGCAAAATCGTACAAACTCCACATGTGTTTCGTTTACATCTAATATTCGAGGACAGTGACTTGAGTTTTCAGTATTGTAACACAGCAGCAGCAGCTCACTGATATTGCTGAAAGTAGTCTCCGTGACACCCTGCCATTTCTCATATCTCAGGACCTGTTTTGATCTAAAAGCAACTTTTTATAGATGTTGCATGAAGCACAAACATACACTTTCTCTGAAAATGTTGTAATAGAAAATCATACATCAACCACATTAACAAATATATTAAAGGAAAACAATATTTAAAAAAAATCTATTTAATAATTATTCACGGTCATCAGGACAAGGCTCTCTGCAGAACAGAGTTGGTTCTATCAGTGGTCCCCTGAAAGTCTGGCGCCCTGGGCAGCTACCTATGTTATGCCATCTATTAATGTAATAACTGCACTTTCACAATTGCTTTATTAACCTTCCTGCTTTCTCAAATTTGCTTGAAAATGCACGATTTTTCTTTTTTTTCTTCAAAATGTTCTTGGGGTTCGGGCTCGCTCGCTGCGCTCGCTCGCTACGGTGCTGTATGCTAATTCGTTTGCGCCACACCACTTTAAAATCTCACCCACCGCCCCTGTCTGAAGGCACCCCATGTGTGCCCCCCTAGCCTTGCAAAGACGCGTCTGTCACCACCGATTGCACTGGGAGTGACTGGTGAAAAGGGACTCCCACCATCAGATTGCGCTGCTGAGTTCACCATGTGAGGGAAGATCTCGCTGCCTGGGAGAGACATATCTGATCTTCCCAGCGACCTGTTGACTGATCCCACCGGTCCCCCAGAGTCTGCTGCAAAGGCAGCATCCTCAGCCTGGCGTTGGGAATGAGAAAGATGTAGGACGCCATGGAACCTAGCAGGGATGCCACCTGCCGGACTGTTGGATTTTGCACCTGGAGCAGAAGCCTGCACTTCTGTCTCATCGAAGACAGTCTCTCCTCCGAAGGATACGCTCTTCCCACGCTTGTGTCCAGAACAGAGCGGATGGTCTGGGTGGGCTGCTGCACTGACTTCTCCATGTTGACATGAAGGCCGAGATCGTGCAACTGTTGTAGACAGATCTGGAAGTCGTGCCTCACCTGCAGCGGGGATGGACCTTTCAGCAGCCAGTCGTCTAAGTATGGATAGACGAAGAGACCTTTTCTGTGAAGAAAAGCTGCCACCACTGCCATGCATTTGGTGAAACAAAAGGTTCAGAGTGTACAATTCAAAAACAAATATCCAAAAACAATAAAAGCATGAATTTATGTAAACGAGAGAAAAAGAAAAAGGAAGAAAAAGGAAAGAGACCCTAATAGAAAAGCATACAAAGTTTATTTAATAAAACAGCTCAGTGTATTAAGCTGGTACATATAACATTAAAAACATATACATGACCAGACAAGTGGCAGACAAGGAGAAAAGTACATAACATGGGAGTTTATACTATTTTTCATAAAACTCCAGTAGACAAAGAAGTATGTCCTCCAATAGTTGCAGCCACAATAGCGTCGACGGCGTTTTGACCTGTGGTGTTAATCCATGGTCATCTTCAGGACGATAAATGTACTGAGCATCCTAAGAAAGTGATCTAAAATTGCAAAATTTGCATTACATCATGAACATTTAAGAAAGGGCCAAAAGACAGTATTATTTTACGAAAGAAAGAAGAGAAAGAAAAGAAAAGAAAGCGACCAGAATTTGAAAAAAGGTTATTTCGAAAAATTCCACCAAGCCAGAATTCAGAGTTAGCAATAAAGAACCACCGGTGTAGTGGAAAAGATATATAATGACCAACTAAAAACCAATGTGCAATCAGATCCTGCCACCCATTAATTTCAAAGGTGACTTACTTCTGTGTTAAACAAATTTAGATAGCAATGTTATTTTGCTCCAGCGGTCTAAACTTCAGAAGTCGCTTGAAATAATATGCAAACGTCAGGAAGACTTCAACAACCTCAGTTTGAAGTGCCGATCGTAAACAATTATGAATTCAGGGGGTCATGGAGCGAGCAAATCGTCCTCAACTTCACCCTATTTAATCCAAGCTGATCAGCAAAGTAGAAGGGGGGGGGGAAGGGGGGGGGAGAGAAAGGATAAACTTATTTAATGGTAAAGCTCACTGAGTGGAAAGCTTTAAAGGCATATGTGGTTAGTCATCATCCTCATCTTACCACCATATACCAATTAGACAAGTCAATCAGGCTTCAACGCATCTTATCAAATATATTTTTCAGATGTGCTATGCAATAATTCGCACCTGAGTGAAAACAAATCGTCCTCAACTTTGCCCTATTAAATCCATGATAAACACCACGGACAAAGGGGGAGAAAAAGGATTAGACTTATTAAATGTTAAAGCTAGCTAAGTGAAAGCTTTAAATTCGTGTGTAATCATTCATAATACAACAGAAATCGTATTCCCGATATTAAAAATGACAGAATAAGTTGTGTGTGGTAATACAATATAAAACATGCCTAAAGTGCAAGATATTGCCACAAAATGCCAATCAAGCAAGTGAATCTGGCTTCAACACCTCTTGCCAATTGTATTTCAAATATGCTGTGCAATAGTTCGCACCAACCTCACTAGAATCATCCTGCATATTCCAAATTACGAATACTGGAAAAACCAGGTTCCATTACAAACAAACAAACGAAAGAGCTTCCCGGGACTTTGACAAACAACGAATCTCAGGACCCAACATACTTACAATTACGAGTGCAAACCAGCGGCACCAAAACGTATTAAACAATTAAACAAACAAACACGGGCGCTTACCGGGAGTAAAGCACCGCACGATATATCACGAAACCAGTGGCAGCAGTTTCTGTAAGGCAAAATGTCTCTGCCGGGTTTAAAGACGCCGCGAAGGGCTATAGCAATAGAAAAGAGACTTGAACAGTTAGACCACAGCGCCATTTTGAAACAGGTAAAGGAAAAGAAACGTAAACATAATTGATATCATAGTGCTCGATGTCAGTGTTTATGCCACCTAAAGTCCCAATATTAATTTCAAATCGGACTGATACAAGGGCAGTTTATTATGAGTGGAGCCTCATTTAATGTTGTTCAATTGTAAAATTAAACCACAATTAAAATACCGGCTTCAAGCGACCGAAGACTCACACTAATAAATATCGAGATCAAATGCCAAACAGTTATACCACTGTAGCAAAAGGCAATTTATCGAAAGTGGCCGTGCTAAGAGAAAGAGAAAAAGAGGTAAATTATACTGAAAGGAAAACTCAGAAACTACTTTAAAGACCCCAGCACCAAACAAAAGTGAAAACTGATTGTTTTTACCACCACAAAAAAAGGGAAAAATAGACAAAGAAATATTAAAAGTACAAAGTCATCATCCCAACAATTTCACAAATTATTGTCATATATAGTACAACCAAACGATAATAACTAATCACAAAGTCATAATTTTAACTATAGCATTGCATATTGACTAACAAATGTTTTTCCTTCGATCAAAATACATTGTTATATCGTCTCGATAGTGCAAGATGGTTTCATTACATTTTAATACACATATTTGTACTAATGACAGTATGTTGTTATAATGTCAAACATAATTATCAATCGCCCACATTACAATAATTAAGAAATCCCAACAGTGTAGTTTCATGGGACAAAGAAAAAGGAAACCTTTAACATTTAAACAATATCATAGTCAATAATATCTAGACAGGGAATGCTGAAAAAGGTACCTCCTACCCTGCAACAAAAGAATGGCGTTCCTCTAGAGTATTCAGGTTACCATATGTTGTTATAGTATCATACATCATTATCAATCGCCTACATTACAATAATCAAAAAAATCCCAACAGTATAGTTTCACGGGACAAAAGGAAAAAAAAAAAAAAAGAAGAAGAAAAGAACACCTTTATCATTTAAACAGTATCATAGTCTGCAGTATTTAGGCAGGGCAAGTTGATAGAAGTACCTCCTACCCTACAACAAGAGAATGGCATTCCTCCAGAGTATTCAGACCCTGATTTATACTGTTACAACGGAAAATCCAGCGACATTCACTTTTATTTAAGATGTTAGTAATACTACCTCCTCTCAAGGGTGCATGTATTACCTCAATAACCTGCCAACGAATGTCAGTAGGAGCGTGATTAAATTCCAGAAAATGTGCTACCAAAGGTGCATTCTCAGTTTTACATCTTATTCGGCTCTTATGTTGACCCAGGCGTATCTTTATTTTCTGGGTCGTTTGGCCAATATAGACAAGGTCGCAGGGACACCACAGTGCATATATTACATTCTGAGTATTACAATTTGAATGTTCTCTCAAATCATGACAAATATTGCCATGAATGAACTGTTTCGTGGTCAAGCTGGAATCGCACATGACACAGCCACCGCACTTGTAGTGTCCCACAATCTTGTCTAAACCCCACATAGTTGTCAGACTGGGAGTTTTTTCGGAGGGCAAAGCTGCCCTAACCAAATGGTCCCGTACATTTTTTCCTTTTTTAAAAGAAAAAAGGGGGTCCTCATTGGTGATGCCAGTCGATTTAATTAACGGCCAATGTTTACGAATAATCGCCGAAATACGATTGCTCTGGGTTCCAAAAGTAGTAACACAGGGAATTCGATTCATCTGTTTTTTAGTTTTAGGGATCAGCAAAAATTCACGTTGATTATACCACGCTCTTTTCATTGAACGCTTTACCAGTTTGCGTGGATAGCCACGTTGTCGCAATCTCTCTGCAAGTTTGCCTGCTTCTGTAAAGTAGTCACTTCTAAAAGAACAATTTCGGCGTATACGGAGAAATTGCCCGAAGGGCAAACCATCCCTCAAACCTCGAGGATGGTTACTTGAATATTCAAGCAAAGTGTTGCGAGCCGTGGGTTTGGTAAAGAGTCTGGTTGACAAACCTCCTTCGTGAGGAAAAATAGTAAGATCTAGAAAATCAATGTGAGTCTTACTAGATTGAAAAGTAAATTTAAGATCAGGAGAGCAAGAATTTAACCAACTCAGAAAAACAGTCAAGTCCGTACAAGTCCCAGTCCAAACAAAGAAAATGTCATCAATATAGCGTCGCCAATGGCGAACGCTACTATGAAAAGGATTATGTCTACAGTTATAAACAAAGCATTGTTCAAAATCGTCAACAAATAAAATGGCAAAATTGGGGGCATAAGAAGCCCCCATAGAAGTACCCTTAATCTGTAAATAGAATCGTCCGTCAAACTCAAAATAATTCTTAGTCAAAGAAATAGTCAACAAATCAATGATAAATTCAGTAGGCACTACCATCGGGGCGGGGCGTGTTTCAAGAATCTTCCTAATTACCTCAATTCCCTGCGTCTGAGGAATGTTGGTGTATAAGGACTCTATGTCCAAACACACCAACATCTCAGACTCCGGGCAGAAAGTCATTGTATCTAGTTGTACGATAATATCGCTACTATCGCGCACATAGATAGTAGTGTTCATCGCCAGTTCTTTGATGAAAACATCAATATATTTACAGAGAGGCTCCAAAACCGACCCACAGCCAGAGACTATTGGTCGGCCCGGGGGTCTCTCCATACTTTTGTGCACTTTTGGTAGAGTATACAATAGAGGAGTCCTGGGGTTCTTTGAATTTAGAAAAATAAATTCTTTATTGCTGAGAAACCCAGCTGATTTAGCATCAGTAGTAACATTTAGAATAAATTTCTGGATCTCAGCAAGAGGATTATTTCTAAGTATCCGATAATGATCAGCATTATCAAGTTGTCTTTTGATCTCATATTTGTATTTGTCAACGGACTGAACGACAATACCCCCACCCTTATCAGCACTTTTTATAATAAGGTCCTGATTTTGTTTCAATGTTTTAAGTGCTTGACGTTCAGGCAAAGAGATGTTATAAGGTATGTATTCAAAATTTTTATACAAGTCGTAACCTCTTGTAATACTATGGTTTCAAAAGCCAACAATTGCACAGGCATTTTATTTGTAGGGGAACTAAACGTTGACAACGGTCTCAATCCAGAGGGATTAAAGCAGTCCTTAGTTGTGTTATTCAGGAAAAAGCTCTTCAGACGCAATTTCCGAAAAAGTTGTTAAAGTTCCATTTGTGTTTCAAAGAGAGAAGATTTCTCTGTTGGCACAAAACTGAGTCCCTTACTTAAAAGGGAAATCTCATCACTAGACAAAAGATGATTTGATAAATTAAAAATAGGAATAGATACAGTGTTTTCAGAGGAGCTTGATGGAGAGGCATCCACAAAATCAGAGACGACCTGACTGCTAATTACTGGGGAGGACCCCATTGATAAAATTTGCGACGGGTCTGTCGTTCCCCTGGCTGGAAGTTCCAGCGGGATTGGGGGGGTGGCATCCCCCTTCCTCGGGCCCTCCCTCCTCTCCCACGCTGTTCTAAAAAAGGGGAATTGTAACCTCCAGTTGATGGGCCTGGTCTCAAATTTGTTTCTGCCTCAACATCATCGCCCAAACTTGCTGATGATTCAGAGAACGTAACTGCCTTCCTATTTTTGAAACGACCCCAAGTAGGGTAATTTTCACTGTATTGTGGTTTTGGCTGAGAATAAAACTCATCCTGTAAATAAGGATGGGCCTTAAGTTGACTAAAGTTCGTTATATCTCTTTGAATTTTAGTTGTTTTTTTATTCCTCTCAAACTTTTCAAAGTCAGCAATGGTTTTATTAACTTTTTCAAGAGCAGTTTTAGCATCATTAATAATGTCACTTTCCTTTATTCGTCTTTCTAGATCTGCAATTATTTCCAATTCTTTCTTGCTATGTTCAAGAGCAGTATCGATACCATGAACAAGCCAATGTCGGGAGCAAGTAATCCCAATGTGACTGAACCCTTTTCTAAATTTCGGGTCATTAGTAAAGATTACAGGAACATTACGGACCTGTAGTCCTACAGGTATTACATCTTTTTTTAAATATTCAGTCATCATTAGGGCATGTAAAGTAGTTCGTACATGCTTTTTTCTGCACTGTTCCAATTCATCAAGCAGTGCCTGTGTTTCACTAACAGCTGGTTGCAATACCACTGTTGATCCCAACAGTGAAGGACCATTCTTAATCCTAGATATATACTCCTCAGAATATGTAGGTACTTCTAGATTGGCCATAATAAACTCAGGCCAAAACACGAGACCTAAACAAGGAGCCCTCACAGTCAAACAACTGTACTTAAATCATTAACCACCACAAGGGCAGCCCAAACCACCTGAACCAGGGGCATTCAATAGTTATTCCAAACAAAAGGTTCAGAGTGTACAATTCAAAAACAAATATCCAAAAACAATAAAAGCATGAATTTATGTAAACGAGAGAAAAAGAAAAAGGAAGAAAAAGGAAAGAGACCCTAATAGAAAAGCATACAAAGTTTATTTAATAAAACAGCTCAGTGTATTAAGCTGGTACATATAACATTAAAAACATATACATGACCAGACAAGTGGCAGACAAGGAGAAAAGTACATAACATGGGAGTTTATACTATTTTTCATAAAACTCCAGTAGACAAAGAAGTATGTCCTCCAATAGTTGCAGCCGCAATAGCGTCAACGGCGTTTCGACCTGTGGTGTTAATCCATGGTCATCTTCAGGACGATAAATGTACTGAGCATCCTAAGAAAGTGATCTAAAATTGCAAAATTTGCATTACATCATGAACATTTAAGAAAGGGCCAAAAGACAGTATTATTTTACGAAAGAAAGAAAAGAAAGAAAAGAAAAGAAAGCGACCAGAATTTGAAAAAAGGTTATTTCGAAAAATTCCACCAAGCCAGAATTCAGAGTTTCAAAGGTGACTTACTTCTGTGTTAAACAAATTTAGATAGCCCCCCCCCCTTTCCCCCCCCCCTTCTACTTTGCTGATCAGCTTGGATTAAATAGGGTGAAGTTGAGGACGATTTGCTCGCTCCATGACCCCCTGAATTCATAATTGTTTACGATCGGCTCTTCAAACTGAGGTTGTTGAAGTCTTCCTGACGTTTGCATATTATTTCAAGCGGCTTCTGAAGTTTAGACCGCTGGAGCAAAATAACATTGCTATCTAAATTTGTTTAACACAGAAGTAAGTCACCTTTGAAATTAATGGGTGGCAGGATCTGATTGCACATTGGTTTTTAGTTGGTCATTATATATCTTTTCCACTACACCGGTGGTTCTTTATTGCTAACTCTGAATTCTGGCTTGGTGGAATTTTTCGAAATAACCTTTTTTCAAATTCTGGTCGCTTTCTTTTCTTTTCTTTCTCTTCTTTCTTTCGTAAAATAATACTGTCTTTTGGCCCTTTCTTAAATGTTCATGATGTAATGCAAATTTTGCAATTTTAGATCACTTTCTTAGGATGCTCAGTACATTTATCGTCCTGAAGATGACCATGGATTAACACCACAGGTCGAAACGCCGTCGAGGCTATTGTGGCTGCAACTATTGGAGGACATACTTCTTTGTCTACTGGAGTTTTATGAAAAATAGTATAAACTCCCATGTTATGTACTTTTCTCCTTGTCTGCCACTTGTCTGGTCATGTATATGTTTTTAATGTTATATGTACCAGCTTAATACACTGAGCTGTTTTATTAAATAAACTTTGTATGCTTTTCTATTAGGGTCTCTTTCCTTTTTCTTCCTTTTTCTTTTTCTCTCGTTTACATAAATTCATGCTTTTATTGTTTTTGGATATTTGTTTTTGAATTGTACACTCTGAACCTTTTGTTTGGAATAACTATTGAATGCCCCTGGTTCAGGTGGTTTGGGCTGCCCTTGTGGTGGTTAATGATGCATTTGGTGAAGACTCGCGGAGCTGACTTGACTCCAAAGGGCAGGACCTTGTATTGATAATGCTTGTGACCGACTACAAACCGTAGGTACTTGCGATGGCGTTTTGTAATGGAAATGTGGAAGTACGCATCTTGAAGGTCCACCGAACATATCCAATCCCCTACTTGCAGATGTGGACATATTTGATGAAGGGCCAACATCAGAAGTCGGAGGTCCAAGATCGGTCGAAACTTGTGCTCCTGATCTTTTTTGGGGACAAGAAAGTACCTGGAGTAAACTCCTTTTCCTATTTGAGAAGGTGGAACCGCTTCTATAGCCTGCTTTTGAAGAAAAGCCGTCACCTCCTTTCGAAGCAGCTTTAACTGGTGAGGACGAGACTTTTTTGGTGGTATGTCCTTTGGAAGCGCACGGAAACGTAGCGCCTATCCATTGCGCAGTATATTCAGCACCCAGCGATCTTTTGTGATGCTGTCTCACTCTGCCAGATGTTGTGAAGCACTTCCTCCCACTGCAGTGGGCAACGGCGGCAGAGGAAGCCACTGCTCATGACTTCCCTCCCGCTCTCGCCGTGGTAGAAGACTGTTGCTGGTGACCCCCTCTACCTCTGTTGGACTTTCCTCCTCGAAACTGGGACTTCCCCTGGTTTTTGTTCTGGGACCACTGAGGGGTTTGAACCCTCTGTTGAGGCCCCTTGCGCTGGTTGGATCTGTAGCGGCGTCTAAATTCCTTCTTTTTCTCCAACCCAACCGCCTTGAGGGTGTCCAACTCGGTCTTCATTCTATTCATCTCTTCATCTGCGTGTGTGCCGAAGAGAGAAGAGCCAGAGAATGGGAGGTTCAAGATCCTTTGCTGCGCATCTGGTTTTAGACCTGTCAGTCTTAACTAGGACAATCTCCTGGCGCATATTCCATGCGCGTAAGAGTGCGCTGATAGCACCGCCCCATCTGCCGCTGTGCTAATTGCTTGATTTGCCACCAAAGATCCCTCAGTGACTATCTCGTCAAAATCCTTTTGGTCTTCCTTTGGGAGCTTGGTTTTGAACCGCTCCAAAGAGTCCCAGAGAGCTCTGTCATAACGGCCTAGCAACGCAGCCGCACTGGAGACCTTAAGGGATGCAGCCGCAGACGTGCAGGCTTTGCGACCCCCACGAGTCCTGAGACCTGCTCTCCTTATCCGGTGGAAAAGAAGAAGAGGCAGATACAGCATGCGTCTTCTTTGCTGCCGCCACGATGACTGAGTCTGCAGGAGGGTCCATCTTGACGAAGACCGGATCCGAGGTAGCCGGCTTATATTTCTTTAGGATGCGAGCCGGCACCGCTTTGATGGTTGCTGGAGTTAAAAAAGTGTCCATGACCGGGTCAAGGATCCCAGGAACCAGTGGAAGCAATGGTCGAGGTGCAGTCTTCTGATGAAGAGTCTCGAAAATCACTGTCGTCGTGACTTGCGGGACAGACATCTCAATGTTGAGTTTCTGAGCACCCCTCTGCAGAACCTCATGGTATGTATTAATGTCATCTATGTGAGAGACCCTGGAAACCGGGCTGTCCGATAGAGGGGGGGGGAGTAATCCCTCTTGGAGGACCGGGTAGAGGAAGTCGAGGAAGTAGATGGTGTTCTTCTACTTCGCCGATGAGCAGGGGGCCTCCTTTCTGGTGATCTGACTGCACGTTCTTCTCGCCTGGGGGAACGTGATGCAAAGCGCCGTCTCTCAGGGGACCTCTTGTGCGTATGCCTGGGAGGACTCACTCTGTCCACTTCGTCCACCAATCTCTGAAGAGGAGATCTATGAACTAGACTGGTATACTTCTGCATTCGCCTTGTCACCCCTGAGTCCTGCCAGTGACGTAAGGGCAGCAGCCATCTTGGGGACAACTGAACAGCAGAAGGGGCCTCGATTTGTCTTGAAGGAGACTTGCGGACATGGCTAGAAGCTTCTCTATGGGAGAGAGCCTGCGGAGTGGCTGACCTTGAAGAAGTCCTTTTGGAAGAGTGAGAGGACGAATGGCGTGAGGTTGACTCCGTCACTAGGACCACCGATCCATCCCCAGACCTCACCGAGGCCTGTCTCAACGTCGAGCGTGCTCTCGACGTTGAACCTGCACGCATTCCAGACGTCGAGCTTGGCTCCTGACTTCTAGCTAGTTGGGCCTCCCGTCTGCTCAACGTCGAACGTCGTCTCGACGGCGACCGCCAATGAGAAGTAGGTGAAGAATGCAGCCTCGACGTCGAACGGCGATGTGAAGCCGACGACGGAGGGACTCTCTCTCTCTACGCCGAGCGTCGTCTAGACGACGGCGGAGCTGTGTCCAATCTCGAAGTCGAAGGTCTGCAAGACTACGGCGGAGGGGTATTTTTCACCCTCGACGCCGAGCTTCGTTGAGACGACGACGGAGACCTCATTCTCAACGCCGATCGTTGCCGAGTTGACGACTGCGGAGGAGACTTTGCTCTCGACGTCGATCGCTGATGGGACTGCGATGACAGAAGTGAGCCTGCACTCGACGGCGGAGGGGTGACACTCCTCGACGCCGATCGTCGCCGAGTTAACGGCGGCGGAGGGTCTCTGCTCCTCGATGTCGCTCTGCTCCTCGACGCCGATCGTCGCCGAGTTGACGACGGCGGAGGGGTCTTGTGTCTCGACGCTGATCGTCGCCGGGTTGACGACGGCGGATGGGTCTTGTCTCTCGACGCCGATCGTCGCCGGGTTGACAACAGCGGAGGATCTCGAGTCTTCGACGACGACGACGTACCTTTTCTCGACGGCGAGCCCGCTGTCGAAGGTCTTTTATTAGATGAATGACCCACCTGAAGATCTTGTCTCAGCGCCGAGCCCGACGCTGAAGCAGAAGGACGCGAGGACTTGCTTCTAGAAGGCGTTCTATACCTCTTGGAGCCCTTCCTTACCGGAGACCTTCCTCTAGATGATCTATCTGCCAGGCCATACAGGCGAATTCTTTCCCTGTCCTTTAAAGTTCTTCTGGACAGGTTCTGGCAGTGAGGGCAGGTCTTAGGATCATGATCCTCAGGCAGACTAAGAATACAGACCCCATGAGAGTCTGTTTTGGCCTTCTTTTTACCACAAGAAGGGCAAGGGTCAAAAAGAGATGGCATTTTAAGTTGTTAAAAAATGCCCAAACCTGTCAAAAAAGACAGCTTCTTACTTCAAATGATGAAAGACGTCGAAGTAAGGTATAAAAGTTGTGAAAAGTGAAAATATTTTCTGACAAAAATCAGAAAAGAGTGGAGCTGTGTTGCCAGGATCCTTCCTGAAGGAGCCGGAAAGAACAACTGACCTAATTGTCACCCCTGAGGCATGATGGGAAGCTGGGGGTCAGGTGTGCCTTAAAGGCACGGTGTCAGTTTATTGCTATGCAGCTACAGGTTAGCTTTTCAGTCTTGTTAGACTGGGTATTTGCAATGCAGCCTGGGAGCTTCCTATGCTTTCAGTGTTTTATGAGGATTTCTACTGTTTGCTGAGCATTAAAACAGTTTCTAAACAAATTTTATTGTTGTTTCTCCAGTTTCTAATGCATGTTTTTCATGTATTGTGGAAATTCCTTACAGCATGATTCAGCTCTGGTGTTTATTAGGCTGCAATTGTTTTTTTTATTTTATATATATGTATATATATATATGGATATATATATGTGGGGCACATTTAATTCTAGTGTTTCCGGGGCCCCTCGCATGGGCGGGAATATTCTAATGCTTATGACTATTGATGAGGATCCCCTGGAAGAGAACTGTCATATTTCTCTGAGCCAGCCATGACCAGACCCAGGCTGAGGGCTGACCTCAGCTAGATGGATTGATAACCTTTCTTCCACAAGCGAGGGCCTCCTCTCCATGAAGAGATGATGGGTGGGGCTACAGGCTCATCCATCACTAGGTGCCAGGCACCAGGCTGCACCAAGGAGAGAAGGAGTTGGGTTTCAGAGGCCATGTGGCCAGAGACACTGGACAATGCCATTTTTTAACAAACCCAGAGGCTGGACAAGAAGGAGGGAGCAGGGGCAGGAAAGTGATGTGTCGCTGTTTGATAGGACCAACAGGTACTACCTGCCAGCCCCCTACTCAACTTTTAAAAAGTGCTTGCACAGGAAGAGAAGCTCTCTCTGGGGTGTGGTCTGCTGAGGCTGAAGGTGCTGGAGCCTGGCACAATGGGCAGTTGGTAGGAGAGACCCCCTGACTGCCCCCAGGACCATAACAGCACCATAAGAAGAGTCCAGGACCGGTGCGCAGGAGCAGTGGCCTCTGCGCAGGGGGAAGAGAGGCCCAGAAGGAGAGCCAGGCGAAAGGCTGGCGCAGGGAGCCAATGAAGACTGTTCCCTGCAGAAGGCACCCTCTTGGAGACCCGGAGGGCAAAGGAGAGTGCTTTCAGTGCCTGGGGGGCGCCACCAGTAGCAAGAGGACGCGTAAATGGAGGAGATCGAACCCCTGGGGGCTGAGATATGCCCCCCAGAAGGTACACAACCTTTGACCTTTGATGGGACCGACGACGAAGCACGTGGGGTTCCGCTGCCGGTCTGGAAACTGCCCCCGGGATGGGTCAGGTCCCGGGGGCTGCCCCCCCAGGAAGGAAAGTCGGGGTGCGCCGTCGCGCACCCCGTGAAGGTACCCCCGCGGGGTGCCAGGAGCCCACCCTGGCCCCCGCCGAAAAAGGAAGATGGGGAGCGCCGTCGCGCTCCCCGTGAAGGTAGCCCGAGTGTGGAGAAGGTGGGGGGAAGTGCCGTCGCACTCCCCCCGAAGAACCGCTTCATGGTGGATGCTGTGTGGCTGCCCCGAGTGTGGAGAAGGTGGGGAGAAGTGCCGACACACTCCCCCCGAAGAACCGCTTCATGGTGGATGCTGCGTGTCTGCCCGAGCGGGCAGACGAGAAGAGTCGGGCCGGCTCCCGCGGCAGCACACGAGCATGCTGGCCGGGTGGGGAGCCGGTGGGGGCAGCCGGGGGTGGGCTCCACAGGCTGCCCTCCATCACAGAGGCATGCGAGGGTCCCGGGTGGGACCGGGACCCCGAACATGAGGAGTTGAGGCGCGAGGGACCCGGGTGGGACCGGGCCCCAGAAACCGGAAGGAGCGGCCGGGGGTGGGCTCCCCGAGCCGCCTATCATCACCTGGGGGTCTGGGTGGGACCGGGCCCCCCACCGAAGGGAGAAGAAGCGGCGAAGCCGCCGGCACCACCAGCGCGGCTCTCCCCGGCACAGCGGGAGAGCCGCTCATCTATTATGCATGAACAGGAGCACAATCGCCCCATAATGCCGTGTCAGGCATTTGGAAGTCTGCTGTTTTGGCGCCTGGTGGCCCCAGAGGAGGGGGTCACCCTCATGTGTGAAAAGAAGTGCAGGGGGGCTGCAGGAGCACCGCAGCCTCCCCCAGCATAAAGGAGAACAGTCCCCCCATAAATTTCAAGGGGCATATGAAATAATAACCCCACAAGGGCTCAGCCAGCATTTAACACCTTCTGGGCTGGAACTTATGTTCTACAGCTGAGGGTGTACTACGAAGTGCATCATGGAGTGAAGGGCTGAGTTGGAGATGTCTGGAGAAGGGCATCCCCTGGAGGTGAAGTGGTGTAACTGCACCGAAATGCATTTACTAATGGTTATTTCTTTCAGAGGGACTGAAGTTCATGTGTTTAATTTGATGTGCTGGTGTAAGGTGATGTCAAAAACCAAGTGGGGTTAGGTTGCCACACTGGCGTAGCTAGGGGGGGGCGAGGGGGGCGGTCCGCCCCAGGCGGCACAATTTTGGGGGTGGCCGCGCGGCACTGGTCGCCTGTTGCGGCCGTGGCGGCCTTTATAATTTATTTTGGTACACTGTGTCCCCAAATAAATTATAACGGATGCCGCGGCCGCAACCGGTCACCAGTGCCGCGCGCGCGGGCGCGACCCAGTTTGAAAGTGTGCGCTGAGCGCACTTAGCACTTACCAGCCTCCAGGGCCGTCAATCACTCTTGTAGCGCGAGCGCTACCAATGACGGCCCTGGGCAACGTAAAAAAAACCCATGAATTTATTTTGGCCAGCCCTGCCCTCGCGATGAGAACGGCGTAGCAGTGATGCGTCACGCGCTTCACGCTACGCGCTCTCGCGCTCATTCTGGCCTGGGGGCAGTCTGCTGATATCTGGGTGATGTGATGGCGCTGGAGACAGGTCTGGCGGCTAAAGAAGTTCGAACCAACCTCGCCCCTGCCTGCCATAGAGACCCTGGAAGTGGAACGAGTCACGAGTGAGGTAAGAGAAGAGTTTTCTTACAGGGCTTTAAGTGTGATGAAAAAACTAGAGGGGGGGGGGGGGTCTCACAAAGAGGGGTGGCCGATTTAATTAAGGACGTGGCTTTAAAACACTTACCCTTAGCATAGTGTGCCGCCTGACTTGTATTTTGCTGTTTGTCATTGCATTTAGCTATGTGATACAAGAAGTAACACCATACCTACAACCATATTGCCAGCACTCCCTTCTTTGATAACCGTTGCTGGCATATTTTTCAGTTTTTTCCCCATGCATAGAGCGAAAGAAAAAAAACAGACTGGTAGTTTGCAAACTACTGGGGGTCTCTCTTGCCATCTCAATAGAGGACGCACTCTTACTACGTCATCACAAGGCCTTTCCCCCTCTACCTTTGCTTCTGCCTCCCTTAGGTGGGTGCTGCTTCTCTCTGCATAGTGGGCTGTTATCAGGACTTCCACAAAGCATGTGAACAGTGTGATCACCAATACAAAAGTCTTCACTGGCTATTCGCACAACAGCTGTTTTCTAAGTTTTGGTCGTAAACCTGGAGGACAACTAGATTTTTAAATATATATATATTTATTTATTTTCTTTTATTCCCAGTGATGCTTTGGATAAAGTAGCCCCGAGAGAAATCTTGTCATAGCTTCAGAACGAGCCATTTTGTGTTTTCAGACAGATATCGAGTTGTGAGAAATCTGGCATGGGAGGTGGGGTACAGGCAGCCACAGTCTCTTGTACCCAGAGGGAGTTGTGCTGTGGATGCCTACATGTTGCCGCCCTTCAGATATTTACATGCTCCCCAGAGATCTGAAGCAGAGCACACTTCTTTCACTTATTCCAGAAATAGGGATGCTCTAGTTTGTATCATTGCTGCTTTCGGATCATCGCTGCAATTACTGCCCAAGTGATGAATAATGTAAATAAAACTGATTCATTTTTATTTTTTTGATACCTACGACCAGGCCCGGTTCTAGAGGGTGGGCCAGGCCCACCCAAGGATTGCCCTGGCCCACCCTAGGCCATTGTGAACTGGAAAATGAGCGTTTTTCATGATAATCCGATGATCAGAATGTCTCACAGTGTCTTGAAGCCCCATTGTGCCCTGCTGCTCTCTTTTTGAATTGCAAGCGCAGCAACATTGTGGTATTATCACCAGGGCTTTAAGTGGAAGCTTTTTCAATATTATATGTAACAAGCCATAGTTGCAGCTTAGTTATCTTATGCAACTAATAACCATTGACAAAGCCAATAGTCCTGACTTGTTGTAGGCTAGAATAGTAGTATAGAAGGTTAATATGCCTGCAAAGCACATCATGTAATATGCAGATGACAGATTTTTTTTTATGTAGTTGGGTAAGGTTACTGCTTTGAACACCGATCCTTTTGTTACTTGCAGTTCATACATAGTAAACCTTTTAATATAGCACAGTGAGCTATTTAGGATATGTGACTGCTACAACTTTTAACCCTCACTGACTCATGCAACACATCTTGTACACTGATTTACACGCTTGCATGATTTTTTTTCAATCTGTATGTTATGTAAATCGCTCTGACACTGCATAGGGATGTGTAGCATTATAAAAGAAAGTAAAATAGTGCTATTTAAATTGTGTGTAAATACTGGGACCGACCAACACATCTGAGATACTTACAGTTCATGCACTTACATAAAGGGGCCTAACAAAGTCAAAAGCATGCCTCTCTTAAGTACCTGTGAAGAGATAACCAGCTGTGTGCTTTTGTTTCCCTCCGTTGTATTTACATTTAAATGTGAAGTTCCAGGCCACTCGATCAAAAGGAGGCCTAAAGGCACCTTAACTTGCCCTTTATCGTTGTTCCAGCTGGAGATAAATATGAAAAAAAAACCTTGCTGCCTGCACGTTGCTGCTGGGAATGAAAAGCAGACAATGTGCAGGTGCTGCTGAACTTGTCTAGGAGTCTGAAAATTACACCTGGACAAGTTCAGCATATTTCTGTGGGGCCAACTTCTTGGCAGGGTGGACAGCGTTCACCCTGTGAAAATAATGGGTGGACGCTGTGCACCCCGGAATTGTGCCCTGGTTGGTGTCTTTCAGTGGCTGCATGGTTGTTTCAGTCCGAGTCCTGGCGATTCACAAATAGAAACTTACCTAGACTTTTACTTGCTCATCTACTAATGTAACAGACAGGCTAAAACCCTGAGTAGGAACCAAATGGCTATCTATACATCATCCTGAGCAGTAGTTAATGCAAAATTAATTCACACAAGCTTTTGGATTTTGGAGTGTATTTTTATCCAAGGCGAGGGGTTAGTCGACCAGTGGCTCTGACAATTTCTTTTGGTCATAGAAGTCAAGGTGTTTGAAAGAATGACAAGCTGGGACGTGTGCAAGCCTTGCAGTTCTTTACTTGACACATTATTATTATTTTACTGTTCTTGTAGACTTTTAACACTGTTGGTTACCATGAAAGTAATGTGAAAACAAAATCGCAGAAAAATGTAATGTTTCTGGTTTCTTCTGAATATTCAAGGAGTGCCGCAGCGCTGGAGCAGTTTGTCCCGGGTCTTGGATAGAGTTGAACATGCTCCCATGGCTCCTACAGCTGTGTTTGAGGATTGTGATGATAATGCGTCGCCCCTCTCTGTTTTTTAGCTTTGGGCCCCCGGGCAGGCTGTGCACCATGTGTGTTCTGAGGCTGCTATGAAGAAGAGATGCACTATTAAAAGCTGTTTTTGGGTCCCAGGAGCACACGTTTTTTCATTCCCTGGAGTTGGTTGCTAGTGCTTAAAGTAATGACAGGGCGCGACACCTGGTTGTTGCCTTTGGGCCACCAGAGTGGGCTTTGTATCTGGTCTGTGTTGGCAAGGTGGAGCTGACTGACCCCTTTGTGCTGCGTTTAGTTCTAAGGGCACACAGTGAGTCATTCCCTGTGAATAATTAATTTGCTGTTTTTGAAAGACAAAGAATCACAGGCTTTGACACTGTTACATTGGTTTTGGGTCCCCAGACCACATCACGTTTGTGCAGGTCCCCACTGCTTTAATGGAGGGACCATGATGTATGGTCATTTAATGTAAATGTGATATATTTGTATAGCGCGCAGCTACCCGGAGGCATCCTGGCGCTTGTACTCATACCGCTGTGGAACCCTTCCTGGTTTTTCCTATGAGATGTCCACTCCTGGGCACCCCAAGGTGAAAGCCAGGCATCATTTGCGCTGTGGGGGCCGTTGTGGAGATTAAGCAAGCTATTGCCCAGAGTTGCAGAGTGGGTGGGACCCATGATCAGAATAGGCACCAAGGCGAGAATTATCGGGTCCGGGGAAATTGAGCCCAAGAGCCGCCGAGGCGGGAATTGAACCCTGGTCCAGGCCAGACCTCTGCATCAGGGTCTGCCGCTCTAACCATTGAGCCACACTTCTCCACTGTCAGCTGTAGATGATGGATCCCTGAACAGTGTCATGTATGTGCATGTTTGCATTGTGCTGAGGGGATTACCAGGTAATTGTTTACGCAGCTCTCTGAAGGATGGCACATGCGGTTTTTCTGAGTCCCCAGATGGATCATGCAGTCTGTGTATTCTCTTTTGTACTGCCAGTCACTGGTCTATTCAACTGTGTAGCCTTGGACCGCGTCATGTATGTGCATGTGATTTGCTTGATCGAGGTAACTATTAGCGGCAATACTATGTGTCTCTCGGACCTCTTTCAAGTGCTCGCCCTCCTTTTTCCCCCGCACCCCCCCCCCCCGCCTCTCCAGGGGCGGCAATCTGAGGGATAGCCCCGGGCGCCACAAGCTCTAGCTACGCCTCTGGGTTGCCAGACATTCCTGCTAGGGTGTCTGGCTGTATATGCGTAATCCTGTGATTTCATCTGTGATGCCTTTAGGGGATGTAATTGCAATGCATTCAACTGATCTACTAAGGTGATGAGTACTGTCATTCTAAAGTATGCGTAAACATGGATTCTTGCTGCTGCGCTTAGGTGAAGACCCCAGACTGCTAACCCTTAAGGTGCATACTTTATGGTCAGTAGGAGATGCTCAGTCAGGGTCATGTGTCACCAAGGCAGGTTTACCCCTCTTTAATGCTTGTTGAGGTAATGGGGTGGGTCGCCACTGGGATGGTGCCAGTGCGCAGGGCCCTCGGTCCAGGTTATGTTCAACTAACTGCATTGGGGGCAAGTTGATGTGCATACATGGGAGTGGTGGTACTAGACCCCACCCCCCCTGCGGGAGGGGTGGAGATGTTATGCAATGTCACAAAGTAATTCCAACAGCTTATGTATATTTGTAAATTGGTGCATAGTATTGAGTAGTGTGTGTGTTTAATAAATGTACTCTTACTTTTATATAGCAAAGTACAGACTGGACAATCAATTATTGAGTGTTATTTTTGTGCACCTGCAAATGGCGATTACTAGCCCACACCACCTCCCTTGAGTAAGCCTCAGACTGCTCTGCAACGCTACCCTCTGAGAGTCAGGCGCTACAATTGGGTGTTTGGTTCCCAGTGAAGGACAAATGTATTCAGGTTATTTCTGCAGGCCTCACAGATGCTGCCTCATTTTCCAACATTGGTATCTAGCGGCGGGAAACATAGTATCCCATTCTGGTGTGCATTTGTAGCATTTGATAAGTCCAGTTTTGCCACACATTACCTATGCAGTAATGAGCAAATGGAAGAGCGCAAGGCTCTGAGAAAGGTTCAACGTTTTGGTTATGTGAACTAAAGGTATGGGAAAGGAAAGCCCCGCGCCCATATGTGTCATGTGAAGTTAATATGGTTTAAATGTAAGCTGTATTGATATGACCGCGCTATGTTGATTATAATGTGCTAGCGGGGTGGTGCTTTCCAGGAAATGATTGCATACAAATGTTCTATGCCATATTGTACACCTTTGAACCCTAACACTACATACACTACACCTGCAAGAGGAGGGTGTCTCAAGAGATAGGGACAGCAACTGATACCTACATCACAGGTGGGGGTGTAGGGGTGGATTGACCTTCAAGGGGGACAGGAGAAGTAGGGGTCCTGGGAGGTTCTCGCGCTTTTTAAGGGCAGGGAAGGTTTCCACAGGAGGGGCCCCAGATATCCTTCCCCCACTGGAAGTTTCTTGCTAATGGCGCAGGCCAAAACCACTGGAAGGGTGGGGCAGGAGGTTTCTTTACCCCGGGTAGTAGCGCCCCAGGGGTTCCCATGGTGGGGGAGCCCAAGAAACTTTTCCCACAGTGGGAGGAGGTTGTAGTAGAGTTGAGTGTCCGGCAGGTCCCCCAGGTTAACTGGTGGGGAGGTGAGCAACCCAGGGGTGGCCCCTGGTAGTGGGTGGCCCCCAAGGAGGGTAGTTCTTGAGTGATGGTGTGTAGTGGTAGCCCCTAGGTACCCTAGGTGGGCTAGGTAACTGACCCAGTGGAGATCTGAGTGGGGGCGATGTGCTCCCTAGTTTCCAGGGAAAGGGTTAGCAGTGGACCCTGAGGTATCGGGGTCGGGTGGCCGGTGACCAGTCCGGTAGGTCCGGTGGGACTTGAACCCCAGGACCAGGAGCTGGTGGAGGGAACCTGAAGTAGTGGCTGTGGCGATGCCTAGCCGGTAACCAGTTAGGTAGGTCCTGTGGGACTTGGACCCAAGGACCAGGAGCGTGGGGGTGTTCCCCTAGCTCGAGGTAGGAGGTGGACTTCTGCCAGGTAGTACAACCCTGAACACAGGTGTCGTCTATCTTAAGTGAAGGGACCCTGTGTTTCGCGAAGGGGTGGTGCAGGCCTAGCTGGGATCTTTAGGGTCCCGGGCTGAGAGTGGTAGTACTACCCTGAAGGCAGGTGGGACCTATCTTAAGTGAAGGAACCCTGCTCTTCAGAAGGGGTGGTGCAGGCCATCCAGGGACCCTGTAGTTTCCTGGGCGGTCTTCCAAGGCGCTGCAGGGAGACCACGGAGAGCCATGAGAGGTGGGCCTGGGTCTAACTAACTCGGGACCCACAGGCTCTCTAAGGGTACTCCGGGAGGAGAGCGCACCTCTCGAAGGGAAGGGTACATAGGCCCTGTTCTCGCAGCGGAGAACAAGGAAGGGGTCTAGGTTCCCGGGGTAGTTTCCGGGTGGAGCTACTGACGGGGGGAATGAGCTGTAGGATGTCTGATGAGGCACCCTCAGTGTTCCTCCCTGGCACTGCCAGTGTGGTGGTGAGGCCGGTCTGAGGTCCTATCAGGGAGCCAGGCCAGTGGCCAAAGGGTGCTTTTCTGTGTGGGGAAGCACAAGTGGCTGTGCTTTCTTTAGGGAAGACAGTCATCCCGAAAGGGTGGTGGCAGCAGAATGACCTCAGCGGCAGGCTGAGGGTGAGGGTTCACAGAGGCTGCATCTTTGGGGTGCAAGGACCAAACGGAGAGCGGGTACTGGTTGGAACAAACTCTGGAAGGGAGACCAGCTAGTGACCCAGGGGATGGGATTTAGACCTATCCCAGAAGACTGCATCGGTGCTGAGGCACTGGACCCTTGTCCGGAGAAGTGGTAGGCATAGTGTTGCATGCCCAAGGGCAAAGGTGAGCCTAGTTAGGCTGAGTCCATGTAGACCATGAGTGACCTAGAGGTATCTAACCTAGAGCCCGGAGGGTTCTTAGGGTAGTCTTGGATCCCTGTCATGGGTGGAGATTTCATGGATGGGAGGAGTAGGTGGTCTAAGCGGATAACTGGTCAGTAAGGGGGGTCTGGTCAGAACCCCTTATAACTAGTTATCGCTGACTACGGGAAGTGTACCCATGTAGAGTGGCTACTTCTTCCCTGTAGGAATCAGCTGGGCACGGCGTGTGTTAGAAGTTGGTTCTGACCCTATGGGCCGCCCGGATTTTTTGCTTTTTGAGCACCTAATTGTTGAGCTTTTACTGTGGGGGAGTCTCATAAGTTGGGACTCACCCACAGTGAACTCAGGATGTAAGAGACTGCATGGGGCTTTTACTGGTGTTCCCCTGGCTTGACCAGGCCACTGCGCAGCAGCTGGAGTAAGGGACACCGGGCTGGTTACATGAAGACACATGTGTACATGCGTGTGCACACGTGTACGGGCTGCGCAGGGGAGATTCCTAGCGTGCGCAGTCCAGGAGCAGCTACAAAGTGAATGGTGTAGCAGGACTTATGCAGTATTGGGTGGTGACATGGAATAGGCTTTATACACTGAAAAGAAACATGCCAGGGAAAGTCAGTGTGTTTTACTGTGTTTTCACTTCATTATTCCCCTATGGGGATGTAGGGCCCATGGCTAGATTAACTTTCGTTAGGCCTACAGATTCCAGACACGCACTTAAGTCCAATGTAGCGAATGTGAAAATAAGTATTCTGCAGAGCCAGCCATGACCAGACCCAGGCTGAGGGCTGACCTCAGCTGGATGGATCGATAACCTTTCTTCCACAAGCGAGGGCCTCTTCTCCATGAAGAGATGATGGGTGGGGCTACAGGCTCATCCATCACTAGGTGCCAGGCACCAGGCTGCACCAAGGAGGGAAGGAGTTGGGTTTCAGAGGCCATGTGGCCAGAGACACTGGACGACGCCATTTTTTAACAAACCCAGAGGCTGGACAAGAAGGAGGGAGCAGGGGCAGGAATGTGATGTGTCGCTGTTTGATAGGACCAACAGGGACTTCCTGCCAGCCCCCTACTCAACTTTTAAAAAGTGCTTGCACAGGAAGAGAAGCTCTCTCTGGGGTATGGTCTGCTGAGGCTGAAGGTGCTGGAGCCTGGCGCAATGGGCAGTTGGAAGGAGAGACCCCCTGCCTGCCCCCAGGACCCTAACAGCACCAGAAGAAGAGTCCAGGACCGGTGCGCAGGAGCAGTGGCCTCTGCGCAGGGGGAAGAGAAGCCCCGAAGGAGAGCCAGGCGAAAGGCTGGCGCAGGGAGCCAATGAAGACCGTTCCCTGCAGAAGGCACCCTCTTGGAGACCCGGAGGGTTAAGAAGAGTGCTTCCAGTGGCTGGGGGGCGCCACCAGGAGGAAGAGGACGCGAAAATGGAGGAGATCGGACCCCTCAGGGCTGAGATATGCACCCCAGTAGGTACACGACCTTTGACCTTTGATGGGACTGCCGACGAAGCACGTGGGGCTCTGCCGCCGGTCTGGAAACTGCCCCCGGGGTGGGTCAGGTCCCGGGGGCTGCCCCCCCAGGAAGGAAAGTCGGGGTGCGCCGTCGTGCACCCCGTGAAGGTACCCCTGCGGGGTGCCAGGAGCCCACCCTGGCCCCCGCCGAAAAAGGAAGATGGGGAGCACCGTCGCTCTCCCCGTGAAGGTAGCCCGAGTGTGGAGAAGGTGGGGGGAAGTGCCGTCGCACTCCCCCCGAAGAACCGCTTCATGGTGGATGCTGCGTGGCTGCCCCGAGTGTGGAGAAGGTGGGGGTAAGTGCCGTCGCACTCCCCCCGAAGAACCGCTTCATGGTGGATGCTGCGTGTCTGTCCGCTGGAGCGGGCAGATGAGAAGAGTCGGACCGGCTCTCGCGGCAGCACACGAGGGTGCTGGCCGGGTGGGGAGCCGGCGGGGGCAGCCGGGGGTGGGCTCCGCAGGCTGCCCTCCATCACAGAGGCATGCAGGGGTCCCGGGTGGGACCGGGACCCCGAACATGAGGAGTTGAGGCGCGAGGGGCCCGGGTGGGACCAGGCCCCAGAAACCGGAAGGAGCGGCCGGGGGTGGGCTCCCCGAGCCGCCTATCATCACCTGGGGGTCTGGGTGGGACCGGGCCCCCCACCGAAGGGGGAAGAAGCGGCGAAGCCGCCGGCACCACCAGCGCGGCTCTCCCCGGCACAGCGGGAGAGCCGCTCATCTATTATGCATGAACAGGAGCACAATCGCCCCATAATGTCGTGTCAGGCCTTTGGAAGTCTGCTGTTTTGGCACCTGGTGGCCCCAGAGGAGGGGTCACCCTCATGTGTGAAAAGAAGTGCAGGGTGGCTGCAGTAGCACCGTAGCCTCCCCCAGCATAAAGGAGAACAGTCCCCCCATAAGTTTCACGGGGCATCTGAAATAATAACTCCTCAAGGGCTCAGCCAGCATTTAACACCTTCTGGGCTGGAACTTATGTTCTACAGCTGAGAGTGTACTACAAAGTGCATCATGGAGTGAAGGGCTGAGTTGGGGATGTCTGGAGAAGGGCATCCCCTGGAGGTGAAGTGGTGTAACTGCACCGAAATGCATTTACTAATGGTTATGTCTTTCAGAGGGACTGAAGTTCATGTGTTTAATGTGATGTGCTGGTGTAAGGTGATAGTGATGCAGATTGGGGTGTACAAAATCTCCCTACTTCCACGGATAGAGTAATTTCACAGTTACACGCACATACACTCACCATACACTAGGGCCCATTTCACTAACATACACTCAAATACTCTACCAGCATTGAACCTGTGGAAAGAAACCTTCTAAAACTCCTGAACCCCACATCTACACCGAGGTCGATAAGACCTAGCTATTGCAATTGTCATAATCTAAACAATCTATACATCAATAATCAAATAGAGTACTCAATAATTGACAAGAAATAATCACCAACACCGTATTTAAAATTATGATTCTTTATCTAAAATTAGTCAAAAGAAATAATCAGAATAAATCATTTTCTCATAATTACCTATTCTAGCTAAATGTCAGAATGGGTCATCAGGACAAGTCTCTCAGTAGAAATCTCCCAAGTCACCGTCCTCACAGCATCGATCCTCACCAACGCAGGTTTGGGAAGGAAATGGCAAAGTGGCCTCCCACCCTCTCTAGGCTAACAATATTTATAATGAAACTTGCAATATTAAAGAAACATTAATGTTGTACACGTCCGCCGAATCCGCTGAGCAGAGCGAGCAGGAAAGGATGTAGCATCGCTACATTTGGAAAATCTCCGCTCAGGAAATCACAAAAATAAAAAGACAGAACAGGAACCAAAAATAAAAAATGTATCTCTTCACAGTCCACATTTCCTTAGCGATGACACAATGCTCAGAGTTCTTTCTTAACAGTTCCTTTGTCCTCCAAGGCTGTCCAATACAGCTGGAAACCTGCCCAGAACTGCTGCTGTCCTCACGGAAAGTTTTAACCAGGCAAGGACTGTGATCAAATGTGTTCAGCAAGGCCTTCTCATCACAAATTCTCACTCGAGGCCAGGCTGCAAACGGCGGACATTTTTGGTTAGGCCAAAATGGACCATCTTAATTAAAAGAGACAAAAACAACGTTACCACAGCATAGTGATTGAACAGTGTTAACCCCACTAATACCCTTATGTGTATGTAATTATCTAGCTTTAGCAACATAGAAAAGCATTAATTCAAAAGCGTTTCGTGCTTAAAATAAACAGCACTCAGCAACGTTTATTTAATAAAACATGCACACTGTTAATAGCAATACAAAAGCATTCCTACGTGTCGGTTTTCTTCTCATTAGTATGTTGGTAAGTTTAAACACACACTTACACAAAACAAATAATTATTAATTAATGATTATTAATTTTAATCATGACAAATAGACAAACCAGAGCTTCATAACCCTATAGATTTTCATTTAGAAAATCCTGCTCCAGCAATCCCCCCTTTGGTGATTTTATCACCAAATAACCAAAAAAAAAATTTCGTGAAAATTTAGTCCCATTTTAGGAGAAATTTGAAATGTCTTTTTCCTCCTTACACAACACTACACACCAGACACTCTTTCATCATCCCTTTTTGTTTCTAAGTAGACACTTTCCCTTAATTCTTCTAATTCAATTTCTTGCGGTTCTCTTTTCAACCTTTTATTTCTCTTTTCATTATTTCTTTTAATTAATTTCTTTTTCCCTCCCCTGTTTTTACAACACAAACACACCAATCTCAATATCAATAAAGCAACAATTATACAAGTTAAAGGAAACAATATCTTACCTATAATAGTACTACCTATTTTTGCAATAAAACTCTTAACAGCTATCACCTTATTAGCTATCTTAGTCCAGATACTTTCAGCTTCAAGTGGTACTAATTCTTCATGCAAATCAGTAATATTTTTGATATAGACCTTCAGGTCTTTGCTTTCGTCTGGAATTTAAGTGCAACAATGTTGAACTTTCAGCATTCCACAAACTCCACCCTCCTTAGCCAATAAAATATCAAGAGCAAGTCTATTTTGCATAGACATAGCACGCACGGCAATTAGTTCCGTATTCACCAAAAGAAACCCTCCAGCGGTATTTGTCGATAAGCGATCCACCACTGTTGACAGTTTCCGAATCCCATTAGCATTTAAAGAAATTCCCACTGCTGGAATTAAAGCTCCAAAAATGTCACCCACAATTTCAGACCAAGTTTCCCTCTTGAAGCGCATTAGTAAATTAATATGTTCTACATCTTCTATTCTATCTATATGGAAAATCTTTGGAAAAACCAGGCCCACATAACACGTGCCATACCAATGGTCAGGCAACTTGTAATAAGCCTTGTTCCCACAAACATAATACACTCCTGGAAAAATTGTATCTTCTCCACCTCTGAAACCCCATCCTGTTGCAATGAAGTATGTATCATGACATTCACTAGTCCCAACAAAATATGTATCATATTGGGATTTCCCTATTGTAATGCACAGCTTACCCTTTTGTGGTGCATCTAAAGCTAAAGTTGGACTAGCTCCATTTCTCAATTCTTTTCCCATCTCAATGTCCCAAATTGTCTCACTCACTTTATATTTCCCTGCCTTTTCATGCATACTCAATCTCCTCTCCTCCACCATGTTCAGGAAAGCTTTCTCCTCTTCTTCCAAACTACAAGTTAAATTATTCTTAAAAATGTAATCTAATGTTAATTCTTCTTTCTCAATAAAAATCTCACCAAAAATGTTAGCTTCTTTAGCTGGATTCAGCTCTTTGTTCATTGGCAAGTGCCCAAAAATACTATCTTTGTTAGACATCTTATAATCTATTTTCCCTAACAAATAAAAAACACTACTTAATACACTACAAGAAATTCCATACGTAGCTGGTAAATGGTGATAAGTAACACCCTCTGAAACGGATGCAGGTAATTGCATACAAACGTAGCAATCCCTCACTTCCATTGTTTTCACATATTCGTATAACAACTTTGAAAAAACATTACTAGAAAAATCATTAATTGACCTATCTTTATGCATGTAAGTATTACTAATTCTAGTTGGAACTACTTTTTGCGAATTCTTTTCTACATTTGTCTCATTCTCAGTATGTATTTCAAATGTACCTATTGAAACTCTAAATGTAACTAATAAAGCTAAAATACCCCATAGTAGCATTAATAATCCAGTACAGCAGCAGCACATTCTACACCATCTTCTTAAGAAGGCACATCTACTTTGATTATTCTCTATGTTAGCCATTTTACTACTTTGACCTTGTCTTTTGACTTAGCCTCTACTACTCCACTACTGTAATTTCTCAAACTTTGGATTACTTCAGACAGCTGAATTTCAGACTTTCTCCTTATCACTTTCTCCAAGTGATTTCTTCAGTTCACTCAATTTGGATATTCATCACTTTTCACTCCTTCTTCTTCAGCAACATCAAATTGTATCAGATCATCAACAACATCCTGTGCATCTGACTCTTCTCCAATGTCAGTCAGAATAACTTTTAAGATTCCAACAGATTCTTCCTTTTCCTCAACCACTTTTCTCAAGATCCCCTCCGGATTATCTCGAGTCACTGTTTCTTCTTCTCCTTCTTCAGACAGTGCCACATAAGACCATTCCGGTGATCTGTACTTTTGGTTGGGTCTTCTAATTCTCTTTATTTCCTCAGGTTCTCTTGACTCGTTTTGTTCCTTCCTTTTTACTTCGTTTTGACTCGATACTTCATTCACTTGTTCAGCTTTCGATGTATTTCCTCTTATCAGTCTGTATCTCAGCCTCTTTACTCTGTTGTTAAGCCAAAAATCTCCTCTTACGACCTTTTTCGGTCTTATTTCTGTATTATTTCTTTCTCCAATCCAAGTTCTCTTTCTCAGAACTCGACCCTCTGATTTTCCATTTTCACTTTCATCCGATTCTGTTTCAAATGCCTCTTGTTCTTCAGCAGTTTTCTTTCGCTCTTGTTCTTCAGCAGTTTTCTTTCGCTCTACAGTCTTTTTCACCACTATTTGAGACTTCCCTACTTCTCTCCCTCCTCGGGTCTCCGACACGCAATCTTCTTGCTGTCTACTTGTCTCTTCACCTAGCTTATTAGAAGTGTTCCCTACACCTCCTCGGGGGTCTTCCGCAATCTGTCCCTCTCTATCTTCTTCTGACCCTACTTCTTCAGATATAATCTCAAGTGGTTCTTCAATCTCCTCCTCTTCTGATTCAGGAGTAATTTCTGTGGAACTGCTCTTTTCTTTTCTTTTTCCTCCACTGCTTTTTGAAACTTCAGGCTCTCTTTCAGAATCAGATCTCCTTTCTGAAATTCTCAATGGTTCTCTTGAACTTGAAGCCTTTTCTACTTCTTTTCCTGAACTTTGATTCTTTCTCACTGGTTCTGGGTCTTCATCATCACTGGAATCTGACTCTTCAAAATACTCTCTACCAGTCCCATCCTTTGGGTTTGGAACTCTCAGAGTATGACTCGCATGCACCCAGTTTTTCACACCAGCACACTTCACTGCAGTCGTCGTAGTTAGAATGACTTGTCTTGGTCTTCCCCACCTTGGAACCAAGCAATTTCTTCTTCTGTGAACTTTAATCCTCACCCAGTCTCCTGGACTCAGATCATGAGCTTGCTTCTTCTCAAGTGTAGTAGCTTCTTCTCCAATCTGGTGAAACACAGAATGAACTGCGTCAGCCAGGCCTTTACAGTAATCCAAAATCATGTCATCAACTTATTGACAGGTACATATGCATGTCGCATTGCACGTCCCATTATGATTTCGTGCGAACTTAAACCAGTAGTTCTATCTGGAGTAGATCTAATAGTCATTAGCACTAGAGGCAAGACATCTGGCCATTTCATGCCAGTGGCTAAGCACATCTTACCAATCCTGTTCTTGATTGTGCCATTTATCTGCTCAACCACACCAGAAGCCTCTGGTCTGTATGCACAATGTAGCTTCTGCTGTATGCTTAATGCTTCACAAATCAAACTCATGAGTTCATTATAGAAGTGTCCACCTCTATCAGACTCAATCGTTACCGGAAATCCGTACCTAGGAATCAACTCTCTTAACAGTAACTTTGCCACTGTTACTCCATCATTTCTCCTAGTCGGATAGGCCTCAACCCATCTTGAAAACAAACAGACTACCACTAGTACATATCTCAGTCTGTTCACTTGGGGCATTTCAATGAAATCAATCTGCATTCTTGTAAAAGGACCTCCTTCTCTGCCTATTGTTCCCAGACTCACCACTGTCTTCTTCCCAGTGTTAAATTGCTGGCAAATCAAACATCTTTGACAGATACTTTCTGCAATTGTCCTGAACTTTGCATTGTACCAGGTCTGCTTAAAAGACCTAATCATTGAATCCCTTCCTAAATGTCCCTGGCCATGATACATCCTTGCCATTGCTGACAGCATAGAGTTCGGCATTACTGGTCTGCCATCTCTATAGACCCAAACATGGTCTGTCTCTCTCGGGGCACAACCTGCCTTAATCCAATCTTTCTTTTCTTCCTCCTCTGCCTCATCCTGCAACTGTTTCACTTCATCCCATGTCTCTAAGACATTAGTAAACATCACGGAACAAAAAGACATTTCACCCTCTCGTTCCCGATTAATAGACTGGTTATTCTTTGCACAATATTGTGCAATGTCGTTAGCATATCTATTGCCAACTGTAACAAAATCATCTCCTTGTCCATGAGCAGCACATTTCACAACTGCTAATTCTTTAGGCAGCTGTATCGCCTCAAGCAATTTCCCAATCACTTCAGCATTCTTTATTGGAGTCCCACTCGACGTCAAGAAACCTCTTTGTAGCCAAAGTTGGCCAAAGTCATGCACAACTCCAAATCCATACTGACTATCAGTCATCACAGTCGTTCTCAAATCTTTCCCAATTTCACAAGCTTTTGTCAATGCAACTAATTCAGCAACTTGCGCAGATTTCACTCCTTTCAATGATGATGCTTCCATTACTTCTGAAACCTTGCACACTGCATATGCTGCACATAGCACACCCTCATCATTCCTCAGGCATGATCCATCCACAAACAACACATGATCACGCTCATGCAAGGGAAGATCCCTTATGTCTGGTCTCGGTTTTGTACAGTAATCAAGCACATCCAAACAATTGTGATCATCTTCTGTTTTCACACCTACATTTTCAATATCCGGCAACAATGTCGCTGGATTCACATTCACACATCTCTCAAGAGTCACATTTGATGCTCCCAGAATGACTTTTTCATATTTAGTCAACCGACTATGTGACATGTACTGAGTTCTGCTTCTCGTCAAAAGAATTGCCACATTATGAGGTACGAATACCCTTACAGGATATCCCATTATGATTCCCTCACTCTGTTCTAGGCTTCTGCATGTTGCAGCCACAGATTTCAGACAACCTGGTAAACCCACAGCTACAGGGTCAAGTGTCGATGAGAAGTACGCAATAGGCCTTCTCAGTAATCCATGCTTCTGAATTAACACTGAAAGTGCACATCCATTTCTCTCACTGCAGTACAATTCAAATTCTTTTTCATAATCTGGCATACCCAAAGCAGGGGCTTCACACATTCTGCTTTTCAGCTCTTCAAATGCTGCCATTTGTTCTCCATCTAGTTCCAATGGGTCTGTCATCTCACTTTTAGTCAGCTTAATCAGTGGCTTTGCTATCAGCGAAAAATTAATTATCCACTGACGACAATAACCCACCATTCCCAGGAACATTGTCACTTCCCTCTGGGTCTTTGGGGCTTTCATTTCCCTGATAATTTTGATCCTGTCATCAGTCACTTTTCTCAGACCTTTCTCAATATTGTGTCCAAGATAATGCACCTCTTTCTTGCAGAATTGCAATTTAGCTGGAGATACTTTCAACCCTCCATCTGCCAGATGATTCAGTAAAGCTATAGTATCCACTTCACAAGCTTCACGTGTCTTTGATGCCACAAGTAGGTCATCAATATACTGCACTAATACTGAGTTTTCAGGCATGATCAAACTCTCCAATGACTTTTTCAATAACTGATTGAATATTGAAGGACTCTCTGTATACCCCTGCGGGATACGACACCATGCTAAAATACGCTGGCCAAATCTAAATGCAAAAATCGGCTGGCTGTCATGATGCAATGGAATTGAAAAGAAAGCATGACACAAATCAATCACTGTATACCACTCAGCATCATGTGGAATCTGATACAAAATCACTGATGGATTTGGCACAATAGGACAACATGCCACCACAATTTGATTAACTTTTCTCAAATCCTGTACGATCCTGAATTTCCCATTAGGCTTCTTTAGCCCCATTATCGGTGAATTACACGGACTACTCAGTAGTTCTCTCAGAACTCCCTGCTGAATCATTTTCTCAATTATAGGAGTTATTCCCTCAATTATTTCTGGTGTCATTTTGTACTGAGGAATGTTAGGATAAGTAATTCCCTCTTTTACTGAAATTTTCACAGGATCTACATTATTCATCAATCCCACATCCTCTCCAGTAAAATCCCAAACTGTCCTTTTCACTGTGTCTCTCAGCTCTTGAGGCAAATCCTCCGGATCAAACACAGCATATGCACCAATTAACTCACTTTCTCTATTTTCTAGAGTCATTCGGTACAAAACATCCTCATCTGGTGTTTCAAAAGCTATTCCATCTGGTGTACAAAAAATTGTACAGTTCATTTTACAGAGTAGATCCCTACCTAACAGGTTCACTGGACTTGTGTCACAGACGATAAATCTGTGCATATCTGAAAATTTCCCTATTTGTACTCTTACTGGTTCAGTAAGACGTGTTCTGATTTGTGTATTGGCTACACCAACTACTTGGATTGCTTCATCCGAGAGAGGAAGATTTCTAATATCTGTTGACCTGACAGTTGATCTTGTCGCACCTGTGTCTACTAAAAAAGTAACACCTTCTTCATTTATTTTTCCATCCACAAATGGTCCTGCCTGGTCTATTTCTAGAGTTGCACCAAGTATGCACTCTTCCTCCTCTCTTCGGCACCGTCAATAATCATCCTCAGACTCACTCCCTTCATTCTTTAACAAGTACTGTTGTACCTGGTTAGAACGCCTTGGTTTGTTTACCTGCTCATCATTGTAGAATCCCGAATCCGGATTATACTTTTGTGCTCCTCTATTCTGCGGCAAGGGCGGTTTTGGCTCTTGACTCTGCTGTCTCACAACTTTCTGCTGTTGCTGCTGTTGATTATTCCCCTCGTTCTGCACCTGTTGATTTAAGGATTTTCCCTCATTATTCACTAATGGTGGATTGGTACATTCTGATCTCCAATGTCCCAGTTGGCCACAGTTGTGACATGGGAACTTTTTTTTAGCTTCCTCAAGATTCCCCTTTCCTTTCCCTGCATACCTAGGTCTATTCCCTGCATTATTTCCTGCATTATTCGCCTGTTCCACCAACTGTGCTTCCTGTCTTTCCGCAACTTTCACTTGTGCCCACATTGCTTTCTCTTTCAGCTTTCTCTGTTTTGCTTCAATCTCATCACTGAAGTATTTTGCATGTCTCAGAATCTCATCTATTTTCTTACTCTGCCAATCCACAGTATGCTCACGAATTCTTTCACTAATCTCAGGTCTCAGGCCATATACAAATCTGTATACAAAATGACTCAAATCCTTGTCACCCAGGTGTTCATCTCCACTGAATTGTTTAAATGCCAGTATCAGCCTCTCATAAAAAGCATGAACTGATTCTTTTGCTTCCTGATGTGTTCGATCTATTTTAACCCAGTCTGTTTCTTTTGGAGGTACTTTATTTTTCAGGTATACAATCACCTGCTCATATTTTCTCATTACTTCTGGATCTGGTGCTCCTGTTCTCTGATCTCTTGGATATTCCTCAGTAGGCCAATTCACAACTATTTTACACTCAGCCCACAAGTCTGCTGGAACAATTATATCAAACAGACTATTCAGGTCAATCCACAGCACTTTTGACAATTTCACAAACCTGTCTACCTGCCTGTACCACTCGACGGGCTTTTCTCTCAATCGAGGGAAATCATTCGTAAATGATAAAATATCCTGTCTGGTCCATGGAACATGTACATATCCTCCTCCAGGTATTTCTCTCATAGGATAAGTATCCACTGGTTTTTCCTTTTCTCTCACAGGAAATGCTGAATAAGTCCTATCCCCTGATTCTTCTCTCTTTTTGTACCATCTATCCTTCCACTTCTCAACATCACCCCATTTTCGCAATAAAGCGATCATCTCTTTAATCTGTCCTGTTCTACCAGTACCATTCAAATTCTCTATGTCTTTGTCTGTGAAATCCATCCTGTAAGACTTTTGCAAAACTTTCACTTTATCAATGTCAACTCCATAGTCATTTGCTATTGCTCTTAATCTGTCATGTGTATTTCTCGCTCTCCAGGTGATGTTCTTACACATAAACAATAATTCACCATCATGATGATTTTTTAGAATTTCTGTTGGAACTGTCCCTGCAACAAGCTCTTCTAATTCTACACGTAACCTAGCAACATCAATTGCTTGTGAATCTTTATCCCTCTTTTGAAGAACTTTCATCCATTCATTCAGATCCTCAGCTGTTATTTCAGTAGATTTTCTCACTGGAACCACTTTCTTCTGCGGTTCTAAAATCGGCATCCCTGAACAACTAGCTTCACCAGCATCCAGTCCTGAATTAGACTCCTCTAATCCTTCATTACAGGTGTCATGTCTGAATTTTCCTGCCCTTTTTCCTGAATCTCCTGAAGGACCAGCCAAACTTGTCAATCTATTCCCAACATATGGAATAACCAAACCATTCTCACCCTTCCTCTGCTTATCAAAAACAGGCATAACCGGACCTATGGTTACGGGTACCGTAACAGCATCTAGATTCTTTGCCAGTTCTTTGATCTTTTCAGTCAACTCCGATGTAGTTCTGGCTAATTCTCTCGTATTTTCGCCACTGCTTCTATTCTCTCTCTCCCTGAAAGGATTACCATTTCTTAACTCAGGTGTCACATTTTCTGTCTCAATGATACGATGCGTATCTCTTATCGGAGAAACAACTGGTGTACTCTCTTCTGGTTCTGGTCTATATGGAGGTGGTCTTTTGTAAATCATGTCATTTAAAACCTCATCCTCATATTCATTAACTCCATATCTTCTCACTTCTGCCTCAGGAACCCTTTCTGCTCCCTCTTCAACTGTTCTCACAGGATATAATCCCTCTGACATACTAGCATCTCGCCATCTCGTCATTCGATCATGATGAGTTTCACGACCATGTCTCCTCCCGAACATATACCTATAGTTGCCTCCAGACCTCTGTTTCTCTCGCTCATGTACTTCCTCTTCCCATTCCACTAAAGCCTCGAATTGTGTCGGCCTTGGTCTTGGGTCAAGACATAACATCTTTTCCCGTAAATTTTTCAACACGGCCAGATTAAATGAACCATGTTCTGGAAATGCTAAAACTCCATCTTCTTTGGTATACCTAACCCAATTCTCCAACCATATACAGGTATGATACCCATATCTCGCAGCCATGAAGGATGCAGGCGTTTTCGATGGAGGTAACAATTCACCCTCTCTCGTTTTAACATCTTTATCCTTGTCGAACCAATTTTTAATCTTTCTGAACAAAGATTTTTTCTTTTTCTCTTCTTGGTAATACATTTTAACGCTTACCAAAACTTTCTAATCCCTTCCGTAATACAACTACACAATATGATTTTTCAACCAATAACAGCGCGACTCACACTAACGCACCAATCCTGGAACGTTACGTCACTAGAATAGCTCCACCAATCCTTGCGCGGCTCACACCAACGCACCAATCTCAGCGCGAGCACTATTCTGATCTAATATCCAATCAGAGCGCGGTCTGTTTGACGTCAGCAGTCGCTGCAGTCGCTTCTGTCTCCTGTCTCTTGTCACTCGTCTACCCCTCCTTTACAAAATTTCTCAGTAGACTTCGTGTCAAATTTCTACAAAATCTATTAGTTACAACATATAAACATCTCCATTGTCTGCTTCGCTAACCAAAGAATAGTAAAGAAAATCTATTTCACAAGAAACCTCTCGTTGACACAGTAGCACATCCCTCTACTCTGCCCTTCTAACATACATTCATTAACTGTTTCCTCTAGGACTTGTCCAAAGAGTCTTACAATCAACTAATACGAACATTTATGCACATTCATACAAGAAAATATAGTACATACACACAGAATCCTGCTTTTCCCGAAAACAGCGAACAATCTGCTCCACTACAGAATTATAACACACATCAACCAAGCAGCTTACTTCTACCCAGTTTCTCAAACAAGCTCAGAGAATACCTATTACTTCTCCCGCGATAAGCTTTAACGGCGAACCTTACGGATCCCTGGGACTTAAAACCAGAGTTTCACAGATAACCTTCACTACCATACGCACTCCTTATATACCAGAAATATCTCTAATAGTAACATATAACAATGTCACTGATTCCGAATCCAGACAATGTGACTTTTCCTGCATACGTACAGGACCAACAATCCCGTCTTTCCCGAGAGCAGCATATACTTCCCTCTGCCCTACTACGGAACTGCTACTAGCTCCCAAGTTCCAGAAGCACTACATATAACTCAACATGACGACTCCAACATATAGTATTAGTACATATACCAACATCAATCAATAATCAATAAGCTAATGTACAAGCAATCTAATCAGATCAAGACAATCATCAATAACCATCATCACTCTGCTACCAGGAACTTGATGCAGATTGGGGTGTACAAAATCTCCCTACTTCCACGGATAGAGTAATTTCACAGTTACACGCACATACACTCACCATACACTAGGGCCCATTTCACTAACATACACTCAAATACTCTACCAGCATTGAACCTGTGGAAAGAAACCTTCTAAAACTCCTGAACACCACATCTACACCGAGGTCGATAAGACCTAGCTATTGCAATTGTCATAATCTAAACAATCTATACATCAATAATCAAATAGAGTACTCAATAATTGACAAGAAATAATCACCAACACCGTATTTAAAATTATGATTCTTTATCTAAAATTAGTCAAAAGAAATTAATCAGAATAAATCATTTTCTCATAATTACCTATTCTAGCTAAATGTCAGAATGGGTCATCAGGACAAGTCTCTCAGTAGAAATCTCCCAAGTCACCGTCCTCACAGCATCGATCCTCACCAACGCAGGTTTGGGAAGGAAATGGCAAAGTGGCCTCCCACCCTCTCTAGGCTAACAATATTTATAATGAAACTTGCAATATTAAAGAAACATTAATGTTGTACACGTCCGCCGAATCCGCTGAGCAGAGCGAGCAGGAAAGGATGTAGCATCGCTACATTTGGAAAATCTCCGCTCAGGAAATCACAAAAATAAAAAGACAGAACAGGAACCAAAAATAAAAAATTTATCTCTTCACAGTCCACATTTCCTTAGCGATGACACAATGCTCAGAGTTCTTTCTTAACAGTTCCTTTGTCCTCCAAGGCTGTCCAATACAGCTGGAAACCTGCCCAGAACTGCTGCTGTCCTCACGGAAAGTTTTAACCAGGCAAGGACTGTGATCAAATGTGTTCAGCAAGGCCTTCTCATCACAAATTCTCACTCGAGGCCAGGCTGCAAACGGCGGACATTTTTGGTTAGGCCAAAATGGACCATCTTAATTAAAAGAGACAAAAACAACGTTACCACAGCATAGTGATTGAACAGTGTTAACCCCACTAATACCCTTATGTGTATGTAATTATCTAGCTTTAGCAACATAGAAAAGCATTAATTCAAAAGCGTTTCGTGCTTAAAATAAACAGCACTCAGCAACGTTTATTTAATAAAACATGCACACTGTTAATAGCAATACAAAAGCATTCCCACGTGTCGGTTTTCTTCTCATTAGTATGTTGGTAAGTTTAAACACACACTTACACAAAACAAATAATTATTAATTAATGATTATTAATTTTAATCATGACAAATAGACAAACCAGAGCTTCAAAACCCTATAGATTTTCATTTAGAAAATCCTGCTCCAGCAATAGCATAAACCAAGTGGGGTTAGGTTGCCAGACAGTCCTGCTAGGGTGTCTAGCTGTATATGCGTAATCCTGTGATTTAATCTGTGATGCCTTTAGGGGCTGTAATTGCAATGCATTGAAATGATCTACTAAGGTGATGAGTACTGTCATTCTAAAGTATGCGTAAACATGGATTCTTGCTGCTGCGCTTAGGTGAAGACCCCAGACTGCTAACCCTTAAGATATAGAGGTGCATACTTTATGGTCAGTAGGAGATGCTCAGTCAGGGTCATGTGTCACCAAGGCAGGTTTACCCCTCTTTAATGCTTGTTGAGGTAATGGGGTGGGTCGCCACTGGGATGGTGCCAGTGGGCAGGGCCCCCGCTCCAGGTTATGTTCAACTAACTGCATTGGGGGCAAGTTGATGTGCATACATGGGAGTGGTGGTACTAGACCCCACCCCCCCTGCGGGAGGGGTGGAGATGTTATGCAATGTCACAAAGCAATTCAAACAGCTTATGTATATTTGTAAATTGGTGCATAGTATTGAGTAGTGTGTGTGTTTAATAAATGTACTCTTACTTTTATAAAGCAAAGTACAGACTGGACAATCAATTATTGAGTGTTATTTTTGTGCACCTGCAAATGGCGATTACTAGCCCACACCACCTCCCTTGAGTAAGCCTCAGACTGCTCTGCAACGCTACCCTCTGAGAGTCAGGCGCTACAATTGGGTGTTTGGTTCCCAGTGAATGACAAATGTAGTCAGGTTATTTGTGCAGGCCTCACAGATGCTGCCTCATTTTCCAACAGTACTGCACTCAGTCTTCCGAGGGAGCGCAGGATACTACGGTGGGGAGCCGGGGTGTCTGCTGGTAGGAAAAGGAACCGGGCGCAGAATCCTTCTGGAGCAAATGTGGGGGTGCAGTCTCAGGAGCCCTGCAGAAGCCGCTATACGAGGTAACACGAGATGGCAGCCTCTCTGGGCTCCCTGCATGCAGTCGCTCAAAGTGCACACTAGCGAAGTCCCTCAGACCAGCACGCCGTAGTTGATCCCGAGGTATCCGGGCATGCATTCCGTCGCTTCTAGTGTCAGAAAAAGCCCGACATGCCGCCTCTCCAGCAGCCCGCTATCAGAGGGAGTCGGGGTGCTCCGTCCCTCTGCAGAGATGGCAGAAGGCGGTCTCTCTAGAAATCCCACTACCACAGGAAACCTGGGAGCAGGGTACAGTGTGTGCACCAAGCAAGGAGGCAGGAGGAGGAGAAGGGGTTAAGGAGTGTGTGATGCAGAGCCGGGCTGCTGGCTCCCGCGCTGGAGGTATAACTCAGAGCTGTAATATGGCTGGGCTGTGCTGGGATTATTGGAGCACAAGGAGGAGGGAGGGACGGAGAGGGGGTGAGGGAGAGACGCTGCAGCAACCAGAGAGGAGACTGACTGCAAGGAGCGCAGGTGGCGCCGGCACTCTTATGGGGATCAGAATGTGAAGAAAAAAGTACACACCCACTAATGAAGGAGTGTGTGTACTACCACCGTAAAAGATCAAATTCCGGTGGGCGAGGCCAAAAGGAGACAAGACGGCAACAAGAAGGGACTAAGAAGCCTCCTTTGCAATCCTGTGCCTGCGTTTTGCGTGGAGAATGACGGCAACCAATGAAGAAGATGGGCGGGGCTTCAACTCCGCCTCCGAGAGCTTCGGAATCTGGATTGATTCCAAGAAGCTCTCGTAGGACGAGGGCAGCGCATGCGCTGCTCACGTCAGGCCGGACCTAAAAACAAGCAAAAGTGCACCAGGGCCAGTGCGATCACCATCTGTTTCCAATTAACGCGACCGGTTGTGATAATAGGAAACAGATAGCGCTGCTGCTCGCTCCCATGGACCCTAGGCCAGGGACCAGAGAAGGCGGGACATGCACCCGTCTTGGGCCAATTGCATGCTGTCTTTCTTAGAAAGACGCATGCAAAGGCCAATGGGGGAGATTAAAAAAAAGCACACACATGAGCGTGTGTACAGAGCTTTAAAGCCCTTACTAAAGGCTCGCAGCGCATGCGCAACCTAAAAAAAAGCTGTCACTACGGCTTCCGCTGCTGAATACGCCCGCCTCCCTCTGGTGTTCACGTGCTCCCGCGCAAAGCACTATATAAAATCACGCCTCGAGGCTCCTAGCAGGACATCTGCCACCCCTAGGCGCTAGGACCGAGATATTCAGTCAATCCATCGGCGCAATGATGATAATATTTGGATACTGGGACATCCGGGGGGTAAGTTGGGGGGACTCGGTGGCTTAGGGAGGGGGACGGTTGAGAGAAGGTGGCGAGAGCGAGACTTGCGTGGGAGCGGCAGGTGGGGGGCGGAGGGAAGGGGTGTCAATGGGAGAAGAGGAAAAGCGGAGAAAAAATGGCCGTGGCCTCCCTGGGGCGGCGAGTACGGAGGGAGGGGGTTGTGGCAAGGCTGCATGGCAACTGCAGGTTTGTACTAGAGCAGAGTGGAGAACTGTTAGGGTGGGCGGAGGAGGTGAAGTACGTTTTAAGGCCGTAGTCCACGCTAGTTATAAGTCCCTGGGTTTCTTCATGTAGCAGTCGCTGTGTTGCACGCGTCCCTCGCAGATCGGTGCTGCACCTGAGCATTGGGCCTTGATATGCCCCTGAAATGCTATCCCTCTTGACAGGAGTCCTCCCCGCGAGCCTCGCACACCCTCTTCTGCGACTACATTCCCTCTGTTACACGGAACCTGCCGCCGGCATCAACAGCGCCCCTAGTGGAGCAAACATTGATGCTCTTCCATGAACATAGGCACTTCATAAACTTCACTCTTCTCCAGCCACTTATTACCACCCGTTTGCCACCCACACTACAAATGACAAATTGATGTCTGGCTGCAGTGTCTTTTCCAGAGTGTACTGTTTCCTGTCTTTGTTCTGTTCCAAGTACGCTGGTTTCATTTTTCATTAAACCTGTACGTGGATCTGTGCTTGTGGTGTTTAACCGGTCCTTAACAAGCACTGGCAAAATCAGAGCTGTGCAAAGACAGTTGTGGTGGTGTGAATAAGGTGTGTCTAATCAGTAGTCATGGGGGGGGGAAGTAGGAGTACTGTGGGCAGAGATCAGAAGGCGGGAACAACCCAAGGATTGTGTCAGTGGGCGGAGTCAGAAGTGTGGCCAAAAACAGCAAATCATTTACATTTTTAGTGTTTGTTTGTCATTTCACTACCCAGTTACAGCTTATTACGGTATTTAATTCAACCAATGGATACATGTTTATTTGAGGTTTAATATGAGTGATTGACATTAAAATACATTCACAAACTGGGATTCATTTCCAATCACAGAATGTCCCAAATACGCTTAAAAGTGGAATCACAAGTCATTTGTCTCAGAGCAATGGAGTTTGTTATCAGCACTTATCCCTTTTTCCACAAGAGTAGTTCAAACATGAATGGCAAAATATCCTAGTTTGCAGTGTTTTCTATACAATTATGGCTCTGCAAGATTTGCCACATAATGCATCACATGCTGCATAATTTGACGATTTTAATTAAACGGTTTGTAGCTCACACGGATCAAAACTTACAAAAAAAATGTGGCTTGTGTTTCTGCGAAGTGGACAGCCCTTTGCAAATGTTGACTGATCACCTTACTCACTGCTGTATTTGTATGTTACACCGGTACTAATAAGGCAAAATCTTTGCAGACTGTTAGCATATGTAAAAATGTCAAAATAATAAAGTATCAGAAAATATACAGTATTACACTGCAGCCTTTTTTGCTGCATAATTTAGTCAACACTGCAGAATAATTTTGTCCTCAATTGTAACATAATTCCAGTGGTCCCAAAGCAGGCAGCACATGTTAAAAGTGCTTGTGCATGAAGCAGAGAGACCGTGAAGTTTGTGAACTTAGTTTGGTATGTGTGCAAATTGTGCATTGCCGACCCCTGGTAAGTTGCACCTACTACTGCTAAAACAAGGCCAATGGATGTATCAAAGGTTGCAGCGAACTGTTCTCAAAGGCAAGGTCAGCTTTACTGCTGGTGGAGCCCTGTGCGACAATGTTTGTTGGTGACCCCCCAATGACTCCCTCCGCCATGAATTCCCTCACTGCCACCCTTCAACAGTGCTGCTCGAGTCTCCATAACCACTTTCTCGCTCAGATGCATTTGATTTGATTTACAGCGCCACTGATACCAGTGTTGGGTGTCAGAGCTCTTTACATCACACACATTACACAGACCCAATCAATCATACGTGTGTAAATCACTCTATATGAAATGTATCATAAGACAAAGGACTACAAGGTGTAGGAGTCACATGACAACTATACTAGTAGGCAGTATAGTTTAATAGTGACTGGTCTGGAGAAACACAAACTCTGAATTTAGAACGTAATGCCATGGTTGGGGGTTCTCTTTAATAATCAGAATTTATTCCTATCCAAATGAACCCTTTTTGCAACATTAGGATAATCAAAGACTGGAAAAAGACCATAATGCTCTAATTTTTACCTTGAAGTTTGCATACAGCTCTTAGATGACAGTTAATAGCTCACTGTTCTATGTTAGGATTTTGACTTAGAAACTTCAAGTAAGAAAAGGATCTCACTGACAAAAGCAGTAACCCACTGACCTATTTACATTATGTGCACTTTGTGATCTGCATGGTACATGTTCTTTGCAGCAGGCACATTAATCCTCTGCGCTACCTTTCCACGAGTCAAAACTTCCACTTGACAAAACTCCATCTCTCTCTAGGAAGAACATTAATCACCGGAGTTATCAGGACACTTTTATTGTTGCTGAAAATTGCTGGAGGCAGCAAGTGATTTTAGAAACATAATATACTTTATTTTTGCGAAATCACCCAGTTGTGGGGTCCTAAGATATGGTAACCCTACTCTGGCAGCATCTTAAACCCTCAACCCCCCTCCCCCGGTCCTCTACCCTGCAAGGCAAGTGCTAATGGCTTACCATCAGCAGATCCTTGTGGCCCCTGTCACACCTGGTGGAAGACAGGGGGCAGGGACACATCCAGCTGCAATAGCTGGAGCAGCCCATTGTCATTCTGCCACTGAAAATTAGGTGGCGGGCCTCACTTCACTTGCATAGGGTCAGGGTCAGTATATACACGGAAAGTCTGTAACAGCAGCCTTCCTTTTTGTGCACTTACGGTGGCGTCTGAGACTCCTTAGTCGACCAAAGAAGCATTGGCAATGCCAATAGGTCTTGCATTTGCAAGAGTTAGCTATTGGTGTTGTAAATGACAATGACTTTTACCCGTGTGGTGCGGTGTGGAGTGGATGTATGTAGAGTAGAATTATGTGGATTGGATTGGGATTGTTAGTTGTGGAATTTTGTAGAGTGGGTTTATTTAGTGGAATTATGTGACATGGTGGATAGATAGGGATGAGAGCTGCACAGAATAGATAGACAGGAAGTCAGTAAGGGATAGGTAGTTTGTGCACAAAGTGCTGAATCTACTCCAGACAGAGGAGTAGAAAGAATGTGAAAAAAGAGTAGAGCAGGCGACAAACACAAAGAGGGAGCAGGAGCACCTGTGTATGCAGAAGACACCCTAAGAAAAGGAGGAGAGCATGAGATTGAGGGACAGGGGTTCCGTGTTCCGATAATGGCCTCTCCTTTTGGATATCAAAACCAAGACCACACCTCCTAGAATGCATTAAGTTGTTGGAAAAGCCCTTGAATGCTGCTCCCTCCATAGTCCATTCATGTTTGCTTTAACATTTTACATAGCATGGGCAGAGGTTGTTAGGTCAGTTCTAATCTGTTTGCCTTTTTTATGCTGATATTAATTGTTTAATGTATTTGTGACAATACCTTTGATGCTTTCCATGCACCTCGCATGATGTGGATAAAATGTCTGTGTTGTCTGTTATCTCGTTTAACAATAAGAAGTATTCTTTGATCTGGGGGGGCGCTAGCGAGCCCGGAGCAAGATGGCTGCGCCGTAGTGCAGCTCCGCTGGTTGAGCTCTTTATCCGCCTATTATCCGTGCATGCTGGCGCCGATAGTGACTCCTGACGGCAGCTGCCTGGCTCTCCTGGCTTGCAGCCTCTTTTGGTGAAAGATCTACTGCCCTTTGCTGCTCCTCCCGCCAGGAATCGTACCGTATGCTGGTGGCCTGCGCTGTGCAGAAAATGGCGGCTGCGTGGGGACCCGGTTGTTAGCCCCGCCTGCGGAACCTCCTGTGTCGGCTGCTGGTGGAAGGTGTGCGGCGGCTCGACTTTGCAGTGGATGACTGGCGGATCCCTGGGGTGTGTCTGCCTTGGCCTGCACGGGGTGATTGGTGGCCCTGACGGTGTCGATCCTGTAGCCGGGCGGAACCGCCGGAGCCTGCTGTTGGGAGCGGGCCCCGGCCCGGGGCTCCGGCGTCTGGTGCTGCGGAGGGATCTGCGGCCTGGATCGGGGATTGGCCTTGTTCGGCCGGACGGCGCACTGTGAGAAGCGCAGTGCTGGCTGTGGAGGCTCGAACAGCTTGGCGCTGAGACTCTATGGTCGGGGCCCGATTCTGACGCGACCTGGACGGCCCGGCGGATCCTGCGGTGGAGCCGAGGCCTGGCAGCGGACCTGGACGGGGCGGCCTGACCGGACACACTGGTGAGTGGGCGCTGGCTGAGGACGTCGGGGGCGCACTGGCCCCGTGTTAGGGAGACGAGCAGCACGGCCCGGGAGGTCCCCTCGGACACTGACGCGGCACTGTAGCGGCCTGCTGGGGTGGTCCTGGTGTGTTTGGCCGGCGAGGGACACGCACTGTGACTTATTGGGGTGTCTGCTCTGCTACGACGTTCGTTGGCTGCCTTCTGGTGGGACCGCAGTGGCGCACTTCGGATAGACGTGTGTGCGACTATATTAAGCTCTGTGTGGCCTGCCCTCGTGTAGACTGCCGCTCCGCTTTCCGCGGCATTTGTGTAGAATTGGCTCTGGGCAGCGGGCGCCCTCACATTGCTTGGAGAGTGACATTGTCAATATGGGCCGCACAGATAAGCAGCAGAGCAAACTTCAATTTGAGGCCAAGGCACAAACTAGGACTCCTGCAGCTACCACCCCTAGTCCGGAGCCGGGACCGGAGCAATGTCCGCCCACGCGGCTGGAGCAAATGATGCTCACTCTGCAGCAAAGTCTCCAAACTATAGATGCCAAAATAGATGGTATTAATCTCCGTATAGACAGCATGGCCTCCTGCCTTGACAAGCAGGGCGCACAGATCGTCGAAGCGGAGACCCGCATTTCAGAGGCAGAGGACCGCATGGAGGCAATGGGTACATCCTGCGCTGCTATGGAGAAAGTGCTGGAGGTTATCAAGGCCAGAAGTGAGGATTTTGAAGCCCGCTCCCAGAGAAATAACCTGCGCATAACGGGGGTGGCCGAAACTACCAACACCGGTCCCATGGAACTGTATGTGGAAACGTTGCTTACGACATTGCTGGGTGCTGAACACTTCTCCAAGGTTTTTGTTGTGGAGCGCGCTCATCGATCCCTGGCTCCAAGACCCGTTCCGGGTGCCCTGCCCAGGATGATCATCGCCAGGCTCCTCAATTATAGAGACGGGGACGTGGCTCTCCGTCTGGCCAGAGAGAAAGGAAAGCTGGAGTATCGGGGAATGAAAATAGAACTATTCCCGGACTTCACCGTGGCGGTGTAGCAGGCTCGTCGAGAATTTCAAGCGGTGAAGAAAAAGCTGCAATCCCTGAAAATTCAATATGCCATGCTGTATCCTGCCCGGCTGCGGATCCAACATGAGGGGAAGGCACACATCTTTACGACGCCAAAGGAGGCGATGGTATATGCTCGACGATTAGAGCGGCAGGAACCATCTGGCAAGAACAGTGGACATTTGGACTCAGAGGACTGAGTGCGGAACTGCCTACTGCCATTCTACTGTCTCCTGGTGTCCTCTTGCCTGTGTTCCTTGATATGCTATTGCCGATGGTTCAGAATGGCCTGGGGTGGTGTGGGGGACAGGGCTGTCCTTATTGGGGTGACCGGGTAGCTGAAGCCGGGTACCATGCACTTCTTCTATCTCTCCTTGTCAAGTTCCTATGAAGGCTGCCACTCTCCTGTTAGCTCGACCCACCCTGCTTCTGCGGGGGGGCCAGGAGCCGCTGGTGACCCCTACTATGGGAACTTCCCACACAGTTTTGGGTGTTTGTGGATGCCAGGTTGGCGTCCCAGTTGGGACACTGATGTTCTGTGATCTCTGGTTCTTGTGTGTTTGGAGATTGCAGTTGCCCTCTGGTTGTCTGGTTCATGTTAGGGGAAAATGTGTGGCAGCAGTTGCTAACCGCAGTGGGGGGACGGGGTGGTTGGGGATTTATGCTTCAATATGTTGTTGTGATGCAGATTACTAGGATACATAATGCGTGGTACCACAGCTGTGGCTGCTTCTTGGCGGCTTGTTTCTATATCACTGTGTTTTGCTGTGATGACGAATAATGGGTCAACACTAAAATGGCTGAGTTGGAATGTCCGGGGGCTTAACAACGCTAGGAAGGTGAGGCAAGTACTCGCTTACTTGTACAGGCATGGTATACAGATTGCCCTACTGCAGGAGACGCATCTCACGCAGCAAACTGCCCAGAAGGTGGCATCTGGTTGGGCGGGGGTGCGGCTGGCCGCGTCCTATTCCTCATATGCTCGGGGGGTTATGATACTGGTCAAAAAAAATGTTCCCTTTGTACCCCACTTGGTTGAGGCTGATGCAGAAGGCAGGTACATTATAGCGCAGGGCACCCTCTATGGTATGCCGCTAACTATTGTTAATATTTATGGTCCAAACACAGACGATCCGGGTTTCTTTGATGCTCTTTGGAGTAAGCTTGCCAATACCCAATGTGCGACTGTTGTGTGCGGGGGGGATTTTAATGCGGTATTGGATCCCGCACTGGACCGCAGGACCACGGTTGTCTGCCCTTCCCGGAGAGCCCCGGGTGCAATACAGGAGGGAATGAGATCCCTGGGGCTGGTTGACATTTGGCGAAGTAGATACCCTCAGACTATGGAGGGAACGTGTCACTGATACGCCAGGCAGACTTGGTCCCGGATAGACTATTGGCTGGTAGCGCCTGTTTTTTGCAATTGGGTGGTGCGGGTTGGACACTTGCCTAGAACACTGTCTGATCACTCGCCGGTGGCGCTGGACATGGTGGTGCCGGCGCGGGTCCCACCCCCTTTCCAGTGGCGTATGCAGTCCACATCTTTACTAGACCCAGTGTTCACGGAGGGGGTTCGTGAGGCCATAGCGAACTACTTTGCAGTGAATACGGGATCGGTCACAACAATGGAGTCATTTTGGGAAACCTTTAAGGTGACCATCCGTGGGGAGTGCATTGGCCTTCAGGCGGGTGTCTTGAGATCTCTCCGTCGTCGGATGGAGGCTCTGGAGAGGGAGCTGACGGATTTGGAGCACTCCTATAGTGCTCGACCTAGCCCAGCCATCCAAGCGCAAATAAAGGAAAAGATTGCGGAGTATAATGATACTGCAGACCGAGAGATCAAGCATCTCTCCCGACGCAATAGGGCACGATATTATGGAGAGGGCGGGAGACCCGGGAGATCGCTCGCCTCTCGCGTTCTTGACCCTCGTCGAGTGCATGTGGTGCAGGGAATCAAGGTTGATGGGGAGACCCGGCACGATGCTGATGGTATCCTGGGAGCATTTGCGGACTACTACACTGATATGTACAGGCACCGGCCCACGGCGGGACTGGACGAATTAGCTCAATATTTGGATGATGTCGCCTTGGTGTGGCTGTCGCGCAGACAACAGGAGTTTTTGATGCACCACTTGACGCTTGGGGAGATTCAGGATGCTATTAAGGCGCTTCCTAGCGGTAAATCGGCGGGCACTGATGGCCTGCCGGCTGAATTTTATAAAGAATATGCGGACCAACTAGCGCCGTGCTTGCTACAACTCTACGAGGAGGCATATGAGACTCAGTGCTTGCCGCCGACTTTGCGAGAGGCGCTGGTGGTTGCCCTTTTAAAGCCTGACAAGCCACCTGATCAATGCGATTCGTACCGCCCGTTGTCACTGATCAATACAGACGTCAAAATATTGGCGAAGGTGCTGGCCACGAGGCTCCAGCTCCTCCTACTGGTTATGGTCCTCCTGGACCAGTCGGGGTTTATCCCCGCTCGCTCCACATCCCACAATCTCCGCACTATCTTTGCGGTCATGCATGTGTTGACCCCTACGCTTCCGGCAGTGGCGGTGCTACTCGACGCTGCTAAAGCGTTTGACTCTATAGCATGGTCCTACATGATAGCAGTCCTTCATCGTATGGGAGTGCCGTTTGCCTTTACGAACTGGATTAAGTTGCTGTATACTAGGCCTGAGGCCAGGGTGCGAATCAATGGGCATCTCTCTGAGAAATTTGCGATCCACCGGGGCACGCGGCAGGGCTGCCCACTGTCGCCTCTGCTGTTTGCTCTTGTGCTTGAGCCTCTGGCCTGCATGGTGCGGCAGCGCCACGCCGCATCGGCGTTGCGCTTTTTGCAGCGCCCGCTGGCAGTTTCCTTGTATGCGGATGACATGGTGCTGTATGTCCGTGAACCGGAGCAGTATCTAGCGCCACTTATCCGTGAATATGTCCGATTTGAACGCTTCTCTGGCCTGGGGATTAATTGGACCAAGTCCACTATATTGCCTCTTACTGATCGCACCCGGCCTTTTGACATGGAATATCCATTGGTATGGGGTCTGGAGGCTGTTAAATACTTGGGGGTGTGGCTACACAGAGACTCTCAAACGGTCATACAGGCAAATTTTGGTACAGCGGTCACCAAACTGGAGGAGCAGGTGACGCGCTGGGTTAAGCTACCGTTTTCCTTTGCAGACCGAATAGCCTTGATGAAGATGATAGTGCTCCCGCGCCTATTGTATTATTTTTGCAATATTCCAGTCCGACTTAATCGGTCCTTCTTTGATACTCTCCGCTCCCTCATGATTACACTGGCGTGGGGGGGGAAGAAGTCCCGCCTTGGCTGGGGAACTCTCACCCTGCCTTACGCCCAGGGTGGATTTGCGGCGCCGGATTTTTACCTCTACTACCTCTGTGCACAGGCGCAGTATGCTTATTATTGGCAGCACGATCCGGCCTTCATCCCACATGTGGCTGTGGAGGCGGGAGCGGTCCATCCTCTGCCCCTTAAAGCAATGATTGTCAATACATATACGATATATGAGAAAGGGGAGTTTGACACAGTACAGGTTACCGCAGGTGCCTGGCGAGCATTGGGGCGGCGCACGGGCAGATTGCCCCTCTACGCCCCGGGAATGCCGTTGCTCCATCACGCCGATCTATCGGTGACCCAGGAGGCGGGTGCGTTGCGGACGCTGGCGGCGATGGGAATCAATGTTATGGCGGACGCGTTCGTGGGAGGGCAGTTTATAACCATTGCAGACCTGGAGGCCCGGGGGGCGGTATCAGCCATGCAGCGCTTCGTCTATGCGAGATTGCGATCTGCTATGCGGGCATGCATGCCGCACTTCCCGTCTGAACCGCCGACTCCTGGGGCGCTACAGCTGATTTACACGACTGTCTCTAGAGCACGGCTGGTGACTAGGCTCTATAAAGAATCGCAAAGGGATGGGCTCTCTGTGGGATCCAAGGCCCTGGACAATTGGAATAGGGTGCTGCCGGAGCCTCTCACGGAAGAGGAGTGGCTAGATAGCTGCAGTTTGACAGGCCACCTAACGCCGAATGGCAATCTACAGCTGGTGCATTTCAAGTATCTGCATCAGTTGTACTATACACCAGCGCAACTATGTAAGTTCGGGCTACGCCAGTCCGATGCCTGTAAGCGATGTGGCGTGTCTGGGGCAGACTTTTATCACCTGGCTTGGGGCTGTCCTAAGATATCTGCATATTGGGGTGAGGTGACTAGAGTGCTTGGACGGATGATTGAGAGGCCGCTAGACTGCCATCCGCGGTTATGTCTATTGGGGGTTGGGGCTGAGGTCTGCCCTGCACACAAAAAATTAGTCTCCATTGCCCTGCTCATGGCTAAGCGACGTATCTCTATCTGCTGGGAGAGCCGGCTGGCTCCCACAGTCAACTTGTGGTTGCAGGACCTGACATATTGCCGGGATCAACTTACCTGCTATGCAGAGGAGCTGCCTGCAGCCTCCAAGCCCAGAGATATTTGGGGACCACTCACAACGTATTTGCTCTCACTGAATAATGATTGATGTATTGAAAGATGTTGGCACACGCACCGTTTTTTGTCTCTTGGTGTTTCTTCTTATGTTTATCCCCATGGGCTGCGCTCTGTTGCCTGGCCTCGGAGCCCTGGGACTTCCTGCGAATGTGATACGGCAGCCAAGTAATATCACTGTACCACTGCTGAATGTGTCTCTCCTTGTACCGATACCTTGAATCTGTCCTCTTTCAACCTTGTGATATGCATGACTTAATGTTTTTCTTTGTTTTCTTTTGAAAATGCTTAATAAAAAAAAATAAAAAAAGTATTCTTTGATCTGCAGAACCCCTGTTAGAAGTGCTTCTATGTGTTTTGGAATTCGTGGTGGGTAATTGTGTTCATCACACCTCTCTGCAAGACTTCCATGATACGATCCCACATGCTTTACTCATCACCTCTGCTGGTACATTCTACTCAGCTTTTCTTAATTTGACAGAATGTGCATCTGTAATGACACAACATAGAGGGTGCTGATGTTTAAATCATGACTACATTCTCTCCCTCTTTTTACCCTCGCGCTCTCTCCCCCCACCTGCCCCCCCCTCCCCTTCAGCAAAACTGTTTTCCCAAACTCAGAATATTAGAAATGGAGGTCTCTAGTTGGCAATGGTTTGCACCATGTCCAAGTAGGGACACTTCCTTCTAGTCAGGATAAGGGAGTTACACTTCTAAAATAACCCCTGCTCACCCCCTTGGTAGCTTGGCACGAGCAGTCCGGCTTACCGTAGAGGCAGTATTTGCACATAACCAACAGTAATACAGTGAAGACACAACAAAAGAACACCACACCAGTTTAGAAAAATATCCAATATGTGTATTTACTTAAGACGACCAAAAACGATAAAATTCCACAATACAGTACTTAGACATCTTCAGTTATCAAAATAAACTTGAAATAAAGTTCCTTGAAGTCGATGGCTCCGTCTGGGGCTATCACGGCATCGTGAACAACAAATCCAAACAGTTCTGGCTGACTGCGGCGTCGCAGGCCAGCTACGGTGTCGGGAAGACCCGCAAAGCAGTACCGGAGGTCGGTGCAGGGGTCATCGGGCCCTTGAAGTCATACGCGTTGCAGATCAAACTCCGCGCGGTTGAAATCAGGAGCACAGGCGTCTGGTCTGCGGTGCGAAGTGTGGTGCCCTCCGGTCGCGGTGAAGGCAGCGGGTCTGTGACGGTCGTCCAGTGGCGTCGGTGAGACCAGGGCTGCTGTGCGAAGTGATGCGGTGCTCGTCACGGTGCTGGCAGGTCACGGTGCAAGTGACGTTGTCGTTGCTGAAGCGCTGTTGTCGGCTGAACAGCTGTAGTCGATGGCATCGGTAGGTCATGGCTGTGGTGCGGGATGAGGACGGTGCGTTGTGTAACTTAGGAGCGGTGCCCTCGAACCCTGGTGCAAGCAGCATCGTCTATGTTGATGTGGAGCGGCATCGTCGGAGATACCGGGGCAACGGCATGAGGTGGTGCAGAGTGCGGTGCCCACAGCTCACGTTGCAAGCAGTGGCTAGGTGGCAGCGTCAGGTGGCGTCGTCGGTGAGACCAGGGTTGCAGTGCGGCGGTTCCCTCAACCGTGCCTTCAGGACACGGAGTCGGCAGCGGCATCGTAGACTGCGTCGGGTTGCTTTTCTTCTGTTGCAGCACAAAACACACAGTTAGTCCCAGTGCTGATGGCAGAAGAGCTTGAAGTCTTTGCTGTTCCTGAGACTTCCTCAACAGGGGGCAAGCTCTACCTCAAGCCTTTGGAGAAACTCAATAAAGAAGTTGTAGAAAGTTCAGTCCAGTCCTTTCACTGCCCAAAACAGAAGCGGCCGCTGCAGGCAAACACAGCAAAGCACTCAGAAAAGTGGTAGCTTCTCCAGCTTTTCTTCTTGGCAGTCTTCTTGGTCCAAAAGAGTTCTTAAGTTCTGGGGTCTGGGCCCCAATAATTATACCACAAAATCCTTTGTTTTCTAGAGGCAGAGAGTGTCTGTGCCCAGCCAGAACCAGTTCTGTCCTCTCTGGTGCAGCTTCCTGGCAGGAGGTGGAGACAACCTTGTCAGAGGCACATCAGGCCGATTCAGGTGAAAGGGAAATCTCCCCCCACCACTCTAAATTAAGACTGGGCCTATTTAGGTGCTGGTGAAAGCTCCTACCACTACTCTGAATGCAGCCCAGGTCTAGTCAGCCCAGCCATGACTCCTTCCAGAGGCAGGACATGCATCAACCCCCCCCCCCCCCCCCCCGCCCCGGTGGCCGTCTGAGAGAATGCACCTCCCCAACCCCTGTCACTCCAAAGCCAGACAGTCAATACTCATCCTAGCAGAGGCACACAGGATGCCTAAGCAAGAAAATACCTACTTTCTGAAAGTGGTATTTTCAAACTCCGAATGTAAAAATAACCTTTACTAAAATATGCATCTTTAGATTCTGAGTTCAGGCATACTAAACCTTATTTTCCTATCTGGTCCCAATGGGAAGTTATATTTAAAAGATGTTTATAAATTAACTCCCATGCTTTCCTATGGCCCAGATAGCCTTTCAATAGTGAAAAACAAAATTGGCAGTCTTTCACTATCGGGACATGCCACACACATGACGGCATGTCCTACCTTTTTCTTACACTTCACCCTGCCCATAGGGGTACCTTCGGCCTACCTTAGGGGTGACTTTTATATGTAAGAAAAGGGAAGGGTAGGACCTGGCAAGTGGGTGCACTTTCTAAGTCGACATGGCAGTTACAAACTGCGTGCAGACCCTGCAGTGGCAGGTCTGAGTTACCTTTGAAGGGCTGCTCTAGTGGGTGGCACAATCAGTGCTGCAGTCCCACTAGCAGCATTTGATTTACCGGCCCTGGGCACATACAGTGCACTGTTCTAGGGATTGACTAGTAAATCAAATATGCCAATCATGGAATCACCAATCCATAACACAATTTACACAGAGAGCATATGCACTTTAGCACTGAATAGCAGTGGTAAAGTGCCCAAAGTCCTAAAACCAACAACAGATCAGGAAAATACAGGAGCAAAAAGTTTGGGGATAACCCTGCAAAAAGGGCCATCTCCAACTCAAACCCAGCAAGACCACTTGATCATTCATTCAGGAGAAGGATAATTTCCCAACAGACAATGATTACAGGTCAGTGCACGCTTATTTTAAACACATTTATGGCATGGAAAGCTGCCCTTAAGGAAGGTATAGTCACTGCATTAATAATCAAGAGACTGAAGCGAAAAAGCGGCGACATTTAAAAACTAGTGACTTGCTCAGATTGATGTAGAATGTAACTCGCGGTTATTGGGGACCCCAATACTGGCGATCACGTGCATTATGGGAAGTGTAGTTGTACGTCAACTTCATTTAACCGCTTTGAACAATATTCTATATTACAATGGACTTAATACAGATGGGAAATGTTATTTTTTGTAATGCAAAGAAAGCACAGCGAGAAAACATCTCTAGAGACTGGTTCGGATCACATAGCAGCAGCATCGCCTGGGCCACGCAGAAGCACCTAGGAACACGGTATATGTGAAGGGCCGACTCCACTACGGGGAGCGATTGCACACAATTGGCTCTTTAAGCAGGCAGAATGGGGGCATCCAGCACTCCCTAATCTTCGCAAAAGGCCCACTACAAGTATTTCCCTGCACTAGCAGCTCTAAACCACTGTACAGTCTGACATGTCCATGCATGCTGAAAGATATATTAGCCTTTACCTGAAAAACACAGCTTCCTTCCACACTGTAGATGTTGCAAATAAGCAGCTTTCAAACAGCTGTGCTAAACTTTCCCTAAGCACCTAATCGCGACATTCAAAGTAGCCAATGACAACGCAGTCACAAGTCTCAGTTGTAACGATAGGAAAGCGCGCAAAGCAAGGGAAAGAGCGACTTCAAAAAACTAGAAAATGGCAATCAGAAGCTAGTATTAACAAAGAAGAAACTACTGGATCTAGTCAAGAAGGTAAGAGTAATGGGGGCGCTAGAGGGCGCACTGCGGAATGGCTGGCTGAGAAAGGCAGCTCCGCCGGGCGGAAGACAATTAGCGGACTTTCGCCCCCTTAAACCACCCCAACAGCGGCGGAAACGGCGAATATGGCAGTCGGACGCCTCGGTGCCTAAGGAAATGCAGTTGCGGGGCTGAAACGGCGGCGTGGCAGGACATTTTCGGCTAAAAGTGGACGGGGACCGGAGAGCCGACACAAGATGGCCGCGCCCACTGCTCGGGACTGCCGCCGCCTCTGAACGTCCAACAACCGGCCCGCGGCTGCCCGGACCTGCCGTGGTGTAAGAAGCGGAGCGCCACCAACGGGGCGCTGGTGCAATCTGGAGGTGAGCCCTGGGGCACGAGAAAAGCACTGGCAAATAGCGTGCGTTCCGGCGACCACAAAATGGCGGAGGGGCTGGCTTGCAGACCCGAAATGCTGTGAGGAAGGGAGGCACGAGCGAATGTAGCCAGATGACCACCGCTATATCGGACTCGGAAGACACACGACGGATGGCCGGTGGCGGGGTATGACGTGGGCAGTACCCGGGAGTACACATACCAACGCGGCTGTATGGCGGCTTCAACAGCGAGGGAGAAACAGGCGCGAAAACAACGTTGCTGGAAGGGCGGTCTTGGCTGGTGAGGGATGTGTGGCCTGTCCCTACTGAAGCGGTACCCCATAGCGCCGCATAGCTAGACACTGACGCAACGGCCTCGGACTGGAGCAATACACCACCTCACGGCACTGGACGAAGCACCTCCTTACGTCGCAGGAGACGGGACGGGGCGGCGGACCTAGGGGCCTTCATACTCGCATCGGCGGGTGTGGGGGTGTGGTGGCGCACGGAGCCTGGGTCGGCTGCTGAGGCCAGTGTTGGCGAGGCTGGGGGTGGTGATACACCTGCCGACAGCCGATGGATGGCTGATGTGTAGACTCGCTGCCTGGCTGTAGCCCCGTACACCTGCCCGCCGCGCCGCAGCCGTGAAGATAGCCAGGAACCACGCTGACCCACATGCCCACAGCTCCAGGACACAGGCGGCTGACATGGGTAAAACGGACAAACAACAGTCCAAGCTACAGTTCGATGCCCGCAAACAAGGCAAAAACAGCGTGGCCACCCCAGACGCTGAGGGGGATCGGGAGGCGTCTGAAGGCTCGGGAATGGAGGCTGTCCTGAAGGCGATCCAGCAGAGCCTACAAGAAATGAACAACAAACTGGATAACGTGATGCTGAGGGTCGATACCATGGCGGCAAAGCTTGAGAAACATGATGGACGGCTGACGGAAGCGGAGCACAGGATCTCAAAAGCAGAAGACGACTCCAGGGCTGCGTTGAAAACGTGCAGTGGTCACGATAAAGCGCTTGAGACCCTGCGAGCGAAGGTGGAGGACCAGGAAGCTAGATCCAGGAGGAACAACATACGCATTTCTGGCCTTCCGGAGTCCACAAACACTGGGAAGATGGAGACCTATGTGGAGACACTACTAAAAGAAATCTTCGGGGCCGATAAATTCTCACCTGTCTTCCTCGTTGAGCGGGCCCATAGGTCACTGGCACCAACACCTAAACCGGGAGCAGCCCCACGCATGATAATAGCGAGGATGTTGAATTACAGAGACAGGGACACAGCACTCAGGATGGCCAGGGAAATGGGCAAAATCACGCATCAAGGAAATAACCTGGAATTTTACCCAGACCACACTATGGCGGTACAGATGGCCCGCAAGGAATTTGCCCCGGTGAAGAAAAAATTACGAGACATGGGGCTAGGGTATGCAATGCTCTACCCAGCAAAACTAAAGATCATGTCAGCGGGTAAGCCGGTAATACTCCCAACAGTGCAGGCGGCGCAGGAATACGTCAAGAAGCTGGGAAAGCGAAGGGAATCGCAGGAAAGGACCGATCGAACCAGCGACGTTGAATGACTCCTGGACACACTGGACCACGCACGACGACAAAAGTAAGACCTACTCTACACCCAGTTGTGGATATATACAGGCCGTCGAGTGCCACAGGGCGGACTGCGATCAATGTGGCAGTGGGCGCCCAGTGAGATGACGGGCGACCCTGCTCTCCCACTGAGTGCGGGAGTAAGAACTGATGACACACTCCCTGCCTGGAACAGTTGATCGGTTGCACCGGAGGTGTCCCCTATCGCAGTGAGTACAGTGAACGCATTGGGAATGAGGAGATTGGTGGCCATAGACTTACGTCTAAGATGGGGAACACAATGCACATGCAACACGCGGAGGGCTGGCGCAACGGCGCGAGACACTGGGTGACACTAGCCTCTTGGGAGGTGGCGGTCCACCGATAGAGGGAGATGCAATCCGGCTGGGAGAGACAGCAGTAAAGGAACCTTGCAGGTGTACAGCGGGATGATGGACACTTGGGACATGGCGCACTTATGCATCGGCGGCCGGGCCGGCGGTTGTGATTGCAAACTTGTATGGGGTGGGGGAGGGGACGGAAGGTAACATGCAAGTTAATCAATATTAATGCTTCAAACTTCTGCCCACATCCACTATGTGGATGGAGATGTGTGAACCTGGCGACACCCCCAGGAGGGTGCGCCCCACTTCGAATCTAATTATACTACAGTTGAAGTTACAGTTACTTCTGGGATGGCTTTGGCAAAGTTCGGGTGCTAAAGTGGGTGGGGGGAGGGTGGGGGAATTGGACTCTAACCGACTGCAACCTCTGTGTCTGAGAAGCATGGCGAACTCCTTGGTAAGGTACTATCACATATATAATGTTTGCACTCAACGCATGCCGCTGTCACGTTCACCTACCGTAGGGTATAAAACAGTGCACACGCGATATGGAACCCTGACTGAACATCTGACGGGGATAATCCATCACCCTATACACACGCATGTCACGTAGGGACTCGCTGAAATTACTCACTTGGAATGTGAGAGGGCTGGGCAACCCTAAGAAAATTAGGCGACTGTTTGCTTACTTTGATAGGCTGCGAATCAACATTGTTTTCTTGCAGGAAACACATTTGGGTCGAGACGGCACTTCCACACTGGGGGCTAAATGGGCTGAATCGGTCACTCACTCTAACTACTCATCTTACTCCAGGGGAGTGAGCATATTGATTAGGAAGGGTACGGGCTTTGACATTACCGACGTTCACAGAGACACGGCTGGGCGGAGCGTGGCAATAGCTGGCAGGATTCGAAGGCAACAGATCCTATTAGTAAACACATATGGCCCTAATGTGGATGATCCGGGGTTTTTTAGACAGGTATGGGACACCATCACGGACATGCAGGCGCCTCACGTAATATGGGGAGGGGATTTCAATGTCACGTTGCAAGACGCACTAGATAGAGCAGCACACACTGCGGAACATCATGGGAACGCCAGGACAATGTTGCGGGACGCAATGGAAGACCTACGCATGGTAGATCTGTGGAGGGCGCGTAACTCGGGGGTAACGACAGCGACACACATAAACGCGGCGAATAACAGTTGGTCCAGGATAGATTACTGGCTGGGCACACAAGACGTACTCTCATGGGTATTAGATGTTGTTCACTTACCCCGAACACTATCGGACCACAGTCCGGTGCTTTTGGAGGTGGGGGTCCCATGCTACGACCCACCGCCTTTCACCTGGCGTTTTAACGCAGCGGCACTGAGAGACCCTGTATACGTTACTACAATACAGGAGGCAATAGGAGACTACTTTGACCTTAACGGCCCAACAACGGAAGACCCGGGTTTGTTATGGGAGGCCTTTAAGGCTACAATCAGGGGAGTCTGCCTCAGTACAACCTCAGGCATCCTCAGAGTTCTCAGACGGCAACTACACACGCGCGAACAGGCCATTCAAAAACTGGAACAGTCCTACACCCAGACGGGAGACACCAAAATCTTGGGGGATATCCAGGTACTACTGACGGAGCATGCTAAACTTGCAACTGAAGAGCTGCAATATGTGTCTAAACGAACTACTGCGAGAAGATATGGGGAAGGAGGTAGGCCCGGCAGGGAACTGGCCTCAAAGATATGCGCAGGCAAATCACCACAAAATATCACGTCCATAACTACTGGCACCGGGGAGGTAATCTCAGACACCAAGGGTATACTGCAGGAATTCATGAACACATATGGCGCACTATACAAGGCACACCCCTCACCGTCACAGCCTGAATTATTGAAATACATGGAGGACATAGAGATGGCGTGGCTGGCTGATGGACATAGAAAATACTTAGAACGCCCAGTAACTGTAGAAGAAGTCACAGACACCATTAGGCGCTTACCTAACAACAAAGCGCCAGGGCCGGATGGCTTTGTAGCGGAATTCTATAAGGCGTACGCTGACTTACTCGCCCCGCACTTAGTGAACTTGTACGGGGCGGCACATGAGGCCCAGACACTGCCGGCGTCAATGAGGGAAGCCTTGCTCATTGCTTTGCTGAAACCGGGCAAAGAAGTAGATAAATGTGACTCATACCGTCCCCTATCATTGTTAAATGTAGACACCAAAATTATAGCTAGTCTGCTGGCAGACAGACTTAAACCACTTATGCCGCTGTTGATCAGGCCTGATCAGTCGGGATTTATTCCGGACAGGGCCACTACACACAACACTCGCACACTGTTCGCATTAGCACACTATTTGGATCCGGAAACGAAAGCTGTGGCAGTGCTACTAGACGCTGCTAAAGCGTTCGACACTATTGGCTGGCCCTTTATCCACGCAGTGCTGGTCCGCATGGGATTCCCGTGGATATTTCAGAGATGGATAGCTATGCTATACACAAACTTGACAGCACGCATCAGAGTAAACAGATACATCTCAGACCCCATACAAATCTGCAGAGGCACTCGGCAAGGGTGCCCACTCTCGCCGATGCTTTTCGCTTTAGTGCTGGAGCCACTAGCCTGCAAAATCCGGCAACATTACCATCACTCTGCGATTCAAATGCCCTCCCGACCCATACATATCTCACTATACGCGGATGACATGGTGTTATATGTTAAACACCCTGAACAGCACCTGAATCCGCTTCTGAGAGAGTATATAAAGTTCGGTCGCCAGGCAGGTTTACAGATAAACTGGGATAAATCCCTTGTATTGGCGCTAACAGACAGCACACGACCGACCACATTAGACTATCCATTAGAGTGGCAAGAGGAACCCACCAAATATTTGGGCATATGGTTCCACAGAGACCCTGAATTGGTAATCAGGACGAACTACGGGCGGGCGATAGCAGCCCTGGAAGACAAAATTAAAAAATGGAACAGACTTCCGCTTTCTTTGGCGGACAGGGCAGCGATTGTAAAAATGGTACTTCTACCGAAATTCCTATATTTGTTTAACAATATCCCAATAAAACCTCCCGCTGCCGTCTTCCGCAATATCAAGACGCTAGTCCTTAGTTTGCTATGGGCAGGCAAACAGGCGAGGATGGAATTACGCACAATGACACTGCCATACGCGAGGGGGGGTTCAAAGTTCCAGACTTCTACTTATATTACCTATGCGCTCAGGCGCAGTACGCGCACTTCTGGTACCACGAAGTGCCCTTCCTGACACACGTGGCGGTGGAGGCAGGTGACGCCGACCCGGTCCCTTTGGCCAGTATGCTCACGCATAAGCGCTCCAGGCTACACGACCGTGATATTAACACAGTTAACACGACCGCAGAGGCATGGAGACTACTGGGCAGGGAAGCAGGCTGCCTGCCGCTATATGCACCCACACTCCCGCTAGCGCATCACCCAGCCCTCTCGGTAACACAAGAGAGGGTTGGCATGGATCTGTTCCGGCGGGCCGGAATAGACACATTGGGGGACCTGTACACAAATGGCGAATTCCAGACACTTGATAAGCTACAATACATCAGCAATCCAACTCTGCTGTTCAGTTTTAACTTCTATAGGCTGCAGAGAGCACTACGGGAACACTACCCGACACATCCGGAAGAACCACCTACCCTTGAACCTCTACAACTACTCCTGACTACACCCAAAGCATCCCACCTGGTCTCCAAACTGTATGCGAGTATACAAGGGGCGGTAGGGAACAACACACACAAGGCCAAGGACAGATGGAGCGCTGGACTAGCAGAACCCCTGACGGATGTGGAGTGGGATTCTGCTTGCATGCTCACGGGTATGCTGACACCCAACGGGAATTTGAAAATTATACATTACAAGTATTTGCATCAGGTGTACCACACACCTCAGAGGCTTTACAAACATGGCTTACGGGACGATTCAAAATGTTGCAGGTGTGGTCAGGAGGACGCGGATTTCATGCATCTAGCATGGCACTGTCGTAAAGTGGCGGGATATTGGGAACAGGTCATACAGGTTTTGAGCGAAATGCTGGGGGTTGGCGTGCAGTGCGAGGCGAAGGTCTGTCTGCTGGGTATTACTCCACATCTGAGAGCTTTGAGGCGTAGATTCTGTGCTGTGGCGCTACTGCTGGCTAAAAGAAGGGTGTCGCTTCACTGGCATAGTAAAAGAGCGCCAGAGGTTAAACGCTGGCTTGAAGACATGGTGTATTGTCGAGATACGCTCGTCACATACGAAGAGGAATTGCCGGTTGGCTCTAGGCCCAAAGACTATTGGGGGTACTTACGAGCCTATTTGCTTGAACATGGCACGTCAGACACAGAAACGGAAATTGCGTAAACTGAAAGACTGCAAATGATAACACAGGGCGATCAGTTGTGCAGTACTGACACTTGGGAGGGAGGATGCCGTGACGCAGAGGGAAGGATGCAGGGGGAGACCTACAAGTTGGGGAATGCAATGTTAAGATAAGTTTAAGTTTAAAACACAAAAATGCGCATAAAATAAACAAAAACTGTAAAAATGTAAGACTACCGATGTACCAGGCAGCGAGCATAGCACTGACACACAACTGCATACTGTTTGATAACACGCCGCCGGTCCGCTGGATGTCGGCTGATGGGCTGTGTACAACTAGCATTGTAGCAGAGAACTGTGATTGCATGTAGCCGGCCCACGGCGGATGTAGGCGAGTGCAATATAAGTGATTCTCGACATATTGTATGTGTGTTAAAAAGTGCAATAAAATTCTTACACCAAAAAAAAAAAAGAAGGTAAGAGTAATCATACAAATGGTTTACTGGCCTCAAAATCATAAAAATGTTACAAGACTTGCAGGTCTAGCGACTTAAATCTACTCAACCTACTTGTAATGTTGACCCATAAACTGTTTTCAAATGATGTGATCGTGGGCAAATAATTTAATTAATTGAGCTGCCGTTTTCTTCAAGATCACATCTGAGAGCACCTTCAAATGTGAGTTTCACATGTCTGCTGTGCAAAACACTCTTTTGTTTGATTTAATAGTCTAAACTCCATTTCCCTATAGAATACAAAGCTAGCCACATATAGGATACACATGACCCCCAACTTGCCTCTTAGTTCATTAACAGCATTTTCATCAAGGCGGGGCTGGAATGTCTCTCAAATCATGTTTAAAAACTATCCCTTTTAATAAATACATAACTAAAGCATAAGGTGGTAAAACACTGTCATTCGTAATCAGCAGATTTTACATTGAAATGGCCACAAACTATCCCACAGACATGCAGCTTTACTGATAAATCTATATAGTGTACAAACAATGTTTGGAAATGGAGTTTCTGTAAATTTGTCACTTGCACATCACCACGTAAAGTTTTTTGGTTTGTTTTGCACCTATTTAACTCTGTTTGCATCACACTTCCTAATTACAAAAAATATTTGCTTTAGTAATTCCTGATATATTTTGAAATATTTGTAATATTTATTTACAGGCTGTTTTAAAAAAAATATTATGTGTTGGAGAAAAATAACTGACCTCTTCAGACAGCTCACTCGACAAAAACCTCTAACTCTAGCAAGAGAGAAAAATAAACCTCCTTTTCCAAGCAGCATTTAGTTAAAAGACAAACCGACATTTGATCTTTCCTTAAACAGACCATAAATGTGTCAAGATAAAAACAAGATTTAATGGCAACTTTATTGCTCATTCACTTTCTGAATGAACAGAACACCCGTTCCTTTACCAGCCTGAGTTTTTTCGCCAGATAGGACTAGTGGGTGCTAAACATAACTCGACCTGATAAAATTTTACTCACAATTGCGAGTGGGTGAATAGATTTTTCGAGGCCTGGTTTACTAAACGAGCCAGAACCGATCTCTGGCTTTAAGGGCACATGTGGAACAAGGCGAGCCAAGAAAATATATAGCCTTGCAAATCGTGCAAAACATAGTATGACAATGTTAGTCTCTTTAAAATTAAAAATAGAGGTGGGCAAACCATGCCTTGCAGAACAAAAAGGCGTGGCTGCTCTACTTAAAGATGAAGCTCGGCGTGCCATGCTGATCATGGGAAGTATGACAAGTTCAGACAGACAAAGTTGCAACCGTGGATAAATAAAAAGGATCCATGTAGCTGGGCAGTCTCCAGGGTGGGAACAAAACAGCCAAAAGGTGGAACAAATGTAAACTTTCATCAGCGACTGCAAAGGAATTTTGAAGCAACTAATGAAAAGCACTGGGCGTGTTAAAAGCCCATAGTGTGAATACCGCATGTCTCGCAGACCGCGCATGCGCGCTGCATAGGCTCGACCTACTAACTGGCTCCAGCCAGAGGCCCAAAGGTCAATAGCCCGCCTTGTCAATCCAAGGCTGTGTAGGTTTGTACCAGCACGGAGTGGAGAACTGCTAGGGTGGGTGGAGGAAGTGGTTTTTTTTATTTTTTTAGAAAGATTTATAAAGCGCACAAATACCCGATAGGGTTTCCTGGCGCTAAGCAGGGCACAGTGTAAACCACCAGTTGCTGAGGGAAGTTTAACTTGATTATAAAGGAAGGTTATTAATTTCTTCAGAAGGCTAGGAGCATGTCACACAACCTAAGTTCCAAAGGGATAGAATTCCACAGTCTGGGGCCAAGATAGTCGAAAGAGCGGCCTCCTATACAGGTAAGACTGACTCTGGGACAGATAACAGCGGCTTGCTGATCGCATCTGTCGAGAGGGCACATATGGTTTAAACAGACTTTATATGTAGGAGGGCAACAAGCCATGTGTGGCCCTAAACATATAGTATAAGGCTTGAAACTCGATACGTGTGTTCACCCTAAGCCGAAGGAGCAAAGGTAATGGTGTGGCGAGGCGAGGCAACCTAAAAAGAAGACTGGCTGTAGCGTTTTGTATAAGCTGTAAACGATGGATGGGAGATTTATCAGCACCCAAGTATAGGACATTGCCATAATCACGTCTAGATATTATCAGCGTCTGCATTACCGTTCTTTGAGCAGCTAGAGGAATTAACCAGAGGATTTGTTTTTTTTTTAGCTACATAAGGACAGCAAAGCATGTCGCGGTGTCCACAGACACCTGTGCTTCAGGGGAAAAATTGTTATCGATGGTGAAGCCCAGATTTTTGACTTTGGGGAATTACCCATTGGCATAACCTCTACCTGTTCCAGCCCCTAGAGTTCTGGATTGTTTCCCAAAATGAGAACCTCAGTTTTTGAACCATTCAGCTTCAAGGTGTTACTAGACATCCACCGAGAGATCTTAGTCAGTCCAAGCTGGAGCAGGAAGGTGTCCTGATGCTGTGCTGCTGAAAGAGAAAAGATGATCTGAGTATCATCTTCGTAGGAAAGTCAGTCCTGATTTCTCTGCAATATCCGCCGAAGGACGGGCACAAAGATTGAAGAGCAAGGGGCTCAAAATTGAACCCGCTGGCAATCCAGAAGTTAAGGCTACATGATTAGATTTTACGGTGCATTAAAACTTGTAACAAACGATCCCTTAACAAAGAGATCAGCCACTCCAAGGCCACACCAGCAATACCTGAGGCTTCAAGACTATCAACCAGAATAGAACACGAGACTGTGTCAAAAGCCGTATTCCATTCCAGTAAAATAAGGGCTGCCATGCCACCGCAATCCAGTAGAGGGCCTGAGAATTTTAGTGACCCCAAGCAGGACATTTGCCACCCACACTACAAATGACAAATTGATGTCTGGCTGCAGTGTCTTTTCCAGAGTGTACTGTTTCCTGTCTTTGTTCTGTTCCAAGTACGCTGGTTTCATTTTTCATTAAACCTGTACGTGGATCTGTGCTTGTGGTGTTTAACCGGTCCTTAACAAGCACTGGCAAAATCAGAGCTGTGCAAAGACAGTTGTGGTGGTGTGAATAAGGTGTGTCTAATCAGTAGTCATGGGGGGGGGGAAGTAGGAGTTCTGTGGGCAGAGATCAGAAGGCGGGAACAACCCAAGGATTGTGTCAGTGGGCGGAGTCAGAAGTGTGGCCAAAAACAGCAAATCATTAAAATTTTTAGTGTTTGTTTGTCATTTCACTACCCAGTTACAGCTTATTACGGTATTTAATTCAACCAATGGATACATGTTTATTTAAGGTTTAATATGAGTGATTGACATTAAAATACATTCACAAAGTGGGATTCATTTCCAATCACAGAATGTCCCAAATACGCTTAAAAGTGGAATCACAAGTCATTTTTCTCAGAGCAATGGAGTTTGTTATCAGCACTTATCCCTTTTTCCACAAGAGTAGTTCAAACATGAATGGCAAAATATCCTAGTTTGCAGTGTTTTCTATACAATTATGGCTCTGCAATATTTGCCACATAATGCATCACATGCTGCATAATTTGACGATTTTAATTAATAAACGGTTTGTAGCTCAAACGGATCAAAAGTTACAAAAAAAATGTGGCTTGTGTTTCTGCGAAGTGGACAGCCCTTTGCAAATGTTGACTGATCACCTTACTCACTGCTGTATTTGTATGTTACACCGGTACTAATAAGGCAAAATCTTTGCAGACTGTTAGCATATTTAAAAATGTCAAAATAATAAAGTATCAGAAAATATACAGTATTACACTGCAGCCTTTTTTGCTGCATAATTTAGTCAACACTGCAGAATAATTTTGTCCTCAATTGTAACATAATTCCAGTGGTCCCAAAGCAGGCAGCACATGTTAAAAGTGCTTGTGCATGAAGCAGAGAGACCGTGAAGTTTGTGAACTTAGTTTGGTATGTGTGCAAATTGTGCATTGCCGACCCCTGGTAAGTTGCACCTACTACTGCTAAAACAAGGCCAATGGATGTATCAAAGGTTGCAGCGAACTGTTCTCAAAGGCAAGGTCAGCTTTACTGCTGGTGGAGCCCTGTGCGACAATGTTTGTTGGTGACCCCCCCCCCAATGACTCCCTCCGCCATGAATTCCCTCACTGCCACCCTTCAACAGTGCTGCTCGAGTCTCCATAACCACTTTCTCGCTCAGATGCATTTGATTTGATTTACAGCGCCACTGATACCAGTGTTGGGTGTCAGAGCTCTTTACATCACACACATTACACAGACCCAATCAATCATACGTGTGTAAATCACTCTATATGAAATGTATCATAAGACAAAGGACTACAAGGTGTAGGAGTCACATGACAACTATACTAGTAGGCAGTATAGTTTAACAGTGACTGGTCTGGAGAAACACAAACTCTGAATTTAGAACGTAATGCCATGGTTGGGGGTTCTCTTTAATAATCAGAATTTATTCCTATCCAAATGAACCCTTTTTGCAACATTAGGATAATTAAAGACTGGAAAAAGACCATAATGCTCTAATTTTTACCTTGAAGTTTGCATACAGCTCTTAGATGACAGTTAATAGCTCACTGTTCTATGTTAGGATTTTGACTTAGAAACTTCAAGTAAGAAAAGGATCTCACTGACAAAAGCAGTAACCCACTGACCTATTTACATTATGTGCACTTTGTGATCTGCATGGTACATGTTCTTTGCAGCAGGCACATTAATCCTCTGCGCTACCTTTCCACGAGTCAAAACTTCCACTTGACAAAACTCCATCTCTCTCTAGGAAGAACATTAATCACCGGAGTTATCAGGACACTTTTATTGTTGCTGAAAATTGCTGGAGGCAGCAAGTGATTTTAGAAACATAATATACTCTATTTTTGCGAAATCACCCAGTTGTGGGGTCCTAAGATATGGTAACCCTACTCTGGCAGCATCTTAAACCCTCAACACCCCCCTCCCCCGGTCCTCTACCCTGCAAGGCAAGTGCTAATGGCTTACCATCAGCAGATCCTTGTGGCCCCTGTCACACCTGGCGGGAGACAGGGGGCAGGGACACATCATGCTGCAATAGCTGGAGCAGCCCATTGTCATTCTGCCACTGACAATTAGGTGGCGGGCCTCACTTCACTTGCATAGGGTCAGGGTCAGTATATACACGGAAAGTCTGTAACAGCAGCCTTCCTTTTTGTGCACTTACGGTGGCGTCTGAGACTCCTTAGTCGACCAAAGAAGCATTGGCAATGCCAATAGGTCTTGCATTTGCAAGAGTTAGAGCTATTGGTGTTGTAAATGACAATGACTTTTACACGTGTGGTGCGGTGTGGAGTGGATGTATGTAGAGTAGAATTATGTGGATTGGATTGGGATTGTTAGTTGTGGAATTTTGTAGAGTGGGTTTATTTAGTGGAATTATGTGACATGGTGGATAGATAGGATGAGAGCTGCACAGAATAGATAGACAGGAAGTCAGTAAGGGATAGGTAGTTTGTGCACAAAGTGCTGAATCTACTCCAGACAGAGGAGTAGAAAGAATGTGAGAAAAAAGAGTAGAGCAGGCGACAAACACAAAGAGGGAGCAGGAGCACCTGTGTATGCAGAAGACACCCTAAGAAAAGGAGGAGAGCATGAGATTGAGGGACAGGGGTTCCGTGTTCCGATAATGGCCTCTCCTTTTGGATATCAAAACCAAGACCACACCTCCCAGAATGCATTAAGTTGTTGGAAAAGCCCTTGAATGCTGCTCCCTCCATAGTCCATTCATGTTTGCTTTAACATTTTACATAGCACGGGCAGAGGTTGTTAGGTCAGTTCTAATCTGTTTGCCTTTTTTATGCTGATATTAATTGTTTAATGTATTTGTGACAATACCTTTGATGCTTTCCATGCACCTCGCATGATGTGGATAAAATGTCTGTGTTGTCTGTTATCTCGTTTAACAATAAGAAGTATTCTTTGATCTGGGGGGGCGCTAACGAGCCCGGAGCAAGATGGCTGCGCCGTAGTGCAGCTCCGCTGGTTGAGCTCTTTATCTGCCTATTATCCGTGCATGCTGGCGCCGATAGTGACTCCTGACGGCAGCTGCCTGGCTCTCCTGGCTTGCAGCCTCTTTTGGTGAAAGATCTACTGCCCTTTGCTGCTCCTCCCGCCAGGAATCGTACCGTATGCTGGTGGCCTGCGCTGTGCAGAAAATGGCGGCTGCGTGGGGACCCGGTTGTTAGCCCCGCCTGCGGAACCTCCTGTGTCGGCTGCTGGTGGAAGGTGTGCGGCGGCTCGACTTTGCAGTGGATGACTGGCGGATCCCTGGGGTGTGTCTGCCATGGCCTGCACGGGGTGATTGGTGGCCCTGACGGTGTCGATCCTGTAGCCGGGCGGAACTGCTGGAGCCTGCTGTTGGGAGCTGGCTCCGGCCCGGGGCTCCGGCGTCTGGTGCTGCGGAGGGATCTGCGGCCTGGATCGGGGATTGGCCTTGTTCGGCCGGATGGCGCACTGTGAGAAGCGCAGTGCTGGCTATGGAGGCTCGAACAGCTTGGTGCTGAGACTCTATGGTCGGGGCCCGATTCTGACGCGACCTGGACGGCCCGGCGGATCCTGCGGTGGAGCCGAGGCCTGGCAGCGGACCTGGACGGGGCGGCCTGACCGGACACACTGGTGAGTGGGCGCTGGCTGAGGACGTCGGGGGCGCACTGGCCCCGTGTTAGGGAGACGAGCAGCACGGCCCGGGAGGTCCCCTCGGACACTGACGTGGCACTGTTGCGGCCTGCTGGGGTGGTCCTGGTGTGTTTGGCCGGCGAGGGACACGCACTGTGACTTATTGGGGTGTCTGCTCTGCTACGACATTCGTTCGTTGGCTGCCTTCTGGTGGGACCGCACTGGCGCACTTCGGATAGATGTGTGTGCGACTATATTAAGCTCTGTGTGGCCTGCCCTCGTGTAGACTGCCGCTCCGCTTTCCGCGGAATTTGTGTAGAATTGGCTCTGGGCTGCGGGCGCCCTCACATTGCTTGGAGAGTGACATTGTCAATATGGGCCGCACAGATAAGCAGCAGAGCAAACTTCAATTTGAGGCCAAGGCACAAACTAGGACTCCTGCAGCTACCGCCCCTAGTCCGGAGCCGGGACCGGAGCAATGTCCGCCCACGCGGCTGGAGCAAATGATGCTCACTATGCAGCAAAGTCTCCAAACTATAGATGCCAAAATAGATGGTATTAATCTCCGTATAGACAGCATGGCCTCCCGCCTTGACAAGCAGGGCGCACAGATCGTCGAAGCGGAGACCCGCATTTCAGAGGCAGAGGACCGCATGGAGGCAATGGGTACATCCTGCGCTGCTATGGAGAAAGTGCTAGAGGTTATCAAGGCCAGAAGTGAGGATTTTGAAGCCCGCTCCCGGAGAAATAACCTGCGCATAACAGGGGTGGCCGAAACTACCAACACCGGTCCCATGGAACTGTATGTGGAAACGTTGCTTACGACATTGCTGGGTGCTGAACACTTCTCCAAGGTTTTTGTTGTGGAGCGCGCTCTTCGATCCCTGGCTCCAAGACCCGTTCCGGGTGCCCTGCCCAGGCCGATCATCGCCAGGCTCCTCAATTATAGAGACAGGGACGTGGCTCTCCGTCTGGCCAGAGAGAAAGGAAAGCTGGACTATCGGGGAATGAAAATAGAACTATTCCCGGACTTCACCGTGGCGGTGCAGCAGGCTCGTCGAGAATTTCAAGCGGTGAAGAAAAAGCTGCAATCCCTGAAAATTCAATATTCCATGCTGTATCCTGCCCGGCTGCGGATCCAACATGAGGGGAAGGCACACATCTTTACGACGCCAAAGGAGGCGATGGTATATGCTCGACGATTAGAGCGGCAGGAACCATCTGGCAAGAACAGTGGACATTTGGACTCAGAGGACTGAGTGCGGAACTGCCTACTGCCATTCTACTGTCTCCTGGTGTCCTCTTGCCTGTGTTCCTTGATATGCTATTGCCGATGGTTCAGAATGGCCTGGGGTGGTGTGGGGGACAGGGCTGTCCTTATTGGGGTGACCGGGTAGCTGAAGCCGGGTACCATGCACTTCTATCTCTCCTTGTCAAGTTCCTATGAAGGCTGCCACTCTCCTGTTAGCTCGACCCACCCTGCTTCTGCGGGGGGCCAGGAGCCGCTGGTGACCCCTACTATGGGAACTTCCCACACAGTTTTGGGTGTTTGTGGATGCCAGGTTAGCGTCCCAGTTGGGGCACTGATGTTCTGTGATCTCTGGTTCTTGTGTGTTTGGAGATTGCAGTTGCCCTCTGGTTGTCTGGTTCATGTTAGGGAAAATGTGTGGCAGCAGTTGCTAACCGCAGTGGGGGGACGGGGTGGTTGGGGATTTATGCTTCAATATGTTGTTGTGATGCAGATTACTAGGATACATAATGCGTGGTACCACAGCTGTGGCTGCTTCTTGGCGGCTTGTTTCTATATCACTGTGTTTTGCTGTGATGACGAATAATGGGTCAACACTAAAATGGCTGTGTTGGAATGTCCGGGGGCTTAACAACGCTAGGAAGGTGAGGCAAGTACTCTCTTACTTGGACAGGAATGGTATACAGATTGCCCTACTGCAGGAGACGCATCTCACGCAGCAAACTGCCCAGAAGGTGGCATCTGGTCGGGCGGGGGTGCGGCTGGCCGCGTCCTATTCCTCATATGCTCGGGGGGGTTATGATACTGGTAAAAAAAAATGTTCCCTTTGTACCCCACTTGGTTGAGGCTGATGCAGAAGGCAGGTACATTATAGCGCAGGGCACCCTCTATGGTATGCCGCTAACTATTGTTAATATTTATGGTCCAAACACAGACGATCCGGGTTTCTTTGATGCTCTTTGGAGTGCAATACAGGAGGGAATGAGATCCCTGGGGCTAGTTGACATTTGGCGAAGTAGATACCCTCAGATTATGGAGGGAACGTGTCACTCATATGCCAGGCAGACTTGGTCCCGGATAGACTATTGGCTGGTAGCGCCTGTTGTTTGCAATTGGGTGGTGCGGGTTGGACACTTGCCTAGAACACTGTCTGATCACTCGCCGGTGGCGCTGGACATGGTAGTGCCGGCGCGGGTCCCACCCCCTTTCCAGTGGCGTATGCAGTCCACATCTTTACTAGACCCAGTGTTCACGGAGGGGGTTCGTGAGGCCATAGCGAACTACTTCGCAGTGAATACGGGATCGGTCACAACAATGGAGTCATTGTGGGAAGCCTTTAAGGTGACCATCCGTGGGGAGTGCATTGGCCTTCAGGCGGGTGTCTTGAGATCTCTCCGTCGTCAGATGGAGGCTCTGGAGAGGGAGCTGACGGATTTGGAGCACTCCTATAGTGCTCGACCTAGCCCAGCCATCGTAGCGCAAATAAAGGAAAAGATTTCGGAGTATAATGATACTGCAGACCGAGAGATCAAGCATCTCTCCCGACGCAATAGGGCACGATATTATGGAGAGGGCGGGAGACCGGGGAGATCGCTCGCCTCTCGCGTTCTTGACCCTCATCGTCGAGTGCATGTGGTGCAGGGAATCAAGGTTGATGGGGAGACCCGGCACGATGCTGATGGTATCCTGGGAGCATTTGCGGACTACTACACTGATATGTACAGGCACCGGCCCACGGCGGGACTGGACGAATTAGCTCAATATTTGGATGATGTCGCCTTGGTGTGGCTGTCGCGCAGACAACAGGAGTTTTTGATGCACCACTTGACGCTTGGGGAGATTCAGGATGCTATTAAGGCGCTTCCTAGCGGTAAAGCGTCGGGCACTGATGGCCTGCCGGCTGAATTTTATAAAGAATATGCGGACCAACTAGCGCCGTGCTTGCTACAACTCTACGAGGAGGCATATGAGACTCAGTGCTTGCCGCCGACATTGCGAGAGGCGCTGGTGGCCCTTTTAAAGCCTGACAAGCCACCTGATCAATGCGATTCGTACCGCCCGTTGTCACTGATCAATACAGACGTCAAAATATTGGCGAAGGTGCTGGCCACGAGGCTCCAGCTCCTCCTACCGGTTATGGTCCTCCCGGACCAGTCGGGGTTTATCCCTGCTCGCTCCACATCCCACAATCTCAGCACTATCTTTGCGGTCATGCATGTGTTGACCCCTACGCTTCCGGGAGTGGCGGTGCTACTCGACGCTGCTAAAGCGTTTGACTCTATAGCATGGTCCTACATGATAGCAGTCCTTCATCGTATGAGAGTGCCGTTTGCCTTTACGAACTGGATTAAGTTGCTGTATACTAGGCCTGAGGCCAGGGTGCGAATCAATGGGCATCTCTCTGAGAAATTTGCGATCCACCGGGGCACGCGGCAGGGCTGCCCACTGTCGCCTCTGCTGTTTGCTTTTGTGCTTGAGCCTCTGGCCTGCATGGTGCGGCAGCGCCACGCCGCATCGGCGTTGCGCTTTTTGCAGCGCCCGCTGGCAGTTTCCTTGTATGCGGATGACATGGTGCTGTATGTCCGTGAACCGGAGCAGTATCTAGCGCCACTTATCCGTGAATATGTCCGATTTGAACGCTTCTCTGGCCTGGGGATTAATTGGACCAAGTCCACTATATTGCCTCTTACTGATCGCACCCGGCCTTTTGACATGGAATATCCATTGGTATGGGGTCTGGAGGCTGTTAAATACTTGGGGGTGTGGCTACACAGAGACTCTCAAACGGTCATACAGGCAAATTTTGGTACAGCGGTCACCAAACTGGAGGAGCAGGTGACGCGCTGGGTTAAGCTACCTTTTTCCTTTGCAGACCGAATAGCCTTGATGAAGATGATAGTGCTCCCGCGCCTATTGTATTATTTTTGCAATATTCCAGTCCGACTTAATCGGTCCTTCTGTGATACTCTCCGCTCCCTCATGATTACACTGGCGTGGGGGGGGAAGAAGTCCCGCCTTGGCTGGGGAACTCTCACCCTGCCTTACGCCCAGGGTGGATTTGCGGCGCCGGATTTTTACCTCTACTACCTCTGTGCACAGGCGCAGTATGCTTATTATTGGCAGCACGATCCGGCCTTCATCCCACATGTGGCTGTGGAGGTGGGAGCGGTCCATCCTCTGCCCCTTAAAGCAATGATTGTCAATACATATACGATATATGAGAAAGGGGAGTTTGACACAGTACAGGTTACCGCAGGTGCCTGGCGAGCATTGGGGCGGCGCGCGGGCAGATTGCCCCTCTACGCCCCGGGAATGCCGTTGCTCCATCACGCCGATCTATGGGTGACCCAGGAGGCGGGTGCGTTGCGGACGCTGGCGGCGATGGGGATCAATGTTATGGCGGACGTGTTCGTGGGAGGGCAGTTTATAACCATTGCAGACCTGGAGGCCCGGGGTGCGGTATAGGCCATGCAGCGCTTCGTCTATGCGAGATTGCGATCTGCTATGCGGGCATGCATGCTGCACTTCCCGTCTGAACCGCCGACTCTTGGGGCGCTGCAGCTGATTTACACGACTGTCTCTAGAGCACGGCTGGTGACTAGGCTCTATAAGGAATCGCAAAGGGATGGGCTCTCTGTGGGATCCAAGGCCCTGGACAATTGGAATAGGGTGCTGCCGGAGCCTCTCACGGAAGAGGAGTGGCTAGATAGCTGCAGTTTGACAAGCCACCTAACGCCGAATGGCAATCTACGGCTGGTGCATTTCAAGTATCTGCATCAGTTGTACTATACACCAGCGCAACTATGTAAGTTCGGGCTACGCCAGTCCGATGCCTGTAAGCGATGTGGCGTGTCTGGGGCAGACTTTTATCACCTGGCTTGGGTCTGTCCTAAGATATCTGCATATTGGGGTGAGGTGACTAGAGTGCTTGGACGGATGATTGAGAGGCCGCTAGACTGCCATCCGCGGTTATGTCTATTGGGGGTTGGGGCTGAGGTCCGCCCTGCACACAAAAAATTAGTCTCCATTGCCCTGCTCATGGCTAAGCGACGTATCTCTATCTGCTGGGAGAGCCGGCTGGCTCCCACAGTCAGCTTGTGGTTGCAGGACCTGACATATTGCCGGGATCAACTTACCTGCTATGCAGAGGAGCTGCCTGCAGCCTCGAAGCCCAGAGACATTTGGGGACCACTCACAACGTATTTGCTCTCACTGAATAATGATTGATGTATTGAAAGATGTTGGCACACGCACCGTTTTTTGTCTCTTGGTGTTTCTTCTTATGTTTATCCCCATGGGCTGCGCTCTGTTGCCTGGCCTCGGAGCCCTGGGACTTCCTGCGAATGTGATACGGCAGCCAAGTAATATCACTATACCACTGCTGAATGTGTCTCTCCTTGTACCGATACCTTGAATCTTTCCTCTTTCAACCTTGTGATATGCATGACTTAATGTTTTTCTTTGTTTTCTTTTGAAAATGCTTAATAAATTTTTTTTTAAAAAAAAAAGTATTCTTTGATCTGCAGAACCCCTGTTAGAAGTGCTTCTATGTGTTTTGGAATTCGTGTTGGGTAATTGTGTTCATCACACCTCTCTGCAAGACTTCCATGATACGATCCCACATGCTTTACTCATCACCTCTGCTGGTACATTCTACTCAGCTTTTCTTAATTTGACAGAATGTGCATCTGTAATGACACAACATGGAGGGTGCTGATGTTTAAATCATGACTACAGTCTCTCCCTCTTTTTACCCTCGCGCTCTCCCCCCACCTGCCCCCCCCCCCTTCAGCAAAACTGTTTTCCCAAACTCAGAATATTAGAAATGGAGGTCTCTAGTTGGCAATGGTTTGCACCATGTCCAATTAGGGACGCTTCCTTCTAGTCAGGATAAGGGAGTTACACTTCTAAAATAACCCCTGCTCACCCCCTTGGTAGCTTGGCACGAGCAGTCCGGCTTACCGTAGAGGCAGTATTTGCACATAACCAACAGTAATACAGTGAAGACACAACAAAAGAACACCACACCAGTTTAGAAAAATATCCAATATGTGTATTTACTTAAGACGACCAAAAACGATAAAATTCCACAATACAGTACTTAGACATCTTCAGTTATCAAAATAAACTTGAAATAAAGTTCCTTGAAGTCGATGGCTCCGTCTGGGGCTATCACGGCATCGTGAACAACAAATCCAAACAGTTCTGGCTGACTGCGGCGTCGCAGGCCAGCTACGGTGTCGGGAAGACCCGCAAAGCAGTACCTCTAGAAATGGATGGTATCGGCGACCTCTCATTGAGCTCCAAAAGTGCGGTGTCCGCAGGCATCGGTTCCGGAGGTCGGTGCAGGGGTCATCGGGCCCTTGAAGTCATACGCGTTGCAGATCAAACTCCGCGCGGTTGAAATCAGGAGCACAGGCGTCTGGTCTGCGGTGCGAAGTGTGGTGCCCTCCGGTCGCGGTGAAGGCAGCGGGTCTGTGACGGTCGTCCAGTGGCGTCGGTGAGACCAGGGCTGCTGTGCGAAGTGATGCGGTGCTCGTCACGGTGCTGGCAGGTCACGGTGCAAGTGACGTTGTCGTTGCTGAAGCGCTGTTGTCGGCTGAACAGCTGTAGTCGATGGCGTCGGTAGGTCATGGCTGTGGTGCGGGATGAGGACGGTGCATTGTGTAACTTAGGAGCGGTGCCCTCGAACCCTGGTGCAAGCAGCCTCGTCTATGTTGATGTGGAGCGGCATCGTCGGAGATACCGGGGCAACGGCATGAGGTGGTGCAGAGTGCGGTGCCCACAGCTCACGTTGCAAGCAGTGGCTAGGTGGCAGCGTCAGGTGGCGTCGTCGGTGAGACCAGGGTTGCAGTGCGGCGGTGCCCTCAACCGTGCCTTCAGGACACGGAGTCGGCAGCGGCATCGTAGACTGCGTCGGGTTGCTTTTCTTCTGTTGCAGCACAAAAAACAGTCAGTCCCAGTGCTGATGGCAGAAGAGCTTGAAGTCTTTGCTGTTCCTGAGACTTCCTCAACAGGGGGCAAGCTCTACCTCAAGCCTTTGGAGAAACTCAATAAAGAAGTTGTAGAAAGTTCAGTCCAGTCCTTTCACTGCCCAAAACAGAAGCGGCCGCTGCAGGCAAACACAGCAAAGCACTCAGAAAAGTGGTAGCTTCTCCAGCTCTTCTTCTTGGCAGTCTTCTTGGTCCAAAAGAGTTCTTAAGTTCTGGGGTCTGGGCCCCAATAATTATACCACAAAATCCTTTGTTTTCTAGAGGCAGAGAGTGTCTGTGCCCAGCCAGAACCAGTTCTGTCCTCTCTGGTGCAGCTTCCTGGCAGGAGGTGGAGACAACATTGTCAGAGGCACATCAGGCCGATTCAGGTGAAAGGGAAATCTCCTCCCACCACTCTAAATTAAGACTGGGCCTATTTAGGTGCTGGTGAAAGCTCCTACCACTACTCTGAATGCAGCCCAGGTCTAGTCAGCCCAGCCATGACTCCTTCCGGAGGCAGGACATGCATCAAACCCCCATCCCCCCCCCCCACCCCCCCCCCCCGGTGGCCGTCTGAGAGAATGCACCTCCCCAACCCCTGTCACTCCAAAGCCAGACAGTCAATACACATCCTAGCAGAGGCACACAGGATGCCTAAGCAAGAAAATACCTACTTTCTAAAAGTGGTTTTTTCAAACTCCGAATGTAAAAATAACCTTTACTAAAATATGCATCTTTAGATTCTGAGTTCAGGCATACTAAACCTTATTTTCCTATCTGGTCCCAATGGGAAGTTATATTTAAAAGATGTTTATAAATTAACTCCCATGCTTTCCTATGGCCCAGATAGCCTTTCAATAGTGAAAAACAAAATTGGCAGTCTTTCACTATCGGGACATGCCACACACATGACGGCATGTCCTACCTTTTTCTTACACTTCACCCTGCCCATAGGGGTACCTTCGGCCTACCTTAGGGGTGACTTTTATATGTAAGAAAAGGGAAGGGTAGGACCTGGCAAGTGGGTGCACTTTCCAAGTCGACATGGCAGTTACAAACTGCGTGCAGACCCTGCAGTGGCAGGTCTGAGTTACCTTTGAAGGGCTGCTCTAGTGGGTGGCACAATCAGTGCTGCAGTCCCACTAGCAGCATTTGATTTACCGGCCCTGGGCACATACAGTGCACTGTTCTAGGGATTGACTAGTAAATCAAATATGCCAATCATGGAATCACCAATCCATAACACAATTTACACAGAGAGCATATGCACTTTAGCACTGAATAGCAGTGGTAAAGTGCCCAAAGTCCTAAAACCAACAACAGATCAGGAAAATACAGGAGGAAAAAGCAAAAAGTTTGGGGATAACCCTGCAAAAAGGGCCATCTCCAACTCAAACCCAGCAAGACAACTTGATCATTCATTCAGGAGAAGGATAATTTCCCAACAGACAATGATTACAGGTCAGTGCACGCTTATTTTAAACACATTTATGGCATGGAAAGCTGCCCTTAAGGAAGGTATAGTCACTGCATTAATAATCAAGAGACTGAAGCGAAAAAGCGGCGACATTTAAAAACTAGTGACTTGCTCAGATTGATGTAGAATGTAACTCGCGGTTATTGGGGACCCCAATACTGGCGATCACGTGCATTATGGGAAGTGTAGTTGTACGTCAACTTCATTTAACCGCTTTGAACAATATTCTATATTACAATGGACTTAAAACAGATGGGAAATGTTATTTTTTGTAATGCAAAGAAAGCACAGCGAGAAAACATCTCTAGAGACTGGTTTGGATCACATAGCAGCAGCATCGCCTGAGCCACGCAGAAGCACCTAGGAACACTGTATATGTGAAGGGCCGACTCCACTACGGGGAGCGATTGCACACAATTGGCTCTTTAAGCAGGCAGAATGGGGGCATCCAGCACTCCCTAATCTTCGCAAAAGGCCCACTACAAGTATTTCCCTGCACTAGCAGCTCTAAACCACTGTACAGTCTGACATTTCCATGCATGCTGAAAGATATATTAGCCTTTACCTGAAAAACACAGCTTCCTTCCACACTGTAGATGTTGCAAATAAGCAGCTTTCAAACAGCTGTGCTAAACTTTCCCTAAGCACCTAATCGCGACATTCAAAGTAGCCAATGACAACGCAGTCACAAGTCTCAGTTGTAACGATAGGAAAGCGCGCAAAGCAAGGGAAAGAGCGACTTCAAAAAACTAGAAAATGGCAATCAGAAGCTAGTATTAACAAAGAAGAAACTACTGGATCTAGTCAAGAAGGTAAGAGTAATCATACAAATGGTTTACAGGCCTCAAAATCATAAAAATGTTACAAGACTTGCAGGTCTAGCGACTTAAATCTACTCAACCTACTTGTAATGTTGACCCATAAACTGTTTTCAAATGATGTGATCGTGGGCAAATAATTTATTTAATTGAGCTGCCGTTTTCTTCAAGATCACATCTGAGAGCACCTTCAAATGTGAGTTTCACATGTCTGCTGTGCAAAACACTCTTTTGTTTGATTTAATAGTCTAAACTCCCTTTCCCAATAGAATACAAAGCTAGCCACGTATAGGATACACATGACCCCCAACTTGCCTCTTAGTTCATTAACAGCATTTTCATCAAGGCGGGGCTGGAATGTCTCTCAAATCATGTTTAAAAACTATCCCTTTTAATAAATACATAACTAAAGCATAAGGTGGTAAAACACTGTCATTCGTAATCAGCAGATTTTACATTGAAATGGCCACAAACTATCCCACAGACATGCAGCTTTACTGATAAATCTATATAGTGTACAAACAATGTTTGGAAATGGAGTTTCTGTAAATTTGTCACTTGCACATCACCACGTAAAGTTTTTTGGTTTGTTTTGCACCTATTTAACTCTGTTTGCATCACACTTCCTAATTACAAAAAATATTTGCTTTAGTAATTCCTGATATATTTTGAAATATTTGTAATATTTATTTACAGGCTGTTTTAAAAAAAATATTATGTGTTGGAGAAAAATAACTGACATCTTCAGACAGCTCACTCGACAAAAACCTCTAACTCTAGCAAGAGAGAAAAATAAACCTCCTTTTCCAAGCAGCATTTAGTTAAAAGACAAACCGACATTTGATCTTTCCTTAAACAGACCATAAATGTGTCAAGATAAAAACAAGATTTAATGGCAACTTTATTGCTCATTCACTTTCTGAATGAACAGAACACCCGTTCCTTTAGCAGCCTGAGTTTTTTCGCCAGATAGGACTAGTGGGTGCTAAACATAACTCGACCTGATAAAATTTTACTCACAATTGCGAGTGGGTGAATAGATTTTTCGAGGCCTGGTTTACTAAACGAGCCAGAACCGATCTCTGGCTTTAAGGGCACATGTGGAACAAGGCGAGCCAAGAAAATATATAGCCTTGCAAATCGTGCAAAACATAGTATGACAATGTTAGTCTCTTTAAAATTAAAAATAGAGGTGGGCCAACCATGCCTTGCAGAACAAAAAGGCGTGGCTGCTCTACTTAAAGATGAAGCTCGGCGTGCCATGCTAATCATGGGAAGTATGACGAGTTCAGACAGACAAAGTTGCAACCATGGATAAATAAAAAGGATCCATGTAGCTGGGCAGTCTCCAGGGTGGGAACAAAACAGCCAAAAGGTGGAACAAATGTAAACTTTCATTAGCGACTGCAAAGGAATTTTGAAACCAGAATAAACAACTAATGAAAAGCACTGGGCGTGTTAAAAGCCCATAGTGTGAATACTGCATGTCTCGCAGACCGCGCATGCGCGCTGCATAGGCTCGACCTACTAACTGGCTCCAGCCAGAGGCCCAAAGGTCAATAGCCCGCCTTGTCAATCCAAGGCTGTGTAGGTTTGTACCAGCGCGGAGTGGAGAACTGCTAGGGTGGGTGGAGGAAGTGGTTTTTTAAAAAAATTTTTAGAAAGATTTATAAAGCGCACAAATACCCGATAGGGTTTCCTGGCACTAAGCAGGGCACAGTGTAAACCACCAGTTGCTGAGGGAAGTTTAACTTGATTATAAAGGAAGGTTATTAATTTCTTCAGAAGGCTAGGAGGATGTCACACAACCTAAGTTCCAAAGGGATAGAATTCCACAGTCTGGGGCCAAGATAGTCGAAAGAGCGGCCTCCTATACAGGTAAGACTGACTCTGGGAACAGATAACAGCGGCTTGCTGATCGCATCTGTTGAGAGGGCACATATGGTTTAAACAGACTTTATATGTAGGAGGGCAACAAGCCATGTGTGGCCCTAAACATATAATATAAGGCTTGAAACTCGATACGTGTGTTCACCCTAAGCCAATGGAGTTGATGGAGCAACAGGTAATGGTGTGGCGAGGCGAGGCAACCTAAAAAGAAGACTGGCTGTAGCGTTTTGTATAAGCTGTAAACGATGGATGGGAGATTTATCAGCACCCAAGTATAGGACATTGCCATAATCACGTCTAGATATTATCAGCGTCTGCATTACCGTTCTTTGAGCAGCTAGAGGAATTAACCAGAGGATTTTTTTTTTTTTTAGCTACATAAGGACAGCAAAGCATGTCGCGGTGTCCACAGACACCTGTGCTTAAGGGGAAAAATTGTTATCGATGGTGAAGCCCAGATTTTTGACTTTGGGGAATTACCCATTGGCATAACCTCTACCTGTTCCAGCCCCTAGAGTTCTGGATTGTTTCCCAAAATGAGAACCTCAGTTTTTGAACCATTCAGCTTCAAGGTGTTACTAGACATCCACCGAGAGATCTTAGTCAGTCCAAGCTGGAGCAGGAAGGTGTCCTGATGCTGTGCTGCTGAAAGAGAAAAGATGATCTGAGTATCATCTTCGTAGGAAAGTCAGTCCTGATTTCTCTGCAATATCCGCCGAAGGACGGGCACAAAGATTGAAGAGCAAGGGGCTCAAAATTGAACCCGCTGGCAATCCAGAAGTTAAGGCTACATGATTAGATTTTACGGTGCATTAAAACTTGTAACAAACTATCCCTTAAAGAGATCAGCCACTCCAAGGCCACACCAGCAATACCTGAGGCTTCAAGACTATCAACCAGGATAGAACACGAGACTGTCAAAAGCCGTATTCCATTCCAGTAAAATAAGGGCTGCCATGCCACCGCAATCCAGTAGAGGGCCTGAGAATTTTAGTGACCCCAAGCAGAGCCGATTCGGTGCTGTAGCCAGATCGAAAGCCGGACTGTGAAGGATGAAGCAGATTGTGAGTAGCCACATGAAAGGAAAGTTGGGAGTCAATATGCTTTTATAAGACTTTCTAGAAGACCGAGAGAAGGGATATAGGCTGATAGTTCGCCCAGCAGAGAGGATCCAGGCCGGTCTTTTTTAGTAGGGGAGCACCAAAGCGTGCTTCCAGTTCTGCGGAACCTGCCCATAGCGTAAAGAGGTGTTAAGAAGATTAAGGATCAACTCCTCCAGAGGTTTGAGCTTAGATGGAGGAAGAGGATCAAGTGGGGAGCCAGACTTAATGGTTCCCAATAGATGTTGAAAGGTGACCAAGTCGAGCGGGAGCCAGGCTCAAATTTGTTGAATCTCACCAAACTAGGGGGCTTGGGAGAGTGAATCAGCCAGGTCGGTCAGGCAAATGTCAGGGAGGGTGGAATTATCTATAAGGGATAAATCAGGATCTAATTGATGATGAATGGCTACTTGTTAGAGGTGGTTCTGACCATCTGAGCCGGCCGGATTTTTCCGCTTTTTGAAAACCTATTTGAGCTTTTACTGTGGGAGAGCCTCATAAGTTGGGACTCCCCCCACAGTGAACTCATGATGAAAGGGACTGTATTTTACCGGTGTCCCCCTGGCGCGAGTAGGCCGCTGGGCTGCAGCCAGAGTAAGGGGCACCGGGCTGGTTACATGCAGACACATGTGTAGATGCGTGTGCACAGTGTAAGGGCTGCGCAGGGTAGATTCCTGCCATGAGCAGCCCAGGAGCAGCTACACAATGAATGGTGTGGCAGGACTTATGCAGAGCTGGGTGGTGACATGGAATAGGTTTTCTACAATGGGAGGAAACATTTGAGGGAAAGTCAGTGTGCTTTACTGTTTTCACTTCATTACTCTCCTATGAGGATGGGGAGCACCTGGGCTAGTTTCACTTTCCTAGGGCCTACAAATTCCAGACTAAAGTCCACTATAACTTATGTGAGAAGAAGTATTCTGCAGAGTCCAAAGTCATATTTGTACTGCTTTTGGGTCATCCAGAAATGTCATATTTCTGAGTCAGCTCATAACCAAGGCCTGGCTGGGGCTGACCCTGCCAGGCTGAATTAATGACCTTCCTCCCCAAGCTGTAGCATCAGAGGCCTAGCCATGCACAACAAGCATTCCAAGGGCGAAGGCCTCCACTCCAAGAAGAGAAGATGGGTGGAGCTATAGGTTAATCCATCAGCAGCTGACACCTGGTGTCAGGCACCGAGCTGCTCTGGAGAGAAGGCAGAGAGGGGGGGGAAGGGGCTCTCAGAGACCATGCGTCATGACACCATTTTGAACAAACCCAGAGGCCTGGGCAGGAATGAGTGAGCCGGGGCAGAGAAGTGATGAGTCGCTGTTTGATAGGGAAAACAGAGACTTCCTGCCAGCCCCCTCCCCTTTCTTTAAAAAGAGTTTCCACAGGAAGAGGAGCTCTCTCTGGGGTGTGGTCTGCTGAGGACGACTGGTGCTGGAGCCTGGCACGATGGGCAGCTGAAAGGAAGAACCTCCAGACTCGCCCAGGACCCTGACTTGCACCAAAAGGGTAGACCAGGACAAGTGACAAGAAGCCTAGGCCTCTGCGCAAGTAGAAGAGAGGCCCAGGAAGAGAGTCAGGTGAAAGGCTGGTGCAGGGAGCCAGTGAAGACCGCTCTCTGCTGCATTCACCCTCCTGGAGAGCAAGAGGGCGAAGGAAAGTGCTCCCAGTGGCTGGGGAGCGCCACCAGGAGCAAGAAGAGGCCAAGATCGAGAAGATCGGTTTCCTGGGGGCTGAGATATGCCCCCCAGATGGTAGGTGACCTTTGATCTCTAACTGGACCGACGACTAAGCACGTGGGGCTCTGCCGCCGGTCCAATATGTGCCCCCGGGGGCTGCTCCCAGCAGAAGATAAGTTTGGGAGCGCTGTTACGCTCCATGTGAAAAAGCCCTGTGGGGTGCCATGAGCCCACCCTGGCTCTCGCCGAAAACAGAGACAGGGGAGCACCGTCGCGCCCCTCTGGGAAGGGTGTGAGGTGCCCAGGATCCCAACACCGGGCCCTGCTGAAAGCAGGGAGCGCCGTCGCGCCTCCCCGCGAAAGTGCAATGCGGGGAGCGCCGTCACACTCCCCATGAAGACTTCCTTGGGGCCCGGTACCCCCAACTCCGGGCCCCAATGTGCCCCAGAGAGGGGAGTGCCGTCGCACTCCCCCTAGGTCTGGTCGGACCAGCGGGAGTCTTCGTGTCTGCCCACCGGAGCAGGCAGACCAGAAGAGAGATGCTGGCTCCCGCGGCAGCCCACGAGGGTGCTGGCCAGACGGGGAGCCAGCAGGAGCCACCAAGGGTGGGCTCCTCGAGTGGCTCTCCAGCGAGCCTGTGGTGCGGGGTTCCCGGGTGGGACCGGGACCCCGTGGAGACCAGAGGAGGTGCCAGTGGCCCTGGTGGGACCAGGCCCCCGAAAAGAAGCAGCTGTATTATTCACCTTGGGGTCCGGGTGGGACCGGACCTTCCAATGAAGCAAAGACACGGCCTGAGGCCCACAGCGGTCCCTCCCAGCACAGCGGGGGAGCCGCTGCTATGATATACACGGGGCCGGAGGAAGTGCCCCATAATGTTTTGCAGGCCCAAACCCGCCTGCAGGAAAACACCTGTTTTTCTGCGTGTGGTGGCCCCAGGAGGACGGGGTCACCACGACATTTGTGTCAAGGTGCAGGGGGAGCTGCAGGAGCAATGCAGTCTCCCCCAGCATGAAGGTGTTAAGTCCCTCCCTAAGTCTCATGGGGACTTAAAAGAAACAATCCCTCAAGGGCTCAGCCAGCAATTAACTTTCCCCTGGGCTGGAACGTTTGTTCTACAGCTGGGGGGTGTGAGAAGTTGGCCTGGCATATGCTGGTCACTAGTTATAGTGGCCACCTTGCACCAGTCCAATTCGACTCTTATGGTAGATAGGTTTAAGACAACCTTTTAAAGAAAGCTATCCTAGTGGTAGCTGTGGAGAGCAGTCTTCAGGCTAAGTCTCTGAGAAATGTAAAGCAGCTTGTTTTACCTTATAATCTCTTGAATTACCAAATGAAAAGGACACCACACAGGTATATATATCAAATATATATATTTATTCTTAGATAACAGGGAAACAGCGGCCCTCATCCTCCTGGACCTCTCCGCAGCGTTCAACACTGTCTGCCACCGCACCCTAGTGCATCGCCTCAGCAACATCGGAATCCAAGAGAAGGCACTAGAGTGGATCATCTCATTCCTCGCCGGAAGAACCCAGAGAGTCCGCCTCCTCCCGTTCAGATCCGAAGCCACCGAAGTCATCTGCGGCGTACCACAAGGATCATCACTCAGCCCAACCCTCTTCAACGTCTACATGAGCCCCCTCGCAGACATCGCACGGCAACACAACCTCAACATCATCTCCTACGCCGACGATACCCAGCTGATCCTCTCCCTCACCAACGACCCCGCCACCGCCAGAGCTAGCCTACACGAGGGGATGAAAGACGTCGCCGAGTGGATGAAGAACAGCCGCCTGAAACTGAACTCAGACAACACGGAAGTCCTCATCCTGGGATCATCGCCCTCCGCCTGGGACGACTCCTGGTGGCCCCCTGCCCTGGGCACCACCCCCATACCTACGGACCATGCACGCCACCTCGGCTTCATCCTGGACTCCTCCCTCTCGATGACCAGACAAGTCAACGCCGTCTCCTCATCATGCTTCAACACCCTGCGCATGCTCCGCAAGATCTTCCGATGGATCCCCACCGAAACCAGGAAGACCGTCACCCAGGCACTCGTCACCAGCCGACTGGACTACGGGAACACCCTCTACGCCGGAACCACAGCCAAACTTCAAAAAGACTCCAGCGCATCCAGAACGCCTCCGCATGACTCATCCTGGACATCCCACGACACAGCCACATCTCCGGCCACCTGAGAGAACTGCACTGGCTCCCAATCAGCAAGAGAATCACGTTCAGGCTCCCCGCCCACGCACACAAGGCTCTCCACGACCTGGGCCCAAAGTACCTCAACGACCGCCTGACCTTCTACACGCCCACCCGCCAGCTACGATCAACCAGCCACGCCCTCGCCTCCTTACCACGCATCCGCCGAGCCACCGCTGGAGGAAGATCCTTCTCCTACCTTGCAGCCAAAACTTGGAACTCCCTCCCCATCCACCTTCGGCTGACCCAGGACCACCTATCCTTCAGGAAGCAACTCAAGACCTGGCTGTTCGAGCAGAGACGTAACCCTCTCCCCCAGCGCCTTGAGACCCTCCCGGGTGAGTAGCGCGCTTTACAAATGCATTGATTGATAGATACACTCTACTAATACACTCTACTAATCTCTTTATGAGATTAGAACCCAGATACACATTCCAATGTCAACACTTCTCAATAAATTAAGCACAAATATGGCTGGAGCCCTAGGGGCGTACCAGACCATATACTAAGAAAATGGTTTAACAAACTCGACTTGCAAAATGAAAAGGCCTAGGGCCTTGGGAATCACTGGGGCTTCACTTCTGCAGTGTTAGCAGGTAAGTAATCAGTCCACGGGAGACGCGTGCAGTGTCTAAACACAGCCGCGGATTTCCTATTGGTTTCAATGGCGCAAGTCGCGGTTTGTATTTTAAAGTTTTAGGGCACTTCGAAGAAGTCAACAAGCAAGCCACTTACAGGGTAAGTATTTCGAGGGCCAACACACACTTGGGCACCGGACTGCACGAGTTACCTCACCCAGGGAAGCCGGGTGCATAGGTGTCTTTTGGTGTCGGGTCGTGATGCTGTTTTCAATGGAGATCACTGAAGACTTGCTGCTTGAGACGACTGAAGAGGTGGCCGCTGGAATCCGGAGATGGATTGAAGTTGAAGAGGACCTGAAAATTGAGGGGACAGTGTTCAAAGTCACTTGCCAGTGACCGGTGGCCAGCAAGATGGATGACCACTGATGTTGCGTCGTTTCAGGTCGTCGATGGTGATTTGTCTCTTCGCTCACGAGGTCCAGGAGAGATCGACGATGACCAGCAGCTGGATTCGGAGTGTCCCACAACGTCTGCAGCTGATGAAGGTGTCGGCAACCGGATTGGAGCCAACAAGCCTTGGCAACTGCAAGTCTCGTGTGGACTGAAGATTGGAGATGATGCAGACCAGCAAGGTCTGATGGACTTACCCAGCAAGGGTAAGTGAGGGCAGGCCCGGAGCAACCAGGAGAGCCCTTGAAGTTGATGAGAAAGTCTTCGGGTGGGTCACTAGCCATCAGGCAAGTAACCGCAAAGACGCCTTTGCAGGAAAAGTTCCACAGGAGCCCACGGTCACTCGGGACGGGGTAGGCCGCTGATTTTCGGTACCAGACCTTCTAGGGACTTGGACTACAGATGGTTCAAAGCACAAGTTCGTAGAACATTGTTTAGGGTTTGCATTCGAAATCAGTGCACGGTTCCCTGGTATTGCTGTTCCTCATCACTCGTGGGGTCCAGATGCCACAGCTTCGCTGGGGACTCAAAATGGCTGTCGAGAGGTCAGGAAATCTGCTTCAGGGGACACAGGGACTTCGGACTCCGGCGGGAGCTGTGAAGTTTTCAACCGTTGATCAAAGTTACTGGTGCCTGCCAAGCAGGGGAGTCACTCCTTGACTCCAAGGGAGATTCTTCAGTCTTCCAGAGATAGTGGAACGCCGAAGGGCCAGGATTCTTCTTTGTAGAGCGTCGTCCAGGGTAATCTGAATTGCATTGGCAATGCTTGGTATCTTATAGTGAAGATAGGGGAGGGACTAGCTCTATGACCACTCCTCTAGGAGGGTCAGGGTAGTGGGTGGTTACACCCACTTCCCTTTGTCCAGTTTCGCGCCAGAGCAGGGGCAGGTAACCCCTGAACCGGTTTGAGCTGGCATATGCACAGAGGAGCCTACTGCTCCCCCAGTGCAGGACTTCAAAGCACTCTAGGAGTGCACCCACCCAGCTCCAATACACTAAATCCTGTCTGGGAGGTGGTGACACCTCCCTGTGACAGGATACCTTTTGTTGGGCTTCCTCCACTGCGAGTTTCGGTCAGCAGCAGGAGGGCAGCCCAGTGTCTGTGCTGGTGGCATCCATTTTGTGATGCCAGGGCTCTATGAGATTTCTACCGTTTATTAAAGTGGGTACATGTCATCCCCTCTAGAAGGGTGGGATCATACTCCCACACCAGTTACTGGTGTGGGGATATGATTCCAAGTTGTTTGACACCAAACACGACATGTTTTGATGCAGTCATTCCAAAGTTAGCATTTACCACGAGGTTATACTGCACTTAAGAGTATATGGTTTAACGGCATCCACAAACAGCAGCAGAGAATAGACTCTGCCAGCTGCAGAGGGGTCCTGCTCATGCAGAAGCACCCCCTCACATAGTAAACCAAGCACCCTGCCCTCAGGATTGTTAGGGCCTGCAAGAGGGGTGACTGATAGGTTTATATGTGTGTGTATGGTGAGATATAGGAACCTATACCTCAGTGAGGAGTGCTAACACTACCTCACACAGGCTGCAGTAGCAGGCCTGTGGTGTCAGATTGTGAATGCTTCCCAGGGGTGGCATAATACATGCTGCAGCCCCTGGTAGGCCTGTGAAGTACCAATGCCCTAGGGACCTAAGGTACCATATACTAGGGGTTCATAAGGTACCATAGTATCCAATCACTAGTGCATCTAATATGCACACCAATCATTTAAGGGAGTAAGCAGATGGTCTGGGGTCCTGGATAGCAGGATCCCAGCCAGACTAGTCAAAAACCATTCAAACACCAGGAAAAAAGTGGGGGCAACCATATAGTCAGGTTCCACCTTCCTACATAACCTCCCCCCCCCCAAACGAAAGGAGATAAGGCTAACCTTGCCCAGTTAAGCCTTTATTTCCTGAGTGGCCATCTAAGGAAGAACCTGCACTAGCATGGTTGCTCCCTGTCTCATGGTCCACTTGGGAAATCCTACCCCAAGGGGTTTTGGAGTTTCTCCAAAGTCTAGGGAAATTACCTGTATTGTTTTCTGATACAGAAGTAGGCTGGTGGGGTGTCTGAGTCTGGAAGTGAGGCCCTATTTGGGGTGGTCTCAACCTCCTCAGGACACCGGTCACCATGGAAGCCTTTCTGTCTATGACTGTGTCATATCTGGCCCTAAGGGTCAACCTCTGGCTGCCTACAGCTGGGGGTGGGTCCCTCTGGTTGGAATAGTGGAGGGCATTGGAATGTTTGGGGCAACTATGCCCCAGGTTTCCCTGTGCCCAACAAAGTCCATCTGGGGGGTACCTGTACCTAGGGGTAAGGGGGATCCCTCAGTTTGTAGAGGAATATTCACCTGGCTAGAACTACTCTGCTGGGTTTCTCTAATCTGCTGATGAGGGGGTTCCTCTGGACAGGGGCCCATTAAGGGTCCACTGACCTCCCTGACCTCTGCAGCCCTGGGCTGACTGAGGCAGGGTAGAGAGGGGCAGGATACCTGCTCCAGACTGGGTGCCACCTTGGAACCTGCCATCAGAGTTGTGGCCAGGACAGGCCTGACCACTTCTGGGGCAGTTACTTCACAAGGGGCAGGGTCAGTTCCCTTAGAAAGCTGACCCTTACCTTTAGTCTGGTGGGGGGAGGACTGTTCCTCACCCCCTATGCTCTCTGTTTGTGTGGAGTGATCCATAGTTTCAGGCTTCACTCCCCTTAATTTCTCCTGGGGTGGAAGTGAGGCCCTCAGGGTCTCATCCACTCTCTCAGGGATGCCTAACATTCTTAAATGGGCATTGTGGTCTACCTCAGCCCAGGCTGAGATTTCCAGATCATTCCCCAGTAGACAATCCACAGGCAAGGTTGGGGACACTGCCACTCTCTTTGGGCCAGTGACCCCTCCCCAGCTGAGATTTACCACTGCCATGTAATGGTCTGTCCTAATTCCATCAATATTGGTCACCTGGTAGCTAAACTCAGGTAAAAGCTGTTCTAGGGGCAATAGTCTCTTTGTCACCATGGTGACACTATCCCCTGTGTCCCTGTAGGCCACAGCCTTCTGACCATTGATCATGGGCTCTTTTATTTATTTATTTTTTTTCATGGTCATATAACAGTTTATCGACTGATAGCTCTGTCCAATTCCTCAGGACCCCTGTCACAGTTCAGATCTTAAACAGTACTATGCATAGTCCACCATTCCTCTGCATTAATACATCAACTTGCCCCAGTAAGTCCCTCAGCCGGATCCGCAACTATGTCCAACAAATGGTAATAGAACAACAACCCCATGTAAAACCTCAACCACCTCGAACCTAGACCAGCTCCATTATATATAACCCTATCCCTGCCACCTGTCCGCCCCCTGTCCCTCATGGTGATGTGCTGTGGCTCAGCCGTGACTCAGTCTTGTATCTAAGTGTGTGTTCTCATGATACCTAAACTAGATGCATAGTATACGTGGAACACCACGAAGTCATTCCGGCAGGCCCCCCGGCGCCTGCTCCGGAGTAGTCTCCCCACTTGCTGTCTCGCTCTCTCCATCCACCTCCTCAACACGTTTGAGTGCACAGAGTAACTCCTCCCACTGTGTGGCAATGGGCGTTTTCCACAGCCCTAATGTCTCCTCCCGTCTGATAGCAGTCCCCTCTGCCCCGGCCCATGCAGCAAGCGAGTACCTCCATGCCCGCGGGTGAGGTGGGTCCTGTGCCTTCCACCGCCTAGTTATGAGGCGCTTTGCGACCGCGAATCCCAGGTCGAGGAATCGAGACGTCATCTTGGTTTCCGGGGATCTGCGAAAGTGGTGCAGCAGGTGAACCACCCAGTCAAAGGGTATGTCACGGTTTGTAATAGCGCGCAGGGAGTCGTGGACCGCTTTCCAGTAGGAGTGCAGTTTACAACAGCCCCACAACATGTGAATGAGATCAGCCCCCAACTCCGCGCACCTAGGACATTTTGCGTCAGTACAGTGAAAGTAGCTATTAAGAGCCGCAGGGGTGAGATACGCTCTGTGGAGCACAAACAATTGTATCTGCCGGAGGCGCATATTTCTGGGTATACGCACTGGGCTTTTCAGTATACGGCCCCACTCTGTGTCTGTCAACTGTCTCCCTAAGTCTGTTTCCCACTTGCCTTTAAGCAGTTCCAGGGCAAACGCTGTGTGCGTCCGCAATGACGCTGCAAACCAACGAATCAGCTGCCGGCCTCTCCCCATCACGTGCAGATACTGTATGGTAAGGTGTTGACTGGGCTCCGCAGTCATATCTCCCCATCTGGCAACCAGGGCCCTAACTATGGAATGATAAGTCAGAAATTGCCCCGGCGGTAGCCCCCACTCCTCCACCAGCGAGTCACACGAAAGGAGCACTCCATCCCGGTACAAATCTCCTAGAGTCTGAATATCTACCTCTCGCCACTGCAGAAGCGCGCGGGAAGTGAGCGGTCCCGCCACTCTGGGAGTGCCCTCCAGCGGCAGTGCCGGCGCATATGGAGTCACATGTCGAGTGAGGAAGAGACTCCTGCGGAAGCAACGGTACGCCACAGCCAGGAGGAGCGGGGTTGGCATTGTGGTCCTAGTGGCCGGGTGGAAAAGCACCAGCAACTGCTCAAGCGAATACGGCGGCAGCATTGTCGCGGTGTCCTCCCGGCCCCTATCTGCCAGCCAGCGGGCTATCCACTGCAGCTGGGCCGCTAGGTAATAGTGTTCAAAGCAGGGTACGGCCAATCCTCCTTGGTCTGTAGGGAGATAAAGTTTCTTAAGCGACATCCTATGGCGGCCATTCCCCCAGATAAAGTCTCTGAGAAGTTGCGACATTTTGGTAAAGAAAGCCACTGGGACATATAGGGGTAAGTTAGCAAAGTAATATAGGAGCCGCGGGAGGATCACCATTTTAGACAATGCCACTCTGCCCGTGACCGTCAGCGGCAATGTGGTCCAGAAACGTATCTGGGATTTTATAGCCGCAAAGGCCTTGCCTAGATTGCCATCCAGGAGGTCCGCCGGCTGACGGTAGATGCGAAGTCCTAGATACCGGAAGGTGTCTCCCCTCCATTGTACTCTGGTGCCGTTCAAGAGATATCCGGGATCTCGTCGCCCCTCACCAAACGCGTAGAGACAAGATTTACTGGCATTCACCCATAGCCCCGAAAGGGCAGCAAATTCACACAGAATTTGGTCCAACTGAGGGGGTATATCATCAACGTCTCTAACGTATACCAGCAGGTCAGCCGCATAGAGTGACACTTGATGGACCGCGTCCCCCAGTGGTATGCCAGCCCCCATCCTCTCCCGTATGGTCACTGCCAGAGGTTCCATCGCCAGAGCCAACAGGAGCGGCGATAGTGGGCAACCCTGTCGGGTTCCCCTACCGATCGGTATGGCGTCCGAGGTATACGGGCCTAGTCGTACCCGCACCGCAGGATCCTTGTAGAGAAGGCCCACCATCTGCAGGAACCCCAAGCCAAGGTCGCACCGTAGCAGCAGCACCAAAAGGTATCGCCATTCCAGGCAATCAAATGCCCTTTACAGGTCTAATATTAGACAACCTGCCCTAGGCCATTTCTGCGTGCTATCCGCCGCCGCCACCCTGAAAAACCTCAGCAAATTCAAGGACGTACTACGTTTCAGCACAAATCCATTCTGATCTTCATGAACTAGGTGCGAGACCACCGGCGCCAGGCGCTCCACCAACACCTTTGCAAGGACGTTACAGTCAGTGTTAAGAAGCGCTAATGGGTGGTACGACCCCAGATCCATGGGGTCCCGATCCGGCTTGGGGAGAGACACCAAATAAGCCTCTCTCATCGAGGGCGGCAGTCTGCCTGCCTCAACCGCCGTCATATATACCTTATGGAGGTGCGGCACCAGGTGTTCCCGATAGGCCTTATAAAACTCAGTGGGCAGTCCATCCGGACCCGGAGTTTTCCCAGATGCCATGGAGGATATAGCTTCCCCTATCTCCTCCAACGTGAGAGGGCAATTTAGGGCCTCTAAGTGCTCGGCAGTAGCCGTTGGCAGTTGCGCTTGTCCAAGAAACCGCTCCAAGTCATCTCCCGAGCAGTGACCTCGCGCACAATACAACTAGGTGTAATGGTCTACCAGAACCCTGTGGATTTCCCTTTGGGTGCACACGAGCTCTCCCTCTGGCGTGCGCATTGCTGCTATCGGGGTACGAGCGGTCTCCTGCTTCAAAAGCCAGGAGAGCAGCCGTCCCGCTCTATCCGCCGAGGCGTGCGTGCGTGCTGTATGCGCCGCATAGTTCAGACATCTCAGGAGCTCCAGCAGTGCCGTGTGAGCCGCACGCAGGTCTGCCAATTGTTGCGCCTGCTCACCGGGGCCCTCACCCTCACGCTCATACTGCAACAGCTGGGACTCAAGTCGAGCAAGCGACCTCGCCAACTGCCTCCGCATGTTCCATGTGGCTCCCAAGCAGTGACCTCAGAGCACCACCTTAAACGCGTCCCATTCCACCCTTGCATCGCTCGCCGTGCCCTCATTGAGCTCGTAATAGGAGAGGAGAGCGGTCTCCACTGAGGAGCGAAATGCCGGGTCTTCTAGCGCAGTGGGCTGAAGGCGCCATGTAGGGATGGGAGGGCCATCCACGTCCCAGTTAAGTTGGAGCCACAATGGATTATGGTCGGAGTGCATGCGCCCCAGGTATTCCGTCCGTGCCACCAGCGGCAACAGTGCCTGAGATCCTACTATCCTATCCAGTCGCACATGTAGGTCGTGTATTTTGGAGTAGTATGAATAGATGCGGTCCATGGGATATAGAGCCCGCCAGATATCAAGTACCCCCCCACTGCGAGAGCCAATCAGCCAGCGCACGCGCCGTAGAGGCAACGGACATTGCGCGGAGCGGAAGAAATGACCTATCTAGCTGTATGTTGAGTACCGCATTAAAATCCCCTCCCATCAACCAGGGGAGCCCAGCGTATGGAGTGAGCGCCAGAGATAGTTGGGCGAGGAAGGATATTTGGTCGACGTTTGGAGCGTAAATCGAGGCCAGCAGTATAGGCAGGCCATTAAGTGCGCCTCGTACCAATGTGTATCTGCCTGCAGCGCCCACAGACACCTCCTCACAGACGAACGGGACTCCCGCCCTAACCCACACGAGGGTGCCCCTGGCGTGCGCCGAGTACACTGTACCATATGTCTGACCTCTCCAGCGCCTGCGCAGTTTCTCTAGCTCAGGCTGTGTCATGTGCGTCTCTTGTAATAAAGCAATACCGACCGAGTGTCGCTGGAGGTAGGCAAAGACAGAATATCTTTGCGTGGGAGTGTGCATGCCCCATATGTTCCCCGTAATAATATTAACACGTGTCATGACGAAGCAGTATAGGTCTTGAGGGAAGCGGGCCCGGGACTTGCGGCAGCCAGCCGACGTTGCAGTAAATTAAGGGAGTAGTGGTCTGAGGTAACAATAACAACATAGTAACAAAAACTGCTTAATGGTTGGGGCGAACCGCACGAGTGTGTCCGTCCAAACTTGCGTAACCGTACGCAGGTGAAAACTAGGTCAGGGTGTGACCTGGGGGAATATGTGTGTAGATGACAGCACCCTGGCTCTATCCCCATGTGCCCCTGAAGTGCGGTGTGCCGCTAATAAATGTCATCCAATGTTGGGTAGTGCAGCTAGCGAAGCCCAGTCGAAGCTCCCAGGGATGGGTCCCAGCAATTACTCTCCCCCTATGGGCCTTAACTCGGGACAGGTAGCTATAGACACATCAACTCACTCTCCCAGATCGGTAAGTCTACCCGGTTAGTCCCATGTTCCATACTCCCCCTCCTTCCCATTCAATTAAATCAGCCAGCTACGAGATACTTGCACGACTGCCATTTTCTAGGCCACCTCTCAATCCAGGATACCGTCCGCAGTCTGTGGGGTGACTACTGGCCCACGAGAGTTCTCGGAATGTGTCGTCGACGGCGTCGTAGATCTGCTCATCAGCATCTCGGGTCGCTCATCCGTGTCCGGTGGGTCTACGTGGCTTGGGCTTGCGAGCGTCGTGACCGCCTGTAAGACATTTTGGCGCTCCAATCTCATTTTCTCCGGTGTAGAAGCCGCTGTCCACGCCGACATCTCCCGCATGGGTCGTCTCCGCTTTCTGCGCCCTTCTCTCTTGTTTGGGCGGGCTCTGTCTCCTGAGTCCGCTGGCCTCGGCCCTGTCCATAGTCCCTTCTCCTCCAGCCAGTTCCAGACCTCCGCTGGGGAGTCAAAGTAGTGTGTTTTCCCTTTATCAACCACTCGCATCCTGGCTGGGAATAACCAGGAGTACGGCAATTCCAGTTCCCGGAGCTGGCGCTTCACTGCCATATAGTTGTTTCTGCGGCGCTGCACCAACGCCGTATAGTCCGGGAAAAGCATAACTTGGTTGCCACCCACTGTGAGACCAGTCGCGTTGCGGGCCTCTCTGAGAATGGCGTCTCTGTCTCTATAGTTCAGTAGTTTGAACAAGAAGGGGCGCGGCTGGGCTCCCGGCGGTGGCTTTTGGGCAGGCACTCGGTGAGCTCTTTCCACCGTGAAGTGGGCCGACAGTTTCCCCGGTGGCATGAAAGTGCGAAGCCATTTTTCCACGTATTGCTCCGGGTCTCGCCCCTCCTCTCCCTCCGGAAGGCCCACAGCGCGAACATTGTTGCGACGGGATCGCCCTTCTGCATCCTCCGCCCTGTCTTCAAGAGCATGGATACGATCCAACATGTCCTGCAGGGCAGCAGCATGACTGCGAGTGACCGGTTGCAATTCTTTGAGCGCCTCCCCCTGGGTGGCGACTGTGTCCGCCAACTTCCGGTGGTCCGCATGAAGGAGTGTAAAGTCGGACGTGACTTTATCTATGCGATTCTCCAAGGACGTCCTAGTGTGCTCCAGAGTTGTCCCTATTCTCTCCACAGCGGCCAGCACAGAGTCCATTTTGGCCACAAGTGATGCAGACGATGGTCCCTCCTCCATCTCTGCTCGGTGGTGGGTGCGGTCGGGGGCCGGTACCTGCAGCGGGCCCTGCTGCTGCCTGGTGCGCATGCGGCCCATCACCAGTTGCTGTGCTGTGGGCATCCGTCGCCGGTTTCCAGTGAGCCAGATGCACCAGCGGCGTCACCCCGCCGGTTTCCCCAGAACAATGTGAATTGATCGGTAGGCAAGGCCCGCTCGGCCAGCGCCCCCCGCTGGAGGTCCGCAGATTCCACCCTCTAGGGAGACTCCGCACTCAACAGGTCGCAATCCGGGTCCGTCAGTGGGGTTCACCCCCGCCGCTAAAGATAGGCCTGCTGTCACTTGTACCCTCCGTCATCCCTTGCATCAGCAAGAGCGCCCGACATGCGCAGACAGCTCCACTCCCGGGGTCCACAGTGCGACCTCCAGCACCCGCCAGAGGCCAAGTGGGGCAGCGCAATCTAGCTCGCAGCGTCGGTCACATCCCAATGCAGCAGACAATAGGCAGGTGGAGACCTCGCCGCTTAGTGCTGCAGTTCACCTCCGGGGCGACTCCTCAAGTGCAGCTTCGCCGTTCACACACGCCTTCGCACCACAAGATTCGGTCTCCCAGCGTCATTCGGGAGCATAGACTGCCCCCCCCCCCCGCTGCAGCCTCGCCAAGTTCCTTGACAGCAGTCGCCGCCACTCCGCACCTCTCACCTTCGCTTTCCGACAGTCTCAGGCACTATGTTCCCAGGTTCGCCTCCATATGCGCCTCACGGCGTCAGTGTCTTGCGCGCTCCCCGCACAATCTGGCTCTCACCACGCCCAGTAGCTGATTAGAGCGGGCATCTCCGAGGCTCTCGTCTGCCATCCCCCGTGTCAGCGGGGAATATCCAAGTCTCCCCCCGTTGCAGGGACTCCGCGCGTATCGTGCCCACTACTTCGCCGTCCTTATGCCTCGTGCGTTGAGTTATATGTAGCGACCCCAGGGCGGAGGCTCAAAATGGCCGCCGCCGCCCGGTTCCCGCGTCTCAACAGTTACAGAGGGCGATCCGATGCCTCCGGCGTCCAGCGCGCCCCGTCTGCCCACGTCGGCGATCGCCCGCCAACATCCACCGCATTGGATTGTGCAGCCCAGGCGCGACGCTCACCAGGTCCGTGCTCTCATCCTCATGGGGTCCCCGCACCGGCAGCTTCTCTCTCGGCTCCACTCCTTACTCCCGGTGCCGTGGCTCCAACCCGCTCGTACTCCAGGTCTCGCCTCCGGGGTCTCGTTCAGCTGCCACACGCCTCGTCCACCAGCAACTTCCGCCACCTGCCCATGTCAGTCCGGACGTCCCGGACTCGCCTCCTCTGCAGCGAACGCCTCCGTCGCCCGCAGCTCCAGGCGCAGTCCACGTGGCTCTTCAGAGAAGCACCGTCCTCCGCCCCGCAGGCCAGGCATTGCCATCGCTCCGCAGCCCGTCCACTTCACGTACAGAGCTCCAGAAGCTCGCCGGCACCTCTGTTCCACTACACCTCCATTCCCCTGTCTTTCAGCTCGAAGGCGGCACCGCAGGATCCCCCTTCACAGGATAATTCGGGGAATCGCTGTGGAGCTCTACAAACTTGCGACCGCCATTATGGCCTGTTAGCCACGCCCCCGACCATTGATCATGGGCTCTTGTCTGTACCTACCAAGATTTTGGGACTCATGGTAAAGTTGGCAAACCCCATGCCACCATCACAGACTAGAGTTGCTTGTGTAGGGGACCTGGTTAGGCCAGAGTCCACCTGAGTTCCCCAAGAAAACCCAATTAAGTTTTTGGGTGCACTCCCACCACCTGGGGGATTACTACTGGTAGTAACAGGAGGTGTTGGAGCTGCAGTGGGAGGAACATTTTCTTTATTGCCATTCTTTGGCCAGCTGGAGTCAGTTTTCCAGTGGCCAGGTTGCTTGCACACATGGCAATATGGTTTCTTATTGGAAGAGGAAGTATTTTGGGACCCACCCCCAGAACTCTGTTTTTGGGGCCCTTCAGAGGACTTTTCTGTTTTATTATCCCCACCTTTCTCTTTGGGCTTAGTGGAATCTTTCTTCTGGTCACCACCTTGGTTCTTGGGCCTAACCCTGGTTCTGACCCATTTGTCTGCCTTCTTTCCCAATTCTTGGGGAGAGGTCAGATCAGAGTCCACCAGGTACTGGTGTAAGAGTTGGTTTTGACAATTATTAAGGATCTGCTCTCTCATAATCAAATTATACAATCCTTTAAAGTCAGCGACTCTACTGCCAACTATCCAACCCTCCAGAGCCTTGGTAGCACAATCTACAAAGTCCACCCAATCCTGAGTCTGTGCTTTCTGGGTGTCTCTGAACTTAAACCTGTATTGTTCAGTGGTTAAGCCAAACCCATCTATTAATGCACTCTTCAGGGATTCATAGTCATTAGCATCCTCTTCTCTAACAGTGAGGAGCTTGTCTCTACCTTTATCTGAAAAGGAGAGCCACAAGATTGCTGCCCACTGTGTCTGTGGGACCTGTTGAACTCTACAGGCCCTCTCCATAGCAGTTATCCATTTGTGGATATCATCCCCACTCTGGTAGGGAGGAACAACCTTGGACAGGTTCCTATGGTCTGGAATGTAATCTCTGCCTCTAGTTGCTGCCACCAGGGATATCTAACCCCTCCTTCTTAGAAGCTCTTTGGAGCTCGAAGGCTTCCCTATCTAAGGCCAATTGCTTGGTTCTGAGGGCAAGCCTAGCTTCCTCATACTGGAGCATCTTGAACCTTCTGTCAGAGGAGGTCTCCCTGGGATAGGTGGAGTTCCTCTGTTGAACAAAGACTCTTCCAGAGTGGTATGAATGGTCAGATTCCCTTGAAGGGGATCTCGTCCTATCTCCCACTTTGTCAGCTCTCTTAAGGAGAATTACTCTGTTCTGTTCAGACCTTTCTGGGTCTGGCCCTTCAATCACAGACTCCAGGTCATCTTGATTTTCATCATCAGACCCAGAAACTATGGTTGACCCACTCCCTGATGCAGACCCACTAGCTCCTAGAGCTTGTCTCAGGTCATCTGCTACTAACAGATCTATCAGGTGTTGTGAGGAGGGACTCCTGCCCACCCTCAGTTGTCTTTCAAAGCATAAGGCCTTCAGGTCCGTGTAGGCTATGTCTTTGTACTGAGATGGGGTGGACCCACTGGCTCCACCTTGGTGAGACATACTAGTGTTGTGCAGTGTTGTACTACCTACACTAGTTGAGGCCTACTGAACCTAGCTTGAGCTGTAGCAAGGGTGTGCTTATCCCTTCACAAACAGCTCTAAGTTCAGTAGAACATATTGATACTAGCTTGACTTTATATGTACCTTGAGTACCTTTAGTGGTTTTCAGTTAGTAATTCAAATAGAGATTTTCTGGTAAAACAATGGCAAGCTGGAATCCCACATGCTGCCCACCAATGTGAGAAGTTGGCCTGGCATATGCTGGTCACTAGTTATAGTGGCCACCTTGCACCAGTCCAATTCGACTCTTATGATAGATAGGTTTAAGACAACCTTTTAAAGAAAGCTATCCTAGTGGTAGCTGTGGAGAGCAGCCTTCAGGCTAAGTCTGAGCAATGTAAAGCAGCTTGTTTTACCTTATAATCTCCTGAATTACCAAATGAAATGGACACCACACAGGTGTATATATATCAAATATATATGTATTTATTCTTAGATACACTCTACTAATCTCTTTATGAGATTAGAACCCAGATACACATTCAAATGTCAATACTTCTCAATAAATTAAGCACAAATATGGCTGGAGGACGTACCAGACCATATACTAAGAAAATGGTTTAACAAACTCGACTTGCAAAATGAAAAGGCCTAGGGCCTTGGGAATCGCTGGGGCTTCACTTCTGCAGTGTTAGCAGGTAAGTAATCAGCCCACGGGAGACGCGTGCAGTGTCTAAACACAGCCGCGGGATTCCTATTGGTTTCAATGGCGCAAGTCGCGGTTTGTATTTTAAAGTTTTAGGGCACTTCGAAGAAGTCAACAAGCAAGCCACTTACAGGGTAAGTATTTCGAGGGCCAACACACACTTGGGCACCGGAGTGCACGAGTTACCTCACCCAGGAAAGCCGGGTGCATAGTTGTCTTTTGGTGTCGGTTTGCGATGCTGTTTTCAATAGAGACCAATGGAGACTTGCTGCTTGAGACGACTGAAGAGGTGTCCGCTGGAATCCGAAGATGGATTGAAGTTGAAGAGGACCTGAAAATTGAGGGGACAGTGTTCAAAGTCACTTGCCAGTGACCGGTGGCCAGCAGGATGGATGACCACTGATGTTGCGTCGTTTCAGGTCATCAATGGTGATTTGTCTCTTTGCTCACGAGGTCCAGGAGAGATCGACAATGGCCAGCAGCTGGATTCGGAGTGTCCCACGACGTCTGCAGCTAATGACGGTGTCGGCAACCGGATTGGAGCCAACAAGCCTTGGCAACTGCAAGTCTCCTGGGGACTGAAGAATGGCGATGATGCATACCAGCAAGGTCTGATGGACTTACCCAGCGAGGGTAAGTGAGGGCAGGCCCGGAGCAACCAGGAGAGCCCTTGAAGTTGATGAGAAAGTCTTCGGGTGGGTCACTAGCCATCGGGCAAGTAACCGCGAAGACGCCTTTGCAGGAAAAGTTCCTCAGGAGCCCACGGTCCCTCGGGACGGGGTAGGCCGCTGATTTTCGGTACCAGACCTGCTAGGGACTTGGACTACAGATGGTCCAAAGCACAAGTTCGTAGAACATTGTTTAGGGTTTGCACTCGAAATCAGTGCACGGGTCCCTGGTATTGCTGTTCCTAGTCACTCGTGGGGTCCAGATACCACAGCTTCGCTGGGGACTCAAAATAGCCGTCGAGAGGTAAGGAAATCTGCTTCAGGGGACGCAGGGACTTCGGACTCCGGCGGGAGCGGTGAAGTTTGCAACCGTTGATCAAAGTTACTGGTGCCTGCCAAGCAGGGGAGTCACTCCTTGACTCCAAGGGAGATTCTTCAGTCTTCCAGCGATAGTGGAACGTCGAAGGGCCAGGATTCTTCTTTGTAGAGCATCGTCCAGGGTAATCTGAATTGCATTGGCAATGCTTGGTATCTTATAGTGAAGATAGGGGAGGGACTAGCTCTATGACCACTCCTCTAGGAGGGTCAGGGTAGTGGGTGGTTACACCCACTTCCCTTTGTCCAGTTTCACGCCAGAGCAGGGGCAGGTAGCCCCTGAACCGGTTTGAGCTGGCATATGCACAGAGGAGCCTACTGCTCCCCCAGTGCAGGACTTCAAAGCACTCTAGGAGTGCACCCACCCAGCTCCAATACACTAAATCCTGTCTGGGAGGTGGTGACACCTCCCTGTGACAGGATACCTTTTGTTGGGCTTCCTCCACTGCGAGTTTCGGTCAGCAGCAGGAGGGCAGCCCAGTGTCTGTGCTGGTGTCATCCATTTTGTGATGCCAGGGCTCTGAGATTTCTACCATTTAGTACAGTGGGTACATGTCATCCCCCCTAGAAGGGTAGGATCATACTCCCACACCAGTTGCTGGTGTGGGGGTATGATTCCAAGTTGTTTGACACCAAACACAACATGTTTTGATCCAGTCATTCCAAAGTTAGCATTTACCGCGAGGTTATAATGCACTTAAGAGTATATGGTTTAACCGCATCCACAAACAGCAGCAGAGAATAGACTCTGCCAGCTGCAGAGGGGTCCTGCTCATGCAGAAGCACCCCCTCACATAGTAAACCAAGCACCCTGCCCTCAGGATTGTTAGGGCCTGCAAGAGGGGTGACTGATAGGTTTATATGTGTGTGTATGGTGAGATATAGGAACCTATACCTCAGTGAGGAGTGCTAACACTACCTCACACAGGCTGCAGTAGCAGGCCTGTGGTGTCAGATTGTGAATGCTTCCCAGGGGTGGCATAATACATGCTGCAGCCCCTGGTAGGCCTGTGAAGTACCAATGCCCTAGGTACCTAAGGTACCATATACTAGGGGTTCATAAGGTACCATAGTATCCAATCACTAGTGCATCTAATATGCACACCAATCATTTAAGGGAGTAAGCAGATAGGCTGGGGTCCTGGATAGCAGGATCCCAGCCAGACTAGTCAAAAACCATACAAACACCAGGAAAAAAGTGGGGGCAACCATATAGTCAGATTCCACCTTCCTACAGGGGGGTGCTTTAAGGATTGCCTCAATGTGTGGAAGGCTGTGCTGGGGATGTCTGGAAAAGGGCATCCCCTGGAGGTGAAGAGGTGTAACTGCACAAGAAGTGCATTTACCAATGTTATTTCTTTTAGAGGGACTGTAAATCACACGTGTAATGTGAAGTACCTGTGTAAGGTGGAGTCATAAGCGAAGTGGGGTTATGTTGCCTGACATTACTGCTAGAGTGTCTGGCTGTAAATGTTTAATCTTGTGATGCCTTTTAGGGGCTTTAATTGCAATGCATTCTAACTGTTATCAGCTATGAAAAGTACCTCATTTAAAGTGATGCCCAAACATGTATTCTTGCTACTGCGTTAGGTGAGGAACAACCAAAACTGTTAGCTACTAGGATGTAGAGGTGCATACTGTATGGTCAGTATGAGATGCTCAGTCGGGGTTATGTGTCTCCAGGGCAGGTGTACCTATTTTGAATGCTTGTTGAGATGATGGGTTGGGTCGCCACTGGGATGGTGCCAGTTGGTAAGGCCCTTGCTCCAGGTTGTGTCAACCCACTGCATTTAGGGGCAAGATGATGTGCATACATGGGAGTGGTGGTACTAGACTCCACCCCCCCCCCCCCCTGCAGGAGGGGTGGAGATGTTATGCAAGGTCACAAAGTAATTCCAACAGCTTATGTATATTTGTAAATTGGTGCATAGTATTGAGTAATGTGTGTGTCTAATAAATGTGCTCTTACTTTTATAAAGCAAAGTACAGACTGGACAATCAATTATTGAGTGGTATTCCTCCGTACTTGTAATGGCTATTACTAGCCCACACCACCTCCCTTGAGTAAGCCTTAGACTGCTCTGCAACGCTACCCTCAGAGTCAAGCGCTACAATAGGGTGTTTGGTTTCGAGTGAAGGACAAATATGACATGTTATTTGTGCAGGCCTCACAGATACTGCCTCTTTTTCCAACACTACTGCTTTATTATGAAAAAACAACGCTAGCTCATTACACTGTTGGAGTAAAAGTGAAGAAGGCAAAAAGTACTGGCAGCATAAAGTTCAGCCGTAAATCTTAAAGTTTTCTGATAGTGTTGAGAGTTTGTGATCCTGTCGGTAAAAAAACCTAACGCGAGCTGCTCTACAGAGAACGTGATATATTTTTTTTAGTGTTATCTAGTAGGCAAGCTTAGCCGGAGACGCATAATGCTTCCTCCAAAGTCTCTCTTAAACTTGCACTGTGTTGTCACCTGTTTAAGGGAATCATTGAACCACGGGGCAGGAGGATGCACTCTGAACTGAGATTTGGCTGATAGTGGTAGAACTGAATCAATAGCCTCTGATAGCCAAAAATGCACAGAGATTTGATCACAATCAGACTGAGATGTGAGAATGGGGATAGTATTAGCGAGCTGCTTGTTAAGCAATGGAATACCAAGTGTGGACCAGTTCCTAGTCTTTGGGATAAAAGTAGGGTGGGAGGGAGGGACCAAGAGACTTTATTAAAAGGGGCAGCAAAGTGGTCCGACCAGCTAAGTTGGATAGGAGATGCAGCCGACAAAGTAGCCAAATTACAAAAGATGGGGGCCAAAAGGTGGCCCGCCGAATGGGTCGGGGAGTAGTTAATGAGTCGCAGATTTAGAGTCTTCAAGTCAGCTATAAGAGCAGCGGCTGGTTTATTATTGGGATCCTCAAGATAGAAGTTGAGGTCACAAAGTACAGAGTAATTAGCCACACGAAGAATGAGGGGCCAATGAGTCAGCAAGAGCTGGGCTCCAGTTGTGAGAAGGCTCTGGAATTACGCTTTAAGGACATAGTCCATGTAAGTAATCCCTGGATTGCCTTACTTCATGTAGCAGTCGCTGTTTCGCACGACTCCCTCTCAGATCGTCGGTGCTGCACCTGTGCGTTGGGTCTTGAAATACTATTACCCTTGGCAGGAGTCCTCCCTGCGAGCCTCTCACACCACTTCCTGCGCCTCAATTCCCCCTATTACACAGTGCCAGTCTCTGGAACAACAGCGCCTCTAGTGAAGCAAACATTGCTGCCTCCATGAACCCAAGCACGCCGCATGCTTCATCCTTCATAAGCCACTTCTTGCTATCAGCTTGCCACCCACAGCCAAGCTTAATACTGAACTGTGTACAAATCACTTTAAAGTTATCTCTGGTTGCAGTGTAAAGGGCCTTCCGTTTATTGAAGCAGTACCTGTACATCACTGCAGCACATTCAGTGGACTGGATGAGCTCTTCGTGCAGGAAATCTTGATGTTTGAAATAGTCTGTTTCAATGTCTCAGCAGGACTGCTATATTTTAGTGAGGCATTGTTAAACTACCTACAAGTGTGCTGCTGTAATTGGAACGGGGGCAGGACTGAGCTTTTCAGAAGAGTTTTTATACATGCAATGGAACAGTATCTGGGCAAGGCGAACGCTGCATAGAGGGCGCCGCGATTATGGCGGTCCGGCCAGCCCCCGAGAAGGGAGGGGCAGGGGTCGCGCGCCACTGGATGACGCGGCCCTGCCCCACCTCCTCAACCAACCTATTCCGATACGTTAAATTTGATTCTCGTGTTCGGCCAACGTCGGGGGGGGCAGGCCGATTTAGATCGGACTGCCCCCAGCAACCTTTAAAAAGGGGCAGCGGGAGCAAGAGTAATCTTGTTTTCTTTATCTTTGTAGGTTTTACCAAGGAGCGGATCGGGCGTTTTGCTGGTGTCGAAGAGCATCGATTGGGGAGCGGCGGCGACAAGGATTAGCTGTTCGGTGTGCGGAGGAGGAGGCGTGCGGCCTCTGTCTGAGCCCGGTTTAGCGAGTGAGGAGCGGATCGGGCGTTTTGCTGCTAGCATCGAGTACGGGAGCTGGATCAGCTGTTTCTATGTGCGGAGGAGGCGCGAGCGGTGAGCCCGGTGAGTCGCGTCTGTGCGTGTGGGGCGGTGTGTAGCGCAAGCGAGGCACTGGCACACAGGGGGGAAGCAAGTGCACGGTAGAGGTAGGGTGACCAACTGGCATTGGTGCAAATTCAGGATGGTGAGTGTAAAAATTCAGGACAAAGGGTAAAAATTCAGGACACAAATTCAGGACAGGAGGTGAAAATTCAGGACAAAACTTCAGGACAATAGGTAAGTTTTACAGACACATCAGAGGAGGTCACGCAATAGTATATAAGTAAGCCCAGCCATATCCAAACATATTCAACCATTTGCAGACCTATCCATCATGTATCCTTCCATCTATCATTTCACTCATCCATCCCTTCATCCTTTCACTCATCCATCCATTATCTATCCATTCACCCTATCCAGCCAGCCATTTACCCTTTCACCCATCCAGCCATCCTTTCACTTACTCATCCATCCACCCAGTCACTCATCCTTCCACCCATCCACCCTTTCAGTCATCCATCCATCCTCCCTTTCTCTCTCCATCGACCCTTTCACTTAGCCATCCTTCCTTCCATCCATCCACACACCCATCTACTCATCCACTCATGACTTCATTCATTGACCCTATCACTCATCCATCCTTTCTCTCATCCATTTATCCTTTCACTCCTTCACTCATCTAGTCCTCCTTTTGTCCACCTACCCTCCCTTTCTCCACCTACCCTCCCTTTCACTCACTCATCCATCCTTACATCCACCCTTTCAATCATCCGTCCATCCATTCACTCTTGCACTTCGCAATTAATCAATCCATCCATCATTTCACTCATCCATCCACTCACTCATCATTCACCTTTTCACTCATCCATCCTTTCACTCATCGATCCACCCTTTTACCCATCAAGCTACCCTTCCGCCCATACATCCAGCTATTTACCTTTTCTCTCATCCATCCTTCCACTCACTCATCAATCCATCCATCCATCGTCTCTCATTCTCCATCTATTCAATCTTTCATTCACCCTTTCACTAATTCATCCAGCCATCCACCCATCCCTTCACTTACTCACTCGCCCACCTTTTCATATTAATTTTGAGCTGAGCCTTTTTGAGAAGAGGCGCATCAAGAACTTCACCCTCGCTGCAGGAGCCATTCCAGGACTGGGGCAGAAGCCACCCAGGGCGGAGACAGGATCCACCACAGGGGAAACAGGAGCCATCACAGGCAGGGGAGGGGGGTCAGGAGCCATCAAATGGGGGGACAGGAGCCATCACTGTGGGGGGGCAGGAGCCATCACAGGAGGGGGGGGGGGACAGGAGCCACCACATGGGGGGACAGGAGCCATCACGGGGGGGGGGGCAGGAGCCATCACAGGAGGGGGAACAGGATCCACCAGGGTGGGCACAGGGGTGGGCATGCAGTATTCTAGTATCATCTTGGCCCCTCCAGGGTGGGGTAGGGATCCTCACCCCTCCTGGACAGGACATCGAGAAGACAGGCTCTCTTTCCAAAATGTTAGTTTTGTCATCCCCCACTGTGATGTACAGTACTTAAAGGAGATACTCCAAGAGAACTGATTTAGCTGATTGTTCTCCATACTTTGTTAATCAGTGTGGGTGTGATTGTGCCATTTCTTTATTTTATTACATTATAGACTGCATGTTTGAAGAATGGAGGTTTGCTTACAATTTAGTAACAGTAATTAAGCTCTGTGAAGAGAACCACGTGCTGCCTCGGTGTAATCAGGGCCGGTTCTCAGATTTCTGGGGCCCTGGGCAGAAAGGGAATGTGTGAGGCCCCTCTAAATTGCAGAGACATGATGCATTCAGGGCTGTTTGCATCTGAATAGATGCCCCTGTGCCTGCAGCTGCAGCCCCTCCCTCTGTCACCTTCAAGCACCTCTTAACAGCTCATCAAGGGCTGAAGGTGTGAGGGTTGACATCCCGCTGTGCCTCTCCAATGCTGCCTGGTATCTGAGCTTCGGTGCTGCATCAGTCTGTTACACCCGACCTCAACAACATTGGAGTTAAGCAGGGAGGTGGTTGGAAGCTGTGTCGGCTTAGGGTGGTGCGATCGGTGCCCGGTTAAAATTACGGACAAATGGCGTCCGTTACAGAATCCTTCACGGACAACGGACAGACGGCCGAAATTACGGACTGTCCGTGAAATTTACGGACGGTTGGTCACCCTAGGTAGAGGCTTGCGCGTTCAGGGGGAAGTGATCAAATCCCTGGTGTACTATCGGTGGAAAGGATTCACTCTGGCCTAATGATTAAGTTCTGAGACTCTTAATCTGAAGTTTTGATGTTCAATCCCTGGTCTTTCAATGTCACTGTTTGCTCAGTCTAAAGTGTAGGCAATGGTATTTCTTTCAGTTGGGAAGTAATTTTAGCAACAGTGATTGGGAGCATTGAGGTTTTTTGGAATTGTGGGTTGGTGTAAGTTGCTGTGATGGGTGTCATCGGATATCAGCAGCACCTACTGTTATATGGGGAATCTGATTGGTGCGCTTTGTTGTGGGGGCATCAGTTGTTCCTGATCTTTAGCCTGTCAGCAATACGTTTATCCCTGATTAAGCAGATCTGTTGCCAGCATAACGTGTCCCTGACTTGCGTGATCTACCCCTTTTAAACAATTTTGCGCTGTGCATGAATGCTGGAACTGTGCAGCATGTAACATTGGAGGGGGTCAATTTGGACGGTCAATAGGGCATCATCTAGTTGTGTGGCGGGGTACTGGTCATTTGTGTCTCTTCTGTTTCAGGAATACTCGAATACAGCTGGGTCAGAGTTTTGCGAAGCGCTAACAACGGCAAGCCTGAACTACTAAGCGTAATTGGTGAGAGTATCTTTGGGTGCTGCGCAACTACCGTCAGGTAAGGGTTTGGCAGTGTCCCAGAACAGTGGGCAAAGGGGGCACAATGGCACCAAAAGTGAGACGTATGGGGGGAGGCCCAGGCGGCCTATTATACCTCCTAGGCCGTACTCTCCACCTATGGCAAAAAGGAGTAGACCCAAGTCAGGCAGTAGCAGGCCCAGGGGTGGCACAGGGAATGCCCCTAAAGAGACTGTACCCCAACCCGCAGTTCCTACGCCAGATCCGCTGGATACTGGAGAGACGCCCCCTATCCCTGAGGTACCGGTAGGGATACAGCCGGGGGCCCCTCCCGTAGGGACACAGCCACCGGCTCCAGGGGTTCCCCCAGTGGAGGGCACGAGTGGGACTGCACCGGTCCAGCCGGATATTCTAGCCAACCTGGCGGTAGTATTGCCATGGCTGGAGACAGTGGGGAACTGGCTGCCGGCAGCGGGGACATAGGGAAGCAGGGGTGATGCCATGGAGAAGGCAAGACAAATAATGTCTCAAATGGGGAAGGCGAAACCAAGTGCAGAGCCGGTAGTACCGGCAGGAGGGTCAACGCTGGCAGTTCTAACAGGAGCAGAATTACCAGGGGGCGCGAGACCGGCAACTGGTGGTGGAAGTCCAGCAGCGGCAGGCGCGCCACCAGTCGCAGAAACACAGAAGCCGGCTGACTCTGCTGCAGCAGGTATGATAAAAACCCTGCCGCCACTAGGTTTGGGAGAACTGCGTTCATCTGGGGAACAGTGTGGTACTGTAAAATTCGGAACCGTGTAGGTGGCATGGTCCCACCATGCCAATTTTGGTACCAACGAACCGCAAATGAGTAACGCGGTATGTATGAGTGTTTTCGTCATGTTTCACTTCAATTCACCGTGCATACGATACCACATATTGAACCCTTTGGGTTCCATTTTAGAATAGTAGCCATTTTGTGGTTGTCCTCACATAGGCTGCGCACTAAGGCCCTGCCTAGGCCTGAAAGACACGTACACCTTCTGTGACTTCTCTCTAACCTGTGCAAACTGACTCCGCTGCCCGAGGTCAATCCTGTCCGGCTGGTTCCTTTCCTCGCAGCCTAATGTGATTAGCATCAGGGCTCGACCCATCATAAAGCCCCTGTTCGCACACGATCTCTGACTAAGCAATTTTCACACCTGACTCTGTTTCCTACTTTATGGCTTGTTTTACGAGCAGGAGGTGCCCGTTTTATTGGGGTCCGCTGTTATCTGATGAGGGTTCTGAGCCTTGCTGGGTACAATGACTGCATGCTTAATGAACTGAAATGTGGGATTGTCATTATGGCTCTGCTGTTCCTTTGAAACAAATATATGTGAATGACCACTTGTAAAATAGGGGCGGTGTTGCCCAGAAGCGTAATATTCTGTATATAAGAAAAGACTGTTTTTTGGTTCGGGAGCAGTCTCCTGAGAACATACATCGTGTTGTACTTCTCGGATACCTGTGATTGGTCTGCAGCCAATAAATACGATCTTTGATTTCACCTAGAAGACTCTGTGTTTCTGTGGGTCTGAAACAGGAAGAATCCGAAATCTTAGGGTGTGTTCCCCTGCAACTCGGGGCGATTTCAGTGGTACCGGTCCAAGCCAGAGGTTCGTGAGGGGCTTCGTGTGGAAATTCTGGAGGAAGGCCGCCACTTCATCGACCCCTGCATGTCGACGTGGTCCGAAAGTCTTTTCTGCGAGGTTCTCCGTGTCCCGACGGCTACGAAGGACTGCTGCCCTGATTAATCGCCCTGTTTTGGACCCTTGGCGATTTGGTAGAGCGAAACAATTGAGAGAGTCTTCTGGTGAAGTCATCGATACCTCAGTTAAGTATAAGTGGAGCGTCTCCCAGTTTGTTTGGTATCCTTCGGGATTTTGGTATCCTTCGGGATCGCTTTGATTTGGATCTTGCAAGTACCAAAGCCAGAGGACTCGTGTATTCACGAGACTATCGTATTCGATAATCCTTTGAAGTTTGAAACTAGACTAGTGAGCGAAGATGCCTGTTTCTAGTATATTTGGAAATTTGTTTTGTTTTGGTTGTAAAAGGGATTCCCGATTAGAGGATTCGTGTCCGGTTCCTCCAATTGGAACTCCAACTTATGAGCTTTATGTGAAACATGGCGTGGGCCCCATTACGTATAATGAAGTATGGATCCGATACACCAGGAAGGATGGTGTTTTAAAATGGCCCCAAAATGGTAGTTTCGACACAGAGATTCTAGATAATTTAGAAGTTAAATTGTTCAAGAAGAAAGCCCGGCCGGCGATGTTTGATTCTTTCCGCCTATGGCGAAAGGAAGCCAATCAAAAAGAAATTAAATTAGCAAAGAAGAATAAAAGAGAGAGGTATGTCGATAATGCAAGCAGCTTTGCAGTTTAAGGATAATGAAGAGGACCAAATGAATGAGCAGTTGCACAGGCAACGCAAACTAGTCAGTGATAAATGTTAACCAGTTTTGCCACCCCTTCAACAAGATGAGTCAAAAGAGAAAGATTCCCTAATGTCGCATTTGCTAAGTTCGCCACCCCCGTATGCGCAAAATGCTACAGCGCCTCCGCAACCCGTAAATGTACAGCCTCCAGCTAATGCACCACAAGCTTTCCCGCAGCCGCCAGCGCCTCCTCAGCCGGCTCCTGTCCCGGTAGCACAGCCTTCCCAAGGGAAGCCGATTTTGCTACCTACCACTTCTGCGCTCCCTGCGACTTTACCTAGCACATCAGCTGCCTCCCTTCGTGCCCTACCTGTTACTACTCCTGTATCTTTATCTACACCCGTTTTTCTTCCCTCTGTTTTTCCCCCGGTTCTTGCCTCAACTTCTCCTTCTGCACGACAACGAATAGCTAGTGCAGTCACTAGTCTTATATCACCCCTCTTTGGGTCGTCTACTACGACCCCTGGTCCACAACGTAAGCAGTTACGTAGTCAAATATCTGGTTCTAGAGAGAAAGAAGAACTGGACCGCATGGCACGTAGATGGATTGTTTATCCTTCTAAAAATGATGTGGAATCTGTTGTTAATGTTTTTCATCAGTGGGAAGCACCACAACAGAGATACGTTTTTGAGAAAATGTGTGAAATCCTATGTGAGGAATTGGAAGATAATGATTTAGACTCCAGTCCGCAAGAGTTGTGTCAAGTGCGATTTGAATTTGGAAAAGGTACGATTGTGGGTTCTGATGTTGAGAAAGCAGTGGCGACACTGCTGTCTTTCAGGAATGGAGATTGTCGGCAGCCGTTGTTTGAACAGGAATTCCCTGAAGGGAAACAGGTAAAAGCGCGACAATACCCGATGCGTGAGGTTCCTCCAGTCTGGAGACCTGGTGATGCACAGGCTAATCCACCTGTTCTGCCACATTTTCAGCGTGTTTGGGTACATGTTCCCTGGAAACGATCTGAAGTTTTAGCGCTTAAGCAGACTCTACCTGACCCCCGTAAGAACCCTACAGGATATTATAAGGAGTTATCACAGACTGCAGAATCGTGTGTCATGAACTTGGCTGACATAGATATGTTGTTAGGAAATGTTGTTCCACAGCCTTTATGGGGATTGATTCGTAATGCAGATCATGCTGCAGAACTAGGTGACACATGGGCTAATATCATTAATGCAGACAATAGACAGGTTGGTGGTGCCAAGCCTGAGCCCGCGGTAGCAGAACTCCCTGGTAGAATAATTACCTATATGAAAACTTTAATGCCCGCTATACGTGTAAATTGGGATAAATTATCCGCATGCAAACAGAAAAAAGATGAAACAGTCTCCGATTTCACCAGGTTTGAAGAAACATTTATCAACCACAGTGGTCAGGACATGAGTACAGAAGGTGGCCAACGGATATTTGTTGCTAAATTTGTGCATAATTTGCTTCCGGAGTTGTGTAAACAATTAAAAGATTCGGAGAGTTCTTGGGCCGTCTCCTCTTCAGCGCAAATACTGGCTACTGCACAGTATTACGAAAATGGGGATAAAGATGAGTAGGATAGAATAGACAAGAAAACGAAAGAGTTGAAAACAAAGGTTCTTTTACAGCAGGCTTATTCGCCACGTGGAGGTCAGAATAATTATACCAAAGCCAGGGTATCTATCAGCAACCCCAACAATTTCAGAATAATGAGCAAATGTATGGGTATTATCAACCACGTGTTCCTGTAGGTCCCAATCAGTGTTCATATTGCAAGGAGGAAGGTCATTTAAAAAATAATTGCCTTAGATTGTTGCAGCGCACGAATAATGCTTACGGCGCAAGAGGTAGAGGTGGCCAGCAAGCCCCAAGAGGTAGAGGGCGTGGAAATGTTCCCCAGAACGCGCGTTCTCTTCCGCCTCAAAATACGATGAATAGTTTTGATCAGCAAGCCAATGCAACTGGCAAGACAGCGCAGTACTATAATAATGACTATTATGTGGAAGATGATAATACGGAAGGTAATGATTACTAGGACAGCCATAGAGAGAGGGAGTTGTTTCAGTGCCAGTGGATCAGAGCGGACCGTATGTTAAGGTGACTACAGCGGGTGTAACAGAGCCCTTTCTGCTGGACTCTGGTGCTGCAAAGAGTTCTATTATGCGCTCAAAACTCCCTGGCGCGCCTTTGTCTGGCGAAATGAATTGTTTCCGTCGGTTTTTCTGGCGCCCCGGTTAGGAACCCGATCTCAAGTCCTATGGCCCTTTCTGTTGGACCTTGTGAGCTGAAAGCCCCCCTCATCCCAACGACAGGATGTAATGAAAACCTGTTAGGATTGGATCTGTTAAAGACATTACATGCAACATTATATTGTTCCCCCTCGGGAGTACAACTTACGCTGGGTAAGGAAGTGATTTCTCCCATGTATTTGTCAAAGAATAATCTACCAGCTGAATTGTAGTCTCTTCCTGATGCCCTTTGGGCCACTGGCCCTAATGATGTGGGCCTTTTGGAAATACCCCCGTATGTTGTCACTTTGAAAGCCAATGTTAAATTGCCCGCATTCCCCAGTACAAGGTCTCTAAGGAAGGTGAAAAAGCGTTGTTAGCAATTATCTATGATTTAATTAAGAAGGATGTGATTGAATAGACAAGAGGCAACGTTTGCAATAGTCCGGTTCTGCCTGTTTTAAAACGTACTGACCCTTCTCAGCCACCTGTTTACAGATTTGTGATCGATCTTAGAGAGGTCAATAAGGTAGTTGTGCCACAGTTTCCAGTGGTTCCTGATATAACTGCCTTGTTGACTATGATCCCAGCTTCCGCTGCTTGGTTCTCAGTAATTGATTTAAAGAATGCTTTCTTTAGTATCCCGATTGCAGAGGAGAGCAGGGATATTTTTGGCTTTTGTTTTGGAGGTCGAAGCTTCCGTTTTAAACGTGCTCCACAGGGGAACTGTGAAAGTCCATCAATATTTAGTCAGGCTTTAAAAGCGCAGCTTGATGCCCCTGTTTTACCTAAAGGTGCTACTCTTATCCAGTATGTTGACTATTTACTAATCGCCGCGGATACTGAGGAGATTTGTAAAGGAGCTACATCATCATTGTTGCGTCATTTGTCTGCCTTTCATCACAAAGTGTCTCTCTCTAAACTGCAATATTGTCGACAAGAAGTGACCTATTTAGGTCATCTCTCATCGAAGGAGGGAAGGAAGCTGACCCCAGAAAGAATCCAAGCCATTGCACAGTTAAGCGTGCCAAGGACAAAGAGAGAAGTGCGTGCTTTCTTGGGCATTACTTCATACTGTAGGCACTGGATCCCGAGTTTCTTTGCTGGCAAAACCATTGCTAGCATTAACATATAAAGATATACCGAACCTTGTCCCATGGTCTGAGGAGTGTCAGAAAAGTTTTTGGGAATTACGCAAGGCATTATGTTCAGCTCCTGTGTTGGGTACCCCCGACTATAGTAAGCCTTTTACCTTGTATGTTTATGAAAAGGACGGTTGCGCATTGTCAGTGCTAACACAGCCTTTTGGAGACAGACCACGTCCATGCGCGTATTTTTCGTCGACTTTGGACCCCGTAGCGAGGGCATTGCCAAGTTGTTTAAGAGCCACAGCGGCAGCAGCTGCGTCTATTCGACAGTCTGCTGGACTAGTGATGAATAACACATTGATTGTAATGGTTCCCCATGCGGTGGACACATTGTTAAACAGGACCAAGACACAGCATTTAACTAATGCTCGATTGTCAGGGTATGAATTGACACTGTTAGCAAACCATGTGCACATAAAAAGGTGCAACACGCTGAATCCAGCCACATTATTGCCAATTTCAGCAGACACAGATGAGGTTGAACAGCATGATTATCTGTTCAGAACAGAAGAAGAAACAAAAGGGAGAGTGGATCTTAAAGATACTCCCCTGGTTGAATGTGATGGTACCTTATGGGTGGATGGTTCATGCTTCAAGCTTCCGAATGGTGGTACGACTGCTGCATATGCTGTCACGATTCTGCACACGATTGTTGAAACTGCACGCATACCACATAATTCAGCCCAAGCAGCAGAATTAATTGCACTCACAAGAGCATGCGTGTTGTCGAAAGGAATGAAAGTGAACATATATACTGACAGTCAGTATGCTTTTGGTGTGGCCCATAGTTTTGGGCGTTTGTGGAAAGAACGTGGGTTCCTGACCTCGCATGGAGCTAAGATTCAGAATGGTCAGTTAGTGAATGATCTCCTTGAGTCACTGACCTTGCCGTTACAAGTCGCGATTGTGAAATGCAGCGCACACAAGAAGGTTACCGATGATGTTGGGCGTGGTAATGCATTTGCTGACGAAACCGCGAAAGAAACAGCAAAAGATGTGACAACCCGAATGTATGTAGCAGGCCCTGCAAGATGGGTTGGTGATGTTGGAATGTGTGAAGACACGATAGAGAGTGTGAAGTCCCTTCAAGCTGAAGCCACAGAGAAAGAATGGAGTATGTGGAAAGAGAGTAAGGGTAAATTAGATAAACGGTTGTTGGATTGATTTGTCAGAACACCGGCGATGGTTGTTACCTGATGCATATGTGCTTCCAGTGGTTACGATGGCGCATGGAATGGCACATAGTGTGAAAGGGATTTGTAAGTTGTTGGCTCCAGTATGGCAGAATGCTGGAATCCCTAAGTGTGCGGAGAATGTGGTCAAAAATTGCATGGTATGTCTGAAATACAATCCTAGTAGGGGAACCCCAACTCCACCTGGTCATTTTGCGCCTCCATCATATCCATTTGAAGTTCTGCAACTAGACTTTATCCACATGGAAAGATGCAACAATTTGAAATATGTACTGGTTGTTGTTTGCGCTTTTTCAAGATGGATAGAAGCATATCCCCTAAAAGACAATACGGCCTTATCCACAGCTAAAGCCCTTGTCAAAGAATTTTTCCCTAGGTTCGGAATGCCGAGGATGGTATGGAGTGATAACGGGAGTGAATTTGTAGGTCGAGTGATGAAGGATGTGTGTGAGGGACTAGGCATTAAGCAGAAGTTCCACGCTGCAAATCACCCCCAATCAGCTGGATTAGTAGAGTGCTACAATGGCACCTTGAAGCTTAAGTTGGCCAAAATTCAGGCGAGCTCCGGTCTTAAATGGCCTGACGCTCTGCCCTTAGCACTCCTATCAACAAGAATGACTGTGCATTCACGAGTGGGACTTAGTCCGTATGAAATTGTGTTTGGCCGTCCAGCCAATGTATGGGGAGTGCCAAGGCCGACAAAATTCAGTGAAATCGAACATCCAGTACTGCTTGATTATCTGTATGAATTGACGGCTAAATTGCGTGTCTTACACCAACAGGTTCACGATACTCTGCCCCAGGCCTCTGAAGCTCCAGGACACCCTATTAATCCTGGAACGTGGGTGCTAATTAAGAATTTTCAACGTACGAAAAATGATGAGCCCCGTTAGATCGGCCCCCACCTAGTCCTGTTATCAACAAGATCAGCGGTTCGAGTGAAAGGGAAAAAGAATTGGATACATGGCATACATTGCAAGAGGATCCCTTTGCCCCTACTGTATGATCGGTGGGTCCAGGAGGGGATCGCTGACTCTGAGGCTGACACTGTGCCTCGTTTTGTGCCTTTTAGCGATGCACGTGTAAAGGGAACGAATACAGAGCAAGAAAGTGACGACGTTCTGCAAGAAGCTACATCGCCATCAATCCGATTGACCACCACAGAGCCTGAACTTTTGTTTCAGGACCAGACCGTACCTGGCAGAAGTCGCTATAATTTGAGGCCAAGAACTATGGACAAATAAAAATTATTTTTCTTTGATATTTTCAAAAGTGCAGCTCTCTCATCTGAAAAACTTTTTGACTTTTTGTTTTTCGAACCACCATCCGGGTTCAGCTGCAGGGTCGCGGTGCCAAGACTTTAGGGTACAAGCCGAAGACGTTAGGTCTACGGTTCTGGTTGGTCTAGGGCGTTCCCTGAACTGACAGGTGTACTCCTTAGCAGAAGATACTCATCCGCCGCGAGCAGCACGATTAGAGGATGGAGTTTTTCAGGATGAAGAAGCCCACCGAGGAAATACATTTCAAGAGCAGAATATGTAAAATAATGAATAGCAAATGTTTTGTAGTATTATGTCTGTTTGTGCTATCTAGCATAATGATGATTTCTGTAGGTTGTGTACTATTGTCCTTCCAAGTGTCATTTGCACCCACTGTACAGCCCACACCTCTTCCTACTGTTTTTCCGCACTCTTTTCACCCTCTGCCAGAACACGAACAAGCTAGACGTGCTGAATTTGCAAACAATTCGTTGATTCAACTCCTACACCAGCACCAACTAGTTATGAATACAACAAACTGCTGGGTGTGTGGTTTGATGCCACACACCATTAATAAGGGTATCCCATATCTAGTACTGCCGTTTAGCTATAATGGTTCATCATGGGCATTCCAGACCATGTTTCTTTTTGCGCTTGAAACCTACTCCCAGCGACCACCGCGTTCCACTAGACTTAACTCGAACAATAAAGCCTTGATGAGAGGAGTTGCAGATATGAGTAGAGCTATCGATGCATATACATCTATTCCCAAGGATGAGTTGCGAGCCTATGTAGGTTGGAACGCGACGGGGTATAGCATCAGTTTGGGCGAAAAACAGTGCAAAAGTTCATCTCCAATTTGGGTTGTACCACACATGGGTCGCCTTTGTTTACAAGGCAATGGTCAAAATCCAAGAGCTCAACTAGGGAAGAGTAACTGTACTGAGACGTACACTTTTCCATCACAGTTTTCCCCTGCGTTTTTAGCTGCCAAGGGTACATACTTTGTCTGTAGTGATCGAGCATATACATGGTTGCCCCCTGATTTCTCGGGCACGTGTTATGTTGCAAATTTGCTACCGCCAACATTTACTGCTGCCTCTGATTATCACAAGACCAGAGTTGTGAGAGGCGTTGTTAGTAAGGAAGATACTGCTGGTCAGGAAGCGGGAGACTTTTTCCTGGGTTTCCTGCCGTTTTGGGGACCAATGGTCAATAGTCGGAACCTGAGACAACTGGCTCGTGTAGTTGAAACCACTGTTAATGTAACGGCCGGTGCCCTTGGTAACTTGACAGCTGAGCTTCAAGCGGATCGCCTCATGACGTTGCAGAACCGTATGGTTCTAGATGTCATACTTGCAGACCGTGGTGGGGTATGCAAGGTTATCCAATCGAGCTGTTGTATTTTCATACCAGATAACGCTCCCACAGTCTACCAGGCCTAGTCCAAACTACATAAGATTTCCGAATCCATTCACGTAGATAAAGGAGATTGGTCACTGATGGGGTGGTTCTGGGGACTGATATCAGCTTGGGGATGGAAGATTCTGATAGTCATTGGGATGATCTTAGCCATTCTTTTCCTGTTCTGTTTATGCATACAGTGTGCTCCTGTAATGTGTAGCCTCTGTGTTACATCATGTGTAAGGAAACCTGTATCAAGGGACGAGCTAAGCAATCGGATGATGCTACAGCAACATCTCCATGACTTTAAGAACATAGACTTGGACTCAGATTAGTATAGTTCTTGCCTATGTAAGGACAAAAGGAGGGTCTGTGGTACTGTAAAATTCGGAACCGTGTAGGTGGCATGGTCCCACCATGCCAATTTTGGTACCAACGGACCGCAAATGAGTAACGCGGTATGTATGAGTGTTTTCGTCATGTTTCACTTCAATTCACCGTGCATACGATACCACATATTGAACCCTTTGGGTTCCATTTTAGAATAGTAGCCATTTTGTGGTTGCCCTCACATAGGCTGCGCAGTAAGGCCCTGCCTAGGCCTGAAAGACACGTACACCTTCTGTGACTTCTCTCTGACCTGTGCAAACTGACTCCGCTGCCTGAGGTCAATCCTGTCCGGCCGGTTCCTTTCCTCGCGGCCTAATGTGATTAGCATCAGGGCTCGACCCATCATAAAGCCCCTGTTCGCACACTATCTCTGACTAAGCTATTTTCACACCTGACTCTGTTTCCTACTTTATGGCTTGTTTTACGAGCAGGAGGTTCCCGTTTTATTGGGGTCCGCTGTTATCTGATGAGGGTTCTGAGCCTTGCTGGGTACAATGACTGCATGCTTAATGAACTGAAATGTGGGATTGTCATTATGGCTCTGCTGTTCCTTTGAAACGAAAATATGTGAATGACCACTTGTAAAATAGGGGCGGTGTTGCCCAGAAGCGTAATATTCTGTATATAAGAAAAGACTGTTTTTTGGTTCGGGAGCAGTCTCCTCAGAACATACATCGTGTTGTACTTCTCGGATACCTGTGATTGGTCTGCAGCCAATAAATACGATCTTTGATTTCACCTAGAAGACTCTGTGTTTCTGTGGGTCTGAAACAGGAAGAATCCGAAGTCTTAGGGTGTGTTCCCCTGCACCGCTGGGTTCTAAAAACCCAGTACTTCAACAGTTGGGGCGGCATTTGTCTCAAGAGACAAAGAAAAAAAAAATGGAAAGGGGTGTATCTTAACATAATTCCTTTGTTGATAGATGAGGCAGACAGGGAAGAAGATAGGAAAAGCAAAGAGTGGTTGCTGCTCCGAGAATGGGCGAGTGTGGCCATGAAATACAGAGCTGAGGAAAATTTGGTAAATTGGGTGCAGGCATTCACCATTTACACGGCAATTATGCTAGAAAGTTTCCCGGAAATGGAGTCAGAAATGGCGTGCTACCAAAACAGAATAACAGTAGTGCAGGCCTCCCAGGTGGGTGATGGGTGGAAGCAATATGATATAGAATTTAGAAGGGCAAAGGCCCACGATCCAACCCTAAGGTGGAATCAGACAAACATGTTCATCCATTTGAGGCATTTGGTGCAAGGCCAGACAGAGGGCCATAGGGGGTCAGTGCCAGAGAATGGTAGGTTTCAGCCCTTTCGCGCAGGCCCCTCAGGTTATGCGGGGGGCGCCGCAGGGAGGACGGGAAATGCAGGCAAAAAAGGGGTGTGTTTTGATTTCAATAAAAAGACCTGCAACAGGGCTCCCGGCACGTGTAGGTTCAAACATAATTGTGGCTTCTGTGGAAACGCATCCCACCCAGAGTCCAAGTGTCTCAAAGTCCAGGGAGAGGGGTGCCAGAAAGCAGGATTGAAGGAATTCCACTGGAATTAGCCAGCTCCCCCGTAAACATTGCCGCCATGATACCTTGGTTAAACATTTACAAATGCCCAGAAGCTGCACGAATTATCAGAGAGGGGTTCCTGACTGGTTTTAGGATACCGGCGCAGGGTTACAAAGGGGTGGCGTACTGCAAATCAGATATCAGTTAGGGAAAATGGTACTATTGCAGTGCAAAACATTGAGAAAGAGATCAGACTGGGGAGGGTAGCCGGCCCATTTGATAGCTTCCCAATGACTGATTTTGTATGTTCACCCCTGGGAGTGGTGCCCAAGAAAGTGCAAGGTGAATTCCGCCTAATACACAATCTGTCAGCACCACGGGGGAAGCATTGTGTAGCGTAAAATATGCATCTTTTGACCAAGTGGTAGATATGCTGAGGCATTTAGGGCAGGGTGCATTGCTAGTAAAATGTGACGAATCCGCTTTCCGTTTGTTGCCTGTGCACCTGTTGGACTTTCACCTGCTGGGTTTCCAATTTCAAGGACAGTACTATGTGGATAAATGCATGCCAATGGGTTGCTCAGTGTCTTGTGCCTATTTTGAGAAATTTTGCTCATTCTTGAAATGGGCTTTCAGGCATGGCTCGGGTCACCAACGGGTGTTGCATTATCGGGATGACTTTCATTTCCTGGGGGCACCGGAATCAGAGTGCGGTGATGCATTGACAGGTTTCTGCCCTCTCATGCAAGTGTTCGGGGTGCCATTGGCACCTGGCAAAACGGTGGGCCTTAGCACAAAGATAGAATTCCTAGGCATCGAGTTGTATTCCGTCCAAGGGGTGTCCAGGTTACCTGAGGAGAAGGTTGAGGCTTTCGGGGCAATGCTACAGCAGTGTTTAGCAAGGGAGAAGGTGACTCCGCATCAGCTACAACAAGTGGTGGGTCAATTGAATTTTGCACTTCGCATAATTCCCATGGCATGCCCATTTTCCCGCACCATCGCTCATGCCATGTCCGGCCTCAGAGAAAAGCACCGCCACACTAGGCTATCCAGTGAGGTCAAGCAGGACATGCTCATTTGGAAGGCATTTCTGCACGATTTCAATGGTAGAGTGGTGTGGCCTAGCCCACCGAGAACCAGCCCTGAATTGGGTCTGATGACAGACGCGGCAGGCAGTGAGGGTTTCGGTGCCATTTTGGGGTCTGCTTGGGTGGCACAAAGGTGGCCAGGGTGGTGGAGAGGTACAGGTCTCACAAGTAACATTAGCTTTCTGGAGCTCTTCTCCATACTGGTGGCCTTGGCGGTGTGCCTGAGCAATTGAAAGATCAATCTGTGATATTTTGGTCAGACAACATGGCTGTGGTGGAATGCATTAACAACCAAGCAGCCAAGTGCAGCTTGATACTGAGACTGTTAAAAGAGACCGAGTTGCAATGTATGAGGTTGAATATACTGTTTAGAGCTAAACACGTACCAGGTGTATTAAATCATGCGGCGGATGCATTGTCTCGTTTTAAAATGCAGGCTTTCAAGTCCCACCTCCCAGAGGCAGCACTACACCCAGCACCTTTCCCCGAACTACTTTGGCAGCTTGGTGCCCCCAGTTATCGGACCTCGTAGCAGCCAGCCGAACGCAAAGGACCTGGAGAACGTATGAAGGGGCGTTTTGGTCTTTTTGTCAGTTTTTGGGGGACAGTTGGGATCAGGAATGGCATGACCCGTGTGCGGTGGTCACTTATCTCGGTTTCTTGAGGGAGGAAGGGCGCACAGTAGCGGCAGGTAGACGCCACATCACGGCCATATCCTTTTTTGCACAAGCAAGAGGAATGAAGGATCCCACAAGGAATTTCCTGGTGCGCCAGGCTTTGAAGGGGTGGCAACAGCTGCAAGGGGCACTGCCAGATGGGCGGAGGCCAATAGGTCTGAGCAGATTAGCTAAGTTACTGGTCACTTTGCACCAAGTGTGTATTTCCCCTGGAGAGGTTCAGCTGTTCCAGGTGGCTTTCTGTCTGGCGTTTTACGGCGCCTTCCGGGTGGGGGAACTGTTATCAAGAAACAAGGCAGACTGGCAAGGGGGTCTACAGGTAGAGAATGTCAAGTTGAGTGGGGATTCCATATGGATCACGTTGCCCAGGGCTAAGATGGATCAGAGAGGAAGGGGCGAGAGCATAGTACTTCACAGGGCAAATGATAGCACCTGCTGCTTCGTGGCTAGCCTAGAGATTTTTCTGGCACAGTGGCCGTCGGCCGCCTCAGGGCCACTCCTAATACATCAGGACAGGTCACCCCTCACTATTTTTCAATTCAAAAGAGTCATGGCTTTGGCCATGCAAAGCGCTGGCTTAGATCCCGCTAATTTTGGGACTCATTCCTTTAGGATTGGAGCAGCCACGCAGGCAGTGGCCCTGGGTCTAGGGGGGGAGCAAGTAAAAAGGATCGGCAGGTGGTCCTCCAATTGCTATAAACGCTACGTACGGCTGCACATGCTATAATATAGCTACACCATCACGTTTGGTTCCTCTTGGGCGTCAGGTTACATGCGTGTTTTCATTCTGTGACTTGGGGGAGAAATCTGCGTCTATCCGCACTCATGACAAGAAGAAGTCACAGGGTTACTCGGGCAGACGTCAGTCAACAGTGCAGGAACGAATGGCTCAGGTCATGGCCCACGTTTACTTGGGGTGCCCGCAACAACAAAGTGTGGCTTATTGGCCACTCCTATGTGCGTCGTTTACAAACTTATTTTTCAGATGTTCACAAGGCAAGAGCGCGGAAGTTGGGTGCTAAGCTAAGCTTTTATGGGCAGGGTGGATTGTGCGTGGGACAATTCAGGGACCTGGTGAACCGCGCTTTAATACAAAGTAAGGGACCACCAGCGATCTGGATCCTGCCCCTCGGGGGCAACGACTTAGCGCGCATAGGGCGACGACGGTTAGTTGAGGAGCTACTTAGTGAAGTGGGGTGGTTGGCAAGACAGTGCTCCGAGGCAATCATAGCCTGGTCTCACATGATCCCAAGGTTCCACTGGAGGGGGGGGAAATCAGTCCAGGCGTTGAACCATGCAGTGAAGCGGGTCAAAATTTGATAAACTTTTCAGGACGGACAAATTGAAATCCATAGGACATGGGTATATTCGAGGTGAGCAGTTTTTCTGTTCAACTCTCATCCAGGGGGAATGGGGCGTTTATGGAAGACATTTTTTCATGGCTGGAGACCACGGGCTTCAGGACATGACCTCCTAGCTAGCTCAGGGGGAGGCCAGATAATCGGCAACTATGCAGGCCTGTGGCAGTAAGGTCCTGATTGGTAAGCCTAGTATTTGGCCCTGAGCTGCCAGCATCATGTAAATCCAGGGGCAGTGACAGCCGGTCTGTAGGCTGTCGGTGTGCGGGGGCCAGGAGAGTTACTCTTTCCAGTAGGCCTGTGGCCACACTCGCACGCGCAGGCGCATCAGGGCGCAAGTACGTAGAACTGCCGCCCCTGTTAGGGAGGTTAAGGCGCTGGGCGTAGGGGGGGGGGGGGGCCCAGGGGAAAGTATCCGTCCGATCAGCTGTACCCCCTATGCAAGCCTCCTCCGGTAGAGTAGTACCATTAGCAAACTCTAGGGGGGCCCGTCATTGACCTTGCCGTAGGCTCCAGAGGGGACACACAGAAAGTAACATATATGCATTGTTAGATTACGTTAGGAACTGAGTTTGTATTAGAACTTGTTAAGGTTAGACAAATGAAAGTATGTATCTATCAATGTATCTGGACTTTCTGCGTAAAATGTAACAATGTAATTTAATAATTGTTTTGTATGTAATAAATATGGCCAGGGGGTCACTACCCTTAATCCAAAAACTTAGTGTGGTTTGAAATGCTTGCATGTGGGAGGGAACACCTTCCCAGACAAGGTATATCAAGGATTTCTAATCCAAGAAGGGGACTTGGGCAGTACCAGACCATATGGGCAAGGCGAACGCTGCATAGAGGGCGCCGCCATTATGGCGGTCCGGTCAGCCCCTGAGAAGGGAGGGGCAGGGGTTGCGCGCCACTGGATGACTCGGCCCTGCCCCACCTCCTCAACAAACCTATTCTGATGCGTTTAATTTGGCCGGGGGCGTGAACCGGAAGCACTTCAGGTGTTTCCGGTTCTCGCGTTCGGCCAACGTCAGGGGGCAGGCAGGTTTAGATCGGCCTGCCCCCAGCAACCTTTAAAAAGGGGCAGCGGGAGCAAGAGTAGTCTCTTGTCTTCTCCCGCTGCACCTAGGTGTACCCGGGCCACCAGCAGCCCCTTAAACTTGTTTTCCCACCCTCCATCCCCTAAGGCAGGTAGCAGTTGAAGGTGCAGTGGGGGGGGGGTAGGTGTTTTGATACAAAAAATAGAGGTAATGGGTGGTGTAAGGATAGTAGGAATTTATTGATGTACTTTCATTTTCAGGTATATCTACAAAAAACTGTGGTATGCTGTCGAGTTCAGTGCAATGTCATGTTTTACGTAAATAATGTTGACAATCAGTTTGCAGTAGCATGGCGTAGCTATTACTACTTCATGTAATAAATGTCGTATTTTAGTGTGTCCTCGGTCAGGCGGTAAGGTCATGATTGGTAAGCCTAGTATTCGGCCCTGAGTGGCCAGCATCATGTAAATCTAGGGGCAGTGACAGCCGGTCTGTCGGCTGTCTGTGTGCGGGGGCCAGGAGAGTTACTCTTTCCAGTAGGCCTGTGGCCACCCTCGCACGTGCATGCGCATCAGGGCGCAAGTACATAGAACTGCCGCGCCTGTTGGGGAGGTTAAGGCTCTGGGTGTAGGGGGGGCCTGGGCGAAAGTATCCGTCCGATCAGCTGTACCCCCTACGCAAGCCTCCTCCGGTAGAGTAGTACCCTTAGCAAACTCTAGGGGGGTCCGTCATTGACCTTGCCATAGGCTCTAGAGGGGACACGCAGAAAGTAACATATATGCATTGTTAGATTACGTTAGGAACTGAGTTTGTATTAGAACTTGTTAAGGTTAGACAAATGAAATTATGTATCTATCAATGTATCTGGACTTTCTGCGTAAAATGTAACAATGTAATTTAATAATTGTTTTGTATGTCATAAATACGGCCAGGGGGTCACTCCCCTTAATCCAAAAACTTAGTGTGGTTTGAAATGCTTGCATGTGGGAGGGAACACCTTCCCAGACAAGGTATATCAAGGATTTCTAATCCAAGAAGGAGACTTAGGCAGTACCAGGCCATATGAGCGTCTTGGCAAGACTTCTATGCTTTAAACTTACTGCATCACTCTCAATAGAGATGATCTACATTTCATGGTATATTAGCGAAACTTCTGGAACTATTAAAGTATCAGCACTTTTGAACAGAGTTGCTATACTTTTGTGCTAAACTGAACGTTGTTTACAGTCTCAGGAGAGACCAGTATTTGAATGGGCGTGGAGTGTAGATTTATCCCGTACTCTGGTTTCCCGTTGCTTATACTGATTACTTCAAGTGCTGTGAACAAAAATAAACACATATACCGATCATGTGGTTGTATCCTGGAGCGATATATAGATATATGCTGTAAGCGGGTGCTGGAGTTCCTCCTAATACTCAGAGGTTGTCTGCAACATGTGTGTCCGCGCCAAACATCAAAGCCGAGCCCTGCCTTTGTAAAGAAAGAAGACGGCACTCCAGTCGGCTGCGTTACCGTACTCTCCTAATTGACAAGAGGAGAATAAATGAGTTTTGGTTGCCTTGTGCAACCGTGCTCCCTAACACATGCCATTTTGGACATACTAATGTTTCCTCTGAAATCACCAGTGCAATAACAAAGTTTAAAAGGATTATACCCCAAGAGGTTTCCACCGGCTCCCTCTTGTAACCTTACAATTCATATAGCGAAGAAACTACAAATTATAATGTAATTAAATAACAGTGCAATTGCAAATCAAATTTTGGAGAAAGGACTCGTATACATAACACCCTCATGTATTGGAATGCGTGTCTCCCTTCCGAGCATATTGAATTGGGCCTCATGGGCGTAACCCCTTGAGTACAAGCTCGCGTCCAAATCACATCAAAACATAATTGTACAACAAAAATTAAATTAAAACAGTGGTAAAGTGCAAGTTTTCCTTGTATAAATTGTGATCCCTTATGAGTGGCATATTTGATTTACTGGTATGTCCCTAGTAGAGTGCACTGTGTGTGCCTAGGGCCTGTAAATCAAATTATGCTAGTGGGCCTGCAACACTGGTTGTGCCACCTACTTAAGTAGCCCTTTAATCATGTATCAGACTTGCTGCTGCAGTGTCTGTATGTACAGTTTTAATCAGCCATGTCATTCTGGCAAGTGCACCCACTTGCCAGGCCCAAACCTTCCCTTTTATTGCATGTTAAGCCCAAGTTAGCCCCATGGGCAGGGTGCATTATATTTGAAAGGTAGGACATGTACTGGTGTGTTTTACTTGTCCTGAAAGTAAAAATACGAAATTGGCAGTATTTCTCTCTTGCAAGGACCATCTCTCCTATAGGCTATCATTGGAGTTGCCTTGTAGCCTCTTACAATTGCAACTTTTCAATTGGGAAGAGAGATTTGGAGTTTAGGGTCCCTGAACCCGTAATTTAAAAATACGTATTTTAGTGAAGTTCATTTTTAAATTAGGTGTTTAAAATCGCCACTTTTAGAAAGTCTATGCTGGGGTGACGTAGTGAGCAAAAAAAAAATCAATGGATTTGACCCAAATGTCTTGTCTTGGGGTGAATGTTTGATTCGTTCAGCATTCTGTCCATCATTTGTTGCTGCAGTACTTTTCGCCCGAAGTGGGATGGATATGCCCAGATGTGGGTCCCTAGCTCGCTGTGCCACTGGATTCAAGCTAGCCTGGCTGAGGAGTGTTACCCTGAAACCAGTCCCAGGATGCTTGTTTCCGGTCCTGCAAGGACCTGGCTTGGCAGCTCAGGCTAGACTGTTTCCATGAGGAGCAGGGTCAAGACTGATTTGCATATGGCTGGGTCTAAACTGGGGTGGTGTAGTGAGAAAAAGAACAATGGATTTAACCCAGATCTCTTGACATTGGGTTGAATGTTTGATTTATTCAGTGTTCCGTCCATAATTTGTTGCTACAGTACTTTTAGAAAGTTGCCATTTTCTTGCTTTACCATCCTGTGCCTCTACCTGCCTGTGGAGTACATGTCTGGTTTAGACTGATACTTTGGGCTGTATATACATTCACTCTTGACAGTCACACAAAGGGAGCTGAGGTGTGCCCTGCGTATCCTTATGGCCCATCACCAGGCTGATGGATTTTTCTGGGCTAGAGGGGTGGGAGGAGTTGTCTCTGAATAGAGCTGTGTCTGTCCTCACACAAAGCGGTCGCCAACCCCTGTAGTGTGTCTGGAGCCATGTCCGGGAAAGGCAGGGTTTTGTGCACTACAAAAACTTTCCTTTGAAGTTTGCCTAATTCAAAGGCAGAAACTGGTATAAGCACTGGAGCTGTGACACCATAACCTCAGAACACTTCTGGACTAAGAGGAAATTCTGTGAAGAAGAGCTGGAGAAACTAGGAGGAAATTGCCACTCTGCTTTTTGCTGTTGTGCCGGCCTACTGCTTGCTGCTTCTGTTTTGGGCAGTGAAAGGACTGGGCTTTGCTTTTCGTATCCTGCTTGCCAAAGTTCTCCAAGGGCTTGTGTGTGTGCTTGCCTCCTCTAAGAAGTCTCGACCATCAAAGGCTTCCTCTGCTGGGTGTTTTGACTTGCCAAGTGTTGCCAGTTCCAGTTCTGTGCCCTTGGAGGTGGATTTGCTGCAAAGAACTGAAGAAAATCCACACATCGACCTCCAGTGTCTGTTTTTCCTGATGCAGCAGTGCTGTGCAGTTGAAAGATTGCAGCAGCCTGGGTCCCGAGCACTATGTCACTGACGTCCATATCACCCACTCTGACACAGGCCCTGCTGCGCAGCCGAAGAAATCCACGCTTCACCTTCTCGCGGCTGGATAATCGGCACAGCTCCTACTTCACCGCCACCTTGACCCAGTGCGTCTGGATATTCAACACATAAAACCTGTGCTCCTACTTCTTCGTTGATGTTGCCCAGCAGTAAGGAACCGAGGTCGCATCTCCTGAAATCATTGCTTGCCTCCCCTGGGAGTAAGGAACAGAAGTATTGCTTAGTTTTTCAGGTGCCTCACTTCCCCTGCGCTTGTTTTTCTCTTTGATTTGGACAACTCCCAGGTACTTTGTGATAAGTGACGCAGCCATAGTTACCTATTGACTGAACTATTTTGAACCATTTAAAAGTGATCTCTTTACTTGTGTATGTCCCAGGAATGACTGTATCAGGGGAATATCAACACAGCTTCTGCCATTTGTTTTCATACATAGTCGCCAAGGTTCTTCGTCCAAAATTGGGCGTGTTGTGGTGTGGCTGAGGGAAGGGTGTTTAGTAGATGGGAGTAAAGGTCCAAAATTAGATCTCTGGTTTCCCCTGCCTGCCGTACCAATTTCTCAATAAATGGGAGCTCTCTGGTGGCTGCTTGACGGACTTCCAGTTGTAGGGCCCAGTGTTTCAATTGAGTGTAGGGGTATCTTTTGGTCCCCTCCCCTCCAAGGATCAAAAAGTCCCGATGTAAAGGCTGGGGAAAAGGCAGGATTTAAATGAATTGGGGTGTATGGAAAAGGAGAGGTTTAGCCAGGCAATCGGTCAACAGTATCCCACACTTTAAGAGTCGTACGAATAGACATGCTCAGATGAGCGTTAAGTGGACGATTGGGTCGTGGCTTCCAGAGGAAATCCCAGATATAGCGACCCACCGTGACTTCCCTATCCATATGGTGCCAGTGCTTGTCAGATTCTCCCTGGGGCCATTCTGCTATAACCCTCAGCTGTGCTTCTTTGAAAATATAAATAAAAATCTGTCAGGGAGAGGCCTCCTTTCTCCTTTTAGGAGTCATTTATTTATAGGGTTGTGACGCTCTGCGATTTGGCCTGATGAAAGGTAGGGCCAAAGAACGGAGCTCCTAGAAGAATTCTCTGGGCACGTCGATAGGCAAGCCTTGGTAGAATGTGTGGCAGCACTGTCATTTTGATGGCTTTAATACGCCCGAGCCATGAAAGGTACATGGGAGCCCAGTGTTAAAATCTAGTTGAAGCTGACGAAGAAACAGGAGAAAATTTGGCTCTATAAAGGTCTGAGGTCTTGGGGGTGAGTTTGAGCCCTAAATAGGTTGTCTTTTTCCATCCACTGAAAAGGGGATGTGGACACCAGTTGCTCCATTTCGTGTGGGGAAAGGGTCAGGTTTTGAAGAAAAAACTTATGTAAGTTTATGCAGTATCCTGCCACCTTCTTGTGGATAGCCAATTCTGTTTGAAGAGCATTTAAGGAGGTGGAGGGTGCAGTGAGGGAGATCAGTATATCGTCTGCAGTGAGATCGTGTTAGGCCTGTCAGCCCTAGGGTGGTCTTTCCCTGTGTTTTTGCCCTTGCCTAATTTTTTCAACCCTCTTTTTCGTTGGCCTTAGGTCTCAGAGCGCCTTCCCATTGCTAATCAATGCTAAGGTGCAGGTGCTCTCTTCTCCCAACATGGCTGCCACAGGCTACTGCGGAGTGGTCTTTTTAGTAGCACCCTAGTTGCCAGGAGCTGGCTGGGAACCTAAACATTGTTGCCACACCAGCCCGCCTTTTTCTCCCCTAGTTAGACTAGGGAAGCTCCTGGAACCTTCTAGAATAAGAGCAGGGTCTGCTTTTGCCGCCTTAGAGAGTGGTCACCTGACCTGGGCATACTTAAGGAAAGGAGAGAAACTTTTTAGTCAGTTGGGGCGACGCTGACCTGGGGGAACCTACGCAGGAGACTTAGGCGGTAGGACCTAGTCAGGGACCTATACCACTGGGAGTGACAGGGCTTAGGTGCTGCTTTCCAAGCTGCGTGAGGAACACTGGACTAGCCTACTGATCTGGCCCGGCGGGAGGGGAACCCAGGGACGACCTGCAGAGACTGACTAACCTACCCACAGCCACCAACTCAGACAACCCCCCCCCCCCCTCAAGAAACCAACCACTAAGGGCGCAGGAACCAGCAAGCGCCGAAGATCTCCTAAAGTTACCTCAGGACTGCTGGGGGATCAACCAGGTATTAGCGCTGTCACCCCAGCGCTCCCTGACTCCACCTGGGACCCCCCTTCACTGAACTGCCACTGTTGTGTGGCCTGCCCTACTCCGGCCTGCACTGCCCTGAGCTGCTGCGCTCCCCCGCTGGGCTTAGGGGAGCGCTGGGCACCAGTGAAATTGCCCCCCTGCACTGCTTTGCCACCGTCATGTGTGTGGCCTGCCTGGCTCACCTGGGGCGCTGTAGGCAAGCTCACCGCTGCAGCCCGGCTCCGCCGTCATCTCCAGGGCCCCCAAGGGTGTGAGGGGCCCCACCATCGCCGTCGCGACCGGGGTGCCCCCGTCGTGGGCACAGTGTTTTGTTGCCCCCTACAACGGCCCTTGGTGAGGAGAGGGCCGCCGGAATTACACGTAAGCCGCGCTAGGCCCTGAGGCCGGGACCCGCATCACATGACGGGGGCGGTCTCCTGAACGCCGCCCCCGCTGCTCTCCTATTGGCTTTGGAGGCCGCGCCCCCGCAGGCTGCGCTGCCGTTGGCGGCTGCGGGCATGCCTCCCGCGAGGCCTACCACCACCTGGCCCCAGGAGCCATTGGAGGGGCCGGGACCGGCACCTCAACAGTGCGGGGCTCCCCGGCCGTCCCCAAGACCTGCCAGAGGCCCCACAACGCTTTGCTCCCTGCGCGGCCCCTCGGAGCCCTGCTTGTCACCGCAGGCCTCCCCCGAAACCCCCTCTCAGCCCGGACCTCGCCGGACAGCGCATTCGACTGGCGGAAGGGGCTCCCAGGAGAGCGAGCCCCCGCCCTGCTGAGAATCGCCGCAAGGGCCCGGAGGAGGCCGAAGATTCAGGTAACCCCCCGGGGAGGAGGGCGGAAGGCCGGAGAGAGGCCCTGAGCTCGCCCCTCCCCCGGGGTAGACTATTGTTGGGCCCTGTTGGCCCCCACTTGCCCCAGGTAGGGGGAATAATCCGCCCAAGGCCCCATTGACTTCCGCTTATGAAGGGCCGTTTTGGCCTAAGGATATTGCTAATAATCCTCCGAGGAGGGAAATGTTCACCCCTGCCTGCCAGATGGCTTTATTTCTCTCATGAAAGGCCATGTTTTGCGCTCTAATTAAATGCCATATTTAGCGCTCTAATTAAATGCCATGTTTAGCGCTCTCATTGAATGCCATGTTTAGCGCTCTAATTAAATGCCATGTTTAGCGCTCTCATTGAATGCCATGTTTAGCGCTCTAATGAAATGATCTAATGAAATGCCGTGTTTCTTCCCAGTGAAATGCCCTAATGAAAGGCCAGGTTTACTTCTAGTGAAATGCTTTGATGAATACCGGGATTGTTGATTACCCTGACTCTGACCTAGATAAAAGCTATTTGATTTTTACTCAAACTCACTGGTGTGGTGTCAGTCATTGCGTGCGTTTCCTGTCTCAGTGGATGTGTGTGCTGTATGGTCACTTTACACTTAAGCATCTGGGTGCCTACCTGCTCGCGCCAACTACCCCCAGGGGGACTGGTGACCCCAGTTCCTACACCCTGAATCTCCTGTGTCGCCCTAATAGTCTCAGCTAAAGGTTCTATGCTAAGTAGTGCAAATAAAAGTGGTGAGCGTGGGCATCCCGTTTGGGTACCATGACTTAAACCAAAAAAGTTCCAACCCACTCCATTCACCACTACTCGTGAAAGAGAATTTACATAGCATGCTCTGACCATATCGATCAATTTGTCATGGAAGCCACATTTATGGTGGGTTTGGAAAAGTAAGGACCAGTCCACCCAGTCAAGGGGTTTCTCAGTGTCAAGCGCTAGTAGGCGAGCTGGAATTTGCTTCTTAGTAGCATTTTCGACCAGGTGAATGATACACCTCAAGTTGTCGTGTGTCTGTCGCTTTCGAATAAAGCCCGATTAGTCTGGGTGGATCAGCTCGGGGAGAATCTGTTTTAATCATGTGGCCAAAATCTCAGTGTAGGAAGGTGGACATCTGACTATGGTTACCCCCAGCTTTTTGCCTAGTGTCTAGCTGGTTTTTCGACTTAGTTGGCCTGAGATCCTGCCATTCAGGGTCTCAGGCTGTCTGCTCTCTTTAAAATAGACTCCATGTACCCTAGGTACATACACAATTGGTAAGGATCACCTTATTGGACCCTGTACAGTGTACCCTAGGGACCCAGGGCATAGGTGTACCCTAGGCCTCCCAGGGGCTGCAGCATGTATTATGCCACCCCTGGTCTGGCCTTCCAATCAGACACAACTGGCTGATCACTCAGCTGGGGCAAGGTCGTGTAATCACCCCTTGCTTAGATATAGTATACCTATATCTACCCTTAAAATAGACACATGTGTACCTATCAGCCACTCCTATGGCAGGCCTTAACAATCCTGGAGGCAGAGTGCTTGGTAACATGTGAGATGGTGCTCTAGCATGAGCTGAGCCTGTCTGCAGCTTTCGGAACCATGTTATTATAGCTGTTCTATGATATAGCCTACCATATACCTTAAAGTGCCTTATAATCTTAAACGGTTATGGTAACTATGGTTTGGCTTTATCAAAACATGTTGTGTAAGGTGTCTAACACTTTGGAATAATACCCCCATACCATTTCTGGTGATGAGGATATTATTCCCTCCTAGAGGGAGAGACATGTTAAAATCCTACTTTGCTGTTTAACTCTAACCAAAGCCTCAGCATCACAAAATGGATGCTGCTGCCACAGACACGAGTCTGACCTCCTGCTGCTGGGAGTGATCCCGGCCAGGGAGGCTTGGACAATAGGTTTCCTGCTTGGGGAGCTGCTAGCACCTCCCCAGACAGACTTTAGTGTATTGGGGTAGGGAGGGCTGAAAGGAATGAGACCTGCCTGGGGCACACAAGGTGTCCCATGCATAGTCCAGTTCAAACCGGTGCTGGGGCACACCAGCCCCAGTCCTGGCGCGAAACTGGACAAAGGGAAGGGGGTGTAACCACCCCCTCCCAGGTCCCACCCATAAGGCGTGACCTAGCAGGCAACCCAGCCCCCCAGATTAGTATAAGAGTGGTAGCTGGGCCCCAGGAGATTACATTATCCTGAACCTGCAACTTGAACAGAAACTCTGGACCTTCGACGAAAGAAGAAGACTGAAGAATCTCCCTTGTGGCCAAGGAGTGGCTACCCTGTGCAAACAGGCACCATCAAGAGACTACCCCTTGCTTTGCTAAAGTTATACGAGTGACCGACTGCAGAGCCCGACCAGAGCCTTGACTTCCAGACTTCTCCGACCCTGAGCCACATCCACAGCCGAGCTAAGATCCGTGGAGGCAACGAGAGACGTGGGACAGGCTACCTGGGAAAAGTGGCGAGTATCTTCCAGCGCAGCTTCTGAGGTACCCTCGAAGTTGTGCACTGGGGATTGAGAAGCCCCAACCCCAAGCACCATCTGCACCGAAGATCAGCCCCCCACACTCCACGAGTCCTGCATGGGGCCCTTCTGCATTTTCCTGCTTGCGGCGTCTGTCCGGTTGCTTGCCCGTTGGCTAGCGGCCTTTGTGACGACACACCTTGAAATCTTCACCGCTGGTTTGGCTCCTCCAGACTGGCTCCCGCTTCTTTGCAAAAGAGAATCATCCCAGACCTTCCTGGTCTGCACCAGAAGCAAGTCCTCCGTTCTTCGTGGGTTCCGCTTGCCAAGGCTTGGTGAGTCCTAGTTCGACTTTGACGCCGCCGACAGCAAGAGCCTTCGTGGGACAACTCGCCTCCTGGTCCTGGTCGTCCTCGACATCTCCTGGTACCCGTGGCTGCAGCGACAAGCTTCACTCTTCACCTGCAATCTTCACGACATCGCCTGGTTCCTTCCTGGTTCCACGTGGTCACTGGCTAGTGACCTTGACTCTGTCCCTTCTGCTTGCAGGTACCCTTCCTTCTTGATCCCGGTCTTGGGATCCACCGGACACTCTTCACTGACTGCCTGTCAGCAACTTTCCTTCAGGCATCCATAGAAGTCCACGACGAAACCCGACGCAAGTTCACACCTATGCACCCGCAGCCCGTGGGCTAGGTAACTTGGGTACTTCGGTGCTCACGAGGGTAGTGACTATTCTAGGGTCTAGTTTACGAGTCTCGACTTTCTAGCTACTCCAGAAGTGTCCTAAAACTGCTTATTTCTAACTGCTAGTGATTCTATCGACTTTTTCGCATTCCGCGTGAGTGTTTCCACTCTGCACCTGAATCCCGTGGGCCTCCCACTTCCTAACTGTTGGTAGTGTAGTGTAGCCCCAGCGATTCCCAAGGCCTAGGCCTGTTCTATTTCCGTGACAGTGGTCCTTATACCACTTCTTTAGTATATGGTTTGCGTGGCCCCTAGGGCCTAACTGTATTACTTACCTGTGTGACTTAATGTATGCTTAAATAAGACTGTGTTGTACTTACTTCGAATCTCAAAGAGTGCTGAGGGTTTGACTAGAATAAATACACTTTATTTTATATATATATATATATATATGTTGTGGTGTCCTTTCATTTGGTATTCAAGGGAATATATATGGTATCACAGCTGGCTTCACATGCCATTCAGAGTTTAGCCTAAGACTGCTCTTGTCCATGCTACCACTAGGATAGCTGGTCTATAAGGTTGACTTTACAACCAATCACCATAAGGGTTGTTTGGACTGATATAAGGTGTACACTAGAACTAGTGACATCATACATCAGGCCAACTTCTCACACTCAGTATAGCTTTTCACATTTAAATTACATAAGGCTATAGGCTTGTAGGATGCAAACTACTGTGGGTCCTTTCCCAGTTTGGGAATAATAGATAGGAGTGCTTCACCCATTGAAGGAGTGGCCATCTTCTTAGTTGCCATTTGATTAAAGAGGAGTGCAAGATCTGGTGTGAGCTCTGCCCTCAAAGTCTTATAAAATAGTGCAGTGAATCTGTCCGGTCCGGTGGATTTCAGCTACTTCAGGGTGGATATCGCCAGCTGGATCTCCTACTAACTGTGGGGTTGCTCCACTCCTCATGCTGGGCTGCAGACACTTAGCAAATATATTCCTGCTAAGTATTCTTTTTGGGCTTCCTCACAGGGCAGTCCAGAAGTATAGAGGGTTTTTTAAAAAAACATGAGAAACCTGGGCTTTAGCATGTCCAGAGGTCACAAACTCCCTCGTCTCTGTATAGATTTGGTTAATATATTCTTTATCGTGCTTTACTCTGAGTTGGCGTGCTAGATGGGTGCCCACTTCATTTCCCTGATCCCATGTTAGATATTTAAGACTCAGTAGGGTGTATTCAGCTCTATTATTATAGATGCCGTTTAATACCCACACCCGCCTTTTTCAAGGAAGTGACGTTTCTCTTTAGTGTCAATGTTGGTGTTTCTGTATGTGTTTTTGTAGATCGAAGTTCTGCTTCAAGAGCTCATCTGTCCAGAGTTTTTTTTGCTTGGTCAGGGCCGATGAAAGAGCGATGCATTTTCCTCCGACAACCTTAAAAGTGACCCAGGTGGTGGAAAAATTAGTGTCTTGACGTTTATTTAGTTGAAAGTATTTCCTAATTATTTTGCGTAGCTCGTCTCTAAAGAGAAGGTCTCTAGTAAAGGACGCAGGAAAAACAAGCATTGGCATAGCCAATAGGTGTCGCTTTTGGGACCTTATAAGTATTTAGTTTTGCAGCACAATATCCTTGGTGCAACAACATCAGCTGTACCTTATAAGTGTTTAGCCATGCAACAGTTGATGTTGCTGCACCAAGGATATTGTGCTGGATTAACTAAACACTTAATGTCCCAAAGGCGAGACCTATTGGCTATGCCAATGCTTGTTTAGCGATGTTGTGCAGCATGGATAAAGAGGAAACCCCCCCCCATTAAAAAAAAAAAAGAAATGATGCTATTGGGCAGTCACAGCAGCTGTGTCATTTTGTAGGTAAAAGCACAACACATGAACGCACCTACAGTTTCCTTTTTTTTTTATTTACTGATCCAAGTTGTACTGGTAAATAAAGCAGTGCCAAAGCTTTTTTTTTTTAATTTTGTTTTTTTTTTAAGGCGGGTGGAGGGAAATAACAAAAGCAGGGCTCAGAAGCAACACGGAGAGTACTAGTGCGGGAAAGATTACAGAGGAGCGAGAGAGAAAGAGAGAGAGCCAGAGAGAGAGCCAGAGAGAGAGCGTGTGTGGTTGTGTGTGGTTGTGGTTGTGTGTGTGGTTGTGTGTGTGTGTGTGGGGGGGGTGTGTGTGTGGTTGGGTGTGGTTGTGTGTTGTGGTTGTGTGGTTGTGTGTGTGGTTGTGTATGTGTGGTTTGAGGTCTGCTCGTGTCTTGCGATTTACTGTGACGTCATGACTGGATGGCCCATTTAATAAGTCCAGGCAAAGCTTAGAGAGAAGACTGCAGTACAGCACACCAGGCAGCTGTAATGCAAGATGCATTGCAGCTTGGACAATTTACTTTAAACAATGGGCAGGAATGCAGGCACCTAAGCAGGGATTAAGACGACCCATTTTCTTTGCTTGCAATTGGCCACATACTCCATTAATATGCCACATCTGAACAAGGGGTACACAGGCTACAGTAGTACAAAAAATAGCAAAAATGAAACTTACAGTTTAACGGAAAAAGTAGAGGAGGTGAGCACTTCTCGCGTGCCCACGGCGTGGACCATGAGCGCCATCTTGGAATCGCTATTTAATTCCTAAATTCGGAGTCACTCTCTCCCTGCGCAGAGGCCCCTGCTTCTGTGCACCAGTCTTGGGCTCTTCTTCTGGTGCTGATCGGGTCCTGGGGGCAGTCAGAGGTTCTCTCCTTCCAACTGTCCATTGCGCCAGGCTCCAGCACCTTCACCCTCAGCAGACCACACCCCAGAGAGACCTTCTCTTCCTGTGCAAGCACTTTTTAAAAGTTGAGTAGGGGGCTGGCAGGAAGTCTCTGTTGGTCCTATCAAACAGCGACACATCACGTCCCTGCCTCTGCTCCCTCCTTGTCCAGCCTCTGAGCTTGTTCAAAATGGCGTTGTCCAGGGTTTCTGCCACATGTCTCGAAAGCACCTTCCCCCCCCCCCCCCCCCCCCCCCCCCCCAAAGCTACCTTCCCTCCTTGGTGCAGCCTGGTGCCTGGCACCCAGCGACAGCGGTTGATGGATTGGCCTGTAGCCCCACCCATCATCTCTTCATGGAGAGTAGGCCCTCGCTTGTGGAAGAAAGGTTATCAATCCATCCAGCTGAGGTCAGCCCTAAGCCTGGGGCTGGTCATGGCTGGCTCAGAGAAACGTGACAGTTCTGGATGACCCAAAAGCAGTACAAATATGACTTTGGACTCTGCAGAATACTTATTTTCACATTCGCTACATTGGACTTAAGTGCGTGTCTGGAATCTGTAGGCCTAACGGTAGTTAATCTAGCCATGGGCCCCACATTCCCTTAGGGGAATAATGATGTGAAAACACAATAAAACACACTGACTTTCCCTGGCATGTTTCTTTCCAGCCTATAAAGCCTATTCCATGTACACACGTGTCTGCATGTAACCAGCCGGGTGTCCCTTACACCAGCTACTGCGCAGTGCCTGGTCAAGCCAGGGGAACACCAGTAAAATCCCCATGCAGTCTCTTACATCCTGAGTTCACTGTGGGTGAGTCCCAACTTATGAGGCTCCCCCACAGTAAAAGCTCAACAATTAGGTGCTCAAAAACCAAAAAACTGTGCGTCCCATAGTGTCAGAACCACCTTCTAACACAAAGAAAATACAAGAGGTAGCAAACGATACGTTACAAAAGGAAAGGTGACATGTGTGCATGTTACAAAAGAGTACAAAGTACAAGTAGAGGTATAATACTGCACTAAATTGCAGACACTCAAAACACAAAAACACACTGGGAAGGCACTTCTATAGGCATGGAGAACAGAATTTCATATAATGGAAGGACTTCCTTCAGATAATGGAGGGCGTGAATTAAATTTGGAAGTGTCTGAAGGAGAGCTTTGAGGTCAGTTTTGAAGGCCTGGGAAGAGGTGGTGGTCCGGAGCTGAGGCGGAAGTGAGTTCCAGATTCTCACCGCATTGCCTGAAAAGGATTGGGCCATCGATCTTTCCTTCTTGAAAGTGGGAGGTTCAAGCAATACATTTTCTGCATTACGTGATGGTCTGGAGCCTCCAGAGAGTTTCAGTTTATTCGCTAGGTAGCGAGGGGAGGAGGAGTGCAAGGCTTTGTGGGTGATACAGGCAGTCTTGTAGATAGATCTTGCCTCGATGGGAAGCCAACGGAGGGTGGATACAATGGGTGTGATGTGGTCGCTTCTTTGGGCCCCATATATGAAACGAGCTGCTGAATGGAGAACAGACTTAAGGTGGGACAGGTGGGATTTGGGGAGGCCAGTAAGAAGAGATTTGCAGTAGTCCAATCTGGAGAGAACCAGTGATTGGACCAGGGTTTTAAGGTCTTCCTCCGGGAAGAAGCGACCAATCCCCCAAAAGAAGGGCAGTTGGTATTGAGCAGACTTTGCAATGGAATCGATGTGGGAGAGTAGATTGAGTTTTTTTGTCGAGTATGACACCAAGGGATTTTGCGCTGTCGACAATGATGGGTTTATTGTTAAGTAGATTCATCTGGTCCATCCATGATTGAACCGGGGGAGGAGAAAGTGAGGAGGAGAGGAGGAGGAGGAATTCAGTTTTGGAGGGATTCAGAATCAGCTGATGAGTTAACATCCAGTTTTGAATGGAGTCCAGAGTAGAGCTTAGGATGGAGAGATCATGAGTGCAGGCCACCTTAAGGTAGATTTGAGTGTCGTCAGCATAGAGATGATAGTGGATCCCGGATTTACTAAGGAGATTTCCCAATGGTTCTAAATAGAGATTGAACAATGTGGGTGCAAGTATAGAGCCTTGAGGAACACCTTGACCGACCGCCAAAGGAGATGAAAGACTGTTCGCTATTTTGATCATTTGGGATCTATCAGAGAGGAAGGAGGCAAACCATTTAAGCACAGTGCTCTCCATGCCCATTCTCTGTTGAAGAGTGTTAAGGAGAGTGTTGTGATTGACAGTGTCAAAGGCTGCAGAAAGGTCAAGGAGGATTAGAAGACAAGACTCTCCCAAATCGAGTATCCGCAGCGCATCATCAATCACTTGCAGCAGGGCTGTTTCAGTGCTGAAGTTTTGAATGAAGCCGGACTGGAAATTGTTAAGAAGATCATTGTCCTTGATATGACGAGAGAGTTGTTTCGCTACACATCTTTCTGTGATTTTCGCAAGAAAAGGTAGGTTGGTGATGGGGCAGTAGTTGTTGAGGTCGTTCGCATCAGCGGTGGATTTTTTAAGCCGAGGGGTGACCTGCCCAGTTTTGAAGGAAACAGGAAGGGAGCCTAGACAGAGGGAGAGGTTGACCAGAGTGGTCCAATAGGAAAGAGAATGGATATAGAAGTCAAAGGCAATGGCACTAGGGATGGGGTCAAGAGAATGGTTGGAGGGCTTTGTTTCGAGGATGCATTTGAGGAGGACATCTTCAGAGATGGGGTCAAAGTTCTGCCAAATGGTTAAGGATTTCTGCTCCTCTGTAGGGGTAGGATGAATGACCTGATCTACAAGTGATTTCACTTTTTCATCAAAGAATATAGCGACTTGTGCTGCTTTCTTAGTAGAATCCTCCAACTTGGAGGTTGGGGAAGAACAGTTTGGGTTCTTGATGAGGTCGAATAGTTTTTTGGGTCTATTTTTGGCTGAGTCGAGGAGGGATCTGAAGTGCGACGCTTTTCCAAGGAAGATGTGCTTGTGGTACTTGGATCTTGCTGAACGAAGCGTGGCCAAATTATCGGTGGAGGGCGCTTGTCTCCATTGTTTTTCAAGGACTCTTTGGTACTTCCTTTCTTCATAGAGGGATTTGTTGAACCAAGGTGCTGAGGGAGTGGGCCTTTTCTTTTTGCTTTGGAGAGGAGCGACATTATTGATTTCGATTGCAAGGACTGTGAGGCATTGGGAGTTGAGTTTAACATCTAGGTTCGGGTCTAGCCTTGGAAGTGATAGCAAAGCAGAATCACAGAGGGTACCGAGGTCAATATTTTTAGTGTCACGGAACCAGGAAGTAGCCCTCTTAGGTTGGCCAAGAGTTAGAGTGTGATAGGTGAAGAGAGAATGGGATGAGGAGGTGGTCAGACCAGTCTACACAAATAGGGGTAGCGGTAGTCAGCAAGCCTGCTTTAGAAATAACAAGGTCCAGGATTGAGCCCTTAGAGTGTGTTGTATCTGTGCAGTGTTGGATAAGGTCGTTTGCAGAGGGGAAGGTGGCCAGCAAATTTGCAGAGGTGTCTTGAGGCGAGCCCCAGTGGACATTGAAGTCACCCACGAAGATCTGATTGTCACTTTGCGAGTATTGGTCGCTGATGAAGTCAGTGAGTTCCTCCATAAACGAAGGGTGGCTACCAGGCGGGTGGTAAGTAGCATGGAATCTGAGAGGAGAGCGGTTGTGCAATTGAAGCTCAAGAGATAGGCATTCAAAAGTGCGGAAGGAGCTGTTAGGAAAAGCCTTAAGTTGAAGGGAGTTTCTAAAGATTACTGCAACACCTCCCCCAACTTTGTCAATTCTGTCATTTCTCAATATAGAATAGTCTGTGGGTAATAGGAGATCAAACATAGAGTGAGCGGAATCGTTGAACCAGGTCTCTGTGAGGAAGAGCATGTCAATATTGTGCAGGATGATGGTATCGGAGATTTCAAGTTTGTGTTTTATTGCAGATCTGCAGTTGTGGAGCATACAGCGCAGCTCTGTCGAGACTGTTTTGGTGACGGGGGCACTTGGGCTATGAGGGGTGATGGGGAAATTGTACTTATACGAGGGTGCTCGGGAGGGTTTAGGTGGAAGAGTGGTTCTGACAGAGGAGATGGTCGGAATAGTGTAGATAGTAGCGTTACTTGGAGAAGAAATGGAAGAAGGGTGGCGTTCGAGGGCCTGTGTGAGTTTGCGATGTTTGCAGATGACAGGTTATGCTTGGCTATTATGGGGTGTGGGGACGAGATGCATCTCGGGGGAAGGTGAGTGCTTTCCAAAGGAATTGATCTGTATGGAAAAGTGGAAAATTTGGAGCTTAAAACTGAAATGGTAGCTTCAAGTTGGGAGATGGAGGTGATAAGAGAGCCTAGCTTATTTTCCAGAGAGAGTAAGGCAGAGCACGGCATGTTGGGTGGCTCGATGGAAACAGGAGGGGGTGCACTTGGCGGGGGAAAGCAGGGAGAGGTGGGGGAACGGGAGGGGAGTAGGGGTACAGGGTTCAGAGGTTGGGGAAAGGTGGTGGATGAGAGCAGGCGTTGGTGCACCAGAGGTGTAAGGAGAGTTGTCTTTGTTGGCGTTGCATGTTGGCGTTGCAAGAAGGATAGGAATTAAGGACATAATTAGGGGGAGATAGGAGAGGAGCGAGGCGGTGGGGCGGAAGGAGAGGGGAGGAATGTGTGGAGTCATAGGGATGAAGGAGGTTTGGGAGGAAACTAGGGGAGGGGGTTGGAGAGGTCCTGTCAGCTAGGTGAGGTGGCTGTGAGGGAGCGGGCATCTGGCAGAGTGAGGGGGGTTGGGAGATGAGGAAGTTGAAGAAAGGAAGTGGTTCTGCTAGGCCCGAGGGAGGGAAAGGGTTACCAATGGGGGTAGCACAGCATTGCTGGAGGAGTGGGGGGAAGGAAAGAGATGCAATGGGTTTGTGGAGAAATCTGGGTACATAGCGAGGGGAGGAGGGGGTAGAAAAGCGGAAAGGAGGAGGGAATAAGGGGAACGAAAGGAAAGTTAGCTAGGGGAGAAGGCTGGAGGAGAGGTGAACTAAAAAGGGGGGTGGTAGGTAGGGGTAGGGGGTAGGAGATGAGAAAGGAGTACCGGGACGGTGCAGATTGGACGAGGAGCGTGTTAGCTAGAGGTAAGGCTGAAGTGATGAGGGGGGTCATACTGTGAGGGTGGAAGAATGGGAGGGGAGGGCACAGGGGAGGGGGAGGGAAGAGGGTCGACCTGTGCCTCCCGAGGGTGCAGCCTATTGGAGAGTGGGAGGGTCAGGGGACAAGACAGGGAGTAATTGGTGGAGCTGGATGAAGAGTCAAGGGATGACCTGGTCGCAGGGGAGTAGGGAAGGGAAGAGGTGGTCAAAGAGAGAGACAGGTGTCTTTGGCTTGGATCGTGACAGTATCGTTATGGCATGTGCTGATGAATAGATCATGATGGCCATGGTCGACAGCCCCTGATCTATTCATGCTGGGTGGAGCAGATGGATCCAGCACAATAACAATGCCAGAAAGCAGCTGCCATTTTAAAGAAACCGTGGGCCCATCATTACAAAAATCAGTGAAGACTCAAAGCCGTAGCCTTGATTCTTTCAGGCACTAAGAGGAGGAGCAAGCTATACAAACTCTTGACAGGCCGATACAAAGGCTGCTATGTGGCTCTTAATACATTTGGGCTTCCTCTTGACAACGGCGCAGCCCGGCAGCCGCAGCATCCACAATTGGAGCCCCTCCAGCAACTGGTCCGCAGGGGGGAGAATTGGGGGCAAATCCGCTAAAGGACCTTTCCTTGCTCTGCAGAACGGTTCTAGCACTGACCTTTTTACCCAGTTATGTGCTGAATAAATGTTGATCGTTTCCTTTGAAACTGGACTAATTTATTATGCATGAGAAGTCTTAGAAAAGTCCTCTGCACGTGACGTACATAATAGGATTAACATACTCTGTATAAAAGTCATGGTCCTCTTCATCCTAGGGCGAAAGGACTACTTTGCATAGTTGCAGGTATTGATGTAGGCTCATTTACATAATCGTACTCGCAACATATCGTTTGAGTTAGGAACGCCCAGGGCTTTCTTTATGGTATAAAAGAACCATATCTTCACTAGATAGACAAAGAAGATGCTTCCACAAGACACTGAGGTCCTGGGCTGCCAAAGCTACAAAACGCAGCAGTCTGGCATCCCTTGCGGGGTAATCAACTCGAGACCAAGACGGGGTCCTTCATTCTCTTCCATAAGGCAATGGGGTTGGCTCTTTCCTAGGGGCTTCTAGGCTTTACGCCCACATACATGCTAGGTACACTTAGATACACTTGGGTACAGTCAGCATCATACCATAGGAGTTTTGCTGCTGCCCTGCATGAGTTAATCTTAAAATACCCATGGTTTTGTGCTACTGTTGTCACCGATTGAATTTGTTTTTCAAAACTGCTTTTTAAACCTACCTTCAGTCGCTGTTTTGCGACGCTAAAGCACTGAGTCACTTCCTGGTGAATGCCCATTAGGGGTGTCCAACCACAGAGGGCGAGGGTGGAGCGAAGGCTGCAGCCAGCCATTTAACGCGGGTCACAGCGTGGGAGCGCAGCTGACGCGTGCCAAAGCATGCCAAATGCAAGCCTGTCTGCGCCCGACAGGGGCCAGGCACTATTCCCAAATTTTAAACTACACCCAGTCACCTCTAGCTGCATAGCAATAAACTGACACTGTGCCTTTAAGGCACTCCTGACCCCCAGCTTCCCATCATGCCTCAGGGGTGACAGGTCAGTTGTTCTTTGCAGAGACTGAAAAAGCCATGGTACAAAGAGTTAACAATATCTTCAAAATATAACAATCCTTTGCCCGGGGAGGCGGGAGGGTTGCTTATGACTTTGATGAGGATACCCCTGGAAGAGAACTAGGATTACAGGTAAGTAACTAATCCTTCTCTTCCAGGGGATCCTCATCAATAGTCATAAGCATTAGAATAGAATAGCGAGCCTCACCTCATCTCCCTGCGGGCAAAGGAGAACACAGAAATGTGATCAGTAAGCTTAGAAAACCAAGCTCGGATAGAGCACAAAAAAAAAACCCACTATCCAAACAGATTCCTCAAGAGGCTTGGCCTACTTGAGCATCAGTCCTGGAATCAGATTCTAGGCAGTACTGCCTTGTAAAGGTATGAACCGATTTCCAGGTTGCAGCCTTGCAAATCTCTGACATTGGGACGTCATGAAAGAAAGCAACTGTGGCCGCTTTCCCCTTAGTGGAATGCGCCTTAGGAGGCAATGGTAAGGGTCTTTTCGCCAGCTGGTAAGCTAAGGTAATGCAGGATACAATCCACCTCGAAATGGATCTCTTAGCGGCTGGGAAGCCTGTTCTCATGGCGCCATAATTGACAAATAACTGATCTGTCTTCCTTATGCCCTTGGTACTGTCTAAGTAGAACTTAAGCACCCTCTTGAGGTCTAAGGAATGAAGCGACCGCTCAGCCGGGGTCGCTAGATTTGGGAAAAAAGATGGAAGGGAAATGGACTGATTGATATGAAAATCAGACACCACCTTAGGGAGAAAAGATGGATGCGCCCTTAAAACTACTCTGTTATGGTGGAAAACAGTGTAAGGCTCATTGGTACACAGCGCTTGGATCTCGCTTACTCTGCGCGCTGATGTAATGGCTACCAGAAGAGCGGCCTTCCAAGACAAATGCTGCAAGGAAGCTCTGTGGATTGGCTCAAAAGGTGGGCCCATCAATTTAGATAACACCAGGTTCAACTCCCACGGAGGAGAAGGGTTTCGAACAGGGGGATACACTTTCTTCAACCCCTGTAAGAAGTCCTTGACCACCTGCATTTGGAAAAAGGAGGGCTGACTAGGTGATCTCCAGTACGCCGTAATGGCAGATAAATGCACCCTGATAGAAGCATACTTTAAACCCGATCTTGCTAAGTACAGAAGGTAAGGGAGAATGACATCCTCCTGCCCCTTCGTAGGATCAAGGTGATGTTCTCTACACCAAAGAAAAAACCTCTTCCACTTAAACGCATATGACGCTCTTGTGGAGGGTCGTTTCGCTTCTTTCAAAATATGCATGCAATCAGGAGGCAGTTTCAAATGTCCGTATTGCAGGACCTCAGGAGCCATGCTGTCAAGTTCAGTGAGGGAAGGTTGGGATGAAGAATCCTCCCGCCCATCTTGGCCAGCAGGTCCGGCCTGCAAGGTAGTCTCCTGTGTGGAAGTACCGACAGATGAAGAAGGTCCGGGTACCACCACTGCCGTGGCCAGTCTGGAGCTATCAGAATCATCGTCATGCTGGATCTGAGTAGCTTGGACACCACTTTCGGGATCAGGGGCAGAGGAGGAAAGGCGTAGGCAAATGTCCCTGACCAGTCCATCAAAAGTGCATTCTCCCTTGTCCCTGGACGGTGGAATCTGGACGCGAAGGCGTGGCATTTTGTGTGTTCGTCGTCTGCGAATAGATCTATTTCTGGACGACCCCTACGATGGAAAAGGTCCGCCACCACCTCGTCGTGTAGCACCCAGTCTGGCTGATCTTCGAAGTGCCTGCTGAGTGCGTCTGCCTTGACATTTAGCTCTCCTGGAAGGTGTACTGCCACCACCGAGAGGTTACGGGCGAGAAGCCAGTGCCAGATCACCTGTGAATCCAGGGAACGAGGACGCGACCGAGTTCCACCCTGTTTGTTTAGGTAGAACATGGTGGTCGTGTTGTCGGTCTGGACCAGGGCCGAATCGGACTCGATTGCCGGTAGGAAAGCTTTCAGAGCAAGGTGGACTGCTCGTAGCTCCAGCATATTGATGTGGTAGGTCTGTTCCTTCGCCGACCACCGTCCTTGTATCTGAAGGCACCCCATGTGTGCCCCCCAGCCTTGCAAAGATGCGTCTGTCACCACCGATTGCACTGGAAGTAGATGGTGAAAAGGGACTCCCACCACCAGATTCCGCTGCTGAGTCCACCATGTGAGGGAGGATCTCGCCGCCTGGGAGAGACATATCTGATCTTCCCAGCGACCTGTTGACTGATCCCACTGGTCCTCCAGAGTCTGCTGCAAAGGCCGCATCCTCAGCCTGGCGTTGGGAATGAGAAAGATGCAGGACGCCATGGAGCCTAGCAGGGATGCCACCTGCCGGACTGTCGGATTCTGCACCTGGAGCAGAAGCCCGCACTTCTGTCTCATCGAAGACAGTCTCTCCTCCGAAGGATACGCTCTTCCCACGCTTGTGTCCAGAACGGAGCCGAGGTAGTGGATGGTCTGGGTGGGCTGCTGCACTGACTTCTCCATGTTGACATGAAGGCGGAGATCGTGCAACTGTTGTAGACAGATCTGGAAGTCGTGCCTCACCTGCAGCGGGGATGGACCTTTTAGCAGCCAGTCGTCTAAGTGTGGATAGACGAAGAGACCTTTTCTGTGAAGGAAAGCTGCCACCACTGCCATGCATTTGGTGAAGACTCGCGGAGCCGACTTGAGTCCAAAGGGCAGGACCTTGTATTGATGATGTTTGTGGCCGACCACAAACCGTAGGTACTTGCGATGACCTTTTGCAATGGAAATGTGGAAGTACGCCTCTTGGAGGTCCACCGAACACATCCAATCCCCTATTTGCAGATGTGGACATATTTGGTGAAGGGCCAACATGCGAAACTTCTCCTTCACTATGACCTTGTTCAGAAGTCGAAGGTCCAGGATCGGTCGAAACTTGTGCTCCTGATCTTTTTTGGGGACAAGAAAGAACCTGGAGCAAACTCCTTTTCCTCTATGAGAGGGCGGAACCTCTTCTATAGCCTGCTTTTGAAGAAGAGCCCTCACCTCCTTTCGAAGCAGCTTTAACTGGTGAGGACGAGACTTTTTCGGTGGTATGTCCTTTGGAAGCGCACGGCAACGTAGCGCGTATCCATTTTGCAGTATATTCAGCACCCAGCGATCTTTTGTGATGCTGTCCCACTCTGCCAGATGTTGTGAAGCACTTCCTCCCACTGGAGTGGGCAACGGCAGCCGAGGAAGCCACTGCTCATGACTTCCCTCCTGCTCTCGCCGTGGTAGAGGACTGCTGCTGGTGACCCCCCTCTACCTCTGCTGGACTTTCCTCCCCGAAACTGGGACTTCCCCTGGTTCTTGTTCTGGGACCACTGAGGCCCCTTGCGCTGGTTGGATTTGTAGAGGCGTTTAAATTCCTTCTTTTTCTCCAACCCAACCGCCTTGAGTGTGTCCAACTCGGTCTTCATTCTCTTCATCTGCGTGTGTGCAGAAGAGAGAAGAGCCAGAGAATGGGAGGTTCAAGATCCTCTGCTGCGCATCTGGTTTTAGTCCTGTCAATCTTAACCAGGACGATCTCCTGGCGCATATTCCATGCGCGTAAGAGTGCACTGATAGCACCGCACCATCCGCTGCTGTGCTAATCATTTGATTTGCCACCAAAGATCCCTCAGTGACTATCTCGTCAAAATCCTTTTGGTCTTCCTTTGGGAGCTTGGTTTTGAACCGCTTCAAAGAGTCCCAGAGAGCTCTGTCATAACGGCCTAGCAACGCAGCCGCGCTGGAGACCTTAAGGGATGCAGCCGCAGAAGTGCAGGCTCTGCGACACCACGAGTCCTGAGACTTGCTCTCTTTATCCGGTGGAACAGAAGTGGCCGTTACAACATGCGTCTTCTTTGCTGCCGCCATGATGACTGAGTCTGCAGGAGGGTCCGTCTTGACGAAGACCGGATCCGAGGTAGCCGGCTCATATTTCTTTAGGATGCGAGCCGGCACCGCTTTGATGGTTGCTGGAGTTAAAAAAGTGTCCATGACCGGGTCAAGGATCCCAGGAACCAATGGAAGCAATGGCCGAGATGCAGTCTTCTGATGAAGAGTCTCGAAAATCACTGTCGTTGTGACTTGCGGGACAGACATCTCAATGTTGAGCTTCTGAGCACCCCTCTGCAGAACCTCATGGTATGTATTAATGTCATCTATGGGAGAGACCCTGGAAACTGGGCTGTCCGATACTGTGGGGGAATAATCCCTCTTGGAGGACCGGGTAGAGGAAGTAGATGGTGTTCTTCTACTTCGCCGATGAGCACAGTGCCTCCTTTCTCGTGATCTGACTGCACGTTCTTCTCGCCTGGGGGAAAGCGATCTATAGTGCCGTCTCTCAGGGGACCTCTCGTGCCTATGCCTGGGAGAACTCACTCTGTCCACTTCGTCCACCAATCTCTGAAGATGAGATCTATGAACCGGACTGGCATACTCCTGCATTCGCCTTGTCGCCCCTGAGTCCTGCCAGTGACGTAAGGGCAGCTGCCATCTTGGGGACAACTGAACAGCAGAAGGGGCCTCCTTTTGTCTTGAAGGAGACTTGCGGACATGGTTAGCAGCTTCTGGAGTGGCTGACCTTGAAGAAGCCCTCCTGGAAGAGAGAGGACGAATGGCGCGAGGCTGACTCCGTCACCAGGACCACCGATCCATCCCCAGACCTCACCGAGGCCTGTCTCGACGTCGAACCTGCACGCATTCCAGACGTTGATCTTGGCTCCTGACTTCTCGCTAGTTGGACCTCCCGTCTTGATGGCGACCGGTGTCGGTGAGAAGCAGGCGAAGAATGCTGTCTCGACGGCGATGTGAAGCCGACGACGGAGGGACTCTCTCTCTCAACACCGAGCGTCGTCTAGACGACGGCGGAGCTGTGTCCAATCTCGACGTCGAAGGTCTGCGTGACGACGGCAGAGGGGTATTTTTCACCCTCAACGCCGAACGCCATCGAGACGACGACGGAGACCTCATCCTCGTCGCTGAGTTGACGACAGCGGAGAAGTCTTTGCTCTCGACGTCGATCGCTGATGGGACTGCGATGACAGAAGTGAGCCTGCTCTCGACGCCGAACATCGTGCCGACGACGGCGGGGGGTCTTCGCTCCTCGACGCCGATCGTCGCTGAGTTGACGACGGCGGAGGGTTTCTGCTCCTTGACGCCGATCGTCGCCGGGTTGACGACGACGGAGGATCCTGAATCTTCGACGTCGATTACGTACCTTTTCTCGACGGCGAGCCCGCAGTCGAAGGTCTTTTCTTAGATAAATGACCCACCTGAAGATCTTGTCTCAGCGCCGAGCCCGATGCTGAAGCAGAAGGACGCGAGGACTTGCTTCTAGAAGGCGTTCTAGACCTCTTGGAGCCCTTCCTTACCGGAGACCTTCCTTTAGAAGATTTATCTGCCAGGCCATACAGGCGAATTCTTTCCCTGTCCTTTAAGATTCTTCTGGACAGGTTCTGGCAGTGAGGGCAGGTCTTAGGATCATGATCCTCAGGTAGACAAAGAATACAAACCTCATGAGTCTGTTTTGGCCTTCTTTTTACCACAAGAAGGGCAAGAGTCAAGAGATGGCGTTTTAAGTTGTTAAAAAATGCCCAAACCTGTCAGAAAAAGACAGCTTCTTACTTCAAAAGATGAAAGACGTCGAAGTAAGGAATAAAAGTTGTGAAAAGTGAAAAGATTTTCTGACAAAAAGCAGAATAGAGTGGAGCTGTGTAGCCAGGATCCTTCCTGAAGGAGCCAGAAAGAACAACTGACCTAACTGTCACCCCTGAGGCATGATGGGAAGCTGGGGGTCAGGAGTGCCTTAAAGGCACGGTGTCAGTTTATTGCTATGCAGCTACAGGTTAGCTTTTCAGTCTTTTTAGACTTGGTATTTGCAATGCAGCCTGGGAGCTGCCTATGCTTTCAGTGATTTATGAGAATTTCTACTGTTTGCTGAGCATTAAAACAGTTTCTAAACAAATTTTGTTGTTGTTTCTCCTGTTTCTAATGCATGTTTTTCATGTATGGTGGAAATTCCTTACAGCATGATTCAGCTCTGGTGTTTTATTAGGCTGCAATTGCTTATTTATATATATATATTCACAGAAAAAAACATAGGTTTCAGGGGTGTTATAGTTAGCGGGACTTTTCACATGTACAAAACCATTGAAATTCCCCCGTTATAGTTAGTTCAGCTAACTATAACTCGCGCGCCCGCAATGCACTGCTGATGACGTCACATATTACATCACTCATGACATGGTCAGTGACATCACTCATGACATCCCTGATGACATCACTGATGACATCATCCAGTGAATGTGTGTTTTTCTGAAAATTAAATATGTTTTATATATGTATATCTCAAGGTCGATGGAAGAATAAATGGGTATATAAGTGTCTAAATGGATGATTTGTTTTTGAAAAATTGATTGTGTAACTGACTGATTAAGTGTATCATAGTGAATACATGGCTTAGTGAGTAATGTTTAAATATGTAAATATCTGTATCAGTCTCTCACTTTGTGTATACGTGGCTGCATGGGTTGGTGAGTAGCTACATGGGTGTTTATATAGGTTATTAGTTGGTTTTTTGAGTATCAGTATCTGCATGGTTCGGTGGGGGGTAATATGTAGTGCATAGGTGCATGAATGAGTGACTCACTGTATGTGTTGAAGACAGCATGTGTGCAGGACTGTATGGGTGGATGAGTGTGTGTATGGGTGTGTTAGTGAGTGAATGACTGTCTCAATAGTGTCTTTATGAGTAACTACATATGTTTTAAACTAGTATATGTGACTATTGGTGTATATAAGTGAGTATATTTGAGAGTGAGAGATTGAAAGAGTTCCTGTATGAATAAGTATGTGTTTCTATAAGTGATTGTTTAAAAGACTAAGTATGTGTAAGTTTCCGTAGAAGTAAGTGTGGTGGTGTGTGTATAACTGTATATGCAAGTAAATGTATGTTTGATTCTTTATTAGCATGAGTGACTATGTGTGTGAGTAACTCTATGGATGAGTGGCATTGTGTAACAGGATGTATAGGTGTATGAGTACATATGATGAGTGAGTACATGTATGAGTGACTGTATAGGACTGTTGGTGAATGAGTGGATGTGTATGTGGATCTTATAATTACTGAAGAGGTTGTTGTAACTGGTATTGGTATGTCCATTGTTTCGAAAATTTTAGTCTCTATTTTTGAATGTGTGTATCAAAGGTTATATTAGGGTGAGAGGAGGTCTATCACAAGGATGATGTCATCAGTGATGTCATTTGAGATGTCATCAGTGATGTCACTGACCATGTCATGAGTGATGTAATATGTGACGTCATCAGCATTGCATTGCGGGCGCGCGAGTTATAGTTAGCTGAACTAACTATAACAGGAGAATTTCAATGGTTTTGTACAAGTGAAAAGTCCCGCTAACTATAACACCCCTGAAACCTATGGTTTTTTCTGTGAATTTCAAAGGTTTTTTAAATGCTAATTTCTAACTATGCCTACAGAGAGAGGACATGTGAAGAAAGAAGAAAAAATGCACAGAAAGAAAAAAAAGAAGTGCAGAAAGAAGCAACAGAAGTCCTCAAAGACGAAGAAAAGTGCAGGAAGAAGGATAACGTGCAGAAAGAACAAAAAGAAGAGCAGAAAGAAGCCTTGTTGCAAAATCATCCTGTACCCTCAACTTTTTCAGACGGATACTGGTGGTAACTGAGTCTGACTAACCAGTCCTAGAGCCAGTGCTATGTTAAAAGACACTTAGAATACAGTGAAAACACCTACATACACTAGGGAACATTATGCATTGGGGTCCCCCTGTGATTAGCATGACCTCCTCTGTAAGCCCCTAGTATATAATAGGGCAGGGGGATTAAAACTACCTCTTAAAACAGGCCACAGGGCGTTTTTGCACACGTTAACTCAGGCCCCGTCCCCTCCCTTCACCACTGTGTAAACACGCCCTGTGTCCGTTTTTAGTTGGGAGATTAAGTTCATTTGAATCCTGAGGGTCCCTAGGGTCCAACTAGCCCACTAGGTACCTCCAGTAAGTGCCACAGAGCTGCGTTGCAGAGAGGTGTAAAAAGTGGCACGGCCTGGACCACCTCTCTGCAATGCAGCTCAGTGGCGCTTACTGGAAGCACTTGGTGGGCTAGTTAGCCCCCAGGGGCCCTCAGTATTGAAGGGAAATTATATCCCCAATTTAAAACGTGCCATAGTGCGTGTTTGCACACGTCACCTCAGGCCCCGTCCCCTCCCTTCACCACTGTGTAAACGCGCCCTGTGGCTGTTCTAAGTTGAGAGATTAAGTCCCCTTGAATCCTAAGGGTCCCTAGGGTCAAACTAGACCACTAGGTACCTCCAGTAAGCGCCACAGAGCTGCGTTGCAGAGAGGTGTAACAAGGGGCTTGGCCTCAGAACACCTGTCTGCAGCGCAGCTCCCTGGCGCATACTGGAGATGCCTGTTGGGCTAGTTGGCCCTCAGGGACCCTCAGTATTGAAGAGGAATTATTTCCCCAACTTACAAATCGCCAGGGGGCGCGTTTGCAGAGTACTGCAAGGAGGGGGCTTGGCCTCCGGCATGATGCCAGTCTTTTATTTATTTTAATTTTTTAAGAAGGGGGGCTGTGTGGTTCCCCTTCTTATTCTAATTTATTGGCCCTGATGACCCCATCCCCCAGGGCCTGTCTCCTAATTATATTTTTTTGACCCCAATCCCCAGGGCCGGCCACTGTTTTTTATTATTTTTAAAAAATATATATTTATAGACACACCTAGGACATGCTGGACAAACCGTACCTACCATTCACCATGACGATTTGCGTGATATTCATTAAAAGGCGACTATGCATACAATGAATCCACGTGGAATGTATTTACACCACTAGTGAAGCTCTGGCATGTCTGATGCCCTACCGTGCCTAATCCCGGTAGACACCCTTGTCGTTTATTTATACAAACATGGGTAGCTATTGACGGGCACATTTAATACACATGCACACCAAGCCATTCAAAGGGGATTCGACAAAAATTCGACAAACTATGCAAGAAACCCCCCTCACGGTTAATAAAACACACATCCACTGCCGGATGTGTAATACTTTTTATTTTACTCTCTGGAAAGGGGACGAATATCACTTGAGAGTCACAGCGCGCTCCTGGCAGAGCCCAATGCTGTGTTACACCCACCATTGCCTGCTGAGTGCCACACACCTCTGTGTTGTATTCCACCAGCTAGTGCGTATGCTATGACACTCTCTAGCCCATGTGCACTGTAACACCACCCCATGAATATGTCATGCCACACTTGTCTTCGCACGGGTTATATTGCCCCATCTAACGTGCCTTCCTCGATGCCTATGTTATAACGCACAGTGCTATGCCATACATATTACAATCTGGGATCCATATCTTTGTCACAGTGCATATGCAACGTTACACTCCCCAGCACATATTTTATATTACAACTTTAGAGACTAGTTAGGTTAAACAACACTGCCCTGTGCATATTACACTCCAAGGCGCATATCGCATAGCACGCGCTAGTGCCTGTGCTATCTCGCGCTCTCCAATGAATCTGTAATTGCGCACAATGTATTGCATATTATATTTCACGCCCGGTTCATCTTATATCACACTTTTTGGTGCATAGTTTATACCATACACTATATCTAGTTTTCATTTTCAATCGTGCTCTCAGGACTATGTTCTATATAACACTGTGTTCACCTACCCCTTTCACGGGCATTACATTTTGCGATAGGGGGTGGAGGGTCAGGGGGTGTTTCTTCCAAGTGAGCCCGGAGTCACAGTCACAAACGTCCTCTTCTTCCTGAATAAAAGTGAGATTATGCTGCATACTTGTTCATATTTTAAGTAGTTCGCACAGACACACGTTTTAAAAACAATAAAGTTCCTAATACCCGCCTTCTCTGAACAGTTAGCTTGCTGCCCCATCCCCCTACTCCCTATCCTCTGTTGTGTGAATCCATGGACTAGCCTACTCCCTCCTGCCATGCATGGTCTGATGTGCTGCCACTGCCCTCAATTTAGTATGATGTACCAGTCCACTCCTCCTGCCCTCCATTGCCCAATTCTATGCCCCATCATTGACCTCCTGCTTAAACTCTGTGCTTAGCTTGCTGCCCCTATTCTCCTTCCCCCTGCCCTCCGATGTCTTTGTGCATGCCCCTGCTCCATCCTTTTTGCCCACCATGTTCCATGGACCTGCCACTCCTATTTACTCTGAGTGTTCTGTTGAGCTGCCACTCCCCTCCCACCTGCCTAGCATTGTCAGATGACTGTAACCTGTCCCTGCTCCTCCACCCTGCCTGTCCACATGCCATGCCCCTATCCTCTTCCTCATGTCCTACATGGTCCATTGTACTGCCACACCCTTCTGCCCTCCCTGGTCTGTTGTGCTGCAACTGCTCCTCCTGCCTGTCCCGTGCGGTCTGTTGTGAGGCCCCTTCCCCTGAACCCTCCCTTCTATCCTCCATCGTCCTTTGTGCATGCCCCTGCACCCTCCTTCTTGCCCATCATAGCCATTGTGCTACCACTAACCCTCCCACTTGCCATGCATGGTCTTCTGTGCTGCCATGGCCCCTCCCACCTTCCCTGTGTGGTCAGTTAGCTGCCCCTGACCCCCTCCCACCTTCCCTCCATGGTCTGTGTGTATGCCATCACAGTCTCAGTGTTGCTCTTCATGGTGTGTCTTGCTTCTAGTGCCCATCCTGCCTGACCTCCATGGCTATCTTGCTGCTCCTGCCCTGCCCCCTTGCCCCCAGCCCTCTGTTTACATGTGCAGACCCCTACTCCCTCCCTCCTGGCTGGTCTGTTCCATTGTAATGCCCCAGATCCGTCCCTCCTGCCCTTTATGGTCTGTTATGCTGCAGCTTTCTCTCCTGTCTGTCCATTATGGTCAGCTAGCTACCATTGCCTCTTGCCCCTCTGTTCTCTGTTGTCCATGTGCATGGTCCTGTCCCCTCCCTCTTGCTTTCTATGGATTGTTGTGCTGCACTCCCGTCCCGCATGCCCTGTGTGGTGTATTGTGCTGCTGCAAACCCTGATGCCTGCCCTGCAGGGTCAGTTTGGTGCACCTCTCCATGTCCCTCCTGTCCTCTGTTATCCAAGTCCATGTCCCTACCCCATTTCCTTCCATGATCCAATGTACCATACTTGCGAACATTTTGAACTTGGTAAGAGGGAGATTTTGAAAAAAAACTGGGGTATTGATTTTCCCCTTTGAGTTACATTGAAAAAGAGGAGATTGTAGACAGGAGACAGATCAAATAAAGCCCATTTGAGCTTAAAAACATTGGACGTTTCCTGGCTGAATCGGGTCTGTTGGCATGTATGGTTGTACTACCATTGCCTGTATTGTTGGTTTGTTGCCCCTGCCCCCCTTTCCACTGCCCTCCATAGTCTGTTGTGCTGCCACGGCCCTTCCTGCCTGCTCAGTGTGGTTAAATTGTTGCCTTTGCACCCTCCTACCTGCCTTCAATTTTCAGAGTCCGTGCCCCTAGCCTCTGCCTCTCAACAGTATCCTAATAAACAACTAGATTGCTAACATTCTATATTTATTACAAAAGCGTGGAACGCCTGACGTCATCTTGATGTAATCAAAACTGTAATACCTAGAGCATTTCCTTTAGAAATTACATATATGAGAGGGTCTTATTGGCATCAAAATTATGGTTAGTGCTCTAAAAGACTAAAATAAGGACATATTTTCTGAGTTTTCAAATAGCGACAAAGCACTTTTAAATTATTTGTTATCTTTATGTTTTTTTTATCCAGATGACCACTTGATTAAATGTTGCACTTAGGGGAGAGGATGTGGTGTTACTTCCAGAACTGCAGACTTTGCAAGTGGGGAACCAGGTTGAAGTTTCTGCTTCAGCTCGACATTCTGTGATTCTGGTCAAATCACAGAGTCTCCCCATGTCTACAACCAAAATGAATTTGTTCTTGTGTGATGTACCAATGCTCATGTAAAGCACTCCAATACCTGACAAGTCTGCACTATATAACACTGCAAAAACACAAAATAATAAGTGTTTTGCACACTTCTGTCATTGGGCTATATTTGGGCTACATCTGGGTGATTTTGGGCTCTTTTGTCTCCGGTGGCCATCTTGGGAGATTTATTTGTTCTGAAGTTTCCTAATTTCCTCATGTACTGCAGTCTCCTCAGTAGGAAATGCTTTCAGTTTTTTACTTTGATTCCATCATGAAGGTATTCAGATATGTCACATATTTGCCATAAATTCTGAATGTTAGCACTCTAGTTGCTAATTAGATCACTGTAGTAAAACTACTGTTCACCATGGAAGTCTGCTCCTGGTATTAAAAGTGCATGTTTCAGTCTGCATGTCAGAATTTTTTAATGAAATAGAAGAGGATTTGAGAAGTCACTCAAAATGTGCCCTAATTTTCTTTCTTCAGCATTAATCATAATTTCTATGGCAAAACGAACCCCCTCATTGTGTTCCTTTTTAAATTAAATGTTTTAAGTGTTACCAGTTTATTCCAATCAAGATGGCTTCAGGTGTGCCATACTTTTGTCATAATGAAGACAGTAAGCGCTCTAGTTGTTTTTAAGAACACTCTGCGACATTCTGTCATTGGGCTATACTTGGGCTACATCTGGGTGATTTTGGGCTACATTTGGGCTCTTTTGTCTCCGGTGGCCATCTTGGGAGATTTATTTGTTATGAAGTTTCCTAATTTCCTCGTTTACTGCAGTCTCCTCAGTAGGAAATACTTTCAGTTTTTTACTTTGATTCCATTAAGAAGGCATTCAGATGTATCACACATTTGCCATAAATTCAGAATGTTAGCACTCTTTTTGCTCATTAGATCACTGTAGTAAAGCTACTGCTCACCAGGGAAAACTGCTGCTGGTATTGAAAGTGCATGTTTCAGTCTGCATGTCAGAATTTTTTAATGAAATAGAAGAGGATTTGGGAAGTCACTCAAAATGTGCCCTAATTTTTCTTTCTGCAGCACTAATCATACTTTTTATGGAAAAATAAACCCCCTCATTTTGTTCCTGTTTAAATTAAATGTTTTAAGAGTTACCACTTTAATCCAAGCAAGATGGCTTCAGGTGTGCCATATGTTTATCATAAGTAGGACTGTTAGCGCTCTAGTTGTTCTTTGGAACACTCTGGGAAGCAGTAGAACACAAAGGAATCAACTGACAGTCTCTGCCCTTGTTGGATGTTCATGTTTTACTGAGAATATCAGACTTCATTCTGAGAAAGATCATGTGAATTTACAGAAAATAAGCTCTCAGTTTAGCTTATAGATCACCTTCCAAACCTCTGTGGGAAAAGCATGAGAAAATATTTTTCTCTCAATCATGATATCCCAGCAGAAGGCTTTTTCACATGGTGAAATCACCTTAGAACATACCACAATTCCTAAAATGAGTATGGTACCATCAACAAATGATTTATAATGTAACTAAAGTCTTAAAACCTTCTATTAACTGCAATGCTTTTTAATGAGTTGCTATCATGTATATTGGTCCCAAGATGGCTGCCAACACTTCTTGGATGAAGTGCTGACAGCCAATCAGATCTCAGGATGAGATGTGTGGTTAGGCTCCGCCCACATATATATATGATTTTACTTTTGATTTTCTCAGGAACTACTGAACAGATTGACACCAGACCTGCAAAAGGCACTTCCCTAACCTGAGGACCTCCTCTCTGCCAAATTTCAAGTAATTCTGTTCAGCCGTTCGGGCTGTACCTTGGACTAAAGGTCCCTATGGAAAATTGCATGGGGAAAATGCGTTTGGGACCCCCCTTTTTTTCTCAGCCCCTGTTTGACGAATCCCCCCACGACTTTCAGGGTAGGAGCGGAGCGGAGCGGAGCGCCCCACCTATTTTGAAAATTTCACGAGGATTCGTCAACCGGCGCCAAACTTATTCCAAATAGAATGTTGCGGATTTCCTATGGACACACGGTCCTAACTATAACTATCTACTGGCAACCGCCAGTAGATAATATATATATTACCTACTGGCGGTCGCCAGTAGGTAGTTATAGTTAGGACCACGTTTCCATAGGAAAACCTCAACATTCTATTTTGAATAACTTTGGCGCCGGTCGACGAATCCTCGCGAATTTCTCAAAATAGGTGGGGCGCTACGCTCCGCTCCTACCCTGAAAGTCTCGGGGGGATCCGTCAAGCGGGGGCTGAGATAAAAGGGGGGTCCCAAAACGCGTTTTTCCCATGCATTTTTCCATAGGACCTTTAGAACGAGCTACAGCCCGAACGGCTGAACAAAATTACTCGAAATTTGGCAGAGAGGTAGTCCCTAGGTCAAGGAAGTGCCTTTTGTAGGTTTGGTGTAAATCTGTTCAGTAGATTCTGAGAAAATAGCCTTTAAATCAATATATATATCTGAGCCCGCTTACGGTACGCTTACCGTACGCTTACGGTAAGCGTACGGTTGCGTGCGCGAGCGCGATTCTGATTGGCTCTTAGATCTTAGTAAACATTCGAATCGGTCGAAACCAGGAAGCGGCGGCCGCCATTTTGTGTATTTCACTCTGAAAAAAAAGAGTGAAAACAAGGAAAGGGGGCAATGAGGAGAGTTACAGACCCCCCTAACATTTGTGAGGGGGTCAAAGAAGGACTGTAAAGTACAAAGAAAACATTTATTGATTTTTAAAAAAATCACGGGGTACGCGTACGGTAAGCTTACGGTAAGCGTACGGTAGAAAAAAAAAAAAAAAAAAAAATGATTTTTAAGTGGTACCTACAAGTAAGTACCGATGCAGAGTCTAAGGTTCAAGAGGAAGACTCTGTTCCCTTCATCATTGAAGTGCACACCATCTCCTCTATAAATGTCTTGCATGTCATAACGCAAGTTGTTGTGGTAAATGGCACCCATACCATAGTCACGGAGGAAAGCAGAAACAGATTTGTTGACGTGCTTTCTTGCTTTGTCATCGCACCGCGTGCCCACCGTGCGTGCACGGCACTAACTGCGTAAAGTGAGCGCGCGGTGCGCGAAGCGCACCGCGTGCTCACTGTGCGCGCACGGAACGAACTGCGTTAAGTGGGCGCGCACGCCACGAATGGCGTAAAGTAACTTAGCATTTAAAAAACCGTACAAATTCACTGAAAAAACCATAGGTTTCACACACGTTATAGTTAGGAATTAGCATTTAAAAAACCTTGCAAATTCACTGAAAAAACCATAGGTTTCACACATGTTATAGTTAGCGGAAATTTTACTGATAAAAAAACCAATGAAATTCCCCCGTTATAGTTAGTGCAGGCAACTATAACTCACGCGACCGCAATCTTCTGCTGATGACATATGTGTCTTTATGAAAAAAAAATATTTTTAATATATGTATAGCTAAAAATGTATGGAAGAAGACATGGGCAAATAAGTGTCTAAATACAGTATTAGCATCAGCAGAGGATTGCGGTCGCGTGAGTTATAGTTGCCTGCACTAACTATAACGGGGGAATTTCATTGGTTTTTTATCAGTAAAATTTCCGCTAACTATAACATGTGTGAAACCTATGGTTTTTTCAGTGAATATATATATATATATGGGGCACATATAATATAGTGTTTCCGGGGTTCCGCGCATGGGCGGGAATATTCTAATGCTTTTGACTTTGAGGATCCCCTGGAAGAGAACTAAAGTTACTGCACTCTAAAAACTACCCTCTCGATCCCTCTATCTGCCCCAGTCTGGCTAGGTTAGGGATCATGGAAAGTAGGTTCTCCTTCCCAAGAAGTTACCATTCTTCCTATGCAGCAGAAAACATCCAGATACGGGATAACTACGGGACAATGGTATTAACAATCGCATATCTAAACACTCGCTCCCTGGCTAAACACAAACCAGACCAGACCGAGAGGGCCCGCTGTGGAACCAGGGCTCCCGGGAGAGGGATCGCCTTTTCGGCTATTATCCTGGAAATTGCCCCCTGTGAACCTCCTCCACCCTGGGGATTTGAAAGCTATAACTTTTCTGTGTGCCCCCAGAATGATGTGATCGTCGATATGGAGGAAGCTTTTCCACAACAACTCATCCAGCGGAATCCTAGGATAATGGCCGACTGCCCGGTTGAGCTACTCATTGCAGCTGTTGAGGAGACGGGCTCGGAATCACCTTATTGGTCTCATTCCTGGGCTATCACCTACCTTCCGGTCTCGACCACTATGACTCTGCATCCCACAGCAACTCCTACGCACTTGGAGTATCTTCGTGATGACGGCCCTGCGCATTTTCCCACTGCAGCTGCCGCGAGCCCCGTGAGATGATTTCCCCCGGTCTGAGCGGGGAGAGAGCACTGGGTTCCTGTCTTCAACCCTCTCATCCCCCTGGCGGCCCCTCTCCCGAGCCAGGAGTCGGGATAGCCTTCCCCCACTGAACGGGGGACCACGGACGGAGTCCTCCTTCTTGGAAGCGGGAGGTTTGCGACGGGAGATCCGCTTGTGGCTTGTCTCATCCATGGAGTTATGTCAGACGCGGTCTAGTAACTGACTGTAGAGATCCTCTCTTGCTCCCCCATCGCTTTTTCGTCTACTTCCTGTGGGTGGTGATGGTGGGGCGAGGCGGCCATTTTACCCCTTTCCGATGGCCTTTTCTCGGCGGTCTGCTAATCGTCGGAGCGGTGAGTGAAGCTGACCCGCTAAGTTACTGTGCCACGACATCACCCACCTGTGGTTTTACACCCGACTCTATTTGGTCTGTCTTTGTTTGGGTCCCGTGGGGATGGACTGACCCTGGATGCTTCCCTAGTTGGTTCTGTTATTCCGGACTTGAACCTATTTTTTTTCATACCATCTGCCTTATTCCCGATCCCCCTCGACTCTTTTACTACGTGTACCTGTGTTTTCCCTTGTTCTGTTGCACTTCTCTAATGTGTTGGACTTTGCTGTTTGCTTTTTTCCCTGATGTACTTTCTTCCATTGCCGGCCAGATCTGACCTGCTTTCAAGCCCATTGACTCTACACACCCCGCCCCCCCCCCATTACCTTCTACCCTCTATGGGGACTTTTGTCTTTCTTTGTTATACTATGCTCTATTAACTATTTTATTTATACAATGTTAACTATGCAAAACTGTTCTCATGTAAAGCGCTCTGATACCTCCGGGTCTAGCCAGCGCTATATAAAACTCTGCAAAATAAAAAAATGAATAGATTTGTTCAATCTACTGGACTCCACTAAACCAGACATTCTTTTAACTGAAACCTGGCTTTCACAGGAGACTGCCCCCGATATCTTGGCCGCCCTCTCCAATAACTACTATATCCTCAAGGCAAACCGACCTGCTCAGAAAATTGGTGGAGGGGTCGCCGCCATAAAATGTCGGGAATTAAACTTCACCAGACTCACTACACTAGACATCCCCTGGGTGGACACCTTGTTATTAAATTGGTTTCGGCTCTGGTATCCCTAATATGTGTACTGCTATATAGGCTCTTTCAAAACATACCCCTTTCCCCCCAAATATTAGGTGAACAAATGGCTCATCTAATCAACCATGCTAAAATGTTGTTGATCAGCGACTTTAACTATTGGGCCAATGATGCAAAAGGTGAACCACAAAATTGACCAATTTACTTAGTGGGTTAAACGGTACTCAATATGTAACATCCCCCACACACACTTGACCAAATTTGGACATCTAATCTCAGTGTACGCACTGACAGTGTCCCCTTGCACTTGGTCAGGTCACTTTCTAATAAAGTTTGTGATCAACAATATAACGACAGACAAACCCCCAGTTAAAGGAGGACTAATGGCAAGAAATTGAAACAACATTGACATTAATGCCTTTTGCAGCTCACTGGCGAACACAGTTCCCACCAATCGGCTTTCTGTTAACCTAAGCGAGGAAAACCTCAGTGCCTGATTAATAGCAACTCGCAACAAACATGCCCCTCTTAGGACAATACTGCTGTTTAATCATTAAGCAGACTAAGGCCACTATCTGATTTGATTGGTCTTTCGTAATTTAATTACTTTTTTCTGATATATATACTGTGTTCAGTGTTCAACATGAAACATACATTAAGTGCAAAATATAAACCGAATTAAATCCTAATGAAGCAGTCAAGAAATTTTTTGAGCCACAACAGCCAATTGAGTAACAATCCATGCACAATTTCTCACAAAAACTGCAAAGGCTGTTGGACTACTGGGTATTCATTTAAACGTCTCGCGGGCATAAATCATTTACAGTACAATGCTGCATGTAGACAATTACCATTAATAAATTGTGTTATCCCAGTAGGGGTAAACGCCGACGCGTTTCGAGTCTCAATACGATTTTCAGGGTTCTCTTCAGGGCTTGAGACTGGATAAGATCTGGAAATATACAAATTCGAGATACATTTTGTTATAATTTCAGGACTGACTCTCAGTAATATCTATACTACGTTATTAATCTCAGTAGTGAGAAGGAGTACCTGTTTTGCGAATCTGTGGAGTCAAGTCTTCTTCATGAATAAGGAAGGACAGTAATAATTTAGCTTTTCTATTTAAGGACAAAAAGATTCATGCTTTAATTTTTCAAACTATTTACAGATTTAAATACTTCTTGTTTCAGCCAAAGATGCTAGTTCCTGCACAATCGTGGTGCTTAAACTTATATGCAATAATTCTTGAGTTCGGAAGGAGTGACTCAAGGCCACGGCTCTTTCAACTGAGCCTCTCGGGCTTGATTCAAACAGTCATTATGTTTTTTTTTGCCATTAAAACTGATTACATGTTCTGTATAGGGACAAAAGACTCTTATTTAGAAGTTGCACCTTTTATACTTTCGTGATGATTACTTAGTCAAAAATGCGCGACATTTGGACCTAGATGAATAATTATTCAGATCGGGTTATCCTAGAGGAGGAGACACTGAAACAATACTCTTAAGAGAAGAGGCCTATTTAATCTTGAGATTTAACAGCAGAATACATGGTTTTAACGAAATGTCTGAAATAGGAAGAACATAAATCCCTATCCAGAACATTTAATCAGTTTTGATGGCAAAACCCCCCCCAAAAACATAATGACTGTTTGGATCAAGCCCGATCAAGTGTGATTCTATGTCCGAATTCCAGGCCACCATGCTGCATATCTGCATCTGGATGAACGGCAACCACTCAAAATTAATCCCAGACAAAACCGAGCTAATCCTGATGGTTGGTGCTCGTAATCCCTGAAGCCCACAATTCTGGCCAGCTGAGCTGGGCTCTCCCCCAACCCCATCCTCCTCAGCTAAGTCTTGGGTCCATAATCAACCGTGACCTATCCATTAAGTCCCAGATCAGATCAGTAGTTTCTACCTGCTTCTTTCAGTTACGGAAAATAAGGAATATCAGCAGACTCCTTTCTAGGGAAACACTGGTGCGGGTAGTTTTAGCCCTGGTCATTTCCCACATAAACTGCGCCAACTCCCTTTACTTCGGTCTGCCATTATATCTAGTCTGCAACTTGTGCAGAATCAGACCGCAAGACTGATTTTTCATCTGCTCAGATGGCAACATGCCTCGCCTCTTATGAGGAAGCTACATTGGCTTCCCATATCCCAATGCTGTGCCTTCAAGATCGGATGCCTTATTTTCAAATCCTTGCATAGCACTTGCCCAGAATTTGTCTCCAATATCATTCAGAGATACATACCCACCCGCAATTTACGATCAGCCCACATGAACCTTCTGGTCACCCCGTAGTATAAATCAAAGCGGCTAGGTGGCAGCAGATTTGCGATGCTGGCCCCCTGTTTCTGGAACGCCCTGCCCCTTGACATCAGATCCTGTACAGACCTCCTGTTATTCAGGAAACTCCTCAAAACATGACTGTTCACTCAGGCGTATGAATAACCCACCAGGACTCGGGCCACTACTATATATAGCGCCAAGAAACCAATCCGTGTACGTGCGCTCTACAAATTTTAACATAACATCTTAGGAGTACACTTGATAACTGTCTATATGCCTGCATATATTCACTGTTTTAGCGCCATGGTAGAATTCCACCTTCTATTTACTCTGTTGGTGCTTGTAATCTTATACATTTGCTTCTGTCTAATGATTGTCACAGCAAACATATATTTTATACTAGAATGACACTGGTTCAATAAACACTTATTGAAAACGTCCCTATCGTTTATTCTGTCTCTCACTGAGACTAGGTGAGTACGATTGACTGAGCGAAAAGTATTGTACTGTTTCCACGATCCCTGAAGGATCTGGGGTTGTCATGTTCAATGGTTGCCAGAAACTGTTTGCTCCTAGGTAAGGTTAGGGGGTTTATGGTGGCACTTTGAGCTAGCTGGTCTAAAGGATAACATATCCTTTGGGGGTGACTGGAATCAGTCTAGACACCAATGTCTGAGTTTAAACGTGTAGATTCTATGTATTTTTTGGAACTACACAACTGGGCGAGCACTGCTCCCGGTCGGGGAGGCTCTCTCCAGGCCTTCTCATGCCTCCCGGTGGGCTCTTAGAGATCAGAGCTGCCTCTGCCGTAGCGCCTCCCGTCAAGAAGGCACCAGGAACCATGTAGGGTAAGAAACCACTCCCATCGTCTGCGTCTCTGATAATATGCCACTGGATCTCTCATAACAAAGCGTGCTGGAACCACGCCTCCCCCACAGACCTCACTTCGGCCTTCGGTGCACCCTCGCGATGCATCTGCGATAATGTGCTATACAGTTCTCAGGAGGGGGTCTTCTAATTTTAAACCTTCTTGGTGTCCTCTCAATCGAAATTAATAGGTAGTAGAGGGTGATGAAACCCCGCAAAAGGCCATTGTCTTTGTTTTAATAAATTGAAGGTAGTGGAGCTCAAATGGATCATATCCGTGCGCCATGATAGTTGGCCACGCCCCCGGGATTTGTTTATTTCCCCCTTACAAACGCATTTCTTGAGAGCAAGTGTTTCCTTGTCGCCTTGTGTTCTCAATTACAAAAGGCCTTGCTACTCGGAGGCTTAAAGACTGCTTTAAACACCAAATTTCAAGTTCGTTTTACTCTTGGTTACCGTGTTTAGTGGTATCTGTGTAGCTATATGTAATTGTTTCAGTCTGTGGACAGTTTATATAAGCTTGTAGTTATTGGTTAATCTAACATTCTATGTGTTGTGTAAAGAAGCCATCTTCTTGTTGGATCCCTTAATGTTCTTTATTAGAATGTTCTTTGATTAAATGTTTAGAGCAGTTGGAGGAATCTTTGGGCCTTTTTACATCTGTACTAATTATGCTTCTGCTGCATCAATAAACTACTCCATACAAATGAGGGAGAATCGGCGCATATAGGTCCAGCATACAGGCCCCTATAAATACAATGTAGCACCGAAGGAGTATGCAGTTCCCGTAGGGTGGGGAAAGAAGAGAAGGAGGCTAGGTTGGTCAACACCCTTGCTCAGTAGTGGAGTGTGGGTGTCTCCCATTTTCGGAAGTGGGGCCCTCACACAACCATTTGGGTGTCATGTTTCATCATAGGGCTAGCTCCTCGTCAAGCCAGCGCTGCAATGCCTGACGGGCACCATATGAGGGGCACTTTGGTGGACATCTTTTCCCCAAGCCGGATAGGTGAAGTGCATGTGTTGGGCCTAGCGGTATAGATGTGAGGAGAAATAAAATGAGGCAAGGTGGTGCTCCAAAATGAATTTAAATCTGCGAGCCCACTCATCTCAATTAAAATCAGAATAGTAAGTAATTCTTTATTGCTCAGTTAATTAAAACCATTGCAATCAGCTACATGAGCTTTTACATTAAACGATCAAAAAATACAATTTTATTTAGTACGACCCTTTTTATAAATGAATTTGGTTAAAATTGCTGTAAAACATTAGAAGCATTTCATGAGGCTAAAAAGTGCATTCTAAAAATTAGGCATCATTAGCGCTTTCCATAAACTAAGGTAAGAATGAATATGGCCCAAAGTGTCTTTATTCAAATCAATGCGGCTGCAGGTTCTTGGAGCAATTTTGAGCAGCGCCGTCAGGTGGGCGTAACAGTGAAAAGATGGGCAGTTGGTTGCAGACAGCTTCTGCGGTTTTGTAACGTTGTGGCCGATCCTTAGTAGCTTGTTTAAAAATTTTTTTTTTTAAAAGGAGACATTTGATATTTTGTGATTGAGATGGGCGCAGCCAGACTGTCTAGGTGCGCAGCTAGTATTATTTAATGACGAATGCCGTTTTCTTAAGCCCCCTTTGTGCCAGCGTAAAAGTTAGGAGAGTACGAAGTTTTTTTGTATTTTTTTTCCTTTCTCCCCCCCCCCCTTTTTTTTCTCTCTTTTTTTGTTTTTTTGCATACGCAAGGTTTTAATGTTGAGGTGGTTGTTCCTTGTCGTTGCCGAGTGGGGCAGTTGGACTTAAATGCCATATGAGTTGGTTTCGTCCAATCTCTCCCTTCTGGCGTTCTGCTTTTTTTCCAGAAATTTGACAAGACGGCTTGCTAATTGATGTTTTTGCCATCAAAACATGCTTTGACCCAGTTTCTTATGGTTGGTTTTAAATGATATCTGCGCTCCTTTTCAAGTCCTTTGCAAATGCATATTAAATGAAGGATATCCTCTTTTGGGTCCCCACATAAACGGCAGTTTGTTATCGTTTGAGGCCGTTTCCACAGGGGAAGATGGTATTGTGATGGAAGAATACCGAGCCGTAATCGTATAAACTTCTCCTTTGTGGTTCGTGTGTAACCGACTCCTAGGTAGGTTTGACAGAGCTGCTGGTATAGTTTTGAATGACGGTCCAGCCATGAGCACTGTTGGCTAGTGTTGCTTTGTACTCTACTAGCGAAATAATCCTTACAGATTTATTTACTAGTTGCTTGAGCGTATTCTGAGATCCAATGCTCTTCCAGGCATCTTGTAGTTCTAGAGTCCTTCCAGAGATGGTGATCCAAGCTTGAGACTTCGGCTCCCTGTATTTTATGCCAACTTTTGGCATAGGTGCCCATTTCTTTCTATTCTTTGATTCCTCAGGCCAAATTCAAGCCTTATTTGTGCCTGCGAGGTATATTTAGGCAGGTTGAATGTCATTCGCATTGCCCTGGCTGTTGTGTTATCCAATATCTGCGCGTCCCGCCCCCAGAGGCATTCGCTTCCGTAGGTGATGACCGGTATTAGTTTTGCTTGGATCACTTGTAGTAGTGGGGTAAAGCTACGGCCAGCTGCTTTCGTTTTAAGATTCCTCAGTGCGACCGATATTGTGATTCCTCTCCTTATTATTGCTTCTTTCTGTGGTTGAAATGTCCCTTTTCTATCAACAACTACACCCAGATATTTGTATTCATCCACAGTTTCCAGTGTTAGTCCTCCCATTTGTCAGCAAAACTTGGGTGTAGACTTCTTCACGTTTATTCTCATGGCTTTTGTTTTTGAAAGGTTTATACTGAGGCCGTTCGTTGCCGAATAATTATATGTTGTGTCAATTAGGTGTTGTAGCCCTATCGGCGTGCGGCTAATAAGCACAATATCGTCTGCATACATCAAGTTCGAAAGATTTAGTCTTCCTAGGTTCGGGGCATGAGGGTTACTTTCGTGCTTCAATGAGAGATCCGACATAAAGATGTTGAAAAGGGTCGGAGCTAGCACACACCCTTGTTTAAGGCCCTTGGTCGTCTGTATTTTCCTTGACAGGCAGTCGCCTGATCCCAACTTAATTTGTACCCACATGTCCGTATGTAGTAACATCAATTGTGATAGTAGGGTTGATGGTATTTTACTGTTGACCAGCTTCTCCCATAATAGATTTCTTTTGATGTTATCGAAAGCTGAAGTGAAATCGATGAACCTTACATAAAGAGGCAGGTTAGCGAGTTTGACAGCATCTATTAGAAGTGTTAAAGCCAGAATATTTGTCGTTGTTCCCAATTTTTTCCGAAAGCCTGTCTGGGTGATGGGAATCACGGTGTTTTTGTTCGCCCATTCCGTGAGCTCCTCTAGTAAGTGGCCGGCATAATATTTGGCTTCATTGTCGATTAAGGCAACGAGTCTGTAGTTTTTTGGGTCGATTATGCTGCCTTTCTTGTGGATTGGAGCTATTATAGAGCCTTTCCATGAGTCAGGGATTATTTCAGTTTCAGAAATCTCTTTATACAGTGGTGATAACGCCGCAGCCCAGTATTACGGGTTTCGTTTGTACAAAATGGGGGGGGATTCCGTTGGGGCCCGGCGCCCCCTCTGTCTTTCCTTTCACTATCCTACTTATGATTTGTTTTTCTGTGAAAGCCAATGTAGTTGTCTCCGTTAGTAGTGCACAATCTGGGATTTTACTGTCGGGTTCTGATAGCCTCGTTATGGTGTTCTTTGGTGCTGTGTTAAAGTGAACTAAAGGTAATCGGACCAAGCTTCTTCAGTAAGGTGAGAATTAATGCTGGGTCTTCTTGGGTTCTGGATGTTCAACATTTTCCAGAATCTTCCGCTGGTGTTATTTCCTTTTGCGTCATGTAGCAACTTAGCCCATAGCTCTTCCTCTGCTTCCCTTTTTAAGTGCCAAATTAGTTTCTTTTTGATGGTTTTTAGTTTTTGCAGTTCCTTTTGCGTGGCATTGTCCGGACCATCTCGGTGTAGTTACCGCAGTAATTTGTTAATATTTCTCTGGAGGGACTTTAGGTTGGTGTTTTGTTTTATTAACTTGTGACCTTCCATGGTATGAGGAGACTTTATGGTGCTTTTTTGGTTTTGGTCTTCCATTATTATGTGGACCTCTTTTTTTCCTTGTTTGTGCAGTCCCAAGGCTGCTGGTGAATAGCTCCCATCGGCTTAAGTTATCTATCTGAGTCGCAGTGCTTTTTTCCCACAGTTTTTTTGCTTCCTTCTCGAAGCCTTCCAAGTTATTCGTATTACATTTTATTCTTTTGTGAAAGTGAAGATCCCACGTTTACGGCAAGGTTACCGCTACCCCGTAGGTGTTGACGGTGATCTCTTGCGGTAAGTGGTCACTGGCTGACATTGTTCCTATTCGGAAATCCAACACTTTGCCGAAAAATTGTAGAGATGAAAATGTAAAGTCTATGGTTGAGCTTACGGTCAAATTATGAAACGTGGCTGCCGAGGGGCTGTCGTTTGTGAAACGGCCGTTTAGAGCTACGAGATTAAGATGCTCTAAATCCTTTAAACTGTCTCTTGCCAGCCTGTTTTGTTTGCCCCATTTGCTTGCCTCCTGTTGTGGTATGCCCCATGCCAAAAACTGCTCTTCCAGAAGTGAATCCCTTGTCTGGGGCCCTCCAAGATGCATGTTGAAGTCCCCAGTTACTATGAGGTTAGATGTTAGCTACTCTGACAGTGTTTTTGTCACTTCAGTAGTTTCATCCCAGCTTTTTTCTCACGAGGGTGTAGATATACATTAAGCAGTATTAGCTTTTGGTTTTGTTCTTTCCCCCTAGATCCAGCTCTATTGTTTTTATGCTATTGTTACCTAACTGTTTGGCGTCTTTGTTCTTTATTTCATTAATACTCTTTATTGAAGTATATATTGTTTGGCCTCCTTTTAAGTGGCCATATTTGGCATTTCTTATAGCTGGTAGATGATATGCTTTAAAGCCCTGTATTTGATGCGGTTGATCTGACCAGGTCTCTTGAAGGGCAATTATGTCAAATTTTTGGAGGGAAAGTAGTAGCTGAGTCTCGTCTGCTTTATTCCCTAGACCGTTTATGTTCCAAGAACATATTCTTAATTGATGTTTTGTTGCTGTATTTCGTTGCGTATTTTGTCATGTCTTCAAGGCCCTTATGTTAATTGTCCTTGCTATCCAATTCCAGTCATTTTGTCCCATTGATCCTTGGGCTTGCCTTGGGCTCAATGAGTTGGTGTCCATCTGTGAGATAGATTAACTTCGGGACCCTTCAGGACACTTTCCGTTTTCACAGTTTTTTGTTTGTTTGAGAAACTGCAATCGTCTCTCTTTTTGTGCCTGACATGGTGGTTTTGGATACCCTATTTTTTCCTGTCTGTTTAGGCGTATCCCCCATGCTTGAAAGCTCGGTTCCATCTCCATGATTCTTTCGGCTGTTTCCTGCGTGGCCCATGTTTTAGTGACCTCTTGATCTGACAGGTAGTTATAGTGTGCAAACTCCGCAGATTCTATGTCATTTGTACTTGTATCCGTCAGGTTGCTGATGGTGGATAATAAGCGTAAAATGTTGCCTCTGTTGAGAATATCCCCTCTGCCTCTTGACTTGTACTCCGGAATGAGTAGGATTATGCCACTTTCGGCTCCCTCCTGCCTGTGGTCCCGTTGTTTAGGTTCTTCTGTGGCTGGTTTGACCTGTGTCCAGTCGGCTTTCTTTCCGAGTAGTGGCTCTTCTACTCGCACATCTAATTCCTCTGTGTCTTCTGCCAACGTAGGGCCCTGTGTCAGGGGGCTCCCTTGATGCCAACTAGCGACTTTCCCAGCCTTTGGGTTTTTGGGGGATCAGTACTGTCTGCCCTCTCTATCCCGTTGTTGGGCTTAGTTTTTCGGTGAATGATTTCTGTTTGGCGCTTGCTGTTTGTGCCTTTGCGTGTATGATTGAAATACTGACTTTGTGCGGTTTGAACAGTCTCCTTGGCCGGTGATGTTGTTGTGGTCGCTGTTGGCCTATCTGTTTCTGCTTCATCTTCTTCTTCTGGAGTCGGGTTTATCACTTTAAAGAAAGCTTCTATGTTACTAGACTTTTTTCTCCCTTTCCTTTTTTGTTTTCGCCCGCCCTCTTTTATTTTGTTCCCTGTGTTTTTCCAGGCTTTTTTTCCCCATGCTTTTGTCATGAGGGCTTTGGTGATTGATGATTTCTGGAACCTTCCCCTGTTGCCCCTGCGTATAGCTGGGCTGTGTGTTCGATTGCTCAGAGTAATCCTTTTGTTGTATTTCTGCAGGCATCTTTGTAGCTTTCCCTGCAACTGTGGTGTAGGGTTCGTCTTTAATTTTCTCCAAGGTATTTGGGCTGTTTGGCTCACTCCCAGTTGGGTTTCGGGCCATATGCCCATTCTTGGTTTTAGAATTTGATGTGTTGGGTAGGTTCCGTGTCTTTTATTAGCTGCCCGCTGCCACCTGGTTGTTGGAGTGGACTTATATCCTTGCCGTCTGTGTCTCTTTCATTGCTGCTGAGGCTACTGGGAGAATCATGCGCAGTGTTCAGCATATTTAAGCTCCCAAGCTGTTCTCTTGGCTGGCTGAAATATGGCTTTGTTGATGCATTCGCCATGCCTGCGTTTACTTCATCTTTTGCATTGTCAGTTGTCTTTAAGTCCGATAGGATCCCCCCCAGTAATAGTGGGATCGTTGTGAGTTTGTCCACAATTGTGTAGCAGGCACAACTTGGCTGCGTTATTTTTGTTTCTGCTTGGACCCTCTTAATCATGTTGTTCATGTCTGCCAGCTTGTCATCGATATTGGCTACATGTATGGCTAGGAAGTTTAGGAGGGATAATTGCATATCCATTTTGTCCGAATGGTACTGCATGGCCTTTATTGATAGCTGTAACATGTTTAGCAAGGAAGACCATAGTATTTCCGGTCCTTTTGAAAGCTCTTCTGTGTTTGGGATTATATCGGGTTCTCGTTTGCTGACTTCCTCCTGAGGGATGACTGGGGAATATGATGCTACTAGCCTCTCCCATTCCCCTGTTGTAAGCTGAGGGGTATTTTCTAGTTTGGAAGTATCCGTTAGATCATACTCTGTCTCTGTTTTTTCTGTCTCTTCTGTTTCTTCTGTATACTCTCTTTTCAGCGTTTTTCCTAGCTCTCTCCCGTCTCCTGCTGGGTCATGGTCTAATTAAGTCGACTGGACTGGGGCCTGGTCTGTGGCGATATCTGTCACTAGGTTGCTGATATTGGGTCCTGGATTTGCTCTTAATTGATCCAGAGCGTTAGGGTCCTTAGTTGATGGCTGTCTTAGGGTATGTGGCTCTGAATTTCTGGATGGATCTGATTTTCTGTTAGTGAGCTCTTAATTGTTTCGCTCAGCCCCTATTACTGTAATTGATGGCTGCAAAGTTGGCAGGATTGCTATCTTTGGCTCAAGCAGGTAGCCCCTTTCGTTAGTGGTGCTATTATTGACTTTGTAATTTTCCCTGCAGCTGCTGTTGCCAATGCCGGTCATTTCGGCTTGGATGGGGCTTTCCTTGGGTGTGTATGTTCTCGATTCACCTCCGCCTTACCCTCCATCCCACTTCCTTGATCTTGCCCCCGTCCAGCCCTTATGCCTCTCTCATATTCGTTGTATCATGTGTTATATTTTTAGTGTTTTCACTTTTTTCGCCTCCTGGGGCAGTGTTTTGGGCGCTCCCCTCGGGTTCCATGGGGGAAGGGAGTCTCTTGAGGTTGCTAATTGAGGTGCTTAGGAGCGAGCCAGGATCTTTCAAGAATGAGAAGATTGTGTACATTTTTGGTTGATGACCCTTAGTTGCTGGTCTGCTCAGGGTTTCCGAGTCTACCTCTTCATGGCTCAGGTTTTCTGATGGAGATAGCACCTGCACCAACAAGTTATTTGTTTCGTTTGGTGCCTTGGGCTTGCTGTTGCTGCGCCTTCTTGCCGGAACATTGTCGTTTTCCTGACTTTCCCTGACCTCATGGTGCTCTTAAGGGGTTACAGTTGTAGTGGGAAGCGAGGGAAGCCGATTGCCTCTGCTACTGCTGCTGCGTACTTCATGGACCACAATTCTTTGGGGTAACACGCTGGTAGGACTAGCAGAGTGCGGCCAATCGGATTTTTGTTTATATTCAGGCTCCCTTGAGCCGGTGGGGCTGACGAGCCCATGGCTACGCACCTGCGCGCCTTGAGTGGTACTTTACCTGGGAATATTTTTTGGCAGCCTACGCAGCAACCCTACACACACACCTACTCCCTGCTGATGAGAGGCAACTACCTCGAAACACGTGTCCAGGGATGGCTAACGCGACACTCATTTTCATTTTAAACTTTTGGCATAGGCGTACCCGCCGACGCTACTTCATGGACCACAATGCTTTGGGGTAACACGCTGGTAGGACGAGCAGAGTGCGGCCAATCGGATTTTTGTTTATATTCAGGCTCCATTGAGCCGGTGGGGCTGACGAGCCCATGGCTACTTACCTGCGCGCCTTGAGTGGTACTTTACCTGAGAATATTTTTTGGCAGCCTACGCAGCAACCCTACACACACACCTACTCCCTGCTGACGAGAGGCAACTACCTCGAAACACGTGTCCAGGGATGGCTAACGCGACACTCATTTTCATTTTAAACTTTTGGCATAGGCGTACCCGCCGACGCTACTTCATGGACCACAATTCTTTGGGGTAACACGCTGGTAGGACTAGCAGAGTGCGGCCAATCGGATTTTTGTATCTCTGCAAATCAGCAGGGATGCGCCAGAACACTTGCACCACCCGTGCGCCACTACAGATGCGCTGCATTGTAAATGCGGCGCGCCGTGGCACACGGATGGGCAGATGTGTGTTGCATCCCCCGTCATAAAGGCGGCGCATTGCTGGAGTCGCGTCGCAAGTGCGATGCGGCTCCAGGAAGGCTCGGGGCCCCCTATGCCTAACATGCTGCGTCACTCCTTGTGCCTGCTTCAAGCAGGCGCAGGGTTTTGACGCAGCATGGCCGTAAAAGTGACTGCGTCAAGTTTACGAGGCGTACCTGAAGGAACGCCCACCCTGCGCCGTAACGCCCACATGAAACCTGACGCAGGTTTCATGTGGCGCAGGGCTTTACAACGTGACGCATCTCCCTAGATGCGTCACATTGTAAATAGGGCGCTACGTGGCGCAAGGTTTACGCCGCCGCTGCATCACAGAAGTGACGCAACGGCAGCGCAAATGAGGCGCAAGGGGCGTGTAAATCTGCCCCCAAGTGTTTAGCATCAGTTGTGGGGAGGTAAAAAAAAGGGAATTAATGCATTTTAGTTTGCATGATATCCACCAAAAATCCAAGAAGTTTATCTGTCAAAAAGGTATGTGTGAGGAGGTTGTGTTAAGAGAGACCATAAGCCAGTTGTACAAGAAAGACATGAAGCATTGAGATGGAGAGCTGTGATCTCTGGTCACACGCGGTCTGGGTGAAGGTCTGAGCGGTAGCTCTCGAGGCACAAAGTCTGTTCAAATCACTTACCCAGAGTTGGATGCACATCCCCTAAGTTCATCCTTCCCGTGAAGGTTCGTCTCACTAGTATGCAGGACAAATTATACTGGGTTCTGGTCAGGTGCAGAGCTTCCATTGGTGCAACAGGTGCAGTGTCAACGCGGCCCAGAAAACTTAAGGGCCCACTGGCCCACGATTGTTGTGTTTTTTTTATCATTAAAATGGCAGCCTGGGGGCCCATTTGCCTCCTTCCACTAAGGGTCATGACACGCTAACAACGCTACTGGTTCAGGTTGACCTATGAAAGCTGCACTGTCTGGGGCTTGTGATATTGTTGATCTTTCTTCCTCCCACTTATGTGTAACCCAGAATTAGAAGTTAGAATTGTGTACAGGTTCTATTCTAGAAGAATATGAGGCGTAGAGAGAAAAGATTCTGTTGCGAGTCAGTTGAAGAGGACTGTTGGTGGATGAGGTGAATAAACCTACTTACTCAACGTTAACTGGTGTTCCTGCTTCTTCTCCTCTTGGAGAACACTACATTTATTTGGCGACTAGCGGGCGTAACGACACCTCATCTTATTGCATCCTCCATCTACGTGTTTCCAGTAGACGGCGCCGCTACATGAGAAACAGCTCCCCTGTCAAGAAGAAATCCGAGCTGTACATAACAGCTGAAGTTGCGTGCCAGGTCTAATTTTGCGTGAGGCGCGTTTTTAAATAACTTTAAGGGAAAGTCGGACCGAAGAATATTTAAGCTTCATCTGCGCGAGAGTGACGCGCAAGCCTGTGTCTCACGGGCTCGAGACATCTACGTCTTCACGTTGCGTACTTAAAGTGAGGCTTGAATCTGTCCAGTCCCTCGCGGTAACGTCATGAATTGAAGCCATTTTGTGTGTTTGGGATGACCCACATGGCTTAACTAAACTTTACGGCTAGCAACATTCGTGGAATGTTCGGAGCGCAACGTGTTTGATGGTAAACGTTGCCTGTAACCATCGGAGGTTTTCAATCTGTTGGCAAAAGAAACGCGAGCATGAGCGCGTTTATGCTTCACACTTAAAATGGTAGAAGTGGAAATAAAGACGTGGCACATATCTCAGTTTTCTGACAACTCTCGTTCAAAGCACCATATCAAGGATAAAGTGAACAATCTATCTTGTTTAGTTTCTGGCAAATATTGGAGTGGTTAAATGCACTATCCCATTCCTTGTTTTCGGTGACTGGCACAACTTTGGTAAAAAAAGAAAAAAAAAGAAAGGAAAATGAAAGCCAGTTACATCTGAATTTAATTAGTTTATTTTATTTCATCCAAATAGTTTTTCTTGTTAAATTTTTTTTTCTCCTTGGTGTATCACCACGTTACCGGCTTGGTTTAAGAGAAAGCAAGTTAAAGAGTCTTTAACTCTTTTAGGTATTAGCTATTGTTTAGCTTGTTCATTGTAAATATAAATAACATTTTTACCCAACAGGCAATTTCAATATGCAGAATGTAACGCAGCCTCCTTTCTTCTTAACGAGCCCAGGAGAACCTAGTGTGAAATGGTAGAAAATATTTGTAAATTATGCGAGGGTGTGTGGTACGAATTTAAGTGCGGAACATAAACATTCACTATTGCTACATTAGTTTGGGGGTGAGGGTCAGGAAGTGTTGGAACATTTACCGGATCTGAGTGCTGCAGAACAAAGAAATCTGAATGAATATGAAATATGTATCTTACAATTAGATCGCCATTATTTACCAAGGTTGAACACTATAATGGAAAGGTATCCTTTCGGACTCCGAGAACAAAAGAAAGATGAATCCGTCGAAGACTTCGTTTCTGCTCTTAGGAAACTTGCATCCTCTTGCAAATTTGGTCCTGCTGTAGAGGAGAGGATCAGGGATCAGTTCGTTTTAAAATGTGCACATGACAATATCAGAAAAGAACTATGGTTGAAGGACGAACCTCCGTTGGAAGAAGTTATAGCAATTGCTAAACAAGTTGAACACATGATGAAGTGTGTTGATGAACTGAGTGGTGAGAAGAGTAAACTGGCCACAACAAACTTAAGTGGAAGAAGTAGTATGTCAAGTACAAAAGAGAGTTGAAAAATAAAGATAAAAGTATCCCTGTAACTAACAATGTTGTTAACTCCTCTGCTGGTGGCAAGCCAGCTTGTTTTAGGTGTGGTCGATTTGGCCATTTTGCAAATTCGCCTTTTTGTCCTGGTTTGCGTGTTGCTTGCAACACATGTGGTCGGAAGGGTCATTTTGCAAAATGTTGCAAAAGCAAAATTAGATAACCGTTCTGCTACCAAGAATCAACCTGAAGTAAAAGTGGTCACCTTCCAGGTTGATGTAAGAAAGGCTGATCATCCTTCTCATATGGTGAATATTGAAGGAGTATCTCTCGACTTCAAGTTTGATTCATGTTCACATTTGGCCAAGATTGGTGAAGATGTTTTTATGCAGCACTTTGTTAACAAAGTCAAATTTTTTAGAAATGACCTTTCTCCTGTGGGTTATGGTGGTTTTTCTATAAAAATGGCTGGATATTTTGTGGCAACTATCGAGCTCTGTGGAAGGATGATTGCAGGGAAAGTATATGTGGCTAAGCATGGTGATTCTCTCATGGGTTGGCCCCACCAACGTTTACTTGGGGTACATTTGAACCCTAATGCCTCTCCACAGGTTCAGGTACAAGCAGTTGAGGATTCTTCTCTTGCATTTGTGGAACAGTTTTCTGATATATTTAGGGACACTCTTGGGTGTCTCAAGGGATATAAACACCGCATTAAAGTAAGAGTTGGGGCTGTACCAGTAGTTGCCAAAGTAAGAAAAATCCTGTTAAATGAACAAGCTGGTGTACAGAGGGAAATTGACAAATTAGCAAATGCAGGAATTATTGTACCGGTGGAGGCAAGAGAACGGTTAGCTCCCATAGTCGTAGCTAAGAAGGCCAGTGGGGAGATGCGCTAATGCATTGACTTACGCGCTTTGAATAAGGAAGTCATTGTTGATAAGTTTCCGTTGCCCAACATAGACGATATGGTTAGTACTTTGAGTGGCGCGAAGTACTTCTCTACTCTAGACTTGGCGTCAGCCTATCATCAGGTTGAATTAGATGACTCTTCTCAAGATCTAACTGCCTTTGTAACTCCCATGGGTACATTTAAATTTCGTAGAATGCCGTTTGGTCTCATCTCAGCGGCTTCAGTGTTCCAACGTATTATGTTCAACATTCTCAAAGGTCATACTGGCGTAAAATGTTATCAAGATGATATTTTGATTTTTGGTAACTCTATTCAAGAGCACAATGTTCGTGTATTTGCTGTACTGGAACGTCTAAGAAAAGCTGGTCTTACTCGTAGAAGAGACAAATGCAAATTTAGTTTGGAGGAAGTGAATTATCTTGGCTATCGCATAACTGGCCATGGTGTTTTTCCTAAGAAAGAGTTGGTAGATTCCATCATGAGAATTTCTAAACAGATAACAAGGAAGAACTTTTATCCTTCCTTGGCATGGTGGAGTTTTACAGTAAGTTCATTCCGGATTATGCTGGTAAAACCCATAATTTGAGGAGACTCACTGTAAAGAATGTTGTATTTCAGTGGTCAAGTGAGTGTGAGGAAGAGTTCATTTCAATCAAAGAGGAACTATGTAAAGCTCCTGCTCTTCATGCATTTGTGCCGGACGAGCCCACTTTCATTATGACTGATGCTAGTGAAAAAGGATTAGGTGCTGTATTGGTTAAAAAAAAAGATGGTCTGGATTGTCTGATTGCCTGTGCCTCAAGATGTCTCAGGGGGTCCGAGAGAAACTACTCTGTTATAGAGAAGGAGTCTTTAGCCATATTTTGGGCTTTAAGGAAATTTAAGAATTTGATTTGGGGAACAAAGGTTAATGTTTTATCTGACCATAGGTCTTTAAAGGAGGTGTTTTCGAAGAAAGGTCTTGATTCCATTTCATCTAGAATAAAGAAATTGATTATTTCTCTTCAAGAATTCGATTTTGATGTGGACTATATTCCAGGGGTCATCAACAAATCGGCTGACTGTCTTTCTATATTGGTAGATGTCAGTGGAAACGTTGACGATGACGTTGTTTCTGAGGATGAGGTTATTAATGTATGTGAGATCACTGACGGTACTGTTACTGAGGATGATTGGAAAGTGGAGATTAACAAGGATGATGAAATAAAAAAAGTAATTGAGATGTTGGGAAATAATAAGTGTTTGGAGAAGCCATGGAGCTTGGTTTCTGATGAACTCTCAGTAGTGGATGGCATGCTCGCCAGGGGGACAAAGTTGGTTCCACCACTGGGTATAAGAAAGAAGCTACTCAGTTTTGCCCATGTTGGTCATCTTGGAATTGTTAGAACCAAAGAATTATTAAGATTGCAGTTTTGGTGGCCTGGCATGGATATTGAGATTGAGAGGTTGGTTCGTGAATGTGCAGAATGTAGTGCTAGCGATAACATTTTGAAGACAAAACAAACTCCCATGGTTTGCAAAAAGTTACCAGATCATCCTTGGGATGAGATTTCAATTATTATTGGTCCGTTACATGGCGTGTGTGATACTCCCTACTTGATAGTGGTTTTAGATCTCTACTCCAGGTGGATAGAAGTGTGTGCTGCTAGAGATATTTCCACTGCATGTGTAATTACATTTTTACAAGATATTTTCAAGAGAGAGAGCTTTCCCAACAGCATTCTCTCTGACAATGGGCCACAATTCTGTTTGAATGAGTTCAAACGTTTCCTCGACAGCTGTGGAATACGTCATAAAAGGTGTGCGATTTATCCTGAAACAAATGGTGCAATTGAAAGGGTTAACAAAACTCTTAAAGAAAGTATACAACTGGCGAGAGCCAGTGGTCTGAATTGGAAAGAATCACTTCAAGACAGAATCTCGGCTTATCGTGTTTCTCCCCATTCGACCACTGGTAGGTCTCCCTTTGAACTCTTTAAAGGGAGGATTCCCAATACTTTGTTATGTCCTGGTTGGATGAAATTGAACAAGGGTTTTGTGAATAATCCGATAGGGGATTGGAGAGAAAGAGAGCTGGAGAAACAGTCCTTGAGAAAATCTTACTTTGATGAAAAGAAATGTCCAATTCCAGGCTGTAAAAGTTGGTCTGGTTAAAATAAAAGCTCTTGTTGGGTGTCAACCATGGTCAAAATATACTAATGCCAGACTCGTCGTTAAGATATTCAAAAATGCTGTCAAGACTAGTGATGGGAGGATTTGGAACAAGAGTCGTATTGTAGTTATGAATTCTGATGTTTCACCTGATCAGACTGGTGATAACAGACTTGACTCATGTTCCAAGTTATCTAATTTTTCATCTTCTTTCTCTGGCTCATCTGGTGTTTCGGGTTGTGTCAGAGAAAGAAGTCAAAGGTTGCGGAGACGTCCAGTGTATATGAAGGACTATGTTTAGTTTTAATTTAGCTAATGTGGAACAATGCTTAGTTCATTCAGATCATCTTTTTTAGCACTGGTCATGCATGGTATTTAAATTTTCCCAAATGTATTTTTACTTATCCTTGTCTATCTTTTGTTTTTTTGTTCTTTAATTTGCTATATTCTATTGTTGAGGGGGAAGATGTGTGATATTGTTGATCTTTCTTCCTCCCACTTATGTGTAACCCAGAATTGGAGGTTAGAATTGTGTACAGGTTCTATTCTAGAAGAATGAGGCGTAGAGAGAAAAGATTCTGTTGAGAGTTTGTTGAAGAGGACTGTTAGTGGATGAAGTGAATAAACCTACTTACCCAACGTTAACTGGTGTTCCTGCGTCTTCTTCTCTTGGAGAACACTACAGGGCTTTTGAGTCAGTGGAGGTCCTGCAAGCTGAATTTTATGCATCATTTGGCCACATGCTAGCAACCTCTGACTTAACATTAGTTTCGCTGGAAACTGCAGAGAAATGGCTGCTGAAATCAGTGTACAGCATTTTGTGAAGTGTAAACGTGTCACATCACAACATTTTGTTTTTGTATTTTATTTTAGGTGGTGAAAGTGAGACCGAAATGATCCGCATGGATGTTATAGTGGGCCAAGTAATGGACTTCCGCTTGGGACTGGCCAGTATTCCATATAATCCAAACTTCGCAAGTTTATTTTTTGAATTGGGGGACAGTACTTGTGGCTTGTGCATAAGGGAGTGGGAGGGAGGGTTAATCTAATGGCGTACTGGTGGTGGGCTAACGGTGTGTGGTGATTCATGTAATGCTAGCCTCTCCTTGGAAAGGCATGTGCTGTAATAATGCCTTTCTGCAGTTCCTGTTGTCAGATTGAACTTTTCTGACCACTGTGCTTTTTTTATGCAGGAGAGCCTGAAAGGCCCATATCTGGAGAATCGCCCTGATAAACTGAAGCAGTTTTCACAGTTCCTTGGAAAACGGAAGTGGTTTGCGGGAGAAAAGGTATTTTCTGATTGTTGGTGCTTCAGCGAGTGAGGACTCCTAGCATCTGTGGTTAAACCCGGAGACTTTGTGGAGTGTGATCAATCTGCCTGCCCAAAGCCATCTGCAGCATGCAGAATACATGGGGCTACATGAGGAAACTAGCCCAGCAAATGGGGGTGCTGGTCTTAAAAACTGCCTTTCAATTGTGGGAAGGTTATGGTTTGTTTCTAATGGGAGGGAATGCTTGAGAAAGGTTACTGTACTGCCAACCAAAGGCTGATAAATTTGCAAGACTTTAATTGCGGTCTTTTGTGTGTTATTTGTTTCTACAAGAACCTGTGGCTTGCGGGGCTAGCCTTATAGCTGTTGTTAATGGTTATGCTCTCTGGCACACACTACAGTACTTAAACCTAGTCTTCTCTCATCAGATCACCATTGCTGATTTCTTAATGTACGATGTTCTCGATCAGCATCAGATGTTGGAGGCCACTTGTCTTGATTCCTTCCCCAACCTGAAGACGGTTTGAGGTAACTTGTAGTCGCTTATTTGTGTAGGAACGGTTGTCTGAGTGCTCTTTGTGATTTGAATCCATCTAGGCTGTGTTATGTTTAGAACTAATGTAGATGTGTTATGTTTAGAACTAATGTTACTTGGCAACTGGATGCAGTTCTCTGGTGACGCCAGGCTTCCAATCCAAGAATTCAAGGTGTGGAATGCCGATTCTCATAGATTAATTGCATAGAGAATCGTGATTTTATTAAAGACAAGGAGGCTATCATTATGCATAAATACTTTTATTCGCCACCTCTGCAGCACTTTAAAGAACTCAGAATAGAACCAAACGTAAAACACTAGAACAGAACACTCAAGTCCCATAAGATCCTGCCGACCGCCATCTTCTCCCTCTTTTGTTTCATTTTTCTTCTCTCCATTAAATATTTTCCTTCAATGAATAACTTTGAACCTCCAATTAATTATAAAATCCTCAAATATCTTCAGTTATCTGCAAACAAAACAATGGCAAACATTTTTCATAATACATTTAAAAAACTTACATTCACAACTCATACTTTAATTTATTTCCAACAATAAAACATAACCATATACATCAAAAAAAATTAACTCCATACCCTCAACTCTGGGAGGGAGGGATAATGATAGCCTCCTTGTCTTTAATAAAATCACGATTCTCTATGCAATGAATCTATGAGAATCGGCATTTTATGGCAAGACAGGAGGCTATCATTATGCATGTTCAAAGCTTATTTAAAACTGTATTTGCAACATGCTCAATTGGCTTAAAATAAAATCTCCTAAAAACCTCCGCGTTAGACCAATCTGCAGCCTTCAAGATATCATTCAGATTTCCTCTGTTCACAAAAACCTTACTAGCCATAGCGCCCCTTACTGAATGCGCTGAAAAACAACTCAAATTTACACCAGCTTCTTTTATGACTACTCTAACCCACCTGGCTATAGTAGCCGTAGATACAGCTTTAAATGGTTTTACATAAGAAATCAACAACTGATCCACTCCATCTGCTCTAAATTCTGCAACCCTACTCTCATATTCCTTAAGACACCTGACAATACATATCTTTGGAAATTCATCCAATCTTGGATAAAAAACAGAACTAGACATAGTCTTAGTTCTCCTCCAAATTTCAAACATAACTCCCTGAGGTTGATAAAACCTACAACTCACGTCCAATGCCTTAACATCTGAAATTCTTCTTATAGAAACCAAACACAACAAACACGCCAACTTCCAAGACAGATGTCTCAAATCCAAAAACTTATTCCCTGGCCAAACTTCAAACCGTTTAAAAATCAAATTCACATCCCAAATTGAACCATATTTTGATTTCGGAGGCCTCCTCAACCTGATCCCCTTCATAATCCTGCAAACCACAGGACTCCTACCAACCGAACAACCCTGAAGCAAAACATGTCCGGCTGAGATCGCTGAACGATAACAATTAATAGTCCTGTAAGATAGATCCTTCTCGAATGATTCTGCTAAAAAATTTGCAACCTTCATCTCATCAGCCTCCAAGGGATCCAAACCCCTTTCCAAGCACCAACGTGACCAAACTGACCATACTCTCTTATACTTCTTCCTCGTGCCTGGTGCCCATGACTCTCTGAGTAAATCTGAAGCTGTTGCCGAAAGATCTGCGAATCCTTCAGATCCCCTGATATCTTCCAAACTAGAAGGTTGAGCGAACCCTCTTGAACCAAAGGATGATTTTCTCCTCCTTGTCCTATTAACATCCCACTGTAAGCTTGAATCAAAAATGGTTCTTCTACTGCCATCTCCAGAACTGAAGGGAACCAAAACCGAGTTATCCAAAAAGGAGTCACCAAGACAATCTGTACGACCTGTCTTCTTACCTCCAGTAACACCCTTTGAATCATTGAAAAAGGAGGAAAAGCATAACACCTTCTCCCCTTCCAATTCTGTTTGAATGCATCCACAGCTAACGCCCCCGGATCGGGTCTCCAGCTGAAATACTCCTCCAACTGGAAAGTTAGTCTGGAGGCAAACAGATCTAGATCCAGTGGGCCAAACTGAACTTGAATTTCCTGAAACACTTCCCTGTCCAACATCCAGTCGCTGAAATCTATCAGATTTCTCGAATACCAATCCGCCTCTATATTTTCCTGACCTGGAAGATATTGAGCATGTAGATTTATCTTTTGTTCCAAACAATACTCCCATATCTCCTTTGCAATCTCTGATAACTTCCTTGATCTGCTTCCCCCTAGCTTGTTTATATAAGTAACTGCTGTAAAATTGTCCATTTTCAATAATACACAATTTCCACGGAACATACTCCTGAAACTTTGCAATGCAAAATGCCCTGCCTTCATTTCTAAATTTATGTGCTCCTTCCTTTCTGTCGAATTCCAAACTCCACCAGTCACCTGATTCATGCATGCAGCCCTCCAACCAAGTTGGCTTGCGTCTGTCTCCAATACAAAGTCTGCCCTCATTCCAAAGATCGCTCGACCATTCCACGCAGTCAAATTCTCCATCCACCAAGTCCACTCCATCCTTGCTTCTTCCGATATTTTTATTCGATCTCCGTACCATAAACCAGCAGCAAGATTTGATGTCTTCAAACGTTGTAAAGCCCTGTAATGTAAAGGTCCTGGAAACATTGCCTGAATTGATGATGACAAAAGACCAATTATCCTTGCAATCTCTCTTAAACTTACCATATCTCTCCTCAATAAATTCCTCACCTCCTTGTGAATTTTCCTTATCTTCTTCTCTGGTAACAACAAAAAACCTCTCAAAGCATCTACAACAAAACCAAGAAACTCTAAAGACTGAGACGGTTCCAACACTGATTTTTACACATTTATTATGAACCCCAGAGATTGCAAGAGATCGATCACCATTCTCAATTGTTTCCTCAAATCTGTCACATCCTGATTCATTATCAACAGATCGTCCAAATAAATAATCAATCGAACTCCCCTTTCTCTCAAATAACCAACCACTGTCCTGATCACCTTTGTAAAACACCAAGGAGCAGATGAGAGACCGAAAGGTAAACATACAAATTGATAAATATGTCCTTTCCACCTGAATTGCAGGTACCTCTGGCTCTTTATATCCCTCAGAATCGTAAAATACGCATCCTTGATCTAGTTTCACCAACCAATCCATGTCTTGTAAAATATCCCTTAAAAGATGGATTCCTTCCATCTTGAAATGCCTGTAAACCACGTAAAAATTCAAATCCCTCAAATTGATAACTGGTCTCCAGCCTTTTTCCTTCTTTTCCACTAGAAATAGAGTGCTCACAAAAACTACTTCCTCTTCTCCTATTTCCACAATTGCCCCTTTTCTCAACATGTTTTCTACTTCTTCCCAGACAATCTTTTCCTGACTCTCGTTGAAAACCAATTCTCTTGGCTCTTTTTCCTGATAAAGAACATTTGCAAACTCTATCACGAAACCATTCACTGTTTTCAACACCCACGAATCTTTCGTTATCTCCTTCCATTTTTCCACATAATTTTTCAATCTTCCTCCCACTTTCTCCTGGATAAAACCAGAATAAATCTTCGTATTCCAACTTACCTGCTCCTTGACCTGACAACTGACCTCTTCCTTTCGTTCCTCTAGAACGAACCCCTCTTCCTCTTTGAGGGTAGAAATTGAACTGATTTTGCGTTCCTCTTCCAAAATCTCTTGAGTAATTGCTTTGGGACCTATAGAAGCTTCGGCCGGAAGGTTGCCCTCTCCTTCCGGCCCTACCATAAAAACTTCCAGATGCACTTCCACTGAAAACCTTCCTCATATTCGTCTGGACCCTGTCCAGAGAAGTGAAGGTATTCATATACTTTCCCAATTCCTTTACTGATCCATCTCCAAAAAGTAAACCATTTGGATTTTCACAAGTATTTTTACTTGAAAAATCTCCCAATTTTGGGTTCATTCTAAACAAAACTGCTTTCTTCCTTTCCTCTATTAGACCCGCATTCGCGTTCCCGAGGAAGCAAATGGCCCTTTGGCACCATCCTCTTAATAAAACCATGTCCAAATCTGTTCCTTTTAACCCCTTCGCTGCGGCGCGAATTCCGCCGCAGCGCTGGGGGGGTTTGGGGTGAGCGCGGCACCGCCATGCTCATGACGGAACCACGCTGTCATGAGTCACGGGCGAGCAGTGCTCATGACGGCGTGGTTCCGTCATGACTCCACCCACTTGCGCTGATCGCCCGAACAGGCGGGGAAACAGCGCCGCGTGGGCAGAGCGGCCGCTAACGGCCGCAGCATGACGGAACCACTCCGTCGTGAGCACACGGCGCCCGTGGCTCATGACGGAGTGGTTCCGTGATGAGCATGCAAGGGGTTAAAAACGCTTCCTCCACTAAATCAAACATCCTAGCCAGCGGGCCTAATACATCCAAAACTTTATCCTCGCATTGTTTCAATGCTTTTTCAAGACCCTTTCTCGGGTCTCTTCCCATTTTGAACATATAAGTAATTATCTCTGGATCTAAATTTGGAGTCATTGTGTCTTTCTCCCCAATCACTGGGCGAGAGCATTCTGCCCTCATTACGTTTCTTTCACTCCTTTCGAGAGGTCTTCTGATCCAGTACTTTATAGAATCTGAAACGTGCCCCATCGGCAACCATTCAGACCCTCTTGGATGTCTCACATCCTTTGGGTCAAATAATTTCTTCCCAAAAGGGTCAACCACCTTTTTGTCTGTTTTTTTAATTTGAACAATCACTCATGTTTTCTTCATCCAAATCATTTTTGTAATCTAAATCTAATGTGTATTCATCTATATCACTAGAATTAGCAGAGATATCCTGCCAATCACGTAAGTTGCTTTGAACGCTCTTTCTTTTTGAGCCGCTTTGGACTCCAATACCTCCTGCACCGTTTTCCAGATGCCTTCTTTTCTCTTTACAATTTCCACCAACCTCTCTTGCGTTATCCTGTTCATTCTCTTCCACTGAAAAATATTCTTCCTCAAGTATAATTGGCCTCCTCACGTCAGCTAAAGCTGCACCAACTGCATCTTTTACCATCTTTCTAATTTCATCATTCAAAACACTACCTGAATCCCCTACACTCTCTACTGTTGACATCTTTCCTTACAATATTTATTTACTTTTCCTTTAATAAATCTGACGCTCCCTCACAATCCGAAGATTACTCTAATCTTCTGTTATTTTCCTTCGTACTGCGTTGCCTAGCAACGCTACACACACAATACTCGCTAAAACCAAAAAACAACCCCATGCGCCTTTGAAAAGCACTCCAATTGCTCTTCAAGCTCCTCCTCTTATGCGCATGCGCATTGTATTAAACACTGTGCATTGAAATCTCACGTTCGCTCTTTGTTTCTGTACGCGCATATGCGTCAAGACTTATTCACGAAATGGCCGCCGTAGAAGTCAAGCTCGCGCCCAAGTACATTCCCGCGCTAAACGGTAGGAAATAATTAACATTTTTTCTTCTTTCTTTTGATCATACAAATTCGCCGACAAGTTCTTTTTAAAATCGTAATTCCTCACTTTATCCATATACAAGACTAGTCAATTAAATTTAGTTTAAATAAATAATAATAAAAATACCTACTCACTACTACCACACCTAAACACTAATGTTAGTCCATAAATTGGACTTTAATCCCACTTTGAAATATATATAACTCCTGCTAATAATCAATTTACTTTTAAATCCTACATCTCACAAATCATAAAACGTAGTACTTATCTGCTCCAGAATCAGCAAACCAAAGGGGGAGAAGATGACGGTCGGCAGGATCTTATGGGACTTGAGTGTTCTGTTCTCGTGTTTTACGTTTGGTTCTATTCCGAGTTCTTTAAAGTGCTGCAGAGGTGGTGAATAAAAGTATTTATGCATAATGATAGCCTCCTGTCTTGCCATAAAATCTAAGGAGTTGTGTGGGAGACGTTACAGAGATCTTGCACTGTCCAGAGGCAATTTAGAGTATCTCAATAAAGAAGACTTTCAACCACATCATCTTATTTCTGTAAAAGTGGCAACGCAGGATGGGATTTTAACCACCCCTACGTTGCACGTGATGCAGTGCAAGGGACAAGATTTACATGCTCCTTATGTCACAGATTCTTATTCACAACAGCTCAGTACACTTGTTCATTGGTGGGGCCCATAACACCAACACACTCGTCATTCAATCAAACTCACTTGAATCTGTACACAGGAGAAAAAGGCGCTGGACACGTGGGTATCTTGTTACCTATCAGGATTAATTTGCTTTACATTATATACACATTCTATGAATATCTTCAGAATCCTGATCTTAACATCAAGGCACTCCACCATTTGGTCAATGGACCAATTAGTTGGACTGGTTGATGGTGAATTAGAACCAGCTAAGACACAATTAAAGCCTAGGAAACATTTGATACTTTCTGTAATTAATTTAAGAACCACAAAATTATTTCTTATTAATTCAAATGTTGTTTATCTTACCATTAATTAAACTCTTAAGTTGTCATTTATTTTCTAGAGTTCGATATTTGATCAATAAATTTATCAAAGAAAAATATGAACATTCAGAAATTTCTCTTAGACATAGATTTTCAGAAAAGTACATTGAATCATTTACCAATTTAAAGATGATGAAAGGTCCAAATCAAACAGGGAGTTATCAGCATTCTCAAATGAAGGCACCCTCGAACGGACAGTCCAGTCCTCACCAAAGGATCAAACCGGCGTGCAAAATACAGGATACAGCGTAGAAAAGTTCATAATTTCAGCAAAGTCCGAACATCAATCCGGAGCATGGACCAATTCCACACTTAGACTGATAGCATAGAATTTAGGAAACACAAAGAAATAACCCAAAGATACATGCAGCCACGACCGCGACCCAATGAATGAACCGAACGAACGAACGCTGCGGCAACCAACCCTTCCAACTTCTCCGGCTCCGACCCCTTAATGATTGATGAGAGGGCTTTTATATCTTTTTCTGTCTTACTTCATTTTAGATTAGGGCAGACCAAATGTTCTGATTGGACAGTTCGGGGTTATCAGTAGTTTGTTGAAATTTTCCCAGTGCAAACTGGTTCTCCATAGTGACTTTTCACAAAGTTCTCAAATCGACATTGTCTGTTCCGTTCCCATGCGGGGAAACAGTAGCTGTATCTTTTCTCAAGGTAAAAGGGTCCCATGGATAGGTCTTCTCTTTGTCTCTTCCTTGACTTTCATTTGGTCATCCCTTGGCTGGCGGTCAATTTCCTGACTTTCGGCCTTGGCAGGGAACACGATGTCAGGAGATCAGGCTACCTCATGATTTCAAGAGCCATCTGGGCATGAGCAGAAGTCATCACGTGCACATGGTAGCATCTGCTTCAGAAAACGCCATCTTGGGTACTACGGCCTAGTAGGCCCGAATGCCAACTTAAGCAAAAAAAGACATAACAGTAATTAAAATATAGAAATGAAGATGCTAATGTTTAAACCCACACTAATCCCATTAAATATTAGTATTTTTAGTATTTTCCTAGCTGTAGCAACATTTAAAGCGATAATACTTACCACTTGATATCTTTTAATGCACAAATCAACATAAATCATACAATTTTACTATTTCACCACAATCTATGGTTAGTTTGCGTACCATTGTTAATTAATTAATTTTGCCATGCAATTTGCAATTTAGTTCCACGTGTATTTTATGTTTATCAAGGTGTAAAAGTTGATTAATAACACTTCCACTGTAAACATGGTATTGTAAATTAATTTTAGAATAATTACGTAATTAATTCCATGCAAATTAGAGGAGGTATACAAAAGTTTGTTTTACCTGCTCCATCACACGCTGTGCTGTAAAAAAAAAATATATATATATTTTTTCTCTTTTGGGACTTGACTCTGAGTCCTTTGGAATTTAACCCCTTCGATGCTCATGACGGAGCGGTTCCGTCATGAGCATCGGTTGGGCTGTGCTCATGACGGAACCGCTCCGTCATGAGGACAGCCCCTGGGGGAAGCGCTGGCGCTCCCCCCCCCCGGGGCATCGATCGTGCCCCCACAGACGGGGATGGCAGCGGAAGAGTTTCCGCTGCCACCCCCGAGCCCCCCCACGCTTCCTGGTGACGTCAGCGCGCACAGCGTGCGCCGGCGTCATCAGGAAGTGCTCGGACGCCTGGAAGCCATTTGCTTCCAGGCGTCCACAGAGGGAGGGTGAGTGTTGTTTGCTCCGGTGGGGCGGAGGGGGGCCTTTTGGAGTGTATTGAGGCATCGGGGGAGAGGAAAGAGTATTTCCTCTCCCCTGATGTCTCAATACAGGGCATTCCTGCTCCACGATCGCGCACAGCGTCGCGATCGTGGAGCAGGGATGCCCCACTAGACACCAGGGATGTGTTTTTTTTTAATTTTGGAAGCGACCCCTTGGGTAAGGGTCGCTTCCTGGGGGCAGATCGGTGTTTTTTTTTTTGCCGTTTCTGCTCCCAGGGGGGGCAGAAAAGCCCACTAGACACCAGGGATCTAATTATTATTGTAGGAAGCGACCCCTTGGGCAAGGGTCGCTTCCTTGGGCCCCTAATTTATTTGTAGACTTTTCTGCCCCCTCTGGGGGCAGATCGGTTTTATTTTTTCGCCGTTTCTGCTCCCAGGGGGGGGGGGCAGAAAAGCCCACTAGACACCAGGGATCTGATTATCATTGTAGGAAGCGACCCCTTGGGCAAGGGTCGCTTCCTGGGCCCCCTAATTCTTTTGAAGACTTTTCTGCCCCCTCTGGGGGCAGATCGGTTTTATTTTTTCGCTGTTTCTGCTCCCAGGGGGGGCAGAAAAGCCCACTAGACACCAGGGAATTAGTTCAATTAAAAATAGAAGTGACCCCTCGCTTCCAGGGTGCAATTTGTTATATGTATTTGGCTCACCCGCCCCGGGACTGAGTAGCCTTTTTTTTCCTGCTGTTTTCTGCCCCACCTGGCACACAACCCGATTGACCATTTGGGTGGTGACATAGCATGTTATAATGTTTTTATTGTTATATTTTTTGTGAATTGTAATGTTTTTTTTTTTTACTTTTTTGTTCTAGGTGAAGGCTTTTACTCTTTTCAGTTTGCCGTTTTGTTACTGGTGGTTCTGCTGTTTGTGTAGTTTGGTAAGACTTTTTTTTGTACAATGTAAATGTGTTTGATTTCTCTGCCTGTTTTTTTTGTGCAAATGGTGTAATAATAGCAGTATGTTTGGTTTTTGAGTGTCAAAAACTTTTTGCATTGGTGCTCGATGTGTATTTTGTTGTCTTGTGAGTAATTTGTTTTTTTTTCTTCTTTCTAGTTTGATATCGTTGGTTTTTGCTGTGTCACTGCAGAGTTGGTTTCTGGTGAGTGCAGCTGTCTCTTGTAATTGGATTGTATAGTTTTTGAGTACATTGATCTTTGTGATAAAGGTACACATTTCTTTACTTACTTGGTTTGCACAATGTTGGTTGTTGTTGACTTGTTTGTGCAGTCTTCTATCTTAGTAAGTATAATGGCTAGCCGCAGGATTACTGCTCAGCAGGTTGTTGGTTTGCTGTTTGAGTCTTCCTCTGACCATGGTTCAGAGACTGACTCTGCATCTGAGGGAGAGGAGGCAGGGGACGATTCTGGCAGTGAGTTTTCTCTCCGTATGGGGTCATCGGATGATGAAGATACTCTTAGTGCGGATGAAGTGCCTGTGTTAGAGGAGGAGACTGATGTGCCGGCAAGAGGCATCTGGGCTGCAGCCTGGGGCTGCAAGGCTTCCCGTTGGTGTAGTGCGGCAAGAGGCATCTGGGCTGCAGGCTGGGGCTGCAAGGCTTCCCTTTGAAAGTGATGACCTCTGGGTTGCCCCTGGCATGGTGCAGCCGGCATTGCCAGAGTTTACTGGTGTTTCAGGGTCTAGAGTGAATACTGAAAACTTTTTGCCGGTAAATTTTTTTCAGTTGTTTATGGACGATGTGTTTTTGGCAGAGATTGTTGAGCAGACTAATTTGTATGCCGAACAGTTTTTGAGGGACAACAGTGCCAGTCTTAAGCCACACTCTAGAGCTACCCGGTGGACTCCCACAAATGTTGAAGAGATGAAGAAGTTCTTGGGTTTAACTTTTTTGATGGGCTTGCTAAGGAAGCCATCAATGTCTTCATATTGGTCTAGCAGTCCCTTGATGGCAACGTCTATTTTTCCGGCAGTCCTGACTCGTGACAGGTATTTGCTTCTGCTTTGGATGATGCATTTTGTTGATAATGGTTTAGCGTTGCCACGAGATCACCCTGACTGTGACCGTCTTTTTAAGATTAGGCCTGTCCTTGATCACTTTGTTGATCGATTTTCTGAGATTTATGCCCCTGGGAAAGAAATTGCAGTGGATGAGTCTTTGGTGTTGTTCAAGGGCCGCTTGGTTTTTAGGCAATACATTCCTAGTAAGAGGGCACGCTATGGAATAAAGCTGTATATGCTGTGTGACAGTAGGACTGGATATGTCTCTAATTTCAGGGTGTACACCGGTAAGGAATCTAGGATTAACCCCCCTGGTTGTCCGTCCACTTTTGGAGTGACTGAGAAAATTGTTTGGGAACTTGGTAGAGGATTTTTTAACAAAGGCCACCATTTATATGTAGATAACTTCTACACTGGTGTGCGGTTGTTCAGGGAATTGGCCAAAGTGGACACTCTTGCTTGTGGCACAATCCGCTCTAACCGTAAAGGTTTCCCGAAAGAACTTGTTTGTCAAAAGCTTGGGCGGGGACAGTGCAGTGCGTTGCGTTGCCAGGAGCTTCTTGCTGTGAAGTTTACAGACAGGAGAGATGTCTACATGCTGACTACCATCCATGATGAAAGCACTGCACCTGTGACTGTTTGGGGTCAGGTCGCTGAAGCGCGCAAACCTGTGTGCATTTTAGACTATAATAGGCACATGGGTGGTGTTGACAGAGTAGATCAGAGGTTGGAACCTTGCATTGCTCTTCGTAAGGCTTACATTTGGTACAAGAAGTTGGCTATCCATCTTTTCCACTTGGCAATGTTTAATGCTTTTGTTGTGTTCCAGGATTCTTGCCCTGAGTCAAAGATGACTTTTGCTAAGTTTCAGGAGTCTGTAATAGGCAGCCTTGTTGTAGTGGAACAGGCAAGTGTTCCTAGAGTTGGGGTGGTGGAGGATGTTGCTAGATTGAAAGAACGCCACTTTCCAGATCACATTCCTCCCACACCCGCAAAAGATTTTCCCAGTAGGAGATGTAGAGTCTGTTGGCGAAGAGGTTCGCGGAAGGAGAGTCGTATGTACTGCCCCGACTGTCCTTCTCATCCTGCACTGTGTCTCCCTGCTTGTTTTAGAGCGTACCACACGCGAAATAATTTTTGGGAGCATTCATGAGTGGTAAAGTGAACTGCCTGGTCTGTATTCTTTGGATAATTTGATTCTGTTTCAAGGTTGGTGTTAGTGCAATGTATTTAGTTGCTGATTTTCTGTTAGAAGATTTGTATCTATTTGCGATTTGTTTTTGTTTTTATTTTTTTCTAAAAAAATCCTAAATGTGATGGCGGTGTGTGTAGGCTTGCGCTTGGCTGTTGGTGTGTGTGGACTGGCACTTGGTTGGTGGTGTGCATGGAATGGTGCTTGGCTGGCGGTGTGCGTGGTCTGGCGGTGTGCATGGACTGGTGGTCTGCGTGGACTGGTGCGTGGCTGGTGGTGTGCGTGGACTGGAGCTTGGCTGGCGGTGTGCGTGGACTGGTACTTGGCTGGCGGTGTGCCTGGACTAGTGGTGTGTGCGGACTGGTGCTTGGCTGGTGGTGTCCGTGGACTGGAGCTTGGCTGGCGGTGTGCGTGGATTGGCGATTGGCTGCCGGTGTGCCTGGACTGGCGATTGGCTGGCGGTGTGCCTGGACTGGCGATTGGCTGGTGGTGTGCCTGGACTGGCGCTTGGCTAGCGGTGTGCGTGGACTGGTGTTTGCCTAGCGGTGTGTGTGGACTGGTGCTCGGCTGGCTGTGTGTGAGTAGTGACTTTCTGCTGGTCACTACACACACTGCTAGCTGAGTGCCACTCCACGCAATCCATCAGCCTGTGTAGTTGCTGTGTCTGGATTGTGGGCGTGTGAAAGTGATGGGTCCTTGAATGGCGCTGTGTGCTGGTGTGAGTTTTGTTATGTGATGGGCCCGCGGCTGGCGGTGTGAATGGTTTTGTATGTCTCACACGTATGAAAGGTGTGTGAATGGCCTGTAAAGAGGTTGGTGCCTTGTCGTGGCTTTACAGCTCACGAGCTGTGAGTCAATGGTTCAGTTTTTCGCCCTTTCAATTATTACCAGTGCATTTCATTTATGTGAAATCACTTGCTAATACAATTGTATCTACTGAACCATCACTCACCCTCGTGCCAAATCCAACCAGTATGTGTGTGTGCTTGTGGATTAGATGGCTGTGCAGTAATATTTGTCTTTCTGAAGCAGGGTGTACCTTGTCCCTTTTTGGTGAATTTTGTAATGTGTTGCTTTTGTGCCTGGTGGTGCGAATGGTCTTGTTTGTATCACGTATGAAAGGTGTGTGAATGGCCTGTAAAGTGGTTGGTGCCTTGACGTGGCTTTACAGCTCACGAGCTGCGAGTCATTGGTTTGGTTTTTTGTGAATTTAATTATTGACAGTGCATTTCATTTTTGTGAAATCTCTTGTCAATAAAATTTAATACACTGAACCATGACTCGCCCTCGTGCCAAATCCAACCAGTATGTGTGTGTGTTTGAGGAATAGATGGTTGTGCAGGAATCTTTGTCTTTAGTTTCTCTGCCAAGGTACACTTTCCAGGCAAGAATAACCCACCAACTGTAGATATTGTCGAAAACCCATGGGAGTTCATGGTGATGTCTCTCTTGTGAATTCCAAAACATTTTTTATCCCCAATGTCCTGCAAACCTCAAAATGTCTGCCACATTTTCTTTGCAATATTATTCCAAAATTCTCACGCTGTAGGAACAATAGTTAATCTGGTTTTGCAAGGGGGGTCACTTTGGTTTTTGGCCCGGTGCTCGGCGGCCATCTAGGGTAACCTACCAAACCCACACATTTCTGAAAACTAGACACCCGGCGGCTTCCAAGGAAGTATGGCTTGCGTGGATCCCCCAACGTTTCCTTACCCAGAATCCCCTGCCAACCTCAATTTTAGCTGAAAAAATCACTTTTTTCACACATTTTGGGGTGGGAAAGTTGTGGCATCACCGGGCTCACACAAATTTACCACCACCCAGCGTTCCCCCAGGCTCCCGGTAAAAATGGTGCCTCACTTGTGTGGGAGGCCCAAGTACCCGCGGCAGGCAAGGGCCCAAAACATAGTGAGGCGACATCAAAATGGCCTATCGCAAAACCACCTGGTTTTGCAAGGGGGTCACTTAGGTTTTTGGCCCGGTGCTCGGCCGCCATCTAGGGAAACCTACCAAACCCACGCATTTCTGAAAACTAGACACCCGGCGGCTTCCAGGGAGGTATGGCTTGCGTGGATCCCCCAACGTTTCCTTACCCAGAATCCCCTGCAAACCTCAATTTTAGCTGAAAAAATCACTTTTTTCACACATTTTGGGGTGGGAAAGTTGTGGCATCACCGGGCTCACACAAATTTACCACCACCCAGCGTTCCCCCAGGTCTCCCGGTAAAAATGGTGCCTCACTTGTGTGGGAGGCCCAAGTACCCGGGGCAGGCAAGGGCCCAAAACGTAGTGAGGCGACATCAACATTGCCTATCCCAAATGTCGCATCACTACGTTTTGGGCCCTTGCCTGCCGCGGGTACTTGGGCCTCCCACACAAGTGAGGCACCATTTTTACCGGGAGACCTGGGGGAACGCTGGGTGGTGGTAAATTTGTGTGAGCCCAGTGATGCCACAACTTTCCCACCCCAAAATGTGTGAAAAAAGTGATTTTTTTCAGCTAAAATTGAGGTTTGCAGGGGATTCTGGGTAAGGAAACGTGGGGGGGATCCACGCAAGCTATACCTCCCTGGAAGCCGCCGGGTGTCTAGTTTTCAGAAATGCGTGGGTTTGGTAGGTTTCCCTAGATGGCCGCCGAGCACCGGGCCAAAAACCAAAGTGACCCCCCTTGCAAAACCAGGTGGTTTTGCGATAGGCCATTTTGATGTCGCCTCACTACGTTTTGGGCCCTTGCCTGCCGCGGGTACTTGGGCCTCCCACACAAGTGAGGCACCATTTTTACCGGGAGACCTGGGGGAACGCTGGGTGGTGGTAAATTTGTGTCAGCGCGGTGATGCCACAACTTTCCCACCCCAAAATGTGTGAAAAAAGTGATTTTTTTTCAGCTAAAATTGAGGTTTGCAGGGGATTCTGGGTAAGGAAACGTGGGGGGATCCACGCAAGCCATACCTCCCTGGAAGCCCCCGGGTGTCTAGTTTTCAGAAATGTCTGGGTTTGGTAGGTTTCCCTAGATGGCCGCCGAGCACCGGGCCAAAAACCTAAGTGACCCCCCTTGCAAAACCAGGTGGTTTTGCGATAGGCCATTTTGATGTCGCCTCACTACCTTTTGAGCCCTTGCCTGCCGCGGGTACTTGGGCCTCCCACACAAGTGAGGCCCCATTTTTACCGGGAGACCTTGGGGAACGCTGGGTGGTGGTAAATTTGTGTGAGCCCGGTGATGCCACAACTTTCCCACCCCAAAATGTGTGAAAAAAGTGATTTTTTCAGCTAAAATTGAGGTTTGCAGGGGATTCTGGGTAAGGAAACGTGGGGGGATCCACGCAAGCCATACCTCCCTGGAAGCCGCCGGGTGTCTAGTTTTCAGAAATGTCTGGGTTTGGTAGGTTTCCCTAGCTGCCGGCAGGGCTAGGGTTCAAAAACTACAGCTAGTCACTTTGCCAAAAAAGGGTCATTTTTCACTGCAAAATTGAGGTGTGACCATGTTGCGTTTTGCGCCGTTTCCTGTCGCGGGCACTAGGCCGACCCGCACAAGTGAGGTACCATTTTTCTCGTAGGACTTTGGGGAACGCGGGGTGGGTGGAAATTTGTGGATCCACGCAGATTCCAGAACTTTCCATCCCAGAAATGTGGGGAAAATGTGTTTTTTTTTTGTCATTTTTTTATGTTTGCAAGGGATTCTGGGTAACAGACCATGGTGGGAGGCAGTCAAGTCACCCCATCCTGGATTCCCCTGGGTGTCTAGTTTTCAAAAATGTATAGGTTTGCTAGGTTTCCCTAGGTGCCGGCAGGGCTAGGGTTCAAAAACGACAGCTAGTCACTTTGCCAAAAAAGGGTCATTTTTCACTGCAAAATTGAGGTGTGACCACGTTGCGTTTTGCGCCGTTTCCTGTCGCGGGCACTATGTCGACCCGCACAAGTGAGGTACCATTTTTCTCGTAAGACTTTGGGGAACGTGGGGTGGGTGGAAATTTGTGGATCCACGCAGATTCCAGAACTTTCCATCACAAAAAAGTTGGGAAAATGTGGTTTTTTTTGTAATTTTTTTACGTTTGCAAGGGATTCTGGGTAACAGACCATGGTGGGAGGCAGTCAAGTCACCCCATCCTGGAATTTCCCTGGGTGTCTAGTTTTCAAAAATGTATAGGTTTGCTAGGTTTCCCTAGGTGCCGGCAGGGCTAGGGTTCAAAAACTACAGCTAGTCACTTTGCCAAAAAAGGGTCATTTTTGACTGCAAAATTGAGGTGTGACCACGTTGCGTTTTGCGCCGTTTCCTGTCGCGGGCACTAGGCCGACCCGCACAAGTGAGGTACCATTTTTCTCGTAGGACTTTGGGGAACGCGGGGTGGGTGGAAATTTGTGGATCCACGCAGATTCCAGAACTTTCCATCCCAGAATTGTGGGGAAAATGTGTTTTTTTTGGTCATTTTTTTACGTTTGCAAGGGATTCTGGGTAACAGACCATGGTGGGAGGCAGTCAAGTCACCCCATCCTGGATTCCCCTGGGTGTCTAGTTTTCAAAAATGTATAGGTTTGCTAGGTTTCCCTAGATGCCGGCAGGGCTAGGGTTCAAAAACTACAGCTAGACTCTTCGCAAAAAAAGTGTAAATTTTCAGTGTGAAAATGTGGTGTGTTCAGCTTAGGTTTTGAGCCACTTCCTGTCGTGGGCACTATGCCTACCCACACAAGTGAGGTACCATTTTTATCGGGAGACTTAGGGTAGTTCAGATTTGTAAAGCAACTGTTATTACCTATTGATTTTGGATGCATTTCTCCCTTCCAAATGAAACACATTGTGTAAAAAAAAAAAGTCATTTTGAAAAATGACCAATAATTGTCATGCAAGTATGAGTATTCCCAATTTCAAAAATGTGCAAATATGCACGGTTTCTAAACTCTGTAATTTGTTCCCATTTCAGAAATACATAGGTGTCTTTCATACCGATTTTTCCATGTATACATTTTCCCACAATAATTGCTATATACCCGGAACAAAAAAAAAAAACATTACAAAATGCTGCTCAGTTTTTCACTCTGGGTTCATTGGGCTCTTGGTGAACCTACAAGTCCTATATATCCCCACAACCAGGAAGGTCCAGTCGATATAACGGTATATTGCTTTCTAAGAGATGTGATAATTAGAAGAAGTTACAGGTGAAAACGTTGACTCAAAAGGTTGCTTTTTTCAACTAATTTTTAATTGTTCCTATATTTAACTGGTAGTTTCTATAAAGAAACCTTGATGGATCTACACAAATGACCCCTTGCTGAATTCAGAATTTTGTCTACTTTTCAAAATTGTATAGCTTACCAGGATCCATTATTGTTTTTGTACCCATTTCTACCATTAACTGGAAGGAGGTTGAAAGCACAAAAAATAGCAAAAATAGGGTATGTCCCAGAAAAATGCCAAAACTGTGTAAAAAATGTTGGTTTTCTAACAAAATTCTGTCATTCCCTAAAAGCTGGAGAAATGGTGATTTCAGCCCCACAAACCTTTTTTTGATACCATTTGCAGAGAAAAACCCAGAAGCTTTCATTTGCAGACCGTTTTTCCCATTTTTCACAAAAAAAACAAAATCTTGCTGTATTTCGACTAATTTCTGGGAACCCTCTAGGAGAATCCACAAACCCTGGGTACCTTTAGAATCCCCAAGATGTTGGAAGAAAAGGACGCAAAGTTGGCGTGGATACCTAATGTGGTCAAAAAGTTACAGGGGCCTAAGCGCGCACTACCCCAAATAGCCCAAAAAAGGCTTAGCACAGGAGGGGAAAAGGCCTAGCAGCGAAGGGGTTAAAGAAGATGCAGCCTCCGGTTCAGCCCCTTTTGCCCAGCCAACCTTGAAAAATGTGTGGATAGACTAATATCTCTACAGGAAACGTCGGAGTGGGGACAGCATTTTACTTCACTTGGAAGGACGTGACGTTTGTGCTGCTTGATATTTGTGGGTGCAAAATTGTGCTGCCCGGCTTTGAACAGCAAAGTGTGTGAGAAACTTGTATTTTGCAGCTTCATTGGAACGAGTTGTCTCACCATGGCATGGGGCGGTGACGTTTGAATTGTGTGGCCGTGATTCTTGTCCTGAACTGGAAGGTTCCTCTTGCGGAACCTGCGGGGACATTTGAGCAACCAGGCAACAGTGGTGCGGAGTGTAGTAAGTGCGCAGGAGCGAGTGCACATCATAAAGGACGATACTGGTGGCTGTAGGTATGTCCTTCCTTAACGAAGCATTCTTTTGTGAAGCTGCGGTGGATGAGTTAGAAAGGTGTTCTATCGAGTAGTTCACACAACTGCATCTAAATGGGTTGACGCCATTTTGAATTGTGATACTATTTGTTGCACGGAGGAAGAACAATTGTTACTTACCTGTAAACAGGTGGTTCTCCAGTATTGGTGTCTTTCATAGATTCACATGCTTGAATATCCCCCGTCGTCGGAGTGGGAGTCCCACGGTAAATAATATAGCAATATATACAGTAATAATATATACGTAATCATATAAAACAGAGATATAAATAGGTGATAAGCATCAAGAATGTCCCTATATGAAATCTCCATAGAAATACATGGAGAGAGAAAAAAGACATTCGCAGTCTATCTCTGTCATTATGTTGGTCCAAACTACGGCCAATCAGGCGCCAGCTCCTCTCTAGAACCTTCTCCTCAGAGCTCCTCACCTCAGATTTTCGTAGCACTAGAGTGACTTTAGAGTTTATGAAGAGAAGAGAGCCTCTGAAGGGAGGAGGGAGGGTCGCATGTGAATCTATGAAAGACACCAATACTGGAGAACCACCTGTTTACAGGTAAGTAACAATTGTTCTTCTCCAGTATTGGGGTGTCTTTCATAGATTCAAATGCTTGAATATAGAATAGATAGCAGTAACAATTAGCATTGTTTCCATAATCATATTAAACTGAAATCGTAATGACAATAACATACTTATATATTGATATCATTCAATATCTATATAAGTGCAAATGAGCCACTATTCAAAGGTAAATGGAAACCATATGAAGGAGGGAAGGAAGAGGCTCACCTTATTTAAAAAGATTGCGAAGCACTGCCTGCCCAACTGCAGCATCCTCTTCGTTTAAAGCCGCCAAACAGTAGTGTCTTGTAAAAGTATGTCTGCTCGACCATGTAGCTGCTCTGCAGATTTGATGTAAAGGCACTCCAGCAAATAAGGCGGTTGAGGATGACATTGCTCTAGTGGAGTGAGCCCTCACTGGTGACTGCAAAGGCTTGTTCGCCTTTTGATGGCAGAAGACGATGGCTGCTGACACCCAACGTGCAATTGTTGGTTTTGTAACTGGACGTCCCTTGTGAAAGCGCCCATAAGCTATGAAGAGCTGATCCGATCTTCGAAAAGAAGCTGTTCTGCTGATGTAGAACTTTAAACATCGTTTCACATCCAGGTAATGTAATAGTTGCTCCGCAGGAGTTTGAGGTTTAGCAAAGAAAGTCTTTAAGATCACTGGTTCGTTAATATGGAAGTCTGAAGGCACTTTAGGCAAGAATGTTGGATTAGTACGCAGTACTACAGAATCTGGTTTGAACTGTAGGAAAGGAGGATTTATTGTAAAAGCGTGGATGTCACTGACGCGACGTGAAGACGTTAGTGCTAGAAGCAGAGCCACCCTCCATGTCAGATACTTCAAATCGACCTTGTGTATTGGCTCGAACGGTGGTCTCATTAATTGTGCCAACACAATGTTAAGGTGCCACAATGGAGGAGGGCGTCTAACAGGTGGGAATTTACGAAACAACCCTTTGAAGAATTGATGCATTATCCTCGAAGAGCAAAGGGAAGTTGAACCATCCTGACGGAAACGAGAAATTGCCGCCAGAAAAACTCTCAAGGTTGCAGGAGAAAGTCCGGATTTAGCCAATTGTAAGAAGAACGGTAGCAGTTGTTCTGGTGTAGAGTGAATTGGATGAACCCCAGTAGATGCACACCAATGGCAGAATCTCCTGCACTTTAATTTGTACGTTTTCACCGTAGAAGGAGCCCTCGCCTGAGCCAAGATGTCTCTACAGTCCTGTGGTATATCTAGATGGGCAAATTCACAGTGCTCAGGTTCCAAGCTGATAAGCTCAGTGATGAGGGATTCGGATGACAAACTTGCCCCTTGCTCATTGTAAGTAGATCTGCACGAGGATGTAGAAGGATGGGTTTGCATTGGGAAAGTAGGAGTAATTCCGAGAACCATGCCTGTCGAGGCCATCGTGGGGCTATGAGAAGTAGATGGCAGGACTGCCTCCGCATCTTCCACAGGACACGAGGTACGTGAGGGATTGGGGGAAAAGCGTAGGCAAACAGATTGTACCAGTTCATCAAAAGGGCATTGCCCTGTGACCCTTGATGGGGATGCCAGCTTGCATAATCTTGGCATTTCCGGTTCTCTGGTGTGGCAAAGAGATCCAGCTGTGGACAACCCCATCGTCGAAATATCATCTCTAGAGTTGGTTGATGTAGCTCCCATTGGTGGGTCGATGAGGAGGATCTGCTCAGGGAATCCGCCAGAATATTGGATACCCCCGGTAGATGAACTGCTGCAATCGTGATGCGATGGTCGAAGGACCAGTCCCAGATCGACTGAGCTAGTCGAGACAGTTTCGGAGATTTTGTTCCCCCCTTCTTGTTGATGTAGTGCATGCAGCTTGTATTGTCCGTCTGTATTAGGACTGTTTCTCCTTGGATTAAAGGAAGGAACGACTTGAGAGCTAGAAATATAGCCAAGAGCTCCAAGCTGTTGATGTGCCAGGTTTTTTGACATATCGTCCACTTCCCCTTTATTGACAAATCCTCCAGGTGAGCACCCCATCCTTCTAGAGAGGCGTCTGTTGTTATTGTCATGTCTGGTACTACCGACAGAAATGAAATTCCTTTTGTTAGATTTGATGGCTGTGTCCACCATTTGAGTGCCGAATTCATACGGTCTGTGACGTTTACAACGTCGTTGAACGAGCCAGTAACTTGACGCCATTGGATGTCTAGTTCTTCTTGGATGGGGCGTGTCTTTAATCTGCAATGAGGGATCAAAGCAATACACGATGACGCCATCCCTATAAATGACTTTAATAGTCTTACAGAAACTGACCTTTTTGATCGTATAAGGAACACCAATCGAAGAATCCTTTGTAGATGGTCTTGGGAGAGAAACGCCTTTGTTGGCACTGTATCCAATGTTGCTCCTAGAAATTCCTTGCGATGAAATGGGAGTAGTTGGGACTTTATGGAATTTATGGATAGTCCCAAGGAGCGAAACACCTCTTGACAAAGACGTGTGTCCCGTAGAAGTTGAGTTTCCGTCTGCGATTTTAGGAGACAGTCTTCCAGGTATGGGAAGATTTGAACACCCTGGAGACGTAAAAAAGCTACCACAAGAGCGAGCACTTTTGTAAACACTCGAGGGGCTGATCGGAGTCCGAAAGGTAATACCTTGAACTGGAAATCCTTTTGACCGACTCGAAAGCGTAGAAATTTCCGATGTCGATGTAGTATGGGGATATGAAAATATGCGTCTTGGAGGTCGATTGTTGCCATGAAATCTCCCTTTGAGAGTAGTCGCAAGATCTCTACAAGCGTTAACATACGAAAGGATTGTTTCTTTAAATATTTGTTGAGAGCCCTTAAATCTAGTATTGGCCTCCATTCCCCGTTCTTCTTGGTGATAAGGAAGAATCGGGAATAAAATCCTCTCCCTCTTTGAGATCTTGGAACTACCTCTATGGCTCCTTTGCGTATTAAAAGTTGAACTTGATGAAAAAGTTCTTTGATGTGAGCCGGCGGTGGTCCGGTAGGTGGCGTGGGTGGGGGAAATTCGATGAACTCCAACGTGTGACCTTTTTCTACAATGTCCAGAACCCAACGGTCCTTTGTTATGGAGGACCATTGAGAACAGCACAGTGAGATTCGACCTCCAATTTTCTGGGACTGATGTAAGTCATTGTCTTTAAGGAGTGGAACCTCTGTATGAGGATTTCCCTCTGAAAGTCTTGGAAGACTGCTGCCGAGAGGATTGCTGTTGATTGTAGGTATAACGATTGGAACCCTGGTTGTATGGTCGATATTGATTGCTTCCTCTCCGAAAATTAGAGGAAGTGCCGCGTCCGCGTGCACCCCGAAAGGGCTGTTTCCTAAATTGCAGCGTACCTAGAGAGCGAGCAGTTTCTGTATCTTTTTTGATCGATTGGAGAGCCTCATCCACATGATCTCTGAATAAAGATTCTCCGTCTTATGCCATATCCAATATTTTCGCCTGCACCTCCTGGCGAAAAGATGTCGAGCGCAACCAACCTTGCCTGCGCAATACCGCTGCTCCAGCGAGTTGACGGAAACCTGTACAAGTGATGTCAACTGCACAGTCAATTATTTCTTCAGATGTTCTCTGTCCCTCTTGAAGTAGCTTCACAGCTTCAGTCTTAGATGCCTCAGGTAGCATTTCAACTAAAGCCGATATATCCGCCCATAGTTGCCGGTCGTAACGACCTAAAATGGCTAAGGCATTGGCCGCTCTTACAGTGGTGGAAGCCATCGATGAAAATTTTCGCCCTATGGCATCCAAGCGACGTCCATCACGATCAGGTGGTGCAGTGATTGTAGATACAGGGTTTCTAGCCCGACGTTGCGCTGCTTGTGTGATTACCGAATCTGGTTTTGACTGACCAGTGAGGCACGCTGGAGCTCCTACTGGCGGCTTATACTTCTTCTCCAACCTAGGTAACTGTGCCGGAAGGCTATTTGGTGTTTTCATTATCTTTTTACCTTCATCCCAAATAAACTCAATAATAGGGATTGTATGCGTCTGCTTGAAAGGTTGATTTTTAAAATCATACAGAAAACAATCCTCTTCTTTATGTTCCGTAGTTAATTTGAACCGTTGGGCCGCTCTATCCATCAACTGGTGAAAACTGGCAATGTCAACTGATGACACAGTTTTAATTGTACTGATATCGACGGGACCGCCGTCGACGACTTCGATGCTGACGCCGTTGTCGTCAGAGTCACCGTCGACGAGCAGGAAACGGCGGATTTCGTCATCGGAGGTCTCGTCGACGATGAAGCCAATTTCTTGCCAGAGATCAGGGAAGTCGATGCCTCAACAGCCTGAGAACTAGGTCTCGTGGGCGATAACGCAGTAGTAATGGATGAAGACATGGCAGATGTCATAGAAAGAGACATTCACTTCTTCTTAATGAAAGGAGAAGGTAGATCTTGAACACTACTGCGTTTTGAGGTTGTGAGGGAACGGCCAGAAGTAAGGCTTCCTACTTCAGAAACCACGTCATCCTTATCTTTCAGTCTCTGGAGCCACAACAAGAGACGACCTTCCCTGTCTTTAAGAATCTTTGTAGAAAAAGTTATACAGAATTTACATTTACCCACTTCGTGGTCAGGGTAAAGACAGTAAATACACTTACTGTGTGGATCTTCTGAATATAAGCGCAGCTTTCCACAAGAGGAGCAAGCTCTAAACAGAGTTTTCTTACTTGAAGACATGCTGAAGAGAAAACTGAGCAGAGCTCAGGGAGACTCCCTTTCACACGACGTGCGGTAGAAAATCTGAGGTGAGGAGCTCTGAGGAGAAGGTTATAGAGAGGAGCTGGCGCCTGATTGGCCGTAGTTTGGACCAACATAATGACAGAGATAGACTGCGAATGTCTTTTTTCTCTCTCAATGTATTTCTATGGAGATTTCATATAGGGACATTCTTGATGCTTATCACCTATTTATATCTCTGTTTTATATGATTACGTATAAATTATTACTGTATATATTGCTATATTATTTACCGTGGGACTCCCACTCCGACGACGGGGAATATTCAAGCATGTGAATCTATGAAAGGCACCCCAATACTGGAGAAGGCAAATCTCCTCTGCATTTGTCCGTCACTGCTGAGCGTTGGGATTCCTGAGTAGTCGTGTCAGCAATAGGTGTGCTGTGTGTTTTGTGCTCAAAACTGGGCACACCTCCTATCGACCTGCATCAGCAATTGACACGCTGTGTGTTCTTTGACTGGCACACCTGCCAAGTCCAGTACTGCAAGTCTATGAACATTTAGTGACCTTCCTACGCAAAGCCGGGCTCTGTATATACATCGCAAAGTACATTTCTTGGTGACCGTAAGTGTCTGCTGCTTGAGTTTTATTGCATTGATAAGACACACAACCATTAGTTTGTTTTCTATCGGAGTGTCATGGCATCACAAAATATACCTGCACCCCCAGCATTTTTAGATCATCCGGGCCAACCCTGCATGGTGTGGGAAGATTGGAAAGACACTTTTGAAACTTATATGGAAGCCATGGGGGGTGATGTGTATGTGACAAAGCAAAAGATGATGATATTAAAACCCTGTTTGGGGTGGAAGGGAGTAAGGTATTGAAGACTTTGCCCACCCAGTCAGTAAAGGATAGGAATGCAGATTCAGGATCTGGCAATGAGGAAGATGATGTGTACGCAATGGCTCTGAATGCTTTAGAGAAACTATAGGAAAAAAGTAAGCTTTGTGGTTGAGCGTCCTATTCCCCCTCCCTAGCTCCGGTACATGGTGAATCCATTGATCTATATGTGGCTGCATTGAGATTAGCGGTTGCATGCAGATTCAAGGATCTCTGAGATTAGATTATAAGAGATCAAATGATCAATAGAACATGCAGTACAAAAATTCAAGAACATTCTCTAGGCTTGAAAGACCCCAACACTCGACCAAACCATAGAGGTGGCTAAACAGATGGCAAATACTTCCTGGTGTGTGAAAAGATTGGGAGGGATGGTAACCAAGAGAAATGAGGGTGCATGAGATGTCAATGAAGTATGTGTGATAAAAAAGGTAATGCGTAAACTGAAAGAAGAAAATGGCAAGTGGGTTAAAGGTCGAGATGACGATAAAGAAAAAACATGGTATTGGTGTGGCAGCTTGAGACACACAGCAGAGGCAATTAATTGTCCAGCTGCCAATAGCAAATGCTTAAGGTGCATGAAGTTTGGGCATTTTTCAAGAGTATGTAGAGTGGCAGATACTTTGAAGTATAAGAAAGCAGTCAATTGGGTAAACAATGATGAACATTATAACCAATCTGAAGGATCAAGTGGAAATGAAGAGGAGTTTAGAGGTTCTGGTGGTGAATGAGTTAGTCTGAAGAAGTAGTTTATGGCCCCCCCAAAAATGTATCATTTATATTCATGGCAATGAGGTACAAATGTGGGCGGATTCATGTTCCCCACTTACGTTGATAGACAAATCCTCATGGGAAGCTTTGGGTACTGAGAAGTTGGCTTCACAGATGTAGAACCTGAAGGATACTGTTGGAGAAAATTGCCAGCCATAGGATACGTGGAAACTGAATTAAGATTTCAAAATAGATATACTATAGGAAAGAAAAGTGTATGTTATGGAGGAAGGGAGATCCTTGTTGGGATGGAGAAAGCAGCGTACTTTAGTCATGGCGATTTGATCCCAAACAAGTGTTGCTAACTGTCTCACCAAATGCAGATGATTGGGTCAGTGAGTTCCCCAAGCTGTTCAACAAGAAATTAGGATGCTTGAAGAAATTTGAAAAACGGATTTTGTTGAAGGAAAGGGCGATACCTAGAGTACATAAGGTGAGAAAGGTCGTGTTGGCCCTAAGAGGTCTGCTCAATGAAGAATTAATAAGCAATACAATGAATGAGTCGTAGAACCCATTGAAGTATCGGAGTGTCTTAGTCCCATAGTTATCGCAAGGAAACCTAATGTGTGTGGACCTTGGAGACCTCAACGATTGCTCTTGGGTAGATAGTCATCCACTTCCCCGCATTGTCAAATGCTCATAGGCGTGAAAAGTGTCTGAAAAATGCCCTCACCTTCTCTTCATTATGTGCCTACAACATTTGTACAAAGAGGAAGAATGCACATGTTGCCACAGAATATGCAAACTAGCACCAGTCGCTCATTTCATTTGCTCGGTATCAGTCGCTCATTAAAGGTGATGTCACACAAAGTTGAGACAGTTGACGTCATGGAACACTACATCTGTACAGTAGATGTCGATCAGGTTATTTTACAGTCGAGAACAGGCATGTTTTCCTGGGTGCATGGAAGAGGATTCTAGTTAAACAACACTGCCAAAGAAGAGCCCACCGCCTCATGACAAATCTTAGTGTATGAGCACTAACCTCTTTATGCACGGATAAAACTGAGGCTGTTTAAAGGCCACACCAAAGTACCAGCACACCCCAAGCCCTTCTGGGACATAAATGGATAAATTCTTAATCGCTTTACATTCTCCTCCTCTGCAATTAAATTTACAATAAGGACGCATCTGATCAATTACCTTATTTTTCAGGAGACTCTAGCTTGAGTTGCCTTCAAGTTCTATATTCCTTTATGGAGTCCACAAGTCAGGTCTTCAGTGATTTTTTTTTTTATAGTACTGAGATCTATTCAAGTGTTTCATGCATTTGGGTTTGCAGCATGTGCTTCTGTAAATCACATGCTGTACATAATCCTGCCATTGATTGTTGGGCATGGACGTGCAAAACTTTCTTTGAAGAAGAGGTTTCAGTTTCGAGATATGTGATATGTCTTTTGAAACCCTGAATGCACCAGGACACAAACTCCACTCTAGATTGTAGTGTTGTTTATTTTTTCTTCTGCTGTAGGAGTGGATGTATCCTTGTGTTCTCTGGTACCGTCTTGATCTCTAAGCAAAAATCGTTGAGGCAGAGACTCTTGGAACACCAGCTTTCACATGCCAGGATCTTGGGTGGCCACTGAATACTTCAGAGCTGAATCGTACAGAGAATCCCGGGATATGGTCATATGAGAATGACTAGTGTGAGGGGAGATAGAGAACACTCATAAGTTGGTTGTGCCCCAACTAACAGGTTCCTATGGTCAGAACAGCATTGGGTCCGTAAACTTTCTCTCCTGAGGGACCAAAATGAACCGTCCTGTAAAGCCTTACGGTAAAAAAAGACCATTCAGCGCTGACTGGATGGACCACGGGTCCATTATAGGATGCAGTGCTGCGGCTCTCCCACGCCACCGTTCGGTAGGGGCATTAAAGACCTTGAAGGAACTTACTCTAAGTGCAAATGTGGTGGGCCCTCTGGTGGTCCAGAGATCCATGCCATCTAACGACTGAACAGTCTTCTCCCGTGCTCTCTATGAAATCAACATCCAGGACTACAACCGTGCCTACAGTTTCATACACATCACACTGAGCACTTTCCTTTTGGTACTCGAACGCAGTCCAAGCCTGAGCTCCAGGGCAAGGAATGACTCAGAGAGCCAAGTCTTGACTCGTCCATCTTTGAAGAAACAGGACAATTGGTACTTCCCACTGTTCCTGATCTCAAAAGGTACCTTCGACTTCAACAATCTTGGAGCAAAAGAGGCAGATCCTCATCACCAAACCTCCAGGCAGAGATCCCATTAAGCCTTCTCAAAAAACAAATGCAACCATCATGATGTACAGCAAAGGAAGATTTAGATATCTGGGCATATCCTTGCACAGCCTTCTACAACAGGCTAACCACATGACAAAAATGCCGCCTCACTTTTGAAGAGTCCGTTTCCCAGGAGCTTAGGGCTTACCCCATACCAAAGAAGCCCACTGACCCATCCCCATTACTCTGCCTAGTCCAGTTCATTCATACAGACTCTGACCTAACAGCAGACAAACCACTGATGACTGGGACGACCCTGCCATGCTTGTGTGGATGTCCAAACGGCCCATCTTTAGAGCCATATCTTGTCAAACCATGATGATACAGCTGCCTACCATGCTGGTGCACAATGTGCGGCAGACCATCTGAAGGTCAAATATCATATGGAATAAATCAAAGATGACTTCTATTATAGAGGCCCTGCTAAAAAAACAAAATTAGCCGTTTCTGTAATTCCTGCCTATACTTTAAAAGCCTGTTAAACTGCTTTGAGAATTTCAAGTATGCCAGTCAAGGCACGAGTAGTCATATCCATGGTGGAGAAGTGTCATAAAGTTGCTCTTCCAGATCCTTTTATTCGCAGTCATATTATGCCTGATTCACTTGCCATCCACTAGGCACAAAATAGGGCATTCATGCAGGTTACGGGGGTTACTTGTCCATCCAATATGGAGAGTTAGAGGATCAATGCTGAAGGTAGGCGGGTCACTGTGGGGCTGCCGCAATGGTGAATCTCCAACTTTGTTGACCTGCTCACTAGGTATGACATATTAGTGAAAGGAAATGATGGACCTGGCTATGCAGTTTTTGAGACTTGCAGAAAGTGAGGGAAGGAGATTGTCTAAAAGGGGAAAATGATCTTAAATACCCACATCAGTTGCTCCTCCAACATTGCTGATATTCCCTCCCATGAGGGGGAGCACCAGCATCTGGCCTACTGTGCAGCAGCATCTCCGTGACTTGCTCTTTGGCTAACATTTCTTCAGCTCGCAAGTCAACTCGGTCCTATATAAAAGAAAGAATGCCACCACTGCTTGGGTCATGGAAGCGCCACAAAAGTTGGACATTTGTCACCATGCATCATGGGCTGCAGCAAAAACAGCAGGCTCATTACGACTACTGTACCAGCCATTTCAGGAAGGTCAGTTAGCCATGCCATAAAACCCATCTCTCTGCATCAGCGAGGACAAGGAATCCATTCCCTACACTTTCTTATTCCCAAGAAAGACTGGACTTGGGGCTGATTCTCAACCTCTGACTTCCTAATCAGTTCATTATATCGGAGTACCTCAATATAACAAATCGCCAAAACTTCTTTTTGCTGCCCTTGCTTGGAAATTACATGGTAATATTCGATCTCAACTCCACATTCCCATCCACCCAGCTCATTGCCAGTGTAGGAGAGTAGGGTCTGCTTTCCATGTTCACCCCCACTTTTTGCTTTTGCTTTACTGGTTTTCGACTTAGATGTGGCTGTGGGCCTGCTAATCAGACCCACAGCCCTGCTGTTCTCTCTCTAAATTGATACTATGTACTTTAGGTGCATAACCCATTTGGATAGGATCACCTTATTGGCCCCTGTACAGTGTATCTTAGGTACCCAGGGCATAGGTGTACCCTAGGCCTACCAGGGGCTGCAGCATGTATTATGCCACCCCTGGCCTGGCCTTCCATTATGACACAACTGGCTGATCACTCAGCTGGGGCAAGGTCGTGTAATCACTCCTTGCTTAGGTGTAGTATTCCTATACCTAACTTACATATAGACACATGTGTACCTATCAGCCACTCCTATGGCAAGCCTTAACAATCCTGGAGGCAGAGTGCTTGGTAACATGTGAGATGGTGCTCTAGCATGAGCTGAGCCTGTCTGCAGCTTTCGGAACCATGTCCTTATAGCTGTTCTATGATATAGCCTACCATATACGCTTAAAGTGCCTTATAATCTTAAACGGTTATGGTAACTATGGTTTGGCTTTATCAAAACATGTTGTGTAAGGTGTCTAACACTTTGGAATAATACCCCCATCCCATTTCTGGGGATGAGGATATTATCCCTCCCTTCTAGAGGGAGAAGACATGTTGTAACCTACTTACCCGGTTAAAGTTAACCAGAGCCCCAGCATCACAAAATGGATGCTGCTGCCACAGACACGAGTCTGACCTCCTGCTGCTGGGAGTGATCCCGGCAAGGGAGGCTTGGACAATAGGTTTCCTGCTTGGGGAGGTGCTAGCACCTCCCCAGACAGACTTTAGTGTATTGGGGCAGGGAGGGCTGAAAGGAATGAGACATGCCTGGGGCACACAAGGTGTCCCATGCATAGTCCAGTTCAAACCGGTGCTGGGGCACTCCAGCCCCAGTCCTGGCGCGAAACTGGACAAAGGGAAGGGGGTGTAACCACCCCCCTTCCAGGTCCCACCCATCAGGCGTGACCTAGCAGTTAACCCAGCCCCCCAGATTAGTAGAAGAGTGGTAGCTGGGCCCCAGGAGATTAGATTATCCTGAACCTGCAACTTGAACAGAAACTCTGGACCTTCGACATTCGACGAAAGAAGAAGACTGAAGAATCTCCCTTGTGGCCAAGGAGTGGCTACCCTGTGCAAACAGACACCATCAAGAGACTACCCTTTGCTTTGCTGAAGTTCTACGAGGGACCGACTGCAGAGCCCAACCAGAGCCTTGACTTCCAGACTTCTCCGACCCTGATCCACATCCACAGCCGAGCTGAGATCCGTGGAGGCGACGAGAGACGTGGGACCGGCTACCTGGGAAAAGTGGCGAGTATCTTCCAGCGCAGCTTCTGAGGCACCCTCGAAGTTGTGCACCGGGGATTGAGAAGCCCCAACCCCAAGCACCATCTGCACCGAAGATCAGCCCCCCACACTCCACGAGTCCTGCGTGGGGCCCTTCTGCATTTTCCTGCTTGCCGCGTCTGTCCGGTTGCTTGCCCGTTGGCTAGTGGCCTTTGTGACGACACACCTTGAAATCTTCACTGCTGGTTTGGCTCCTCCAGACTGGCTCCCGCTTCTTTGCAAAAGAGAAGCACCGCAGACCTTCCTGGTCTGCACCAGAAGCAAGTCTTCCGTTCTTCGTGGGTTCTGCTTGCCAAGGCTTGGTGAGTCCTAGTTCGCCGCCGCCGCCGACAGCAAGAGCCTTCGTGGGACAGCTCGCCTCCTGGTCCTGGTCGTCCTCGACGTCTCCTGGTACCCGTGGCTGCAGCGACAAGCTTCACCTTTCACCTGCAATCTTCACGACATCGCCTGGTTCCTTCCTGGTTCCACGTGGTCACTGGCTAGTGACCTTGACTCTGTCCCTTCTGCTTGCAGGTATCCTCTCTTCTTGATCCCAGCCTTGGGATCCACCGGACACTCTTCACTGACTGCCTGTCAGCAACTTTCCTTCAGGCATCCATAGAAGTCCACGATGAAACCCGACGCAAGTTCACACCTATGCACCCGCAGCCCGTGGGCTAGGTAACTTGGGTACTTCGGTGCTCACAAGGGTAGTGACTATCCTAGGGTCTAGTTTCCGAGTCTCGACTCTCTAGCTGCTTCAGAAGTGTCCTTAAACTGTTAATTTCTAACTGCTAGTAATTCTATCGACTTTTACGCATTACGCGTGAGTGTTTCCACTCTGCACCTGAATCCCGTGGGCCTCCCACTTCCTAACTGTTGCTAGTGTAGTGTAGCCCCAGCGATTCCCTAGGCCTATCCTATTTCCGTGACAGTGGTCCTTATACCACTTCTTTAGTATATGGTTTGCGTGGCCCCTAGGGCCTAACTGTATTACTTACCTGTGTGACTTAATGTATGCTTGAATAAGACTGTGTTGTACTTACCTCTAATCTCATAAAGAGTGCTGAGGGTTTGACTAGAATAAATACACTTTATTTTATATATATATCTGTTGTGGTGTCCTTTCATTTGGTATTCAAGGGATTATATATGGTATCACAGCTGGCTTCACATGCCATTCAAAGTTTAGCCTAAGACTGCTCTTGTCCATGCTACCACTAGGATAGCTGGTCTATAAGGTTGACTTTACAACCAATCACCATAAGGGTTGTTTGGACTGATATAAGGTGTACACTAGAACTAGTGACATCATACATCAGGCCAACTTCTCACAGCCAGCACCTCGGGTTCATGGTAAGTGGAGTTCATTATCAATTCAAGGTACTGCAGACCTTAGTATAATTAATGTGGTTAAAGTGTTGTGCTGCCAAAGAAAGAAGGAGAAAACATAGAAGGAGAAGAGCAAATGCAGGAGGTGTTCTGTTGTGTCACTTTGTTGGACAGACCTGGTCTCAATTTGCATCTGTTAGCAGAGTGGAACACTAACTGATTCTCAGGCAGGAGGGGACCTGGGTTCCAGATATGGTTTAGTTCCAAAAAGTCTTGAACATGCAATACAGAGTATATACTTGTATCTTATCCTGATCCAGAATGGTAGAAATAGTGATCTGGAACTGGATACAACCAGATGGTGGACAAACTGCATCTAAACAAAGACCAGAACATACAAGGGAAAGCCTATCCTGAAAAGTGTAGAAGGGAAAATGCAAGAAAGCTTCTGGGATGCATGGTCGGATGGACAAACTAAGCAGGAGCAGAGAGTCAGACTACTGTAAATCATTGCCAGGCAAAGAGCCATAAGTGCAGTGTCGGGGTCACACTGCACTAATATTTATGGCTGGTCCAAGCAGATCTTATTTTGAGTGAGTGATGGTGTGGCCCCATCCTCACTTGATTCTGGACTGTAAAACTGACATTTCCCTCCCCCCCCCCCCCCATGCCCTCATAAAAGAATCACACTGCGATAATTTGCAGGACTATATGGATTGTTAGGCAACTGTTTGTGAGAATGGTGAACCTAACAAGGTGCATGCACACAGTAGGCAGGTTTCCTTGATCTCTCACAAATGATATATTGTTTTTCTAAGCAGCCAGGTACTTCAACTGTCCATGAGGTCGCCTAGAGTCTACAATAGGATTTACTTTATACTCCGGTGTGCCACCAATTAGTGTAGCAGGTAGAGAAGCCACTGTCATAAAAATAGCAGGATTGACATAAGAGCTATGTATAGTAGGGTGTTTTTGCCATTTATTTGGTAGTAATAATCGGATGCTACCTTCCTCACAAAATCGATGATCTTGAAGGAGCCACCAAATTTGGTTTTAAACTTTGAATGTGATCCTGGAATAGAGAATAATTTAGTGGATAACTACAATTCCTCTCCAGGGGAATGGGAGAGAAGGCATAGTGGTGTAAATTAGCTTGACATTTGTAGTTCGTTTTGGCCATCACTAAATACTGTTGTAATCGTTTTCTGTATGTGCTTTAGGTTATTAAATAAATGTGAGACTGAGTATGTCTTAGGCAGATGTTTTGAGTTACAGCATATGAGGATGGATACCATAAGTGCTTGAAACGGGGGTGTTCCTAATGAGCAGTGTAGACAATTGTTATAAGTTAATTCTGCAAAGGATATCCCGTTTAACTGACTAGTGATGCATCTAAAGTACTGTTCACTAGACTGGTTCACTTTAAAGGCCTGTCCATCAGTCTGGGGATGGTAACCAGTGAATTTGAAATGCCATGTACCCCATTTCATGAGTTCAGACCAGAAATGGGCAGGAAATTGAGAGTCCCTACCAGTAACAATAGTATCAGGAAAGCAAATTAAATGAAAAATGTGATCTAAGACAACTTGAGGTAGTTCAACTGTTGTAGGAAGTTTGTTTAAAGGAATGAAATGTCCCAACTTGATAAAGTAGACTTTGGGTGCCAACAGAGTGCTGAATCCCTGTTCATTGGGCGGTTCAAAGATTGTAAATTTCGGTAGTGATGTTGTAGCCTGGGTAGAGTACAGGTTTGCAGAACTCCACAGGTCTAGCATTAAAAACTTAACCGTGGTCCCACATTGCATGTTTTACACACTTATTTTTGGTGCACAAGATTAAGCCACACCATCAAGGTCTCATTATATCCTGCAGTTTACCTGGGTGGCTTACTGACACCAACTCAGCACTTGATATCGTAACTCTTTGCTTGGGTGATACAAGCCCTCCCCTCAAGAGTAAAGCCTCTTTCTGCTGTCTCCGAAATTTGTACTGCAGCCTTTGAGCATAAGTCATGACGTTTTGGACTCCAGATACCCGCTCCAAAAGTAGATTTCAGGTCAATTTTGGTATGGTGGTGTTGGCTAATATACTCTGAGGCTGGTAGGAGAACTCCTTTTCACTTGTGTGCATGACAGTGCAGCAGCCTACCCATAACGATGGCGAGGACGATAGGTAATGTCATAGTGGAAACGAGGGAAGAAGAGGTGTCAATGGACATCGCCAAACTTCATCCAAGTGAAATATAATAAATTCTTGTGATTTTTCTATACACTAATCTTAAGGTTGGCTCCTTCCAAGCAATGACCCCATTGTTTGAAGGTCTACCTGGTTGCCAACAGTTCCTTGTCATATTTAGTGATTTCCTTCTGTATTGGTCAAAGTAAAGGAAACGTAGGCAACAGGATGAAGTGCTTTAGTCAGAAGATTCCTCATTGACCTTACAGCACAAAGGAGGCATCAGTCTCGACTCTTGAGGGAAGTAGATGGTTTGGATGGCAAAGATCAGGAGATATTCAAATGCTTTTTTTTAAGTTTGCAAAGGCTGTTTCATATTGTTTGTGGAATGTGTAGCTGTAGATTCACATGCTGTGTGTTAGAAAATGAGTCATCAGTTGTGTGGCCTGCACAAGTATTGGGGTTGGCATTTGTCCTTCACAGGGAACCAAACACCCCGTTGGAGCGCTTGACTCTCATAGGGTATCAAAGCCAAGAGCAGTCCAAGGCCTATTCAAAGGAGGTGGTGTAGGCCAGTAAGCCTTTTTCAGATACTTAATAATAACACTCAATAAATGATTGTCCTGTCTGCTTTTTCTTTTGAAAAAGGAAAAGTACATTCATTACACATGCACACTACTCGGTACTATGCAGCAATGTACAAATCTACAAGAGCTGATGGAAATACTTTGATAACCTTGCTTAATCATGCTTACCCCACCCAAAGCGGGGGGGAGGTGTCTAGCACCGCAACTCGCATGTTTGAACGTTATCTTGTCCATAAATGCCAGGATTCAACATTACTTGGAGTAAGAGCACTTAATACTGGCACCAAAGCGAGCTGTTAACCTCATAACTTCCAACAGGCATTTCCTCGTAATAATAAATGCAATAATTACATATAACCATGACCGAGGGCACTTGAGACTGACAGCCAATCGTGATCAAAGTTTGCATGTTTTATTGCCAATATTATTATTTAAATAAAGCATTTGCAAGAGTAAATGTCTAAGCATGCCTGGGAGTGCAGTGTACTGTTACTATGAATAAGGCAATTTAATCACAGCCCCTAAAATAAACAAGTTATAATCCCAAATCCATGTAATTATAGTCCAAACCCCATAGAGGAAATTTTATGGCACGACACGGAGGCCATATTATACAAATCTTCTTTATTGCCACAGCTCAGCAGCAACAATTGAAGAACATAGAACTTCAATGAATATTCTAAAGAAGTATTAGGTCCCTTTGTGACCAGCCATCTTCCTTCTTTGTTGCTGCTGCTCAGAAAGATAAGTAATACTCTCAAGCTTAACGATTATAGCTCTTATTATTTATTATACTTATATGTATTTGATATATCTTTAATATACTGACGGTTTATGCTTAATAGTTTACTGTTATTTCTCATACCTGCCAGTTTCAGGGCCAATTTTAAACCACATTTTCTATGTGTACTCCTATCACATTTCCTTCGTTTTTATTATAAACCCTTCTCTCAAGGCATACCCTCTATGCCCTTCTACAACTATTCAGACCTTAGTCGCTCTTTCACCCCACTGGTTTTACTTTGAACCGGTTTAGGCTTCCCCTTCTTGGCGTGTATACTTTCAAATAACACTGCCCATGCGCGCACATACCGCTCTCCTGGGCGCCGCACATTCCCATCCGCCTTCGCATATCAGGGCTCATTCAGGCTTGCTTCAATAGAGGGGACGCTTTCTTCCCTCCGAGCGTCCCGCGTTACCGGCAATTTCGTCCCGGCCCCCTCGACGCGTTTACTCGCGCCTGAGGCGGGCCGGATTAGGCATCAGAGGAAAGTACCTCAGGAGGCAACCACGCACGTTAACACTTTGGGAAACCCTCAGTTTCTCCGATGCGGCCAACATTTTATTTAATTGGGACAAAACAGCTGTCCCTTGCGCAATTTTGACAGTTTAAATCAACTCTCTGTCTCTAACAGCTGATAAGACGCTCCCCTCTTCGGTAGGACCTCTCTATTGAAAAAAAATTCAAAAACGTTTTTAATATAGTGAACTACTACCTTGCTAATTGGTACTAATTATTACCTATAACCTACAACTGGTAATTTAATTAAAATGTCTGCTCCTCAAATTAATATCTAAGACAAACTAGAGGAGCTGGTAAACAAAGCTGTGGAGAAGGTGCTCGGTTCAATTGACAATACAATTAATAAAAAGTTTGAATCCTTCTCTCAAACGTCCCCATGCCCTTCCACTAGTAATCAACAGGCAGGAGCAGTTAATGCTCCAAAGAAGAGGACCCTTGGAGGCAAAGAGCGAAAAGGCTCAAAGAAAGCTAACCCCTCCGCCCCTCTTTCACGCTCTCAAGGCGGTGACAAGACTGGTGCCTCTGGCACCCCATATGGGCAGGAACAAGGCCCTGAACTTCCTATTGATGTTAATAGTGACGACAGCTTTGACCCAGAAATTGACCAATCATGCTTGTCTGGCTTTAATACAGATGTGGAAGAGGCACAACCAAGGGGAACGGGAAGCTCTGAAGAGGCTGCCAAGGCCTCAGAACCTAACATGGGACTCCTGGTCCCATTCGGTGATCTGATGTTTAACCCATTATTAATAAAACACCCCTTATGCCCAGAATGGACCCCTTCCCAGCATGTAGCGGACTACCTCTCCTTCTGGTTGAGGAAAGAGATCCCAAAGGAGGTTAGATCCAGACTCCGTTCTGAATGCCCAAGACCCTCCCTTCCCAATAAAGTAGCTGCAACCCCAGACTTGGATCCCAAAGTAGTAGCTTTCATAGCTAAAACCTCCAGAGATCCCAGGAAGGGCATGGATAAAGGCTTAAAATCCTGTCAGGACCGCCTTCTTGACACCATAGGCCCCCTTACTAAAAATGTTGCAATGGCCGAATCGGCCTATCTGGGAGACTGCCCAGTTGACCCTAAGGAACTTAGGAGTGGGTCCAGAGGGCTATATGCCTTATTGGCAATGCTAACACTGCTATCTCAACGGACAGTGTTATTGAAGATCGACCCGAAACTAATTGAACTAACCAAAAATGATGGAGGACCTAATTCACAGGGTTTTCTCTTTGGCGAGGACTTTATTAAGGACATGGCTAGGAACGTTGGTGCTTTAGTTCAATACAATAGTCCCAAAAAGAGATCAAAGTATTTCAAGATCAGATTTTTACCTGGGCCGGGAGAATACGGGGTCGTTTCCCCGGCCGAGTAAACTCTACTTCAAGACTCTTCATGGCCCGTGGCGGCAGATTTAACAATTACAGCGCTCAACAGTTCTATCCTCAGAGGCAGAGGAACTGCGGACATCCCTTCAGAGGCGAGCGGAGACAATGTTCCTTTTCATCAGGTAGGAACCTGGAGAGTACTTTCAGATACCCCTCCAGAGGTGGGAGGGAGGCTACATCAATTCACTGGGAATTGGAATGTAGTAACCAAAGATATTTGGGTTTTGAATACAGTGAGAGGGTACAAAATAGACTTCATCGATATCCCCTTCCAAACAAGACGTCCTCAGGAAATTATCTTATCTCACAAAGACAGACTTCTGGTCTCTCAGGAGGTGCGAGACTTATTAAAAAAAGGTGCGATTGTCGAGGGAATTCACTTAGGCTTCCTCAGCAATATCTTTCTGGTAGAAAAGAAAAACAAGGAACAAAGACCAGTCATAAACTAAAAAGACTTAAATTAATGGGTAGCCTACCAACACTTCAAAATGGAAGGGATACACCTCCTAAGGGACATTTTAAGAAAAGCGGACTGGTTAACGAGACTGGACTTAAAAGACGCCTATCTGACAATTTCTATCTGGAAACCCCACCAGACGTTTCTCCAATTCACCTGGGAAGGAAAATTATATCAGTTTTGCAGCCTTCCTTTCGGTCTATCATCTGCCTGTTGGTGCTTCACCAAGGTACTCCTACTCGTCACTGCTTGGCTCAGGCAGAGGGGAGTGAGGCTAATCATTTACCTCGACGATATCCTCATAATGGCCCAATCAAAACAAACTGTTTCACTTCACACGGTCCTTACAATACACCTGTTAGAACACCTAAATTTCATTATAAACATGAAAAAATCCTGTGTAATTCCAAGTACACAAACTCACTTTCTAGGCTTCTTGGTAGACACCGTAAAGGCAGAGCTGAGACTGCCAGGCGACAAAGTAAGGAAAGAACTCAGAAAGATACTTGCCCTAAAGACCTTTCCCTTAGGAATCCTAGCAAGGATCCTGGGCCTCCTTTCCTCAACAATTTAGGCAATCTTCCAGGTCCATTACACTATTGAGCACTTCAGAGACTCAAGACCAAATCTCTAAGATCGACTCAATCATACTCCCAACTGATCTCTCTAGACCAGGACTCAAGAAGCGAACTCCTTTGGTGGTTAAAGAATGTAGAAGCATGGAATGGCAGAGACATTTTTGGGGAGGAACCGGATCTAATGGAGTCAGACACGAGTTTGGAAGGATGGGGAGCCAGATGTGGGAACTCATCAACAGGGGGTCGTTGGACTCCTCAAGAGAAGAGGTTGCATATCAAATGCTTAGAATTACTAGCAGGTTCATTTGCGATTCGTTGTTTCATCTAGAAATCGATGAAATGTTGTGTAACGTTACGGATGGACAATGTGTCCGCAGTAAGATATGTCAGCAAACTAGGAGGTCCTCATTCCAAGGGCCTAACAGACCTAGCGAAAGGCTTCTGGGACTATTGTTTGAACAAAGGAGTATCAGTTATAGTGGAACACATTCCAGGATTAAACAATGGTGTAGCAGATTGGTTCTCGAGGAATTTCAAGGACTCCAGCAACTGGAGAATGGACAGACAGGTACTCTTAACCATACAATCCAAATTGGGTCAGTTCAAGACAGATCTGTTTGCAGACCGGCTGAATACTCAATTGAAGAATTTCTTCAGTTGGAGACCGGATCCTCAAGCTCAAATGGTAGATGCCTTCCTCCAAGATTGGAGGAGCTTAGCCCCTTATGCTTTCCCGCCATTTGCAATGCTTTCCCATCTGCTCCTTCATGCTCGACTTTACAGAGAGAGCATGGTTGTCATAACGCCTCTTTGGAGATCTCAGGCCGGGTTCCCTATTATTCTAGAAATGAGCATAGACTTTCCTATTCTGATTCCTTCATTCAAGGAAAGACTCCTAGGTCCAGAGGGAGACATCCATCCTCTTCTAGAGCAGGGACTTCTGGTGCTGACGGCATGGAAGATTTCAGGAGACAATGGCGAATCCCAGGGCTTTCGTCAAATGCTTTCAGACTAATTTCCCAGTCTTGGGCATCTGGTACAAGAAAGGCTTATCGATTGGCGTGGAACAAATGGGTTCACTGGTGCCTTCAACGAGATTATGATCCCATTTCAACTGATTTAGTTCACGTTGTTAACTATCTTTCAGAACTCTTTACATCAGGCTTATCTTATAGAACCGTTAATGTATATAGGTCTGCTATTTCAGCTGGCCATTCTTTAATCAATGGGGTCTCCGTTGGGCAGAATCTATTAACTAAAAAGATAATGAGAAGCATGAGAGTTCTCAACCCTCCTTCTGCTAAATACACCACCCTCTGGGATGTTACTCTTGTACTTAGAACTCTATCTTCTTGGGGAGATAATGCTTCTCTTTCTCTCAAACGCATCTCATATAACCTTACAGTTTTATAATGTCTAGTATCTTTCAGAAGAACTTCAGATGTTAAGGCATTAGATATTTCTAGCAGGGCCTTCCAACCCGAAGGTGTTTGCTTGTATCTCAAGAAAAGACCAAGACTATGTCTTCTATCTTTTACCCCTTTTTTCCTCTGAATGAAAGACTCTGCATGGTTAAATGTTTGAAAGAGTACGAGAAGTCTCTTATCCAACCTTAGCAAGATGGGTAAAGGATGTCATGCATGAAAGCGGTGTAGACATATCTATTTTTGGAGCTCACTCCCTCAGAGGTGCTTCGGCTTCCAAGGCCTTTTTTCTGTGAGGGGGGCTGAAAGATATCCTTAGGGCAGCAGACTGGTTAAGTGATAGTATGTTTAAGGCTTGTTATTTCAGACCAATCTCTAATTTGATTGATATGTTCTTAATGCACTTTAAACTTGCATAATATGGCCTCCGTGTCGTGCCATAAAATTTTAATTTTTCACAGCCTGCTGGGCAGAAAATCTAGAGTTTATTAAGGACACAGAGGCTAATATTATCCCTCCTGTATTGAAAATGTAACCCTCCCTAATGTGTATTTTTTTCGATTTTATATTATACCAAGATATTATGAAATGTTATTCTTTTTCTTTCAGAAAAAGAATCTTTCTCCCTCGGACCACATTTTGGAAAGCTATCTTCAGTTTTATTCCCGTTTCTTCTGCACGTTGTTTTTTCTTCGCAGTTTAACAAAGAAGGAAGATGGCTGGTCACGAAGGGACTTTATACTTCTTTAGAATGTTCATTGAAGTTCTATGTTCTTCAATTGTTGCTGCTGAGCTGTGGCAATAAAGGAGATTTGCATAATATTAGCCTCCGTGTCCTTAAAAAAATCCAGATCTTCTGCCCAGCAGACTGTGAAAAATCTAAATTTGCAGCATAAACACTTTCATCATATAAATATACTGCACGTTAAACATAGTCCCTAAAGGACATCTTTATTATAAATGCACATATGTGCAATTACCACCTTCAGCCTAGGAAGATTTCTCTCAACATGGAAAATTGGTTGCAGCCATAATCTTTGCCCCCAGAGGAACTGCATTCCCAGCTGTAGACCAAAAGCTCCAACCTGGGGAATGCTTCAAAATATCAGCACCATGGAAGGGTTATCCCTTTTTAGTCACTCTAAACTTAGGGTGAGGCCTTTTCAGTTCCTTGCAGTTTCGGGTAATTTTGGTGGTGACCCAGTTCTCCTGGGGGTCACCACACACCAAAAATGAGGGTTTCTCATAGAAAATGCAGGCAAGCCCCGGAGGGCATTATGGGGCGCACCTCAAAAGCGTTTGCTGCATATTATGGCAGCGGCTCTCACTGAGCTGGGGAGAGTCGCTTTCTTTGTTTTCCTGCTTCCCCTTTGGTTTTAAATGTGGCCTTACGCCGCAATCTCCGTCTCGGGATTCCCAGTCCCACCTGTGCAGCCATCATTGTGGGACAGCCTTGGGCTGCCACGAGCCGGCTCCCCGCAAGGCAGTACGATGACTTGCTTTTGCAGGAGCCGGCAGCACCATTCTTGCCTGCTTTAGGTGGGTGGCCTTCTCGCCCCCCAACATGGGTGTTGAGAAGGCAGGCCATCTGGGGGGTGGGGGTGTGGCTCCCTCCACCCCCTCACTAGGGACCCCAGGGCTCTCGCCCCCCTTTCAATACGGAGTAGGAGCATGCCGGCGCCCCCGTCTCCTCATTACGGGGCCTAGTCCCCTTCCTCCATATCAACATCACTTCCCTGCAATTCCTTCATCTCGAGGGCAGCCTCCGTGCCCTGGCCCACCTCAGAGGCAGTCGAATTAGGACGGCTGAGCCCCCTTCGGCAAAAGGGTCAAAGGTCACCTCAGTTCAAACACCCATAACAGCCCTCCTGGGGCCACTTTTGATGACTGTCAACTTGTTTACTCCTGGTGGCGAGCCCTAGACATCTGGATCACTTTCTTCAGGCCACACAAGAGGACGAACTTGGCAGGGAGCTGGTTTCACTGGCTCCCTGCACCAGCCTTTCACTTGGTTTTCTCTCTGGGCTTCTCTCTCTCCTGCGCTAAAGCTCAGTCTTTCCCCCCCAACTGGTCCTCCGTAAGGGGACCAGCGTCCCTGGTCCTGGGGAAGTGCCCCACTGGTGCTGGGATCAATAAGAGACCTAGTTCTTAGTGCAGATGGCAGTAACGGGGTTCATATTGTCAATTGTCCATTGAAGCAGCTTCCAGTCCTACTGTTTCAGCAGTAAAGCACATCCCAGAGAGAGCTCTGCCCCTGCACAAGACCTTTTAAGTGGGGGCCGGAGATGCTAGCAGTAACGCACCTCTGGCCAATCCTGAGGTGCCACATTACTTCTCCTCCCCTGTTTTCACCTTCCTGCACAGCCTTCTGGGATATTTCAAGGCCCAGGAGCCACTTGCCACATGTGCTCTGGGGGGCTCGGCTCCACCCCTTCCTTCTGAGGAGCTGACCTAATCAATGGTAATTGCTCCCTTTGTGATGGAGGCCTTTGTTCCCGCCAAAGGAGAGAAAAGTGATTAACCCAGCCCAGCCGGGTTAGAACAGGCCAGGGCTCTGACCCTGAGCTGAGCCAGATAAACATGGCCTTTCTGGATGACCCATAAGCTGTACTGTTATGACTTTACAGGATTGTCCTTTTCACACAGGTTAGTGTACATTGGTTTGACCCTGAACTTTGGTGACCCAAGGGAACCAGAGCTGCGCCCTGAGTCAGCCTTTACCATAGGAGTATAATGGAGCGTTACTGCAGTTAAGGGCGTAAAGGACCCTGACTACCCCCCCCCCCCCATGTTTACACCCACATTCAGGCCTATTCCAGGTCACTACCCAACCCTGCATAGACCCTTCTGCACCAGGCTACCTCCATGAAGTTCCTGGGCTGCACACTGCAGAAGTCTCCCACATGTAGCCCTCATGTGTGTGCACGCATGTTCACGTGTACCCAGCCAAGGGTTCCTTACCCGAGCTGCATCACAGTGACTGTTGGACTTGGCCCTTTTTGCAGGGTCATCCCTGAAATGTTTGCCTTCCTCCTATATTTTTTCTGACCTGTTGTTGGCTGTTTTATGACTCTGGGCACTTTACCACTGCTAATCAGTGCTAAAGTGCATATGCTCTCCCTATTGTAAATTGATGTATGAATTAGTGATTCTATGATTGGTTGGTTTGGTTTACCTGTCAGACCCTAGTACAGTGCACCAGGAGTGCCCAGGGCTTGTAAATCCAAATGCTGCAGGTGGGCGTGCAGCACTGGTTGTGCCACCCACAGAAGCAGCCTGTAAAAGTGTCTAAGGCCTGCCATTGCAGAGCCTGCGTGCAGTCTGGTACTGTCATGCTGACTGGGCAAGTGCACCCACATGCCAGTCCCTAAACCTTCCCTTTTCTTCATATCAGACACCCCTATGGTAAGCCCAAGGGCATTGTGCATTGTAAGTATAAGGTAGGACATGCCCTGATGTGTGTGGCATGTCCTGATAGTGAATTACAGCCATTTTCGTTTTTCACTATTGCAAGGCTACCTGTTCTCCATAGGCCAGAATGAGCTGTTAGATTATTACATGTTTATAATCTTAACTGACTCAGAGAACATGGTAGAAATTCGAATTTAGTATGCCTGAACTCCGAATGATAAAATACATCTTTTAGTGAAGTTGGTTCTAACATTCTGTGTTTGAAAATACCACTTTTAGAAAGTAGGTATTTTCTTGGCTAACCATTCAAACCTGCCTCTGCTAGGCTGTGTATTCCTTGTCTGGAGTTTGAGTGACAGGGGCTGGGAAATTCCAGGAGACAGGGTGAGTCCACCCAGCGGTGAATAGAGAGATCTGCATCTAGATGGGAGGGAGGAGTTGCACCTGGGACCTGAATAGGACTGTGCCTGCCCCCCACAGTGCTGGCTCCACCCCCTGTGGTGCGTCTGATGTCTCTGCCCTGCACTGTGAAAGGAAAGGATTCATGTCAACAGAGTGCTCCAGAACTGGTTTGGACTGGGCAAAGCCCCTCTCCCCTCAGAGAACAAAGGATTTTGGGGTATAAGTAGTGGGACCCTGATCCCAAGAATTTAGATCACTTTTGGAACAAGAAGAAACCTTTACTGAGGAGCGGAACCTGAAGAAACTGAGGAGAGACTATCCCTAAGCTGAAGTGCTGCTTGGGGGATTGGCCTGCAGTGGTTTGCCTGACTGCCAAAGGAAGGAGAAGAGACTTTGTGTGCTTATTTCAACTTGTAAGGATCTCCAAGGGCTTGGAACAGTGCTTGCCTCCTGCTGAAGTCTCAGGGACAACAGACTTCAACCCCCAGCTCCCCAGAGTTCTTTGGAAGTGCCTGCTGCTGTTTTGGGCCTTCTGAGGGACTGCGTGTCGCAAGGAGCTGGAAGCGTGACTCAATGAAGCCGAAGCGTGCCGCCGTCGCTGCTGCTGCCGTTGCACTTCTGAACAAGGGTGTCGCCGCTGGAGTTGTCGCACTGCACCGCATCGAGAGAAGTCTCGCAACGTGGAAGAAGCGTGTCGCCGTCGCTGTTGCTGCCGTCGCACTTCTGAACAAGGGTGTCGCCGCTGGAACTGTCGCATTGCACCGCATCGGAGAAAGCGCCTCGCATCCCCGAGAAGCACGCCACCGTCGGAGCTGCTGCCATCGCATTTCTGAACAAGGATGTCGCTGCTGTAGTTGTCGCATCGTGTGGAAGCTTCACGCATCGCTGGAGAAGAGTGTCGCAGTTGGAGCTGTTGCCGTCGCACTTTTGAACACGGGTGTCGCCGCTGCAGTCCACGCTTCGAACCGAGAACTTCTCGCATTCCCGGAGAAGCGTGCCGCATCTGGAAGATCTTCACGTCTTTATTTCTTTGCACCAGAACTTTGCCGCATTTCCATCGCTGCGACACTGCTTGTCGTGGAAGCGCAACGCATCGTAAGGTACATTGACGCAAAGTGTCTCATCTTAAGAACTGAACTAAGCTAAAAACTACCATCTTAAAGTAATAGTATTGTGTATTTTTGTCGTTTATGGTCTTGTGGTAAATCTATATAAAGCATACTTATTTTTTATATAAAAACTGTGTGGTGTCCATTTGTAGTGTTGTCACTGGATTACTGGATGGTGGTGGGCAGATCGCCAACCATATGGTCATCTGCATGGTGGCCTGAGTCCTTAGGCCAACTGCCCACCCCAAAAACGGAAGTGAACATTTAGGAATATACTTCGACTCTGAGCTGAACTTCGACAACCAGATTCAGAAGGTTGCGTGCAAATGCAATGGAGCTATAAAAATCCTGCGAAAGATCCTCTATCTTCTACCTTCTAATGCCAGGAAAAGAATTGTCCATGCGATCATAACCTCGCAACTGGACTATGGCAATGTCCTATATCTCGGAGCCACTAAGAGAGGACTAGCCAAATTACAGCAGGTACAAAACGCCGCACCCCGACTGGTGCTTGGCTTACCCAGAAGAGCAAATGCTGAGAAGGCCCTGAGAGAATTGCACTGGCTGCCAGTGGAAAAGAGGGTCACTTTTAAGGCAATGTGCTATGGCCATCGCATCCTCAAGAAGTGCGGCCCCAAATATCTTCATCCTCTCCTAACAGAATATACTCCTGGTCGGACTCTGCGGTCCTTAGGGAAAGCCCTGGTGAAGGAACCAAGGATATACAAAGCCAGATTGGGAACCCGTTCTTTCAGGTACCTGGCGGCTAAAACGTGGAACACTCTATAGCCCTAAGAACAGAGACATGTGAGAATTTCCGTAAACAACTAAAAACCTGGCTGTTCAGCAGTACGGAAATCTCATAGATGTCTAGCAAGTGCTTTCCAAATTGTATCAGCTCTCCCTCTCCTATGTCTCAGCGCGGGGACACACCGTTTGGTGTAACCAAGCGCTCTATAAATGAAATAAACTAAACTTACTGTATGTGGTCACAAGTGCTTTACACACTGTGTGAGAAGTTGGCCTGGCATATGCTGTCTCCTAGTTATAGGGGACACCTTGCACCAGTCCAATTCGACTTTTATTGATGATAGGTTTAAGACAACCTTTAAAGAAAGCTATCCTAGTGGTAGCTGTGGAGAGCAGCCTTCAGGCTAAGTCTTGAAGGAGTGTTAAGCTTATTGTTTTACCATAGATAACCTCTTAAATAACCAAATGAAAGAGTAGCCCACACAGGTGTGTATATATATATAAAATATATGTATTTATTCTAAACAGAATCCCACAAGTCTCTTTATGAGGCTAGAGGCAAAGTTACAATTCAAACCAGCATTGATAGCTACAATAAATAGCACTGGAATCACAGGGGACCAAACCATATATTAAAGTGGTATAAGAACCACGACAATTCTACAGACAATGCCTAGGGCATTTAGGATTGCTGGCCCCTTAAGAATCCACCCCAGGTTATGAGGAAGGGGACCCACGGGAGGCGCGTGCAGTGGAAATAGCGTCGATGATGCCGTGAAGATTGAAGTTGTAGATCTTGTAGAGAAGAACCTGAAAGCAGAGGGGACAGAGCCTGGGTCACGGCACAGTGACCAGGGAGCTCAAAGGAAAGACCCCTTCAATGTCGGGTGCTTCAAGTGGAAAGAGGTGTAGCTTGGATCTGCAGCCACGGGCTCCGGAAGGCTTCAAGGAAGGCCAGGTTCGGGAGGGCGACTGTCCCTCGTCGGATGAGGGTCGCTGCGGTGTTAGTGTCCGGATTGGATCCACTAAGCCTTGGCAACCGCAACCCACGCAAGATGAACAAATCAGCTACTGGTGCAGACCCACAAGGTCTGTGAGAGGTCTCCTTTGGAGAGACTGTAGAACAGGCCTGGAGCAACCAGGGGAACTCTTAAATATTGAGATTGTCCTCCGCTAGGGCCCACAAGTCGAGAGACAAGGGACCGCGGAAGGCAGCAAAATGGAGTGCGTAAAAGGGAGCCCACGGGCCACTGGAGGGGGCTAGGGCGCTGATCTTTGGCACAATTGCTGCTTGGTGGTTGGCTCGAAAATAGGCCAAAGCACAACTTCCCCACTGGTCAGGGTTGTGTGCTATGCAAGAGGTGGCCGGTGTCCTGGGGTATTGGGAATCTCGGCACCCACGCGGTCCACGGTGCTCAGCCTTGCTGTGTACACTCACTGGCCTCTGGGATGCTTAGGAAACCCACCTCAAGGTTACTGGGAGTCGACGAAGTCCGTAGGAGCAGCGAAGTTCCAAACGGGTCACTTACAGTGTTTCAGGTGCCTGCCAAGCAGGGGGGTAACTCCTTTACCCCAAGGGAGATTTCTTCAGTCAGCTGGGCAGCAGCTCGTCGAAGGTCAAGTCTGTAAAGTCCAAGATTAATCCACCCTGGGAACCTAGACACTATCCTTGTTCTCCGCTGCCAGAACTGGGTCTATGCACCCTTTTCTCTTGAGAGATGCGCTCCACTCTCGGAGTAACGCTGGAGAGCCTGTGAGCCCTGGATCAGCTTCACCCAGGCCCACCTCTAAGAGCCCTCCTCAGCCTCACTGTAGCACTTTGGGAGACCGTTCAGGCATCACTCCTGCCTGAAGCACAGGGTCCCTTCAATTAAGATAGGCCCACCTGACTTTAGGGTGGGACTACCATATTCAGAAGTCTGCCTGGCCCTGTCCACTGCAGTCTGCCTGATTGACAGCGACAGCTTGGGAGAGAAGTGGCTACCATCTGGCTGTACCACTGCAGGCAGAACCACCTTCTGCATCTTGCTGGGGGATACCTTGCCCCCACCTGCCACCTTAAGGGGCCCTAGAACGCATCCCAGGTCCTGATATACCTACAGTGCACCAGGCAGGGGCCCGCTAAGTAAAAGCCTCTGCACCTGCCGCTCATCAATCGTGCAGAGCACCCCCAAGCATATGTGGCTTCCTCTCCCCCTCCCCTCCTTGTCCTGGGGTCTGATCCCACAGCACCTACCTGACTCGTCACTTGGCCAGGCATCACCCTAGCAACCACCTCGGGTTCAAAACACCTCTCTCTAGGATGACATCCTTTCGCTTCCTTGGATAATTACCTACCCTACCCTGACTCTTCAGGGTCCACCACTAGCCCTCTCTGATCTCCTCAGGGTTAGTTACTTAGCCCACCTAGGGAACCTAGAGGCTACCACCATACACCCCTATCTCAGGAACCACCCTCATTTGGGGCCACCCATCACCATAGGCCACCCCTCGGTTGTTCACTAACCCCGCCAGATAACCTGTGGTGACTGTGGGAACCCCTCCCACCGTGGAAGAATTTCTTGGGGGGGGGGCCACCACTGGAATCCCTGGGGATGTTGCTACCCGTAGTAAAACATAAATAAATAACCGGCCCCACTCTTACAGTGGTTTTGGCCTGAGCCAATGGTGGGAAAACTTTTGCAGGGAGAATGATTAGCTTGTGCCCCCCTTCTTGGAAACCTGCCCTGACCTTGACTAACGCAGGAACTTCCTGGGCCCCCTAATCACCTCCCAGCCTCACAAAGAAAGGTCCACTCCTACCTCCCAATCTTGTGGTGCGGGTGTCAGTTGCCGATCCTACATTTTTAGAGAAGAAACCCTCCTCTTGTAGGCCTAGTGTGTGTAGTGTTACGGTTCAAAAGGTACCCTATGGCCGGGAACAACTTTATGTAAACATTTCCTGCTCTTTGTAAATGCAAATCAGTCCCAGCAACACAGTTTAACCATTGACCCTACATTTCTTCACATGACATGTGTGCAAGGGGCTTTCCTTTCTCATGTCTTTAGTTGACATGACCGAACCTTTGAACCCTTCTTGGAGCCTTGCGTTACGTTTGCTCATTAATGCATAGGTAATGTGTGTCAAAACTGTAATTACCAAATGCTATAAATGCGTACCCTAATAAGATGTTTGGCTCAGACGTGTGCAAGTTGTTTTTCTTTGAAGCAGGCTTCAGAGCCACGAGGAATAGCTACTCCACCCTTTACTGGTAAAGCTCATAGGATCCATTGTTAGATTGTTTGTTTTTTCTCTTCATCAGGTTCAGATGTGTGCCTTCAAGCTCCAGTTCAATGCCGTTTGGTGTTTTGCCAGGCCTGTTCAGATCCTTCTTGCTCGTTTGACGAATTAAGTGTACCTTATTGTCGGTTTCTAGCGATGCCTTTGGTTTCAAGCGCTACCTTTGCTCCAGGTCTGCAGTCAACATTTGACGCCCTGTGCGGGGCATCAGCCATTTTAGATCTTCATCCGTTCCTCGGTACCAGAGAATGCACCCGTAATGGAAAGGACTCTATTCTGCTACTGCCCAAAGTGTCGAGCAAAGTACTCGAGAACAGACCTCGATCAAGTGTGCAACATTTTTCTGTCCCCAGAACACCAGGAGACCTCTTGTTCCTCATGCTTGCCTTGAGGAACAAGAAAACTGGTACCATCATGATCATTGCTGTGCTTTGACCTCGATGGAGCACCACCAGTCTGATACTTTGGACCTGTTAAGGGAACAAGAAACCTAGGAGGGAACTACAGCCAAAGACTTTCTGTGTCGAGCCTCACGATTTGTAGATGATGGAGGTCTCTGGCTGTGACGTTGAAATGGACGAGCCTCCTCCTGTGCAGTGTCCACCGACTAATAGGGCCACAGTGAGTTTGGTCATCCCGCCGCGAAACCCCTTGACACCATCTGGATGCCGAGAATTGCCCTCAAGAGGGTGGAGCATTGAGCTCACAGGCCAGAAGTGAGCCCTCCGGTCCGCTATTGCCACAAGGCCATCGTCTGCACTTCGAATCTGAGTCGGACCTGACGCGCACACACACCACTTTGCATCGAAGTCTCTCTCTAAGCCACTCCCTGTGACTTATGGTGGAGTGCCCGCTCTGGCATTGAAGACACCTTTGAAGTGGAGCTTGGAGTCGAACACTTCAGAGCCAAAATCCGGCTCTGAACCAGCAGGGCAATGTCTTAATTAGTGCCAAGAAAGGGCTATGTCCAGGGCAGCATCCTCTCCTGTTACGGAGGATCAACAACAACCAATCCTCCATCGCTTTCAAGAGGAGATGGATGCCAGAAGACAGTGGATACATATCTAGCCTGGGAGTGTATGAATTTTGGTCAATCTGGCTCCTGGGACAAAAGACCCTATTTCTTCAAAAAGGAAATCGACTTTTGAGGAGGTCCTAAACCCTCCATCCTAGTTGGCACCCAAGAAGCCTCTGCACCATGATGAGGGCACATCTCAACCACCTCCTCTGCTATGGCTACTTCCGCCTCGCACTTCACCTCTTCCTACTTCTACACCACCTCCATGCCCACCCTCCCCACTACCACCAGTAGACCCTCCCCCCTCAGTCCACTCAGGGTTCCCCTGGTAGTAGTCCAGGGTCTCCCTCTGGATATCATACACCTTATGACACGACCACATGAGCCGAAATAGGTTATGACATGTCACCCCAGGGCAACACTGACCTCTATCCAATGAAGCCCTCCCCACCGACTAACACTACTGCTTAGCATGAGGTACTCCAAAGGTCAGCTGCTTTCGACATGGTGTAAATGCACAAATAGGCAGGGGAGGACGACTTACTTGGGGAACCACGATCTACCACCCGGAGGTCCATGCAGTATTTGCCAATGTTAATTGGGATTCTCAAACTGGCTCATGAAATCTTTAAAGAGCTGGTCAAGGCGAGAGTCCTCATGCCTAGGGTGGACAAAGTTCAAAGTTTCACCCTCTGGCCCTCCTTACATCTGGGTACAATTGCCACCGACTCCTTAGTGGTTCATACGCCCAGGAAAAGGGCACCTCCCCCTCGAAACGGGGGAGTAAGAAAATAGACGCAGCAGGGAAACACGTAGCAACCCAGTCTGCTGGCCACTGACGTATTACCAATTCTATGGGTTTACTCCTGGTAAAATTGCTCACACTGGGAGGAGATGGAGGAATTACCGCAACACGTCCTGGAACAGTATAAAAAGAAGGGCCAGGAGTTAGTAGCGGAGGTGAAACTTGTATCTAATACTAACATTAAGTGTGCCCTAGATGCAGCGAACACTGCTCTTCGTGGCATAAATACAAGTATCCTTCACAGAACTGACTGGCTGGAGGTATCTGGTTTTAAATCAGAGGTGCAACCGCACCCGGTCACCTTGTCCTTTGATGGCTAGCATCTGTTCATCCCACCATATGCTGGAAAATATAAAGATAGTGAAATGCTTAAGCCATGTGTACCTTGCAGACCTCACCTGCCTGTGGCTCCTTTTGCTGCCAACAATATCATGGAGCAGCAAAAACTGCCACCCCTGAGGAATCAAACTTTTTCCGCAGTAGCAGCAACCACCCTTTCGGGGTAACAACAGAGAAGGATATAAGAGGAGCAATGCCAGGGAAAAAAAAAAGACCCCAAAGGGGCCGCAACTTCCAAAGAGTGTCACTCGAATCCCCCTGCCCCAACCACCTAACAGCTATCAGGCGGAAGATTGCAAAGTCTTCCATCCCCCCAGGAAATGCATGCATTACTCCACAAAGGGGCCATAGAACTTGTGCCGCCACAACACCGCTGCAAAGTTGTATATTAAGTATGCTTCCTCATTCACAAGAAGAACAGGACACTAAGACCCAATCTCGACCCCTGGCCCCTCAAGTACATCCAATCCAAACTCTGCCACAAGGTCACACTGCTGCAGTGAAGGGATGACATTCTGTAAAGCAACTTCATGGCTGCCTTCCATCTGAAGGACACCTACTTCCACATCCCCGCCCTGTATATCGTCTGTATCTCCAGTTTGTGGTAAGTGGTCAGTATTATCAAGTCCTACCCTTTGGGTGACCACAGTTCCTAGGGTTTTAACAAGGTCTCTGGTGGTAGTAGCCGCTCACCTCAGAAGAAGCAGCATCCACGTCTTCCTTTACATGAACGATTGGCTATTCAATAGTGCAGTGTCTAGCGCGCACACGCACAACACCATAGACCTTTTACACAGCTTAGGCTTCACTATAAAGGTTGCAAAATCTCATCTCCAACCCCTTCAGAGTTAATCTTTTTTTAAGGCCATCGTGAACTCTGTCAATTGGAGAGTATAACCCAGCCAAGCCAGGGTATGAGCGTTCCAAGCTCTCCTCTTTTTTAGCCAAAACGTCCGGTAATGGTTAGAAAGGTTGTCTTCTAGGCGTGATTTATCCTGCATCACCACAATCCCTAATGCCAGATTACACATGCACCTGTTGCAGGAGTGCCTAGTGGGGACAATGGTCCCAAGCGTATGGTACATTGAAGGCTCTAGTGTTGATATGGGGCCATACTCCTCTCTGCAATTGTGGAACGCCAACAACCTGTTGCAAATCTGGCCCTTCTTGGATCCTATGCTGCACACGATCATTACAATAGATGCCTTTCATGGTTTGGGGGTGCACTTACAGGAGCTCACTGTTCAAGGGGTGTGGATGCCCGATCAACATGCTCTCCACATCAACCACCTGGAGTTGTTCGCCATTCAGTTACCCCTCGTTGCATTCCTTCCTCATATCCAAGGCAAATTGGCACTTGTCCAGACAACACAACTGCCATATTTTACTTAAAGATGCAGAGTAACTTGCACTCCCTGCAACTTTCCACTATAACTCAAAGCATTTGGTGGTGGGCAAAACATCACAAAGACCATCTTCTCATTGAGTCCATACCTGGAGTCGACAACAACTTTGCAGACATTCTTAGCCAGATGAATCAGCAAGTCCATAAATGGGAACTTTGCCCCCAATTCCTTATGCTGTGCTTCCACCCATGGGGGTACCTCCACATACACTTATTCGCCACTGCAGAAAGCACAAAATGCCTGAACTCCGGCTCCAGGTACCCACTTCTACAGTGCATGGGCAATGCACTATGGATGAACTGGTAAAGAATATTTGCCTCCCCTTTTAGCCTCTCCCTCTTCTTCCATTCATAGTTTGCCGGCTTTGGCAATCATCGCTCACTCTCATGCTATTAGCCCAAACCTAGGCCAGGCAGCCCTGGTTCACCACTCTCCCCGACCTATACTTAGTGCCCCATGAGATGCTGCCCAACTGGCCAATTCTTTTCTTGCCCACTTTAACATCCCCAAATAGCTCAATCTTGTGATTTGGCTCCTGATGTTTGGTTATCTCAATTTACCTTCAGAGCGTATGCACATCCTTAAAGAGACTTGCAGGGCCAAAGCCTGTTATGGAGTCAAATGGAAGTAGTTTGTGCGCTACTATCTTCCTAAATAAATTGACCCTCTCAACGCAGCAGTCCAAAATATTTTCTGTCACCTGCTGCACTTGCAGACTCAGGCCTGTCCCTGCTTACCATCAAAACGGAGAATACGCTTCCCTTTTAAGTGTTCCTGTTATTAGCGCGTTTATGGAAGGACTTTAAAGAGCTATCCCACGAAGGGTGCCACCGGCCCTGGTGTGAAATCTTAACATTGTCCTGATTAGGCTGATGAGCCCTCCTTTTGAGCCACTCCACTCTTGGTTTTACCGTTCTTTAATGGAAGGTAGCTTTCTTGGTAGCTCACTTTCCTTAGGCATGTCAGTGAGCTTCAAGCGCTACCTTTAGAAGAACCTTTCTTTCAGGTATACCATGACAGGGTAGATCCTCGGGACCAATCCCAAATGTCTTCCTAAAATGGTCTCCAGTTTCCACCTTAACCAGATTATAGAACTTCCTGTGTTCTTCCCTCATCCAGAATCAGTAGCAGAAAGAGCTCTTCACACACTAGATGTGAAGAGGGCACTCCTGTACTACACTGACAGAACTAAACCCCATCATAAGGCACAGCAGCTTTTTGTCTTTTTTTCTAAACCATAGAGAGGTTGAACCCTGTCTAAAGTATAGAAGGTTATTTGGGCAAATGCATACATATGTGCTATGCTAGGCCAAAAGACCTTTGCCTCTCCCTCCCCCACCCCAAGCCACCCGTAAAAAAATTTTTTTTTTAAAAAGCCATTATGGCTTTTCTGGGTAATATTCCTATAGCTGACATCTGTAAAGCAGCTACTTGGTCTACTCCCCACACTTTCACCAAACATTACTGTGTGAATGTACTAACTTACAAACAAGCTTAAGTTTGAAAAAGTGTGCATAAGACCACCTGTTCGTCATCTGCACCATCCTAAGACTAGCTACCGCTTAAAGGAGGACCTGTGTACAGTCTATGCACAGCTTGTGTATCTACAGCTACACTTGCACACAAACTCAAAATATTACACTGCAAGCATCTGTACATGCCGTGTAGTGTTGTAGATTCACAATCGCCTCCCCTCCTCTCCGGATGTTTTCGGATCATGCATACGTTAGTGTTTTTTTTTTATCCTTCTTTCATATTCTTTTTGCATGGTCATCTTTTCTGTATATCTCTGCTCCATTCACATCCACACCCTTTGAATGGGACAAGACAATCTAACAATGGAGCCGATGCCCATGCGCATTACCACTAATGTGTGGGATCACTATATCTTGTGACTCAGGACTTATTCGTAGAAAAACAACTTGCACACGTCCAAGCACAACACTAGATGGCAGGAGTATGCACAGCATGTGAATCTACAGCACCACATGCCACAAATAGATGCTTACAGGCTAAGTAACATATGTCCTTCATCCTACCTGGAATAATATACCTTTTTATGTCAAAATAAAACAATAGGCCGAAAAATGGAGGAGAAATCACAAATAAATGGTCAAATCTCATTGACATTGTTGGGATGATGCAATTTCAAGACAGTTTGTACTTTCGAGTTCTCCATGCCATCCCCTTCTCGGATATTTAAAATCCTAAAAAAGTATCTCAAACTTCAAAAAAACAGTGGGCCTCATTCAAAGTTTGGCAGGCAGTTCTGCCATCCCGCTGGAGTTCTTGATGCCTTCAGAGGAGCCCCGACCATAGTTGCTCCTCTGAAGGCACTGAGTTTTCAGAATGGCCACCATGTTTCACGCAGCTATCCTACAAACTTTTTTGTTCAAGCAGTCCCAAAGACAAACTAACATTGGCAAAGCCCATAGTCTAACCTACACGAGAACTATTGGCTTTGTAAATGTCTTTTAGCCATTTTGTAAAGCTGCATGACTGAAAGTTATGGAAAGAATATAGCTGTGCTGCATTCTGTCATGGTGAAAAAGGCTCAGTCGCCCGGCAGCACAGTCCAGTTAAGCCGCTTTTGTTTTCTACTTACCGCCATGCTGTTGTACAATATGGTTAAAAGACATTCACAAAGCCAATAACTCTTGCACAGGAAAGATCTATAGAGTTTGCCAATGCCTGTTTTTATAGCTGGTCATTTAACTCAGCTGAGATATTTTGAGAAGATATGAAACCGAATCTACGGGGAGTAGATATCTCCTTTTGTACAGCGTAGCGTAAGCAACAGAGGTGTAGATTGGCCCAGCTTGAAGCTCAACTCCAGGACTTGGAACAGCAGGGCCAGAGGGAAAATGGGACCCAGCCGCGCTGCCAACTAACATACACAAAACAACCATACGCTAGGGAAATATTAGAAGAGGCCAAAGCGGCATGGCTGGCCACTCGCAGCAGAATATATCAGTGGGATGATAAATCAAGCACCCTGCTGCATCGCCTTTGTCAGCGAACGCTACACCCCTATGCCCTCCCCGGCATTAGCAGCCCAGATGGCACAATATTGTCCGACCTTTCTCAAATTGCGACTAGCTTTCTCAGAATACTATACTAACCTTAATGCCCTCTGCAAAATCTTACCGGAAGCGATGATACAGCACTTTCCTAGACAATTTACCGCCAAAGGAACTCCCTGATGCGGCGAGAGCAGAATTGGACGCACCACTAAGAGCGGATGAGCTGAGCGCCTCCCTGGCAGACCTGAGCTCCGGCAAAGCCCCCAGGCCAAATGGCTTTCCCAGCGCATTTTTCAAAATATTTCAGCCCCATCTGGGGACCCCACTACCTCGTGGCACTTAGCACTGCCCTTGACATGGGATGCCTTCCGCCTGACTCGCGACATGCTGAAGTGGTGGTGTTCCTTAAGCCTGGCAGACCCCCTGAAATCCATGAGTCATACTGCCTATTATCTCTTCTGAACGTAGAGACTAAGCTTCTGGCTAAGGCCCTCTCTAACCGTATCATACCATATATCAAAGATTTGATACACCCGGACCAGGCCGGGTTCATGGCGGGCCACGCAACATAATATTCGCCAAGTTCATGATGCTATAGCAGCAGTGGATCGGCTTGACAGCCCTGCCACCCTAATGCTGGCAGATTTAAACAAAGCTTTCGATTTCATTAAGCTGGATGTACCTGTTTGCGCTAATGCGATGACTGAATATTGGTCCCAGATTTCTCTTATATACAACTATTGTATACAGTTCTCACAGCATCGGTACGTGTGGCAGGTTCGGTTTCGCCCCTTTTTCCCTGTTGGGCGAGATACTCGCCAGGATTGCCCTCTGTCCCCATACTTGTTGGCGTTTGGGCCGCTGGCGGCATGGGTCAGGATAGATGCCCATATCCGAGGCTTTCAGTGGTCAGAGGGTATTTCGGACCGAATCGCGATCTACGTATATGATGTGCTCTTTTTTTTTTTCTTACCGATCCAAACATGACTGGTCCTAACTACTCCGAATTATGCAAATATTTGGAGAATCATCGGGTCTCTACGTGAACGCCTGTAAATCGATCCTGAGGCCACTGCACGGTGGGAATGACGGTAGTTACAGAGGGATTTAAGTATCTGGGTGTGCATCTAGCAGCCTCCCAATCTACGTCATGGGACAAGAGCCTTAGCGCCCTTGTGGAAACAAGTCAAAGATGAGATACGGTACTGGCCCCACCTACCTTTGTCCCTAAGAGCAGGTCTCCCATCTTCAAGATGGTTTCCCTCCCCTATCTTCTCTATCAGTTTCAAAATCACCCCTTCAATATACAAATCGCACGCTTTCGACAGCTTAATGCAATACTGGGTCAATTTCTTTGGGGTGACGGTGCCCCCCGAGTGGCCTTGAGAACCTGTTTTCAGTCCACATACTGCGGGAGAATAGCTACACTAGACATATTATACTGCATCTCACTTAGTCGTTCTCAACAATTCGTGGGGATTGGCGGGATCCGGTGTACGCGGTGGAGTGCTAGCTGATGGGGGGTCAGTGGGGGGGACAACCCTCCACACATCTTTACACAAAATCAGAACTTCAGACGTTACCGCCAGTGACGAGTGATATTTGAGGTCTGGACCAAGCTTCAATTCAAAGATAGACCCGTTAAGATGGCCAGGTGGAGACCTTACAAGTGATGGTAATGTTAACATGGCAAAACAAGTTTATTTGCTATGTTCTTGTTTCAATGGGATAAAATTGATGCTGGCTTCCTGGATGTCTCACTGTACAAATGCTCATATAATAAAGCTCCGACATGCTCATTTATGTGCAACTTTTGACACAATAAAATCAGGAGCGGCTGGTCCATTGGGGCTGAGGGGCCACACTCCTCCAGCTTTTGCCCCTCATGAACCTTGTCTGTCAGCCTGACAGACACTGTTCACTTTCAGTTCAAGCAGCCAGGAGCCAGACATGCACATTTAGTGCTGGCTCCCGGCTGCCTGAACTGAACTTTGCTGGGCTGAGAAAGTCACAGCTCCAGTGAGCGTGACGTGCTCAGCTGAGTAAAGGTTCCTGAGGCACTCCCATCAGTGATGAAGGGTAGCATCACTGATTGCCTTGCACATGGGCGCTTCAGTTTTAAGCCCTGAAGCACCCAGGGTCGAGTGTCAATCAGCGACACTTCATCACAGAGTGGGGTGGGGGTCAGTAGTCTCACTGACCCCATCCCACTCTGTGATGACGTTGGGATTACTGCCTTCTCTCATTGGGAAGGCAGCAGTCCCAAGCCTTCTGGATCTCTGAGGCAGAGTTGGCTGCAGGTAAGTGTTTGTTTTAGTTCTAAACTGTTTGGTGCGTGCGTGCATGTATGAATGTTTGGTGAAGAGTGTTCTGAATGGATGTGTTTGTGTGCGTGTGTGTGAATACATTGCTTTAAGTGTTGTGTGTATGTGTGCGTGAGAGTATGTCCTGTCCGCCCCCCTTCCTCCAAAACTTACTTGCCGCCACTGAATAAAATATGTTAAAAAAAAAAAACTTGCAGACAGTTCTTGCTTCGTAGCAAAGAGCACTTCACTTGCTGAGATATTGAAGTCAAGTAGATAAGTTAAACAAAAAAAGCGCTACGACATTGCTGCTGTGTCCTAGTGCTTTTTTTCCCTATTATGGAAGAAGTGTGGATCATTCGGTGACACGGAGGGAGAAAGGGTGAGGGACGGATGGACATGGACAACAAAGATGGGTGGGGGCATTAGGGACAGACAACGAAGGGTGGTAGAGAAGCTGGCATTAGCAAAAACAAGCACATCAATGGAGTAAATATATAGTTACACTAGTTGCGTCGGTTACAAGAGAACAAAGAACAAGCATTGGCATAGCCAATAGGTCTCGCTTTTGGGACCTTATAGTTATGCAGCACAATATCCTTGGTGTAACAACATCAACTGTTGCATGGCTAAACACTTATAAGGTACAAGGTTTAGCCATGCAACAGCTGATGATGTTGCACCAAGGATATTGGGCTGCAAAACTAAATACTTATAAGGTCCCAAAAGCGAGACCTATTGGCTATGCCAATGCTTGTTTACACTTGTGTTATGGAGTGTAATATATTAGCAATATAAAATCAATTTTTTATCCTGGAGAGCCGTGCGCTTCATAGGCAAGTTTTTTAAATTAAGCATTGTGTACCATTTTGATAAAATGTTAGAGGTTTTTGTGTAACCACAAACTAAAAAAAATTAAAGAAAAATGATGAATTAAAAAAACAGAGTAGCATAAGATTACTGACTCATTCTTGAAGGCATTTACTATTTGGTTGGGTGGGAAGCCATTCCAGAATCTTGAGGCCGAAGTGTCTATTCAGGTAAACGTTAGGAGGAATGCAGAGAAAGCCTTCAGAAATATGCAGCAAACCCCCTCGCTGAGCTTCACAAGCTGTGGGTTTCACTGTAGTACGATGTGAAGTCATAGCGCTTCCGAGCCCATGAACTAGGTCTCATTGTGATAAATTTCTGATGAAAACCACGAAGGACTTCACAGGAGTGCTTGCACTCTAAGGACAGCCCGATCGGACTGCTGCGAGGGTAGACACACGCCCCTTCCCCTACTGTAGCACTCTGGAGGGAGCTGAGCAATTGCATCTAAATAATTCCACACAACTTTAAAACCGTTAAGAGTTGACTACAACTATTTCAAACACTGCATGTATCCTAAACACGAACTACAATGCACCATTAAACTATACAATTGAAACATGTCTTTAAAACTGACTAAATGGCTGGGACAACTGCAACCATGCAGCTTTCGCATCACGAATGATATAGCTATAATCATATGAAAATAGGGCAACTCTTTGTCTTCTTTTAATGGCCCAGTGTTGAACTGACAGCAACTAGGAAAGTGCACGCAGTTACCAGGAGCTGCTGAATAAATCAGGTTCAGTTTTTCTTAGGAATCACACACCTTGGCGTTTGTTGCTTATCCAGTCAGCTCTGCCAGGGATGCACACTTCTCAGCATCATGCTGGCAGTAAGTAGACCCTGCCAGCCTGGGCTTCCGTTTGTTGTAGCCCTGTGCTTCTGCGGAGGGATGAAAATAGAGGGGAGTTCAAACTGTTTGAAGAGCGGAACTTTCGAGTGCTGTGACAAGTAACATGGCACACAGGCTTGAAGTCCGGGCTCGCGTGCGGCTGTGTGGATGTCTTCCGGAGCAGTGGTGAAGTCTCTTCCGGTTACGCAGTTTAGAAATTTTGGAAGGGGCATTTTTTTCTAACCATAACCAATCCCACTAGTGAAAAAGTCAGCTCCGAAAATGCTTGTATTATGCTCCTTAACCTGGTAATCGGGTTTTATCCAGGTTTCTCAGTGCCCCATTTTGTTGTTGGTTAGCAATCGATGTTAAAGTTTAACTCTTGTATGTATGGATTTATTCATAATAACAGTGGTGTTTTAAAACGATTGAAGCGCGCTCATGTCGAGTATTTAGGATGAAAGCACAGAGGGATAATTTATTTAAACGAAGGGAGGGTGGAGAAACTTACTGCCTGTCCCTGTCATGTAGGCCGCTCAGGACAGCCCGATCAGCTAGGAGGATTGATATGCGCAGTGTAAGGCATACCCTGTGCAATCGATACCATGTGGTTGGTGTCAGGACGTTTTGATAATCTATATTGTATCATGGCATCCAGTAGGGCCTTGCACTATGTGTTCAAAGTGGGAGACAGAACCCAGACTACTACATTTTACAGGGAGCTGCTAGGCGTGAAGGTCGGTAAAAAGAGCATATCTAGTAAAACGTGATCATACAAGTATCAAAGTGAAAGTGATCGCGATCAAGCGTGGCGCGCGCCCACGCACATGCACTGTAGCTCTAGGCCGGCCATGGTAGCATTTCATTAAACCCTCACAAAAAGTCTCGCTAGACCAGCGCATGCGCTGGGTCAGGCGAGACCTAAAAATCCACAAGAACAAGTCAAAAGGAACGTAGAAGGTGGTGGGGGAGTGGAATTGAGCCCGTAGCTGGACTTCGGACCAAGTCAGGCATACCGGCAATGAAGACGGTCAAACATCAGGAGTCCCTCCAAAGTCTATGTCCACAAGCCCACCGGACCGCTCGGGGACACGGAATCCACGGCACCTGGGGCCGGTCTTGGTCACCGGGCTGGAGCACCCTGGCTGTGGAGAGGGCTAGAAGCGGGGGGCGAAGTGGATGTCTCGAACGGATCATCATTATCGATAGGGAGCAGGCGTCCTGATTGTGGGGAGAGGGCGGGGTCGGTGAGAGGCGAAAGTCAGGCTGGCGAAACCATGTCAAAGGCCGGCCTCAAGCGGAGATCTCAGAATCCGATCAACGCCTCCAAGATGGAGAGCTCAGGGTCTCTGTCACATCAACCTCCCGCACAAAATGGAGGAATTTAAGATATCGGGGAGGAAGTCAATCTCAGGGTGCTGGACTCGATGGGGGGGGGGGCAGCCTGGGAAACAAGAGGGCGGAAGACAGGAACTCACCGCTCTCTCCCGGGTCGTCAAGGAATCAGTTGGGGAAGCATGGGCGGCAGTATTGCGGCGAGCACTTTGCTGCTTTGTCTGAGGAAAGTGATTCGGGTGCAAAAAGCAGCAGCCACATGAGGCGTAGAAAGAGAAAGTTGTAGCGGGAAGCCGGGCAACAGTGGCCATGCCCGGAAGGTAGGTGACGGCCGGGAACAACACCGGAAGGGTGATCCCCAGCCCATCTCCTCTCAGCTGCCTAAGCAGCTCAACCGTGCTTCTGCCATGCTGCTTGTGCTCCACTGGCGGCAGTCTTTCCTGGCTTCTCGATAGCTGCAGTAGCCAGCCTCAACTCAATCGGCGAAAGCCGAGGATCGGCCCTGGAGAATCACGGGAACGCAGTCCACGGATGTGGAGGTGGAGGTGGTCCGAGGGGGTTTTCACCCAGGGATTTATGCCAAAAGGCAATCCCTTACCGGAGCTCCTTACCCATCGAACTTACAATAATGGAGTTTAATTTGTGGTAGTCAGTACAGTACTGCCAATACTCTCTATTCTCCTTGGGTATAAAAAAAGATGGGGCCATCTCCTGGTGCTGTGCTGAATGCCTGATTGAAACCCTTCTGCAAGATTTCTTTTGAATGCTGTTTGAGTATTTCATCTTCCTTCAGTCATTGGATAAATTAGACAATGGAGAATGAATGCGGCTGGGATAGGATCAATCACAAAACTTTAGCCTCGATTAGAGAAACAAGCATTTGCAATGCAATCGGTCTCGCCTTTGGGACCTTATATGTATTTAGCTATGCAGCACATTAGCCTGGGTGCTGACACATCTACTGTTCTTTAACATGAAGGGAAAGTAAGCACCAAACTGGTGACACACCAGGTATGGGAACACATGGAGAGAAATGTTGACTTTCAGCGGGAAACGGTATAGTCCAAGCGGTGAAAGCCATGTCATGAGTCGCACCTTCAGACAGTGTTGGCGCTGTAGCCAACCTCACTGTATAAGTTCGGATTTTTGAGACCATGGTGACAGTAAGTATTAAGGGCAAAACTACAGCTCCCAGAAAGCATCGAAGGTTATAGTAAAAATCAAGGACTGAGTGTTGTTGGCACATGTTGGGGAGACCATCTGGGAGGCTTGCAAGAGGAAACAAACGGCGAATTTAGTTGTTTTCTGCAGGTTTCCTTGGTGGCTACAATATAGATGGTTAAGCAGTCATGAAGGAGCGAAAGCAAAGTCATTTCAAACACTGACGCGAGATCTAACACACTAGAGCTCGTCAATAAGGCTTTTTGTCCAGTTGAAAGTACATCGGGTTTGTGAATTTGTGACACGGTCTTTATGTAGCTTGCCCAGGAGAAACAGGTTTTTCCAAAGTGTACAACAACCCCTGCTCCTTTTCCAGCCCAGGGCAGCCTGGAGCCTGGCAGAGCCGGGGCTGCTGTGTAGGGAGCAGCGTCACTAGGCGCTGACGAGGGTAGACCGTAGACGCAGCACTAGAAATGTTAATTCAATGTATTAATTTCTTCATCTTCAAGCAAATGTTTATACTATAAATTCAACGAGTTGCTAACTAGCATCTAACAGCATGAGGCGGGTTACAATTCTCCATGAATCGACGCAAATATCTCTACCCAATGCATTTCATGCCGTTTTGCCCTTCGCCAAGTATAACTATTGGTAAAAGAAACACTCATCAAATTAAATCAAACGGTAACTTAAATAAAGTCCATTAAACGAAATCCTTATAAAACCAACGTATTTTTCTACAGTATAAAACCTTAATCCCAACACACCGTTCACGAGTGAATAATAATGAAAAATAATAGAATTGCGCAAAAAAAGCATTTAAAAAAAGTGCTGCATGCCGAAATAAAATACACCCAAAAGTGTACACCTTACTCTGTTGCAAAAAAACATTTTTGACAAATCCCGTCCATGTCAACGCTGTTTGTACTCATCCACTTACCAGGGTCGGAGAAACAGGAACTCGTTATTGTCTAAATCGTATCGGTGTCTGCTGATCGAGTCCTAAACAAAAAGCAGCTTCCGGTGCTGTTAACCCTGCGTGATGTTTACCGGTGTCGCACACCAGCTTTGCCTATGAGCTTGATTACATTGATTGAAGACTTGAAGTAAAACCGGGGTGCATCCTACCATCTTCTAAAGCATAAAAGCTTACAAGCTCAGGCCATAGTAGGATAAACATCTCGGAAGCTCAATTCGCAGGTTACACATATCTGATAATTTATGTTGAGCTGAATATAATATTTATCAAGTGAAAGTGCGCTCAGCGCGCCAAATATATACAAAGCACATTGCACGTAAAAAAAGCAAGTCACATATAAAACAAGTATTTTCACCATTTACGCGATGCCGCACGCATGCGCGTCAAAAGTCTACACCAACAGGAAGTGTTGTGTTTCTATTGAGCACACTGTGCGCATTTTCGCTTTCAATGCTGCCGGGCTGCTGCTGTAAAATGTATGTAAAACGAAGGTGTGGGCTCCAGGGAGGCTCGAGTGAGGCGGAAGTGACGCGCGCTGCCGCCCACAAACAGCCAACTGCTGCTGACATTTGGAGGGACTACTTTAAAAACAAGCATATGCAATGCAATAGAACTCGCAATTACGCGAGTTCTATTGCATTTAAAACGGGAGTGCGGGCGGGCAAAAAGGCATGAACGGGAGTGCGGGGGTGGGTGGGATTGGCCCCAAAAGTCATGGACTGCAAAAGGGAAAGGGGTGAGCAACAGCAACAAAATAGTTTTTAAAGTAAAGGGGCTGATAGCCCTGGAAGGATACAAATCAGAACATGGCCGTCAGGAGGAGGGACTAACAAGCTAAAAACCAATCAGAAGGCAGTATTTACAATCTAAGCCAATCCAAAAGATGGGCGGAGAGTGGGCGGAGCTTAAACGGAGATTCCCCCACTATAGTGTATACTGCATGCCTCGCAAAGCGATGGCAGCACATTCGTGCTGCAACGCTAGGCGAGACCTAAAAAGGGTATCTGCCACTTTCTTACAGAACTCCTCAACAAAGTCGCCATCTGCAGCAGCATCCAACATACATGCGACATCCAACTTGATGTTGACTTTCAGAGAAAAACACTTCAATTCCTGATTTTGCAAGTTCCCAGGTGTTAGATAAAAATCTTTCAAATCATGTGTGGACAAGGACATGTTTGGAGCTTGCCATTCAACCACCGGGTTATAGTGTCTCACCCAAGAGGGCCCCAATACTATGGGAAAAGTGGGAGAATCAATGATGTTGGATCGAATGGTTTATGCATTACTAGGTCTCGTTTCTTCTCATACTGGCCCAGTTGTCAGTGAAGTGTCACTAGTTTCCTTAATGTTCTCTTTTATCTCTTCACACTTATTGGGAATGGCATGTTGTACTTTAAAGGCTTGATCCATAAAAACCCCTAAAAGCATGGAGGGCCTTTAGACCCCTTAGAGTGCTCCAAAGTACTTGCAAGATCTAGCTCTAGAGAGGCTGTTTGGGTTCAGAAACCCTAGGTCTGTCTCCTAGGGACAAGCAGATATGTTTCCTGGCAAGTGAGGACACTCGCACAAAATGGTCCACAATAGAACCCCTATATTATTTGTTATTTTATTTTAGGAGGCAGTGTTTAGGCATGTATCTGTTCCCCTCTCGTCTGATTCTTTTCAGAATCTTCCAGAAAGAGAGAATATGACAAACTGTGCTGAGACCCTTTCTTCTCTCTTCCTTCTGTAAAGTTTTGGCTTCATCTGCGGTGTCCAATCATTGCGAGCGGAGGTCGTAGCTTGTTGGGTAACCACCATAGAGAAAGTATTCTGTGATAAGACACCAGCGACCACCCTATCAAGATGCTCCTCAGGACCTGGGCTTGAGGTTACTGAAACCTGGCAGTGCTGTGAGGCCATATTAATAGCAATACAGGACTATGCAAGTTACAAGATGTATGTAGATGTATAGATGCAGAGGCATAAGTAAATTGGGATGGATAGATCCATAGCTAGATCGTTAGATGGGTGTATGGGTGATATTGTGCACTTCATTTATATCCATGTATGCGAAATAGATCATTTGTAATAGTTTTCAGGGATTTGTCTTGCAGGAGAAGGTATTATTTGTTCACAAGTTCGGTAAAGATTCCTTGATGGAAGACTAGGATTAGAAATAACTTTGGCCAGTACGCAATAAGGCATTATTTTTCAATCAACTTTGACAACTTGAACCATCATAACTTGGACGGAGTCCCGATCTTTAGGTGGAGTGATAGGGTTGTGTCCTAAGGTTTTTAGTAGAGTTGATAAGATTGCAGCAAGATTCCAGGGTAATGGGCAAGCAAATGAAGACTCTCTTTCTTATCCTGCTCCTTTCTCTTCCCTATTCTGCCTACTCTCCTCTCCTGCTTATCTGCACCATGGAATCCATCATTGTTATGAAGAAAGTTTGATTTCAACCATAAACAAGCATTGAAAATGCAATAGGTTTCGCCTTTGATTAAGTTAAAGCCATTTGCTTTGCTAATGGTATTGTATAGCAAAGCAAATGGCTTTAACTTAATGAAAGGCGAGACCTATTGCATTTTTAATGCTTGTTTAAAATATGGCATGTATATTGTGTTTTATCATATTGGGGTCATTTTTCCCTGAGGGTGCTGGCGCAATATTCCAATAATATATATATGAACATACTTTGGTTTTTAAAAACATTTTCGCCCCCTACTCTGGCAGACTACAAACATTGTTTTATTTTCATGAGCTTCACTTGCAACTCGCAAACATCATTTATGGCATTGTGTGCATTATGTATTTATATGTTTACTATTTAGTTGCATTCGGCTGTTTATATGTTCTTTTAGTGATGACATACTTCATTTGCCATATCTATTGCCACTTAATTTCTGGTGCTGTTGGAGGGCTGTGGTGTATTTACAATGTGATTAGGCATGATGGAACAACGTTCTTCTATGTCTATGTTTGCCTATGTGTGGGAAGGGCTATAAAAACCTGTATTACCATGGCGCTAACCAGATTGAGAAAGGCTGCTTGACAGCCGAAACGCGTCTCTCCAGTCGTGGGTGACCCCGGGTAATAAAGAAGCCTTATACTTGCAGCCCTGAGTACGTGCATTCTTCCAGTGTAGAGCAGGAGTTTGGATGAATATATATATACACACACATATATACATACACATATATATATATATACACACATACAGAGAGAGAGAGAGAGGTGTGTGTGTACTAATATCGAGAATGTAAATACAACATGAAGTTAGACCTCGACTGTAAAGAATGTATTTTAATGCAAAAGTTGTAAGGAAAGCATAAAGAAGAGAGTAGAGTGAGAAGAGAGAGGAACATAGAAAAGATGAGAGAGAGGAAGAGGGGAAAACCTCACACCATAATACCTGAATTCTCGTTCACTCTTCCAGGCATGGGACTACATTCCAATCTCTCAGAACCCATGACAAACCTGATTGTTATGTGTCTCATGATGCACTTTGGTACAGGGGTAGTTCACAAAAGTCAGTCACCTACAGGGCCCTGTGCAACGATTCCACCACGGTAGAGCCCGGGACTTCCCATGCACACTGCCAGAGGTGCCAAGAAAGTTATCAAGAACTAGTCATCTACGAGGCTCTGTCCATGCACAATCCCAGAGGTGGAAGACGGTGCCGGTGTAGTTCACAAAATTCAATCACCCACGAGGTGAGGTCAATGCATTTTTTGTTTTCCAGTTTTATGTAGCACGAACTCGACCTGGAGGTATTGGAGTTGCTTTACATGAGCACCAGTTCCATTACACAAGGACACATACATTTTATGGCAGGCATGGGGAGATTAAGTTATGTGCCCAGAGTCACAGTAAGGTGAGCCGAGGCCGAAGCTCGAACCTGGTTTCCCAGCGACAAAGTCCGAAGTTCTGCCGTTACGCCACATTCTCTTCTCAAGTCAGTGACCTACGGGGAACTATGCAGTGAAATCTACCACAACGGAGCCCATGACTCATAGTACGCACTCCTACTGGTGCTGAAGTAGTTCACGAGAGCCAGTCACCTCAAGAGCCCGGTGCAGCGAAATCCAGCCCAACAGAGCCAACGGCCCACGGCCCAGTGCACACTCGCAGAAGTGTAAGCTCACACGATCCTGTCACCTATAGAGCTCTGGCGAAATATTCACCCACATGAAACCCCGCAATGCATTAGGCACGCTCTTCGACTGGGGTGGTGGCAGTTCACAAGAGCCTGTCACCTATGGTGCCCTCTGCAGAAAATTCAGCAGAGCTCCCGATGCACCAATGCACGCTCTCAGAGGTGCTGGCGAGGTTCACAAGAGCTACTCACTTACGGGTCTCTGCGCAATGAAACCCACCATCCACGTGTAATCCCACGGCTCACCAGACACACTCCCACTAGTGACTGGGTGGGTGTCGAGACCTGGCCGACTATAGGCCTTTGACATAGGGAAATCCGTAGCGGCTGAGCACGTGACCCACCGAGCACCCACGCACGTGTTCGGTAAGGGCGTCAGATCCAAGGTTACCCCATTAGAGATTTCTCACCACAGATAAACACAGCCTAGAGACACCTAGCGCTCTGACACAACCGCTAGCGCCTAGAGGTCATTTGAAGGGTAGGAGGTGCTCTATAAAGACCGCGCAGCATAGAATAAACACACACTCCTCTAGCAGGCAGCGGAAAGCTGTTTGCAGAAAATAGATTTCCCTACCACATATGTCAGGCTGCGGGAGCATCTCACATGCTCAGACGCTCTCCTCACAGAGATGGTGTGCCCTCCGCCATCTGAGAGCCATTAGCAGGGCGCGTGGGGACACCCCAGCTGTGGTGTGGCTTACCAGGACAAAAAGGTGAAGCTGGTAACCACAACCCCGCCTGGGCCAGCAGCCAAGCGTGAGGCAGCAGACACCCAGCCCTCCGACAAGCGCTCGCCATAGCGCTGTTTATATTTGCATCGCGCTTTCACTTTGAAAGCGAAAGCGCGATGCAAAAATAAACACTCAGTGCCCTGTCTCCTTTTGGGAGGCCCATCAGGACTGGATCTCAGAGGCTTGTTTACATAAAACGCCTCTGAGATAAGAAATTGCTTCACGACAGCCGTGAAGCAGGAGACGCAGTGCGGATGGGCCGTCCCAAAAGGACAAAGGGCGGTAACACAGAAGCCACATTTTCAATGGGTCTGCGAGACCTAAAAAGCTGCAGTTATTCAAGCATGTAGGGAAAATAGGCATCAGTGGTAGTGTTAACAACTGCAGTATTCGAAATTCCGAATAATTGCGGTAACTGATTACCACATATAGCAGAATGTTGCACCCCTCTTGTGATCAGGGCTATAAACCAACAGACTGGTCTGCCCATAGGCCATGCTGAAACATCAGGGAAACCAGCTCATGGTAGAATGTGTGAAACCACATATTTGTGATCAGGCTCTTGGCAATAGCACAGTGCTAGTATTCCACTTCCCATAATTCACCCACTGGGCTTCCAAAATGTATTTGAAGCAAATACCTGACCAGAATCCTGCCTGGCAAGTGTGGAAGTGTTGTTTTATGGAATCGATATATATTTGAAATTCAGTTCCCCTCTCAACCATAAAGGGCATGGCTGGATAGGGCAGCTTGAAAATGGGTTAGAAATTCTCTTGAACATTGGGATTTCAGTGTAGGCTTTTTTTCTAATTTTGTTTAGGGTTTAAGTAGAGTAACCGCAGCCTTCCTAAAATTGCTATTGACAGTTTGTAGGAAAACAGGACTAGAGTGAGAGTATTGAGTATTGTTAGTTTTGAGCCAAGAGTCTTGGTTCGCATCAAGATAACCCCTGTGAGCCTCCATGCAGCTAGTTTCACACTAAGGAGTTATTTCTTTTTTGACAATTGTAGACCATTCCTGCAGGCTTCCCTACAGATATCTAGAGGAGCATCAGTCTTGGCGATAGCTAATATTATGTGTTTTCTGCGACTTGGTAAAGGTTGTTGTTCAACTTGCGTCCAACTTTGAAAGTCTTAACACTGCAGCCGTTGTGGAAGCCTGCTTTTCATATGTTGTTCACCTACCACAAGTGTATTTCCTATATGGCCATAAGTCTATATCAGAGGAAATAGGTCCCAGATGTGTTCCAATATGGACTCAAAAATAAGCTTTGTAGGCTAATTAATGCCCTCAAAAGAGGTGAGGTGGTGTGCAATTCACCCTTCTCCCTACTTCTACCATTCCTGCTAGCCTGATAGCATATCACTGCGATTCCCCACTCAGTCGAGCATATTTATTTAATTCTGTTAAAAGCTGCCATGTAATAGTTTGCAGCTTCTGCTCACTTGACATTATTGTAGTGACCTCAGGTGCACTGCCCTGTAATTATAGCCTTCCAATGACTAAGGTATTAGATTGTACACACTGATAATTTCCATGCTTTCTTATTGTGTTGTCATGTGCAACTCAATTTAGTTTTTATTCTCTTTAAACACCTTTCAGGGAACTAGACATTTTCCACGGAAGGGTTTCCGATATTTCAGGAATCATGTATGGTTATTTATCAAATCCCATATATGTGCCTCTCCCAGACGTGTTCATTCTAGGGCGTTTAATCCATCAAAGAGAGCCCAGTCGCTTTCTGAACAATTAACAAAGTGGTGCCCAGAAGGAAGGGGGGGGGGGAAATGTTACCAGTTGAGGTATTTCATCTGTTGAATATGTAATTAGTAGAAATACATCACTAGATGGTACTTACCTTTCTATGATTTAAAATAGACTTTGCTTTTTAATTTTTGGGCAGTATCATTCTTTCAGCCTTGATAAATAGTCTTCATATGAGGTGAAACCTACTTGCTCTTGCAGAACTTAAATTGTTAACTTGTCAAAGTAGGTTTAAAAGCTCGAGGGTTTAAACTTTGTGCCGCCCATCAGGGCTCTAAAAATCATAAAAATGTTAGTTGCCCTGCAGGTCTAGTAACTTGAATAATTTACTCGACCAAAGTGTAATATACTTGACCCGTGAATTGGTCTCAAATTGTGTGATCCTAGGCAAATATTTTGTCTTATGGAACCGCCTTTTTCTTTATCGCATAAGAGAGCACCTTCAAATATGCAAGTTCACTATTTCTGCTTTACAAAATGTTTTTTTATTTACTAGACTAAATGTTTGACCCCTGTATAACCAGAATCAAACGCATATATAGTGTACACGTCATTCCTGGCTTGCCTCTTAGTTCACTTATCGCATTGTCATCTGGGCAGGAGCTATAATAATTCCCAGTTCATGTTTAAAAACTCACTTTTCATAAATATATTACTAAAGCATGATGTGGTAGTGCACTGTCATTTACAGATAGCATATTTTCCATTGAAATGGCCATAAAACGTTCCCACTAACATGTAGTTTTACTGATAATAGCACATAAACAATGTTTGGAAACTGTTTCAGCAAAAATATTACAAATTTGCACATCACCAAGTAAAGTGTTCCAATTTGTTTTGATGCTATAAAAATATTTTTTTCACCACAGTTACAAAAGTGTGTTTTCATAATTAGTGAAATATATTTGAAATGTTTGAACAGTTCACTTAGCTATTTCAGTGCTGTGTTAGAAAAAAGCTTGACACCTTACAGCCTTTCATTTCACATGCTTTGCACAGTTCAATTGTCACACAGTTCACTTTCAAAATTCTCTAACTTCAGTCGCATAAAGAAAAATAAATGTAGGAAGACAAATAGACTCTTGACCTCTGTTTCTGAAAGCTAGCAAATGTGACATAACCAGATTTAAAGACATCTTTATTGCTCTTTCACCTTGTGAGCAATAAAGTTGTGTTTAAATCTTGTTATCTTGTATCATTTGCTCTGCTTTCAGAGACGGAGTTCAAAAGTCAGTTTGTATTCCTGCATTTTATGTGACTGAGTTGGAGGATTTTCAGCTTGCCAGAGTGAGTAGTCCCTAGAAATACCTTGTCATGATTAAATCTTGCTCAATGATGCGAGTGGATTTTTTGAGGCCCGAGTGTTTCCTTGCCTGTCTTGTCTCCACTATTTCCATTATCTATTCACATGCTGGGTTATGGATATCGGAGTTAGAGAACAGAAGTATCAAGGTTTGAATGTGTCACTAGCAATGAGTTGTATGTGATTTCTGTACATTATCTTCTCATGGTTGTTGGTTGTCTTCACATCTTACATTATTCTGGAATTTCATCATCATGTGGTAGGCCACAGAGGTGGCTCCTCTGCAATGGTTGAGCCAGCAGGTGAAAAATAAAACAATATTTTATCATCGTTTTATTTTTCAGCTGCTGGATGAGCCAGGGTGTGCGGGGCGAGGCCAGGCCGTGGGAGGTGGAGTGCTATGTGGCCTTCTAAATGTGCATGTTAGTTTGGCGGGGGTCTTACCTTGGCCAAACTGACATCAGCACTTAGGTTTCTCCAACCCAGCTGTATTGCACGGCTAGTTCGAGAAACAGCACAGATTCCCTGTACCTGAGCGAACCTTAATCCAGCTCTCTCGTGCCAATACCCACTCTGCTTATGCTTGAGAGCAGTGCGGGGATTGGATGGGGAGTCTGTGATGCCCGGAACTGGAAGCAGAGGAGTGTGAGGCGTCAAGCAGCACCAGGTAAGTCTTTAAAAAAACCTATGCCCAATCCCCGACCGGCCCACCACTCTTTATCTGCATCTTCTGCCACTGGTAGGCCATGTTTTGAAGAAGTCATGTGGCTGGACACTGTGTGTTTGGGGTAGAAGAAAAATGATGGAGAATGAGCATAAGGCATGACATAGAGGCAGGATATTGAGCAGGCACATGGAATCCTGCTCTAAATTCGTCCAGTGGCTGGTCTGTTTGTTTGGGCACAAGAGATGGCAGATGAAATGTTGTTTTCTGGCAGTGTGTGGTTCATCAAGCCTAGTATGTTGCTTAATGAGTAGCTTTGTTATACTCTGCTCTGAGACACGCTTGCTATTGCTGACCATTCTTTGCTTATTTTCCTAACAGGCCTTAGAAAAGATTGACCCTTACATGAAGTCGAGCCGCTTTATGAAAACTCCAATCAATAACCAAATTGCCAAATGGTGCAATGAGAAGTAGGACCAGCTTCACCAGATGGCCGAAGAGCCTTGCATTACAAAGTAAAAACATCAACATCCGTTTAATGACTAATAAATCCTCTAGTCTACATCTGTGTATTGTTTGTTTTTTGTCATGTTGTTCCTGCCCCACTTTTTTGAGAATGCTTCACTAAAAACTGTGCATTTCTCATGTCTATGGGGAACTTGCATAAGCAGTTACTAAGAAGCTGTAGATTATTCAGGGCCAAGGTCCATGTGGTGCAGATTGGAGCTTCCGAATCCCTTCTACTTCCACGGACGGAGCGATCTCACAGTCACACACGCATACACACATCACGCTGGTGGGGCCCATTACACCAACATTCATCCTACCACTCTTATCCGTGCTATGTATAAGGGAAAACACTTTCAATATGCCTAACCAATCTGCCTGTACTTTGAGGTCAATGGCATCTGCTTAGTTGCTTATGAATCTAGCGAAATACATTTCAAAGAATACACAATAAATTCAATAAACATGACCAGAAATAATCACCCGACACAGAAATTCAAACAGAATTATTTGTTTATCTAAAATTGTAAGAAAAGCCAATTAAATGCAAATTCATTTCTCTCATATTTACCTATTCTGTCTAAATGTCAGATCCTAAGTCAGAATCGGTCCTCTGTAGAAGAATTAGAGTTTCCTGCCGTCATGTAGAGTTATCGTCCTCTCCGTCAGCATGGGGACCTCGAATCATCAGCTCGGGAAGAAGTGGCGCTAGACCTCTCTAGCCTACTATTATTTATACTAAAATTTACATTCTATAAAGTTACAATTCTTTGTTCAGAACGGATGAATGGCGGAAATAATGTCATCTTGGTACATTTTCGATATTGTGTGAGATTTTCTCACACATAGATTGTCCCAAATAATGAATAGCAAAATTGAATGTCCATGACTAATTCGATACATCTACGGATGTCTCTACGGGGTAAATTTGTATCAAATGGTGGGATCATTACAAGTTCATGAAGTCAATATTTCAAAATTGCAACATCTCCATCTTCCAGGGGCACTTGGCAGATTTCCTGGACTTGTCATCATGCTCATGGCTTTTCAGTTCATCGGAGGTGCAAGGTCACAGGCAGAGCGAAGCCTTTTTGTAAAATTTCCATCTACTCGAATGCAGGCTGCGGGTGGTAGCCATCTTGTAGTAGGCCACATTAGACAACTTAAGTGAAAATAAACATAAAACAGAATTACTGCACGGAAATGATTATACAGTGTTATTCCCCTGCTAATACCCTTATGTGTGTGTATTTATCTAGCCATTTGCGACATCAAAAGCCATTAATGCATATTAATTATAAGCGCAAACACAATAATTTCACATAAGCCACATCGTTTTCTGTCAGTTTGCTCACCAACTTAGTTCACTTATTATTTTAGCCATGCAATAGCATTCCCACGTGTAATTCTTTTATTAATAAGGTTGGTTAGACAGCATTTGACAAACTTTTAATAATTAATCAGTAGTACTTTTAGTTATAACATGCGAAAATGAAACAGGTATTCGGTTTTAAAGAAAAAAACCCTGCTCCATCAATCCCCCCTTTGGTGATATCTAATCACCACAAAAATCAAAACCCTAAAAATCTATTTAGTTTCCCCTTTTGGAAGAATTCAAAATATCTTCTTGTTCATGTTTTAAACCCTTGTTTCCATCTCATCTTCCTTTTTAGTTTCTATATACATGCTTTCTCTTAGCTCTTCTAATTCTATTTCTTGTGGATCTCTTTCTGGTTTCTTTTGTCTCCTTTTAACATTTTCTTTTGTGATTTTCTTTTTATTTCTTCTATATCTACAACACATACATCCTAATCTAAGGATCAATAATGCAACAATTACACAGGTTAATGGAAATAATATCTTACCAAAAATGGTACTACCTATTTTAGCTATAAAGTTCTTAATAGCAATCATCTTATTAGCCATTTTAGTCCAGATACTTTCAGCTTCCAGTGGTACTAATTCTTCATGCAAATCAGTAATATTTTTTATATAAACCTTTAGATCTTTACTTTCGTCAGGAATGTAAGTGCAACAATGTTGAACTTTCAGCATTCCACAGACTCCACCCTCTTTGGCCAAAAGAATGTTAAGGGCAAGTCGATTTTGCATTGCCATAGCACGCAAAGCAACCATTTCTGTATTAACCAAAAGAAAGCCTCCAGCGGTGCTTGTTGACAAGCGATCCACCACTGTTGACTGCTTCCGAATGCCAAATGCATTCAAAAAAATTCCCACTGCTGGAATTAAAGCTCCAAAAATATCTCCTACAATTTCTGTCCATGTTTCTCTTCTATAGCGTGTTAATGTATTAGAATGTTCAGCATCATCTACTCTATCCATGTGAAAATTCTTTGGAAAGAACAAGGCCAACATAACATGTACCAAACCGATGGTCAGGCAAACGGTAATAAGCCTTGTTCCCACAAATATAATATACTCCCGGGAAAACTGGATCTTCTCCTCCTCTAAATCCCCATCCGGTTGCAATAAAGTATGTATCATGGCACTCACTAGTCCCTATGAAATAATAATCATACTGGGATCTCTTTCTGGTAATGCACAGTTTTCCTTTCTGTGGGGCACTATAGCCATAGTTGGACTGGCTCCATTTTTCAACTCCTTTTCTTTCTCAATATCCCACATTGTGTCACTCATTTTATGCCCTTCTGCTTTCTTGTGCATGTTCAATCTTCTTCTCTCAACCATGTCTAGAAAATTCTTCTCTTCTCCTTTCAAACTGCAAGTTAGAATATTTCTAAAAACATATTCTAATGTTAATTCTTTGGTTTCTAAAAAAATCTCACCTAAAGTGTTAGCTTCTTTTGCAGGATTCAGTGCTTTATTCATAGGCAGTTGCCCAAGAATATTATCTACATTAGACATATTATAATCTAATTTCCCTAACTGATAAAATATACTAATCAGCACACTACAGGAAATTCCATACGTAGCCGGAAGATGATAAGTCACTCCTTCCGAAACAGAGGTAGGTAATTGCATGCAGACGTAGCAATCCCTTACTTCCATTGTCTTTACGTACTCATACAACAATTTAGAAAAAACATTGCTAGAAAAATCATTAATTGACCTATCCTTATGTATATGTATATTGCTAGTTCTAGTTGGTACTATTTTCTGTGAACTTTTCCCTACATTAGTTTTGTTCTCAGTATGACCTTCTAAAGTGTCTATAGTGACTCTAAATGAAATCAGTAGAACAAGCACGCTCCAAAGCAGCATTAATAAACCTGTACAGCAGCAGCACATCTTGCACCATCTTTTCAGAAAGATACATCTACTTTTATTCTCAGTGTTAGCCATTTTGTTAATTTGACCGTGTCTTTTGACTTAGCCTCTTCTACTCCTCTACTGAACTTTTAAGGGCAGCAAGTACCCAACAGATTATTACAATCTACTAATTTTTTTCTCTTCTCCAAGTGATTTTCCTTGGATTTACTCAATTTGGATTTTCATCACTTTTCACTGTCTCTTCATCATCATCAAACTGTATCAGGTCCTGAACATACGTCTCTTCAATGTCGGACAAGATAACTCTCAGAATTCCCACAGCTTCTTCTTCAGCAACCTCCTTCAGTAAAGCCTCCTCTGGACTTCCTTGGCTGTCCGCCTCTTCTCCTTGTTCAGGCAGTGCCACATACGTCCATTCCGGTGACTTGTACCTCTGGTTTGGTTTCCTTATTCTTTTAGTTCTCTCAGGTATCTTTGTTTCTTCCTCTTTGGTTGGATTTTGACTTGACACTTCGTTCACTTGTTCAGCTTTTGAAGAGTTAACTCGTGTCAGTCTGCACCTTAATCTCTTTATCTTATTTGGCCAGAGATCACCTTTAGCATTTTTCTTTTGTTTTCCCTCTTTATTGTTTCTTTCTCCAAGCCAAGTTCTCTTTCTCAGAACTCGTCCTCCATGTCTCTCATTGTCACTTTCATCAGACTCTATCTCAGTTGCCTCTTGTTCATTAACAGTTTTCTTTTCCCCAACAACTTCCTTTTCTCCAACAGTCTCTTTTTCCACCAATTGAGATTTCCCTACTTCTGTCCCTCCTCGGGTCTCCGACACGCAATCTTCTTGCTGTCTACTTGTCCCTTCACCTAGCTTGTTGTTGATGTTCCCTACACCTCCTCTGGGTTTTTCCGCAATCTGTCCCTCACTGTCTTTGTCTGTCCCTTTTTCTTCAATATTTATCTCAGGTGGAACTTGTCCAATTTCCTCATGTGATTCAGGTGTCTCCTCTGTTGGAATGTTCTTTTCTTTTCTTTCTTTCTTTTTGTGTTGGTCACTGTCAATTGGAACCTCAGGTAATTCTTCTGAGTCTGAACCTGCTTCTGCAGTTTGCACTGTTCTCTTCAGAACCTCTTCTGGTGGGATGAAAATTTCCCTTGACTCACTTTCCCCACTTTCAGGATTCTCTTTCCTTCTTACTGCCTCACTGTCTGCATCATCACTGGAATCTGATTCTTCAAAGTATTCTTTTCCAGTACCATCTCTTGGATTTGGAACTCTCAGTGTGTGACTTGCATGTATCCAATTTTTCACTCCAGCACACTTCACAGCAGTCGTTGTGGTCAAGATGACTTGTCTTGGCCTTCCCCACCTTGGAACCAGGCAATTCCTTCTTCTGTGGACTTTTATCCTTACCCAGTCCCCTGGGCTTAGATCATGGGCTGGTTTCTTTTCAAGTGTGGTGGCGTCTTCTCCAACCTGGTGAAACACAGAATGAACTGCGTCAGCCAGGCCTTTACAGTAATCCAAAATCATGTCATCAGTTATTGTCATCAACTTGTTGACTGGTACATATGCATGTCTCATTGCACGTCCCATGATAATTTCATGTGGACTCAAACCTGTCGTTCTGTCTGGAGTAGACCTAATGGTCATCAGGACTAGAGGCAAGACATTGGGCCATTTCATTCCTGTGGCTAAGCACATTTTGCCAATTCTGTTTTTGATGGTACCATTCATTTGTTCAACCACGCCAGAAGCCTCTGGTCGGTAAGCACAATGTAACTTCTGCTGTACACTCAATGCTTCACAAATTAAACTCATGATTTCATTATAAAAATGTCCTCCTCTGTCTGATTCAATGGTTACTGGGAACCCGTACCTTGGGATGAACTCTCTTGACAGTAATTTGGCCACGGTTTACCATCATTTCTTCTTGTAGGATATGCCTCCACCCACCTGGAGAACAAACAGACCACCACCAGGACATACCTCAATCTGTTGACTGGGGGCATTTCAATGAAGTCTATCTGCATTCTTGTGAAGGGTCCTCCCTCCCTGCCTATTGTTCCTAGTCTCACCACTGTTTTCTTTCCAGGATTGAATTGCTAACATATCAGACATCTCTGGCAGAGACTTTCTGCTATTAGTCTGAACTTTGGACTGTACCAGGTTTGCTTAAAGGCTTTTATCATAGCATCCCTCCCCAAGTGTCCTTGGCCATGATACATCCTTGCCATTGTTGATAGCATGCTATTCGGCATGACTGGTCTTCCATCCCTATAGACCCACACATGATCTTTTTCTCTAGGTGCACAACCTGCTTTCACCCAATCTCTAATTTCTTCATCTCCTGCCTCATCCTGCAGCTGTTTTACTTCCTCCCATGTTCTCACTTCATTAGTAAACATTAAGGAACAAGAAGACATTTCTCGCTCTTTACTCCTGTTAATTGAATGATTGTTTCTTGCACAGTATTGTGCTATGTCATTGGCGAACTTGTTTCCCACAGTTACAAAATCATCACCATGACCATGAGCAGCACATTTTACAACTGCTAGTTCTTTAGGCAGCTGTATCGCCTCTAGCAGTTTTCCAACCACTTCAGCATTCTTTATGGGAGTTCCACTTGAGGTCAGGAAACCTCTTTGTAGCCATAGCTGGCCAAAATCATGGACAGCTCCGAAGCCATACTGGCTGTCAGTCATCACAGTCACTCTCACACTTCTCCCAATCTTGCATGCTTTTGTCAGTGCCACCAATTCTGCCACCTGAGCGGATTTAACTCCTTTCAAGGGTAATGCTTCCACAACTTCCGAGACTTTGCACACAGCGTATGCAGCACTCAACACTCCTTCATCTGTTCTCAGACAAGATCCATCCACAAACAACACATGATCACTTTCAGGCAGTGGCAGATCTCTTATGTCTGGCCTTGGCTTTGTACAGTAATCAAGTACATCCAGGCAGTCAAGATCAACGTCATTTCTCACTCCCACACATTCAGCATCAGGCAACAGTGTCGCTGGATTCACATTCACGCATCTCTCCAGGCTTACATTGGTTGCACCAAGAATGACTTTCTCATATTTAGTTAGCCGACTATGAGACATGAACTGTGTCCGGCTCCTTGTTAAAAGGATTGCCACATCATGAGGTACAAATACCCTTACAGGGTATCTCATTATGATTCCCTCACTTTGTTCCAGACTTTTGCAAGTAGCAGCTACTGCTTTCAGGCAACCTGGTAAACCCACAGCTACTGGGTCAAGAGTTGCTGAGAAATAGGCAATTGGCCTCCTCAGACGTCCATGTTTCTGGATTAACACTGAAAGTGCACATCCATTTCTCTCACTACAATACAGCTCAAATTCCTTTTCATAGTCAGGCATTCCTAGGGCAGGAGCTTCACATAGTCTGTCTTTCAGCTCTCTGAATGCAGCCATTTCTTCTGGGTTCAGTTCCAATGGGTCTTTCACCTCACTTTTGGTCAATTTAATCAATGGTTTGGCAATCAGGGAAAAGTTACTTATCCACTGACGACAGTAACCCACCATTCCCAGGAACATTCTCACTTCCCTTTGTGTCATTGGGGCTCTCATTCCTCTAATGATTTTGATCCTGTCAATGGTCACTTTTCTCAGGCCTTTCTCAATATTATGTCCCAGATACTGGACTTCTTTCTTACAGAACTGCAATTTGGCTGGAGATACTTTTAACCCTCCATCTGCCAAATGATTCAGTAATGCAATGGTGTCTACTTCACAAGCTTCACGTGTTTTTGATGCCACAAGTAGGTCATCAATATACTGGACCAAGACCGAATTTTCAGGCATTGTCAGACTTTCCAGAGATTTCTTTAGCAATTGATTGAATATTGAAGGGCTCTCTGTATACCCCTGTGGAATTCGGCACCATGCCAACATTCGTTCTCCAAATCTAAAAGAAAATATTGGCTGGCTGTCATGATGCAATGGGATTGAAAAGAAAGCATGACACAAATCAATTACCGTATACCATTCTGCATCATGGGGAATCTGATACAAAATCACTGATGGATTTGGCACAATAGGACAACATGGCACAACAATCTTGTTAATTTTTCTCAAATCCTGTACTATTCTGAACTTTCCATTAGGTTTCTTCAGTCCCATTATTGGCGAATTACATGGGCTGCTCAATATTTCTCTTAACACCCCCTGCTGAATCATTTTTTCAATTATGGGTGTTATGCCTTCAATTATTTCAGGTGTCAATCTGTACTGCGGTATGTTTGGGTAAACCACTCCCTCTTTTACAGTAATCTTTACTGGATCTACATTTCTCATCAGACCCACATCTTCTCCAGTAAAATCCCAAACTGCTGCTTTTACTGTCTGTTTCAACTCTGGGGGTAATGCATCTGGATTAAATATTGCATATGTTCCCAAAGCCTCACATTCTCTGTTATCCATGGTCATTCTGTATAGAACATCCTCATCAGGTGTCTCAAAGGTTATTCCATCTGGAGTACAGAAAATAGTGCAATTAATCTTGCACAGCAGATCCCTGCCTAGAAAGTTCACAGGACTTGTGTCACACACCACGAATCGGTGCATGTCTGAAAATTTCCCTATTCTAACCCTTACTGGTTCAGTAAGTAGAGTTTTAATCTGTGTGTTGGACACACCAACTACTTGGATAGCTTCATCCGAGAGAGGAAGATTCTTTATATCAGCTGACCTGACAGTTGATCTTGTGGCCCCTGTGTCAACTAGAAAAGTGACACTTTCACCATTAATTTTTCCATCTACAAAAGGCCCTGCCTGGTCTATTTCTAGAGTTGCGCCAAGTACACACTTTTCTTCCTCTCTTCGGAAACGTCAGTAGTCTCCCTCGGAGTCACTTCCCTCATTCTTCAGCCAGTACTGAGAAACTGCGCTTGCGCGTTTTGGTTTGATTACCTGCTCTTCATCGTAGAATCCCGACTCTTGGCTGTACTTCTGAGATCCTCTTCTCTGTGGCAAGGGTGGTTTTGGCACCTGATTCTGCTGCTTATCAGCCTTCTGCTGTTGCCGATGCTGACCACACCCCTCACTCTGCACCTGTGAATTCAATGATGAATTATCATCATTAGTAGACGGTGGATTCTTACACTCGGATTTCCAGTGCCCTAATTTTCCACAGTTGTGGCATGGAAACTTTTTCTTGGCTTCCTCGATGTTCCCCTTTCCTTTTCCTGGACCAAACCTGGGTTTATTTCCTGGGTTATTTGCCTGTTCAACCAACTGAGCTTCCTGTCTTTCTGCAACTTTCACCTGTGCCCACATTGCCTTTTCTTTTAGCTTCCTCTGCTTTGCCTCAATCTCATCACTGAAGTATTTTGCATGTCTCAGAATCTCATCAATCTTCTTACTCTGCCAGTCTACGGTGTGCTGCCATATCATTTCACTGATTTCAGGTCGCAAACCATACACAAATCTATACACAAAATGACTCAGATCCTTGTCACCCAGGTGTTCATCTCCACTGAACTGCTTAAAAGCTAGTATCAGTCTTTCATAGTAAGTATGGACTGATTCTTTCAATTCTTGGTGTGTTCGATCTATTTTAACCCAGTCTGTTTCTTTGGGGGGTACTTTATTTTTCAAGAAAGCCATAACCTGCTCATACTTCTTCATTACCTCCGGGTCTGGAGGTCCTGTTTTTGGATCTCTCGGGTATTCCTTAGTGGGCCAGTCTATGACTATTTTACATTCTGCCCACAGGTCTGCTGGTACAATTATATCAAACAGACTATTCAGGTCAGTCCACAGTACTTTTGACAGTTTTACAAATCTGTCGACCTGTCTGTACCACTCAACGGGCTTTTCCCTTAGTCGAGGGAAATCATTTGTAAATGATAAAATATCCTGTCTGGTCCATGGACATGTACGTACCCACCTCCTGGAATCTCTCTCATGGGGTAAGCTGTCACTGCCTTCTCTTTTTCTTTCAGGGGGAATGCCGAGTAAGTTCTATCTGCCCCATCCTCTCGCTTTCGGTACCATCTGTCTTTCCATCTTTCTACATCTCCCCATTTCTTCAGCAAGGCAATCATTTCCTTAATCTGTCCTGTTCGGCCTGCATTGTTCAGATTCTCAATGTCCTTATCTGAAAAATCCACTCGGTAAGGCTTTTGTAAAGCTTTTACCTTATCCATGTCAATTCCCAACTCACTGGCTATTCCTTTCAACCTGTCATGTATGTTCTTTGCTCTCCATGTGATACTTTTGCAAAGGAAGAGGATCTCCTCTTCCTGATAATTCTTCAGTGTTTCTGTAGGTATTGTTCCTACTATCATCTCTTCCATTTCCATACGTAGCCTAGCTACATCAATCCCCTGTGACTCTTTTTCTTTTCTTTGTAAAGTTTTCAACCAATCATTCAAATCTTCAGCAGTTATCACAGATTTTTCTGCACCCCCAGGTTCTGTCACTCTTTGCGGTTCTAAAATTGATCCTCTGTTCCCTTCCACACATCCAGAATTCAAACTTGAGTTAGTCTGCACACTCAATTCTCCTCCACATATGGTATGTCTCCACTGATTTTCTCCTGCTCTCCACTGTGTTTCTCCTGCTCTCATTTCTGCCTGCTCCGGAGGAACAATCAATCTATTGCCCACATATGGTACCGTCAGACCACTTTCGCCCGTCCTCTGCTTGTCAAAAATCGGCATAACCGGGCCTATTGCCACAGGCACTGTAACTGCCTCAAGATTTTTAGTCAGTTCTCTGATTTTCTCTGTCAGTTCAAAGGTAGTTCTTGCTAGTTCTCTGGTCTTTTCATCCTCAAGCTCATTCTCTCTTTCTATCTCTCTTTGTCTCTCTCTCTCTTTCTCTCTCTCTCTTTCTCTCTCTCTATCTTTCTCTCTATCTCTCTCTCTTTCTCTTTCCGCCAGAGAACAACTGCTTTTCAACCCAGGGGTGGTACCCTCTGTCTTAATAATCCGCAGGGTGTCTCTCATCGGGGTCACTGCTGTTCCTACCTCTGATTCTCGTCTATACGGGGGTGGTCTTTTATAGAGCGTGTCCTCTAAGACATCACCAGCAGACTCATTTGCCCCATATCTCCTGGGTTCTACATTATGTTCTTTCTCTGTACACTTTCTCCCTCCTGATTCCTCTGCCGTTCTCACAGGATATAATCCCTCGGTCATACTGGCATCTCGCCACCTTCTCATTCTGTCATGATGGGTTTCGCGATCATATTTCCGCCCAAACATGTATCTGTAGCTACCCCCACCCCTCTGCTTTTCTCGTTCATGCATTTCATCTTCCCACTCGGTCAATGCCTCAAACTGCGTTGGCCTAGGCCGAGGCTCCAGATTCATCATCTGCTCCCGTAAGTTCCTCAGTATGGCCAGATTAAATGAACCATGTTCCGGGAACGCTAACACTCCATCATCCTTTGTATACTTCACCCAGTTATCTAACCAAATACAGGTATGATACCCATACTTCGCAACCATGAAGGATGCCGGGGCTCTTATCGGGGGCAATAACTGTCCTTCCCTAGTAACTATATCTTTATCCTTGTCGAACCAGTTCTTTACTTTACTAAGCAAGGATTTTTTCTTCTTTTCCTCAGCCTGATAGTAAATTTTTCTTATTTTCCACAAGCTGTTTGCTCTTTCTACAACTGTACGATCTCTTGTCCAATTGCAGCGCGACTCACACCAACGCACCAATCCTGGAGCGTCTACGTTACTGACTCAGTCCGCGAATCCCAGGGCGACTCACACTAACGCACCAATCCTGGAGCGTCTACGTCACCCTGTATGTCTCCCAATCCTAGCGCGGCGTTCACTAGCACACCAATCACCGTGCTTCCACTGTTCTAACCCACTGTCCAATCACAGCGCGGTCTCCCTGACGTCAGCAGTCGCTGCAGTCGCTTCTGCTCCTGTCTCCTGTCTCTCATCTACCCCTCCTTTACAAGACTACTTGGTAGACTTTGTTTCAACTTCTACGAGTCTGTTAGTTACAACATACAAACATCTCCATTGTCTGCTTCGCTAGCCACAGAACAGCGAAAGACCTTTCCCACGAGAATTTTGCCTTTCCCGAGAGCAGCGCTTACCTCTGCCCTACTACAGAATCGTTACTTCCGTTGATAAAGTAGCACATCCCTCTACTTTACCCTTCTAACAAGCATCAATTAACTGTTTTTCTCCGGAATGCTCCTAAGAGTTTCACAATTAACCAAAATGCCTTCTCATTTACACTTTCACACCAGAAAATGTAGTTCATTCACACAGAATTTCTGTCTTTCCCGAGAACAGCGAACAGTCTGTCCTACTACAGAATTATATCACACGTTAACAAAGCAGTGCTTACCTCTGCCCTGTCCTTCTAACAAGCTCCGAGAATACCTATTACCTCTCCAGTGTTAAGCTTTAATGGAATACCATACGGATCCCTGAGACCTAAGACCAGAGTTTCACAGATAACCTTCGCTATCATACACACTTCTCTCACACAGAAAATACATTTCTAATGGCAACACACGAAGATGCGACCTCTTCGAACCCAGACAATGCGACGCGCAACTTCAATTGTCACACGTTTTCCCCTGTCTGCTTACAGGGCCAACAATCCCGCCTTTTTCCGAGAGCAACACTCCCTCTGCTCTACTACGGAACTGTCACCGACTCCCTACGTCCCAGAAGCCGTTCACAATACATAAAACTCAACACGACTTCAACATATAGTGTTAGTACAAATCTCAATCAATAATCAACAAGCCTATATACACGCAATTTCGCCAGACCAAGACAATAGCAAACCATCATTCTGCTACCAAGAAACTGGTGCAGATTGGAGCTTCCGAATCCCTTCTACTTCCACGGACGGAGCGATCTCACAGTCACACACGCATACACACATCACACGCTGGTGGGGCCCATTACACCAACATTCATCCTACCACTCTTATCCGTGCTATGTATAAGGGAAAATACTTTCAATATGCCTAACCAATCTGCCTGTACTTTGAGGTCAATGGCATCTGCTTAGTTGCTTATGAATCTAGCGAAATACATTTCAAAGAATACACAATAAATTCAATAAACATGACCAGAAATAATCACCCGACACAGAAATTCAAACAGAATTATTTGTTTAACTAAAATTGTAAGAAAAGCCAATTAAATGCAAATTCATTTCTCTCATATTTACCTATTCTGTCTAAATGTCAGATCCTAAGTCAGAATCGGTCCTCTGTAGAAGAATTAGAGTTTCCTGCCGTCATGTAGAGTCATCGTCCTCTCCGTCAGCATGGGGACCTTGGATCATCAGCTCGGGAAGAAGTGGCGCTAGACCTCTCTAGCCTACTATTATTTATACTAAAATTTACATTCTATAAAGTTACAATTCTTTGTTCAGAACGGATGAATGGCGGAAATAATGTAATCTTGGTACATTTTTGATATTGTGCGAGATTTTCTCACACATAGATTGTCCCAAATAATGAATAGCAAAATTGAATGTCCATGACTAATTCGATACATCTACGGATGTCTCTACGGGGTAAATTTGTATCAAATGGTGGGATCATTACAAGTTCATGAAGTCAATATTTCAAAATTGCAACATCTCCATCTTCCAGGGGCACTTGGCAGATTTCCTGGACTTGTCATCATGCTCATGGCTTTTCAGTTCATCGGAGGTGCAAGGTCACAGGCAGAGCGGAGCCTTTTTGTAAAATTTCCATCTACTCGAATGCAGGCTGCGGGTGGTAGCCATCTTGTGGTAGGCCACATTAGACAACTTAAGTGAAAATAAACATAAAACAGAATTACTGCACGGAAATGATTATACAGTGTTATTCCCCTGCTAATACCCTTATGTGTGTGCATTTATCTAGCCATTTGCGACATCAAAAGCCATTAATGCATATTAATTATAGGCGCAAACACAATAATTTCACATAAGCAACATCGTTTTCTGTCAGTTTGCTCACCAACTTAGTTCACTTATTATTTTAGCCATGCAATAGCATTCCCACGTGTAATTCTTTTATTAATAAGGTTGGTTAGACAGTATTTGACAAACTTTTAATAATTAATAATTAATCAGTAGTACTTTTAGTTATAACATGCGAAAATGAAACAGGTATTCGGTTTTAAAGAAAAAAACCCTGCTCCATCACATGCACACCCCTTCTGGCTTGCTGCACCATTTTGTTTTACAATCAGATGCCTATCTAGGTGGATGCTGACTTGAGGTTTGTGTTCTACTTCTGTAGCAGCACTGATTATGGAACAGACCTTTCAACCACTAGCTGTATATCACTAGGTGGGAGATGATGTACACAAACTATACTCAACATGGTCCATTGAGTTAAAATAAGTTGTACATGATTGGTGTATGGAGAAACTGAGTCCCTAGATGTAATCTGTTTTTCATCCTGGAAATGCTCTACACAACGCCTCCCCCCAACCTTAAACCGCACTCAAGAAAAGAAACCTGAACAATGTATTACAAGTAGCATTTTCATACAAGACTATCTTGTAGAGAAATTAATTTTGTATGATATAGGTATATGTATAGTGGTCAGTCTGCTGTTACATTGCAGTTCGGTGCTTTGCTTTCAGGTGTGAACTGTTGTGAGGTTTCCACAACAGACTAGAGTCTGATTTGTCTTGTTAGGATATGTTATCAATAGCGTGAAAGGTGTGCCCTAGGTTTGGTGATGGGTCCACCTTAATGAATTGTGGATGGGGGTTCTTAGCGTTTGAGTGAGACTGGAGGGTTGTACCAGATTGATTACCCTTTTTTTTTAGCAGACAAGCAAATTGCCTTTTGGATCTATTTCTGTAAGGCAGTTGGAGGGAACAAAAGCTGTTAGGTGTCATCATGGCATGTTTGGGATATTTTGGAAGAGCAGTAGATAGTTTTGTATTGTGTTTTTGTAGTAGGAGCATTTGTGGGGCTTCCTGGTTGAGGGTGCTGTTGTGCTCACCTTAGTACCCAATTATATGTTGTATCTGGGCTGAATTAGATATTGACAATGTTTGTTTTAACATAATGTCGAAATCTGCAGTTCCCTTATTTGCATGTATGTCTCTCTGCCCACAAAAGATAATGTCTGCTGTAGTTATTACCAATGTTATAACTACTAAGTTCTTGTTTTTATTTTCTAGTTAACCATCCTATGCTTTATGCTACCACCTATTGGTTGTGGTCTGGACATTTTCCCGATATATAATCCTTTTTTAAAATATTTGCTTCAGCCTGGGTTGAGTCAGTATGACCTACTATGAAGTCCAGGGGTCTCTAACATTTTCTGCAGCAATAGCTACTTTTTTCAAAGAAAATCCTACTGAGGCACTAATATTATAAGTCTTGTATTAGTGACCACGTCAAACAAGATTAATTAGTGATCACCCTATGCAAGTCGGGGCATCAGGTAGGGTTTCCAGCAGTAATGTAAAAAAGGCTTTGCCAATTTGCAATGCCTCGTCATGTGTAATACATAACGGCCATAGCTGCAGTGCCCCTAGCACCAAGGTAATAATGTTAGTAATACGTCTCCCCAGCGCCATGCGATTTATCAATCAATATTATATTTAAATAGATTTTAGAAATTCAACCAATTTTTGCCTAACATCATTTTAAGTGTTCTGAAATTTCATGCGTTTTCATCTCAAATACACTTTTAATTTCAGTTAACGTATATTAATTGATTTAAGGAAAAGCTTGTGATTTATTAGGCTGGCTGCACACTGGAGAGCTTCTCACAAGTATCTGGAGAGCTACCAGTAGCTCAAGAGCTACTCATTGGAGAAGTCCAATTAAAAGTCACTCAAAACGCAACCCAATTCCCGTTTTTATCCACATTTAAAAACAAATACAGCCAAGAAAATAAATGGTTTTCTGTCTGTATTTATCTGTAAAAACCAAAAAACCAGGAGCCTTACTTATCAGTCAGCTATGAACTTTAAACAGATCTTAGTATTGCATTATTTTGTCTTCAGCATGTGGGTTTCTAAAAAATATACATTTTTTTCCAAATGCCTTTTTTTTTTTTAGCAAAGCTACTCCATTTTCAGGAAGAAAATACCTTTTCCGAATAAACTTAATTTTTGCCTTTAAAATAAATCCACTTGTAGTTATCATTCAGTGCTTGCATGTACAAATGCCTCACATGGACAGATTCTGCTACAAATGCCCAGATGTTACCATCGAAGTTGATGGTTGCTCACCCTAACACCCAGGATGGGTTGTAATGTGCCAATTGCACCCACCATTATACCAGAGCCAACATTGTATCAAGGCTGAACACATAATGTCCAGAATGCCCACTATATATATGTCAAGGATGTCTTCCTGTATGCCACAACTAGACAAAGAATGCCCAAAATAGTCAAGGATGACCATTATGCCATGAGAAGACGCAATTGTGCTAGAGATGAACTCCTTATGATTTTGGAGGGAGGTGCGGGGGAGGGGTTAGGATATACTTATTGTGGTCCTTGCCACCAGGCATGGGTTGCAGGGAGCATCACTGTTTATTAGGAAGCAACATAATATCAAACAGATACATAAATTCACACTCGCAGATGTGTACATGCAAATAAGGCTCTTAATTGTCTCATCTCTGGATCCATACTGTCATTTCCTCAGCTCTTGTACTGATCATGCACCCAACAAACACTCTTTCACTATGGCCCCTGCAATGCCATACTTTGAGCCCACATTGGTTACTGCTCACACTTCTGCTGGCACTCTAGTTTCATGGTCCATAGTCCACACACAATGTAACTGACCGACCAGAGTCTACAACATACCCAATCGCCTTATCAATAAGCTAGATTGAGAGAGAAGACAGATGATCATGTGGTAGACTCCATGGGTCAACGGTGTTTGAGTGTTTTCTTGAGGACCTGCCATTGGTTTGGCTGAATGCCACTTGATGTGTTTTGAGATGAGCAGTGGTACTTCCTTTTAAAATGACCATCTTTCAGAATGAGGTACTGGGCTTGGCGTCATTCCAGTGAGCTACTTTGAGGGTACTTGTGAGCTACTTGTTGGAGACATCTGCACTACCAGTTAAAGACAGAAAATACAAAGGTAGTGGGGAAGACCACTACAGCCCTTCAGTGGTGTATGGCAAACTACAGTTCATTTTTAGCTTGTTAATCACAGCAAGAGTGGGACGAAGACAATAAAAATTCTCCCAGAAGACTTGCAACAGCTGCTAATGAAGGAAAAATGCCAACACCTGTTTAAAATCAGCAGAAGAATCCGCAAACAGAGCCAGCAGACAATTTGCAGGGTAGTTCTAAGCAGATGGGTATGGCTGCACATTTCAGAGTTTAAACCAGGGGTTCAAGCTAAAATGGATGTGTCTTTAAAGAAAATAGGGAAAAAGCTAAATTAAACTCCCAAATGAATGGGAGCTTCACAGGTGGAGGATCATTTTAAGAGGAGCTTTCTCTGATTGTGCTGTAAGGGTTGTACAGATAGGACTGTACAGAGTTTCAAAGATAAAGTAACACTTTTCACCAAGCATTGATGGATACAATCTACACATCCAAAACAAATGTATTTTAGGTAGAGGCAAAGACATGCTGGGTGTGGGAGAGCTTCTCCACTAAGTCCTCCTCTTCTGGTATGGTGTGAAGGTCCACCTTGTGAAAAGTAGCTGCCCTGTGTACAACCTCATGTCACAACGTCATGATATTAGGTGGTATGGGAGGGAGGGGAGCGGGAGATTTGGCAGGGCACTGGTCAGGGTCATTGGCAGCTAAGGGACTACCCCATTATCACCCAATCGGTCCTCCTGGCATTCTTGGTGGTAATGAGTGCCATACGGATAAGATGAATGTGTAGACCCCTGTGGTGAAGAAGCTTTTGCGGCAGTGGACTGATGCCCTTGTCTTGCTGTTTTTGGTTGGGTTCCAACACAAAATGCTTTTTAAAAGTGACCTGCCTCTTGCGAGGAAGAGTCTCCTGCACCCGTGGTGGGGGCTTTGCAATGATTTTGCCTGTATGAGAATGGATAAAGTCGTTGCTGCGAAGAGTCCAACTCCTCCTACAGGAGTTGTAAAATGGGCAGTTCTTGGTCTTTGGAGTCTGCTGTTGGCAGGTGACTGGACACAGTAGACTGTTTTGGCTTTAAGGTAGTTTTTGATGCTGATCGTTGTTTCCGCTATGAGGAGTCCTTCGGAGCCGACGTTGAGCCACCTAAGAGCACCAATGGAGCCATCGAGGCATGCCGGGTCTTGTGCTTCTGGCTCAATGCTGAGTCTGCTCCAAAGCCTTAGATTTGTGCCGGCCATGGCTGGGAGGCAATGGCGGCCCTGAAGGCTGTGTCCAAGAGTGTAGGCTCAATGCCCGGACCCCCGCGCCTGGAGGGGCACTGAGTTCCTTGATGTACTCAGTCGTCGTCTTCTGATGCTGACCTGATGTTGGCTGCAGGTCTTTGATCTTAGAATCCGACGGTGTTTCGTGTTCCAGGCTAAAGAAGGCAGCATGTTCGATGTAGACCACTTCCTCCTCCTTGACATCTTCCCCGAAGATGTCGGGGATATCATTGTCACAATGTTGCTCCATGGCACCGACTGTCATGAGGATTCCAAATGATTTTTTTCGTCCAGAAAGCGAGGAAGGTGGAGCAGGAATCCTCGTGCTCCGGAGACTGGCAGAGGTTGCTGACCGCTTGTTAATCTGCCCATGCGTACTGTGAATGGCACTGTGGACAATAACGAAAAGGTCTTTTCCATCATGGTTCTAGCATTCTCGAGTGTGAGACTCAACGGTAGAGGCCCGAGAGGGTTGCATTGCAGTGTGGTGCGGGGCATCAACGAAACGGACAACTGGATCCAATTTAGAGGCCACGACTGTAAGAAGAAATGTTGGTGCACCAAATGATTGCTCAAAGGCTACCGGGCACGTAGAACTTGAGAGGCCCTGACGAAGACCACCATGCGGCATAGAATCGGAGCCCTGGAGAAGTTTGTCTGGCTCTGGAAGACAACAATCTAACTATTGAGTCGATGTGCATTACCAGTTAGGTGAGTGGTCACTATGCTTCACAACTTGAAAGAATTCTGCAAAGAAGAACGACACATCGGAGCCCAACACTAGATGGCAGGAGTATGCAGAGCTTGTAAATCTACAACACTACATGCCACAAACAGATGCATACAGGAGTAAGTAACATTTTCTGTGTGGTTTTATAACTATTTCAAATGTTCTTACTACACATTCTGGTGAAGATGGATTGTAATCTTAACTTCAGTTCTGAAAAGATAACATCATTTATATCCTGTTATACTTAAATCTAGCAATTACATGTTCTTATTGATGACGCCTCTAATACTTTATTCAGGAAAAACTCATTTGCCTTGCATCTCAGCTGAGGTCCATTTTGTTCTATTTTTGGTTTAGCGTCAGAACTCTGCAGGACGGGGTAAAGTTAAAACTCAATCCTTTAACCCCCCATGAGGACATTACAGTGTTTATCGAGGAATGTGAATGGTCTGTGAGTTAGAAGCAGGAGGGAGAAAATTCTCCAGTATTGAAGAGATTCACCTGCACAGATAATCATTCTACAAGAAACCCACCTTCTAAAAAATGAGATTAGTGAGATCTGTGGGAAGCTTAGGTGGGTGGAGCACTGTGCCTCCTCATGCCAGACAGTTAACATCAGAGGTGTGGCTATCTTAATAAAAAAACAAGTGAATGCGACCCTTCAGGAAGTCAGAACAGACACTAGCGGCAGGTGGGTCATAGTTAAGATCTCTGTGGAAAATATACTTATCACGGTAGTAGGGTATTATGGCCCCAACCATGATGACCCCTCAACATTAAAAACTAGTTTTGCAAATCTCCTGGAGTTTCCTGATACAATCATTCTCGCAGGAGATTTCAATATAGTGTTGAATCCAAAATTGGATAAATCGCCAAAAAGTAGGGCCAATATCCCTTCCAAATCCAGGGCATATTTGAAAATAATGATGAAGCAATATGCCATATGTGATATATGGAGGGAAAGATCTGGCTCTCAGCTGGGAGTATCATTCTACAATAAAAAATATAGACATAAATCGCGAATTGATTATGTTTTAATTAGTAATGACTTAATAGGTAATATTAAGAAGATTGATTATCTGACTCCCCATCTATCAGACCATGCGGCAGTTTGGTTAGATTTAGATCTGGTGGGGAAAGAACAGCAGAAGGTATCGACCTTTGACCGTACTCTCCTTTTAGATGATTCCGTAACTGGATATTTAATCCAGGAGACGGCATCCTTTTTGGATATTAGTATAGGTTCGGCAGACATTATGGTCGTTTGGGATGCCCTGAAGTCTGTTTTGAGAGGCCTAATTACAAATAAAACTACTTATAAGAATAGACAATATAGGGAGGAGATCGCATCCATTGAGCGTCAAATGAAGATGCAGGAGGAGAAGATTAATAAAGTAATGGACCAGGAACATGAACTTCGTCAGACACTAGTGGCAGATCTGGAATCCTCAAAAACTTTACTGGATAATATAATTCAGACCAGGATTGCCAATAGGTGGGAGGTGAGCAAGCTCGCCCACTTTGAATATGGAGATGGGGCTGGGAGATTATTGGCCTGGAAGGCCAAATCGGATAGAGTCCGAAATCATATTAAACAAATAGAGAATGTACACACTAGATCGTTAGTAAGCAGGGAAGATGAAATAGGTGAAGCCTTCCATGCTTATTTTGAAGAGTTGTATGACGAGGAAATCTATCTAGATAGAACGTCTATTCAAGATTGGTTAAAATCAACTCAGCTAACTACATTAGGAGTAATTCAACGTGACAACTTAGAGGCTGAAATAACGCATCAAGAAGTCAGGAAGGCACTTTCATAATGTAAAAAGGGTAAAGCGGCTGGGCCAGATGGCCTTCCCGCTGAACTTTATAAAAAACTAGGGGATGCAATAATTCCGGTCATGTCTGAGGTTTTTTTTGATAAGCAAATTTTTATTTCTTTATAGAAAGCAAAATCAAGGACGACATACAACAGTCTGATTAACTTGGCATCAATAAAATCTGTCATGGAAGCATTGACAATCAATTACAAGACCCTCCCCTCTTCCCCAGCCCTCGGCCTCCGTCCCCTGCACTCCCCTCCCCTTAAAATAGTCCCCCAAGCCATTTTCCCCATACTTTGCTGAATTTTTTGGGGCAGCCCCAGGCAGCGTACAACGTCCGCTCCTGAGCGGCACACCAGTCCACCCCTCTTCTCCAAGTAGCACCTCTGGGTGGGTCGGTTTGTTTCCATGTGGCCGCGATATCTCTTTTGGCCATCACTAGGGCAGTAGTTAGAAAGTACTTTTCGTTACGGGACCCGTCTAGCCCATCCATTATGCCCAGCAGAGCCATTCTAGGGTCATGGGGAACCTCCCATCCCAGGACCTCAGCTAATTCAGTTTCAATCTCGTCCCAATAGCTCCCCAGGCGGGAACAAGACCATACCATGTGGAAGAAGTCCGCCGGATCTACCCCACATCGAGCGCAGGAAGCGTCCTGACGGAGGCCCGCACGATATAAGCGGTCCGGGGTCAGATATGCGGCGTGGAGGTAGTAAAGTTGGATGAGCCGCAGTCTAGCTGAAGTGGTAAGCGTTCTGGGTGCCATAAGGGCGTCCCTCCAGTCAGCTTCGTCCAAGGGACCCACCCAGGTCTCCCACCGCTGCCGCAATCCGCTCCAATCTACCGAGGTATTGTTGATCAGAGATTTATAAATACGGGATATTCCCCCCTCCCAAGACATCCCAGCATCACCTGGGCCTCGGGCGGACTATGGGCGGGTAGTCTGGAATCTAAAGGGACATGGGACTGGACCGCATGGCGCAGCTGGAGGTATTTATAAAATTGCGAAGACTGTAAAGAGAATCGGATCTGAAGCTCCTGGAAGGAACACATGTGGCTCCCCCGCCAGACATCACCTAAGCAGAAGATCCCTAGAAGATCCCACGCTCGAAATCCCTCAAGCCCCGCCATCTCCCGCAGCCAAGCCCGTGCCAAAGCGGTGTGACCAAGGTCACTGTTCCCGACCAACGGGTATGGCGCAAGGCGGCGCGCCACGCCAGAAAAGGGGCCCGCGCGACATCTGGAAGCGACCGGGAGACCATCGCCCCATAGAGCATATTCTGAATAGATGAGAACCCGGTGAGTTGCACCTCGAGTCTATAGGCCGGATCATCCCACCCGTTCGAGAACCAGTCATGAATCACCAGCAGCTGGGTGGCCAAATAGTACAAGTAAAGGTTAGTCATGCTCAGGCCTCCATCATATGAGGGGACCCGGCAGCGATCTAGTGCCAAGCGGGGTCTGCCGCCACCCCAAAGAAATTTAGTCGCCATCTTGTCCATTTCCCGGAACCACAGGCGGGGGAAGGGGCACGGAGTGTTTTGTAGCATGTATAGGAACTTGGGAAGGATCATCATCTTATAGAGGGCGATCCTCCCCAATGGGTTCAATGGGAGCGAATGCCACCTAACCATATCTGATCTGGTCTTATTGACCACAGGGGCCACATTGAGGGCCCAACAGAGTTCCGGAAGAAGGGTGACCCAGATCCCCAGATATTTAAAGGAGAGCCTCCGGAGGGGAATATCTGACTGCCAGTCGAAACACTCCCTCGACGGGTGCAGCTGGACCAGTACGGATTTCTTAGGGTTCAGATGAAGACCCGACGCCTGACCAAACCGGCAAAGAATCCGGCGGACCCGGGGCCCTGAGACCGCCGGATCAGAGAGATATAGAAGGACGTCATTCGCGTATAGAGCAATTTTGTCAGGGGTCATACCCGGCCACTCCCACCCATGGAGAATGGGATCCGACCGGATCAACACGGCCAGGGGCTCCATGGCCAGGGCGAAAAGGAGGGGCGAGAGTGGGCAGCCCTGTCGCGTCCCCCGACCTATGGGAAACGGGCAGGATAGAGCCCCATTGACCAACACACGGGCTCGCGGGCTCGAGTACAGGACACAGACCATGGCGTGGAACTGGGGACCAAAGCCCATTTGCTCCAAGATGTCACCCAGGTAGTCCCACCCCACTGAGTCAAAGGCTTTTTCGAAGTCAACCAGCAGAAGGGCGCTCCCGGTGTGCCAGGGCGAGATGCAAGCGCCGCAGGCAGTGTCTGGTCCCCCGGTTTGGCATAAATCCACATTGGTCCGGATGGACCAATGAGACAAGGAACGGGCGCAACCGCTGCGCAAGGACAGTGGCGTATATCTTGAGCTCAGTATTAATGAGGGATATCGGCCGGTAATACGAGCAAGACTGAGATGGGGGTTGCGTCTTGGGAAGGACAACTATAGTGGCCGTGTCTGTTTCCTGTGGGAATGAGCCCTTCTCCACCACTTCTGCAAAAAGGTCCCGAAGCCTCGGGGCCAGGGTCTCGCGGTAGTGAGCATAGTATTCCTGTGGGAAACCATCTGGTCCCGGGGTCTTCCCAGATGCCAGGCGGCTAATCGCCTCCTCAATTTCTTGCAGCGTAATGGGCAAGTCGAGGGTCTCACAAACCTCCTGTCCCAGCCGTCCGAGAACCGCCCCGCTCGTCCCCAGCAATTCCGTAAGGAAGATCTCCGACGCCCGAGGCGGGTATAGCTGGGAGTAATAGTCTGCAAAGGTCTGGGCCATTGCCACCGAGACCGTGTGGGTCCCGCCTACGGAGTCTTTGACGGCAGGAATGATCCTGCTTGCCCGGGGGTAAGTAGTCAGCCGGTGGAGGAGTGTACCATTTTTATACCCCCACCCGTAGACCCGGGCCACCGAGGAGCGCCAAAGAGACTTCGCCGCCTCCAGAGAGTGCAGGCGTATCTCCTCCTGCAGAAAGGCCAGTCGGCGTGCCCGCGTGGCATCTCCCAACGCCCCCTGGTTCCACTCTAGCTCCAAGGCCTGAGCTTCTCAAGCCGCGAGTTGTTGGATTTGTCTACGTCTCTGCTGTTGCACATGCCCCTTTGCAGCCCCCCTAACAGTCGCCTTGCCCGCCTCCCAAAGGATGGCAGCGGAGGAGACGGAGCCCGCATTGTGAGAGTAGTAATTAACTATCTCACCTCCCACCACGGTTCGAAAAGCTTTGTCTTGAAGGAACCAAGCGTTAAGACGCCATATCGGACGGGCAGAGAGGGAAGGCGGGCCAAGAGCAAGAAGCACCGGCGAGTGGTCTGACAGGCCCCTCGGAAGAATGCGTGCATCCTGCACCCCCGCACATTCGGTAGACGGGACAAAGATGAGGTCGATCCGGGCGTGAGAGTGGTGCGCCGCCGAAGTGTGGGTGTATTGGCGAGCCTGTGGGTGCCAAATCCTCCAGACATCACACAGGCCTTGAGATTTGGCCCAGTTCGACAGCTGCTTCACGCGAGTGGCTCTAGCAAGGGAGATCGGAACTGTCGAGTCCAGATGGGGCGTATAGACAGCATTAAAGTCTCCTCCAAGAACGAGCGAGCCCGCCGGAAGCGTCTGGAGGAGCCCCGCGGTGTAGGAAAGGGCCGTCGGTAAAAGGGACGGTGCCGCATAAAGGGACAGCAAGGTGAGGGATCGCCCCTCAAGAGTACCACAAACCGCAACCGCCATGCCCTGGGGGTCTAGATGCACCTGAGCCAATACAAAGGGAAAGGACCGTCGAAGTAAGATAGCCACCCCCCGGGATCCCCTCGCAAAACCTGAGTGCCACACCCTGTCGTAGCCGTAACGGGCGAGAAAGGGACATTTATTGCCAAGAAGATGGGTCTCCTGAAGGAGGAGCACATCGATCTCCGCACGCTGAGCATATTTAAGGACTGCCATGCGTTTAAAACGATCTAGAAGACCATTGACATTCCAGGACAATATGCGCACGGCGGCCTTAGGAACGGGCGTGTCAGCCATGGTCGTGGACAAAAGAATGGGTCAAGGGAGGCGCGGCTGCGCGAGCTCCCAGAGAGGAGGGACAGCGGGACATCGAACAGGAGAGCAGGTCAAAGGTTACATGATGCCGTGGAACAACAACAGAGAGGAGTTCACCCTCTACCAACAAAACCCTCCCTAGGAGGAAGAAACAACCCCAAACCAACCCCAACCCCCTACCCCCCACCCTATACTTCGAAAACAGAAGCATCTGTCGCCCTAACGCTCGGGCTTGAGCACTAGTGGACCCCTTAATATAGCAGAATAAGCTTGATTCATCTGCCCTGGCCGAGAGCAACGAGCACAACGGAGCACTCCAGCCCAGTGCCGAGCGCCTGCAACCTGGTGGGCATCTCCCCCCCACCCCGACAAAAAACACAGACAACAGAAGGAAGACAAATGGTAGGGCTGCGAGAAAGGTCCGAGGTGTCCATTTGCACGGCAGGCCGGGCCGCGGAACCCACCCGCTGGGGCGACGCGGCCCGCCGCCCGGCAGCCGCGGGACTGGTGGGTGCAGGAGAGGAGGCAGAAGAGGCCCCAGACCCCCGGCGTGGTCACCCCTTGGAGCGTGTGCTGAGCACCTCTCCTTCTGTGCGCTCCCGGGGCAGCGTGCGTCGTCGTCGACGGGTTCTCGACGACCGTGGCATCCCCCGCCCCCCCACCCACCCACAGGTGATCCGTGTCCAGAGCGGCGCAGGGGGCGCTCCTCCGTTAACCAGGTCCAGGCCGCTCGGGGTGTATCAAAAAATATTGTCTTGTGTTGGAAGATGACTCGAAGGCGGGCCGGGAACTGAAGCTGGTATTGGAGGCCCATGGATCGCATCTTCTGTTTCACCTCAGTATAGGAACGTCGCAGTTCCTGGACTTCTCGGGTGTAGTCCGGGAAAATCATGATCGGGTGGTTTTGGTACTTGAGGGTGTCCGCGTGCCGGGCCTCGCGAAGAATAGCATCCCTGTCCCGGAAATTAAGGATCTTGAGGATGAAAGGCTGGGGGGGCGCTCCTGGGGGCCTAGGGGCCAGGAAGCGATGGGCCCTTTCCACCACAAATGAGGCAGACAGGCTGTCCGCCGGCATCCAGGATTTAAACCAGCGTTCCATGAAGTCATCTGCACGGCCTGATTCGACCCCCTCCGGGAATCCCACCAGGCGGAGGTTACTGCGCCGGACGCGGTTTTCTGCATCTTCGACCCGGCGGTGCAATTCCTTGGAGTGGGTGGTCAGTTCTCGTACTTGGTCCTGCAGCTGGCGGATATCATCCTCAGCGGTAGATATCCTCGATTCGGCTTCCGAGATGCGGGCGGTGGCGTTACGCAGATCTTGCCTGAGAAGGGCGACATCCACCTTAACCTCTCCCACCATACCCTCCAGGGAGGCACGAGACAAATTGATGGCCTGCAGGATGGCAGCAAGGTCTGTGGCGGGGGCGGGAACCGGTTCGCCGGTGGGGCCCGTCCCCCTCTCGGAGGTTGTAAATTGGTCCATCCTGGTTTGGGTGGCTGCGGGTGTCTGCTTGGCTGCCCTGTCTTTACCCATGGTGGTGGAACCTTTGGCACTGAGGCCGCCGAGGCCAGAGGACGGGCGGTGTAGGCACCTCCAGTGCGTCCACGAGGATCTAGGAGGCAAAAGGCAGGCGGAAGGAGGCACGATCAGGGCATCCCGCTTAGGTAGAAGGCCAGGCACCACCAGAACCGCAGATCGTTCCCCAGGGAGCCGCCCAATCTGACAGCCGGCTATCCCCTGGAGTTCTTCACCAGATCAACGTCTGCCACTATCACGACCAAGGCGAGGCTTCGCAACTCAGGTCCAAGGCCCCGGGCCCAAACACCCTCCAGCGATTCTCCCGCAGGCGATAGGCCTCCAAGGCAAATGCGCTTCCCCACGCTGGCGACCCCTCTCTATGGGCCCCTCACCACCATGGTCTACGTCCAGGTCGAAAGGGGGCTCCCGTACAGGTCGGACCTCTCCCCCCGGGGGTCCCGATCACCTCGCCCCCAGCATAGTCAACCTCCGAGCAGCTAGAGGGGGGGGAGGGAAGCCACACACTTCTTCTTCGTGACCGCCAGCCCGCGGCCCGAACCTGGAAGGGGACCCCGCACCGCCCGGATCACCCCAGATGACCGTGGTAGATTGGATCTGGAGCCAGCACAGCAGGCGGGAGGAGGAAGGGAGGGGGGGCCGGCCCCCAGCCGCCGACACCCGGCCCGATGGGGGGGTGTCCCCACCTGTCCCGGACCCCACAGCAGCTCAGACAGGCCCCGTCGATATCTCCCCCGTCGCCGCACTCACCGCCTGCTCCACTGTACAATTCTGCCTCCAAGGGTCAGCTGCACGCCTCCAGAGCCCCCACGGGCGGACACCAGACAGGAGCCTTGTTTTCCGTTCCTCGGTGGGGCTCGCAGCGGCCGCGGGACCGCCTCTTCTTATCCGCCGGCAAAATCTGGCCTACACACCTCGTGGGCGCCACGGGCTCAATTGATAGCCTGCCCGCGCCACAGTACCAGGGCCGCTGCTTTCCCCTGCTGGTCCGCTGCCGAGGTGCCGGGACAAGCTCCGCGAGGACAAAGGCACTTCAAATACGGGCCCAGGACAGCGGGACAGCTCCGCACTCCGATGCGCTCGGAGGGAGCCGGCCAGGGCAGCTCAGAGCGGAGCAAGAAGGACTCGTGGGGTCCGGCGCCTGGAGCCTTACTGTAAGGCGGCCATGTTGGTCCGGCGCCACCTCCATGTCTGAGGTTTTTAATAAAATTCTAATGGACGGAGTTCAACCACCAATACATGGAGAGAAGGAAACATCACCTTAATTTTGAAAGCTGATAAACCCCCTACAAAATGTGGGTCATATAGACCCATTTCCTTGTTAAATTCAGACTACAAGGTATTTTCAAAAATATTGGCAGATAGATTGGGGGCAGTAGTGGGGGATCTATTGCATACTGACCAAAAGGGTTTTGTAAAAGGTAGAAACCTTTTCGACCTTACTCATGATTTCATTGGTGCAATAGATTTTGCGTCTAATTTTTCTCTCCCCTTGGCGGCAATCACGCTAGACGCAACCGAGGCTGTTGACAGAGTCAACTGGATATGTCTTACGGCAGTTCTTGAGAAGTTCAATCTTGGGCCAAGATTTTGTCAAACCATTCGCCTCATATATAGCAAGCCTTCAGCAAGGTTGGTGGTAAATGGCAGAGTGACTAGGTCGTTTAAAATCAAAAGAGGAACTAGACAGGGCTGCTCCCTCTCCCCTCTTCTTTTTGATCTGTATATAGAGTCGTTTGCTCAGCGTCTTAGGGATGAGGCAGCTATTTCATCATTTAAGAGCGGTTCATGGGAGAGGAAGGTAGCCCTGTATGCTGACGATATTCTTGTGCTTTCCTCTGATTTGGAATCTTCTTTTCCCCAGGTCATTAATCTAGCGCGAGATTTCGGTCATGTCTCTGGCTATGAGATCAATGCAGATAAAATGAAGATAATGACCTGGAATTTGCCGGAGTACCGATACCAAACCAAAAGCGAGTTGCGTTACTTAGGAGTTAAAATAGTTCCAGAGATAGATAAGATAGCTAAAGTAAACTTTGGGAATATCTTAAAAGAGAGTCAAAAACTTATGAAATGTTGGGTTCATCTTCCATTATCTATCTTGGGAAGAGTGAACCTGATAAAAATGATAATCTTACCCAAAGTAACCTTCTTATTTAATACTATTCCACTCAACTTTGAGAAATCATTGATAGATAAGTTCCAGCAAGCTATAAACGGGTTTGTGTGGGCCTATAAATCCACTAGAATATCGTGGAAAAAATTAAGACGGAGAAGGGAGAAAGGAGGTATCACTCTTCCTGATATTCAGTATTATGCTTGGGCCTTTCAGCTAGTGCACTCTAGAATGCTGCTAAAATCCCAAGACTCTTCAGGGAGAGGCAAAATGTTTTTAGCTATTCTACAACTATCGGGGCTTCCATATGAAGGTTTTTTATTCAAATATGGGGACAAAAAATGTTTTAAGAAGGTTAGACTGAAAGTCCTAAGTGGCGCAGCTCAGAATTGGGCCAGGATTAAAAAACTTACGGGCCTTGAATACTACTCAAGGCTAGCTCCTCTGTGGGATAGTCCAGGAACTCCTAACTGTCTTAAAGATTTGTTGGCTGTCCCCCTAAAAACAGCTGGGTTATTAACATGGGGAGACCTAGCGGTAGATGGAACTCTTTTACCTTGGGCGGAATTAAATGATAAACTGGAGGACGGTATGTCTAGATTTAAATATTTGCAGCTAAAAAGCTGGTCCCAGGATCTAGAAAATCCGATAGGGTTGGGGAACTCTTTGGAAGAACATCTGGTTAATAGACTAGCAGGAAAGAAAGAGATCTCGTTCTTTTATTGGGCAATTGAAGAAGCTATCGATGGTGATTTTGAGTTAGCTCGAGAGTTGTGGGGAGAATTCTTCACAGGGATAGACTTGGTGGACTTATGGCAAAGTTCTTATGACACTCTTTTTTCAGTTGTCAAACCAGCTTGGCTGAGGAGGAACCACTACTTCACCACACATAGAGCCTATCTTTCCCCGGCAAGGCTCTCTAAAATGTCTAATGCCCTACCTGCTAGATGTAAAAAATGTAATCTGGAGAGTGTCCCGGATGTACATATGTTTTGGGAGTGCCCATCTCTTTCTGTATTTTGGGAGGGAGTTGGAGACTCCTTAACAGCTATTTTGGGCCATCCAATACAGATTTCCCCTAAGCTTATTATCTTTGGTGTATTAGGTGATATCACTGGCTGCAATAGAGGCTTTTTGTTTTTTGCTATACTATTGGCCAGACGGGAAATATGTAAGAGATGGGTTGAGACTACACCCCCCACACATTCAGACTGGCTATCCGCCCTGTATAAAACATCCAAAACAGATCTGGCCAGATTGAAGAACTCTAAGAAGAGAATTATTTGGGACTGCCTGTTAAATTGGACTTCAGTTTGATTTTTATTCTTTTGCACAATTCACTACCATTTTTTTGTCCTATGATTAAGCCTCAGGGAAGCTCTCAGACGGTGCTGGTTTGTGCTATTACCCTAGGGGCCCTAGCGTTCGATCAATGGTAGGCACCAGCATCAGTCGTCGGTTTTAAGAAACTTGTAGAGAGTACGATCACCCTCTCAATAACAACGGGAGGTCAGTGACTCGGAGGAAGTCGGTACGCAACTGGTAGGTGGGGGACAAAAAAGGGTGCGAAGGTTTACCCCAAGGCCTACTTCTCTTAACAGAGAAACAGCGGCGACCTTCTGATTTCAAGTTAGCTGGGATCGGAGGCGAATGAGGAGAAAAAAAAAAAAGAAAGCCAACAACAAGAAAATGTTATGAAGCAAAGTGGTATAGATTTATCAACTAGTGAGCAAACAAGATGCTATTGCAAGGTTAACTAGTGAAACAGTAAATCTACCTTACTTAACATATGTGCATATATATATTGTATTTCTTGAGCCTATCCAAAAGGCAGTGTAGGCTTTGCATGAACAAAGGCAGGCTTAAAGTTGGCAAGTCATAGGAGAAGTAGCTGTAGACAGTTAATGCCATACGACGTAGTGCTATTTAAAGACAGTAAATTCTTTTGACAAAGGAAGGTGCACCAGGAATGGAGTCAAGATCGTCTGAATGAGTCCATCAATTTTCTTTAATAGTGTGAATGTTTAAAAATGGCCATCAGCCAACGTGTTTAATTCCTATGAAGGAACTTCATCAGGGCTTCCAATAATAAGTGAAGAATTGGACACTTCATAGGAGCAAAATGCGTTGGCTTATGGCCATTTTTAAACATTTACACTATTAAAAGAATTGATGGACCCATCCAGATGATCTAGATTCCATTCCTTATGCACCTTCCTTTGTCAAAAGAATTAACTTTCTCTGGATTACAGTGGAGCTCAACGGCGGCAGGCTCCGGAAGTGAATGCACAGGACTCATAATACTTGTGGATAGGGATTGATGTGTTGAACCTTAGGGCAGCCGCTGTGAAGAGTGTTTTTGTGTTTTTATTTAAAGAGAGTCTTCAACTGGTTCCTAAATTGAAGCAGCGTTGAGGCAGTCCTGAGTAATGTGGGGATATTGTTCCAGATCATGGGTGCATAGATTGTGAAAAGCCTACTGTCTTGTTTTTAAATTTTTTCATTTTTTTGGTCTGCAGTCGGATTATGTCCTGGTCGCATGTGTGCCAAGAACCACCAGTGATGAGGAGCTTGTCTGCAAGATAAGCGGGAGTGTTGGTTGGTTGTGATAGCTTTGTGAATGATTCTATGTTATAATCTCGTGCACATTCTGTTCCATGTTGGAACAGATGCGCGCTATGAATGTTCAGTGTTCCTTGGGAATGAGGGGGGTGGCAGTTGGATGGGCAAACACGGAGGGGCAACATCGTTTGTCTGTTGGTGGTGCTATTGGCAATAAAGCAGCATTTGGAATATCTATTGGAGTCATGCCACTTTTTGACGCTGGCGACGATTGGCTGTAGGAGCACCACCAACGTTTGGTTCTAACAAAGTTAGCGAGTAAGGGCCTCACAGTCAACAAACTGAAGTGTAGAATTGGAGTGTTTTCAGTTACATATCTTGGGCATGTAATTACTGGGGAGGGCATTCAACCTAAGCTTGAATTAGCTAAGAGCATTGTTGAAGCTCCAACTTCAATGGACAAGGAGCAAGTTAGATCTTTCTTGGGTTTGGCTGAATTTTATGCTAAGTTTGTTAAAGGATTTGCATCTGTGGTTGAGCCCATAAGAAATTTGCTTAAGAAAGGCACTCATTTTGAGTGGAATGAAGCATGTGAAGTTGCTTTTGGATTTGTTAAACGTTCCATCAGCCAGTTACCCAGTTTAGGCCATTTTGATGCCAACAAGAGAACTATTCTTACCACTGATGCGAGTTTGGCTGGTTTGGGTGCGGTACTTTCCCAAGTGGAGGATGGGGTGGACAAAGTTGTTGCTTTTGCTTCTCGGGCTTTGAGGAAAGCCGAGCAACAATATTCTTGTATTGAGAGGGAAGCACTTGCAATAGTTTGGGCAATTAAGCATTTTAAGTTTTACCTTTGGGGTATTCCTTTCGTTGTAAGATCAGATCATCGTCCTCTTGTGCAAGTTTTCTCTTGTATGGAAAGTGACAGATTGACTCCTAGATTGAAGCGTTGGAGTGAGGGATTGGAGGAGTTCAATTTTCAAGTGCAGTATTTGCCTGGGTCCTCGAATGTGACTGCTGACTGTCTGTCCAGATTGCCTATTCAAGAACAGGAAGATTATGTTGATGTTGAACAGGTATGTGTTTTTTGGGTTAAGGAGTCCTCTATTTCACATGAAGAATGGAGTCAGGCTGTTTCTGATGATCCTTTATTTTCTTGTATCAAGGATTTTATCATTAAAGGTTGGCCGGTTCATTGCAAGGATGTGGATCCAGAGTTAAGTCCTTTTTGGTCTGTTAGGAATGAGCTGACTTTTGCACATGGGGGGCTGATGAGGGGTAGTAGATTTATTCCTCCTTTATACTTGAGACAAAAATTGATAAATCTTGCGTATGAGGGGCACCTTGGAAGGAGTCTCACTAAATCGCGGCTTAGGGAGAGATATTGGTGGCCATTTATGGATCGTCAGGTGGAAGTTGTGGTTAAGGATTGTCATCTATGTGCGTCTAATGATAAGTCCAAAGTGGTCAACAATGCCCCTTTGTCTCCAGTTGAAGTTCCTAGTCAGCCGTGGACAAAGTTAGGTCTGGACCTAATGGGTCCATTTGATTTACTTGCGCCGTCTGAGAGATTTGTTATTCTCTTGGTAGATTATACTTCCAAATGGGTATCTACCAAATGTGTGAGTAATGTCAACTCAAAAGTTATTGTGGAATTCCTGAAAGATGAATTTGCTGGGGAGGGTATTCCGAAATATCTCATCACCGACAATGGTGTGCAATTAGTCTCTTCTGAGATGGGGGAATTTTTGGATGATCTTGGTATCATTCATCTTAAAACAGCTCTTTATTCTCCTCAGGCCAACGGTCTTGCTGAACGCATGAATCGTGTTGTCAAGGGTTGTGTGCAAACAGCGTTGGATACGAAAACTCCCCTTAAGGATGTGTTGCGTGATACATGGTGGGCTCATCGCACCACGGTGAACCATGTTGTATGTAACTCGCCTTTCTTTCTTCTGCGGGGCAGACATCCGAAGTCCAAGTTGAATCCGACTTGGTTTCCTTCTCATGATCTGATTCCTTTGGATGGGGAGGAGGTGGAATCTAGGATCCATTCTTATCAAACAGAATATAAAAAATGGTTTGATTTCAAGAATGCTGTTAAGTCCAGATTATGGTGTGTGGGGGAGTGGGTGTTGGTTAAGAAACCCAGGTTTTCGAAAAAAGGTATTTCGGAATTTATGGGTCCGTTCAGGATTTCTTCAATTCACAAGAATGTGGTTACGATGCAGAATGGGTGTAAGTGGAATATGTCGAGGTTGGTGAAATACACGGGGCCTGATCCTTCTTTGGGTTCTAGTCCTTGTGATGCTTCAGTTTCTGATCAGTCCAGTTTTCCTGCTTCTTCAAATTGGGATAACTTTCCTAGTACTTCAGTTCTTCCTGATCCGGGTTATGTACAGCCCAGGGATCCTTCTAGGAGACTGCGTCGCACTCCTGCAAAGTTTAATGATTTTTATTTGAATACCTGTTAATTAATTTGTGTTTTTATTTTCTTCTTTTCTTGTCATCATTTGATTTTTCTATTGTTATGTAAAGGGGATGTGTTATAATCTCGTGCACATTCTGTTCCATGTTGGAACAGATGCGCGCTATGAATGTTCGGTGTTCCTTGGGAATGCGGGGGGTGGCAGTTGGATGGGCGAACACGGAGGGGCAACATCGTTTGTCTGTTGGTGGTGCTATTGGCAATAAAGCAGCATTTGGAATATCTATTGGAGTCATGCCACTTTTTAACATTCTACTAGTTTTGAAGATGGTGCAAGCTGGCAAGGGGAGCCAATAGACTTTCATCAAGGTAGAGATAATTTCATCATATTTCTTCAAACCCTAAATGAGATGTGCTGCAAGCGTGTATGATGTCCCTAAGGTGCGCCAGTGTGGTCTGGGATGCCATGGAGTATGGCAATACAACCATCCAGCTGAGTACAAGGGCTTGAACGGCAGTTCAGAAGTCGCGTTATAGAAGAAATAATTAGACTTTTTTTTAAAAGAGTTGGTACCAGCCAGTCTTTGTTTTTTGGCAATGTGTTCCTTGAGCGTGAGGTCGGTGTCCAGGGTAAATTAAAGTGATTTGATATTCGCTGAAAGTTGGAGTTGGAAGCTGTCAAGGTTCACGTCATTGAGCCAAGCCAAGTTTGCACTGTATCCTGTTTGTTGTTTTTTAGCAAATAGCGGGAATTCTGTCTTGGTTGGGTTGGGCTTCAGGTAGGTGCTGGACATCAGGATCTGGATGATGTGCAAACAGTGCTTGAGGCATTGGATGTCTGAAGCAGAGAAGACTTTCAAGTAGTGTGGTGTATCATTGACATATTGATGAATCTTGATGGTGTTATCTGGGGGTAGAGCACCAAGTGCCTCTAGCAGTTGAAGATGACCGGGGAAAGTATCAAGCCCGGGGGGTGGGGCGGTTGGGGTCCAAGTGTGATAGGGATATCTTGTGACCTGGAAGTGCCCATGTGAATAAACTGGTGGTTGAAAAGGTATGATGAGAACCAGTGAAGGCTATTGCCGGCAAATCCCATTCATGCCTCGAGGGTGTGTAAGAAGGTGGAATGGACGACTGAATTGAAGGCAGCTGAGAGGCTCTGCAATATGAGGAGGCAGGGGTTATCTTCATCTGTGGCCAAGAGGGCATTGTCTATGGTGTATAAGTTAGGGGTCTTCATGCTGCATCAGGATCTGAAGCCAGACTGGTAGTCATTCAGGAGATGGAGAACATACTTATTACAGGAAAGACTAAGTTATACAAGAATAGGAGTTCACTTATTATCCATCTCAATTGCACTAATTTTATTTATAGATGAAAGACTGAGTGGCCACACCAAGATTTCAATTTATGACCCTGAGATAGAACACAGATTCCTGGAGTGGATATAAACATGTGCAAGAAGGAAAAAATGAAAAGGGAGAGTGAGGGAGGAGGAGAAGTCCGAAGGCAAAGATAGATACGGTAGACAAAGAATGTGAAGAGAAATGTGGAAAGTAGAGATTGGGATTGCAAGACTGGAGTGGAACATGATGCGAAGGCAAAGTGAAAAGAGGAGAAAGGCAAGGGAAGAAGAGTGGACAGTGGAAAGCATGTGAGAGTAGAGTGGAATGGAAAGATGGAAAGGTGAACAATGAAAAGCATTTAATGAGGGGAGGTGGCGATTAAGAGAAAACACGGATGTAGGGCAGAAAGTGAAGGAAGAGTGGAGAAAAGGGAAGGAGTGAGGTGTGAAGTGGAGAAAAAAGCAGATACTGAGGGAGAGCAAGAAAAGAGTACACCTCTGCTTTATTCAATATACAGTAATTAAATATGTAAAGTTGAGGGGTGAGAGGAGTGTATCATTCTTTGCCTGTCTCATCAATGCATAGCAGTGTTGTCCAAGACACACAATAGCGATTCTTTAACTGTGTTAAGTTTTATGCCATCACAAGATGTTTTGTGCCATCACAATAGGTATTCCTGATAAAACATAATAAAGTGTCAGTTATACCATTGGGATTACACTTTAATGGAGAACCACACTCTCATGCTTCAAATAAATAGTTCTATGACATGATCAGGCTATAAGTCCCGAAATCCCACTATTTTCAAATGAAGTCAGACATTCAACTTCATTCAGAGAGGCTTCCACACACACTTTTTTAACTAAAAGCACAGAATTCAACTGAGCTTATTGAAATGCCATCAATAGTGTATAATCTAGGCAGGAAGAAAACATTTCACTTTCGAACCACCCTCAGCTCATTCTGGTATTTTGTTAGGCCTCAAGGCCTTGTCTGTGTTACTGAGGCAGGCAGTTACTGGTCAGTTTGCTGCAGGTGCCACTGTGCAGGAATTTATCAATGGTGTCCCACGGCCAAGCACTATTCTGTCACTTTGTTACCTGTAGGATAACAGTTGTGTGTAAAATAACGCATGCACAACTCACCTAACCTTGCAGTTTCAGCTACACAGCTGAAATTATGCTCCCAGTTCATAATGCGTGCAGTTCATATTGCGCATGACACAACACATCTCCCCTTCCCCCACCCTGAAGACCAGCACTGACGCACGCCAAAGCAAGCACACTAGCAGCATGCACCAAATCTGAACTTGCGGCTGCACAAGCCTCGCTCCGGTGCTGGTGCTTCTGGTCAGCACCGGCACAAATTAAGCACTGGGTACTCCTCAACTCCCCAAAGTGCTCCCATTGCATAAGTAGCAAACTCTACTAAGTATAAAATACTGTCCCAAAAGAGACACACACATACACACTCAGAAGCAGACATCTGCTATGAAATAGAACCCAAACGCAGACGGTTGCTCCTCCTCAGAAAAGTGGGACCATGCATAGTTAGCAAGTGCTACTAAGTATAAAATGCTGCCCCAAAGGCCTCACACACACGCAGTCAGCAGCAGGGAAAAGCTTATTTTAAGTCTGTGGCCTGAGGGGAGAACGCACCATGGAGGAAAGCTTTGAGATGAAGTGTGGGGAACAGAAGGGTGAAACAGGACAACTGCTGTAGGTAAAAACAATGCTAACCTATAGCATGTACATGTTTATTTACCTTTAAAATGTATTGCATTTCACCATTTCTGCTTTTATTAGGGTTTGAAAAAAAAATGTTAGCTGAACCATATCTATTGTTTCATTGTGTTGCATTGCTTACGTGTAAATCTGCGTTTTTACAAAAATGTACAAATAAAATCTATTGTTTAAACCAAGGGTTTGCCAGGGGTTAAAGGTCTGCAACATGCTTTGAATGTGTTTTCAAAAGCCCTGAGCAATTGGGCGGGGGCAGGAGGCGCTGAGGTAGAGAAAAAAAAACATATATATTTAGTCTAAGCGTGGAATAGGAGTTTTTTTTCTAATATGCTTTGAGCAAGTCTGTAAAAGGTTTATGTCAAAGTTTACATTTTGACAAGGCAGCCCTTGAGGTTTCAAGGTCCTCTGCCCAGGTTGAGGGCATGCTAGCTGAACCATGTTGTTTGTTTTATTGTGTTGCATTGCCTATGTGAAAAACTGCTTTTTTTTACAAAAAGGTACAAATAAAATCTATCATTTAAACCAAAGGTTTTCCAGGGGTTAAAGGTCGGCAGCATGCTTTGAATGGGTTTTCAAAAGCCCTGGGCAATAGGACGAGGGCAGGAGGGGCTGAGGTAGAGAAAGAAAACTGTATATTTTTAGTTTTAGTCTCAGCGTTAATTAGGAGTTATTTCTAATATGCTTTGAGCAAGTCTGTAATGTTGTGGTTAAGGATCTAACACAGCCTGTTTAGCATCGGTTCAAAGCCCCTGCCTTAATTAGCCCCTGCCTTAATTAGCCCCTTTATGTTACATAGCTCAATAAGAATGCTGCTTACAGCAAATTTACAAGATTTATTATATTGTGAAGCAACACATGTCTAGAATATATATTGTTTTTTAAATGACTCCAACTATGAAGTGTGCTGGTTGTTAAAGTACTTTGTAAAGCAAATCTGTCTGCTCTGCACACAGAATCTCCCAGAATTAAAATGGAGCCATGAGGAAATGGTTGAATTTTCAGCAAGGTACAGATATTTAGAGCGCTATAGTTCTGAGACTGTTGCTAACTGTTGCTAACCTTATTGTCTCAACACCGCAGACTTTTTTTAAATATAAATGTATTCTTGTGTATGTGTTTTTACAGGTTATGAAGCGGAAGTGCTGCTAGCTATTGAAGAGCTAAAACAAATCTTAGAGTCTAAAGATGCATTGGAGAGGAGCAAGCATAATCCTGCTGTTACAGGGGAATAAAGGGATGGCCTAGTTGTATGTTATATGTTATATATGCATTTATTACGCGCGCAGTTACTCAGGAGTATCCCGGCGCGAATCTATAGAGGTACTGTATTCATCGTCAAACAAAAATATAGGTTTTCAGTTTTTTCCTAAAAACCCCTAAATCCTGGATAGTACGCAAGCTCAATGGAAGAGTGTTCCAGGCAGTAGCTGCCTTCACTGTGAAAGAGCCACCCCCGGTCCTCTGTCGCTTAAAGCGAGGAACATGAACAAGATACAGAGAAGCGGAGCGCAATGCCGCCCAGGAACAAAGAAAGCGATCCGCTTTTGAATATAGACAGGCCCACTTCCATGAAGTGCCCGATGGGCCAGGATCAGTAGCTTAAATTTAACTCTAGCGGCTACTGGTAGCCAATGGTACAAACGAAGCTGGCTCTGCACACTGTCCCTAGATGACAGCCCAGATAACAATCTGGCAGCAGTATTCTGGACTACCTGTAATTTCTTTAACAGATAGCCCGGAGTGCCAGAGAAAAGGGCATTAGCATAATCCAAACGGGACATAATCAGTGCACATATAATTGTTTGTCTCGCTGCTATTGGTAGAAGGGGGAAAAAACTTCTAAATGATTTAAGCAAACCAAAGCAGCCACCAGCCAACTTCTTAATGTGTGTCTCAAACGATTCTCAGAGGAAATTGGACAGGGGTATTCAGGTGGCCAAAGTTGCTCTCGGAAATTCGGAAGAAACATACCAAATAGAAGAACCTCTGATTTCCCTTCATTACACTTAAGCTTTGCCTCTGCCATCCAGTTAAAAACTGAGGCCAGGCAGAATTGTGCCTGAGATACCGAGCCCACCTCTCTCTTCCAGGTGAATAATAACTGAGTGTCGTCCGCGTATGCCATCACCTTAGCTCTCAGTTCTTCCGCTAAATAGATCAGTGGGGTCATATAGATATTGAATAGGAGGGGGCTAAGGGCAGACCCTTGCGGGACTCCCGTTAAGACCCTCTGTGGGGAGGAGGAAAAAGGTGGCATCCATATCTGCTCCGTCCGGGCTTCCAGAAAGGAGCGTAGCCATTCCCATACAGCACCTGATATCCCAATCCTAGTCAGGCGAGATAAGAGCAATGGATGGGGAACCGTGTCAAACGCGGCCGAGAGGTCAAGCAAGGTAAGTGCCGCCCTCCCGCCCGCATCCAGACAATATCGTATGGCCTCCGCCACCTCGACCAGCACAGTTTCAGTGTTCTGTCCCGTTCTGAAGCCAGACTGGGCTGGATGTAAAATAGACTCCCTCTTCACAAAATTGGTCAGCTGTTTATTTACCACCTTTTCACAGACTTTTGCTAGAGCAGGGAGTAAAGAAATAGGTCGATAATTCCCAGGACATAGGGGGTCAAGCGTTTGTTTTTTAAGAAGAGGCCGAATCATAGCTTCCTTCCAAGATGAAGGAACAATCGCTTCCTTCAGGGAGAGAGTAATGATAGTGGTAACTTCTCTATAAACAGTCTCATAGACTGCTGCCAATGTCCTGGCTGGACATGGATCAGAAGGAGATCCAGATTTTAAGGCCTTTAAGATTTTAAGACATTCATAAGGTACCACTGGACCGAATTCAGACAAACCATGGTCAGTGCCTACTGATGAACCGACCAGAACTTCCTCTACCTGGGCACTCTGAGAAGTAAAGCTTGCTTGGATGCCCAGAAACTTGTTCCTGAAAGCTCGGGAGAGAGTGTCACACCAGGAGGAAGAAGAAGGCATTACACTGGCTTGAGCCACAGGAGCCATAAAACTTTGAACAATGGCATATAGTTCCCTAGCGTTGTTATTTGCTGCTTCAATATGAGTTGAAGAGAATAGCCCCTTAGCCTGTTTAATTGAAGAATAATAAACCTTCTGCTTATCCCTGAGCTTCCTCTTATCCTCCAGACTATATCCACCATTCCTCCGTGACCGTTCCAAGACCTTACAGTCATGTTTCAATCCCTTTGACAAGGCATTAAACCAAGGTTTAGACGGGGATTTTCTCGTCAACCTATTCGGACAAGGAGAAGTCACCCTTGCCACTGCTGTCGAAACCCAACTGGAAAGTTCTGCCACCTGACCATTAAGATCTCCAACCAATTTTGGCTTAGAGGCTTCCAGGACGGTGCTAAGTACAGAAGGGTAAATTTTCCCAAACGAAGAATTATAGCTTGGAGGTACTGTGGGTTCAGTTCCAGCTACCTCCCAAGAACAGTATGTTATATAATGATCTGACCAAGTCACCGAACAGGTCTCCACCTCTAAAATCGGAAAATTGGAACAAATAGGATCAAGTACATGTCCGGCCTGGTGTGTAGGGAGGCTAAGATGTTGCTTAAGCTGAGCAAACAGCAACCCATCCAGCAAATCATGTGTGTCCTTGCTATCTATACAATCCAGATGTATATTTAAGTCTCCAAGGATCAGGAAGTTAGAAAATCTGATCGCCCTGGAGGCAATAGCATCACCCCATTCTTGGAGAAACGACCCTGCCGGTCCTGGGGGTCTATAAATCAATGACACTCCAAGAGTGAAGTGTGCAGACATCTGAATACTAAAGTCAAGTGCTTCACAGCTACTCCAAGATGAAGTCTCTATCCTGTGCAGCTTCCATATATCTGTATATATAACCGCCACTCCCCCTCCTCTTCCGACCATCCGATCTGCCCGAGTGATTTTGTATCCCGGGGGTATGGCTAAGGTGACTATCGGATCGGAAGAGGAATCAAGCCAGGTTTCTGTCAAAAATAATAAATCAAGTGAGCGTTCCTCCAAAAGATCAAACACTTCCGCATAGTGTTTTCTAAGGGACCGAGCATTAATGGAAGCTGCCCTGATCAGACCTGCTGGTGGCTGTTGTTCCCGACCCATAACAATCCCCTCTTTATGTACCAGGCCTGACTTCAATACCAACCCACAGGTGTGGCAAACATGCTCATCAATCCTACTCACATCCCAACGTTCCGCCTGACAGCTGTGGATGGGGGCCAAAGCCAGCAAAGAGGCCGCCGAATACCTCCTACACCGTCCAGCAGATCCGCGGGCAGCATATCTGGCCCTGGTCGCTTCCGGGGCGCTGACAGGTGCAGACGGGCTTGCCTTAGGCGCGCCTTCGGCGTGTCCGCTGCACTCATCCGCTGTGCTCCCGAGAAGCGTGCAAGTAAATAGGCTCTGGTGCAAGACAGCTAGACCGCCAACTGACCAAGATGGCAGCACCTCTCGGCACCAGCGGGAATACGGAAGCTCCGCGTACAGTCAGAGCAATGTGCAAAATGGAAAATAATTCCTCAATTTTAAATTGCGGGTATGCGGGCAAATTAGATATGTTAAAAAGCGCAACACAGGAGGCAAAGTATAAAAACGAGATGAGCAGCGAACAGGTTAAAAAGTAACACACATACGATAACAACAAAAGTTTGTGCCAGAGCAGTCCTACCCCAGTATAAAGGATTTGTAATGATTAGCCCGTACAGTCCAAACCCCACCCACTCTTCACAGTTCCCCTAGAAGCTCACAATTACGCCAAACCTCAGCAAAAGGTAGACCCTCAGGTGAAAGTATTTGCCGGAGCCTCAATGACTCCTGGAAAGGTTGCGACATGGTTCAAAAAAAGGAAGTCGGACCAGCTATAAAGAAAGGGGTTCCAAAAGGGACAAAACAGATGTGTTTTACAAAATGTAGTACCAAAAGAACCCTAATGTATTTTTGACTCAAGCATTGTGTTCCTCCAACATCTAGTAAGGACTATAAAAAAAAATATAAAGCAATAGTTAAACAGGCGGTTACAATCATAAGGCTGTAAAGAGTCATTTAGGCCGTATTTTTTCTTTTTTCTAATCTGTATTTCTTTTTATTTGTCGTAGAGCCAACACAAAAGACCGGCGCCGGAGTACCTCAAAAGGTTAAACGTACGTCAATGCCACTAAATGATATCACAGAGATCTGTCAAAACGACCCTACAGCCAGTGAAAGATGCCCAGTGTGTCATAAGAAATCATGAGCGGACTGCAAACGCAGGACTCGGAGACACTTGTTACTCTAACCCCCTACACTGGTTTACCAGCAAAACCCACAACCAGTACAGGAAACGCGCATCCAGGAAGGCCATTTTTAGCTAGGGTTGTAGACCTCAAAGGGTGAACACTTCCAGTCACAGACACACAACAGCCAGGGTCATGTAAAAACAATAGAGGCGAGCTCACTCTAAAGAAAAATCTAAATCTGAAAGAGACTATTAGTTATAGATTCCTTACCTTATGAATTACTGCCAGGCGTCAGACTGGATCCAGAGAATTTTTTCACCAGCAGTACCCCTGTGCATCGAAAGGACGGCGTCGGTTGGCTCCACGTTCGTCATTGGCGTCGTTGTCGCTGGGATGACATTGCGGCAGCTACTTAGACGCCGCCCTTGCGCGCTGTCAGTTCTTTCTTTTCCCGCTCCAGACAGCGCCGATCCAGAGAGAGTGGTACCTCCAGTCACTTTTTGGCTGACTTTTATCGATGCCGTTTTTGAGTCTTCGACTCCTGGTGCACATCAGGGATGCCCGGTTTCAAGGCTTGCGGTTCCTGCCGAAAACTGATGTCGGTGACGGATCCGCACAGCGTGCGCCCTTGGTGCCTGGAAAGCGACCACAATCCCAAGTTGTGTTCCGACTTCCGGACCATGAATCTGAAGCCCCGGAAGCTTTTCGAGGCCCATCAGTTGGCTCCGTGCCATTCGAGGTCCCGGTCGCGCGTGAGGCCGAGGGACCGGTCGTGGAGTCACCACCACTCGTCTTCAAAGTCTTTGCACTCCTCAGGTAAGTCGAAGCACAAGAAGCAGTCGAAGAAGCATCGTCGCATTTTGACTTTTCCCCGTCCGTCGGCTGACGCGATGAGGGATGCGGGTGGTGCCCCTCCCGCCGCTCTGTGTACGGATCCCGAAGGGTTGGCTCCGAGTTTCCCTCCCTTTCCGGGACCCGGAGCGACCCCTGCCCAACTTTGAACTTTCTACAAAGCGATGCATGCCACCTTTGGGCAGTCCGACTCCGCTGGTGTGCCCTTGGGCCCCACACACTCAGCTGGGACCCCCGGGCCTTCGACACCGGACGCTTCAGCCCCAGCACCGCAGGGTCCCCTTGGATTCAGGGCTGGATCCAGATTGGCGCCAGTCGACCTCATAACACCTCCGCCGGCGTCCATTCAACCGGCACCACACCCGCAGCCGATGCAGGTTGTGTCCCCAGCCAGCATTGACCCCAGCCTCCATCCCGACGTGGGCATGGAGTCAGACCGACATCGACCGACGCCAGATCCGGTGCCGATGGGTACTTTTGTACCCCTGTTCAACCCCGGTTCTTTTCGGCCAGATTGGCAACCAGAGGAGGGTGTGGAGGACTGCGAGGGGTCTGGGGACCCTTTAACTGACCAGTTGGAATATGATCCGGACTGGAGAGAGGAGTTGGGGGATGCCAGTGGTCTGGACACCTCCCCAGACCTTGGCATGTTATCTCCTCCTACCGTGGCTACGGAGGAGGGAGCTTCTTACGTTGCGTAGGGCGGCCAAGGTTCTCAACCTCGAGCTACCTATGGTGGCAGTCAGAACTAACCTCCTGACAGAGGCGCTTCAACCGGCAGCGAGCACTTCGGATCCCCTGCTGCCATTTAATGAGACCCTCACTGACCTCCTTTTGGGCACCTGGTCCAGGCCCAACACAGGGGTTTCTGTGGATAGAATGATTGCCTGGCGCCACTGCCCAGCCCCGGGCGACCCCACTTTCCTCTCCCAACACCCCACCCCTGACAGCTTGGTGGTCCAAGCCTCTACATCCAAAGACGCATTCCCTAACGCACCACCTGATAGAAAATCCAATAAGTTGGACCATCTTGGTAAGAAGATGTTTTCTGCGGACTGCGGTCTGTGAACACCGCATGTCTGTTGGGCCGTTACACACATTCTGTGTGGGATACAGTAGCACTAGTCCTGCCACAGTGCCCGGAGGAGGCCCTGACCGTGCTCTCCCGTGCAGTTGCAGAGGGGAGATACGCAGCCAAGTTCACCATCAGATGTGGACTGTATACCGCCGACTCGCTAGGTAGGACAATTTCAACATCGGTAGACCTTCGACCCTACGCCTGGCTGAGGTCGACTGGCTTTTCCGGGGATGTCCAAGCTACCCTTATGGATTTGCCTTTTGATGGTCGTCTCCTGTTCGGGGACAAAGCAGACAACACACTAGAGCCATTCAAGGACTCTCAGGCTACGGCCAAGTCCTTGGGCCTCTCCACCACCCACTCTGTGCAGTCTGCTTTTCTCCCCTTTCGTGGCTACAGAAGGGGTACCCGACCATGTTCCGCCCAGAGCCACAGGCTGGCGCAAGCTGTTCAGCCCCTGCACGGGACCCACCGCTGTGGGTCTGGGGGCCAGCGAGTGGGCCAGTCCACCACCGCCCCCTCTGCAGCAGCCTCCAAACCCTCCTAGTCCGACCTTTCAGGGCCGCCAATCACCAGTGGGCAGAAGGATTTGCCATCACCTCCCCCTCTGGCGCACCATCACGTCGGACAGGTGGGTTCTGCAAATAGTCCAAAGGGGTTACTCCCTCCCCTTGGAGACTACCCCTCCATCCATGCCACCTCAGCACCATCACATGTCGGAGGATCATCTGGCCCTTTTACAACAGGAAGTTTCGGCTCTCTTGGCCAAGGGAGCCATCAAGCGAGTTCCTGCCCCAGAAGTAGGTCTTGGTTGCTATTCCCACTACTTTCTGGTGCCCAAGAAGGACAAAGGCCTGCGTCCTATCTTGGATCTCAGGAACGTCAACTGCTTCCTCTGGAAGGAGAAGTTCAAAATGTTAATGCTAGCTCAGGTCCTGTCTGTCCTCGACCCTGGAGACTGGATGGTAGCGTTGAGCTTGCTTACTTTCCCATCCCTGTCCTGCCGGCCCACCGGCGTTACCTGCGGTTCACGGTAGGCCACGAGCACTTTCAGTTTATCGTGCTCCCCTTTGGCCTTACCAGCGCCCCTCGGGTGTTCACAAAAGTGATGGCGGTGGTCGCAGCTCATCTGCGCAGATCGGGGTTCCAGTCTTCCCCTATCTCAATGACTGAGTGTTGAAGGCGGGTTTGCCCCAGGCAGTCGTCTCCCATCTCCAGACTAAGGCAGACCTCCTGCACTCACTGGGGTTCACCATAAACGTGCCGAAGTCACACCTGATTCCCGCTCAGAAGCTCCTTTTCATCGGAGCAGTTCTGGACACGACGCAGTTTCGGGCTTATCCTCCCAAGCAGCAAGTCCGGGATATTCAGGCTATGATTCCAATCTTTGAGCCTCTATCCTGGGTTTCGGTCAGAATGACCCTGAGGCTGCTGGGCCTTGTGGCCTCCTGCATCCTGCTGGTGGATCATGCCAAGTGGCATATACGGGCTCTACAGTGGGACCTGAAGTTGCAGTGGGCACGGCATCAGGAGAATCTGTCCGATTGCGTTCAGAACTCTGAAGGCACTGCACGTCAATTGCAGTGGTGGCTAACGAAACAGGGTTGGGTCACTGGCAGATCCCTCTCACTTCCCCAACTGGAGTACACTGTGGTGACGGATGCACCACATCTAGGGTGGGGTGGCTACATGGGAGAGGCGGCGATCAGAGGCCTCTGGTCTCTGGTGGAGTCTGGGCTCCAGATAAAACTTCTGGAGCTTCGGGTGTCCATCTTGCCCTGAAAGCATGATTTGCCATCACCTCCCCCACTGGCGCACCATCACGTCGGACAGGTGGGTTCTGCAAATACTCCAAAGGGGTTACTCCCTCCCCTTGGAGACTAGCCCTCCATCCATGCCACCTCAGCACCATCACATGTCGGAGGATCATCTGGCCCTATTCCAACAGGAAGTTTCGGCTCTCTTGGCCAAGGGAGCCATCAAGTGAGTTCCTGCCCCAGAAGTAGGTCTTGGTTGCTATTCCCACTACTTTCTGGTGCCCAAGAAGGACAAAGGCCTGCATCCTATCTTGGATCTCAGGAACGTCAACTGCTTCCTCTGGAAGGAGAAGTTCAAAATGTTAATGCTAGCTCAGGTCCTGTCTGTCCTCGACCCTGGAGACTGGATGGTAGCGTTGAACTTGCTTACTTTCCCATCCCTGTCCTGCCGGCCCACCGGCGTTACCTGCGGTTCATGGTAGGCCACGAGCACTTTCAGTTTACCGTGCTCCCCTTTGGCCTTACCAGCGCCCCTCGGGTGTTCACAAAAGTGATAGCGGTGGTCGCAGCTCATCTGCGCAGATCGGGGTTCCAGTCTTCCCCTATCTCAATGACTGAGTGTTGAAGGCGGGTTTGCCCCAGGCAGTCGTCTCCCATCTCCAGACTACGGCAGACCTCCTGCACTCAGTGGGGTCCACCATAAACGTGCCGAAGTCACACCTGATTCCCGCTCAGAAGCTCCTTTTCATCGGAGCAGTTCTGGACACGACGCAGTTTCGGGCTTATCCTCCCGAGCAGCAAGTCCGGGATATTCAGGCTATGATTCCAATCTTTGAGCCTCTATCCTGGGGTTCGGTCAGAATGACCCTGAGGCTGCTGGGCCTTGTGGCCTCCTGCATCCTGCTGGTGGATCATGCCAAGTGGCATATACGGGCTCTACAGTGGGACCTGAAGTTCCAGTGGGCACGGCATCAGGAGAATCTGTCCGATTGCGTTCAGAACTCTGAAGGCACTGCACGTCAATTGCAGTGGTGGCTAACGAAACAGGGTTGGGTCACTGGCAGATCCCTCTCACTTCCCCAACTGGAGTACACTGTGGTGACGGATGCATCACATGTAGGGTGGGGTGGCTACATGGGAGAGGCGGCGATCAGAGGCCTCCAGGTAAAACGTCTGGAGCTTCGGGTGTCCATCTTGCACTGAAAGCATTCCTTCCCTCTGTCCGGGAAAGAGTGGTGCAGGTGTTCATTGACAACACCACCGCCATGTGGTACTACAACAAACAAGGCGGGGTGGGGTTGTGGACCCTATGTCAAGAGGCTCTCCGTCTCTGGACATGGCTGGAACATCAGGGCATATCCCTGGTGGTTCAACACCTGGCAGGTTCACTGAACGCCAGGGCGGACAAACTCAGTCGCAGGTGCATGATGGATCACAAATGGGATCTTCACTCAGAGGTGGTGCAAAGTCTCTTTCAGCAGTGGGGAGAGCCTTGGTTAGAACTATTCGCCACTGAAGAGAACACGTAATGTCAGCAATTCTGCACGTTGGAATTCCCAAGGCAGCACTCACTAGTCGACGCTTTTCATTGCGAGTAGAGTTGCAGTCTTCTATACACTTTTCCGCCTATACCACTTCTGCCCAGAGTGCTGAAGTAGTTCAAGCGCGACCGGGCCCAAGTTATCCTTGTGGCTCCAGATTGGGCACGAAGAGTCTGGTATCCCGAGCTGTTACACATGGCTATCAATCCTCCTGCCTCTTCGGGAGGCTCCTCTGTCGCAGCAGCGGGGGACGGTCCTCCACCCGAACCTGTCCAGTCTCCACCTCCTTTCATGGAGATTGAGCAGCGACAGTTGACAGCTTTCGACCTTCCTCCTGAAGTCTGTGATATTTTGATATTAGTCCCTCCACTAAGACGGTATACGCCTGCAGATGGAACAAATTTGTGGCATGGTGCGCGGCAAAGGCTGTGGATCCCCTTTCTGGCCCCCTTTCTTTCTGAGGTTCTCTTGTTCCTCCTGTCTTTGGCCCAGCAGGGCTCTGCTCTGGGCACTTTGAAGGGCTACCTCTCAGCCATTTCAGCCTTTCTTAGGCTTCCTGATCAGCCTTCTCTTTTCAAGTCCCCTTTTGTAAATCGCTTCCTTAAGGGCATTACTCATCTTTTTCCTCGTGTTCCCTTCATAATGCCTCAGTGGGTCTTGAATTTGGTTCTTACTTACCTTATGTGTACTCCCTTTGAGCTGCTTCATAACTGTCCGCTCAGACTTCTTACTTTAAAGACTGCCTTTCTGGTTGCCATCACCTCTGCTCGCAGGGTGAGTGAGCGCCAAGCTCTTTCTTCAAAGCCTTCTTTTCTGGCTGTTCATCCGGACAAGGTCATCCTCAGAACCAGGCCTTCCTTTCTTCCCAGGGTGTTTACTTCTTTCCACATTGGTCAATCCATCACTTTGCCCACCTTCTTTCCACCTCTGCATCCTTCTAAGGAGGAAGAGTGGCTCCACAGTCTGGATCGAAAACGTGCGCTTTCCTTTTATTTGGATTGCACCAAGCAAATCGGGGTGAAGGACCAGCTCTTTGATGGCTACATGGGTGCCAAAAAATGTTGGGCCATACACAAATGGACCATCCCTTGGTGGGTCGTTTTGTGCATCAAAGCTTGCTACTCTTTGGCAAAGAAGGAGCCTCTAGTGGGATTGTGCGCCCATTCCACCAGGGCAACAGCAGCTACCACTCTTTAGGACGAGGAGTCCCACTCAATGACATCTGTCAGGCAGCTACGTGGGCATCTCTGCACATGTTCACAAAACACTACTGCCTGGACAGCCAAGTCCGGAGAGATGGCTTCTTTGGCCGTTCTGTTCTCCAGGACTTTCTGGTGTGAACTTGGTTCGCAGACCCACCTCCGGTGTTGGTATTGCTGGGGTATCTATTCACAAGGTAAGGAATCTATAACTAATTGTCTCTTTCAGATGAACACGTTACTTACCTTTGGTAACAATATATCTGTAAGAGACATAGATTAGTTATAGATTCCTTACCGCCCCACCCATCCTCCCTGTTCTGCGAACTGACTTCTAGGGTCAGGCAATCCCTTTCAGGGCCCTAGTTTTGTGCACCAGTGGTTAGTGTCTTGCATGGCTCTGCGCTTCTGGCATGGAATGTCGTCTAAAAGAACTGACGTCAACGTGCGAGGACGGCGTCTAAGTAGCTGCCGTGACGTCATCCCAGCGACCACGACGCCTACGACGAACGTGGAGCCAACCGACGCCACCTTTCGATGCGTAGGGATACTGGCGCCGAAAAAATTCTCCAGATCCAGTCTGACGCCTGGGGGTAATTCACAAGGTAAGGAATTTATAATTAATCTATGTCTCTTACAAATATATTGTTACCGAAGGTAAGTAACTTGTTCATCGAGTTGCTTTTCCTTAAAGAAGAAAAACCCCACGGTCTCTGACCTACAAACCGTCCCTTTAGATCTATCCTTGAAAAAACAGTGTCATCACACAGCCATGTCCCTATAATCTTCATGCAGGTAAATGTTCACCGTCTGAGAGGGTGAATGTCTATGTGCTCCCCAGAGGATCCCCAAAACTGACAATAAATATCTCACATAGCCTTTGGTACTAAGGGCTTCAAAACTGTCATCCAAAAGAGGACACACCTTTACAAATCACACATACTCTATTTGACGAAAGGCTTGAAAACTATCATCCAGACCATGACCCGTTTTCTGCTTGTATAGGGCTTCTCAGAGGGCTACCCGGGGAACCACAACAGCCTATAAAAATCTCACAAACCCTAGTTGACGAAGGGCTTGAAAACTATCATTCCCAAACGGCCACATTTTGTGTAGGTGCCGTATTTCTCAAGTGCCTGCCAGGGGTGCTAGCAAGTTCTGAAAAAGGCAGCTGCTCAAAGTGTTCCTTCTAATGCAACCTGTTCCTAGCCCCAACGCTTCCTACACCTCTACTGCACATAGCTATTATGACCAACATTTAAATTCAACATATCCTATGTCACCGGTTACACCTCCAGGTGCGTATGATCCCACCAGACCTGTGTCAAGTTTAAAAACCTCCATCACCCGCTTCAACATACCCCGATGATAGTACAGGATGGAGCGAATGTCATAATAAGATCTTTGAAAGAGAGTATAGTGGTGAGGCGTCCTCAGGCGCAGCCAACGGATATTCTGGTGGCTCTTCAGATTAGGAATTGCTTTTATTAATCCCCCCAATTTCCAGACCTTCAGAACGGTGTTAGTGGCGGTAGCCTGAGAGTGGTGCTCAGAGAGATTCAGAGTAATCTAAGTCCCACCCTTAATGTCACAGATAATGCCCCAGAATATGGGTTTTTAGCTCAACAAGCTGTACTATGATATGAAAGACAGGTTGTCAGAGAACTTAAAGCCAATCTGAACTCTAACGCCATAAAAATGTGAATGACAGAAACTGAGAACCAATCCTTGAGGGATGTACAGCGGGAAAGAGGTATAGAAGAGAGGTGATACAATCTTGTGAATCAGCCGCTGCAGATGTATCAGCCGCTGCAGATGTAGAGGTTATTTCATCTTGAGGTCTATGGAGCTCCCTAAAGAGCGGGTGTTCCAGCTTTGTTAATAACTCAGTCCAAAGTTCTAAATATAAAAAGAAGGTACAAGACATCCTTACTAAAGGGCAACGTTTCTTGCGAGTCTGCATTGTCAAAAAGAAGTTAGAACCCCGGAGACAGGGCCTAAAAGTTCCAAATACCATGTCAGTGCATCCGAAAATGGCACAAATTGGACCCCCAAAGACAAATTTAGAAGGACAAAGGCACTCCAGACATTTCAAGCATTTGTGGGTCAAAGCTGAGAGACCCGGAAACATCGAATACAAAGACGGTCTAGACGTAAAGGTTGTAGCGGGGGGATGAGAAAGAGCATTTTCAGCAATTATTCCTGAGAACGTTCAATCCGGCTCTGGTGTGCTGCCTAAAAACGGGTGAGCCGGTAGGAACCAAAAGTGGGCTAAAAGCGGCAAGCAGCGTAGGCTTTTAATCAGTAAATTAAAGAGAGCCAGAATTTGTGCTACAAGGAGGCTTAAAAAAACACTGCTTAAGAATCGGAGTCCCCTCCCCCAAAATTATTCACCAGTGAGTTCAACATCCAATGGAAACCAAACCCTCAATCTGAGGATTCAGATATGGTGTTTTTAGAGAACGTCCGAAGGTATCAGTGAAATGTAGACAGATTCCACACTACACAGTATTACAACAAATTCCGGTTTGTTAACGTAGAACGCATAAACTCATCTGATCAGGTTTTTTTTTAGCTATTTGGCAGTACAAACGCTCGTAGAGCGGATGTTACACGATGGGCCAAATGATTTCTTTCAGCTCTCCTTTCAGGGACAGGGTATTGACTGCCTTTTTCTCACCAGGGGAAAGCCCCACGATGTGTTTGACACTGTGGAATTTTTAGAAAACCTCTCTGAACTTTTACTGAGTAAAGCAGAAATAGCAGCATTTGGGCCTTTTTAAGTAGTCATCCTCATTGTTTGGGGTCATGAGGGGGGCATTTCCAGACCTTTAAGTGTATCTTCTACAGTAAAGTAATTGTAAAAAAAACTGTGGTTGTTGCTCAACTTTACCACCAGCGCGACCAACACGTGTCTGGCGGCTAGTTACTAATGGATTGCAGAACTACCAACGCAGTCGTCCTGTCTAGAGTGGTTGAAGCCTATGCTGTGATCAAAATACCTCCCAACAGACTATTAGGCTTTGGAGAGCTGGGTCTTTTTGAAAACTAATTTGCCATCACTGTAAAAGTTCTTTACTACAGCAAATCATGGAAGTACTTCACATCCAGAGAGCCTGTGAAAAGTAAGACTGTTTACATTCTTCATCATGAAAATCACTTTTATTGTATCTTGAGCCTGAAAGGTTTTCTAGGACATGTGCACCCATTGCCATCACATCTATAACACACACACAGCTCATCAGTTTGAAATGCACCGTAAAATGTGTCAAAGGGGGGGGCGTGGCTTGACACGGCAACATGGCGGTTGCACTTTAGGAGTGCTCCCCACCCCTTCTGCCATCCACTCACCATCCGAGGTCATCGATGCTCTAAATTCTCGCAATTACCTCTTCTGCAACCTCAGCGCTGGCCGCAGAATCTCCTGACCCGCCGCCGTCCCCCTGGAGTCCCAGGAGAGCGGCTACATCTCCGGTGTGGCGGCCGGCCCTTTGGCGCAAGATGGCGGCCCCACCCGCATCCTGCTAATCTCCCTGGGACCATGGCTGCGCCCGACGGACGACCCGCCTGAGAGGTTGAATTCCGGACTCTCCACTGCTGGCGGCGAACGCTGCAGCCTGGCCCGAGTTGCGGGCTCTTCCTAGATGCCTGTCGGCCCCCTCGGAGCTGTCTCTCCTCTCTGGCGGATCCCGGATCTTCGCTCTCTACAGTGCGCCATTGTGTTGACCCGGGGCTCCGCGGAGCGCTTCCATCGGATCTCTGGGGCTGCAGCCCCCCCCACCGCACATAGCGGCTGGTGGGGACCTTGAGGCGGGCCATACCCTGTGGGACCCATATTCACACTATACCCGCTCTCTGTGGCTGAATAGGCCCCAGGAAGTTCCGAAGTTCTACACCTTGGGCCTCCGAAACTGTGGTCTTGGTCTAGGATCGTCGCTCCCTTCCCAGGGTTCTGGCCCTGCCGCTTGTCTGCCAACTCCCCTCCGCTCTGAGATTGGCCAAGATGGACCGATATACCACCGCAGAGCATGGCTCCGGAGGGGATCCCCCTGACACCCCTTCCGGCCCAGGGACCGACCTCTCGGCCATCTTACAGGCCATCCGCGCCTCCCAGGCCTCACTGGAGGGCAAGATCGGGGAGGCCCTCGTGGACATGGCCCTCATACGCCAGGATCTCCGCAATGACACAGCGAGAATCACCGAGGCGGAATCCCATATTTCCAACGTGGAAGATGAGCTAGGTCAGCTGAAGACCCAGATGTCCGCCCTTCAGAGCCACACCTCCGAGTTACACCGGCTAGCCGAGGACGCTGAAAATCGCGCACGAATAAATAACCATCGCATCATAGGCTAGGAAAGACGGTGTCCTTCATTGAAACCTGGCTCAAATCATGGCTGACGCCCTCTCCACTTGGTTCTCGGTAGAGCGGGCCCACTGCTCCTTGGCCCCCTGGCCCTCCACCGGTGCCTCACCCCGTCCCATCATCCTCTGCCTCCTGAACTTCCGAGACAGAGACATCATCCTTAAAGAGGTGCGGCTCCATGGCCCCCTGAAATTTCAAAACCACACCATCATGCTTTTCCCCGACTACACCAGGGAAGTCCAGGCACAGCGCCGCACCTACTCGGAGGTCAAACAAAAGTTCCGCAATCTCGGCCTTCGATACAGCCTCCTTTTCCCGGCTCGTCTCAGAGTGGTCTTCCAAGACAAGACACTATTCTTTGACTACCCCGAGGCGGCCCGGACATGTCTAACGGAGGAACGACCCCTGAGGACCCAGCCCCCCCCCCTCATCCCGGATGTCCCCCCCCACTTCATCCTTCTCTCCCTAAGCCGCAGAGATGGCGTACAAGGTCCTGCAGGAGGAATAACCGCCAAAGAGGAATCTCACACTCCCCCGCCCTCTGGATCCTCCCTTCCTCCAGGACTGTGCAGTCGGGCTGACACTCCAGATCCGTCAGAAAGACGGCCCGTTTCACCCGTCTCCTCCCACCCCCACGGGTCTGACTCGGACCTCTCCAGAAGCCCTCTACTGCCTAGCCTGGGAGAACGTGCCGCACTGAACTCTACAGGCTCCGACGGAACTGCTGCCACCTCTGGTTCACTCCACTCCTCGTAAATTCAAGATGCACCGATGATAGTACTTTATCCGCCATATATAGAAGGGGTCGCCTTAGCCACGCATCCCCCAGCTAAATGTTTTAGATTAGCCTTTGTTATAATGCTTTCATTCCAGAAGTGTAGGGAGGGGGGAGTTGGGGAGGGTTGGGAGGGCGTTGGAGTTTCAGCTCCATATTTAGGTCAGCTCACAGTTCCAAGCGAGCCACAGTTCATTGTTTTTATTCAGCGCCATGTTGCACATCCAAGTCTTCACCGCCTCCAAGGTACGCAGCACCCAGCGCGCGCCCCAGTCTACCTTTGGCCAAACGCATACACAGCGCTCATTAGGGGGTTACTCCTTCCCTGACCCCATCCCTCTTGCCGCACAAGTAGGCTCCATGGCTAACTCCTGTGGGTCGTTCCATGTCCTGTCTTGGAACGTAAATGGTATGCTAGACCGTGTCAAACGCACTGCGGTCCTCAAATGCGCCCAGCGCCATGCGGCTGACGTCCTCTTGCTTCAAGAGACCCACCTCCTAGGTAATCAATGCCCTTTCCTCACCCGATATGGCTTTGACAGGGTGTGGCACTCCGGCTTCAGCCGCGGTGCTCGGGGTGTAGCCATACTTATACGCAGGGGTCTTCCCTTAACCCCTACACAGATCACTACTGATCCCCAGGGACGATTCGTGGTTGCCTCCAGAACCCTCGAAGGACAAGTCTTTAACTTTGTTTCTGTCTACGTTCCCCCTGCTACCCTCTCTATTACCCTACGCTGCCTCACGGGACTCATCTCCGCTCTACCCCAAGGGCGAACCGTCATTGGGGGCGACTTCAACGCAGTCTTGCGACCGCAGCTTGACTCGACTGGGCCCCCCTCCTCAGCACGCTTATCTCAAGCCTCCAAACTATCAGACTGGACAGAAGCCCTCGGGCTGTGTGACGCCTGGCGGACCTGGCACCCCCGTGACCGTCAATTTACCCACACCTCCGCAGCCCATCACACTCACTCCCGCATAGACTTACTTCTTCTCCCTGCGCTTGACTGTCTCCTCATTTCCCATATCTCGATTCTCCCCCGTGGACTCTCTGACCACTCACCTCTATCCCTACGCATGGGAGAGCCCCAGGGGGGCTTCCGGCCCGTATGGCGACTGAACGTATGGTTTCTCCAAGACGAGCGCCATAAAGAGGCGCTTGGGCTGGAGCTCCACCATTACTTCCAAACCAATTGTGGATCGGTCCCCTCCCCGGACGTGGTGTGGGAGGCTGGCAAAGCAACCCTCCGCGGGGTGGCAAGAGGACTAGTACACGCGAGACAGGCAGATCAGACCGCCCGCCTAACTTGCCTCGAGGCGCAGGCTATGAGATTGGAGAGGGCCTCGGCGAACGCACAGAATGCCCGTTCCTCGAGGCAGCTTATGGCTCTCCGGGACGAAATCTGACACATCTCCCTCGAATCTGCCAAAACGCTGTGGCGCTCCTCAGTAGCCTGTGTCTATGGATGGGGAGATAAAACAGTAAGCTCCTACACAATCTGGTCTCTTACCCAAGAGCCCACAGAATAATCCCTGAGATCCACGACTCGGCTGGCACCCCAAAACGTGTAGCGTGAGCTATCGCACAGACATTCGCCCTTTACTACTCCGATCTGTGCGCGGCTCAGCACCCCGTGGCCTCCCTCACGACACTGTTGGAATGTTCTGATGTCCACCTTCCCAGCCTTACCCAGGCGGAATCCTCGGACCTGGATCTTCCTTTCACCCCGGAGGAGGTCCATAGCACGATATCCCGACTGAATACCGGACAGACGCCGGGCCCCAATGGCTTTCCCTTAGAATACTACGCTGCCTTCAGGGACTCCCTCGGTCCCCACTTACTGGAGCTCTTCCGTTGCGTGGTCGAGAAGGGTGCCTTTCCCCCCCGAAACTGAAACTGACTTAGCCACTGTGGTAGTCATCCCAAAGACCCAGCCACCCTCCCCTTCCTGTGGGGATTACCGCCCCATATCTCTTATCAATACCGAGGTAAAAATCTTTGCCATGGTGCTGGCACAACGCCTGCGCCCCTTTCTCCACAAATTGGTCCACCCGGACCAATGTGGCTTCATGCCGTCACGCGGTACTCGGCACTGTATACGACGTTTGCATGTGGCCCTGGCTCACCGCCAACATCTCTCCCCATATCTTCCCTTATTACTCCTCGACTTCGAAAAAAGGCCTTCAACACGGTCGACAGGTCCTATTTAATGGAGGGTCTTCAACTGATGGGCTTCGGTCCCCTTTTTCTACGAGCTGTTCAGGTTCTTTATTCGAACCCGCGGGCTAGAGTTCTTGTCAACGGGGCCCTCTCTGACGTGTTCCCAATTAGAAGAGGCACGCGGCAGGAGTGTCCACTTTCACCCTTGTTGTTTCGGCTGGCTATGGAGCCCCTTGCCTGCCTCATCCGCTCTGACGTGGAGGTCCGGGGCTGGTCCTGGGACCCCCATCACGAGGATTAAATAGCCCTTTACGCGGATGACGTCCTTCTCTTCTTGGCCGACCCAGAGTGTTCCGGCCCTCGCTGTTTGCAAATACTTCGAGACTTCGAGGACGTTTCTGGTCTGCGCCTCAACCCGGCCAAATCCACTCTTGTTCCCCTCCACATATCGAGAGCTTGCTTTGACTGGCAATCCACTATCCCTATCAAACGACAGTCCTTTAAAAACCTAGGAATTTGGATCGCCCTCCTCCCCGACGTGGAGTGGGCCCGGAATCTCACCAAAACCAAAACGGATCTGAAAGCCTTACCGCTAAATCCCCTTGGCCGTAGCGCCCTGGTCAAAATGATGATCCTCCCCCGTTTCATGTACATTTTGCAAGATACTACCTTCCACCTTCCGGGGAGTTGGTTCCGAGACCTTGACCGGGCCCTTACCCGATTCCTATGGGGACAGGAGAGGCCCCGCATCGCCCTGGCACATTGTTGGATCCCAGCCTATGGCGGCGGCATGGGTGTGACCAACTTACATCTCTACTATCTTGCCACCAGACTCCTTGTGGTCCACGTTTGGTACACGGGTGGCTGGTCCGACCCAGCCTACCAGACGGAGCTAGGACACATGGACTTCCTGCAGTTACATGCCTACCTGTACGGCGCCCCCATTCCCTTAAGCACTCCCCTCGATAACCAGATCTGTCCTAGTGGCATGGCGCACTGCCCTTAGACACACCCACTGGGACAAGAAACTCACCCGACAAACACCTTTATGGCAGGGCTCGTGGCTCTCTGAGACATCTTCCCTCACAGGCTTCCAGTCCTGGGACCGCATTGGGATTTCGCTCTTGGGGGACGTTTGGGCAGGCGATCATATCCGATCCTTTGCCGAGCTACAGGCCCGCTACTCCCTCCACTCCTCCCAGGTTTACCGCTATTTGCAACTCCGTCACACGCTTGCAGCACACATTTCCACCGGGACTTCACTGCCCGAGTTTAGCCCCCCAGAGGGGCAGGTACTGATGGGGAATCTGGGGAAGGGAGGGGTCTCCAGGATATATCGCTCCCTGGTCAACAACACTCCTACTAATTTAGATGCACTCCGAGCCCGTTGGAAGGGTTGGATAGGTCCCCTGGAGGAGGCGGACTGGTGTGACGCTTTGATGGCCCCGAGAACCCTGATAACCTCCTCCAGGCTCTGCCTCATTCAACTCTACTACCTCCACACAGCTTACCTCACCCCGACACGGCTGCACAGAGCTGGTTTGCGCCCTTCCCCTGCATGTGCCCAATGTGGTCTGGCCCCAACCGACTTCTTCCACTTGGTGTGGACCTGCCCGGTCCTCACCTACTTCTGGTCCAAGATAGAGTCCGAGCTTACACACACTTTAGGCTGGCAGATCCCCCATGATCCCATGCGCCTGCTACTTGGAGTCCTCGATGGCTTGGACGGCTCTCGAGCCGATAAGCTCTTCCTGGGTACAACCCTTGCTGTAGCCAAGCGCGACATAGCGGCTGCATGGGCAAGCTCCAACCCTCCCTCCCTGTGTAAGTGTCGACGGGGAGTGGACTGCTGTGCTGCTCCAGAGGAGCCCTTGTTTGCGTCGAGGGGCTGCCCGAACAAGTTTCAGAAGGTGTGGGGCAGGTGGCTGAATTTAATCCCCCCTTGATGTGTCTGCTATCCTCCAAAGATACGGGCAAATGTAATGGACCATTATCAAACATTGATGGTTCTGTAATTTGTTCGCTCCCTCTTCTGGAGTTGCGATGCTGTGGTTGCTGCTTATGGCGATTATGTACCGATGCTTATGTGCGCTGAATTTTGTTTTGTCTCATTCACCAAATGCCAATAAAAATTTGATTATCAAAAAAAAAAATGTGTCAAAGATGATCAAAAGGTGAGATGTTCTAGATGTAATCTATTCTGTTGCTCGCAAAACTGCTTGAGCATACACAAGGGTTTTTCAGTGCATCTCTGTTAGACCTGGCACCTTGGCGTGAGTCTCCCTTCCACTTTTTGTCGCTGTGCCTCATGTGTTTTGCTGGTGTTAGCTGCTCAGAGCACTGTGCCACTGCCAACCAGTGCCACAGTGCAAGTGTCTGGTTGTGTGAGTGACAGGGCTGGGGAAACCCAGAGGGGCAGGGCTAGGTAGCCTGGTGGTGAATAGGAAGATTGGCAGTCAGATGGGTGGGAGGAGTACACCTGGGCTCTGAATAGGGTTGTGCTCTGCTACCACAATGCTGGCTCCACCTCCTGCGGAGCGGCTGATGTCTCTGCCCTGCACCCTGAATAGAAAGGCAGAGTCATGTCAACAGAGTGCTCAAGAACTGGTTTGGACTGGGCAAAGGCCCCTCTACCCCAGAGGAACAAAGGAATTAGGGGTATAAGTATTGGGACCCTACTCCCTAGAAATGAGATCCTGCTGAAACAAGAAGAACCTCTACCAGAGGAGAAGGAACTGGGAAAGCTGTAGGAGGAGTACTGTCCCTGACCTGGGGGATTGGCCTGCAGTGGTTGCCTTGCTGCTGAAGGAGAGGAGAAAGACTACTAAAGACTTTGCTTCAACTTGTGCTTTGAAAAGATCTCTAAGGGCTTGAACTGAGCTTGCCCCCTGAACCAAGTCCCAGGACCAGTGGACTTCACCCCCAGCTCACCAGAGTCTTTTGGAAGTGCCTGCTGCTGTTGTTGGGCCTTCTGAGGGACTGCGTGTCGCAAGGAGCTGGAAGCGCGACGCAAGGAAGAGAAGCGTGCCGCCGTCGGAGCCGCTGTCGTCGCATCTCGCAGAGAGTGTCGCCGCTGCAGCATCGCATCGAGCGGAAGCGTCTCGCATCATTCCGGAAGTGTCTCGCAACGCCGAAGAAGCGTGTCGCCATCGCAGCCATCGTAGCTGTCGCATTGCACCGCATCGAGAGAAGAGTCTCGCATCGAGAAGGAAGCGTGTCGCCATCGCAGCCATCGTAGTTGTCGCACTGTACCGCATCCAGAAAAGCGCTTCGCATCCACGGAGAAGCGTGCCGCCGTCGGAGCCGCTGTTGTCGCATCTTCGAGAAGGGGTGTCGCCGCTGCAGCATCGCATCGAGCGGAAGCGTCTCGCAACGTCGGAGAAGAGTGCCGCTGCCAAGGCCGTTGTCGTCGCATCTCGTGAAGGGTGACGCCGCTGTAGCTGACGCATCGAGTCGAGTCTTCTCGCAACATCGGAGAAGCGCAACGCATCTGGAAGATCCCGTCTTTATTTCTTTTGCACCAAGAACTTCAAGGCATCTGCATCGCTGCAACACTTTTGTTGCCCTGCGTGTCGCATCTGAGGTACATTGACTTGAAGTGTCGCATTTAAGAACTTAAGAGAAACTAAGCAATCTTCTACCAACTAAGCAACCGTATTGTGTATTTTTAATCGTTTAATGGTCTTGTGATAATCCTATATAAAGAATCCTTATTTTTAATATAAATACCTGTGTGGTGTCCATTTGTAGTGTTGTCACTTGGTTACTGTATGTGTTCACAAATGCTTAACCTATAACGCTCTGAGATAAGCCTTGTCTGCTCGCGCCAAGCTACCTAGAGGGTGAGCAGGGGTTGTTTTAGTAGTGTAACCCCTTACCCTTACACAAGTACCTACCTGTGCCAACCAGAGAACCCGGATTCTAACAATCTCTAAAACAGACTGTGTGGGGCGTGGGCGATACAGAGCAGCCGATCACGAATGCAAAGGTATGAAATGCCCCTGGTGTATGGCGTCTTTTCCTCCAGGAACAGAACACGTTACATGAAGAAAGGCTGGACCCAGACCAAAACAGAAGACCACGTAGTCTTCGATATAGAGTGTACCCAAGAGACCAGAGTACACCAGCCTAACTATTTTTTCGCATGCCATTGAACTTCTTAGGAAAACTGTGAGTTTGAATGGCCTTCTTGCGTGAATAAATTCCTTAACACATGACTCGTTCTTTATTTTGCAAAATATGATTTGTGAAAATATGCCTATAAAACTCATCACCCTGGTCTCTAAACTGATACTGCTAAAGGCTGTACCTTTACATATAAGGTTCATAGTTACTTTGAATTTTCTGCCCATGAAATTGAGCCAGTTGCCAAAAGCCTTTGGTTTTCCAGGTTGTAAAGATTATTTCCCCCACTTTTTTAACACCTGGGTAAATCAGAATTATGAGGGTCCCTTGCCTCTGCCTGACCGTAATGGTGTTGAGTATATGATGCCAAAGGAGAAAGAGATTTCTACAGTAGTGTAGAGAAAACTGTAAAAAGAAGTTTCATTTTCAAACCAAGTAGAAAGCTTACTGTCAGGCAGATGTAATGATCTTGAAAACAGCTTACAATCTCTTCAGAGATGTTGTTGTAGAGATGACAAGATAAGGTTCTGAAACCCAAGATGACAAACTCCATAGAGTACATCGACCCTTTTCAATATGTCAAACTGGCTTCGGTGTGTATGTCTATCTGCAAGCACATGTTTTTACAACCTGAAAGCATAGCTCTAGTGCTGCCCAACCTCTATAACGGTAAACTGAAGCGTTATTCTACCTCCTCTAATCAGTGGCTCACGTACGTCTCTGACATGAAAAACATCGTCATCCAACACGCCTTACAGGGCGGTGAATACCATGTGGGCCATTTTTTCCTAGATGAGTACTCTGTAATTAACGTCACGTCAATGGCCTTTGAATACAACGGTTGCTTTTACCACAGTTGTCCCCACTGCTACAAACCCCAAAAGTATAATAAGCTGTTGGGTATCAAATTTGAACACTTGCACAGGTGTACTCTGTTAAAGGCGCAATATGTTGAAAACTGGTTTTGTTCTGAGATCCCTCTGGGAGTATGAGTGGCTCGAAATGTTAACATCAGAAGCAGAACTCTGCTCCTTCATTAAGAGCAATAAGTTACTTGAACTGTTGGAGCTCTGCAACGCCTTATTTGAGAGTCGTACAAGCGCTATACAGTTGACAAGGCTGTGGGAGGCACTGGGATTTGTCAACCGAGCCAGACAACAGTTAGCCAAGCTGTGTCTCAATTCCGTAGGGGGAAGATTTACACAGCGTGCAAACTTGTCCAACATGACCATCATCACAGATCCTGTGGGGCGAGGAACATGGCTGCCGCGAGTTAGTGCCGGTCGGTCTCTCCCCCTCCTGACGGAAGGAAAAATCGCATTATAGCTGGACGAAGCCTCGAAATGGTGAACTCGGGGGGTGAAGCGCAATAAGTTTACGGATTGATTTACCTGGTGTGCCTTAGCCTCTCCGGTGATCTCTGGCTCGCGTTTTGAGGTCGGCTCCCGCTGCGACGATTTTCGCTGTGGCAGCGGTGGTTGGAGCCGCCGATCCGCCGCTGAGAGGTGGGATCTGGGCAGTGGCAGCGTTGCGTATTGCCAGGCGCCGTCGCGCGGCTGCCAGGATTGGCTTCCCCGGATGCGGAAGCCCCTGTACGGCCTCAGCTGCGGTGGCGGTCGGCGAAAAAGTAAATGCTCCGGAAAACGGTAGGGAAGACATTGAGGAGAAGCAGTGCCCCTCGCAAATGACCCCGGTAAGAAAAAAGAAGAAGGGGGCGCGGGGGCTGCACTTAGAGGGAGGGAATGTAGGGAATGAAGCTGGTAGCGGTAGTGGAAATCCTGGTGCTCAACAGTCCTTAGGGAGCTCAGGGAGTTTTGTGGCTGCAGGTGCAGAAGGGAGGAGTAATAGCAGCACCCTCAATAGATATACCCTGCATCGTAGAGGTCTTTGGGAGCAGGACTTGCCCCGCACTGAAGCGCCATTTAATATATTACAAGTGGAGAAAACAACTATTCGACCTCAGGTAATAGAGAAAAAAAATAAAAAATCCACAAAATCTTTAAAAACAAAATATAATAAACCCAAGCTAATTAACCAAGTGAGTACTCGGGTTACGCCATCTCTCCGTACTTACTTTAAAGTTCAAGCCGAGACCCGAGTCCAAACTACCCAGGCCCCCCATAATTACGATTATGAGAGACAAAACGACGGTTTGGGAGCCATGGAGCAGAGAAGCGGCATGATTCGGCTGGAGAATAGGTTTTCTAGCTTAACAGAAATGGAGGACGCATCAGCAGCACCACAAATCAGTATTGTAGAACAAGACTTAGCGCAGCAAAATTTAGAAATTATTAGCGCTAGCTCCAACTCCACTTCTGCTTCCAGTTTAATTCTAATCCCTGCTATAAGTACTTCCCCAGATAAGTTGTCATATCAATTAGCCGAGCAGGGAGTAGGAGCAGGAGGACAGGTGACAGGGCCTAGTTCCACCACAGAGAATCTACTCCTAAATCAGCAAAAGATCCAGGGGGCCTGTGAGTCGCTCGAATTAAGAATCAACAAAATAATGGGTAGAGTGGAAGTAGTAGAAGCTACATTTGAAGACCTCTCAAGGCAGGTTAAGGAAAACATAGTGGAGATCAAGAGACTAAAATCGAAAGAAAGAGCATTCTCGGACAAACTGGAGAGTTTGGAGAACAACGCTAGAAGGAATAACCTTCGGATTCTAAACATTCCAGAAGATCTTGAGGGAAGAGATATAAATCTTTTGTAACTGATCTCCTAAATGACTTCCACCCTGAGATTGGGAGGTCGATTCTAGAAAACGATATCCAAAGAATTCACCGAGATCCCTTTACTAAAAGGCCCGGTAGGAAAAACCCCAGGAAAATACTAGTAAACTTTAAAACATATTCCATAAAAGAAAAGGTTCTTTCAGAAGGGTTTATAACAAGGGGGATTGGTCTTTCCGCATTAGATCGGATAGCTCACGCACCACACAGGAGAGGCAGTGGGAATTGGGAAAACAGATAGAGGAACTGAAGGCCTTGGGAGCCACTGCAAAGCTCCAATTCCCCGCCTCTCTGAAGGTGATGTGGGAGAACAAAATGTTTAATTTTAGAGACCCCGAGGAAGTCAGCACTTGGATTAATCAGATTAAAGGCTCGTCCAATTAATGACTAAGTTACAAATTTTATCCTATCCGTCAGGGGAGGGTGTGAGCCCATTGGAAAGAGGCTTAATATGTCTCTAGAGTTGAGGGAGGGTTCCCCAGGGAGGGACGGGGAGGGGGGGTTTAAGAGAAGGCACATAAATTACAAAACTCAGAAAAAAATCCTTATCACAGGGTGGGGGAGCATATGGAAGAAAAAAAAAAAAAACGTCCTCAGTTACAAAATACTGCTCTAGAAACCATGACATCGTAGGTAGGAAGATACTCTTAATGGATCTTATGATAAAGTATGGATAAGTATGGATAGAGTACAAAACTTAAAAATTCTATCCTGGAATGTGAATGGGCTTAGGTTTTTTGCTAGAAGGAAGAAAGTTTTGGAATATTTGCGTATTAGTAATCATGACATCATACTCCTTCAGGAATCATATCTTACTAAGGAAGAGTGGGCTGGAATACTTAAAGATCATAAAAGGATAGAGCACTGTTTCTATTCAACACAAATGACGCCGACAAAAGGTGTAGCTATTATTTTTTATAAAAATACCCGAGCAGTTATTGGGAATGTAACGGCAGACACTCATGGTAGGTGGGTAACCGCCAGGGCAAAAATTAATACAACTTGGTTTACGTTTGCCAGTTACTATGGCCCGAACACTGACGACCCAATTCATCTTCAGTCTTTGTTCCTCCATCTGGGAGATGTAAATGACCGAATCATTATGGGAGGAGATTTTAACGTAGTTTTAAATCCTAATTATGATTCTATGTCTAAAAGAGCTGCGGGGGCCACACCAAAAACTCGAAAACTCCTACAACAACTAATGACTGAGGGAGGACTCATGGATATATGGGGTGATCTACATCAAGGACTGCAGGGGAAAAATTTACTTTTCATAACATGAAATGTGGCCACCTTTCAAGGATCAACTTTTTTCTGGTGGATCATACCACCAGTAAAGATACAACTAAAGTCACACATTTGCCAGAACATCTGTCCGACCATTCGGCTGTACTCTTGGAAGTTGCTCTAAGAAAGTGCTCTTTACCAAGAAGGTGGACTCTGAACCGTGCAATACTCCTTGATCCCTTAATTATTGATAGGTTAAAAATAGCCACAAAGGAATTTTTTATATTTAACGTAAATTCAGCTGCCCATCATATCGTCTGGGATTCATATAACGCCTTTTTAAGAGGCTTATTGACCTCTCTCTCTATAACATATATAAGAAAGCAAGGGAGGATATTGAGGTAATGGAAGCTAAAATCGCTCAAAAAACAACAGCATTACAACGAGCGCCAAATGATCCAAATAGAATACAACAACTATCTCTAACCAAGAATGAGTTAATAGACCACCTAGAGGCAATAAATAAAAAGAAATGGGAGGCAAGTAAACTTGCCCCTCATGAGTATGGAGAGGGTTGTGGTAGATTCCTAGCATGGAAAACTAAATCAGACTACGTCCGAAATATGGTGAAGAGCCTCAAATGTTCAAGTACTGGGACAATTATTGAAGAGGACTCAGAGATTGAGGAGGCTTTCGTCCGCTTCTTTCTAGATTTATATTCTGAAGACTTAACTCCGAGTGAAGAAAGCCTGGAAGCTTTCTTCCGAGATCTTCAACTCCCTACTCTTTCGACTATTGATAGCAATAGTCTAAATAATCAAATCAGGTTAGAAGAAGTGTCGCAGGTTATCAAAAACCTAAAAAAAGGGAAAGCAGCTGTCCCTGATGCCATCCCGAATGAAGTTTATATCATTTTGAAAGAAGAGTTAACACCTTTTTTACTCCAACTCTTTAATTCTGTGTTTTCCCTGGTTCAGGAGTTACCGGCATCTTGGAACGAGGCCATGATTACAATTATTTTAAAACCTAATAAGAATCCACAACTCTATGAATCATATAGATCTATTTCCCTTTTAAATGTTGACCACAAACTCTATACCCAACTCCTCACTAAGAGGCTAGATAAAGTCGCTGGTTCCATAATACACCCCGACCAAAGGAGCTTCATGAAGGGGAGACAACTGTATGAATTAACCCACGACCTTATTGGAGCAATAGATCTAGCAAATTTATATGAGATTCCATTGGCAGTTTTAACATTTGACGCTGCTAAAGCTTTTGATAGGGTCAGTTGGCCCTTTCTAATAGAAGCAATCCAACGCTTCAATCTGGGAAAAATCTTTGTAACAGCAGTAAAGGCTCTCTACAATAGCCCCTCTGCTAGGATTCTCGTTAATGGGATCTTAACAAAACAATTTAAAATTTCCTGTGGGACTAGACAGGGTTGTCCCCTTTCGCCCCTTCTCTTCAATATGTACATCGAACCATTGGCATGCAAATTAAGATCATGCCATAGTATTCCCCCCTTTGGCTGTATGGGCTGAGAAATAGGTCTATATGCGGACGACCTTATGGTCCTGACAGGAGATTTAGAACAAGTACTTCTTGAGATCTGGGATCAGTTGGAGAGATTTGGGAAAGTCTCGGGATATTCCATAAACCAGCAGAAAACTGAGCTACTGATATGGAATTCCCCTTATAAAAGTGATTTGGTAAAACACCAAATAAGATACCTTGGGCTTCAAATTATAAAGAACATAGATATGATAGCTTAGTTAAATTTTGATAAAACGGTTGCAAGTGTAAGACAGCAGTTACAGATATGGGATCTTCTCCCTCTTTCTATTGTAGGCAGATCTAACCTGCTGAAAATGTCAATTTAACCTAGATTTACCTTTTTATTTGATACTATTCCCTTAGAATTCTCTAAAAGTTGGTTTAAGAAGGTACAAGGCTTATTCTCCTCCTTTATATGGGGTAGGAAAAACCCTAGAATTTCCCCCAAAAAACGTAGGAGGAAAAAACCTAAGGGTGGTATAGCTACTCCTGATTTATACCTTTACTACTGCACTTTTCATCTTAAGAACTCATGCCAACTCTTAAACGATAGTCAGACCTACTCACCTCTCTTTACAGCCTTAACACTTGCTCATAATATACAAGCTGACACCTTTCTTTTAAAATTTGGACATCCGAAATTCTTCAAAAAGGTTAGATTGAAGATTCTTAAAGCAGCTATTAGAGTATGGATTCATGTGAGAGCACTACTTATTCCCTACTATAATGAAGAAACGCCGATTTGGGATTCTCCGGGTACTCCGGCATGCCTTCAAGACGCTCTCACACTCCCCCTTCGTAGAGCTGGGATACTAAGATGGGGAGAGCTAATAGTGGACAATGAGTTAATCCCTTGGCAGTGCTTCTCTACTTTAACTAATAACTCGGTTTCTAGAATCAAGTATCTGCAAATTCTAAGTTGGGCCAAATCAATAAGTAAAGAAAAGGCTGGGAACGGAGAGCTGGTCAAAGGAATCAGCACAAGACCAGCACGAAAGGAAGTAGCAGCATGGTACTGGCTAATGATCGAGACTGGAGAGGAAAAAATGAATTATTTTGCAGAGAGCTGGAAGAAGGACATGCCGGGTGAGGACCTCGAAACTCTCAGGCAAGTATCTATGTCTACTCTTTGGTCATATGTGAAAGCTGCCCCCCTAAAAAGAAATCATCTCTTTACTGTCCATAAGGCTTATTGGACACCACTGCAACTTTCTAAATTGGGGAATAGAGCGGCAAAGAAGTGCCCGAAGTGTGATGAAATCAACGTAAATGAGGTACATATGTTCTGGCAGTGTCCTTCGTTGGAGCTCTTTTGGGAACACGTGAGTAAGATCATCTCTGATATTATGGGGAAAGAGGTTAGATTAACCGTACCTACTGTCATTTTTGGGTAATTCCAAGGGGGATAGATAACCTGGCTCTATCAAGAAATCAGAAGGCACTTCTTTTTGTCCTGATCCTTCTGGCACGTAGGGAAATTTGTATAAAGTGGATCTTACCTATTTCACCTACTAAATCTTAATGGATAAGCTCAGTCCAGCGTATTTCAACTCTAGATCGAGCAAGTAAGAGGGTTAAAAAATTCTGGGATTTATGGGATAACTGGTTTACAATTTATATTTACAATCAATAGGTTTTAACTTAATGTGTATTGGTCTTTTTTCCACCATCTTTTGACCTTCATAGATCTGGCTACTCATCATTTATTATTGGATTTATTTAAGTAAAGAAATATAATTTATACACTCCTAAGTCCAATGATTATGAAATTGCTCATTGGGCTGAGATGATGGGAAGCTAGCTAAAGCTAGGAGTGAATCCCCTTTGAACGAGGAGGAGCTTTGGTCATATCCGATAAGCCCCTTTTGAAGACACCCCCCGGGGGCCAAATATACCCATCCTTCAACGAGAAGAAACCGGGGGTAGATGTTCCTTCTCTTCGGGCTAAATTATCGGTCTAAGAAGCTCAATCTTCCTGAATTAAGAGCATGTTTTTGTAGTATGAGGACAAATTTTAATAAATAAATAAATACATCATCACAGATCCTGACAAACTGTTTAAATATCTTTTAGCGTCATGTTATGAGGTGTCCAGCTGTAAGTTTATCGATGAGGAAACCGCAGCACTGTGTTGGAAATGCACAAGAGTACACCACATGTTTTAACAATATAAACATCTTCATAGCCTGTTTATTAACCGCTCACGCTTGTTTAGAGCTTTACAATGTGATGGATAAACTTCGGAAATGGTGTCTGTATCACGATACCGACTGTTATTTTTGTGAGCAAATTAGGGGATGAAGATCCCCAACTCGGTGATTGTCTAGGCAATTTGACAAGCGAGCTAGAAATGGATGAGAACATAATCCAGTTCACATCATCCGGTTGCAAAATGTATTCTTACAGAACTTTTAAAAATACAGTATGTATGAAAGTCATAGGCATCACCTGAAATGTAAAGAGCATCAAAATCAATTTTGACAGACTAAAGGACATGGTGAATGAATACTCTACCTCCAGCAACCGTGAAAATCATAAATCAATTGTTGTAAAACAACTTAGTATAGTTCAGTCCAAAAAGCAGTGGGAAATTACAACCCAGCCATTGCATAAAACCTTGAGCGTAGTATTTGATAAAAGGGTCCTGACTGAGGACTACAAAACCCCAATGTGGAGTTATTGAAGGTGCATTAGAGTCTCGCAACTCTGACTATGGACACCAGGTTGCAGCACCCATTCTCCTGCGTTTTAACAGGCCCCTCAAATTGCAGTAAAAGCTATTTTATAAAGAAACTATTAGAAAATGCTCCCAGTGTTTAATCCCAAACCCCTTACAATATTGTTTGGCTTTATTCATGCTGGCAAGCTTTTATTCAGAACTATCCCTAAGGTTCCCCCACATCACATTTATAGAAGGCATTCAGAATAATCTCAACGACGATGTATTGCTACCTACAGGCCTTGTAAACATGGTGATTGTAGATGACCTCACGAGCGGATGTGGGGATCACCCTGAGATAGAGAAAACTTTTACTCAATATTCACACCATTGCAATCTAAGCATATGTTACATCGTTCAGAACGTGTTTTACAAGGGGAAGAGCAGCCGTTCTATAGCTCTCAATGTCTCATACCTGGTTTTATTTAACCCCCCACAACCACAAGACAAACAACAGAGCTCCATTATTGCTAAACAGATGTACCCCGGAAACAATTTTTCTTGGAAGCCTTTAACAACACTACTGAGAAACCCCACGGTTACTTACTGGTAGACTTAAAACCCAATACTCTAGTAGACTACAGCCTGTGTGCTGGTATTTTCCCATCAGATTTCCCTGTCGCCGACCCATTTAAAACCACGCCTAAAGCCTATAAAAATATACTTGGTACCATAACATCAGCTGGAACAGTTGGGGACATCTACGGGTGACGCCTGGGATATCCGTAATAATGAGACACAGCGCTTGGATGCCGAGATTAAAAAGATTTTCAACCATTCAGATTTAAACAAAGCTGGTCTTTACTCCTGCGCTCTTCAAATCTTTCTAAAATATTACAGGTAGTTGAATACTCAAAAAAACCTGACTCACTCTTTATGCCCCTGACTCTTAACAGCCTCCACCACCTCCTTCAATGCCTCAAGAACCACCACCATCCTCAGACAGAGTTGTTGAAGAACTTATATAAGTCCAAGGTACAGCGTGACCGCACTAAAATGTCAGCTTCTAAAGACCTGTCCTCGGGGAATGAGAGAGACTACTTCCTCTACAAAGGTCAACTGGTTTTTGGATCTCACATGTACTAGGCTGTTCGAATATAGATTTAAAAAATATCTAAACGCCAAACCCTCAGACATTTTACTAATAATTATTTACAATGCTTCCCACATGTGACGGCGAGAAAGTCCCGTACCTGTATTTTATTATACTCCAACATCGCAACAGCTTTATTTACATACTTGAATATAGGTTTTGTATAGATGCTAGGCTCAGGGGAAACTGCTGCATTGTCAAACAGTGTAATCTTGTCTTTATCTAAAAAAATGGTCGCCCAGTAAGTTCATTCCATGTAGTGCGGATCAGTGTTTCGGACCCTATTTCACCAGGTAGAGTGTTGATTGGAAAAACACTGAAAAACTGTTTCTTAGTGTATTTATGACAGCATAAGAAATCCCGAATCTGAAAGGTATCCATTTTACAATATTTTAAAGAGAGTCGAAAAAAATCTGCCAGGCGTGGTTGATCTGAATGACATTGTAGAATACAGAGAATACAGTCATGTTCACATTCGTAGCATGTAGACTTTTTGTCTTTATCCAGATCCGTTTTTGCACACACCTGCTTTCTGTCTCTTTTTCTATGTCACCCCCTTTCCTTCTCGATTGGTTGCTGCATGCCATGTGGTCAGTGTGGTCACTATTTAAGGACCACCCTGCCTTGACTCTGTAGTGTAGTTCCTATTTCCCTAATAGGTTCTGCCCATTGGAATAATATACACTATAGTTTTGGCATAGGACTGAGGTCAGTATGCCCCTATTGAGTATATTAAACTTAATTACTTTGTGTGCCAGCTAACTCAGAGGCCACTAGAAACTTCTTGTGAAACAAGAAGGGAGTAGTTTCTGGCAACCGCATAAACATGACAACTTTGTTTTCCTTTAGAATCGGAACACTCTCAGAATCGTGGAAACAATAGATAACAGTTTCACTCAGCTAATCGTGCATGCTTAGTTTCTGCAGAGTTTACACAGAAAGAGTAGACGGGCGTTTCAATAAAAGGATTTATTGAACAGTCTTATTTCTCGTGTAAGAGATATGTGCTGTTACAATCATAAGACAGTATGCAAGATATATTATGTACAGCGTAAAAAGTAGAAAGAAATAATACTGCGCTAGCATTATCTTTTAGCTATGACACATATATTTATATACACAAATAACATAGGCTAAAAATGCGAGTACTCATACGATGCATTCTCCAACTAGTTCTACCCCAGTGTACCTAAGTGTTGGACAAGGTAAGAAGTAGGTGCTGTATTTTATAGCATGGTATGCTATAGTTTGTATGCCAAGTTTGTATGCCAAGAGTCCCTCTAGGTTCTTGTCAGCTCCATACCTGTTCTGCTTGGGTTGTCGGATCAGATAGAACCCGCTCAACAGAGCCTTTCTAACCCAGCCAGAACGTCACCCCCTCCCTAGGGCCTATTCACAATAAGTAACCACATATATATATACCACCTAAGGACAGGGAATTCCTACTATATATATATATATATATATATATATATATCAAGACCTCTTATAATACAAGTGGCGGCCTCGCGATCCAAGACGGACCCAGGACTTCCTACCCAGACGGCAGCCTTAGCCTCGCGGTCCCAAACGGACCCAGAACTTCCTACCCAGACGGCAGCCTTAGCCTCGCGGTCCCAAACGGACCCAGGACTTCCTACCCAGACGGTAGCCTTAGCCTCGCGGTCCCAAACGGACCCAGGACTTCCTACCCAGACGGCAGCCTCAGCCTCGCGGTCCCAAACGGACCCAGGACTTCCTACCCAGGCGGTAGCCTTAGCCTCGCGGTCCCAAACGAACCCAGGACTTCCTACCCAGACGGTAGCCTTAGCCTCGCGGTCCCAAACGGACCCAGGACTTCCTACCCAGACGGTAGCCTTAGCCTCGCGGTCCCAAACGGACCCAGGACTTCCTACCCAGACGGCAGCCTCAGCCTCGCGGTCCCAAACGGACCCAGGACTTCCTACCCAGACGGCAGCCTTAGCCTCGCGGTCCCAAACGGACCCAGGACTTCCTACCCAGACGGCAGCCTTCACGAGTTCATCCTATGATCACTATAACATACGACAAGGGAATCAGTGTATCAGATCACACAAGAACTGCCAGTTTGAGCACAACCTGTTCTCTGGTTCGAGGGGCTCCTTTCTCCCTTATTCAGCTACCACTTACCGGATCAGGGTTAACATCTGTTCATGTCGAGTTGCAGCTGACTAGAAGAATAGGCTACCCTCTTATACAAGAACACGCAGCACATGTTGATTTATTACAAACTGACTTTATTATATATATACATATCATATACGCAAGCACATAATGTAACACATAACCTGTAAAGAAAAAGTGAAAGATTAGGTTGTACACTCTAATAAGAAAGGGGTCGACATCACCTTAGTCGTGTGTAGCCTGCACTCAATGGTCATCTAGGTCCCCTTCTCGTCTGTGCCTCGGCTCGCCTGGAGATCACACCTCCGTAGCTCCCTTCTCCGAGTCACTGGGACCTCTTCCTCGTCGGCTACTCTCTCCTCTCTGGCAATTCTGCTAGAAGAGTATCTGTCTCTTGGTCTTTCTCCGCCCTCAAGTTTGTCATCTGTCTTCCCTGGAATAAGTAGTAGCTTTTCTGCTAACGGCTAGGTGCCGCCTATGGATTGAAAGAATAAGTGCCAGTATCTGCCTCAGGCTTTCACTAATATAGAGGTGCATTTTCTCATGGAAAATTCCAGCCCGTAACCTGCCGCCCACCAAATTCTTGTACCTCCCCGTGCTAAGGACACTTTCCCAGCCGGCCGGCCTGATGTAGCGTCTTCGGCATGAAGAAAAATACAATCCTTCGATAAGGGCCGGTCTGAACCGGTTCTCTCCAAGCGAATAACACCTCATAACTAAAACATCCCCTGTAACCTAGAAACATCTCAAGCTGCTGGAGCAGAAAGAAAGATGGAGTCTCCCCCGTTTGAGGCCTACCAGGCCTGAATTCAACACGGCTCCATGAAATACCCTCACTACAGGGCAGGTTATCCCTAAGACTAACGAATCTAACCCCTAGGATATGTGTGCAAGCCCTAATCTATGGGGAAGAACACAGGATCATGTCGAAGTGCCTAGTAAATAGACTTCATTCACTACTCTAACCCTTAGGCTTGAATGGTAATAGACTGAAGTCACCCTAATCACCCATCAACACAATAGGGCCGGGAAAATCGAGCAGTACATTTCACCCTTGACTTCAGTCCATTATACATTCATTAAACCGAACTAACATCCGTAGAGGAATAATATGAAACAAAACTAACTGACCTATGTCTAGTACCAAGTGTGCAGAATTGAAGTAGTGAAGGGATACACTGAATAAAACAACAAATAGAGATCAAAACAGCGATGGTAAGTAGAATACCTCCTAATATTCGACGTAATAGATACAGGTCAGGTAACCAATTAAAGAGCCAGTCAAACCAGCCCTGGTCAATGTGTTTTCTCACTTCCTCCGTCAAATCATGTAACCTGTCAATGTGGGCACGAATAGATTGTGTATGATCAGACAAGTTAAAACAACAAAGACCCTCAAAGTCAGAGCAGTCATGTCCATGTTTAAGCAAAAGATAATCAATGGCCGCTCTATTTTGCAAGATGGCTCTACGTTCACCCTGGGCGTCTAACAGCATATCAGATAGGACTGTAGAAGTATGATTAATAGATTTTACCATCCAGCAGGCCATTTTCTCAATAGATTTAGCATTATAAACCGCCAAAGCAGGAACACCAATAATTGAAATAGCCAAGCTAAGGTATTCAGACTTGGAATACAAATGCAAAGATGAGTCACAATCCTCCTGTAACATCACTGTATCTCGAATCACACGAGAATTGGCATTCGGATGTGACGAGAACATTAGTAAACTGAGTCTTGTAATAGCACAGGGGCCACCGGAAATATTCGCGGGGACATATGGCCAAGAAGTATTACCACATGAGAAAAGCCATCCGGCAGGTAGCAACATCGTGCGATAATGACTAGGGGTAACTACCAAACTCTTGCAAGTCATATTGTTCATAACCGAAGCACATGTTTTCGGTGTCCTTTGAAAGCACAAAGTTCGCTCATGAAAGGTGAAGGAAGTAGCACCTTTCAATTTCAGCTGTAGACATTCAGAGATTGCACTAGGATTACATGTAAGAAAAAAGCATATATCACCTTGTGTGATATTATAGGTAACTATTTGGGATTGGATGGGGGGTATCCTGTCCGGAAGTTCCGTACATAAGGGGCAATACGTGTGGGTGGCAAAATCGCCCAGAAGAACATTGGGGCGAGCCTTCGAAATGTTGAAAATATTAGTTAGGGTTTCCAGTGAAGCAGGGACAGCAACCAGACAGGTCGCTAGGATATCATGTACGGATCTCATCGGCGTCAAACAAAAGTGAGGGGCATCGGTCACCCTTTTCGCCAGTAGTGTCCAAAAGTTCGATGACGAATCCCACGCAACAAAGGAACGCGACACTCGGGCGCGTAGCTCATCCGGGGTTGACGGGAGTCCTCCTCCCTCGTCGAACCAACCCGAAAATAGTCCTGCGACGACACATCCTGCAGCAACAGTCCAAAGAATGATCTGAAAGAGAATCAAATGCAGGCATTAATCATTCTCGTAAGTAACATTTGTCAGCCGGGACTGCTTCCCAGCTATCTTTCCCTGGTCTCATAACTAAAATGGTATTATCATGACCGGTGGCGATGACCTCTGCCTGTTCAGGGGGAGTCTTAGGCGACTGCACCCAAACCCTGGCCCCAGGGTTATCTGTGGAGCCAAAACCTTTCTGGCCTCGTACAGTTAGCAAAGTTGGGGCAGTGCCTTTTACCATCCCACCACTGAAGACAGGCATTATCAGTAATTGAGCCACTCGGTCAGTTCGATGGATCAGCAAATCAGCCTCACTGCTATTTAGCAGGAGCACCTTAATCTCTCCCTGATAATCGCTGTCAATGACCCCTCCAAGTACCTGAATGCCTTTTACGGCCAGCCCCGATCTAGGGGCGATTAATCCAAAATTCCCGGGTGGTATATGAACACCAACACCGGTCGCGATGATGACCCGATCTTTACCTTTTAGAACGGTGTCATCCATGGCATGCAAGTCTAAACCTGCCGACCCTGGGGTCGCTCTACATGGAGCCAAAGCTCCGGGAGTAATCTCCCAGTACATCACAGTCTCTCTGATTTCATTTGGCTGAGCATTAACATTCGGAGGGAACAAACGCATAAGTGGAGATTCAGCATTTAGAAAAGGGCGATTATTCAAAATTAATAGTGCTTGAGACAAAAAGTCTCGCCAATTCTTATATTTGTCATCAGTTAGTTTACGCAGCTGCCCCTTCAGCAGACCATTCATTCTCTCCACAAGACCTGAGGCCTGTGGATAGTACGGGACATGGAACACCCAGTCAATATTGTTTTCCACACAGAATTCCTGTACCAATCTTCCACGAAAATGGGATGCATTATCAGATTGAATTTGGAATGGCACACCATAATACATGATAACCAATTCCAACGTTTTAATGGTATTCAATTGGGTAGCTTGCTTACAGGGAAGGGCTACCAACAAGCCACTGTATGTATCAACAATTGTGCAAACATATTGACAATTCCTGCTCATGGGAAGTGGACCAATGTAATCAATTTGCCAAATTTGAGCGGGCAGTTTCCCGCGATGTAAATGACCTTTAACAATTTGGGGCACTTTGCGCTGTCTGATATGCTGACAAATGGGACAATGTAAAATAACATTCTTGATCAAATCCAAGGGAATATAAATTCCTCGATCAGCAGCCCACCTGCAAGTGGCTTTCTCTCCAAAATGTCCTGCCTTCTGGTGGGCCCATTTCGCCAATCCCGCCATATCAGAATCTTGCCTGTCCACCACTGCCTCAGCAATTTTAGATTTCTCATCTGCAATGTTATGAAAAAATTTGTCAAGAGAATCTATAGGGGTGTGAGCATCCACATGGAAGATTGTAACAGTACTCTGTGGGAGCATCTCCCAAATCTCTTGCCATAACTCTCTTCCCCACAACTGTTTTGAATGCAATTCCCAATTATGAGAATGCCAAGTCGGTAACCAAACTGCCAATCCATTGGCAGTAGACCAAGAGTCAGTGAAAATATGACATGTGCCGGGTAATTCTTGTTTCAGGACTTGATAAACAGCATACAATTCAGCGAATTGGCTGCTCTTACCTTCACCAGTTGTGCTCAGCAGTTTCTGCGTGACCGGATTATAGGACACCGCTTTCCAGTGCCGTTTCGGCCCTATGAACCTTGCTGAACCATCCGTAAACCAGACATGGTTCCTGTCCTCTACGGACAAATCATCAAATGGTCTACCCCACTTGACAGGAGACTCCTGTACTAAAGGTACGGAACATACACTCTCAGTCTCAGTCGATGGCGCTCGCGCCACCTGCTCATGCAAAGATGCAACTCCTTTCTGTCCCACACGTGCCCTGTCTTGTATATACCATTTCCATTTAATCACACTCGCCTCCTGAGCGTGTCCAATGCGGTGAGTTTTTGGCGAACTCATAACCCACTGCATAATAGGAATCTCAGGTCGCAAAACTATATCATGTCCCAAAGTCAATTGCTCGGTATCCACCAGAGCCCAATAACATGCAAGTAACTGTTTCTCAAAGGGTGTATAACGCTCACTAGCATCAGGTAACTTTTTGGTCCAGAAACCTAACGGCACTCTACTTCTGCCTTGCTTCTGCCACAAGCTCCAATTCGCATAAAGGCCCTGTACAGACACATTTAAATCTACCTCCCCATCACGTACGGGCCATAAATCCAAAGCATGTTGAATTGCCTCTTTTGCTAGGTCGAACGCATCTTGCTGTGGTGTATCCCAATCAAACGCATTCTTTTTACGGGTGACACGGTACAAGGGGGCCAATATTTGACTCAAATGAGGAATATGCTGACGCCAAAAACCAAATAAACCAATGAAGCTTTGGGCTTCCTTCCTATTCCTTGGAACTGCAAAATCAAGAATCTTCTGTTTAACCTGAGGGATCACTTCACGGTGCCCTTCATGCCAATTAATACCCAAAAATTTCACAGCCTGGGACGGGCCTTGTAGTTTATCCGGATTGATTTCCCAACCTTTCTCACGCAGGCACTCAATGACTCTGTCCAATTGGGTCTGAACTTCCTCTTGTGTTTCGCCTTGGATCAAAACATCATCAATATAATGACACATCTGAACCTGTGGATGAACTGGTACGTCAGCCAAATGCTCTGCCACCAGCCGGTGACATATAGTAGGGCTATGCACATAGCCCTGAGGAAGACTCCTAAACGTCATTTGACGCCCATTCCACGTAAAACTGAACTGTTCCTGACACTCAGGGGCAATCGGGATCGAAAAGAAAGCATTAGCAATATCAATTGACGCATACCATGTACCCGGATGTTTTTGGATTCTTTCAATTAGAGTAATAACATCCGGTACTGCAACAGTCAAAGAGGGTGTGTGTTTGTTCAATTCTCGATAATTAACAGTCATACGCCAAGAATTATCACTCTTACGTACAGGCCAAACAGGATTATTCCAAGCAGAAGTAACTGGGGCTATAACACCTGCATCCACCAACTCCTGAATAGTGGTACTAATCTCCTCATGACCACCCGGAATACGATACTGCTTCTGACAAACCACTTTTGTCGCCTGAGGAACTGTTATGGGGGGCATTCGTAAACGACCAACCCGTATAGGCCTGGACGATATATAATGCGTAGTTCCAAATTGGTAACATCCATCATCTAAATGCAAAGTCATTCCTTTCAAAATATCTATTCCAATTATGAATTCCAAGAGAGGCACCACTAGTACAGAGTATTCTTTTCTAGGGATTCTACCTATTCTCATTTCAAGTAATGTTTGAATTGCGGGAGTTTCCTTTCCACCTAATCCGGTAATTGTAAAAGGCTGACCTTTAAACTTCTTTGATTTACCATGAATAAGAGTGGCCTCCGCTCCTGTATCTACCAATGCTCGGGCCCTTTGGATATTACGATGTCTCCAATAAATTTCAATATCTACATAGGGTCTATTATCTCTGTGAGCCCATCTGTGTACTGGAGCTTGACCTATTTCCTAGTCATGTTTACCGCATTCTGTGTACCAGGATAAATCAGGATAAAGACTCTCACGTTTCTTAGGTATAGGTGCCTCCTGTTCATATCCATTCCCAGTACGAAATGGATTCGTGTCAGCAGCAGTACAGTGCTGGTTTCGATCGGCCAGATTATGACGATCCTCTCTCCTCCTCAACTCAGGGGATTGATCCCTATCATCTCTACGTCTGTTGTAAATATAATCATTTTTTCCCCTCTCCCTTTCCTCTTCTCTCTCTCTGTCTCTCTCTCGACGGGGGGACATATCACGTACATAACGTCGGTCATCACGACGAACAGAGCGCCCACGGCGGTCATCATCACCGCTACCGTCAGAACCACCGCGATCACACTCAGACATCCGAACACGCCGGGCACCCTCCTTCCGATCCAAGCCACGTTTGCGAAACAACTCCCACAAACGAGCAGTTGTCTCACCGTCAATGTCCTCCCTCCGCACACCATCAGCCAAAAGACCAGAAAAGATATCACGTCTAGTAAGCTTATTGTCACCAGGAGTACGAGTGTCAGGCCGGGACTGACGTTCAGGTTTAAACCACTCGCCTAACTCACCGAGTTGGCGTACCGATTCCAGTACTGTAGATAACACGTTACCAGTTTGATTAATCAATAAAGTCATCATGACCTGCTTATAAGCAACAGGGGAAGAACGAATAATACGATTCCGCACAGAAGATGTCAATGAACCATCAAGCAACCTGTCAGCAGTACCTAGAAAAATCGCCGTTTTCATCACCTCTTCTTTGAGACGTTGTGCAGCGTCGCGCAAAGTATACCACTGTTTGTCATTTACAGGCCAATCAGACTCAGTAGGGTACTTTATATTACAACCCTCAGTCGCCAATTGAAGTAAAGAAATTTGACCACCACCATTATAGTTACGAAAATGATCCTGTACAGTAGAATCCGAGCTCAAGGAACAAAACTTCAAACAATCACCATTATCCAACATAATGCCAGCAGCGCCCAGTTCATAAAGGCGCACCATCCATGTGAGTAATGTCTCACCAGCTCGCTGCCGAAATCGCTGCAAAATATCACTAATTTCCTGTTGGGTAAAGTCCTCTAAAGAGTCTAAAGAAATACCCTGCGGAGCAGCAGGAGACTGCTGCAATTTCCGACGAAAAACTGGATGCACCGAGACCGCGGGGTGAGCATCACAAGGAGCTCGACCAGTACACGTAGAGGAACAATCAGCGGAAGAACCATCAACCCCGCTCGAAGGACGAGCGCAATCACGGGGTGCACCATCAGGGGTGCGAGAAGCAGGCTTACAATCATGGCGGGAGCGGGAGGACTCACATTTAATAGATTCCTCACCCGAGGAACAAGAATCGCTCGAGTTCCAGATATTACCATCCCATTCATCAGGATTCCAATCCAGTCCGGAATTCGCCACGACCAGGCGCACCTTTCGCGTCGAAACCCGGCCGCGCCGATGTTTGTATTTATAACGGGCAATTCGCACAGCCGCCCTCTCGGCAATAGTCTGATAAGTCTCAAGTTTGTCAGTAAGCAACTTATTTTGACACCGCAATAAAGTATGAGAATTCTGAATCTCAACAAAGTGCGCTTCCACATCCTTAAAAGAGATCTGTAGCTTCAACAACCTCTCATGCAGAATTCTGTACGCAGACAGGACAATCCAACCTCTGCGCCCTAAAATGGGAATCTCCTCACCCTTCGAGATGGGTGCCTTCTGTAAACAAGTAATCACATTAGCCGGCTCCGCCAGCTCCAAAGAAGAATTCCAATTCTCACTCAAACCAGTAGAATCAGCCCACTCCCGGGCTAAGGCTTCATAAGGCGTTGAATCCCATCCGGGAATATCAATGGGCAACTTAAAAGTAGATTTTGACTTTTTAGAAAACATTGTGGAAAAGAAAGAAGAAAGGAAAGAAAAAGAAAAACTATACACACAATTATACCACAAATAATATACAAAGAAAACCACGCACACGCCGAAAGCAAACACGAGACAACACGACGCACACAGGTTTCGAAAACGGTTCGTGACGCCAAATGTTCTGCTTGGGTTGTCGGATCAGATAGAACCCGCTCAACAGAGCCTTTCTAACCCAGCCAGAACGTCACCCCCTCCCTAGGGCCTATTCACAATAAGTAACCACATATATATATACCACCTAAGGACAGGGAATTCCTACTATATATATATATATATATATATATATATATATATATATATATATATCAAGACCTCTTATAATACAAGTGGCGGCCTCGCGATCCAAGACGGACCCAGGACTTCCTACCCAGACGGCAGCCTTAGCCTCGCGGTCCCAAACGGACCCAGAACTTCCTACCCAGACGGCAGCCTTAGCCTCGCGGTCCCAAACGGACCCAGGACTTCCTACCCAGACGGTAGCCTTAGCCTCGCGGTCCCAAACGGACCCAGGACTTCCTACCCAGACGGCAGCCTCAGCCTCGCGGTCCCAAACGGACCCAGGACTTCCTACCCAGGCGGTAGCCTTAGCCTCGCGGTCCCAAACGAACCCAGGACTTCCTACCCAGACGGTAGCCTTAGCCTCGCGGTCCCAAACGGACCCAGGACTTCCTACCCAGACGGTAGCCTTAGCCTCGCGGTCCCAAACGGACCCAGGACTTCCTACCCAGACGGCAGCCTCAGCCTCGCGGTCCCAAACGGACCCAGGACTTCCTACCCAGACGGCAGCCTTAGCCTCGCGGTCCCAAACGGACCCAGGACTTCCTACCCAGACGGCAGCCTTCACGAGTTCATCCTATGATCACTATAACATACGACAAGGGAATCAGTGTATCAGATCACACAAGAACTGCCAGTTTGAGCACAACCTGTTCTCTGGTTCGAGGGGCTCCTTTCTCCCTTATTCAGCTACCACTTACCGGATCAGGGTTAACATCTGTTCATGTCGAGTTGCAGCTGACTAGAAGAATAGGCTACCCTCTTATACAAGAACACGCAGCACATGTTGATTTATTACAAACTGACTTTATTATATATATACATATCATATACGCAAGCACATAATGTAACACATAACCTGTAAAGAAAAAGTGAAAGATTAGGTTGTACACTCTAATAAGAAAGGGGTCGACATCACCTTAGTCGTGTGTAGCCTGCACTCAATGGTCATCTAGGTCCCCTTCTCGTCTGTGCCTCGGCTCGCCTGGAGATCACACCTCCGTAGCTCCCTTCTCCGAGTCACTGGGACCTCTTCCTCGTCGGCTACTCTCTCCTCTCTGGCAATTCTGCTAGAAGAGTATCTGTCTCTTGGTCTTTCTCCGCCCTCAAGTTTGTCATCTGTCTTCCCTGGAATAAGTAGTAGCTTTTCTGCTAACGGCTAGGTGCCGCCTATGGATTGAAAGAATAAGTGCCAGTATCTGCCTCAGGCTTTCACTAATATAGAGGTGCATTTTCTCATGGAAAATTCCAGCCCGTAACCTGCCGCCCACCAAATTCTTGTACCTCCCCGTGCCAAGGACACTTTTCCAGCCGGCCGGCCTGATGTAGCGTCTTCGGCATGAAGAAAAATACAATCCTTCGATAAGGGCCGGTCTGAACCGGTTCTCTCCAAGCGAATAACACCTCATAACTAAAACATCCCCTGTAACCTAGAAACATCTCAAGCTGCTGGAGCAGAAAGAAAGATGGAGTCTCCCCCGTTTGAGGCCTACCAGGCCTGAATTCAACACGGCTCCATGAAATACCCTCACTACAGGGCAGGTTATCCCTAAGACTAACGAATCTAACCCCTAGGATATGTGTGCAAGCCCTAATCTATGGGGAAGAACACAGGATCATGTCGAAGTGCCTAGTAAATAGACTTCATTCACTACTCTAACCCTTAGGCTTGAATGGTAATAGACTGAAGTCACCCTAATCACCCATCAACACAATAGGGCCGGGAAAATCGAGCAGTACAATACCTTAAGAATCAGAGAGGTTGGAATCTCTATCCAGTTCTCGAACTCTAATACCCCGCAAAGGGAGTCAGAACACTGGAAGCTGGATTCTCTGCGAGCAGTGATGACAGCGTCTTGTCAGTGCATCAGGCTGGGACACGGGCTCCTCTAAGTGGAGGTCTCTTCCTTGCTTGCCGTCGTGCCCAGCAGTATCAAGTCTTGCAGCCGAGCCGTGGCTTGCCATGGTACGGGAAGGTATATTTATACCTGGAAGATGTTTAGGAATGTTTGCATTGACGTAAAGTCAGGCAGAGGAAGACGTCATGAATGAACCTTTAGGGTATAGCGGTTCATGCATAATAAATGAGTTCTTGGAGAAATCAATAATCCTGAGCTAGGGAAACTCCCAACAGCTTAAGGGTCTGTTTCCCTAAGAACTCGTTGTGACGTTGGGGTGGACGGATGTAGGTGACAATGCCTGTATTTGGATAGCATGGCTAATGCCTAAATAAGGACTGGGATCCTATGCCTATATAAGAGAAATGCAAATTGTGCCTATATAAGGACATTGATCAGGAAAACCTATATACGGACACCTAAAGCGGAATACAACAACTCCAGTGCTTGGCTTATTGGATTTCCCCTTGATTCGGGGCTAGAGAATACGCAAGAGCGTGCTTCTCTCAATCTTCCGTTTGCAGTTTTGGCGTGGCAGGAGCCGCAAATGAATACTTTAGATCCATCTGACTGCCAGCGAAGTCTTTGAACTTTGACCACCCCCAGGTGCACAGCAGGAGCCGATAGCACCTCTTTGTCCCGCAGACCGCAGATGCAGTTTAAAACATACCCTCTTTTTCTATTTGAGCAAACGGCATGAGCCGTTTACATTTCCCAGTTTAGAAACCACGGACATGGTTTGCTCCAGCTTTGCCTTTGTTGGTGCACGGCAGGAGCCGTTAACGCCACCATTGTTAATAGACCGCGGACGCGGTTCTCGTCTCTTCTTTCCCCTAAAGTGCTCGGTAGGAGCCGTCGACGCCGCCTCCACTACCTTCCCATTATTGATCCAGGAAGTGTTTTTCCTTGTCTTGTTTCTGTGTTGAGCGCACAGCAGGAGCTGTCAGCGCTGGTTTCTTTGATAACTACGTACGTAGTTATCTTCCCGCATTTCCCTTGGTTGTGCACACGGCAGGAGCCGTCTACTGCGCATTTGCTCTCCCAAAACAGCAGAAGCGGTTTCAATACGTTCCTTTCTTTAAGGGTATAAGGCAGGAGCCGCTTATACCGTTTTCTATCTCCAATCGCAAAAGAGGCTCAAATATTTCAATCCTTCCTTCTCATATAATTAATCATATTAGCGGTTCCGTTTTTTCTCATCTCGTTTCTACTACATGGCAGGAGCCTGCAGCACCACTACATCTTGGATTCATTAAAAGGAACAGTACTTTGGTTGTCTTCCTTTCCCTTCTACACCACTTCCCTTGAGAATGCCAAAACCTCCTGGAAAAGACTATTCAGTTCAAGGACTTGAACTTATATTCTACAACTCTATTAAAACTGTGGTGAGTGCACTTATCCATTTCTCCTAATACCACTGAAGAAACAGTCTTAACTAGTGTCTGCTCCTCTTTCCTCTTCCCTCCTCTAAACGACCCTCTATTGTTTGTTTTACAGACCTTGAGCTGCTCCTGACACCTACACTCCTACCATACAGACGCTGTCTGCGATTCCCTTCATCCTGGCCACGCCACTTCCGCACTTCACACCTATCACCTTTATCCTCGATTCCCAGAGCAATCAGGTGTGGTGTATTTCACGTCCCTTATCCCTTGGGATCAATCGCCCATACTGTTGTAGTCGGTGTGGAGGATTGGTCTGTGTTAGAATCCGGGGTCTCTGGTTGGCGCAGGTATACACTTGCGACAAGCAGGGACCCTTTTCATCTAAGTCAGGGCAAAGGATCACCTCTTTAAAAATAACCCCTGCTCACCCTCTAGGTAACGTGGCGCGAGCAGTCAGGCTAAATTTCCAGAGGGCATAAGGTTAAGCGTTCAAGTTGTCCCACACATTAATCACCACCCCACCACACAAAAGACACAAGGCTGTATTTATCCAAAATAGAAGTCTTTATATAAAAGGGTTTTCTTTCAGGCAGGTTGCATAAATACAGTTCTCTTAGCGACTCTCAATCCAGTTACTTTCAAATGCTTAAGGGTAGTCCACAGGTTTTAAAATGGCACAGTTCTCTTTAAAATAAGTTTCCTAGGTCTTCTGGGCACTTCGTAGCGCCTTTGGGGGGCTCTGGGCAAGGTTTTGACAGGACCTTGCCGTTTCTCACGCTTCCCGCGTGAGCCGGAGTACGCTTGCCAAATACCACGCTTCTCGCGTGAGCACCGGCAATGGTTTTCAATGCGGTACGGTCCGGACTGCCAGGGACGCTCCGTACATAGATGGAAGCACCAGTACGGTGCGAACGCGGCTGAGTTCTAAGTACAGTGCGAACTCAGAGTGGATCAAAGGCAGTACAGTGCGAACTCAGAGTGGATCAAAGGCAGTACAGTGCGAACCAGGGCCCTTGTACAGTGCGAACCAGGATATTTGTACAGGCAGTACGGGGCAAATGTACGGTGCGAACCAAGTCCGCCAGAGGCCAGTACGGTTCAAACCTCGTACCTGGCATGCAAGTACGGCTTGAACCAACGGGCCAGACTTCCAGGCTTCACAGCTAGGCACGGTCCGTACGAAAGCAAGTACGGGCCCTACTTTCAGCGCGCTTGGCACAGTACCTGATTCCTTGGGGGCAAATGTTCGCGGCAGTCTGTGGACGTCGCTCTCGAGTGTCCCACGTCGCGTCTCGGTCCCGGCTCCTCCGTGGACACGGATGCTTCGTGGGGGGGGCACTCCTCGGTTCACAGCACACCAGCGAGGGCAGAGGCAGGAGGGGCAGCCTGGGGCGAGATTTCAGCACAGCGCGCTCTCGGCTTTCTCCAGATGGGGCGAACAGTGCGCCCAGGGCCTCACGATGATAGCTACGGCCCGGGGGGCCGTAGGGCTCGGTGATCGGACCCAGGGGTCTCCTCTGTACTTTGCGAGCTACGGCTCAAGGGGGCAGATGCTTACTTTGTTAAGGCTTTGCGGGCCGTCACGGTGCTCACAGCTACTCCAGCGGCAGAAGTCGCGTTGCTCAGCGAGATGAGGGCACAGGGTTCTCCGGGGTCAGCAGTGCAAAATCACCCACGGCAGTCTCTTCTTCCTCAAAGGGGGGGTAGCGCCCAATGTTCCTGGGGCGCAGTTCAGGAGGCAAGTTCTCTAGCAAGCCCTTGGAGATAGTTCAGCACAAGTTGAATCAAAAGTCTTTTCCTTGAAGTCTTTTCCTCTCCTTCCAGCAGACAGGCACCCACTGCAGGCCAGTCTCTCAGGCAGAGAGACAGTATTCCTCCTTCAGCTTCTCCAGGTCCTTCTCCTTCAGGCAGAGGTTCGTCGTTGTGTAAACAGGATCTGATTTCTTAGGAGCCAGGCTCCTACTTTTATAGTGCAATTATTTTGTTCTTTAGCGCCAGGGGGCCTGGGCCTGGCTCAGTCCAGTTCTGGAGCACTTTGTTATGGTGACTCTGCTCTTTCCTTTCAGCAGCAGGGCAGAGACATCAGCCGCTCCACAGGGGGCGGAGCCGGCTTTGTGCTGGCAGGGCACAGGTCTATTCAAGAGTCAAGGTGTACTCCTCCCACCCATCCTGGTGTAATCTCTCTACCCACCACCTGGCAGCCAGCCTGTCTCTTGGAATTCCCCAGCCCTGCTCCTTACTGTTTCTAGGCAGAACACACACACACAGCGCAGAGGCGGACTAAATGGCCAGATCAGTAAATACTAACTTTCTAAAAGTAGTATTTACAAACGCAGGATATTAAAATAAACTTTACTAAAAGAAGTATTTTATTATTCTGAGTTCAGGCATACTAAACATAACTTTCTACCATGCTCTATGAGTCCACTGGGATTACAGGGTGTAGTAATTCCAGTAGCCCATTCTGGCCTATGGAGAGCAGGTAGCCTTCAATAGTGAAAAACGAAAATGGCTGTAATTCACTAGTAAGACATGCCACACACATCAGGGCATGTCCTACCTTATGCCTACAATGCACCCTGCCCTTGGGCCTACCAGAGGGGTGACTAATATGTAGTTAAGGGAAGGTTTAGGGACTGGCAAGTGGGTGCACTTGTGCAGTCAGCGCGGCAATACCAGACTGCGCGCAGGTACTGCAGTGGCAGACCTTAGACACATTTTACTAGGCCGCTTCTGTGGGTGGCACAACCAGTGCTGCAAGCCCACTAGCGGCATTTGTATTTACAAGCCCTGGCACTCCTGGTGCACTTTACTAGGGGCTGACAGTAAACCAAATAAGCCAATCATGGACACCAATCAATGTATACACTTTACAAAGGGAGCACTTGCACTGTGGCACTGATTAGCAATGGCACAGTGCCCTGAGCAGCTAACACCAACAAAACACAATGAGGCACATCAGCAAAAAGTGGAAGGGAAACTCACGCCAAGGTGCCAGGTCTAACAGTCTGAAGGTGAGAGGGGGGCTCTCTCCATTTCTGCAGTTCCTGGTTTTCAGGTGAGTGGGATTGTGACAAAAAGCCAAGCCCACGAAATTTACACCTCCCCAACGGACATGGATCAGGAGGAGAATGTCGAGGCCCGGTTTCCTGCTGACACTATTCCCAATACCTCAGTGCAGGAATTAGCTGCAGCTTTAGTAGTTATGCAGACGGAGGTCCAAACTCTCAGACAGGAGAATCATTCTCTAAAGAATGAACTCCTCAATAGGCAGGTAAGCACAGCATGGGGTTCTCAGTTCGGTGCTATCCCCAAGACATTCCGTCATGTGGTATAACTCACCACTTTCCTTTTTGATAAACCTCAATCAAGCGGTGAGGCTTCACCAGCTAGCATTACCATAGTTACTCCCGTTCCTGTTCCTTTAGCTGCTCCCGAGAGGTTTAACGGGGAAAGCGGCAAATACCGCAGTTTCATGAACCAATGTCATCTACTGTACATGTGTCGTCCCACTGCCTTTCCTGATGATTCGGCCAAAGTGGCGTTCGTCATATCCTACCTTATGGGTACCGCTGCAAATTGGTCAATACCGTTATTAGAAACAGATGACCCTCTGTTACATAATTTTCCCACTTTTAAGGAACAGATGAGGAGGCTTTTCAACAAACATACCTTTATGCAGGCCAGTGACACGGAACTGCTAAATCTTCGACAGGGTAGGAACCCTCTGCTTTCTTATGTAACTTATTTTAACAGATTAATGGCCGAAACCCATTGGCCTCCGGACAAGAGAACTTCCTTGTTCTATTGGGGGCTTAATGATGAAGTGAAGGATGTTCTATCACAAATAGTTGACCCTCCTGAGGACTGCACAGAATTCATAGACCTAGTTATTCAACTGGACCACTGCCTCTGTGAAAGACATGGAGAGAAAGGGAGACATGAGAACCCTAGTGTCTTGGCGTATAAGAGTGATAAGAAAGAAGACCATAGAACACCCCCAGTCGACCCAATGCAAATAGGAGGGGTCCGAGGGCCATTATCCCGGGAGGAGAAAGAAAAAAGACGCAATCTTAATCTGTGTCTTTATTGTGGAAAAGGGGTCATTTTGCGCGAGAATGTCCTATTCGACCAAAAACCCCTGTGCATAGAAAAACGGTAGCCATTGCCCAGAATCTCCAAAGCAACTCAGTAACAAGGGTGCCTAGACACTTCACCATTAGTGTAACTCTGATCCTTACCAATAGCAATCGAGTAACATTATCAGTACTTTTAGATTCAGGGGCTACAGGTAATTTCTTGGATAATCAGTTAGCTTCTTCCTTGGGCATTGTCTGTATACAGAAAAAAAACCTGAACCCGTAAGAGCAGTAGATGGGACTGAATTATCATCAGGACTCTTTGCGAGACAAACTGCCCCATTAACCCTAGTCTGCGGCAATGGTCATTCCGAAGACATCTCCTTTGATCTAATAAATACCCCATCGTTCAGAGTGATTCTAGGGGTACCCTGGTTACAGATGCATAATGCCAACATAGATTGGATACGAAGAACTGTGACCTTAGACTCCAGTCACTGCATCCAACAATGTTATCAAGAAGCTATAGATTGGGCCTCTCCTCTGGTATGTGCTTACTGTATCATTCCTGAACAAAGCACAATCCCTCACATCTATCAAGGATGCGCTGACGTTTTCGATAAGATAAAAGCAACTGCATTATCTCCTCATCGCAGTTTTGATTGTCGCGTAGACCTGGAACCTGGAGGAGTGCTACAGTGTAGCCGAATGTATGCCTTATCAGAACCAGAAACCGCTCACTTAAAAGATTATTTAGATGAAATGTTAGCATGTGGATTCATCAGACATTCATCTTCTCCAATCTCTTCTCCTCTTTTCTTCATATGCAAGAAGGAGGAAGGTCTTCACGCTTGCATAGATTATAGATCCCTTAACAAGGTTACCATCAAGAATAAATACCTGTTACCACTCATCCCCGTACTGTTAGATCAAATCAAAGATGCCACTGTGTTTACTAAGTTAGATCTACGAGGAGCATTTCATCTTATCCAAGTACATGAGGGGGATGAGTGGAAGATGGCGTTCCAAACTAAATTTGGTTTATTTGAATACTGCGTAATGCCTTTCAGCCTGTGCAATGCCCCTGTATTAATGAGCTATTCCAAGATTTTCTGGATCAGTTCTTAATAGTATATATAGACGATATTTTGATTTTCTCAAAAAACCCTACCGAACACGAAGAGCATGTGCGACAGGTGTTACAAAGATTAAGAGAACATCATCTGTTTTCCAAACCTGAGAAATGCACATTTCATGCCTCTAAGGTAGAATTCTTGGGTTTTGTAATTTCTGAAACTGGAATACAGATGGATAAAAAGAAAGTAGAAGCCATCTTATCCTGACCTACACCTACTTGTGTCAAGGACATACATTTGCTGTTGGGGTTTGCACATTCTCAGACGTGGTAACACCCATAACTAGATTAGTCAAAAAGGGGGTACCCTTTGTTTGGTCGCTGGAAGCTCAAAACGCTTTTGATGTTTTAAAAGCAAAATTTACCTCTGCTTCTGTCTTGATACACCCTGATCCGGCTATTCCTTTTTTTGTTGAGGCAGGTGCACAATATGCAGTAAGAGGGGTTTTATCACAGAGAGACACTAATGGTCAGATGCATTCTATCGCTTTCTTCTCGAACAAATCATTGCCTGTGGAACAGAACTACACCATCGCAGAGAGAGAATTATTGGCCATTAGAAAAGCCTTTCAGGAGTGGAGACATTATCTCTGGGGAGCTAGACACCCCATAACTATATATTCTGATCATAAGAACCTTGAATTATTTCGCACTGCTAGAGCATTGACCCCCAGACAGATGCGATGGGTATCTTTTTTTAATGAATTTGATTTTGTAATCACTTACCGGCCAGCTTCACAACAAGTCAAAGCAGAGGCTCTATCCCGTTTATGTGTGTTACTCCCCCATAAAAGAACAGACCCTGATCTGGAAGCACTAATACCCCCTGGTAAAATATTAGGGTACGTTTCGTTTGACCAATTTTATATTGACCTGGAGAAGACATTAACCGAAATCGATATGACCCCTGGGTTAGCTCAACCCAATTATCATCTAAAAAAGGGTTTGCTTTATCATGGGGAACAATTGTACATTCCGACAAACACCGTGACCAGGTATTACAGTGGGTTCATTCTTCCGCGTTAGTAAGCCACCCTGGCATTCAAAAGACCAAGGATATATGTAGCAGATGGTTTTGTTGGGAAAACATGGCGAAGGATGTACAATATTATGTTTCATCTTGTCCAATATGCGCTACACAGAAAGTACCCCATACTACGCCTAATGGTTTATTGCAACCTCCTCCTGTTCCCCCTTATCCATGGCACACTGCGAGTATAGATTTTATCACAGATCTCCCTATGGAAGAGGGCTTCACCAGTATTCTTGTAGTAGTGGACTCCTTTACTAAAGTCGCACATTTTGTGCCCCTTCCTAAGATCCCTACCGCTAGTGAACTAGTGTCTATCTTCATACAAAACGTTATACGTTTGCATGGAGTGCCCTCAGTTGCAGTTTCCGATCGAGGTCCCCAATTTGTTTCTAACTTTTGGCATGAGATAGGGGCCTTTTTAAAAATGAATCTGCGTCTGTCATCCGCCTATGATCCACAGACGGATGGACAGACGGAGCGAGTGAATCAGACCATGGAACAGTATCTGCGCTGTTTGTTAGCAACCTTAACAAGTAGTTTAGTAAAAGCATTGCCGGTGGCCGAGTTTGCTTTACAACAACAGCTTACACTTCGCATTAGACATGTCTCCTTTCTATTGTGCAATGGGTTTTCACCCTAGAACAGTGCCTTTGCAACCCACTTTTAGAGTCCCTGCGATGGATACCCTATGTACTAATCTGAAACAGATATGGAATACTGCTCAATCCCAGTCACTAGTGACCAAAGAGACTATGAAGAGAAATGCAGACAAGCATCGACTCCCTGCTCCTTTTTATGCCCTAGGAGATAAAGTGTGGTTGGCCACAAAATAATCTAAGATTAGCAGGACTAAAGAAGTTGCAGCCATGATTTGTTGGTCCGTTTGAAATATATCAGATTATCAATCCAGTGGCCATGAAACTAGAACTACCGGATGAATATTGCATTCATCCAGTGTTTCATACTTCCCTTCTCAAGCCCTTTGTTTCCACAACTCATCCCATGAGTCAGCCACCCTCATTGATAGTCAATGACCAAGAAGAATACAAAGTGAATCGGATAATGGATTCATGGAAACAAAATGGGAGATTGTATTATCTGGTGGATTAGAAGGGATACCCTCCTGAGGAAAGAACTTGGAAACCTGCCACGTTTGTTCATGCTCCCCTCTTGGTACGGAGGTTTCATGCTCGTAACCCTTCTAAACCTCGCCCTGTTAATAGACAGGTAATGTTACCACTTTTTGTCTTTATCCAGACCCGTTTTTGCACACACCTGCTTTCTGTGTCTTTTTCTATGTCACCCCCTTTCCTTCTGGATTGGTTGCTACATACCATGCGGTCAGGGTGGTCACTATTTAAGGACCACCCTGCCTTGACTCCAGTGCTTGGCTTGGCTTTCCCCTTGATTCCGGGCTAGAGAGTACATTTACCAGTTTGGAAACCACGGACGTGGTTTACTCCAGCTTTGCCTTTGTTGGTGCATGGCAGCAGCCGTTAGCGACACCATTGTTAATAGACCGCGGACACGGTTCTCGTCTCTTCTTTCCCCTAAGCAGTTTTCCTTGTCTTGTTTCCGTGTTGAGCGCACGGCAGGAGCCGTCAGTGCTGTTTTCTTTGTTAACCACGTACGTGGTTATCTTCTTGCATTTGCCTTGATTGTGTACACAGCAGGAGCCGTCTACTCCGCATTTGCTTTCCCAAAACAGCAGAAGCGGTTTCAATACGTTCCTTTCTTTAAAGGTATAAGGGAGGAGCTGCTTATACCGTTTTCTATCTCCAATCACAATAAGAGGCTCAAATATTTCAATCCTTCCTGGAGGTGCACGACAGGAGTCGTGAGCATCTCCTCGTATTATTTTTTTTATTGGCATTTTCGAAAGAAAATACAAGAACTCAAAACTACAACAAGCCAGTACACTAGCTATGCATATACCGGATTAAAATCTACACAATCAAATCATTGCAGGTGTTGTATAATATGCGCCCATACCATGAATATCCAACAGAAAAATAAAAAAGACATCCGCATTGCATTGTCAAAGTAAAAAGCATATGGGGAACGTGATCACAAGATAAAGCCTTTTCTCATATCATTTGCACTGCATGGAGGTTAACTGTAAGGAAAGACAGTTTTCAACATTTCACAATAGCCCAGCAGTTGACTCTGTGTCGAGACGTTTCCATCTGACTCCTGCCTCTCCCGGGCCCAAGTGATGAATGGCTCCCAGATGTCTTTAGGTCTTGAAGTGGGAGGCATTAATTCCAAGAATGTGGTTAATTGGGAGTGATCATATGTGACGTCCCTGATCCACTCCTTAATGGAAGGTAGTTTCTTATAACGTTACATACTACTAGCTGAATATTCGAATATGTTTCGATGCTGGCTATGGATTTGTTGATGACACTGCGAAGCTGGAGTAATAGCCGTGAGGAAAGCCAGCATGGATGCTCAAGAGTTCCTGTTCATGCATTATAGTAAATTTGGCCTCATATATTGTATAGATATACATGTTCTTGGGTAGAGGATTTCAATAAGGGCTACCTCCCAGTCCTCTTTTAAGTCCACAGGTTCGGCCAGTTTCACAGTATAATTAGAAATTTGACAGAGAGCATGACCTTCAAGGAGTTGGATGGCAAGGTAATATAAAATGATTTTATCTCCATATTGTTTCCTTCAGAGAGCCCCTCGTATTTGCACACCCTGCAGGGAGCTGGCCAGCACCCAACTGTTAAATTTCTCGGGTGACCCCCTCCATTTGAGAAAGGCCTGTCTGCTAGCCCCGCTACCTTTCTGTTTCAGATTCTTTACAATCATGTACACCCTGTGTGGATCATCCGGTACCTTTTGTATCTCTTCGTTGTAAAAGGCACCCGACACGGTTTCGCCATTGTAGTCCTTTAACCTGTAAATGTATATACCTTTTTTAAGCTCCACACCCTCCACTATAATTATTTGATCCCTAAAATTCTGCTGGTAGCTCTTCGTAAAGACCCCTTTCAACTTTGAAACCCTAACATGATCACCTTCTTTTAAAAGATGCTTCTTTACCTTGGCAGCGAAACGGCCCCCATACACCGATCTCCACGCTGCTAAGGAATTATTAGTCGTTACCTCTACAGGAGATGTTTTGATGGTTCTGTGATAACTAGTGTTATAAGCATCCATAAACGCCTGTAGAACATCCACATATCGGTAGGTGTGGTAGGCTGTGAAATATTTTCACAACTTAGATTTTAACATGCTGTTAAAACGCTCTATAACAGCAGCTTTTACCTCCGTGTGTGTTACAAAATGATGAGCAGCGTGCTGTTTTAATAAAATCTGAAACAAGTTGTTTAAAAATTCTTTTATGGCGTCTGTTTGCAGTTTTTGAGAGATTCGTCCCTTTCCTGAAGTTGGCTATAAAGGCCTTGGTGACACTAGCGTCACTTTTATTGCTTAGCACTTTTGCTAAGGCGTACTTGGACAATACAAATAAGACCGTTAATATATATTGAGCTCTGTTATTATGCTTGGCTAGATCTTGAAGACTGATTATGTCTGTCTGCTATTGATAGACTAGCTGCGCATTAATGATAGTCAGTCTCCTCTTAAAACGCCTGCTGGCTGGCTTGTACAGTGAATAAGCCTCTTTCCCAGATAACCAGGTCTTCACAGCACTCTGTTTACCATCTCATTTTCAACTAGAGCCCATCTAAACTTCCGACCCCACTTGCATTGTAATAAAGCTACCTTAACCCAGCCCCAGACATGTAAATAGCCCCTGCATCCAATGAAATGAAAGATGATGGTTTTGTGTAAGGGCATTTTTTTTAATTAGAGGAAGCTAGTAACACACAAACAGGGCATACTTTACAGTTTCATGGTACAAGTCTTGTCGTTGGACAGTTTGAATTTTCACTATGTATACATAATGACACATGCTACATACATTACTAGGGGCCTGGCAGATAATTTGCCTCAGCGGCACAACTTTTGATATGTTTACAGCTATAAACTCAACCATTCTAGACTGGACTTCCGGCTCACGCCTCCTATAACGTTGTACTCTGAGCATTCAAAAGATCATATAATTCTTTGTCTTCCAATGCAAAACCTTTATTTCAGAAATGATCTTCAATCAGAAGCTCCAAAGCGATATGTAAGCTGGTCATCGGTGATAGTATTAACTCCCTCATTCGGCTTTTGTACGCGCTCCAGTATTCATCTGTTATAGGTAGCCAAGCATTGATACACCAGTTGGCTATGCACATAGGACTGTCACACGGCATCGCCATGGGTGGCTCACCAAGCTTCAGATAGCAAGGAGTTACAGGCTGTATTTCAGCTATTCTTTTTTTAAGCAAAATCAGTACCAATCTGGCAATACATATGTATCCTGGACATAACCCTGAAGCATCGTATGCATCGACATTCAAATGCTTGGCCTGAAAGTGAGTAAGTATGTAACGTTAAATAATACAATAATGACCAATACCGGGGGACTCATCATTATTAAAACTGTTTTCTTGGGGCTAACAAGCCAACTTGTAAATATTGCACATACATATTTCCATAGCCCTTTCTGCATCCTTCTAACAAAATACATACACAAACCTTTCATACAACAGAGTTTTGAGCTTGGCTTGCTCACTCATCGGATATCTTGATCTTTTAACCTTAATCCTATCAGGGTGGACATTTTTCTTTTCCTTGGACAAACCATACACCATCCTAAATAGTAAATATACTTTGTTCAGGTCTAGCAAGCTACATCTATGATGAATTGTTTTTGAAAGTGTATGAGTCATATAGACCCTCGTGAGCCTCCTGCTGTTAAAAATGTTATGGCTGTTAGAGAGGTTATAATAGTCACGTTTGACACACGCTCACAACAATCACAGCAAAACATTTAACATATCATATGGCATTGTTGGGTATGCCTCGAGCTTCCTTTTCAAAATCTACGATATTATAGGTACAAACACATTTGTTATGCGGCTCTGTGTTTTGGAAAGCATAGCAGTAGAAATTTATGGTGTTAACCTTTGGTGACATCCCCTCAACCACAGTTGTTTTTGCTGATGCTTTCTACAGTTCAAAAAGAAAGAAAGACAGACTATTAGTTAAAAATAAAATCTAACCGTATATACGATATATGTAAGTATCTAAAACAATTTTTATTAACCTAGTCATTTTCATGGGACATGGCAGCAGTTTTGAAATCTTGAGTCTCTGAGGTCCATCGAGGCATAACCGGCATCGGAATTTATTTATAGTTCTTTTTACACATCGTGGCATAGGCGTACCCGCCGTCGCCACTACATTTACCACAGTCCTTTGGGGCAACTTGCTGGTGTGACGAGCAGTGTGCGACCAACTTTTGCATAAGGCATCGGAATTTATGTGCAGCTGTTGCATGTCGATAGCCTCCGGAGCTGATTCCTCCCAAAAACCCATATCTTCATAGACCAGTGAGTTGAGAGCTGTTATTGATTCTTTTACAGTTTCTATGTCTAGGAAATAGTTTCTGGCATTTGCTTCGTTAGTCAAGGCTTTGCTGTTGGAGCTCTTAATATGGGATATCAGTTGTGGCAAATCCTTGAGGCAGAGCATTTACAAACGCCGTCAGAGCTCCTCGTCAAAACCCGTGATGTCATGCCCAACTTCTTTAGGGTCGCTCTGCTGCATGTTCTGCTCCATTGTCGCTGGTGTCGGGCTATGATAATACCATACGATAGGATAAACCACGATCAGAGGGCGTCTTTTTGATCAGGTGGGTGTATCTCTTCATAATACCAAGCAATCTCTTTCTGGAAGGTAGATCCTGGGTTTGGCATAGGTTGCCTAGGGGCTCCTTATGTGTATTCTAAGCATAAAAAATGTGGGTGACCTCCTCCACATCACATCATGGTCACCTAATCTCCATGGGCTCTGGTTCGTTGAGGGCTGCCGCGTAGCCCTAACCACGTTGTAGAACCATAAGCAAGTGACTATCAAGTGACTATCAAGTGACCAGGGTTGATGTCACAACACAAGTGACCCAACACCGTCACGTGACCCCTGAATGTGACGTCACTGCAAGGGAGGGACCACAGGGGCCTGGAAGTCCAGGTAACTGAAGTGACATCACTTTCGGGGTGGGATAACTGTCACTTTTTGCATGATGGAAGATCTCCCTTCCTTCTACTTATGCCTCAGCAGCTTCCTCAGTAATGAAGATTTTCAAAAACCAAAATCGGCATTGGCAAAACAAAAGGCTGATAGCCGCTCCCTGACCTATTGGTGTTGCCACTGCTTGTTGTGTATTGTTTGGAGGCTCAAATCATAGAAAATGCTTAAGCCACATTCCCCTGCTTCCAATAGTAATTCAGTGGAGTCCACAGAGGTCACAAGGTTAACAACTCCTGCTGTATACTTTAGACAGCTTTTATATTAACTCTTTCATTTTTAAGAAGTGTGTGAGATAGGTACACTAACATTTGACACACTATAGTTAATCATTTATAAAGATACAGCAATTAAAGAACAATCCCTACTTTCTTCAATGTGATTCAATCAGAATCCTTATTGTATTTAGTTATTTAAAACCATTACAACAGTACATAATGATTATCATAAAAACTAAGAGATAAGAGCATTTCTGTAGTTAAGAAGTCACGGCAAACACAGGTAGGCACCAGCAAAAGAACTTTATTTGCAACAGGGACTGCGCAGCAGCCAACAGAACAGGCAACTTAATTTAACTGCTCAACATATTCAAACCCAGCGTTCGAGGTTCTGTGGTGGAATGCAGCATCTGATTGTTTTTCAATAGACACATCAGCAGAACTGCTAAACGAGCGACAGGTGGGAGCATATCCAATCAACTTAACAACCCTGGACATGTTCCACCAATGTTTGTTGTTCACCCTAACAGCATTTCCACAAACCCTCCACAACCATGGGCTCAGAAAACTTAGCATCTCCTTTTTTTGCTATAAACAGGAATATTCACGTGCACAGTGTCCCCAACAACAAATGTACGAGGAACTGTTCTTCTCCTAGCATCAAAATAAGTCTTTTGGCGTAACTGAGCTTTGGAGACATTTTCCGTGACGAGTTCGTCAACACCCACAATGGCATCCATCTTCACCCATTTAGACATCCATCCAGGACACACCTTGGAGGAAGGCTTCCTTTCAACAATTCAAAAGGGGAAACCTTGGTGGAAGAGTGGGGAGTGGTTCGGTAGAACCATATCATGGAGTGCACAGCATTCTGAACAAGGCACTTGCTAGCTACAGCCCATTGTACAAAGTTATTCAAAACCCTGTTCAATCGTTCCACAAGGCTGTTAGTTTGTGGGTGATAAAGAGAACTCTTGTAGTGAGCAATACCACCTTGTGCTAAAAAAGCTTGGAATTCCTGACTGACAAACTTTACCCCGTTGTCAGAAACAATGGTAGAGGGAAAACCCTCCCGCAGGAAAATGTTGTTGAGGAAATTGATGACATTTTTGGAATTCGGCTCGCCAAAGAAATGAATCCCTCGCCACTTGGAATAGTAATCAATGGCAACAACGGCAAAGCGAGAGGAGGGAGGAAGAAGGTTGAAAGGACCAACCAGATCAATAGCAATTTTCTCCCAGGGCCTAACTGGAAGATCAATGGGTTGGAGAAGAGCACCACAAATCAATCTTCCTCTGAGTTTATCAGGAGGAATCAACCTATCACCCCGTACCAGGATTCCATCCTCCACAGAAAGTTCAAGCAAGACCTTAACAAAGGTTTGCAAAGAGTACGGTGCATTCTTTTACTTTGGCCAACCACCTTTGATACACTTCATGACTTGATACAGCAAGACATCTTTAGATAACTCCTCTCTCCATTCTTGCTCACCCACAGCACACGTCACCCATAGCCATGGTGGCAATAAAACAATTGTCCAGATCATCGTCACCTGAAAAGGAATCCTCCTCGTCACAGGAAATCTCGAGAAAAAGTCCACAGTGCCATTCTTGTTAACAGACAGTTAGGAAACTTCAAAATCATATTGTAACAACTTAGTGGACAAACTGGCTATTCTGGGAGTGTGTTCTTTGATTTTGTCCCCAGAAAGGATGGAAACAAGGGGGCTGTGGTCGGTGCGTAACACAAAAGTGTTGCCCCAAGTAAGGATGACATTTTCTGATGGCCCACCAACAGGCCAACAGCTCTCTTTCAATGACAGAGAAATTCAACTCTAGACCACGCAAAACTCTTGATGCATAACCCAAAGTATTCTCCGTACCGTCTTTGGTTTGTGTGAGTATAGTGCCCAACCCAACACCGCTGGCATCTATGGTGATGGTGCACCTGACATTGGGATCAAAAAGTTTGAGAATATTTGAACCAACTAACTGGGTCTTGATCCATTCAAAAACTTATTTATGGGTAAAACCCCTGATCTGTCCCAACCCTCCCCGAAAGACGGAGGGAAAACATCAGAAAACATTTTCGGAATAGTCATTGGAGGAGACAATAGAGACCTGTTCCTTTGTGTGCCAGGCATAAGAACCATCTGAAAGAGACCTTGATGGAACCAACCCAGAATGGACAAGCCCTTGATGGCCACATGCACCTTACCGAGGATCTTCCTACCTTTAAATTCAAGAATATCTTCAAAGTAAATAGCCAACTCTATCCTCTGCCCTTCATAAGAAACAGGAGCCCTGTCAGGAGGTACCAAAGCACGATAACCCCACACCTCGGGAAACATTTCCTGGGTGATCATGGTTATTCTTGCACCTGAATCCACAAGTAGACACACTTTATCTCCAATGCCAATCTCTACATAGGGGTCAACACATTCGGAGATGTCTCCCACAACAACAGACTTCTTGCCACCCACCATAACCATGTCTCTCAGCTCATCCTGAATAGTACGGTGAATGTCAGGGTCAACACGATACGCATCAGACACATTCGCAACAGAGGGGGTGTTGTCCTGTTTGCCAAACTGCGGAGTAAAACTACCCCGTTTACAACTTTGACAGACTTTGGCAAAGTGCCCTAGCTTTCCACAGACCTGCACATAACACTCTTGGCCAGGCACACTCTGCCCCCTTTGACATATGAGAGGTGCCCACCGCAGGAACACATGTTATGTTGTTTGAAAAATGAACCTTTGGAACGTGGAGCAACATTGTTTTTAAATTCTTTGGGTCTAACTGCCTCCAACAGTTCATTAGACTTGCCCTCTAACTCTTTGACCAAAGCTTTTGAGACCTCGATGCTCTTCGCAATTCGAATAGTCTCTTCGAGGGAGGGATTACTCATGGATACCAGCTTCTGCTGGATAGTCTTGTCGAATCATTTACAAATTTACTGGTCCCTGACCAATTGTTCCGTAAATACCTCAAATTGACACTCAGCACTCAATTTATGGAGAGCAGACACAAAAGCATCAACATCTTCTCCAGATCTCTGCTCCCTTTTGAAGAACTTGTGTTGAATGACAACCAAACTGGGCTGTACGTCACAACGCAACTTCAATTTCTATACTGCCTCAACATATTCATCAATATCTTCCTCCTCATGGGCTAGTACGAAAGGTGTCATATGTTTGAACACTGATCTACCTTCAAAAGCTAAGGAGTGCAGAAGGAGACATTTTTTTCTTTCCTCCCTATAACGAGATGCTCCAGCAGCTCCCAAGTAAGTCACCAAAGCGTCATACCAATTTTTCTATGTTATTGGCGGGTTTCCAGGCACCTTGAGAAAGGGAGGTGGGGGAGAAACATATTGCATGTTAGTTGTAGAAAGGATATGTCTTAGCTGATTATTGATTAGTTGACAAAACACCAGACAAGGCAATAAAAGTAAACAATAGCCACCAAAATGGACCTTGAGAAGAGCCTAAAAATGCGTGCAGATTAATAGAAACAGGTATGGCATGCCAGGTGTGCGTGTCACCGTTCGGCTGATTACCGATGAAATACAACTTGAGCTAGACAGACCAATCTGTGACACAGAGGGTGTGAGTGTCACCATTGTTGAAAACAACCATGCAGCACATAGGAAAATGACAGGTGTGCGTGTCACTGTAGGTGTTTATATCTGGCTTGATGTAGCGCAACTGAAGGCAAACTGCAAGTGACACGCAAGGTATGAGTGTTACCGAAAAAGGAAAAGGTTAATGTGGAATAAACAATGCACCGCCGGAAGATTGTACACTGACACGTAAGGTGTGACAGGTTTAGAGCAAAACGTGTAGATTGGCTGAAACGCAAGCTGACACGCTAGGTGTGCGCATCACCAAAACTTGCGGCTGACTGGTATGGAACAAAACCATGAAACTGCCTGGAACGCAAGCTGACACGCAAAGTGTGCGTGTCACCGGTGTGTGCTTCATTAGATAGGAGCTTGCAACGCAGAAACCAGCATAGGCGAAAATTGGCAATACAAAATGGCTGCGACGCTGGCTACGGTACGTGCGTAACGTGCGTTAAGACGACACAGCGTTACCTCGTCCTAGGCCCGGAATTAGTCGTACGTGCGCCTGACCTGAAAATGGCGCCTTGTGTGATGCAACGTTGCTTCTAAAATGCCTGCCCCCACGTAGAACAAAGCTGTTGGTTGCACTGCTGCTTCGGGACGGCAAATACATTGCGTGCAAACAGCACCTCAAGGTGTCCGCCCCTGACAGGCCACCACAAGCTAAGGGAGTCAGGCGGAGAGTCGCTGGAACGGCTGGAGGATCACAAGGCAGGAGAATCTTCGGAGTGAAGAAGACGATATTCAGAGAGCCGATCTCAAGAGACTCCGTGGTTCCGGCAGTCCACTGTCACTCGTCGCCACCATAAATGTAGTGAACAGGTCGCATACATGCCAACATTTCAGAAGAGCAAAGTGGGAGATTTAAAAAAAATAAATAAAATCGGGAGAATGGGGCCTTCAAACGGGTTTCTGTCATGTATGGACTTTGGAAGTGTGCTGCTGCAGGATCGGACATTTGAAAGCAAATTCACGTGTCTTTTCTTATCACCTTTCAGAAGCATGGAGCGCAATGGCAGAGAAAGGAGGATGCAAGAGTTGTGCACTGGCCTGGCAGTGCATACACAACCCCCCCCCCCCCCCCCCCCTCAGCCCGGGTTGAAACAGCTTCCGGGCACACACACAGCCGCCCTCCCCAGTACTTCACAGGTGTTTAAAAGACCATTCGGTTGTTAATGGGTCCTTGTTGGTTTTTCACCCCTTCTAGAGCCCCTGCATCGCCATTCTGACTATTGCTGGAAGAATTAGCACGTTACACAATACCAAGCCCTGTCTGCTGAAACCCAGAGGAATTGGGTTTTTGCTTGCAGGAATCGGGAGGCGGGAGACTAGCCTTCAAATCGGTAGTCTCACGCCTGAATCGGGAGTGTTGGCATGTATGAGGTCGCAGCAAACACAGGTAGGTACCAGCAAAAGAACTTTATTTGCAACAGGGACTGCACAGCTGCCAACAGAACAGGCAACTTAATTCAACTGCACAACATATTCAAACCCAGCGTTCAAGTTTCTGTTGTGTAATGCACACACGCAAGTACCTGTGAGGGGTGAGCATTCCACAACAGAGGAACATGCAGTGAGGAAAGCTACTACAATTTCCAAATGCTAATTTTCAAAAACTTAATTTGATTTATATACACTATGTACTTTTCCCAATTATCATTCATGGACACAGTTCTAATATAAAACAACACTAAACACAACACATTTTTAAAACCATCAATAATTCATTTCTGCCTTAAGTTATTATTATAAAACAGATTATAACCCATATTCTTAGTCCTGTAACCCCATATTTAAAAAGTTCCTTAAATAAAGTGGCTATAAACTTTACTCCCCTACAAGCATGTACGGCTGAACGTCCACTTAGCCAGATGATGACGGCTTGCCAGCATGTACGTATTTCCATATTTCTGAATAATGGTTTCAGAAGAATCTTCCTTTGCACCAATGGAACAGGACAAACACATAATAGTTTAATTAATGTTTCGCTCTTATATCCACATAATCTACAAGAAAGATCCCGAGGCTGTTTACTCCAAAATGGGACGAGGTTTTTAGTTTCCATAATACCGAACCTGATTAGTTGTGTTCTGCCAGATACCCTTGAAAACCTATGTTGGAGTACGAATGTATTGCTGCCCAGGCATGTCTACTTAGTGCAAAGGCATTTTTATCTGTTAGATTTGATGATATTCACATTGCAGATCTTAACACTTGTTTGAAAGATACCTTTCCTAAAGTTGCTCCCCAAGCTTCTTGTATACCTAAATCTTTCATAGATCAGGTTCAATAATTTCCCCAGGATCCTTTTGTAGTACTATTCAGCTGTTTCTCTATTTCCTTCCAGCATAAATTGCTGATAGACCCTTTTTCTGCTGCTCGCAGTCTCCAACACAAATTTATAAAGGCACTTTCACACTGTTGTTACCAATTTTTTTTGTCCAAACTCTAAACGTATTTGTGCAGGTGAGACTGATTTTGGGATATTAAATACAGATCTATAGACTTTTATTTGGCTTCTATTCAACGTGTCTATTTCCAAACCACGCATAAATTCCATACCATAGGATAATGAAGGTAGTAGCTGGACCGCCATAACCTTAAGTAAGTATGTTAACAACTGACAATTACATTTTTGTTTTAATTTTTTTAATCCATATGTTAATGATTGTGCCTTAGTCTGAATAGACAATAAATGGGATTTACCGGTCATTTACTTATCAATAATGAACCCCAAAAATGTATAGGAGCGCACTTCCTCCAATTTATTTCCTTCCAACCACCATGGATGATTTTTTAACTTAAAATCAACCAACCAGATTCAATCAATAAGTGAGCATTAATTTGTTCAAAATCTAACTAACGAAGCAGTAACTATTACACACATTAGGTGTGAGAACTGCTGTTACGCATTAAATTCAGGGAAGACAAAATATTAGGTTTTAGCTGTTCTCGCGTATGCTTTCTAAGTAGTAGGGGCAGTAGTATCTAAAGGCACCATAGCAAGATGGAGTATACAAACAATTACATTTTGCTACAACTTAGCAAACAAAAAGTTAGATATTAAACCAATCCAACTGTAGATTTGCGGTCCACATGCTAGTGAGTCCTACAGACTCTACCCAGGTCGATGCCCAGAGGTAAAAAATAATAATAATAGGGATATTGGAAACGCTTTCAGACTCAACCGCTACAAGGGGGGAAATGAACAGCTTGTGAATCGAAAACCATTGTTACAGGTAAGATACTAGATGAGAACCTTTTAACCCAGTAGCATACTGTGTTTTCATGTTAGTGTAGTATTCAAAGCATAAACTGTAGTGTGCTGCCTAGGGCAATACCCATTGTTAAAGGCCCTGAACCTGATTTATAGGCCTGAGCCACAGGCGACAACCTATAACGAGTGTTAGGGCCTTTAACCACACTTGGCTTCCTCTCCTACTATTCACTGACTTTAAATGTGCTTTGGTCAATGTACAGCACTTCACTGACTCATGGCTAGGTGTGTGCTACAGAAATACCCCCCCACACACACATGCACACACACTGTTTATAGGAGAGTGGCATCGACTGCATAGTTGCCCCCAACTTTTTGCTGATGTTTTGACTGTTTTATGACACTAGCCAGGCTGTGGCCCTGCTATCCAGGACCCCAGCCTATCTTCTTCTTCTCTAAACTGATGTGAGTACCCTAGGTACCTTCCAATTGGATACTGAGGACACCCTGTCAGCCCCTTGTAGATGGTACCCTAAGTACCCAGGACATGGGTCCCCCAGAGGCCTACCAGGGCCTGCAGCATTTATTGTGCCACCCCTGGGACAGCCATACCAAATGACACCACCAGATCACTACTGTAGTCTGGGTAAGGTGGTGCTTGCACTCCTTACAGGGATATAGGCATCCTGTATCCCACTTAATACAACACATATATCCTCATAGGTCACCCCTAAAGCAGGCCTTGCTAATCCTACAAGGCAGGGTGCTGAGATATGTGTGAGAGGGACTCCTACCTGAGTAGGGCCCCTCTGCAACCTTCGTAAAACCATTGCTGGGTTGTTTGTAGTGTAGCCATACCATATACTCTTAACCGCATTATAAGTAAATCGCGATAGCGTGATAACTTGAGAATGGCTGCACAGAACCATATTGTGTTTGGTGTCAAACATGTAGGAATCATACCCCCAATCCAGCCATGGAACTGAGGGCATGATTCCCCCCTGCTAGAGGGGCGATATGGGAAAAGCGGCAGAATTTAGACACCAATTTAAAAGTGCACACGTAGTACAAAATGGATGCTACCCGCCACCCACACGACTCTGGCTGCCTGTTGCTGGGCAGAACTCCAGCCATGGCAGCTGGACAATAGGGATCTTGTTGCAGGGAGGTGCTCCCACCTCCCCAGACAGACTATGTGGATTGGAACTGGGTGGGTGCACCATAGGATGTCTTTCAGACATGTACGTAGGCTTCTTCAGTGCCTATTTCTGCATACACCGCCTCAAACCGGTTCAGGGGCATCCTGTCCCCTGCCCAGGCGGGAAACCATACAAAGGGGAGAGGGTGTAGCCACCCTTTCCCGCCTGACCTCTCATTGGTGGGCTCTGATCTGGACACTCCCCTAATCTTTGGATGAAGGTGAATACAGGGTCCCCAGAGCCTCAGATTATTCTTGAACTTCACAGACTTGAACTTCGACTTGCTGCCGCACAGCTGACTGAAGAAATCTCCCTTGGGGTAAAGGAGTAACCCCCCTGCTTGGCAGGCACCTGAAACACTGCAAGTGACCCGGTTGGAACCTCGCTGCTCCTACGGACATCGATGACTCTTTCTTACCTTGAGGTGGGTTTCCAAGCATCCCAGAGGCCAGTGAGTGTGCACAGCAAAGCTCAGCACCGTGGACCCCGTGTGTGCCGAGATCCCCAATACCCCAGGAACACCAGCCACCACTTGCACAGCACCCGATCCCGACAAGTGGGGAAGTTGTGCTTTGGCCCATTATTGAGCCAACCTCTCAGCATCATCTGTGCCGAAGATCGACGCCCTAGCCTGCTCCGGCGACCCCTGGGCGCATCTTTACGCACGCCAAATTGCTGCCTCCCGCGGTCCCTTGTCTCTCAACTGGTGGGCCCTAGCGGAGGTCAATCTTCGATTCCAAGAGTTCCCCTGGTTGCTCCAGGCCTGCTCTTCAGTCTCCTTGCTGGAGACCCCGCTCAGACCTCGTGGGTCTGCACCAGTAGCAGTTTTGTGTTTTCTGCGTGGGTTGTGGTTGCCAAGACTTAGTGGATCCAATCCGGACACTAACACCGCAGCGACCCTCATCTTTTGTGGGACAGTCGCCCTCCAGAAGCTGGCCTTCCTTGACGCCTCCTGGACCCCGTGGCTGATGATCCAAGCTACACCTGTTCTACCTGGAAGCACCCAACATTGAAGGGCTCCTTCTCTTGAGCCCCCCTGGTCACTGTGCCGTGACCCAGACTCTGTCCCCTCTGCTTTCAGGTCCTTCTCTTCAAGATCTACATTTTCATTCTTCACGACATCGACGACGCTTCTTGCTAGCAGCAGTTCTTCACGTTTTGCCATTGAAAATCAGCCCGCGACCCGACATCGAAAACGACCTATGCACCCGGCTTCCCTGGGGCAGGTAACAGTGGTACCTCGGTACTGTCGTGGGTGTGGGCCCTTCAAAAGCTTAACTCTAAAGTATTGAACTTGAACTCCTGCTAGAAGTGTTTTTACACTTGTAAAATTCAACCGCAACATTCTCCATAGGCTTTAATAGAGATCCCGACAGTAGCTTTAGCCACTGCACGCGTCTCCCGTGGGTCCCCTTCCTCACTACCTTGGGTGGTTTCACAAGGGGCCAGCGACCCTAAGTGCCCTAGGCATTGTCTGTAGAATTGTCGTGGTTCTTATACCACTTTTTTGATATATGGTTTGGTCCCCCCTGGGGCCCTATGATTCCAGTGCTATTTATTGTAACTATCAATGCTTGTTTGAATTGTATCTTCACCTCTAGCCTCATAAAGAGACTAGTGGGGTTATTCCTAGAATAAATACATATATTTTATATATATACCTGTGTGGACTACTCTTTCATTTGGTTATTCAAGAGGTTATCTATGGTAAAACAATAAGCTTAACACTCCTTCAAGACTTCGCCTGAAGGCTGCTCTCAACAGCTACCACTAGGATAGCTTTCTTTAAAGGTTGTGTTTAACCTATCACCATAAGAGTCGAATTGGACTGGTACAAGGTGTCCCCTATAACTAGAGGACAGCATATGCCAGGCCAACTTCTCACATTGGTGTGCAGCGGTTGGATTCAAGCTTGCCATTGTTTTACCAGATAAGAAATTGAATTTCTAAAGTGAAAGCCACTTGGTACTAAAGGTACATATACATTTAAGCTTAGAATACAATAAGTTCTACTGAACTTAGGAGTTGTGTGTAGAGGGCTTAGCACACCTTGACTACAACTCAAGAAAGGGTTCAGTAGGCCACACCTAGTGTAGGTAGATACACCAGTACCACTACACTATAAATGTCTTCAGGATCAGGAGCCCATAAGGCTCTGGAAGGACCCTCAAGGGTCCCAGTCAACAAGTATGACAACCTCTCTTTTGCAGAGCTTAGGGAGATGTGCACTACTAGGCAACTGAAGACAAACAAAGGTGCCAATACTCAACGTCTCAGGGAAATCCTGCTCATTGCAGACTTCAAGCAGACTCTAGTGTCTGAGGGGGTAGACAGGTTGGGTGGGCATCCTGCTGAAGAGGACACGCTAGTGGTAGACTCTGATGAGGATCAGGAAGAGGAAGTTGAACTTGACCTGGATGAATCAGACCACTCACAACATGGAGGTCATGGCCCAAGAGGCACTCCCTCCATCCCTTATGGGAGAGTGGTGGATCCAAACAGAAGTAACAGATCCCCCTCAGAGGGGTCTAACCATTCTGGGAGATCCAAAAGGACCTCTGCCTCTTCTCATAGAAGAGAATCCTCCAAGGAGAGGAAATGCAGACTGATCCAGTTTGAGCAAGCCAAGCTTCAGCTCAGGAGAGAACAGTTAGCATTAGACAGGGAGTCCCTGGAGCTTCAGAAAGCTTCAAGAAAATGTGGTCTAGAGACCCCTGGTGGCAGTAATAATGCCCCTAGAGTTGGAGAGAAAGCTCCTGACAATAGGAACCTGCATAAGATTGTGCCCCTCAGTCAGGGGATGACGTCCATAAATGGATCACTGCACTTGAGAGGGCCTGTAAAGTTCAGAGGGTCCTAGTAGAGCAGTGGGCAGCAATCTTATGGCTCTCCTTTGCAGAAAAAGGAAGAGACAAGCCCCTCTCTGTCAGAGAAGAGGATGCAGATGATTATTATATCTTGAGAGATGCTTTAATAGATGGGTTTGGCTTAACCACTGATCAATACAGGTTAAAGTTCAGAGATACCCAAAAAAACACAGAACCAAGATTGGGTAGACTTTGTAGATTGTGCTACTAAAGCTCTGGAAGGTTGGTTAACTGGCAGCAAAGTAAATGATTACCAAGGATTGTACAATCTCATTATGAGGGAGCAGATCCTTAACAATTGTCAGAATCAGCTCTTGCATCAGCACCTGGTGGACTCAGATCTGACCTCTCCCCAAGAATTGGGAAAGAAGGCAGACAAATGGGTCAGAACCAGGATCAAGCAAAAGGTCCAGCCCTTGGGGGGGTGCAACTAAAAAGGAAGATGCCAAAAACTCTGAGAAGGGTGGGGAAAAGGGAAAAGACCAGCAGTCTTCAACAGGCCCCCAAAAATCGGCATCTGATAATTCCCAATCCAACAAAGCTAAGCAGCCAAGGAAGCCATGGTGTAAAATCTGTAAACAGAAAACCCATTGGACTTCAGACTGCAACAAGGCCAAAGACTCCACAAGTACCACTACACCTGCCCCTAAGGCACCTGTTCCCCCTAGTCCAGCTATAGGTGGTGGTACACAGAACAAGGGGATAGTAGGGTTGACCCTGGGATCTGGAGAGGAATCTGGCCTAGTCAGAATGCCTACTCAGGCTGTATTAGTTTGTGATTGGGACCTGTCCCTATTTGTGAGTCCTAGTGGTCTAGGCAAATACAAGCAACAGCCTAGAATAAATAGGAAGGAGGGAGTCTCTAGCTTACAGGGACACAGGGGCTAGTGTCACCATGGTGACTAAGGACCTTGTGGACCCTAGCCAGATCATACTTGGAGAAACTTACCAGGTGACCAATGCAAGTAATGTCAGTACTAACCATGCTCTGGCAGTTGTTAACTTCTCTTGGGGAGGGGTAACTGGCCTAAAGAAGGTTGTGGTGAGTGCAGACCTACCAGTAGAATGTTTGCTAGGGAATGATTTGGAGACCTCAGCATGGGCTGAGGTGGAGCTAATTAACTATGCAGCAATGCTGGGTATCCCAGCAGAAGTGTTTGCCCTGACAAGGTCTAAAGCAAAGCTGATACAAACTGAACAGGCCTTGGATCCTGGAAAAATGGACCAAGGACCTTCCAAGAGGAGGAGTAGCAGGGGTAAGGCAGTGCCTTCCCCCCAGGATCAGTCTGAAGAGACTCTTTTAGCAAAAGAGGATCTGACACCTGAAGAAGGAACTGTCCCAGAGGAGCTTGAACCTGATCAGGTTGAGTTCTTGGGGACAGGGGGACCTTCTAGGACAGACTTGAGCCTGGAGCAGCAGAGCTGCCCCAGCAAGCTGCTGCTGAGGCTGCCGGGAATGCTAGTGGAAACCATAAAATATATTGGGATGATGGACTCCTGTACTCTGAGGGTCGAGACCCCAAGCCTGGTGCAGCCAGGAGGTTGGTCATACCTCAGAGGTTCAGGGGTTTCCTACTCACACTGGCCCATGATATTCCCATGGCAGGACACCTAGGCCAAAATAAGACTTGGGACAGAATTGTTCCTCACTTTCATTGGCCTCAAATGAGTGAGGACTGTAAGAGTTTCTGTAGCTCTTGCATTACCTGCCAGGCCAGTGGCAAGGCAGGTAAATCCACAAAGGCCCTCCTGATACCACTACCTGTGGTGGGGGTTGCCTTTGAACGGGTAGGGATTGAAATAGTTGGTCCCCTTGACCCACCAACAGCATCTGGGCACTGGTTTATTCTGGTGGTAGTGGATCATGCCACCAGGTACCCAGAAGCTATTCCCCTTAGGACCATCACAGCACCTGTGGTGGCAAAGGCCCTCCTGGGAATCTTTTCCAGTGTGGATTTCCCTAAGGAGGTCTTATCTGACCGAGGTACAAACTTTGAGTAGTTACCTCAAAGCAATGTGAAAGGAGTGTGGTGTCAACCACAGGTTCACCACCCCTTATCATCCTCAATGCAATGGGCTTGTTGAGAGATTCAACAAGACCCTCAAGGGTATGATCAAAGGGCTCCCAGAAAAGCTTGGGCGAAAATGGGATGTTCTTCTGCCCTGCCTTCTCTTTGCATACAGGGAGGTGCCACAGAAGGTGGTTGGTTACAGCCCTTTTGAACTTTTGTTTGGTCACCCTGTTAGAGGGCCACTCTGTCTAGTGAAGGAGGGATGGGAGTTACCTCTCAAACCCCCTAAACAGGATATTGTGGACTATGTACTTGGTCTCCGCTCCCGGATGGCTGAGTACATGAAGAAGGCGACCAAAAACCTTGAGGCAAGTCAGGAATTGCAAAAAGCCTGGAATGACCAAAAGGCTGTACTGGTGGTGTACCAGCCAGGACAGAAGGTATGGGTGTTGGAGCCAGTGGCCCCAGCAGCCCTCCAAGACAAATGGAGTGGACCCCATACCATTTTGGAAAAGAAGGGAGAGGTCACCTACTTGGTGGACCTTGGCACTCCCAGAAGTCCCCACAGGGTACTTCATGTAAACAGACTGAAACCATATGTGGACAGGGCTGACATGGTCTTGCTCATGGCAACAGATGAGGGACTGGAGGAGGAGGAGAGTGGCCCTCTCCCAGACCTGCTCTCTCACAACCCTGATGATGGGTCAGTAGATGGTGTAGCCTTGGCAGGCAGCCTCACTGCCCAGCAACAGTCTGACTGCAGACAAGTTCTACAGTCATTCAGGCATATGTTTTCACTGACTCCAAGTCAGACCACCTGGTGCACTCATGAAGTGGGCACTGGTGACAGTCTGCCTGTGAAGAATAAGATCTACAGGCAACCTGACCATGTCAGGGACTGCATAAGGACAGAAGTCCAAAAGATGTTGGAATTGGGAAGTCATTGAGCCCTCAGATAGCCCTTGGGCTATCCCAGTAGTCCTTGTGCCAAAACCTCACACCCAAGACGGTAAGAGAGAGATGAGGTTCTGTGTAGACTACAGAGGACTCAATGCAGTCACTAGGACTGATGCACATCCCATTCCCAGAGCAGATGAGCTTATAGATAAATTGGCCTCAGCCAAATATCTGAGCACATTTGATCTGACAGCTGGCTACTGGCAGATAAGGTTAGCTGAATCTGCAAAAGCCAAAACTGCATTTTCTACCCCTGGTGGGCATTATCAATTTATTGTGATGCCCTTTGGTTTGAAGAATGCACCTGCCACTTTTCAAAGGTTGGTGAACCAAGTCCTCTCAGGCCTGGATGACTTTAGTGCAGCATATCTTGATGACATTGCTGTCTTCAGCTCCACCTGGGAAGATCACCTGATCCACCTGAGGAAAGTTTTGGAAGCCCTGCAAAAAGCAGTACTCACTATCAAGGCTACTAAGTGCCAGATAGGGCAGAGTCAGGTTGTGTACCTGGGCCACCTTGTAGGTGGAGGCCAGGTTCAACCACTACAGAGCAAAATCCAGACCATCATGGACTGGGTTGCTCCAACCACCCAGACTCCGTTCCGAGCTTTCTTAGGCCTGACTGGTTATTACAGAAGATTTGTCAAGGGATATGGATCCATTGTGACCCCCTTAAATGACTTAACCTCTAAGAGGATGCCCAAGAAAGTTCAGTGGACTGTCAGCTGTCAGAAAGATTTTGATGACCTAAAACAGGCAATGTGCTCTGCTCCAGTGCTCCAAAGCCCCAACTACTCCAAAGAATTCATAGTTCAAACTGATGCTTCTGAGGTGGGGGTAGGTGCTGTGTTATCACAACTGAATAAAGAGGGCCAGGATCAACCAGTAGCTTTTATTAGCAGAAGGTTGACCCCCAGAGAGAAACGTTGGTCAGCTATAGAGAGGGAGGCCTTTGCTGTGGTCTGGGCCTTGAAGAAGCTGAGGCCATACTTGTTTGGCACTCACTTCATTGTTCAAACCGACCATAAGCCCCTTCTATGGCTAAAACAGATGAAGGGTGAAAACCCCAAACTACTCAGGTGGTCCATTTCCCTACAGGGGATGGACTATACAGTGGAACATAGACCTGGGAGCAACCATGCCAATGCAGATGGCCTCTCCAGATATTTCCACTTAGAACATGAAGACTCAACTGGTCAAGGTTAGTTTAATGTCCCTGCGTTTGGGGGGGTTATGTAGGAGAGTGGCATCGACTGCATAGTTGCCCCCAACTTTTGCTGATGTTTTGACTGTTTTGTGACACTAGCCAGGCTGTGGCCCTGCTATCCAGGACCCCAGCCTATCTGCTTCTTCTCTAAACTGATGTGAGTACCCTAGGTACCTTCCAATTGGATACTGAGGACACCCTGTCAGCCCCTTGTAGATGGTACCCTAGGTACCCAGGGCATGGGTCCCTCAGAGGCCTACCAGGGGCTGCAGCACTTATTGTGCCACCCTGGGACAGCCATACCAAATTACACCACCAGACCACTACAGTAGTCTGGGTAAGGTGGTGCTTGCACTCCTTACAGGGATATAGGTACCCTGTATCCCACTTAATACAACACATATCTCTTCATAGGTCACCCCTAAAGCAGGCCTTGCTAATCCTACAAGGCAGGGTGCTGAGATATGTGCGAGGGGGGACCCCTACCTGAGTAGGGCCCCTCTGCAACCTTCATAAAACCATTGCTGGGTTGTTTGTAGTGTAGCCATACCATATACTCTTAACCGCATTATAAGAAAATCGCGATAGCGTGATAACTTGGGAATGGCTACACAGAACCATATTGTGTTTGGTGTCAAACATGTAGTAATCATACCCCCACTCCAGCCATGGGACTGAGGGCATGATTCCCCCCTGCTAGAGGGGCGATATGGGAAAAGCGGCAGAATTTAGACACCAATTTAAAAGTGCACATGTAGTACAAAATGGATGCTACCCGCCACCCACACGACTCTGGCTGCCTGTTGCTGGGCAGAACTCTAGCCACGGCAGCTGGACAATAGGGATCTTATTGCAGGGAGGTGCTCCCACCTCCCCAGACAGGCTATGTGGATTGGAACTGGGTGGGTGCACCATAGGATGTCTTTCAGACGTGCACGTAGGCTTCTCCAGTGCCTACTTCTGCATACACCGCCTCAAACCGGTTCAGGGGCATCCTGTCCCCTGCCCAGGCGGGAAACCACACAAAGGGAGAGGATGTAGCCACCCTTTCCCGCCTGACCTCTCATTGGTGGGCTCTGATCTGGACACTCCCCTAATCTTTGGATAAAGGTGAATACAGGGTCCCCAGAGCCTCAGATTATTCTTGAACTTCACAGACTTGAACTTCGACTTGCTGCCACACAGCTGACTGAAGAAATCTCCCTTGGGGTAAAGGAGTTACCCCCCTGCTCGGCAGGCACCTGAAACACTGCAAGTGACCCGGTTGGAATCTCGCTGCTCCTACGGACATTGATGACTCTTTCCTACCTTGAGGTGGGTTTCCAAGCATCCCAGAGGCTAGTGAGTGTGCACAGCAAAGCGCAGCACCGTGGACCCCGTGGGTGCCGAGATCCCCAATACCCCAGGAACACCAGCCACCTCTTGCACAGCACCCAACCCCGTCGAGTTTGGAAGTTGTGCTTTGGCTCATTATTGAGTCAACCTCTCAGCATCATCTGTGCCAAAGATCGACGCCCTAGCCTGCTCCGGCGACCCGTTGGCGCATCTTTACGCACGCCAAATTGCTGCCTCCCGCGGTCCCTTGTCTCTCGACTTGTGGGCCCTAGCGGAGGTCAATCTTCGATTCCAAGAGTTTCCCTGGTTGCTCCAGGCCTGCTCTTCAGTCTCCTCGAATAAAAACGACTATTTTGACAACGCAGCTATCTTACGAACAAAGCTATGTAATAGAGGGTACCCAAAGAAATTGGTTAGGAATGCACTCAAACGAGCATGGTTTAACACCTCGGGAAACTTTGTTAACACCAAGGAGCAAGGAAAAGAATGATCAGCTTACCTGTGTAACCTACAACCCTAAAGCCAACAAAGTAAGGCAGATCATCCAAAGAAACTGGCGGCTGGTCGACCACTTGGGGTTGGCCACACCGCTTTTTTCCTTTCAAAAAGGGAAAAATTTGAGAGAACATCTGGTTAGGGCCTCTAGACCATCAGCACCTAAAAATGATGTAAGAACCATGATAGGACTACCACCAGTACAGGGACATTTTAGATGTCAGAATTGTGTGGTATGTCCTCAAACAAGTGATTCCAAGTTCACAACAATTGGCAACCAAAAACATGTTCAATTTGGTTTTTCGAATTGTAATTCGAAAAATGTAATTTATTCTATCGAATGTCCATGTAAAAAAACATATATTGGCCAAACAACCCAAGCTGTGAAACTTCGTATTCAGCAGCATAAATCACGGATTCGGTGCAAAAATCTGGGTGCTCCGTTGGTCCAACACTTTGTCGAAATTGGCCATAATGAGGACGAATTGAGGTGGACTGTCTTGACAGTTATGCGCCCGATGAATAAAGCTATCTTGCAAAGTACCTTGAATCGACAGGAGGCGAGGTTGATTGAAAAATATCGGACAGCAATAGACTGACTAAACGATAAGGATGAAATTTGGGCATTGATACAATAAGAGTTACAGTTTTAGATTAAGACCCTGAACGCAGGATCAAACAGATGCATTTGATTTTGTCAGAAGAGTGCTCTACATGTATAGTCACTGTGTATGTATATATGTGTATAACAATATGTAGTTTTAGAGTGTGAGCCTTGATGTTTACAGGTTACTTTACTCTGTTTACTTGCACACTAAAAACTTCGGGTGTCATTATTCTTTCTGATTCACTCTGGTTTCAATGTGCGTTTCTCTCTATATCACTCACTATTAGAATTAGTGGTGAACAACATTGCCTTTTTGTTATTTTTCAATAATAATATTTGTTTAGTATTATTGTCCATTATATTGAGTTTTGTAGACATCTATAGTGTTGTTTATGATAGCGGTCCGAAACTTGGAAATAAAAGAGCAGCTGCTAAACATATTTTCTGTCCTAATGCTCCATTTAAATATGGCCGATTTGAAGCTCCGCTTTACTCGAAGGTTTGTAGTCCTTTGTTACTGTCTACATCAGGAAATAAGGCTTTGACAATCCTTCCCCGTAATTTCACTCGTGCTGCGTGTAAGCGAACACGGATGGATGAGAGATACATTCCTAGGAGTTGGTAGAGAATTTAGGTAAGCTAATTCGCGTCAGAGACGCGTTTTTGGAATACTTTTTAAGCAAGCAGTCCCCTTCGACTTACACTGTGCCCTCGTTTGTTTGTTTTGTTTGAAACAGGCAGTGTTCACGCCGGACGGCTCCATTTGAGAATACGAAACTCTGGCAGGGGGCCTCTTCTCTTATTGAATAAGGTAATGAGAACGCAGCTGGAGCCCTTTCTGTTAGCTAATGGAGGGAGAGAATGTATTGAACTAATGGTCTTTCCTTTCCATAGAATTGCTACTAGAGGGGTTGGATTTTCAGCACCCCACCCTTGTCCAGTACATTCGTTTTGCGGAGCGGATTGTTCAGCTATAGGTCAGTCCAATAGACCGTTTATTTTCTAAGAGAGGTTCTCTCCTCACTTCCCCTTTTTAACTATGTCTAGAGTATTTGTTTCTACATTACACATACGTAAGACCGATTGGTGGAGGTGTCTGAATCGCCACTTTCAGTGCTATTGATATAGAGAACAGCTTTGAGATCTTCACGCACATAAATATATGTAATAAGCTTTAGGCATTAATGATTGTTATTTAGTTTCTTTTGTCACGTAATTCGGGTAATTCGGTGTTAATGTATGGATCTCCCCCAAAATGTAAGTATGTTTCCCAGTGTTTTGTAGGATCCTTCTTACAGTAGTGTTTTTGAATAGTTTCTTTTTTTTCATTTTTTTGGTTTGAAGTGTGGCTATTTTCTTTTATTTTTCCATTGTTTATACATGTATTAGTATATTTAATTCAAAAGTATATATATATTCACTGAAAAAACCATAGGTTTCAGGGGCGTTATAGTTAGCTGGACGTTAGCTGGACTTTTCACTCATACAAAACCATTGAAATTCCCCCGTTATAGTTAGTTCAGCTAACTATAACTCGCGCGCCTGCAGTGCACTGCTGATGACGTCACATATTACATCACTCATGACATGGTCAGTGACATCACTCATGACATCACTGATGACATCTCAAATGACATCACTGATGACATCATCCATTGAATGTGTGTTTTTCTGAAAATTAAATATGTTTTATATATGTATATCTCAAGGTCGATGGAAGAATAAATGGGTATATTAGTGTCTAAATGGATGATTTATTTTTGCAAAATTGATTGTATAACTGACTGATTAAGTGTATCTTAGTGAATACATGGCTTAGTGTGTAATGTTTAAATATGTAAATATCTGTATCAGTCTCTCACTTTGTGTATAAGTGGCTGCATGGGTTGGTGAGTAGCTACACAAGTGTCTATATAGGTTATTAGTTGGTTTTTTGAGTAGCAGTATGAGTGCCGGAGTGTCTGTATGGTTCGGTGGGGGTATTACGTAGTGCATAGGTGCATGAATGAGTGACTCACTGTTTGTATGTGTTGAAGACAGCATGTGTGCAGGACTGTATGTGTGGATGAGTGTGTGCATGGGTGTGTTAGTGAGTGAATGACTCTCAATAGTGTCTTTATGAGTAACTACATATGTTTTAAACTAGTATATGTGACTATTGGTGTATATAAGTGAGTATATGTGAGAGTGAGAGATTGGAAGAGTTCCTGTATGAATAAGTATGTGTTTCTATAAGTGATTGTTTAAAAGACTAAGTATGTGTAAGTTTCTGTAGAAGTAAGTGTGGTGGTGTGTGTATAACTGTATATGCAATTAAATGGATGTTATTCTTTATTAGCATGAGTGACTGTGTGTGAGTAACTCAATGGATGAGTGGCGTTGTGTGGCGTTGTGTAACAGGATGTATAGGTGTATGAGTACATATGATGAGTGAGTACATGTATGAGTGACTGTATAGGACTGTTGGTGAATGAGTGGATGTGTATGTGGATCTTAGAATTCCTGAATAGGTTGTTGTAACTGGTATTGGTATGTCCATTGTTTTGAAAATTTTAGCTTCTATTTTTGAATGTGTGTATCAAAGGTTATATTAGGGTGAGAGGAGGTCTGCCACTCTATCACAAGGATGATGTCATCAGTGATGTCATTTGAGATGTCATCAGTGATGTCATGAGTGATGTAATATGTGACGTCATCAGCAGTGCATTGCGGGCGCGCAAGTTATAGTTAGCTGAACTAACTATAACGGGGGAATTTCAATGGTTTTGTACGAGTGAAAAGTCCAGCTAACTATAACGCATTTTTCAGTGAATTTCTAAGGTTTTTTAAATGCTAATTCTTAACTATAACGTGCCTGAAACCTATGGCTTTTTCAGTGAATTTCAAACGCACAGAAAGAAAAAAAGGAAATGCAAAAAGAAGCAATAGAAGTCCTCAAAGACGAAGAAAAAAGCAGGAAGAAGGATAACGTGCAGAAAGAACAAACAGAAGAGCAGAAAGAAGCCTTGTTGCAAAATTATCCTGTACCCTCAACTTTTTCAGACGGATACTGGTGGTAACTGAGTCTGACTAACCAGTCCTAGAGCCAGTGCTATGTTAAAAGACACTCAGAATACAGTGAAAACACCTACATACACTAGGGAACACTATGCGTTGGGGTCCCCCTGTGATTAGCATGACCTCCTCTGTAAGCCCCTAGTATATAATAGGGCAGGGGGATTAAAACTACCTCTTAAAACGCACCACAGAGCGTGTTTGCACACGTCACCTCAGGCCCCGTCCCCTCCCTTCCCCACTGTGTAAACACGCCCTGTGGCCGTTTTAAGTTGGGAGATTAAGTCCCCTTGAATCTGAGTGTCCCTAGGGGCAAAATAGCTCACTAGGTACGTCCAGTAAGCGCCATTGCAGAGAGGTGTAAAAAGGGGCACGGCCTGCACCACCTCTCTGCAACACAGCGCAGTGGCGCTTACTGGAAGCCCCTGGTGGGCTAGTTGGCCCCCAGTGTCCCTCAGGATTGAAAGGGAATTATTTCCCCAACTTAAAACGCGCCACAGGGCGTGTTTGCACACGTCACCTCAGGCCCCGTCCCCTCCCTTCACCACTGTGTAAACACGCCCTGTGGCCGTTCTAAGTTGGGAGATTAAGTTCCTTTGAATCCTGAGGGTCCCTAGGGTCCAACTAGCCCACTAGGTACCTCCAGTAAGCTCCACAGAGCTGCGTTGCAGAGAGGTGTAAAAAGTGGCATGGCCTGGACCACCTCTCTGCAACGCAGCTCAGTGGTGATTACTGGAAGCACCTGGTGGGCTAGTTAGCCCCCAGGGGCCCTCAGGATTGAAGGGGAAATATTTGCCCAACTTAAATCGCGCCATAGGGCGTGTTTGTACACGTCACCTCAGGCCCCGTCCCTTCCCTTCCCCACTGTGTAAACATGCCCTGTGGCTGTTTTAAGTTGGGAGATTAAGTCCCCTTGAATCCTGAGGGTCCCTAGGGGCAAAATAGCCCACTAGGTACGCCCAGTAAGCGCCACTGCAGAGAGGTGTAAAAAAGGGCACGGCCTGCACCACCTCTCGGCAACGCAGAGCAGTGGTGCTTACTGGAAGCACCTGGTGGGCTAGTTGGCCCCCAGTGTCCCTCAGGATTGAAAGGGAATTATTTCCCCAACTTAAAACGCGCCACAGGGCATGTTTGCACACGTCACCTCATTCCCCATCCCCTCCCTTCACCACTGTGTAAACGCGCCCTGTGGCCGTTCTAAGTTGAGAGATTAAGTCCCCTTAAATCCTAAGGGTCCCTAGGGTCAAACTAGCCCACTAGGTACCTCCAGTAAGCGCCACAGAGCTGCGTTGCAGAGAGGTGTAAAAAGAGGCGTGGCCTCAGAACACCTGTCTGCAACGCAGCTCCCTGGCGCATACTGGAGATACCTGTTGGGCTAGTTGGCCCTCAGGGACCCTCAGTATTGAAGGGGAATTAATTCCCCAGCTTACAACTGGCCAGGGGGCGCGTTTGCAGAGTGCTGCAAGGAGGGGGCGTGGCCTCCGGCGCTATGGCGTTCTTTAATTTATTTTATTTTTTTAAGAAGGAGGGATGTGTGGCCCCCCTTCTTTGTCTAATTTATTGGCCCTGGGGACCCCATCCCCCAGGGCCTGCCCCCTAATTTTCTTTTTTTGAAAACAAAAAATTTGGAAGGGGGCCCTGTGGCCCCCCTCCCAAGGCCTTTATCGGCCCCAGGGACCCCAACCCCCGGGGCATGGCCATTTAAAAAAATATATATATATTTAGGAGGGGGGCTGCATTATGGCCCTGGGGACCCCATCCCCCGTGGCCTGCCTTTGTTTTTTATTATTTTTTTAAAATATATTTATAGAAACACCTAGGACATGCTGGACAAACCGTATGTACCTATCACCATGACGATTTGCGTGATATTCATTAAAAGGCGACTATGCATACAATGAATCCACGTGGAATGTATTTACACCGCTAGTGAAGCTCTGACGTGTCTGACGCCCTACCGTGCCTAATCCCGGCGCCCCCGCCGGTGGGTACTCTCCAAGTAGACACCCTTGTCGTTTATTTATACAAACATGGGTAGCTATTGACTGGCACATTTAATACACATGCACACCAAGCCATTCAAAGGGGATTCGCCAAAAATTAGACCAAAACTATGCAAGAAACCCCCCTCACGGTTAATAAAACACACATCCACCGCCGGATGTGTAATACTTTTTATGTTACTCTCTGGAAAGGAGACAAACCTCACTTGAGAGTCACAGCGTGCTCCTGGATGAGCCCAATGCTGTGTTACACCCACCAGTGCCCGCCAAGTGCCACACACCTTTGTGTTGTATTCCACCAGCTAGTGCGTGTGAGAAGTTGGCCTGGCATATGCTGTCCTCTAGTTATAGGGGACACCTTGTACCAGTCCAATTCGACTCTTATGGTGATAGGTTAAAGACAACCCTTAAAGAAAGCTATCCTAGTGGTAGCTGTGGAGAGCAGCCTTCAGGCTAAGTCTTGAAGGAGTGTTAAGCTTATTGTTTTACCATAGATAACCTCTTGAATAACCAAATGAAAGAGTAGCCCACACAGGTATATATATAAAATATATGTATTTATTCTAGGAATAACCCCACTAGTCTCTTTTTGAGGCTAGAGGTGAAGATACAATTCAAACAAGCATTGATAGTTACAATAAATAGCACTGGAATCACAGGGCCCCAGAGGGGGACCAAACCATATATCAAAAAAGTGTTATAAGAACCACGACAATTCTACAGACAATGCCTAGGGCATTTAGGGTCGTGGCCCCTTGTGAAACCACCCAAGGTAGTGAGGGAGGGGACCCACGGGAGACGCGTGCAGTGACTAAAGTTACTGTCGGGATCTCTATTACAGCCTATGGAGAATGTCGCGGTTGAATTTTACAAGTGTAAAAACACTTCTAGCAGGAGTTCAAGTTCAACACTTTAGAGTTAAGATTTTGAAGGGCCCACACCCACGAGAGTACCGAGGTACCACTGTTACCTGCCCCAGGGAAGCCGGGTGCATAGGTCGTTTTCGATGTCGGGTCGCGGGCTGATTTTCAATGGCAAAACGTGAAGAACTGCTGCTAGCCAAAAGCGTTGTCGTGAAGAATGAAAATGTAGATCTTGTAGAGAAGGACTTGTAAGCAGAGGGGACAGAGTCTGGGTCACGGCACAGTGACCAGGGGGCTCAAGAGAAGGAGCCCTTCAATGTCGGGTGCTTCCAGGTGGAAGAGGTGTAGCTTGGATCATCAGCCACGGGGTCCAGGAGGTGTCAAGGAAGGCCAGCTTCTGGAGGGCGACTGTCCCACAAAGGATGAGGGTCGCTGCGGTGTTGGTGTCCGGATTGGATCCACTAAGCCTTGGCAACAGCAACCCACGCAAGAAACACAAAACTGCTACTGGTGCAGACCCACGAGGTCTGAGCGAGGTCTCCAGCGAGGAGACTGAAGAGCAGGCCTGGAGCAACCAGGGGAACTCTTGGAATCGAAGATTGACCTCTGCTAGGGCCCACAAGTCGAGATACAAGGGACCGCGGGATGCAGCAATTTGGCGTGCGTAAAGATGCGCCCACGGGTCGCCGGAGCAGGCTAGGGCGTCGATCTTTGGCACAGATGATGCTGAGAGGTTGGCTCAAAAATGGGCCAAAGCACAACTTCCCCACTCGTCGGGGTCGGGTGCTGTGCAAGAGGTGGCCGGTGTCCTGGGGTATTGGGGATCTCGGCACCCACGGGGTCCACGGTACAGAGCTTTGCTGTGCACACTCACTGGCCTCTGCGATGCTTGGAAACCCACCTCAAGGTAGGAAAGTCGTCGATGTCCGTAGGAGCAGCGAGGTTCTAACCGGGTCACTTGCAGTGTTTCAGGTGCCTGCCAAGCAGGGGGGTAACTCCTTTACCCCAAGGAAGATTTCTTCAGGTAGCTGTGCGGCAGCAAGTCGAAGGTCAAGACTGTGAAGTTCAAGAATAATCTGAGGCTCTGGGGACCCAGTATTCACCTCTATCCAAAGATTAGGGGAGTGTCCAGATCAGAGCCCACCAATAAATTGATAATGCCCACCAGGGGTAGAAAATGCTGTTTTGGCTTTTGCAGATTCAGCTAACCTTATCTGCCAGTAGCCTGCTGTCAGATCAAATGTGCTCAGATACTTGGCTGAGGCCAATTTATCTATGAGCTCATCTGCTCTGGGAATGGGATGTGCATCAGTCTTAGTGACTGCATTGAGTCCTCTGTAGTCAACACAGAACCTCATCTCTCTCTTACCGTCTTGGGTGTGAGGTTTTGGCACAAGGACTACTGGGCTAGCCCAGGGGCTATCTGAGGGCTCAATGACTCCCAATTCCAACATCTTTTGGACTTCGGTCCTTATGCAGTCCCTGACATGGTCAGGTTGCCTGTAGATCTTATTCTTCACAGGCAGACTGTCCCCAGTGCCCACTTCATGAGTGCACCAGGTGGTCTGACTTGGAGTCAGTGAAAACGTATGCCTGAATGACTGTAGAACTTGTCTGCAGTCAGACTGTTGCTGAGCAGTGAGGCTGCCTGCCAAGGCTACTCCATCTACTGACCTATCATCGGGGTTGTGAGAGAGCAAGTCTGGGAGAGTGTCACTCTCCTCCTCCTGTCCCTCATCTGTAGCCATGAGCAAGCCCATGTCAGCCCTGTCCACATATGGCTTCAATCTGTTTACATGAAGTACCCTGTGGGGACTTCTGGGAGTGCCCAGGTCCACCAAGTAGGGGACCTCTCCCTTCTTTTCCAAAATGGTATGGGGTCCACTCCATTTGTCCTGGTGGGCTGCTGGGGCCACTGGCTCCAACACCCATACCTTCTGTCCTGGCTGGTACACCACCAGTACAGCCTTTTGGTCATGCCAGGCTTTTTGCAATTCCTGACTTGCCTCAAGGTTTTTGGTCGCCTTCTTCATGTACTCAGCCATCCGGGAGCAGAGACCAAGTACATAGTCCACAATATCCTGTTTAGGGGGTTTGAGAGGTAACTCCCATCCCTCCTTCACTAGACAGAGTGGCCCTCTAACAGGGTGACCAAACAAAAGTTCAAAAGGGCTGTAACCAACCCCCTTCTGTGGCACCTCCCTGTATGCAAAGAGAAGGCAGGGCAGAAGAACATCCCATTTTCGCCTAAGCTTTTCTGGGAGCCCTTTGATCATACCCTTGAGGGTCTTGCTGAATCTCTCAACAAGCCCATTGCATTGAGGATGATAGGGGGTGGTGAACCTGTAGTTGACACCACACTCCTTCCACATTGCTTTGAGGTAACTACTTATAAAGTTTGTACCTCGGTCAGATAAGACCTCCTTAGGGAAACCCACCCTGGAAAAGATTCCCAGGAGGGCCCTTGCCACCACATGTGCTGTGATGGTCCTAAGGGGAATAGCTTCTGGGTATCTGGTGGCATGATCCACTACCACCAGAATAAACCTGTGCCCAGATGCTGTTGGTGGGTCAAGGGGACCAACTATGTCAATCCCTACCCATTCGAAGGGAACCCCCACCACAGGTAGTTGTATCAGGGGGGCCTTTGTGGATTTACCTACCTTGCCACTGGCCTGGCAGGTAATGCAAGAGCTACAGAAACTCTTACAGTCCTCACTCATTTGAGGCCAATGAAAGTGAGTGACAATTCTGTCCCAAGTCTTGTTTTGGCCTAGGTGTCCTGCCAAGGGAATATCATGGGCCAGTGTGAGTAGGAAACCCCTGAACTTCTGAGGTATGACCAACCTCCTGGCTGCACCAGGCTTGGGGTCTCGACCTTCAGAGTGCAGAAGTCCATCATCCCAATATATCTTATGGGTCCCACTGGCATTCCCGGCAGCCTCAGCAGCAGCTTGCAGTCTGAGGGGTTCAAGAGTGGGGCAGCTCTGCTGCTCCAGGCTCAAGTCTGCCCTAGAAGGTCCCCCTGTCCCCAAGAACTCAACCTGATCAGGTTCAAGCTCATCTGGGACAGTTCCTTCTACAGGTGTCAGGTCCTCTTCTGCTAAAAGAGTCTCTTCAGACTGATCCTGGGGGGAAGGCACTGCCTTACCCCTGCTATTCCTCCTCTTGGAAGGTCCTTGCTCCATTTTTCCAGGATCCAAGGCCTGTTCAGTTCCTGTCAGCTTTGCTTTAGACCTTGTCAGGGCAAACACTTCTGCTGGGATACCCAGCATCGCTGCATGGATAGTTAGCTCCACCTCAGCCCATGCTGAGGTCTCCAAATCATTCCCTAGCAAACATTCTACTGGTAGGTCTGCACTCACCACAACCTTCTTTAGGCCAGTTACCCCTCCCCAAGAGAAGTTAACAACTGCCAGAGCATGGTTAGTACTGACATTGCTTGCATTGGTCACCTGATAAGTTTCTCCAAATATGATCTGGCTAGGGTCCACAAGGTCCTTAGTCACCATGGTGACACTGGCCCCTGGGTCCCTGTAAGCTAGAAACTCCCTCCCATTTATTCTAGGCTGTTGCTTGTATTTGCCCAGACCACTGGGACTCACAAATAGGGACAGGTCCCCATCACAAACGAATACAGCCTGAGTAGGCATTCTGACTAGACCAGATTCCTCTCCAGATCCCAGGGTCAACCCTACTATCCCTTTGTTCTGTGTACCACCACCTATAGCTGAACTAGGGGGAACAGATGCCTTAGGGGCAGGTGTAGTGGTACTTGTGGAGTCTTTGGCCTTGTTACAATCTGAAGTCCAATGGGTTTTCTGTTTACAGACTTTACACCATGGCTTCCTTGGTTGTTTAGCTTTAGTAGCTTGGGAATTATCAGATGCTGATTTTTGGGGGCCTGTTGAAGACTGCTGGTCTTTTCCCTTTTCCCCACCCTTCTCAGAGTTTTTGGCATCTTCTTTTTTAGTTGCACCCCCCAAGGGCTGGACCTTCTACTTGATCCTGGTTCTGACCCATTTGTCTGCCTTCTTTCCTAATTCTTGGGGAGAGGTCAGATCTGAGTCCACCAGGTGCTGATGTAAGAGCTGATTCTGACAATTGTTAAGGATCTGCTCCCTCATAATGAGATTGTATAATCCTTGGTAATCATTTACTTTACTGCCAGTTAACCGACCTTCCAGTGCCTTGGTAGCACAATCTACAAAGTCTACCCAATATTGATTCTGTGCTTTTTGGGTATCTCTGAACTTTAATCTATATTGATCAGTGGTTAGGGCAAACCCATCTATCAAAGCATCTCTCAAGATATAATAATCATCTGCATCCTCTTCTCTGACAGAGAGGAGCTTGTCTCTTCCTTTGTCTGCAAAGGAGAGCCATAAGATTGCTGCCCACTGCTCTACTGGGACCCTCGGAACTTTACAAGCCCTCTCAAGTGCAGTGATCCATTTATGGATATCATCCTCTGACTGATAGGGGGGCACAATCCTATACAGGTTCCTATTGTCAGGAGCTTTCTCTCTAACTCTAGGGGTATTATTACTGCCACCAGGGGTATCTAGACCCCATTTTCTTGAAGCTTTCTGAAGCTCCAGGGACTCCCTGTCTAATGCTAACTGTTCTCTCCTGAGCTGAAGTCTAGCCTGCTCAAACTGGATCAGTCTGCATTTCCTCTCCTTGGAGGATTCTCTTCTGAGAAGAGGCAGAGGTCCTTTTGGATCTCTCAGAATGGTTAGACCCCTCTGAGGGGGATCTGTTCCTTCTGTTTGGATCCACCACTCTCCCATTAGGGGTTGAGTGTGTGCCTCTTGGGCCATCACCTCCATGTTGTTTATGGTCTGAATCATCCAGGTCAAGTTCAACTTCTTCTTCCTGGTCCTCATCAGAGTCCACCACTTGGGTGTCCTCTTCAGCAGGATGCCCACCCAACCTGTCTACCCCTTCAGACACTAGAGTCTGCTTGAAGTCTGCTATGAGCAGGATTTCCCTGAGACGTTGAGTGTTGGCACCTTTGTTTGTCTTCAGTTGCCTAGCAGTGCACATCTCCCTAAGCTCTGCAAAAGAGAGGTGGTCATACTTGTCGACTGGGACCCTTGAGGATCCTTCCAGGGCCTTATGGGCTCCTGAACCTGAAGACATTTCTAGTGTAGTGGTACTGATGTATCTACCCACACTAGGTGTGGCCTACTGAACCCTTTCTTGAGTTGTAGTCAAGGTGTGCTAAGCCCTCTACACACAACTCCTAAGTTCAGTAGATCTTATTGTATTCTAAGCTTAAATTTATATGTACCTTTAGTACCAAGTGGCTTTCACTTTAGAAATTCAATTTGTTATCTAGTAAAACGATGGCAAGCTTGAATCCAACCACTGCACACCAATGTTAGAAGTTGGCCTGGCATATGCTGTCCTCTAGTTATAGGGGACAACTTGTACCAGTCCAATTCGACTCTTATGGTGATAGGTTAAAGACAACCCTTAAAGAAAGCTATCCTAGTGGTAGTTGTGGAGAGCAGCCTTCAGGCTAAGTCTTGAAGGAGTGTTAAGCTTATTGTTTTACCATAGATAACCTCTTGAATAACCAAATGAAAGAGTAGTCCACACAGGTATATATATAAAATATATGTATTTATTCTAGGAATAACCCCACTAGTCTCTTTATGAGGCTAGAGGTGAAGATACAATTCAAACAAGCATTGATAGTTACAATAAATAGCACTGGAATCAAAGGGCCCCAGGGGGGGACCAAACCATATATCAAAAAAGTAGTATAAGAACCACGACAATTCTACAGACAATGCCTAGGGCATTTAGGGCCGCTGGCCCCTTGTGAAACCACCCAAGGTAGTGAGGGAGGGGACCCACGGGAGACGCGTGCAGTGACTAAAGTTACTGTCGGGATCTCTATTACAGCCTATGGAGAATGTCGCGGTTGAATTTTACAAGTTTAAAAACACTTCTAGCAGGAGTTCAAGTTCAACACTTTAGAGTTAAGATTTTGAAGGGCCCACACCCACGAGAGTACCAAGGTACCACTGTTACCTGCCCCAGGGAAGCCGGGTGCATAGGTCGTTTTCGATGTCGGGTCGCGGGCTGATTTTCAATGGCAAAACGTGAAGAACTGCTGCTAGCCAAAAGCGTTGTCGTTGTCGTGAAGAATGAAAATGTAGATCTTGTAGAGTCTGGGTCACGGCACAGTGACCAGGGGGCTCAAGAGAAGGAGCCCTTCAATGTCGGGTGCTTCCAGGTAGAACAGGTGTAGCTTGGATCGTCAGCCACGGGGTCCAGGAGGTGTCAATGAAGGCCAGCTTCTGGAAGGCTACTGTCCCACAAAAGGTGAGGGTCGCTGCGGTGTTAGTGTCCGGATTGGATCCACTAAGCCTTGGCAACCGCAACCCACGCAAGAAACACAAAACTGCTACTGGTGCAGACCGACGAGGTCTGAGCAAGGTCTCCAGCAAGGAGACTGAAGAGCAGGCCTGGAGCAACCAGGGGAACTCTTGGAATCGAAGATTGACCTCCGCTAGGGCCCACAAGTCGAGCGACAAGGGACCGCGGTAGGTAGCAATTTGGCGTGCGTAATGATGCACCCACGGGTCGCTGGAGCGGGCTAGGGCATCGATCTTTGGCACAGATGATACTGAGAGGTTGGCTCAAAAATGGGGAAAAAGCACAACTTCCCCACTCGTCGGGGTCGGGTGCTGTGCAAGAGGTGGCCGGTGTCCTGGGGTATTGGGGATCTCGGCACCCACGGGGTCCACGGTGCAGAGCTTTGCTGTGCACACTCACTGGCCTCTGGGATGCTTGGAAACCCACCTCAAGGTAGGAAAGATTTGTCGATGTCCGTAGGAGCAGCAAGGTTCCAACCAGGTCACTTGCAGTGTTTCAGGTACCTGCCAAGCAGGGGGGTAACTCCTTTACCCCAAGGGAGATTTCTTCAGGTAGCTGTGCGGCAGCAAGTCGAAGGTCAAGACTGTGAAGTTCAAGAATAATCTGAGGCTCTGGGGACCCAGTATTCACCTTTATCCAAAGATTAGGGGAGTGTCCAGATCAGAGCCCACCAATGAGATGTCAGGCGGGAAAGGGTGGCTACACCCTCTCCCCTTTGTGTGTTGCCCGCCAGGGCAGGGGACAGGATGCCCCTGAACCGGTTCCAGGCGGTGTATGCAGAATGTAGGTACTGGAGAAGCCTACGTGCAACTCTGAAAGGTATCCTATGGTGCACCCACCCAGTTCCAATCCACATAGTCTGTCTGGGGAGGTGTTCCCACCTCCCTGCAACAGGATTCCTATTGTCCAGCTGCCGTGGCTGGAGTTCTGCCCAGCAACAGGCAGCCAGAGTTGTGTGGGTGGCGGGTAGCATCCATTTTGTACTACGCGTGCACTTTTAAATTGGTGTCTAAATTCTGCCACTTTTCCCATATGGCCCCTCTAGCAGGGGGGAATCATGCCCTCAGTCCCATGGCTGGAATGGGGGTATGATTCCTACATGTTTGACACCAAACACGATATGGTTCTGTGTAGCCATTCTCAAGTTATCACGCTATCGCGATATACTTATAATGCGGTAAAGAGTATATGGTATGGCTACACTACAAATAACCCAGCAATGATTTTACGAAGGTTGCAGAGGGGCCCTACTCAGGTAGGGGTCCCCCCTCACACATATCTCAGCACCCTGCCTTGTAGGATTAGCAAGGCCTGCTCTAGGGGTGACCTATGAGGATACATGTGTTGTACTAAGTGGGATACAGGATACCTATATCCCTGTAAGGGGTGCAAGCACCACCTTACCCAGACTTCAGTAGTGGTCTGGTGGTGTCATTTGGTATGGCTGTCCCAGGGTGGCACAATAAGTGCTGCAGCCCCTGGTAGGCCTCTGAGGGACCCATGCCCTGGGTACCTAGGGTACCATCTACAAGGGGCTGGTAGGGTGTCCTCAGTGTCCAATTGGAAGGTACCTAGGGTACTCACATCAGTCGATGCCACTCTCCTACAGTGCGTATGCTATGACACTCTCTAGCCCATGTGCACTGTAACACCACCCCGTGAATGTCATGCCACACTTGCCTTCGCACGGGTTATATTGCTCCATCTAACGTGCCTTCCTCGATGCCTATGTGATAACGCACAGCACTATGCCATACATATTACAATCTGGGATCCATATCTTTGTCACAGTGCATATGCAACATTACACTCCCCAGCACATATTTTATATTACAACTTTAGAGACTAGTTAGGTTACACAACACTGCCCTGTGCATATTACACTCCAAGGCTCATATCGCATAGCACGCGCTAGCGCCTGTGCTATCTCGCGCTCTCCAATGAATCTGTCATTGCGCACAATGTATTGCATATTATATTTCACGCCCCGGTTAATCTTATATCACACTTTTTGGTGCATAGTTTATACCATACACTATATCTAGTTTTCATTTTCAATCGCGCTCTCAGGACTATGTTCTATATAACACTGTGTTCACCTACCCTTTTCACGGGCTTTACATTTTGCGATGGGGGTGGATGGTCAGGGGGTGTTTCTGCCAAGGGAGCCCGGAGTCACAGTCACAAACGTCCTCTTCTTCCTGAATAAAAGTGAGATTATGCTGCATACTTGTTCATATTTTAAGTAGTTCGCACAGACACACATATTAAAAACAATAAAGTTCCTAATACCCACCTTCTCTGAACAGTTAGCTTGCTGCCCCATCCACCTCCTCCCTATCCTCTGTTGTCTGAATACATAGACTAGCCTCCTCCCTCCTGCCATGCATGGTCTGATGTGCTGCCACTGCCCTCCATTTAGCATGATGTACCAGTCCACTCCTCCTGCCCTCCATTGCCCAATTATATGCCCCATCATTGACCTCCTGCTTAGCCTCTGTGCTTAGCTTGCTGCCCCTATTCTCCTTCCCCCTGCCCTCCGACGTCTTTGTGCATGCCCCTGCTCCATCCTTTTTGCCCACCATGTTCCATGAACCTGCCACTCCTATCTACTCTGAGTGTTCTGTTTAGCTGCCACTCCCCTCCCACCTGCCTCGCATTGTCAGATGACTGTAACCTGTCCTTGCCACCTCCACCCTGCCTGTCCACATGCCATGCCCCTTTCCCCTTCCTCCTGTCCTCCATGGTCAATTTTACTGCCACACCCTTCTGCCCTCCCTGGTCTGTTGTGCTGCAACTGCTCCTTCTGCCTGCCCCGCACGATCTGTTGTGAGGCCCCTTCCCCTGAACTCTCTTTTCTGTGCCCAGGTCCTGACCCTCCCTTCTATCCTCCATGGTCCTTTGTGCATGCCCCTGCACCCTCCTTCTTGCCCATCATAGCCATTGTGCTGCCACTAACCCTCCCGCTTGCCATGCATGGTCTTCTGTGCTGCCACGGCCCCTCCCACCTTCCCTGTGTGGTCAGCTAGCTGTCCCTGACCCCCTCCCACCTTCCCTCCATGGTCTGTGTGTATGCCATCATAGTCTCACTGTTGCTCTCCATGGTGTCTTGTTTCTAGTGCCCATCCTGCCTGACCTCCATGGTCATCTTGCTGCTCCTGCCCTGCCCCCTTGCCCCCAGCCCTCTGTTTCCATGTGCAGACCCCTATTCCCTCCGTCCTGCCTTGTCTGTTCCATTGTAATGCCCCTGATCCGTCCCTCCTGCCCTTTATGGTCTGTTATGCTGCAGCTTTCTCTCCTGTCTGTCCATTATGGTCAGATAGCTACCATTGCCTCTTTCCCCTCTGTTCTCTGTTGTCCATGTGCATGGTCCTGTCCCCTCCCTATTGCTTTCTATGGATTGTTGTGCGGCACTCCCGTCCCGCATGCCCTGTGTGGTGTATTGTACTACTGCAAACCCTGATGCCTGCCCTGTAGGGTCAGTTTGGTGCACCTCTCCATGTCCCTCCTGTCCTCTGTTATCCGAGTCCATGTCCCTACCCCAATTCCTCCTGCCTTCCATGATCCAATGTACCATACTTGCGAACATTTTGAACTTGGTAAGAGGGAGATTTAGAAAAAAATTGATTATTTTTCCTTTGAGTTACATTGAAAAAGAGGAGATTGTAGACAGGAGACAGATCAAATAAAGCCCATTTGAGCTTAAAACATTGGACGTTTCCTGGCTGAATCGGGTCTGTTGGCATGTATGGTTGTACTACCATTGCCTCTTCCTTCTGCCCACAATGGTCTATTATATTGCCACAGCCTCTCTTGCCAGTCCTGTATTGTTGGTTTGTTGCCCCTGCCCCCCTTTCCACTGCCCTCCATAGTCTGCTGTGCAGCCACTGCCCTTCCTGCCTGCCCAGTGTGGTCAAATTGTTGCCTCTGCACCCTCCTTCCTGCCTTCAATTTTCGGAGTCCGTGCCCCTGGCCTCTGCCTCTCAACAGTATCCTAATGAACAACTAGATTGCTAACATTCTATATTTATTACAAAAGTGTGGAACGCCTGACGTCATCTTGATGTAATCAAAACTGTAATACCTAGAGCATTTCCTTTAGAATTTACATATATGAGAGGGTCTTATTTGCATCAAAATTATGGTTAGTGCTCTAAAAAACTAAAATGAGGACATATTTTCTGAGTTTTCAAATAGCGACAAAGCACTTTTAAATTATTTGTTATCTTTATGTTTTTTTATCCAGTTGACCACTTGATTAAATGTTGCACTTAGGGGAGAGGATGTGGTCTTACTTCCAGAGCTGCAGACTTTGCAACTGGGGAACCAGGTTTGAGTTTCTGCTTCAGCTCAACATTCTGTGATTCTGGTCAAATCACTTAATCTCCCCATGTCTACAACCAAAATGAATTTGATCTTGTGTGATGTAACCAATGCTCATGTAAAGCACTCCAATACCTGACAAGTCTGCACTATATAAAACTGCAAAAACACAAAAAATAAGTGTTTTGCACACTTCTGTCATTGGGCTACATGCGGGCTACATCTGGGTGATATTTGTGCTGCATTTGGGCTCTTTTGTCTCTGGTGGCCATCTTGGGAGATTTATTTGTTATGAAGTTTCCTAATTTCCTCATTTACTGCAGTCTCCTCAGTAGGAAATGCTTTCAGTTTTTTACTTTGATTCCATCAAGAAGGTATTGAGATATGTCACACATTTGCCATAAATTCTGAATGTTAGCACTCTAGTTGCTCATTAGATCACTGTAGTAAAGCTACTGCTCACCACGGAAGTCTGCTGCTGGTATTAAAGATGCATGTTTCAATCTGCATGTCAGAAATTTTTAATGAAATAGAAGAGGATTTGAGAAGTCACTCAAAATGTGCCCTAATTTTTCTTTCTGCAGCACTAATCATACTTTCTATGGCAAAATGAACCCCCTCATTTTGTTCCTTTTTAAATTAAATGTTTTAAGAGTTACCACTTTATTCCAATCAAGATGGCTTCAGGTGTGCAATACGTTTGTCATAAGTAGGACTGTTAGCGCTCTAGTTGTTCTTTAGAACACTCTGGGAAGCTGCAGTAGAACACAAAGGAATCAACTGACAGTCTCTGCCCATGTTGGATGTACATGTTTTACTGAGAATGTCAGACTTCATTCTCACATGACTGAGAAAGATAATGTGAATTTACAGAAAATATGCTCTCAGTTTAGCTTATAGATCACCTTCCAAACCTCTGTGGGAAAAGCATGAGAAAATAGTTTTCTCTCAAACATGATTCAGGATATCACAGCAGAAGGCTTTTTCACATGGTAAAATCACCTTAGAACACACCACAATTCCTAAAATGAGTATGGTACCATCAACAAATGATTTATAATGTAACTAAAGTGTTAAAACCTTCTATTAACTGCAATGCTTTTTAATGAGGTGCTATCATGTATATTGGTCCCAAGATGGCTGCCAACACTTCTTGGATGAAGTACTGACAGCCAATCAGATCTCGCGATGAGATGTGTGGTTAGGCTCCGCCCAGATATACATGTGCTTTTGATTTTGATTTTCTCAGGAACTACTGAACGGATTTACACCATTTAAGCAAAAGGCACGACTCTGAACCAAGGTCTACCTTTCTGCCAAATTTGGTGTAATTCCGTTCAGCAGTTCGGGCTGTAGCTGCGGCTAAAGGTCCTATGGGAAATTGCATGGGGAAGACACGTTTTGGGACCCCTATTTTTTCTCAACCCCCGCTAGACGAATCATCCTGAGACTTTCAGGATAGGAGCGGACCGGTGCTTGCCAAAAGTTTTGAAAATTTCGCGAAGATTCGTCAACGGGCGCCAAAGTTATTCCAAATAGAATGTTGCGGAATTCCTATGGAAAATAGGTCATAATTATAACTACCTACTGGCGACCGCCAGTAGGTAATATATATATTTGTTAATTTATTTTAGTTCTTATTTTCTTAAATTTTGTTTTTGTTTTTTAGAACTATTTATTCATGTGTTATACTTTTTGTTAGTAGTTTGTTTTCCTATGCATATGCACTAACAACATTTTAATCCAGTTTAATCCCTCCCCTCTTCTTAACCGACCAGGTGAATCACTTGATAATAAAGATGCAGACCATAACTTCTAAGTTCTTAAGCTTTGAATACCTAAAACCATGAGTGCTAATTCAAGATTTTAATGGTTAACATCTTAGCATTTGGATTGTCTCAACAACTGTAATGGCCGGGAGCATTTTAGTTACAGCCAGATAATCTGCCAATGAACACCATATGGCTTCATAATTACTTCCCTTATCATTTAAGTCCCAAGTAACATTGTCCACAGTTTGCTCTACCAATCATGTATTGACGGTATATTAGTCGACTTCCATCTGATGGCATTAAGCTGTTTAGCAGCAAATGTCATGTTTGTGATTATTCTCCAATCAGTTGTACAGACTACTCAAATCCCCAAGACCACTATTTCATGGTCCCTGTCACTTTACTGCTACGTCCATGTGTATCCAATGTCTTACTGTCTTCCAAATGGCCCATTCAAAAGGTTTTCGGAGCGGAGAGGATCGGTAATCATTTTAGATGGCAGGCAGTCTCAGTCCCGATGACTTTCCATGGGCTCTCAGGACCCTCCTTGGGGATAGTTTGCTTGATATAATGTCCTGATGTTAAGTATGATATGTGTGTCTAAATATTAGATCTGATCCTTGCCCCATCAAAAGGGCGTTTCAGTGTTTTCTTCCCTGAGGGAGTCCCACAGTAATAACTCTGATTTGCTTAGATTAACTTTAAACCCAGATCATCTACCATATCGTTCTCCAACGCTCGTGAGATATAAATATCTCCGTCAAGTGCTGTCAAAAGCAAATAGGTTTATACCCTATTGATCTCCACCAATGGGCATCGCTTTAATGTCTGAGTGCTGCCGGAGACTGTGCCAGCTACGGGTTTCACAGCCAGCGCAAAAATGATGGGCGAGAGAGGGCACCTCTGTCTTGTGCCTCTGTGTAAAGAAATTGCTTCTGTCTTTGTAGCATTTATCAATGTCTGCCCCAATTTGCTAATATTTTAGTAAAAATCTATTGCCCTGTATGCGTCGCTTTGATCCTCTGGTTTTCCTACTTTGTTTATGAGTTTGACTTATGCCTCCGATATGAATGGGGTTGTTCCTTTTGTAGTGAATAAAGAGTTGTAAAGGTCCACAAGTCTGGGGACCAACTCCGAGCAGAAGTATTTGTAAAACCTATTGGTTAGCCCATATGGTCTAGTGGATTTATTGGGAGGAATATCCGAAATGGCCCTCAAGTACTGGACTAGCGCCTCCAGTGCTTCTCAATTCGCCTTTGATAAAACTGGGAGGTTGGTGCTATATAAAAATGCGTGCACTTCTATCCATGAGACCTGTAATTCCTCATAAAGAGCAAAATAATATGTGGTTAGGGCCTTGTTTTGTCCAGCTTGCTACTAAAAACAGAGCCATCCTCACCATTCAAGGCAGGTATTCTTTTATGCAGTGCCAAGTGCCTCAGTCTCCTAGGCAAGAGTGAGATGGTTTTATTTGCTTTCTCATTGAATTATTTTTTTAAACATACGAGGGCTTTCTCTGACTTCTTTGTTGCCGAAAGGCCATTTTGGCCCTTTAGCGAGGTGACATTTCTTAGAGTCTCCAAGATTCCCTTTTCCCTATATTCTTCCTTGGCTAGCTGTAATGCAGTCTACACGGAGTCTCTGTAGGCCCGCCTCATTCGCCGGTGGTTCACCTCCTCTAATACATACTGGCCCCATTATGATGGCCTTAAAGGCATCCTATCAGGTACCCAGGGCCACTTCTCCAAATCGTTCTCTTGATTTTTTTTTTTTTTTGTTAAAGTATTTTATTGAGTTTTCCAACCGTCTTATCAATAACTCACAGTTACATACAGTAGCATCATATATGAGGCCCAATCAGCAATGCACCTATCGGGAGAAGCCAGTTCTTCAACTATTACTACCCTAACTCCCCCCCCCTTCCTTCCTCTCTACCCCCACCCCCCCTCTGTCAGCGTGCCCGCACAAACCCCTGTTAAATTTAGCCATTAAGCATCCCGAGGTCTAAAACAAACTAGCACAAAGCAATGGAAAAGACATCAGCAATGATTGCAGAGGGCCTGAGGCTCCATGTCCCCCGCCATGTACACTTCCTATTCCGACCCTGACCCTCCCAGCACTCCTCAATACATTGTGCAGACACAGACCCCTCCCAAGTATACTCAAGTGGCCTCATCCGGTGCAGTCTCCCCAGCAGTCCCAGAGGGCCCCTCCCCGGATCCCACAATCCGGTCAACGTCTAAGGGATCCCTGTCCGCCTCATCCAACTCCTCCAAAGTGCGGAGCCCCTCCACCAACGCTCGCCACGCCCTTGCCGCATCCAGCGCCTTGTCATTATCCGCCCGCCGGGCCAGCTGCAGCCGAAGCGTCCCTTCGCTCCCCGCCCAAGACAAGAAACTCGCCTTCTACCTCCGAAAGCTCGGCCCAGCTTGTGCCTTCCAGTGCATGGTAAGCTCCCTCTTCGCCATTATCAACCCCAAGTCATAGAATTTGCTCGTAATTTTAGTACTGGGAGTGTGCGGAAACCAAAGCAGGAGGCAAGTCCCCATCTCCACGTCCAGCTCACGCTCAGTCACGCGATTCAGACACCCCACCACATCTGTCCAATAAGAGCCCAATCCCAGACAAGACCAAAATATATGACCGAAATCAGCCCCTTCCGCTCTGCACCGAGGGCATGAGGAGTGGGAACCTCCAAAGTAGCGCTAAATTTTTACTGGAGTTAAGTAAGCCCTGTGAAGAGTGAAGGATTGAACCAATTGAAATCTAGCGTTGTGTGTGCCCTTCCAGGCCCGTCGCAGCAGCTGCGGCCAAGTCGTCTCAGGGATGGGCCTACCAAGATCTCCCTCCCATTTACCCCGCAAGGCATCCAAAGGTATAAGCTTCTCTGTAGACAATCGCCTATAGAGACAGGTAATGGCCTTGAACGTACCCACCGCCATAGTGACGTATTGAGGTCGGGGGCTCCGATAAGCCCATCTTCCATTGCTTCTGAATCCCCGACACCAAGGCGGCGTGTAGAAGATAATCCCCCCTCGGTAGATCATAAGCCTGCTGTAAATCCTGAAAGGGCAACAAGGCACCATCCCTGTATAAGTCCCCAATCATTTGAACGCCACAGTCTTCCCAGCCAGCCAGCGCCGACCAGTCCCCACCATGCGGGAGGGCCGTGCACATGCCCAGAGGAATTTCCGGGGCATATGGAACCGCGAAACCTGCCCGTCTCTGACTGCGAGTCCAGCATAGCTGGAGGGTGCACTCCTCGAGGGTAAGCTGGTCCAACCTGAGCCGCTGCCGAAGCACAATAAAGGACAACACGTGACGAGGGATGACCCTACCCTGAGGGCCGTCAGGGCCTCTAAACTCACGCGCCACGGCTTGTGTAAGTCATTGCAGCTGTGCCGCCAAGTAGTACCACTCTGGGGCTGCCAACCCAACCTCCTCTCTTGGTCTCATCAGAGTGGCCACCCGCCGTCTGCCAGCTCCCCAGATAAACCCTGTCATCAGTGTCCTAAGCGTCCTGAAGAAGGGGGCCGGGATCCACACCGGCAAAGTAATCGTTCTCTTGATTTGTTGATGGTGTCTCCAAGGGATTGACTGATCAGTTGCTCTGAAGTACTAGGTATTTTAAGCCCAGCGGTGCAGGGGAACACACCCTATGACTTCGGGGTTCTTCCTGTTTCAGACCTACAGAAACACAGAGTCTTCTGGGTGAAGTCAAAGATCAGTTTATTGGCTGCAGACCAATTACAGGCGTCCTAGAAGTACAACAGCGTGTATGTTCTCAGGAGACTGCTGAAAATCACAGAAACGGGCTTCTCCTTAAATACAGAATTTCCTGCCTCAGGCATACATTCTTAAGTTTATGGTATGGTCATTCAAAGTATACATTGCAAAACGAAAAGGCAGAGTCATGATGACCATCCCACATTCCAGTTAAACAAGCCCGTAATTATTTACCCAGCAAGGCTCAGATCCCACATCAGATATCGATAGGCCCCAATAAACATGAGCATCTCCTGTTTTGGGAAACAAGCAATAAAGCAGGAACAGTCAGGTGTGAAAGAGATTAGCTGGAGGCTTGTGTAGGATGAAAAGACTTTATGGTGTGTCAAGCCCTGATGCTAATCACAGGTGTCCAGAGGACGGGGAACTCGTGAGACCAGTTTGACCTGGGGCGGCGGAGCCAAGCTGCCCAGGTCACCGAAAAGTCAAAGGAAGCCACATGTGCTCTGAAAGGCCCGTTTTCGCTTCATACTACATAGCCTATGTGAGGGCAACCATAAGATGGCCACCGATACAAAATGGAACCCACTCAGTGATGTAAAATAGCGTATACACAGTGCATTCATGGCTAAAACGTTACACAAAGCACTTGTACATACCGCATTAACCATTCGCGGTTCACTATTACCGAGATAGACAGAGGTAGGGCACTGCCTCCTACGCGGTCCCAAATTCTAAAGTACGACAGACCCTCCTTTTGCCCTTACATAGGCAATAAATATACTCATTTCAATCCGAGTCTAGGTCAATATTCACGAAGTCATGGAGATGTTGCTGTAGCATCATCCTATTACTCAGCTCGTCCCTCGATACAGGTTTCCTTACACATAATGTAGCACAGAGGCCACATATCGCTGGAGCACACTGTATGCACAGACAGAACAGGAAAAGGATGGCTAAGATCATTCCAATGACCATCAGAACTTTCCAACCCCAGGCAGATATCAGTTCCCAGAACCACCCCACCAGTGACCAATCTCCTTTATCCACGTGTATGGACTCAGATATTTTATGCAGTTTGGAGATGGCTTGATAAACTGTTGGAGCGTTGTCTGGTATGAAAATGCAACAACTGGATTGGATAACCTTACATACCCCACCACGGTCTGCAAGTATGACGTCTAGAACCATGCGGTTCTGCAAAGTCATGAGGCGATCCGCTTGAAGCTCAGCTGTCAAATTACCAAGGGCACCAGCCGTAACATTAACAGTGGATTCAACCACACGAGTCAGCTGTCTCAGGTTCCTACTATTAACCATAGGTCCCCAAAACGGCAGGAAACCCAAAAAGAAATCTCCCGCTTCCTGACCGGCAGAATCCTCCTTACTAATCACGCCTCTCACAACTCTGGTCTTGTGATAGTCGGAGGCGGCAGTAAATGTTGGCGGTAGCAGATTTGCAATATAACATGTGCCCGAGAAATCAGGGGGCAACCATGTATATGCTCGGTCATTGCAGATAAAATATGTACCCTTGGCAGCCAAAAACGCAGGGGAAAACTGTGACGGAAAAGTGTACGTTTCAGTACAGTCACTTCTTCCCAGTTGAGCTCTAGGATTCTGACCATTACCTTGCAAACAGAACCGACCTATGTGGGGTACGACCCAGATTGGGGATGAGATTTTCCGCTGTCTTTCACCTAGACTAATACTATACCCCGTCGCGTTCCACCCTACATAAGCTCTCAGCTCTTCTTTGGGAATGGATGAGTATGCATCGATCTCTCTACTCATATCGGCAACTCCTTTCACTAAAGCTTTGTTATTGGTGCTAGGTCTGATGGAACGCGGTTGTCGCGGGGAGTATACTTCTAGTGCATAGAGAAACATAGTCTGGAATGCCCATGACGATCCATTGTAACTATACGGCAGCACTAGATAAGGAATACCCTTATTAATGGTATGTGGCATTAAACCACACACCCAGCAATTGGTTGTATTCATGACTAGCTGGTGCAGGAGCTGAATAAACGAGTTGTTTACAAATTCTGATCGTCTGGCTTGTTCGTGTTCAGGCAGAGGGTGAAAAGAGTGTGAGGAGATAGTAGGAGGAGGTATAGGCTGTACAGTGGGGGCAATGGGCTCTTGAGAGGAGAAGAATACAAATCCTACAGTAAATATTACCATACTACATAATACAAACAGGCATAAAAACACAAAACGTTTGGTTTTCATTATTTTACATATTCTTGCTTTAAAGTTCATTTCCTCAGTGAGTCTCTCCATCTTACAAAACTCCATCCTCTAATCGTGCCACACGCGGCGGGTGAGTTTCTTCTGCTAAGGAGTACGCCTGTCAGTCCAGGGAACGCCCTAGACCAACCAGAACCGTCGACCTAACGTCTTCGGCCTGTACCCCAAAGTCTTGGCACCGCGACCCTGCGGCTGAACCCGGATGGTGGTTCGAAAAACAAAAATCAAGAAAGTCCTTCAGATGGGAGAGCTCTGGTTTTCAAAAAATAAAAAGGTAAAAGAAAAAGAATATTTATTTGTCCATGGGCCTTGGCCTTAGATTGTAGTGGAGACGGCCAGGTACTGTTTGATCTTGAAACAAAAGTTCAGGCTCGGTAGTGTCCAATCGAATTGACGGAGGCACAGCTTCTTGCAAAATATCGTCACTTTCCTGCGCTGAAGCTGTGCCTTTTATGCGTGCATCACTGAACGGCACAAAACGAGGTACAGTGTCTGTTTCAGAGTCTGCGATACCCTCCTGAACCCACTGGTCATACGGCAGAGGCAAAGGGATCCTTTTGATGTGGGCGCCGTGGATCCAGTTTTTCTTCCCCTTCACTCGAACAGCTGATCTTGTAGATAGGAGCACGAGGTGAGGGCCAATCCAGCGGGGCTCATCGTTGGCTTTCCGCTGGAAGTTTTTCACAAGGATCCACGTGCCTGGTTTGATAGGGTGTCCAGGAGCTTCAGAAGCCGGGGGGAGAGTATCATGCACCTGTTGGTGTAAAACACGCAGTTTAGCTGTCAATTCGTGCAAGTAATCAAACAGTACTGGATGCTCGATTTCACTGAATTTCGTCGGCCTTGGCACACCACATACATTGGCCGGGCGGCCAAAAACAGCCTCATAAGGACTAAGTCCCACTCGTGAGTGCACAGTCATTCTGGTGGACAGGAGTGCTAGAGGCAGAGCGTCAGGCCATTTAAGACCTGAGCTCGCTTGGATTTTGGCCAGTTTAAGTTTTAGAGCGCCGTTGTAGCGCTCTACTAATCCAGCTGATTGGGGGTGATTTGCAGCGTGAAACTTCTGCCTTATACCTAGTCCCTCACACACATTCTTCATCACTTGGCCCACAAACTCACTCCCATTATCACTCCACACCATTCTTGGCATTTCAAACCTGGGGAAAAATTCTTTCACAAGGGCTTTGGCTGTGGATAGAGCAGTATTATCCTTTAGGGGATAGGCCTCAATCCATTTTGAAAAAGCGCAAACAACCACCAATACATATTTCAGGTTGTTGCACCTTTCCATGTGAATAAAATCTAGCTGCAAAACTTCAAATGGATATGATGGAGGCGCAAAATGACCAGCTGGAGTTGGGGTTCCCCTACCAGGGTTGTACTTCAAGCATACCATACAATTCTTGACCACGTTCTCTGCACACCTAGGAATTCCAGCATTCTGCCATACTGGAGCTAACAACTTACAGATTCCTTTCGTACTGATATGTGCCATTCCATGTGCCATAGTAACCACTGGAAGCACATATGCATCAGGTAACAACCATCGCCTATGTTCTGACAAATCAATCCAACAACCATTCTCATCCAACTTACCCATACTTTCTCTCCACTTGCTTAACTCTTTCTCTGTGGCTTCAGCTTGAAGGGACTTTACACTCTCTATTGTGTTTTCACACATTCCAACATCACCAACCCATCTGGCAGGGCCTGCAACATACATTCGAGTCTTCACATCTTTTGCTGTTTCTTTCGCGACTTCATCAGCAAGCGCATTACCACGACCAACATCATCAGTGATTTTCTTGTGCGCACTGCATTTCATAATCGCACCTTGCAACGGTAAGGTCAGTGACTCTAGGAGGTCATTCACCAACTTGCCATTCTGAATCTTAGCTCCATGCGAAGTCAGGAACCCACGTTCCTTCCACAATCGCCCAAAACTATGAGCCACGCCAAAGGCGTACTGGCTATCTGTGTATATATTCACTTTCATTCCTTCAGACAACACGCATGCTCTCGTAAGGGCAATCAATTCTGTTGCTTGAGCCGAATTTTGTGGCACACGCACAGTTTCAACAATCGTGTGCAAAGACGTAATAGCATATGCAGCAGTCGTATCACCATTCGGAAGCTTGAAACATGAACCATCCACCCATAAAGTACCATCACACTCAGTCAGGGGAGTATCTTTGAGATCTACTCTCCCTTTCGTCTCTTCTTCTGTTCTGAACAGACAATCATGTTGCTCAATCTCATCTAGGTCTGCTGGGATTGGTAATAGTGTAGCTGGGTTCAATGTGTTGCATCTCTTTATGTGTATGTGATTTGCTAACAGTGTCAGCTCATAACCAGATAATCGCGCACTAGTTAAGTTTTGTGTCTTGGTCCTGTTTAACAATGTGTCCACAGCATGTGGAACCATAACAATCAATGTATTATCCATTACTAGGCCAGCAGACTGTCGAATAGACATAGCTGCAGCGGCTGTGGCTCTCAGACAACTTGGCAACGCCCTCGCTACAGGGTCCAAGGTTGATGAAAAGTACGCGCATGGACGCGGTCTGACGCCAAAAGGCTGTGTTAACACTGATAATGCACAACCATCTTTCTCATGAACATACAATGTAAAAGGCTTGCTGTAGTCAGGGGTACCCAACACAGGAGCTGAACACAATGCGTTGCGCAATTCCAAAAAACTCTTCTGACACTCTTCAGACCATGGAATAGGATTCGGTGTGTCTTTGCATGTTATTGCTAACAAAGGTTTTGCCAACAAGGAAAAATTAGGAATCCAATGCCTACAGTATGAAGTAATGCCCAAGAAAGCACGCACTTCTCTCTGTGTTCTTGGCACACTCAACTGTGCAATGGCTTGAATTCTTTCTGGGGTCAGTTTCCTTCCCTCCTTCGATAAGAGATGACCTAAGTAGGTCACTTCTTGTCAACAATATTGCAATTTTGAGAGAGACACTTTGTGATGAAAGGCAGACAAATGACGCAACAATGACAATGTAGCTTCTTTGCAAATCTTTTCAGTATCCGCGGCGATTAGTAAATCGTCAACGTACTGAATGAGGATAGCGCCACTAGGTAAAACCAGTGCATCAAGCTGCGCTTTCAAAGCTTGGCTGTATATTGATGGACTTTCACAGTAGCCCTGGGGAGCGCGTTTAAAGCGGAAGCTGCGACCTCCTAAACTAAAGCCAAAAATGTCTCTGCCCTCCTCTGCAATTGGGATGCTAAAGAAAGCATTCTTTAAATCGATCACTGAGAACCATGCAGCGGAGACTGGAATCATAGTTAACAAGGCAGTTATATCAGGGACAACTGGAAACTGTGGCACAACAATCTTATTAACCTCTCTAAGATCAATCACAAATCTGTAAACAGGTGGCTGTGAAGGGTCCGTTCTTTTTAAGACAGGTAAAACAGGACTATTGCAAACGTTGCCTCTTGTCTCTTCAATCACACCCTTTTTAATCAAATCGCTGACAATTTCTAACAACGCTTTCTGACCTTCACTGGAGATCTTATACTGGGGAATACGTGGCAATCTGACATTGGCCTTTAAAGTTACCACGTATGGCGGTATTTCCAAAAGACCCACATCATTGGGACCAGTAGCCCAAAGGACATCCGGAAGGGATGACAATTCAGGTGGCATTGCATTTTTAGACAAATACATTGGGGAAATCACTTTCTTACCTAATGTAAGTTGTTCTCCTGAGGGAGAACAATACAGCGTGGCATGCAATCTTTTTAGCAAATCTAATCCTAGCAAATTCTCACCACAACCTGTTGTTAGGATGAGAGGTGCTTTTAGCTCACAAGGTCCAACAGAAAGAGACATAGGACTAGAAATCGGGTTCCTAACTGGGGCGCCAGAAAAACCTACTGAAACATTAATTTCGCCAGACAAAGGCGCGCCAGGGAGTTTTGAATGCATGATTGAACTCTTTGCAGCACCAGTATCCAGCAGAAAGGGCTCCGTTACATTTGCTGTAGTTACTTTAACATAAGGTCCGCTCTGATCCACTGGCACTGAAACAACTCCCTCTCTCTGTCTACGGCTGTCCTAGTAATCATTAACCTCTACACTGTCGTCTTCTGCATAATAATCATTTTTGTAGTACTGGGCTGTATTACCAGTCGCGTTGGCCTGCTGATCAAAGCTATTTATGGTATTTTGAGGTGGAAGAGGACGCGCGTTCTGGGGAACATTTCCACGCCCTCTGCCTCTAGGAGCTTGCTGACCACCTCTACCTCTTGCGCCATACGCATTACTGTTACGCTGCATTAATTTAGGGCAGCTATATTTAAAATGACCTTCCTCTTTGCAATATGAACATTGGTTGGGACCTATAGGGATACGTGGTTGATAATACCCATTCATTTGCTGATTATTCTGAAACTGTTGAGGTTGGTGATAGACACCTTGTGTTTGCCTATAATTATTCTGTCCTCCACGTGGCGGATAGGCCTGCTGTTAAAGGACCTTTGTTTTTAGTTCTTTCGTTTTCTTATCTGTTCTATCCTTCTCATCTTTGTCTCTATTTTCATAATACTGTGCAGTAGCCAGTATTTGCGCTGAAGAGGAAACAGCCCAAGAACTTTCTGAATCTTTTAATTTCTTACATAGCTCAGGAAGTAGATTCTGCACAAATTTATCAACAAATAACCGTTGGCCACCTTCAGTTCTCATGTCTTGACCACTGTGGTCGATAAACGTTTCTTCAAACCTTCGTTTCTTCAAACCTGGTGAAGAAATCAGACACTGTCTCATCTTTCTTCTGCTTGCATGCAGATAGTTTGTCCCAATTTACGCGCATCGCGGGCATTATGGTCTTCATTTATGTAATAATTCGACCAGGGAGTTCTGCTACTAAAGGGTCAGGCTTTGCGCCACCAACTTGTCTAGCGTCTGCGGCAATGATATTAGCCCATGTGTCACCCAATTCTGCAGCGTGATCTACATTACGAATGGATCCCCATAAAGGCTGTGGAACAACATTCCCAAACAACATGTCTATGTCAGCCAGATTCATTACACACGATTCTGCAGTTTGTGATAACTCCTTATAATATCCTGCAGGGTTTTTACGGGGGTCAGGCAATGTCTGCTTAAGCGCTAACACCTCAGATCGCTTCCATGGGACATGCACCCAAACACGCTGAAAATGAGCTAAGACAGGTGGAACAGCATTTGGATCAGCAGGTCTCCAAACTGGGGAAACCTCACGCATTGGATATTGGCGCGCTTTTACCTCCTTCCCCACATTGAAATCCTGGTCAAACAATGATTGCTGACAATCGCCATTTCTGAGGGACAGTAAAGTCGCAACTGCTTTATCTACCTTGGGGCCCACAATTACACCTGTTTCGAAATCAAATCGCACTCGACACAATTCCTGTGGGTTTGGGTTTGCACCCTTATCCTCCAATTCCTCACAGAGGAATTCACACATTTTATCAAAGACATACCTCTGTTTTGGGGCATCCCATTGGTGAAAAACGTTAACAACCGATTCCACATCATAGAGTGAAGGGAAACCAATCCACCTACGCGCCAAATGATCTAACACCTCTTTCTCTTCGGGACCAGGTAGCTGACTGCGCAATTGCTTACGCTGTAAACCAGGTGTCGCACTAGATGACCCAAAGAGAGGCGACATTAGACTAGTCACTACATTAGCCAGTCGTTGTCGTGCTGAAGGAGAAGTTGAGGCGAAAACAGGGGGATAGACAGAGGGAAGAAAAACAGATTCAGATACAGGTACCTGAGTAGTGTAAGAAGGAGCGCCAGGGGAAGCCGCTGGCGTGCTAGGCAAAGTCGCAGGAAGCGCGGGGGTAACAGGTAGCAAAACTGGCGGCCCTTGAGAGGGCTGCACTACAGGGATAGGAGCCAGCTGAAGAGGAGCTGGCGCTTGTGGGAAGGCTTGCGGCATATTTACTGGAGGTTGCGCATTTACAAGCTGTGGAGGTGCGGTGGCATTTTGGCGCATATGGGGGTGGCGAACTTAACAAATGGGACATTAGGGAATCCTTCTCATTCTCTTTTGTCTCATTTTGCACAAGGGGTGACAAAACAGGGTAACATTTATCAATCCCTAGTTTGCGCTGTCTGTGTAACTGTTCCTTCATTAGTTCCTCCTCATTATCTTTAAATTGCACAGCTGCTTGCATCACTGACATACCTCTCTCTCTCTTATCTCTTTTCGCTAGCTTAATTTCCTTCCAGAGGCGGAAAGAATCAAACATCGCCGGCCGGGCTTTCTTTTTAAACAATTTAACTTCCAAATTATCTAAGATATCTGTATCGAAACTACCATTTTGGGGCCATTTTAGAACACCGTCCTTTCTGGTGTATCGGATCCATATTTCATTATATGCAATGGGGCCCACGCCATGTTTTACATAAAGCTCATAAGTTGGAGTTCCAATTGGAGGAACCGGACATGAATCCTCTAACTGGAAATCCCTTCCACAACCCAAACAAAACAATCTACAAAATACACTAGAACCAGGCATCTTCGCTCACTAGTCTAGTTTCAAACGTCAAAGGATTATCGAATACGATAGTCTCGTGAATACACGAGTCCTCTGGCTTTGGGACTTGCAAGCACCAAATCGAAATGATCCCGAAGGATACCAAATTCAAACTGGGAGACGCTCCACTTATACTTAACTGAATATTGATGATCGATGGCGTCACCAGAAGACTCTCTCGATTGTTTCGCTCTACCAAAATCGTCAAGGGTCCAAAACAGGGCGATTAATCAGGGCAGCAGTCCTTCGTAGCCGTCGGGACGCGGAGAACCTCGCAGAAAAGACTTTCGGACCACGTCGACATGCAGGGGTCGATGAAGTGGCGGCCTTCCTCCAGAATTTCCACACGAAGCTCCTCACGAACCTCTGGCTTGGACCGGTACCGCTGAACTCGCCCCATGTTGGGCGCCAACTGAAGTACTGGGTATTTTAAGCCCAGCGGTGCAGGGGAACACACCCTATGACTTCGGGGTTCTTCCTGTTTCAGACCTACAGAAACACAGAGTCTTCTGGGTGAAGTCAAAGATCAGTTTATTGGCTGCAGACCAATTACAGGCGTCCTAGAAGTACAACAGCGTGTATGTTCTCAGGAGACTGCTGAAAATCACAGAAACGGGCTTCTCCTTAAATACAGAATTTCCTGCCTCAGGCATACATTCTTAAGTTTATGGTATGGTCATTCAAAGTATACATTGCAAAACGAAAAGGCAGAGTCATGATGACCATCCCACATTCCAGTTAAACAAGCCCGTAATTATTTACCCAGCAAGGCTCAGATCCCACATCAGATATCGATAGGCCCCAATAAACATGACCATCTCCTGTTTTGGGAAACAAGCAATAAAGCAGGAACAGTCAGGTGTGAAAGAGATTAGCTGGAGGCTTGTGTAGGATGAAAAGACTTTATGGTGTGTCAAGCCCTGATGCTAATCACAGGTTGCCAGAGGACGGGGAACTCGTGAGACCGGTTTGACCTGGGGCGGCGGAGCCAAGCTGCCCAGGTCACAGAAAAGTCAAAGGAAGCCACATGTGCTCTGAAAGGCCCGTTTTCGCTTCATACTACATAGCCTATGTGAGGGCAACCATAAGATGGCCACCGATACAAAATGGAACCCACTCAGTGATGTAAAATAGCGTATACACAGTGCATTCATGGCTAAAACGTTACACAAAGCACTTGTACATACCGCATTAACCATTCGCGGTTCACTATTACCGAGATAGACAGGGGTAGGGCCCTGCCTCCTACGCGGTCCCAAATTCTAAAGTACGACAGCTCCTATTGAGGCATCTGTCAAATTTCCAGTGTGCTCTTCACTAGAGGTTGTCCATGTATTTCCCTCCCCATATTAACATTGCATGGTCAGAGATTGACACTGATCCCACTTCCACTCCCAGCAAAAATCATAGAAAAAATCATGAATTCTCAACTTAGCATTTTTCTGGAAGAAACCCAAGTATTGGACCCCACCCAATATGGATTCCGGGGGGTGGGGGGCACAGTATAGAGTCAGCACTCCTTAAATCCACCGAAGAAATCAGGAATACTTTGGATCAGGGAGTAAAGGCAGCCATGATCATGTTAGACCTCTCGGCGGCCTTTGATACGGTCCATCATGGCCTTCTGATGGACCGGCTTAAGGAGATTAGAGTCAAGGGTACTGCCTGGAAGCTGCCTAAATCATTCCTATCAGACAGAATACAGACAGTATCCCTTGGGGATTTCTCGACGAAACCAGTTTCCCTGCCTTGTGGAGTCCCTCAGGGGTCTTCCATTAGTCCGACTCTGTCTCTCAGTTGGCTCCTCTGATCGAATCCTATGGTTTTAATTTAACTTCTTACGCGAATGACACACAAATCGTTGTGTCACTGCTTCCTGATGGGATACAGAAAACTGCTACTCGCTTTCAAGACTGCATGACAGCCGTGGGTAACTGGATGGCTCAAAACTGCCTGAAGCTGAATTCCAGTAAGACGGAGGTGGTTCTATTCGGCAATAACCCAGATTTCTGGTCTCCAATATGGTGGCCAGATACAATGGGTTCGCTGCCAACCCCTATTAGGAAGGTAAAGAACCTTGGAGTCTATATAGACAACAAGCTCAGTTTCAAGGATCAAGTGAACGTGGTGGTCTCTGCGACATCTTATATGCTGAGATCTTGGAAGAAGATCATGTCGTTCCTACCCAAAGAGAGCCAACAAACTGTTATTACTGCCCTAGCAATGTCCAAACTAGATTATTGCAACAGTCTCTATCTTAATATCCTGGATGGGCTCATGGGGAGACTTCAACTGCTGCAGAACACAGCCGCCAGACTACTGACTGGCATACCTAAATATGACTCAATCTCAACTGAGATTAAAAAGTTACACTGGCTGCCCGTCAAAAAACGTTAGTTTTAAACCTTGTGTATATTCCATAAAGGAAATGGACTACTGCATTTTAAACGGCACTTCCAGTGGTATGTTCCTGGTAGATCTTTGCGCTCCTCAGTAGCAGAACTGGTACTAGTGCACTTTATAAAAAGGGCTAACTGAGGAGGCAGACGCTTTGTAGTGGGTGCTACCAAGGCATGGAATGAGCTCCCGCTGCATCTTAGGGGCATAATTAATCATCTTGAGTTCAGGAAGGCCTTAAAGACGTGGCTTTTCTCGGTCTAACTAGTTACTTTCCCTGCCCGGGCTCTTAGGTCATCGTAGGACATTGTGTTTCAGCGCCAGGACACCTTCGGGTAACAGTTTGCTCTTTAGAAATATCAATTACATTAACATTAACATCCGTCTGCCATCGCCTTTGTAGCAGATACTAGTCCCTGTGCCCCCCACATCAGATCAATTTGTGAGTAGGACCGATGTACGTGGAAGAATAAAATGTAACCTCTAACGTCAGGGACTTTACCCTGCCATATGTCTACCATCTCAAGTTCCTCCAATTCTGTTTGCAATGTCTTGGACATACTGCATTGTATATGTATGTATGTATGTATAAAATATTTATAGAGCGCACTGCAACCCTACGGGCATCCTGACGCTGTGGGTGTCTATCCTGACTGGTACAGAAATCTCCCACTCACAGCATTTCTGAGGGGCTATCAACCCTCTCACAAAGTGTTCCTGCCCAGTGTTTGGAATGTATAAATTTAGGATGCTAAGAGCTTATCTCTGACTTCTCCCTTCCAGGTGAGTATATCTGCCTTCCTGTCCATAATCTTAACCTATACATAGCAGAGGTCCTTATGCAGCCTGATGGCAACCCCTCCTCTTTTGGTATTTGTGGCAGCAAAGTATTGAGTGGGATATAGTTTGTATGTCAGTTTTTCGTAGGTGAGTTTCCTGCAGACATACAATATCAGAAAGCCCATTAGTCATTTCCCACCATATTTTATCCCTTTTTACCAGGAGTTTAGTCCTCTTGACAATTCCCGATATTATCTTAACCGTGTTTGTATGTTACTATTGTGTATCAAACCTCGATTTGCACTATTGCTCTATGTAATGTCTTATTTGTCCTTGTCAGATCATTGCATGGTCCCTGTCTCACTTACATCTAGTATGAGGTTACCCTTGTGATGGGCTCCCCCACCTTGTGCTCCCAACTCCCCCACCTTTCAACCATTCCCCCTCAAACCAACAAATACATACACAGTGGTAAACATGTCCCGGTCTGCAACTTCTTCTGGCCCCCTGCCCTCACCCTCCACATTTCGAGAGCATATTGTCGCTCTGTGAAACATTATATAGGTAATTGTGGACCACCCCCCTGCTATCAGCAGACCCATTTATTTTGTTATAGAGCCCACTATTTCTGTTGTATCTTCAAGGTTAATTCTGGTTTCATTACTATGCACACATGCTCACATTTAATGCCTCAGGGGACCACAATTAACTTCTAGGGTTCAAATGGGTCATCAATTTTTGGCATCCACCCACAGTATGTGTTCCATAGTCTCTGCGTAATCTAGGTGCCATGTTTCTCAACAACAGTTCCTTATTTACAGGTGGATCTGCACACCAGTTTCGGCCATTCCCATTTGTACCTGGGTCGCCCTTCTATTTGGTCACCCTGTTCATCTTGTCCGGATGATGAGTGCTGACTTCCTTTTACGGTCCCAGTATTTCTTAAGCTTCCTATATTGTGCATTTTCAGGTCGTGCTGGAACCATAGCACAAAGGGAAAGGTCCATCTGTAGTGAGTTTGCCTTTGCCTAAGTTCGGGAGCGATCGAGGATAGTAGTCTCTTTCTGCTTAAGGTGATTTGTGAGATGCTTTGAAAGAGGTCTATGGGGCATATTATCAAGGACGGTGTTAAAAATTATCGCCGGTTTAGCGGCAGAAAACTGCTGCTAAAGCGGCGATAATGGGCCTGATACTATGCCCTTGAGAATTCCAATAGAAGTCCATGTTCTGGTGTGAACATGGGCTTCTATTGGAATTCTCAAGGGCATAGTATCAAGCCCATTATCGCCGCTAACTGCCGCTAAATCGGTGATAATTTTAACACCTTCCAGGACGGCGTTAAAATTATCGCAGCTTTAGCGGCAATTTTCTGCCGCTAAATTGGCGAAAATTTTAACGTCGTCCTTGATAATATGCCCCTGAGTTTTTAGGTCTCGCCTGGCGTAAGCGGCGCACAGCGCTGCACATGCCATGCAAGGGCTTTTTGTATTCAATTCAACATGTGCACGCGTACGGAGGGACAAAGATGGCATTGGGCTGTCCACTACGTACGCGTGCACATGTTGAATCGATTATTTCTTTTTACTTTGAAACTGAGCGCGTCGCCGCTTCAAGGACACCGCGCTCAGTGTTAAAGTTAAAAAATAAAAAAGTAACCGAGCGCGGTGTCCTTAAAGGGGCGCCGCGCTCAGTTTTAGATACTGTATCTTGTGTGCTGTGTTGTTGATGAGTAACCCAGACCAGCTCTGCACTAGGGTCTATTCAGTCAGTCTATATGAAATTGAATCGGCAACTAGTTCAAAATGGACAGTAACCGGGCCCAGTAAAATAATGATACCTTCTGTTTTTAAAATGTAGCGGGTGTACATTACGCATGCGTTTTTATTTTCAAAGTTCAGTTGCGCTTTAAACTGTTTTTCTAGTTTTTTTCTCTATTGGGATTTTTTATAAACCTATAAATAAACTCCTCAGCATTCCATGAATTTAGGTGGGGCTAGTTTATTTGAAGACTATTTTAGTCCGAGAATACACTGTTATCTCTTTCCGTGATACCTACAACAACACTAAGTCAATATTTACAACACTATGTTTTAAACGTGGGAGAGTCTACTGTGCATGATATTGTAACAACGGCCAGAAGATGTCACTGTTGGGCCACGCACAGTTTTACTTTGGCCCACTTGGAGACCCTTCAGTTGCCTGGTGCATGATGCCTTTGAAATGGACAGGAGTTTGGTTTCCTTTCTCGGCTGTAGAAATAACAAAACTACATGTCATTTTTTGCTGGCAACTAAGGAATGTTTGATATCTTTACTGATAATCGGTATTTGTTGAAAGATGTTTCCTGGCTGTTGTGCTTGAGGTTTGTGTTTACATTTTATTTGCAACCGTTTATTTAGCTGACTTGAAAAGATCCATCAGATTTGTCGTACTTTAATATTCGGGACCGCGTAGGGGACAGGGCCCTACCCCTGTCTATCTTGGTATTAGCGAACCGCAAATGGTAAATGCGGCATGTACGAGTGCTTTATATACCGTTCTAGCTATGAATGCACTGTGTACACGTTATTCTGCTCCACTACGCGGGTTCCATTTTGGAAGCAGTGGCCATCTTGTCATTGCCCTCACATAGGCTATAATGGAGTAAATACGGGCCTCACAGTACATGGGCTTTCCCTCTGACTTCTCTGTGACCTGGGCAGCTGGCTCCGCTGCCCTGGGTCAAACCGGTCTCACGAGCTCCCCTTCCTCCGTCCACCTGTGATTAGCATCAGGGCTTGACCCGTCATAAAACCCTTTTCATTCTACACAATCCCCCGGCTAATCTCTTTCACACCTGCTTGTTCCTGCTTTATGACTTGTTTCCCAAAACAGGAGATGCTCATGTTTATTGGGGGGTCTCTTTACATCAAACGTGGGATCTGAACCTTACTGTGTAAATCATTGTGGGCTGGCCGAACTGGAATGTGGGATGGTCATCATGACTCTGCTTTTTCGTTTGTAATGTATACCTTTATATGGCCATATCGTAAACCAAGGAATGTGTGCCTGGAGCATGATATTTTGTACTTAAGGAGAAGTCCGTTCCTATGATTTTCAGCAGTCTCCTGAGAACATACACGCTGTTGTACTTCTAGGATACCTGTCATTGGTCTGCAGCCAATAAACGATTCTTTGACTTCACCCAGAAGACTCTGTGTTTCTGTAGGTCCGGAACAGGGTGAAACCCAGAAGTCATAGGGTGTGTGCCCCTGCACCGCTGGGTCTAAAATACCCAGTACTTCAGTTTGGCGCCCAACTCGGGACGATTTCAGCGGTACCAGTCCAAGCCAGAGGTTCGTGAGGAGCTTCGTGTGGAAATTCCGGAGGAAGGCCGCCACTTCATCGACCCCTGCATGTCGACGTGGTCCGAAAGTCTTTTCTGCGAGGTTCTCCGCGTCCCGACGGCTACGAAGGACTGCTGCCCTGATTAATCGACCTGTTTTGGACCCTTGACGAGTTTTGAGAGAGCGAAACAATCGAGAGAGTCTTCTGGTGACACCATCGATCAGCAATATTCAGTTAAGTATAAGTGGAGCGTCTCTCATTTGTTTTGGTATCCTTCGGGATCATTTGAATTGGTACTTTGGAGTTTGCAAGCGCCAAAACCAGAGGACTCGTGTATTCACGAGGCTATCGTAATCGATAATCCTTTGACGTTTGGATCTAGACTAGTGAGCGAAGATGCCTGGTTCTGGACTATTTGGTAGATTATTCTGTTTGGGTTGTGGAAAAGATTTCCAGCTAGAGGAATCATGTCCGGTTCCTCCGGTTGGAACTCCAACTTATGAGCTCTATGTGAAACATGGCGTAGGCCCCATTGCATATAACAAAGTGTGGATCCACTACACCAGGAAAGATGGTGTTTTAAAATGGCCCCAAAATGGTAGTTTTGATACCGATATTTTAGATAATCTGGAAATTAAATTGTTTAAGAAGAAAGCCCGGCCGGCGATGTTTGACTCTTTCCGCTTATGGCGAAAGGAAGCCAAACAGAAGGAAATTAAGTTAGCGAAAAAGAATAAAAGAGAGAGAGGTATGTCAGTAATGCAAGCAGCTGTACAATTTAAAGACAATGAAGAGGAGCAAATGAATGAGCAATTGCACAGGCAGCGTAAGTTAGGGATTGACAAATGTTACCCAGCTTTGCCACATTCTAAGCAGAATGAGTCTGAAGAAAAGGAGAAAGATCCCCTGATGTCACATTTGTTGAGTTCGCCACCCCCGTATGCTCAAACTGCCACGGCGCCTCCCCAGCTTGTAAATATGCCGCCTCCAGTGCATATACTGCAAGCCTTGCCGCAACCGCCAGTTGCTTTGCAGCCAGTTCCTATTCCTGTAGCGCAGCCCTCTCAAGCGCCGCCAGTTGTGCTTCCAACTGCCCCCGCACTTCCTGCGACTTTGCCTAATCCAGTAACTGCCTCCCCTAACACTCTTCCTTCCACCACTCCAGTACCTGTCTCTACATCCTCTTTTCTTCCCTCTGTTTTTCCCCCTGTTCTCGCCTCAGCTTCTCCTTCAGCGCGACAGCGCTTAGCTAATGTGGTTACTACATTAATGTCTCCTCTCTTTGGGTCATCTGGTGCAACTCCTGGTGTACAGCGTAAGCAGTTGCGCAGCCAATTGCCTAACCCCGATGAGAAAAAGGTAATAGATCACATGGCGCGTAGATGGATCGTTTTTCCTTCACTTTATGATGTGGAATCAGTTGTCAACACTTTCCATCAATGGGATGCCCCTAAACAGAGATATGTGTTCGAGAAAATGTGCGAAATTCTCTGTGAAGAATTGGAGGATAGTGGTAAAAATCCGAACCCGCAGGAGTTGTGTAGAGTGAGGTTCGATTTTGGAACTGGTATAATTGTGGATCGCGAAGTAGATAAAGCAGTTGCGGTTGTATTGTCACTTAGGAATGACGATTGCCAACAGTCATTGTTTGAACAAGAGGTCCTTGTGGGGAAAAAGGCAAAAGCGCGACAATACCCCATGAGAGAAGTTCCCCCGGTATGGAAGGAAGCGGTTGCAGCTGTCGGTGGTAACCCCGCTGTGGCAGTGCATTTCCAGCGTGTTTGGGTGCATGTTCCATGGAAGCGCTCTGAAGTGTTAGCGCTTAAGCAGTCCTTACCTGATCCCCGTAAGAACCCAGCAGGTTATTATAAAGAGTTGTCACAGACGGCAGGGTCATGCATTATGAATTTGGCCGATATAGACATGTTGTTTGGCAATGTTGTTCCACAGCCTCTATGGGCATCAATTCGTAATGTAGATCACAATGCAGAACTAGGGGATACATGGGCCAACATTGTTGCTGCTGATGCTAGACAAACTGGTGGTGCGAAACCAGAACCTTTAGTAGCTGAACTGCCTGGTAGAATCATCACGTATATGAAGACAATAATGCCTGCGATGCGCGTAAATTGGGACAAGTTATCTGCATGCAAGCAGAAGAAAGATGAGACAGTGTCAGACTTCTTTACTAGGTTTGAAGAAACGTTTATTGACCACAGTGGGCAGGATATGAGTACTGAGGGTGGCCAACGGTTATTTGTGGATAAGTTTGTGCAGAATCTACTTCCTGACCTGTGTAAAAAGTTGAAAGATTCAGAGAGTTCCTGGGCTGTTTCTTCTTCAGCGCAAATACTGGCTACTGCACAGTATTATGAAAATAGAGATAAGGACGAGAAAGATAGAACAGAAAAGAAAACGAAGGAATTAAAGACAAAGGTCCTTTTACAGCAGGCCTATCCGCCACGTGGAGGTCAGAATAATTATAGACAACCACAAGGTGTCTATCACCAACCCCAACAGTTTCAGAACAACCAGCAAATGAATGGGTATTATCAACCACGTGTCCCTGTAGGTCCCAACCAATGTTCATACTGCAAAGAGGAAGGTCATTTTAAATATAGTTGCCCTAAATTAATGCAGCGGAACGGTAATATGTATGGCGCAAGAGGTAGGGGTGGTCAGCAAGCTCCTAGAGGCAGAGGGCGTGGAAATGCTCCCCAGAACGCGCGTCCTCTGCCGCCTCAAAGTGCCATCAATAGCTTTGATCAGCAAGTTAACGCGATTAGTAATACGGCCCAGTATTATAATAATGATTATTATGCAGAGGACGGTGATGCAGAGAATAATGACTACTAGGACAGCCGTAGACAGAGAGAGGGAGTTGTTTCAGTGCCAGTGGATCAGAGCGGACCGTATGTTGAGGTGACTACAGCAAATGTAACGGAGCCCTTTCTGCTAGACACTGGTGCTGCAAAGAGTTCAATCATGCATTCAAAACTCCCTGGCGCACCTTTGTCTGGCGATATAAATGTTTCAGTAGGTTTTTCTGGCGCCCCAGTTAGGAACCCGATTTCCAGTCCCATGTCACTTTCTATTGGACCTTGCGAGCTGAAAGCACCCCTGATTCTAACAACAGGTTGTGGTGAGAATTTGCTGGGATTAGATTTGTTGAAAAGATTACACGCTACACTGTATTGTTCTCCTTCAGGAGTACAACTTACATTAGGCAAGAAAGTGATTTCCCCAATGTATTTGTCTAAAAACACGATGCCGCCTGAATTGTCATCCCTTCCGGATGCCCTTTGGGCTATTGGTCCCAATGACGTGGGCCTCTTAGAGATACCGCCATATGTGGTGACTTTAAAGGCTAATGTCAGACTGCCACGTATTCCCCAGTACAAGATCTCTAATGAAGGGCAGAAAGCATTGTTAGACATTGTCAGCGACTTGATTAATAAGGGTGTAATTGAAGAGACAAGAGGCAACGTTTGCAATAGTCCGATTTTACCTGTCTTAAAACGAACGGATCCTTCACAGCCACCTGTTTACAGGTTTGTGATTGATCTTAGAGAGGTTAATAAGATTGTTGTGCCACAGTTTCCGGTTGTCCCCGATATAACTGCCTTGTTAACGATGATTCCAGCCTCTGCTGCATGGTTTTCAGTGATCGATTTAAAGAATGCTTTCTTTAGTATCCCAATTGCAGAAGAGAGTAGAGATATTTTTGGGTTTAGTCTGGGAGGCCGAAGCTTCCGCTTCAAACGCGCTCCCCAGGGCTACTGTGAGAGTCCATCCATATACAGTCAGGCTTTGAAAGCGCAGCTTGATGCACTTGTTTTACCTAGTGGCGCTATCCTGATTCAGTACGTGGACGATTTACTGATCGCCGCGGATACTGAGAAGATCTGTAAAGAAGCCACATTGTCATTGTTGCGCCATTTATCTGCTTTCCATCATAAAGTGTCTCTCTCGAAGCTGCAATATTGTCGACAAGAAGTGACCTACTTAGGTCATCTCTTATCGAAGGAGGGAAGGAAACTGACCCCAGAAAGAATTCAAGCCATTGCACAGTTGAGTGTGCCAAAAACACAGAGAGAAGTACGTGCTTTCTTGGGCATCACTTCATACTGTAGGCATTGGATCCCTAGTTTTTCTTTGTTGGCAAAACCTTTGTTAGCCTTAACATGCAAAGACACACCGAATCCTATCCCATGGTCTGAAGAGTGCCAGAAAAGTTTTGTGGAATTGCGTAATGCATTATGTTCAGCACCTGTGTTGGGTACCCCCGACTACAGTAAGCCTTTTACATTGTATGTTCACGAGAAAGATGGATGTGCGTTGTCAGTGTTAACACAGCCTTTTGGTGACAGACCGCGCCCATGCGCATATTTTTCATTTACCTTGGACCCTGTAGCGAGAGCATTGCCAAGCTGTCTGAGAGCGACAGCTGCTGCAGCGATGTCTATCCGACAATCTGCTGGTTTGGTAATGGACAACACATTGATTGTCATGGTTCCACACGCTGTAGACACATTATTAAATAGAACTAAGACACAACACTTGACTAGTGCACGATTATCGGGTTACGAACTTACACTGTTAGCTAATCACATACACATAAAGAGATGCAATACGCTGAATCCAGCTACGTTGTTGCCGATTCCAGCAGACTCAGATGAGATTGAGCAACATGACTGTCTGTTCAGAACAGAAGAAGAGACGAAAGGGAGAGTAGATCTAAAAGATACTCCCCTGACTGAGTGTGATGGCACTTTATGGGTAGATGGGTCATGTTTTAAGCTCCCTAATGGTGACACGACTGCTGCCTATGCTATCACGACTCTGTACACGGTCGTGGAAACTGCACGAGTGCCACATAATTCGGCCCAAGCAGCAGAATTAATCGCCCTCACGAGAGCATGTGTGTTGTCTGAAGGAATGAGAGTGAACATATATACAGATAGCCAGTACGCCTTTGGCGTGGCTCATAATTTTGGGCGTTTGTGGAAAGAGCGTGGGTTCCTGACGTCACATGGAGCTAAAATTCAGAATGGCAAGTTGGTGAATGATCTCCTTGAGTCACTGACCCTACCGTTGCAAGTTGCGATCATGAAATGCAGTGCGCACAGGAAAGTCACAGATGATGTTGGACGTGGAAATGCGTTTGCTGATGAGACCGCGAGAGAAACCGCACAGAATGTGAAGACTAGAATGTATGTTGCAGGTCCCGCAAGATGGGTTAATGATGTTGAAATGTGTGAGAACACAATAGAGAGTGTGAAGTCGCTTCAAGCTGAAGCCACAGAAGAAGAGTTAAGCAAGTGGAGAGAAAGTATGGGTAAGTTGGATGAGAATGGTTGTTGGATTGATCTGACAGAACATAGGCGATGGTTATTGCCTGATGCATATGTGCTTCCAGTGGTTACTATGGCACATGGAATGGCACATATCAGTACGAAAGGTATATGCAAGTTGTTGGCTCCAGTATGGCAGAATGCTGGGATTCCCAAGTGTGCAGAGAATGCGGTCAAGAATTGCATAGTATGCTTGAAGTACAACCCTGGTAGGGGAACCCCAACTCCGGCTGGTCACTTTGCACCCCCATCATGTCCATTTGAAGTTTTGCAGCTGGACTTTATTCACATGGAAAGATGCAACAACCTGAAATATGTACTGGTGGTTGTTTGTGCTTTCTCAAAATGGATTGAGGCTTATCCTCTGAAAGATAACACTGCCCTATCCACAGCCAAAGCCCTTGTGAAGGAGTTTTTCCCTAGGTTTGGGATGCCAAGAATGGTGTGGTGTGATAACGGAAGTGAGTTTGTGGGTAAAGTGATGAAGAATGTATGTGAAGGGCTAGGGATAAAGCAGAAGTTCCACGCTGCAAATCACCCCCAATCAGCTGGATTAGTAGAACGCTACAATGGAGCCTTAAAGCTCAAGCTGGCTAAAATCCAGGCGAGCACCGGTCTTAAATGGCCTGACGCTCTGCCTCTAGCACTCCTGTCCACCAGAATGACCATACACTCACGAGTGGGACTTAGTCCCTATGAGGTCGTCTTTGGCCGCCCGGCTAATGTATGGGGCGTGCCAAGACCGGCGAAATTTAGTGAAATAGAACATCCAGTACTGCTCGATTACCTGTATGATTTGACGGTTAAACTGCGTGTTTTGCACCAACAGGTACATGATACTCTTCCCCAAGCCTCTGAACCTCCTGGACACCCTATCAACCCTGGCTCGTGGGTCCTGGTCCGGAATTTCCAGCGCAAGAGCAACGATGAGCCTCGCTGGATCGGCCCTCATCTTGTTCTTCTTTCAACAAGATCAGCAGTGCGAGTGAAAGGGAAGAAGCACTGGATTCATGGTACCCACTGCAAAGTAGTCCCCTTGCCTCTGCCATATGACCAGTGGGTCAAGGAGGGTATCGCCGACTCAGAGACAAACATTGTACCTCGTTTTGCACCATTCAGTGACGCCCGCTTAAAAGGCACAGTTTCAGACCAAGAGAGTGACAATATTTTGCAGGAAGCTGTGCCATCATCAAGTCGACTGGACACCACTGAGCCTGAACTTTTGTTTCAAGACCAAACAGCACCTGGCCGTCTCCGCTATAATTTGAGACCTAGGCCCATGGACAAATAAAGATTTCCTCATTATTTCCTGCACCTTAGAACCCCCCGTTTTGTATTTTGTTTGTTTGGGTGACTTTTACCCTGTTTTTAATAACACTGACCATTCTGGCCTCTTACCTGCACCTTAGAACCCCGCTGGGGACCATCTACACCGCCTTTGGCGGGTCCGGGATCACGGGGTTTTGGGGACTTCGAATTTGAGCGCCATCTTGGATTGGGCTCGGGCTCTTTCGCGTAATCTCGCGAGAGGTCGCCCTTCTGAGCCTATTTGAGCCAATCTTTGGTCGCGCAGCGGTGACGCGCAGCGGGGCGCCTTCATCGCGCCTGAGTCCAGCCAGAGTCCTGCCCGTCTGCGCTCGTCCGCGCGGAGGACGTGCTGGACGTCTGGTCCTGGGACTCTGGCAAAATGCCCTCCCCCTCTTACAGCTACTCTGTTCGCCAAATGCTGGCCCTTAAACCTCGCATTAAATGCTGCTCACATTCTTATGAACCAGATGACTTTCGCCTCCCATTTCGATGTGGATGTCTTTCGACGTCGAGGCCCCGTAACTCCGCCCCCATCCATCCTCTCGTGGAACTCCCTGTTATATCTAGCCCTAACTCAGTAGGAATAGAGGGCATCTTGGTGAATGCCCGTTCCCTTGTCAAGAACAAGGTTATGTTCAAGGAGATGGTTTTGGATAAAACACCCACCCTAGTGTTTGTGACCGAAACATGGGCCAAGGACTCATCTGACCCAGACCTCATCGAAGCGGTCCCGGAAGGGTACTGCCTGGCCAGACTCGATAGACAGGGACGAGTGGGAGGGGGGATAGCGATCCTTTATAAAGATCACCTACATTGTCACATCGTCCCCATACTCGATTTCCCTGAGAGCTTTCAAGCACTTTATTTTTCAATAAAGGAAGCGCAACGCCCCTTTTTCAATGGTATTTTAGTGTATCGACCCCCAGGTTCGAGGACCCACTTTACGCACAATTTCTTTCAGTCCCTAGAACCCTATTTTGGTCGAGACAACTTTTCTATCATGGGTGATTTTAATTACCATCTAGAACGGCTTGACCTTTTTGATACCTCCTGTCTCACTGAGGCCCTTGAATCTTGTGGGCTCACGCAACGTGTCTCCGGAGCCACACATCGGGCAGGACACACTTTGGATGGTATCTTTTCCAATGACCCTCGCCTGACTACTAAGGACCCGATTCATCTATCTTGGTCCGATCACCTGGCGGTCCCTTTTCTTCTGCAATATCACAGGATGGACTCCGGTAAAAAAGGGAACCACCTAATGGAAACTGCAAGAAACTTTAGGAATATTAACAGCGATTCTCTTAAGCCCTGGGCCGCTAGTCTTACCATCACTGACCTAGATAATGTACAGACTGCAGTCGCCCGTTTCGAAAAGGTCACCACTGAGGCCTTGGATAAATTGGCCCCAGTACAATCTCGGCGCCGAGCCAGAAAGAGTCCATCTGCCCCCTGGTTCTCTGACTCCCTCAGGCTCTTTAGGCAGGAGGTGAGGAGAAAGGAGAGGCTTTGGCATACTAGTTGGGACCTTAAGAACAAGGAAGCCCATAAACTCCTTGTCAAAAAATACAAGGTTGCAATCTTGCAAGCTAAACAAGATTACTTTGTTACTGTTACCACCTCGCTCTCCTCCTCGAAGGAGCTCTTTAAAATTGTTGACTCTTTGGTCAAACTGCAAGCCCCTGATCCTGTTATTCCTTCGCAGGATCTATGCGACAAGATTGCCTCCTTCTTTCATACTAAAATCCAAGATATTCATCTGGCCCTCGAGACACAAAGAGCTGGTCTCAGTGCATTCACATCTGGGGTAGAGATGAGTCTGACCATCACAGAAACCTCCCCCCCTAGCACCCTGGACTCTTTTCCTCTGTTGGTCCTACAAGATCTTGAACTATTGCTAACTAAGACCAAGTCTGGTTCCCCTCTGGATACCTGCCCACTGAAAGTCATCAAGCAGTGTAGGGATACCCTCTTACCTCCACTGCTAGAGGTAATGAATCTAGCCATTAGAGATGGTATCTTCCCTACAGAATGGAAGAAGGCGGTAGTAAAACCCTTGTTGAAAAAGGCCTCCTTGGACCCGGGTGTCTTAAAAAACTACCGGCCTATCTCTCTGCTCCCTGCCCCAGCGAAGATGCTTGAGACTCATCTTAACAGGCATCTCGCTGTTTTTGTGGAAGGCTCGGAATGCCTAGATCCCTCCCAGCATGGATTTAGGAGAGAATTCAGCACCGAATCAGCCCTCACCATCGTGCTCGATAAAATCCGCACGACAGTAGATGAGGGCCAGACCTCTCTCCTGGTCCTGCTGGATCTAACTGCGGCTTTCGATACCCTCTCCCCCTCAGTCCTTACATCTCGACTGAGGGAGGTGGGGGTGAAGAACGCAGCTCTGGATCTTTTGACCTCCTTCCTCACAGGGAGGGAACAAAGAGTCAAGCTGGGGGAGTTCCTATCTCCATCCCGATCTGTGCTATGTGGGGTCCCTCAAGGGTCAGCACTTAGCCCAACCCTTTTTAATATCTATGTGACCCCACTGGCCAAACTAATAAGATCTTTCGGGATGGAGGTAGTCTCTTATGCAGACGACACCCAAATCCTCGTCTCTCTTCCCCATTCAGATGAACTAATCGCCTCCAGGTTTAGATCCTGTATGGAGGCGGTTGGTCATTGGATGATTCAGAACTCTCTAAAACTGAATGGGGAGAAGACGGAGGTGATGGTGTTTGGGGGGAAAGAAAACATCTGGTCAGCCAATTGGTGGCCTGACTCACTAGGGACATGCCCTTCCCCTACAACATCTGCCAAGAACCTCGGTGTGCTGATAGATCCTGCCCTCGATCTAGGCAGTCAGGTGAGCAGAACTGTTTCCACCTGCTGGGGTCTGATTCATACCATACGAAGGATCAGGAGCTATCTCTCCCTGCAGGCAAGAAAACAAATTGCAGTTGCACTCATCGGATCGCGCTTGGACTACTGTAATGCACTGTATGCTGGGCTTAACAAAGGCCAGCTGCAGCGCCTACAGGTAGTCCAAAATGCCATAGCCAGATTTGTTCTGGACACCCCCAGACGCTCCTCGGCCACTGCAGCCAGGAAAACGCTGCATTGGCTGCCGGTAGAATACCGAATCCGGTTCAAGGTTTTATGCATGACCTACAGAGCCATTGCTAAAAATAGTGACACAGGAATTGGGTCCATCATTTCCCACTATACTCCTGGTAGGAACTTGCGCTCCTCTGGGAAATTGCGTCTGACTGCTCCCCGTGTGCGAAAAGCTAAATGGGGTGGCAGAGCCTTTTCCACTCTTGCCCCCAAGTGGTGGAATGACCTCCCTCTGGACCTTAGATCTCTCCCGTCCCTACAGCACTTTCGCTCTGCTCTAAAAACTCTTCTCTTTCGGCAAGCCTACATGTAGGGTTTCCTGTCTCCTTCTTTCGATCATTTTCTGATCTTTTGTTAGGCGCCTTGATACCTGAGGGTTATTGTTTTTGCGCATTACAAATTGCCTTTCATTCATTCATTCATTTTTGACATTTTTGCTCTCCCATCTGAAGGACTTTCTTGATTTTTGTTTTTCGAACCACCATCCGGGTTCTGCCGCAGGGTCGCGGTGCCAAGACTTTGGGGTACAGGCCGAAGACGCTAGGTCGACGGTTCTGGTTGGTCTAGGGCGTTTCCCTGGACTGACAGGCGTACTCTTTAGCAGAAGAAACTCATCCGCCGCGAGCGGCCCGAGTAGAGGATGGAGTTTTTTAAGATGGAGAGACCGATTGAGGAAATGAACTTTAACGCAAGGATGTGTAGAATTGTAAAAAGTAAATGTTTTGTCTTTTTGTGCCTTTTTACACTGTGTAGTATCATAATGTTTATTGTAGGATTTGTGTTTTTCTCCGCTCAAAAGCCCATTGCACCCACTCAACAGCCTATATCTCTTTCTACTGCCTCCTCTCACTCTTTTCACCCTTTGCCTGAACACGAACAGACCAGACGATCGGAGTTTGTAAATAACTCGTTTATCCAGCTCTTGCACCAGCACCAACTGGTAATGAATACGACCAATTGCTGGGTCTGTGGGTTAATGCCACATACCATTAACAAAGGTATTCCCTACCTGGTGCTACCGTACAGTTACAATGGATCGTCATGGGCATTCCAAACCATGTTTCTCTATGCCCTAGATACATACTCCCCTCGCCAACCGCGTTCCATCAGACCTATCACCAATAATAAGGCTTTGATGAAAGGAGTTGCCGATATGAGTAGGGATATTGATGCATACTCATCCATTCCCAAAGAAGAGCTGAGACCTTATGTAGGATGGAACGCGACGGGGTATAGTATTAGTCTGGGTGAAAGGCAGCGAAAAATCTCATCTCCAATCTGGGTCGTACCCCACATGGGTCGGTTCTGCTTACAGGGTAATGGTCAGAATCCTAGAGCTCAACTGGGAAGAAGTGACTGTACTGAAACGTACACTTTCCCGTCACAGTTTTCCCCTGCGTTTGTAGCTGCCAAGGGCACATATTTCATCTGTAATGACCGAGCATATACATGGCTGCCCCCTGATTTCTCGGGCACATGTTATATTGCGAACTTGCTACCGCCGACATTTACTGCTGCCTCTGACTATCACAAGACCAGAGTTGTGAGAGGTGTGATTAGTAAGGAAGATACTGCCGGTCAGGAAGCAGGAGACTTCTTCTTGGGTTTCCTGCCGTTTTGGGGACCTATGGTCAATAGTAGGAACCTGAGACAGCTGACGCGTGTGGTTGAATCCACTGTCAATGTAACGGCTGGTGCCCTTAGTAATCTGACAGCTGAGCTCCAAGCGGATCGCCTTATGACTCTGCAGAACCGCATGGTTCTAGACGTTATTCTTGCAGACCGCGGTGGGGTATGCAAGGTCATCCAATCCAGTTGCTGCATTTTCATACCAGATAATGCTCCAACAGTGTATCAAGCCATCTCCAAACTCCATAAAATATCTGAGTCCATACACGTGGATAAAGGAGATTGGTCACTGCTGGGGTGGTTCTGGGAATTGATATCTGCCTGGGGTTGGAAAGTTCTGATGGTCATTGGAATGATCTTAGCCATTCTTTTCCTGTTCTGTCTGTGCATACAGTGTGCTCCTGCGATATGTGGCCTCTGTGCTACCTTATGTGTAAGGAAACCTGTATCGAGGGACGAGCTAAGTAATAGGATGATGCTACAGCAACATCTCCATGACTTTGCGGACATTGACCTAGACTCGGATTAAGATGAATATAGTAATTGCCTATGTAAGGGCAAAAGGAGGGTCTGTCGTACTTTAATATTCGGGACCGCGTAGGGGACAGGGCCCTACCCCTGTCTATCTTGGTATTAGCGAACCGCAAATGGTAAATGCGGCATGTACGAGTGCTTTATATACCGTTCTAGCTATGAATGCACTGTGTACACGTTATTCTGCTCCACTACGCGGGTTCCATTTTGGAAGCAGTGGCCATCTTGTCATTGCCCTCACATAGGCTATAATGGAGTAAATACGGGCCTCACAGTACATGGGCTTTCCCTCTGACTTCTCTGTGACCTGGGCAGCTGGCTCTGCTGCCCTGGGTCAAACCGGTCTCACGAGCTCCCCTTCCTCCGTCCACCTGTGATTAGCATCAGGGCTTGACCCGTCATAAAACCCTTTTCATTCTACACAATCCCCCGGCTAATCTCTTTCACACCTGCTTGTTCCTGCTTTATGACTTGTTTCCCAAAACAGGAGATGCTCATGTTTATTGGGGGGTCTCTTTACATCAAACGTGGGATCTGAACCTTACTGTGTAAATCATTGTGGGCTGGCCGAACTGGAATGTGGGATGGTCATCATGACTCTGCTTTTTCGTTTGTAATGTATACCTTTATATGGCCATATCGTAAACCAAGGAATGTGTGCCTGGAGCATGATATTTTGTACTTAAGGAGAAGTCCGTTCCTATGATTTTCAGCAGTCTCCTGAGAACATACACGCTGTTGTACTTCTAGGATACCTGTCATTGGTCTGCAGCCAATAAACGATTCTTTGACTTCACCCAGAAGACTCTGTGTTTCTGTAGGTCCGGAACAGGGTGAAACCCAGAAGTCATAGGGTGTGTGCCCCTGCACCGCTGGGTCTAAAATACCCAGTACTTCAGTTTATCAGACCTCAGATAAGTTTGTAACCTTTAATTTAAAAAAAACAAATGAGAACAACCAATCTATGTCCTGCTTCTGCCCCCCCATCCGAAACCGTGGGACCAGTATAATGGAACTTTTGACACATTGCCTCTTTTTTACTTCGAAATGTCATTACCTACTCGTAATGAAAGTGGATGTTGCCTAGGAGTAGGACATAATTCTAAAAGGGCTGGAGGATACCTCCTTTTATAATCTGGAGGGAGCCAGGGTCTCTTGGACTTATTAAAGAAGTAGTGGGCTTGCATGGAGGGATGAGGATCAAAGGATCACACAGGGTTACAGGATACGTTCTTATGCTGTCAGGGCAACCTACCAAGCGCTTTGCCTTTAACCCTTGCATTTGCAGGGAACCAGACCGCCTAGCTTTTGGTCATTTCCAGACTAGGACTCACCGTACTGCTGCCCTTCCACCTCTAGGAGCTTGAGAGGAGCTGGTGAACCAACCTGTGCTCAGAAGGTTGGCATTCCTCGACCTTACAGGAGTAGATGAAATCTGGGCCTTAATAACAATTTGTGGTTTCAGCTCTGGTTGCCACCTTGATTGCTCTTCACTTCTCTTTTCGCTCAAGAAGTGTACATGTACAGCTGTAGGCTGTAAACCTGCATTTAAAAAGATGGTTGGCTATTGCTTCTAATACCAACTCCATTTTCACCCTTTGGCATCATTTTACTCATTTGACAGCATCTCTGCCTTTTGCATGTTGCCAGTATAATTACTGGGCATTCTCTGATTGCACCCCTTGTTTGGTGTACACACACAGACCCCGCACACCCTCTGGTAGGTGAGTGCTGTGTAGCTGCCCATATGTTTTATTTGACTGCCACCAAAGTGGACTGTCTCTAAGGCAGACCACCAAGGTATATCCCTGCCACTGTTACATGCCTCCTTCCCCTTTCGTCTTCGCCTCTCTCCTCTGTGAATTGCTCATGCACATACTGATGGCAGTATTGGCGCTGTGTCCCAAGACCAGCTGAAAGCACCTCTCTGGTCACTCTCAAACGTCATCAAAATGCTTCCAACATGGGATCACAGCAGTCCAACACTCTCCCAACCCCCTCCCCCACCTCCAACACTATGTAGTGTGTTATCCGTCCAGTAATTAACTACCCATAACGGGTTATGAAATGCTATATAAATGCGTCCGTACAATAACAAAACTCTGGAACTATCACTGTTCTTTGGTTTGTGACCTCAAAATGGACCTGGGCTCTAACATGTACTTTTGGTCATGCACTGTAGGCATAATGTGGTCATATTACGTCCAGAATAGAAGTACCATGGTAGTTGATGGGACAAATTACCTCAGAGTGATTTAAGGGTTAGAAGGAACTGCTAAATGGACTTAAGTAGGCTCTGTAACCAGATGGCAGATTCAGTCCTCATTCCTATAGTTAAACCGATGACTAAGAGATAGGTCTAATTTATAAAACTGTGAAAAGATCATCTTTATCATAACGATTTTATTTTGTGTTGCAATATTATTTAACAAGCATTGGCATAGCTAATAGGTCTCGCCTTTGGAACCTTATAAGTGTTTAGTTATCCAGCACAATATCCTTGGTGCAACAACATCAAGTGTTGCATGGCTAAACACGTATAAGGTCCCAAAGGCGAGACCTATTGGCTATGCCAATGCTGGTTCTCTTTGCATCTTAGTGTCACTACTTGGCTCGCCTCTCTCATAATCTTCCCCTTTAGTTGCAAAGATCCCAAATTTGCTATTATGTCTCTACGGCATGCGCCTGGTGCTTCTCTTGGGACTCGCACTCTGTGAGCTCAAATTGGGATGTATGTGGACTGTTCCTTTAGAACATGGTGGATCAAGCTTTGACAAAAAACTATGATAACAGTTTTCCCCTCATTTTCACTTATTACGAATTCTGATATCCATTTGAGATCTGTCTTCAAGATCGGTGCACTTATTCAACAGTGCTGTGAAATCTTCCTCTTTGCTTGAACATCTTGTGATTTCCCCGGCTTCTGGCTCATTGCTACTATATTGTTCTCATTCATAGTGACTCAGTCCCCTAGGGCTTCTAATTCTGACAATACAGACGTCATGTCAGATTTTAGTGCCTGCATCTGGGTAGTCACCATTTTCTTTTTTTTAGAACTTATTTTATTGATTTTTGTTTGAATTTTAACAACATCCACAAGACCAACGGGTCCAGGCCACATGGGTGCAATAGAGCACTCGTAAATGTGTGAAAGGAATGCAGGGTTACACATTTGCAATAAGCATGACATATATCACTGTAGCAATAGTAGGTAAACATTGTAAATCAGAAAATATCCCAAGTCTCAAACAACGTTCGTTCCCATGTCCCCCAGTTCAGACCACCCACGTTCAATTGTATTTCTGGAGGACACCCCTCGACTTGTACATCAGGTTTTCTAGCGCATCGCAGGAGTCCATGCTGTGGGCCAACTCATGTATGGATGGTGTTTCTGCATCCCTCCAGTGCCTGGAGAGGTCTCTCTTGGCCACCATATATGCTGCTGCAATGAAAAAATAGATTGCTGTGAAGTCACCCACTGTTTTTCATAATACCCAGCAAAACTATCTTGGGATCGAACACTAAGGGAATATCCATCACCTGCCCGATATACCTATCAACCACCGTCCACTATGTCTGCGCTTCCGGACAGGACCAAACAGTGTGGTAAAGAATGCCTGGTGTAGACCCACACCACAAACACGGCGGGTCTCGCACCTGACCCATTTGCCACAGTCGCTCGGGGGAGTAATACCTCACATGAAAGTAGCGGAGCTAAATCAAACAAAGCCGCATGAAAGTGGCAATCCTTGAGGCCTTCTTCACCTCCACCCATTTGTTATCCTCAATGGCCCCCACATCCTCCTCCCACCGAGTCCTCAGGATCCCTAGAGGGTCGGGCATATTGATAACCAGAGACTTGTAAAGTCCAGAGATGCCTCCCCCACCCAGCTCATCGATTACTAGTTTACATTCAATGGCGTTGAATTCTGGGAAAGCAGGGAGCATGGAGGCTCATGGCCATAAAGTAGGAAGCTCAAAATTGCATTATCCCAAACAGTGGACAATGTCACCTGGAAAGAAATTTCAATGATTGTAGACCATAATATTTGGATTTTTTCTTGATGTCATTTATTTTCTTCATAATTCTTTTATCAAAATAATAATTTGATTCATCATATTTCTCAATGGCATGCCCAATGATTTTCAGGCTTTCTGCCCTTCTTCAGGGGTCTTAATTTCTGCGCAAAATACACAGCGTTTCATTTTTTAAAATAATAACTCATGATATCACATTTAAATGATGTTGAAGACAGTATGTTCGTGCATAAACACTGTTAGACCTGGCACATTGGCGTGAGTCTCCCTTCCATTTTTTCGTTGTGCCTCATTGTTAGACCTGGCACCTTGGCGTGAGTTTCCCTTCCACTTTTTGATGGTGTGCCTCGATTGTTTTGCTGGTGTTGTCCGCTCAGGGCGCCGCGCCACGGCTAATCCGTGACCGCAGCGCAAGTGCTCCCTAGATAAAGTGTTCATAATTGATATACATGATTGGTTTATTGGATTCCCTGTCAGTCCCCAGTAAAGTGCACCCGGAGTGCCAGGGCCTGTGAATGCCAATGCCGCTAGTGGGCTGCAGCGCTGGTTGCGCCACCCACAACAGCGGCCCTGTAAAATGTGTCCTGGGTCTGCCACTGCAGACCCCGCGTGCAGTCCCGTACTGTCCCGCCGGCTGGGCAAGTGCCCACACTTGCCAGCCTCCAGAACCTTCCCTTAGCCTCATGTTAGTCACCCCTATGGTAGGCCCGCGGGCAGGGTGCGTTGTAGGTGTAAGGTAGGACAAGCCCTGGTTGTGTGGCCTGTCCTAGTAGTGAATTACCGCCATATTCGTGGTTCACTATTGCAAGGCTACCTGTTCCCATTAGGCCAGATGAGCTGCTGGAATTATTACACCTTATAATCCCAGCAGGCTCAGGGAACATGGTAGAGAGATATGTTTCGTATGCCTGAACTCGGAATGATAAAATACTTCTTGTAGCCAAGTTTATTTTACTATCCTGGGTTTGTAAATACGACTTTTAGAAAGTCAGTATTTACTCGCTTAATCATTTCAGCCGCCTCTGCTGTGCGTGTATATGACGGTCTGGGCTATGTGAGTGACAGGGCTGGGGGGATGACAGGTAGCGAATGGCAGGAGAACACCTTGGTGGGAGGTGGGGGTGCCCCTTGGACTCTGAATAGGGCAGTGCTCCACCACCACAATGCTGGCTCCGCCCCCTGGGGAGCGACTGATGACTCAGCCTGCACCTGGCCCAGGACGGGCGAAGCGCTATCCACAAGGTGCTCCTGAAGGTACTTGTCCCCTGAAAGCCGGCTCCACCTCCTGTGGAGCGGCTAATGTGCCTGCCCCTCACAGTGAAAGCAGAAATCAGAGTACCCCCAACAAACTGCTCAGGACTGAGAACGGTTATGCGAAGGCCCCCCCTGGCCTGAAAGAACAAAAGAAATGTGGTATAAAAGTAGGAGCCCTGTTCCTTGCAAATCAGAATCCTGTTTACCACAAAGAACCTCTGCCCGACTAGGAGGAGAAGACGACGCTGGAAGGACTGGCCTGCTGCTTGCCTTGCTGAGAAAGGAGAGGAAAAGACTTGCTGAAAAGACTTTGCTGCTTTGTGCTTGAACATTCTCCAAGGGCTTGATCTGAGCTTGCCCCCTGAACTGAACCCCAGGACCAGTGGGTTCTCTGTGCTTTTGCTCGTCCTCCAATTTGAGCCATGTGTGCATCCCGCTGGAAAGAGACTGCGCCCCTCATCGCCCCCTCCTAGGGCCGTGACACTCAGGAGCTTGCCTGCCTTAACCCCGTGAGAGCCCCGCTCCGTCCGGAGCCGCTCTCTGTCCCCGGGCTAGGTTGCCTGCGCCCCTGTCACCGCCTGCCACTGGAGTGCGCTGAAAGCGCTGTCACCCCTCCCGCCGGAATCCGTCCGACGATCGTGATCCTCGCCGGGTCACCAGCCGCACTGACCGTGCCCTGTGCCCCCGCTTCGCTATCCTCTGAACCCCTCAGGCCGCGCCGCCCCCGCTGTGGAGACCCCCCCTGCACCGCCGTGCTAAGGGTCGCTGGCCGCGCCTGCCTACCTGCCCACACCCGCTGATTGAGGACCCAAGAACACTTCCCAAAGCTGAGCGTCGCACCGACCCGTGCCGACTCTCCACACAACGTTGCTAAAGGAGTTCCAGTATCGGGCTCGGGGCCCGCACTGCCTTATTTCCCCGTAACCCCTCACCGCACCGCACGCCTGTCTCGCCTCCCGCTGTCCCGGAGCCGCCAGGGGGAGCTGTGCACGGCGCAGGCGCGCCCACGACAGATGCGTGAGCCGCGGTAGGCCTGAAGTAAGTCAAGACTGGAATCCCCCAAGTGACATTGGTAAAAGACTAAAGAAGCATCCGCTTAAGGAACCGTTTGCCTGCTTTATAATCTGGTGGCATAGAAACAACGTTACTAGTCTTGTGATAAGTCTGCGTATTGAGATAACTATTTTTATATAAAGAAGCGTATTTTCACATACCTAAGCCTGGTGTCCGTTTCTGGGGGGATTGATGTATTTACTGTGTGTGTGATTATAAGTGCTTAACCAACAACGCCTGGAGAATCGCCTTGGCTGCTCACGCCACGCACCTAGAGGGTGAGCAAGGGTCATTCCAAAAGGGGTTATCCTTTGCCCTGACGTGGAGGAGAGGGTCCCTGCTTGACACAAGGACATCCTTGCGCCAATCAGAGATCCCCGAGTCTAACATTGTTGGCAGCGGCTGGGATTTCGGATTTGCATTTGTAATTTGCATACAGTGAATTATTAATCACCAGATAGTGAGAGCAGACCAAGTAACGCAGCCACAGGTTTTCATTTTTGAACTTTGTTGAGACATCTGCCATTATTGCAACCATGCCTGGCTCACTCCCTGCTGGAAGAGCACTCTGTGATTTCTGGAATAGATGAGGTGGATTGGGAGGGACTGGAAGGTTACACAGTAGAGCAATTGAAAGGCTACAGTGTAAAACTCCGAGTTCCCCATGCTGGATTCAAGAGGAAGAACCCGTACACCAAGGCGTTGAGAGCCTGGAAGGAGTCAAGAGACCCACAGAATGCGGGGGACATCATTCCACCCGACAACTTTGGGGAGCCCAGCAGAGTCCTGTCGCCAGAGGAGCTGGCAGACAGGGCAGCAGACAGGGCGCATGCAATGGAGATGGCAAAGTTGGCAGGACAAATGGAAATGGAAAAGCAGAAGTTGGCCTCGGAGGTACAACAACGCCAAATGGATCATGATATAAGATTGAAGGAGTTGGAGCTGAAGGCGAAAAGTTTGGACACCGCTCCTTCTGGTGGCAGCACTCCGCCGGTGCAGGTAGAGTCCAAGGTGTACATCCCCAAAGATGTAGTTAAGGAGTATTTTAGAAAGGATGACATAGGGCAGTGGTTTAGAGCCTATGAGGTGGCCATGTCTTCACACCGGGTCCCTGAGAGACTGGGGAGCGGGGTTGTGGGGAAGGTTCCTTGCTGAAGGACGTGACACACTGTTAGATTTACCCTTAGATCTCCAGGCCTCATATGAAGGAAGCTTTAATGACCAGGTATGGGTTAACTCCTGAGCTATATAGACAGAGGTTCAGGGAGACTAAGAAGATCCCTTAGAGTACGTATGTGGAGTATGTAACTTTTTTTGCAGAGCACTGGATGGTTGGGTGAAGGGTAGCAAAGTGAATGATTATCAAGGGCTGCTTGATTTAATTGCATGGGAGCACTTGTCCAGTCAATGTTTTCCTGAGCTACGCCAGCACCTGATTGATGGCAAGCTGTCCAACCCGCGGAAGCTTGCTGAGGAGGCGGACCGCTGGCTCAGCACCAGGGTCCACAAGGGTCAAGTGGGAGACTCCGCCAAAGGTGGGCAGGGTCCCCAGCAGAAGAGTGGGGGGGACAAGGGTAAACAGAAAGGGTTCCAAAAAGGCCCCCAAAGTAATTCCCAAGGGAACCAGCAGAAGGGTTCTCAGCCTCCCCCACCCCCGCAGCAGAACGGGGCCCCGACAGGTAGGCCTGTTCCAAAGGGGCCCTTCAATTGTTACAGGTGTGGTGACCCGGGTCACATTGCCACTGATCCTACGTGTCGCCTGTTTGGTAAGACAGCACCCACTGGTGCTCCACCCCGGCAAGTAGCTAATGTTAATTTTGGGGAGGAGGTAGCAGTCCAGGGGGGTGGGGGTCCTGCGCATATGACCCTAGTCTCGCTAGGAGACAGTGAGATGGTCCCTGAAACCTACTTACCCTCTAACACTAAGAAATATGGGCAAGTAGTGACCATCAATGGAAAGAAGGTTGAGGTTCTTAGAGATACAGGAGCCAGCGTGACCTCAGTGAGGCAACACCTGGTGTCTCAAGAGCAGATTGTACCCAATGCCTACTGTAGGGTTGTCAATGCTGACAACATAGAGAGTCGTTGTCCAATGGCTCAAGTTCCCTTTGAGTGGGGGGAGGTCTCTGGTACTCTACAAGTCGCTGTGAGAACTGACATGCCTGTAGACTGTCTGCTAGGGAACGACCTGGAGAGCTCCCCTTGGGAAAAGGTGGAGAAGACCACACATCTGAGGATGGTGGGTCTACCCGACTGGGCGTGCGTGACCACCCGGTCCATGGCAGCCAGTAGGGGTGTTGAAAGGGTCCTGGAGCCTGAGGGAGAGGTCCAGGAACCAGCCTTAGGGAGAAGGTGCAGGAGGCGTGAGAAACCGGCCCCCGAAGTTCCCACGGACCAGGAGGAAGCAGACCCTGAGGGGGATGCTCTGGAGCCTACCGGGGAACAGATTGCCGAACTGGGGGACCTGCCTGAGCTGACCCATCGGCAGCAAGAAGGAGGCCCCTCCAGGGAGGAATTCTGCAGGGAGCAGAAAGAATGCCCTTCTCTCGTGGGTATGCGGCAGCAGGCTGCAGACCAGGCCAATGGTGTTCAGGCCAAAACACACTACGTGTACTGGGAGAGTGACCTCCTGTATTCAGAGCCTAAGGCTGCTGAACCTGGGTCAGCCCGTGTGCTGGTGGTACCCCAGAAGTTCAGAACCTTCCTACTGGGGCTGGCTCATGATGTGCCTTTAGCAGGACATTTGGGGATGGACAAGACCTATGACAGGCTTGTCACCCACTTTTACTGGCCCCAAATGCACAAGAATTCAGATTCCTACTGCAGAACCTGTCAGACTTGCCAGGCAAGTGGTAAGAGCGGGGGGAAGCACAAGGCTCCTCTGCAACCCTTCCCCGTGGTCAGTACGCCATTCCAGCGAGTGGGTATTGATATTGTCGGGCCTCTGGACCCCAAGACAGCCCTGGGCAACAGGTTCATCCTGGTCTTGGTGGACCATGCCACCCGGTACCCTGAAGCCATCCCTCTGAGGACAGTGACGGCCCCCGTGGTGGGACGAGCACTGATGGGAATTTTCTCCAGAGTGGGATTCCCTCTAGAGGTGGTGAGCGACAGGGGGACCAATTTCATATCCACATATATGAAATCCCTGTGGAAGGAGTGTGGGGTAACTTACAAGTTCACCACTCCTTACCACCCCCAAGGAAATGGGTTGGTTGAGAGATTCAACCGAACCCTCAAAGGCATGATCATGGGCCTAGACGGTCCAATGAGGCGTAAGTGGGACGTCCTCTTGCCATGCCTGCTCTTTGCTTACCGAGAGGTGCCACAGAAGTCTCTAGGGTTCAGCCCCTTTGAGCTTCTGTATGGTCACCCGGTAAGAGGACCTCTGAGTTTGGTAAAGGAAGGCTGGGAGCAATCTCCCAGGAAACCTCCCCAGAATGTATACAGTTACATGCTGGCCTTCAGAAACCAGACTAGGCGTTTCAGGCAACTTGCTGAGGCAAATCTGGAAGCCAGCCAGGAGGAGATGAAGCGGTGGTACGACCGGAATGCCACTCTGGTAGAGCTTCAACCTGGACAAAAGGTGTGGGTCTTGGCCCCAGTGGAGCCTTGTGCACTTCAGGATAAGTGGACAGGTCCATTTGAGGTTGTGGAGCGCAAAAGTCCTATCACCTACTTGGTGGACATGCAGTCTCCCAGGAACCCTTTGAGGGTCCTACATGTTAACCGCCTTAAGCCCCACTTAGAGAGGACCGAAGTGGGCATGCTGCTGGCCACTGATGATGGAATGGAGGAGGAGACTGAGCCTCTTCCTGACCTCTTAGTAGCCTCCGAGAAAGATGGGTCAGTGGATGGAGTTAACCTCTCACCCACCCTGACGCCTGAACAACAGGAAGATTGCCGCCACTTGCTGGGGCAGTTTCCAGATAGGTTCTCCCTGGTTCCTGGTGTCACAGATTGGTGCGTCCATGATGTGGACACAGGAGACAGCTTACCTGTGAAGCACAAGGCTTACAGGGTAACTGACAGGGTCAGAGCTTGCATCAAGGAGGAGGTCTCCAAAATGCTTGCGTTAGGGGTGGTTGAGTCCTCCAGCAGTCCTTGGTCCAGCCCCGTGGTCTTGGTCCCCAAAGCTGCTGCGCCGGGAGCCACACCTGAACTCCGGTTCTGTGTGGACTACAGAGGACTCAATTCAGTAACTAAGACTGACGCACACCCCATCCCCAGAGCTGATGAGCTCATTGATCGGCTGGGGGCTGCCCGGTTCCTCAGCACGTTTGATTTAACGTCTGGGTACTGGCAGATCGCCTTGACCGATGGGGCCAAAGAGAGGTCAGCATTCTCTACACCAGATGGGCACTTCCAGTTCCGGGTCATGCCATTTGGAATGAAGAATGCCCCTGCCACCTTTCAGAGGTTGGTCAACCAGGTACTGGTTGGGCCAGATGAGTTCAGTGCCGCCTACCTGGATGACATCGCAGTGTTCAGTGCCACCTGGCCCGAACACCTGCGCCACCTCTGGGAAGTGTTGATGGCTCTGCGCCGAGCAGGCCTCACGATCAAGGCAAGCAAGTGCCAGATCGGGCAGGGTTCCGTGGTGTACTTGGGACACCAAGTGGGGAGTGGCAAGGTGGCACCCTTGCAACCCAAAATTGAGACCATCCTGGCTTGGGAACCCCCCAAGACACAGACCACAGTGAGGGCCTTCCTGGGGCTCACTGGGTACTACAGGAGGTTTGTCAAGGGCTATGGAACGATCGTTGCCCCCTTGACAGAGCTGACTTCCAAGAAGCAGCCCAGGAACGTGATCTGGACTGACACCTGTCAGAAAGCTTTCGACACCCTGAAGACTGCCATGTGCACGGCGCCCGTGCTCTTGGCCCCTGACTTCTCCAAGGAATTCCTAGTGCAGACAGACGCTTCAGAGCATGGTGTAGGGGCTGTTCTCTCACAGATGACTGAGGAGGGCTGGGACCAACCCGTAGCCTTCATCAGTAGGAGGTTACTTCCACGGGAAAGTAGGTGGAGTGCAATTGAGCGAGAAGCATTTGCTGTGGTCTGGGCGCTGAAGAAGCTAAGACCCTACTTGTTTGGGTCTCACTTCCGGGTTCAGACGGACCACAGGCCCCTCAGATGGTTGATGCAAATGAGGGGTGAGAACCCAAAGCTGTTGAGGTGGTCCATCTCCCTACAGGGTATGGACTTTACGGTGGAACACCGTCCTGGTACAGATCACGCCAACGCTGACGGTCTGTCCAGGTATTTCCGCCTTAGTGACGAGGAACCCCCTGGGCAAGGGTAGTTCTCCCCACATTTCAGCTGGAGGGGACACGTGTTAGACCTGGCACTTTGGCGTGAGTTTCCCTTCCACTTTTTGATGGTGTGCCTCGATTGTTTTGCTGGTATTGTCCGCTCAGGGCGCCGCGCCACGGCTAATCCGTGACCGCAGCGCAAGTGCTCCCTAGATAAAGTGTTCATAATTGATATATAATTAATTGGTTTATTGGATTCCCTGTCAGTCCCCAGTAAAGTGCACCCGGAGTGCCAGGGCCTGTGAATGCCAATGCCGCTAGTGGGCTGCAGCACTGGTTGCGCCACCCACAACAGCGGCCGTGTAAAATGTGTCCTGGGTCTGCCACTGCAGACCCCGCATGCAGTCCCGTACTGTCCCGCCGGCTGGGCAAGTGCCCACACTTGCCAGCCTCCAGAACCTTCCCTTAGCCTCATGTTAGTCACCCCTATGGTAGGCCCGCGGGCAGGGTGCGTTGTAGGTGTAAGGTAGGACAAGCCCTGGTTGTGTGGCCTGTCCTAGTAGTGAATTACCGCCATATTCGTGGTTCACTATTGCAAGGCTACCTGTTCCCATTAGGCCAGATGAGCTGCTGGAATTATTACACCTTATAATCCCAGCAGGCTCAGGGAACATGGTAGAGAGATATGTTTCATATGCATGAACTCGGAATGATAAAATACTTCTTGTAGCCAAGTTTATTTTACTATCCTGGGTTTGTAAATACGACTTTTAGAAAGTCAGTATTTACTCGCTTAATCATTTCAGCCGCCTCTGCTGTGCGTGTATCTGACGGTCTGGGCTATGTGAGTGACAGGGCTGGGGGGATGACAGGTAGCGAATGGCAGGAGAACACCTTGGTGGGAGGTGGGGGTGCCCCTTGGACTCTGAATAGGGCAGTGCTCCACCACCACAATGCTGGCTCCGCCCCCTGGGGAGCCACTGATGACTCAGCCTGCACCTGGCCCAGGACGGGCGAAGCGCTGTCCACAAGGTGCTCCTGAAGGTACTTGTCCCCTGAATGCCGGCTCCACCTCCTGTGGAGCGGCTGATGTGCCTGCCCCTCACAGTGAAAGCAGAAATCAGAGTACCCCCAACAAAGTGCTCAGGACTGAGAACGGTTATGCGAAGGCCCCCCTGGCCTGAAAGAACAAAAGAAATGTGGTATAAAAGTAGGAGCCCTGCTCCTTGCAAATCAGAATCCTGTTTACCACAAAGAACCTCTGCCCGACTAGGAGAAGAAGACGACACTGGAAGGACTGGCCTGCTGCTTGCCTTGCTGAGAAAGGAGAGGAAAAGACTTGCTGAAAAGACTTTGCTGCTTTGTGCTTGAACATTCTCCAAGGGCTTGATCTGAGCTTGCCCCCTGAACTGAACCCCAGGACCAGTGGGTTCTCTGTGCTTTTGCTCGTCCTCCAATTTGAGCCGTGTGTGCATCCCGCTGGAAAGAGACTGCGCCCCTCATCGCCCCCTCCTAGGGCCGTGACACTCAGGAGCTTGCCTGCCTTAACCCCGTGAGAGCCCCGCTCCGTCCGGAGCCGCTCTGTCCCGGGGCTAGGTTGCCTGCGCCCCTGTCACCGCCTGCCACTGGAGTGCGCTGAAAGTGCTGTCACCCCTCCCGCCGGAATCCGTCCGACGATCGTGATCCTCGCCGGGTCACCAGCCGCACTGACCGTGCCCTGTGCCCCCGCTTCGCTATCCTCGGAACCCCTCAGGCCGCGCCGCCCCCGCTGTGGAGACCCCCCTGCACCGCCGTGCTAAGGGTCGCTGGCCGCGCCTGCCTACCTGCCCACATCCGCTGATTGAGGACCCAAGAACACTTCCCAAAGCTGAGCGTCGCACAGACCCGTGCCGACTCTCCACACAACGTTGCTAAAGGAGTTCCAGTATCGGGCTCGGGGCCCGCACCGCCTTATTTCCCCGTAACCCCTCACCACACCGCACGCCCGTCTCACCTCCCGCTGCCCCGGAGCCGCCGGGGGGAGCTGTGCACGGTGCAGGCGCGCCCACGACAGATGCGTGAGCCGCGGTAGGCCTGAAGTAAGTCAAGACTGGAATCCTCCAAGTGACATTGGTAAAAGACTAAAGAAGCATCCGCTTAAGGAACCGTTTGCCTGCTTTATAATCTGGTGGCATAGAAACAACGTTACTAGTCTTGTGATAAGTCTGCGTATTGAGATAACTATTTTTATATAAAGAAGCGTATTTTCACATACCTAAGCCTGGTGTCCGTTTCTGGGGGGATTGATGTATTTACTGTGTGTGTGATTATAAGTGCTTAACCAACAACGTCTGAAGAATCGCCTTGGCTGCTCACGCCACGCACCTAGAGGGTGAGCAAGGGTCATTCCAAAAGGGGTTATCCTTTGCCCTGACGTGGAGGAGAGGGTCCCTGCTTGACACAAGGACATCCTTGCGCCAATCAGAGATTCCCGAGTCTAACACTCATGTATTTTTGTTGGTGTTAGTTGCTCAGGGCACTGTGCCACTGCTGTCCAGTGCCACAGTGCAAGTGCTCCCTAGTGTAAATTAATGTATGCTTTGTGATTCCATGATTGGTTGGTTTGGTTTACCTGTCAGACCCTAGTACAGTGCACCAGGAGTGCCCAGGTCTTGTAATCCAAATACTGCTGGTGGGCTTGCAGCACTGGTTGTGCCACCCACAGAAGCAGCCTGTAAACATGTGTCTAAGGTCTGCCATTGCAGAGCCTGCGTGCAGTCTGGTACTGTCATGCTGACTGGGCAAGTGCACCCACTTGCCAGTCCCTAAATCTTCCCTTTTCTTCATATCAGATACCCCTATGGTAGGCAAAAGGGCAGGGTGCATTGTAAGGATAAGGTAGGACATGCCCTGGTGTGTGCGGCATGTTCTAATAGTGAATTACAGCCATTTTCGTTTTTCACTATTGCAAGGCTACCTGTTCTCCATAGGCCAGAATGGACAGTTTGGTTATTACATTTTATAATCCTAACTGACTCAGAGAACATGTTAGAAATTCGAATTTAGTATGCCTGAACTCAGGATGATAAAATACATCTTTTAGTAAAGTTGGTTTTAACATTCTGTGTTGGAAAATGCCACTTTTAGAAAGTAGGCATTTTCTTGTCTAACCATTCAAACCTGCCTCTGCTAATTTGTGTGTATTCCTTTGTCTGGAGTTTGAGTGACAGGGCTGGGGAATTCCAGGAGACAGGGTGAGGTGTCCCAGTGGTGAATAGAGAGATCTGCATCCAGATGGGTGGGAGGAGTTGCACCTGGGAGCTGAATAGGGCTGTGCCTGCCTTCCACAATGCTGGCTCCACCTCCTGGGGAGTGGCTGATGTCTGATGTCTCTGCCCTGCATAGTGAATGAAGAGAAGGAATCCTGTCAACAAAGTGCTCCAGTGCTGTACTTGCCTTCCACAATGCTGGCTCCACCTCCTGTGGGGAGTCTAATGTTTCTGCCCTGCACTGTGAAAGGAAAGGAGAGGTCTGGTAAAAGTGCTCAGGAACTGGTTTGGACTGGGCAAAGGCCCCTCTGCCTTCAGAGGACAAAGGATTTCTGGGTATAAATATTGGGACCCTGATCCCAAGATTTTAGATCACCTTGAGAAAACAAGAAGAACCTCTGCTGAGGGAGGAACCAGAAGAAGCTGAGGAGGAAACTATCCCTGAACCTGGGGGATTGGCCTGCAGTGGTTGCCTTCCTGCCAAAGAGAGAAGAAAGGAACTTTGTGTGTACTTTTTCTCAACTTGTGAAGGATCTCCAAGGGCTTGGAATAGAGCTTGCCTCCTGCTGAAGTCTCAGGAACAACAGACTTCACCCCCAGCTCCCCAGAGTTCTTTGGAAGTGCCTGCTGCTGTTGTTGGGCCTTCTGAGGGACTGCGTGTCGCAAGGAGCTGGAAGCGCAACTCATGAAGGAGAAGCGTGCTGCCGTCGGAGCGGTTGTCGTCGCATCTCGTAAAGTGTGTTGCCGCTGCAGCATCGCATCGAGTGGAAGTGTCTCGCATCATCCAGGAAGTGTCTCGCAACGCCGAAGAAGCGTGTCGCCATCGCAGCCATCGAAGCTGACACATTGCACCGCATCCAGAGAAGAGTCTCGCATCAAGGAAGAAGCGTGTCGCCATCACAGCCATCGTAGCTGTTGCATTGCACCGCATCAAGAAAAGCGCCTCGCATCCACGGAGAAGCGTGCTGCCGTCGGAGCTGCTGTCGTCGCATCGCGTAAAGGGGTGTCGCCGCTGCAACATCGCATCGAGCGGAAGCGTCTCGCAAACGTCGGAGAAGAGTTTTGCTGCCAAGGCCGCTGTCGTCGCATCGCGTAAAGGGTGTCGCTGCTGCAGCTGACGCATCGAGTCGAGTCTTCTCGCAACATCGGAGAAGCGTAACGCATCTGGAAGATCTTCACGTCTTTATTTCTTTGCACCAAAAACTTCATCGCATCAACATCGTTGCAACACTTTCGTTGCCCTGCGTGTCGCATCTAAAAGGTACATTGACTTAAAGTGTCGCATTTAAGAACTTAAGAGAACTAAGCAAACTTCTACCATCTAAAGTAACAGTATTGTGTGTTTTTGTCGTTTAATGCTCTTGTGGTAAATCTATATAAAGAATACTTATTTTTGATATAGAACCTGTGTGGTGTCCATCTGTAGTGTTGTCACTTGGTTACTGTATGTGTTCACAAATGCTTTACACGCTGCCTCTGAGATAAGCCTGTCTGCTCGTGCCAAGCTACCAAGGGGGTGAGCAGGGGTTATTTTAGGAGTGTACCCCCTTACCCTGACTAGAGGAGAGGGTCCCTATTTGTCACAAGTGCATACCTGTGCCAACTAGAGACCCCCAAGTCTAACAAACACCTTATACCCCAAAGTGATAATCAGATTTGTTTCTGACATCTGCTGTCTACTCAATGAATGTAATGTGAAATTGGTACATGCACAACACTTAGTATCACTCGGTGAAATGTGTGTAACTGATACGAACAGAAAACGATTATAATGTGTGATAGAAAAAAAATGGAAAATGAAGAATCAACTTGTGGTAAAAATCAAGAAAATGTCATGAATTTCAGATTGCGAGTGCTCAACATCGTATTTTGGTAACCACTTACGTTGGCCGAGAAACTGTTAATCTTTAGTCATGGGGCCGAGTACTTTGATTTTACGAAACCTGTATAATGATACAAACGAAAACCGCTATCGTATACCATGCTTAAGCCGTAAGGTACAAGTCAATCGGTAAGCTATTAAAAAAGGATGACAAACTCACAGACAACTGATCCGTAGATGTGTCCTTTGCCCTCCATATACTTAAGTTTAAGCTGCCAAAAAATAAATAAATACTGTGTGAGAGACAGATTTGTTCTCTCTGTTAAAAAAATCTTGAATGTAAGATCCACGCTTACCGAAAGTTTCCACACTGCGAACCTCCTCGGGTCCCGCGCTCCTGTTCAACGCTAAACGCTGGCCCTTCAATATATCGTCATCATGCAGCATTATGCTGTCGCATTCATGAAAATTAAAGAAATTCTACTTTGGCCCAATTTAAACGAAGTCGAGCATATTTAAATTTGCGTATAAATTATCTAAACTCAATCTATGCCGTTAAACATGTAAAACAACCTGTGACACGGCACGAGTCGAAAATCAAGAAAAAATGTGTATGTTAACGAGGTAAATAATGCTATAGGCGATTTTTTAAATCATTTTTGTGAAAGTGTGATGGTAATTAAAAATTGTGCTTCCGAGTGAGAAGTGCGTTAAAAACTTAATAACAACCACTATAATGCAAGTCAGAAAGGATTTACACAATTAAATTAATGTATGTGTCTCAATTAAACATTTCAATACATATAGCATGATAGTATATGTACATTAGGTCAGCTGAATACACTTTAAAGGAAGCAATGTAAATCTACACGTTCATTGAGTCCTTTTGGCTGTACAGTATTAAGAACATTTTGAGCATATTCTACACCCTCTTACTCAGGAGGGCCAACCAAGTTGCACCTACTCATCTTTTTTTACTTAGGCTCATTATTTTTACCCAAGAGTGCGGTTGTTCTACAATATACATATTGGACCTAAAGTAGGAAGAGCAGACCGTAGGGGCAAAGGAGAGCCAGCTCCAACCGGAAGGCCGGCTCTCCCCATCTGCATAGAACAAGTTGTCCATGTTGACCAGTTGCGCAGTAACAGAGCCATGTAACAGCCCATCCTCAGCCAGCATCAAATGGGAAATAGCGGCTCTTGACGAAGGGCACCCTGGATGTCTTCCAAGCCCACAGAAAAGTAGTAATGTGCGCCTGCAGTTCGGGAAAAAATGTGGGTGGTATGATGTAGTGGCAGTGGTATAGCACATAAAGGAAGCAAGGTAGCGCCACTATCTTGAAAAGAGCTCCGCGGCTCACCAGTGAGAGTGGTTGCGTAAACCATTCTGTCATGTCCCTCTGCACCTGGGCAACTTGGGGGATGAAATTAAAGTCCCAATACCTAGATTGAGAAAGGACAACTGTCGTGCCCAAGTAACGGAAAGAATTTCTCGCAATCCATAGGCGGGGATACACCCAGTCCGAGACACTTCCCCTCGAATGGACACAAGGGTAGATTTGTTCCAATTGACCCTTAGGCATCTCCATATATCTCCAAGATTTCCATAAGCCATAGAAGGATAGACCGGGGCTCATGAGGAGCAGATCGTCTGTTGCAATGAAACCCTGTCTTCCTCCTCAAGCCAAAGCCGCAGACTCTGGTGTGTGCTCAGATGAGCTCTGCCAGGGGCTCCATCACCAAATCGCACAAGAACGGCGACAGCAGGCAACCCTGTTGAGTGCCCCTCTTGACTAGGAAGCAAGCAGAGAGGGCCCGTTGATCTGGACCTGTGCCCAAAAATCGGTGTAAAGTACCAACACCTACCGCTGGGACCAAATCTCATCCTGTGGAAAGGATAGTCACGTTTCTTGGATGCTATTATATGAGGTTGTCTTAGGACCTGGTCTCAGAACCTGTGTCCTCAAACAATCCCTAATGGCCCTCTGGGTGGCTTCTTTTTTGAGGTTGGGCATCAGTCTCAAGGTGAAAGTTGCAGTGAATGCCGCCTCAAGGCCCTCATGTCCACTGTGGTGGAGGGCCTGTGTTAGTTTTTTTCTCTCTACTAGCTAGGGCGATCAGTAAGGGATGCCTCACAGCTTCATCTGAGATTCAGAAGGGGGGCTTAATCCTGATTCTACTAAGGAAATATATTCCAATGCCTTTTCTAGTGCCTTGACCGTGCGTCGGACCTTGCTGTCCTTTCAGTGCTTAAATGGAGGTTGAGCTATGGGCATCAGGGCATGTCACCTATTCATGCATGAAGACTGCTCAGGCTCTGGTTGCCAAAGCTTGTGGACAATGCTCAACTCTTACCCGCTTGCTGGCTGAGCGGGGCAATCCACCCTCTGGTCAGTTGCGGGTAACATCATAGCCTCTCATTTACACACCTTCCTGCTCTTTCCTACTCTTACGATTTCTATACAGTCTGCAAGATGGCCAATCCACGGCCACCGAGTTACATCACCTCACTACAACTGTCCGGCCCCACTGGCTGATCCTCGTTGTCCCCTTCAGTGCTGTGACCTATTAGCTTTCTGCAACCGTTCTGCAGGATTCACAGGAGCATACTTTGTCAACTCTGGGACTCAGGCGCTTGCCATAGAGGTTCGGGCCAAGAGCTCTCCAGAAAGGCCATGCGCAGCCCCGGCAGACAAGTCCCCCTTGTTTTAGTTTTTTACTTAGCTTAGTTTTATTAACTTATGTTTCATTTTTTTATGGTTTATTAAATATATGGCTTGTTTTATAAAATATTTTAGAAATAACTGTACATCTTTATATTCCTTTCCATTATAGAACATAAAATATCTTTTTATGTAAAATTTGCATTAATACATGTATTTTTTTAATTTATGAATTAATTTTACACTTCATATCTTTTTAGTTATTTAAAGCTACAAACATTTTTTATTAATTTCACATTTTTTAAGTTAATACATTAACTTTATTATGCAAAAGTGTACATATTCTAATAATAAAGTAGCCACTGACCAACCCACTCACAGACCCACAAAACAACTCACACACCCACTCCCACACCCCACTCAACCACTGACATACCTACTCACAGACCCACAAAACAACTCACACACCCATTCACACACTCACATGCCTGCGTACACATCAACACAAACACTCAGACACCCACTCATACATCCAAAAAGCTACTCACACACCCACTCACAGACCTACAGATCCACTCACACACCCACACAGCTGCTTACACACTCTCTTACACACCCACACAACCACTCACACACCCATGCACACATACCCTTACAAATCCATTCAAACACTTGCATACCTACTCACACACCCATATGGGTATACCGCCACTCAGACACCCTCTCATACTCAGACGTACACACCTACTCACAGACCCACAAAACCACTCACACCCACTGAGACCCACACGGCCACTCACAAACCCATAGATCTACTCACACACCCACTCATATATCCACTCACACTTACACACCCACACACCCATACAGCCACTCCTACACATACTGTTGAATGTGTTGCTGTCTTGTACTAAATATGTGTATTTGGTTGGGGACAGATCCGCAGACCGAGTAGCTGGCAGACTCCTTATTTGGCGGCAGATACACGAATCTGAATTAGAAATTAGAAAAAGGGATTTGACAACAAAACAACAGTGTTTGGGAAAAGGGTTGGCTCTGAAAAGAACTTTTGTGTTTATGATGTGTAGATGATAACTACTAATAGGACAGGATGCAATCTTTTAAGATGTTGAGGAACACCCTGTTGCCTGTATCCGGGAAATGGACTCCGTCTTTTCAATATATTCCGCCCATGTCAAAGCGTAATTTGCTATGGTATATAGAGCCAATGTTGTGGTCTCAGAGAAAGGCAGAAGCAGTTTTATTGAAATGTTTCCTTGATTTCTCTAACTGCAGACAAAATTGGGTTGCCCACTGCCACTTCTGTCTATGGCATATGTTGGAGAACACCAAGGCAGTACATGGGAAAGTGACATTAATTTACTAACGGCATCCTTCATTAGGATTTCCTGTCCTGCCCAGTAACTGTGCCTAGGTCATTGCCACCACAGTGCACAATCATAAGATCTGGATGTTGGCAATCCACAATGCTTTTAACCAAAGTCAGCGTTTGATGCCACTTTAACCCTCTGTGGCCAACCCAAGTACTGTCTACATTAGGTAAACCTAGGTCCCTGTCAATGCCACTCTCTCCAGCACTCTCTCTGGCCCAAAGCACAAAACTATGGCCCACAATCTAGACTCTGACCATTTTGAATGCAAGCAGGATTAATAAAAAGGAAAATGTTGCAGCAGAATGAGGGCTGTTTTGAAGATGAAAGACAGCTAAAATGGAGGACAGCAAGTGAAATATAAAAGGACACATTTAATTGGATGGTGGAAACTAACATTATGTAGCGAGTTTCACAAAAAAGTAACTAACTCTGTGATTGGTTTTGAAGAAGAAAAAAAATTAAGTTATATTGTTTGGGATATGCTTGGAATTCCGAACAGTCAACCACGCCAGCTACAGTTAATGTGCAGCTAGTATGATGTTCAGAGAAAGTCTTGTAAACTTTTCACCTACTGGTAGGCAGAGACTACTGGGAACATGGTTACTATGGAAGCAGAGCTAAAAGAGTGTGGGGGAGGAATGGACCAAGAGAGACTGCAGTGGGAAACTGAAAAGCATACTACTGTAGAAAAACTGCTCAGTTGGGAGTGTAGGTCTTGTCATTCACAATATTTAACAAAATGCAAGATAAATAAAAAGCATTAACAGCAGATTGTTGAAAGCTTTTAAGGGCTTCCCTGTGGATCCGCAGATCCACTGCAACAATACATGGGACCGCGGTGGATCCGGCAAAAGCTATCAAATTGGGCTTCTTTACGAGAAACATGGAAAGGGTTAAAAAATAGTGACTTTTTAGGAGTGGTATAACTTAAATAAAAGATTAAAGGAAGTCTATGAGTTGCTAAGAACAGAAGTATGAGTAAGAGCACATTGTGAAGGGCAGCCATTTTAGCTCCTTTTCTACTGAGAGTGGAGGAGGATTGCCATAGTTCTGACTTGCGATTTGCAGTGGAAAACATATATTACAGTGAAAGTTGCACATCTGCAAAGAGATTGTACAGGTATGTTAATTAGGATGTAGTATAAAAAAAGTATATAAAATGTGAGTGTCTATAAGATGATAGAAACTGTGTAGCTTCTAGACAGTATAGTAAAAGGACCAATAGAAGGGAGCCTAGATGAGAATATTAACTAAACATAAAGTGAGCAGCAAAGGAGAAAGATTAATTGCTATACTGAAAATATAGGTATTTTTTTAAGCCAGTATGAATGAATGTGTTAGACATTATATGTGGGTTCTTGCTCATAGTATGTAATTTAATAGTATGTAATTTGCACCCACTCGAACAGTCGGGCAGGCACTTGTACAGCCAGTTACATTCCCACAAAAGCACATTTGTACCCACCATTGATATAGCCAGAGAGTGACTGACACACTCAGTCATACACCCATAAAATCCTTCACATACCCATTTACTCTCCTATACATCAACTTACATTGTTATTCACACACTCTTAAGGCACTGTCACACCCACAGCTATAAAGCCATTCATGTATTGAGCACACAGACAGTTGCACACACTTACACAGCTATACATCTAGTTATGCACTCAGTCACCTACCCATGCAGTCACTCGTATACCTATTTACAAAACCATACAGGCACTAACAAACCCAGTCAGACAGCAACAGAGACACTTGCACATATATATTCACATTCCACATAGCACTTATGTACCCACCACTAATAGAGCCACTTGCACCCACAGTTACACACCCAAACACTTACTAATACATCCACTTACAAATCAATACAGCCACTTGCATGCCCATTTAGATACCCATATTCAGCCTGTTACACAGTGATATACGCACTTATGTAGCTATTTGCTTGCTTATAGTATGTAATCTAATAGTATGCAATCTGAAGGTAACTGTATTCTTTATTTGCTTTTCAGATATCTACTTGTGTTTAAAGAGAAATGGAAGATGGAAGGATGAGGTGAAAACAAACATATGAATGATGCTTCTTGACCGCATCCATTAAATGGGCAAGAGGTGATCTATTTAGTTCCACTGGCATATAATGTTTGGCACAATGAGTCACCATCTCTTGAAGTTTTGGTGAAACAGCGAGAATAGTAAGTATCTGGTCAAGAGGTAAGGGTCCCACAGATGGTCCACCTGCTGATGTTGATGTACCGCCTTCCGTCTCTCTTATCATTCTCTGATACGTCATTGTATGTATGGTTTTCAGGGATTTCAAAATGAATGATGTGCCATGTGATCACGTCTTCAAAGTATCTCTTGACAGTTTATTGCAGCATATATTGGTTTGGAAACTTTTTACATTGTTTTCTATCTTCAGCAGAAGAGATCTTAACTTTGATATTCTCTTTTTTTGAAGGAAAGGGAATTATACAATGGAGCTGTGCTTTAGAGACTCTCCAAAGAGATGTGACTCTGAAACAACTGATTTGGTGTATGGTTTACAATGTGGATGGGTGGCCAGATCTGTGGTGGCATTGCAATGGATCTGCGGATCCATAAAATAAATTGAAAACAGTGGTTGAATTTGTAAAAAGTTAAATAAATTGTTATGTTTATTTGTTAATTGTTTATTTTAAATTGTATAATGTGTTCTAAACGTATAAAAAGTATATTACCAAATTGAATGTATGAGTGAAATCTAGTGCAATTTATTTAAAAAAAGTGACATTCCCCCCCCAAAAAAACATTTACAGCGACGTTATAGTATGAAATAGCATTAAGAAAAGTGGAAATTCACTGAAAAAAACGAAGGTTACAGGGACGAAACTTCGAAATTCACAAATTAAAAGTTTACAGACATTATAGTTAGGCTCAGATTTTGCACTCAGAAAAGTATACAAATTTAGCAGTTATAGTTACCTGAGTTAACTACAACTTATGCTGCTTATGACTAGGGGTGGGCAGTAAACTCTGCACCGACCGCATACGCAGAGTTTTTCCCCCTCAGCGATCCACTTGGAGCGCAGAGTTCAGCAAAAAAATTCACCAACCACTGTGTGACAAACGTCACTGGTACCCACTAAAATATCATATAACATGTTACACCTGGTCAGGTGCCTGTTGATAAGGGAGAGCTCTGAACTATCCGAGATGTCCAATGCCATGGTACACATTCTGGTACGAGGGCAGGAGGAACAGGCACAGTAATCCCGGCAGGCAATGGTAAACTGTGCTCCCTTTCACTAGACTCCTCTGACGTGCCACAGCCCTGCAAACTCCATACTCTCCGCGAATATAGGATACTCATTTACTACCTCTTAGATTTAAATTCAGCAGAAATATCCTAGTGCTCACAGAGTTACTCTAGTAGTGTTCAGGCATGGTCACCATCTTGAATTGATAGATTTGTTGCTGGATTTTAAAACAAGTGTTACACCACTTATGTTTGTTTCCAAGTATGCTACTTCTAATGTGTGGTTTAATGTAACTCTGCGGAAATCCCACAGAGTAAAACTCAGTGAGTTCCACCCACCCCTACTTATGACCTCACATATTACATCATTCATGACATGGTCAGTGACATCACTGATGGCATCATCCAGCAAAGTAAACTTCAATATACTTAATAAAATACCATTTAAATTTGTTTTTTTTATAAACAAGTTTTTATTGTTTTAGGCAGTACAGCAAAAGAAACTTTCGGGCCCTTCGAACCACCACCACACAGTAACACAATAGAAAGTGCATCACATTCCCACCCTCCCCTTGAAACCCTCCCCCATCTTCTAAGCCGCCCTATTATGGTACGTTGCCCAGCCATTTCCCCCCGACTTTTCGGTATTTCTTGGGGCAGCCCCGCGCCCGATAAAGAGTCCGCTCCTGCGCCGCACACCAGTCCACCCCGACGCCCCATTTAGCTAAGCTAGGCGGCTGTGGTTGCTTCCACGCCGCTGCAATGTCACGTTTGGCCACCATTAAGGCGGTCATGAGGAATAGCTGTTCTGGGCGCGTGCCATCCAAGCCGTCAGTGATGCCCAGTAGGGAGTGTCTAGGTTCATGCGGCACCTCCCACCCCAGGACCTCCGTAAGTTCGGACTCAATGCCCCTCCAGAACCCCTCCAGCTCCGTGCAAGACCACACCATGTGAAGGAAATCCGCCGGCTCAGAGCCACAGCGGGGGCAGGCCGCGTCAGCGGAGAGGCCCGCGCGGTGGAGGCGAGCCGGTGTGAGATAAGCGGTGTGTAGGTAGTAAATTTGGATAAGCCGCAGCCGTCACCAAGCGGGGGGCCATAAGGGCATCCCGCCAGTCGGCCTCATCCAGGGGCCCCACCCAACCCTCCCATCGTTCCTTAAGGCCCTCCAGGGATGTAGGGGTGCAGTTGACGAGGGAGCGATAAATCCTGGAAATGCCCCCCCTCCCCAAATTGCCCATCATGACGTGAGCCTCCGGGGGGCTGTGGTCCGGCAGCTGGACGTCCAATGGGGTGTAGGTGCGTATGGCGTGGCGCAGCTGGAGGTATCTATAGAATTGGGAGGAGTGGAGGGAGAAGCGCGCCTGCAGCTCTGAATAGGAACACATTCGCCCTCCCCGCCAGACGTCCCCCAGCTGGGAAATGCCGAGTAGGTCCCATGATTTAAAGCCTTCCAGTTGCGCGACCTCCCGCAACCACGTCCCGTGCCACAGAGGAGTGACACGGGTCAGCCTCCCAGTCCATCGGGTGTGACGGAGCGCCGCTCGCCAGGCCAGGAATATAGCTTTGGTGATATCCGGGCAGGAGGCGGGGATGGAGGCGCCATACAGGCGGTCCTGAATACCAGAGAAACCCAGATCCCCAAGATCCACCCTGTAGGCCGGGTCGGACCATCCCCCCCCCCAAACCAGTCATGAATGACCAGGAGGCGGGTGGCCAGATAATAGAGGTAGAGATTAGACATGCCCAGGCCCCCATCAAAGGTGGGCAGGCGGAATGTCGACAGAGCCAACCGAGGCCTCCCACCACCCCAGAGAAATCTTGTCTCCATCCCATCCAGCTCACAAAACCAAGGTCGTGGAAAGGAGAGGGGGGTATTTTGCAGCACATACAGGAACCGGGGAAGAACCATCATTTTGTAGAGGGCCACCCTCCCCAGCGGATTGAGGGGTAGCTGGTGCCATCTTGCCAAGTCTGCCTTGGCTTTCTTGACCAGGGGGATCACGTTAAGCACCCAGCTCAGCTCCGGGAGGAGGGAGACCCAGATGCCCAGGTATTTAAAGGATAACCGGCGGAGGGGGATGGTCGCCTGCCAATCAAAACATTCCCGGGACGGGTGCAAGGGACCCAGAACCGACTTCCGCGAATTCAGGGACAGACCGGACGCCCGGCCAAAACGGCCCAGGATGGATAATGCACGGGGTCCGGAGCGCGCCGGGTTGCCAAGATACAGCAGGACGTCGTCCGCGTAGAGGGCGATTTTGTCAGCCTCTAGGCCAGGCCATTCCCAGCCCTGAAGGAGAGGGTCAGCTCTAATCAGGGCCGCAAGGGGCTCCATCGCGAGCGCGAAGAGAAGAGGCGACAGCGGGCATCCCTGCTGCGTCCCCCGGCCGATTCGAAATGGCCTCGACAGCGTTCCGTTAACCAAGACCCTGGCACGGGGGCGGGCATAGAGGACCCGCACCATCCCCATGAACTTAGGGCCAAAACCCATGTGGGCCAGGACGTCAAACAGATAGGCCCACCCCACCGAGTCGAAAGCCTTTTTGAAATCAGCAAGGAGGAGGGCGAGGTATGGAGTCAGTCTGTGGCGGTGAGCCAGGGCCACATGGAGGCAGCGAAGACAGTGGCGGGTACCCCGAGCGGGCATGAAGCCACATTGATCCGGGTGGACCAGGGTCGACAAAAAGGGCCGAAGCCGTTGGGCCAGGACCGCCGCATAGAGCTTCACGTCAGTATTAATGAGCGAAATCGGTCGGTAAGCCGCTCTGTCGGTGGACGGTGGTGTGGACTTGGGCAAAACCACAATTGTGGCCAAGTCAGCTTCTAGGGGGAAGGAGCCCTTCTCAATCGCCTCCGCATAGTGGTCCCGCAGCCGCGGGACCAAGCTGTCCCTATAGGCGGCATAGAATTCTTGGGGGAAGCCGTCGGGTCCCGGGGTCTTCCCAGCGGACGTACGCCCCATTGCGTCCCCAGTTTCCTCAAGGGAAATGGGGGCTTCCAGGCTCTCCCACTCGTCCGGCCGAAGCTGGGTGAGGTGCACGTTACCAGACCCGAGCAGAGTGGCCAGAGAAAGATCCGGTGCCCGGGCCCAGTAGAGCTGAGAATAGAACTGGGCGAAAGCTGCCGCTATCGCCACGGAGGAGGACTAGAGCACGCCTTCGGAATCGGTGATCGCCGGAATGATGCGCGACGTCCTGGGATAGGTGGCCAGGCGATGTAACAGCGCGCCGTTCTTATCACCCCAACCATACACCCTCGCCAGCGAAGATTGCCAGAGAAGCTTGGCCGCCTCGAGGGATCGCTGACGAATCTCCTCACGAAGGAGCCGCAGCTGCCGGTCCACAGCCGTGTCATCGAGCTCAGAGAGAGACTGTTCCAACCGCAGTGCCCGGGCCTCACAGGCAGTGAGCTGCTGCAGCTGCGTCTGGCGGTGCCGCACCACATGCGCCTTAGCCGCGCCTCTGATGGTCGCCTTGCAGGCCTCCCAAAGGGTGCCCGCCGAGGAGACCGAGCCCTTGTTGGTGCAGTAGTACTGGGTAAGCTCAGTGCCCACCGCCTTACGAAGTGTCTTGTCTTGGAGGAACCAAGCGTTAAAGCGCCACATCGGCCGGGCCGTGTGAGGCGGAGTGCCCAGACCCAGGAGGACCGGAGAGTGATCCGAAATCCCCCTGGGGAGGATACGGACATCTTGGATACCCCCGCAATCGGCGGGGGGGGGGGACAAAAATCATGTCAATACGCGCGTGAGAGTGGTGAGCGGCCGAGGGTTGGGTGTACTGATGATCGTGAGGATGCCAAATCCTCCAGGCGTCGCATAGGCCCTGGGCCTCGGCCCAACCCACCAGCTGCCTCGCTCGCGCAGCACGGGAGTATGAAATCGGTCCCGACGAGTCCAGCTGAGGGGCCGAGACGGCGTTAAAGTCCCCCCCCCAAGCACAACAGCACCCAGCGGGAAGGTCTCCAACAGAGAGGCGGCGTGAGATAAAGCCTGCGACAGTCCGGAGGGTGGCGCATAGAGCGACAGAAAGCTGACCGGCCTACCCTCGAGTGTGCCGCAAATAGCAATCCCGATTCCATGAGGGTCGTGGGTCGCCTGTGTAAGGACAAAGGGGAGGGAGCGGCGCAGCAGGACGGCCACCCCGCGGGAGCCAAGGGAAAACCCAGAGTGCCACACCCGGTCATACCCGTAGCGTGCCAGAAAGGGACATCTCTCACCGAGAAGATGGGTTTCCTGAAGCAGGAGCACATCGGCCCCCACGCGCTGGGCATACTTATGGACTGCAGTGTGCTTGAGCCTATCCAACAGGCCGTTTACATTCCAGAACAGGATGCGCAGCTGGGCCTTGGGGGCTAAGTCTTCCGTGGAAGCAGTGGACGTGAGTCGCAGCAGGGGCGGAACAACCAGGGGGGAGCCGGGAGGACACCGAGCGGCATGGGCACGCGGGGATGGGACGAGGAGCATATAGGTACCACAGGGAGAACGAATGACCTACTAAAGGGAGCCAGGGAAGGCCGGCTGAGAGCGGGCGCTAGCGGAGCGCATGTGAGTGTCAGTGTGGAGCCACACAGTGGCGCTCGTACGATACTGCTGTGTGACAGGCCCAAGAAGAAACAAACCCAAACTAAAAAGAACACCCTCCCTAGAAGGAACAACCAACAAAACCCCATCCCCAACCCCCCACCCTACACTTCGAGAACGGAAGCATCTGTCGCCCTAACTTTAACAAACAACTACAAGGCCCCAAGCAGGGGCGCTCGGGTGTAAAGAGCGTGGTGGACACCTCCTGAAGTACGGATGTAAGTGTTCTGTCCTAGGTTACTACACAAGAGCAGGAAAACGCTGAATCCAAGTCCGAGATTGAGGCCCCCGCAGCGGGACCAGGCCGTCGAACCCCCTGCCAAGACAGAGGACAAAGAAAAGTCAAATCACATGGCTGGGCTGCGGGAGAGGTCGGAGAGGTCTATGTGTGTGGGGAGGGGGGTCGGGGATGGGTCCGGCAGATGCAATGAGCGGCGTTGAGAACCCCCAGCCGCTTGAGAGGACGTCCCGGATGAGGCGGATGAGTCCCTCGGTCTCCTCCCCGACACACTCGCAGATCGAGGCCCAGCCGCCACCCCACCACGGGGCCGCCGGGATGGCGTGCGCCTCCTGCGTCGTGGGCGCGGGAGCCTGGCTGTGTCTTGGGCCGATGGCCGCTGAGCCAGCGACACCCGCCCTGGCTGGCGCAACGGTCGTTCCTCGGTGAGCCAGGTCCATGCCGCCCGGGGAGTGTCAAAAAATAGAGTCTTGCCCTGGAAGACAACGCGGAGGCATGCCGGGAACTGGAGTTGGTAGCTGAGGCCCAAGGAGCGCATCTTGTGTTTCACCTCCGTGTACGAACGGCGTTGCTCCTGGACCTCTCGGGTGTAGTCCGGGAAGACCATGATGGTGTGGTTGTTAAAGGACAAGGGGGCTTGCACCCGCGCTTCCTTCAGAATAGCGTCCCTGTCTCTGAAGTTGAGGATCCGCAAGAGGAAGGGGCGCGGGGGGGCCCCCCACCGGAGGCCTGGCAGCCAACGACCGGTGCGCCCTCTCCACCACAAACCAGGTGGACAAGCTGGCCGCTGGCATCTAAGACTTGAACCACTTCTCTAGAAAGTCGTCGGTGCGGCCAGACTCGACCCCATCCGGAAAGCCCACCAGGCGGAGGTTGTTGCGGTGGGCCCGGTTTTCGGCATCCTCCGCCCGCCGATGCAGCTCCTTGGAGTGGGTCGTGAGCTCCCGGACTTGGTCTTGGAGCTGTCTGATGTCATCTTCCGCCGTCGAAATCCAGGACTCCGTCTCCGTGATGCGGGCCGTGGCATTGCGGAGGTCCTGTCGCAAGAGCGTAATGTCCACCTTCACCTCCCCGACCATCCCCTCCAGGGACGCGCTGGAGGCGTTGATGGCCTGCAGGATGGCGGCAAGGTCTGTGCTAGGAGTTGATGCCGCCTCTCCGCCCGCGCCCGGGGGGTCTGGGTTCGTGAAGCGGTCGATTTTGGTCTGGTGGGACGTGGTCGTCGACTTAGCGCCCCTGTCCTTGCCCATGATGGCGCTCGGGATGTGTACGCCGGTGCCTAGGCTCGATATGGCGAATCGTCGGCCAGCCGCGCCCTGCCGCCAAGCGACCGGCCGGCGTGGGGCCAGGAACCGGAGGGTCCAGAAGAAAGGGAGAACAGAGGCACCGCCGTCCCCCAGCGGGGGGAGGCCAGGAGTCCGCCGGAAACACCACTGCCCCGCTCTGATCCGGGCCGCCCTCTCACCTCACCAGAGCCGCTCCGGCGCGACCCACTCCCGCAGACGTCAGCAGCTCAAGCACAGTCCCTGGTCCATCTCCCACCGTCCTTCACAGTAGGTCCGCAGGTGCGCCCGGTGCAGCGGGCCACCCCGCAATTGCCCCCGGGCCCGATCGACAGCAGGGCCCCTCCGGGGGGGGGGGGGGGGGGAAACAGGGTGCCCCTGCTCTTCAGCGGCGGGCCCAACCAGCGGCGGCGGGGAGGATGGAGTCCAATGGCCGCAAAATAGGGATGGGCTCCCACGCCGGCCGCGTATGCCTGTGTCCGCAGGGCTCCGTCACCCCTTGCGGTGGGTCCACACTCAAAGCTCTCCAGGAGGCCGCCGCCCGGTCGCCGCCGGTGCAAGTCTCAAGCAGCGGCGTGGAGAAGAGACAGGAGCCAGTCCCAGCGCAGCCCGATGTGGCCGCCCGCGCAGGCCCACACCGCTCGCTCCAGGCCGTCACCGTTGCGGGCCTCCGCAGGTCCAGGGGGCACCCCACGGTGCTCGTGACAGCGCCCTGCTGGTCCATAGACGACTGGGATCACCTTCCCGGGTCCCGCGATGGGCGGCCGGCCGCCGCCAGCCACACGGCCTGTATCCCTCACTGGCGCCGCGGGACTCTCGTAGCGCCCAGCGCCGGCCGCGGAACCAGCCTGCCGCGTCCCTCACAGCCTCATATCAAAGGGCAGCAGAACCCGGCCCCGGGAGCAGGAAAGCGGCTCAAATTCGCACCGAGTGTGGTGCATCGGTCCCGCTGCAGGTGGAGACCTCCGGATCGCTGCTAGGACAGCGGGGCACGGATTAAGGCTGGATGCGAGGGGTCTGGCATCAGGAGCCTCACATCAGTGCGGCCATCTTGATTAGCGCCACCTAGCGCTCTCTCCCATTTAAATTGTTTTAAAGTCAGAAGATGACACAGGTGAGTGACTTAGAGCTCACTGTAACCTTATCAACTAGTGCACTCATCATGTATGTAAGAGACAGTTCTTAGTGAATAGTCCTGTCTATTCTGAACAACAACACCATTCATGAACCTGGAAAGCGGTTTTAGTGAAAATGTCAGATTTGCAGAAACCACTACAACATACAACTAGTAGACAGGTCTTCCTGTACCGTCTACTGTGTCACAAAACACTAGTAAAATTATTCTTCATCCTGGAAAAAGGTGTGAGAAGGGAGGTCAGTATGTTATACAGGTCTACTACACTGAGCCCTCATCCTAGAGAAAGGTCTTTGTAGAAACAGATTGCAATAAATTAATCTATTCACTGTCATTCATCACAAAGGAAAGAGTTCTAAGGAAACTGGTCAGTCTGTCGTAAAACAGAACTATACTCAGCAAACACTGTGGAGAAAAGTCCCAGTGAACAGCTTAGACTATCCAAAACACTACCATACACATACATCAGCAGGGAACATGTGTCAGTATAGAGGCTAGTTTACTGATAAAAAGTACACCCGCTTTAAAAGTTGGATTATAGATCAGATTACTTATGTTAGAAATAACAAATTAATAGTACAGAAGAAAAGTAATTTAACTTATGCAGTAGCTCAGTATATGCCTTTAAGTCTCAAAAACATATACGATATACTAACGCTCACTGGATGATGCAATCAGTGATGTCACTGAACATGTAATGAGTGATGTAATATGTCAGGTCATAAACAGTGCATTGCGGGGGCGTAAGTGATAGTTAGCTCAGGTAATTATAACTGCTGAATTTCTTTTGGTTGTGTGTATGTAAAATCGGAGCCAAACTAGAACATCCCTGTAACCAATGTTTTTTTTCAGTCAATATTCATGCATATTCATTGAATAAACCAAAGGTTACAGGGTTCAGAATATGAATATATATATATATATATATATATATTCTACTGGCGGTCGCCAGTAGGTAGTTAGGACCTATTTTCCATAGGAAATCCGCAACATTCTATTGGGAATATCTTTGGCGCCGATTGACGAATCTTCGCGAAATTCTCCAAACTTTTGGCCTGCTCCGCTCCTACCCTGAAAGTTGCGGTGATCCGTGAAGCGGGGGCCGAGAAAAAAGGACTGTCCCAAAACGCGTTTTCCCCATGCAATTTCCCATAGGATCTGTTGTCGCAGCTACAGCCCGAACCGCTGAACAGAATGACACCAAATTTGGCAAAGAGGTAGTCCTCAGTTCGGACTCGTGCCTTTTGCATATTTGGTGTGAATCTGTTCAGTAGTTCCTGAGAAATGTAGGGTAAAAAAGTTAGTGATATCTATAGCTGCGGAGGATCCGCGGACCGTACCCGCACCGTATGCGCACCCTCCCCGAACGGAGCGCGCACCCTCCCGATCGCGCGCTGAATGCTAATTGGCTGTCGAGCGTCTCTCTACATTCGAAACCAGGAACTGTTGGCGGCCATTTTCTGCCTCGGTAGAAGCGAGGCTGAAGATGGAAGGGGAATAAGTGTGTAAAAGATATAAAGGGGGCAGAGTGGAAATACTCTGACCCTCTAGATCTGCTTAGGGGGTCCCAGAAGGACCCCTGTGGCCCCCCTTTTAAAAAAAAAAAAAAAAAAAAGCGGCGAAATGCGCGCTCGGTGCGCGCATCCTATCGCATTGGATGCACGGATTCTCTCGCGGTGGGTGCGCGGATCCACGGCAACGTTTTTTGAAAAACGACAAGAAATCATTGGTTGTATAACCACTTTCTACACTGAAAGGTAGGGTGTATATTTTTGTTTTTAAAGGTATGATTGTTATTGGTTAACAAAAACAGATTGTAAGGAACATTATATATGATAAGCTGATATGTTGAAAAGTCAATCACACTTCCTGTCTTGTGAAGGAACATTGTGTGCTGAACTTGTGACCTGTGAGCTCAGTACAGTGTTCCATGACCTGTTTCTATGGTAACAGGCAGAAGGCAGATTGGGGGAAGGGTTGAAATGTATTTCAGTTGGAAAGGGTTGAAATGTTTAACCAATAGAAATGTGTGTTTGCTTTTGAGTTTATGTGCGAAGGATTGCGATTTGATGTTTACATGTATATGTGTGGAAAATGAAATGGAAACTTTTCCATTCTTTGCTTTTGCTGAGAGGTGCACAGTGCAGAGATTCTGTAAAAGAAAATATGGTGAGTGATTGATATACTCCTTAATCTACAAAAGAACTTGAAAGATGAGTTATTTAATTGTGAGGGGATGTATGTAGACTATTTTGATTTTAATCAGACTAATGTATTTGTCCTGCTAAAGTGTAGGGAGTACTTTTTTTCTCTACAATGTGTGTGCATGTAGAAACCATTCTGTGATAGGCATTTGTGTTTTTCATGTGTTTGTAGACAGATAACTGTGCAGTTTTTATATTTTGGTAGAATTAGAAACCAGTCATTGTTTATGAATTTGTGAAATGAGTTATGTTATGTTTCTATACTAAAATGTAGTACTACTTCTAGATATGTTTTGATATAGTGCAAGGGATAGTGTTGTTTGTCTAGAATCACACAGTGAGTCTGTGTGCATTTGGGAACCACTGTGAGAGAAGCATTTGGTCATATCGTGTATTTGCTGACAGATAACTGTTTTAAAACCAGTCAGGTTGTCAAGTTTTAGCAGCATTAGAAGACAGTTATGGCTTATGCTTTCATTAAATGAGTGAGGCACTGACAGTAAATTGCAGTTGTGAAATATGTAGATTGTGTGCAGTTTCCTTACCACTTGCACTGTAGTGAATGAGTTTTGGTAAGCTCATAGGGATAGTGGTGCTTGTCTAGAATCACACTGTGAGTTAGTGTGTATTTGGGATCAGTGTGAGACAATCATTTGGTAACATCATGTATTTGCTGACAGATAACTGTTTTAAAATCTGTCATGTTGTGAAGTTTTAGTAGCATTAGAATCCAGTCTTTGCTTATATGTTGATTAAATGAGTCATGCTTTGACACTGATGTGCTGTACTTAAATATGTAGATTGTGTGCAGTACCATTAACTCTTCCAGACTAGTGAATGAGTTTTGGTAAACTCCTAGGATAGTGTTGCTTGTCTAAAATCACACTGTCTGTCTGCATTTGGGTAAGGATTGTGAGAGAAGCATTTGGTAACATCGTGTATTTGCTGACAGATAACTGTTTTAAAACCTGTCATGTTGTCAAGTTTTAGTAGCATTAGAAGACAGTTATGGCTTATGCTTTCATTATATGAGTCAGGCATTGACAGTAAATTGCAGTCTTGAAATGTGTAGATTGTGTGCAGTTCCCTTATCACTTCCAGTGTAGTGAATGAGTTTTGGTAAACTCCTAGGGATACTGGTGCTTGTCTAGAATCACACTGTGAGTCTTTGTGCATTTGGGAACCACTGTGAAAGAAGCGTTTGGTAACATCGTGTATTTGCTGACAGAAAACTGTTTTAAAACTTGTCATGTTGTCAAGTTTTAGTAGCATTAGAAGCCAGTCTTTGCTTATGTGTTGATTAAATGAGTCAGGCATTGACACTAAAGAGCAGTCGGTAAATATGTAGATTGTGTGCAGTTCTCTTATCACTTCCAGTGTAGTGAATGAGTTTTGGTAAACTCCTAGGGATACTGGTGCTTGTCTAGAATCACACTGTAAGTCTTTGTGCATTTGGGAACCACTGTGAAAGAAGCGTTTGGTAACATTGTGTATTTGCTGACAGAAAACTGTTTTAAAACTTGTCATGTTGTCAAGTTTTAGTAGCATTAGAAGCCAGTCATTGCTTATGCGTTGATTAAATGAGTCAGGCATTGACACTAAAGTGCAGTTGTGAAATATGTAGATTGTGTGCAGTTCTTACCACTTCCACTGTAGTGAATGAGTTTTGGTAAGCTGCTAGGGATATTGTTTGTCTAGAATGACACTGTGAGTCTGTGTGTATTTGGGAACCACTGTGAGAGAAGTGTTTGGTAACATCGTGTATTTGCTGACAGATAAGTGTTGTAAAACATGTCATGTTGTCAAGTTTTGGTAGCATTAGAAGACAGTTATGGCTTATGCTTTCATTATATGAGTCAGGCATTGACAGTAAATTGCAGTTGTGAAATATGTAGATTGTGTGCAGTTCCCTTACCACTTGCACTGTAGTGAATGAGTTTTGGTAAACTCATAGGGATAGTGGTGCTTGTCTAGAATCACACTGTGAGTTAGTGTGTATTTGGGATCACTGTGAGAGAAGCATTTGGTAACATCATGTATTTGCTGACAGATAACTGTTTTACAACCTGTCATGTTGTGAAGTTTTAGTAGGATTAGAATCCAGTCTTTGCTTATGCGTTGATTAAATGAGTCATGCTTTGACACTGATGTGGTGTACTTAAATATGTAGATTGTGTGCAGTACCATTAACTCTTCCAGAGTAGTGAATGAGTTTTGGTAAACTCCAAGGATAGTGTTGCTTGTCTAAGATCACACTGAGAGTCTGTGTGCATTTGGGTAAGGATTGTGAGAGAAGCATTTGGTAACATCGTGTATTTGCTGACATATACCTGTTTTAAAACTGGTCATGTTGTGAAGTTTTAGTAGCATTAGAAGCCAGTCTTTGCTTATGCTTTGATTAAATGAGTCCGGCTTTGACACAAAAGTGCAGTCCTGAAATATGAAGATTGTGTGCAGTTCGCTTACCACTTCCACAGTAGTGAATGATTTTTGGTAAACTCCTAGGTATAGTGGTTGTTGTCTAGAATTACACTGTGAGTCTGTGTGCATTTGAGAACCACTGTGAGAGAAGCATTTGGTAGCATTGTGTATTTGCTGACAGATAACTATTTTAAAACCTGTCTTTTAAAACCTGTCATGTTGTCAAGTTTTAGTAGCATTAGAAGCTGGTCTTTGCTTATACATTGATAAAATGAGTCAGGGTTTGACACTAAGGTGCAGTACCATGTACTATTCTGTTCACTGTGGCAGAACTGAAAATTGAAAAGTTTTACCTAAGCACTGTCCTAGAAGTAGTCTGATTATTTAGTCAGTTTCTAAGTACCAAATAGATTGCTTCAAATAAAAGTGTTCTGACATACTATACACTTGTCTTTTACACCTTCAATTCCCTAGTCAGTATCCATACACTTCCAGGAAACATCCTGTCACTTCCTTTGCAGTCCTCTAGAGACCCATTCAACAGCATGTACTAATCCATTGACTGTGCCAAAACTCAAACACTTTTAAATTCACCTAGACACTCTTTCCAGTACTCTAATGATTCAGTCACTGCCTAAGTATTCATGCACTGAGCCAGGTCTTAGCACATGGACTACGTCAAACCCATATCCACTATCCATGCAGTCCTCTAACCACCTACACACTTGTCTTTCACACCTTCAATTCCCCAGTCAGTATCCGTTCACTTCCAGCAAACACCCTGTCACTGCCGTTGCACTCCTCTAGTGACCCATTCAGCATCATGTACTAATCCATTCACAGCGCCAAACCCTAATAAATTCACCCAGGCACTCTCCTTGCAGTACTCTAATCATTCAGTCAGTACCCAAGTACTCATCCAGTGACCCAGGCCTTAGTATATGGACTGCTTCAAACCCTTATCCTCTATGTATGCAGTCCTCTAACCACCTACACAATTGTCTTTCACACCTTCAATTGCCTAGTCAGTATCCATACACTTCCAGGAAATACCCTGTCACTCTCTTTGCAGTCCTCTAGTGACCCATTCAGCACCATGTACTAATCCATTCACTGTGCTAAAACCCAAACACTTATAAATTCACCAAGATACTATCTTTGCAGTACTCTAATCATTCAGTCAGTGCCTAAGTATTCATACACTGAGCAGGCCTTAGCACATGGACTGCTTCAAACCCCTATGCACTATGCATGTAGTGTTCTAACCACCTAGACACTTGTCTTTCACACTTTCAATTTCCTAGTCAGTATCCATACAGTCCAGCACTTGTCACTGCCTTTGCACTCCTCTAGTGACCCATTCAGTACCAAGTACTAATCTATTCCCTGTGCGAAAAGCCTAGCACTTATAAATTCACCTAGGCACTCTCCTTGCTGTACGATAATCATTCAGTCAGTACCCAAGTAGTCATGCAGTGAGCCAGGCCTTAGCACATGGACTGCTTTAAATGCCTATGCAGTATGGATGCAGTCCACTAATCACCTACACAGTTGTGTTTCACACCTTCTATTCCCTAATTAGTATTCATACTCTTCTAGCAAACACCCTGTGAGTCACCCAGTGTGTCTCCTTATAGTACTGTAATCATTTAGTCAGTTAACATGCAGTCTTTTAGTGAGGTAGGCTTTAGGGCATAAACTGCTTCCAAGTAGTTTGCACTATGCATGTAGTGTTTTAATGATCGTCACACTTGTGGTTCAGGGCTATAGTTTCATAGTCAGATTTTATATAAAATGTGTTTGTACAGTAATGGAATAGTATAAATTTGAAAGTTATTAATATATATTTATTTGTGATTCTTTTTTTACAGATACAGAACAGGAGTGTTTCTCATCTGTTTGCACTCTTCTCGTGCAAGATTGTTTGGATGAAGGGTCCTTAGGTGTTTCATCATACTTGCTGTGCCGCAAGAGTATTTTTTGTTAGGATCTCCTCGTAACAGAACTATTTGGCAAATCTTGCGAGTGACGAAGGTGGCATTGGTCTTTGTTTGCTCCTTGGAAAAAGTAAAAAATTTCCTCACCACTGAAGAAAAACGTTGTTGGTGTGGTGCCTTCTGCAAAACATTTTCTTCAGATTCAGTAAATATTTTAAAGCGGCAACATTTACAGTTTTTGTAAGTTAAACTTATAAAATTTTGTTAGCTGTATGCATTTTATATATCTGTGATTTGTTTCTTGTGGTATTTTGTTGAGAATACCATGTTGTTTTTATCTTTCTTATTTTCCAGGTCTGTCGTCGACATCCATTGTCCCCACAGTAGTGTTCCGCCTTGTTGTTTTTTATTATTGTTACATTTTGTTTATTAGTTTATTGTTCATATATATGTTAATAAAAAAATAAAGTTTGAAAATAGTTTTTCGTTTATATATTTATTATTATAAAAAATAAAGTTTGAAAAAAAAATTAATAACGTTTTTGGTTGTTCTCTTAACTGCTGTGTGACTCTTTCTTGTTCTTATTACTGTTATTTGATGGAGTCCACCATGGTGTTAAATTTTGGGGCACTTATCGCTGGAATACTGGTGATATCTGCAGTTTGCACCAACTTCTGAATAGTGTGTTAGATTTATCTCAACTTTACTTCCGTTAAAGTGCTGATAATGAAATGGAGGGTAGCCGTTCCCGTGCAAAAAGACACGAGGTGCACCTTTCCGATTTATTCTAAATACTAAAATCCTGTATTGAATTGCACTGAGGTATTGGTTGCACTTACAGTGTACACAGTGATGTCACTGACCATGTCATGAGTGATGTAATATGTGACGTCATCAGCAGTGCATTGCGGTGGCGCGAGTTATAGTTAGCTGAACTAAATATAACAGGGGAATTTCTAGGGTTTTGTACGAGGGAAATGTCCAGCTAACTATAACGCCCCTGAAACCTATGTTTTTTTCAGTGAATATATATATAGATATAGATATAGATATATATATATTCACTTAAAAAACCATAGGTTTCACACATGTTATAGTTAGGTGGATATTTCACTAGTAAAAAACCAACAAGCATTGGAAATGCAATAGGTCTCGCATTTGTTGGAGATGGAGCTATTGGTATTGTAAATGGCAATGTTTTTGAAGTACTGGGTATTTTAAACCCAGCGGTGCAGGGGCACACACCCTATGACTTCTGGGTTCTCCCTGTTCCAGACCTACAGAAACACAGAGTCTTCTGGGTGAAGTCAAAGATTCATTTATTGGCTGCAGACCAATTACAGGTATCCTAGAAGTACAACAGCGTGTATGTTCTCAGGAGACTGCTAAAAATCATAGAAACGGGCTTCTCCTTAAGTACAGTTTTTCCTGCCTCAGGCATACATTCCTAGGTTTATGATATGGTCATTTAAAGTATACATTACAAACGAAAAGGCAGAGTCATGATGACCATCCCACATTCCAGTTAAGCCAGCCCACAATTATTTACACAGCAAGGTTCAGATCCCACATCAGATATCGCTAGGCCCCAATAAACCACGGGCAGCTCCTGTTGATAGAAACAAGTCATAAAGCAGGAACAGTCAGGTGTGAAAGAGATTAGCCAGAGGCTTGTGTGGGATGAAAGGACTTTATGGTGTGTCAAGCCCTGATGCTAATCACAGGTGGCCGGAGGAAGGGGAGCTCGTGAGACCAGTTTGACCAGGGGCAGCAGAGCCAAGCTGCCCAGGTCACAGAAAAGTCATGGAAAGGCAAATGTGCTGTGAGGCCCGTATTTGCTTCATTATAGCCTATGTGAGGGCAATCACAAGATGGCCACCGCTTCCAAAATGGAACCCGCGTAGTGATGCAGAATAACGTGTACACAGTGCATTTATAGCTAGAACGGTATACAAAGCACTTGTACATACCGCATTAACCATTTGCGGTTCGCTAATACCAGGATAGACAGGGGTGGGGCCCTGTCCCCTACGCGGTCACAGAGATTAAAGTACGACAGACCCTCCTTTTGCCCTTACATAGGCAATCACTATACTCATCTTAATCCGAGTCTAGGTCAATGTTCACAAAGTCATGGAGATGTTGCTGTAGCATCATCCTATTACTTAGCTCGTCCCTCGATACAGGTTTCCTTACACATAATGTAGCACAGAGGCCACATATCGCAGGAGCACACTGTCTGCACAGACAGAACAGAAAAAGAATGGCTAAGATCATTCCAATGACCATCAGGACTTTCCAACCCCAGGCAGATATCAGTTCCCAGAACCACCCCACCAGTGACCAATCTTCTTTATCCACGTGTATGGACTCAGATATTTTATGGAGTCTGGAGATGGCTTGATAGACTGTTGGAGCGTTATCTGCTATGAAAATGCAACAACTGGATTGGATAACCTTACATACCCCACCGCGGTCTGCAAGAATAACGTCTAGAACCATGCGGTTCTGCAAAGTCATGAGGCGATCCGCTTGGAGCTCAGCTGTCAAATTACCGAGGGCACCAGCCGTTACATTGACAGTGGATTCAACCACACGAGTCAGTTGTCTCAGGTTCCTACTATTTACCATAGGTCCCCAAAACGGCAGGAAACCCAAGAAGAAGTCTCCCGCTTCCTGACCGGCAGTATCCTCCTTACTAATTACGCCCCTCACAACTCTAGTCTTGTGATAGTCAGAGGCAGCAGTAAATGTTGGCGGTAGCAAGTTTGCAATATAACATGTGCCCGAGAAATCAGGGGGCAACCATGTATATGCTCGGTCATTGCAGATGAAATATGTGCCCTTGGCAGCCAAAAACGCAGGAGAAAACTGTGATGGGAAAGTGTACGTTTCAGTACAGTCACTTCTCCCCAGTTGAGCTCTAGGATTCTGACCATTACCCTGTAAGCAGAACCGACCTATGTGGGGTACGACCCAAATTGGGGATGAGATTTTTCGCTGTCTTTCACTCAGACTAATACTATACCCCGTTGCGTTCCATCCTACATAAGGTCTCAATTCTTCCTTGGGTATGGACGAGTATGCATCGATATCTCTGCTCATATCGGCAACTCCTTTCATCAAGGCCTTATTATTGGTGATAGGTCTGATGGAACGCGGCTGTCGAGGGGAGTACGTATCTAGAGCATAGAGAAACATGGTCTGGAATGCCCATGACGATCCATTGTAACTGTACGGCAACACTAGATAGGGAATACCCTTATTGATGGTATGTGGCATTAACCCACACACCCAGCAATTGGTTGTATTCATTACTAGTTGGTGTTGGTGCAAGAGCTGAATAAACGAGTTATTTACAAACTCCGATCGTCTGGTTTGTTCATGTTCAGGCAGAGGGTGAAAAGAGTGTGAGGAGGCAGTAGAAAGAGGTATAGGCTGTACAGTGGGCGCAATGGGCTTTTGAGAGGAGAAAAATACAAATCCAACGATGAACATTATTATACTACATAGTATAAATAGGCACAAAAATACAAAACATTTACTCTTTATAATTTTACACATCCGTGCTTTAAAGTTCATTTCCTCAACGGGTCTCTCCATCTTAAAAAACTCCATCCTCTAATCGGGCCGCTCGCGGCGGATGAGTTTCTTCTGCTAAGGAGTACGCCTGTCAGTCCAGGGAAACGCCCTAGACCAACCAGAACCGTTGACCTAACGTCTTCGGCCTGTACCCCAAAGTCTTGGCACCGCGACCCTGCGGCTGAACCCGGATGGTGGTTCGAAAAACAAAAATCAAGAAAGTCCTTCAGATGGGAGAGCTTATAATGTCAAAAAGAAAAGATAGTAAGGAAATCTTTATTTGTCCATAGGCCTTGGTCTCAAATTATAGCGGAGACGGCCAGGTGCTGTTTGATCCTGGAACAAAAGTTCAGGCTCTGTGGTGTCCAATCGACTTGATAGTGGCACAGCTTCTTGCAAAATATCGTTACTCTCTTGGTCTGAAACTGTGCCTTTAATGCGTGCATCACTGAATGGTACAAAACGAGGTACAGTGTCTGTTTCAGAGTCGGCGATACCCTCCTGGACCCACTGGTCATATGGCAGGGGCAAGGGGACTACCTTGCAGTGGGTGCCATGGACCCAATTCTTTCTCCCTTTCACCCGAACCGCTGATCTCGTTGACAGAAGTACAAGGTGGGGGCCGATCCAACGAGGCTCGTCGTTGCTTTTGCGCTGGAAATTTCTAATCAGCACCCATGTGCCAGGGTCGATAGGGTGTCCAGGAGTTTCAGAAGCTTGGGGAAGAGTATCATGCACCTGTTGATGTAAAACACGTAGTTTAGCAGTCAAATCATACAAGTAATCGAGTAGTACTGGATGCTCGATCTCACTGAATTTCGTAGGCCTTGGTACACCCCATACGTTGGCCGGGCGGCCAAAAACCACTTCATAAGGACTAAGTCCCACTCGTGAGTGTACGGTCATTCTGGTGGACAGGAGTGCTAAAGGCAGAGCATCAGGCCATTTAAGACCGGTGCTCGCCTGGATTTTGGCCAGTTTAAGTTTTAGAGCGCCGTTGTAGCGCTCTACTAATCCAGCTGATTGGGGGTGATTTGCAGCGTGGAACTTCTGCCTAATACCTAGCCCCTCACACACATTCTTCATCACTTTACCCACAAACTCACTTCCGTTATCACACCACATCATTCTTGGCATTCCAAACCTAGGGAAGAACTCTTTCACAAGGGCTTTGGCTGTGGATAGGGCAGTGTTATCCTTTAGAGGATAGGCCTCTACCCATTTTGAAAAAGCGCAGACAACCACCAATACATATTTCAGGTTGTTGCACCTTTCCATGTGGATAAAGTCCAGCTGCAAAACTTCAAATGGGTATGATGGGGGTGCAAAATGACCAGCTGGAGTTGGGGTTCCCCTACCAGGGTTATACTTCAAACATACCATACAATTCTTGACCACATTCTCTGCACACTTGGGAATTCCAGCATTCTGCCATACTGGAGCCAACAACTTACAAATTCCTTTCGTACTGATATGTGCCATTCCATGTGCCATTGTAACTACTGGAAGCACATATGCATCAGGCAACAACCATCGCCTATGTTCTGTCAGATCAATCCAACAACCATTCTCATCCAACTTACCCACACTTTCTCTCCACTTGCTTAATTCTTTCTCTGTAGCTTCAGCTTGAAGCGACTTCACACTCTCTATCGTGTTTTCACACATTCGAACATCATCAACCCATCTTGCGGGGCCTGCAACATACATTCTAGTCTTTACATTCTGTGCTGTTTCTTTCGCGATCTCATCAGCAAACGCATTCCCACGTCCAACATCATCTGTGATTTTCCTGTGCGCACTGCATTTCATAATCGCAACTTGCAACGGTAGGGTCAGTGACTCAAGGAGATCATTCACCAACTTGCCATTCTCAATTTTAGCTCCATGCGACGTCAGGAACCCGCGTTCTTTCCACAATCGCCCAAAACTATGAGCCACGCCAAAGGCGTACTGGCTATCGGTGTATATATTCACTCTCATTCCTTCAGACAACACGCATGCTCTTGTGAGGGCGATTAATTCTGCTGCTTGGGCCGAATTATGTGGCACACGTGCAGTTTCCACAACCGTGTGTAAAGTCGTGATAGCATATGCAGCAGTCGTGTCACCATTAGGGAGCTTGAAACACGAACCATCCACCCATAAAGTACCATCACACTCAGTCAGGGGAGTATCTTTTAGATCTACTCTCCCTTTCGTCTCTTCTCCTGTTCTGAACAGACAGTCATGTTGCTCATTCTCATCTAGGTCTGCTGGATTTGGCAATAACGTAGCTGGATTCAGCGTGTTGCATCTCTTTATGTGTATGTGGTTTGCTAACAGTGTGAGCTCATAGCCTGATAATCGTGCACTAGTCAAGTGTTGTGTCTTGGTTCTGTTTAATAATGTGTCTACAGCATGTGGAACCATAACGATCAATGTGTTGTCCATTACCAAACCAGCAGATTGTCGGATAGACATAGCTGCAGCAGCTGTCGCTCTCAGACAGCTTGGCAATGCCCTCGCTACAGGGTCCAAGGTTGATGAAAAATATGCGCATGGGCGCGGTCTGTCACCAAAAGGCTGTGTTAACACTGATAATGCACAACCATCTTTCTCGTGAACATACAATGTAAAAGGCTTGCTGTAGTCAGGGGTACCCAACACAGGAGCTGAACATAATGCACTGCGCAATTCCACAAAACTTTTCTGGCACTCTTCAGACCATGGGATAGGATTCGGTGTGTCTTTGCATGTTAATGCTAACAAAGGTTTTGCCAACAGGGAAAAATTTGGGATCCAGTGCCTACAGTATGAGGTAATGCCCAAGAAAGCACGCACTTCTCTCTGTGTTCTTGGCACACTCAACTGTGCAATGGCTTGAATTCTTTCTGGGGTCAGTTTCCTTCCCTCCTTCGATAAGAGATGACCTAAGTAGGTCACTTCTTGTCGACAATATTGCAGCTTTGAGAGAGACACTTTGTGATGGAAAGCAGATAAATGACGCAACAATGATAATGTGGCTTCTTTGCAAATCTTCTCAGTATCCGCGGCAATTAGTAAATCGTCAACGTACTGAATCAGGATAGCGCCACTAGGTAAAACAAGTGCATCAAGCTGCGCTTTTAAAGCTTGGCTGTATATTGATGGACTTTCACAGTAGCCCTGGGGAGCGCGTTTGAAGCGGAAGCTTCGGCCTCCCAGACTGAAGCCAAAAATGTCTCTGCTCTCCTCTGCAATTGGGATGCTAAAGAAAGCATTCTTTAAATCAATCACTGAAAACCATGCAGCAGATGCTGGAATCATTGTTAACAAGGCAGTTATATCAGGGACAACTGGAAACTGTGGCACAACAATCTTATTAACCTCTCTAAGATCAATCACAAATCTGTAAACAGGTGGCTGTGAAGGGTCCGTTCGTTTTAAGACAGGTAAAATCGGACTATTGCAAACGTTGCCTCTTGTCTCTTCAATTACACCCTTATTAATCAAGTCGCTGACAATGTCTAACAATGCTTTCTGGCCTTCATTAGAGATCTTGTACTGGGGAATGCGTGGCAGTCTGACATTAGCCTTTAAAGTTACCACGTATGGCGGTATCTCCAAGAGGCCCACATCATTGGGACCAGTAGCCCAAAGGACATCCGGAAGGGATGACAATTCAGGCGGCATTGTATTTTTAGACAAGTACATCGGGGAAATCACTTTCCTGCCTAATGTAAGTTGTACTCCTGACGGTGAACAATACAGTGTAGCATGCAATCTTTTTAACAAATCTAACCCTAGCAAATTTTCACCACAACCTGTTGTTAGGATCAGGGGTGCTTTCAGCTCGCAAGTTCCAATAGAAAGTGACATGGGACTAGAAATCGGGTTCCTAACTGGGGCGCCAGAAAAACCTACTGAAACATTTATATCGCCAGACAAAGGTGCGCCAGGGAGTTTTGAATGCATGATTGAACTCTTTGCAGCACCAGTATCCAGCAGAAAGGGCTCCGTTACATTTGCTGTAGTTACTTTAACATAAGGTCCGCTCTGATCCACTGGCACTGAAACAACTCCCTCTCTCTGTCTACGGCTGTCCTAGTAATCATTATTTTCTGCATCGCCGTCCTCTGCATAATAATCATTATTGTAGTACTGAGCTGTATTACTAATCGCGTTGGCTTGCTGATCAAAGCTATTGATGGTATTTTGAGGCGGAAGAGGACGCGCGTTCTGGGGAACATTCCCACACCCTCTGCCTCTAGGAGCTTGCTGACCACCTCTCCCTCTTGCGCCATACATATTGCCGTTACGCTGCATCAATTTAGGGCAACTATATTTAAAATGACCTTCCTCTTTGCAGTATGAACATTGGTTGGGACCTACAGGGACACGTGGTTGATAATACCCATTCATTTGCTGATTGTTCTGAAATTGTTGGGGTTGGTGATAGACACCTTGGGGTTGCCTATAATTATTCTGACCTCCACGTGGCGGTTAGGCCTGCTGTAAAAGGACCTTTGTTTTTAGTTCTTTCGTTTTCTTTTCTGTTCTATCTTTCTCGTCTTTATCTCTGTTTTCATAATACTGTGCAGTAGCCAGTATTTGCGCTGAAGAGGAAACAGCCCAAGAACTTTCTGAATCTTTTAACTTTTTACACAGGTCAGGAAGTAAATTCTGCACAAATTTATCCACAAATAACCGTTGGCCACCCTCAGTACTCATATCTTGCCCACTGTGGTCAATAAACGTTTCTTCAAACCTGGTAAAGAAGTCTGACACTGTCTCATCTTTCTTCTGCTTGCATGCAGATAGCTTGTCCCAATTTACGCGCATCGCGGGCATTATTGTCTTCATATACGTGATGATTCTACCAGGGAGTTCTGCTATTAAAGGCTCTGGTTTCGCGCCACCAATCTGTCTAGCGTCAGCAGCGATGATGTTAGCCCATGTGTCCCCTAGTTCTGCAGCATGATCCATATTACGAATGGATCCCCACAAAGGCTGTGGAACCACATTCCCAAACAGCATATCTATATCAGCCAGATTCATTACACAGGATTCTGCAGTTTGTGACAACTCCTTATAATAACCGGTAGGGTTTTTACGGGGATCAGGCAATGTCTGCTTAAGTGCTAACACCTCAGATCTTTTCCATGGAACATGTACCCAAATACGCTGAAAATGTGCTAAGACAGGTGGATTAGCATTTGGTTCAGCAGGTCTCCAAACTGGGGGAACCTCACGCATCGGATATTGGCGTGCTTTCACCCTTTTTCCCACAGGGACATCAGGTTCAAACAACGATTGTTGACAATCATCATTCCTGAAGGATAATACAACCGCAACTGCTTTATATACATCGCGATCCACAATGGTACCAGTTCCAAAATCAAATCTCACTCGACACAACTCCTGCGGGCTTGGGTCTCTACCACTATCATCCAATTCCTCACAGAGAATTTCGCACATTTTCTCAAAGACATACCTCTGTTTTGGGGCATCCCATTGATGGAAAACGTTGACAACTGATTCCACATCATATAGTGAAGGGAAAACAATCCATCTACGCGCCATGCGATCTATTACCTTTTTCACATCGGTGTTAGGCAATTGACTGCGCAATTGCTTACGCTGTAAGCCAGGAGTCGCACCGGATGACTCAAAGAGAGGTGACATTAACGTAGTAACCACATTAGCTAAACGCTGTCGCGCTGAAGGAGAAGTTGAGGCGAAAACAGGGGGATAAACAGAGGGGAGAAAAGAGGATGCAGAAACAGGTACTGGAGTGGTGCAAGGAAGAGTGTCAGGGGAGGCAGCTGCTGAATTAGACAAAGTCGCAGGAAGCGCGGGGGCAGTTGGAAACACAACTGGCGGCCCTTGAGAGGGCTGCGCTATAGGGATAGGAGCCGGCTGCGAAGCAGCTGGCGGTAGCGGCAAAGCTTGCAGTATATTAACTGGAGGTGGCATATTCACAAGCTGGGGAGGCGCCGTGGCATTTTGAGCATACGGGGGTGGTGAACTCAGCAAATGCGACATCAGGGGATCTTTCTCCTTTTCTTCTAACTCATTCTGTTTAGAGTGCGGTAAAGCTGGGTAACATTTGTCGATCCCTAACTTACGCTGTCTGTGCAATTGCTCATTCATCTGCTCCTCCTCATTGTCTTTGAATTGTACAGCTGCTTGTATTACTGTCATACCTTTTTCTCTCCTATTCTTTTTCGCTAGCTTAATTTCCTTCTGTTTGGCTTCCTTCCGCCATAAGCAGAAAGAATCAAACATCGCCGGCCGGGCTTTCTTTTTAAACAATTTAATTTCCAAATTATCTAAAATATCGGTATCGAAACTACCATTTTGGGGCCATTTTAAAACACCGTCTTTTCTGGTGTAGTGGATCCATACTTCGTTATATGCAATGGGGCCTACGCCATGTTTTACATAGAGCTCATAAGTTGGAGTTCCAACCGGAGGAACCGGACATGATTCCTCCAGCTGGAAATCTCTTCCACAACCCAAACAAAATATTCTACCAAATATTCTAGAACCAGGCATCTTCGCTCACTAGTCTAGATCCAAAACGTCAAAGGATTATCGATTACGATAGTCTCGTGAATACACGAGTCCTCTGGCTTTGGCGTTTGCAAACTCCAAATTTCCAAATCAAAACGATCCAGAGGGATACCAAACAAATGGGAGACGCTCCACTTATACTTAACTGAATATTGATGATCAATGGCGTCACCAGAAGACTCTGTCGATTGTTTCGCTCTATCAAAACTCGTCAAGGGTCCAAAACAGGTCGATTAATCAGGGCAGCAGTCCTCCGTAGCCGTCGGGATGCGGAGAACCTCGCAGAAAAGACTTTCGGACCACGTCGACATGCAGGGGTCGATGAAGTGGCAGCCTTCCTCCGGAATTTCCACACGAAGCTCCTCACGAACCTCTGGCTTGGACTGGTACCGCTGAAATCGTCCCGAGTTGGGCGCCAAACTGAAGTACTGGGTATTTTAAACCCAGCGGTGCAGGGGCACACACCCTATGACTTCTGGGTTCTCCCTGTTCCAGACCTACAGAAACACAGAGTCTTCTGGGTGAAGTCAAAGATTCATTTATTGGCTGCAGACCAATTACAGGTATCCTAGAAGTACAACAGCGTGTATGTTCTCAGGAGACTGCTAAAAATCATAGAAACGGGCTTCTCCTTAAGTACAGTTTTTCCTGCCTCAGGCATACATTCCTAGGTTTATGATATGGTCATTTAAAGTATACATTACAAACGAAAAGGCAGAGTCATGATGACCATCCCACATTCCAGTTAAGCCAGCCCACAATTATTTACACAGCAAGGTTCAGATCCCACATCAGATATCGCTAGGCCCCAATAAACCACGGGCAGCTCCTGTTGATAGAAACAAGTCATAAAGCAGGAACAGTCAGGTGTGAAAGAGATTAGCCAGAGGCTTGTGTGGGATGAAAGGACTTTATGGTGTGTCAAGCCCTGATGCTAATCACAGGTGGCCGGAGGAAGGGGAGCTCGTGAGACCAGTTTGACCTGGGGCAGCAGAGCCAAGCTGCCCAGGTCACAGAAAAGTCATGGAAAGGCAAATGTGCTGTGAGGCCCGTATTTGCTTCATTATAGCCTATGTGAGGGCAATCACAAGATGGCCACCGCTTCCAAAATGGAACCCGCGTAGTGATGCAGAATAACGTGTACACAGTGCATTTATAGCTAGAACGGTATACAAAGCACTTGTACATACCGCATTAACCATTTGCGGTTCGCTAATACCAGGATAGACAGGGGTGGGGCCCTGTCCCCTACGCGGTCACAGAGATTAAAGTACGACATTTTGTACTTTGAAAAAGGTCTTGTGTTTGTTGGAGCTATTCACATTGTAAATGGCAATGTTTTTTATTTATCCTTAGGGTTTTATATAGCACGAACTTAACAGCCTCAGTTGTGAATTTCGATTCATTAAAGTTTTGTGAGCCCTGAAATTTGCACAAGTAAAGTGCTAACAGTATAAATATGGGCACTGTTTAATAAACGAAGCCACTGCAATACAAGAGCAAAGGTGACCGAGTGACTGCTTCTGGGTTGACGGAGTTGCTTACACTCACTGGCCATTAAAGCTAGCTAGCCCGCTACTATGAGTTTATCAAACTTAATGCTATGTTTTCTTATGTTATGTTTTGTTATGCTATGCTATGTTTTGTTATGCTATGCTATGTTTTGTTATGCTATGCTATGCTATGTTTTGTTATGCTATGCTATGTTTTGTTATGCTATGCTATGTTTTGTTGTGTTTTGTTATGCTATGCTATGTTTTGTTATGCTATGCTATGCTTTGTTTTGTTGTGTTTTGTTATGCTATGCTGTGTTTTGTTGTGTGTTGTTATGCTATGTTTTGTTATGTTATGCTATGATATGTTTTGTTATGCTATGTTTTCTTGTGTTTTGTTATGCTATGCTTTGTTATGCTATGTTTGTTTTGTTATGCTATGCTATATTTTGTTTAGTTATGCTATGCTATGTTTTGTTGTGTTTTGTTATGTTATGTTTTGTTATGCTATGCTACGTTGTGTTTTGTTATGCTATGCTATGTTTTGTTGTGTTTTGTTATGCTATACTATGTTTTGTTATGCTATGTTTTGTTTTGTTATGCTATGTTTTGTGTTTTGTCATGTTATGCTACGTTTTGTTATGCTATGCTATGTTTTGCTATGCTTTGTTTTGTTATGCTATGCTATGTTTTGTTATGCTATGCTATGTTTTGTTGTGTTTTGTTATGCTATGCTATGTTTTGTTATGCTCTGCTATGTTTTGTTGGGTTTTGCTATGCTATGTTTTGTTATGTTATGCTATGATGTTTTGTTGTGTTTTGTTATGCTATGCTATGTTTTGTTGTGTTTTGTTATGCTATGCTATGTTTTGTTATGCTATGTTGTGTTTTGTTATGCTATGCCATGTTTTCTTATGCTATGCTGTTTTGTTGTGTTTTGCTATGCTGTGCTTTGTTTTGTTATGCTGTGTTTTGTTGTGTTTTGTTATGCTATGCTATGTTTTGTTTTGTTATGCTATGCTATGTTTTGTTGTGTTTTGGTATGCTATGTTTTGTTACGCTATGTTTTGTTTTGCTATGCTATGCTTTGTTATGCTATGCTATGGTTTGTTGTGTTATGCTATACTATGTTTTGTTATGCTATGTTTTGTGTTTTCTTATGCTATGCTATGTTTTATTTTGTTATGCTATGCTTTGTTTTGATATGCTATGCTTTGTTTTGTTAGGCTATGTTTTGTTATGCTATGTGTTGTTGAGTTTTGTTATGCTATTTTTTGTTATGCTATGCTATGTTTTGTTATGCTATGCTGTTTTGTTTTATTATGCTTTGTTATGCTATGCTATGTTTTGTTTTGATATTTTTTGTTGCTATGCTATTTTTTGTTGTGATTTGTTATGCTATACTATGTTTTGTTATGCTATGCTTTGTTGTGTTTTGCTATGCTATGCTTTGTTTTGTTATGCTATGCTATGTTTTGTGATGCTATGTTTTGTTGTGTTTTGTTATGCTTTGTTTTATTATGCTATGCTTTGTTTTGTTATGCTATACTATGTTATGTTATGCTATACTATGTTATGTTTTGTTATGCTATGTTATGATTTGTTATGTTATGATAACCCCTTCTGTGCCACGCCCTTTCCCCCTCCTGTGCCGGGCGTTACATTAGTGGGTGGGGTTCATGACGAGATAGTCTCGTCATGGGCACAGCTAGGCTATGTTTTATGTTATGTTATGTTATGTTTTGTTAAGTTATGGTATGCTATGCAATAGTATGCAACGCTAGGCTATGTTTTATTATGTTATGTAATGGTATGTTTTGTTATGTTAGGCTATGTTCTGTTATGTTATGCTGTTATTTTATGCTAGGCTATGTTTTGTTATGTTATGCTATGTTATGGTGTATTAAACTACTGTGGATTTTAACACATCCAAAAGCTGATGAATGGAGCGGGCTTGCACGTCTTTGGGCTTGTGCGTGCTCCCCTCCCTCCCCCCACCACAGTACTTTGCATTTTGCCCTGTGTTTGTAAGTGTGTTTTCATGTGGAATTAAGGTGCCTGGTGACGGGGCACTATCTGGCGCAGCAGTGGGATTAGTGTCTTAATACTGAAAAGTAGCTGTGAATTGTGGAAACCCCAGATTTTTGTGCGTGAAGTAAATAGCTTGCAGGAAGCACACCAATACATTCGGGGACACAAATGAGGGCGCAGGAGGTGGCTGAAGAAGTGGGGTGGGTTAATCAGCAGAGAGCGGGAGGAGGAGGTGGTGGTTTAAAAGCAGGATTAGTTGTTAAAAACAATGGCGGGGGCTGGGAGGGTGAGTTAACACAACCAATGCATGTCAAAGGCAAAGCTGGCTGACGGCAAGTTGTGTATCCTCTTGAGTGCATACGTGAATGAGAACGAGTCAAGAGAGAAAACAGAGGAAATAAGATGCAGTTTTCAGAGAATGAGATTTGAGAGGAACAGGGAGGCATTCGGCGTCGAGGGAACGGGATCAGAACGCTGTGCAAAAGTGCCATGTGTAAGGATTAGGCTATGCTATGTAATATGTAACTTCGGGCACTAGAGTGTTGCTGCAACTGAAAGAGAAAGGAGTGACGGGAGAGGAACAGAGCAGCATGCGACGAACATAGGGGATGACAGATCATAGGGGAAAGGTAAAAGAATAGAGACTAGAAGGGACTAGGCAATCGTCAGGAAACTGTACAGAAGACACTACAAAGGAGAGTATGAAAGCGTAGACAGTAGGACAGCGGGGAAGGAGAAACAGCAGGAAAGGGAGGAGAGAAGGACCAAAGGACATACAAGAGGGAGAACGAGCAGGAAAGGGAGGAGAGAATGGCTAGAGGACATGGGGGGGGGGGGGGAGAAATGCAGTTGTGTAAACACGGAAGTATTCCACACATTAATGTCGGTATGTTTAACGCATATCAAAGAACTCGTCTGGTAGAGGGCCCGGTGCTGACAGACCTGTTACCCGCTTTTACATAACACAAAATTAGAACATTTCCTGCAAGTGAAGTAAACTAAAGTAATTAAAAACAAGCGGAAGTGATCGCGTTTGCGATCAAACATCAAAGCGGCGAAAGTGAAAGTAATGGAGCAGAGCATCAAAGGACTGGGTGAGAAGGGAGGGGGGAATGCAAGGGTCAAAGCGGCTAAAGTGAAAGTAATCGAGCAGAGCATCAAAGGGCTGGGTGAGAAGGGAGGGGGGAATGCAATGAGCAGAGGAGCAGCTGTGCACGTGCATGTGATCGTGCACTCAAGGTTTAGGCCAGCCAAAAGACTGTGGTTAGCACTTTGAAAATCCCACATATAAAATGTCTCTTCGAGCCTTTGGCTCGCGAGACCTAATGAAATTCCCCTGTTATAGTTAGTTGAGATAACTAGAACTCGCGCGCCCGCAATCCTCTGCTCATGACGTCACATATTACATCACTCATGACATGGTCAGTGGCATCACTCATGACATCACTGATGACATCATCCTTGTGATAGAGTGGCGGTCGCGCGAGTTATAGTTATCTCAACTAACTATAACAGGGGAATTTCATTGGTTTTTTACTAGTGAAATATCCACCTAACTATAACATGTGTGAAACTTATGGTTTTTTAAGTGAATTTGCAAGGTTTTTTAAATGCTAATTCCTAACTATAACGTGTGTGAAACCTATGGTTTTTTCAGTGAATTTGTACGTTTTTTTAAATGCTAAATTATGTATGTATTAACATTTTTTTTATATATTTATTTTTCAATAAACGACGTATTAATTATTATTTTTTTTTTTTATGGCTTTTCACCGTGCGCGCACGGTGCGCGCACTCCCGCGATAAAAAAAATAAAAAATTTAAATGATTTTTTCTGCCTTCGGGGTCCTTCAGGGACCCCCTGACCAAGGCTAGGGGTCAGGAACTCTCTACCCTGCCCCCTTTTCACGTTCGCCACCTTCCTTTTCCACTCTTGCACTGAAAACAAACAAAATGGCGGCCGATTTAGACCGTTGACTGACATGTAACAACCAATCAGAATTACGCTCGCGCACGTTAGGGTGCGCGCACGGTGCGCGGCTATAGATATGTATGTGCTTTTAACTGCAATTTTCTCAGGAACTACTGAACAGATTGACTCCATATATGCAAAAGGCACATCCCTGACCTCAGGACTACCTCTCTGCCAAATTTCAAGTAATTCTGTTCAGCCGTTCGGGCTGTACCTTCGACTAAAGGTCCTATGGGAAAATGCATGTGGAAAACGCGTTTTGGGACCCCCTTTTTTCTCGGCCCCCGCTTGACGAATCCCACCGAGACTTTCAGGGTAGGAGCTGAGTAGAGCGCCCCATTAGTTTTGAAAATTTCGCGAAGATTTGTCAAACGGCGCCAAAGTTATTCAAAATAGAATTTTGAGATTTCCTATGGAAACACGGTCCTCACTATAACTATCTACTGGCGACTGCCAGTAGATAATATATATATATATATATATATATATATATATATATATATATATATATATATATATATATATATATATATATATATATATATATATATATATATATATTGTTTTATTTTTTTTTCACTGAAAAAACCATAGGTTTCAGGGACGTTATAGTTAGGAATTAGCATTTTAAAAAAACTTTTGAAATTCACTGAAAAAACCATAGGTTTTAGGGACGTTATAGTTAGTTGGACACTTGACTCATATAAAACCAGAGAAATTCACCTGTTATAGTTATTTGAGCTAACTATAACTCACGCCCCCGCAATGCACTGCTGATGACGTCACATATTACATCACTCATGACATGGTCAGTGACATCACTGATGACATCACTGATGAAATCATCCAGTGAATGTGTTTCTGTAAAGTTTAAATATGTTTTATAAAGATATATATGTCAAGGTGTATTAAAGAATGAATGAGTGTATTAGACTCAGGATAGATGATTAAGTAGGTGTGTGACTAACTGTATAAGTGACTAATTGTGTCTTGCTTAATGCATGTGTTAGCGACTGATATAGACATTCACACAGTCTAGGTTGTTAGTTGGTATGTAAGCAGTTCCATGGTTTGGATAGCAACTAAATAAGGATCTATATGAGCTATTCATTGCTTGTCTGAGTACCTGTATGAGTACCTGAGTGTCTGTGTTGGTGGGTGGAGGGGTGTGACTCTGCATAGATGTGCGAGTGGCTAATTCACTAGGTATATGTGTTCAAGTCTATATCTGTGAAGGTCTGTATGGCTGAGTGATTGTGTGTATGAGTGTCTCGGTGAGTGAATGGATGCCTCAGTGGTACATGTGAGTAACTCCATATGGGAAAGGCAGTATATATGAGTGTTGGACTGTATAAATGACTATATGTGAGAGTGAGTGATTGTGAGAGTGCCTGTATGGATCAGTGTGTCCTTGTATTATTTATTGTATTAGAGTGTAAGTATGTGTTAGTATATGTTTAAATAAGTGACGTGGTATGTGTATAACTGTACAGGTGAGTAAATGAAAGCGTTATTGATTATTTCCATTACTGACTAGGTATGTGAATAACTCTAAGAATGAGAGGCAGTGTGTGAGTGTCTGTATAGATATGTGACTGGATACGATAATGCTGTATTGATGGCTGACTGTATGTATAAGTGAGTGTATAGGTGAATGAATGGATGTGTGTAGACCTACAAATTAGAGAGTGGATATGCACTAACTGGTATTGGTGTGCTCACGGTTTCGAAAATGATAGTCTGTATTTTAGACTGGGTGTATCAAGTGTTATATTAGGGTCTGATCAGGTGCATCTGATTTTCACGTGGATGATGTCACCAGTGATGTCATCAGTAATGTCATTTGAGATGTCATCAGTGATGTCATCAGTGATGTCACTGACCATGTCATGAGTGATGTAATATGTGACGTCATCAGCAGTGCATTGCGGGGGCGCGAGTTATAGTTAGCTCAAATGTCCAACTAACTATAACGTCCCTGAAACCTATGTTTTTTTCAGTGAATTTCAAAGGTTTTGTAAATGCTAATTTCTAACTAGAACTTGCCTGAAACCTATGCTTTTTTCAGTGAATTTCAAAGGTTTTTTAAATGCTAATTTCTAAGTGTAACATGCCTAAAACCTATGGTTTTTTCAGTGAATTTCAAAGGTTTTTAAATGCTAATTTCTAACTATAACATGCCTGAAACCTATGGTTTTTTCAGTGAATTTCAAAGGTTTTTTAAATGCTAATTTCTATTTATAACGTTCATTAAACCTATCTTTTTTCTGTGTTTTTATAATTATCATCCCATTCTCAACTTGGTGAAAACTGCAAATCTCACCACTCTTCCATCAATACCTTACACCAACAAAATCGCCACAAACAAGAGCTAATGAAATGCACACTAGGCGTTCCTGTGCAAAAAAAACACGAAAACACCACTTCCCCATATTTTCAACGACCTGCCAAATCTGCAATGCGATCCAAAAAGCAGGCGATAAGCCGAGTTAGCAGTAACAAATTAACATCAACCTTTAACTGGTGTAAGGAGGTTGACTATCTACTCCGTTATTTCGACCCAACTCACAGTCACATCTAAAGACCAACACGTGATACAGCTACTGATCATGCAGCTCCGACATCCAACAACGCCACAACACCCAGCCCCACCACCACCAGAACCTCCCCCGGACCACCCCCCCTACTACCACGAGGCAGCACAAAACAAAACAACGGACCTTCCCAAAACGCCATGCCCCTCAGCCACACAATAGCTGAATGTTGGGAGATGAGCAACCAACTATATATGAAGGAGGCAAGTCACCCATCACTGATGAAGCACACAATGCCAAGTGTAACGCTCATGTGCTGCACAGACCTCACTATGCAAAGCACAAACATCTCCATGTGGAGATATACTATTGATACTTGTAGTGTAGTGCACAGTGGGAGCAACCATGTTACCTCAGCCCGTGGGGAGGATCTCGGTCATGTAGCTGTGTTGTCCCCCCCTGGAAGCGGAAGCGGAGTGGGCTGCTCCAACATACGCCACTCCAGCGTAAGAGTATGAATAAATAGACCAGGCCCTAGGCGTGGTTCACTTGTGGGAAGACCAACGAGTCTGTCAGAAAGGCAGCCCTCACCCTGGCACGTGGCAGCCGCCATCACAGCGGGTCTCCTCGACACAGGGCCCCTGCGAACCCAGCGGCACAGCACCGCAGACATGTCTGTACCGACTACTGCCTTCGATCTACACTACGGACAGCACGGCTCACAATTCAGATGCAGTGGCGATTGCAGATGTCGCAGTCCAGTTCGCAAGACACGTTGCTCCCAGTGCGGCCCGCACAGACCACGCATGATCGCAGGCTGCGCACACGGTGTGTGCTTCAGTTGCTACTAACTCACTGCACCATAAGTCATCCCCATGTGGCCTTATCAACGCAGAATTCATTCATTAGACAAAACACATTGCTCCCAGTGCGTCCCGCCGGGACCATGTTTCATCGCAGGGTGCGCACACGCGGAGTACTCAAGGTGCCACTAACTGTGCAGCTCAACTCAATGCCACGTGGCTGTGCGCCCATCCTGACCGTTGCCTCCGCCTTACACTGGAGTTACATGGTTCACAATTCAACATTAGTAGCGACGTAAATTGTGTAAGAGACTATAAAGGGTTAAGAAGACCAAATGCTCCCAATCTGTGTAGCTCAAGTCAACGTCACCTGCCTGTGGGCCTTTGCTGACCGCTGCCTCCGGCCTACACTGTGGAAGACCGGCGACACGTGGTGCCAACTAACCCTGTTCAACACAAGCCGATCCCACATGTGTAACTGTGTCCTGAGTCCTCAATGGCAGCAACCACAGCACCAGACTCCCTTCGATCACCGAGGGGTATTTCCACATGGAAGACCGGCGACACGTGGTGCCACTGAACCTGTACTACGCAAGGTTTGTTTGGGTCACCAATGTATGCACGTGGCTGTGGACCCAAGCTCACCGCTACCTCTCCCTACACTGTGGGCGACAGGCGACAAATGGTACCACTAACCGTCTTCAACACAAGCCGATCCCACATGTGTAACTGTGTCCTGAGTCCTCAATGGCAGCGACCACAGCACCACACTTCCTTCGATCACCGAGGGGTATATCCACTTGGAAGACCGGCGACACGTGGTGCCACTGAACCTGTACTACGCAAGGTTTGTTTGGGTCACCAACGTATGCACGTGACTGTGGACCCTAGCTCACCGCTACCTCTGCCCTACACTGTGGGCGACTGGCGACATATGGTACCACTAACCGTCTTCAACACAAGCCGATCCCACATGTGGAACTGTGTCCTGAGTCCTCAATGGCAGCGACCACAGCACCGCACTCCCTTCCATCACCGATGGCAGTGACCCCAACTTCTTGCCAGCGACCACAGCACCAGACTCCTTTCGATTAGTTTGGCGTATTTGCATATCGAGGTCATCAATGTGGAAAGTATTGCAGATGAAAAGATAACGCAAAAGATAAATTTTACACAAACTGTCGATTTCCCTTTCCACGTCCAGTAATTTCCAAAGGAAGAGTGAACAGTTATGTCAGCAATGAGACATACCATCACTCGAAAATCACCCAAAAATACTTATAATTTAAAAAGAACAGAAGCATCGAAGTACAATAATGATTACAATACGGAGATTTTGAAGATGTGAAATGCAAATATGAACATACAATATGATGCACATAACTCAATTGCTGTTTCTCACTATGTCACGTCATATATTACCAACTCTGAGAAGACAGAATTCAAAGAAATGTGGGAAGAAATTTCACAGGTGAAGACACTTAGGAAAAGAATGTACAGCTTCAGTTTGAAGATACTTTCACATCGAGAAATTGGATCCTACCAATGTTCGGATCGATAGACATCTGCAAGTTTATATTCAAAGTCAACAGGAACCATCTGGCTAAGTCTAGGTTTCCTGCGGCACGAAATCGAGTTTTAATATAAAAGTTATAAAACAAATTTGTGATAATATTGACTTACGTTTCTTTGCTAGTCAAGAGAACTGTACAGAAAATAACAGTTGGATATATCTAGGTGTTGATCAACAAATGGAAGATAATACTGTTCTGAAGTTTGAAAAATAAATAACAAAGTTTAAAGTAGTTTCTGGTGAAAATCCCAACTATGTTTATATTTATTGCCTACGTACTCATTATAAAATTCAAACTAGGAATGTAGATGTACTACCACTAACCATGTTCAACACAAGTCGATCCCACATGTGTAACTGTGTCCTGAGTCCTGAATGTCAGTCGCCCCAAGTCCGTGGCAGCGACTACAGCACCACTCCCTTTGATCACTGAGGCATATTTCGATATGCAAGGCCAGCGACACGTAGTCCCACTAACCCTCTTTAACACAAGCCGATCCCACATGTATAACTGTGTCTGAGTCCTGAATGGCAGTGACCCCAACTCCATACCACCGCACTCCCTTTGATCAGTGAGGGGTATTTCCATATGCAACTACAGACTCCAGTAGGCAAGTAAGTATCACAGTCCTACACCCTACATATTATCCTTTTAGTATCCTTGCTTCAAGAACTTTTTTTATATCAGTTATAGCTTTACTACAATGACCAAATTAATCTTCAAATGAAAACTAAAATGGAATAGCAGTCTACACTGCAGGCAGTACAGCTCGCAATTCCATTTTTAAATGCTAATTTCTAACAACAAGATTGTCCTCAGAAAATACAACACTTCGTCAGTGCATTCTATACTTATTCATCTTTTCATCATACGCCTACACTGCACTCACTAGGGCTCCCAATGCAAACTATTTCTTCATTCATTAACTACAGAGTCCACTAGGCAAGTAACTATTACAGACCTCAAATCTACATTATATACTTTTAGTATCCCTTCTTCTTGAACATTTTTTATACCGTTATACCTTTAGTACAAACACGAAATTCATTTTCAAGTACAAACGAACACTCAGCAGTCTACACTGGGGGCAGCAGACCTCGCAATTTGAATTTTGGACACGTGGTGCCAACTAACACAGACCAACACAAGCCAATCCCACATGTGTAACTGTGTCCTGAGTCCTGAATGGCAGTGACCCCAAGTCAATGGCAGCCACCACAGCAGCAAACTCTCTTTGATCAGTTAGACATATTTCCATGTGCAGTGACCCAAAACTTCATGGCAGCGACCACACCACCACACTCCCTTCGATTAGTGAGGAGTATTTTCATATTGAAGGCTGGCGGCAAGTGGTGCCACTGAACCTGCACTACGCAGGCCGGTGATGCCACCAATGAATGCACGTGGCTGTGGGCCCTTGCTCACCGCTACCTCTGGCCTCCACTATGATCAGCAGGCCTCACAATTCAGATAGTCGTGATTCCACATGATGCAGCCCTATAGTCAAGACACATTGCTCCCAGTGCGGCCCGTCCACACCAAGCATCATCACAGGCTCATACACTCTCAATACTTCTGGTGCCACTAACCCTCTTTAACAGAAGCCGATCCCACATGTGTAACTGTGTCCTGAGTCCTGAATGGCAGTGAGCCCAAGTCCGAGGCAGCAACCACACAACATACTCCCTTCGATTTCTGAGGCATATTTCGATATGCAAGGCCGGCGACACCTAGTCCCACTAACCCTCTTTAACACAAGCCGATCCCACATGTTTAACTGTGTCCTGAGTCCTGAATGGCAGTGAGCCCAAGTCCGTGGCAGCGACCACAGCACCAGACTCCCTCTGATCAGTGAGGCATATTTCCATATGCAAGGCCAACAGCACGTCGTGCCACTAACCCTCTTTAACACAAACCGATCCCACATGTGTAACTGTGTCCTGAATCCTGAATGGCAGTCACCCCAACTTCATGCCAGCAACCACAGCACCAGACTCCCTTCAGTTTTATTTGTTGCTCTTTTCTTTAAATATTTTTTTTTATATGTAAATCTACACATGTCTAAGACTCTTCTTTGTCCAACCGCACAGGGACACTTCCGGGCCCAAGAAGGTTGTTGGAAGTATGATGGTAAAGTGGGAAGAGGGTGCGTTACCTGCTGATGTGGGGAGAGGCAGCGTCAAAGGGGTATCTATCACAGAAAGAACTCCGATATGTTTTCACAAATACCTCAGACAAATGCCAGCTGACGAACTGAATCACAAAATGATTTTTCAATACTTATGTAGTGTGAGTTATGAACAGTTCGCACCCAGGCTCGCAGAGGGACAACTGCGGCCCGTCCACTCCACTCACAGACGCAGTACTACGAGCCGTGCGCGCCATTGTAGCTATCCCTGCCCTGTTACGTCGTACGTCACGCCACGCAACGCCACTCAGATTACGTTCCGACGATGGCCCCACATAGCTACCTGTCGCAGGCGTACTCGCTGTTGGTGTGCAGGTCAGTGGTCTAGTTCTCCACATCTCCCGCCCACTCCGAGGGCAGGTTTGCACACACACCACACCCGTCCAGCGCATGCGTCACAGGCCATGTGACCACGCAAATATAATAGATCGACAACATCACATCCTTTATTGCTGATGCTGACTAGATGCCGGACGCTCCACTTGTCTCAACCATAAAGAGTCTTTCAAAACTTGCACAAAAGGTTACTCGCACCCTAATCTGTATAGCCCTCAGGGGCCTACCATCCCCTTGGCGCACACTTCAGATGCACAGGTTTAGTGCCATCCGAAGCTCATATTGCCATCAGGGGCCTACCACCACTTGGCACAAACTTAACTTCCACAGGCTTAGCGGCCCTAAAAGCTGATGTGGTCTCCGCCATTGATGACTCAGCGACATGTGTGAGATCTGCCGCGCCGTGCAGAAGATGATGTGGTCTCCGCCATTCAGGACTCAGGACTCAGCGACATCTGTGCGATCCGCCAAGCAACTGATGTGGTCTCTGCCATTCATTACTCAGGACTCAGAGACATATCTGGGAGGAGTTTTGATGGGCACGTGGAGTGCCCACTGCTGCACACTCCGGTGGCACCAGGTAATTATTTGCTCATGGATGCGCAGGGGCGGCAGTGTGTCTCGCTCTCTCGCTCTCTCGCTCTCTCTCTCTCTCTCCCTCCCCCTCTCTCTCTCTCTCTCCCTCCCTCTCTCCCTCTCTCTCTCTCTCTCTCTCTCTCTCCCTCTCTCCCCCTCTCTCTCTCTCCCTCTCTCTCTCTCTCCCTCTCCCTCTCTCTCTTCCTTCTTTTCCTCCTATCTGTCTAACTCTCTATCTTCCTTCTCCCTTTCTCACTCCCTTTCTTTCCTTCCCTCTCTTTTTCTCTCTAGCAATTTTTTTCCCTTCTCTTTTTCTCTATGTCTCTCTCCTTTGATATGCATATTACACACGTCCTTATTTTGTGCTTTATTTTCCAGGCTCTGTCGTCCACATCCATGGTCCCCGCAGCAGTGTTCCACCTTGTTATTTTATATTTTTTTTGATAAATTTTGTTTATTACTTTATTGTTGATATAAATTAATAAAAAATAAAGTTTGAAAAAAATGTTTTATAACGTTTCTGGTTGTTTTCTTAACTGCTGTGTAACTCTTTCTTGTTCTTATTACTGTTATTTGATGAAGTCCACCATGGTCTTAAATTTTGGAGGACTTATCGCGGGAATACTGGTGATGTCTGCAGTTTCTACCAACTTCTGAATAGTGTGTTAGATTTATCTCAACTTTACTTCCATTAAAGTGCTGATAATGAAATGCAGACTAGCTGTTCCCATGCAAAAAGACACAAGGTGCACCTTTGCGATTTATTCTAAAAACTAAAATCTTGTATTGAATTGCACTGACATAGTGGCTGCACTCACAGTGTACACACAATCATTTACGAAACCTCATTGTATTTATATTGATTGGGAATCGCGCGTCAGGTGCTGGATCTTGGCGAGATACACTGCCCAGTTCGTATATTGTCCTGCACACACAAAAAATCACATGACAACTTTCACACCAACTCCAATGCGAAACAAATTCCGGCGATAAGCCACGTTAGCACCAGGGATTTTACACCTGCTTTCTGATGGTGTTAAGCAGGACGACTACCTGCACCATGAAAGAGAACACAGCCAAGAGCCACACCAGAACACCCACAGGTGCCATAGAATAAATGAGCATGATACAGGGATACCCATGAGGGCCACAAGACTCTTCGGAACAACTCCGGGACCGCCAACGCCCCCCAAAACCGCATCTGAGCAAGTGTGTCCCTCTGGTCATTGTGTTAGCATGATAAGCACCAGCCCTGCAACATCAAAGTGTGCTATCACCTCAGCGTTGGCAGTGAGCCTGGACATGTAGCTATGCACGCATCCTCCTGCATGCACAACCGGCGTGTGCTGGTCCGGAGTACACAGGTCAGCGCAGGGGTTTACCTATCCGACAAGGGGAACGGGGTTTCTCGGACATCTCCGTGTACAGGAAGTGCGGTAATTGTGTCTGTGTTCTGGTTTGGCCTGCCACAAGGGGCGCAGCAGTCGATGTTGTAAAGTGGCATGCACCTCCTCAAAACGGCACTGTGATGGTGTAGTTGGAATGCAGCAGCACATGCGCAAATAGGCATTACAATGGTGTGCCGTACGAGTGCACGAGATACAACAGCGCACCGTACAAAAGTGTGGGAGCTCGTGGGAGGGAGGAGCAGCTGTTTGCAACGTAACAGACAGTGAACTCGCCCATGTGCCACGTGCTGGGCATCTCATCCATGATGACCACGGTCGCAGACATCCCACAACACCAACGACCCACCTTTGTACACATCCTCTATAAATGCAGGGTGGTTTTCACTTCTATACTCGTTCACTGGTGTGATGTTGGGGAGTTGTGTGACTTGTGCTCCTTGTTGGTGTATTTCATTTTGGCCATTGTTTGTCTATACTTGTGTTATACTTAATTGTGATTGTCTGCCATTCTGCCCATCTCCCCCCGTCCCCCCACTCCCTGCTTCTTCCTCTTCCTGGTGCTGTTCTGTCTATAAATGTTGTTGCTCCACACATAAATACATGTAAAGAACAAATTAGAATAGTTCCTTGATTCTTTTAGGTTTCAAAAATTCTCTCTGTTGGTTTCTTTTTAATTTTCCATACAAACTGTTTTTTTTAATATTCAACAACACATAGAAGTCAGAAATGCAACGTATTCCATCAACACACTTTCTAGAACATTCTACAACACGTGCAGGTTAAAAGTTCATCAATCTTTTTAAAATTAACCATATTTTTTTGCCACATTTTCTCGAACATTTAACGGCATGTGGAGGTTAAAAGTTCATGATTGTTTTAAGTTGAACAGTGCCTTCCAAATGCAAGTAGCAGGTGTGGTTGAGTTGACAACATTTATCCTATGATATGTACTCCACGTTGAAACTGCTTTTTCTTAACCAATCACTAAGATGCTTTTCCACAAAACGAATGTGCACCCTACTTTTAAAAAAGAATGCTTTTCGTCTCCCAATCACGTATCGTTTTGTATGGCAATAAAAAGTCTTTAAACATATCTCTTATTCTACCAAGGAACTGCATGAGCTACAGACATCTTTCCATACCTTCAAGCCATACCTTCAAAATGCTAGTGTGGATCGTAGGACATCGCTATATTTTCTGGTGCAAGAGGTATGCAGAACACCCTGACCTCATGATTGTGCACTGTGGTGGAAACGATCTAGGCACATCGACTGGGGTAGGTTTGGAAATGCTTATGAAGGACACCTTTGGACAATTGATGTTAGTTTTCCCTCAAACTGTCTTTGTATATTCCAATATAGGCCAAAGACAGAAGTGGAAATGGTCAAAACAATTTTGTCCTCTGATTGAAAAATCTAGGAAGAAACTCAACAAAGCTGTATCTGTATGCCTCAGAGGCCACAAAATGGGGTCCATCTACAACAACAACATACGTTTTGATATGGCTGATATCTACAGAAATGATGGAGTACACTTCACAGATCATGGAAATCAAGTTTTCCTGAATAACTTGAAGCTGTGCATCCGCACTTATATGTAGCTCCAACTAATCAACACAAGGGCTCTTTTTAGAGCCACCCTATAACTGACAACGTAGGCCCGCTATTTTAGGGCCAGGTAACGGCAACTCCCGCACCCTCGCCAAAATGTATTCTCCACACAGCTGTGACGCAGAGGTCAGACCATCTGACTTTGAAGGCACAGAGCTCTCGCTTTGATCACCACCTCTACTCCCCCATAAGGGTGAGTAGTTTGCGCTTTACAAATACCGTATTGATTTACCTTCGCACTCCCTGTACAACACCACCTAAGCACCATAGACAAGTTGGACATGTGAGGCACAGCGCCCAGAGCACATGACTTCACAGCATAGCAAACACAGGCTCACGGTTTCATACCCGAGTCCAGCAGCAGCACAATTTAGCAGCATGTCACTCTAGGCAATACCTCACTTAATTCCCGTACCCAGCACTTTCAGACCAGTAGGGGTCAGTAGTTCACTGGCTTTACCCCGAGTCCATCAGCAGCTCAGCTTACGCGCCCAGCGCCAACAGACCCATAGGAGTGAGAAGTTTGCACTTTACAAATACCAAATTGATTTGATACGCACAAATGTACCTTTGCACTCCCTGTATAACACCCCCTAAGCACCATACACAAGTTACAATGTTCGAAACAAAAGTTCCTCCGAGTAGGTATAACTACATACTGACACTGCTTGGATGTGGAACAGCGGCCAGAGCACATGACTTCACAGCATAGGACACACTGTTTCGACTCACGCTTTCATCCCAGAGTCCGGCAGCAGCTCAGCATAGCACCATGAGACAGTACACAATACCTCACATATTTTCCGTACCCCAGGACTTTCAGACCTGTACGGGTCAGTAGTTCGTCCTAGTAGGTATAAACACATGCTGACACTACTTCCACAGGTGTAGTGCAGCGGCCACGGCACATGACTTCACAGCACAAGACACAAAATTTGGGCTCACGCTTTCATCCCCGACTCCCGCACCAGCTCACCTTAGCAGCATCAGACTCTAGGCAATACCTCACTTAATTTCCGTAGCCCAGCACTTTCACACCGCTAGGGGTGAATACCTCGCTTCACACCTCGTCTATAGCACACCCTAAACACCCCACAGAGGTTACAGTGCTCCTACCCTCCTCTTTTTTCCCCTTACTCGCTTCGACGGAATCACAAAATGCCGGCCAACACTTCCTACTTGCAACCGCTCGCAGCGCTCGCAGCCAATAAGCAGCAAGCTCGTGCTCGTAACGCCTCAGTCAATCAGATGGCAGAATTCCCAAATATCAATATCTGTAAATTTCGATAGTTCTCAAAAACTACTGAACGGATTTACACCAAATAAACAAAAGCATGCTTTCTAGACCAAGACCCTTCTCCCTGCCAAATTTGGGATAATTCCGTTCACCCGTTCGACCTGTAGCCTTGTCTAAAGTTTCCTATGGAAATTAACATGGAGAAAATACGTTTTGGGACCCCCTTTTTTCTCGCCCCCCCCCTTGACGAATCACCCCCAAACTTCTCACATAGGAGCTGATATGAACAAAGAATTAGTTTGGAAAATTTAATGAAGATTCATCAAACTACGCCAAAGTTATAAGCAAAACATAAAATGCTCTTCCTATGGAAACTTGGTCCTAACTGTAACTATCTACTGGCGACCGCCAGTAGGTAATATATACAGATATATAAATATATCTATATATTTAGATATAGATCTATCTACACACACAAAAAGAAATCAGAGAACTCTGGGTACTTCCTAAGTATAGGTGGAGAGCAGCTCCTGTATAGAGCATCCTACAACACCAGTGACACTCTGAATTTTCTCACCTCAAATGTCTGCTTTTCAAGCAAGGTTTCTAAGTATAGGATTAGCACAGTGCCATCCAAGCTGAGCTAGAAAGGGACAATTTGTTTTGCCATTTCCTTAGAAAGTCTTTTCCTGAGGCGGAAGCCGGGAGTTCGTGTGTTCTCTTTTTAAATCATTGTGTGTCACAATTACTGTGTTTTTTAACTGCTGCACTTACTTCAATCCCTGGCATCTTTCAGGACTTCACCCTTGACTCGACCGCGCAGCGGAGCTAACGCTGCTGCGGTATCGCAGAATTTGAAAAATATCTTGCCGCCATTGACGGCGTGCGACGAGGCCACGCCCCCCGCCCACTGGTATAAAACGCTGACTGAGAGCGCCTTGTACCCAGATCCATATTTCCTCCTGAGGCGGAAGCCGGGAGTTCGTGTGTGCTCTTTTTAAATCATTGTGTGTCACAATTACTGTGTTTTTTAACTGCTGCACTTACTTCAATCCCTGGCATCTTTCAGGACTTCACCCTTGACTCGACCGCGCAGCGGAGCTAACGCTGCTGCGGTATCGCAGAATTTGAAAAATATCTTGCCGCCATTAACGGCGTGCGACGAGGCCACGCCCACCTCGAGGCCACGCCCCCCGCCTACTTCTCACTCCCTGATAAACATGTGTATTCACCGGACGCGCAGCAGACGGGCGCAGCGGGCGCGCCTAAGGCAAGCCCGTCTTCGCCCGTCATCGCCAAGACATCGCCTCTCGCCGGTCCCCCTGCTCAAACCACTCGAACGGCACACCACTATGATAAAAACTGCCTCCTTGCACTAAACCCGGGCCAACGCTGCGATAAGCTACTGGGCTGCATTGGACAGACCGGCCTACATTGTAAGTCCTGTACATTTGTCACACCTAGGCTGTGCCTACCCGGACACAAAGCCAGTACATTAAAACACACCCCGCTCACGATTCTTCAGCTCAATGTCAGATCTCTGGTAAAGCACCATCCTGAGGTCAACACTCTATTGACCGATGAGAACCCAGACATACTATTTCTGTGCGAAACCTGGCTGAAGGATGAGCTTACCAGCATTCCTAATCTTACGCTGCCGGATGGATTCTCTATGATATCCATCAATAGAGACTCTAGGGGAGGTGGCATAGCTGTTATTTACAGAACGCTATACTCCTGCTCTTTTATGAAGGAAGACATCATGGGATGTGAGTGCGCCCGCTTCAAAATCACCACTAGCCCTCACTTCTCCCTTTCTGGCCTTTTCATCTACCGACCCCCGGGGCCCACTTCTAAATTCACGGAGGAACTCCTAGAGGCTGCCCACACCCTGGTTGTGACCTTCGCCAACTTTACTATTTTGGGAAACTTTAATCTCCACTTTGATTCCTTCTCGGATCCCATCATTAGCAACCTCCTGGCAGACTTTACAGCCTTACAGCTGATCCCGCTTATCCACTCCACTACGCACTCTGCTGGTCACCTTCTTGACCCTGTTTTTACCAATATCCCGGAGGCCAAAGCCGATCCACCCAAACCCATGGGTTGGACCGGCCACTTCCTCATTAAATTTGTGATATCGGCTGACATCCAGCCCAATAATGATCTGCCTCCCTCCTGTCTTAAGCGGCCCTGGCACAAATTCCAAAATAAGGAACTCTGCATTATCCTAAGAGAACTCAACTTTGTAACCATTAAAGACATTAATACGTCCTATGCCTCTTTTCAGGACTGGATCATTAAAGGACTTGACACTCTCATACCAGCCAAATGGACTAGAGGACGTAGCTCCCCCTCTAACCCCTGGTACAATGACAGTCTGAAACTCTTAAGAAAGGAATGCAAAGTAGCAGAACGCCACTGGAGAAAGGATTATAAGGACAAGGACAAAGCCTCTTACCTGTCCAAACTAAAATCATACCATAAAGCTATACGCGCGGCCCGCGCATCCTTCTACGCCAAAGAAATTGATTCCAGCCCCAACCCCACAAAAACCATTTTTAAACTAGTTCAAAAGCTGCAAAATTGTGGCAATCTTGCCTCGTGTATCTCCTCCACACAGCAGTGTGAGGACCTCGCCACCTTTTTATTGAAAAGGCAAGGAAAATTTATAGCACCTTCTCACAGAACCCTTCTGATTACATTAGCTCCTCCAATTCTCCCTTTAAAGGTACCAGATTTTCATGCCTACCGGAAATCTCCCATGGGGATCTACTCATACTTTGCAGAAAGGTTAAATCCGGCGCACCCTCAGATCCCATGAGGCCGGCTCAATTTCTAGAGGCACTGGACTTCTTTCTTCTATCCCTGGCCACTCTTCTCAACCTCTCTTTTTCCTCGGCAACTGTTCCTACTTGCTGGAAACAAGCATGGGTCACCCCCATTATCAAAAAGCCGACCTTGGACCCCACAAAGCCGGAGAACTATAGGCCCATCTCACTGCTTCCCTGGGTATCCAAACTAGCAGAAGCCCATGCTAACATCGCTCTATCAGACCATATGGCCCGAAACAATATCCTGGACCCTTCCCAGAACGGGTTCAGGCCAGGGCACAGTACGGAGTCTGCCCTTCTATCCACCACCAAACATCTTCAGAAGATATTAGATGCCGGTCAAAGTGCTGCGCTGATACTGCTTGATCTCAGCGCAGCCTTTGACACGGTTTCCCATAACATCCTGTTGAAACGCCTGGAAGATATAGGGATTAGTGACCTGGCCCTCGAATGGTTCCGTTCGTTCCTGACGGACAGATCCTTCCGTGTCTCAGCACTTCCGTTCACCTCCCGGTCTCACTCAGTTGACCAAGGCGTCCCGCAAGGTTCGGCACTCAGTCCATCCCTTTTTAACCTGTACGTACAGCCCCTCGCGGCGGTGGCCAGAGAATGGGACCTCACGCTGGTGTCGTACGCTGACGACACACAGCTGGTGATTACCCTTACTGAGACCCCCTCTACCTCTGCCACGAGATTCAGGGATGGACTGGCTGCAGTCGCCCAATGGATGACGGGGAACTGCTTACAACTGAACGCAGGGAAAACCGAGGTGCTGCTCCTTGGTAAGAACGCCAGCTGTTGGAGCGACCATTGGTGGCCTTCCTTGCTGGGCCCCATCCCTCCCCCCAAAACTTTGGTAAAAAATTTGGGAGTTTGGCTGGACCCATCGTTGAGCTACCAAACCCACACCAAAAGAGTGGCAGCTACGTGTGTGGGCCTGCTGAGAAGCCTTAACCCCATCCTTGGCATCTTCGATCCCAAAACACGTCAGCTCATAGTCCAATCTATCATTCTTTCCCGGCTGGATTATGCTAGTGTCCTATTGTTAGGTGCTAATAAAGCAGAGAACACACGGCTTCAACGAATTCAGAATTCTGCGGCCAGGGCTATAGTCGGCCTTCCAAGAAGATGCTCGGCGAGAGCCACCATACACAAACTCCACTGGCTCCCAGTGGAAGCCAGGATCCAATTTAAGGCTCTTATCACTGCCTTCAAAATCCTTAAAACAGAAGGCCCTGTACTTCTCCGTCCACTTCTACTACCCTACACCCCCCAGCGCAATCTGCGTTCCCTAGGGCTACATTTGGTAATGGTCCCCCGTACGAAATTCTGCCGTATCGGGGGGCGTTCCTTCAGAGTTCTGGGAGCAAAACTCTGGAACTCCCTTCCCCTGAACATTCGTCGCCTTGATAATCTATCTGCCTTCCGCAAGGCAATTAAAACTCACCTGTTCCCACTGCCTTAAGCCTTCGGCCTCCCCCCCCCCTTCTCAGTAGGTTATGCTATGGTTTCTCAGCGCCGGGACGCCCCGTTGCTGGGGCAGCTGTCGCGCTTCAACAAACTCGTAACATAACATAACAAGCATAGGATTAGCACAGTCCCTTCTACGTCGAGCTGTAAAATGACAAAAGCCTTTTAACATTCCAGGCACAGTATTACAGCTTTGGATTGGTAAAATACCATCCGAACCAACTTAGAATGAATAAAAGTAACCCCTGACACGTGTTTTGCTGTTATACTGGGTGCCCAGACACAAGAGAGCACCCAGTATAAGTCAAAACAATACCCTTTCAGGCTTAGAGTGCTGCATAAATTATGCAAAACAGAAGCGGAGAGCTCTGGGTAGTTCCTAGGTTTAGGTGGACAGCAGCTACTGTATTAAGCACTCTACAACACCACCGACACTCAGAATTTTCTCACCTCAAATGTCTGCTTTTCTAAAAATAAATTAATCATGGGATGAGCACACCCCCATCTCTGCTGAGCTAGAAAAGGACAGTCTTTTGCTATCAATTTTTTAAGCATAGAATTAGTACACCGCGGTGTAAAATGACAAAAGCCTTTTACCACTCCAAGCACAGCATTACAGTTTTGGTGTTAGAATCCGGGTTCTCTGGTTGGCACAGGTAGGTACTTGTGACATGCAGGGAACCTTTCCTCTAGTCAGCGTAAGGGGTTACACTACTAAAACAACCCCTGCTCACCCTCTAGGTAGCTTGGCGCGAGCAGACAAGGCTTATCTCAGAGCGTTATAGGTTAAGCATTTGTGAACACATACAGTAACCAAGTGACAACACTACAAATGGACACCACACAGGTATTTGTATTAAAAATAAGGATTCTTTATATAGGATTATCACAAGACCATTAAACGATTAAAAATACACAATACGGTTGCTTAGTTGGTAGAAGATTGCTTAGTTTCTCTTAAGTTCTTAAATGCGACACTTTAAGTCAATGTACCTTAGATGCGACACGCAGGGCAACGAAAGTGTTGCAGCGATGCAGATGCGTTGAAGTTCTTGGTGCAAAAGAAATAAAGACGGGATCTTCCAGATGCGTTGCGCTGCTCCGATGTTGCGAGAAGGCTCGACTCGATGCGTCAGCTACAGCGGCGTCACCTTTGACGAGATGCGACGACAGCGGCCTTGGCAGCGGCACTCTTCTCTGACGTTGCGAGACGCTTCCGCTCGATGCGATGCTGCAGCGGCGACACCCCTTCTGCGAGATGCGACGACAGCGGCTCCGACGGCGGCACGCTTCTCTTCCTTGCGTCGCGCTTCCAGAGCCTTGCGACACGCAGTCCCTCAGAAGGCCCAACAACAGCAGCAGGCACTTCCAAAAGACTCTGGGGAGCTGGGGATGAAGTCCACTGGTCCTGGGACTTCGTTCAGGGGGCAAGCTCAGTTCAAGCCCTTGGAGATCTTTTTAAAGCACAAGTTGAAGCAAAGTCTTTAGTAGTCTTTCTCCTCTCCTTCAGCAGCAAGGCAACCACTGCAGGCCAATCCCCCAGGTCAGGGACAGTACTCCTCCTACAGCTTTCCCAGTTCCTTCTCCTCTGGCAGAGGTTCTTCTTGTTTCAGCAGGATCTAATTTCTTGGGAGCAGGGTCCCAATAATTATACCCCTAATTCCTTTGTTCCTCTGGGGTTGAGGGGCCTTTGCCCAGTCCAAACCAGTTCTTGAGCACTCTGTTGACATGACTCTGCCTTTCTATTCAGGGTGCAGGGCAGAGACATCAGCCGCTCCGCAGGAGGTGGAGCCAGCATTGTGGTAGCAGAGCACAACCCTATTCAGAGCCCAGGTGTACTCCTCCCACCCATCTGACTGCCAATCTTCCTATTCACCACCAGGCTACCTAGCCCTGCCCCTCTGGGTTTCCCCAGCCCTGTCACTCACACAACCAGACAGGCAGATACACATCATAGCAGAGGAGGGCTGAAATGGTCAGGCAAGCAAATACCAACTTTCTAAAAGTGGTATTTGCAAACACAGAATATTAAAATAAACTTTAGTAAAAGATTTATTTTATTATTCTGAGTTCAGGCATACTAAACTCGAATTTCTACCATGTTCCCTGGGTCTGTTAGGATCATAGAATGCAACAATTCTAACTGCCCATTCTGGCCTATGGAGAACAGGTAGGCTTACAATAGTGAAAAACGAAAATGGCTGTAATTCACTATTAGGACATGCCACACACATCAGGGCTTGTCCTACCTTATGCTTACAATGCACCCTGCCCTTGGGCCTACCATAGGGGTGACTGATATGAAGTTAAGGGAAGGTTTAGGGACTGGCAAGTGTGTGCACTTACCCAGTCAGCATGACAGTACCAGACTACACGCAGGCTCTGCAATGGCAGACCTTAGATACATTTTACCAGGCCGCTTCTGTGGGTGGCACAACCAGTCCTGCAAGCCCACCAGCAGCATTTGTATTTACAAGCCCTGGGCACTCCTGGTGCACTTTACTGGGGTCTGACAGTAAACCAAGTAAGCCAATCATGGAATCCAACCAACATATACATTTTAAATAGGGAGAGCATATGCACTTTAGCACTGAACAGCAGTGGTAAAGTGCCCAGAGTCATAAAATAGCCAACAACAGGTCAGAAAAAGTACAGGTGGAAGGCGAAAAGTCTAGGGACCATCCGGCCAAAAGGGCCAGGTCCAACATTTGGATTGGGAAAATACCAGTTAAGCTGAGCTAAAATGAATACAAGCAACCCCTGACATGTGGTTCACTATTATAGATCTTCAGAGAGGTTTAGCTTTGTCCAGACACAAGGAAGCACCCGGTATAAGTCAAAACAACACCCTTTCAGGCTTAGAGCGCCACATAAATTATGTAAAGCAGAGAACTCTGGGTAGTTCCCAAGATTAGGTGGAGAGCAGCTATCAAAGTTTTTAAGCATAGGATTAGTACAGTGCTGTCCATGCTGAGCTGTAAAATGACAAAAGCCTTTTAGCACAGTATATCAGTTTTGCATTGGTAAAATACCATCCAAGATAGCCTGGAATTAATAAAAGCAGCCCCTGACGTGTTTTGCTATCATATCTCTTCAGAGAGATTAAGCTTCCTCCAGACAAGAGGGAGCACCCAGTACTAGTCAAAACAATACCCTTTCAGGCTGTGAGGGTGAACTCTCCGATGTATTTCCCCTGGTGAGTGAGGTGTGCCAGGAATGTGTGTTGGCACCCCTGCTTTTCATTATTTACATCAATGAATTATGCACACACCTCTCTATATCTACCAAGGACAATCCAAAAATTGGCAACTCATTTGTACCGGCATAGTTATAGGCTTACAATTCCGTTATAATGGCTCGGACACTTGGTGCTTTACATATCTTGGTAGAATCCTTTGTTTCCTTTATGGGTAACTTGGACATGATGATGAATTATGGCAAATCGCATGTGGACCAGGTTGGAGAAACTTGACGTCTTTAAAGTTACAAGACCATTCCTTGAGCTCTGTTATCTAGGTATTACTTTTGGCCCCTCCAAACCCCTGGCAAACCCATGTGAACTCAGCCCGCACTAAACTAGGAAGAGCGGCTGGGTCTTTTTTTAATCTCATGCAGAGGTAGGCAGGGGTACTATTTCTCCTTATTTTAAGATTTTTAATTTGCAGTGTGTCCCAACAGCCACACACGGAGCAGGGGTTTGGGCATATAAAGATATTTCCTCTTTTGAAGTGGAAGAAAATAGGTTTTGTAGACAAATTTTGAATCTCCCTCTAACTAGCCCCCATTACATGTTAGACTTCAAACTTAACCTCAATTAAGGTTTGGATAGAATCAAACTGGCTCCTCACTTGCTTTGGGTGAGTGTATGGTCCAACCTCGAAACACGTTTTAAGAGAGATGTTATCCGTTACCAGGGGGCTTTCCATTTTCTGGTTGAAGTTCGTCAGCAAAGCATTTAGTGATATTGATCTCACTGAAATACTTTCTGCCCCCAACACACTATGCAAACATTATACAAGGCTGGTATAGTCTCACCATACAGAGCATATTATCTCACGAAGAACGGAGGAGGCTTTCTGTAAGCACACCGTTCATAATTATTTTATCACTTTAGCTGCAGGAGATATGGCTTTTTTTCTAACCTTGGAGCTCTCACGGTGGAAGACGTCTCTTATTCGGATTTAGGTCTGGCAATGTGTGGCAACTTCTGTGCTTTTCTGAAGAGGCTTTGTGTGGGACAGCGGTCTTCCTGCATGGCTCTGTGATGGTCTAACTGAGCAGTCGATGTTACATTTGATGTTTTTTTTGTAAATCTTAAGATGTCTTTACGCCATAGGCAATTGATGGAGGGGTAAGGGTTTGTGAAACTGCTCATTGCTACTTAACGCACCTTTTATGGTAACTAACCCTGCTCTGATGAGATACAGAATCGGACCGCTATATTCTTTTTATGCTATTTTATTTCTTTGTTCTGGCCTTTTAGGATGATTTATATTTAGCTTCATACTTTTTATGGAATTATATTTTGTTGCTTTTAACTTTTTAATAATATCTGTGTTACTATGATTGTTTTTTGTGAATTTATGCTGAATTGTAACATGCGCTTTTATGATCTTTATGTAAAGATTTGAATAAAGATACTTTTGAACAACTGGTGTAGTCTGAGGCAGATGGGCTATAATGCTGTTCTAGAAAAAAAATATTATCTGAGTTGCCCACTTTGTGGAGACATATAGCTATAATTAAAAAAACATCCTTTTAGTGGATGCATCCGCAAATTAATGCTGTATATTTGACATCCTTACGGACTGGAGGGGGAACTTGGAAACATTGATGTTGTTCTATAACTTGTTAAACTCAAGATTAAGTGTTTTAGAGTTCCCTATCTCATATGACAAGACAGAGATTCACTTCCTAGATTTATCAATCAAGGTTGATTCTAGTAAATTATAAACTAGTCTGTGTGGGAAGGAAACCAATCTAAATTCATTACAAAAATCTTCAAACCAGGAACCTATGAGATAATCTGCATGATCTACCCAAAGGGTAAATTAGGAGAAACTACACTAAAGCAATTAATTACTTCAAGGAGGATGACTGTCTGGTCAGCTACTATCATGCAGTTATCCCAAAAGAGTGGTATGGTGAGCTCTTACAAAACCCCCGGGTATAATGACAGAGTAAGTCTTGAAAGAAAAATCAGAAATAATATATCCAGACCAGTTTGTGTTTCAATGTTTGGCAATCAGAATGATGAGTTCAGACACATTATTAACCAGAAATACCATTGGTGTGCTCATGTAAATTAAAAATATCCTATCCTTGTTTTGCCTTTAAAAGATCAACCAATATACAGGCCAAATTGGAAAGTGTTTTTTAGGAGAGTGGGATCTGCACTTATGTTGCCCCCACTTTTTTTCTGATGTATACACTGGTTTCTGACTATAGTCTGGCTGGGGCCCTGCTAATCAGGGCCCCAGTCTCACTAATCTCTCTAAAACAACTTGGTGTGCATATTAGATGCACTAGTGATTGGATACTGTGGTACCTTATGAGCCCCTAGTATATGGTACCTTAGGTACCTAGGGCATTGGTACTTCACAGGCCTACCAGGGGCTGCAGCATGTATTATGCCACCCCTGGGAAGCATTCACAATCTGACACACAGGCCTGCTACTGCAGCCTGTGTGAGGTAGTGTTAGCACTCCTCACTGAGGTATAGGTTCCTATATCTCACCATACACACACATATAAACCTATCAGTCACCCCTATGGTAGGCCCTATCAATTCCAAGGGCAGGGTGCATGGTTTACTATGTAAGGGGGTGCTTCTGCCTGAGCAGGACCCCTCTGCAGCTGGCAGAGTATTCTCTGCTGCTGTTTGTGGATGCGGTTAAACCATATACTCTTAAGTGCATTATTACCTCGCGGTAAATGCTAACTTTGGAATGACTGCATCTAAACATGTCGTGTTTGGTGTCAAACAACTTGGAATCATACCCCCACACCAGTAACTGGTGTGGGAGTATGATCACACCCTTCTAGAGGGGACGACATGTATCCACTGTACTAAATGGTAGAAATCTTCTAGAGCCCTGGCATCACAAAATGGATGCCACCAGCACAGACACTGGGCTGCCCTCCTGCTGCTGACCGAAACTCGCAGTGGATGAAGCCCAACAAAGGGTATCCTGTCACAGGGAGGTGTCACCACATCCCAGACAGGATTAAGTGTATTGGAGCTGGGTGGGTGCACTCCTAGAGTGCTTTGAAGTCCTGCACTGGGGGAGCAGTAGGCTCCTCTGTGCATATGCCAGCTCAAACCGGTTCAGGGGTTACCTGCCCCTGCTCTGGCGCGAAACTGGACAAAGGGAAGTGGGTGTAACCACCCACTACCCTGACCCTCCTAGAGGAGTGGTCATAGAGCTAGTCCCTCCCCTATCTTCACTATAAGATACCAAGCATTGCCAATGCAATTCAGATTAACCCTGGACGACGCTCTACAAAGAAGAATCCTGGCCCTTCAACGTTCCACTATCTCTGGAAGACTGAAGAATCTCCCTTGGAGTCAAGGAGTGACTCCCCTGCTTGGCAGGCACCAGTAACTTTGATCAATGGTTGCAAACTTCACTGCTCCTGCCGGAGTCCGAAGTCCCTGCGTCCCCTGAAGTGGATTTCCTGACATCTCGACGGCCATTTTGAGTCCCCAGCGAAGCTGTGGCATCTGGACCCCACGAGTGACGAGGAACAGCAATACCAGGGAACCGAGCACTGATTTCGAGTGCAAACCCTAAACAACGTTCTATTAACTTGTGCTTTGGACCATCTGTAGTCCAAGTCCCTAGCAGGTCTGGTACCGAAAATCAGCGGCCTACCCCGTCCCGCGTGACCGTGGGCTCCTGTGGACTTTTCCTGCAAAGGCGTCTTCGCGGTTGCTTGCCCGTTGGCTAGTAACTCACACAAGACTTTCTCATCGACTTCAAGGGCTCTCCTGGGTGCTCCGGGCCTGCCCTCACTTACCCTCACTGGGTAAGTCCATCAGACCTTGCTGGTCTGCATCATCGTCAATCTTCATTCCACACGAGACTTGCAGTTGCCAAGGCTTGTTGGCTCCAATCCGGTTGCCGACACCGTCATCAGCTGCAGACGTCGTGGGACCCTCCGAATCCAGCTGCTGGTCATCGTCGATCTCTCCTGGACCTCGTGAGCGAAGAGACAAATCACCATCGACGACCTGAAGCGACGCGACATCAGTGGTCATCCATCCTGCTGGCCACCGGTCACTGGCAAGTGACTTTGAACTCTCTCCCCTCAATTTTCAGGTCCTCTTCAACTTCAATCCATCTTCGGATTCCAGCGGACACCTCTCCAGTCGTCACAAGCAGCAAGTCTTCAGTGATCTCCATTGAAAACAGCATCGCGACCCGACACCAAAAGACACTTATGCACCCGGCTTCCCATGGTGAGGTAACTCGTGCACTCCGGTGCCCAAGTGTGTGTTGGCCCTCGAAATACTTACCCTGTAAGTGGCTTGCTTGTTGACTTCCCCGAAGTGCCCTAAAACTTTAAATTACAAACCGCGACTTGTGCCATTGAAACCAATAGGAAACCCGCGGCTGTGTTTAGACACTGCACGCGTCTCCTGTGGACTGATTACTTACCTGCTAACACTGCAGAAGTGAAGCCCCAGCGATTCCCAAGGCCCTAGGCCTTTTCATTTTGCAAGTCGAGTTTGTTAAACCATTTTCTTAGTATATGGTCTGGTACGCCCCTAGGGCTACAGCCATATTTGTGCTTAATTTATTGAGAAGTGTTGACATTTGAATGTGTATCTGGGTTCTAATCTTATAAAGAGATTAGTAGAGTGTATCTAAGAATAAATACATATATATTTGATAAATATACCTGTGTGATGTCCTTTTCATTTGGTAATTCAAGAGATTATAAGGTAAAACAAGCTGCTTTACATTCCTCAGAGACTTAGCCTGAAGGCTGCTCTCCACAGCTACCACTAGGATAGCTTTCTTTAAAAGGTTGTCTTAAACCTATCTACCATAAGAGTCGAATTGGACTGGTGCAAGGTGGCCACTATAACTAGTGACCAGCATATGCCAGGCCAACTTCTCACATGTTTTGACTGAACCACCAAGCCATTTTGACATTTCTGAACTGATGAGTTTTGATTAAATCATTGGTCGATTCAAATGTGTGCAGTGTACAGCATGTAGCTATACTGGAAATATAAAAGAATTCTCAGCTAATTATGACAGGCGGTTCCTCTTGAACTTCACCACATGCCAAATTCGTAATGTTATCTACTGCATCGAATGCCCATGCAGGTTGAGGTACACTGGAAAACAAGTCAACAAATTAAGACATGTAGCCTGCAACATCAATCGCGAATGAGTTATCGAGTGATGAATGCAGCACTAGTAGATTACTTCATAGAATAGAGCCATTAAGCCACAGAGATGTTATTTTCTGTATTATATATTGCTTTTTCATCCTAGATAGTTTCTAATTTGAACAAACCTCTTGCTTTCAAAGTAAATAAATGGATATGGAAACTTAATGCTTCCAAGTATGATTTGAATATTACAGTTGAATCGCATCATCTGGCCACCTTATGATCTACATTCTCTCTTGGTCAGTGCTCCTTTTCTGGCTGTCTTGGGCTTGTCAGTATTTTTGGCACTGACATCTGAGGTTTTTTTTACTGTCTCTGCGTAGTCGTCTTTTCATCTGTTAGTTTCTTCTATTTTGTACAAATACTTCAAACATTTGTAAAGATTACAGTTGAGGTTAGACATTTCGCCTCTTTGCTACAAATGTTTTTCATCCTGGGTCCCCTGCCTCTGTACTTATGGTCAGTTATACATATTATATATGCATTCCTATGAGCAGTTTTCTCTCACTACCTGTGTAGATACCGAAGGTCTATGATGCTCTGGACCAGTTGCTTCTCTCGTTTGTAAACCTTGACTGTCTCTTTTTTTTAATGTTTCTGTCGGATTATCTATTGTACCAGTTAAGGATGTATTGAACTCTCCATTGCAGTTTACTGAGCTAACTAGAACTTGTGCACTCATCATGCTCTGCTATGACCCTACAGATTGCATCATTCATGACATGTTTGATGACATCATTGATAACAACACTTGATGTGGTGGGTTTACAAGTTCTAGTTAGCTGCATAATCTATACCATAAACTATACCAATGTCACCTGAGCCTTTGTTTTTTAAGTGACTATAGTGTAGCTGTGGTAAAAGCAGCTGGTAAATACCAGAGAAATGTGTGTTAAGTCAAAGCGGTACCAACAATTTTAAGGTAAAGAAAGCAAACCAATAACATTTCTACCCTAATTTAGACAACTAGAAAAAGTGTCAGTGTCCAAGACACTAATATCATTCAAATAGGCTAAGGAAAACTGGAAATATGATATTTTAAAGTTTTAAGACAAAAAGTGTCAAGAAAAACGTCATTGCTCACGGTTGAACAGGACCTAGGTGCGATTTCAAGCTGACCGTAATGGAGTGAAGCCTGGATTCTCCAAAGGGTTCATCCCGGTCAAAGCTTTTGCCTTCAGTTTTGGCCTCCGAAATGGAAGTAGAAATCTCCCAGTGGGGCAAAGTCCCAGTCTGTGGCCAGCGAGGGTCTCCCAAAGTTGGATAGGTCAATGCCAAGCTCCTGCTGAAGCAGTTGTTTTTTTTTTTTTTTTTGAAAAACCTTTATTGCACATAAAAATCAATACAAACATGGGCCTACAACCACCAGGGCCGGCCGCCAGTATGTACATGGTCAACAACATCAAGGAAACAATGAGCCCCCTGGGGCTCAGCCGAATTGACAAAATATTGGGTGCACCTCAGAAGTTATCCGGATACATAAATTTTAGAAATACAAACAAAAAGAAAAAATAATAACACCAAAAGACAAGGCGGAAACCATCGAAAAAGAGGCGTCTTACCACGGCTGGGGGACCACACAGTACCAACTCCACCCTCGGGTGGTCAATGAGGATGATCAAGGGGGAGGTGGGGGGGACGGGAGAGCCATAACATCTACAGGTGAAATGCAATAGTCCGGGAACCTCAGGATCAGGGGGACAAGGCAGCATCAGATGAGACCACGAGGGGGGTGTGCAGATGTTCCCACGGTACGCGTTCCACTGGCCCCAAATTCTACCCCATGCACCTGGCTTACCCCGGGCCACATACACAGTCTTCTCTCTGCACATGCACCAGTCCATGTTCTTCTTCCATACTGACATGGTGGGAGGCCGCCGGGAACCCCAAAGCTGTGCGATGTCCCTCTTAGCAACCATGTTCCCAAGGGCCGCCCACCGAGTCTGAGCCGCATTATAATCGTTAGGCTCCCACACGTTCAGCACACATCGGCGAACCTCAGGCAACAGGGCGACCCCAGTGACACATTCCATGACAGCATGCACCCGGCGCCAATACTCCGCAACCTTACGGCACTCCCAGAGAACATGGAGAAAAGTGGCGCTGAGCCCACAGCCGCGCCTACAGAGCCCGTCTTCAGAGAAACCCATCAGAACTAAACGAGGGCCCGTCACGTAGACACGATGGAGAATTTTAAGCTGGACCAGACGGAGACGCGCGGGTATGGCCACCTCCTTAGGGGAGGACAGCGCAGACTGCCAGTCCTCGTCGTCCAGTTCCACCCCATCCCCGATCCATGCCTCCCGCAGACGCACGAGGAGATCCGCCCCAATGTTTATTAGTTTTTTATAGATAAGGGAAATAGTACTGTCGGGCAAGTGACCGTCGAGTATGCGGTCCTCGAGTGGCGAAGACACAGGGACTGCAGTCCCCGCCCCGACGGCCGAGAGCAAAGCGTGGCGAACCTGAACGTAGCGAAAGAACTCCCTCTCACTTAATTCGTACTCACTCTGAAGCGCAGCGAAGGATTTAACCGCACCCTTCACCCAAAGGTCACCCACCCTGCTGATGCCAATCGTGTCCCAACGCTCGAATCCCTTCGTCGTCCAGAGGCTTCCCAATCTTTCAGACGCAAACAAGGGGGTCGCGCCCGTCAAGCGATCATTCCAGCCCATGGCCACGTTCGCAGCCTTCCACAAGCGTACTGCAATCTTAGTGGGACCGGTTAAGGTCCTCCCAGCTGATCGAGAGTAAAGCGCTCTGTTAAAGTTGCCGCCAGGCAACAAAAATCTATCCATGTCGAAAGCCGGATTCGGACCAGGTGAGTACGTTGCATGGTTAATAGCAGATAGCTGGGAAGCCCAGTAGTACCTCCTGATATCCGGGAGCGCGATGCCCCCGTCGTACCAGGGGAGAGTCAGTTTTGCAAGAGCAATACGTGCACGACCGCCCCAGACAAGTCTCCTCTGTAAGCTCTCTACTTCCCGGAAGTAGGCCGCCGGAATAATATCAAAGGAGTTCTGAAGTGCGTAAAGAAATCGGGGAAGGGACATCATTTTAAAAAGTGCCGCACGACCGAGGGGAGACAAGGGAAGCTTACGCCAGCGGGCCACGTCTAACCTCAATCTCCGAAGTGGAGAGAGGAGATTATGCTCGTAACGGACAGCAGGATCCAATGAGACGTACACCCCCAGGTACGTAAAGCCGGAGCTGGACGCCTTATTGGGAAAACGAGAGGGCAAGAGAGGAAAGCCGCCGGATATAGCATAGACACAAGATTTGGACCAGTTAATGATCAAACCAGAGTTCTTGCCGAAGGAAGTGAGGATGTCAAAGAGCACATTGAGTGACCTACGTGGTGAGGTGAGGTACAAGAGAATGTCGTCCGCGTACAACGAAACACGATCCTCGAAGCCAGGGGCCCACTGGATCCCTCTTATCGACGGTTCCCAACGGAGCCAAGCAGCGAGCGGTTCCAGAGCTAACGCGAAGAGCAGGGGAGACAACGGACACCCCTGCCTAGTGCCCCTCCCAAGAACGAAGGGCCGGGAAACCCTCCCGTTAACGACCACCTGTGCCAGCGGGGCAGCGTATAAGAGTTTAACCCAATTAATAAATCCCGCCCCGAAGCCAAACTTTGCCAGGGCAGCCCAAAGATACGGCCATTCTATCGTATCAAAGGCCATCGTGGCGTCCAAGGAAACCAAGATGGCCGGCTCTGAAAGATACTCCGCCCTTGCAAGTACGCCATGTAGGCGCCGCAAGTTAAGGGCCGTATTCCGGTGCGGGATAAAACCGGATTGGTCCGGATGCACCAGATCGCAAATAACAGTAAGCAGGCGGTTCGCAAGAACCTTGGCGAGGATTTTCGGCTCCGCGTTCAGCAGAGAAATAGGCCTATACGAGGCGCAACGGTCCCGAGGTTTACCGTCCTTGGGAATCACGACTATAGTGGCCAGGCGTTGATCATCAGGGAGAGAGCCGATTTCAAGCGACTCCGAGAACATACGACGGAGAAATGGCGCAAGTTTATCCGGTTGCAGTTTATAGAGTTCAATCGGGAGTCCATTGGGGCCCATAGCCTTGCCGGAGCGAAGGGAACTGATCTCGGTTGCAATCTCGTCAACCGAAAGCGGGGCATCCATCTGCTCACGCTCCTCCACCGACAAGCAGGGCAAAGCAATATCCTTCAACAAGTTGCGAGAGTCAGCCTCATCTCTAGTAGACACCGGGGAGTACACAGCACAGAAGTAGTCCGCAAAACACTCCACAATCTCACCAGGATCAGTCACACTCACTCCCTCCGACGTCTGAAGCACGGGGACCACTCGATTCACTCTCTCCTTCTTATCAAGCCAAGCAATCAATTTACCTGCCTTAACCCCAGCATCATACAGTCTACCCTGCTGCTCCCTATACATTGTCCGAGCAGCATCCGTAACAAGGGACTTATATTCGAACTGCTTCAGGTTGAGGGCGTGGAGCCCGTCCTGAGTGACACCCGTCTCCAAGGCAGCCTCCAACCCCGATATCTCAGCCTTCAACGCAACCACCTCCCCGTTCTTAGCTTTCTTGGCCTCCACGATCAGGGATAGGGCATGTCCTCGGAGGACCGTTTTGAAGGCCTCCCACAGGGACACCGAGGACAAGACGGACCCCTCATTCTCCAGAAAATACTGATCAAGCGACTTAATGAGACCCTTGCGAATCTTGGGGTCACGCAAGTACCAGGGGTTAATGGGGGCGATCCGCCCGGCGGATCGCATCCCGGTATCGAAGAGGAGCCACAATGGGGAATGATCGGAAATGCCCCGGGCCAGGTGCTTAACCTCCCGGACCCGGGTGGTCTGGGCTGCGGGCATTAGAAAATAATCTAGTCTGGAGAGACTCCCGTGGGCCCCGGAGTGGAATGTGTACTCACTCTGTGTCGGATGTATCAACCTCCAGCAGTCCACCAGACCGAAAGTGTCCAAGAACCCGCCGAGCCACGCCTGGGCGGCCGAGAGGGCCCTGGGAGGATAGCGATCCAACTCGCCAGAAATCACGGAGTTAAAATCCCAACCCACAATCAGGAGACTATCAGGAAGTTCAAGTAACATGCGACCCACATCAGAGAAAGTGGAGGTCTGGAGGCCCGGGGGAACATAGACCGAAACCAATGAAAGAGTTTGCCCCTCCCACCGCCCAGTCAAAGACGCATAGCGCCCTCTATCATCAAGAGTAACTTTGTCAATCTCAAGCGGGAGGGAGGAGCGCAGCAAGATGCCCACCCCTCTGGAGCCAGTGGTGAAGCCAGAGTGTGCCACCAGTCGGTAGCCCCCCTGTTCATAGCATGACATACATTTCCCACCAAGTGCGTCTCCTGAAGAAATACCACATATGGGGCCAATCGACGCAGATATTGCAACACAACCCCACGTTTGATACGGTCCCCCAATCCGTTGACGTTCCAAGACATCAGTTTCAACCCGTCCCCCCCCATCCCAACACAAGAAGCTGGAGTCCCCGGGCACGCAGCCAGACACCTGAAACTGAAAGAAAACAATAAGACCGCCTTGAAAAGAAAAAACACACAACCCATCCACCACAGCCACCCTCCCACCCCCACACCATTACCACCCCCCCCACCTTGCACCCCTGCGGACTATACAGCCCCCCCAACTTGCAGTGTGCCTGTCGCCCTAACAACCCCATGCTACAAGAAGACCCTAGAGGAGGAAAGGGACCCGTCTCCACCCGCACCCAGACAAATCATTAATAGGCAAAATATACAATTGAAGTAGAACCTGGCTGAGCACAGAAGGAAATGTCAAAGTAAAGGGCGAAAAATTATTCCTGCAGAGGCCCACCGCCCTCGGCACCGCCAGTACGCCCAGTTCGGTCTCCCGGTTCCGGCAGGGAATCCAACCAGTCACTCACTGTGTCGGGGCGTTCAAAAAAGAGAGTCCGATCTTCATATTCCACACGAAGCCTGGCAGGGAAAAGCATAGAGTATTTGATGTCCAGATCTCGAAGACGGCGCTTCACCCCCTGAAAGCTCATTCTCTGTTTCTGAACGAGTTGGGTGAAGTCCGGGAAGAGGTTGACGGAGGAGTTCTCATACTTAACTGGGCCGTGCACCCTCGAGGCCTGCAAGATCGCATCCCGGTCTCTGTAATGAAAAAGTTTTGCAATGATAGGCCTCGGGGGAGCGCCTGGTCGAGGCCTACCGCCCGGGACACGATGGGCACGCTCCACGGCGAAGAATTTGCTCAGGCCTGAAGGAGCAAGATGATTGAGGATGAGATCCTCGACCATTAAGCCACAGAGATGTTATTTTCTGTATTATATATTGCTTTTTCATCCTAGATAGTTTCTAATTTGAACAAACCTCTTGCTTTCAAAGTAAATAAATGGATATGGAAACTTAATGCTTCCAAGTATGATTTGAATATTACAGTTGAATGGCATCATCTGGCCACCTTATGATCTACATTCTCTCTTGGTCAGTGCTCCTTTTCTGGCTGTCTTGGGCTTGTCAGTATTTTTGGCACTGACATCTGAGGTTTTTTTTACTGTCTCTGCGTAGTCGTCTTTTCATCTGTTAGTTTCTTCTATTTTGTACAAATACTTCAAACATTTGTAAAGATTACAGTTGAGGTTAGACATTTCGCCTCTTTGCTACAAATGTTTTTCATCCTGGGTCCCCTGCCTCTGTACTTATGGTCAGTTATACATATTATATATGCATTCCTATGAGCAGTTTTCTCTCACTACCTGTGTAGATACCGAAGGTCTATGATGCTCTGGACCAGTTGCTTCTCTCGTTTGTAAACCTTGACTGTCTCTTTTTTTTAATGTTTCTGTCGGATTATCTATTGTACCAGTTAAGGATGTATTGAACTCTCCATTGCAGTTTACTGAGCTAACTAGAACTTGTGCACTCATCATGCTCTGCTATGACCCTACAGATTGCATCATTCATGACATGTTTGATGACATCATTGATAACAACACTTGATGTGGTGGGTTTACAAGTTCTAGTTAGCTGCATAATCTATACCATAAACTATACCAATGTCACCTGAGCCTTTGTTTTTTAAGTGACTATAGTGTAGCTGTGGTAAAAGCAGCTGGTAAATACCAGAGAAATGTGTGTTAAGTCAAAGCGGTACCAACAATTTTAAGGTAAAGAAAGCAAACCAATAACATTTCTACCCTAATTTAGACAACTAGAAAAAGTGTCAGTGTCCAAGACACTAATATCATTCAAATAGGCTAAGGAAAACTGGAAATATGATATTTTAAAGTTTTAAGACAAAAAGTGTCAAGAAAAACGTCATTGCTCACGGTTGAACAGGACCTAGGTGCGATTTCAAGCTGACCGTAATGGAGTGAAGCCTGGATTCTCCAAAGGGTTCATCCCGGTCAAAGCTTTTGCCTTCAGTTTTGGCCTCCGAAATGGAAGTAGAAATCTCCCAGTGGGGCAAAGTCCCAGTCTGTGGCCAGCGAGGGTCTCCCAAAGTTGGATAGGTCAATGCCAAGCTCCTGCTGAAGCAGTTGTTTTTTTTTTTTTTTTTGAAAAACCTTTATTGCACATAAAAATCAATACAAACATGGGCCTACAACCACCAGGGCCGGCCGCCAGTATGTACATGGTCAACAACATCAAGGAAACAATGAGCCCCCTGGGGCTCAGCCGAATTGACAAAATATTGCAGTCACTGTGGCGAAGACACAGGGACTGCAGTCCCCGCCCCGACGGCCGAGAGCAAAGCGTGGCGAACCTGAACGTAGCGAAAGAACTCCCTCTCACTTAATTCGTACTCACTCTGAAGCGCAGCGAAGGATTTAACCGCACCCTTCACCCAAAGGTCACCCACCCTGCTGATGCCAATCGTGTCCCAACGCTCGAATCCCTTCGTCGTCCAGAGGCTTCCCAATCTTTCAGACGCAAACAAGGGGGTCGCGCCCGTCAAGCGATCATTCCAGCCCATGGCCACGTTCGCAGCCTTCCACAAGCGTACTGCAATCTTAGTGGGACCGGTTAATGTCCTCCCAGCTGATCGAGAGTAAAGCGCTCTGTTAAAGTTGCCGCCAGGCAACAAAAATCTATCCATGTCGAAAGCCGGATTCGGACCAGGTGAGTACGTTGCATGGTTAATAGCAGATAGCTGGGAAGCCCAGTAGTACCTCCTGATATCCGGGAGCGCGATGCCCCCGTCGTACCAGGGGAGAGTCAGTTTTGCAAGAGCAATACGTGCACGACCGCCCCAGACAAGTCTCCTCTGTAAGCTCTCTACTTCCCGGAAGTAGGCCGCCGGAATAATATCAAAGGAGTTCTGAAGTGCGTAAAGAAATCGGGGAAGGGACATCATTTTAAAAAGTGCCGCACGACCGAGGGGAGACAAGGGAAGCTTACGCCAGCGGGCCACGTCTAACCTCAATCTCCGAAGTGGAGAGAGGAGATTATGCTCGTAACGGACAGCAGGATCCAATGAGACGTACACCCCCAGGTACGTAAAGCCGGAGCTGGACGCCTTATTGGGAAAACGAGAGGGCAAGAGAGGAAAGCCGCCGGATATAGCATAGACACAAGATTTGGACCAGTTAATGATCAAACCAGAGTTCTTGCCGAAGGAAGTGAGGATGTCAAAGAGCACATTGAGTGACCTACGTGGTGAGGTGAGGTACAAGAGAATGTCGTCCGCGTACAACGAAACACGATCCTCGAAGCCAGGGGCCCACTGGATCCCTCTTATCGACGGTTCCCAACGGAGCCAAGCAGCGAGCGGTTCCAGAGCTAACGCGAAGAGCAGGGGAGACAACGGACACCCCTGCCTAGTGCCCCTCCCAAGAACGAAGGGCCGGGAAACCCTCCCGTTAACGACCACCTGTGCCAGCGGGGCAGCGTATAAGAGTTTAACCCAATTAATAAATCCCGCCCCGAAGCCAAACTTTGCCAGGGCAGCCCAAAGATACGGCCATTCTATCGTATCAAAGGCCATCGTGGCGTCCAAGGAAACCAAGATGGCCGGCTCTGAAAGATACTCCGCCCTTGCAAGTACGCCATGTAGGCGCCGCAAGTTAAGGGCCGTATTCCGGTGCGGGATAAAACCGGATTGGTCCGGATGCACCAGATCGCAAATAACAGTAAGCAGGCGGTTCGCAAGAACCTTGGCGAGGATTTTCGGCTCCGCGTTCAGCAGAGAAATAGGCCTATACGAGGCGCAACGGTCCCGAGGTTTACCGTCCTTGGGAATCACGACTATAGTGGCCAGGCGTTGATCATCAGGGAGAGAGCCGATTTCAAGCGACTCCGAGAACATACGACGGAGAAATGGCGCAAGTTTATCCGGTTGCAGTTTATAGAGTTCAATCGGGAGTCCATTGGGGCCCATAGCCTTGCCGGAGCGAAGGGAACTGATCTCGGTTGCAATCTCGTCAACCGAAAGCGGGGCATCCATCTGCTCACGCTCCTCCACCGACAAGCAGGGCAAAGCAATATCCTTCAACAAGTTGCGAGAGTCAGCCTCATCTCTAGTAGACACCGGGGAGTACACAGCACAGAAGTAGTCCGCAAAACACTCCACAATCTCACCAGGATCAGTCACACTCACTCCCTCCGACGTCTGAAGCACGGGGACCACTCGATTCACTCTCTCCTTCTTATCAAGCCAAGCAATCAATTTACCTGCCTTAACCCCAGCATCATACAGTCTACCCTGCTGCTCCCTATACATTGTCCGAGCAGCATCCGTAACAAGGGACTTATATTCGAACTGCTTCAGGTTGAGGGCGTGGAGCCCGTCCTGAGTGACACCCGTCTCCAAGGCAGCCTCCAACCCCGATATCTCAGCCTTCAACGCAACCACCTCCCCGTTCTTAGCTTTCTTGGCCTCCACGATCAGGGATAGGGCATGTCCTCGGAGGACCGTTTTGAAGGCCTCCCACAGGGACACCGAGGACAAGACGGACCCCTCATTCTCCAGAAAATACTGATCAAGCGACTTAATGAGACCCTTGCGAATCTTGGGGTCACGCAAGTACCAGGGGTTAATGGGGGCGATCCGCCCGGCGGATCGCATCCCGGTATCGAAGAGGAGCCACAATGGGGAATGATCGGAAATGCCCCGGGCCAGGTGCTTAACCTCCCGGACCCGGGTGGTCTGGGCTGCGGGCATTAGAAAATAATCTAGTCTGGAGAGACTCCCGTGGGCCCCGGAGTGGAATGTGTACTCACTCTGTGTCGGATGTATCAACCTCCAGCAGTCCACCAGACCGAAAGTGTCCAAGAACCCGCCGAGCCACGCCTGGGCGGCCGAGAGGGCCCTGGGAGGATAGCGATCCAACTCGCCAGAAATCACGGAGTTAAAATCCCAACCCACAATCAGGAGACTATCAGGAAGTTCAAGTAACATGCGACCCACATCAGAGAAAGTGGAGGTCTGGAGGCCCGGGGGAACATAGACCGAAACCAATGAAAGAGTTTGCCCCTCCCACCGCCCAGTCAAAGACGCATAGCGCCCTCTATCATCAAGAGTAACTTTGTCAATCTCAAGCGGGAGGGAGGAGCGCAGCAAGATGCCCACCCCTCTGGAGCCAGTGGTGAAGCCAGAGTGTGCCACCAGTCGGTAGCCCCCCTGTTCATAGCATGACATACATTTCCCACCAAGTGCGTCTCCTGAAGAAATACCACATATGGGGCCAATCGACGCAGATATTGCAACACAACCCCACGTTTGATACGGTCCCCCAATCCGTTGACGTTCCAAGACATCAGTTTCAACCCGTCCCCCCCCATCCCAACACAAGAAGCTGGAGTCCCCGGGCACGCAGCCAGACACCTGAAACTGAAAGAAAACAATAAGACCGCCTTGAAAAGAAAAAACACACAACCCATCCACCACAGCCACCCTCCCACCCCCACACCATTACCACCCCCCCCACCTTGCACCCCTGCGGACTATACAGCCCCCCCAACTTGCAGTGTGCCTGTCGCCCTAACAACCCCATGCTACAAGAAGACCCTAGAGGAGGAAAGGGACCCGTCTCCACCCGCACCCAGACAAATCATTAATAGGCAAAATATACAATTGAAGTAGAACCTGGCTGAGCACAGAAGGAAATGTCAAAGTAAAGGGCGAAAAATTATTCCTGCAGAGGCCCACCGCCCTCGGCACCGCCAGTACGCCCAGTTCGGTCTCCCGGTTCCGGCAGGGAATCCAACCAGTCACTCACTGTGTCAGGGCGTTCAAAAAAGAGAGTCCGATCTTCATATTCCACACGAAGCCTGGCAGGGAAAAGCATAGAGTATTTGATGTCCAGATCTCGAAGACGGCGCTTCACCCCCTGAAAGCTCATTCTCTGTTTCTGAACGAGTTGGGTGAAGTCCGGGAAGAGGTTGACGGAGGAGTTCTCATACTTAACTGGGCCGTGCACCCTCGAGGCCTGCAAGATCGCATCCCGGTCTCTGTAATGAAAAAGTTTTGCAATGATAGGCCTCGGGGGAGCGCCTGGTCGAGGCCTACCGCCCGGGACACGATGGGCACGCTCCACGGCGAAGAATTTGCTCAGGCCTGAAGGAGCAAGATGATTGAGGATGAGATCCTCGACCATAAGGTCCACCGGACGAGTGTTGGAAGTCTCCGGTACACCTATGACACGGATATTGTTGCGTCGTGCCCGTCCTTCGAAATCCTCCAGCCGCCGGGACATCGCGTCGTTTGCAGACTTTAGATCGCCAAGAGTTGCCTGGAGGTCTGATACATCCGTGACAAGAGTGGACGTCCTCAAGTCCAACGATTGAACCCTCTCGTTAGTCTTAGAGAGATCCGCCCGGATTAACGTAACATCAATGGCAACCGTGTCAATTTTACGGGCCAGAGCCTCGTACTGCTGGGCGATGGTCTCCCTTATGCCGTTGATGGCGCCCATAACGTCCTGCAGCGACAATTCCGTGGAGACGGACGGACCCCCACCTGAGTCCTCCGTGACGGCACCCGCCGGCCCGGGGGTCCCTTTACCCTGGGTATAGCGATCCATGATGTTAGTCTGGACAGTTCCTCCACGCAGGGATGTCTTGGTCTTCCGTTTCTCGGGATCCCCCTTGCCCCCCATGTTGGGCGATGTTCACCGGTGGGGTCCGCCCGGACCGATAGCAAATGGGCACCAGCAGATCAGACACCGACTGTCCGGGAGCCCGCTCGGGAGAGTTGAGAAAAAGGGGGCACAAATCAGTCCGGTACCAAGGCCGGAGGACGCCCCAGCCATGCGAAGTAGCTCCTCGATCAGGTCAAGCAGAAGTGCAAAAGCAAAACTGAAAGTGGGTGCGCGGTCATTGGCAAGGCTCCGATGCCGTTGTTGTTCAACTACTCCCCGGCCCCACGGGTCACCAAAGCACCGGGCACAGCTTCCAGGTGGGCCTCCAAAATACAAGACGCTGTATTTCAGGTCGCCCCGGTCCGATTTTCGTTCTGAGAAGAGTTATGGATTCAGCCAAGGTTCATCTTCCAGAATCTGTCCACAAATCCAGGATAGTGTCAGGATAAGTTGCGAGGAGCGGCAAGGGTCCGTGGAGCCCTGTGCTCACGCGACCATCTTGGATGCGCGCGAAGCTCCTCCCCTCGAAGCAGTTGGTTTTAATAGAAAAGAAAAATAATGCCTCGGGACTAATGATGTAACCTCTATTTTGGTGACGAGATAGATAAATTATCTCCTCCCTTGAGTTATATATTTCCTCAAAATAAAACTTTGTTTTTGGTATGTTTTTGGTATTTTTTGTGATCGTCAACGGCAAATCCAACCAAGGAGTCAATATATTTTGACCATTTGGGTTAAGTAAGTCTAAGTATATTTATTTTATACTTCAGCTCCAGTATATAAAGATCAATCTTTTAGATATATATACAAAAATATTTACAATATTTACAGTACTAGTTTACATGGACAAAGAAAAAGTGAACATATACATATCAAAAAATGAATGAGCATATACATATCAAAAACGCCCTATCATTCAATTAGGATGCCTTTGAAATTAATTTGCTAAAGCATTCCTTTCTAACGAAGATCACTCCTAAAGAGACACTATGAGATCTTCTAATTATAATCTCCACATTCTTTATAGTACTCTTGAATGTCTACTCGAAACAATAAACAATCCAATGAGTGTCTTCAAAATCGTCGTCGACGCGTTTGAGCCATGAAAATCTTTAGGCCTCATCAGGACTAGGGCACATGTACATATACTTTCATCAAGTTCAACCTCTTTTCAACTTATTTTTTCACAAAGATACTAGAGGAGTTTCATTTCTTCGTTCCCTCTCACTAAGGGTGTAATAGCGATAATTCTATGGCAATATCCTGTGGACTTTACATAATCCTTTGGCCAGAATTTTCTCCGACGATTTCTTGTCGATTCTCTATTCAACGCCTCTTCTCTTGGCTAGGAATCGGGAGTTCGTAAGGATATCTTAAAGCTCCACCTCTAAATATATTAACGCCAAAGGTCGCATTACTCTGTCTCGATACCTCTCGATAATCTAAAAGATTGATCTTTATATACTGGAGCTGAAGTATAAAATAAATATACTTAGACTTACTTAACCCAAATGGTCGAAATATATTGACTCCTTGGTTGGATTTGCCGTTGACGATCACAAAAAATACCAAAAACAAAGTTTATTTTGAGGAAATATATAACTCAAGGGAGGAGATAATTTATCTATCTCGTCACCAAAATAGAGGTTACATCATTAGTCCCGAGGCATTATTTTTCTTTTCTATTGTTCATGTACCCAGATGTCGGAGGGTTATCAATTTGGGTTCCCCCCTTTTTTTGAAGAAGCAGTTGGTTTTAGCACCAAAAACTATGAGCTGTACAAACCTGGATTTTCTACCTGCTGGGGTTGCTATGGATTTGGATTGATTTACCGCCTCAACCGAACCAGGGTTTTACCTTCAGATTTGATCACTTTTTTGGAAGTCACTGTCCTCCAATGTGGCATAGCTAGAAGCTTTAGTGGGACAGGGTCTATGAGGCTGGATACTTTCACTGCGAGGTACTGTTGAGCCAGTTTTAAGCATGTAAAAAAGTCTGGAGCGGGTTGAGCTTGTTTTTTTTGCCTGTTGTTGGTGCAACCTAAATGAGCAAGCTTCAGCACCTTCTCTTGGTTCTCCAGTGGTGGAAAAAAATGATGGAGTCCCACTTTTATTCAAATGCAGGGAAAGTTCCTTCTAGTCAATTCTGCAGCTTCTTGCTCCTCGTGGCACATGTTTAAGCACCAGGGCTTTCTCCAGCCGGGTTTTCTGCAGGGTCCAATCCTCTGTGGACAGCTGGGTCCTCTTCAGGTCAGAAGTCCATCCACCTTTTGAGTCACTGAAGCAGGCAAACACAAGGCCAACTACTTGACCATTGGAGAGCAGTTCCAGTTCTGCTAGCAGGATTCAAGTGTTGAGTCCTTGAGTGAGTCTTCTTTTCCAGCAGTTGTGCTTTTCCAGAGGGGCCTTCTTCTTCATGAGGAATCTTTTCAGGTTCTTCATCCTGTGCACTAGCCAATGATGGGAGAAATTCTGCCATCCAATCATATTTTTTTGCAGTCCCCTACCTCCTTTTGCAATAGTTTCTCTTTGCCTGATTATAAATGTATTCCGTATGGCAGGACCCATCAGCCACTAGGCAGGCCTGTCGTCAGCTGCTTGGCCACTTCCTTATTGAGATGAGCTCTCCTTCCAACTGTCAGGATGATGCAACCTGATTATACCCCCTACTATGACTTGAGCCTTGCTGTCTAATAGTTCCTGGTAATTACTAGAAGAAGCTTTCCCTGCCATCTCAAAGTCGAAAGAGGTATTGACAAGACTGTCCTTTATTCTGCCCGCTTTTCCTGTCCACAGCCAGACAGTTAATCTCTGGTAAGTGGTCAGTGGTTTATACCCAATTGCGCTTCCTGGGCTTAGCCAGAGTCATTAACTCTCCCAGCTAAGGATGTATATTCCAGTTCTGGAGGGGCTGAGTGGCAAAACTGCTTTGAGGCCACTTTTGGGTCAAGTAACACAAAATACATTTTAAAAAGTTACTTTTCCACTTAAGTTACCAAAGATCTGATGTGCCCACTAAATTAGATTTTAAAAATTAAATAAGAAATAACTTAGAAGCGTTTTTCTAGCATTTCCCAAGCAGAGATCGAACTTAGAGATTTTGATCTCATCTAAGTGTAAGGATTTCTCTCTTACCTGCCTTTGATATGGCTGTGTGCAGGCCCCATGGTAGCATGTGTTTCCTGCAGGTTTCCGTTTGCGCAATTGCCTCTGCTGGTCACGAGATAACACAGCATCCTTGGCAGCTATCTCCTTTTTCCTCAAGTGTTTGGCAAAGGATTGTGGGACAACGTATGCATGTCGGCAACCCAGTAGGAAGCTGCATGTAAGAAGACAATAAAATCAGGGCATTTTATGGCACTACACATCATTAGATATGTATTCTTTATTGTTTAATTTAAATTCCTAAATATATTTATATATGTGAAACTATTGATTTGTTTATTCCCAATCCAAGATGGTGAACCTTTTTTTGGTTTTATCACATCTTGTTTAGCACTATAAAAGGAAAGACCATTTTGAATCCAGTTGTGTTGCAATTTTGCTTGCTGCCTGAACTCCATGGATTTTCTGCTTTCACCAGTTCCTGTTATCTGTCGAATACTACTTTGTTGTACCCAAGAATTCACTGGAGCAAAATGATGCCAATTCCCAATGCCCCTCCTGAGTGTCTTCTCAACCCCCTCGAATATTTACAGGGGGTAAAGAATTCCCAAGGAGGGAAGGGGGTAGTGGATAAAATAATAAACAACAGAAGAGTCTGCCTCGTTCTCACAAAAGTATTTTCTTTCCTAAAGTACGAAAGCATTCTGAAAAAGAGAAGACAATCATAAGCATTAAATTCTTCTTCCTGACTGATAACTCTCAATACTCCTGGCGATTATATCACTTTACATACCCTTTGAAAGTACAGGCTTAGCTCCTCTTCTACAGTCTGTATGGTAATTACGAATATTCTGTATACTGTAATACACTGCAGGGCAGATAACAATTAATCTCTGAGCAGGACCCAACAGGTGATTAGGGCTATACTGTACTATATTCTGAATGCCCTTTTATGTCTAGAATTTCATACTGACTGCTAATAAGTAATAATGGCACATTAAATAATTATACTCTAATTCACATTTGTTTCTTTTTTTCTTCTTCTATATAGGGTACTTGCGTGACTGCAGTCCGAGATGTTGACACAGCAGCACTTCACGGAAAACAGCAGCGCTTCTCAGGAAACAGCAGGTAAGGGATAAGGAAGGGGAAAATAAGGAAAACTAACTTGCAGTAAGAGTTCTCAGTAGCCAAAACTGAGGTGACTGAGGGAGGAAAACGGAATAAATTCCTGACGCAAGACTCTGACAAAAGGAGCCCGACGGCCAGACGCTACACTAAACGTCCGACGCGCAAGCCCAACGGAAACTTGCCCTAAACACTAATCTAAATGAACAGGTTCTGAGGGGAATTTCTTGGAACACTAACTCGAGGACAGGTTCTTGGTGAAGTGCGCAGAGCGGCGGTTGCGCAGGTGCTTTACCTCAAGCTCTGCTCACGGGCGCTGCCACAGAAGACTAGACTCTTTACCTGCATAGTAGTGGACACAGCCATTTTCAGAGCTCTTCGCCTCACCAGGGAGCTCCAGGACGGATCGATTTGTACTATACTGATTGTATGAGGGGGGTCAATGACCGTTTTACTACGGATCCTGATATTATCTTCCTGCTTTTCATCTTGCTACTTGGCCTGGACAGCTGGAAAGTTTTTCTCCCATCTCCACTTTTTTTCTCCCGACTGCTGGTTTTATTTTTGGGAAAAATTCTAGACTCCCAATTACAATCTGGCATCTGGGTTTGTTTCTGAGAACTGTAGGCTGTTCCTTCACACGAAGAAGACCCTACACCAGGTGGCAAGACAACTTGGTCTTAATTGGAGACACTCTTATGGAAATGTTTAGCAAAGCCTAAAGGTGAATTAGGTTTTGGGTTTTATTTCGAGGTAAGAGCACACTAACCCCAATATATAGTATGCCCTATTTTTATATATTAGCTACCTACCCTGTTGGCTTCCAAGGCACCATTTAGGGGTGAGTTATGAACAGTGCTTTAAATGGGAAAAAATAAGTGCAGGTACTCATTAAAATGAGCTAGAGGTGTAATGAGGGGGCGGGGTTAGGGGCGCGACTAAGGGCAAGACATGATTAAACTTAACTTCTATATTAGTTGCAGCACATACCAAAACACATGAGAAATTTGTTTATATAAACAAAGCAGTTTAACTCATTACACAAAATGAAAAAGAAATGCGATAATATGTTAACATTTCCTTTTTTTGCAATAGTTGCACCTTCTTAATGTCATACTGTTAATTGCTGTTTGGCACAATACTATATATTCTTGAGCACGCGAGTAGGAAGAGACTGAAAATACCCCTCCGTTGAACCAAAGCTCTTATGTCACCAAGCAAATGAAGCAACTCATAATGACCCTCCCCAGAAGATATCTCTTGTCTCTTCCATCAATCTATCCATTCATCCTTTCATCCTACCATTTACCTGCTGATGTCCACCATTTAACCGTTACATGCTATCGTCTATTCAGTCTTTCATCAGTCATTCAGTTTTTCACCATTCCGTCTATCCACCCTTCATATCTAAACCTATCTATCCATCCATCTCCAAACCTATCAATTCATCCTTTCACTCATCCATCTCTTTATCCACACTTTCCCTCATCCATCAATAATTTCGTCCATCCATCCATCAACCCTTTCACTCCTTTTTTCCATCCCCCTTTCACTCAATCCCTCCTTTCACTCATCCATCACCCACCCTTTCATCCATCCTCCCTACCTTTCATTCATCCATCCATCCTTTCACTTATCCACCCATCATACGCCCTTTTATCCAATCATCAACCCTCTTGCACCCATGCATGCTTTCACTCATCCATCCATCTATACATCCACCCTTGCTCACTCATCCATCCACTCACTCATCCACTCACCCATCAACCCACCAACCCTCCCTTTTACGTTATTTATGAATCTTTGTCACCGGTCAGACATGTACAAACAAAGTGCCACACATTTTCTTTAAAATACCTCCTGAGAGTGTCTTGATTCTCTCTTTCTTTCACTTTTCTCTTACAAAAACAGGCATCCAAATGTAGGCAAACACACAAACATAAGCAGACACACAAAAGACTCGGGTATGATAAAAGCCATGTTATACTCTTCACATACCATGGCTTTTTGAATTGCCACCAGGGCCGGACTGGCCGTAGCCTGATTGCCACTGCCAGGGGACTGCCATGATTCCTGTGTTGGCACAAATTCACAGGATAGTGTGAATGTGATTGACAGTGTAAAGAGGACGTTCTCCCACGAGGAAAATTGCACCCTCCCGGCACTCCGCTCTTGCTTTTTTAATAATTATTCTTTCGATCACAGTTTTGGCCATTTTCTATTTAATTTGGTTACAAATTTCATTTAAATCATCTTGTGGTTATGCAGCACTAATGTTGACTTCACATTGTACTTAGCATACATCTTCACATTGCTTTAGCACAAACCCCGATTCCAAAATCAAGAATCACTCTTTGTAATAATCCAAGCGCTTGATACCAACGTGTGTATAAACTCATTCAAAAAACAAAGTACAACAATGTACTGCTCCAGTAACACCTAGTTACCATTAATCAATGGTGCCTTAATGTCACAATCATGCGTTCAAGTTCCTGACCACGTGAAATGACGTTCATAATACAAGTGGCTCAGCAGCCCCAAGGGTGACTGTGGAAAAATAACGGGTGTCTGGCACAAGAATGTGCCCCGTAAGAAAGAATGTGTGCCTGCTTAATTGTGATACTGAACTTAAATAAGTGCTCGTGACATAGATCAGAATCCAAGTGAATGAGAACCCGGTGCAACCCGGAAGTTAATAAAGTGAACTCCGCTTCACCTAAAATACAAGATGTCCCGAATGCTGGGACGTGGTGTCAATTACATGGAATAAAAGAACGTGTAACGTGACGAAGAATTGAAAGGAAACAAAAAATTGAAAATGTAAATGTGAGTCACTGTCTCCAAAGTACAATAACTGTGAATGGAAACCATGTCAGTAAGACGCGTACTGTGGGTCGAATTCAGGCAAGGAATACACACTGGCACCCTAAACATAAGGACAGGGACAACTTCATGCATTAAGCTTGTTTACACTTAAAGGAGTGCGATCGCAACCTTCGTTTTTGCAATGTGATTGACAGCACAGAGCCTGAACGGACCCTGCTCCATCAAACACATCACAGCATGATGGCGAGCACCCGGACATTATTCAAAGGAGCCCTGCTGAATAGCTCAGCTGGGGCTCAGATCGGGGCTACAGAAGCGGCGCCTTGGCTGACAGAGACACGTTCCACTCCTGCTCACCAGCACAGCCAATGAGCCTACCTTTTCATGAGTACCGGTACTCTCCAGGGCGGTAGAGAAGTGCCGGTACTCAGAGTGATAATTCTAAGAAGTGCCGGTACTCAGTACCAGTGAGTACCGGCCCATTTAAAGCACTGGTTATAAATATATAAAAATAAGCTTCATCTACATGGCAAAGGAACTTTTCCCTGCTGTGTCACTACACTGTATTTACACTTTAGCCTAGCCAGGGTACGGTGCTGCTCCTGGCAGACATATTTTTCTTATATAGGTGCTTAGTGTAAATGTATAGTGCAGCCCACATATGACACTTGCCTTCTCTGCCATTAATGTATTTTATGCACTATGTCCTATGGTCTTACCGGACAGTTAAACAGACCAATAGAGTGAAACCAATTTTACCAATACCATTTTAAGGCCACAGCACGGGAAACAACCTTTACAACTCAGTCATTACATCGCACTAGCTTTACAACGCAGTCATTACATCGCAACATCCTTTACATCGCATGTCACTACAACGCATGTCATTACAATGCATGTCACTACAAGGCAGGCATTACATCTCAAGTCATTACAATGCATACCATTACAACGCATAGTACCCTTACACTATCTGACACTTACCATACTGTTGCACTCACTGGAGTTAGAATAGTAATTTTTACCTCTACACTATCCAACACACCCTACTACTGCACTCACTGGAGTTAGCATAGTAATTATTACCCCTACACTATCCAACACTTACCTTAAATGCGATGTAATGGTATGCATTGTAATGGTATGTGTTGTAATGGTATAATGCGATGTAATGGCATGCATTGCAAAGGTGGTTGCTAAAAATGCAATGTAATTGCATGCAATGTAAAAGAATGCGTTCTAAAGTATGTTGAGATGTAAAAACTGCGTTCTAAAGGCATGCGTTGTAGATGTATGCGTTGTAACATCATACATTCCCACAGCACACGCGCTGTGGCACTAAACAGAAGTTTCACAGTGCGCAGAGTCCTAATACCAGCAAATATAATATCCAGAAAAAGGAGATAAATCTGAGGTTACTATACAGAAAAGCCACATTTTCTTAAATTCGCTTTATTATTTTTGACAAACTCTTTTTTTAGTGATTGCATTTCACTTTTGAGGGTTATCGCACTCATTTTTGGGGCCACTTCTACCAAGTGTTCAAGGAAGGGTCACCAATATTCAACGTCTGGATCACCGCCTCTCGTTTGTGGTACTACTCCATGGATTAATTTTTTCTTCCCAAGGGGCAAACACAGACTCTCTTAGTGCCGGGGGTGTGAGAAAGGCAGCCTTGCACTCTCTGGAAGGCGCCACTCAGCCACCACTGTAGATGTATGGGTTTGACAGAATAAAAAACAAGGAAAAGCAGGTGTTCAGCCTTTCAGGGACAGAAAATAAGAAAGTTGCAAAGTGATTAACGTGTTATTGCTAGTGGAGGGACCCTGAGTGTTGTGTCCTGCTGGACCCAATCTAGTGTTTTACCAGCCACTCCCACGAAGGCGGGTCCTTACACCCACCCCATACCCATCCAACACAGGCGTTACCGGTCAGGTGACCCTGCCAATGAGAGGGCCTGAGTGCATGTGCTCGTGGCCAGTTCCAGTAACTACTATGAGGTGTCTGTGCCATTTATAGTACGGCATATAGGCCTCGGGCCCAAGACACAACAATGGTGACGTGCGGGTCTGAACCCACGTGTTTGCTGGCAGCTACTTTGCTATTCTTCATGGGGGAAAGTGTTTAAGGCACCCCCTGTACCGGCTGCCAGTGTGACAGCAACCGAGAGCTGACAAAGGAGAAGTGTCGCAGCAGCACTGCGCTCGAGGTGCCTCTACGCTGCTGACCCTCACTGTAGGCAGCAAGGAGCTCCGCCCCACCCAAACTGCCAGCGTGGGTGAAGAAGCTATGCCAACATTGAGGTGGCCGAAGTGCCTGCAGGTGAGAGGAGCGTGAATCAGCCCTCCGCGTCCAGTAGTAAAGTCCCCTCCTGCAGCACTTGGGACAGAGCCAATGTGTTAAGTGGGCAGTGCACCCCTAGAAGAGAGTGAACTTTGGTTTTGCCGTGCAGGGGAGGACGGAGACTGTCCATCTCCAACACCTTGCCATCCGCCTGCCTCCAAGTGTCCCAAAAGTGGGAGAAGCCTGCAGCGCTGTCTCACGCTGCCCGTGTAGGCCAGATCAGCAAGGTTGACAGACTCTCATAGCAGCCTGCAGAGTAGCTGCGCACCAGTCTGCTGAGGAGAAGAAAAATCCCCATTGTGCCCACCTGATGAGTCCTAACACACATAAAGGGAAGGCGTAATTGATTTGGGCAGGAGGCCCAGAGCAGTACCACCAGTGCAGGAGGTCTGAGGGCAAAGAGAAAGCAAACTTGAAGCACCGCAGATGCCCAAGGAAAAGCTGTGAGGGTGAAAGAAGGCTGAATCAGCGCGGCGGCCGTGTCCTGCCCATGTGGTGTGAAGGAGAAGTCTGTCCTTCCTCGGGAGAAGGGTCGCAGATTAGCCTGCCTTCTATGCTGCTTCCACAACGCCAGCTGTGCCCCCAGGGAGAGAGAGGTGAGCTAGCGGCAGCACTGAGCAACTAGTATGCGGCAGCATCTGCATCTTCAGACTACGCAGGGCCCGAGACATAAAAGACAGCTGTCAGGGCCGGAGAGGAATGGTGGCTGTAGCGCCACCTAGCGGTCTCATGGTACCCAGCACTACGGTGCTAGAAACCATGCAACCCTGCCAAAACTCTGGCCCAGCATTGGTGAAAGTGCTGCACCGTATTAAGGCCTGTGAGACTACCGCGAGACCAGCCTGAGAGTGCCACCAACGTGTTAGGGTAAGGTAAGTCCCTTGTGAGGCACATAGATTCAGACACGGTTGGCATGACTAGTGAGTGGAGGGGGGAATCACAGGGGGCGGGAGTTTAATTTAAAAATAATTATAAGATTTTTTTTTAACTTACCTTTCCTCTGGCCGGGTCCCGCGTCTTCACTGCTCCTGCTCTCCTGCTTACCTGTCTCTGGCAGGAACAGGAAGCAGGCAGCCAGGCTCCCTCCCCTAGGCCAATCACAACGCTGCAAACAGCGTTGTGATTAGTTGGGATGCTGCCCAGCCAGCGCCTTATGGGGAGGCCAAACTTTCTTTGCGCACTCAGGGGTGGGCACACCACTCCTCCCCTGACCTGGTTGCAAAGCAGCCCCACCCACCCCCAACCAAACATAAAATGGTAATAACTTCCAGTTATTAACCATTTTATGTTTCTGCTTCTCGCACTGTGAGAAAGCAGTGGGGTGACTCTCCTCCGCCCTAGTTGAGGAGCCGCCCCCGCATAGAAGCTGCCAACTGCCTGAGCATCAAAGGTAGGAAAAAAAAAGAGGACAGTGCTCACGAGAGAGCCCCCTCCCTGCCGACTGCCCGACGTGACCGTGCAGATGGGAGTCTATGAACACAGACCGCCCCATCAGACAGTGAAAGTGCAGGGAACAAGGTCTGTGACTCCTGTGCTCAACAAGAGACTCAAAGGCTGCCACTCTTCCTTCTTTCCTGCAGCTAGTCGTGCACCTTGGAAGTCGTCCCTCAAGGAAAAGGACATTGCATGAAGCTGCACAGCACCTGTAGCTGGCCAGAAGCTGCCACTACATTCACCACTGCCTGAGCCCTGCCACAGAGTGGGGCAATTACATTTAAAAAAGGAAAGAGGGCTTGCAATGCCCTGCGCTCCAAGCAGCAACAGCACGAGACTGGTCAAGATGCGACCACACGCGTGCTGTTGACTGCCTGTCATTTAAGAGAGGAGAGACTGGGAACCTCTACAAGGAGACCCAAGAAGCCCAAAGTTGCCCAGCCCAGAAAGCAACCAAAAGTCAAACCAAAGCTGAAAATCCCAAGGAGAAGAAAAAGGGAGTACTGCAGCACAGGTCACAGAATGATCAGCTGCAGTGCCTGTGAGGAAAAACATAGCCCCTCAGCGTCAGGCAAGAACTGTTGGACACGGACATCTTAAACACAGCACGCACCACTGTTACCGCACACAGCCAGAGATCCATTTCCCTTGAGAAAGCTCAAAGTGTATAGGCCTGAGAGAAGAGTCCACACAACGGTAAACGGCCCTGATGAGAGACAAGAGAGCTGCGCACCACCTAATAGCTGTCTGTTGGGATCTTATGCTAGAATGTAGAATGTGCTAGGAGTGGAATGTTGATGGAGAAGATTTCACTTATAAAAAGAAATCTGCTTTTATGCGCCATTGTTTAAGGTCGGAAGGTAGGGAAATCTTGAAACATTTACCACAACAGCAGGCAATTTTGGGGGAAGGTGATATAGTGGATGATTACATGTCTGCCATGAGGATGTTAGACACGAGGTTCAAACCACATAAAAACGTCATGCTAGAAAGACATAAATTTCATAAACGTCATCAATTGCCAGGAGAGCCAATTGAAACGTATGTTGGTGATTTAAGGGTATTTGCGTCTACTTGCAAATACAAGGAGTTTGAAGAAGAGTTGATTAAAGATCAAATTGGTAAGTACACCAAAAAAAAATTTTTTCAAAAGATGTTACTAACTACAACTAATCTCATCTTAAAGCTGTAGAATTAGCTGCAGGTATAGAGAGCACTGCTTCATTCATTTCAGAAATGTCTCTTGGTGGTCATTCATCAAAGAGTATGGTGGTTTGTGTTTGTGACAAAAAGAAAGAAAAAATAGAAAACCAGAACATTATTATGTTACAGGTGTGGAAATACAAATTATTTAGGGAATTCAATGTTGTGTTCTGCATGTGATAAAGTATCTTCTAGGAGTAAAAAGAAAGGGCCTTTTGTACAATTGTGTAGATCTAAAATGAAACCTAAAGCATCCTCATCTAAACTCGCAGGTAATGTAGGCAAACAAGATGAACACTCATCTGATACCAGTGATGAAAGTGAAATATTGTGAGTAGATATTGTTCTCAATGATCCGCCAAACAAATGTGAAGTTATGGAAGTGAATAGTAATTCCATTTAAAGGCAATATTGTCACATTATGGTCAATGACATAGCTGTTACCATGATGGCAGACTGTGGCTCTCCAATCACGTTGTTAAGCATTAATGAGTGGAAAAAGTTTCATGGAGTAGATTTGGTAGAGTCATCCATTAAACCTTTAGCATAAGCTGGGAAACCTATTGAATTTATCGGAGAATTTACAACCAATCTTTCTTTCAAAGGGAACAACACATCTGCTGTTGTATATGTTGCCAAACATGGGACTTCATTGTTGGGGTGGCTAGAAAAACGTAATGTAGGTATCATTCTGGACCCCAATAGTGTGGAATAAGTACTGCTCAAGAAAGAATTGTTGTGTGTTAATCATGTACAAGAATCTGAGTGGCTGTCCAAGTTTTCCAAAGCTTGTTTTGTCGGTAAAGTATTTGTTGAGGAGATGGTGTTTTGGGTACCTTTTGAAGCAGGAGAAGGAGGGGTTGCATCTGAGTTCATCACGGAGGGAGTTCTACAACCTGTGTACACTACCCAAAAAGGATCTGGACTGGGTGGTTTTCTTTTTCAGTTTCGGAGGGATGAGAAGAAGTGAGTTAGAGCTTCTCAGAGTTCTGGATCTTCCTGCTTTCACAAGTTTGCTGTTTAGGTAGTTGTGGGATGAGTGTGAAGGGTTTTGTGTGTCATACATGCAGACTTGTAGATGCATTTACCTTCAATAGGAAGCCAGTTGAGTGATTTAAGGGTTGGTGTGATGTGTTCAAACCATTTAATGCCTGTGACGAGTTGGGCTGCCATATTGAAGACTGACCTAAGTGGGGCTAGGTGCAATTTTTGTCCCTGTTAGGGTGGTGTTCCCAAAGTCCAGTCTAGAGACAACTAGAACTATTGTCTTGAAATCATCATGGGGATGAAAGGTTTAATTTTCTTGAGGTGTTTTAGGGAGTACAGTGAAATATTTGGCAGATTGTTTGACTTGGTCTTTCATTGACAAGTTCTCGTCCAGGGTAATGCCTAGTGACTTTACCGAATCGGAGAGGATGAGGGAGCAGTTTAGGGCATCCAGGTTCTTGAGCCAATCCTGTATTGGTAGGTGGTTATTTTTCAGAGAGAACAATATTAATTCAGTTTTGTCTGGGTTCAGTTTTAGGTGGTTCAGGCGAAACCATGATTATATCTTGGATAGGGTGTCATTGAGGTGTTGGATGTCACTGGGAGATTTGATTCTGTAATAGAGTTGTGTGTCATCTGCATATAGGTGATGTTTAATTCCAGTTTGCTTTAGTATGCTTGTGATTGGTTCCATGAAGAGATTGAAGAGGGCCGGGGAGAGGATGGAGCCTTTGAGCCTTGGGGGACACCAAGCGTGACTTGTGAAGGCTTAGAGAGACAGGAGTTAATTTTAATTTGTTGCAATCTGTGTTGAAGGTAGGAGGTGAACCATTTTAGTACTGTACCGTTAATGCCAAAGTGTCTTTTTAGAGTCTCAAGTAACGCTGTATAATTTATTGTGTCGAATGCCGCGGATAGGTCAATAAGGACGAGAAGACAAGCTTCACCTTCATCTAGGGGTCTGTGGATATCATCGGAGATATTGAGCATAGCTGTTTCAGTGCTACAGCCCTTTCTGAAACCTGATTGAAAGGAATCAAAGAGGCTGAAATCGTCAATATATTTGTTGAGTTGTCGGAGGACACATTTCTATAGGGTTTTAGCTAGGAATGGGATATTAGATCTGAGGTTGTTGTGATCATTAGGGTCAGTCCCTGTTTTTTTTAGAATAGGTGTGATTTGTCCAAGTTGGAGTGAGTCAGGTACACAGCCCGAAGTGACAGAGGAGTTAATGATTTTTGTCCAGTAGGGGACGATGATGTGGTTGAGATTTTGTACTATTGTGGAAGGGAGGGGGTCAGTGGTGTGGAAAGTGGGCTTCAGGCTCGGAATTATGTTGAATACTTCTATTACGGACATGGTTTTGAATTCTGACCAGTTCATGACACACCCTGTTTTGTGAACTGTTAGGACCTACCTCAGATCACCCTCAATGTCAACGGATTAGAACAGTTGCAGACCAAGGACTCGTTTCCACCGGTGTGCTGCCTGAGTGTTACTGATGTATCCAAGTCAACACTCGTGCCCTGAAACACTGGGATTAAGTTATGGATGCCAGTGAAGATGCACTGTTGCAGTCTGTGTCATCAGTCCCATGCACGCTGAGGTCCTGCTGTTCGACTTTAGAAGCTGATGGACCCTGTGGTGTTCATTTTGTTAGTTCTTTGTCATTCCTTCCCACAGATTAGACTTGCTTTTGTTTTTAATGCTGTGTCCTGCTGCAGACAGTCTAGTGTTTTGTCAGCCACTCCCACGAGCGCTGTTCCTTACACCCACCCCACACCCATCCAACACAGGTGTCAATGGACAGGTGACCCTGCCAATAAAAGGGCCAGGGTGCATGTGCTTGTGGCCAGTTCCAGTTACTACTATGAGGTGTCTGTGTCATTTCTAGAACGCATGTGGGCCTAGGGTCCAAGACACAACACTCGAGTAAAAGGCTTCTCCTTGTCTTTCCACCGTCTTGTTTAGCATGCAGATAGAGAAAATAGAAAAAAAAACAGAGATTCGAAAGATGACCGAAAAAAGAACAAAGTAACACTGCAGAAAGATGAGATGAAGAGGGGGGCGACACTGACCGGGGAGAGAGATAATCAGATAGGTGGGAGACAGCTAACAAAGAGAGATGGGGAGACAGGTGAAAAACAGGGCTGTAGTTGTGGGGAAGATCAGGGAGCATAGCAGTGCCCATTCAGCCTTTTTTTTGTCTTTGGGATCACCAATGACCCATTCAGGGAGTAGAGTATCTGCTTAAAACTGCCTTTAAATGATTGCATTCACCATGGACTTCAAACAAGAGGCAAACTAAAGGGCAAGACCTGCTCTGCTCCCAGAAGAGTAACTATGTCTGAGTTGGTTTATGGATAGGGACATCTTTATCATAGGCACATTGTATCTCCTCCTTTCTTAATCACTGTTAATGTTAATGGGATTTATAAAGTGCACGTATACCCGGGGGTGTCTTGCTGCTGAGAACACAGTAGCCCGATCAAGCGTCTAATTCTGGAATCACCAGGTTTTTAGTCCTTTCCTGAAGATGGTGAGGGAGCTAGCACTTCTAAGTTCACTCGGAAGAGTATTCCAGAGTTTGGAGGTGCCATAGAGAAAGCTGCGGCCGCCCCAGTGAGATGTACGGATTCTAGGTACCGTCAAGAGACTGGCCCCTGTAGAGCGGAGTTGTCTGGCTGGTTCATACCAGACGAAAAGGTTTTGAAGAAAAGAAGGACCTGTGTGGTTAAGTGCTTTATAAGCCAGACACGGGGCCTTAAATTTGATGCGTTGTGATACAGGGAGCCAGTGCAGGTTGCGAATCTCTTTGGACACCGATTTGTACCTAGGAATGTTGACCAGTAACCGCGATGCTGTATTTTGAACTGTCTGAAGCGTTTTTAAACATTGCTTCTGTAAGTTCAAGTAAAGCCCTTGGCAATAGTCCAGTTTGGACTGGATTAGCGATGTTACCAGTGTCCGCGGGGATATAAGGCAAGATCTTCCTTATTTTCTTAATAAGAAAGTGGGAGGCAGAGACAATAGCATTTGTCTGATGAGAAAGTGAGAATTTATTGTCAAACCATACTCCCAAGTTCTTAGCCTTGACCGCTAGTTTTGGCGATTCTCCCATCTCTGCCGGCCACCACAGATTACCCCAGTTTGGATGCATATTCCCAAAAATTAGGACCTCAGTTTTTTCAGAATTGAATTTTAGACAATGTGTACTCGTATATCTATTTATTGTACTCATGCAGTTCTGAAATTGTTGAGTAGGAGGGGCCTGATTTCTATATGCAGCCACCACTATCTGGGTGTCGTCGGCGTAAGACGTCAGACTAAATCCAAAATCCCAGATCAGAGGAGCCAGTTCGGAGATGTAAACATTGAAAAGAGAAGGGCTTAAGGAGGAGCTCTGAGGTACTCCGCACGGGAGGGTATATGGCTCTGAATGATACCCATCTACCGATACTGTTAATCTCCTGTCCTTGAGACAGTAGGACAGTAGGGCTAATGCTGTACCCCTGAACCCCAGACTCTCCAGCCGCTGTTGCAGGAGAAAATGATCCACAGTATCAAAAGCGGCTGACAGATCAAGGAGCACAAGGGCAGATGTGCCTTCTCCATCCATCACCGCTCTGATCTCCTCTGTGGATTAATGAGTGCTGTTTCCGTGCTGTGCTCTTGGCGAAATCCAAACTGGGAGTGATCAAGAAGGTTATTATCACGAATAAATTGGGATAATTGAATATTCATAATTTTTTCAATTATTTTGGCTGGCAACAGCAGCCGGGCCATAGGCCGGTAGTTGTGTGGGTTAGTCTCATCCAAGTTGGATTTTTTTAGCAGTGGAAGGATGGTGGTATCTTTCTATCTGGAAGGAAAGTTGCCAGAGTCAAACAAAGAGTTAAAGATTTCTGTGAGTCCAGGACTCACTACTTGCGCTGTTCTATAAAAAATGCCGGCGCGCACGGGTCAGAGGGGGATCCAGACTTTGCTTCTCTTATATATTTTTCCACTGCTTCAGATGAAGTAGGGGAGAAGCTGACCAGGGTATTAATTTTAGAATCAGGGCTTGTCGTTGAATGATGGGGAGGTGAACTGATGCATCCTCATAGACTTTAAAAATGTCCAAGACTTTGGTTTTAAAGGCAGCTGCAATGTCGTCACAGAACTTTTGGTTGCCCTTTATCTCTGAGTTTTTGGGTATAGCTAGTTTGTTTACTACTGCAAATAATGTTTTAGAGGAGTTTTTTGGTTTCTCGATCTGATAAGTAAAATAGTCCCTTTTTTCTAATATCAATAAGTTTTTATAGTGAGTAAGGGCAGTTCTATACGCTTTTCTCTCAGGTGTGTAATAATTTGCTCTCCAACACCTTTGTAGTCAACGACACCTTTGCTTTTCTTTCTGTAGTGCGTCAGAGAACCAGGGGGCTGAGGGGGTGTTCCTATTCCCTGAGGTTTTTTTGTAGGCACTGAGGCCTTCACTGCATCATTAAGCCATTCACTATATTTGGTGACAGCTACATCTGAGTGACCGTTTAGTAGTAGTCGTGAGCCCTCCAAATGTGTACGGAGGATCGTTTTATCCACTTTACTCCACTCTATGTGAATAGAGGGGGGGGGGCTTAAAGGTCCCTTCGAGCCTGACAGTGGTGACTGGGATGATGAACTTAACTAACAAATGATCTGACCATGTCAATGGAAGGATTTCTTTTAGTGTGAGTCCTTGGCCCAAGATACCGTCTAGCGTGTGCCCCGCCTCATGGGTGGGGGTCTGTTCTAGTTGAGTTAAGCCTACAGCTCCCAATGTGTCTAGAAGTACACCTGTCTCCCTATTGTCCTTGTCTTCATGGTAGAAGTTGAAGTCATTGTTTAAAAGAGTTGGTTCTAGGAGGCTATCTAGATTCAGAGTGAAAGTGCTTCTAGTGCCTGGAGGACGGTACAGTAAAATGCCTCTGAAGGTCGACCTTGGGCTGAGTTCGAGGGCAAAGTGAAGAGCCTCATAAGAGGGCGTGAAAGTAGGATTTTAAGGTTACTGGGGACTGCTCCCTGAAGATAATTGCTACTCTGGCCCCTCGTTTTAGTGGCCTATTGACCCCGATAGCCTGAAATCCATTCGGAGTTGACAAAGTCTGGGTCGGAGGCAGCATCTGCCTAAGTTTCAGAAATAAAAAGTATATCTAAATCAAAGTTGGAGATCATATGTGCGATTTCATACTTGTGCTTTGCCAGTGATCTAACGTTTGCAAGGCCACAATGAATTTCAGCACTCTCTGGGAATTTGGAAGAATTGTAGCTCCGGGGAGGTGGGGAGGCTGGAAGGCTCTAATCCTTTGTGGTTGCGGAAGTGTGAAGCCGCAGGGACAATTTGCCTTCTCTCCTCCAGGAATTAGCGAACAACAATTATCCTTAGGGATGTTAAGAAGGAGTAAATCCCTTGCGGTGTGTCTGAGAATATGGGCATTCAAAGTCCCAGGGGTTATGGCCCTGGCCCGGTCCAGGCGCGGACGAGCGCAGACGGACTTGCTTTAGGGGCGCCAGCGGCGCACCTGCTGCGCGCGTCCTCTGCGCGTCTGCACCATCTGGCCGTTAAATGTGGAATCCCGGTGGACGACTAGACCCCGTCCTAACCGGAAGTGCCTGGTGGTGGAAGTGAGGAGAAAGTAGTAGAGGTGGGTCTGCCCGCCGCTCAATCGGCACAGCAGCCGTGGCGGAACGGGGTTGGCACCCACTCAACACAGTAACGGGCTAAAGTGCAAAGTGCAAGATTCTGGTGAGGAGCAAAATTAAAGTATTGGTTTTAGCAGCAAAAGATTTTTAAAACAGAGATAAGGTTTGGTAATATTCACAAAGTAAAAGCACCACAATGAAACAGTTAAAACATACAGCCTAAAGGCAAGGCTAAAACAAGCTTGTGCGAGGCGCCAGCAGAGCTAACTTGAGTCCGCTGCGCGTCTGCACCATCTGGCCGTTAAATGCGGAATCCCGGTGGGCGACTAGACCGCGTCCAAACTGGAAGTGCCTGGTGGCGGAAGTGAGGAGAAAGAAGTAGAGGTGGGTCCACCCTCCGCACAATCGGCACAGCAGCCGTGGCGGAACAGGGTCGGCACCCACTCAACACAGTAACGGGCTAAAGTGCAAAGTGCAAGATTCTGGTGAGGAGCAGAATTAAAGTATTGGTTTTAGCAGCAAAAGATTTTCTGCCTATTCCCTGAGGTTTTTTTGTAGGCACTGAGGCCTTCACTGCATCATTAAGCCATTCACTATATTTGGTGACAGCTACATCTGAGTGACCATTTAGTAGTAGTCGTGAGCCCTCCAAATGTGTACGGAGGATCGTTTTATCCACTTCTCCACTCTATGTGAATAGAGGGGGGGGCTTAAAGGTCCCTCCGATCCTGACAGTGGTGACTGGGATGATGAACTTAACTAACAAATGATCTGACCATGTCAATGGAAGGATTTCTTTTAGTGGGAGTCCTTGGCCCAAGATACCGTCTAGCGTGTGCCCCGCCTCATGGGTGGGGGTCTGTACTAGTTGAGTTAAGCCTACAGCTCCCAATGTGTCTAGAAGTACACCTGTCTCCCTATTGTCCTTGTCTTCATGGTAGAAGTTGAAGTCATTGTTTAAAAGAGTTGGTTCTAGGAGGCTATCTAGATTCAGAGTGAAAGTGCTTCTAGTGCCTGGAGGACGGTACAGTAAAATGCCTCTGAAGGTCGACCTTGGGCTGAGTTCGAGGGCAAAGTGAAGAGCCTCATAAGAGGGCGTGAAAGTAGGATTTTAAGGTTACTGGGGACTGCTCCCTGAAGATAATTGCTACTCTGGCCCCTCGTTTTAGTGGCCTATCGACCCCGATAGCCTGAAATCCATTCGGAGTTGACAAAGTCTGGGTCGGAGGCAGCATCTGCCCAAGTTTCAGAAATAAAAAGTATATCTAAATCAAAGTTGGAGATCATATGTGCGATTTCATACTTGTGCTTTGCCAGTGATCTAACGTTTGCAAGGCCACAATGAATTTCAGCACTCTCTGGGAATTTGGAAGAATTGTAGCTCCGGGGAGGTGGGGAGGCTGGAAGGCTCTAATCCTTTGTGGTTGCGGAAGTGTGAAGCCGCAGGGACAATTTGCCTTCTCTCCTCCAGGAATTAGCGAACAACAATTATCCTTAGGGATGTTAAGAAGGAGTAAATCCCTTGCGGTGTGTCTGAGCATATGGGCATTCAAAGTCCCAGGGGTTAATGAGGCTGAAGTTATCTTCTTATTCGGCCAGCTTCTTATTCGCAGTCTGAAGTTAGCTTCTTATTCGGCCAGCTTCTTATTCGCAGGCTGAAGTTAGCATCTTATTCAGCCAGCATCTTATTCAGCCAGCATTTTATTTGCAGGAAACATTTTATATATGCAATCATAAATAATTCAATTAACTCCATCTTATGGGACTCTGCATTGCCATGCAGTGAATATGTTGTTTTGGGAATACAACACATACCACTATTATGTCTATTAGGATTTAGTCTGACATTAGCAATCCTTACACCATCACAATTTAAGCAATGGAGTACCTGTTTGTAAGTTGTCTGACCTGATCATAATTTGTGACACCATATGGGTTGCCTTGACCTCAGAGCATCCCCGGGTAGTTATATTCTAATAAGTAATCATACTTTCCCTATAAGAAATTCACTTTGGATCACAATCATTTTAAAAACAATCCATCCTCCCACAAAATCCATAAGGACTTACACTGAGCCAAGCAATGTTACCACCTTTGCCCACTGTGCCACCCTCAGGCCAATGCATTCATATGGAGTTATTGATGAATAATTAACCTACATTTCTCCAATCAAGATCACTTGGCTCACCCATTTTCATACTGATCTGAATAAAGGAAGTTCCCCTCTACACTTCTGATATGTAAACTGCCTGATCCGAGCAAAATTTGCCACAACAGGTGGCACCAAACTGGTTGCCCTCACTTCAATGCATTCCTATATAGTTCCATGCAAAAAAAGTAACTGTGGTTCTGTTCTAGGAAAAACACATTGGCTCGCAAAAATTTATTTTGTTTTTGAACCATACCACATCCCCCTACAAGCTCCATAAGGATTTATCCTGAGCCAAGCAACGGTTCCACTTGTGCCCACTGTGCCACTTTCAAGCCAATGCATTCCTATGGAGTTATAAACGAATAAGTAACCATCCTTTCTACCATGGAGATCAGCTTGGCTCACCCATTTTCACACTGATCCTAATAAAGGAAGTTCCCCTCTACACTTCTGATATGTAAACTGCCTGAGCCGAGCAAAATTTGCCACAACAGGTGGCACCAAACTGGTGGCCCTCACCTCAATGCATTCCTATATAGTTCCATGCAAATAAGTAACTGTGGTTCTCTTTTAGGAAAACACATTTGCTCGCAAAAATGTATTTTGTTTTTCAACCATACCACATCCCCCTACAAGCTCCATAAGGATTTATCCTGAGCCAAACAACGGTTCCACTTGTTCCCACTGTGCGACTTTCCAGCCAATGCATTCCTATGGACTTATAAACGAATAAGTAACCATTCTTTCTCCAATGAAGATCAACTTGGCTCACCCATTTTCATAATGGTCCTAATAAAGGAAGTTCCCCTCTACACTTCTGATATGTAAACTGCCTGAGCCAAGCACAATTTGCCACAGCAGGTGGCACCAAACTGGTGGCCGTCCCCTGAATGCATTCCTATATAGTTCCATGCAAATAAGTAACTGCGGTTCTCTTATAGGAAAAACACATTGGCTCGCACAAATGTATTTTGTTTTTCAACCATACCACATCCCCCTACAAGCTCCATAAGGATTTATCCTGAGCCAAGCAACGGTTCCACTTGTGCCCACTGTGCCACTTTAAAGCCAATGCATTCCTATGGAGTTATAAAGGGAATAAGTAACCATTCTTTCTCCAATGAAGATCAACTTTGCTCACCCATTTTCATAATGGTCCTAATAAAGGAAGTTCCCCTCTACACTTCTGATATGTAAACTGCCTGAGCCAAGCACAATTTTCCACAGCAGGTGGCACCAAACTGGTGGCCGTCACCTCAATGCATTCCTATATAGTTCCATGCAAATAACTAATTGTGGTTCTCTTATAGGAAAAACTCATTGGCTCAGAAGATGTATTTTGTTTTTCACCCATACCACATCCCCCTACAAGCTCCATCAGGATTTAGCGTGAGCCAAGCAACGGTTCCACTTGTGCCCACTGTGCCACTTTCAAGCCAATGCATTCCTATGGACTTATAAACGAATAAGTAACCATTCTTTCTCCAATGAAGATCAACTTGGCTCACCCATTTTCATAATGGTCCTAATAAAGGAAGTTCCCCTCTACACTTCTAATATGTAAACTGCCTGAGCCAAGCACAATTTTCCACAGCAGGTGGCACCAAACTGGTGGCCGTCACCTCAATGCATTCCTATATAGTTCCATGCAAATAACTAATTGTGGTTCTCTTATAGGAAAAACTCATTGGCTCAGAAGATGTATTTTGTTTTTCACCCATACCACATCCCCCTACAAGCTCCATCAGGATTTAGCGTGAGCCAAGCAACGGTTCCACTTGTGCCCACTGTGCCACTTTCAAGCCAATGCATTCCTATGGACTTATAAACGAATAAGTAACCATCCTTTCTCCAATGAAGATCAACTTGGCTCACCCATTTTCATACTGGTCCTAATAAAGGAAGCTCCCCTCTACACTTCTGATATCTAAACTGCCTGAGCCAAGCACAATTTGCCACAGCAGGTGGCACCAAACTGGTGGCCGTCACCTCAATGCATTCCTATATAGTTCCATGCAAAAAAGTAACTGTGGTTCTCTTATAGGAAAACACATTGGCTCGCAAAAATGTATTTTGTTTTTCAACCATACCACATCCCCCTACAAGCTCCATCAGGATTTATCCTGAGCCAAACAACGGTTCCACTTGTGCCCACTGTGCCACTTTCAAGCCAATGCATTCCTATGGAGTTATAAAGGGAATAAGTAACCATCCTTTCTACCATGAAGATCAGCTTGGCTCACCCATTTTCACACTGATTCTAATAAAGGAAGTTCCCCTCTACACTTCTGATATGTAAACTGCCTGAGCCGAGCAAAATTTGCCACAACAGGTGGCACCAAACTGGTTGCCCTCACCTCAATGCATTCCTATATAGTTCCATGCAAATAACTAATTGTGGTTCTCTTATAGGAAAAACACATTGGCTCAGAAGATGTATTTTGTTTTCCACCCATACCACATCCCCCTACAAGCTCCATCAGGATTTAGCCTGAGCCAAGCAACGGTTCCAATTGTGCCCACTGTGCCACTTTCAAGCCAATGCATTCCTATGGACTTATAAACAAATAAGTAACCATCCTTTCTCCAATGAAGATCAACTTTGCTCACCCATTTTCACACTGATCCTAATAAAGGAAGTTCCCCTCTACACTTCTGATATGTAAACTGCCTGAGCCAAGCACAATTTGCCACAGCAGGTGGCACCAAACTAGTGGCCGTCACCTCAATGCATTCCTATATAGTTCCATGCAAAAAAGTAACTGTGGTTCCCTTATAGGAAAAACAGATTGGCTCGCAACAATGTATTTTGTTTTTCAACCATACCACTTCCCCCTACAAGCTCCATAAGGATTTATCCAGAGCCAAGCAACGGTTCCACTTGTGCCCACTGTGCCACTTTCAAGCCAATGCATTCCTACGGACTTATAAACGAATAAGTAACCATCCTTTCTACCATGAAGATCAGCTTGGCTCACCCATTTTCACACTGATCCTAATAAAGGAAGTTCCCCTCTACACTTCTGATATGTAAACTGCCTGAGCCGAGCAAAAGTTGCCACAACAGGTGGCACCAAACTGGTTGCCCTCACCTCAATGCATTCCTACATAGTTCCATGCAAATAACTAATTGTGGTTCTCTTATAGGAAAAACACATTGGCTCAGAAGATGTATTTTGTGTTTCACCCATACCAAATCCCCCTACAAGCTCCATCGGGATTTAGCCTGAGCCAAGCAACGGTTCCACTTGTGCCCACTGTGCCACTTTCAAGCCAATGCATTCCTATGGACTTATAAACGAATAAGTAACCATCCTTTCTCCAATTAAGATCAACTTGGCTCACCCATTTTCATACTGGTCCTAATAAAGGAAGTTCCCCTCTACACTTCTGATATGTAAACTGCCTGAGCCAAGCACAATTTGCCACAGCAGGGGGCACCAAACTGGTGGCCGTCACCTCAATGCATTCCTATATAGTTCCATGCAAAAAAGTAACTGTGGTTCTCTTTTAGGAAAACACATTGGCTTGCAAAAATGTATTTTGTTTTTCAACCATACCACATCCCCCTACAAGCTCCATAAGGATTTATCCTGAGCCAAACCACGGTTCCACTTGTGCCCACTGTGCCACTTTCAAGCCAATGAATTCCTATGGAGTTATAAACGAATAAGTAACCATCCTTTCTACCATGAAGATCAGCTTGGCTCACCCATTTTCACACTGATCCTAATAAAGGAAGTTCCCCTCTACACTTCTGATATGTAAACTGCCTGAGCCGAGCTAAATTTGCCACAACAGGTGGCACCAAACTGGTTGCCCTCACCTCAATGCATTCCTATATAGTTCCATGCAAATAACTAATTGTGGTTCTCTTATAGGAAAAACACATTGGCTCAGAAGATGTATTATGTTTTTCACCCATACCACATCCCCTACAAGCTCCATCAGGATTTAGCCTGAGCCAAGCAACGGTTCCACTTGTGCCCACTGTGCCACTTTCAAGCCAATGCATTCCTATGGACTTATAAACAAATAAGTAACCATCCTTTCTCCAAGGAAGATCAACTTGGCTCACCCATTTTCATACTTGTCCTAATAAAGGAAGTTCCCCTCTACACTTCTAATATGTAAACTGCCTGAGCCAAGCACAATTTGCCACAGCAGGTGGCACCAAACTGGTGGCCGTCACCTCAATGCATTCCTATATAGTTCCATGCAAAAAAGTAACTGTGGTTCTCTTATAGGAAAACACATTGGCTCGCAAAAATGTATTTTGTTTTTGAACCATACCACATCCCCCTACAAGCTCCATAAGGATTTATCCTGAGCCAAGCAACGGTTCCACTTGTGCCCACTGTGCCACTTTCAAGCCAATGCATTCCTATGGAGTTATAAACGAATAAGTAACCATCCTTTCTCCAATGAAGATCAACTTGGCTCACCCATTTTCATACTGGTCGTACTAAAGGAAGTTCCCCTCTACACTTCTGATATGTAAACTGCCTGAGCCAAGCATAATTTGCCACAGCAGGTGGCACCAAACTGGTGGCCGTCACCTCAATGCATTCCTATATAGTTCCATGCAAAAAAGTAACTGTGGTTCTCTTATAGGAAAAACACATTGGCTCAGAAGATGTATTTTGTTTTTCAACCATACCACATCCCCCTACAAGCTCCATAAGGATTTATCCTGAGCCAAGCAACGGTCCCACTTGTGCCCACTGTGCCACTTTCAAGCCAATGCATTCCTATGGAGTTATAAACTAATAAGTAACCATCCTTTCTACCATGAAGATCAGCTTGGCTCACCCATTTTCACACTGATCCTAATAAAGGAAGTTCCCCTCTACACTTCTGATATGTAAACTGCCTGAGCCGAGCAAAGTTTGCCACAATAGGTGGCACCAAACTGGTTGCCCTCACCTCAATGCATTCCTATATATTTCCATGCAAATAACTAATTGTGGTTCTCTTATAGGAAAAACACATTGGCTCAGAAGATGTATTTTGTGTTTCACCCATACCACATCCCCCTACAAGCTCCATCGGGATTTAGCCTGAGCCAAGCAACGGTTCCACTTGTGCCCACTGTGCCACTTTCAAGCCAATGCATTCCTATGGACTTATAAACGAATAAGTAACCATCCTTTCTCCAATTAAGATCAACTTGGCTCACCCATTTTCATACTGGTCCTAATAAAGGAAGTTCCCCTCTACACTTCTGATATGTAAACTGCCTGAGCCAAGCACAATTTGCCACAGCAGGGGGCACCAAACTGGTGTCCGTCACCTCAATGCATTCCTATATAGTTCCATGCAAAAAAGTAACTGTGGTTCTCTTTTAGGAAAACACATTGGCTTGCAAAAATGTATTTTGTTTTTCAACCATACCACATCCCCCTACAAGCTCCATAAGGATTTATCCTGAGCCAAACCACGGTTCCACTTGTGCCCACTGTGCCACTTTCAAGCCAATGAATTCCCATGGAGTTATAAACGAATAAGTAACCATCCTTTCTACCATGAAGATCAGCTTGGCTCACCCATTTTCACACTGATCCTAATAAAGGAAGTTCCCCTCTACACTTCTGATATGTAAACTGCCTGAGCCGAGCTAAATTTGCCACAACAGGTGGCACCAAACTGGTTGCCCTCACCTCAATGCATTCCTATATAGTTCCATGCAAATAACTAATTGTGGTTCTCTTATAGGAAAAACCCATTGGCTCAGAAGATGTATTATGTTTTTCACCCATACCACATCCCCTACAAGCTCCATCAGGATTTAGCCTGAGCCAAGCAACGGTTCCACTTGTGCCCACTGTGCCACTTTCAAGCCAATGCATTCCTATGGACTTATAAACAAATAAGTAACCATCCTTTCTCCAAGGAAGATCAACTTGGCTCACCCATTTTCATACTTGTCCTAATAAAGGAAGTTCCCCTCTACACTTCTGATATGTAAACTGCCTGAGCCAAGCACAATTTGCCACAGCAGGTGGCACCAAACTGGTGGCCGTCACCTCAATGCATTCCTATATAGTTCCATGCAAAAAAGTAACTGTGGTTCTCTTATAGGAAAACACATTGGCTCGCAAAAATGTATTTTGTTTTTCAACCATACCACATCCCCCTACAAGCTCCATAAGGATTTATCCTGAGCCAAGCAACGGTTCCACTTGTGCCCACTGTGCCACTTTCAAGCCAATGCATTCCTATGGAGTTATAAACGAATAAGTAACCATCCTTTCTCCAATGAAGATCAACTTGGCTCACCCATTTTCATACCGGTCCTAATAAAGGAAGTTCCCCTCTACACTTCTGATATGTAAACTGCCTGAGCCAAGCATAATTTGCCACAGCAGGTGGCACCAAACTGGTGGCCGTCACCTCAATGCATTCCTATATAGTTCCATGCAAAAAAGTAACTGTGGTTCTCTTATAGGAAAACACATTGGCTCGCAAAAATGTATTTTGTTTTTCAACCATACCACATCCCCCTACAAGCTCCATAAGGATTTATCCTGAGCCAAGCAACGGTTCCACTTGTGCCCACTGTGCCAATTTCAAGCCAATGCATTCCTATGGAGTTATAAACTAATAAGTAACCATCCTTTCTACCATGAAGATCAGCTTGGCTCACCCATTTTCACACTGATCCTAATAAAGGAAGTTCCCCTCTACACTTCTGATATGTAAACTGCCTGAGCCGAGCAAAGTTTGCCACAATAGGTGGCACCAAACTGGTTGCCCTCACCTCAATGCATTCCTATATAGTCCAATGCAAATAACTAATTGTGGTTCTCTTATAGGAAAAACACATTGGCTCAGAAGATGTATTTTGTTTTTCACCCATACCACATCCCCCTACAAGCTCCATCAGGATTTAGCCTGAGCCAAGCAACGGTTCCACTTGTGCCCACTGTGCCACTTTCAAGCCAATGCATTCCTATGGACTTATAAACAAATAAGTAACCATCCTTTCTCCAATGAAGATCAACTTGGCTCACCCATTTTCATACTGGTCCTAATAAAGGAAGTTCCCCTCTACACTTCTGATATGTAAACTGCCTGAGCCAAGCACAATTTGCCACAGCAGGTGGCACCAAACTGGTGGCCGTCACCTCAGTGCATTCCTATATAGTTCCATGCAAAAAAGTAACTGTGGTTCTCTTATAGGAAAACACATTGGCTCGCAAAAATGTATTTTGTTTTTCAACCATACCACATCCCCCTACAAGCTCCATCAGGATTTATCCTGAGCCAAACAACGGTTCCACTTGTGCCCACTGTGCCACTTTCAAGCCAATGCATTCCTATGGAGTTATAAACGAATAAGTAACCATCCTTTCTACCATGAAGATCAGCTTGGCTCACCCATTTACACACTGATCCTAATAAAGGAAGTTCCCCTCTACACTTCTGATATGTAAACTGCCTGAGCCGAGCAAAGTTTGCCACAACAGGTGGCACCAAACTGGTGGCCGTCACCTCAATGCATTCCTATATAGTTCCATGCAAAAAAGTAACTGTGGTTCTCTTATAGGAAAACACATTGGCTCGCAAAAATGTATTTTGTTTTTGAACCATACCACATCCCCCTATAAGCTCCATAAGGATTTATCCTGAGCCAAGCAACGGTTCCACTTGTGCCCACTGTGCCACTTTCAAGCCAATGCATTCCTATGGAGTTATAAACGAATAAGTAACCATCCTTTCTCCAATGAAGATCAACTTGGCTCACCCATTTTCATACTGGTCCTAATAAAGGAAGTTCCCCTCTACACTTCTGATATGTAAACTGCCTGAGCCAAGCACAATTTGCCACAGCAGGTGGCACCAAACTGGTGGCCGTCACCTCAATGCATTCCTATATAGTTCCATGCAAAAAAGTAACTGTGGTTCTCTTATAGGAAAACACATTGGCTCGCAAAAATGTATTTTGTTTTTCAACCATACCACATCCCCCTACACACTCCATAAGGATTTATCCTGAGCCAAGCAACGGTTCCACTTGTGCCCACTGTGCCACTTTCAAGCCAATGCATTCCTATGGAGTTATAAACGAATAAGTAACCATCCTTTCTACCATGAAGATCAGCTTGGCTCACCCATTTTCACACTGATCCTAATAAAGGAAGTTCCCCTCTACACTTCTGATATGTAAACTGCCTGAGCCGAGCAAAGTTTGCCACAATAGGTGGCACCAAACTGGTTGCCCTCACCTCAATGGATTCCTATATAGTTCCATGCAAATAACTAATTGTGGTTCTCTTATAGGAAAAACACATTGGCTCAGAAGATGTATTTTGTTTTTCACCCATACCACATCCCCCTATAAGCTCCATAAGGATTTAGCCTGAGCCAAGCAACAGTTCCACTTGTGCCCACTGTGCCACTTTCAAGCCAATGCATTCCTATGGAGTTATAAACGAATAAGTAACTCTCCTTTCTCCCATGAAGATCCACTTGGCTCACCCATTTGCATACTGATCCTAATAAAGGAAGTTCCCCTCTACACTTCTGATATGTAAATTGCCTGAGCCGAGCTAAATTTGTCACAACAGGTGGCACCAAAAAGAGTGCCCTCACCTCAATGCATTCCTATATAGTTACATGCTAGTAAGTAATTGTGGTTCTCTTATAGGAAAAACACTTTGGCTCACAAATATGTTTTTTGTTGTTCAAACATACCACACCCCCCTACAAGCTCCATAAGTATTTAGCCTGAGCCAAGCAACGGTTCCACTTTTGCCCACGTTGTCTCTTTCAAGCTAATGGCAATAAAGAAGCCTAATAAAGAGAGCACTGCTATGGAGCATGGGTCGCATACAAGGACCAGCTTTGGCCCACTGAAAAGTACTTTAGTTGTGTTGTCGACAACAGACGAGATGTGGGAAGCAACAGCCGATGCTTCGGCACCAAAGCACAGGCTTGTCAGTGATACGTTGTTGCTGAGATAGTCAAATCATTGATTCACTGTGCTCAAACCATAAGATGTAGGCGATGCATTGGGAAGTGGAGGTGATGCGCCGCAAAGTCGGCAATGCGATGGCTTCTTTCCTGGTTGCAGCAATGTTGCAGCGGCATGGTGTGAGATGCACCGGTTCAGATCGGTGCAACAGCATTGTTGTGTGGATTCCAGCAGTTGCAGTACTTTATATGCACTTCCAAGGGCCCAGGACTGGATTGGTACCACTTGGCAGGTCAAGACATGCAGCAAGCAAAGTTCAGGTGCTGTTGCAGTTAGATGAGAAGTCTTTGATATCCCTGATACTTAGAACAAGGTACAAGCCAGCATGCCCTCCAAGTCACCTCAAGTGAAATTGGCCCAGTCCTTCCTCAGCAGGGCAGAGGGTGGTAGGCAGCAGGGCAGCACGGCATAAAGGCAGTTCTTCCAGAGCAGCAGTCCAGCAGAGTGGCAGTCCTTGTAGCAGCACAGCAGTCCTTCCCCCAGGCAGAGTTCTTCACTGGTCCAGAATGTGTAATCAAGTGGTAGTGACCCAGTAGTTATAACAACTTGTGCATTTGAAGTAGGGGGTGACTTCAAAGAATGGTCTTTGGAGTGCACAGAGGTCTTTTCTTCATACCCTGGCTCTAGACTCACCACAGGGTGGCATGCAGCCCTTTGTGTGGGGGTAGGATGCAGCCTTTTAAGGCATGTCAGTTCCTCTCTCATCCTGTCCAGGATGACCCATCAGGATGCGGATGGGTCATCAGCCACATCTAAGCTTCCTTTGTGTGTGGCTATCTAGAGGGAAGGCACAAAGTCCGTATGTCACCCACCCCAGATGTGTAGTTAAGACAGGCTGCAGGCAAAAAGTGCTAAGAGCAGAAAATGGCATCTTTCTAAAAGTTGCATTTTTAATAGTGTAATGATAAATTCACTTTTATGAATAAAAAGAGGGTTTATGATTACCATTCCAATGATATGAAACATGATAGACCTACTCCTTCTCATTCGGGAAATACGAAATTCTCAATATTAATCTAGAAGAGGGGTAGGCCTCACAGTAGTGAAAAGGGAATTTGGGAGTTTTTCACTACCAGGACATGTAAAACTATCCTACCTTTTAATTAAACAGCACTCTGGCCTATGGGCTATATTGGGCCTGCCTTAGAGGTGATTTATATGTAATAAAAGTGGAGTTAAAGGCTTGGCAAAAGGTTCTCAATGGCAAGTCTACATGGCAGTATAAACTGCACACACAGGCTTTTCAGTGGCAGGCCCGAGACATGTTTATAGTGCTACTTGTGTGGGTGGAGCAATCTGTGCTGCAGGCCCACTAGTAGCATTTAATGTGGTGCATTTTACTAGAGGCTTATAAGTAAATTAAATATGCTAATCATGGATAGGTCAATCTAACCATGTTTGAGTGGAAAAGCACATATACTTTAGCACTGGTTGGCAGTGGTAAAGTGCTCAGAGTCCTAAAGCGAACATAAAGAAATCAGCAAAAAGATGAAGAAAGCAGGCAAAACGTTTGGGGAAGAACACTCAAAGGCTGTCAGGTCGAACACACATTTTCCACATTACCTTTTTTAATCCTTCAGGTTCTGAACTGTCTGGAAAATTCCAAGGGGGCATTATGGCTACCTTACTCAGCATGCTCCATCTTTCTCCAGCTGTCCTTCCTACACCATTCTGGCAGGACTCCTTTCTGTCTGAGTCTAACATGTGAACGATGACAGTCCCAGACACAAAAGTTACTTAAATGTATCCCATGCTTCATAGGAGGGAGAGGTGTAGTGCAGCGGACAGAGTGACTGCCTCCAGAGCGTGGGGGTCATGGTTCAATCACAGTCGGCAGCTCAGCTCAGCATCATGTGAGTCTGAGCAATATCTCGCTTAATCTCCCCGATGGCCCCCGGCGCCTTGCAACCTTAAGGGGTGATATGTTTGCACTTTACAAGTATGGATTCAAATTATTATTATGCACTGAGAGAAACTCAGCAAAGGGTTCCTCCTCAGAGAAATACTGGAGTGCATATATCTCTCTACAGTGCAAATGGCAGGCTCATTAGTTCTTGTCTGCCCAGCCTTAGGTGGGGAAAGTAATCCAGATGTCATGATGCAGCTGCAACCAAAGGCAGGGGTATGATCACAGTCCAAAACTCTGTGTGAGAAGCAGTCCACAGATTCCACATTCAAGTTATGTTACTTTATGCATTCCTTCATTAAATGCCACCTTTCATCGGGACACTGACATCCTAATATTAACACCAGCTTAGCCATTATTCATCTCAAACTTTACTAATTCAAGAATTTCAAATCTGCCCTCAGTATTTTCAAAGCAAGTATTTCTGTAATGAAGCCTAATTTCAAATAACACCAATGTGAAAAGTGAAGTAATTCTATCTTAAAGTATTGCCTTCATGGCAGTATTCTGCACTTAAAGAACTGCCAAATAAAAACTAAGGGGATCATTACGATGGCGGACGGGCTCGAGTTCGCCTGTCATCCTAGTGGGGATCGATACTGCCCACGAGTTATGAGGCAGTCCCGCATTATAAATTAGGATGTGACCGCCACCATGGCGGTCGCATCTTGCAATTTAACATTGATGTGGGCGCTGCAGACTGCAGTGTCCCCCGCGATGTTAAAAATGCATGTGTTGCATTCCACTGCACTAAGTGGCAGGCACCACATGGTGTCTGCCACTTAGTGCAGTGAATTGTGCTACCCCCCCAGTGCACCAACACCTCCCCCCAACACAAGGAGTGCCCACAACAGGCCCCTGAAATCAATCACCGCCAGCCTTTCCATGGAGGTTTCGCCGCCATGGAAAGGCTGGCTGTAGCCAGCATTCTAATTTAGCGGATGGTACCCGTTAGGCACCGCCGCCATCTTAGGGATGCAGACCGCTCCGACAGGCAATTGGAACAATTGCCTATGGCGGTTCAGTGGTGGGCGGTCTATGCGCCCTCCACAGTCGCGGTCTGGATCTGCCTGCCATCCTAATATGGCGGGCGGTGAATCCACGTTCGATGGCGGAGGGCTAGCCAGCGCAAGGCTGGCTGTGGTGGGCCTTCCGCCATCGTAATGACCCCCTAAGTTTATGTATGACACCTTCAAGCTTAAGTGGCCATGCATTATGTTTATAGAAGTCACACGCCATGCAAGTTGTGTAATAATAATTTCGGATCAGGAGTGCTGTCCTACTTTTCCCCTAGCGACTCTTTTTTAGGTCGAGCATTTGAGACATATTGTATATACTTTAGTATATACTTATATATGTATGTACTTTGTGGGCTCTGGAGATCATCCCTAGGACTTGTCTGCATCCGCTAAGGGACTTTTTTCCATTCAACTGCCTCTATTTAACTGTCTTAATAGAAAACGACCAGCAGAGGTCAGTAAAATACCAGATTTGCTTTCTGCTTAGGAACTTTCTTTTTTTTTTCTGGCAACTGCCTCTATTTAACCTTCTTGATAAAAAACGACCAGCAGAGGTCAGTAAAATATCATAATCACTCTAACATTCTCTATATCCAGTTCATTGAAATGATTCCATAAGCACCCGTAGACAATAATATTTTTTTCAAATCTTGTATTTTCAGTGATATGACCATCGAAGGTCCTGATTTTATATTTAAAACAGAGCTTTGTACTATACCATTTCGCGCTGAAAGGCAATATTTCTCTCCATGAATTCCCATACCTGCTGTATCATGCAGTTTGGTGCTTATTTTCCCTCCTTGTTAAAAACAGTAGATGTTTCAGCACCCGGACTAATGTGCTGCATAGCTAAATACATATAAGGTCCCAAAGGCGAGACCGATCGCATTGCAAATGCTTGTTGTTCTACTGTTTTATGTCTTGAAGGTTTGCTTTCTGATACAAAATGACCTTTTGAGGCTACCATACTAATGCATTATTCTTTAAGCCTGCAGAGGGCACCAAAGTAATTCAGTGCTGGTTTGGTTGCAACACAGTTCTTTGTCTGCAATTTCTGAGTCTGTTGTTTACTACAGACCTCAGAATGTCACTTAAACACCAGAAGGAGATGTGCTATAAAGATAAGTCTTGCAGTTTATAGAAATATAGCAAAATCATGAGCTTTTCACATATCAATATGCACTGTATGGAACTTTTGTTGTTCATTTTGTAACATTACTATTGGTCTCCAAAGGTTTGAGGGCTTCATTTTACCATCAGTGGGCTGTTTCCTAATATAAGCCTAAGAAGAGCAAAAGGATATTTCCATAACAAACATTCATGTTTGGAATCATTGTTATTTATTTTGCAAAGTTGCTTTCTTGTTTTCAGTTTTCCTGATTGTTCTTGCTCTTGTTGCCAAGAAAGCACCTCACGTCTTAATCTTAACTTTAAACAGGACTGTGATATGGTACTTCATTGTAATTAAAACGTTTGGTGGCAACTTTCATATCAAATATTATTTTCAAACAGAAATGTATGCAAGGATTGTAAATTGTTGAAAATGTCCTGGAAGCTTGTTTCTGATAAAAACTTGGAAAGTAAACGTATAAAGTTATTCCAAGAAAATATTGCATCTCTAAACAACGAGGGTTACCGTAAGTCTAACTCTGTTTGGGGAAAAATTGGATTGGAACTTGGACAGAACAAGGTTATGGCTTTATCATGTTTGGAGAGAAGACAGAAGGGCAATTAAGACAAAAACACTAGTGTATCAAAATAGTAAAAAAACAGACATGCTTGTCAAGGATCAACCCTCATTTTCTCAAGGAGAAGATGAAAATCTATATTGTGTCTGCAGGCAAAAAAATGACCCCCGACAACCATATGCCCAGTGTGATTCATGTAAAGAATGGTTTCATCCAACTTGTATTGGCTATTAAAGCATTATGGATATAGCATCTATTTCACCAGGGTATTGCCCTAAATATAAAGCAAAAAAGAAAAGTGCCAAGAAATTAAGATTCACAGACTTTGTTTCATTTGCATCTCCTAAAAGATTATTCACATCACAATTTAAGTCTTGTACGAATTCAAAATAATTAAGTCAAATCTTGCCTATTGAGAGTGGGAATGATAAAGATGTCTCTCAGCCAACTGTGTTAAAGCTTGTTATAACTTCTAAATACCAAAATGAATATGCAACAGTAAATAAAAAAAAGAGGACTCTTCTGAAAAAGCAATAGATTCTAAAAAAAGCAAATACTTTAGCCATACAACGTTACAAAAAATGATGCTAACAGACACATCTATGGCTAGTATAAAACATGAATGCAATCTACCATCAAGATTTAAAATAAAACTAACTAAAGAAGAATGGAAACGGATAAAACCAGAGAGCAGGCAGGGGTATCGTCTGTTATTGAATTGCTGGTCTGACTTAATTTGCAGCAAGCTTAATGAAATTAATAAATTCTGTGTGATTTCTTTCAAATACAATAGAGTCAGATCCAAAGGGTCGCGAAAAAAAGTATCTGTTTTCTGGCGTGGCAAAGGACATTGTAAATTTAGTGGGTGCACCAATTATGATTTCACAATTGCCAAAAAACCCACAAAGCATAGCAATGTCATTATTCAAGTGGAGATGACTGGTGCAATCAACCATACCATTCAACATTTTCACAAGAGGCATACTCGTGGTCTAGAAAGAGAGAAACTGAAATCCTGTTTAGGAGAGACACAACCTTCTCATCTATATATAAAATCCATAGCTAATGCAGATCCAGAACAACTTTTAGCTGGTAACCTGAATACCGTCAAAACAACTACAGTCTTACAGAAAATTTCCAGTGAAAAGAATCTTAGTAACCGAATGAATACAAATTTATTTTTAGACTGGCTCGAACTGCAACAAAGACAAGATCAGAAAGAACATAATCCAATTGTGACTGCTCATGCTTTCATTCAATATATTTGCATGAGCCCTCTAGTAATTCATGTGTACAACGATGTTCAGCTACACATGCTGAAGGACCTTCAGGCATCTGGTAATTGTTATCTGTATCTTGATGCAACAGGGTCAGTCATTGCAAACCCCAAAGAGACCCACCACAGAATCTTGTATTATGCTTTGTGTCTTCAAACAAAGACACCTACCAATCATACAGTCCCAGTTGCAGAAATGTTATCTTCAGACCAAAGCACACCAACCATTTTGCACTGGTTAAACTGTGTATGTCGTGATTTCCTCAAGCTGTCCAACCGCAGACTCATCCCACAAAAAGTTGAGGTAGACTTCAGTTGGGCAATGATTCATGCAGCTATGCAGGCTTTCAATCAGATTACGCTTGTTCAGTACCTAAAACACGGTTTGAACATGTGCAGTGGTGGAGAGAAAAATATGTTGACTGTGGTCCATATCTGTGCAGCTCACATGATTAGACTCGTGGCCAATAAAGTGAGCAAAGCGGAAGCCAGAAAAGAAGCCAAAGAGTTGTTTATGTACTCCTTCGCCCTTTTGCAAAATGCAAGTAAATTGAATGAGATTAAAGTACACCTCAGGAGAGTACTCTATGTTCTAACAATGAAAACTGAGACAAATCTATATTTTGAATATATGACCGAAATGAGAGCATCAATCAACAAACAAAAAATTAAGTTCTGTAGTGATGATTTAGAAGACACATGGTACGCGGACACTGCAGATGACCTTTTGAAAGAGTCCACCTTAAAAGAGTCTGCTCCATTTTCAAAAATATTTCACAACATTTTATCTGAAACTGAGAAAAAAGCACTGAAGTCTGAAAATGAAAATGAAAATCTGAGGCAAAACATGAATTGCTGTCCATACTTTGTTAATTTGTTAGGCAAATATGTCACAACCTTACCACTTTGGAGTGGAATAATGTTAGGTGAAGGACAACATAGAGACACTAATGCAATAGTGGAAAACTGGTTCAGGACCGTAAAAAAGATGTTTTAAATGATAGGTTACATCGGAGATTAGGTGACTTTTTGCAAATAATGAAAGAGTTTGTTGAGGGGAAAATGCGTGAGATTGCACTAGTAAACATAAAATGTGCCGCAGGTGAGAAGTGTAAAAGAAAACAATAACAAAACATAACATACACAAATGCAAGTGAATCTACTACAGACCACTTTGCACAGGGAGATGAGATAGGTGTAAGCCTAATCCATGTTTCAGAAGATGAAGGACATATGTTAACCCATAAAGAACAATGGAAAAAGAGGCCGAAAAGGAAAATAAAGCAGGCTAAGTACTATAGCTCACCAACACCTAAATCAGTATTAAAGAAAGTTGCAAGCAACTGCCTACCATGGTCAGGTACAAGAAAGTTGGGAAGAAGAAGCATTAAATTACGTAACACTTGTACAATTGACAACTTGCTATTTGTTATTCACTTGGCACTACAGAAATATCCTCAGGTTTTTCATGAGTTGATGGCTATAGCACAAAAAGAGCCATGGATTCAAGCACTTATGACAGTGCATGCACATTTTACTAAAGGACAGTGGGTGAAAGGAAAGATTCAGTGGTTAAACCAATTTGCACGCTTTAAAGGCAAAAGTATTTGGGATGCATTTGGCACTGAAAACGACCTAGTTGTCTGCCGTCTTGACTATCTTCTAATCACTACTGTTAAAGCAAGATGCAATGCCCCCTTTTGCCCGGAACCATTGATCATGAGACAAACAAACTTGATTGGAGTCTGGTAAGAAATGATTCATTATTCATAGCCTGATATTATGTTAATTACGTCTGTGAGACATATATGTTAAAATCTGGTTTGCGATGTCAACATAATCGGCGCCATCTTGTCCCCTCCCAGGCTCGCACGCTCCCTCAAGCAGTAGCCATTTTCGAAAGCGCCATGGCCCCTCTGCCCCTCCCCTCCCCCGCCGACCACCAACGCGTTCCCTAGGCGCTGCAAAACATCCCCCACGCGCCGGTCGCCCCCGCTCCCTCATACATAGGCCATGAACCCTCTCCTTCTGCGCGACCCTGCCATGAAACCACATCCCGCACCTGGCCAACGCCTCCTTTTATCCCTTACATGGTCATACATCCTTTCGGTAACCCCTTCCTCCACGCCTGATCGTCCGAACTGATCCCAGGCCATCACCTAGCCCTGCGGACGCAGTTTTATTGCCCCTACTGTAAAGGAAGCACCTCACATCTAAGGGATTGCAGTAGATCAAGGCCTCCAACCCCTGTGACCCGATCAGTCGCACTCACCCCCGGGAATTGGCGGAATGTCCAGCTGTGTGATAGCCATCTCCTACTGTGGGTGGGGTGGGGACTTTCACTGTAGTTATGTGTGGGAGCGGATCTAAGCCGGGGATTCCGAGGATGTTCTTTCATGTATCATAACAACCTCAAGAATGTGCCATGTACAATAAACCGATAATAAAACAATAAACCTGTGTATAAGAGGCCAGGCCTCAGAGATGTGGTTAGAGCATCTCGAGAAGATTCCGTGTGGGTCTGATCTGATGTGTTCTCCTCCGGAGAGAATAAAACTTTGTTTCCTGCCTTCCAGTCTCCAGCGCCTGCCTCTTTTATTGGTAAATCATTGAATGGTATAAGAGGCGATTACCGCCGGGCAATACTTGAAAGGTTACCGACTGAAACTGCCGCTACCATTTAACAATTGGCGTCCCAAGCGTGGGGCCCATCAGCGACACGTGGATCCAGTGGGAGAGGTCCCGACGACAGAGTGAACGACTGCAGCGATCGGGAGAGCTCCTGCCTGATAGACCCTCGTCTGGCAGCCGATCATCCGAACTTCACTGGTTCCGAGCAGACCTCTCTCGAGTGATCTACGGTCCTGACTGGGAACCATCAGGAGTGCCGCGGCAAACACGGAGAGTAGAGGACGATCGGGGCGCTGGAGGTGGAAGACGGGAAACTGTCCATGCGGTCCGGGTAAGGTCGTGTAACACGACGAATTGCGAAACGATTGATTGATTGATTGATTGAAAATACTAGTATTGCTTATTGATTGTTCTTTTTGAGGTATTCGCTGCCTGCAAACGGGGAAGAGTAGAAATACTCTCTCTTCCTTTGCAGATAGTGAAGGGTAGGTAGCGCGGACTTTTGTCCCCCATTGTAATCTGTCGCGCCTATTTTCCTCCCCACTGATTGATTGACCGAATATTGATTGTTTTGAAGAATAGTACTTCTTGAGATATTCTCTGTTTACAAATAACATAGAATAGAAATATTCTGCCTACGTCTTTGCAGACAGTGAAGGATAAGTAACGCGGACTTTTGTCCCCCATTGTAACCCGTCGTGCTTATCTCTTTTCTCACCATTGATTGATTGATTGTCCGAACACTAGTTGTTCGATATTGGTTCTTTGGAGGTATTCTCTGCTTGCAAATAACGTGGAATAGAGATATTCTGTCTAGTCTTTGCAAGCAGTGAAAAGATAGGTAGTGCAGACTTTTGTCCCCGTTGTAACCCGTCATGCCTATCTTCTCCCCACTGATTGGTAGTTGGTTCTGCCCGGACCGCTTATTAGAGGTGAACCATCCGGCTCCACTGGAAGGCACCCCTAATAAGGACATATTTACTAAATATGGATCAGTCGCTGTAGCCTACAACAAACTAGGGCATAAAAATCGCTATAGAGAAACAAAAGTAATCGAGCGAGACCAGTAGACCACTGATGGGATCCTTTTGACCCTACAAAAATAAGAAACACTAAGAAATAGCCCTTTGCGAAAAATATGAAACTAGGGGAAGGAGCTAAGCTCACAGTCGAGATGGCCACGAGGTAGTTCGGCTCCATCGCTCTCGCTGCCTAAACATGTCTGCCCTACCACCCACCCCGCCCAGTAAACACGACAAAATCCTGCACAAATGGAAGTCTGCTGATACCCACCTTCGACGTTACCGAACTGGGCTAGATCGCACACAATTGGGCTATGTCATTTTCCGGTTACGCAATAACACCCTTGTGCTCGTTGCCAGATTACAAATATATACAACACTCCAACAAAGTAGTATAATTAAGACGTTTTTAATAACTTTTAGATATATGCAACACTCCAACAGGGTAAGCACGTTAAAACACGTTTTTAACAACTATTTACATGACAGCCTGCTGCAACACCCATCCCAGAGCATTCACATCCGCGTGACACAGTCCTCGCCCCTCCTTCCTCGAAGTAGTAACATTGGCCTGTTTTGGGCGGTCTTCTTAGTCGGCTTTGGGCTATAAAAGGCCCGCAAAAATCCAGCGGCCTGTGAGGCGGCATCAGTGGCGGAAGGCTGTGCGAATAGGCCGGAGGCAACACGATGCGCCAAGACCAGGACGGCATAAGAAGTGGTGTCCAACAAGTTGTTGTACTGGTCTTGCCAATCTACTATGCTGCACAGATCGACAACGAAGGGTGCCCTGGCGGGGGGGAAGTGACGCGAACGGGCCTCCCCCGCCTCCCCAGGTGGAGGCTCACCAGCTGAGAAGGCACCCCTGCCGTTTCACTCGCCGTCCAGCTGAGTAGGCGCCCCTGTACTCGCCGACCAGCTGAGAAGGCACCCCTGCCGTTTCACTCGCCGTCCAGATGAGTAGGCGCCCCTGCACTCACCGGCCAGCTGCAGCAGGGGAGCCATTTACGTCTCGCCTGCCGGACGACCACCCAGGCACGGGTTCCTTTCTGCACCAAGATTGCCATTAGCGTTCGACGCAAGAAGTGGGCCCCCGCAGCCAAATGGTCGGGGGGACCCACCTCAGTGGCTGTAACGAAGAGCTGCTGCTGCCACTGGACTCTCAAAATGGCGGTCGGCTCTTCAGATTCAGGCCTGGTCCACTAAAAGATGGCTCTGGGCTACCTTGGAACTCGGAAGCTTGCCTGCTCGGGCATGGGCCACACCCTTGAAAACGTCCTCCCAGCTTTGCAGATTCTGCGGGAGTCATTGGCCCTCGACTCCCATGGACTTCCGGTGGGGGCAACCGCCGCTATTGCTCGATCATTCCACATTAACTAGTCTTTGCCCCGGGCGGCAGCCATCTTGCCTCCGTTTGGTGCCGTGAGAGACTGATTCAAGGCGTCGGCAGAGAGACCTGCCTGCTGTCCCGCCCTAAGAACGGACCACGGCATTGCTGCGAGACCGTGGTGACGCCATGCTGACGCAAGCTTCTGTTTGAATTACCAGGAGACACTGTAGTCTACCAACCCGAAGCAGTTCTGGTGGAACCCCAGCATGATCCGGTAGGAAACAACTTTGCTTTCCCCACCTTCGATTCACGATTCATGCTGTCTGTTCTTTCTGTTGGCATTAATGGAAATTTTTGGACTGCCGAAAGGGATTCTGGTCCGACCGTTAGCTAGTGGAAACATCTAGACTGTACACTGGACCCGCCCGACCTCGCCCCAAAATGGCGCCGATGTAGGAGGGGCCTACAACTCCTTATGGCGTTCCAGGTTACTTGGCATTGATGTTTAAGGATATGTATACGGCCTTCTTGCACATGGCGGGCGGGGGACAGGGAGGGTACTGAATGGACATGCGGACAGCCTTATTGATGCTGGTCTTCTCATTATTGATTATTTTTATTTTCGCATTAAGGTAGTATTGCTCATGATTCTTGACGCCTCTTGCACCGTGGCCGGCCTATACGGTTGTAGGCCCGTATTTGTATACTGACATTTTCACAATAAAGGGTTTTCGAAAGAATTATGGAATCAGCGTCATAACAATCGTCTAGGTTGGTAAGGTTTTAAATAACGGCCGTCATTCCCAAACAATAGAAGACAGATAATGCAGACCCTTTGCCTGAATTTTGGATTGATGAAAATTTGTATCCATGTAAGGTATGGTATTTTGTCCAATAATATACGGCTAATTGAGAAACAAATGCACGAAGAGGGAACTCGAATTTAGGGAAAAATAATTTTAAAAAAATGAAGAAATTTTGGTATATTAGAAAAAAAGGATATAGTACACAGAAAAGAAAAATGCGAAAAGGAATAGTCAAGATCTGTGGTATTGTACGTTCCTGCAGCTAGTCTGGTACGTGGTAAGTAGAACTTTTTCGTGTCTACGCGCGCTAACGTACTTTGAATGCTGCACCCCCCCCCCCTTTTCTTTTTTTCTCTATAGGTCACATCGGAGTTCCGACTGAAGAATGGAGTGGACATGGACCGCACCGTGCTCAATGTAGGGAAAAACATAGACAAACGTTGTGGGATGGTGCGTGAAGTGCAGACCACCACTGAGAACGTGAAAAACTGTATGGTATGACTGTGCGTATGTGCCCTGACTGTACGGTATGAATGTGTATGCATTACATATGCTTGGGTCGCTGGAAGAGAACGTCATCGTATGACTGAAGTGCTTGTCTATCGATCAAAGGGAGGGGAGTAAAAGGTCCGACACCCCCCCCAAAATGAATTACGGAAAATACTGAAAATACTCAGCATGCATAGGAAAGAGGACAGGAAAGGAGAGGTCCCCATACTCAACGAAGCTCTGTGTCTTCGTCTTAAGTTTCTGCGCTTGATGTATGTACTGTTACGCCCTATCCGGTATTTGTGTGTACGTGAACGCCGAATTTATGTTTCTCCCCCGCTTGTGTTATCCTACGTAGAACTGACCCGTGCTACTCCATGTTGTGTGTACACCAAGTAGCCTATTATCGTACACATGTCTCTCTCTCTCTCTCTCTTTTTATGTCGTACGTATACGAAATAGCCTACTTGATGCGCACGTCTCTCTCTCTCTCTCTCTCTCTCTCTCTCTCTCTCTCTCTCTCTCTCTCTCTCCCTCGCTGAAGGCTCTCTTGCCCTCTTTTCTTTTTGAATAAATTAACGACACTATACCTCCTCAGTATGTGTATAATTGGCCTAAAACACGACAGTATTCGAACAAATTGACAGAAGCAAAACGACCGTATTTTACCACATTACTACCTCTCCTTTCTGTAAAATGTTGAACTTAACTGGCTGAGAAAGAAAGGACAGGTAAGACGACTGATGTCTCCCAATCTGGCCCTCATCACGGGGACTATATGTCAGTGGTTTTCGTTTTAGAGCTCTAACGACACCACCTCCACCGCTCAGAATCGCCCCGCCCAATTGCTCAGAACTGGAACGTCTAAGCACCCCGTCCTCCCAGAATAGCCCCAGTTCTGTACTAGCCGTCCCAGGGTATTTTGAACAATACAGCTGATGACTTTATTTTCTGAAGATACATCGCCTAAACTGATGAGGGTTACCTATTGTCTCCAGCAAGAAAAATGTTTAGCTTGTGTCCCTCCCCGAAATAGATATTTGTGAACCCATAACAGTAGCACCTCGCACTTTTTCATAAACTTAGCAGTCCTCGGAGAAAAATATGAATTAACAGAGCTTGTGTTAGAAGAACGAGTCTCTACCGGAGAAGCCGGTTCGAATTTTGATAGACCAGAAAGTTGACAGATGTCAGGCCTCCTGCCACGATTATAAGGTACAGGAATCGACACCTAGCAGGCCAGACGATGGAAATTTGCAGGAACACCCACAAAACCTTCACCACAGCAAATGATTAATAAGTTAGTAACATACACCGACATAAGAGTTAATAGACATCCATCATAGAGCGACCGATAAAAGCTTTTCCCCGACTACTCGGCGGTTGGGAGAGAGAATGAAGTGTGTAAATGTCTTCCCTGCCAGCTCTCTAAGATTTTGTTTCTTGTACTCATTCAAAGATAACATGCGGTCATCGGAAGAGAGGGGTCGGACGTGACGCACAGCCTGGCTGCGGATCATGGAACACCTATGGCATCGACCAAGGGGGAGCCACGAAGCAAAAGGATGCGGGACGAGGCACCATTCTCAGCATGGAGAGCGATAGAACGAAGGGCTATCCCGAAGCCCCCTGCTCGCTGATCAGCTCGTGCCTGAAGTCCCAACCCGTCGAGCCCGATTGATGGGCCCAGTGCTGAAAGATTCTGCTCCCCTTGGCCCACTTTTGATCCGATCCCACTCCACCCCCTCTTCCCTCGGCCTCCCAAAGCACCCCCATTTTTGAACTTGACTTGACAAAAGAAGAATGAGAAGCGGGTACTCCGTCTCAAGGTACCAATGATAAGACCAGTCAAGGGACAGGACAGAACAGGACTGTGATCCAAGAGCAAAGAATGGTCACACCCAACAACGCGAAAGCCTGGTGCTCAACAGTGCCAACGAAAGAAGAAACCCCCCCCCCTCCCTGACTGTAACTCATGTTGAGTTGTATTCCTCTCCCAACCACTTTTCAATTGACTATCTTCCAATCAAGTTTCCAAGGTCCTTTATCGGTCACTTCCAACTACACACTAATATCTAAGAAACATTAGCTTGGTATAAAATGACAATTGTATAGCATCAGCCATACACATGACTATGCTGATTAGTTTGATCCACACAAAATTCTAGGCCTTGAGTAATGTGCGTAATATTCCTTGTCTTGCCGGACCACCTCTTACGGTATCGAATTTGTGTTCAAGCGAGCTTCCCTCCACCTATCTCCGGGTCTGACATATGACGCAGCTGATGTAATTTTGTATACGCTACCTCCTCGCCTGTCACATCAACCACATGTAACTATGTACAATTGTGTCAGATTGTTCCTGTCTGTCCTAAAACTCTGTACTTTTAAAAACAGGAACGCATGAAAGCATTTACGATATTATGGCTAAGAGATTAACGAAGGTGAATGTCGGCTAGACAAGCTGGCTAGATATGTTGAAAAGGGAGGACTGTTAAAATCTGGTTTGCGATGTCAACATAATCGGCGCCATCTTGTCCCCTCCCAGGCTCGCACGCTCCCTCAAGCAGTAGCCATTTTTGAAAGCGCCATGGCCCTTCTGCCCCTCCCCTCCCCCGCCGACCACCAACGCGTTCCCTAGGCGCTGCAAAACATCCCCCACGCGCCGGTCGCCCCCGCTCCCTCATACATAGGCCATGAACCCTCTCCTTCTGCGCGACCCTGCCATGAAACCACATCCCGCACCTGGCCAACGCCTCCTTTTATCCCTTACATGGTCATACATCCTTTCGGTAACCCCTTCCTCCACGCCTGATCGTCCGAACTGATCCCAGGCCATCACCTAGCCCTGCGGACGCAGTTTTATTGCCCCTACTGTAAAGGAAGCACCTCACATCTAGGGGATTGCAGTAGATCAAGGCCTCCAACCCCTGTGACCCGATCAGTCGCACACACCCCCGGGAATTGGCGGAATGTCCAGCTGTGTGATAGCCATCTCCTACTGTGGGTGGGGTGGGGACTTTCACTGTAGTTATGTGTGGGAGCGGATCTAAGCCGGGGATTCCGAGGATGTTCTTTCATGTATCATAACAACCTCAAGAATGTGCCATGTACAATAAACCGATAATAAAACAATAAACCTGTGTATAAGAGGCCAGGCCTCAGAGATGTGGTTAGAGCATCTCGAGAAGATTCCGTGTGGGTCTGATCTGATGTGTTCTCCTCCGGAGAGAATAAAACTTTGTTTCCTGCCTTCCAGTCTCCAGCGCCTGCCTCTTTTATTGGTAAATCATTGAATGGTATAAGAGGCGATTACCGCCGGGCAATACTTGAAAGGTTACCGACTGAAACTGCCGCTACCATTTAACATATATGCCTTCTTTACTTGTTCCCACCACATATCATGGTGGTGCATTAGCTAGAGTTAGGGCATCTCCAATGTCCATTTCATATAGTCGTGGCTGTATAAGAAAAATCAAGGCAGTAGGAAAAGCTTTTCTGAATGATAATGTCTGACCAAAGATGTGTGCTTATTAGTTCTTCCCGAAAGTCTCCTTGACCGCATGTATCTTTGTCTTTTTCAGTAAAATTTTTGATGAAAGAACATTTCCGATGTAGTATGGGGTATAGATTTAAGCAATGCTAAAATGGCCTTAATAATCTTCAGACTGGCCAATAAATTGGTGTGATAAAGAAGTCTGCATGTCATCTCATGCTGTCAATTGCAGCAAGTGTGTAAACAGGTCTAATCACTAACCGGTTCCACGAAATACAACCATGAAAAGTGTATCACCAAGTATCCAATGTCTGCACTAAAAAAACATCCTGGTCAAGCAATAAAGTGGATTGTTATGCATGGCTTCCTCTGTGCACCTTTTCGTGAATACCAGATTCTAAATCTGGCTATGCACTGCTATAATTCAGAGACAGTGGGAAATAGAACTTGTTTCTCACCGTTGCTGCACCATTAAAGAATTCCAGGCTGTTGTGAGAGCACTTTCTGAGAGCCTGTCAGTGCAGAGTAGCTCTTTGCCTCCATGGATAGCAGAGGGTACCTCTTGAAGAGGCCAGGGACGGGAAGGAGGTAGACAACTCTCATGGCAGTGGGGGTGGGTTGCAGGAGGCAAGGTATTTTTCTATACATTTGGCATAGGCTGTAGAGGCCAAGTATGTATGACTCCCCAATAACTGGGAAGAATTTGAAAAAAGGGCTAGAGGAGATTGGGGGCATACATAGCATAAAATTATAGATGCGTAAAATGTGAATTTTGGGGATGCTTTTCGCTTTGAGGTTCTGACTGACATCATAGGACAGTTAAGCTTCACTCTTGTCTATTTGAGAAAACTCAGAACCCCCTGATGAAAGAATTCCTGTCATTCACTGTTTGACACCGATGACTATATATGTTCCAAGCTTCCACATGGAAATATGCACTTTCAAGTTATAGGACAGAATCTGGAGCATGCTATGGCAGTACATATGATACCTTCAAATGAAGTCATGGCAGCCAACTATCAAACTGTTCCCTCAATCCAGGTGGGAAAAAGTCCTAAAATCAATTTCTGGGAAAAAGATGTTGCTTTATTCATGGAGGATTTCTCATACCGTGCTATCTTGGCTTTCCTAGCAGTGTGTTCCTTGAATGTTGCTTGAGCATGAAGGTTAGCTGAGGGTGAATAAAAATGATTCCACATTGTCTATTAGCTATAGAGTGAAGTCATCTTGGTTCATGTCAGTGAGATAAGATTGAATTTGTGGTTGTCTGAAGCTTTCTTGTGTTGAGCTTTGGACATGCATTCAACATCCAGTTGTGGATAAATTTAAGGCAGGTTTGAGTCAAATAACATCCTTTGGTAAAGAGATTTTTAGATATGGTTGTGTGTTGTTGGCAAATTGATGTATCTTGATGGTGTTGGGTGTATCATTCAGAGGTGTTATATACAGGTTTTAAAATGATGGCGGAGAAGATGAAACCCTGAAGCACTCTGCATAATAGAGGAAGGTTTTGGGATTTTGCATTTTTTTTATTAATCACCTGCAGTGTATGAGGTTGAGGTAAGAGGGGAAACATTTGAGGTTCCTTGATTGCTTCAAGGTTATAGCTCAGTGCTTGATGGTCAGCTGGGTGCGAGGCTGCAGTGTGTTCAAGCAGTATCAGAAGGCAGGCATAATTTCTGTCATTGATGAGTATTGCCAGGTACATGAAGAGCAGCAGTCTCCATGCTGCAGCTTGGAGTGAAGCCTGAAACTAGACTGATTTAAGTGGTGCTTGGGCACTAACGTAGCTTAGGCAGGAAGACCTGTGAATGACTCGGTCCCCTTGCTGTTTTCTGTGCTTGGACCATGTGTTGCATGCTGTAGTCAGCGATCAGGACATCATTGAAGTAAGTGATAATGGATGTGATGAAGAATTCCTTTTGGCTGTGTTGTATGATGACGTCAGGCATATCAGGGGGTGGAGTTATTATGTGCTTTGCAGCAATCTTCAGTACACATTAATGCTTTTCATGCACATACACAATTCAATACAGGCATAGTATTTAAAGTGTAGTTTTTCTATTTCATCTGGGGTCTTTTTACAGAAAGGTGGTTCAAACCACAAAACTCTGCCCTTAGCTTTTCAGTAAAACAGGCAACATTTACATTGCAATGTGATAATGCTTCCTGTTTTGGAAGATAACATCAAACCTACTGATAATTATATGTTTAACTACTGAGAATATGCAAAATTGGATCAAATTTGATAGCAATTAATAACTAACAATGTGAAAACTAGAGTAATATTTTTTTATGCATTCTAGTTGTGATGATCTCACAAAAATTCAGGAGGTGATGGACAATTGGCTATCAGGACATACTTCTGAATGTAAAAGGAAGATTTTAGGGTAACATTTCCATTAACAATTTATATATTGTATGAACTTTACTGGTGGATGCATACAAGAGGCCAAATGAGAAAAACCAACATTATGACCAGTACTCTTTGCAATATGTAAAGAGGACTGCCTAACATTCTGACCACATATACTTGCTAAATGTTTGCTGCTGTAAAGAGTGTCCCTAAAATACACACTCGTCCTAAACCTCTTTTATTGAGTAGTTCAAATGTTAATATTTTATGTTCATGTAAAAAGGTAGTACATGAAATTGTTGACTCTAGTCTCCAACATTCATTCTGATCACAGTTCTCTATATAAAAAGTAAAATGTTTCTTCTGTGGCAATCCTAAAACGTACATTTCATTTCCTCCAATACATTACTATGGAAAATCTTGTCAAGATCACATTTTTTAGAAATTGTCTTCTGTGTGTAATAGACACTAGTCTACATACCGGTTCTAGCAAGTGGGTAAACAAACAGCAGTGGATATGTCACATTCTATTTTACTTAAAAGGCAACAGCCACAGTCCTTGTCAGGGTCAATCACAAAAGTCACTAAATGAACTTGAAATTTGGTAAGTACTTTTCGAGTTATGAATTTTTACAGTTTTCAAAAATGGGCACAGTGCAATTTCTCAAGCGGTAATGTTATCCTCTGGAGGAAAACCATGTATTGTGTTTGAGCATTTGACAACGACTTACAGGACTGTTCTTGAGGACTTACGGTGAGTATGTTGCAGGGTCCAAGGCCACTCTAACAGGTCACCTTAGAAAGCTCAGGGGCGACCGGGTGTAGAGGTGTCACGGTGTTGGGTGTCCCATTCACTTAAATAGGGAACGGTTTGGTTACAAAGAGGCTGCAAGCTGGGACCTGGAGAACAGTCTGGGGAACCCACAATGGGGCTCGACACTCGAGAGTCTCGGGCATGTATGGGCACCATTGGTCTACTTCTCCATGGGCTGTAGGGCTTGGGTGCAGTGGTGTCTTTTGACGTCAAGTTCTGATGAAGGAGCTACTTGTTTTGGAAGGGGCCTACAGACATAGGCAGCAGGCGGCGAATGGAAGTCCAGTATGGGCAAACCCAAGTGTGGGCTTGGCTCTTGTGGGTCTGGGGACCCTGTTGTCACCGTCATTTCCTTTGGACTCAGGCTGTGGAGTGCAGGTGCATGGTTGCTTTGAGGCGTCGTGTGGTAGCGGTTGCAATCTCATGTCTTGTTCTTTGTTTTGCAGAAAAGATACAAACAGGACAGCTGGGCCACTCATGTTGGGGGTCTCTGTGTCCCTAAAGTCCCTTGATGTGCAGGTTAGTCTTCTTCAACGTTGGTGTCAGTACTGGACACAACAAGCCTTGTTTTCTGCCTGGGGTCCAGTACCCCAGGTATTGGTCATGTGCGGCTTTTGTTGGTCCCAGTGTCCTCCAGCTAAGTGGGGGGGACAGGTCAGATCTTCAGTAGCACAGGGTCCTCTTCCTAGGAAGCTGCTGTGTGGGGCTGTCCGGTGAGTGGCAACTCGGTGGAATGCACCTTGTGTCTTTGGTGCCTGCTGCTGCAGGGGAGTAGCTTCTCTACTCCAAGGGAGTTTTCTCATGCAGTTTTTGAAACACTGGCAGCCCTCCTGGTTTCTTGGTGTCTGCACAGCGGAAGGATGAATCTGTTTCTTCCACGATTGTTGGGGGCAGCAGTCAGGTTGGCAGGGTTGGTGCCAAGTCAGTTTTTGATCCTTGGTTCTGGTGACGGGAGTCTTCTTTGTCCAATTCCGTTCTTGATCCATCAAAAGTCTGTAGTCTTGGTATCAGGGGGTCCCCTAAATACTCAATTTAGGGCCATTAAGGGGAGCGAGGGGAAGTAGCCAATGTGCTTCTTATCTCTGAGGTCACCACACCTCCTAGATGACCACGTCCTTCAGGGAGAGGGCATTACCCTATCAAACAATTCCTAATTCCACCGCACACAAGATGGTGGGATTCTAAATTTGGTGTTCACTTAAGGCTTGGTCACCCTAGAGCTGTGTCCAGCCTGGCAGTGCAACAAGCCTCCTGTATAGATAATTTTCTTGCATGCCTTGGTGCCAAATGGGGTGTAGACGAGGGGGGTTTGGCAGCCCCTCGCCTCTGAGGGAAGCTACATTTGCATATCAAAAGCGACAGGCTCTTTGAAGCTTCCTGCCTTGGAATGCTAATTTACCAGCCTTCCTTAGAGGAGGAGGTAATAACACCTCTCCCCAGAGCAGGCAATGTTTCTGTACTCTGAGAGCAGCGCTCTCACTTACTAGGGGGTCAGAAACACATCTGTGGTGGCAGTTTGGACTGGACCTGTCAGCCAAAACTCCAGAGTAGGTTTCAGGAGGTACCTCTAAGGTACCCTCTGGGTGCATGTATTAATAAATCCATCACTGTAATCAGTGTGGGTTTATTAAGACGACGTGCTTGATACCAAACACCCTATGTTTCAGTGAAATCATTATGTAGCTGGGGAACTCATTTGGAGAAGTTCCCAGTACATACCTTAAGATGGCTTACCTGCACACTTGCAATATCTAGTAATATAACTAGACATCACCGGTGCATATCTGGTCATGCAGATCTGTCCTAACATAAAATATAATGCACCCTACCTTAGGGTTCAAAGTTCTGCTATAGGGGTGACTTACATATATTATATGTAGTGACTTTGGCATGACACACAGAAGTGTGTCATGCCAAGTCTTCACTCATGGTTTGCACCATGTTACGCAGCATGCATTGGCAGTCTGTGTGGAATTTGTAGGTGGGTCCCTTAGGGTGGCATAAGATATGCTGCAGCCCTTACAGACCCTATTTTGTACCTCTGCCCTAGGTACTTGTAGTACCATTTACTAGGGAGTTACATGTCTGCTGAAGTACTCGGCCAATTGTAAGACAATTGGACTTTACCTTGTTTTAGGGAAAGAGCACAGGCACTGAGGTCTGGTTTGCAGGCATCGGTCCCCTGTCCGAGTTGAAAATCAGTATCTAGTAGCTAAAAAGAGGGCAAAAATGTTGTGGGGGGTGGTGACTGCAACAAAAGCCCAGTTCCCGACACTAACATCTTTAATAGATTTTTAATATCCAAAACAAAACAATAGACAATGATGCAGTACAAAGTATTCATGGATGTTCATTAGAATAATAAAAAATTTAAAAAAACACCAACATTATCTCAACTTGTGCCTGAAAGTTATAATATAGTAACCAGGAAATCGCGGATCATCCACATATTCATATAAGAGTATAACTTCATGAATTAAGAGGTAATGTACTGGCTAAGCACCTCATACATATACACATATTGCTCCGAGTTTGGAGCTGGCACTCTGGGCCTTTCCAATCACGAGTAGGCAAGTACTTAAGGACCCTCCGAGAGAGAGGCCAGGCTTAGGCATGAACTTCTTCCCTATATTTTGGATGTTGTTCCCCATATCTTGTTGAACTCCAGAGGCCACGACACTCAAGGCAGTCTATTGTCTGATTTGAGCTCCTTTTCCAAGGTAAGGGAGTCCCAGCTGACCATGATTTTATCTGCTCCTGCTCTAAGCCTCAGGCATCATGATGTGGCAACCTCAGCCTGCACCCACTTCTAAAGTTCTGCTTTCTGACTCTCGAGAGCAGGAAGCTGTGCTGCCTTCCAGTTTTGTGATATTGCTTATTTGCCAAGCAACAGGGCAGAATCAACAAACTTACAGTTGGACCTGCCAATTTATAGGCATGACTATCAGACCCAGCAAGCAAACTTTCCAATTACACAGATTTCCTTTGCGTGCCCATTTGCTTTCCTAATTTGTTACCTGCAACCAGAACGTCTCGGACCATATGACAAAAAGATGTATATGCCTTATGGCAGCTGGGGCATTAGTGTGGAGCCCGGGGTATGTCATAGTGAGGCAAGCAAATGTAAGATAAGTGTGATGAATTTAACTAAGTTGCAAATATTGGAATTTCTATGTTTCAAAGATTTTGTCGTGTTTTTGGAGAGGTTATTCGGATACTTAATTATGTAGCTGTTAGTCCCTGACTTCTCTAGTCTGAGGTCCATTCTGGACTGAGCGAGGAAGGGCATGATGGAAAGAGAGTAGGTCATGTGGTGAAGATGAGAGGTCATGGTATACAGGGTTCCTGAGTGTAATCTTCACCGATGGTGTGTCAAGTAAGGAAAGGCGGGATCAGAAGAGGGCCGTAGCGTTAAAGCTAATGGTAGCAGTGAAAACAGTAATAGCAGTAATAGGGCCTCTGAAGGGTGCAGAAAGTTGAAGGAGGCGTGGGATTCGAAGAGGGCCAATGATGATCAGCTTCCACAACATCTTCAACTACAGATCTGTGGCAAACGCGTCCAACCGTGGGAGTAGGGGTGTGCTATTGATCTTTATGGCTAGCGGGATCCTAGATAAAACTGCTTTGACTGAGGGAGAGAGGGTTTGGGTAATGCCATTACCATTGATGCCTGGGGGAGCCAAAATGAGTTTCCAAGAGGCTCTATGTGCCTGCGGAAGTACCTTTGATCAGGGTTTGGCCCTTTTGGAGGAATAAGGTTTAAGCGGTAACTGGGGTCATGCTACAATCAGGGATCGGCCCTTATGGAGGAATAAGGCATACGCGGTGACAGGGGTCATGCTACAAACATGTTAACATGATGTTGGAGCTCCGGGGGAGCTCAGCGGGAGAGGAAGGACTCCCATGAAGTAGTACGGCCTGCTGAGGCATCGATGAACAGGAAGCGGCCATTTTTAGACCATGCAGGAAAATGAGAAAACGTGGGTTCCTGGAATCATGATATAATAGTGTTGGAGCTCGGCAGAAGCTCTGAGGGGTAGAAAGGTCACCGGTGAGGAAATGGGAATGCACCGTTAATCCGGTTATTTCAATTCTGGGCAGGGGGCTGCCATTTTAGGAAAATCAGGGTTGAGATATTATAGGGAAGGCAATGTGCTGGCACTTACCCCATCCTCGTGGCGTGGCAATGCGATATATGTGAACATCAAATCAGCACGCCTGAGGAGAGCGAGACCAGGCAGCTTGTTGCGTCGGAGTTGTGTGCTCTCATGTGCTCCCTAAGCAGTCTGAAGCGGGAGCAGCCGCGGGCAGAGTAGTTACCGGGCCGGAGACCGAGAGCTACGAGTACCCTCATAGTGGTGGTGGCCGGTTCACGATAGGAGGTTGGGGGGCTCAGAGGACAACAAGCAAAGCAAAGAAGGAGGTTAGGGGGCTCAGAGGTCTGCAAGCAAGGTCTGGGCGACAATTTACATCCTTGGTATAGGGAATGTCAGAGTCCTGTTCACGACGGAGCTGTTCTTTAAAGTAGTCGGCTTGTGGTGGGAGTGAGAGGGGCTAAGAGCAAAAGTCAAAGCAAGCACGTCGGCAAAGATCAAAAGTGGCCGCCGATGTGAGGCAGGATAGACCGGAGGCAGTCATCCCCAGCCATCTGTAGATCGTCAGCTGCAGAGTCGAGGTGGTGTGCAGGGGGGTCAGCTGGCAGGCGGGAGAACTGAAGCATACCAAGCCCCAGGACAGCGGGCAGGGGTTGAAGCAGAAGATGGGTGCAGCTGACTCTGGGGCTGCAAAGACTAGACGGGGAGACAGTAGGTGCTAGCTCACCTCCACTCGTCAGCAGGCTAAACACGGAGTAGTCGACGCATGCAGGCAGTACCGGATTTATGGCCGCCCTGTCCCAGTCGCCCCACGACGTTCCAGTAAGCCGTAGGCACCAGGGCAGTCACAGTAGCGCTTGGACGGTCCCAAAGGGAGTGGTCCCAGATGACCGTCTAGGTCAGCAGAGAAGCAAAGTAGGCAACGGACTGACATCCAGACCCCAGATCGACAATGATGGCCCAGAAAGCAGCGGACCTCAGTCTCCGAGAGTCAAGTCCAACTCGTCGGGAGGCCACCAGGAGTGAGGCAGAGAGGAATGCCAAAAGCTGGCAGGCAGGCAAAGTTAGCGGTTTGGAGGTGAAGTTCTGGCAGGATAGATCGATACCATCCCTGGGGGGTGAGTCAGCTCCATGGCGGCTGAGGTCGTCTCAGCCGTGGATCAGTCTCCACTGGGCCCTTCTCAATCCGTGGCTTGTGGATGAGCAGAAGGAGGGCACAACGGCTTTGGTTGTCAAACATCGGCAAGGATCGTGAAAATAGGGTAGGAACGTTACGGACGATCCCTGCTGTCGAGATCAGTGAAGGGTAGCGTGTCGTCGATCCCGGTGGGCAGAGTTTGCCAAGAAGATTGGGGCAGATATGCTGTCGAGGCTCTACCGCTCCTGGGCCAGCAGTTTCACAGCAGGTACGTGGCTTCAAAACTCGGTATCGATCCCTTCTCTGTCAAGATCAGTGAAGGGTCGCAAGTCGTCGATCCCGGTGGGCAGAGTTTGCCAAGAGCGTCGGGGCACATGAGTCGTCGAGGCTCTACTGATCCTGGGAGAGCAGTTTCACAGCAGGTAAGTGGTTTCAAAAGTCAGTATCGCTGTGTTGAGTGTCGCATGCAGATTGTAGGTGAAAATTGTGTTTGGATGGCTGGTTATCCGAGGGTTATCTACCGATAAGGTAATCCCTAACCAGGAGCTCTAGGAAAGAGCTCCTACTCGGCGGCCATCTTGCTACCAGGGTCATGAATTAAATTTGATATAGCATTATAACCTTTTAACTTATTATGGGAACTTGTGAGCTGAAATCATATAATGGACCAGTGCATTTATAAAAGGCACAAAACTATGCCCACAGCACATGTAGATAGCTGAGCAGTTTCTCCCAAGTAAGACCTCCCCCCCCTGCCATTCCCACATGTAACCCTTTATCTCCAACCAATTGGCTAACCCACGCTTCACTTCTCAGGGTTTTTTGCCCTTTTACTCCCTCGCTGTTGGAGAAATACTTAATTCTTTATCAAGTCCATAGTATGTTCTCCATTTCCCTCAGACCTTGTGAATCATTGCATTTTTGTCTAGTAAAATATATTTCGTATCATATGACCACAATCCACACCATGTAGCAGTGTATAATCCTTGTTTTCACTAAGATTATGTTTTTTTGTTCCCAAAGGACATAAAATTCTCAAGCTTCTTGCACTCCGACACTTTTAAGGAGTTGACCACATCAGCATTGCCAGAGAGCATACTACTCAGGCGAATTCTAAATGACCTAGTGTCCCTACATCAAAGATTACCATGTGGTGGGGCACCAGACTCTGTTTCACCTAGTGTGAAATGCGTTTGGTGAAACCTCTGTGGCTGAGTCAGGGACGAGAGGTTTAGTGCATCCCCTAATCAAAGCCCTTTCACAGCATGGATAAGCTTGCAAATGCTCCCCAGGTACACCATAGTTGGCCCTTCACCTGACACCCTGGTCAACCCACCACCTCATTAATTGTTATCTACTATGGTATCTAACTCACATTTATCACATGATCAGGGCAAGTGGTAAATATGAGAGGAAGGTGCCACAAGCTAGGAAAACATTTCTTGTTTATCCCTGTAGCTCATGGTCAAGCAAGCTATTCCTCTTTCTGTGGACTTCAACTCAGAATGCTCAGATCTTGGTTGGAGATACCATCTGGAATTGGCAATTTTAAGCCCAGGAATTTTCACGCTTGACTTTGGGCAATTTGGAATGGGATCTTCAGGATGTAAGGTCTTTAAATCTTTTTTTTTTTACTAACTCCTCAAAGATCAGTGGCTACATAGATGGCTTCCTCAACTATTGCCTTCTTCTACTCTGTCATACGTCATTCATGTTGGTTTTTCAAGTACAGTGTTCTGTTAACAATTATAATAAAGATTTATTAATTGATGGTGAATGAGGGTTTATTAGCCGTTTATTCTGTCAACAAGTTGGTAACACTGTCCTAAAAAATACCAACATAAAGAGTTACAGTATAGCTTACTGTCATGCCAATACCACTTATCTAAAGGGTATATTTAATTTTTTTTAAACTGCGCATCACGTGCCTTAGATTGATTAAAAATTTGAATGCATGTTTTCTTCTCAGGAAAGAGATACAGTGTCCTGGTATGAGGACGTATTCCTACAGAAAGTTTGAGCACGGTCTGCCATGCATATTGATTATCGCAGCTTCAGCACCAACAAAAAATAATGCCACATATCACACCCCAATTCCTGACGATCTTCAAATTATTAGTATACAAGGCTGCAGGTAAGTCAGTTGAATTTTTAAGAGAGGCATGGACTAGTGCCCAGGAACCCACAACCAAAATCCTAAAAGACTTTGGGGCAGATTTACAAGCCCCGTGCGTCACTTTTGCGCTGTTGTTGCATCACTTTTGTGACGCATCGGCAGAGTAAAAGTTGCGGCCCTTTACAACGTGACGCATCTAGGGAGATGCGTCACGTTGTAAAGCCCTGCGTGACATTAATCCTGCGTAAGGTATAATTTATGCAGGGTAGGCGTTCCCACACAGGAAAGCCTCGTAAAAGTGACGCCGTGAAATCTACAAGATTTCACTGCGTGACTTTTAGGATGCCACTGCGTCAAAACTTACGCCTGCTTGAAGCAGGTGTAAGGAGTGACACAGTGTATTGGGAATAGGCCGCAACACGCATTGCTGGAGTTGTGCCGTGCTTGCGACACAACTCCAGCAATGCGTGAATTTCCCATCAACAGATGCGTCAGAATTTCTGACGCATCTGTCAATCTTTGCGCCATGTTGCGCCGTATTGTAAATACGGCGCGCTTCCATGATGACGCAAGGGTTTCGCATGGTGGCGCAGGGAAAGTGACGCATCTATACAGATGCATCACTTTCTTGTAAATCTGCCCCATACTCCCTAAAGCCCCCAAACGCACCATAGGCCAACTAACACATATACCTACTTTAAAAATGTTTAATGGCACAAGCAAAAAAAGGCACCAGCAATACTCCTCCTGCCCCTATAAGATATCTAGACTTAGTAATACCTGAACATTTCATAATGACACCTTACAAGGAACTTTTCCTATTATATGAACACATAAACAATGATAAAGGAATCCTAATATCTTCTACAGCAAATAACATACTAATACTATACCATTGTCAAACCTAGATGATGGATGGGAACTTAAGTGGTACACCTTCAAAATGTGTCTGAATCCATTCACTCAGATATGCAACATACATGGTGAATATCACAACACAAATATTCCTTTTATAGGTGCCCTACCACCAAATAAAAAAGCAGCACTTACTATGAACTCTTAGACCACACTAAACATAAAAAATATATCTACTACCCACAAAAAATAATCATAGAATTTGAACAAGCAGCCGGCAATCTTCCCCTGCAGCAGAGACCCTCACGTGCAATCCATGTTTATATAGCCATTTAGTGCCTCAGTCTTGTAATCGATGCTCTGTTAGCTGCCTCACCCCTCCTGGTACCACAGTTAAGTGTTATGAAAATTTTCGCGCTCACTGAAAAATGCCTGGAACAAATTGCCGGCTAGCATTCAACCCCCGCAACAGCGTCCTTAAGCTTCCAAGTTATGTGCTGATAGACATTCAGCCCAGCTTGACGCCTCAACAAGAGGTGGGCAATTTAGATTACTTCACCATGTTAACTCCGCCACTTCATGACCCTCACATGAAAATGCCTAGACCTAAAACTGCCTGGACCTAAAATGGCGGCCGGAGATAGACCCTCTTTGGAGTACCACAGATTGGTCCGGAAACTGGCCGACCCTGACAGTGCGCCTACGGAGATCGACCGCATTGAAGGAGCCTGCGGAGTCAGAGGAGGCTGTTCCAATGAGACTTGCGACGGCAGGCTCATTATCGGGAGAGCCCATGTAACTTCACTCTGCCTTGTTGCTATTGAGAAATAAACAAAAGACTCAACCACAAATAAAACCACTTGAAACTAAAGAAGGACCCTGGCTCTACTTTTACAATGTTTCAGCGGTAATCAAAGAAGGACTTTGACCCTACCTCAAGAGATAAGAATTGAACGGCCATCTTTGAACAACCCTTTGAGCTCCCTGTTTCTGTAATAGGAAACAGACTCCCCATCACCCTGCCTCACTATATTCGCAGAAATCATGACGCTAATCCTATTTGCTACATCCCACTGACCACTGGTTTCCCCTAAAATATTCAGATGCTGCTTCTCCCCTCTACCTTCCTGCCTGTTTTTAACCTCGTTAGGTATCTTCTTTTGGTCCTGATCTGACCTCACTCCTGTTGGTTTATTTTCACTCGATTTCCGGAATATGCGCCCCCTTCTTATTATACTTCTTTGCGCTATCGCTACCCTAGTGGCCCCTTTTTCTACCCCCCACACCACACCATCACCTCATCTCCTTATCATGGCTTCCATTCGAATTAAGTCTGGAATTAACTGCTTCCAAATAATTTTTCCCCCTAATCTGTTCAAAGCAGCAGCAAAAAAGTTCAAGCATAACACCATTGAACAATTTACAGATTCCCTCTTTGTTGACCAATTCCATAATGGGCGTCTAGGGAAGATCAAAAATGACTTCATTTTCTTCACTCACGACATCGCTTCCTGGTCCTCCAGCTTCTTCAATTCCTTCAACGTCTCCTCCTCCTCTTCTTTCACACATGGGAAGCGGTTAAAAAGGTCTCCCTCCGCTTGCTTTAATGGCTCTCTCACCATTACACTTTATAATATTGGCACTGTCATGATCTAAGCTACAGACTCCTGTCTCTCTCTCTTTGACCACCTCTTCCACTCCCTTCGTCCCACCCCTGCGACTACGATCGCTCTCGATTCTTCTTCTTTTTCTTCTTGCTTGTCCTCTTTCTCCCTTTCTCCCACATGACCCCCATACATTCCTTAAGACCGCTCTCCCGGGAGTCACAGGTCTACCCTTTATATACCCCTTCTCTTGCTCCCTCCCCTCCCATTCTGCCCCCTTCCCAACTTGATCCCCCCCTTACCTCGTCTGCTTTACCTCCCGCTTCCCCTCCCCACCCTGCATCTCCCCAATACTCCAATCCCATCTCCTGCCCCCTAACGCCCCTATTCCTACCCATTTCCCCCTACTTAATCCACCTTTCTTACAACCTGAACTTCTGATCAACTCGCCTTACCCATCCCCTTTCCTCCCCCTTTCTCCTCATCCCTTTCTGCCCTTCCCCTTCCCTCGTACCTTCAATTCTGCTCTTACACCTCCCATCTCTCTACGACCTACACTCCCCCCTCCTATGCCTCACATCCCTGCATCCCCTCTTTGTAATTCCACCCTCTTCCCTCCCTCTGACCTTACAGTCCTTCCTCCTATGCTTCACAACCCTGTTTCCCCTCTTGGTAATTCTGCCCTCTTCCCTCCCTTTGACCTCACAGTCCCTCACCCTTCCCACAACTACCATTTAGCCCAACCCCCCACTCTGCCTGGTGCCTGTCCCCCTACATTCACCTTTCATAGCCCATGGTACCTGGCCTGCACCCTCTCTCTTCTCCCCATTCCTCTGGCTTTCCATTGACCTCCCTCCCTTCCCTGTACAGCCCCTTCTCCTCTCATCGTACCGTATCCCTGGCCTTCCCTTAACCCCCCTTCTCTCCCCCTCCACCTCTCGCCCTCCCTTTCTACTTCTCAATTTTCTCCTCCTACTTTTGATCTCTATTCTTCACCTCTGCTCAACACCAGTAAAAATATCACTGTAACTCCATCCACTGCTTTCTACCACCATCTTTCCCCACCTTCGACCCTTGCACCCCAACACTCTCCCCAGTCCCCCTCATCCCCCTGTCCTCCTTCACCTACTTCAATCCCTCCCCTACCTTCGACCCTTACACCCCAACACTCTCTCCAGTCCCCCTCATCCCCCTGTCCTCCTTTGCCTACTTCACTCCCTACCCCACCTTTGACCCTCGCACCCCAACACTCTCCCTGGTCCCCCATATCACCCTGTCCTTCTCCGCCTACTCCACTCCCTCCCTTAACCATTCAGTCACCCAACACTCTGTGCTCAGCCCACCTATCCCTGGAAACTAAACTTGATTCTCTCATCTCTTCCATTTCCAAGCTTGAAGCGTCCATTTCACTCTTAAGTGCTAAGATATCCCCCTCCCCTAATATCCAGAGGAGTTCCCTGCTCCCGTGCCCCAATAAAGCCAACCACAGTCTGTCCTCCACAGACATCACCAACTTACTGGCTAGCTACAAGACTACCAACGTCCATCCCCCTCCACTCTCCTCTCCTAACAACTCTGCTCAATTCACCATTCAGACCATCTCTTCCGTCAGAACTTACCAGACTCCCTTCCAAGGGGCACCCTTATCAAAGAATCTAATCCCTATCCCCCTTATCAGCCCAAACACTCCAATCACCAAAACAGTTGCGTCAGAGCTACATTGTATGCTCCACAACTGCAGATCTGCAACCAAACACAAACTGGAAATCTCTAACACTATCTCCTACCACAATCTCGACATGCTCTTTCTCACTGAGACCTGGTTTAATGACTCCTCTCACACCTTGTTTGATCTTCTGATACCTACCGACTACTCTATCCTCAGAAACGACAGAACAGACAAGATCGGGGGAGGTGTTGCGATTATCTTCAGAAACTCCCTTCAAATCAAAGCCTCTCCCACCATCTTCTTCCGCACATTCGAATGCCTATCCCTAGAACTTCAAGTTCATCACGGCTCACCCTTCAGGTTCCATGCCATCTACCACCCGCCCGGTAACTGCTCTTCCTTCATGGAGGAATTCACCGACTTCATTAGTGACCAATATTCACAAAGCGACAGGCAGATCTTCCTAGGTGACTTCAATCTCCACTGGGGCTCCGTGGAAGACACGGCTGCCAACAAGCTTGCAACCTTTCTCTCAGCTAACGATCTTGTCCAACACTGCTCGGAAATTACACACGCCAAGGGCTCAATTCTGGACCTTCTTATTTCTAAACCAGACCACCTTACTATTGCTCCCCCTATCCATGTAGACTGGTCAGACCATTTCCTCATTCCCTTCCGTTTTCACCTCTCGCACATTATAACTCTCGGCCAACCTAAAAGGGCTTCTACCTGGTTCCGCAACACTAAAAACATTGATCTTGAGACTCTGTGTGCTTCTGCTATGTGTTCACTTCCTAGTCTAGACCCTAACGCGGAAGTCAACGATCTCACTCCCCATTGCCTCTCAATCCTTGCAGTCAAAATCGACAATGTCGCTCCACTCCAAAGCAAAACGAAAAGACCCACACCCTCAGCACCTTGGTTCAATAAAGCTGTCTATGACGAAAGGAAAAACCTTAGAATCTTGGAGAAATATTGGAGACAATCCCCATCCACCTCCAATCTCTCTCTTTTACATTCAGCAAGATCCAAATACCACAAGCACATCTTCCATGAAAAAGCATCACATTTCAGATCCCTCCTCAACTCAGCTAAAAACAGACCCAAAAAACTTTTCGACCTCATCAAAAACCCAAACTGTTCTCCCCAAACCATCAAACCTGAGGATGCTTCAAAGAAAGCAACTGAATTCGCTATATTCTCTGATGAAAAGGTCAAATCACTGGTCACCCACCCCACCCCCATTGAGGAGCGAAAATCCTTAGTCACTTGGCAGAACTTTGCCGCCATCTCAGAAGATGACCTCCTCAAATGCATCCTCGAAACCAAACCCTCCAACCATTCTTCTGACCCAATACCTAGTGTCATCGCCAATGATTTCAATACCAATACTCTCTCTTATTGGACCAGGCTAGTTAATCTCTTCCTCAGTCAAGGATCCCTCCCAGCTGTCCTCAAAATAGGACAGGTTACCCCTCTTCTTAAAAAAACCTCAGCAGATGCGAACAACCTCAATAACTTCCGCCCCATAACCAATCTCCCTTTTCTTTCAAAGATCACAGAAAAATGTGTTGCAAAACAACTTTCCCAGCACATTATGGACAATAATCTCCTTGACGTGTTCCAGTCTGGCTTTATTAAAAATTGCAGCACTGAAACAGCCCCACTGCGAGTGATCGATGATGCGCTGCATATACTCGATTCGTGGGAATCGTGCCTTCTGATTCTTCTTGACCTATCTGCAGCCTTTGACACTGTTAATCACAACACCCTCCTTAACACTCTTCAACAGAGAATGGGCGTGGAAGGCACAGTGCTTAAATGGTTCACCTCATTCCTCTCGGACAGATCCCAAATGATCAAGATTGCGAACAGTCTCTCGTCTCCACTGGTGATTGGTCAAGGCGTCCCTCAAGGTTCCATCCTTGCACCCACTCTGTTTAATCTCTATCTGGAACCTTTAGGGAACCTCCTAAGCAAATCTGGAATCCTCTACCATCTCTATGCAGATGACACCCAAATCTACCTCAAGGTGTCTTCCTCTCAAGATCTCTCACTACTCCACTCTATTCTCAACTCTATTCACAACTGGATGTTAGTTCAACAACTCATTCTTAATCCCTCGAAAACTGAATTCCTCCTCCTTTCTACCTCTCTCTCCCCGCCTCCTGTTCAATCCTGGATGGATCAGCTGAATTTACTTAACAGTAAACCCATCATTGTCAATTGCGCTAAATCCCTAGGTGTCATACTTGACAAAAGACTCCACCTAATCACACACATCAACTCCATTGCCAAGAACGCACGTTATCAGCTGCGCCTTCTGTGGGGGATTCGTCGGTTCTTACCGGAGAAAGACCTAAAAACCTTGGTCCAATCGCAAGTTCTCTCTAGACTGCATTATTGTAATTCTCTTCTGACTGACCTTCCCAAGTCTCACCTCTCCCCCCTTAAATCCATCCTCCATTCAGCAGCTCGCTTCATTTCAGGGTCCAAACGAAGTGACCACATCACTCCTATCCTGTCTTCTCTCCGATGGCTTCCCATCGAGGCTAGAGCTATTTACAAAAGGCTTGCATCACCCACAAAGCCTTGCAGTCTTCCTCCCCTCGCTATCTGGCGAATAAACTTAAATTGTCCGGAGGCTTGAGACCTTCTCGGAATGCAGAAAAGTTCCTGCTTGAGCCCCCCTCCTTCAAAAGGGAAAAATTGATGGCTCAATCATTCTCAGGTAATGCGGTGAGAATTTGGAACTCACTTCCTCCTTTGCTCCGTGCAACCACCTCCATCCGGATCTTCAAAGCGGACCTCAAATCTCTTCTATTCCAAAGACACTTTCAGAACTAATTCCTTCATTCTCAGACCCCGCCAGGAAGTTTGTTAGTCATTGTAAATTTGTTATATTTATTTATTTTTTGTAAATTCCTTGCTTGCTGTGTTTGATATTGTGTTCCTCTTGCCTGCTGTGTTTGATTCTGTATCCTGCTATTTTTGTACATTCAATCTTGTAACATTTCTCTCATGTAACGTAACTGGTTCTATTGTACAGCGCTCTGACACCTTCGGGTAAAGTCCGCGCTTTATAAAAATGCATAAATAAATAAATAAATTCAAACAATTTTAAAAATGTACCCCCACACGGCCATACAAGGATGTTCCTACCATTTCAATCAAAGCATATGGAGCTACCTCTAACAATCTGCACTAAGTGTAAAATATGTTGCAAACATTTAATTTGTCTATGAAATAAAAAAATATATTGCTAGCCTATGCCCCTGTCACAGAGGTAGCTAACCACAAAAGTTTGCTAATAAAAAGTCATTTCTACCGAGAAAACTAAGAAAAACTACGCCCCCTAATGGATTATTTCAGAGACACTTTGGTTAACGGACTGCATTGCTCCGGACACAGATTCCAGGAAAAAATTCCAGATACTATAAAGGAATGTCCATGACAGCAGATTACAACAGGAAGCCAAACATGCAATGAAGTGGAAGGATGGCACAATGACTTCCATTACCCACTAGGCAGAATCTAACCTACACTCTATAAATGTATAGAAGCATTACAAAAAGAGCAAAGCTACCAACAACAATGAATGGAGCAATCTGCAACCAAAATTGCTCCTAGACTTAGCAAACAAAACAAAATATTATACGGCATGCTACAATTTAAAGTAAACTTCTTCATAAACAACAAAGGAGTAGGTTACTAAGAAATAATACATAAAAGCATATTATAAAATAAATACTAAACATATATTATCAAACCTCCTACAATAAATGACATGCAAAATTTTCTTCATCGATATTAAAAACTCCACTTAAAAAGATATTCTTACCTATAATATTCCTGTCGATGATACCAGCTTTGAGTTCCAGACACAACATGGATCAAATTAGGTTTGGGATATATAAACGGATCACTGACATAATATCAATTACCAAAATATCGACTACATAAAATATCATTGCCAAATTATCGACTACAATATTATCGACTCACTATACTTATTAAAGAAAATACTAAAATATCGAGAACACAATATCGTCTTTACAAAATATCGTATATCATTATATCGAAATAATAAATATCGTTAACGAAAATATCGTCTAACCTTAAATAACTATCTAAATGACAATTATTGAAACCCGAAATATAGACTACCAAAATATAGAATGTCACAATATCGACTATCTAAAAAACAATGAATAAAATATACTTTTTGCACAATACAAAATCATCATTGTAATACATAATAAAACACTTAAATAACATAAAACATTTTTGTTCAAACACATACATTTAAAAATAAACATTCCAGAACCAATATTAATACATTTCACAACATAAATAATTTTATAATTATTATACATGCATTAAACCACATTACAAAATATATTTAAAGAATTTAATACTACAAATAAACCATCACTTACTACTAATAAGTTGCTAATTAGCGTTGCCCTTACATGGAAACAAACAGCCAAAAAATAAAAAAACATCAAGGTGGACCAATGAAATGGTCACATTTCAAATTCAACCACTGAAATGAAGCAACTAATTAATTTCACAGTATAAAAACACTACATTTCAACATCTCTTTCACACTACAAACTGAAAAGAACAAAGAAGGTGAAACTCTACTCAACTGTTTCCTGAAAGAAGATTTACAGTCCAAAAGAAAATTTTACAACTACAGAAAGTAAGTTAAACTCTATTTAAAATACACCAATACTAGAATGCTACAGCTTAAACTATTTCTATAAATGAATTTACTACACTTTATTTAATTACATTCATATCTCCTCTACAGATACCTTGTAAACATACCAAAAATTTTTCGACATCACCACAACTCTAATATTAATCAATGTAAGTATATTTTAAATTTTTCCAACCCACCTAGAACTATTAATTACAAAAAACTTTGTAAAACATATTTTATGACTGATTTCTCTCCTCTACAGAAAACCACAAAACCATCCAAAACTACCTTCTACACAATCACCTACTGGACCTAAGAAGTAAGTAAGTATATAAATCTAAATCATAAACAGCCTAAAATACGCAGCCAAAATTTTACTTTCCCCTTAAAACAGTATCACATTCCAAAAAACGTATCCAACTATTAACTACTTTTTTTCTCTTACCAACAGAAAATCTATCTCCAAGATTAAACTGAAAGCTTGAAATCAGCTAATGAACATCTTTCAACACATCAAATTAAACATTGTAAGTAAGTATATTCACTAAAATGTAAATATATTTAAAATATCTGTAACATTTTTAGATTTACAATATCTTTTTTCATCTCCCCTAGCATAATACAGAACAACATGACTGAAGGTGCAGATTTTATAAAGTCTCAAAAAAACAAAATGTTGTTATGTTATATGGGTTATGTATATACACAAGAAAAGCAAAGTGGTCTGAAAATGTTTTGGAAATGTAGCAAATACTACTCAAACAAATGCTGTGGGAGAGCTATTACAAAAGAAACCACTGTTCTTTCTGTAAAAGAACATAATCACCCCCCCCCCCAATATAACAGAGATAGATGTTAGAAATGCTCTTGAAAACATTAAAGAAGCAAGTACTAGCACTGATAAACCCACCACCCAAATACTCAAAGAACAATTATTAAAAATACCACACCATGCATCAGCACAATTGCCCTCAATTGATTGTTTAAAAAGAACTATTGCTAGACAAAAAAAACAAACTACCCAAACTCTACCTACCCCTAAAACATTTGAAACAGTAATCATTCCCCCAGAATTAAGCATAACTCACACTAATGAACCATTTATTTTTTTTTATAACAAATCTCCTGATAAAAGAATAATTATGTTTGCTACTTCAAACAATTTAGGTGGCGATTCCGATCCGGTAAAAAAAAATACCGTACGACTCGCATCCGTATTTTTTTACGTACGAGTCGCTCAAGTACCGTACAAACTGCCAAGTACGATTCGCATGGGAAAAACTCCATACGAATCATATCCGGAAAACTCCCCCACACGTCCTCGGGTCGGAAAATGTGTCCGACACTTCCCCGGACGATTTACCGTACGAGTCGGAAAAATGAAGTCCGACCGCGCTAGTACGATCACTACCGTCCTTTAGATTTTACAACTGTATGCTAAAAACACCGTACGGACCGAACTCCCACAGCAAGCATGGAGACACGTGTCCGCATACGCGCCGAACACCCCACCACAGACCCCGCATGTACGCGCAAAATGCCCCCCCGGCCGCGGATGTACGGGCCGAACCCCCACCGCACCCGTGCATGTACGGACCGAACCCCCACCCCACCCGTGTATGTACGGACCGTACCCCCACCAGTGTATGTACAGACCGTACCCCCACCCCACCAGTGTATGTACGGACCGTACCCCCACCCGTGTATGTGCGGACCATACCCCCACCCCACCAGTGTATGTACGGAACGTACCCCCCACCCGTGTATGTACGGACCGTACCCCCACCCCACCCGTGTATGTACGGACCGTACCCCCACCAGTGTATGTACGGACCGTACCCCCACCCCACCAGTGTATGTACGGACCGTACCCCCACCCCACCAGTGTATGTACGGACCGTACCCCCACCCCACCAGTGTATGTACGGACCATACCCCCACCCCACCCGTGTATGTACGGACCGTACCCCCACCCCACCAGTGTATGTACGGACCGTACCCCCACCCCACCAGTGTATGTACGGACCGTACCCCCACCCGTGTATGAATGGAGCGTACCAACACCCCACCAGTGTATGTACGGACCATACCCCCCACCCGTGTATGTACGGACCGTACCCCCACCCCACCAGTGTATGTACGGACCGTACCCCCACCCCACCAGTGTACGTACGGACCGTACCCCCACCCGTGTATGAATGGAGCGTACCAACACCCCACCAGTGTATGTACGGACCGTACCCCCCACCCGTGTATGTACGGATCGTACCCCCACCCCACCAGTGTATGTACAGACCATACCCCCACCCCACCAGTGTACGTACAGACCGTACCCCCACCCGTGTATGAATGGAGCGTACCAACACCCCACCAGTGTATGTACGGACCGTACCCCCCACCCGTGCACGTACGGACCGTACCCCCACCCGTGTATGAATGGAGCGTACCAACACCCCACCAGTGTATGTACGGACCGTACCCCCCACCCGTGTATGTACGGACCGTACCCCCACCCCACCAGTGTATGTACGGACCGTACCCCCACCCCACCAGTGTACATACGGACCGTACCCCCACCCCACCAGTGTATGTACGGACCGAACCCCCACCCCACCCGTGTTCGTACGCACCCTACCCCAGGCCCACACACCAGCACCCTCACCCAACATCGGGCATGTACGAGTCGTACTAAGCCATAGCAAAGGACAGCACTGTACAACAACATGGCCCATGTACGCACCGTACAGACGCCAAAAACACTCCTACTGAACCATAACTAACCAAAAAAACACAAGGACAGTCAATCCGAGGCACACATCACCACAAAACATATCCAACAAGGACAAATACATCCTATACACTGACCTGCAACTGACAAACAGATAAACAGAGGCCCAAACCACTACCACTCCTTATAACACACCCACCCAAAGTTCAAACACAGCCACACCCACAAATGGACCAATAAAAAGGCCCAACACACACAAACCATTATCCTTTGCAACAGATCCACTGCTGCCAGACCCCAGAGACAACGCACTGCACCATACTTCAACCATCAATACACCTTACACTTGCACTCCTTCACACAACCACCATCACAAACACACCCTCATCACATTCACACCCACAACCATCCACACACACACCCATCCACACCCCCACCCCCACAACCATCCACACCCTCACCCCACACCATGCCCACCAACAAGAATCCAAAGTTCACAAAGGAGGAGCTGGAGGTCCTTGTCGACGAAATAGTCAGAGTCGAGCCACAGCTCTTTGGAACATTGGTCAGACGGACCAGCATATCAGAAAAAACTGCCATGTGGGAGAGGATAGTCAATTCCGTGAATGCTGTTGGGTCCACCAGAAGGACCAGGCATGAGTGCCAAGCCAGGTGGTACGATCTGCGGAGGATGGTCCGCCGCAAAATGACGGACGAGCACAACCAGGCCAACATCACTGGAGGAGGGCCATCCCGCAGACCGGTACACTACCATCCCTGGGAGGAGAAGGTGATGACCACGCTGGAGCCGTTGGCATGTGACGGACTAGAAGGAGTCCGAGAGCCTGGTGAGTACACAAACAACTCACCTCACATGGGGGGAACGCCATATACAACCCAAATACCAATCATGCACGCAACCCCCCCAAAGCCAGCACCGGACACAACCACACCCCAAAAACACACACATGCCACTAGCGCCTCCATGCCCCATGCCCCAAGCAAGGCCATGCCAAGTCACAGGCCACACAAAACACCAACACAAGACAGGATGTCCCCGATGCCCGGAGGGTGGGCCTCAAAACTAACATAGAGCAACTCTGAAGCACACAACAATGCCCTCAGCCCATATGGCTTAGAGCACAGCCATACCAACAGTGTATCCCCACACAGTACTGTTTTGCCTGCTAATGGTGGCCGCGTTGCAGGACGACATGGGTATGAAGGCACAATTTGCACATAACAGCAGCCAATGAAGACGCAGCACACTGAAAGAATGTCAGCACACACCGCCACAGCAGCAGCGCACACTCAGACACTCCGCCCAATGGGTGCCCGCAGAGAAGAAACAAACCCACATAAACAAGCCAATGGCCTTTGCAAGACCTGCAAACTGTGTGTGCCCAGGAAGCTGGGCTGAGGTGACAGAGGGTGACACACAGAGGGAGGGAGAGGGGCAGAGAGAGGGACACAGACAGAGGTGGACACAGGGAGACAGACAGAGGGAGGGAGGAGGCTGACAGAGGGAGGGAGAAGGGGAGACAGAGGGAGACGGACAGAGGGAGGAGGCTGATAGAGGGAGGGAGAAAGGGAGACGGACAGAGGGAGGAGGCTGACAGAGGGAGGGAGAAAGGGAGATAGAGGGAGATGGACAGTGGGAGGAGGCTGACAGAGGGAGGGAGAAAGGGAGATGGACAGAGGGAGGAGGCTGACAGAGGGAGGGAGAAAGGAGACGACAGAGGGAGGAGGCTGACAGAGGGAGGGAGAAAGGGAGATGGACAGAGGGAGGAGGCTGACAGAGGGAGGGAGAAAGGGAGACGAACACAGGGAGGAGGCTAATAGAGGGAGGGAGAAAGGGAGACGGACAGAGGGAGGAGGCTGACAGAGGGAGGGAGAAAGGGAGATAGAGGGAGACCAAATCACCCTTGGGTGGTGTGGCCATGTCCGCTCGTCAGCAGGTGGACTGTGTGCATGTAGACAAGGTTTGGCAGTGCCTTAACCCCCCCTTCTACCTTTGATAAACACTAGGCCATGCGTCAATCTGTGCACGAGTACATCCGTGCTGCAGGCACAAACAGAACCGTACACCCAGTATACCTACCCACTGTGTTCGTCAGAACCCTGTCACAAATTGTTAAGTTACCTACCTGCATTCTCAAATAGCATGGAAAAAACACCATTTGGCCACGTACAGTGCAACACGTAAGGCGGCTCTGCATGGCTTGCTATGCCCGCTCACTACACTGCTGACTGCGTTCCCAAAATATGCATCAACTAAGATTGTGTCACACATAGGTAAAGTGTCGAAAGCTGTGGCCAAGGGACATACCCATGCACAAGTGCACTGTGTGAGGAATGCTAGCCAAATCCAACCACCCAGAGGAACTGTGCCAAATCAAAAAAGAATGACACATGGATGTCGCATGTAACACAATTAACACTGTCTCTCTCACACACAGGTCAACGTCGTCGATCTCCCCCCAACACTGGGGGGGAAGACTCACAGGACCAGGCTCTGCGTGAAGAGGACCCCAACGCCAGCGACGACTCTCACCACTCCGTGGATGACCCAGACCAACCTGGCCCCTCTGGTGTCCAACCACCTGCAGCACTTGCGTCAGGTACAACTGTGCCAACCACCACCCCCATTCCTGCCACATCCCAGGAGACACCCAGGAGCCCTGCCCGCACACAACAACGCAGCCAGTCTGTCCAGGAGGGACAAGGTTCTTCGGGCACCCAGGAGGAGGCAGGCGACACCGCAAATGCCATCCCTCAGGGGTCCCGGAGACTCGATGTGCCCACAACGGCAGGCCAGGCGCAAGTGGGCAGGGGTGGTGGTAGTGGAGGATGGCGGAGGCCCGAACCTGCCCAGTTGGCTCAGGACCTGGCTATGGCACACGTCAGAACCATCCTGGACGCATACCGGCGTGACTCCAGAGGCATCGCCCAGGTAGTGGAGACCCTCAATGAGATGAAGGCCCTGCAGGTTGAGCATCATGCCAGGATGGAGGCAAGACATGCAGAGCACTTGGCGGTGCAGAGGGACCTGAGCCAATCCCTCCGTCAGATCGCCCAAGGCCTGGCAAACCCTCCCTGTGCCAGCAGGCGTAGAGCAGCACCAGCCCCAGGGAGGGAGGAGGAGGAGGAATCATCTGACAGAGCGTCCCTTGCACCGTCAAGCCAGGCGTCTGAGGGTCCCCGCAGGAAGGTGGGTCGTCAACGCAAGAAAACGTGAGAGTCAGCGGAACATCACCATCTCCCAGGTCACCTGGCCTGGCACCTGGCCCTATGGCCCAACAGCAGCACAGCAGCAAAGTACATTCTCTGCCACATGGCCTTGCTGGTCACTGTCTGACCAATGTTGACAAAGACTGTGGCACAGACTCTGATGACTGTCAATGGCAAGGACACCAACTCCCCCTGTGAACTTTGGATTCAACACTCCCGCCAAGCACCTCTTGTCACCCCCCCAAACACGTACCCCTGCACTAATAAAATTCATCACAATCACAAGATGATGCCTTCATTTTGCATTATTCCACTACATGTGTGTGTTGTAAAGTCAAACCATGCCTGATTCCTGAATTAACTCCGAACCACCATACCCTGGGGTCTGAGTCTGGCACAGGACACACATGGGGCACAACGTACCATCCAAGACAGACATGGAGCACCATACTCACCCGTGATGGGCCCAACCAGCTGAGGGGGTGCCCGCACAACTGTGCCCACAGACATATTTAGAAGAGCAACAGTCATGCGCAGAGGTCAGGGATCATGTGGAGTGTCCTGTGCTGGGAGTCCCAGGTATGTGTAGACTCGTGGCAGAACCATGTCCTGCATGCTTGAGTCAGGTGGATGTGGCAAATGGTGGGCCAGCCAAGGTTGGATGCATGGAGATGGCATAATAGGGTGTTGGATCACAGTGCCACAAGGTTGTGTTGTGGGTGTGGACTGCATCCTGAGGGTGTGCGTGGATTGAGAAGGTCATCCTGCAGCTGGCAGTGATCCACTCCCCCCATCTCTGTTTGACGTTGATGTGGCCTGGTCGCCGGATGTAGTAGCAGAGCTGTGCAGATGCACCCTGGATGTGGACAAGTATCATGGGATTTTTAACGCACATGTCCGTAGAGTGAAGGGTAGGAGTAGACACGGATGTCATAGTTGACCTGGGGGATGGTCTCCCTCTTGCCTTGAGGTTGATGGAACTGGGGATCTAGTGCATGATGCAGAGTGTGCTGCCGCATGAGGCACAGATGCTGCTGATCAGCATAGCACATGTCAGCAAGCAATCCATGATGGACACCAGCTCGTTTGCGTGGACACTGGGTGCCCTTGCAGCAGGGCCTGCAGCAGCATTCGCCATGTCAATGATACAATGCCACAAGTAGCATACAAAGACAAGGATCTCAGGAAGGAACCATGCAAAAGGGGCATGTCAAGGAAGGAATGTCTGGTTCAACATGGCACACACACACACAATGGATTCACATGCGGCACAGTGGCCGTCGTGGAGACTGTCAGGCCACAAAACCTACACAGCCATGGACATCATGCACAATACAGAATCTAATCCCTGACAAACAGCTTGCATCTTGCTACTCTATACATAGACTCATATGCACCATCTCTGAGAACAATGCCAGACATGCCGCATGCACATTGGCAACAGACCACCATTGACAGAGATGAGGCACCTTGGAGGCAGAGGGACACCTTTATTACTCATGTGTGTCGGAATGCCAATGCAACTCTGTCTACACATACACAGGTCATGTGGATGAAGACGTGGGGCCAACACTGGCACCCCCCTTAGCACCACAGATGCTGGAAATCCATGGCACTGGCACACAAGTGACGGGTGACAGCTAAACACCCCCTGCTGCTCACGGAGAGCCTCCTATACAGCATTGAGCCCCTAATGGGGAATTCACACACCATGTTAACCCGGTGCAACCCGTATGTTTCCGAGGCCAGTGTCACACACATTGATGGCTCCATCACAATCCCATTACAGATGACTGTCACCAAGTCTGACCATCAATTCAGGTGAATTCTGCTTCAGGTCATGTGCCCCATGGTGATTCTACATGTATGCCAAGTAACCAAACATGAACAGGAGCAGTGCACACACATTCAAAACAAATACCACTCCCAAAAAGCCGTGCTGCATCCCTTACCCGAAGGAGATTTTCAAACTTGTCCGTGCATGTAACGCTGATTCAGCACATGTTGCTGTGATCATGAGGAATAGCAGGAGCACAACAATGCCACCAGCAGACAGCATGCGCAAGTACCTGTGGATGGGAGACACACCAGAAGTCAGCCAAATGAAGTCCATCCGCATGCATGTGCATGTACTCGACACGTATTAGGTTGTCAACATGCTAGGTGACAATGATGACTCTGGAAAAACATTCTTCTATTGCACCATCACTCGAATGACACATCCAAACACACCTCTGACTCACTTGGAAGACATGCAGATGGGCACACACATTGCAACACATGCCACACACAGCCCAATGCGTGCACACTCAGACACTGGAACTCACCACTAAGCAAAGAAGTCGCGTATGAGCCGACTCCGCATGTCCTCTGCCGCATCCTCCTCCTCCACATCACTTGCCTCGTGCCCAAGCCCTTCATCCTCCACAGGTGGATGGTCCTGCTCATCTGGATCCAGGATGAGTGGCACAGCTTTCTCCACTGCCATGTTGTGCAGCATGCAGCACACGAGGAATATCTTGCAGACCTTCACCGGTGCATATGGGAGTGCGCCACCGGTCTTGTGGAGGCAACGGAATCGGCTCTTCAGGAGGCCAAACGTCCTCTCTATCACTCGCCTGGTCCGCCCATGGGCGTTGTTGTAGCGGTGATCGGCAGCCGTGCGGGGGTTGCGGAGAGGCGTGATGAGCCATGGCATGTTGGGATAGCCAGCGTCCCCTACATGGAAACATCATGGACAAGAGTGGGTCAGGAGAAGCAGTAAGACAGAAAGATGACGTTAAATACAGGACTGCCAGAGTATACCCACCAACAATACATGCTCGTTTGTTTCGCTGCTGCAGCATCATTTCAGGCACCCTGCTACGCCTCATGATGTACGCATCGTGTGCTGATCCTGGAAAACGAGCACAGACATGTGAAATCACCATGTTGGCAAGACACACCGCAAGGGCATTAATGGAGTGGTAATGCTTGCGGTTACGGAAGGCTACCTCCTGTGCCTGTGGTGGTACCAAAGCCACATGTGTTCCATCTATGGACCTAATGACATGGGGCATCCCTCCCACGGCATAGAACTCACGCTTGACAGCTGTCAACTGCTCAGGAGTTGGGATTTTTATGAACTCATCAAGGTGCTCCAACATGGCCTCTAAAAAATCATGCAGAACACGGCTTAACATGGTTTGGGATATCCCACCCACATGGGCAATGGTATGTTGAAAGGTACCCGTGGCCAAGAAATGTAGGGCTGCCATCACCTTCACCTTGGGTGTCAGTGCACCAGGATACCTGTGTAGCGGTTGGAGGTGTGCTGCCAGCCGTGTCGTCAAGTCCTGAATCAAACGTTGGGGGAAGCGGTAGCGGCGTATACAGTCATTTTCCCGCATATCAGCTAAGTCCGGAATTGCTCGAGGGAGAGGCGGAGCCCTGCAGTGAATTAGAAGGGACAACGAAGAGTGAGTACAGTACACCACCAATGTCAATGTACTCAGCACATGGTCAACAGGCAATACACACATGCTACATACAGAGTCAGGTCTGTGCAATATGCCCTGGACACGTTTGCCAGCCATGTGACACTCCTACCAAGAGACAGCTCCAAACGTTTATTCTCAACCTCATAATGCCATGCCATGAAACTAGCTGTGGGCCAGTGTAAGTGAGCAGGCAGACGCATTGCAGGAGTTACAGACAACCAAATATGTGCAGAGGAAGGATGTTTATTGTACAGACCGGTTGCGGAACACTAGAGGCACAGGTCACATGTGATAGAAAAAGGACAGACCACACACCTTGCCATGAAGGATTACATTTCAAGAAAGATCCCACATACATTGAGAGGATGCAAAAATGTCCTTGTTTTGAAACTCCGTCTCGACGCATACACACACACCTTACGTCGGATTCCACATGTGGCCTGGTATGCGTAACACTGTGCCATGGCCATCTACACACAGACACATGTTGGTTGCAGCAACTGCAGATGCATTTGACCAAACACCTACAGCAAGCTAATGGCAACACACGACACATACATGACATAGTCACAACGTGCAACACGGGTAGTCACATGTCAGGTGTGAAAACCCCTGTAGCTGGCATCAGGGGACAGTTGCGTGTGTTGTTGACTGTGCCATGGCAGTGACGCTTTTCACAAGTGTTCTGTACTACATGCACACATGTCAAAGGAGTGAAGGGGATGTCTGGCACACAGTCGACCATCACACATGACATCTGTGCACATCTCATCATACATCTATTGCCTTCACAACTCAGGAGTAATGTGCCACATTACAGCCTGACACACCTGTGCCCCACACATGTAGTACTGCACAGACAATGCCTTGATGTCCAGCCTTGGACAAGTATGTCAGCTCTATTCCTTTCTGTGTGCTGCCTGTCACCACTGTCAGGTGTGAAATGCACCGTACATGCGCTCTGAGGGCGTGTGTACGTTCCTCATCACTATGGGAGTGCTGCCGTAGGCCTACCCATAGTGAAACGGCCCGTACACGCGTGTGTACGGGGCGTAACACTATGGGTACGCATACGCGAGCAAAGCCATAGTGAAACGGCTCGTACACGCACGTGTACGGGCCGTTTCACTATGGCTTTGCTCACGTATGCGTACCCATAGTGATACGCCCCGTACAGACGCGTGTACGGGCCGTTTCACTATGGCTTTGCTCGCGTATGCGTACCCATAGTGATACGCCCGTACACACGCGTGTACGGGCCGTTTCACTATGGCTTTGCTCGCGTATGCGTACCCATAGTGATACGCCCCGTACACACGCGTGTACGGGCCGTTTCACTATGGCTTTGCTCGCGTATGCGTACCCATAGTGATACGCCCCGTACACACGCGTGTACGGGCTGTTTCTATGCTTTTGGGGTTCCCTAGGGCCCTGGAACTCACTGTACCTGTGTGTGAATGTCCAAATTACATAGGGGACACATGAGGGACAAGTATAAAGCCCTACATGCATGCTGGTTGTCATGGAGACCGAGTTTCAAGTTTGAATTTTTTCATCAGTTGCCCAGCTAAAGTCGGTTTGAAAGAATCTACATTGTTGCAAAGTGGTTGTAGAGTTGACATCATGCTCATTTAAAAAAAAATGCTAAGGCACTGACTGTGGTAGGTTTAAAGTGATTGGAGGAAACATAGGATGCAAATGTGAGTGACCAATCACTCTGTACTCCTGTGCATGAAACAGGGCAGCTAGGCAGATATAAGGCAGCCAGGTCCCATGAGAGAGCACTTGCCTGCACTACCTTTGATTCCACACCACTGCTGCTGCTCTGATTCCCCTGGCACCATGTCCAGGTCTGTGGAGAGGGCCCAGCCTTTCACCCACAAGGAGAACCAAGCCCTGCTGGATGTGATCCTCCCACAGTACCCCATGCTGTATGGTCGACCAGGGGTTCAGGTGAGTGCTGAGTCCACTAGCAAAGACTGTGCCCCTTTTTTGTGACTGTGACTTCTGCCATTGTGTCCAGGTGTAACACACATGCAATGTACTGTAGGGTGGGTCCCGGGTGGGGGAATGCCTAATTTCTCCCAGCCAGAGCAGGCTGTGGTGCATGTCTGCTCTCCTCACTTGCATTGTGTGTACTGGGACAATCACTGCATGTGGCATTACACATTCTGCCTGTCTAATCCTCCTGGGAATGTTGTTACTACAGTCCTAATGTGAATCTGTGCTCCCCCCAGTGTGACAGGTGGCAGTACCAACAGATGTGTGTTTGTTTAGTGTACCTGTGCTGACAGTGTACAAATGATGTGTTTGTCCCCTGGAAATTGGTGGGTGGGTGTAAGTCCCCTGTCATGTGGGTGAGTGCATATGTGGAGTGTAGCACCCCAGCTGCATGAGGGATGGATATACCCTGCCCATCTGATGTGAGCAGGGAGCAGTGCTGTGTGTCTGCGGTGATGGGCCAGCCCCACACCTGTGACACCCCCCAGTCTAGTGGCACATGTGCAGAGTGAGGTGTGTAGCTGCAGTCGGCAATGGCAGGTGATTGTCCTGTGGCTGTGTGTGTCTGTGTACTCTGCTGAGGGAGCCTCAGTGGCCTGTGGCATGTGACGGCTTTGAGGTGCTGCACATAATCCTGGTGTCGCTTGTGATGCACAGTGTGTGGCTGGATGATTGATTGTGTCGTACCCCTCATGCCACCTGTGTACTCTACAATGCCAACTAGTGCATTTTGCCTTCCACAGAGGAAAATGTCCCTATGACACAGGTGTAATGAGTTTGATGCATTCTATGCCCTGTTAAAACCAGCCAAATTGTCCTAATGTGTGTCTCTGTGACATGTTGCAGGTGTATTGATGTTGTCTCACTTTTTCTTCCTCACAGGTAAGCGCCTGTGCCAAGGAGCAAATCTGGAAGGACGCCGTCAGTGCCGTGAGGCAGACGGATGGTCGGAAGCGGCGCCTAGCCCAGGTGAGGAAACGCTGGCAGGATATCCGGTGCTGGACGCGGAGGATTGCACGGGTCCTGCTGGGGGACTCACCTGTGAGCCAAAAGAACCATGGGCGCCGCCGTCTGACCCACATCCACAAGCGTGTGCTGGCGGTCGTCTTCCCTGACATGGACAGGCGCTTACAGGAAAAGCAGCAGCAGGAAGGGGGTAGGTACATGTGTGTTTGTTGTGTGTCACCAGCATTTGTAAGTGCACAGTTGCATGGATACACTGCCAGGGTTTACATGTGCAGTGCAGTTCCTGGTCCCCAAAGTGTAGCGGTGCTGTCCTTCCTCCCTTCCCCTCCTTGCCATGTGTACCCTGGTCTGTGTGTAGTCACACTTGCACAAGGTTATCTAGGCTGCCAGTTTATCGATGTGCCCAATGCTTGCAGCTTCATGTGTGGGGGTGGTGTGTAACAGGTTTTGGGACCTTGCCTGTGCCCTGTCCAGTTCAGTACTTGTGGGGTCCATGTCAGTTGGCACTGATGCTGAGTCCAGACATAGGAGTGTCCTATTTTGTGGCCTGTGACATGATGTGCATGAGTGTGAGATATGCTGAGTGCAGGGATGGTGGCTTGTGTTGCAGTCAGTACCATTCAGGACCATGGAGTAGTGTGGCCACTACTGTCCCCTGGGGCATCTTTTCCTAGGTATCGTGTGTAATCCAAAAATGTCGACAATCTCCGTGTCTACAGCATAGGTTGTGCTCTGTGCCATTGTACCCTGCCACCATTTGTATTTACGTGAACTCTGCTACATGTGTCCACTGTACAGGCTGACCAAATGTCCCTTGTTCATACTCACGGGGGCCAGTGCCTGTGTGTCTTGGTAAAATGGTCTGATGATGGCCATTTGTAGATGATGTATTTGTACCGGCGCACCAGGGTTTTTTTGTGTCCAATCAGGATTTCTTGCAGGCCATGTGTTTTTATTCCAGACTAAGAGATGTAAGTGCTTCCTGTGTCTCCAAAAATTGTCTCATGTAGGGGGTGGTTGGTGCGGGCAAGGCCTACATGTCTAAACCTGGAGTCTCTTTGCTAGGTCTGGGCAGTGTGTGATGTTTGTCTGGACATACACTCAAGGTGCAGTGACCCATTAATGTTGGGCATGTTTTTAAGTATGACCTTTGCAGCATGGGCCTAAAGTTAATAGACATGGTTCCTGCTCATCCCTTTTTACGCCAACGCTGTGTGCCGCAGATGCTGTGCTGTATTGTCCCCAGTGCCTGGCTCCTCTGTCCTAATCCCTATCATGTTATTTGCTTTTGTGTCATGCTCTCCATAGTTGCTCAGTGGCATGGTGGGTCAACCAACTGTGTGTTGCAGGGCCTACATATGTACCTTGTATTGTAGATGTTACTCATGTTTCTTTTCAGGACTAGCACTGTGACCTATGTGGATTCTACTCATGTGACATATGTATACAGGTGTCTGATTATTTTCTGTCTCTTCACCTTGCCCACAGCATCGTTGGGGGACACCGAGGGAGACACTGGCACGGACCGTGTGGAGGGAGCGAGCACCAGTGCCAGCAGTGCAGAGCTGTCTGGCACATTGAGTGGCACGGAGGCCGACGGGAGTGCAGGGGAGGACCTGTCCAGTCACACCACCAGCGACTATGACGCAGACGGGTCCGAGGCTGAGCACTCCGAGGGGGCGGTGGCTGGTCCCACAGCTGACACCAGCACTCCATCACTACCCGCCCCCTCCATTCCGATCACCGACCTCCCACTTGCTTGTGTCCCTTCCCGCCGTGCTCGGTCAGCACGTGTCTCCTTCTTGCCAGGCACCGCACCCCCTGCCCCTGTCTCCACTGCTGCCACCAATGCCGAGTCTGTGGACATCCTGCGGCAGTTGCAGGTTGGTCAGACTGCGACGCTTAATGTCCTCCATGGCCACAGCCAAGTGCTGAACCAGATGGAGGCATACTTTGAGGGCATTTCAGCCGCACAGTCTGACCAACGCAACTTGCTGAGGTCCATAGACTCGACACTGACTGCAGCAGTGGGTCTCCTGCAGCGCTACGTCCCACCCCCTACCCCTGCCCCATCCACACTTCCCACTCCCATGCCTGTCCCACGTACACCCAGACGTCAGCATGCACGCACCCCACCAGACACAGGCACCACACCAGCAGGGCAGGGCAAGCGCACACCTCCTGGCACGCACACACAGGGTGAGGTAGGCACACCCACTGGGTCGGGGGGCAAACGTAAGTCACGCAGCCAGAGTGGGAGTCTGCATTCCGCAAAATCCACTCCCTCCAAATCCACTCCCCTCAGCTCTCCTGGCCACGAATCCAGCAAGGATTCCTTCATGGCCGCTCTGTCCCTGAGCCCAACAGTGTCACCACCCCGCAAGCGGGCAAAGGAGTCCCCGGTCAGGGTAGTTGAGTGCCCCCCCCCCTGTCCACACCCTCCCCCAGTGGCGCTGCGACCCATTCATCCGCCCCCCCCCCCTCCTTGGGGCCTGTGGTTCCTTCGGGTGCAGGGGAGACGCTGGGGGACCTTGCAACCGTGTGCAGCGCCATCCTCACCACCTCCTTTGGCGCTGCCCCACCCCCTGTGGTGGAGTCCTCCGTCCCTGCACCCACAACACCTGCCCTTGCCCCTCCTGTCCCTGCGGTGCCTGGTCCTTCCCCCCCCACATGATACCCCCCCCTGTGGAAGACAGGGTGGTCTGAACTGTGCAGGCAAGCTAGGGGACACGCGTCCCACTGTGTCCCCCATCCAGCTGTGACTCATGGACTGCCCTATGGGCTTTGTAAATATTGAACTTTCTACGAACACACAATTTTTGATCATGCTGATTAAAGCCATTTTTGTTTCCTTTGAACACTACTGCTTTTCTGATATTGCTGTTGGTGGGGCTGCTACATGATTTTGGGTGGTGATCATGTGTTGGGTGTGTGGGAAATGTAGTAGTGTGCTGGTCATAGGGGGGACCCTGGTATCTGTGTGCCATCACAAGGTGTTAGCTAAGTTTCTTTGTTCATGTAAGCAGTTACTGCATGGTGAAATTGTCCCAAGGTGTGTTCCTTCCTCTCTGTACCCTGACATCTTCCCTGCAGTGTGTTTCCAATATGTTGTGCTGAGCTGTGTGTACATTAGCTGGGTGTGTGACGGACCCCTTCAACTTTGGCCATGCATGCAGAGTGATGTCTCCACCTGCATCCTTCGTGGCATCCTTGGTGATCACTGTACTTGTGTATGTGGACTGTTGACATGACTTCATGTGGACATGTTCCCTTTTAGGCAGTATGCATGTGTGTACTCCCAGCCTCGCACACATGTGTTACATGTACTGCAGGGTCTTTGTGCACCTGACTGACAATTGTGGCCATTGGATCTGTGGGTACTCCAACCTTTTTCTTTCCATGGGCACTGCTGGGGGCCGCTGCACATACCCCTCCTGTGTCTGGGCACTGCTGAGAGGACTCTGCACCACCCCTCCTGTGTCTGGGCACTGCTGGGAGGACTCTGCACACACCCCTCCTGTGTCTGGGCACTGCTGGGAGGACTCTGCACACACCCCTCCTATGTCTGGGAACTGCTGGGAGTGATAGGCACCCACCCCTCCTGTGTCTGGGCACTGCTGGGAGGACTCTGCACACACCCCTCCTGTGTCTGGGCACTGCTGGGAGGACTCTGCACCCTCCCCTCCTGTGTCTGGGCACTGCTGGGAGTGATAGGCATCCACCCCTCCTGTGTCTGGGCACTGCTGGGAGGACTCTGCAACCACCCCTCATATGTCTGGGCACTGCTGGGAGGACTCTGCAACCACCCCTCCTGTGTCTGGGCACTGCTGGGAGGACTCTGCACACACCCCTCCTGTGTCTGGGCACTGCTGGGAGGACTCTGCACCCACCCCTCCTGTGTCTGGGCACTTCTGGGAGGACTTTGCACACACCCCTCCTGTGTCTGGGCACTGCTGGGAGTGATAGGCACCCACCCCTCCTGTGTCTGGGCACTGCTGGGAGGACTCTGCACACACCCCTCCTATGTCTGAGCACTGCTGGGAGGACTCTGCAACCACCCCTCATATGTCTGGGCACTGCTGGGAGGGCTCTGCAACCACCCCTCCTGTGTCTGGGCACTGCTGGGAGTGATAGGCACCCACCCCTCCTGTGTCTGGGCACTGCTGGGAGGACTCTGCACACACCCCTCCTGTGTCTGGGCACTGCTGGGAGGACTCTGCACACACCCCTCCTATGTCTGGGAACTGCTGGGAGTGATAGGCACCCACCCCTCCTGTGTCTGGGCACTGCTGGGAGGACTCTGCACACACCCCTCCTGTGCCTGGGCACTGCTGGGAGGACTCTGCACATACCCCTCCTATGTCTGGGAACTGCTGGGAGTGATAGGCACCCACCCCTCCTGTGTCTGGGCACTGCTGGGAGGACCCTGCACACGCCCCTCCTGTGTCTGGGCACTGCTGGGAGGACTCTGCACACACCCCTCCTGTGTCTGGGCACTGCTGGGAGGACTCTGCACACACCCCTCCTGTGTCTGGGCACTGCTGGGAGGACTCTGCACACACCCCTCCTATGTCTGGGAACTGCTGGGAGTGATTGGCACCCACCCCTCCTGTGTCTGGGCACTGCTGGGAGGACTCTGCACACACCCCTCCTGTGTCTGGGCACTGCTGGGAGGACTCTGCACCCACCCCTCCTGTGTCTGGGCACTGCTGGGAGGACTCTACACACACCCCTCCTGTGTCTGGGCACTGCTGGGAGTGATAGGCACCCACCCCTCCTGTGTCTGGGCACTGCTGGGAGGACTCTGAACACACCCCTCCTATGTCTGGGCACTGCTGGGAGGACTCTGCAACCACCCCTCATATGTCTGGGCACTGCTGGGAGGACTCTGCAACCACCCCTCCTGTGTCTGGGCACTGCTGGGAGGACTCTGCACACACCCCTCCTGTGTCTGGGCACTGCTGGGAGGACTCTGCACACACCCCTCCTATGTATGGGAACTGCTGGGAGTGATAGGCACCCACCCCTCCTGTGTCAGGGTACTGCTGGGAGTGATAGGCACCCACCCCTCCTGTGTCTGGGCACTGATGGGAGGACTCTGCACACACCCCTCCTATGTCTGGGCACTGCTGGGGGGACTCTGCAACCACCCCTCATATGTCTGGGCACTGCTGGGAGGACTCTGCAACCACCCCTCCTGTGTCTGGGCACTGCTGGGAGGACTCTGCAACCACCCCTCATATGTCTGGGCACTGCTGGGAGGACTCTGCAACCACCCCTCCTGTGTCTGGGCACTGCTGCGAGGACTCTGCACACACCCCTCCTGTGTCTGGCCATGTACACTCCATACATACACGGGTGTGGGTACGGTCCGTACATACACTGGTGGGGTGGGGGTACGCTCCATTCATACATGGGTGGCGGTACGGTCCTTACATGAACTGGTGGGGTGGGGGTACGGTCCGTACATACACTGTTGGGGTGGGGGTACGCTCTATGCATGCACTGTTGGGGTGGGGGTACGATCCATACGTACACGGGTGGGGGTACGGTCCGTACATACACTGGTGGGGTGGGGGTACGGTCCGTACATACACTGTTGGGGTGGGGGTACGCTTCATGCATGTACTGTTGGGGTGGGGGTACGATCCATACGTACGCGGGTGTGGGTACGGTCCGTACATGAACTGGTGGGGTGGGGGTACGGTCCGTACATACACTGGTGGGGTGGGGGTACGCTCCATACGTACGCGGGTGTGGGTACGGTCCGTACATACACTGTTGGGGTGGGGGACGCTCCATACGTACGCGGGTGGGGGTACGGTCCGTACATACACTGGTGGGGTGGGGGTACGCTCCATTCATACACGGGTGGCAGTACGGTCCGTACATGGACTGGTGGTGTGGGGGTACGGTCCGTACATACACTGTTGGGGTGGGGGTACTCTCCATACATGCACTGTTGGGGTGCGGGTACGCTCCATACGTACGCGGGTGTGGCTACGGTCCGTACATACACTGTTGGGGTGGGGGTACGCTCCATACATACACTGTTGGGGTGGGGGTACGCTCCATCCGTACGCGGGTGTGGGTACGGTCCGTACATACACTGTTGGGGTGGGGGTACGCTCCATACATACACTGTTGGGGTGGGGGTATGCTCCATACGTACGCGGGTGTGGGTACAGTCCGTACATACACTGTTGGGGTGGGGGTACGCTCCATACATACACTGTTGGGGTGGGGGTTTGCTCCATACGTACGCGGGTGTGGGTACGGTCCGTACATACACTGTTGGGGTGGGGGTACGCTCCATACATACACTGTTGGGGTGGGGGTACGCTCCATACGTACGCGGGTGTGGGTATGGTCCGTACATCCACGGGTGGGGTGTTGGTACGCGCCGTGCATACACGGGTGGGGGTACGGCCCGTACCCAGGCCTTTAGAACGTGGGTACGGGCCGTACCGCCATTATTGGGGTGACGTAGGGGTGGGCGTGGTACCACGCTCTTAAGGCGTGGGTACGGTACGTACCGGACTTGTTGTGTTGCCGGTTCGCGTCTACATCCACATCCGTTGCTGGACACGCCCCCACCCCCTCGAAGTGACCAGGCCCTGAAGGTCAGGTATGTCCAGGGCATGTATGATTTGTGACTTGGGTGGGGGTTTTGCGTCCTGCCCCTAGCCATGATCAATTCAATACTTAAAAATTATCCACACACAGCAATCCAAGGTTGCTATTATCATTTTAACCAGAGTCTATGGAGACATCTGCAAAAATCCACCCTAAGTGTACAATACGCTACAGATAGTACTTTTGCCTACCAGGTTAAAAAACTAATAGCACTAGCAGACGTACCTGTAACAGATGTAGCAGAACACTATAATATTCTAATAGAAAGTCCCTATTACAAAAAGAACGAAGACAAATTAAGCCAACTCCTAGACTACTTTGAGGACACCTGGGTGGGAAGATTACACCGATCAGGACATAGAAGACAACCAAAGTTCCACATTCCTTGGTGGAATGTATACCTAAGTACCTGAAATAAACAATCCAAAACAAACAATAGTGTTGAAGGATGGCATAATGCCTTCCAAGCAACTACAAGCAGAGTGAAACCTACCCTACAAAAACTCCTGGAATCTCTAAAAAAAGAACAAAGCTACCAAGAATTACAGATGCAACAATCTGTTACTCAAATAGGTCCTAAATTAACTAAACAAACCAAACAAATGTTTGATCTACTACAAAGTCAAGTAACCCTATACCCATCAACAAGTGGCCTAGACTACCTATCACTAGTAGCCAAAAGCATTTTATAATGAACAACCCACAGCTAACAAATGAAAATGTCAATACAATAAACAATTGCAATTATATATTAATACTATATTTTCCTAAATAATATATAATTATCATATACATTTCTTTTTCATATAGGAAATATATATGTACAATTAAATATTATTTCTCTAAATATAATATATATAACAATAAACTATAATAACATTTCCCACCCAAATTATAAAAAAATGTAACTTACCATTGATGTAGCCATAGAAGATGAATTCCACCCAGTAATACTCCTTCCATTTGTATGTCAATCCATAGTAATAATAAAAATTGAGCCCCCCCAAAAATTCAACACATCCAATGTAAATCCATCCTCGACAAATCCAAAAACGTGAAACCCTCCAAAACCCGAAAAATAGAGCAAAATAGTAACAAACGCTCCTGGAAATCCCAGGAAAAAAAAGTGTGATAACTTTATTAGTTTAATTAACTAAAACACACTTTTGTTAATAAAAAAAAAACGTCTCTCTTTCCAGCATAATATCCAAACCCTGAAAAAAACGAAAATATGTGAAAAATCAAAATAAACGCTCCATGAAATCCCGTCAAAAGTTTAAAAGTGTGTTAACAATATTACTTAAATCAAGTAACACACACTTTAAAAAAAAAAAAACGCGTCTTCGTCTTCGACAAAACATCGATCAAAATTTACCTGTAAAAAGAACAAAACATACCCACCCACACAATCATACATGAATTAAATACAATTACATCATTTCAAAACAATACATATTTAATCACAATATTTACTTCAAGAACTACGTCACAACCAGTAAACAACCACACGTAACTAAAACATTACTAACACCTCCAAAACACCAAAAACAATATAAATTATCAATAAATACACTCTAAACATCCAAAATACCCTAAACATAAGTATTTAATAACATATAATACTTAAAACACCCCTTACCTTGCTCAACGCGACGCAGCTTCCAACCGCGAGCTTCCTCAGTCCAAAATGACCCAAAATAACATGAAGCGGTTACAAAATAACCCATTAAAATGAAAATACCTACTTAAATCAGTGTAAACACATTAAAACAATAAAAAACATCATTATAATCATATATAAATATAACATTAATTTATTAAGGAATTTGTAATAAAGAATACCTTTAAAAATGATATTCATAATAATTTTAAATACATTATTATTATGATTATAATACAATAATTTATTTTCACAACTGTAAAAACTATAAACTGTTTGTTTATAATTAATTTTTTTTTACCAAACTTACATGTTGAAAAATATTTTTTTTCATATAATTATTAAAGAGAAAAATTAATAATATTAATATATCCTAGAATAATATTATTAATCAACATTAAAAATACATACCATAAAAATATAATTTGTCATGTACTAATTATGTACAACAACAACATAAAAATGACACAATATTCTCCAGAAATTAAATATGCAATGATTTTTTTATGTATATATCCAACTAAAACATTATTATATCAATATTGTAAAAATATGTTTATTTGCAAACAATGTAAAAAAGTTATAAATGTAATGTATGTTTTTTTTTATTATCAATACTTCTGTTATAAAATGTGATGATATCAACAAATTTTATTTTCCTTAAAACATTGCAAAAATACATAAATGTATGGATATTTTCTGTATCTCTACTAATGTATACTCCATTCTGTAAATAAAAAAAAGCAATCATCTCTCTACTTTCTTCCACAAAAATAAAGCTTATTTACAAATATAAAATGTGTCATTTAATTTCATAATTTATTACTCTCAAATGTATAATTTTGCTAATTAATTTGTTTAAAAATGTTAATAATCACATTTTTTCCAACCTTAAATAAAAAACATACTTCATTAACACAATACATATACATTCTACACACTAACCCTATACAATTTACTATTCACATTTCACCTACATTAAAGTCTGGGAATGTGCTGGACACTAACCCTATATAATTTACTATTCCCACACCACTTAACATGAAGTCAGAAAAGTTGCTGGACACTAACCCTATATAATTTACTTTTCCCACTCCAGTTAACATAAAGTCAAGGAAGGTGCTGGACAGTAACTCTATATAATTTACTATTCCCACTCCAGTTAACATCAAGTCAGGGAAGGTGCTGGACAGTAACCCTATATAATTTACTATTCCCACTCCAATTAACATAAAGTCAGAGAAGGTGCTGGACACTAACCCTATATAATTGACTATTCCCAATAGAGCCACATTAAATTCAGGAAATGTGCTGAACACTAACCCTATATAATTTACTATTCCCACTCCAGTTGACATAAAGTCAGGGAAGATGCTGGACAGTAACCCTATATAATTTACTATTCCCACTCCAGTTAACATAAAGTCAGGGAAGGTGCTGGACAGTAACCCTATATAATTTACTATTCCCACTCCAATTAACATAAAGTCAGAGAATCTGCTGGACACTAACCCTATATAATTTACTATTCCCAATACAGCCACATTAAATTCAGGAAATGTGCTGAACACTAACCCTATATAATTTACTATTCCCACTCCAGTTAACATAAAGTCAGGGAAGATGCTGGACACTAACCCTATATAATTTACTATTCCCACTCCAGTTAACATAAAGTTAGGGAAGGTGCTGGACAGTAACCCTATATAATTTACTATTCCCAATACATCTACATTAAACTCAGGAAATATGCTGGACACTAACCCTATATAATTGACTATTCCCACTCCAATTAGGTTAAAGTCAGGGAAGGTGCTGCACACTAACCCTATACTATTTAGTATTCCCAATTCAGCTACATTAAAGTCAAGGAATTTGCTGGACACTAACCCTATATAATTTAATATTCCCACTCCAGTTCACATAAAGTCAGTAAAGGTGCTGGACACTAAGGCGCCGATCACGATCCTGTAAAAACCGGGTACGAACCGTCGGACGGAGCATATTCTCCGTCCGACGCGTACCCGGTCGTCAAAATATACCAACATGGAATTACGATTCGCACGGAGACACCATTTCCGTACGAATCGTACAAAACCCCGACCGACAAAAATAAACCTACAAATGCGATCCGGGAAAGCGCCGACCTGACGTCGGGACGCACGCAGCCTGCCATTCACGAACCAGGAATTACGATTCGCACCGACGTCATCCCGCACGGTGAATATTTTCCGGCAGCCAAAAACTGCCGGGAAATCAGGACGACGCGAACAAGGAGTACCAGTACGCGACGGACAGACAGGACGACGCGAACAAGGAGTACCCGTACGCGACGGACAGACATGGACCCGAACCTACGTGTCATCCCGGCCCTCATAGCAGTCCACCTCCTCTACAGGTTACGACGCAGACGCCGCAGTAGGTCAGAACAACAAAGGGAGGGGGGAAGGGGGGGGCAGGACCAGGGGCAGGCCACAAAACCCCCACCATAGTCACACAGCACACATGCCCTGGACATACCTGACCCTCAGGCCCTGGTCACTACGAGGGGGTGGGGGCGTGTCCAGCTAAGCCAGCAACCGCCACAACGGAAGTTCTTGACGACGCGAACCTGCAACACAACCAGACAGGTACGTCCCGTACCCACGCCTTAAGAGCGTGGGTACGAGTCGTACCACGCCCACACCTACGTCACCCCAACAATGGCAGGACGGCTCGTACCCACGTGGCAAAGGCCAGGGTACGGGCCGCACAAGCATCACATAGCGTGGGGACGGATATGTACGGACCGTACCCCCACCCCGTATGGATGGAGCGTACCCCCAACCCCAACAGTGTAAGTACAACACGTACCCCCACCTGCGTATGCAAGGAGCGTACCCCCCATGCCAACAGTGTAAGTACGACACGTACCCCCACCCGCGTATGCAAGGAGCATACTCCCCATGCCAACAGTGTAAGTATGACACGTACCCCCACCCGCGAATGCAAGGAGCGTACCCCCATGCCAACAGTGTAAGTACGACACATACCCCCCCCCACGAATGCAAGGAGCGTACCCCCCAAGCCAACAGTGTAAGTACGACACGTACCCCCCACCCGCATATGCAAGGAGCGTACCCCCCACCCCAACAGTGTAAGTACGACCCGTACCCCCACCCGCGTACGTATGGAGCGTACCCCCACCTCAACAGTGTAAGTATGACCCGTACCCTCTCCTCGAATGCATGGAGCGTACCCCCCCAACAGTGTAAGTACGACCCGTACCCTCACCCGTGGACATATGGAGCGTACCCCCACCCCAACAGTGTAAGTACGACCCGTACCCTCACCCGCGTACGTATGGAGCGTACCCCCACCCCAACAGTGTAAGTATGACACGTACCCCCACCCGCGTATGCAAGGAGCGTACCCCCATGCCAACATTGTACGTACGACACGTACCCCCACCCACGAATGCAAGGAGCATACCCCCATGCCAACAGTGTAAGTACGACACGTCCCCCCACCCACGTATGCATTGAGCGTACCCCCCACCCCAACAGTGTAAGTACGACCCGTACCCTCACCCGCGTACGTATGGAGCGTACCCCCACCCCAACAGTGTAAGTACGACCCGTACCCTCACCCGCGTACGTATGGAGCATAGCCCCCCCCAACAGTGTAAGTACGACACGTACCCCCACCTCGAATGCATGGAGCGTACACACATCCGTGTATGTTATGAGCGTACATATTGTGAAATAGGAGAGGTGGGTGCAGAGTCCTCCCAGCAGTGCCCAGAGACAGGAGGGGTGGGTGCAGAGTCCTCCCAGCAGTGCCCAGACACAGGAGGGGTGGGTGCAGAGTCCTCCCAGCAGTGCCCAGAGACAGGAGGGGTGGGTGCAGAGTCCTCCCAGCAGTGCCCAGAGACAGGAGGGGTGTGTGCAGAGTCCTCCCAGCAGTGCCCAGAGACAGGAGGGGTGGGTGCAGAGTCCTCCCAGCAGTGCCCAGAGACAGGAGGGGTGGGTGCCTATCACTCCCAGCAGTGCCCAGAGACAGGAGGGGTGGGTGCAGAGTCCTCCCAGCAGTGCCCAGACACAGGAGGGGTGGGTGCAGAGTCCTCCCAGCAGTGCTCAGAGACAGGAGGGGTGGGTGCCTATCACTCCCAGCAGTTCCCAGAGACAGGAGGGGTGGGTGCAGAGTCCTCCCAGCAGTGCCCAGACACAGGAGGGGTGTGTGCAGAGTCCTCCCAGCAGTGCCCAGACATGAGAGGGGTGGGTGCAGAGTCCTCCCAGCAGTGCCCAGAGACAGGAGGGGTGGGTGCCTATCACTCCCAGCAGTGCCCAGACACAGGAGGGGTGTGTGCAGAGTCCTCCCAGCAGTGCCCAGACATGAGAGGGGTGGGTGCAGAGTCCTCCCAGCAGTGCCCAGTCACAGGAGGGGTGGGTGCAGAGTCCTCCCAGCAGTGCCTAGACACAGGAGGGGTGTGTGCAGAGTCCTCCCACCAGTGCCCAGTCACAGGAGGGGTGTGTGCAGAGTCCTCCCAGCAGTGCCCAGACACAGGAGGGGTGTGTGCAGAGTCCTCCCAGCAGTGCCCAGAGACAGGAGGGGTGGGTGCAGTGTCCTCCCAGCAGTGCCCAGACACAGGAGGGGTGTGTGCAGAGTCCTCCCAGCAGTGCCCAGACATGAGAGGGGTGGGTGCAGAGTCCTCCCAGCAGTGCCCAGAGACAGGAGGGGTGGGTGCCTATCACTCCCAGCAGTGCCCAGACACAGGAGGGGTGTGTGCAGAGTCCTCCCAGCAGTGCCCAGACATGAGAGGGGTGGGTGCAGAGTCCTCCCAGCAGTGCCCAGTCACAGGAGGGGTGGGTGCAGAGTCCTCCCAGCAGTGCCCAGACACAGGAGGGGTGTGTGCAGAGTCCTCCCAGCAGTGCCCAGTCACAGGAGGGGTGTGTGCAGAGTCCTCCCAGCAGTGCCCAGACACAGGAGGGGTGTGTGCAGAGTCCTCCCAGCAGTGCCCAGAGACAGGAGGGGTGGGTGCAGAGTCCTCCCAGCAGTGCCCAGAGACAGGAGGGGTGGGTGCAGAGTCCTCCCAGCAGTGCCCAGACATGAGAGGGGTGGGTGCAGAGTCCTCCCAGCAGTGCCCAGAGACAGGAGGGGTGGGTGCCTATCACTCCCAGCAGTGCCCAGAGACAGGAGGGGTGGGTGCCTATCACTCCCAGCAGTGCCCAGACACAGGAGGGGTGGGTGCCTAACACTCCCAGCAGTGCCCAGACACAGGAGGGGTGTGTGCAGAGTCCTCCCAGCAGTGCCCAGAGACAGGAGGGGTGGGTGCAGAGTCCTCCCAGCAGTGCCCAGACATGAGAGGGGTGGGTGCAGAGTCCTCCCAGCAGTGCCCAGTCACAGGAGGGGTGGGTGCAGAGTCCTCCCAGCAGTGCCCAGAGACAGGAGGGGTGGGTGCCTATCACTCCCAGCAGTGCCCAGACACAGGAGGGGTGTGTGCAGAGTCCTCCCAGCAGTGCCCAGACACAGGAGGGGTGGGTGCCTAACACTCCCAGCAGTGCCCATGGAACGCAAAGGGTGGAGTAGCCACAGATACCATGCCCACAAATGTCAGTCAGGTGCACAAAGACCCTGCAGTACATGTACCACATGTGTGCGAGGCTGGGAGTATACGCATGCATAGGGCCAAAAAGAAAACATGTCCACATGAAGTCATGTCAATAGTCCACATACACAAGTACAATGACTACCAAGGATGCCACGAATGATGCAGGTGGAGAATGGCTCAGCATGCATGTGCAAAGTTGAAGGACACCGTCACACACCCAGCTAATGTACACACAGCTCTGCGCTAAAGTCAGGGGACACCCTCCAGGGAAGAAGTCAGGGTACACAGAGGAAGGAATACACCTTGGGACAATTGCAACATGCAGCAACTGCTTACATGAATGGAGGAAGCTAGCTAACACCGTGTGATGGCACACAGATCCCAGGGTCCCCCCTATGAGCAGCACACTACTACATTTCCCACACACCCAACACATGAACACCACCCACAACCATGTAGCAGCCCCACCAACAGCAATACCAGCAAAGCAGGAGTGTTCCAAGGGCAAAAAATAAATAGCTTTATTCAGCATGATCCAAAAACTGGTATGTAGTAAGTTCAAAATTTACAAAGCCCATAGGGCAGTCCAGGAGTCAGAGGTGGATGGGGGACACAGTGGGATGCGTGTCCCCTAGCTTGCCTGCACAGTTACAAGCCGTTGTCTTCCACAGGGGTGAGGGCATCATGTGGGGGGAAGGAACAGGCACCGCAGGGACAGGAGGGCGAAGGGTAGGCGACGTGGGTGCAGGGATGGAGGACTCCACCACAGGGGGTGGGGCAGGGCCAAAGGTGGATTCTAGGAGCGCGCTGCACACCTCGGCAAGGTCCTCCAGGGACTCCCCTGCACCCAAAGGAACGACAGGCCCCAAGGAGGGGGGGAGGGGGGGGTCAGAGGGATGGGTCGCAGCGCCACTGGGGGAGGGTGTGGACAGGGGGGGGGACTCAAGCACCCTGACCATGGACTTCCTTGACCGCTTGCGGGGTGGTGTCACTGTGGGGCTCAGGGACAGAGCGGCCATGAAGGAGTCTTTGGGGGAGATGTGGCCAGGAGAGCTGAGGGAAGGGGATTTGGAGGGAGTGGATTGGGTGGAATGCGGACTCCCACTCTGGCTGCGTGTCACACGTTTGCCCCCCGACCCAGTGGGTGTGCCTACTTCACCCTGTGTGTGCGTGTCAGGAGGTGTGCGGCAGACCTTCCCTGCTGGTGTGGTGCCTGTGTCTGTTGTGGTGGGTGCATGCTTACGTCTGGGTGTATGTGGGACAGGCATGGGAGTGGGAAGTGTGGAAGGGGCAGGGGTAGGGGGTGGGACGTAGCGCTGCAGGAGACCCACTGCTGCAGTCAGTGTGGAGTCTATGGACCTCAGCAAGTTGCATTGGTCAGCCTGCGATGAATGAATGCCCTCCAAGTATGCCTCCATGTTGTTGAGGACCTGGCTGTGGGCATGGAGGACATTAAGGATCGCAGTCTGACCAATCTGCAACTGCCGCTGGATGTCCACAGACTCAGCATTGGCAGCAGCAGTGGAGACAGGGGCAGGGGGTGCGGTGCCTGGCAGGAAGGAGACAGGTGGTGACCGGGCACGTTGGGAAGGGACACGAGCACATGGGAGGCGGCTGATGCCAATGGAGGGGGCGGTGCGAGATGTAGGGCTGCTGTCAGATGGTGGTGCAGCCACCGCCCACTCGGAGAGATCATCCTCGGACCCGTCAGCTTCATACTCTGTTGTGCCAGTCGACAGGTCCCCGGGTTCACTCTCCTCCGCCTCAGTCCCACTCGAAGTGCCAGGCACGATGTCACCGCTGGCACTGGTGCTCGGTCCCTCCACGCCGTCTGTGTCCATGTCTCCCTCCGTGTCCCCCGACCATGCTGTGGGCAGGGTGAAGAGACAGAAATTAATCATACACCTGTATACATATGTCACATGAGTCAAATCTACTTAGGTTACAGTGCATAGCCTGAAACAAAGGAAGAGTTACAACTACAAAACAAGGTACATATGTAGGCCCTGCAAGACACAGTTGTGTGACCCACCATGCCATGGAAAAACTATGGGGAGCATGACACAATAGCAAATGAGATGACATGGAATTTTGACTGAGGAGCAAGGCCCTGGGGACAATCCAGCACTGCATCTGCACCACACAGCGTGGCAGGCAATAGGGATGAGCAGGGACCACACGGGTGTGGGTACGGTCCGTACATACACTGGTGGGGTGGGGGTACGCTCCATTCATACATGGGTGGCGGTACGGTCCGTATATGAACTGGTGGGGTGGGGGTACGGTCCGTACATACACTGTTGGGGTGGGGGTACGCTCTATGCATGCACTGTTGGGGTGGGGGTACGATCCATACGTACACGGGTGGGGGTACGGTCCGTACATACACTGGTGGGGTGGGGGTACGGTCCGTACATACACTGTTGGGGTGGGGGTACGCTCCATGCATGCACTGTTGGGGTGGGGGTACGATCCATACGTACGCGGGTGTGGGTACGGTCCGTACATGAACTGGTGGGGTGGGGGTACGGTCCGTACATACACTGGTGGGGTGGGGGTACGCTCCATACGTACGCGGGTGTGGGTACGGTCCGTACATACACTGTTGGGGTGGGGGACGCTCCATACGTACGCGGGTGGGGGTACGGTCCGTACATACACTGGTGGGGTGGGGGTACGCTCCATTCATACACGGGTGGCAGTACGGTCCGTACATGGACTGGTGGTGTGGGGGTACGGTCCGTACATACACTGTTGGGGTGGGGGTACTCTCCATACATGCACTGTTGGGGTGGGGGTACGCTCCATACGTACGCGGGTGTGGCTACGGTCCGTACATACACTGTTGGGGTGGGGGTACGCTCCATACATACACTGTTGGGGTGGGGGTACGCTCCATCCGTACGCGGGTGTGGGTACGGTCCGTACATACACTGTTGGGGTGGGGGTACGCTCCATACATACACTGTTGGGGTGGGGGTATGCTCCATACGTACGCGGGTGTGGGTACAGTCCGTACATACACTGTTGGGGTGGGGGTACGCTCCATACATACACTGTTGGGGTGGGGGTTTGCTCCATACGTACGCGGGTGTGGGTACGGTCCGTACATACACTGTTGGGGTGGGGGTACGCTCCATACATACACTGTTGGGGTGGGGGTACGCTCCATACGTACGCGGGTGTGGGTATGGTCCGTACATCCACGGGTGGGGTGTTGGTACGTGCCGTGCATACACGGGTGGGGGTACGGCCCGTACCCAGGCCTTTAGAACGTGGGTACGGGCCGTACCGCCATTGTTGGGGTGACGTAGGGGTGGGCGTGGTACCACGCTCTTAAGGCGTGGGTACGGTACGTACCGGACTTGTTGTGTTGCCGGTTCGCGTCTACATCCACATCCGTTGCTGGACACGCCCCCACCCCCTCGAAGTGACCAGGCCCTGAAGGTCAGGTATGTCCAGGGCATGTATGATTTGTGACTTGGGTGGGGGTTTTGCGTCCTGCCCCTAGCCATGATCAATTCAATACTTAAAAATTATCCACACACAGCAATCCAAGGTTGCTATTATCATTTTAACCAGAGTCTATGGAGACATCTGCAAAAATCCACCCTAAGTGTACAATACGCTACAGATAGTACTTTTGCCTACCAGGTTAAAAAACTAATAGCACTAGCATACGTACCTGTAACAGATGTAGCAGAACACTATAATATTCTAATAGAAAGTCCCTATTACAAAAAGAACGAAGACAAATTAAGCCAACTCCTAGACTACTTTGAGGACACCTGGGTGGGAAGATTACACCGATCAGGACATAGAAGACAACCAAAGTTCCACATTCCTTGGTGGAATGTATACCTAAGTACCTGAAATAAACAATCCAAAACAAACAATAGTGTTGAAGGATGGCATAATGCCTTCCAAGCAACTACAAGCAGAGTGAAACCTACCCTACAAAAACTCCTGGAATCTCTAAAAAAAGAACAAAGCTACCAAGAATTACAGATGCAACAATCTGTTACTCAAATAGGTCCTAAATTAACTAAACAAACCAAACAAATGTTTGAACTACTACAAAGTCAAGTAACCCTATACCCATCAACAAGTGGCCTAGACTACCTATCACTAGTAGCCAAAAGCATTTTATAATGAACAACCCACAGCTAACAAATGAAAATGTCAATACAATAAACAATTGCAATTATATATTAATACTATATTTTCCTAAATAATATATAATTATCATATACATTTCTTTTTCATATAGGAAATATATATGTACAATTAAATATTATTTCTCTAAATATAATATATATAACAATAAACTATAATAACATTTCCCACCCAAATTATAAAAAAATGTAACTTACCATTGATGTAGCCATAGAAGATGAATTCCACCCAGTAATACTCCTTCCATTTGTATGTCAATCCATAGTAATAATAAAAATTGAGCCCCCCCAAAAATTCAACACATCCAATGTAAATCCATCCTCGACAAATCCAAAAACGTGAAACCCTCCAAAACCCGAAAAATAGAGCAAAATAGTAACAAACGCTCCTGGAAATCCCAGGAAAAAAAAGTGTGATAACTTTATTAGTTTAATTAACTAAAACACACTTTTGTTAATAAAAAAAAACGTCTCTCTTTCCAGCATAATATCCAAACCCTGAAAAAACCGAAAATATGTGAAAAATCAAAATAAACGCTCCATGAAATCCCGTCAAAAGTTTAAAAGTGTGTTAACAATATTACTTAAATCAAGTAACACACACTTTAAAAAAAAAAAAACGCGTCTTCGTCTTCGACAAAACATCGATCAAAATTTACCTGTAAAAAGAACAAAACATACCCACCCACACAATCATACATGAATTAAATACAATTACATCACTTCAAAACAATACATATTTAAACACAATATTTACTTCAAGAACTACGTCACAACCAGTAAACAACCACACGTAACTAAAACATTACTAACACCTCCAAAACACCAAAAACAATATAAATTATCAATAAATACACTCTAAACATCCAAAATACCCTAAACATAAGTATTTAATAACATATAATACTTAAAACACCCCTTACCTTGCTCAACGCGACGCAGCTTCCAACCGCGAGCTTCCTCAGTCCAAAATGACCCAAAATAACATGAAGCGGTTACAAAATAACCCATTAAAATGAAAATACCTACTTAAATCAGTGTAAACACATTAAAACAATAAAAAACATCATTATAATCATATATAAATATAACATTAATTTATTAAGGAATTTGTAATAAAGAATACCTTTAAAAATGATATTCATAATAATTTTAAATACATTATTATGATTATAATACAATAATTTATTTTCACAACTGTAAAAACTATAAACTGTTTGTTTATAATTAATTTTTTTTTACCAAACTTACATGTTGAAAAATATTTTTTTTCATATAATTATTAAAGAGAAAAATTAATAATATTAATATATCCTAGAATAATATTATTAATCAACATTAAAAATACATACCATAAAAATATAATTTGTCATGTACTAATTATGTACAACAACAACATAAAAATGACACAATATTCTCCAGAAATTAAATATGCAATGATTTTTTTATGTATATATCCAACTAAAACATTATTATATCAATATTGTAAAAATATGTTTATTTGCAAACAATGTAAAAAAGTTATAAATGTAATGTATGTTTTTTTTAATTATCAATACTTCTGTTATAAAATGTGATGATATCAACAAATTTTATTTTCCTTAAAACATTGCAAAAATACATAAATGTATGGATATTTTCTGTATCTCTACTAATGTATACTCCATTCTGTAAATAAAAAAAAGCAATCATCTCTCTACTTTCTTCCACAAAAATAAAGCTTATTTACAAATATAAAATGTGTCATTTAATTTCATAATTTATTACTCTCAAATGTATAATTTTGCTAATTAATTTGTTTAAAAATGTTAATAATCACATTTTTTCCAACCTTAAATAAAAAACATACTTCATTAACACAATACATATACATTCTACACACTAACCCTATACAATTTACTATTCACATTTCACCTACATTAAAGTCTGGGAATGTGCTGGACACTAACCCTATATAATTTACTATTCCCACACCACTTAACATGAAGTCAGAAAAGTTGCTGGACACTAACCCTATATAATTTACTTTTCCCACTCCAGTTAACATAAAGTCAAGGAAGGTGCTGGACAGTAACTCTATATAATTTACTATTCCCACTCCAGTTAACATCAAGTCAGGGAAGGTGCTGGACAGTAACCCTATATAATTTACTATTCCCACTCCAATTAACATAAAGTCAGAGAAGGTGCTGGACACTAACCCTATATAATTGACTATTCCCAATAGAGCCACATTAAATTCAGGAAATGTGCTGAACACTAACCCTATATAATTTACTATTCCCACTCCAGTTGACATAAAGTCAGGGAAGATGCTGGACAGTAACCCTATATAATTTACTATTCCCACTCCAGTTAACATAAAGTCAGGGAAGGTGCTGGACAGTAACCCTATATAATTTACTATTCCCACTCCAATTAACATAAAGTCAGAGAATCTGCTGGACACTAACCCTATATAATTTACTATTCCCAATACAGCCACATTAAATTCAGGAAATGTGCTGAACACTAACCCTATATAATTTACTATTCCCACTCCAGTTAACATAAAGTCAGGGAAGATGCTGGACACTAACCCTATATAATTTACTATTCCCACTCCAGTTAACATAAAGTTAGGGAAGGTGCTGGACAGTAACCCTATATAATTTACTATTCCCAATACATCTACATTAAACTCAGGAAATATGCTGGACACTAACCCTATATAATTGACTATTCCCACTCCAATTAGGTTAAAGTCAGGGAAGGTGCTGCACACTAACCCTATACTATTTAGTATTCCCAATTCAGCTACATTAAAGTCAAGGAATTTGCTGGACACTAACCCTATATAATTTAATATTCCCACTCCAGTTCACATAAAGTCAGTAAAGGTGCTGGACACTAAGGCGCCGATCACGATCCTGTAAAAACCGGGTACGAACCGTCGGACGGAGCATATTCTCCGTCCGACGCGTACCCGGTCGTCAAAATATACCAACATGGAATTACGATTCGCACGGAAACACCATTTCCGTACGAATCGTACAAAACCCCGACCGACGAAAATAAACCTACAAATGCGATCCGGGAAAGCGCCGACCTGACGTCGGGACGCACACAGCCTGCCATTCACGAACCAGGAATTACGATTCGCACCGACGTCATCCCGCACGGTGAATATTTTCCGGCGGCCAAAAACTGCCGGGAAATCAGGACGACGCGAACAAGGAGTACCAGTACGCGACGGACAGACAGGACGACGCGAACAAGGAGTACCCGTACGCGACGGACAGACATGGACCCGAACCTACGTGTCATCCCGGCCCTCATAGCAGTCCACCTCCTCTACAGGTTACGACGCAGACGCCGCAGTAGGTCAGAACAACAAAGGGAGGGGGGAAGGGGGGGGGCAGGACCAGGGGCAGGCCACAAAACCCCCACCATAGTCACACAGCACACATGCCCTGGACATACCTGACCCTCAGGCCCTGGTCACTACGAGGGGGTGGGGGCGTGTCCAGCTAAGCCAGCAACCGCCACAACGGAAGTTCTTGACGACGCGAACCTGCAACACAACCAGACAGGTACGTCCCGTACCCACGCCTTAAGAGCGTGGGTACGAGTCGTACCACGCCCACACCTACGTCACCCCAACAATGGCGGGACGGCTCGTACCCACGTGGCAAAGGCCTGGGTACGGGCCGCACAAGCATCACATAGCGTGGGGACGGATATGTACGGACCGTACCCCCACCCCGTATGGATGGAGCGTACCCCCAACCCCAACAGTGTAAGTACAACACGTGCCCCCACCCGCGTATGCAAGGAGCGTACCCCCCATGCCAACAGTGTAAGTACGACACGTACCCCCACCCGCGTATGCAAGGAGCGTACCCCCATGCCAACAGTGTAAGTATGACACGTACCCCCACCCGCGAATGCAAGGAGCGTACCCCCATGCCAACAGTGTAAGTACGACACATACCCCCCCCGCGAATGCAAGGAGCGTACCCCCCAAGCCAACAGTGTAAGTACGACACGTACCCCCCACCCGTGTATGCAAGGAGCGTACCCCCCACCCCAACAGTATAAGTACGACCCATACCCCCACCCGCGTACGTATGGAGCGTACCCCCACCCCAACAGTGTAAGTACAACCCGTACCCTCACCTCGAATGCATGGAGCGTACCCCCCCCAACAGTGTAAGTACGACCCGTACCCTCACCCGCGGACATATGGAGCGTACCCCCACCCCAACAGTGTAAGTACGACCCGTACCCTCACCCACGTACGTATGGAGCGTACCCCCACCCCAACAGTGTAAGTACGACACATACCCCCACCCGCGTATGCAAGGAGCGTACCCCCCATGCCAACATTGTACGTACGACACGTACCCCCACCCGCGAATGCAAGCAGCGTACCCCCCATGCCAACAGTGTAAGTACGACACGTCCCCCAACCCACGTATGCATTGAGCGTACCCCCCACCCCAACAGTGTAAGTACGACCCGTTGCCTCACCCGCGTACGTATGGGGCGTACCCCCACCCCAACAGTGTAAGTACGACCCGTACCCTCACCCGCGTACGTATGGAGCATACCCCCCCCTACAGTGTAAGTACGACACGTACCCCCACCTCGAATGCATGGAGCGTACACACATCCGTGTATGTTATGAGCGTACATATTGTGAAATAGGAGAGGTGGGTGCAGAGTCCTCCCAGCAGTGCCCAGAGACAGGAGGGGTGGGTGTAGAGTCCTCCCAGCAGTGCCCAGACACAGGAGGGGTGGGTGCAGAGTCCTCCCAGCAGTGCCCAGAGACAGGAGGGGTGGGTGCAGAGTCCTCCCAGCAGTGCCCAGAGACAGGAGGGGTGTGTGCAGAGTCCTCCCAGCAGTGCCCAGAGACAGGAGGGGTGGGTGCAGAGTCCTCCCAGCAGTGCCCAGAGACAGGAGGGGTGGGTGCCTATCACTCCCAGCAGTGCCCAGAGACAGGAGGGGTGGGTGCAGAGTCCTCCCAGCAGTGCCCAGACACAGGAGGGGTGGGTGCAGAGTCCTCCCAGCAGTGCTCAGAGACAGGAGGGGTGGGTGCCTATCACTCCCAGCAGTTCCCAGAGACAGGAGGGGTGGGTGCAGAGTCCTCCCAGCAGTGCCCAGACACAGGAGGGGTGTGTGCAGAGTCCTCCCAGCAGTGCCCAGACATGAGAGGGGTGGGTGCAGAGTCCTCCCAGCAGTGCCCAGAGACAGGAGGGGTGGGTGCCTATCACTCCCAGCAGTGCCCAGACACAGGAGGGGTGTGTGCAGAGTCCTCCCAGCAGTGCCCAGACATGAGAGGGGTGGGTGCAGAGTCCTCCCAGCAGTGCCCAGTCACAGGAGGGGTGGGTGCAGAGTCCTCCCAGCAGTGCCCAGACACAGGAGGGGTGTGTGCAGAGTCCTCCCAGCAGTGCCCAGTCACAGGAGGGGTGTGTGCAGAGTCCTCCCAGCAGTGCCCAGACACAGGAGGGGTGTGTGCAGAGTCCTCCCAGCAGTGCCCAGAGACAGGAGGGGTGGGTGCAGTGTCCTCCCAGCAGTGCCCAGACACAGGAGGGGTGTGTGCAGAGTCCTCCCAGCAGTGCCCAGACATGAGAGGGGTGGGTGCAGAGTCCTCCCAGCAGTGCCCAGAGACAGGAGGGGTGGGTGCCTATCACTCCCAGCATTGCCCAGACACAGGAGGGGTGTGTGCAGAGTCCTCCCAGCAGTGCCCAGACATGAGAGGGGTGGGTGCAGAGTCCTCCCAGCAGTGCCCAGTCACAGGAGGGGTGGGTGCAGAGTCCTCCCAGCAGTGTCCAGACACAGGAGGGGTGTGTGCAGAGTCCTCCCAGCAGTGCCCAGTCACAGGAGGGGTGTGTGCAGAGTCCTCCCAGCAGTGCCCAGACACAGGAGGGGTGTGTGCAGAGTCCTCCCAGCAGTGCCCAGAGACAGGAGGGGTGGGTGCAGAGTCCTCCCAGCAGTGCCCAGAGACAGGAGGGGTGGGTGCAGAGTCCTCCCAGCAGTGCCCAGACATGAGAGGGGTGGGTGCAGAGTCCTCCCAGCAGTGCCCAGAGACAGGAGGGGTGGGTGCCTATCACTCCCAGCAGTGCCCAGACACAGGAGGGGTGGGTGCCTAACACTCCCAGCAGTGCCCAGACACAGGAGGGGTGTGTGCAGAGTCCTCCCAGCAGTGCCCAGAGACAGGAGGGGTGGGTGCAGAGTCCTCCCAGCAGTGCCCAGACATGAGAGGGGTGGGTGCAGAGTCCTCCCAGCAGTGCCCAGTCACAGGAGGGGTGGGTGCAGAGTCCTCCCAGCAGTGCCCAGAGACAGGAGGGGTGGGTGCCTATCACTCCCAGCAGTGCCCAGACACAGGAGGGGTGTGTGCAGAGTCCTCCCAGCAGTGCCCAGACACAGGAGGGGTGTGTGCAGAGTCCTCCCAGCAGTGCCCAGAGACAGGAGGGGTGGGTGCAGAGTCCTCCCAGCAGTGCCCAGACATGAGAGGGGTGGGTGCAGAGTCCTCCCAGCAGTGCCCAGTCACAGGAGGGGTGGGTGCAGAGTCCTCCCAGCAGTGCCCAGAGACAGGAGGGGTGGGTGCCCTTCACTCCCAGCAGTGCCCAGACACAGGAGGGGTGTGTGCAGAGTCCTCCCAGCAGTGCCCAGACACAGGAGGGGTGGGTGCCTAACACTCCCAGCAGTGCCCATGGAACGCAAAGGGTGGAGTAGCCACAGATACCATGCCCACAAATGTCAGTCAGGTGCACAAAGACCCTGCAGTACATGTACCACATGTGTGCGAGGCTGGGAGTATACGCATGCATAGGGCCAAAAAGAAAACATGTCCACATGAAGTCATGTCAATAGTCCACATACACAAGTACAATGACTACCAAGGATGCCACGAATGATGCAGGTGGAGAATGGCTCAGCATGCATGTGCAAAGTTGAAGGACACCGTCACACACCCAGCTAATGTACACACAGCTCTGCGCTAAAGTCAGGGGACACCCTGCAGGGAAGAAGTCAGGGTACACAGAGGAAGGAATACACCTTGGGACAATTGCAACATGCAGCAACTGCTTACATGAATGGAGGAAGCTAGCTAACACCGTGTGATGGCACACAGATCCCAGGGTCCCCCCTATGAGCAGCACACTACTACATTTCCCACACACCCAACACATGAACACCACCCACAACCATGTAGCAGCCCCACCAACAGCAATACCAGCAAAGCAGGAGTGTTCCAAGGGCAAAAAATAAATAGCTTTATTCAGCATGATCCAAAAACTGGTATGTAGTAAGTTCAAAATTTACAAAGCCCATAGGGCAGTCCAGGAGTCAGAGCTGGATGGGGGACACAGTGGGATGCGTGTCCCCTAGCTTGCCTGCACAGTTACAAGCCGTTGTCTTCCACAGGGGTGAGGGCATCATGTGGGGGAAAGGAACAGGCACCGCAGGGACAGGAGGGCGAAGGGTAGGCGACGTGGGTGCAGGGATGGAGGACTCCACCACAGGGGGTGGGGCAGGGCCAAAGGTGGATTCTAGGAGCGCGCTGCACACCTCGGCAAGGTCCTCCAGGGACTCCCCTGCACCCAAAGGAACGACAGGCCCCAAGGAGGGGGGGAGGGGGGGTCAGAGGGATGGGTCGCAGCGCCACTGGGGGAGGGTGTGGACAGGGGGGGGGACTCAAGCACCCTGACCGTGGACTTCCTTGACCGCTTGCGGGGTGGTGTCACTGTGGGGCTCAGGGACAGAGCGGACATGAAGGAGTCTTTGGGGGAGATGTGGCCAGGAGAGCTGAGGGGAGGGGATTTGGAGGGAGTGGATTGGGTGGAATGCGTACTCCCACTCTGGCTGCGTGTCACACGTTTGCCCCCCGACCCAGTGGGTGTGCCTACTTCACCCTGTGTGTGCGTGTCAGGAGGTGTGCGGCAGACCTTCCCTGCTGGTGTGGTGCCTGTGTCTGTTGTGGTGGGTGCATGCTTACGTCTGGGTGTATGTGGGACAGGCATGGGAGTGGGAAGTGTGGAAGGGGCAGGGGTAGGGGTGGGACGTAGCGCTGCAGGAGACCCACTGCTGCAGTCAGTGTGGAGTCTATGGACCTCAGCAAGTTGCATTGGTCAGCCTGCGATGAATGAATGCACTCCAAGTATGCCTCCATGTTGTTGAGGACCTGGCTGTGGGCATGGAGGACATTAAGGATCGCAGTCTGACCAATCTGCAACTACCGCTGGATGTCCACAGACTCAGCATTGGCGGCAGCAGTGGAGACAGGGGCAGGGGGTGCGGTGCCTGGCAGGAAGGAGACAGGTGGTGACCGGGCACGTTGGGAAGGGACACGAGCACGTGGGAGGCGGCTGATGCCAATGGAGGGGGCGGTGCGAGATGTAGGGCTGCTGTCAGATGGTGGTGCAGCCACCGCCCACTCGGAGAGATCATCCTCGGACCCGTCAGCTTCATACTCTGTTGTGCCAGTCGACAGGTCCCCGGGTTCACTCTCCTCCGCCTCAGTCCCACTCAAAGTGCCAGGCACGATGTCACCGCTGGCACTGGTGCTCGGTCCCTCCGCGCCGTCTGTGTCCATGTCTCCCTCCGTGTCCCCCGACGATGCTGTGGGCAGGGTGAAGAGACAGAAATTAATCATACACCTGTATACATATGTCACATGAGTCAAATCTACTTAGGTTACAGTGCATAGCCTGAAACAAAGGAAGAGTTACAACTACAAAACAAGGTACATATGTAGGCCCTGCAAGACACAGTTGTGTGACCCACCATGCCATGGAAAAACTATGGAGAGCATGACACAATAGCAAATGAGATGACATGGAATTTTGACTGAGGAGCAAGGCCCTGGGGACAATCCAGCACTGCATCTGCACCACACAGCGTGGCAGGCAATAGGGATGAGCAGGGACCACATCCAGGAACTAGAGGCACATGCAGCATAGGTAATACTGATAACATGCCCACCCTGACTGGCACACTGCACCTTGAGTGTATGTCCAGACAAACATCACACACTGGCCAGTCCTAGCAAGGAGATTACAGGTCTTGACATGTAGGCCATGCCCGCACCACCCACCCCCTACATGAGACAAATCTGTGGAGACACAGGAAGCACTTACATCTCTTAGTCTGGGTGAAATACACATGGGATGCAATAATTCAATATTGCACACAAAATACCCAAGGTGCGCCTGTCCAAATAATCATGTACAAATGGGCATCATCAGATGATTGCAACAAGACACACAGGCAATGGCCACCGTGAGTATGTACTTGGAAAATCAGGTCAGGCTGGACAGTGGACACTTGTAATACATCTCACGTCAATATACATGGTGCCAGGGGACAATGGCACAGAGCACAACCTATGCTGTAGACACAGAGATTGTCGACATTCTCGGATTACACACATGATACCTAGGAAAAGATGCCCCTGGGGACAGTAGTGGCCACACAACTCCATGCTCCTGAATGGAAATGACTGCAACACACGCTAACATCCCTGCACTATGCGTAACGCACACTCATGCACATCATGTCACAGGCCACCACATGGGACATGCCTGCTGGAAGGCCTCGCACTCGAGAGATTAACTCCCATGTCTGGAATCAGCATTAGTGCCAACTGACATGGAACCCACAAGTCCAGAACTGGACAGGGCACAAGCAAGGTCACAAAACCTGTTACACACCACCCCCACACATGATGCTGCAGGCATTGTACACTTGGAGAAGGTGTCAGGCTACATAACCTTGTGATGGAGTGACTACACACAGACCAGGGAACACATTGCAAGGAGGGGAAGGGAGGCAGGAGAGCACTGCAATACTGTGGGTAACAGGATCTGCACAGCACCATAAACCCTGGAAGTGTATCCATGGAACAGTGCACTTACAAATGCTGGTGAAACACAACAAACACACACATGTACCTACCCCCTTCCGGCTGCTGCATCTCCTGTAGGCGCCTGTCCAAGTCTGGAAAGACCACCGCCAGCACACGTTTCTGGATGTGGGAGAGACGGCGGCACCCGCGGTTCTTATGGCTCTCAGGTGAGTCCCCCAGCAGGACCCGTGCGATCCTCCGCGTCCAGCACCGGATATCCTGCCAGCGTTTCCTCACCTGGGACAGGTGCCGCCTCCGACCATCCGCACTCCTCACGGCGCTGACGGCGTCCAGCCATATCTGCTCCTTGGCAGAGGCGTCTACCTGTGAGGATGAACAAGTGACACTACATCAATACACCTGGCACATGTCACAGGGACACAGATTAGAACACATTTGCTGTTTACAACAAGGCATAGTATGCATCCAACGCATTGCACCTTTGTCATAGGGACATGATCCTCTGGGGGAAGGCCAAAAGCAGTACGTGTCAACAAATAGGGGACAAGGAGGGTAAGTTTAGAGAGGTCCAGTGTACATACCCTATCAAATTAGTAATACAAAAAGGTACAAAGTTCCTCTAGTAGAGAAAGAAGAAAGAAAGTTAGACTGTCATGTCTCAGGGAAGGGGGGAAACCCTTATTAGAACTAGGGCTCTCACACACCCAGCAAGCTAGGTGTCATGCTTCATCATTTGAGCCTGCCCCTCGTCAGGTCGGCGCTGCAATTCCTGACGGGCTCCCAAAAATGGGGCTCTTTGGCGGGGATCTTTTGTTCCTGCCGAAGGGTGCCGTGGGGGTAAGGGGCCCTAGAGAGTGTAGATGTAAAGTGTGTGTGTAAAATAGGTACTGTTAGTCCACAGGTGAAGTTTATTGAAGTGGTAAACAGCCTAATTAAAAATAATAGAGATTGAGGTGGGTATAGGCACTAGTAATTAGGTAGCTAGTTGTGTATGCCCTACACTCAAGACGATCAACATGTTTCGTGCCTTGGTTGCCAGAAATTGGTCATGGCACTTCCTCAGGATCGGAAAAATAAACTATCTACAACAAAGGTAAGTACAACTATCCACATACCTAACAGGTGCTTAAGAAGTAACCTGACAGGTGCTTGGGAGTAACCTATCGTACTAGCAAGGTAATCTTGCAACAGAGCCTGGCGGGAAAAGGACTCCAGAGTGGGTCCTGCGTCGGTAGACGCAAATGTTCCTTGACCTACCCCAGCCGCCGGACCTGGGATGAGTGCCATTGAAAGGACACAGGTGGAATGAGGGCAACTACACAATCAATGATCCAGGCTCACACTGTGCATCACACCCACCCCTCCTGTCTCTGGGCACTGCTGGGAGTGATAGGCACCCACCCCTCCTGTGTCTGGGCACTGCTGGGAGTGATAGGCACCCACCCCTCCTGTCTCAGGGCACTGCTGGGAGTGATAGGCACCCACCCCTCCTGTCTCAGGGCACTGCTGGGAGTGATGGGCACCCACCCCTCCTGTGACTGGGCACTGCTGGGAGGACTCTGCACCCACCCCTCCTGTCTCAGGGCACTGCTGGGAGTGATAGGCACCCACCCCTCCTGTCTCAGGGCACTGCTGGGAGTGATAGGCACCCACCCCTCCTGTCTCAGGGCACTGCTGGGAGTGATAGGCACCCACCCCTCCTGTGTCTGGGCACTGCTGGGAGTGATAGGCACCCACCCCTCCTGTCTCAGGGCACTGCTGGGAGTGATAGGCACCCACCCCTCCTGTCTCAGGGCACTGCTGGGAGTGATGGGCACCCACCCCTCCTGTGACTGGGCACTGCTGGGAGGACTCTGCACCCACCCCTCCTGTCTCAGGGCACTGCTGGGAGTGATAGGCACCCACTCCTCCTGTCTCAGGGCACTGCTGGGAGTGATAGGCACCCACCCCTCCTGTGTCTGGGCACTGCTGGGAGTGATAGGCACCCACCCCTCCTGTCTCAGGGCACTGCTGGGAGTGATAGGCACCCACCCCTCCTGTCTCAGGGCACTGCTGGGAGTGATGGGCACCCACCCCTCCTGTGACTGGGCACTGCTGGGAGGACTCTGCACCCACCCCTCCTGTCTCAGGGCACTGCTGGGAGTGATAGGCACCCACCCCTCCTGTCTCAGGGCACTGCTGGGAGTGATAGGCACCCACCCCTCCTGTCTCAGGGCACTGCTGGGAGACATCAGGCATTCCCCCCCCTGGGACCCCCCCTACAGTACATAGCATGTGTGTCACACCTGGACACAATGGCAGAAGTCACAGTCACAAAAAAGGGACACAGTCTGTGCCAGTGGACACTGCACTCACCTAATAACCTGGTCGCCCATACAGCATGGGGTACCGTGGGAGGATCACATCCACCAAAGCCATGTTCTCCTCCAGGGTGAATGGCTGTGACCTCTCCACAGCCCTTGACATGGTTCCTGGGAATCAGTAGCAGCAGCTGGGTCGTGGAATACAGAGATGTGCAGGCAAGTGCTCCCTCATGGGACCTGGCTGCCTTATATCTGCCTTGCTGGCCCATCTCATGCACAGGAGTACAGAGTGATTGGTCACTCACATTTGCATCCTATGTTTCCTCCAATCCCTTCAAACATAGCAGTCTGTGGGTTCTCAATCTGTTTTTTTCTCCTGCATGATGTCAGCCCCACAAACACATTGCAACAAAGTAGATTCATTCCAACTGACTTCTGCTGTGCACCTTCCTGAACAAATTCAAAATTTGAACTTGGTCTCCATGACAACCAGCATGCATGTAGGCCTTAATACTTGTCCCTCATGTGTCCCCTATGTAATTTGGAGCTTCACACACAGGTACGGTGCGTTCCGGGGCCCTAGGGCACCCCAAATGCATAGCAACGGCCCGTACACGCGTGCCTACGTTCACTATCACTATGGGTGTCCTCGCGTATGCGTACTCGTAGTGGTACGGGCTGTACACACGCCTGTACGCTCCCTATCACTATGGGTGTCCTCGCGTATGCGTACTCGTAGTGGTACGGGCCGTACACACGCCTGTACGCTCCCTATCACTATGGGTGTCCTCGCGTATGCGTACTCGTAGTGGTACGGGCCGTACACACGCCTGTACGCTCCCTATCACTATGAGTGTCCTCGCGTATGCGTACTCGTAGTGGTACGGGCCGTACACGCGCCTGTACGCTCCCTATCACTATGGGTTTTCTCGCGTATGCGTTCACGTAGTGATAGGGAGCGTACAGGCGCGTGTACGGCCCGTACCACTACGTGTACGCATACGCGAGGACACCCATAGTGATAGGGAGCGTACAGGTGCATGTACGGCCCGTACCACTACGTGTACACATACGCGAGGACACCCATAGTGATAGGGAGCGTACAGGCGCGTGTACGGCCCGTACCACTACGTGTACGCATACGCGAGGACACCCATAGTGATAGGGAGCGTACAGGCGTGTGTACGGCCCGTACCACTACGTGTACGCATACGCGAGGACACCCATAGTGATAGGGAGCGTACAGGCGCGTGTACGGCCCTACCACTATGGGTGTTCTTGCGTATGCGTACTCGTAGTGGTACGGACCGTACACATGCCTGTACGCTCACCATCACGATGGGTACACATACGGCAGCACTCCCATAGTGATATGGGAACGTACACAGGCCCTCTTAGCAGCAGTACGGCGGTTTTCACACATCACAGTGGTGACAGGCAGCACACAGGAAGGAATAGGGCGGACATACTTGTCCATGGATGGACATCAAGGCATTGTCTGTGCATTACTACATGTGTGGGGCACAGGTGTGACAGGCTGTGATGTGGAACATTACTCCTGAGTGGAGAAGGCACCAGATGTATGATGAGATGTGTACAGATGTAATGTGTGACGGTGCAATGTGTGCCAGGCATGCCCTTGACTCCTTGGTCATGTGTGCATGTCGTGCTGCACACTTGGGATGAGCGACACTGGCATGGCATGGACACCAACACACGGAAGTGTCCCCTGATGCCCGGTACAGGGGTTACCACACCTGACTTGTCACTACCCACGGTGCACGATGTGACCATATCATGTATGTGTGGGGGCTTCCCATTAGGTTGATGTTGGAGCACCCTCAAAAGCTGCAGCTGTTGCAGCAACCAACATGTGTCTGTGTGTAGATTGACATTGCACACTGTTCCGCACACCATGCCACATGTGGTATCGGATGTGAGGTGCGTATGTATGCATGGGACACGGAGTAGCGTAACAAGGACATGTCTGCATCCTCTCAATGAATGTGTGGTGAGTCATGACATGTGCACCTTCATGGCAAGGTGTGTGGGCTGTCCTAGTGTAATGTCATGTGACCTGTGGCTCTAGTGTTCCGCTACCAGTCTCTGCAATCGGCATCCTACTTCTGCTGATGTGTGGGTGTATGTCACTCCTGTCTTGCGTCTGGCTGTTCACTTGCACTGGGACACAGCTAATCCCATGGCATGGCATGTGGAGGTTCTCAATCTCCGTGTGTAGCTGGGTCTTGGTAGGAGTGTCACCTGGCAGCCATACGTGTCCAGGGCATGTGGCACATACCTGACTCCGTATGTAGCATATGTGTATAGACAGATTAACATGTGCTCAGTACAAATTATTTGTTGTTGTGGTGCACTCACTCTTTCTTGTCACTTCCAAATTACTGCAGAGCGCCGCCTCGTCCCCGAGCAATTCCGGACTTGGCTGCCATGCGGGAGAATGATCGTATCCGGTGCTACCGCTTCCCACAACGGTTGATTCTGGAGTTGACGGCGAGACTGGCACCACACCTGCAACCGCTGCACAGGTATCCTACGGCACTGACACCCAAGCTGAAGGTAATGGCAGCCCTACATTTTCTAGCCACGGGTACCTTTCAAAATACCATAGCTCATGTTGGTGGCATGTCCCAGAGCATGTTCTGCCGTGTGCTGCATGATTTCTTAGAGGCCATGTTGATTCACCTGGATGACTTCATCAAGTTCCCAACCCCTGAACAGTTGACTGGGGTCAAGCGTGGATTCTATGCCCTGGGAGGGATGCCCCATGTCATTGGGTCCATAGATGGGACACATGTTGCTTTGGTACCACCACACGCACAGGAGGTAGCGTACCGCAATCGGAAGCACTACCACTCCATCAATGCCCTTGTGGTGTGTCTGTCCAACATGGTGATTTCACATGTCTGTGCTCGTTTTCCAGGATCAGCACACGATGCCTACATCATGAGGCGTAGCAGGGTGCCTGAAATGATGACGCAGCTGCGCAACGAACGAGCATGTGTTGTTGGTGGGTACAGTCTGTCTGTCCTGTATTTTGCATAGCCTACCGGCACGACCGCTTCACCAGTTCTAACGATGTCCATGTGCTTCCCATGTAGGGGACGCTGGCTATCCCAACATGCCATGGCTGATCACACCTCTCCGCAACCCCATCACGCCGGCCCAGCTCCGCTACAACACCGCCCATGGCCGGACAAGGCGAGTGATAGAGAGGACGTTTGGCCTGCTGAAGAGCCGATTCAGGTGCCTACACAAGACCGGCGGCACGCTCCCATATGCCCCTGCGAAGGTCTGCAAAATCTTCATGGTCTGCTGCATGCTGCACAACATGGCAGTTGAGAAAGCTGTGCCACTCATCCTGGATCAAGATGACCAGGACCATCCACCCGTGGAGGACGAAGGGCTTGGCAATGGGGCTAGTGATGTGGAGGATGTGGAGCCGCAAGAGGACATCCGGACTCGGCTCATACGCGACTTCTTTGCTTAGTGGTGAGTACCAGTGTCTGAGTGTGCACACATTGCTCCACGTGTGGCATGTGTTGTTATGTGTGTCTCCACCTGCATGTATGGCACGTGAGTCAGAGGTGTGTGTGGGTGTGTCACTGGAGTGATGGTGGCAGTGATGGTTGTATTTCCCCAGTCATAATTGTGACCTAGCATGTTGTCATCCATACATGTGTCGAGTACATGCACATGCAAGTGGCTGTGCTTTTTGTGGCTGACTTCTTGTGTGTCTCTCATCCCCAGGTACTTGCGCATGCCGTATGCTGGTTGCATTGTTGTGGCACTGCTATTCCTCATGGACACGTCATCGTGTGCTGACTCAGCGTTACACGCACGGACAAGTTTGGAAGTCTCCTTAGGGTAAGGGATGCATCAGGGGTGTATTGGGTGTGGCAGTTGTTCACGATGTATGCACACTGCCCCTGTCGATGTTTGGTTCCTCTGCAGCCATGTAGCATCACCATGGGACACGACATGCAGCTGTGTACACCTGAATAGATGGTCTGACTGGTTGACAGTCATCAGTGATGGGATAGTGGATTGTGATGATGGCATCAATGTGTGTAACACTGCCCTCGGACACATACGGTTTGCATTGGCTTGACATGGTGTGGGACTTCTACATCAGCGGATCAATGGTGTATGGCAGTCTCTCCGTGAGCAGCTGTGGGTGTTTAGCTGTTAGCCGACAATTGTGTGCCAGTTCCATGGCTATCACGCATTTGTGCTGCAGAAGGGGGGTGCCAGTGTTGGACCCACATGTTACTCCACATGAAGTGTTCATGTGTACTTCAAGTTGCCTCTGCAATCCCGAAAACATGACTAATAAAGGTGTCCCTATGCCTCCAAGGTGCCTCTTCTCAGTCAATGCTGGTGTGTTGCCACGGTGCATCCAGCATGTCTGGCATGGTTTTCCCTGATAGTGGCTATGTGTCGATGTATCGAGTAGCAAGATGCAAGCTGAGTGTGTAGGCTGAGACTGTGTATTGTGCATGATGTCCATGACTGTGTGGGTATTGTGACATGTGTCATCCCCATGCATCCAACGTTGGCCAGGCCCCCATTCTCTGCATCCACCGGACTCAAGCTTGCAGGACATGGTTCTGCCACCTGTCTACACATACCTGGGTGCCCCCCAGGACACTGGACTGGATCCCTGACCTCTGCGCATGACTGTTGCTGTACTCAATGTGTCTGTCAGCACGGTTGTGCGGCCACCCCCTCAGCTGGTTGGGCCCATCACGGGTGTGTATGGTGCTCCATGTCTGTCTTGCCTAATACACTGTGACCCGTGTGTCCTGTGCCAGACTCAGGCCCCAGGGTGTGGATGGTTGAAGTCAAAAGAGAAGTCAGGCATGTTTAGACTTTACAAGACACATGTAAGATAATAATGCAACCAGCAGGCATCTTCTCTTCATGGTGTGAATTTTTATTTTTGTGGGGGGGTGGGGGGGGGGTATGACGTGAGGCGCTTTCCGGGAGTTTGGAATCCAAAGTTCAGTAGGGGAGTTGGTGTCCTTGCCATTGGAAATCCTCAGAGTCCATGCCACAGTCTTTGTCAACATTGGTCAGACAGTGACCAGCAAGGCCATGTGGCAGAGAATGTCTCTTGATGCTGTGATGCTGTTGCTCCAGTGGGCCAGGTGCCAGGCCAGGTGTCCTGGGAGATGGTGATGTAGCGCCGACCCTCACGGTCTTTTCCGTGGACGACCCGCCCTCCTTCGGGGACCCTCAGAAGCAGGCCGTGACGACGTCTGGGATGCTCCATCGGATGTTTCCTCCTCCTCCTCCTGATCCCTCCCTGTGGGTGGTGATGTTCTACGCCTTCTGGCACAGGGAGGGTTGGCCATGTTGTCGGCCATCCGACGGAGTGTATTGTGAATTCCCGTGTACGCCGTCACAAGCTCAGCCTGTCCGTCCTCCATCCTCCGTTGGTGTTGCAGTAGACAGGCATGTAGCTCCGCATGTTGCTGGGCCTGCTGGGTCTTGATCCCCTCGAGGACGGACACAACCTGGGCCAGGCCCGTGGTGTCCTGCCGGTATGTGTCCAGGATGTTTCGGACATGGGAATATACCGGGTCCCCAGCCAACTGGTCAGGCTGGCGCCACCGCCGTCCTCCACTCCCACCACCCCTGCCCAATTGCACCTGGCCTGCCCTTGGGGGCACATCGGGTCTCCGGGACCCCTGAGGGGTGGCATTGGCGTTGTCGCCTGCCTCCTCCTGGGTGCCCGGGACACCGTGTCCCTCCTGGCCAGCCTGGCTGCTTTGTGGTGGTGGGGCAGGGATCCTGGGTGTCTCCTGGGATGTGGCAGGAGTGGGGGTGGTGGTTGGCCCCGTTGTACCTGACGCAGGTGCTGCAGGTCGTTGGACACCAGAGGGGCCAGGTTGGTCGGGGTCGTCCACAGAGTGGTGAGAGTTGTCGCTGCCGGTGGGATCGGCCTCCCGCAGAGCCGGGTCCTGTGAGTCTTCCCCCCCAGTGTTGGGGGGTGAACCACGAGGTTGACCTGTGTGTGAGAGAGACAATGTTAATTTTGGTCCATGCAACATCCATGTTTCATCAGTTTCAAAGTTGGCACATTTCCTCTTGGAATTAGGATCTGTCTTGCATTCCACTCACAGTGCACTTGTGCATGGGTGTGTCCCTTGGGCACCACTTTGGCGCCTTTAACTATGTGTGGCACAGTCTTACTTGCTGCGTCAAGTGTGACTGCAGTCAGCAGTGGAGTGGGCAGGTGTGGCGAGCCATGCATTGGCGCCTTCCGTGTAGCACTGTACATGTGCACATGGAGTGGATCCACACACTTATATAATGCAGGTAGCTGTCGTTGTGCTCGTGCACAGGTTGTGACATGGCCCTGTGTTTTTCCATGGAGAAGAGGGGGGGTTCTGGCACTGGCCACCCTTGGCTACATGCACGCAGTCCACCTGCTGACGAGCAGACATTCCCACACACCACATGGCTGATTTGCTCTCCCTGTGTCTACCTCCCTCTCTGTCCCCCTCTCCCTCCCTCTCTGTCCCCCTTTCCCTCCCTATGTGTGTCAGCCTCCTCCCTCTGTCCGTCTCCCCGTGTCTCCCTCCCTCTGTGTCCCCCTGTCCCTCCCTCTGTGTGTCAGCCTTCTCCCTCTGTCCGTCTCCCCGTGTCTCCCTACCTCTCTGTCCCCCTCTCCCTCCCTCTGTGTGTCAGCCTCCTCCCTCTGTCTGTCTCCCTGTGTCTCCCTCCCTCTGTGTTCCCCTGTCCCTCCCTCTGTGTGTCAGCCTCCTCCCTCTGTCCGTCTCCCCGTGTCTCCCTCCCTCTCTGTCCCCCTGTCCCTCCCTCTCTGTCCCCCTGTCCCTCCCTCTGTGTGTCACCCTCTGTCACCTAAGGCCAGCTTCCTGGGCACACACTGTTAGCAGATCTTTGAATGGCCCTTGGCTTGTTGCAGTGAGTTTGTTTCTGATCTCCAGGCACCCATTGGGTGTAGTGTGTGTGTCTGCGCTGCTGCTGTGGTGGTGTGTGCTGCCACTCTTTCACAGTGTTGGCTGTTCATTAGCTGCTGTCATGTGCAAAAACGTGCCTTCACCCCCATGTGTTAATGCAAGGCGTCCGCCATTTGCTGGCGAGTCTTTCCTGTGTGGGGACACAGTGTTAGTCTGGCTGTGACCTAGGCCATATGGGCAGAGGGCATTGTTGTCTGCTTCTGAGTTGCACTATGTGATTTTTGGGGCCCACCCTCCCGCCATCCGGCTTATCGTGTCATGTGTTGGTGTCTTCTGTGGCCTGTGACTTGACATTGTCCAGCTGGGTGCATGGGGCATGGTGGCGCCAGTGGCATGTGCGTGTTCATGGAGTGTGGTTGAGTCATGCGATAGCTTGGGGTGGTTGCGTGCCTGTTTGTGGGTTTGGTTGTGGATGACGTTCCCCCCATGTGAGGTGCGTTGTTTGTGTACTCACCCGGGTCTCGGAGTCCTCCTAATCCTTCGACTGCCTCCACCGGCAGTATGGCCATCACCCTCTCCTCCCAGGGATGGTAGTGTACGGGTCTGCGGGACAGCCCTCCTCCAGTGACGTTGGCCTGGTTGTGTTCGTCCGTCATCTTGGCTCGGACCCTCCTCCGCAGATCGTACCACCTGGCTTGGCATTCCTGCTTGTTCCTTCTGGTGTCCGCAACAGCATTCACAGCATCGACGATGGTCTGCCACATGGCTGTTTTTTCTGAAATGCTGGTCTGTCTGACCAATGTTCCAAAGAGGTGTGGCTCGACTCTGAGGATTTCATCGACAAGGACCTCCAACTCTCGGTTACTGAACTTTGGATTCTTGTTAGTGGGCATGGTGAGGGGTGTGGGTGTGGATGGTGGGGGGTGCGTGTGGATGGTTGTGGGTGTGTGGGTGTGGTTGTGCAGGTGTGTGTGTGAATGTGATGAGGGGGTGTTTGTGAAGGTGGTTGTGTGAAGGTGTGCAAGTGTAAGGTGTGGTGAAGCTTGTAGTATGGTGCTGTAGGTTGTCTGTGGGGTCTGGCAGCAGTGAGTCTGTTGCAAAGGCTCATGGTTTGTGTGTGTGGGCCCTTTTTATTGGTCCATTGGTGGGTGTGGCTGTGTTTGAAGTTTGGGTGGGTGTGTTATAAGGAGTGGTGGTGTTTTGGGCCTCTGTTTGTTTTTGGCAGTTGCAGGTCAGTGAATGTGTTGTTTTAGTGGTTGTTGGACATGTTTAGTGGCTTTGTGCCATTCGAATGGTGTATTCTTGTGTTGTTTTGGTTTGTCCTGGTTGTGTACGTGCGTTTTTAGCGTGTGTACGGTGTGTACATGGGCCATTTGGTTGTACAGTGCTGTCCTTGTGTGTGGCTTGGTACGACTCGTACATGCGGTTGTGATGTTGGGGCCTGGGGTGCGCTCCGTACTTAGGAGGTTGTGGTGGGGGTGCGACTCTGACGTACATGGGTGTACATACAGGGGGGTACGACACGTACAGGGGTGTACATACAGGGGGGTACGACACGTACACGGCTGGGGGTAGGACTCGAACGTACAGGGGTGTACATACACGGTGGTACGACACGTACACGGCTGGGGGTACGACTCGAACGTACAGGGGTGTACATACACGGGGGTACGACACGTACAGGGGTGTACATACACGGGGGTACGACACGTACAGGGGTGTACATACACGGGGGTAGGACACGTACACGGGTGGGGGTACGACTCGAACGTACAGGGGTGTACATACACGGGGTACGACACGTACACGGGTGTACATACACGGGGGTAGGATACGTACACGGGTGGGGGTACGACTCGAACGTACAGGGGTGTACATACAGGGGGGTACGACACGTACACGGGTGGGGGTAGGACTCGAACGTACAGGGGTGTACATACACGGTGGTACGACACGTACACGGCTGGGGGTACGACTCGAACGTACAGGGGTGTACATACACGGGGGTACGACACGTACAGGGGTGTACATACACGGGGGTAGGACACGTACATGGGTGGGGGTACGACTCGAACGTACAGGGGTGTACATACATGGGGGTACGACACGTACACGGGTGTACATACACAGGGGTAGGACACGTACACGGGTGGGGGTACGACTCGAACATACAGGGGTGTACATACAGGGGGGTACGACACGTACACGGGTGGGGGTAGGACTCGAACGTACAGGGGTGTACATACACGGTGGTACGACACGTACACGGCTGGGGGTACGACTCGAACGTACAGTGGTGTACATACACGGGGGTACGACACGTACAGAGGTGTACATACACGGGGGTACGACACGTACAGGGGTGTACATACATGGGGGTAGGACACGTACACGGGTGGGGGTACGACTCGCACGTACAGGGGTGTACATACACGGGGGTACGACACGTACACGGGTGTACATACACGGGGGTAGGACACGTACACGGCTGGGGGTATGACTCGAACGTACAGGGGTGTACATACAGGGGGGTACGACACGTACACGGGTGGGGGTAGGACTCGAACGTACAGGGGTGTACATACAGGGTGGTAATACACGTACACGGCTGGGGGTACGACTCGAACGTACAGGGGTGTACATACACGGGGGTAAGACATGTACAGGGGTGTACATACACGGGGGTACGACACGTACAGGGGTGTACATACACGGGCGTAGGACACGTACACGGGTGGGGGTACGACTCGAACGTACAGGGGTGTACATACACGGGGGTACGACACGTACACGGGTGTAAATACACGGGGGTAGGACACGTACACGGGTGGGGGTACGACTCGAACGTGCAGGGGTGTACATACAGGGGGGTACGACACGTACACGGGTGGGGGTAGGACTCGAACGTACAGGGGTGTACATACACGGTGGTACGACACGTACACGGCTGGGGGTACGACTCGAACGTACATGGGTGTACATACACGGGGGTTCCGCGCGTACATACTGGGGCTGGGGGGGGTACGGCGCGTATGCGGGCACATGTCTTCATGGTTGCTATGGGAGTTCGGTGCGGACGGTGTTTTTTCCATACGGTTGTGACATCGGACGCACGGGATGGATCGTGATTCCTCGGTCGGACTTGACTTTTCACATTTGTACGGTAAATCGTTCGAGGACGTGTCGGACACATTTTCCGACCCGAGGACGTTTGGGGAATAATTCCCAAGGCGGTTCGTATGGACTTTTTACCATGTGAATCGTAATTGGCAGTTTGTACGGCACTTGTACGATTCGTACGGTAAAAAGACCGGATACGAGTCGTACGGGGAATTTTTTTACCGGATCGTAATCGGCACCTATCCCTATATAATTTACTATTCCCACCCCAGTTAACATAAAATCATGGAAGGTGCTGGACACTAACCCTATATAATTTAATATTCCCACTCCAGTTCACATAAAGTCAGGGAAGGTGCTGAACACTAACCCTATAAAATTTCCTATTCCCACTCCAGAAAGATCAAAGTCAGAGAAGTTGGTGGTTATAACATCACTTAAAATATTAAATATATACATTTATTTACTATGAAATATATTTTTTTTAAATTTGATTGTAACAATAATATGTTTAAAACACTACCCACCCCTATCCCATATTAATCCTAATTCCATATACAAAATGTACTATATTTTTTCCCTAAAACTTGCAAATATACAACGATTTCATTTTAATTGTTCTTTACAATTTTTAATTTCACAATATTTAGTAATCTATTTAATTTTTAAAATATCTCTTTTTATACTATTATTTTTATAAATTACTATCCTCCCTTCTCCCCTAATATCCCCACATCCCACCCATAAATTAAAAATTAAAATTAAAATTACAATTTCAAATAAAAAGAACATAATTGGGATTTTACATTACATTTTCACATTTTTGATTTTTTTCCAATAAAAGATTTAGTAATTAATCTCTATTTTTATTTTAATATTTTAAATTCACTCCACACCCTTACACCCTAATAACCCAACATCCCAACCATGAAACAAAAATATATTTTCTAAATAAATTTTAAATTTTGTATTTTTTTTCTAAATAACATTAAAATATATAAATTTCTAATTATTTAATATTTAATTGTATAAATGTATTACCTGATTTTAGATTAATATTTTAAATACACTCCCCACCCTTATACACTAGTAATAAACCTACATCCCACCCATGAACCTAAAAAACATTTTCATAATAAATTTCTAATTTTAAATTCTATAATTTCGAATTTACATTAAAATTTAGAAATTTCTAAATTTTCAATATTAAATATTTTTACATTATTATCTGATTTTACACTAATATTTTTAAAACACTCCCCACCCTTGTCCCCTAATAACCAAACATCCCGCTGCTAAAACATAAATATCATTTCTACATTCATTTCAAATTTATAAATATATAATTTCGAAATTACATTACAATTTAGAAATTTTACTTTATTTAAATTTTAAAAATGTTACATTATTATCTGATTTTACACTAACATTTTTAAAACACTCCCCACCCTTATCCCCTAATAACCCAACATCCCGCTCCTAAAATATAAATATAATTTCTAAATTATTTTCTAAATTAAAAATATATAATTTAGAAATTTCATTACAATTTAAAATTCATAATTATTTAATATATATATTTTTTTAATTATTATCTGATTTTACACTAATATTTTTAAAACACTCCCCACCCTTATCCCCTAATAACCCAACATCCCGCTCCTAAAACATATCATACAATAAATTTCTTAACACTATTAATTATATTTTAAAAAATCAATAAAGTAATTTTACATATAATTAAACAATTTACTCAATCAATATACACTAAATAGACATTTTAAACATTAAGGTGCCGATTCCGATCCTGGAAAAACCGGGTACGAACCGTCGGTCGGAGCGTTTTCTCCGTCCGACTCGTACCCGGGAAAAAAACCCTACAAACTTGCAAGTACGATTCGTACGAAAACACCATTTCCGTACGAGTCGGACAAAACACCGACCGACAGTAAAATACATACGAATGTGATCCGGGACACCGCGGACGTGACGTCCGGACGGAGTTAGGCATGTTTTTCTGTACCAGCAAGTACGATTCGTACCGACAGCAGTCCGGAGGGCAGTATTTTTACGGCACCCAAAAAGTGCCGGAAAAGGTAATGACGCCACGATGCGAGCGGTATAGGGGGCCCGGTACACGCCGCCCCCCCCCCAGCCCCCGTATGTACGCGCCATCCCCCCCAGCCCCCGTGTATGTACACCCCACCCGTGTATGTACACCCGTGTATGTACGAGACGTACCCCCACCCGTGAATGTACACCCGTGTATGTACACCCATGTATGTACACCCATGTATGTACGAGACGTACCCCCACCCGTGTATGTACACCCGTGTATGTACACCCGTGTATGTACGAGACGTACCCCCACCCGTGAATGTACACCCGTGAATGTACACCCGTGTATGTACACCTGTGTATGTATGAGACAAACCCCCACCCATGAATGTACACCCGTGTATGTACACCCGTGTATGTACGAGACGTACCCCCACCCGTGAATGTACACCCGTGTATGTACGAGACGTACCCCCACCCGTGAATGTACACCCGTGTATGTACGAGACGTACCCCCACCCGTGCTGGGGGTCCGCACCGTACATACACGGGTGGGGGTACGTCTCGTACATGGGTGTACATACACGGCTGTACATACACGGGTGTACATACATGGGTGGGGGTACGTCTCGTACATACACGGGTGTACATTCACGGGTGTACATTCACGGGTGGGGGTACATCTCGTACATACACGGGTGTACATACATGGGTGTACATACACGGGTGTACATTCACGGGTGGGGGTACGTCTCGTACATACACAGGTGTACATACATGGGTGTACATACACGGGTGTACATTCACGGGTGGGGGTACATCTCGTACATTCACGGGTGTACATTCACGGGTGGGGGTACTTCTCGTACATACACGGGTGTACATTCACAGGTGGGGGTACGTCTCGTACATACACGGGTGTACATACACGGGTGTACATACACGGGTGTACATTCACGGGTGGGGGTACGTCTCGTACATACACGGGTGTATATACACGGGTGTACATACACGGGTGTGCATTCACGGGTGGGGGTACGTCTCATACGTTCACGGGTGTACATTCACGGGTGTACATTCACGGGTGGGGGTACGTCTCGTACATACACGGGTGTACATTCACGGGTGGGGGTAGGTCTCGTACATACATGGGTGTACATACACGGGTGTACATACACGGGTGTACATTCACAGGTGGGGGTACGTCTCGTACATACACGGGTGTACATACACGGGTGTACATACACGGGTGTACATTCCCGGGTGGGGGTACGTCTCGTACGTACACGGGTGTACATTCACGGGTGTACATTCACGGGTGGGGGTACGTCTCGTACATACACGGGTGTACATACACGGGTGTACATACACGGGTGTACATTCACGGGTGGGGGTACGTCTCGTACATACACGGGTGTACATACACGGGTGTACATACACGGGTGTACATTCACGGGTGGGGGTACGTCTCGTACATACACGGGTGTACATACACGGGTGTACATTCACGGGTGGGGGTACATCTCGTACATACACGGGTGTACATACACGGGTGTACATACACGGGTGGAGGGACGGCGCGTACATACGGGGGCTGGGGGGGGGACGGCGCGTATGCGGGCACATGTCTCCATGGTTGCTATAGAAGTTCGCTCCGTACGGTGTTTTTTCCATACGGTTGTACAATCGGAAGCACGGGACGGATCGTACTTGCGCGCTCGGACTTCAGTTTTACGATTCGTACGGAAAATCGTCCGGGGACGTGTCGGACACTTTTCCCGACCCGAGGATGTATCGGGGAATTTTCCCAATGCGATTCGTATGTATTTTTTCCCATAAGAATCGTACTTGCCAGTTTGTACGGTACTTGTACGATTCGTACGGAAAAAAATCCAGATACGATTCGTACGGGGAAAATTTCTTCAGGATCGGAATCGGCACCTATATATATTATATTTCGATATTCATAACAAAACTAATAAATCGATATTATCTAGAAACGATATTACTACATCGATATTTCATACTTCGATATTTTACTAAACAAAAAAAAAAACGATATTACTTACATCGATATTCTACACTTGGATATTAATGTTATCGCGATATTTTTACTTCGATATTATTGTTATTCGATATAAAATTTTCGATATTATGTCTATTTACCATATAAACAGTTCAAATACCTTACTCCATTCCTCTGGTTGTCCATTGTTTAGAAAAATACAAATTTGATAGAGCTTTCGTAGGATACATTCTCTTGAAATGCATGCATAATAAAAAAAATTATGTTGCTAAAAACTTATATCAACTCTGTTTTTACCTAAACTAGGTATAAACCAGTGGCCATCACATACCATCCTGCTGCACACTTTGGTGCCAATTACGATCCGGTAAAAAAATTCCCCGTGCGACTCGTATCCGGTCTTTTTACCGTACGAATCGTACAAGTGCCGTACGAACTGGCAATCACGATTCGCATGGTAAAAAGTCCATACGAACCGCATCGGGAATGATTTCCCACACGTCCTCGGGTCGGAAAATGTGTCCGACACGTCCTCGGACGATTTACCGTACAAATGTGAAAGGTGAAGTCCGACCGAGGAATCACGATCCATCCCGTGCGTCCGATCTTACAACCGTATGGAAAAAACACCGTCCGCACCGAACTCCCATAGCAACCATGGAGACATGTGCCCGCATACGCGCCCAACACTCCCCCCCGCCCCCGTACGTCTGAGACGTACCCCCGTGTATGTACACCCCCACCCGTGTATGTACACCCCAGTACGTTCGAGTCGAACCCCCACCCCTGTACGTGTCCGACCCCCATGTATGTACACCCCAGTACGTTCGAGTCGTACCCCCACCCCTGTACGTGTCGTACCACCGTCTATGTACACCCCAGTACGTTCGAGTCGTACCCCCACCCCTGTATGTGTCGTACCTCTGTCTATGTACACCCCAGTACGTTCGAATCGTACCCCCACCCCTGTACGTGTCCTACCCCCGTGCATGTACACCCCTGTACGTTCCAGTCAAACCCCCACCCCTGTACGTGTCCTACCCCCATGCATGTACACCCCTGTACGTTCGAGTCGTACCCCCACCCCTGTACGTGTCGTACCACCGTCTATGTACACCCCAGTACGTTCGAGTCGTACCCCCACCCCTGTACGTGTCGTACCACCGTCTATGTACACCCCAGTACGTTCGAGTCGTACCCCCACCCCTGTACGTGTCCGACCCCCATGTATGTACACCCCAGTACGTTCGAGTCGAACCCCCACCCCTGTACGTGTCCGACCCCCATGTATGTACACCCCAGTACGTTCGAGTCGAACCCCCACCCCTGTACGTGTCCGACCCCCATGTATGTACACCCCAGTACGTTCGAGTCATACCCCCACCCCTGTACGTGTCGTACCACCGTCTATGTACACCCCAGTACATTCGAGTCATACCCCCACCCCTGTACGTGTCGTACCACCGTCTATGTACACCCCAGTACGTTCGAGTCGTACCCCCACCCCTGTACGTGTCCGACCCCCATGTATGTACACCCCAGTACGTTCGAGTCGAACCCCCACCCCTGTACGTGTCCGACCCCATGTATGTACACCCCAGTACGTTCGAGTCGAACCCCCACCCCTGTACGTGTCCGACCCCCATGTATGTACACCCCAGTACGTTCCAGTGGAACCCCCACCCCTGTACGTGTCCTACCCCCGTGCATGTACACCCCTGTACGTTCGAGTCGTACCCCCACCCCTGTACGTGTCTTACCACCGTCTATGTACACCCCTGTATGTTCGAGTCGTACCCCCACCCCTGTACGTGTCGTACCACCGTCTATGTACACCCCTGTACGTTTGAGTCGTACCCCCACCCCTGTACGTGTCGTACCACCGTCTATGTACACCCCAGTACGTTCGAGTCGTACCCCCACCCCTGTACGTGTCGTACCACCATCTATGTACACCCCAGTACGTTCGAGTCGTACCCCCACCCCTGTACGTGTCGTACCACTGTCTATGTACACCCCTGTACGTTCGAGTCGTACCCCCACCCCTGTACGTGTCGTACCACCGTCTATGTACACCCCAGTACGTTCGAGTCGTACCCCCACCCCTGTACGTGTCGTACCACCGTCTATGTACACCCCAGTACGTTCGATTCGTACCCCCACCCCTGTACGTGTCGTACCACCGTCTATGTACACCCCAGTACGTTCCCGTCGCATCCCCAACACAACCTCCTAAGTACGGAGGGAGGGAGAGGGGGACAGAGAGGGAGGGAGAGGTGGACAGAGAGGGAGGGAGAGGGGGACAGAGAGGGAGGGAGACACAGGGACACGGACAGAGGGAGGAGGCTGACACACAGAGGGAGGGAGAGGGGGACAGAGAGGGAGGGAGAGGGGGACAGAGAGGGAGGGAGAGGGGGACAGAGAGGGAGGGAGACACAGGGAGAGCAAATCAGCCGTGTGGTGTGTGGGAATGTCTGCTCGTCAGCAGGTAGACTGCGTGCATGTAGCCAAGGGTGGCCAGTGCCAGAACCCCCCCTCTTCACCATGGCAAAACACAGGGCCATGTCACAACCTGTTCACGAGCACGACAGCTACCTGCATTATATAAGTGTGTGGATCCACTCCATGTGCACATGTACAGTGCTACACGGAAGGCGCCAATGCATGGCTCGCCACACCTGCCCACTCCACTGCTGACTGCAGTCACACTTGACGCAGCAAGTAAGACTGTGCCACACATAGTTAAAGGGGCCAAAGTGGTGCACAAGGGACACACCCATGCACAAGTGCACTGTGAGTGGAATGCAAGACAGATCCTAATTCCAAGAGGAAAAGTGCCAACTTTGAAACTGATGAAACATGGATGTTGCATGGACCAAAATTAACATTGTCTCTCTCACACACAGGTCAACGTCGTGGTTCACCCCCCAACACTGGGGGGGGAAGACTCACAGGACCCGGGTCTGCGGGAGCCCGATCCCACCGGCAGCGACGACTCTCACCACTCTGTGGACGACCCCGACCGACCTGGCCCCTCTGGTGTCCAACCACCTGCAGCACCTGCGTCAGGTACAACTGTGCCAACCACCACCCCCACTCCTGCCACATCCCAGGAGACACCCAGGATCCCTGCCCCACCACCACAATGCAGCCAGGCTGGCCAGGAGGGACACAGTGTCCCGGGCACCCAGGAGGAGGCAGGCGACAACGCCAATGCCACCCCTCAGGGGTCCCGGAGACCCGATGTACCCACAAGGGCAGGCCAGGTGCAAGTGGGCAGGGGTGGTGGGAGTGGAGGACGGCGGAGGCGCGAGCCTGACCAGTTGGCTGGGGAACCGGTATTTGCCCATGTCCGTAACATCATGGACACATACCGGCAGGACACCACGGGCATGGCCCAGGTTGTGTCCACCCTCAATGAGATCAAGGGGACCCTCGATGAGATAAAGACCCAGCAGAACCAGCAACATGCGGAGCAACATGCCTGTCTACTGCAACACCAACGGAGGATAGAGGACAGACAGGCTGAGCAAGTGACGGTGTTCCAGGGGATTCACGATACACTCCGTCGGATGGCCGACAACATGGGCAACCCTCCCTGTGCCAGACGGCGTAGAACATCACCACCCACAGGGAGGGATCAGGAGGAGGAGGAGACATCCGACGGAGCATCCCAAACATCGTCACGGCCTGCTGCTGAGGGTCCCCGCAGGAGGCCGGGTCGTCCACGGAAAGGACCGTGAGGGTCAGCGCTACATCACCATCTCCCAGGACACCTGGCCTGGCACCTGGCCCACTGGAGCAACATCATCACAGCATCAAGAGACATTCTCTGCCACATGGCCCTGCTGGTCACTGTCTAACCAATGTTGACAAAGACTGTGGCATGGACTATGAGGATTTCCAATGGCAAGGACACCAACTCCCCTACTGAACTTTGGATTCCAAACTCCCGGAAAGCCCCTCACTTTATCCCCCCCCCCCCCAAATAAAAATTCACACCATGAAGAGAAGATGCCTGCTGGTTGCATTATTACCTTACATGTGTGTTGTAAAGTCTAAACATGCCTGAGCTCTCTTTTGACTCCAACCATCCACACCCTGGGGCCTGAGTCTGGCACAGGACACACGGGTCACAGTGTATTAGGCAAGACAGACATGGAGCACCATCCACACCCGTGATGGGCCCAACCAGCTGAGGGGGTGGCCGCACAACCGTGCTGACAGACACATTGAGTACAGCAACAGTCATGCGCAGAGGTCAGGGATCATGTCCAGTGTCCTGGGGGGCACCCAGGTATGTGTAGACAGGTGGCAGAACCATGTCCTGCAAGCTTGAGTCAGGTGGATGCAGAGAATGGGGGCCTGGCCAACGTTGGATGCATGGGGATGGCACATGTCACAATACCCACACAGTCATTGACTACATGCCCAATACACAGTCTCAGCCCACACACACAGCTTGCATCTTGCTACTCGACACATCGACACATAGCCACTATCAGGGAAAACCATGCCAGACATGCTGGATGCACCGTGGCAACACACCAGCATTGACTGAGAAGAGGCACCTTGGAGGTATAGGGACACCTTTATTAGTCATGTGTTCGGGATTGCAGAGGCAACTTGAAGTACACATGAACACATCTTGTGGAGTAACATGTGGGTCCAACACTGGCACCCCCCTTCTGCAGCACAAATGCGTGTTAGCCATGGAACTGGCACACAATTGTCGGCTAACAGCTAAACACCCACAGCTGCTCACGGAGAGACTGCCATACACCATTGATCCGCTGATGTGGAAGTCCCACACCATGTCAAGCCAATGCTAACCGTATGTGTCCGAGGGCAGTGTTACACACATTGATGCCATCATCACAATCCACTATCCCATCACTGATGACTGTCAACCAGGCAGACCATCTATTCAGGTGTACACAGCTGCATGTCGTGTCCCATGGTGATGCCACATGGCTGCAGAGGAAACAAACATCGACAGGGGCAGTGTGCATACATCGTGAACAACTGCCACACCCAATACACCCCTGATGCATCCCTTACCCTATGGAGACTTCCAAACGTGTCCGTGCCTGTAACGCTGAGTCAGCCCACGATGACGTGTCCATGAGGAATAGCAGTGCCACAACAATGCAACCAGCAGACGGCATGCGCAAGTACCTGGGGAAGAGAGACACACAAGAAGTCAGCCACAAAAAGCACAGCCACTTGCATGTGCATTTACTCGACACATGTATGGATGACAACATGCTAGGTCACAATTATGACTGGGGAAATACAACCATCACTGCCACCATCACTCCAGTGACACACCCACACACACCTCTGACTCACGTGACATACATGCAGGTTGAGACACACATCACAACACATGCCACACGGGGACCAATGCGCGCACACTCAGACACTGGTACTCACCACTAAGCAAAGAAGTCGCGTATGAGCCGAGTCCGGATGTCCTCTTGCGGCTCTACATCCTCCACATCACTAGCCCCATTGCCAAGCCCTTCGTCCTCCACGGGTGGATGGTCCTCGTCATGTTGATCCAGGATGAGTGGCACAGCTTTCTCAACTGCCATGTTGTGCAGCATGCAGCAGACCATGAAGATTTTGCAGACCTTCGCAGGGGCATATGGGAGCGCGCCGCCGGTCTTGTGGAGGCACCGAAATCGGCTCTTCAGCAGGCCAAACGTCCTCTCTATCACTCGCCTCGTCCGGCCATGAGCGGTGTTGTAGCGGAGCTGGGCCGGCGTGATGGGGTTGCGGAGAGGTGTGAGCAGCCATGGCATGTTGGGATAGCCAGCGTCCCCTACATGGGAAGCACATGGACATCGTTAGAACTGGTGAAGCGGTCGTGCTGGTAGGCTATGCAAAATACAGGACAGACAGACTGTACCCACCAACAACACATGCTCTTTCGTTGCGCAGCTGCATCATCATTTCAGGCATCCTGCTACGCCTCATGATGTAGGCATCGTGTGCTGATCCTGGATAACGAGCACAGACATGTGAAATCACCATGTTGGACTGACACACCACAAGGGCATTGATGGAGTGGTAGTGCTTCCGATTGCGGTACGCCACCTCCCGTGCGTGTGGTGGTACCAAAGCTACATGTGTCCCATCTATGGACCCAATGACATGGGGCATCCCTCCCAGGGCATAGAATCCACGCTTGACCGCAGTCAACTGTTCAGGGGTTGGGAACTTGATGAAGTCATCCAGGTGAATCAACATGGCCTCTAAGAAATCATGCAGCACACGGCCGAACATGCTCTGGGACATGCCACCAACATGAGCTATGGTATTTTGAAAGGTACCCGTGGCAAGAAAATGTAGGGCAGCCATTACCTTCAGCTGGGGTGTCAGTGCCGTAGGATACCTGTGCTGCGGTTGCAGGTGTGGTGCCAGTCTCGCCGTCAACTCCAGAATCAACCGTCATGGGAAGCGGTAGCACCGGATCCGATCATTCTCCCGCATGGCAGCCAAGTCCGGAATTGGTCGGGCAAGAGGCGGCGCTCTGCAGTAATTTGGAAGTGACAAGGAAGAGTGAGTGCACTACGACAACAATTCATATGTACTGAGCACATGTTAATCTGTCAATACACATATGCTACATAGGGAGTCAGGTATGTGCTACATGCCCAGGACACGTATGGATGCAAGGTGACTCTCCTACCAAGACCCAGCTACACACGGAGATTGAGAACCTCCCCATGCCATGCCATGGGAATAGCTGTGTCCCAGTGCAAGTGAACAGCCAGACGCAAGACAGGAGTGACATACGCCCACACATCAGCAGAAGTAGGTTGCCGATTGCAGAGACTGGTAGCGGAACACTAGAGCCACAGGTCACATGACATTACACTAGGACAGCCCACACACCTTGCCATGAAGGTGCACATGTCATGACTCACCACACATTCATTGTGAGGATGCAGACATGTCCTTGTCACGCTACTCCGTGTCCCATGCATACATGTGCACCTCACATACGATCCCACATGTGGCATGGTGTGCGGAACAGTGTGCAATGTCAATCTACACACAGACACATGTTGGTTGCTGCAACAGCTGCTGCTTGTGAGGGTGCTCCAACATCAACCTGATGGGAAGCCCCCACACATACATGACATAGTCACATTGTGCACCGTGGGTAGTGACAAGTCAGGTGTGGTAACCCCTGTACCGGGCATCAGGGGACACTTCCGTGTGTTGGTGTCCGTGCCATGCCAGTGACGCTCACCCCAAGTGTGCAGTACGACATGCACACATGTCAAAGGAGTCAAGGGCATGCCTGGCACACATTGCACCGTCACACAGTACATCTGTACACATCTCATCATACATCTGGTGCCTTCTCGGCCCAGGAGTAATGTTCCACATCACAGCCTGTCACACCTGTGCCCCACACATGTAGTAATGCACAGACGATGCCTTGATGTCCATTCATGGACAAGTATGTCCATTCATGGACAAGTATGTCCATCCATGGACAAGTATGTCCATCCATGGACAAGTTTGTCCATCCATGGACAAGTATGTCCGCCCTATCCCTACCTGTGTGCCGCCTGTCACCACTGTGATGTGTGAAAACCGCCGTACTGCTGCTAAGAGGGCCTGTGTACGTTCCCATATCACTATGGGAGTGCTGCCGTATGTGTACCCATCGTGATGGCGAGCGTACAGGCATGTGTACGGGCCGTACCACTACGAGTACGCATACGCGAGGACACCCATAGTGATAGTGAGCATACAGGCATGTGTACGGGCCGTACCACTACGAGTACGCATACGCGAGGACACCCATAGTGATAGTGAGCGTACAGGCATGTGTACGGCCCGTACCACTACGAGTACGCATGCGCAAGAACACCCATAGTGGTAGGGCCGTACACACGCCTGTACGCTCCCTATCACTATGGGTGTCCTCGCGTATGCGTACTCATAGTGGTACGGGCCGTACACACGCCTGTACGCTCACTATCACTACGTGTACGCATACGCAAGAACACCCATAGTGGTAGGGCCGTACACACGCCTGTACGCTCCCTATCACTATGGGTGTCCTCGCGTATGCGTACTCGTAGTGGTACGGACCGTACACACGCCTGTACGCTCCCTATCACTATGGGTGTCCTCGCGTATGCGTACTCGTAGTGGTGCGGGCCGTACACACGCCTGTACGCTCCCTATCACTATGGGTGTCCTCGCGTATGCGTACTCGTAGTGGTACGGGCCGTACACACGCCTGTACGCTCACTATCACTACGTGTACGCATACGCAAGAACACCCATAGTGGTAGGGCCGTACACACGCCTGTACGCTCACTATCACTACGTGTACGCATACGCAAGAACACCCATAGTGGTAGGGCCGTACACACGCCTGTACGCTCACTATCACTATGGGTGTCCTCGCGTATGCGTACTCGTAGTGGTACGGGCCGTACACACGCCTGTACGCTCACTATCACTACGTGTACGCATACGCAAGAACACCCATAGTGGTAGGGCCGTATACACGCCTGTACGCTCAATATCACTACGTGTACGCATACGCGAGGACACCCATAGTGATAGTGAACGTAGGCACGCGTGTACGGGCCGTTGCAATGCATTTGGGGTGCCCTAGGGCCCCGGAACGCACCGTACCTGTGTGTGAAGCTCCAAATTACATAGGGGACACATGAGGGACAAGTATTAAGGCCTACATGCATGCTGGTTGTCATGGAGACCAAGTTCAAATTTTGAATTTGTTCTGGAAGGTGCACAGCAGAAGTCAGTTGGAAATAATCTACTTTGTTGCAATGTGTTTGGGGGGCTGACATCATGCAGGAGAATGAAACCGATAGAGAACCCACAGACTGCTAGGTTTGAAGGGATTGGAGGAAACATAGGATGCAAATGTGAGTGACCAATCACTCTGTACTCCTGTGCATGAGATGGGCCAGCAAGGCAGATATAAGGCAGCCAGGTCCCATGAGGGAGCACTTGCCTGCACATCTTTGTATTCCACGACCCAGCTGCTGCTACTGATTCCCTGGAACCATGTCAAGGGCTGTGGAGAGGTCACAGCCATTCACCCTGGAGGAGAACATGGCTTTGGTGGATGTGATCCTCCCACGGTACCCCATGCTGTATGGGCGACCAGGTTATCAGGTGAGTGCAGTGTCCACTGGCACAGACTGTGTCCCTTTTTAGTGACTGTGACTTCTGCCATTGTGTCCAGGTGTGACACACATGCTATGTACTGTAGGGGGAGTCCCAGGGGGGGGGGGGGATGCCTGATGTCTCCCAGCAGTGCCCTGAGACAGGAGGGGTGGGGGCCTATCACTCCCATCAGTGCCCTGAGACAGGAGGGGTGGGTGCAGAGTCCTCCCAGCAGTACCCTGAGACAGGAGGGGTGGGGGCCTATCACTCCCAGCAGTGCCATGAGACAGTAGGGGTGGGTGCAGAGTCCTCCCAGCAGTGCCCTGAGACAGGAGGGGTGGGTGCAGAGTCCTCCCAGCAGTGCCCTGAGACAGGAGGGGTGGGTGCAGAGCCCTCCCAGCAGTACCCTGAGACAGGAGGGGTGGGGGCCTATCACTCCCAGCAGTGCCCTGAGACAGGAGGGGTGGGTGCAGAGTCCTTCCAGCAGTGCCCTGAGACAGGAGGGGTGGGTGCAGAGTCCTCCCAGCAGTGCCCTGAGACAGGAGGGGTGGGGGCCTATCACTCCCAGCAGTGCCCTGAGACAGGAGGGGTGGGTGCAGAGTCCTCCCAGCAGTGCCCTGAGACAGGAGGGGTGGGGGCCTATCACTCCCAGCAGTGCCCTGAGACAGGAGGGGTGGGTGCAGAGTCCTCCCAGCAGTGCCCTGAGACAGGAGGGGTGGGCGCTGAGTCCTCCCAGCAGTGCCCTGAGACAGGAGGGGTGGGTGTGATGCACAGTGTGAGCCTGGCTCATTGATTGTGTAGTTGCCCTCATTCCACCTGTGTCCTTTCAATGGCACGTACTGCTTTTGGCCTTCCCCCAGAGGATCATGTCCCTATGACAAAGTTGCAATGCGTTGGATGCACACTATGCCTTGTTGTAAACAGCAAATGTGTTCTAATCTGTGTCCCCGTGACATGTGCAAGGTGTATTGATGTAGTGTCACTTGTTCATCCTCACAGGTAGACGCCTCTGCCAAGGAGCAGATATGGCTGGACGCCGTCAGCGCCGTGAGGAGTGCGGATGGTCGGAGGCGGCACCTGTCCCAGGTGAGGAAACGCTGGAAGGATATCCGGTGCTGGACGTGGAGGATCGCACGGCTCCTGCTGGGGGACTCACCTGAGAGCCACAAGAACCGCGGGCGCCGCAGTCTCTCCCACATCCAGAAACGTGTGCTGGCGGTGGTCTTTCCTGACTTGGACAGGCGTCTACAGGACATGCAGCAGCCGGAAGGGGGTAGGTACATGTGTGTGTTTGTTGTGTTTCACCAGCATTTGTAAGTGCACTGTTCCATGGATACACTTCCAGGGTTTATGGTGCTGTGCAGATCCTGTTCCCCACTGTATTGCAGTGCTCTCCTGCCTCCCTTCCCCTCCTTGCAATGTGTTCCCTGGTCTGTGTGTAGTCACTCCATCACAAGGTTATGTAGCCTGACACCTTCTCCAAGTGTACAATGCCTGCAGCATCATGTGTGGGAGTGGTGTGTAACAGGTTTTGTGACCTTGCCTGTGCCCTGTCCAGTTCTGGACTTGTGGGTTCCATGTCAGTTGGCACTAATGCTGAGCCCAGACATGGGAGTTAATCTCTCGAGTGCCAGGCCTTCCAGCAGGCATGTCCCATGTGGTGGCCTGTGACATGATGTGCATGAGTGTGCGTTGGGCATAGTGCAGGGATGTTAGCGTGTGTTGCAGTCATTCCCATTCAGGAGCATGGAGTTGTGTGGCCACTACTGTCCCCAGGGGCATCTTTTCCTAGGTATCATGTGTGTAATCCGAGTATGTCGACAATCTCTGTGTCTACAGCATAGGTTGTGCTCTGTGCCATTGTCCCCTGGCACCATGTTCCTTGACGTGAGATGTATTACAAGTGTCCACTGTCCAGCCTGACCTGATTTTCAAAGTACATACTCACGGTGGCCATTGCCTGTGTGTCTTGTTGCAATCATCTGATGATGCCCATTTGTAGATTATTATTAGGACAGGCGCACTTTGGGTATTTGGTGTGCAATCTTGAATTGTTGCATCCCATGTGTATTTCACCCAGACTAAGAGATGTAAGTGCTTCCTGTGTCTCCACAGATTTGTCTCATGTAGGGGGTGGGTGGGGCGGGCATGGCCTACATGTCAAGAACTGTCATCACCTTGCTCGGACTGGCCAGTGTGTGATGTTTGTCTGGACATACACTCAAGGTGCAGCGTGCCAGTCAGGGTGGGCATGTTCTCAGTATTACCTATGCTGCATGTGCCTCTAGTTCCTGGCTCATCCCAATTTCCTGCCACGCTGTGTGGTGTAGATGCAGTGCTGTATTGTCCCCAGGGCCTTGCTCCTCAGTCAGAATACCATGTCATCTCATTTGCTATTTTGTCATGCTCTCCATAGTTTTTCCATGGCATGGTGGGTCACACAACTGTGTCTTGCAGGGCCTACGTATGTACCTTGTTTTGTAGTTGTGACTCATCCTTTGTTTCAGGCTATGCACTGTAACCTACGTAGATTTGACTCATGTGACATATGTATACAGGTGTATGATTAATTTCTGTCTCTTCACCCTGCCCACAGCATCGTCGGGGGACACGGAGGGAGACATGGACACAGACGGCGCGGAGCGACCGAGCACCAGTGCCAGCGGTGACATCGGGGCTGGCACTTCGAGTGGGACTGAGGCGGAGGAGAGTGACCCCGGGGACCTGTCGACTGGCACAACAGAGTATGAAGCTGACGGGTCCGAGGATGATCTCTCCGAGTGGGCGGTGGCTGCACCACCATCTGACAGCAGCCCTACATCTGGCACCGCCCCCTCCATTGGCATCAGCCGCCTCCCACGTGCTCGTGTCCCTTCCCAACGTGCCCGGTCACCACATGTCTCCTTCCTGCCAGGCACCGCACCCCCTGCCCCTGTCTCCACTGCTGCCGCCAATGCTGAGTCTGTGGACATCCAGCGGCAGTTGCAGATTGGTCAGACTGCGATCCTTAATGTCCTCCATGGCCACAGCCAGGTCCTCAACAACATGGAGGCATACTTGGAGGGCATTCATTCATCGCAGGCTGACCAACGCAACTTGCTGAGGTCCATAGACTCCACACTGACTGCAGCAGTGGGTCTCCTGCAGCGCTACGTCCCACCCCCTACCCCTGCTCCTTCCACAATTCCCACTCCCATGCCTGTCCCACATACACCCAGACGTAAGCATGCACCCACCACAACAGACACAGGCACCACACCAGCAGAGAAGGTCCGCCGCACACCTCCTGACACGCACACACAGGGTGCAGTAGGCACACCCACTGGGTCGGGGGGCAAACGTGTGACACGCAGCCAGAGTGGGAGTCCGCATTCCACCCAATCCACTCCCTCCAAATCCCCTCCCCTCAGCTCTCCTGGCCACATCTCCCCCAAAGACTCCTTCATGGCCGCTCTGTCCCTGAGCCCCACAGTGACGCCACCACGCAAGCGGTCAAGGAAGTCCTCGGTCAGGGTGGTTGAGTCCCCCCCCCTGTCCACACCCTCCCCCAGTGGCGCTGCGACCCATCCCTCTGACCCCCCCCCCTCCTTGGGGCCTGTGGTTCCTTCGGGTGCAGGGGAGTCCCTGGAGGACCTTGCTAAGGTGTGCAGCGAGATCCTGGCCTCCGCCTTTGGCCCTGCCCCACCCCCTGTGGTGGAGTCCTCCATCCCTGCACCCACAACGCCTACCCTTCACCCTCCTGTCCCTGCGGTGCCTGTTTCTTCCCCCCCACATGATGCCCTCACCCCTGTGGAAGACAACGGATTGTAACTGTGCAGGCAAGCTAGGGGACACGCATCCCACTGTGTCCCCCATCCATCTGGGACTCCTGGACTTCCCTATGGCCTTTGTTAATCTTGGACTTACGTCATACTAGTTTTTTGGTCATGCTGAATAAAGCTATTTATTTTTTGCCCTTGTAACACTCCTGCATTGCTGGCATTGCTGTTGGTGGGGCTGCTACATGGTTGTGGGTGTTGGTCATGTGTTGGGTGTGTGGGAAATGTAGTAGTGTGCTGCTCATAGGGGGGACCCTGGGATCTGTGTGCCATCACACGGTGTTAGCTAGCTTTCTCCATTCATGTAAGCAGTTGCTGCATGTTGTAATTGTCCCAAGGTGTATTCCTTCCTCTGTGTACCCTGACTTCTTCCCTGCAGGGTGTCCCCTGACTTTGGCACAGAGCTGTGTGTACATTGGCTGGGTGTGTGACGTAGTCCTTCAACTTTGCACATGCATGCTGAGCGATGTCTCCACCTGCATCATTCGTGGCATCCTTGGTAGTCATTGTACTTGTGTATGTGGCCTATTGACATGACTTCATGTGTACATGTTTTCTTTTCTGCGCTATGCATGCGTATACTCCCAGCCTCGCACACATGTGGTACATGTACTGCAGGGTCTTTGTGCACCTGACTGACATTTGTGGGCATGGTATCTGTGACTACTCCACCCTTTGCGTTCCATGGGCACTGCTGGGAGGACTCTGCACCCACCCCTCCTGTCTCTGGGCACTGCTGGGAGGACTCTGCACCCACCCCTCCTGTCTCAGGGCACTGCTGGGAGGACTCTGCACACACCCCTCCTGTCTCAGGGCACTGCTGGGAGGACTCTGCACACACCCCTCCTGTCTCTGGGCACTGCTGGGAGTGATAGGCCCCCACCCCTACTGTCTCAGGGCACTGCTGGGAGTGATAGGCCCCCACCCCTACTGTCTCAGGGCACTGCTGGGAGGACTCTGCACACACCCCTCCTGCCTCTGGGCACTGCTGGGAGGACTCTGCACACACCCCTCCTGTGTCTGGGCACTGCTGGGAGGACTCTGCACACACCCCTCCTGTCTCTGGGCACTGCTGGGAGGCCTCTGCACACACCCCTCCTGTCTCTGGGCACTGCTGGGAGTGATAGGCACCCACCCCTCCTGTCTCTGGGCACTGCTGGGAGGCCTCTGCACACACCCCTCCTGTCTCTGGGCATTGCTGGGAGGCCTCTGCACACACCCCTCCTGTCTCAGGGCACTGCTGGGAGGACTCTGCACCCACCCCTCCTGCCTCTGGGCACTGCTGCGAGGACTCTGCACACACCCCTCCTGTCTCAGGGCACTGCTGGAAGTGATAGGCCCCCACCCCTACTGTCTCTGGGCACTGCTGGGAGGACTCTGCACCCACCCCTCCTGTCTCAGGGCACTGCTGGGAGGACTCTGCACACACCCCTCCTGTCTCAGGGCACTGCTGGGAGTGATAGGCCCCCACCCCTACTGTCTCAGGGCACTGCTGGGAGTGATAGGCCCCCACCCCTACTGTCTCTGGGCACTGCTGGGAGGACTCTGCACCCACCCCTCCTGTCTCAGGGCACTGCTGGGAGGACTCTGCACACACCCCTCCTGTCTCAGGGCACTGCTGGGAGTGATAGGCCCCCACCCCTACAGTCTCAGGGCACTGCTGGGAGGACTCTGCACACACCCCTCCTGTCTCAGGGCACTGCTGGGAGTGATAGGCCCCCACCCCTACTGTCTCAGGGCACTGCTGGGAGTGATAGGCACCCACCCCTCCTGTCTCAGGGCACTGCTGGGAGTGATAGGCCCCCACCCCTCCTGTCTCAGGGCACTGCTGGGAGGACTCTGCACCCACCCCTCCTGCCTCTGGGCACTGCTGCGAGGACTCTTCACACACCCCTCCTGCCTCTGGGCACTGCTGGGTGGAATCTGCACCAACCCCTCATACCTCTGGGCACTGCTGCGAGGACTCTGCACACAACGCTCATGTGCCTGGGCACTGCTGGGAGGACTCTGCACACACCCCTCCTGCCTCTGGGCACTGCTGGGTGGACTCTGCACACACCCCTCCTGTGTCTGGGCACTGCTGGGAGGACTCTGCACCCACCCCTCCTGTCTCAGGGCACTGCTGGGAGGACTCTGCACCCACCCCCCCTGCCTCTGGGCACTGCTGCGAGGACTCTGCACACACCCCTCCTGGGTCTGGGCACTGCTGGGAGGACTCTGCACCCACCCCTCCTGCCTCTGGGCACTGCTGCGAGGACTCTGCACACACCCCTCCTGCCTCTGGGCACTGCTGGGTGGACTCTGCACACACCCCTCCTGTGTCTGGGCACTGCTGGGAGGACTCTGCACCCACCCCTCCTGTCTCAGGGCACTGCTGGGAGGACTCTGCACCCACCTCTCCAATTTCACAATATGTACGCTCATGACATACACGGATGTGGGTACGCTCCATGCATTCGAGGTGGGGGTACGTGTCGTACTTACACTGTTGGGGTGGGGCTACGCTCCATGCATTCGAGGTGAGGGTACGTGTCTTACTTACACTGTTGGGGTGGGGGTACGCTCCATACGTACGCGGGTGGGGGACGGGTCGTACTTACACTGTTGGGGTGGGGGTACGCTCCATACGTACGCGGGTGGGGGTACGTGTCGTACTTACACTGTTGGGGTGGGGGTACGCTCCATACGTACGCGGGTGGGGGTACGTGTCGTACTTACACTGTTGGGGTGGGGGTACGCTCCATACGTACGCGGGTGGGGGTACGGGTCGTACTTACACTGTTGGGGTGGGGGTACGCTCCATACGTACGCGGGTGGGGGACGGGTCGTACTTACACTGTTGGGGTGGGGGTACGCTCCATACGTACGCGGGTGTGGGTACGGGTCGTACTTACACTGTTGGGGTGGGGGTACGCTCCATACGTACGCGGGTGTGGGTACGGGTCGTACTTACACTGTTGGGGTGGGGGTACGCTCCATACGTATGCGGGTGGGGGTAACGGTCGTACTTACACTGTTGGGGTGGGGGTACGCTCCATGCATAAGGGGTGGGGGTAGGGTCCGTACATATCCGTCCCCACGCTATGTGATGCTTGTGCGGGCCGTACCCAGGCCTTTGCCACGTGGGTACGAGCCGTCCCGCCATTGTTGGGGTGACGTGGGTGTGGGCGTGGTACGACTCGTACCCACGCTCTTCAGGCGTGGGTACGGGACGTACCTGTCTGGTTGTGTTGCCGGTTCGCGTTGTGACGGACTTCCGTTGTGGCCGTCGCTGGCTTAGCTGGACATGCCCCCACCCCCTCGTAGTGACCAGGGCATGGGAGTCAGGTATGTCCAGGGCATGTGTGCTGTGTGACTTTGTTGGGGGGTTTGTGGCCTGCCCTGGTCCTGCCACCCCCACCCCACCCCACTTTCCCCCCTCCCTTAGTTGTTCTGACCTTCTGCGGCGTCTGCGTCGGAACCTGTAGAGGAGGTCGACTGCTATGAGGGCCGGGATGACACGTAGGTTCGGGTCCATGTCTGTCCGTCGCGTACGGGTCCTCCTTGTTCGCGTCGTCCTGTCTGTCTGTCGCGTACTGGTCCTCCTTGATCGCGTCATCCTGTCTGTCCGTCGCGTATTGGTACTCCTTGATCGCGTCGTCCTGTCTGTCCGTCGCGTACTGGTACTCCTTGTTCGCGTCGTCCTGTCTGTCCGTCGCGTACTGGTAGTCCTTGTTCGCGTCGTCCTGCTTTCCCGGCAGTTTTTGGCAGCCGTAAAATATTCACCGTGCGGGATGACGTCGGTGCGAATCGTAATTCCTGGTTCGTGAATGGCAGGCTGCGAGCGTCCCAACGTCAGGTCGGCGCTTTCCCGGATCGCATTTGTAGGTTTATTTTGTTCGGTCGGGGTTTTTTACGATTCGTACGGAAACGGTGTTCCCGTGCGAATCGTAATTCCATGTTTGTAAATTTTGACGACCGGGTACGCGTCGGACGGAGAATATGCTCCGTCCGACGGTTCGTACCCGTTTTTTGCCGGATCGTAATCGGCACCACTGTGTGCTTTCATTGCCTGTATAGTGATAACTACTGTGTGTTTTACGATGGAATGAAAGAAATGTACAATCCAGGCAATGGCCAAACAGTTTGCACAACTGAAGCTATGGAACAAGAAATAACATCATCACATACAGTGGGGCATATTGTTTTAGTTCGCCTGGATGAAGCACCATCTGATGCTACAGAGGTAATAAAGAAATGAGTTAATATAAGAGTTAAAAAATGCTAGTACCACTGTTTTTGATCGCTTACCTAGCAAGGCACCTAACTCAGGTGAACCGATTGATTCTAAAGTTGTCATTCTAAAGTTTTGCTATGGTCATTACTTTGTTCAATAACTGGACCTGAAAATGGTAATTCTTTGATGAACACTGACTTCTGCCACTACTGAATTTAGCTCATTCATTATCACAAATAGTTATTGTTCAGTTTTCTTTAGATTCAAAATACACTTTAGCATCATGAAATATTTCAGTAGCATGTCATATGTTTTTACATAACACCAAAAGCATGTGGTATCATGGGCATTTACGACTGCTATTTCAACTACAGAGCATGGTTGGTTTAGGTAACCCAAGATTTATTTTAGACCACTGATAATAAGGCCCTTAATGAATGTATGGTGTTAACCAAATCAGACATCTTCAGTGGAGCAGGGAGAAGGGATAATGTTATGGTGTGAAAAGCAGGATAATAAATATTTTTTGGTGTCAAAAGTAACTGTGTAGTGGTACCTGGTCCATTTTGGAACGGATGAGTTCTGCTTATTCACTGACATAGTAAAGTTTAAGCTTGTCTAACAAAAAGAGCCTTATAGTTCTGAAGAGCATGATGAATGGTTGTAATATTGGCTATGGGTAAAAGAAGTCCTATAACGTAGTGCACTGTAACCCGAGTGATCACCCTCTTTGTTTTGCTTATTTAATTGGGGTGCTTGAGGCCTCCTCAGATGTTTGGTGGGGACGTAACAAATGCAGTTTCTCTATACAGCTAAGTCACTTGACTTCAATACTTTGAAAATTGGTAAATAGTATTTTCTGTGTTATCCTTTGTCTCGCTAGGACTAGTGTAGTGATTAAACCATGGCTATTATTTGTTATATCTTTTCAATGGCATATTATTTAACCTTGTTCTATATTCTACACATTTCTTTCACTTCTTTCCCCAGTACCCACAGTCACCTATGGTGTCTGATCATTGTTTTTGGATCACATTTTTGAACATCAGAAACAAAAGAATCATGTGATAGGACTATGGTGTCAAAACAATCGAGGGCCTGGGGCGTGGCCAAGATGGGGCCTGGTTGAGACGAACCTCTGTGTCTCTCCACTCGCACGTGTGAGCCAGCCCTGAGTAATGCCCGTACACTCAAGGGGCCATCGGCGAACCTGCATGGCGTCTGACCGCTGGGACCACTGGGGAAGCAGTGGACGCTAGTAGATCGACCTCCAAAGGCTTCTTTGGCAAAGAACATTGAGCTGCTGTGATTGCGGCGATTGCGGCCGACTGAACATCGCTGGCGTGGGGCGGCAACAAAGAGCCTGTCGCTAACTGCAGTTTAGGCCGGCAGCGCGGTCACAACAGGGACCCCCCTTTGGGATATTGATATTGAGGTGGTGGAGAAGGGCTGTGTATCGCGGACACAGGCAGGTCAGTGTTGCGGCCTGCCCTGGAGCGGAGAGTGCTGCATGGACCGCGACCCACATTACTGAAGCTAACTGGGACCTAAGCGTAGGCCTTGAATAAGCAGTGTGGCCACTCCAGACAGCAAATGAACCTGTGAGAGAGCCACCATGAAATGAGATGACGGAGCGGAGCAGCCCGGGGTATCACCGTGATGTGAGATGGAGGTGAGGAGAGTGGCGGCCGGGGGGGATGGGGGCTCCCGGACCGGCAAAGAACATTGGCGTTTGCAGTCTGGAAAAGCCTGTAGCTGGGACTCCAACCCCCCTTCGCCTTTGACAACTGTGGAACAATCACCAAGCACGGCTGGTCGGAGGTCTCGGACGTCAGGAGAGACGGAGCTCGTTTTGCCATTCAACACACCAGACAGCCATATTGGGGCCTTGCTTCAACCCCAACACGCCTGGACCAACATTCAGACCACTGAAAGCGTTGGGGGGGTGGCACGCCCATGCCCGAGGTGGTGACTGCTGGCAAAGGGGAGGCTTGGGGGCTCACACTCTCTCCCAGGCGAGGCACGGAGTGCCGGTTGGCAGGCCTTGGGCGAAATCAATAAAGGCCCATATTGAGACTATAAGAATACTGCCTAGACAACTGGGCGGCCTAAGATCCCACTGGGCGGTGAGAGCAGACATCCCCGGGACCGGGGCTTTGTACCCCCGCCTCCCCCGCATAGAGCACAAGGAAGGAGTTTGGCTGGCAGAGGCCCCATTGAACTATCGAACTGGAGTTTGCTCCACGATCCATGCATTCTCAAGGATCTACCTACATGGTAGCAGTGTCTGGATGGAGCAGTCCAACCTCTTTTCAGTGCCTCGCGAGCCTTGCCCCGCTCACAAATGAGGGTCCACCCTCCCCATCTGTTCCTGGAAAGTGCCTCAGAGCCGCTACTAAGGGCATTGGAGACCCCAGGTTCTGGAGGCACCACTTCGGAGTTGTGGGTCACGGCCTCACCTAGAATCATGGCCCCCTCCTGCTGACGTGCCCACAACTGCTGATCAACCTCGGAATGGAGCCCTGACACCTCACAGAGGCCTGAACACGATGACCACCAGCAAAGGGAGAATAGACAGGTCAGTCAAAGACATGCTTCTCAAAATTCCCAGCCCCTCCTCCAAGGGCCACATCCAACAACAGAATGTGGATGACCCCGGAGAAACAAGCGGACCAGAGGCCACCTTCATTGAGTTATTGTTCTCGTCCCTACGGGAAGACCTGCAATCGATAAAGAAAGAGCTGTCCAGTGAATTTAGATAGGTCCGCCAGGATGTAGTTTCTCTAGGTGACTAGATCAACACCGTGGAAAAACATGAGACCAGTAGAGATGAGGAAATCGAATGCCTTCAACAAGAGGTACTACGCCTATGCGAGCAAAATCTGGATCTCCAAGCTCACACAGAAGATTTAGAAAACCGCTCCTGGCGCAAAAACATCCGCATTAGGGGCATTGTGACTGGAGCTCAGGACACAAACATAGAGGACTTCGTCTCTGATCTCTTTTGTGCAATTCTGGGAGAGACACCAGACTTTGAAATTAAATTGGACCTCACACACCGGGTGGGACCCAGAAGAGCAGTCCCAGCCCCACCCGCCGATATTTTGATGTGCAGTCACGACTTCCCCCTTAAGGAACGCATTCTTCGCAAAGCTAGGCAAAACCCCACATTTCAATTCAAGGGCCAAAAACCCACACTTTAACAGGATTTGGTTCTGTCTAATTTGCAGAAACACAAAGCTTTCTGGCCCATCGCTGTTCACTTGCAGGCCTCTGGGGTCTCCTACCCCTGCGGCCACCCAATCAGATTGTTTTTCCAGTTCCAAGGGGAGATTCGACAAATACGCTCAGTAACCGAAGCAGGGAAATTGCTAGGAGTCGACCACACCACTACTGACGATGCACAACCAGTCAAGCCAAATCAGAACTGCTGAAGCGGCCACAGCTGGACAACAATCAGACCCTCAATCTCAAGACTATGCCCTGACCACGACAATATGGCTAAAGAAAGACAAGCAGTACTAGCATCAATAGCGGAGGACCTCCCTGGCTCCCAGACGCCATGAATAGGATGGAGTACAGAGCAAAGATATGCCTGGCCTCTTCTTCTCTCATCCAGTACTCAGGGTGCAAGGGCAGGGAGACACGGCCATTGGTACCCTCTGTCCATTTTTGCTTGGAGCACGACGGTCTGGACTTTGACTATTCGTGAAATGCTTATTCGATTGTTTGCAGTTGCCACAGTTGGGGTTTGTTTGGTTTTGTTCACCCCCCAGAACTATACATGCTCCCCTTCGTATATGTCTCATCCAACCTCCCTAAGTCCACACATAAGGTGGCAAGAGGATGCGCAGACACTGGGCCCCCCAGGTCAACAGCGAACTTACTCCTAGCTTCTCAACCACAAATGAGTCAACACGGTGGCGGACATCTAAATCCTTACTTTAAATGGCTGAACAATCCGATTAAACAAAGGGCTATCTTTTCCTATTTAGAGAATGTGGGTGCCCATATTTGCCTTCTACAGGAAACCCACCTTCTGGATGTGAATAGGCTCCGATCGAAGGCCTTCCCATTTCAGTATTTTTCCTCCAGCAGGGGTGGCGATTCTTGTCTCTCATTCCTTTAGAGGAAAGGTGGGTCCCAAACAGACTGAATTCAAAGGAAGACTCTTAGACCACTCTATAACCATAGATACACAAACTGTCACACTAGGCTCAATCTATGCCCCAAATGAGGGACAGGAGGCTTTCCTCGATCGGGTGGTGACAGAATTGACAAGCTCACCAGACAGGCAGGTGCTGATGGGTGGGGACATTAACATGGTCTTTGGCAACAACTTGGACCGCTCGGCCCAGCGGCAGGGACAATCAGGGGCCCTCTCGGGAGACGGTTCAAGATGGTTACGGGAGATGTGGCTGGTGGACTTCAGGCAGACCCTACACCCTCTTAACTCCGTTTATACATTCCATTCACATGAACATAAGACGTACTCTAGACTTGATCATTTTATAGGATCCAGAGAATTGCTTCCCCTTGCCCAATCCTCAGATATAGAACCTCGCCCACTCTCGAACCATGCGATAGTGACCCATTACGTTAGACACCCCGTTCGCGGGCAGACCTTCACACTCATGGCGGCTATGCGACACATTACTTCAACTGCCCGCCGTGGTACAGAAGCTCACAAAAACACTAGAAGAGGTCCTGACCCTCAATTACACCCCAACATGTCCCTCACCGCCCTGTGGGAAACACTCCAAGGTAGTGGCACGAGGGGCCCTTACTGCAATTTCCTCTGCGGATAATAAAATATGCAGGGACAAAAGAGACAAGCTTACTAAACAAGTGCGCAAGCTGGTTTACATTCACAAGAGGACGGGGGCTCCACGGTGCGATCACAGCTAGCTGGCCTGGACATGGACATAGCATAGTACGCTGCCTAGCCACAGAGATATTCCTTTTATGTGGGGGTGAACAGATGTGTACTGCTTCTAGCTGACAAACTACAGGTGCAAAGCCAGGAGGCCACTGTTCAAACTGTGGGGGACGAGACTGGCTCTGAACACACTGATGACTTGTACATAACACAGATGTTCCGTGATTCCTATGCTGATCTCTACACAGCACAACAACTTCCTGGGGAGGGATCATTGGCATACCTCCAAGTGGCAAACCTAGCCAAATTGACCTCAGACAAGATTGGACAGCCCGATCCGTATAGATGAGGTGATTTCTACCATTGCCCGTTCAAACCTCATAAAGCTCCAGGCCCAGACGAGTTCTCCGCCGCATTTTACAAAACCTTTTGTAATATCATTGCGCCAATATTAACTAAACTGTATAACGCAATTGGCAACTCCGCTGACGTCCCATCTATGATGCTCCTGGCTTCCATAGTTGTAATCCCAAAACCTGGCAGGGATAGAAAGCAATGTTCCTCCTACCGACCAATATCCCTCCTAAACGTTGATAGGAAGCTCTTCATCAAGATCTTGGCGGCCAGTTTAGACCCGATGCTGCCTGGGCTGGTGGACCCAGACCAGGCGGGCTTCGTTTCAACACGACAAAGTATGGGATAACATACGAAGACTAATTCATCTCACAGATAAGGCCCACAATCAGGATTTGGAACACACACTGCTATCTATCTATGCCGTGAAGGCCTGCGAAAGGGTACACTGGCGATAATTAGAAGCCACCCTCAAACACTTTGGAATGGGGGACCGATTTAGAAAATGGAAATTCAGCAGCTATACCCGCCCATCAGCGGCAGTGCGGGTAAATGGACACACGTCAGCCCCCTTTCCAATCACCAGAGGGATGAGGCAGAGGTGTCCACTATCACCCCTCCTATTCGCTCTTTACATGTAGCCCATGGCACAAAGTGTATGGGAGAATCCCCTGATTAGAAGGGTGTAGTTTGGAGGAGAAAGGCACACAATTAGCTTATATGCAGATGATGTCATCACAACTCTGGAAGACCCCCAGGTCTCAATACCAGCATTTCTTCTAGAGCTTGAGACCTTCTCCCAAGCAGTGGGCTTTAAGGTCAATATACAAAAATCCCAAGCTCTTGGAGTTTCCCTCCGCTCTTCTCCTGTAGAGACCCTGCAACAGTCATGCCCAATACAGTGAGCGGCAGACTCAATTACTTATTTAAGGCTCAAGCTGACAACTTCCACCCAGGACACCGCCTCCCTCAATTACAAATGCATGCTTGACAGGAATTACGCCGCTGGAGGCCGAGGATTCACAGAGAACTGACTTATAGACACCTGAGGGGAGTTGGCCGGGAATACTAAATATACACTGCTACTATCAAGCTACCCAAATTCGGGCGCTCCTCCAATGGTCCAGCAATAAAAAAGCACTGGCTTTTCATGGATAGAGCCATAGCTGGCCAGTCACTGTGGAAGATTCCTTTCCTCCACAAGACCCAGCGATCAAAAAGGCTAAACCGCTCCCCTGTCACAAGCGCTACATTGTAGGCCTGGGATTCGACTGATACTAGTTTCGGGCTTACTTCCTTCCCCTCGCCCCTGACACCGATTGTCAACAACCTGGATTTCACTCCAGGTCTCAACACATTAACCTTCAACCACTGGGACCGAGAGGGTTGTAGATCAATTGGCCACATCTTTGATGAGGATGGCCATATGTCTTTTGAGAGCTTCTGCACCGACATGGCTATGCCGGAATCTGAATGCTATCATTATCAACAGGTGAGACACTGGGTTATGCATCCCACAATACCCCTTACCCCATATGAGAAAAGCTTGCTCACCAAAACCTGTAACACACTCCTCATTACCGAGCTATACAACCTCATACGCCCACCGGAATAGATTACTAAATACCCAGGACAAAGGCGCTGGGAGACAGAACTGGGGCGCACACTTACTCATAGGGAGTGGGGTGATATAAATAACCGTGCGTGGCACACAGCCTGTAACATTTCCGACAATGACCAAGATCGCAATTTATTGATGCCTCACACCGTCCAGATTCCACTAAATCAATCCAAACTGCAGCCCTGACTGTTGGCGGAAATGCGGGTCCCTAGGAACATTAACACACATATTGTGGGACTGCCCCACCATCGCACCTTACTAAACACAAGTTCTCGATGACAGATACACACTTCCAAACGCAATTACATCGCTTTCCAGTATATGTCATCCTGAGCCTTCCCAATGCACTTACATTCCCAATTAAATCACGCAGAGTTAGACAAATAAGCTTAGCCTTCGGCGCAGCCTTGAAAAACATACTAGCCCACTGGGACAGAGACCGGATCCCTACATATCAGGGGTAGCTATATAAACTGTGGCACGTGTTGGGGATGTAACGCATATCCTTCTACAGGGTAATGGATCCACTTTCGGAGACCTATGGCGCCCATTCCTTTTCTTACTGAGCATGGAGCTGCGGCAGCTCAGCTGTCCAAGATTCCTAAGCCATTTACTGCTCACAGACCCCCTCCCTAATACAGCATAGAACTGCATCGATGAGCCCGAATCAGAGCTGAAGAGAGGGCCCAGGCTTTCCCTCCTTCATTGAAGGGTACAGGGAGGGTTGATTAGGGGAGAGCGGAGGGAGGGCTGGGTCTGGAGTTGGGGATGAGGGTTTTATTGTTTTTCAAAATGCACCTATTTACACGCCTTATTCACAATTGCTTGGTTTGATATACTCAATGAAAAGATTTAAACCTAAAAATATCAAGGGCCAAAATATTGAGAAGGTAAGTGCAAATAGGTAAGTGTAAATATTCTATAATTAACTACACATCTACATACCATGAAAATATATATAGATATTGGTGAGGTACATATATGTGGAGTTATACATAGTAAAACGTTGCTTGCCTACAGAAACTTACGTTTACATTATTTTTGTCCTCTATATTTTGACACAGTATTTTGTCCTACAATATTTTTGTTTCCAATATTCTGTCTAAACTCCTTTTTTTGTTTAGCTTACTCAAAGGTGTTGGAAGCAATCTATATGTGTTTGCAATTTGGAATCCAATGTGTATCTCTAAATTGCAGGGGCCAAATTTTCCTATCATTGTTTTCAAATGACTTCACACTGCAGTAATGAGCTTGATTTCATAATCTGTCTGAAAGGGTTTCGTTGTTGGAAAAACTGTACCCAAGACACACTTTGTTGTCCCCTGCCTTGCATTGTAGAGCTCTAGGGAATTGCTAGATTGAGTACTAGCTGAATTCTTAGAGCAAGAAAGTATCTACATGGTTCCAGCGTGCCTTTCAACTTACACACCGAGTACTCCTGTGGGTCAAACAACCATCTTGTACCCTTGATACTGTGCATATGTTGATCTGGAGTCAAACGGACCTCAGGTCTAGAGAGCGACATTTTTAAAACAACTGGAAATAATAACCCATAAGTAGGAGAAAAGTATATCTTAGCGATTCCATAACTATGAACAAAGAATCAGAAACATGTGATTTTAATGCTGTGGGATGTGTTTCATTCCTTTACAGGTTTCACTAATTGTATTGTGCATATTTGTATTTTTTCTCGTATTTGCAATTACAACCACAATGTTTGGAAACTTGGCATAATTGGGGAGGGAGATCAAATCTTGTGTGCAATCTTTGTTCTATGAACAAGGCAGTATCCAGATTCATATATTGCAAACAGATCACAGTGGGCCAGATTCATAAAGGTAAACTTACACATTTGTGTAAATTTACTCTTCCTTGAAATTATCAAAATTGTAATTTAATAGACTCAGCAATCTGGACAGAGAACTTAGCACCTAAAAAGATAGGACTATTCTATCTTTTTATGTGCAGAGTTCTCTGCACAGATTGTGGTGCGTCCGCAGTCGTAAAGTTCCTATTAACATCTTGCTTGTGAATACCAACACAGAGTTAACTTACACCAGCATGTAACTTTACCTTTATTAATCAGGCCCTCGGTGTGTAAGTTAGTGGTGTGTAAGTTAGTTGTGCAACTGAATTGTATTGTGTTATGTTGTTTAACTATATTTAGATACTTTTCATCCAGCAAGCACCATTTTACCTCACTTTGTCTTGATATTCCATCATTATTGCAGATATAATGACTGTATTGTCCTCTACCTCATGTCAACCATCATACCACAGCCTTTAAGCTATGCATTGACTTCTCAACCAAGCTATCTGGAGAGTCAAGGATGCTCGGCAGTCTCGACTTTACATCACAAACCAAGTACCCAGTATCATCTTTAGGGTGGATCACCAGCAAATTCAAATTTGAAATTGTAAGGTTGTCTCTATGACTGCAAATATCTGTAAATAAGTTTGACAGAGGAAGTTCAGACAGGTTCTGAAGCTGCTGTTAGCAAACTCAATTTTAAAAAATGACAAAATTATTTTTCCATATTTTTCAAATATCGGATTTCATCCAACAAATCTTGTGATTTCCCTCATTAATAGTGGAGATAAGGTCTGTTCATATTTGGTCTTAAATTTGCTGATTGGATTTACTCTGCGGAGACTGGCATTAAATAATTCCTAAAAATGCATCCACAATGAAAAGACACTGAAGTAAAACATTAAATGTGGTCACTTGATATTTAAACTTTTACATATAATTCTTCATTTTACAGGGGATAAGAATGTTTCATGATACTCAGGCGGCAAATAAGTGGCTTGAAGTGAACATGCACAAAATGAATGGAGGTATATGTACACCAAAGATCCTCTGCATGGAAAAAACAGAAGTGGAGAAAGCACTTGCAAAGTATGAAGAACATATAAACTCTGAGGACATTTATGTTGGTAGCAGCAATCATTTAGAGCTATTTGTTTTTACTTTTCATAATATTATGGGTATGGATTTATTTTTTATCAGGGACAAGAGACAAACAGCAACTGCGTGTACATGCAACGTATGAGGAAAATGTTTAAAATATCATCACGTTTGTATATAGAAACAACTTTTCTGGAGTAGCAAACTGATTGTAAAGTACCTATTTTTCATATCTTCATTCGGTACTCTAAAACCCCACATAAAGCACTTGAATACAAAAGTGATTTGTCTTATGGCATTTCTGTTTGTAAATTGTAAAATTATTTGGTTTACATGTATATTAACTAGCCATATCAGTTCAACAGACAGCAGACACATCAAATGGCTAATTACAAGTATTATTTCCTCCATTGGTCATTTGGACAGTATCTACAAATTTCACAAAATTCCTACGAATGTAGGATCAATAAGCATAACTAACATCAATAAAAACATACTTATAATCAATATCTATACAGCCTAAGAAAGTGAATCCTTGAATTAGAAATACATTTTAATGAAGTTGCTGTGGTCCATCTTTTACTTTGATGCGATGTAGAATGCGAGTGTGATAAAGGGGCTTAAACTATTTGTATACAAATACCAGGCAGTATCTGTCTGAATACATATTGGACTGTATTTTGTTGGTTGTTGTCTCCAGGACAGTGAAGGTATTAGTCCAGAAGCAGTTGCTGCATCTTAATTGTGTGGGAGTCTGAAACAGAAGTATACTTTACATATGTACTCTAGACAAACTCTCATGGAAGCTATTCATTTCATGGATATAGCAAACCAGAGAGAAACATTTTCCAATCAACATCTTATTGCCTAGTACGAATCCAAAGTTTTTTTATAAGAACTTGAGCCTCCCGGTATAGAAACATCTTCAGCGTGGAGCTTGAGCATTAGCACTGACTATCAAGTTTCTTTTCAGGTTTCAAACATACAAGTTATCTGTTTACAGTTTCTCCCTCTTCTCCTCTGCCCTTGGTACCTATCCTCCTCCCCTCTCCATTTGGAACGTTCCTGGAGTTCGCCTTAGAATGTTGCCTGTGTGCGACCTGTCATACGGAGAGTGGATGACTCATTAGAGACTCATAATTCTTACCTACTGCCTCGTGATTATTCTTTACAACACTGGCAACGAGCAAGATAAAGGGGGCCTGCAGTCATCTCCCCTTTCAGTGCTCTCTCCACCGTATGAAAATAAGGGGTGATGTAAGAAAAGAGTGAAGATTGCTGCGGAAGGTGCCTGTTGTCTGAATATTGAATCAGGACCATAAAAAAACTGTTCGGCAACACTCCTTCGAATAATACAACGGAGGTACAGCCAGTAGAAGTGTGTCGTTATCTGAGTGTATGCGGTGGCGCAGCTCGAGGCTTAGCCTTGGTGTAAGGTGACAAAGCAATTTAAGAGGCGTGCGGAGCCTGGGCATATCAGCTGCTGAAACGGAAGAGACAGGAAACATCTGTTTTCTCTCAGATGTCAAATTTGTGCATCGCTAAGCTCTAGAAGAGCACGGTAGCTGAAATCCACTGAGTGAAGGTCACCAGTGGTGTAACTGCCTTGCCTGGCTGAATTACAGTTAGAGGGTGAGGTGTTTGCTGTGTTTGTCGCCGAGTGAGGAACCGGGAATCCTGTCAGAACAGAGTCTTCACAGGAACTGCAAGCGTCTTTGGAGCCTGCGCACATCGGAGAGATGCCGCCTCATAACTACTTTCCTCTAAAAAAAAAAAAAGAACCACAAGCCGGTGTCAGTCAGTTGGCTTTGCTTGCCTTTGAACCTTCAGGGAGCCGAGAAGTAACTGAAATTGTTATGCTCATCAGGGTGGGGGCTGCCCTGTCACGTCAGGGGGATAAGCACAGCGCTGTCTGGCCAGCTTAGTCTGCACAAACTGGTTGGTGTCATAAGTGAGTGTGCATGCTACAGACAGAGACACCTTATATTCTTTCCTATACCGGGGTGCAGGTGAAAGTATACTGTGATTGTTGACGCCGTGCAGTTTCAGCATTCCAGCTAAATTGAATTACGTTAGAATAACCTTCCTTGAGAAAGTCAATCTGCTCATCAGCTTCACATAAAGCACTCGTCAAGTCGTTTTGGATTACTATACAGTTCTCCCCTTGCACCTACAATGGCAGTACCAGCATTAAGCCAGCCACCTGCCTTCCTCAATGAAATTAGCGAGCCAGAAATCCACTGGAAGGACTGGGTAAAGCTTTTTGAGGCTTATCTTATTGCCATGGGGGGAGGAGCGTTTTTCAACTGTGCGGAAACAACACCTACTGTTGCACAACCTAGGTGTCCATGGAAGGAAAATTTACGAGACTTTACCGGTACCTGAGGGAGATGAGTATGATGATGATAAAGATGTATTTAATGTCACCGTGTTAAAACTTCAGTTACATTTTGGGGACAAAGTGAATGTAGTACTAGATAGACACAAATTCTTCATCCGCACACAAGGGAAGCAAGAGTCAGTTACGAACTATGTGGCAGCTCTGAGAGGTCTTACTCTGTTGTGTTAGTTTGGTGAAATAAATGATTCCTCGATCAGAGACCAATTGGTAAGGTGCTCAAATAATAATCGCATACAAGAGAAACTGTTGGATAAAAATACTACACTTAAGGAAGCAATTGATATAGCCACATCAATAGAGCATACAGCTAAGTGCGTAAGAGAAATGAGAACCCCAAGTGAAGTTGTTGCTAGTATCCAGGAACAAAGCAATCCACAAAGCAATGAGAAGGAGAGTGAAGTAATGAAAGTCAAAACTAAAGAACAGACTATAACCAGACAAAGCAAGGTAACTGATGGGCTGAGATGCTTCATATGTGGACGTAACAACCATCTGGCTAACAGCCCCTTTAGTTCTGCACGTAATGTCACTTGTAAAAAGTGTAATAGAAGAGGCCACTTCGCGTGAATTTGCAAGGACGGGGACAGTAATCAAGTGAAAGCTATCTACAGCGAGGGTGACCAAGTACCAAAATATGTTTTTCAGGTGAAAGAGAAAGAGGGAGAGGATACTCCCATTTATCCTAAATGTACTGTGTACCTATAAAGTAAACCCACAGAAGCGTCAGAATGGTTGGCTCCCATTGTTCTGGCGACCAAGGCCAATGGCGAGGGGATCTGTTTGTGTGTGGACCTGCGCAGCCTTAATGACAACATATGGGTTGAGAGGTTTCCCCTTCCACACATTAACGAGATGCTAAGCACCATGAGTGATGCATAAATATTTTCTGTGATTGACTCATCCATGGCATACTACCAAGTGGAGTTGCACCCACAGTCTAGACCCCTCACTGCATTCACCACTCCTTTTGGGGCTTACATGTTTAAGAGGATGCCGTTTGGCCTAGCATCGGTTGCTGCAGTTTTTCAGAAGATAATGCAAACACTGTTGAACGGCACAGAAAAGACGTTCTGCTGCCAAGATGATATCTTAGTATACGGTACCACTGTAGAAGAGCATGATTCTACATCACGAAAAGTGTTCAGTAAATTGATGGAAGTTGGCTTGACAGTGAAGCAGAACATGTGTAAAATCAAAGTCAGTTCCGTAGACTACTTGGGGCACACGATATCACAAGAGGGGTTCAAACCTAAGCACAGCCTAGTCCAATCAGTTAAGGATGCCCCGCTCCAAAAAACAAGGAAGAACTCAAATCCATTCTAGGGTTAATCGAATACAAGTACATCAAAGGGTTCTCAGAGAAATGCGAATGTCTACGTGATCTCTTAACCCCTTCGCTGCGGCGCGAATTCCGCCGCGGCGCTGGGAGGGTGCGGGGTGAGCGCGGCGCCGCCATGCTCGTGACGGAACCACGCTGTCATGAGTCACGGGCGAGCTGTGCTCATGATGGTGTGGTTCCGTCACGACTCCACCCACTCTCTATTTCGCCCGCACAGGCGGGGAATCAGTGCCGCGTGGGAGGAGCGGCCGCAGCATGACGGAATCACGCCGTCATGCGCACACGCTGCCCGTGGCTCATGACGGCGTGGTTCCGTCATACGCACGCAAGGGGTTAAGGAAAGGCAATGATTTTGTTTGGGAAACAAAACACAGCACCACGGTAGACAACCTGAAAGATGAGATAACAAGGTCACCTGCGTTGGGGTCATTCGACCCCAAAAAGAAGACATTCTTGACCACTGATGCATCCAACAAGGGATTGGGAGCCACCCTATTGCAAAAAGGAGAACATGGCGAGACCATCATTGCGTATGCTTCCCGATGCCTAACCTCTGCAGAATGTAATTATTCCGTAGTGGAAAGGGAAGCACTTGCTGTTTTCTGGGCAATGTTACATTTCAAATTTTATCTTTGGAGCATAAAATTCACCCTCCTAACGGACCACAAACCGCTCACATTCATGTTTTCAACCAAGAAAACTAACTGCGGATCTCCCCGCATACCCAAATGGAGATAAGGCCTTGAGGGTTATTGTTTCAGGATCGAGTATTTACCAGGAGGTGACAATGTCATAGCAGACTACCTCTCCAGGGCACCGCTAGAAGGGGAAGTGCAAGATGAACTTCTGGACATGCCTGTCCTTGCCATACAATTACAAGCCATAACAGAACGTGAATGGAATGATGAGATGGTTTCCGACAAAACGTTAAGCTCGTTCAAAGAACTACTTGTCAAAGGATGGCCTGAGAAGCGCAAGGACCTGAAAGAAGATCTGCAGAGCTACTGGGAGGTCAGACACAAACTATCCATGATTGGTGGGAAGATATGCAGGAATGACAAAGCCATACCACCTACCAAATTGAGAGGAAAAATTATAGACTTAGCTCACGAAGGGCATTTAGGCAGTAGCATAACAAAAAACAGAGCGAGGAACCGTTTCTGGTTCCCCAATATGGACTCTTGGGTGGAACAAAATGTAGAAGAGTGCACTAGCTGTGCGAAAAGTGACTAGACAAAGATTGTGCATAAAGTACCATTGTCCCCAGTTGTGGTACCCAAAGAGCCATGGAGCAAATTGGCATTGAGCATAATAGGTCCTATGGAGAACCTAGGACAGCAGAAAAGATTCATGATGGTACTCATCGACTACACCTCCCACTGGATAAGATATAAATTTGTGACGCACACCACTACGAAAATCTTTTTTTTTTTAATACATTTTTTTATTGAGCAGAGCAGAGAACCAAAAATATATCGTATATACATTTAGACCTACGTCCAACACCTATATCGTATATACAGTTAAAAACTGGAACCCTTCAGACCAAGATACAAGAAGATAAATAAAAATAAATGTAAAAAAAAATTTTTTTAAACGAGAGTCCGGAACACCCTATGTTCATAAACATCAAGAAGCAATTAATTACACCCTCCCCATCTGAAACTGCCCTAAAGTGACTAGTGCCAGGTAATCATCAAGGATACAAGTAAATCAGTTGGTTCATCAGTAGCTTTTCTTTTTATTTTTTACTACGAAATCCTTGTTGAATTTTTGAGTGACTTGTTCAGCTGCAAAGGGATTCCACAAACTCTAGTCACAGACAATGGGGTACAATTTGTGTCAGAGGAGATAAAAGGATTTTTAAGCAACATGGGAATCACATATGAAAAAACTGCATTATGTTGTCCCAAGGCCAATGGCCTCATAGAAAGAGCGAACTGCATGATTAAAGAAAACATCCAATTAGCCATGGTTAATGGACATGATGTAGACAAGTCATTACGCGAGTGCCTGTGGTCTTACCACACATCCCCCAACTTAATAACAGGAGTCTCCACTTTTGTGTCCCTCAGGGGTAGAGAGCCCTGCACAAAAATTAACCCCATATGGTTGGATGGTGGGAGGCTGGGATTCATCTTTGCTTTCAGGAACGACGTGGACTAACCAGTTGACTTTCTTGCCTTTCCCGGCCCAACAACTCGCCGGACCCGCTGCGCGGGTCCCGCAGCGTCCAGTGAACACCGTAAGAGCGCCTGGACGGGGTTGCCTTCACCGGGGTGAGCGCATCTGTACAGGGCTGCGAGCAGCAGGGGACTCCATTGCCCAGGAGTCCCTGCGAGCCCCATTGCCTACACCTGGGCTGCTCTCCCTGCACGACACGCCCCCCTGCATAGCTGTGATTAAAAGCAGAACACCAAGCTCCCATCCCTGGGATTCATCTTTGCTTTCAGGAACGACGTGGACTAACCAGTTGACTTTCTTGCCTTTCCCGGCCCAACAACTCGCCGGACCCGCTGCGCGGGTCCCGCAGCGTCCAGTGAACACCGTAAGAGCGCCTGGACGGGGTTGCCTTCACCGGGGTGAGCGCATCTGTACAGGGCTGCGAGCAGCAGGGGACTCCATTGCCCAGGAGTCCCTGCGAGCCCCATTGCCTACACCTGGGCTGCTCTCCCTGCACGACACGCCCCCCTGCATAGCTGTGATTAAAAGCAGAACACCAAGCTCCCATCCCTGGGATTCATCTTTGCTTTCAGGAACGACGTGGACTAACCAGTTGACTTTCTTGCCTTTCCCGGCCCAACAACTCGCCGGACCCGCTGCGCGGGTCCCGCAGCGTCCAGTGAACACCGTAAGAGCGCCTGGACGGGGTTGCCTTCACCGGGGTGAGCGCATCTGTACAGGGCTGCGAGCAGCAGGGGACTCCATTGCCCAGGAGTCCCTGCGAGCCCCATTGCCTACACCTGGGCTGCTCTCCCTGCACGACACGCCCCCCTGCATAGCTGTGATTAAAAGCAGAACACCAAGCTCCCATCCCTGGGATTCATCTTTGCTTTCAGGAACGACGTGGACTAACCAGTTGACTTTCTTGCCTTTCCCGGCCCAACAACTCGCCGGACCCGCTGCGCGGGTCCCGCAGCGTCCAGTGAACACCGTAAGAGCGCCTGGACGGGGTTGCCTTCACCGGGGTGAGCGCATCTGTACAGGGCTGCGAGCAGCAGGGGACTCCATTGCCCAGGAGTCCCTGCGAGCCCCATTGCCTACACCTGGGCTGCTCTCCCTGCACGACACGCCCCCCTGCATAGCTGTGATTAAAAGCAGAACACCAAGCTCCCATCCCTGGGATTCATCTTTGCTTTCAGGAACGACGTGGACTAACCAGTTGACTTTCTTGCCTTTCCCGGCCCAACAACTCGCCGGACCCGCTGCGCGGGTCCCGCAGCGTCCAGTGAACACCGTAAGAGCGCCTGGACGGGGTTGCCTTCACCGGGGTGAGCGCATCTGTACAGGGCTGCGAGCAGCAGGGGACTCCATTGCCCAGGAGTCCCTGCGAGCCCCATTGCCTACACCTGGGCTGCTCTCCCTGCACGACACGCCCCCCTCACCTACCTAATTTCCAAACTTAAGCAGCCACTCATCCGCAGCGCGGGAGCGCGCGGGAGCGCCCGGGGCTAAGCCCGGGCAAAGGGCGGGCCGTCTAAGGCCGTCCAAGGACGTACAGGGACGGGCCGGGCCCTTTCTCTTACTCTCGGGATTCGAGGACTCAAAGTATGTTTTAGTTATCAATGTGATAAGATGTTGAATGTAGTTATAATGTGTAATTGAAGTTTTAAACTTTTATCTAATTTATATTTTAAATTGTACACATTATTCCTTATTTTTAGTCTTATGATGTCCTCATCACTAAGAAAGGGTAGGCGGGTTACAGTAAAGTCAAGTAGTGTTAAAGCCACTGGAACCTTAGATGATTTTATCACCCGTGCCACGGGGATATTAGATAAGGAAATTGCTCTTACTGAAAAGCGTTTGTCTCTGGACTTAGTTACGGGGAAGCGTTCATCTTTGGGTCGGTTTGCATCTGTGGTCACTCCTGAAAAGAGCATAATAAACGACTTGGAAGCCAGCCCAGACTTAGCCGTTACTTCAGAAAATCAAGAAATATCTATGGGCGATGTAGTGAACGGTCCAATAGAAGATTGTTCTGTATTGAGCAATATTGAGGATGGGATCCAACACCCTAATTTGACCCTGTCGGGCCCCATTTCCCTACAATCCAAAGCTTCGGCCTCTGTTCCAGAAGTCACAAAAACTAGTAAACGTAAAAGAGGGGGAGGTCACTTGAAGGGAAGGGTCATACGTATGGGAGACCCTGGTGATCTGACTCATTGCTGCCAAAACAACAACAACAAAGCTTTGTTAACACATATTGAGAAGCTGGTAAAAAATCTCTTGTTACCCCTTATTGAGAGAACACAAATAGTTAACCTAAAATTGGACCAATTAGAGCACTTAATATCAGTTAACACACATTCGCTGGAAATTTTGGCTAACAACAGCAAATTTCCACAGGCCCAGGGGAATTGTATTGAAATAAAGAAGGGGGCTCATAAAACCTCTATTCAAAAACCAAGTAATCCGCCCCAGCCTATTGCATCTGTTGATTCCCAGCGAACCCCTGTACGATCAGTCCCAACTAGACCTGCACTGGTGGCTGATGGGGACTCTCAGTCAATACCGATTATGGCTATAGCAGCAGCACCGAGCTCAATTACATCTAAGCCAGTAGCCTCATCTCAAGTTAAACAAACTCCACTGAGCGGCCCATTAGTTCTGGATGAAATGGCACCTCCAAGTAAACCAATATGTGTGAATATACCCCCCGAATCTGCACCTTTTATGGCCATCCTGACAGGTGTCCCGGTGGTCGCACCAAATAAACATGAATCAAATCAGGACCTATCAAATAAAGTCATATTCTGGCTCAACAACAATAGACCACTCCCCCCAGCCTCTAGTACAAAAATATTAAACGTACGAAGGGTCCCTTGGGTTGGCCCAAGCAAGAAGGATTTAGAGGGGGATTGTATCCTAATTAATTTTAGGGACAGGTGGGTCAAGGACTTAATCTGTAACAAAGCAAGGTTTGCTAGAATGGGGGATATTCAATGTATAGGTCTTGAATATTTTTATCCCAACTTGCATCATCTTCCCCCTAACCCTCGCTTTCCTGGGTCGAGAGTGCAGGGTAATAATTACTCTGGATGGACTCAGATTAATACTATATCTCGACCCCCTCAAAATCATCCTGGTTTGTGGTTCCAGGGTGATGGATCTTTCATGGGGCCAACAAGTTTCAAAAATTTTGGGCAAACCCCCTATGACCAATCAAGAAGGAGATTCCAGGGGGAGGAATACCTAGGGTGGATGCCAAATAACAATATTCCATTAAGAAACCGATTTGACCCACTGGTGGGAATGGAGGGTTTAGATTGACCATTAGACAAGAAAAAGGAAAGCATTTTATCTACCACAGATTTGGTCATGGGGGAAAACGGGGGGATAAGGCAGGAGGATAACCAGGTGGTGGACGCTTTCGACCACAATGCTCAACCTAATATGCGTTCGGATAGTCAAACTGTTAGCAACTTAGCCTGTGAGCTAAACCCACCAATTACTGGGCCTGACCTGGAAACTCCAATAAAGTTTGTGGACAATAGCCTAGGGGAACCTGGGCTGTGTCTAATCTCATGGAATATTGCAGGTCATGCGGGTAGAATGGAGGATGAAGCTTGGCTGGAGCATGTGGGTGGTCAGGATATCCTGTGCTTTCAGGAGACATGGAGCAGAGTGGGTGGGGAAATTGATGGTTTTCAATCTTTTAATGTTTTGGCGGTCCCATCACTAGCTGGGAGGGCAAGGGGTGGGTTAATGACAGCTCTATCCATCAAACTAAAGAACCTGATAACCTCAAAAATAGTGGATACTCCTTGGTACCAGTTGCTCTTGTTGGAAAATTTGTTCCCAGAGCCCGTGTTGTTAATTAATTGGTACCATAATGTCTTTGATAGAAATGATGTATCTACAATCCAGAGTTTGGAGGAAGCAATATGTAAGGCTCGTAGTGATCGAGCTTTATTAGTAGTTATTTGGGTTGGTGATTTTAATTGTACACTGTGCAAATTTGGTGGCTGCAATGTCTGTGGTATCAATGATCTAAATGAACAGCCCTTGATGCATTTTAAACACACGCCCCAGGGGGACGCTTTAAATAATATCATTATTCTAAATGACTTATGTATGGTAGAGCCCTGGGCTGCCCCAAATATATCGCCAATACCAACCTTTCAGGGAACAAGAGGTGCAATGAGTACTATTGATTTTGTATTTGTGTCTAGTAACTTTCTTCATTATGTTAATAGGCTTGAGGTAATCGCAAGTGCCGTAAGCGATCATAATCCTTTAATGCTATCCTTGAGTGCCCCTGCTAGTAGAAAACATTTGGTTTGGGAGCAACCCATAACATATAATAAAAATCAGGGAGTTACCATGAAGTGGGGGAAAATAAATGCTGAAGGCCTTGAGGTAGAGATTCTGAATGTTTGTAAAACTGAGATCGAATCATGCCTGTCTCTGACGTCTGATCCAGACAAGGTCATTGGGAGTTTTGAAAAATTATGTGGGCACGTGGCTGAGCACCTTAGAAAACCAGTGGGGAAAAAGAATTTAAGGTGTTTTAAATGGTTTGACTCCGCATGCTCTGCCTCACATAAATCCTTAAAAGCTGCCCTTACACAAAAACCAAGAAATAAGGAACTGATAAGATCGACCAGAAGGGCTTATAAAGAGGCCATCACAAAGAGGAAGCAGGAATTGAAAAATCGAGCCTGGGACGATCTAGAGAAGGCCTCTGAGCTAAAAGATAGTAGGCTCTTCTGGGAAGTAGTAAATCGTCCCTTGTTTAAAAATGACACCAAAGAAAGTATACTGACGCAGATTACTGGTGAATCTTGGGAAGTTCACTTTGGTAAAATCTTTAATCCCAAAGCATTATTACTTTCGGATTTGTTGGATGATGTAGGGGATTTGGTGGTACCATCTTCAGCTTTGCTTCTTAGCTCTTCACTTACACTGGAAGAGGTTGAAGTAGCTTTGAGGAAGGGCATATCATTAAAAGCCCCGGGCCCTGATGCCGTCCCTTTAGACTTTTTTAAACATAATATTGAAGCTTGGGCACCTTTATTACTGAATGTTTTTAGGGCTGTTGTTCTTGGTCGCATCCCTGTATCGTGGAAGGTGGCAGTGGTGGTGCCGATTTTCAAGAAGGGCGATAGGTGTGATCCCCGATGCTATCGCCCTATATCCTTGATCGATGCATCATGTAAACTATTGGGGAGGGTTATTTTGGCCAGATTAGAAACATGGGCTGACTCTGTTGGTCTAATTGTGAACTCCCAGTATGGATTCAGAAGTGGGAAGGGGACAGTTGAGCAGTGCCTGAATTTGGCGCTAATTATTGGCAAGTACATGAAGGCAAGGAGTTCTGCAATTTACCTTGCCTTCATGGACCTGTCAAGCGCCTTTGACACTGTTTGTAGAAGCAGGCTGTGGCAGATGATGGACGATATGGGCTTCGAAGAACCCCTGGTGACACTTCTCCGCAGACTACACGCAGCAACGTCCGTGGCTATAAGATTTGGACCTGGGGGGGAAACAACTAAACCTATTCCCTCAACTGAGGGGGTGCGTCAAGGTTGCATTTTGGCGCCTTTCTTGTTCCTAGTATACACAAATGGACTAGAAAAGTACTTGTTGGACCACTGTTGTGATTTTCCTAAGGTAAACGGTAGGAGTATTCCTATACTCTCATATGCAGACGATACTGTTTTAATGACCCTCACTGGAAACAGTTTGCAGTTGTGCCTAGATGCCTTTAACACCTTCATGCTGGATCTTGACCTGAAGGTAAATTTTGGAAAATCTTTTGCAATGGTCTGTGGTCCTAAAGGAACAAAACCTAGAAAATTTGTGGTGAATCACTCTACTATTGAAAGGGTGGAGAATTTTAATTACCTTGGAAATCTTTTCAATAGCAAACTAAGTTGGGCTCCTTTAATGAAGGCTCGAGCCCAGAGTGCTACCCGCTCCATAGAAGGTCTTTTTCGCTTCTGTGGTAAGTTGGGTCAAAAACCTGTTGCGCACCTTAAAACTCTTTATATATCTAAATGTTTATCTGTGGCTACCTACGGGGCAGGAGTATGGGGGACCGAAAACCCCTCAGTGGTACAAGTGATGGAAAATAAATTCCTAAAACGGGTATTACTGATTCCATCGGGTTCATCGAATAGCTTCTGTCATAATGAAATGGGAATGACCAAAGTGACTGACATCATTCGTCTGTCACCCCTATTATTATGGGGCAAAATATGGTTATCTGACGATTTGCAGCTCTCGAGAGAAATTCTCTCAGACTGCTTGAGCCTGGATAATGCAAACAAGATCCCCTGGTTGTCATACGTCAGGGACATGTTGAATAAGATAGGTTTGGGTCATGTTTATGAAAATCCTGCAAACATCCAGGGAAACATAAAAACCCAAATTAAGTCAAATTACTGGAAGTTTTTAGGCTCACGGTGTCTGGGAGGCCCTATTGGCTATGTACCTAAGTTACAGCATCAATTTTATTTAACTTTTACAACTAATGTCCAATGGCGGTTTTATCTCACGAGGTTTAGGCTAAATACCCTCCATTTTCTTTTCGCCTTTCCTAAACAAGGGGGTTGGTGTGAGCAGCTACCCCCTTGTCCCTGTAATGACAGAGTTAGCCAAAGTACTATACATGTTGTCCTGTTTTGCTCCTTATATCAAGATCCTAGGATTAGATTTATTAAACCTGTCCTGAAGGGGCGGCAACCATGCACTTATAAAGAAGGCTATGATTATTTGCTGTCATTATCTTCTGTTGATACTTGCTGTGCCATGTTAAATTTTATAAGAGTTTCACTTCAGATTAGGAAACGCTATGGATAAATTAGCTGTAGAACTGTGCTTTGCCATTGGATTTGTATTTATGCTGTATGATGGATTTTTTTGAATTGTAATTTTTATTTTATGGATGGATCACCTTATTTGTGTATTATGTTTTTTAACTTTGTGCTTTTATGATTCATTGTATGAATCGAATAAAGATTTTTGAACCGAACCGGATGGTGGGAGGCAAGTGTACACAAATGCACCCCTCATTAATGAGAAAAGGAATAAACACTAGCACAAGTACAAAAATTGGTACGACTCCAACCAGGGAGTCAAGAAACAGGATTAGGAAGTTGGAGATTCTGTAAGAGTTAAGATACCTACCAGAGAAAAGATAAACCACAGCAAGTTCTACCCGAAACACCGACTGACTGAGGTCAAAAGAAATGTAGTCCAGCTTGATAATGGTTAAGTCTGGAGCAGGAGCAGAATTGTGAAGGCAGGTATCAATTAACACATGTGTGCCTAAGCTCCTATAGTTCCCAGTCCTCTCCTTCCCTCCTCAGCCTTTGCCTTCATACTTCCCTTTACAATACTATCTTTCAACAATTTTTTATGTTTTGAACCTCTGTCCTGCTACTTCTGGATAAAGGCTTCCCATTCTTTCAGCCTTGCAGGTACCTTATTGACAGATGACAGGACATCTTAAATGCCACAACGCAACTCATCCTTTGTATTTTGAACATATCTGTATAAAAATGCGCAAAAGTGTACATGGATCATGTGTAATGCTCCATTTAATATGATCAATAAAAACATTTGTAAGTGAAGTTCATCTTCATGGAAGAAAGGACAGTTACTTATTAGTCTATAACTTGATAGGAATGCATTTGCTTGAGGGTGGAACAGTAGGTAAAGGTGAAAAATGTTGCTTGGCTCAGGATTAATCCTTATGGATCGTATAGGGGTGTGGTGTGCTTGAAAAACAATATATGTGTTTGTGAGCAATGTGATTTTCCTATAAGGGACATGCAATTAACTATTCAGACATAATACATTGAGGTCAGGGGACCCTGTTTGATGCCACCTGTTGTGACAAATTTTTATCTGCTCAAGGAATTGACATATAGGTAGTGTGGAGGGGTGTTCTCTTTATTAGGATCAGTATGAAAATGGGTGAGCCAAGTTGATCTTCATGGGAGAAACTATGGTTACTTATTCGTTTATAACTCCATAGGAACGCATTGTCTTGAAAGTGGCACAGTGGGCACAAGTGGAACAGTTGCTTGGCTCAGGCTAAATCCTTATGGAGCTTGTAGAGGGATGTGGTATGGGTGAAAAACAAAATACATATTTGTGAGCCAATGTGTTTTTCCTATAAGAGAACCACAATTACTTATTTGCATGTAACTACATAGGAATGCTTTGAGGTGAGGGCCACCAGTTTGGTGCCACCTGTTGCGGCAAATTTTGCTCGGCTCAGGCAATTTACGTATCAGAAGTGTAGAGGGGAACTTCCTTTATTAGGATCAGTATGAAAATGGGTGAGCCAAGTTGATCTTCATGGGAGAAAGGATGGTCACTTATTCGTTTATAACTCCATAGGCACGCATTTGCTTGAAAGTGGCACAGTGGGCACAAGTGGAACCGTTACTTGGCTCAGGCTAAATACTTATGGAGCTTGTACGGGGATGTGGTATGGGTGAAAAACAAAATACAGGTTTGTGAGCCAATGTATTTTTCCTATAAGAGAACCACAATTACTTATTTGCATGTAACTATATAGGAATGCATTGTGGTGAGGTCCAACAGTTTGGTGCCACCTCCTGTGGCAAATTTTGCTCGGCTCAGGCAGTTTACATATCAGAAGTGTAGAGGGGAACTTCCTTTATTAGGATCAGTGTGAAAATGGGTGAGCCAAGCTGATCTTCATGGTAGAAAGGATGGTTACTTATTCGTTTATAACTCCATAGGACCGCATTGGCTTGAAAGTGGCACAGTGGGCACAAGTGGAACTGTTGCTTGGCTCAGGCTAAATCCTATTGGAGCTTGTAGGGGGATGTGGTATGGGTGAAAAACAAAATACATGTTTGTGAGCCAATGTGTTTTTCCTATAAGAGAACCGCAATTACTTATTAGCATGTAACTATATAGGAATGCATTGAGGTGAAGGCCACCAGTTTGGTGCCACCTGTTGTGGCAAATATTGCTCAGCTCAGGCAGTTTACATATCAGAAGTGTAGAGTGGAGCTACCTTTATTACGATCAGTATCAAAATGGGTGAGTCAAGTTGATCTTAGTGGGAGAAAGGATGGTTACTTATTCGAATATAACTCCATAGGAACGCTTTGGCTTGAAAGTGGCACAGTGGGCACAAGTGGAACCGTTGCTTGGCTCAGGCTAAATCCTTATGGAGCTTGTAGGGGGATGTGGTATGTTTGAAAAACAAAAAACATATTTGTGAGCCAATGTGTTTTTCCTATAAGAGAACCACAATTACTTACTAGCATGTAACTATATAGGAATGCATTAAGGTGAGGGCACTCTTTTTGGTGCCACCTGTTGTGACAAATTTAGCTCGGCTCAGGCAATTTACATATCAGAAGTGTAGAGGGGAACTTCCTTTATTAGGATCAGTATGCAAATGGGTGAGCCAAGTGGATCTTCATGGGAGAAAGGATGGTTACTTATTCATTTATAACTCCATAGGAATGCATTGGCTTGAAAGTGGCACAGTGGCCACAAGTGGAACTGTTGCTTGGCTCAGGCTAAATCCTTATGGAGCTTGTAGGGGGATGTGGTATGGTTGAAAAACAAAATACATGTTTGTGAGCCAATGTGTTTATCCTATAAGAGAACCACAATTACTTATTTTCATGTAACTATATAGGAATGCATTGAGGTGAGGGCAACCAGTTTGGTGCCACCTGTTGTGGCAAATTTTGCTTGGCTTAGGCAGTTTACATATCAGAAGTGTAGAGGGGAACTTCCTTTATTCGGATCATTATGAAAATGGGTGAGCCAAGTTGATCTTCATGGGAGAGTGGATGGTTACTTATTCGTTTATAAGTCCATAGGAATGCATTGGCTTGAAAGTGGCACAGTGGGCACAAGTGGAACCGTTGTTTGGCTCAGGATAAATCCTGATGGAGCTTGTAGGGGGATGTGGTATGGTTGAAAAACAAAATACATTTTTGCGAGCCAATGTGTTTTTCCTATAAGAGAACCAAAGTTACTTATTTGCATGGAACTATATAGGAATGCATTGAGGTGACGGCCACCAGTTTGGTGCCACCTGCTGTGGCAAATTGTGCTTGGCTCAGGCAGTTTACATATCAGAAGTGTAGAGGGGAACTTCCTTTATTAGGACCAGTATGAAAATGGGTGAGCCAAGTTGATCTTCATTGGAGAAAGGATGGTTACTTATTCGTTTATAAGTCCATAGGAATGTATTGGCTTGAAAGTGGCACAGTGGGCACAAGTGGAACGGTTGCTTGGCTCAGGCTAAATCCTGATGGAGCTTGTAGGGGGATGTGGTATGGGTGAAAAGCAAAATACATCTTCTGAGCCAATGTATGTGTTTTTTCTATAAGAGAACCACAATTAGTTATTTGCATGAACTATATGGGAATGCATTGAGGTGAGGGCAACCAGTTTGGTCCCACCTGTTGTGGCAAATTTTGCTTGGCTCAGGCAGTTTACATATCAGAAGTGTAGAGGGGAACTTTCTTTACTAGGATCAGTGTGAAAATGGGTGAGCCAAGCTGATCTTCATGGTAGAAAGGATGGTTACTTATTCGTTTATAACTCCATAGGAATGCATTGGCTTGAAAGAGGCACAGTGGGCATAAGTGGAACCGTTGTTTGGCTCAGGATAAATCCTGATGGAGCTTGTAGGGGGATGTGCTATGGTTGAAAAACAAAATACATTTTTGCGAGCCAATGTGTTTCCCTATAAGAGAACCACAGTTACTTTTTTGCATGGAACTATGTAGGAATGCATTGAGGTGACGGCCACCAGTTTGGTGCCACCTGCTGTGGCAAATTGTGCTTGGCTCAGGCAGTTTACATATCAGAAGTGTAGAGGGGAACTTCCTTTATTAAGACCAGTATGAAAATGGGTGAGCCAAGTTGATCTTCATTGGAGAAAGGATGGTTACTTATTCGTTTATAAGTCCATAGGAATGCATTGGCTTGAAAGTGGCACAGTGGGCACAAGTGGAACCGTTGCTTGGCTCAGGCTAAATCCTGGTGGAGCTTGTAGGGGGATGTGGTATGGGTGAAAAACAAAATACATCTTCTGAGCCAATGTGTTTTTCCTATAAGAGAACCACAATTAGTTATTTGCATGGAACTATATAGGAATGCATTGAGGTGAGGGCAACCAGTTTGGTGCCACCTGTTGTGGCAAATTTTGCTCGGCTCAGGCAGTTTACATATCAGAAGTGTAGAGGGGAACTTCCTTTATAAGGATCAGTGTGAAAATGGGTGAGCCAAGCTGATCTTCATGGTAGAAAGGATGGTTACTTATTCGTTTATAACTCCATAGGAATGCATTGGCTTGAAAGTGGCACAGTGGGCACAAGTGGAACCGTTGTTTGGCTCAGGATAAATTCTGATGGAGCTTGTAGTGGGATGTGATATGGTTGAAAAACAAAATAAATTTTTGCGAGCCAATGTGTTTTTCCTATAAGAGAACCACAGTTACTTATTTGCATGGAACTATATAGGAATGCATTGAGGTGACGGCCACCAGTTTGGTGCCACCTGCTGTGGCAAATTGTGCGTGGCTCAGGCAGTTTACATATCAGAAGTGTAGAGGAGAACTTCCTTTATTAGGACCAGTATGAAAATGGGTGAGCCAAGTTGATCTTCATTGGAGAAAGGATGGTTACTTATTCGTTTATAAGTCCATAGGAATGCATTGGCTTGAAAGTGGCACAATGGGCACAAGTGGAACCGTTGTTTGGCTCAGGATAAATCCTGATGGAGCTTGTAGGGGGATGTGCTATGGTTGAAAAACAAAATACATTTTTGCGAGCCAATGTGCTTTTCCTAGAAGAGAACCACAGTTACTTATTTGCATGGAACTATATAGGAATGCATTGAGGTGAGGGCAACCAGTTTGGTGCCACCTGTTGTGGCAAATTTTGCTCGGCTCAGACAGTTTACATATCAGAAGTGTAGAGGGGAACTTCCTTTATTAGGACCAGTATGAAAATGGGTGAGCCAGGCTGATCTTCATGGTAGAAAGGATGGTTACTTATTCGTTTATAACTCCATAGGAATGCATTGGCTTGAAAGTGGCACAGTGGGCACAAGTGGAACCGTTGCTTGGCTCAGGATAAATACTTATGGAGCTTGTAGGGGGATGTGGTATGGTTGAAAAACAAAATACATTTTTGTGAGCCAATGTGTTTTTCCTATAAGAGAACCACAGTTACTTTTTTGCATGGAACTATATAGGAATGCATTGAGGTGACGGCCACCAGTTTGGTGCCACCTGCTGTGGCAAATTGTGCTTGGCTCAGGCAGTTTACGTATCAGAAGTGTAGAGGGGAACTTCCTTTATTAGGACCAGTATGAAAATGGGTGAGCCAAGTTGATCTTCATTGGAGAAAGGATGGTTACTTATTCGTTTATAAGTCCATAGGAATGCATTGGCTTGAAAGTGACACAGTGGGCACAAGTGGAACCGTTGCTTGGCTCAGGATAAATCCTTATGGAGCTTGTAGGGGGATGTGGTATGGGTGAAAAACAAAATACATCTTCTGAGCCAATGTGTTTTTCCTATAAGAGAACCACAATTAGTTATTTGCATGGAACTATATAGGAATGCATTGAGGTGAGGGCAACCAGTTTGGTACCACCTGTTGTGGCAAATTTTGCTCGGCTCAGGCAGTTTACATATCAAAAGTGTAGAGGGGAGCTTCCTTTATTAGGATCAGTGTGAAAATGGGTGAGCCAAGCTGATCTTCATGGTAGAAAGGAAGGTTACTTATTCGTTTATAACTCCATAGGAATGCATTGGCTTGAAAGTGGCACAGTGGGCAGAAGTGGAACCGTTGCTTGGCTCAGGATAAATCCTTATGGAGCTTGTAGGGGGATGTGGTATGGTTGAAAAACAAAATACATTTTTGCGAGCCAATGTGTTTTTCCTATAAGAGAACCACAGTTACTTATTTGCATGGAACTATATAGGAATACATTGAGGTGACGGCCACCAGTTTGGTGCCACCTGCTGTGGCAAATTGTGCTTGGCTTAGGCAGTTTACATATCAGAAGTGTAGAGGGGAACTTCCTTTATTAGGACCAGTATGAAACTAGGTGAGCCAAGTTGATCTTCATTGGAGAAAGGATGGTTACTTATTCGTCTATAACTCCCTAGGAATGCATTGGCTTGAAAGTGGCACAGTGGGCACAAGGGGAACCGTTGCTTGGCTCAGGCTAAATCCTGAAGGAGCTTGTAGGGGTATGTGGTATGGGTGAAAAACAAAATACATCTTCTGAGCCAATGTGTTTATCCTATAAGAGAACCACAATTACTTATTTTCATGTAACTATATAGGAATGCATTGAGGTGAGGGCAACCAGTTTGGTGCCACCTGTTGTGGCAAATTTTGCTCGGCTCAGGCAGTTTACATATCAGAAGTGTAGAGGGGAACTTCCTTTATTAGGATCAGTGTGAAAATGGGTGAGCCAAGCTTATCTTCATGGTAGAAAGGAAGGTTACTTATTCGTTTATAACTCCATGGAATGCATTGGCTTGAAAGTGGCACAGTGGGCACAAGTGGAACCGTTGCTTGGCTCAGGATAAATCCTTATGGAGCTTGTAGGGGGATGTGGTATGGTTGAAAAACAAAATACATTTTTGCGAGCCAATGTGTTTTTCCTATAAGAGAACCACAGTTACTTTTTTGCATGGAACTATATAGGAATGCACTGAGGTGACGGCCACCAGTTTGGTGCCACCTGCTGTAGCAAATTGTACTTGGCTCAGGCAGTTTACATATCAGAAGTGTAGAGGGGAACTTCCTCTATTAGGACCAGTATGAAAATGGGTGAGCCAAGTTGATCTTCATTGGAGAAAGGATGGTTACTTATTTGTTTATAACTCCATAGGAATGCATTGGCTTGAAAGTGGCACAGTGGGCACAAGTGGAACCGTTGCTTGCGCTCAGGATAAATCCTTATGGAGCTTGTAGGGGGATGTGGTATGGTTCAAAAACAAAATACATTTTTGCGAGCCAATGTGTTTTTCCTATAAGAGAACCACAGTTACTTTTTTTGCATGGAACTATATAGGAATGCATTGAGGTGAGGGCAACCAGTTTGGTGCCACCTGTTGTGGCAAATTTTGCTCGGCTCAGGCAGTTTACATATCAGAAGTGTAGAGGGGAACTTCCTTTATTCGGATCAGTATGAAAATGGGTGAGCCAAGTGATCTTGATTGGAGAAATGTAGGTTAATTATTCATCAATAACTCCATATGAATGCATTGGCCTGAGGGTGGCACAGTGGGCACAGGTGGTAACATTGCTTGGCTCAGTGTAAGTCCTTATGGATTTTGTAGGAGGATGGATTGTTTTTAAAATGTTTGTGATCCAATGTGAATTTCTGATAGGGAAAGTATGATTACTTATTAGAATATAACTACCCGGGGATGCTTTGAGGTCAAGGCAACCCATATGGTGCCACAAATTATGATCAGGTCAGACAACTTACAAACAGGTACTCCATTGCTTAAATTGTGATGGTGTAAAGATTGCTAATGTCAGACTAAATCCTAATAGACATAATAGTGGTATGTGTTGTATTCCCAAAACAACATATTCACTGCATGGCAATGCATAGTCCCATAAGATGGAGTTAATTGAATTATTTATGATTGCATATATAAAATGTTTCCTGCAAATAAAATGCTGGCTGAATAAGATGCTGGCTGAATAAGATGCTAACTTCAGCCTGCGAATAAGAAGCTGGCCGAATAAGAAGCTAACTTCAGCCTGCGAATAAGAAGCTGGCCGAATAAGAAGCTAACTTCAGCCTCGTCAGGGGTTTTGGCCCTGGCCCGGTCCAGGCGCGGACGAGCGCAGACGGACTCGCTTTAGGGGCGCCAGCGGCGCACCTGCTGCGCGCGTCCTCTGCGAGTCTGTACCATCTGGCCGTTAAATGTGGAATCCCGGTGGACGACTAGACCCCGTCCTAACCGGAAGTGCCTGGTGGTGGAAGTGAGGAGAAAGTAGTAGAGGTGGGTCTGCCCTCCGCACAATCGGCACAGCAGCCGTGGCGGAACGGGTCGGCACCCACTCAACACAGTAACGGGCTAAAGTGCAAAGTGCAAGATTCTGGTGAGGAGCAGAATTAAAGTATTGGTTTTAGCAGCAAAAGATTTTTAAAACGGAGCTAAGGTTTGGCAATATTCACAAAGTAAAAGCACCTCAATAAAACAGTTAACATACAGCGTAAAGGCAAGGCGAAAAAGAGCTAGTGCGAGGCGCCAGCAGGGTTAACTTTTCTGGACTAGTGCAGAACAATTCATGTTTTGTGTGTCTGCATTCCAGCTCCGCATTCTGCAGGTTGTCTCTGTTTCTAGAAGCCACAGAGTTGTATGAGCTGAAGAACTGGCTCGGACTAACACAAAAAAGGTATTGTCTGAGGAAAAGTGCTTCCCGCTTGCTAAAGCACTATTATGGCCCTATCTGAGGGATGTTTTGCTGATGGAGTTGTATGAGGCTGAAACAGGCTGACACTGCTAGAGTTTGGGAGTGCACTGAAGACACACAAGCATGGACCTCAAACCCCTAGGGTCTAACACCACTGAGAGTTTTGTTTTTATCCTTCATATTGCTGTGAACGGTTAAGGGTTTTCTTCCCTTACCTATGTGTGTGCTGCCCATGTTGTTATTTTATGTTAGTGCCATTAGTTTAGTGATTTCTATCATTCATTTTGCCTTCTACCATTGCTGGCTGCAAGTGGAACATTCCACAAGACCAGGAACTTTTGATCACAGATGATTGTATTGTAGGAAACCAGACTGCTAAACACACAATGTGTCAGATTGGCCCAACACTCCACAGAAGGCAGTGTTCTAGATCCTAATAAACAGAATACTGCAATACTTCCTCCACCTTCTATGTGAAGTATGATCGGTACCATATGTAAAGTAGTAGTAATCACTTATCTGAGATGTCTTGGTACAGAGGACTATTGCATATTATGCAAAATTTTCAGCCACTGATGCAAGTCCTCGTGCAATTTAGTGTCCGTTATCTTGTGATCCTTGCGCATGTAACACTCAATTCAGCTACTTCTTTAAACCACATGTGCATCTTTGGGCATGACGGGGTTTAGCGAGTGCAAGGTGCAGGTACAAGGAAGCAAATTTGTATGATATCCTGCCCCTGTGAGATATTTTATACATGTAGAGCAAGCAATGAGCAACAAAATATTTAATCTACATTTCAACTTTCACATGTGGGTGGCTCACGATCTTCTCCAGAACATGTAAAACGATCTAGAGTGGAGGACTAAAAGCAGGTTTCTGATGGATAGTTCTTCCCACAGATTCTTCAACATACTAATATCCTCGAGGTGCCCGACTGGATCCAGAAATGTTTTCACACCAGCAATAGCCTTTCAGAGCTTCCAGGTGGGGGGGCCACACAACGTTAGTCATGGCCTTGTCCGCCCAGATGAGACTGCATCAGGATGCATATGGCACTGATGAGCATGCTGCCATCATTACCTGTTTGTTGAATGATACTTCCAACCACAGATTCCTCCCCTTGTAATTCTCCCCAAGTCCCAGGCTAGATCTGGAAACTCTTGCAGAAGCTCCATCCCACCTATGGATGTGTTGACATTGGGCTTCATAGAAGCACCACCTATGCATGCAGATGCCACTTCCTCTTTTTCCACACACTTTCATGTGAATCTTGGAGTTCTGCTCCTACCGATTGTACTCATTTTTAGGGAAGTCTTTTTTGCTTCTTAGAAATTCTTGGAACTACGGAGGATGTCATTGAGGAAGATGACAGGCTTCAAACCATTTGTGCATATCACAGATGTCCGTTATGAACACACGCAATGTCTGCCTGTGTCTTGGTGCCTAGCACGATTCCAAGTCTTGTGGCAAATGTTCTCTGATGCATACCAATGCCCACTGATTCACCCTAATGCCATGCAAGAGCGGAAACCAAGCTCTCTGTTGCCAAACATATAAAGCTGGGTCAGTCCAGATAACAAAGCTGGTCCTGGTCCAGATTGCCCTTATCAAGTAAGTCGAAGGCAAAGAAAGTTAATGAAAGAGAAAAAACAGAAGTAGATTTTTTGACATGCAGGCGCTCCTACTCCAGGGAGAGGTAATTGAATCTGCGTTTGAGGCACACATCTCCAGCTTCTCATTTCTCCTCGGACTTGGAGCCAAATCTGGGGCTGATGGACCCCAAAGTTCTTCAGGCCATCATCAATCCAGCAGCAGGTTGCAGCCCTCAAGAATGCTAAAGTCATTCTGGCTCCCTCTGGTCTGTTTTCCAGCTCCATGAAACCATCGGGGGCCTCCAGTTGAACGTCTTGCCAGTGGCACTTTTCATACTGCTGACCTTGGACAAGGTCAACCCAATCTGGCTGTGGTGCAGGCCGTGCCATTGGCTCTGGATTCTAACCACCTTTGGCAAGAGCTCATCCTATTTCACGCTACTCCATAACTAAGACATAAAGAATTATGGAGGAAGGCTGCCCTCTGGTTCCTCTGCTTACTTAGCAGTACATTTGGGGGATGGAAGCCATTTTAGGTCAGACTCTCATTTTAAACATGGCCTTCAGCCAGTACAACATGATGATGATGATTGTGAAGAGGATGCAGATCAACTACTTCCTCCACCCTATACAGATGCTGGTTTGTATCTTGAACCTGCAAAAAAGCAGTCCTTTGAAACCACCCTTGAATTACCTTCAGGGCCCCCAACTCAGGAAAGTACCTTGTTTGCAGTAGTGATTTGGAGGGCAAAAAAGTTTTTGGAATTGCTATTCCCAACAGAAGAGACAAAGGCTACTATCCTAACAGAGAATTTGCATCTGCTGCCATTTTGCGAGTTCTTTGTAGAAACAATCATAGCAGCTTGGTCTAAATCTTTTTCTGTTCCCGCAGTGAATCGCCCTATTGGTATGGACTGAAGACCAGGAACTGGAGAGGCTCAGTTTCTGAGACGGCTCCCAGTTCTGAAGAGCTTTATGATGGAAACCTCAACTTATAAAATACCTTATTCTTTTCCATTCACTCCATCAGACAGGAAAACAAAGTGAATTCATGAAATTGTTTGGGAAGGGATGTCTGGCACCCACTGGGTTATGGCGCATGAGTATTTGCCTGCATTACCAGAGGACCTACTTAATGGTTTAGCCCAGACTGTTCAGGGTGTGTAAGGATGCAGCCAAGCAAATTCTTCATTCATGACTGAATACCAGTGACTCAGCAGCTTGTACCACAGGCACCAGTGTAATTTGTAGATTTGATGCCTGCATGTGCATCATCAGATTTTCTGGAGACGTTGGGGCATCATGTTTGATGAACATGCGTTTTGATGGGGCTAAGCCTTTTGGTGAGTATGCAGTGTGGCCCTGGAGTATTTAAATAATGTTAGAGCAATGGCTCACTCATAAGATTATAATCCCTCACCTCCCGTTCTATCAGCAATACACGACGTTCAAAAGGTATTTTAGAGGCTTTTCTGAATCAGCAATCAGCAGCTATCGCTAGATGCATGGGTGTGGTCAGAGGATGGGGGACAGCAGCAGCAGCAGCATCACTCCTCATTTTCTTCCTTCTCCAGGCATCACTTCCAAATCTCTTTAATTTGCTGTCAGGCAAGCAACTGGTTACAGTAGGGAGGCCAATCTGAGATTGCCCCTTATACAGACAGTTAAGCGCTTCAGAGCAATAGTTCCTTGAGATTGTCCAAGTTAGCTATGCTCTTTGCTCTCTTGACACTCCTCTCCAAATTCTCCTGTTTTCACTTGGATGTTGGCGGATCAAGCCAGTATCCTCTCCAAGGAGGTATTGTTGCTCACCAAGGGGACAATCACAAAGGCCTGTTACTGTGAGTAGTAGGCTGTTGCTCACAGTACTTCTTAGTCCCCGAAAAGGGCAGGGGCTTTAGACTGATTCTAGACCTCAGATTTCTAAACTTGTTCCTCAAGAGGGAAAGCTTCAGGATGATGCTCCTTGCACACATTCTGCTGTCTTTGAACCACAAAGATCTGAAGATGTCTTTGGCGCTACAGGATGCGTACTTTCATATGCCAGTCTTGCAGTCCCAAAGGGGAGTATCTCCATTTTGTAGATGCTTTTCTGCTTTATGTATGCCTGATCTCACTTACTTCAGAAATCATGGGAGGGCTGAGAACAACTGATCATTCCAGATTGAGCCAGGAGGTTCTATCACACCAATCTGTGGGAACTCATCACACTGCCCCTTCATCTGCCACATAGATTCCTACACAGGGTGGACCTGTTTCACAACAGCATGGCCAGGGCCTTCACTTCAATCTTCTGTTGCTAAGGGTTCAAGCATGGAAACTGAATAGCATCAACTATAGGCCATCTGGTTACCCCACTGTTAGTGGCTGAAACTGTCTTGGATCACCTAAAAAGCCTGCTACAAAACAGAATTATGCAGTACTCTGCTTGGAAGGAGTCTGAAGATTTTAACCTTTCCCAGTCTTTTCTCTCTGTTATTCTGCACTTTGTGCTTTATGTTGCATATCCGGGCTTAGTAGTTGTCCCTGTCAATGGATGCCTGCTAAACTTGTTCATCTTCATATGCTTGTCTGATCATCTCTTTCTGTTTACGTCACCCTATTGGCACATTTTCTAAAAGGTTTATTGCATTTGTTTCATCCAACAATGTTTATTTTTTAGAATTGGGAATTTAGTCCTAACCATCATGGCTTTGCTATTTTAACAGTGGCATGACGAAACTTGAGGGATCCCCCCTGCACAATACAAGGACGCCTCCTCCACCGACAACCAGTATAGAGCTCTCAGGCTGGGGGCCCGCTGCCCATGCACTGTTCCAAAGGGGGTCCCCTGGAGCTCAGGGGCCTCTCCCGAGGGTCTGCGGGGTTAATGTTATGCCACTGTGTTTGAATCAAGGTACAGTTGCCCTGGAAATAACTTCAGTCCATAGGTTTGGAGATTTACAGGCCCTTTCATACAGGTACCTTTCTTCGTCTTCTATCCACGTACCTGTTATTCCTTCATGCTGAAAGTCATGTCATCACTCACCATGAACAGCCAGATCGCCCTGCTTATACTAAGCAACGCCTGTTCCGAAAGTTCTTCAAGTGGATCCCCACCGAGTCCAGAAAGACGATCACCCATGCACTCATCAGCAGCAGACTCAAATACAGCAATGCACTCTCTGCCGGCATCACCCAGAAACTCTTCAAGAAACTGCAAAGCATCCAGAATGCCTCCGCCAGACTTATCCTCAACATCCCCCACCGCAGAAACATCACCAACCTTCTGAGAGACCTACACCGGCTCCCACTCAACAAAAGAATCATCTTCAAGCTCCCACACACGTCTACAAAGCCCTACACGACATGGAACCTACATGCCTCAACCATCGACTCTCGTTACACCCACCCACCCACCAGAGACCTCCGCTCCACTCAACTGGCCCTGGCCGCCATCCCACGTATCCTCAAGACCACGGCAGGGGGAAGATTCTACTCCTACCTAGAAACAAAGACCTGGATCACCCTGCCTCTTCCCCTAAGGCGATCACGGTCACTGCCCAATTCAGGAAGGACCTCAAGACCTGGCTCTTCGACTGAACCACATTGCAATCCCCCCCCCCCCACATCCCCCCGGGCCCCATTGCCTTGAGACACTTATGGGTGAGTTGTCACACTTTGCAAGCCACTTGATTGATTGGTCTACCTAAATTTGGTCCAGTCTGTCACTCTTCCATCCTTCCTTGCTTCTCCTCATTCCACCACCAATGAGACCAAATTGCATAGACTGGACCTCCGGCGTGCAGAATCTAATGACACTAACCTCACAAGACAGGACAATCGATGAATAGCTATTTGTGGCCTCTCTCTATGTGGGCTACGCTAGAGCTGAGACCAGCAAAGCAGTAACCAAGCACACAATCTAATGTTGGGTCATTCTTTGCATAAATATGTGTTATGGCTTGTCCAAGAAAAACCCTCCAGATGGTATCTTTGCTCACCCCACGAGGGCCATGGCACGTTCTATAGCACTTACCAGAGATATTCTTGTGGCAGATATTTGCCAGGCTGCAAACTGGTCTTTTATGTATTATTTTGGGAGGCAATATTGCCTCACTGCGCAGGCATGCAGCGATTGCTACTTTGCCATGTCTGTGATCCCTGACTTGCTTAGTTAATCTCACTACTCAATCACACCTCCAGGGGACTATTGCTTATTGACTCATTATTTGTAAGGTGGGGAATCTAGGGGAAGAAGAATCATCAGAAGAAAGAGTTACTTACCTTTGGTAACACTATTTCTATTGCGTTAGTGGCATTATTAATAAGAGCCCAGGGTATGCAAATGTTTCATCTGCTGTGATTGACTTTAATGGTTTCTCGGTTACTCTCTGCTTAACTTGATTGGGTGCAGAAACAATGCTAGGAACTGATGCTAGTGTGCTGGTCTGGGACATATACATAAACTGACATCATCTAATCTACAAAATGATGTCATCAAGGCTACATACTGGCTCACCCAGACCGTATTGGTAAATGTAGGAGGTGAAACAGCAGTAATTTACACAGATTCCTTGAACATAATTAAGCTTCCGTGCAAGCAATACCCAGGGGCAGATATATTGTGTCTTGAATTGGTCAAATTCTTAGCATGCTATTTAATTTATCCTCGACCACCTCTTACAATCACTTTTTTTCAGGGTTGGACAAACTAGTTTTACAGGCCCAGTTCCATCTCTCTGACATGTAAGTGCTTGGTGGTTTCAACATTTGGGGTGAGTCTCCCCAAAAGCCAGACACACAAGCTCTGACTCAGTCAATGCTTAATTTAAATCTTACCCAATAGGACCTTGGAAACACCCTTAAAGCAGGGCACCTCCTCGACCAGATTGTTGTGCCCCTGATCTAGTGAAGTTTAACACCTCTTCATAAGTACTTTGGTCAGGCTGTTTTTTCATACCCTTTTCAGTGTCACTGCCAACACAAAACAAAGCCAACCATAATCAACAGATTGAATATAGTCAAAAAAAGGTCTGGCCGAAGACAACCTAAAGGACCTCTGACACTTGCTTAAAACCTCTTACATTGCCTATAAATCGCAACAATTGTCCTCCAATCCCTCTAATATGTTAAACGCTTTTATGACTATTTAGAACCCATCCTAGACAATCCTAAAAATTTAAAAAGGATAAATCAGAAGCATGCCTTATGCAAGGAAACAATTGTTCAAGAAAACGTTAAAAACAATGGAGGGGACCTTACGTCCTTACAGGCTGAGCGAGCTACTGTTGTGAGCTCTATAAATACACCTACTTGATACGAGGAGAAAAAAAATTCTTTCTAATCTAGAAAAAACTTTTTGAGACTATTTCTCTTACATCTCAACTGACTGCCTTGGGTATTTTCACATCACTGCCCCAATCACTAGTTATTAACCTTTTTGAGTTATTTTATGAATAAAGCGGAACTCAATAGTATCAGCGACCCTCATGTGGTTCATCACAATCATGACTCATGAATGCCAGCCCCTCAGAGGACCCAAAGGTACATTTGATCAACTGAGGAAAATGTTAGGACCTTTTATCCTGCAAGCAACTCCCTGCATCTTTAGAGGCTATCACTACAGAAGACTGTCTAAACCTGAATATAGACCGCAAACCGTCTGGCTCCCCAGAAGCTCACTTTCTGTGGGCTTTTTGTAATAACACCAAAGAACAGATAGCCATTATAGTGGTATTTTCCCTATGTGTTTCAAACATGCCGCTGACTGGCCTTCATTACAATGTCTTCATTGAATCCAACAGATCTATAAAATGTTGGACCCATTTTACTGCTTCCTTAGATCTCCAAGCAGACCTATTGACAGGCTGCCGTCAGACTGTGGTTGTATCGTGAACCATTGACGATCTTCGAATGTTGGTGGATAAAGGAGTCCTAATTTTATTGGACCTCTCCGCCACCTTCAACACCATGGGCATCCCCATCCTGTTACAGCCTCTTGCTGGGTTATAGATATGACCTTAGTATGACCCTCATCCTTTCTGTTTAACAGGATGTAATCTACTGAACTGGGACCTTTTTGTTTTTCATCAAAACCTATACTACGGGGTTTGCTACAGGAATTCGTAATCTCCTGTTTACTATTTAATGTACACCTCTGCTTTGTTGAAGACGCTCTAAGTTAAATCATATTTCTACACCGATGACATGCAACCCGTGAGACAGCATCTGAAAAATCTTTCCAACACCACTTCTTCCTTTAATGTCAGTGTCTATTCAAGCCTGGGTGAAAACTGATTCCCTTAAATTAAACCATAGGAGGATAGAAATATTACTTATCTTCAACCAGGTGAACAGATAGGATCATTCTCTGTGGCAGACCCATCTAGGCACCTTAGTACTGCACGCATGCTACTTGGGAATCATACATGATTGCTAGCTCTCTCCAGAACCCCAAAATACTGCAGTGCTGAGATCTTGCTTCTTCCATCTTAAGCAGGTGAGAGGATATAGCCTTACGGCTAGAGCGGTCGACCTCGAAGCTGGGGAACCAGGTTTGAGTCTCGGCAACAACGTTAAACATCCTGTGATTCTGGGAAAATCACTTAATCTCCCTGTGCCTAACAAAAATGAATGTGTCCTTCTATAATGAAACTGGTGCTCATGTAAAGCACTCTGGTCTATTTAGACGTACCTAAAAAAAAAAAGGTTGATCAGTTACAGAAGATGCAGCAGTCAGGCTTATCTTCAGCCTAAAAAAAACAGGAGCATATGACTCATTTTTGTAACTAATGGCACAGATAAACGTATCAAGTTCAAAACCGCTTGCCTGATACACTATTTCTTATATGGCACCGCTCCACCTTGTTTTGCAGGGGAGAGCTCAAAAATGGTGTTTAGACTCTCCCTGACCATCTAACCATCAATATTTCCTGGAAAAATGCTAGCTTTTTATAATGCAGTTTCATTCATGTGTAGCCATGCCCATGTTTAGAAAATAGCTGATGAAACAAATTCCCAGTTTGTCAAGACTGTAACCTTTTTACTGGTACGCCAAAAGCCCTCAGATCTTCAGGTACCTCTCCTTGCCCAGCAGGTAACAAGTTTGATGCAGCGGAAAGCGGTTATGCCAAATTTACTGAGTGGACCCAATATTAATACTTAACCGTCCCTTCCACACTGCGTGAGTTTAAACCAAGTTACCAAATTTCATTTCAGTCATGTTGTCCTCACTATTCGATGGACTTTTGTTTGTTTGTTAGCGATTAGCAAAGGATTGACAGAATCCTAACTTAAAAGGGCCTAAACAAAGAAATAGTTCATTCAATATCACCAAGATTGCTTTAATAAAGACAGACTCTGATTACTTATCAATATGCTTTATTTAAATTAATGTGAATGCTCATCAAGTACAATACAGCTTGTATCATCGATCACCATACAAGAGAAACAACAATGTAGTAATTCATAATAACATCTCAAAAACCATGTCATGAGAGAGTGGATAGGCGAAGAGACAAAAGAGTAAAGAACATTTGCAAAATAAGATTAATGCAAATTCAGAATATCATACGAACCAATTGCACAAAATGCTAGAAGTCTAAAAAGCTACTCTCTGGTCGGAAGAGTAAGCTGGGCACCCTCAAGAAAGTTTGAGGAGCAAAGTCATAGAGTCAGGATCAGCAGAACAACAGCCAGTCAGTTAAGTTAGGAAACAACAACTTCGCTCTCTTCTCTCGCAAGGGGTCAAAATCTCACTCCAAACCCACTCTAACTATAATTTCTGACCCTAGTAAATATACCCTAATTCACTAAAGATCCAACCCCCATGTATCAATACACAAAAAATCCTCAAATCCCATTAGACTAGACCATGGGATGTCTGGTCACTCCACTTCCAGTGTACCTAATTTTCAACAGTTCCTTTGTCTTTAGAGAACTTTCGTAGGAAACTCTGATAATCTCTTCCACGGCTTGCACATTTCTCCAACTCGCTAATGTTTCAAACTCGGAGCACAAGTGTCTACGTTGCCTGGTCGGCAAGGAAATTCCATTAAAAACGTTCATTTCTTCCTCCACACAGCCTTGGCCATTCAGGAACTCACGAAGGACAAAATACATTTCTTTGCAACCTATGTTTCAGAAAGCAAATTAAAACCTAAAAAGACTATTGAGGCCTTCTCTGTTGATATCTCCAACACCATCTGAAACGTTCTGAACCCCACTGGATACAGTTCCAGATAGTGTTCACTGAGACGGAATCCTGAAGAAGGCAATGCCGAAACGCGCGTAGTGCTAACCTACCGCCAGTTTCATAATTCTATTGTGTCAAATATCCATACGGGATGGATCAATCACAATACTGTTTACAATGATTGATATGATTTGTTAGATCTCAACAAATCAGAGCTTATATTTCAAGATATATATCAGTTGTGTATCTTCACTGTATTTTTTTCAGTTCAGTCACAACAACGCCTGTTGCATCTTTTCTCTGGACACTTGCACTGTATAAAAAAAAATTCTCACGCAAACGAGCATTAATAATGACAAATTAATGCATTTTAAATAAATAAGAAAAAGTCTATATCATAAAAATTATACATCAATGTTTATATACAATAAATTAACTAATATCAAAAGTTTGGTATAATTGTCCAATTTGGTGTTCATTACGCACTTGGTTTTCTTTGCCCAAATCAGTAATTTTTTACCGCCTTGCCTTAGGCTTGTTTTCTTCAATTGCAACTTTCCTGACTCCTTTCTCAATTATGTGGCCCAAATATAGAACTTCTTTTTGACAGAATTGCAACTTTGCTGGTGATACTTTATGTCCACTTACTGCCAAATGTTTCAGTAGAGCCATAGTATCTGTCACACATGCTTCTCTAGTCCTTGAGGCACAAGCAAATCGTCAATGTATTGCACCAAAGCTGAGTCTTCTGGCATTACCAGTGACTCTAAGCATTTCTTCAAAATCTGATTGAAAATTGAGGGACTCTCTGTATACCCTTGACGAACTCAGCACCATGTTAAAACATGACCTCCGAACCGGAACGCAAACAAATATTGGCTATACAGATGTAAGGGTATCGAGAAGAATGCTTGGCACAAATCAATCACGGTAAACCACTCTGCATCACAAGGAATCTGGTAAAGAATCACTGTGGGGTTTGGCACTATTGGGCAACAGGGTACCACTATTTTATTGCCCTTCCTCAAATCTTGAACTATTCTATATTTACCACTCGGTTTCTTAACCCCCATAATAGGCGAATTACAAGGACTCCCTAGTATTTCTCTCAAAATGCCTTGTTCAATCATCAATTCAATTACAGGTGTTACTCCTGAAATGGTCTCAGGACTCATTTTGTATTGGGGCGTTTTTGGAAATTCTGCATCTTGTATGACTGAAATAAAATCAACTCCTTTCATCAATCCAATGAGTTTTCCTGAAAAATCCCACACATCAATCAACACTGTGTCTCTCAATTCAACAGGCAAATACTTTGCTGTAAATAAAGGATACAAATAATTTTCTTCTGTCCCTTGCCTCGCCATTATCATTTTGAACACTACATCCTCATCCTGCGTATGAAAAGCTATTCCATCCGGTATACAATAGTTGGTGCAATTCATTTTGCAGAGTAAATCTCTACCTATCAGGTTAACTGGACTTGTATCACACACCACAAAACAATGCAAGTCTTGAAAATCTCCAATGTGTACCTTTATTGGTTTTGTCACTGGAGTTCTGATGAATTGATTTGAAACACCTATGACTTAGATAGTATCTCCCGAGAGGGGTAGGTTAGGGATTTCCACAGTTCTCACAGTGGAACGGGTAGCACCAGTGTCTACATGGAATTTAATCACATTTCCTTCAACTTCTCCATCCACAAATGGACCACACTAATCTACCTCTCGAGATGCGCCAAGCACGCACTCCTCCTCCCCCTCAGGCACCGTCATGGAGATGTATCTGAATCACTCTCTTGGCACTGCAACCAGTACTGTGAAACCATTTGCACATTTTGATTATTATTTGCTGATTCACCTGCATGAAAACCCACACTCACACTGTATCTTTGTACCTGAGCATTCATGTTTTCATTTTGTATCAGGGCTTGTGGTATTTGAACCTGTGTAACTACCTGTTGCGGTTGTAGTTGATTTTTGTTCACCTCAACTTGCATTTGCTGATTAAAATCCGGATTCATTTTATTATTTCCTAATAAAACCTTACACTTGCGTTTTCAATGTCCCAACTTGCTGCATGTATAACACGGACATTTCTTTTTTATCTCTTCCTTATTACCTCTACCCTTACCTCTTCCTTGAGTGGAAACACCACCATTCACCATGACACCTCCCATGTTAGAAATTTGACCATTCTGAATATTATGTTTCTGACCCTCTCCTTGGAAACCTGTTTGAGAGAAATCTACAAACTTACCACCTTTCTGTTCAGCTTTCATCTGAGCCCACATTAACTTCTCTTTCAACTTCTTATGTCTCGATTTAATATCATCACTGAAATATTTTGCATACCGCAATATCTCAATAACGCTTTTAATCTGCCAACAAATCAAATGCTGCTGAATCATTTTACTAATCTCTGGTTTCAATCCAAACACAAACTTATACACAAAATGTCCCATATCTTTATCCGTTATATTCTCAAAACCACTATACTGTTTGAAAATACCTGTAGAAGCCTTTCATAATAAGCATGTACCGTTTCCTTCGTTTCCCGAGTTATTCTATCTATTTTTACCCAATCTGTTTCCTTTGGTAAAATCTTTCCCTCCAAATAGGTAATGACCTGATTATATTTATTCATCACTTTATCTGATGGTGCTCCAGGTTTCTCATCTCTGAGATAGTCTTCTTTTGGCTAATCTACCGCAATCTTACACTCTACCCACAAGTCAGCTGGAACCACAATATCAAACATACCATGTAAGTCCTTTCACAAAACCTTTGAAACTTTTACAATCCTTCCTACTTGTTTGTACCACTCAACTGGTTTTTCTCTCAATCTAGGAAACTCATTTGTAAAAGACAGTATATCATGCCATGACCAAGGGACGTGAACATATCCATCTCCTGGTACCTCTCTCATTAGATATATCATTTCAGTCATTGTTTCTCTTACTGGGAACATAGATGAAACCCCTTGATTTGCGGCCATTTCTTCTTTCTTTTTAGGCCATCTGCCTTTCTAACTTTCTAATTCACCCCATCATCTCAATGTATTAATCAGCTCTTTAATTTGTAACCATTTGCCTGAAGCATTCAAACTCTCCAAATCCTTGTCACTAAATTCCAGTCTATATGTATTCTGTAAAGCCTTTGATTTTTCTATGTCAACACCATAAGTCTGTGCATCTTCGGCAAATCTCTCAATAAGACTCTTCCCTCTCATTTTAATATTCTTCCACAAAAACAACAACTCTTCTTCCTGATATTTACTCAATCTTTCAGGACTAATCGTACCTACAATCATTTCTTCCAAATTCGCTTTTTTTTTAATTGAATTTTGTAGCAATCATACATATAGTACCGATTAGCATATATTACAGTTATCCATACTCTGTACAATGTTCAGGGGTCAGCAAAGCATACACATTAATTGATTACATCTCTGTTCGCACTTCTATGCATTTCCAATTCCACCATTGGGGATATACATATGTCTCCACGATAGACATTCCATTTGATCCATTTCCTGTCCCATTTTTTGGCGCACCCCAGAGTTATAAATACTTCCTTCTCCGCTATCATGCACTTGTCTAATTCTTTCGCCCATACAGTGGAAGGTGAAGTTGCCCCCCCACCCTCTCGCCAGTTCCTGCTTGACCAGTGTGTATCCTAGCGTCACCAGCTGTTGCTCAATTTCAGTAAGGTCAGTCGCTGCCCAGATGTTTAGCAGTCCTAGCTGTGGTGTGAGAACTACCTCTTTTCCCAGTGGGGTCTGAATGTGATTTGTGGCTCCCTCCCATATGTGTTGAATGACAGGGCAAACCCAGATAGTGTGATAGAAGGTGGCTGGTTGTTGGCAGCCCCTCAGACCGAGGTCATCAGGTCTTGCGCCTATTTTAGCCAAAGTGATCCCTGTCATATAGGACCGGTGTAAAATCCTAAGCTGTATCAGTCGAAAGCAGAGTGTGATGGCTGCTTCTCTGGGGGACATTAGGGCCGATTGCCAGTCCTCATCATCAATGGGTCCCAAGTCCCTCTGCCACAGTTTACTAAAAGTATCGGGCAGGTTGTTACACAGTTTTTTGCATGTTAAAGATATGGCTTTCGAGTGTAGTGGCCCATCTAGCAAGCGATCTTCTAATGGTGATGATTCTGGTATATCTGTGAAATTTGGAAAAGCCGTCTGTAGGGCATGTCGTATTTGTAGGTACCTGAACAGTTCCCCTTGAGCCATTTGATAGTGTACCCGGAGTTCCTCAAAACTAACGATAGAACCTTTATTAACCAAATCTCCTACCACTGAAATTCCAATCATGTCCCACTTATCGAACCCTGGTTGATGACATAGCATGCCAAGTTTTCTGGGAGTACCACAATGGCGATGCCTTGGTGAGGGTGTTAGCCCAGCCTAGTCGAGAATTCACTTGGTGCCAAATCCCTAGTGTGTGAGAGGCGGGACCAAAATATCTGCATTTTCTGGATTTTGAATAAGGGCGCCTAGATAACCCGAGCGGTCTGTTTGGTATTTGTCCAGAGCATAGGCTGGATCGTTAGGGAGGTGATACATCCAATGGTTTACCACTACCAGTTGTGAGGCCCAATAGTAAAGCTTAAGGTCTGGTAATGCTATGCCCCCGTCATACCATTTTTTGTTAGCTTTTTCATTGCCACCCTAGGGGCCTTGCCATCCCACAGCAGCGTACGGACCTCACTTTCCACTGCTGTGAAATGTGCATCTGGGATACGGTTTGGGCAGTTCTGAAGAATATATAGAAAGCGCGGAAGGGCCAGCATCTTGAAGAGGGCAGCGCGACCTACTAGGGACCGCTGGTGCTTTATATCCGTTCGTAGCCTAGCTAGCGGGGGCGCTAAGTTATCGTTGTGAAAGAGAGCCGGGTCTGATATTACAAATATTCCCAAATACCGGAATCCCTCTCTAGCCACTTCTATCGTACAATTCACTGGAAGACGAGGGACCTGCCCCCGAAGCACAAACAATACCGACTTGCTCCAATTAATTGCATATCCAGAATACTTTCAGAAATTCGTGAATATGTTTAAAACAGTGTGTATGGATTTATAGGGGGAGGCAAGGTACAATAGTATGTCGTTGGCATACAAGGATATTTGGTCTTCCTGGTCCTCTGCCCCTTTCAGCCCTCTTACCATTATGTCACGACGTATCCACGTGGCGAGGGGTTCTAATATGAGAGAAAATATCAGTGGAGATAAAGGACATCCCTGTCGGGTACCTCTCCGTCGCATGAATGCGCAGGACGTGTAGTTGTTGACTCTTACTTGTCCCTGTATATCGGTATACAGCAATTTCACCCAACCCAGAAACTTGGTGCCGAATCCCACCCTGCTTAGAACTTCAAATAGGTATGGCCATTCTATAGAATTGAATGCCATGGAGGCATCTAACGACAGCACCACTGCGTCTTCTTCCAGGAATTCTCTGCGCGCCAGCACGTTATGGAGACAACGGATATTGAGTGCTGTATTTCTCCCTGGCATAAAGCCAGATTGATCAGGGTTGATTAGGGAGGAAATAACTGTTAAAAGTCGTATGGCCAGGACTTTTGCTAGGATTTTAGCCTCTACGTTAATCAGCGAGATAGGCCTGTACGAGCCACAACTGTCCCCAGGTTTCCCTGGCTTACGGATAACTACTATGGGTAGCCAGACGCTGGTCCTTAGGCAGCTGTCCTCTCTCGTAGATTTCATTGTACATAGCTCTCAGGTGTGGGGCTACTTGAGAGGCAGTTACTTTTAGAAACTCGATGGGAGTGCCATAGTGGATTTGACCGATGACCCTTTGAATCTCTTCATCTATCAGGTCGTCATCAAGGGTGTCTTTATCTGATTCCGAGAGTGTCGGCAAGTCACTGTCTGAGAGGAGTTGAAGAGAGTCTTCTGCTGTGTATGTGGTAGAGGGAGAGTATATCTTCTCTAAGTGATCTGCGAATGCCTCCGCTATGTCCCTGGAGTGGGTAAGTGTCTCGCCACTTGGCAGTGTTAGCCTGGGCACCCATTTAGTTCCCTGTTCTCGCTTCTCCAACCATGCCAGGGTTTTACCAGCCCGTCACCCAATTCGTACAATCTGTGTTGGATATTGTGGTGTTTGGCCATCATATGTTCTCTAGTTTTAATTCTGTACTCTTCTTGTTTCGATGTCAAGCCGATGGATTATTCGCGTGGTCTGACTCCAGTTGTTGGAGTTCTTCTTCCACCTAAACTAATAAACGGCGCTTCTTTTGAATATACCCAGTTTTTAAGGACAAGGCTTGGCCCTTCAAAATCACTTTATATGCCTCCCATATGGTTTGTGCCGAATCAACCGACCCCAGATTTTCTTTGAAATAGTTACCAGTTTGCATGCATAGTTCCTCTTGTATGTCAGGAATTTTCAGCAGCCACGGGTTGAGGACAATAGTGGTACATGGCTGTCGTTCCCAGTGCGTGAATTCGATCCTGACCAGGGAGTGGTCCGAAATGCCTCTCGGCAAAGCTTGGGGGTGCCTAAAGTTACCTAATGAGGCTGTATGTGTTGGAAAATAATCGATACGAGATAGGCTCTTGTGTGCGTTGGAGAAATAAGTATATTGTGCGTCTGTCGGTTGTAATGCTCGCCCCACATCGGTCAGACCCATAGCTGTGGTAAGTTCTGCCATGAGCCCATTCGATCTCGCTCCCGGCTGCTGTGGGTGCCTATCAATTGTGTCATCCATCGTCATATTATAGTCACCTCCCAGGATTAAGGTGCCCACGTGAATATCGGTCAGAATGTTACCAAGCTCTACCAGGGCTTCCTTACCCAATGCTGGCGGCAGGTACAGTGAAATCACGTTGAGCGCTCTCCCCTCCCACTGGGCCTCTAAGACAGCAAATCATCCCCCAGGGTCTGCCCACGTGCGGTGCACAATAAGAGGTGTACTTTTTTTAACCTGGATACCCGTTCCCCTGGAGCCTGTGGTGTAGTCTGCATGTACTAGGAGTTTGTACCCCCACCTAGTTAGGGCTTTGCTTTTATGCAGTAGTACGAGGTCCGGAGACTGTCTCTTCAAGTACTGTTGGACAATTCCCCTTTCGATTTTATCCCCCATCCCGTTCACATTCCAGGTTAAAACAGAGAGTGACTGATCTCTTTCATCCCCCATGGTGAAAATCGCAGTACAGTAGATCAATGATAATAAACAAGTTGTGTTCGATACTAGCTGAACCAGTGTAACTCTACTCTTCTTATTTCCCGCACTGCTGAAACCGGCTAGGACATTGGTACAAAGCAATATACAATTGTCACGTTGCAAGTCAACCAAACATTGAAAAAGTGAACACCCATCCCTCATCCCCTCACCCACCCCCCTCCCTGCCCCCCGCCCGTGGATTTAAAACTACCCACTCCCTAACTAGGCAGAGTGCCTCTCTCCCCCCCAAAATACTGAAAAAGTGCGGGATTAGTCCGCCCCCATCCCCGCTAGTTGCATGTTACATCATGCCTGTTGCAGTCTATCCGTTGTCCGTACTAGTAAAGTGACCTGGGAGTCTCTTCCTCAGTGGGGTGAGATTAAAACAATTATGCAACAATCAAGTCCCCAAGCAACCACATTTGTATGTTAGTCTTAAGAACAGTCTCACCACTTCTTCTGCAATACTTGCATGTTCGTAGAACTATCAGCGGTCATTCCTCATTCCTAAGGTCTACGCGGGGTCAGTCTCCTTCGCGTTCATGGCAGCAGAGCCATCTACAGATGGATCGTCCGAGTTCCCTTTCTGCGGCCTGGGTCCTCCATTGCGATCCCTTCTCTGGCCCCCCACCCTGCGCCAGCCCTCCAGCCAATCCCACGCTTCCTCCGGCGAGGTGAAGAACCATGTCCAGCCGTCAGACTCCACTCTGAGCTTCGCCAGAAAGAGCATGGCGTATTTCACTTCCTGGTCTCGGAGCTCTTTTTTCACTGCATGAAAGCTACGTCGCTGGGCTTGAACTTTGGCCATGAAATCCGGGAAGAATGTGACTTCGTTGTTATCAATCTTTAGAGGCAGGCTGGACCTTGCTGTCTGCAGTATAATATCTCTGTCTCGATAATTAAAGACACGGGCGATGAGGGGCCGAGGGGGGGCCCCAGGTTTCGGCCTGCCTCCTGGCACCCTATGTGCCCTCTCTAGCGAGAAATACCGTGACAGGCTCTTGGGTTGCAAGTGCGTGGTTACCAATTCTTCCACATACAGATCGGCTGCTGGCCCCTCGGCCCAATCCGGAACAACCAATATACGTATGTTGTTGCGTTGGGACCGTCCTTTATATTCGTCAAGTTGTTGCGCCATCTGCTCCTGTCTATTCTGTAATTCTAAGCAACAATAATCCCTAGAAAGAAAGGAGTAGCGGTAGCGATAAATAAGGACCCAATCAGTACTTATATTTTGAAAGACTTGTCCAGCCGGACAGAGGTCAAGAATTTTACTAATATAATAATAATCTCAATTTAAAAAAAAAAAAAATTCATAAAGTGGGACACAAGCCTGTGTCCAGTACATACATTAGAACAAAGAAGCAGAAAGGTTCAGGCATGAAACAGCGTTTGTTATAGGTAGCATAAAATGGAGAAACAAACAATACAAACAACACCCTTATGTGTCACAGTTAAGGTTTTTACAACATATCGGGTATTTGTGAGTGTCGACGGCGTTTCGATCCTATTAAAGAAATGCAAGGATCATCATCAGGACAAAAGACAACAACCTGAATAACCTTGAAGAGAAGGGGGAAGGAAGAGGGAGAAGGTATTATAAACATTAAAGACATTTGCGAGTCAAGATTTAAAAGGTGACAACTACAAACCTATATGTTACATAATGTACAATGTGCTAATGGTGACAACAACGAGAAAGGAGGAGCATTCACGTGAATATCAAGGCATGTGTAGAACATTAATAAGGCAAGTCGATAATAAAACATTATGGAGTAAGATTTAAAGCTCTAAACGTTATAACATTTGTACAAGAAGCTATTGACAATCAATATTAGTAAGTCAATGCCATAACATTGTTGAAATGGAGGTCAACCATGAATTGTGCTTCGGGGCTTAAGCCGATGTGGCAGGCGAGAGATCAAATATCAGCCATGGCGTGTGCATTAGAGTACATGTTATACAAAGGTGTTAATGTATCGAGTGAACGATGCCTAAAATTGTGCTCGTGAAGGCCTTAGGACGGGAATTACTCGAGTGAGACAGAGTGAGAATTACAATTGAAAAGGAACAGGGCGCTTACCGCAGCAGCGGTTGTATCAGGGACGATATCTAGAGGTAAACGGGGGGACGAAATATATAATTAACAAGAATGCGTGTAGAACGTGGGGGCTAAGCGTGAAGAGAAGGTGAAAACTTACTGTTGGTAGGAACCGAGACTCGTAGCCGATGGGCAAGGATATTGTGTACCTCGTCTTGAATTAAAGTGACAGAGGTCGTGGAAACCTCGTGGAAGTTACTGCGAAGATAAGGGAATGATAACTTAGTTATGGGATAAGTACAGATATTAAGGAGGGCTGGAACGCGGGTGAAGAAGGCAAACTTCCCAAAGTTAGTACGAAAATGGGAGAATCTGGCGATGCGGGAGCAATGTTCCGTCAGTGCGGCTGCTAACAGGCAACGGGTGCACAAATGTATTAAAGCGTGAGAGTGGGCCGGGCTACGTCTGAATCATGGAAAGAGTGAGGGGACTGGAACGGAATTGGAATCATGGCGGCCATCTTGAGATGGTGAGTTAAGCATTACAAGTCAGGCATCATACAATGAAGACTGTATATTAGACTAAGAACAATGTCTGACAAGGAGGAGAATTACAATAGAATTGGTGAGCGTTTAGTACAAGAAGCAAAAGGACAGTTAAAATATCGAAGTAACATGAATGGAGAGAAAAAAGAAAGGTGGATTCAGTAAGGCAAGGAGTACATAAGACTTCAAACAGATGTGAGAATAATACGGACAGACCCGGTAGTGAATTAATTGGACAAAGGTTCTAAAAAGAGTAAGAACCAATTAGGTTATCTATTAGTTGAATGGTCAAAAGATAAAAGAAAAAAGGAAAGTATACAAAGGGTACAGTTAAAATGCGAAACTCAGAAAGGAAAAGAATAACATTCTAAGGATCAGAAAGTTACGGAATAGGAGAAAATGAGGAGTTAGAAAATACATTAGCACATCATTTGTACATAACGGTGGTTAGATGGAATCACACAGAGCTTCGGAGAAATTGAGGGAGAGAGCACTTAGGAATCAAGTAATAGTAGTCCAATCCTCAAGTCGATTCAATCCTGTGTTCAGGCTATTAGTTTTAAGAATCCATTTGAGCTCTTCTTTGTTTAGAATTTTAGTAATGTCACCTCCCCTAGGTGGTAGCTTTACGACAGAGATCACAGTCCAGCGAAGTTGGTCTTCAGAGTGGTTCTTATCTAGAAAATGTTCAACCAGGGGGGCTGTAAGAATTTTGCATCGGATTCTACTCCTATGTTGAGAAATTCGTAGGCGAATCTTTTGTGTAGTTTGACCGACATAGATTTTGTCGCATGGGCAAAAGATCGCATAAATGACATTGGTAGAATTACAATTAGTAAACATTTTTAATTCGTTTCTAATGTCCCCAAAAACAAAAGCTTTACATTCAATAGTCAATGAGCATACAACACAATTCCCACATTTAGCATGACCTGTTAATGGTGGAAGTGCCCAGATATCATTAAGAGTGTTCATAGTACTCTTCTTTGCAGTTATAGGTAGAACTGCACGGACCAGGTGGTCTTTAATGTTTTTGTTTTTCTTGAATGCAAACAAAGGACGTTCAAGACAAAGATTGCCTGCATTCAAGATTGTCCAGTTGTTCAGAATACTTTTACGTATAGCATTGGATACTGTGGAGAATGTCGTGACACAGACCAGTCGATTGGAATCTGGTTTGGTTTTGGGTTCTAGGAGAGTTTCACAGGGACAATACCATGCACGTTTCATAGAATTACGCACTAATCTACGGGGGTAGCCCCTTTTAAGCAGTTTTTGGCAGAGTATTTTAGCTTCATGAAAGTAGTCTGTCTTTAAATAGCAGTTTCTACGAATTCTCAAAAATTGTGAAAAGGGCAGGGAATCTCTTAAGGCACGAGGGTGGCTGCTGTTATAGCTGAGTAAAGTATTCCGTTCAGTGGGCTTACGGAAGAGGCTAGTTATTAGATAGCCATCCGTATGTTTGATTGTGAGATCAAGGAAGGGAATTGATTCTTTGTGGTGTGACAGGGTAAATTTGAGACCACCGCAGTTATTATTTAACCAGTGGAGAAAAGGCGCAAGTAGATTCTCATCGGCCTGCCAAATCATGAATATGTCATCTATGTATCTCTTCCACTTATAGATACATGACGAAAAAGGATTGCAATTTGGTAAGAATATGTCCCATTTCCAGTGCGTCCATGTAAAGGATAGCCAAATTAGGTGCAAAAATTGCACCCATGGAAGTGCCTTTAACCTGTTGAAAGAACTGATCTTCAAAGGTGAAGAAGTTCCTAGTTAGGCATACTTCCAGTAGTTGCAATATAAAATTGGTCGGAACTGCATGAGGGCGAGGTCTTTGGTTGAGAATGGTTTCAATGACGAGTAAGGAATCCCTTTGGGGTATATTAGTATACAGGGATTCAACATCCAAGGTGCATAGGGTATTAGATTCAGGATCATATGGATGGTTCTCTATCATATTTATCATTGCCATGCTGTCACGGATATAGCAGTTGGTGTTGGGAATGAAATCTTTAATGAAGAAGTTAACATAGTGGCCAAGTGGCTCCAGAATGGACCCGCATCTGGAAACAATGGGACGACCTGGGGGTTTCTCAAGACTTTTATGAATCTTGGGGAGCGTATAGATTACAGGCAACCTTGGGTTTTTTGTATTTAAGAATTGGTATTCGAACTTGCTCAAAAAACCTTGGTTTAAGCCTTCATCAGTGATCTGTCTAAACAGGGTTTGGAGTTCCTTAGTAGGGTTAGTGTAGAGTTTACAATAATGGTCTGTATTTGCCAGTTGACGATTTACTTCAGCTTTATAGTCGTTTATCTCCTGTAAAACTATCCCGCCACCCTTGTCAGCCGGTTTGATTATCAAACTCGTATTATCACGGAGAGATGATATGGCTGCCTTTTCTTCCCTGGTGATGTTATAGGTAATATAGTGGTGTGCTGCAGAGATATTTGTTACCTCTTTGAGTTCCAATTTCTCAAATGTAATGATCTCACTGGGGATCATATTTGCGTGTGGTGAGAATGTAGATGGAGGTCTAAGTGGAGTGTTAGATATTTTGGGAATAAAAGGATTCACTTGGAAATAGCTGTGACGTCTTATCTTCCGAAAGAACCTTAAGAGTTCCGTTTGGAGATCTAGGAAATTGGGGTAAGTCGTTGGAACAAATGATAGCCCTTTGCTGAGTAGTGAGATCTCATGACTAGAGAGTAAATGTGCAGAGAGATGGCAATGATAAATATGATAGAGAACCATCCATATGATCCTGAATCTAATACCCTATGCACCTTGGATGTTGAATCCCTGTATACTAATATACCCCAAAGGGATTCCTTACTCGTCATTGAAACCATTCTCAACCAAAGACCTCGCCCTCATGCAGTTCCGACCAATTTTATATTGCAACTACTGGAAGTACGCCTAACTAGGAACTTCTTCACCTTTGAAGATCAGTTCTTTCAACAGGTTAAAGGCACTTCCATGGGTGCAATTTTTGCACCTAATTTGGCTATCCTTTACATGGACGCACTGGAAATGGGACATATTCTTACCAATGACAATCCTTTTTCGTCATGTATCTATAAGTGGAAGAGATACATAGATGACATATTCATGATTTGGCAGGCCGATGAGAATCTACTTGCGCCTTTTCTCCACTGGTTAAATAATAACTGCGGTGGTCTCAAATTTACCCTGTCACACCACAAAGAATCAATTCCCTTCCTTGATCTCACAATCAAACATACGGATGGCTATCTAATAACTAGCCTCTTCCGTAAGCCCACTGAACGGAATACTTTACTCAGCTATAACAGCAGCCACCCTCGTGCCTTAAGAGATTCCCTGCCCTTTTCACAATTTTTGAGAATTCGTAGAAACTGCTATTTAAAGACAGACTACTTTCATGAAGCTAAAATACTCTGCCAAAAACTGCTTAAAAGGGGCTACCCCCGTAGATTAGTGCGTAATTCTATGAAACATGCATGGTATTGTCCCCGTGAAACTCTCCTAGAACCCAAAACCAAACCAGATCCCAATCGACTGGTCTGTGTCACGACATTCTCCACAGTATCCAATGCTATACGTAAAAGTATACTGAACAACTGGCCAATCTTGAACGCAGGCAATCTTTGTCTTGAACGTCCTTTGTTTGCATTCAAGAAAAACAAAAACATTAAAGACCACCTGGTCCGTGCAGCTCTACCTATAACAGCAAAGAAGAGTACTATGAACACTCTTAATGATATCTGGGCACTTCCACCATTAACAGGTCATGCTAAATGTGGGAATTGTGTTGTATGCTCATTGACTATTGAATGTAAAGCTTTTGTTTTTGGGGACATTAGAAACGAATTAAAAATGTTTACTAATTGTAATTCTACCAATGTCATTTATGCGATCTTTTACCCATGCGACAAAATCTATGTCGGTCAAACTACCCAAAAGATTAACCTACGAATTTCTCAACATAGGAGTAGAATCCGATGCAAAATTCTTACAGCCCCCCTGGTTGAACATTTTCTAGATAAGAACCACTCTGAAGACCAACTTCGCTGGACTGTGATCTCTGTCGTAAAGCTACCACCTAGGGGAGGTGACATTACTAAAATTCTAAACAAAGAAGAGCTCAAATGGATTCTTAAAACTAATAGCCTGAACACGGGATTGAATCGACTTGAAGATTGGACTACCATTACTTGATTCCTAAGTGCTCTCTCCCTCAATTTCTCCGAAGCTCTGTGTGATTCCATCTAACCACCGTTATGTACAAATGATGTGCTAATGTATTTTCTAACTCCTCATTTTCTCCTATTCCGTAACTTTCTGATCCTTAGAATGTTATTCTTTTCCTTTCTGAGTTTCGCATTTTAACTGTACCCTTGGTATACTTTCCTTTTTTCTTTTATCTTTTGACCATTCAACTAATAGATAACCTAATTGGTTCTTACTCTTTTTAGAACCTTTGTCCAATTAATTCATTACCGGATCTGTCCGTATTATTCTCACATCTGTTTGAAGTCTTATGTACCCCTTGCCTTACTGAATCCACCTTTCTTTTTTCTCTCCATTCATGTTACTTCGATATTTTAACTGTCCTTTTGCTTCTTGTACTAAACGCTCACCAATTCTATTGTAATTCTCCTCCTTGTCAGACATTGTTCTTAGTCTAATATACAGTCTTCATTGTATGATGCCTGACTTGTAATGCTTAACTCACCATCTCAAGATGGCCGCTATGATTCCAATTCCGTTCCAGTCCCCTCACTCTTTCCATGATTCAGACGTAGCCCGGCCCACTCTCACGCTTTAATACATTTGTGCACCCGTTGCCTGTTAGCAGCCGCACTGACGGAACATTGCTCCCGCATCGCCAGATTCTCCCATTTTCGTACTAACTTTGGTGAGTTTGCCTTCTTCACCCGCGTTCCAGCCCTCCTTAATATCCGTACTTATCCCATAACTAAGTTATCATTCCCTTATCTTCGCAGTAACTTCCACGAGGTTTCCACGACCTCTGTCACTTTAATTCAAGACGAGGTACACAATATCCTTGCCCATCGGCTACGAGTCTCGGTTCCTACCAACAGTAAGTTTTCACCTTCTCTTCACGCTTAGCCCCCACGTTCTACACGCATTCTTGTTAATTATATATTTCGTCCCCCCGTTTACCTCTAGATATCGTCCCTGATACAACCGCTGCTGCGGTAAGCGCCCTGTTCCTTTTCAATTGTAATTCTCCCTCTGTCTCACTCGAGTAATTCCCGTCCTAAGGCCTTCACGAGCACAATTTTAGGCATCGTTCACTCGATACTTTAACACCTTTGTATAACATGTACTCTAATGCACACGCCATGGCTGATATTTGATCTCTCGCCTGCCACATCGGCTTAAGCCCAGAAGCACAATTCATGGTTGACCTCCATTTCAACAATGTTATGGCATTGACTTACTAATATTGATTGTCAATAGCTTCTTGTACAAATGTTATAACGTTTAGAGCTTTAAATCTTACTCCATAATGTTTTATTATCGACTTGCCTTATTAATGTTCTACACATGCCTTGATATTCACGTGAATGCACCTCCTTTCTCGTTGTTGTCACCATTAGCACATTGTACATTATGTAACATATAGGTTTGTAGTTGTCACCTTTTAAATCTTGACTCGCAAGAGTCTTTAATGTTTATAATACCTTCTCCCTCTTCCTTATCCCTTCTCTTCAAGGTTATTCAGGTTGTACCTTACAGGCATTATTGTCTTTTGTCCTGATGATGATCCTTGCATTTCTTTAATAGGATCGAAATGCCGTCGACACTCACAAATACCCGATATGTTGTAAAAACCTTAACTGTGACACATAAGGGTGTTGTTTGTATTGTTTGTTTCTCCATTTTATGCTACCTATAACAAACGCTGTTTCATGCCTGAAACTTTCTGCTTCTTTGTTCTAATGTATGTACTGGACACAGGCTTGTGTCCCACTTTATGAATTTTTTTTTGTTGTTTTTTGAGATTATTAATATATTAGTAAAATTCTTGACCTCTGTCCGGCTGGACAAGTCTTTCAAAATATAAGTACTGATTGGGTCCTTATTTATCGCTACCGCTACTCCCCTCTTTCTAGGGACTATTGTTGCTTAGAATTACATTATTCCCAGGGTCCCTGGTTGACTTTTTTCTGGGTGCCCTTGTTGTTACTTGTTGTTACTAAACCTGTCTATTCTGTAGCTCAACCACCTGCGTTTGGAGCTGGGAAGTATCAGTCTGCAGTGCTGTCGTGACAATTTTGAGTTCCTTCACCCTTTCATCCATTTCGCGAAAGTCCGCTCTGATGAGAGATACCTCTACGTTAACTGAGTCAAGAGAGGTGCGCACTCCGCTTATGGCCACCTTGAAGCGTTGGTTCCGACCCTGGTTTGGGGGCACTCTGCGTCTCTGTTTTCTCCATTTGGTGTGCTTCTCGGTCTTCCCCTGTTTTATTCCAGGCTAATTTGTCAAGTTTATTTTGCGCGTTGGCCTTCAGACCCCTACTTGTTGCCATGTGTGCGTCTTGAAGTCTCGTGAAAAAATTGTAAAATCAGGGACAGCCCCGGTAGTTCCTGCCGCCTACCCAGCGAGTCAAGCAATCTCGCCGTTGGCCTGTTGGGTTTCCCTAGAGTCCCCTCTCTCCGGCTCCCAATGTTAAAGTCTCCTCTCCGTCTGAGGGCACTCACTGCGTCTGGGCACTCCTCGACAGTGGGGGCCCAATAAGCTGCGCACAAATCGCCCTCACTTCCCAGGGATCTCTGGTTAGGTGGGGTTGTGCTGTCATCTATCACTGCTGCAACAGTAGCTGCACATGGACCAGGGCAGTCTCTAGGTGTTTGCCGCTGTCTTTCAAGGGATTGCTGGCACCCCTGGCCAGAAGGGTGGGGAGAACCACTCACGCTGCTCAATTAATGTGCCACCCCAGGTAGTGGTGGTCACGCGCACCTTCTATCACCACTTGTGCCCTCCACCTTCTCAGTCTATTCTGGCCGCCTCTGGAACTCCCCCCGTCTCAGGGATCCCGCCATCAGCTGTTGTCTGAGCCTCAGCGTCTCTGCTGGTGGTGCACTTTTGCAGCCCAGGTCCCGCCAGGATTCACCGCCCCACGTTCGGGAGCCGCAGTAGACGAGTGAGTACACGTGGGAAGGGGGTTTAGCCCGATCGGGCCGCTTGTGTCTCACGGCCTCAGCTGGGTTGTTAATTGCTCGCCTCCCTTGGCGCAGAGGCCAGGTCTCCGATCCAATCTGCACGTGGAGGCGAGGGGGTGGCACCACTCCCAGACAGCCTCGTCGGCGTCTGCTGGTTGTTGCTCTTGCCCCCAGGTCACTCTGAACCCCTCCTCCGCTGTCACCCGCTCCGCAGGTATTCCCTTTCCATCAGGGCCTGGTCGAGGCCCAGCAGATCGTCAAAGCCGGGATCTCGATTTGCGGCCTCCGCCCCGGGACGTCTACCCCGTTACCTCCGGTCGGCCACTGCTGTATTCTGGACCCCACTCGCCTCTTCTGCCGGATCAGCCGCCTTCTCTGACCCTCACCACTATACGTGATTTGCCTCGATGGAGCTGCGGCGAGCGGCCGCTACTGCAATCTATAAGCCTCCATCGCATGTCTGCGTGCCGCCATGTTGGAGCCTCTGTCTTTGTCCGTTCGGCTTACTTTGGCATGCCGTATAGGGCTCTTCTCACCGTGGCTTCGCCCGCAGCGGGTCGCCCAAGCCATGCCTCACTCCCGGAGCTAGTTTACAGCTTCCAACAACACAGGATTGTTCAGGATAGACGGTGGGGATGCGGGAGCTCTCTTAGCTAGTGGCCATGCTCGTCGGCTGCCAGCCACGCCCCCCTCCAAATCCGCTTTTAATCTACTCGCATCCATGCTTGTATTAATTTTATTAGACACCATCCCTGTAATCCATTCATCCAATTCTTCTGGAGATGGCACTTTTGAACCTCCTGATGTAGGGATCATTCCTCTCTCATTCTGCACTAATCTTCTTGGTTCTATTTGCACATTACGCTTTGGGGTTTCTACTGACCTTTCTGAAATATCAATCCATGATCCTGTCTCACCTGCACTAGCACCATCACTAGTCCTATTATTGTTAACAGGTACTATCAAGCATACACTTGTGAAATATTCCGACGCTCATTATACAATGGAACTATAGGACCAATAGTCACGAGAACTGACAGAGCTTCTGCATTCAAATTCAATTGAGTAATCTTTTGGGTCAAATAATCTTTCACCTGGCTCTCTGCATTTGTATTTTTCATTTGAGAATGCTGAGGAACGTCTACCTGAATCAATGGGGCTCCTGGGGTAATTCTTTCCTGTTCTTACTGATATGGTGGAGGTCTATTTAGCAATAACTCATCCAACAACTCATCATTAATTTCATTTGGAACTGAATCGGTTTCCACAACATTTTTCTATTTCTCTTTACACTTTCCTCCTTCTTTATCCTCTACAACAACCGGATATAAACCCTCACCAGCTGCAATGACATCTCTTCTCCTCTTCTTCATTGGGCACCCCATTTTGCCTCTGTCTCTTTTGTAAGCCTCATGTTCCCATTCCTCAAGCGCTTCATACTACATAGGTCTAGGATTTGGCCTCAACTCATTCATTTGATATCTCAAATTTTTCTAAAATCCTCACATTAAAGGCACCATACTCTGGAAACGCCAAATTCCCATCTCCCTCTGTGTATTTCACCCAATTTTCCAACCAGGTACACATGCGGTATCCTCGTTCTGAGGACATAAAAGAAGCAGGCGTACCCTCAGGTAGTATAGGAATTCCCTCTTTAATAGGTAGAGGCTCATCCTTCCTAAACAAGGTCTTCATCATTTTCAATAACTTCATTTTGTTTTGATCGCTACACTAGAAAACCAAGCAAAGCAAAGGAAAACTCTTCCGTATTTTCACAAACACTATTCGCTCACACTGACGAATAGCAGCGCTACTCACACTAACCAACCAATAACAGCACAGCACTCTTTTGTGACGATTCACATTAGCTGACCAATGCCAGGGCGGATCTCTGTAACCTCAGTATAATTCCTATGACTGATCCTCCCTTTGCAAAAATAATCGGCAGTAAATTACAAACGTTTCTTAAAATATAAACAAGATTAGAACAACATATAAACAAACCTGCTTGTCTGCTCCGCTAAAGAAAGAATAGAATCAATCACTCGAAGAATTCTTTCGCTACCAGCAGAATATCGATGAGCGTTATTCCACACTCAATCTAGTGAAAATTCTCGGGACTTCTTCAGCTGCGTTTTCTAATGGTACCCAAATGAATTTCCACTATACTAACTTCAAAGTTCCCTGTGCAACACCAACAACGCAACTATTGTTCAGTACTGCATCAACAGCAGACTACGCAAAACCACTTAGTGCATGCCACACTAAGACTTGCCCATTAAGCTAGTTTCATCATCCTGGGATCTTAGGTCCCTTCGGACCCGTCTCTCTTAAGGTCAACGACGGACCACAACATATAACAAGAATACGAAATATTAATAACCAAAATTATTAATTCTGTCCTAATCAATTGCCAATTTAATCAATAAAACCAATAAGTCTTGCAGCAGAAAGCAGTTATGCACAATTTACCGACTGGACCCAATATTAATACTTAACCGTCCCTTTAACGCTGTATGAGTTTAAATCAAGTTACCAAATTTCATTTCAGTCATGTTGTCCTCACTATTCTATGGACCTTTGTTTGTTGTTAGGATTCTGACAATCCTTTGCCAATCCCTAACTTATGAGGACCTAAACAAAGAAATAGTTCATTCAATATCACCAAGATTGCTTCAATAAAGACAGATTCTGATTACTTATCAATATGCTTTTATCTAAATTAATGTGAATACTCATCAAGTATAATACAGCTTAAATCATAGATCCCCATACAAGAGAAACAACAATATAGTAATTCACAATAACATCTCAAAAACCATGTCATTAGAGAGTGGAAAGGTGAAGAGACAAAAGAGTAAAGAACATTTGCAAAATAAGATTAATGCAAATTCAGAATATCATAAGAACCTATAGCACAAAATGCCAGAAGTCTTAAAAGCAACTCGCCGGCCGAAAGAGTAAGCCGGGCACACTCCAGAAGGTTTGAGGAGCAAAATCAAAGAGTCAGGATCAGCAGAAAAACATCCAGCCAGTTAAGTTAGAAAACAGCAACACAGCTCTCTCCTCTCACAAGGTCAAAATCTCACTCCAAGCCCGCTTTAACTATAATTTCTAATCCTAGTAATTTTACCCTAACTCACTAAAGATCCAACCCCCCATATATCAATACACAAAAAATCCTCAAATCTTATTGGACTAGATCAGGGGGTGTCTGGTCACTCCACTTCCAGTGTACCTAATTTTCAACAGTTCCTTTGTCTTTAGAGAACTTTCATCATTGTCCTTCAGCAGAGGAAACTCTGATGATCTCTTCCGCGGCTTGCACATTTCTCCAACTCGCTAATGTGTCAAACTCATAGCACAAGTGTTCAGGTACTCCGGTCGGCAAGGAAATTCCATTAATAACGTTCATTACTTCCTCCACACAGCCTTGGCCATTCAGGAACTCACGAAGGACAAAATACATTTCTTTGCAGCCTACGTTTCAAAAAGCAAATTAAAACCTAAAAAGACTTTTGAGGCCTTCTCTGCAGAACAATAAAATGTGCTCTAGTGAAAACAAATAAACATGTGAGTAACATTGTCACTTTACAAAACTACACTATTAATGCTTCTTTGCATTTTTCTTTACGTAATGCACATTATTTCCAAACAGTTAGTGGAAAGGAAAATATCATGTCTCTTTTAAGCTTATGGCTTCTATTATTATTTTCTTTGGCTGTTATTTCTGCATTATTCATTCCAACTTTGCGGCCTACTACAAAAGCACTGGAAATACTGATTTCTTTCCAGCATGCATTGTTAATTTTCACACCATTTTGTTAATAATCTACACAATAGGAAGTTTGATCTGAGCAGGTTTTAATTTCACAAAAACCTGCTCCATCAAGTTCAAATGGTAAAATTCTTTCCCCGGGGGGGCGGAGCTTGCATGCAACGAAAATGGCCGCCTCAGTGGAGAGCTCCGCGCTACTATCACGCAATTCATTAATTATCCGGCATCTGCTTACTTGATACGGCTTACCTAGAGCCGACACTGGTTCTGGTGAAGCTTCGGAGCAAAACGTGCTGCCTCCGATCCCTGTGCTCACCCGGACGGCTGAGTGGGCACTGGGTGCCGGTGCGGGACTTGTATAGGCCGCAGTCCCTGGGCTGGCGTGCAGAGTGGGGCCGGCCAGACGCACTGCGGCTCAACTGGGAGCGCCGCGCCTGGGACTGTGGTGCGAGCTGTGTGGCCGGCTGATGCTGGCACTTGCTATGAGGTGATCTCCCCCTCGTACGGTGTGGTGGCTGGGGCAACCTGTGGCCAGGGGGCGGAGGAGCACACGAGACCCAGCCGTGAGACATCAGGAGGCTGAAACGCGCCTGCCACTGGGTCCTGAGGGAAGTTGCGGCCCTTGGAGATGGAGACAAAGGGGAAACATGACGCCCCTACTGCGGCCCTCTGAGGTGTCATCCAGCAGGTAGAGTGCTGCCTACGGACCCGAGGAACTGTGTACTGGAGCACGGTCCCCCGTGAGTTGTGAGATGCAGTGAGCGAGCCTCGTCAAGTCTGTAGGTGCCAAAGTCTCAAGCCACATAGCCTGGTCCCTGCGACTGGTCTGAAATACCGTCTCCTGGCAAAGGTCCATACCTTGAGGGTGAGTTGAGCCCCGCACCATTCTCTGCTCTTGTGAGCCCTGGTGCCGGGCTGGGTAGGGGCTGCGCCTGGAAGTGACCCACTGACTGCGCGGAGCCTGAGGGGGGCCTACAGTGCTTGGACGCTGTCTTTGGTGGAGTCATGTGAACTGGCACTATTTGTGTGAGCGACTGATGAAATTACTGACAGGGCTGCGTCTGCTGCACCACGGTGTTGGGGCCGCTGACTTCGTGCTGCGCTGCTCCTCCTGCTGTGAGGTGCCCTACAAGGAGACACTGCGGAATGCTCTGTCCCTGGTGTAGGCCGCGAGGAGGTGGCACCTGTGACAGTGAATAGCAGATGGTATCCTTCGTGGCGAGGAACCCATCCTGACAGGTCGTGGCGGGCCAGACTCTCTGCGTAGTTGAAGAGCGATAAGCGCTTGTGTGGCATCGTTGGCACAGTGCCCTACGGTGGCTGCTCTGCAGAAGGACGCGTTTGTGGGACCACGGCGATCAAGTCCTTGCTCTGACCGCTGCCCAGTGCTGTGATCGTTGGGGCGCCATCACATATCCCTGGTGGCGTGCACTGACGCGGTGGTTGCTGGCTTGGGTGCCTGCTGTTCTTGGACCTACACTATTGCAGAGGACCCGCTGAGATGGGCAGGGTAGATAAGTCTCAGCCGTAGCTAACATTCGACCAAAGGAAGTCCAAGATGCGAGACACAGCTGCTGAAGATGCGGACACGGTGCAGGAACAACCTCAGGAGGAGGCGGACGGCGATATTCGCACCATGCTGGTGGCAATGGAAAACGGCTTGCAGAGCAGTCTCTCTGTTCTGGGCACTAAGATGGACTCCCTCTCATATTGGATGGATAGAATGTCCGAGAGGCTGGACAAGCATGCTGAATGATTGGACATGACCGAGTGCCGAGTTACAAAGGTAGAAGAAGCACAGACAACGTTGGATGCCAATCATAAGCAACTGGGTAGAGTGATTCAGGTTTTGCAGGATAAAACCGAGGACCTTGAAGTGCGTTCCTGTCGCAATAACCTGAGAAGCACGGGCCTTCCGGAGTCGACCCAGACTGGCAACATGGAACACTTTGTTGAGAAGTTATTGGTAACGCTCCTGGGTAGTGAAACGTTTTCTCCCATATTCGTGGTGGAGATGGCGCCTCGCTCTCTGGGCCCTCGCCCAACTCCTGGTGCTCCCTGAAGGCCTATAATTGCGAAGTTATTGAACAGGGATTCGGCGCTGAAGGCGGCCAGGGAAAAACAGCCACTGCAGTATAAAGGATCCACTATCTCTGTTCCCAGACTTCACGCTCAGAGTGCAAGAGGCGCGTAGACAGTTTGCTCCAATGAAGCAGCAATTACGTGAGCACAACATACACTACCCATGCTATACCCGACGAGACACCAAGTCAATCGACATGGCCAATCGCGTATCTTCACCGATCCGAAAGCACTACAGAAAGCCCTGAAGGACTGGTCTAAAGAAAAGCGTCGCAGCCCGGAGCGAGGCTCCTTGGAGGGAGCGGAAGGTGGATGATTAGATGAACAGGACTGAACTCTGGACTATTCTAACTACTACTACTTTTGGGGTGGTGTGGGGAGGCCTAAAGTGAAAATGCATGGGGTTACCACTTATAAACATGTTTAACTGAGTTCTTTACTATCAGAGGGCATTATAGGGGGGTTCGAGTGATAGAGTCCTGGCAACGTTGGAGCTAGTTCCTCAAAGGGTTTAAGTAATGACGCTTTTTGACCTAACGTTGGGAAAGGGAGGAGGGGGTTTGAGATTCATTCTTTTTTGCAGATGCATAATATTTGATGGTGTGCGGAGGGGATACTTGGCTAAGCTTAGAAGTTCTACCTTGTTAGGCGAGCAACATCTACCCACGAGTGAAGCACACACCTGGGGTATTGCACTCTGGGGGGGGGTCCCTTGGTTTGAAGTTGCGTTGTTTCCGCTTGCTGAGTTTTATGCTGGAACAAGGGGATTGTTCGATGTTATATCGCCGAAGCACAGTTGGGGTAGGCCTGGCGTGGGTGGGGAGCGGGAGGGGTTGGAGATCCAGACGATGGGACACTTTTTCTAAACACTACATTTTGCACATAACGATTGCACGAGTTGTAAGTTCCAATGGCAGGCACAGCTAGATTGATAACGCACGACCGTACGACAGCTCGCAGTAGATCCCATAGTGATCCAATGCGTGGTAGGCTTCGAGCACTCACATGGAATGTGAGGGGTCTTAATGACCACAGGAAGCTCCCCAAGTCCTGGCCTACTTGACGAGACACGAAGTAGATATTGCGCTACTGCAGGAGACGCATCTCCCTCTTAATAGCCCCATGCTTCGCAGCAGGGACTTACAAGGACACATACACGCAGCAGGTTTTACCACATATGCGCGAGGAGTGCTTACATGGGTGAACCCCATGGTCACGATTAAATTCGAACCAATAGACACTGACAGAGATGGGTGATATGTAATATCTAGATGCCGGGGAAAGGGAATGGACATACTCATAATTAATATATACGGCCCCAATTATGACAATCCCAACTTTTATGCTGCATTGTCTGAAAATGTGCGTGTTTGCGGGGAAGGGCAACAACTCTGGGGTTGCGACCTCAACTTAATCTTGAACCCGCATCAGGATATATCAGGGGGATGGAGAGACATGTCACTGCAGCGGCCCAGACAGTGACGGATGTCATGGTCCAGAACGAATTGCATGATGTGTGGCAGCAAAGATTTCCCGATAAAGGGGGATACACACATTATTCCGCGTTTTATTATTTACATACCTGCATAGACTATTTGCTAGCATCCAGGCAGCTGTATGAGTGTACCTGGTCTTGCGAAGTGCTTCCCCGTACGCTCTCGGACCATTCCCCAATAGTACTAGTTTTAGACGCTCCCCAGAAGACTGTCCCGCCCCTTTACTTGGAGGTTCCTACCTTATTCTCTGCTAGATGCAGTATTTAAGGAGTAAAATTCTTGACCTCTGTCCGGCTGGACAAGTCTTTCAAAATATAAGTACTGATTGGGTCCTTATTTATCGCTACCGCTACTCCCCTCTTTCTAGGGACTATTGTTGCTTAGAATTACATTATTCCCAGGGTCCCTGGTTGACTTTTTTCTGGGTGCCCTTGTTGTTACTTGTTGTTACTAAACCTGTCTATTCTGTAGCTCAACCACCTGCGTTTGGAGCTGGGAAGTATCAGTCTGCAGTGCTGTCGTGACAATTTTGAGTTCCTTCACCCTTTCATCCATTTCGCGAAAGTCCGCTCTGATGAGAGATACCTCTACGTTAACTGAGTCAAGAGAGGTGCGCACTCCGCTTATGGCCACCTTGAAGCGTTGGTTCCGACCCTGGTTTGGGGGCACTCTGCGTCTCTGTTTTCTCCATTTGGTGTGCTTCTCGGTCTTCCCCTGTTTTATTCCAGGCTAATTTGTCAAGTTTATTTTGCGCGTTGGCCTTCAGACCCCTACTTGTTGCCATGTGTGCGTCTTGAAGTCTCGTGAAAAAATTGTAAAATCAGGGACAGCCCCGGTAGTTCCTGCCGCCTACCCAGCGAGTCAAGCAATCTCGCCGTTGGCCTGTTGGGTTTCCCTAGAGTCCCCTCTCTCCGGCTCCCAATGTTAAAGTCTCCTCTCCGTCTGAGGGCACTCACTGCGTCTGGGCACTCCTCGACAGTGGGGGCCCAATAAGCTGCGCACAAATCGCCCTCACTTCCCAGGGATCTCTGGTTAGGTGGGGTTGTGCTGTCATCTATCACTGCTGCAACAGTAGCTGCACATGGACCAGGGCAGTCTCTAGGTGTTTGCCGCTGTCTTTCAAGGGATTGCTGGCACCCCTGGCCAGAAGGGTGGGGAGAACCACTCACGCTGCTCAATTAATGTGCCACCCCAGGTAGTGGTGGTCACGCGCACCTTCTATCACCACTTGTGCCCTCCACCTTCTCAGTCTATTCTGGCCGCCTCTGGAACTCCCCCCGTCTCAGGGATCCCGCCATCAGCTGTTGTCTGAGCCTCAGCGTCTCTGCTGGTGGTGCACTTTTGCAGCCCAGGTCCCGCCAGGATTCACCGCCCCACGTTCGGGAGCCGCAGTAGACGAGTGAGTACACGTGGGAAGGGGGTTTAGCCCGATCGGGCCGCTTGTGTCTCACGGCCTCAGCTGGGTTGTTAATTGCTCGCCTCCCTTGGCGCAGAGGCCAGGTCTCCGATCCAATCTGCACGTGGAGGCGAGGGGGTGGCACCACTCCCAGACAGCCTCGTCGGCGTCTGCTGGTTGTTGCTCTTGCCCCCAGGTCACTCTGAACCCCTCCTCCGCTGTCACCCGCTCCGCAGGTATTCCCTTTCCATCAGGGCCTGGTCGAGGCCCAGCAGATCGTCAAAGCCGGGATCTCGATTTGCGGCCTCCGCCCCGGGACGTCTACCCCGTTACCTCCGGTCGGCCACTGCTGTATTCTGGACCCCACTCGCCTCTTCTGCCGGATCAGCCGCCTTCTCTGACCCTCACCACTATACGTGATTTGCCTCGATGGAGCTGCGGCGAGCGGCCGCTACTGCAATCTATAAGCCTCCATCGCATGTCTGCGTGCCGCCATGTTGGAGCCTCTGTCTTTGTCCGTTCGGCTTACTTTGGCATGCCGTATAGGGCTCTTCTCACCGTGGCTTCGCCCGCAGCGGGTCGCCCAAGCCATGCCTCACTCCCGGAGCTAGTTTACAGCTTCCAACAACACAGGATTGTTCAGGATAGACGGTGGGGATGCGGGAGCTCTCTTAGCTAGTGGCCATGCTCGTCGGCTGCCAGCCACGCCCCCCTCCAAATCCGCTTTTAATCTACTCGCATCCATGCTTGTATTAATTTTATTAGACACCATCCCTGTAATCCATTCATCCAATTCTTCTGGAGATGGCACTTTTGAACCTCCTGATGTAGGGATCATTCCTCTCTCATTCTGCACTAATCTTCTTGGTTCTATTTGCACATTACGCTTTGGGGTTTCTACTGACCTTTCTGAAATATCAATCCATGATCCTGTCTCACCTGCACTAGCACCATCACTAGTCCTATTATTGTTAACAGGTACTATCAAGCATACACTTGTGAAATATTCCGACGCTCATTATACAATGGAACTATAGGACCAATAGTCACGAGAACTGACAGAGCTTCTGCATTCAAATTCAATTGAGTAATCTTTTGGGTCAAATAATCTTTCACCTGGCTCTCTGCATTTGTATTTTTCATTTGAGAATGCTGAGGAACGTCTACCTGAATCAATGGGGCTCCTGGGGTAATTCTTTCCTGTTCTTACTGATATGGTGGAGGTCTATTTAGCAATAACTCATCCAACAACTCATCATTAATTTCATTTGGAACTGAATCGGTTTCCACAACATTTTTCTATTTCTCTTTACACTTTCCTCCTTCTTTATCCTCTACAACAACCGGATATAAACCCTCACCAGCTGCAATGACATCTCTTCTCCTCTTCTTCATTGGGCACCCCATTTTGCCTCTGTCTCTTTTGTAAGCCTCATGTTCCCATTCCTCAAGCGCTTCATACTACATAGGTCTAGGATTTGGCCTCAACTCATTCATTTGATATCTCAAATTTTTCTAAAATCCTCACATTAAAGGCACCATACTCTGGAAACGCCAAATTCCCATCTCCCTCTGTGTATTTCACCCAATTTTCCAACCAGGTACACATGCGGTATCCTCGTTCTGAGGACATAAAAGAAGCAGGCGTACCCTCAGGTAGTATAGGAATTCCCTCTTTAATAGGTAGAGGCTCATCCTTCCTAAACAAGGTCTTCATCATTTTCAATAACTTCATTTTGTTTTGATCGCTACACTAGAAAACCAAGCAAAGCAAAGGAAAACTCTTCCGTATTTTCACAAACACTATTCGCTCACACTGACGAATAGCAGCGCTACTCACACTAACCAACCAATAACAGCACAGCACTCTTTTGTGACGATTCACATTAGCTGACCAATGCCAGGGCGGATCTCTGTAACCTCAGTATAATTCCTATGACTGATCCTCCCTTTGCAAAAATAATCGGCAGTAAATTACAAACGTTTCTTAAAATATAAACAAGATTAGAACAACATATAAACAAACCTGCTTGTCTGCTCCGCTAAAGAAAGAATAGAATCAATCACTCGAAGAATTCTTTCGCTACCAGCAGAATATCGATGAGCGTTATTCCACACTCAATCTAGTGAAAATTCTCGGGACTTCTTCAGCTGCGTTTTCTAATGGTACCCAAATGAATTTCCACTATACTAACTTCAAAGTTCCCTGTGCAACACCAACAACGCAACTATTGTTCAGTACTGCATCAACAGCAGACTACGCAAAACCACTTAGTGCATGCCACACTAAGACTTGCCCATTAAGCTAGTTTCATCATCCTGGGATCTTAGGTCCCTTCGGACCCGTCTCTCTTAAGGTCAACGACGGACCACAACATATAACAAGAATACGAAATATTAATAACCAAAATTATTAATTCTGTCCTAATCAATTGCCAATTTAATCAATAAAACCAATAAGTCTTGCAGCAGAAAGCAGTTATGCACAATTTACCGACTGGACCCAATATTAATACTTAACCGTCCCTTTAACGCTGTATGAGTTTAAATCAAGTTACCAAATTTCATTTCAGTCATGTTGTCCTCACTATTCTATGGACCTTTGTTTGTTGTTAGGATTCTGACAATCCTTTGCCAATCCCTAACTTATGAGGACCTAAACAAAGAAATAGTTCATTCAATATCACCAAGATTGCTTCAATAAAGACAGATTCTGATTACTTATCAATATGCTTTTATCTAAATTAATGTGAATACTCATCAAGTATAATACAGCTTAAATCATAGATCCCCATACAAGAGAAACAACAATATAGTAATTCACAATAACATCTCAAAAACCATGTCATTAGAGAGTGGAAAGGTGAAGAGACAAAAGAGTAAAGAACATTTGCAAAATAAGATTAATGCAAATTCAGAATATCATAAGAACCTATAGCACAAAATGCCAGAAGTCTTAAAAGCAACTCGCCGGCCGAAAGAGTAAGCCGGGCACACTCCAGAAGGTTTGAGGAGCAAAATCAAAGAGTCAGGATCAGCAGAAAAACATCCAGCCAGTTAAGTTAGAAAACAGCAACACAGCTCTCTCCTCTCACAAGGTCAAAATCTCACTCCAAGCCCGCTTTAACTATAATTTCTAATCCTAGTAATTTTACCCTAACTCACTAAAGATCCAACCCCCCATATATCAATACACAAAAAATCCTCAAATCTTATTGGACTAGATCAGGGGGTGTCTGGTCACTCCACTTCCAGTGTACCTAATTTTCAACAGTTCCTTTGTCTTTAGAGAACTTTCATCATTGTCCTTCAGCAGAGGAAACTCTGATGATCTCTTCCGCGGCTTGCACATTTCTCCAACTCGCTAATGTGTCAAACTCATAGCACAAGTGTTCAGGTACTCCGGTCGGCAAGGAAATTCCATTAATAACGTTCATTACTTCCTCCACACAGCCTTGGCCATTCAGGAACTCACGAAGGACAAAATACATTTCTTTGCAGCCTACGTTTCAAAAAGCAAATTAAAACCTAAAAAGACTTTTGAGGCCTTCTCTGCAGAACAATAAAATGTGCTCTAGTGAAAACAAATAAACATGTGAGTAACATTGTCACTTTACAAAACTACACTATTAATGCTTCTTTGCATTTTTCTTTACGTAATGCACATTATTTCCAAACAGTTAGTGGAAAGGAAAATATCATGTCTCTTTTAAGCTTATGGCTTCTATTATTATTTTCTTTGGCTGTTATTTCTGCATTATTCATTCCAACTTTGCGGCCTACTACAAAAGCACTGGAAATACTGATTTCTTTCCAGCATGCATTGTTAATTTTCACACCATTTTGTTAATAATCTACACAATAGGAAGTTTGATCTGAGCAGGTTTTAATTTCACAAAAACCTGCTCCATCAAGTTCAAATGGTAAAATTCTTTCCCCGGGGGGGCGGAGCTTGCATGCAACGAAAATGGCCGCCTCAGTGGAGAGCTCCGCGCTACTATCACGCAATTCATTAATTATCCGGCATCTGCTTACTTGATACGGCTTACCTAGAGCCGACACTGGTTCTGGTGAAGCTTCGGAGCAAAACGTGCTGCCTCCGATCCCTGTGCTCACCCGGACGGCTGAGTGGGCACTGGGTGCCGGTGCGGGACTTGTATAGGCCGCAGTCCCTGGGCTGGCGTGCAGAGTGGGGCCGGCCAGACGCACTGCGGCTCAACTGGGAGCGCCGCGCCTGGGACTGTGGTGCGAGCTGTGTGGCCGGCTGATGCTGGCACTTGCTATGAGGTGATCTCCCCCTCGTACGGTGTGGTGGCTGGGGCAACCTGTGGCCAGGGGGCGGAGGAGCACACGAGACCCAGCCGTGAGACATCAGGAGGCTGAAACGCGCCTGCCACTGGGTCCTGAGGGAAGTTGCGGCCCTTGGAGATGGAGACAAAGGGGAAACATGACGCCCCTACTGCGGCCCTCTGAGGTGTCATCCAGCAGGTAGAGTGCTGCCTACGGACCCGAGGAACTGTGTACTGGAGCACGGTCCCCCGTGAGTTGTGAGATGCAGTGAGCGAGCCTCGTCAAGTCTGTAGGTGCCAAAGTCTCAAGCCACATAGCCTGGTCCCTGCGACTGGTCTGAAATACCGTCTCCTGGCAAAGGTCCATACCTTGAGGGTGAGTTGAGCCCCGCACCATTCTCTGCTCTTGTGAGCCCTGGTGCCGGGCTGGGTAGGGGCTGCGCCTGGAAGTGACCCACTGACTGCGCGGAGCCTGAGGGGGGCCTACAGTGCTTGGACGCTGTCTTTGGTGGAGTCATGTGAACTGGCACTATTTGTGTGAGCGACTGATGAAATTACTGACAGGGCTGCGTCTGCTGCACCACGGTGTTGGGGCCGCTGACTTCGTGCTGCGCTGCTCCTCCTGCTGTGAGGTGCCCTACAAGGAGACACTGCGGAATGCTCTGTCCCTGGTGTAGGCCGCGAGGAGGTGGCACCTGTGACAGTGAATAGCAGATGGTATCCTTCGTGGCGAGGAACCCATCCTGACAGGTCGTGGCGGGCCAGACTCTCTGCGTAGTTGAAGAGCGATAAGCGCTTGTGTGGCATCGTTGGCACAGTGCCCTACGGTGGCTGCTCTGCAGAAGGACGCGTTTGTGGGACCACGGCGATCAAGTCCTTGCTCTGACCGCTGCCCAGTGCTGTGATCGTTGGGGCGCCATCACATATCCCTGGTGGCGTGCACTGACGCGGTGGTTGCTGGCTTGGGTGCCTGCTGTTCTTGGACCTACACTATTGCAGAGGACCCGCTGAGATGGGCAGGGTAGATAAGTCTCAGCCGTAGCTAACATTCGACCAAAGGAAGTCCAAGATGCGAGACACAGCTGCTGAAGATGCGGACACGGTGCAGGAACAACCTCAGGAGGAGGCGGACGGCGATATTCGCACCATGCTGGTGGCAATGGAAAACGGCTTGCAGAGCAGTCTCTCTGTTCTGGGCACTAAGATGGACTCCCTCTCATATTGGATGGATAGAATGTCCGAGAGGCTGGACAAGCATGCTGAATGATTGGACATGACCGAGTGCCGAGTTACAAAGGTAGAAGAAGCACAGACAACGTTGGATGCCAATCATAAGCAACTGGGTAGAGTGATTCAGGTTTTGCAGGATAAAACCGAGGACCTTGAAGTGCGTTCCTGTCGCAATAACCTGAGAAGCACGGGCCTTCCGGAGTCGACCCAGACTGGCAACATGGAACACTTTGTTGAGAAGTTATTGGTAACGCTCCTGGGTAGTGAAACGTTTTCTCCCATATTCGTGGTGGAGATGGCGCCTCGCTCTCTGGGCCCTCGCCCAACTCCTGGTGCTCCCTGAAGGCCTATAATTGCGAAGTTATTGAACAGGGATTCGGCGCTGAAGGCGGCCAGGGAAAAACAGCCACTGCAGTATAAAGGATCCACTATCTCTGTTCCCAGACTTCACGCTCAGAGTGCAAGAGGCGCGTAGACAGTTTGCTCCAATGAAGCAGCAATTACGTGAGCACAACATACACTACCCATGCTATACCCGACGAGACACCAAGTCAATCGACATGGCCAATCGCGTATCTTCACCGATCCGAAAGCACTACAGAAAGCCCTGAAGGACTGGTCTAAAGAAAAGCGTCGCAGCCCGGAGCGAGGCTCCTTGGAGGGAGCGGAAGGTGGATGATTAGATGAACAGGACTGAACTCTGGACTATTCTAACTACTACTACTTTTGGGGTGGTGTGGGGAGGCCTAAAGTGAAAATGCATGGGGTTACCACTTATAAACATGTTTAACTGAGTTCTTTACTATCAGAGGGCATTATAGGGGGGTTCGAGTGATAGAGTCCTGGCAACGTTGGAGCTAGTTCCTCAAAGGGTTTAAGTAATGACGCTTTTTGACCTAACGTTGGGAAAGGGAGGAGGGGGTTTGAGATTCATTCTTTTTTGCAGATGCATAATATTTGATGGTGTGCGGAGGGGATACTTGGCTAAGCTTAGAAGTTCTACCTTGTTAGGCGAGCAACATCTACCCACGAGTGAAGCACACACCTGGGGTATTGCACTCTGGGGGGGGGTCCCTTGGTTTGAAGTTGCGTTGTTTCCGCTTGCTGAGTTTTATGCTGGAACAAGGGGATTGTTCGATGTTATATCGCCGAAGCACAGTTGGGGTAGGCCTGGCGTGGGTGGGGAGCGGGAGGGGTTGGAGATCCAGACGATGGGACACTTTTTCTAAACACTACATTTTGCACATAACGATTGCACGAGTTGTAAGTTCCAATGGCAGGCACAGCTAGATTGATAACGCACGACCGTACGACAGCTCGCAGTAGATCCCATAGTGATCCAATGCGTGGTAGGCTTCGAGCACTCACATGGAATGTGAGGGGTCTTAATGACCACAGGAAGCTCCCCAAGTCCTGGCCTACTTGACGAGACACGAAGTAGATATTGCGCTACTGCAGGAGACGCATCTCCCTCTTAATAGCCCCATGCTTCGCAGCAGGGACTTACAAGGACACATACACGCAGCAGGTTTTACCACATATGCGCGAGGAGTGCTTACATGGGTGAACCCCATGGTCACGATTAAATTCGAACCAATAGACACTGACAGAGATGGGTGATATGTAATATCTAGATGCCGGGGAAAGGGAATGGACATACTCATAATTAATATATACGGCCCCAATTATGACAATCCCAACTTTTATGCTGCATTGTCTGAAAATGTGCGTGTTTGCGGGGAAGGGCAACAACTCTGGGGTTGCGACCTCAACTTAATCTTGAACCCGCATCAGGATATATCAGGGGGATGGAGAGACATGTCACTGCAGCGGCCCAGACAGTGACGGATGTCATGGTCCAGAACGAATTGCATGATGTGTGGCAGCAAAGATTTCCCGATAAAGGGGGATACACACATTATTCCGCGTTTTATTATTTACATACCTGCATAGACTATTGGCTAGCATCCAGGCAGCTGTATGAGTGTACCTGGTCTTGCGAAGTGCTTCCCCGTACGCTCTCGGACCATTCCCCAATAGTACTAGTTTTAGACGCTCCCCAGAAGACTGTCCCGCCCCTTTACTTGGAGGTTCCTACCTTATTCTCTGCTAGATGCAGTATTTAAGGAGGAGCTGGCTGAAGCGATCAAAACGTTTTTCGTCACAAATGTGGGTTCGGTGGACAGCTTTCAGGTGGTTTGGGAGGGGTTCAAAGTCTATATCTGCGGTGTCACCATGACTAAACACTCTAGAGTCCTTAGAGCGATACGACGGAGACTAGCCCCGTTGGAAGAATACCACGATGCTGCAGATGCGGTGTAATGACAAATTTAGATCTCCCCTGGACCAAGGAATGTACCGTCACTTTCCCAGGGAGAGAATATCAGTTCCAAACTTATGGAGTATAACATATACACAGCACTTCCTAAGGTGGGCAAACTTTCAACACTCCCCCAAAGGCAAGGCAAGAAAACAATGTACAAACTTACTTTGCGCATCACTTGCCAGGAGTAAAACAACTTCCTATAACACAATTACCTGCTTGAAGGGAATTCACCCATCCTTCTTCAACAGAATACTTGGCCAAGAAGAGTCCACACCTCCTGCTACAAGGAAAAGACAAATTGGTATATCTGGGATGTATTTATTAGTAAATAGCACCACACAGTAAGCCAAATCATAGCAGACTCTAACATATCAATAGTATGATTGAAACACAATCAAGGCAAACATATATGTAGAAATATATATGTATGGATATAAGAATCAGAAAATAAGAAGGAAAGGAGAGAATCAGTAAAGAATCAAGAGACAGTTAGTAGCAGAGACACCTCACCTAATGCTCCATCATTTCACCCCACTTTGCTCAAGGGGAGTCCATTGCTTGAACCGGGTGAAGCTCAGAGGTGACACCAGCCTCTACTCTTCCGTGACAGCATGTCTGCTCCACGGATGAACTTCCACCAGGCCAGTGTAGACTCCCCTTTTTAATACACATTCAAACACAGCGAAGCTTCTAACAAACCCCGCCCCCTAGTTCTCATGAGAGCCCGTACCAGCTTGCTCCAAGGTCACAGCAACGGTTGATCAGGCCCTTGCTATGGCTACGAGTCAAACCATGTACATTCCTCTGATAAGAACCAGTTCTCTCTAGTCAGAAAAATGCGAAAAACAGGAGGAAAGCAAAACATGCCCTCTTCTTCGTGCAGGCACATAAAGTTAGTTAAGCCATGCACACAAAGGCCCAAAGCAAGTCAATCAGAAAAGCAAGGATGACATGAAACCATGTCAAAGGAGCACCTATAATTCTCATCCACACAACTTACAAGCACCACTGTGCACACAGAAAAGTTTGAAGCAAGGTAAAGTCAGAAGGCAGAATGACATTAGACCACGTCAAAGCCAATAGGTCAAAGTCATAATTCACCTAACCCAAATAACATTATACACTTAATCCCTCAGTATACAACATTGAGCACATGTGTGCACCACCACCCACAAGACTGCACCTCAACATCCCATACCTTCTGTTCTTGGAAAGACTATTCCACTAAAAGACAGAAGAAAAGCAGGCATACGCAAGCCCATCCTACATTAAGGCTAGGGCAACATAACACTTAAATCAGTACAAAATGGTGGTGGTTGCGAGTCATCATAGGGTGTCAGACCACAAAAGTGGCTCATTCACTACATGTGGAAATAAAAATATTGGTAAATATGCCACAGCTCGCACCTACAGTGAGGGCGAAAAAGGCCGGGCGCGTTACTAGCCCAGTTACTCAAAAAATGGCTAGAAAAAACGGTAGTCGCAGAAATTAAGACGGCAGAGGGAGATACACTTACTGAAGAGACAGCCATAGCAGAGAGGTTTAGGCAATATTACTCACTGCTCTACTCGACTCGTAGTGGAGGCACTCAGGCAGAAATCTTGGACTACCTAACTCATATAAAGTTGCCATGGCTAACAAACGTGCATCGTGAATTCCTGATGCGACCCCTAGAGAGGGAAGAAATTACTTTGGCTCTCTCAGGCATGAAATCGGGCAGTGCGCCGGGTGTAGACTGCCTAACAGTCGCTTTCTACAAGGCGTACTTGGACCTGCTGTTGCCGCACTTAGCCACTCTCTTCGACGACATGTGTGTGTCGTGCACTATGCCACCTTTGAGAGAAGCGGTCATTGTAGCCATACTGAAACCGGGCAAGCCCCCTGAAGAATGCGCATCCTATCGCCCACTTTCCTTGCTTAACGTCGATACAAAAATCTTCGCAAAGATCCTGGCAAACAGGCTGGTCTCTTTGATCCCAAAGCTTGTCGTCCCGGAGCAGGCGGGGTTTGTTCCGGGTCAAAATCTCACTTATAATTTGTGTACGGTGTTTGGAGCGGTGTAGCACACTAAGCCGGAGATCTCAGCGGTGGCAGTTTTTCTAGACATGGAGAAAGCCTTCGACTCTGTCGAATGGCCCTTTATGAGACAGGTATTGACGAGGATGGGTCTGGGGGAAGTCTTTATGAATCTTATAGGTGTATTGTACAGTGCACCCACACCCAGGATCAAAATTGGTAATCTGGTGACTGATGCTATACATATCACTAGGGGCACACGACAGAGCTGCCCGCTGTCACCGATACTATATTGTGAGAAAGTGCCATCTTTCTTGCATGGTATGCTCCCACTTTTTGCTGAATTGCTGAATTCAGTTTGACTGAGTGTGCCCTGGACTCCTGCCAATCAGGTGCCCAGGGCCTATGTTCCTTCCCTAAAACACAAATTGGCAAACCCTGGCCACATGTCAGCCCCTGGTGAATGGTACCCTAGGTACCCAGGACCTTGTGACCAGGGAAGGCCTCTAAGGGCTGCAGCACCCATTGTGCCACCCTTAGAGGCCCTGTACCCTTACACACACACACTGCCCTTGCAGGCTGAGTGTCTGGGTACAAGACAAAACAAAGAGTCGACATGGCACACATCCCCGTGTGCCGTGCCCACCACTTACACTGCCATGGCATACATCAGCCACCCCTCTAGCTGGGTGCCCTATGCCAATGATGTGGGCACAGGAGCAGGAGCCCTTGCCCCTACAGTACCCAAGTCCATTCCTGGGCACTGTAAGTGCAGTGCTGCCATTTAAGAGTATATGGTGCTGGGAGCTCGTCAAATACGAACTCCACAGCACCATAATGGCAACACTGAAGACTGAGAAGTTTGGTATCAAACTTCTCAGCACATTAAACCCACACTGATGCCAGTGTGGGATTTAATGTACCAAGCACCCCAGAGGGCATCTTAGAGATGCCCCCTGAAACCTAACCTACAATCCACGTCTGTTCTGAGGCTGCCTAAGCTGCCACACAGCAGACATGTTGCTGGACCCCTGGGTAGGAGAGCCCCTGCTCTCCTGGGTCTGCAACAATGCACATCCTGGGCGAGGTGCTAAATCTCCTCCCCCAGGATGAGCAGGGGGAAGCTTCAAAGGCATGCCGCCTCTGTGAGCTTCCCCAGGCCACTGCAACTCCCCACTCTGGCGGGAAGCTTGGCCGGAAACCCCAAATAAGGACAGGGGATGTGCCAGCCTGCCAAACCCACCCCTCAGGTGGGGGAGGCGAGGTGAAGCACATCTCTGGGCTCTCGCCATCTTGAAGATGGGAGGCCCTGCCCAATCAGGACTAGGCTACTGCCCCCCTCCCACAGGATGGAGGCAGGATAGGGGGTGTACCCACCCCAGGACAAGGACCCATTGGTCCCTGCCGTTCACCTACCTGTAACGCCCCTAAATCTAGTATTTAGAGGCACCCTGAACCTTCCTTCCCCAGATTCCAGATTCTGAAATCCGAAGAAGAGCTAGAAGAAAGAAGACCTGCCCTGCAGCTGCTAAGAAGAGGAAGACACCAACTGCTTTGGCCCCAGCCCTACCGGCCTGTCGACCCTCGAACCTGCTCCTGCTCCAACCCAGCATCTCTTGTGGCCAGCAACCTCACAAACCCCGGAGGACCTGGCTACCTTTTGACTCTAAGCCCACTGGGAGTCCCATGAGTAGAGGCTCTACTCAAAATCTACTTCTAATCCCTGGCAGCAGCCCGGAACCGCAAACTCAGCACACTCTGCACCTGCCAAGCCTGGCCTGTGCCGGAGTGAACAAAGACCACGAGGACGACCGCACGGCGACTGTGACCCCGAGTCCGGCACCCAGGGACCTCCCTCGACGCTCCTGAAGAAGCCTTCAGCCTCAGAACCAGGTACCCCCCCCCAACCGCGATCAACAGAGGGTAAGATTTCCCGACACCAAAAGGCACCCCTGCACCCGGCGCCCCGCGGCCCCCTGTGCCCAATCCCGGGGTACCTACCTATCCTCCAACTACCCAACTTACCTCTCGAAGTGGTGGTGGAACCTGAAGAATCTTCATCTCCGAGTCTTTTTCTAAACCGGAGATTTCCCATTGAAATCAATTGAGCGCCCGAAGGCTCAAAAGCACCCTGCACCCAGCCGCCCGACTGGCCCTGGCAGTGTAACCTCTACACCTATCTACTTCCCCACTTGCCCTGAGTAAGTGACCAGGAGCCCAACTCCTACAGCCACGTGGCCTGCTAGTCAGCAGCCACCAACCAAGGCCCCCCTACCTCTCATAGGATAACATTGGGCCTAACTCTCTCTGCACCCGGCCGCCCTTGTGCCGCTGAGGGTGAACCAACTGTTTTTTTCACTGTAAGCAACTGTTGTCTACCTGTAGGCCCCCGAGGACTACAGTAGTATCTGGAAAATTCTACGATGTTCACTTTTTCGGGTGGAATATCAAAGATATTGAAGAAGACGCCTCACTCACGTAATAGTGACATGCTTCATCATAGGCGTTTTCTCCACACCCAGATAAGGTGGTACTATCTGGGCGGACTCAACCAAAGATGTTTTGGGAGTTCTTATATAAGATGATAACTGGTTAAGCAGGGAACCAGATTTTTTTAATACAGTAAAAATACCTACAAGTATACCCCGGTTGATCCTTTGTTCTGGGGTACTCGTGGTACCATTAAAAACGTGTGTTGGGGTTCTTTTGAATATAATTTTTTCAAATATACCCTCATATATGTGCCAACATGTTTCGCCCCACGTTAATAGCCCTTTCGGGTCTGGGGCCTTCGTCAGGGCGTTGAAATTCTGTTCCTAAGTTTAGGGTCCCCGTCTGATCTCTACGCATATATTTCATGCATACCACTCATGAGGCCTAATGCACTCACCTAAAAATCTTGTGCTCGAAATCCAGTAGATTTTCTATAAGAATAGAGACAAGAAAGGGAATATACACAAATGTGCATAGTTATATGCATCTTTACGCTAAAGTGCCTTAAATCATACTATAATTCCCTCTTATAGTGTTAAGTATGTGTGCACCACCCGACTATGTGCTCACTATTTGGTGCTAATAAACATTTTTTGCCTCATCAAAACTTTAAATGCCACTATACATACTTCTTCCACCACACTCTGTGATTCGATTCCAAACAACTTTTTGTAAAAAAGGAGTTCATTTTGCAACAAGTTTCCCACGTGAATCTGTGCAACTTTGTCATACAAAACACACGTGTGCTATTGTGTTTTCATTTCTACATTTGCGGTAGATTATTGTGCTCCGTAAGATGTTATCACGACTCTCCTGATGTCCCACTTTGTTATATTCTGTATTAGCCATTCTAAATCATATTTAATTTCTTTTAGATTATCTTAATGTAGCTCACCTACTGGTAGATGCTTGATAGCATCACGCAGGATTTGTGTATCAAGGTGGCGTCCTGTAGTCACACACTGTGTAAAAGAGATAGTAATTTTATAAAACCCTATCTGCTGGATTTTGGAGATACATTATACTCTGTATACTCGTGTTATCAACTTCTCAATTTGTCGACTGACTTTGACTGTTCTTGATTATATCTCTTATTATATTCACACCTCAGCATTGGTGATTAATGGTTTAGCAAAATTTGCCCCTATGCGAGTAGCGGGACACAACTTTTGTTGCATCGTTTATAGAGCCTACTTGTAACCCATCTCTTCATGCATTATGTATTTGTGTTCTTGCCTATGTCTGTTATTAGCGCAACCTTCCTGCGATCAGTGTACACACTACGGGGCTGCCAGACGGGTTTCCATCGTACGGGCCAGCCGCTCAAAAGAAGAAAGTAGATTTGGTACAAGTCACCGTGTCTCACTTTCATTTTTAAACTACTCGATTCAGGATTGGTGATACATGGTTAACCAGTTTGCTCCTATGCGAGTAGCGGGACACTACTATTGCTGCATCGTTTGTAGAACCAAACTTATAGTGCAAACTTCCTGCTATTGATATACACTGTGCAGGGCTGCCAGACGAATGTTTTTTGTGCGGGCCAACCAGCCGGAAATGGAAAATGGATTTGGTTGAGATCACCATGCCTCACTTTAATTTTAAAACTAATTAATTTTGCGTGTTTTCAAAGTAATAATACACAAGCCGCGGGGTTGAGTTAACAAAAAATGTCCCCGGTATACTACAAGAAGTTGCGTTCAATACTCTATAAAACACGCGCACTCTCTTAAGCGGCATGACTTACTTCGTCAAGGATTCGCCACCGCTTCCATCCGAAGGTTCTAAAAGACAACCTACCGGTGGGACAATTCAACGTGCAGGTTGTGTGCGATGCCAAGCACATCATCACGGACATAGTGGCACAATTCCCGGGGAGCACACACGACTCCTACATATTCCGACACAGTGGCATCCACAGGCGTCTACTCAACGGAGAATTTTGAGAGGGACTCCTGCTTGGTACGTACACATACCTCTTCCACACATGAGCACCACACATGTCTGAACATCACCATTGCTAAGTCTTTGCTTCTATCTTCTAGGCGACAGTGCATACGCCCTGCGTGAATATATACTCACCCCCTACATCAATCCAGCAACACCACAGGAGCAACGTTACAACGCCGCCCACATAAGCACAAGGAATGTCATAGAGAGGACCTTTGGGATTCTGAAGAGTCACTTTAGAATCCTACATAAGACTGGCGGCGCCTTGCTATACAAACCTGATACCTGCTGCAGGATTGTAGCTGTATGTGCTATGCTGCACAACATTGCGACCAGAAGGGGGATACCCATAGAGGTTGACAGGAATGACGACCACCGGGATGACCAACCACCCGCCCAACACCGACAGGCACACGTCCCTAACACAGCAGAGGGCCATAGGAGGCGGACATACATCATGCAACATCATTTCTGAAGCAGGTAAGAATGAAACATTACAATTTCATTGGTGGTGCAACTGTTTAATGCACAGGAGCACTGAGGTATGTGCGACCAAACAAGCAATGAAATGAATGCTCCCCAGGAAAAATGTAACAACAAATGTCCGTTTCAGTCACGGCTGTGCAGCGTCAGGAAGGGGAGGACCATGGTTGCCCCACCACGGTCAAGTATGACTGTCATTCAGTCTAGTGGCGCTTGCCACGTACGCCAAGCCTCATCTCAGGTGTCTCAGACGCCTCACCACGGCCTGTCCCCGTGGAGCACCGCGAACTGCGGCGCCTGGTGCTGGCCTCTGCCACAGACACACTGCTCACACTCGAGGCAGCCTCACTGCCGTCTTCCCCTCCCAAAGTGCCAGCACTGAATGTGCCGCTCTGCAGGTGTTCTACTGCAGCGGTGACCTGCCCCAGAGCCTTGGCAACTCCCCGCAAAAGTGTCCAAAGTCCACCTGCAGTGACACCGAGCAGCGTGCCAACACTGCGGTGCTATTGCTCAGCCTTGTGATGGCCTTTGTAGAGGCCGCAGACCTCACCAAGTTCTGACGGTGCCTCCTCCTCTCGCTCTCATGGCCTTCCCTCATGGCACGGGTGAGCTCATGGATGTCCTCCCTCAGGTACCCATTGCCCTCTGCCACCACAGTGGTCATGTCCCTCATCGCCGCAGTCATGGCACGCATTTCCTTTGCAAGGCGCGCTATGTTGGAGCTGATTGTCGCCATGTGTCTTTCCTGCAGGCGCTGGACACGCAGCATCCTTTCCTCTATGCCAGCATTTGGGGTGATAGCAACGTCGCCTAAGGAGAGTGAACTGCGCCGAGACCTGCGCCGCTGTGGGAGTCTGGCACGTGCAGATGGTGCAGCAGGCGGTGTGATGCTGCGCAGACTTTGACCCGATGGTGTAGCGGGTGTTTCCATCACCTGCATGGGCGGAACTTGGGACCTGCGTCTCGGCGCTTTAGTAGAAGTTGTAGCAGGAGCAGGTGTAGCTAGTGCTGGTGCTGGTGGTGCTGGTGGTGGTGGTGGTGGTGGTGGTGTTGCAGGTGGAGGTGGTGAGTGCGTATCCTGCGCTGTATCCATGTCAGAATCGGCAGGAGTCTCGGAAATAATCAGCCGGCCGCTGTCGTCCGAATCCCCAGGAGATGCATCTGTGTGTGAAACAGTGCATGGTTAGTGGGATAGTTACACCTACGTAGTATTGTAAACATACATGTCCCTCTGTGATCCACTAAATAAACAGTCTATATCCAGGTTCAACTGATGTGGTGATTTGTAATTATATTTTATCCTGTACATGCACACCGGGCTGACTTGACTACAACTCCCATGATGCACTAGTGTTAAGAGTAAAGTTGTGTGGGCCAAAGCTGCATGCACACTCTGATCCTGCTGGGGGCATGGGAATGGATTTACGCTATGCTGGGTATGAGCACAGGCATGCATCTTACCTTGGGCACTTGTGGCTGCGCTGGAGGTATCCATCTGGGTTACTCCCACGACGGCCTCATGCTCGATCGTCCCTTCCACTAGCTCCTCCAGGGCCGTGTTGGCTTGCACTGTAGAAGGTCCGCCTCCCGTCCTGGATGCCTCCCGGAGCCTCTCCGCAATCCTCTCCTTTGCCCGCTTCCTCAGGTCATACCATCTTTTTTTGAGGTCGTCAATGCTGCGGGGCGTCACTCCAACTGCATTTACCCTCTCCCGAATGCGCAGCCATATGCGCCGCTTCTCAGCCTCTGGCACCTTTAGGGACAGCTTACCAAAAAGGCGATCGTGCTTGCTGCTGACTCCCTCTATCAGGTGCTCCAGCTCCTGGTCGGAAAACTTGCGTTTCCACTTGCGTGCAGCCTCTGCGCTGGATGGTGCTTCCTTATCCATCCTGGTTGTTTTGGAGGGTAGATCAGTTAGTGTGGCTTCAATGTGCTCAGCCAGTCTCCAGTCCCAGCTCCTGTTTGCTCCTCTGGCGAGGCAATGAGGGTGGGGCTGCAGTATTTCCTGGTTGGTGATGTCATAGACACGTTCCCGGAGCGACCCGATCTTTTCCGTAATCGCTAATAGCGATTTCGCTGATACCGAAATCGCTATTAGCTAATTCGGTAATACCGATTTCGCAATTAGCTCTTGGGTGTTTGCATTCCCCGCTATTGGATAGTCGGTAAAAAATAGCGATTTTTAAGGAATCGCTATTTTTTACGGAATCTGTTGATGCATTCACACAAGCGATTCCTTAATACCGATTCCTTATTTCTCGCTATTAAGGAATCGCTTTTGCTTTTGTTGATGCATGTGCACCATAGTCGGGTGGTGCACACATACTTAACACTATAAGAGTGAATTATAGTATGATTTAAGGCACTTTAGCGTAAAGATGCATATAACTATGCACATTTGTGTATATTCCCTTTCTTGTCTCTATTCTTATAGAAAATCTACTGGATTTCGAGCACAAGATTTTTAGGTGAGTGCATTAGGCCTCATGAGTGGTATGCATGAAATATATGCGTAGAGATCAGGCGGGGACCCTAAACTTAGGAACAGAATTTCAACACCCTGACGAAGGCCCCAGACCCGAAAGGGCTATTAACGTGGGCCGAAACATGTTGGCACATATATGAGGGTATATTTGAAAAAATTATATTCAAAAGAACCCCAACACACGTTTTTAATGGTACCACGAGTACCCCAGAATAAAGGATCAACCGGCGTATACTTGTAGGTATTTTTACTGTATTAAAAAAATCTGGTTCCCTGCTTAACCAGTTATCATCTTATAAAAGAACTCCCAAAACATCTTTGGTTGAGTCCGCCCAGATAGTACCACCTTATCTGGGTGTGGAGAAAACGCCTATGATGAAGCATGTCACTATTATGTGAGTGAGGCGTCTTCTTCAATATCTTTGATATTCCACCCGAAAAAGTGAACATCGTAGAATTTTCCGGATACTACTGTAGTCCTCGGGGGCCTACAGGTAGACAACAGTTGCTTACAGTGAAAAAAAGTCTTCTTGGGAGAACGCAACTGGATTGTTTCTTCTCTCACTCTCCTTTTGTGAAAAAAAGGTGAACCAACTGTACCTACCTGACCCTGGGAGACCCCTATGTCTATGCCCAGAACCTTAACTCTGCCAGTCGAGTACTTACCTTTAAACCGATAACTCAATTTTCTCCATAGGGTAACATTGACTGGCTTTTCCTAAAATTTCTTTTAAGTGTGGACTTTTCAAAACTTAAAATATTCACCAAAAATCAGCCGAGTAACGAAAACGAAAATACTCACCTGCTCTTAGGTGAGCTCCCAGTGCTGGGTCTTGGTGCCCAGCACTGACTCTGAAAAATACTTACAACTGTACTTAGCAGTAACCCAATTTTCTCCCATAGGAAATCATTGACTGTTTTTCTGTGAATTTTCTTCTAAGTGTCAATTTCTGCAATCTTTAAATATTCTTTAAAAATCGTATAATTTCTGAAAACATAATTATTTACCTGTTTTGGATAAAGGTCCCAGCACTGAGTCTAGGCACCCAGTACTGGATTACAAAAGTAACGAGAACAGACTATACATGCAACTTGAATTTTCTGCCATAGGGAATCATTGACTGATTTCTATGAAAAATTTTGTGTCAACTTTTAAAATAGCAAAATATTGTCTAAAAATCATCACAGTAATTAAGTCGACTTTCATCACTTGATTCCAAGTACTGACCCAGGACTGAATCTAGGATCCAGTCCTGGAATTCCAAAAGTAATCCTAAAAGTAATCTGTGGCAAATAACTTGAAACTTCCATTGAACTCAATGCATTATTGTGTTTAAAATTGTGTTGCCTATTGCAACCACTTGTAACTTTCTACAAAAATTAATTGCATATTGCAAAAGTATTTATATAAAGCATCTCATTCTGAGAAAGTATATTTTAATACCTATTGTTGGTTCTAAAATAAAACAAGCATATATTTTGTATATATAAACCATTGGCCTAGAGTTCAGTTATTGAGTGTGTGAGACCATTTGCTGGCTGAGTGTGGGCAACAAATGCTTTACACTGTCCTCTGATACTGCCTTACTGCTCGACCAAGCTACCACTTTAGAGAGTAACTTTATATCTAACTTCAGCCTCTGCCAAACCTCTGGGGACTGTGGACTCTGTGCACCCTGTACCTATTTGGGAGCAGTATATACAGAGCCACTTTCTCACATATATGCTCTGGTGGCCGAACCTTTAGCTTGTGCGCTTCAGGAATACCATAGGTATAAGTGTGTGCGCTTCCCGGGCTACGAACTTATCGTCTGTACATACGCGGACGATACGCTCCTATATATCCGAGATCCAGAGCGCAACCTTTCCCCTGTTCTGCACGAAGTGGTTCGCTTCGGTGCGGTGCGGTGCTGGATTACGAGTAAATTGGCCGAAGTCTATCGTAGTTCCCCTTACCCCTGCCATGACGCAGTTTGAGCCTGACTACCCGTTGCAGTGGTCGATGGACACCGTGAGATATCTAGGTATTCAGGTGCACGGTGAGATATCTAGGTATTCAGGTGCACTCGGACTCTGAGGTCGTATTTAGGGAAAACTACGGTGTAGCGATTAGTAAATTGGAAGATGAGGTGGAAGGCTGGATTCGACTACCTTTATCCTTGATGGGCAGAATTTCTATAATGAAAATGGTGGTACTCCCTCGCTTTCTGTTTCTTTTCAATAATATCCCGTTGGTACTTCCAGCCACATTCTTCAAAAGGCTCACAACATTGATGATTAAATTAGCTTGGGCTGGTAAGCAACCGCGGGTCTAATGGCAAATCATTACCTGACCGTATCACATGGGGGGGGCTTGGGGCCCCTGATATGGACTTATACTATTTTACGGCGCAAAGTGCACAGGCTTACCACTGGATGCATGGCTCACTGGACACCCCACACTTACGCATAGAGAGGGTTGTGGCCTCCCCTCACCCATTGCCTGCTCTGCTTTTCTTGCCCCCAGACCGTATGACAGGGATACTAGACTCAATCAACGTGACTACGCATGCCTGGCATCATCTTCTAAAATTACAGGCGGGAGCCATACTATATTCCCCGCTTGCTCCTCTGGACTGGTGCCACTAGTTGCCCCCATGTAGTGATAGGGGAGTTGTGAAAGCGCTCAACTCAATAGAGATTCGGACTATAGGGAACTTATTTGAAGGTGGCACAGCGCAAAGCTGGGAGGACTTGGTGACTGGAGATGCAGCGCCCACCCTTCTTACCAAATTTCAATTCCACAGAACTCGGCACGCGCTGGTACAAATCTTGGGGGATGACTTGGCGGAACCGCCGGAGTTGACTTCCTTGTCATGCGTCATTAAAACTGACAACCCGACGCGTATAGTATCTAAAATATATAAACTGACTATGTCCTATAAAAGGAACTACTTCACTAAAGCCCGCTTAGCTTGGCAGAGGGACTTAGATAGAGACTTTGACGACACAATGTGGGCGTACTGCTGCACCAGCATGAAACGCATCTCCCTGAATGGCAGACACCATCTGATCCACTTTAAATATCTTAATAGGGTCTACTATACTCCAGAAAGGTTGTGTAGATATGGCCTCAGAGAGGAGTCAAGGTGTGAGCGATGTAGCGAAAGGTTGGCTGACTTTCTGCACCTGGCATGGACCTGCCCGGGGATTGCTAGATTCTGGGAGCGAGTATTTAAGGAGCTTACAGAGGTGATTGGACTGGAGTTCGCGCCGGAGCCGGCATTGGCGTTGCTGGGCTATTCCAAACCAATACCTAAAGGGGTACGTAGATTAGTTGAAATGGGTCTGCTGTTAGCCAGACGTAGAGTGGCGATGTATTGGTCGAGAGGACCGACTTCTACGATTGCTCAGTGGGCGAACGATATGCTATATTGTGGCACTCAAACGGAGAACTATAGCAATCTTCTCCTTCCCCGCAATAGTCCTAAGAACTTTTGGGTGCTGTAAAGAACATACAGGGCGACTAAGGCAGGAGATAGTGCGTCCAACGAAGGGGTGCAATAAGAACCGAGGGCGACCAGCCTTGAAGTTTAGTGACACAAGCATGGCTCTGGTGGACACGGAGGGTGTAGAGGGTTGCATATAGAAGCACTGCGGAGTGAGTCCTTAAGTTACCTTCAGACACTGTTGGGACTGGTCCTGAAGCGGGGGAAGGGCGCTCATAGGCGGGTGGGTGGTGCGGGTCGATAGCGAAAGGTAAGGTGTTTTTTCTTGCCTGCTGCATTATTTGGAAACTATGTTGTATGACTTTTGTATACTTCTGGTAATTGAAGCTGCCGCACAGATGGAAATGTGTCCATTGTGTATTGTGCTTAACTTAATAAAGGTTTTCTAAAACTTTTTTTTTTTTAAATGCTTTCCCACTAGCAAATAAGACCACAGTCAATGCCTAGTCAGTACTTTTCTTGCTGGTTTTCTTTCAGGCAGAAAAAGTCTCTGTTCCTTGAATTTGTTTCTCTTCTCTGTCTGGGAGGCACTCCTTGGGCCTTGTGGGATCAGCATGAAACCAATTACCTTATGTTGGGTAAATCGTTTCATAGCCAGTAATTTGAGGGGGGAGCAGTGAACATTCCTCAGTCTTCGACCTCCCCAGGCAGACCCACATCACTCCGTTCCTGAAGAAGCTACACTGGCTCCCAATCCAGAAGAGATGCCAGTTCAAGATGTTGACCCACGCATATAAAGGTGTGCTCAATGATGGACCAGCATACATCAACAAACGCATGGCCTTCCACCAACCCACCAGGAACGTACATTTCACCTCCCTCTTCCTCGCAGACATTCCCCAGATCTGCTGAAGCAACAGTAGAGGAAGTTCTTTCTCGCACCTGGCGGCCAAAGCTTGGAACAACCTTTCCCTGCACCTCACGACCACCCCTTTGCACTGGGAATTAAGGAAAAGACTCAAAACCTGGCTGTTAGAATGAACAATCATCATGAAGCTGGTAGCTACTCCAGCGCCTTCAGACCCTCATGGGTTATTTGCTGCGCTCTATAAATCCCGATTGATTGATTGAGTTCTCAGTCCTTCCTCTGGCAAACCTAAATTCTACAACACACAGCGGTCTTCCTGTCTTCTGAGATCCAAGTAACACTCTGAGTTTAGAGAGGTGGGAGCAGTGTTTTCTAAGGTAGACCCACTTTCAATTGGCTACATTTCCTGAACAAATCATATAAAAATGTTGGTACTTCTAACGTTCTTTCTCAACAGTATAAACAGGTTCTAGTGACTTATTATAGCACAATCTATCAGACAAGCACTTTGTGATCAGCTTCTCAATATGGCAAACCTAAGCCCTGTCTAAAGATTCTCTCTCTCTCTCCTTCCTAGCTCCAGCCTAAGCCCCTCCCTTCCAGCCCCTTCATGAAATATACATTGTCTAGGTGCCCTTTTCCTCTCAGTCTAATGAGTCCTCATAGCTTCAAATGTATCCACTGGGGAGGTGTAAGAAAGTGCCCTCTTTGTGCATGGTTGCCCCACTTTTTGCTAAACTTCTGATGTACTTTGACTGAGTGTGTCCTGGGTTCCAGCCAAACAGGTACACAGGGCCTATGTTCTTTCCCTAACCTGCATTAAAAAACAAACCCAATTGGCACTCTTTAGCCACAGGTCAGTCCCTTGAAAATGGTACCACAGGTACCAAGGGCACTGTGGCCAGGGAAGGCATCAAAGGGCTGCATCACTTATTGTGCCACTCTTGGAGGCCCTGTACCTTTATATATATATATATATATATATATATATATATATATATATACACACACACACACGCACCCCCCCCCCCCACCGTTTGCAGACTGCGTGTTTTGGTGCAGAACAAAGTGAAGAGTCGATATGGCACACATCCCTATGTGCCATGCCAACAACCCACAGCCCTGACATAGGTCAGCCACTCCTCTAGCTGGATGCACTATACCAGTGGTGAGGGTACAGGTGCATGAGCCCTGCACCCCTACAGTGTCTAAACCAATTCTTAGACACTGTAAGTTCACTGTAAGTGCAGTAATGCCATTAAGAGTCTACAGTGCTGGGAGTTTGTCATTACAAACTCCACAGCATCATAATGGCTTTAATGAAAACTGGGAAGTCTGGCATCAAACTTCTCAGCACATTAAACCCACACTGATGCCAGTGTGGGATTTAATGAAAAAGGCACTCAGAGGGCATCTTAGAGATTCCCAATGAAAAACGACCTAACACTAGTGTCCAGGCTGAATGGTTGCTCGCCAGCTGCCACCACCAGACATGTTTCTGGACCACTAGGTCGAGAGCCTGCTGCCCTCGGGGGTCTGAAACAATGCACATCCTGGGACGAGGTGCCAAGCCTTCTCCCCCTGGATAGGCAGGACCCACAAAGGGGAAACTTCAAAGGCTTGCCGCCTTTGTAAGCTACCCCAGGCCTTTACTGCTTCCAGCAACTGTCCCCCACCGGTTCTGACCTCCAGTATGGGCGGGAGAATCGGCGGGAAAACCAAGTGAGGAAGGGAGGTGTGCCCACCTTTGCCAAACCCACCCCTCAGGTGAAGCACAACTCTCAGTCCCCACCATCTTGCAGATGGGGGTCCCAGCCAACCAGAGTGAGGCATATGCCCTCCTCCCACTGGAGGGTGGCATAATAATAACGGTCCCAACCTTTACTTACCTGTAACACCCCTAAATCTAGTATTTAGGGGCAACCCTGAACCTTGCATCCTCCAACAAGAATCGACAAGAAGAAGAAGGACCGAAGTACCCATGCTGAAACTAAGAAGAGGAGGACGCCCACTGACGTGGCCCCAGCCCTACTGGCCTCTCCCCACCTCAAACCTGCTCCAGTGAAATACTGGTGTGTCCTGAAGCCAGCAGCCTCAAGCATCTGAAGGACCTGCCCTGCCTTCCAAGCCAAAGACTTTGTCTCCCGTGAGCACCAGATTTGCTCACCCACAGACTCAGCCAAAACCACGAGTGCACCACTCTGCACCCGACGCCCACGGCCCGGGTTCGTGTGGCCGCCCAACACCACAAGAAGGTCTCCCTGGTGATCCTGACCTGAGATCTAGTGATCTCTGAGCTGCCTCAAATCTCCAAGCGAAGCCTGCAGCTCCCTGAACCCCCGACCGGAGCTGGTAAGAAAACCAGGCGCCTAAAGACACCCCTGCACCTGACGCCCCAGGGCCTTGGGTGGCCCAACCAACAGTGTCCTAGCAACCGCAGGCATCCCACCTTACCTCTCCAACCGGTGGTCACCTTCAGAAGTTCTTCGTCCCCGAGCCTGCAGTCTTTGGTGCAACCGGAGAATCCCCATTGAAAACAACAGGGCACTAGACGCCAAACCAGCACCTTGCATCCAGCCCCCCTGTGCCGCTGCGGGTGTACCTTGGGTGCTAACTTGGACACCCCTTTGCCCTGAGCCTAACACCAGGAGCTTGGCTTCCACAACCTCGTGGCCTGCTCATGAGCAGCCACCAACCGGCAGCCCCCTATTCCCCCATTGGATAACATTGGGCCTCAGCACTCGGCACCCGGCCGCCCTAGTACCGCTGAGAGTGCTTTGAGAGTGCATCCTTGACCCTGGGGGAACCCTGGATCTTACCCCAGAATACCAATTCCCATTACCAAGAACTTACCCGTTAAACGATAACCACATTTTCTCCATAGGAATACATTGACTGGTTTTCCTTGAAAATTGTTGTGTGGAGTTGGTTTTGTATGAGAACTTGAAAAGCTGCAAATAACTAAAAACTGCTTTACTTACCTTTTCTCTTGGAAATGTCCCAGTGTGACATCTAGGCATATCACACTGAGTAGAAAAAGTAATCCATAAAGTAATCTGTAAAGTAATCAAAAGTAATCTAACAGTAATTTCCACTGTATTGAAAAGATTTACAAACCTGTAACAAAGACGGTTTCATTTAGCTTGCTTGCATTGTTCAACCTGCATGCCTTGAAAAGTTCGATTTATACTTACCTATATCAGGCTTGCTTGTTTCTAGAAAATAAATATAACTAAATAATATTTTTTATACAAACAAATTGGTCTGAGTTCAGTCTTTGCATGTGTGACATCATTTGCTGCCTGAGTGTGTACAACAAATGCTTAACACTACCCTCTGATAAAGTCTTACTGCTTGCCCACGCTGCCACAAATAGAGAGTGAGGTGCTCTCTACTTTTACCTCTGCCTATCTTTGGGATTCCACTGGACTCTGCACACAATACCTCATTTTGGTATAGTATATACAGAGCCAGCTTCCTACAGGAGGCTGCTATTTGGCGTCTGATTGTCCAACAGAAGGAGAGGATACTCCTTAGTGTGAGCTTCTTTTTAAAGGACATCAGCTTCACCAGACATGGGGTTGTTAAGACAAAGGCATCGACAGGTCAGTAGGTCTTTGTCCACACAGATCTTTGATCAGTGACATTCTGCTTTTGAAAGACAGAAACAAGGACAGCATTTGAGCTGAGGTAGGCTACTTTCCTGAGACAGTCTCAGGTGTGTGTCCCACTCATACTGCTTCACACCTCGACCAGGAATATGAAGGTGTAACAGCAACTCAGCTGCAAAGAGTCCATCCAGAGCAGCAGATTACAGCCACCAGGATTACACTGCTTGCTCAAAGGCAGGGAGGGGTGATGTCATACTCGAACCCTAGACAACAAATATGCATTGTGTTTTGCTGAATACTCATCTGTCCAGAGGACAACAAAGCAAATTCTCTGAACGTTTTCAGGCTAATATGGGAATTAAAATGTTTAGCTAATGCTCCATACTACATCTCAACCATTCAAATATGTCATGGTCTAACATGACAACCCATTACTGTTCTTGGGTTCATAAACAGCTATCACTTATGTCTGTTCTGGACAATACATGTTCCCTGGTGCTCTATGTTCTGCTCTGCCAGCCTAGAGCTCAAACGCCAGCTCCAACTTCATAATAGGAGACCGAGTAACGTTACACAGGAGGTCGGTCGCATCTTCTCTTTCAAGTGTTTGGAAGTGTCTGAGGTGGGGCAATAGGTTTTTGTCTCCAGCTTTTGGGAGATGTGTCTGTAATGTGCTTTTTGGAATTTGCTTTTTGCTTGACATTATGATCCATCTTTATGAATATGTCTGCATATTGTGGGCTTCTCTGCATCTACGTGTTTGCTTCCACTTTCTGACAGTACTTATTCCATATGGTTGGGCCATGCATTGGAGATAGTAGTCCTGCTCCTGCCTGTTACTGTCTTGTTTCGGTCTCTACTTTCGTAACTTTTTCACCTGTGGCCTTCTGCCTCGGTAGCTTCATGCCCTCCCATTCATACAGTTATTTTTCTGCATGCTGTACTTTTTTGTGTTGTCAGCATCAGGCCTGTAGTCGTGTCATTGCTTGCCCCTGGTCCTGAGTACATATAGTACCATTCCTGGTGCTCACCCTTTGTGTGTTTTTGCACTCTTCCTGGATTGTAAATGCTGCTGTTTTTTGCTGTTTTTGCCTTGAAGTGGGTCTTGGTTTTTAGGTCTCGGCTAGCGAAGGCTGCGCTTGCGCAGTCTCGCTCGCGAGAGATAATGACTTGGAGAAGAGGGGCTTGAACCCGCCCCTGTTCTCCATTGGCTGGGCTCTTGAATGCTGGCCAGCCATTGGAGAAGAGGTCCGTCACTCCGAACAGGCCCCGTCCTTTTCGGATTCGGGGCGTGTTTTTTTCAACTTTTCTAATTATCTCCTCCAGCCAATGGCAAGAGGAGAGAAAAGCAAAACACGCCCCCGAATCCGGAAACGCCGCTGCCTTTCTCCGAGGCATTTCTGCTTCGCCTCGGAGAAAGGCGGCGGCGCTGGGACTGATGTCTTCAAACAGGCATCCCCTCTCCTCGCTGCTTCCATCCCTGGCCGGTCTGTTTTCGTGTCACTTAAGTCTTTTAAATGGTGCCGGTATAGTTTATGAGCACGTTAGCATACTGGCTGGCCCTGAAGGGCCTTGCATGCACGGAAAGCCAGCACTTTATGATGCCTCAAGAACTGGTATGTTAACTTTCTTGCTAAAAAGCGAAGTGCGGATTATGTCTAAAAAGCGAAGTTCGGATTTTGGCTATTACTATCCCATCCAAAAGTTTGTTCCTTGGCTTCGCACGAAATTGAACAACAATTACACTTGGGGAAACGAAACACAACTCGGCTGATGCTATCAGACCGGTAGGAGTATAACGCGAGATGATTCGACCCCCCAGTGGAACCCGCTAGGAAAACCTCCTCGCTGACAGATGGCCATGGCTTACTCGACCTGTGTGGCGGTGTGTCTGTACGTGCTGCCGCCACCGCATGCACGCGCACCCACGTAAACTACTTTTCAGGCTTTTTACATCTCAATCAAGACAGTTAAACGCCACACAAGTTCTAGGTGGTTGGGGGGTTTCTTGATACTTAGGGTTAGTACGCTTTCACTCCACGTTTGAAGACAAGCTTTTTCTTTCCGGAATGTTTTTTCCAGGGAACAATTGCTCTGAACGAAGACAGTAATTTGGTATTTTCCAGCATATCGCGTGCAAACAATCTTACGAAATTCCCGGAGCACTGAATTGTAGCTGCGTTATATAGCATGGCCATCTCCGCTGGCCACCATACTCTGCCGGGGGCGGGGAGAGAATTTTGCCACGGTCCCTCGGAAGCTGTATTTTACCAGTAAACAGGGTGTTGTGCAGGAGTCTGTGTGTGCATGTAGGCTGCCGAAGAGGAAGTGAGTGGATACAATGCTGGTGTTGCTTGTGTCCAGTCACCAGGTGCTGCGGACGAAGAGCGTATCTTTAACATTTATCGGGGCAGATGCCATGTCCACGTCCCTCAGAGAGGAGATGGTGGTAGCTTAACCAGTTAATACCCTTTACTCAATCTGGATATATAATTTTGTTGTAGTTTTACATAGCGTCCACTTCCTGTGATTCTGGGCAAATCGCTTAATCTCCCCGTGCCTGAATGTGTAATGTAAATATGGTGCTATGTAAAGCGCTCCAATACCTTCGGGTCGAGTTCGCGCTATATAAATATACAAAAAAAAAAAATAGCACGAACTTTACCCGGAGGTGTTGGAGTGCTTTAGATGAGCACCAACCAGTTACATCACACGAGGAAACGTACTGTTTTGTCTTCTGTGCGCTTCCACTAAATCATTACTGGATTCCGAGCCCCAGCCCGCGTCATTATTGTAAGCTCGGGACCCCTGTTTTAAGCAATTTCTATGATTTGTTTGAACCTCAAAACAATATACAAAAACATGTATACACCAAACAAACACTCAAATATTTAGTTTACTTTACGATCAAACATAAACAAGTTTTCCCGTTTCAATTTAGCTTTTTTATTTGTTTATACTTGATTCATTTTAACCTATTTAATTTTAATATTATTTAATTTTGCTACAGTCCTTGAGTAGGACTTGGAAATTATCACAATTCAAACACTTAGGGAACAAATATGCTAACGTGCTCATAAACTGGATCACCCGCCCAAAAATGAATATGAGCATTAGGCAGCGCATACAGCGAGGGTGGACCACTGCCGCTTACTGCTGTGGCATGGCTGAAGCCACAGTAAAGGCAGTGGCACCAGGCAGGCAGCAGCAGCGAGTGAAGTCTGAACTTGCCACTTCATTAGGAGGGGGTGCCCTGCTGTTCCACCTCGCCCGGGACTGTTTTCCCTCTAAAGTTCTAGTTTGTCTTCAGTCAGCGTGAGGGCTCCCCTCCCACCTAGACCGAGCCCCCATGGGAGGGGTTAGGGGGGAGACACTAATACCAACAATTCCTACCCTGCCTAAAGAACAAAGGAGGGCCCCTGAATACTAGAATAAAGAGTGCAGGGGAGGACTCGAAGTCGCAGACATCAATGCGGTAGGAGTCCTGGTTTCCATGGTTGTATCGAGGGCTTCATGGTCAGAGGTACATGTTCTTTGGCCTAGGTGCTGTGGTCTAAGTAGTGTCTGCATATCCCATTGTGTGAGCAGCACACTCTCTGCTCTTAATGTTTTCTTTGATGACATAAGTTGTGTTGAGTTACAGTTCTGCATCTCTGTGTATGTTATGGGTTAAACCTGAATTGGTGGCTGCGTTTGGTGGTGAAGGAGTGCACCTGTATCTCAGGGTTGTATTAATAAGTGACTTCACACTTACCTTTGCTATGGAATATCATTACAAATCTGGTGATGAGGACAGCCCCAGGAGAGAGAACCACACATTCTGTGCCTTGCATTGCAGTTACGGTTCTAGCCGTGATTTGGAATCTCCTAAAAAACTACAACTGTCCACTTTTAGGAGACCCCAATGAGCAATATATGTCTTGCAGCGCGGAGAAGTAGCACCATGTGCTGGAAGAACACTGCGTTCTGCACAATAGTGAGAATTGACAACTGTCAGAGACTTCATTGCCTCACAGTCCAGGCTGTGGTGTCAGGTGCCCTATCTTGGGCATCTGAGAGAGCTGTCCTGGTCACTGCGCCCTACTACTACAGAATGCTTGCACGATGTACTATAACCAAGCTGCATCCCCCCTCTTAACAGACACATCATGACGTCTGGTGCTTCAGCATCCCAAAGATGGCACGAGAGGTGCTCACACAGCTCCCCATCGAAACCCACAAATTGTTTACCAAGGCTCTGATTGCCAGCGGCTTAGACTATGGGAATGCCCTCTATGTGGAAATCCCGGATTAATTAGTGAAAAGAGTACCAACTGTTCAAAGCGCTGCGGCACAACTTGTCCTTAACATCCCGACCGACAACTCTGTGTCCTCAGAGCCCATTACTGCCTACCCATGCGTAAAACGAGTTTTCAGAAAAGACATACTGCACGCGAAATGATTAAATATGGTTGTTGTATTTAACTACATTAATAACAACCCACTAGTAAAGAGCGCAGCACACGACTTCCTCAGCCGTGGTTGTTCAGCGCCATTCAGCGTCAACTGCCGCCCGCCACCACATCATAACATTCGACTCCCAACATTCTTTAGAAGTCTTCACCAACATTCCTGCCTTTTGGCAATAACATTACCCAACAACATGCCCCCCCCCCCTTTATTGTAACTTCTATAAAGTGCACAATTAAATGATGATAAAATACATGTAAAATGATACGTTAAGGAAAATAATTAATACAAAATCAGTAAAAAAAATCTCTCTTTGTTTTACATACCAATGGCACAGAATCGATAGATACTTCTACAGGCACTAATAAACATCCTTCCTCTTGCATTAGTTTCTGTTGATTAACAATATGATCAAGTTGTACATTAATAGAAACATCATGATGTTGAATCATTTTTTGAGATGACAAACATGCGTCCTCCTGTATCAGTTCCTTTCTTTAGCAATACAATCATGTACCAATAAAACAATCATGCTGTTTATTATCCATTGTTAGTTTACATTCAAACTCGTATCTTAGACTACTTGTGGTTTGGAGGGGAGGCTTCCTTAGCACCCTCCATACGTGTTATACTCTGTCCTTCCTGATCTTTTTGCATATTTGTCACAACATTGTATCATTAAAATACATTTAATTTTTCACTGCACCTGATTTCTCTCGATCTTGACACACCCTTTCTTGTCTTGCTTTGAGGACAGCATTAGCACTCTTTTTCCACCATCCTCTTTTGTGCACTAGTACAGCACTACCAGTCACTTCCATTACTTGAGCAGGATTCATACATTGAGATTCACCCTAATGATGCTTTAAACCCTGTACGACTCATTTTTACATTTATATTAGATTCAGCATAATACAATCTTAGAACTACATTCTCTAATGTATTTTCTACACTTTCAAGGCTATTGACAGAGAAGTATTGTTGCTTTATTTGATTGAACGACTCACACTCTAAAAAATGCCCCCTTTTTGTAACACATACTGCATTTTTTGTTTACAGCCGGACAATTAGGGTTATTAGCAAGATGTGTCTTAGATCCACATTTAAAAACTTTAATTGTGTCTATTAGCACCTTTCATTTGTTTCTTCCTGTTTTGAATTACACACACACACACACACACACAGGCAAACTTCATTGTGTTTCATTAGATGCTAAAGCTTTCGTTGACAACATTGATCTTTCTATTTTCTTACCAAGATTAAAAAATTCGGGATTAGACATGCCAACAAACATTCCTGTATTTTTTTAGATTCACAATTGAACACAAATTGATCTGTAATGTAAGTATCAACAATCACCCCAAATTCACAATTAGCTGCTAAAACCCTCAGAGCAGCAACATATTATTCAACAGACTCTTCACCGTATTCTTTTCCTTTAGAAACAACTGTGATATTCAATCATGAAATTGGGTCCTTCGGTGAACTGTTTTTGCAATCTGCAAACTGTTTCCTTAAAAACATCCCACAGCACAGCTCCAGATGGTGAAGAGATGGGTTGTAAATGTTCAAACATTTCTAATGCTGCATTACCTAAGAAAATCACCAATAACGCCAACATCCTTTCAGCAGAAAATGCTTTGCTATCAATATCTACTAAGTAATTTTCAAATGTTTTGTGCCATTTGTTTCCAAATTAAAACTGTTTTACCAGGTACTGGTAAAAATAGACTTTGTTAAACGTATCATGGGTAGCCATCACTAGGTAGTTCTGCGGTTGCAACCCAAAATTAGATAACTAATAACTCAAATAGTGACACTTCTCTTTGCAATATGTGTATATAATAGCTGAATAAAGACTGTAACATGGTTTTTATAGTGATACACTTCCTCGTAACGTGTGTGTATCAGTCTGTAACACACTTTTTTAAAATGTTAACAAAATATAAAATTGCAAACTGTAGAATAAATAATTATTTATGTGATTCCAAAGTGTGCATATCACTGACACGCTGTTATTTGAAGAAATAGGGTGTTGTATCAGTAAATAGTGTGAGTAATCACTGACACGCTGTTATTTAAAGAGATCTGGTGTTGGATCGGTAAATAGTGCACGCATCACTGATACGCAGTAGTTATACTCAAAAAAGATGCCCGCTGTGTGAACGTTCTACAGCCAATGGGCCTTGTAGAAGCAGATGCGAGGATATAACACAACACACAGAGGAGAGTGTGACGTGCAGCAAGCTCAAGGCACCCGGCACGATCCAGCATTCTTGCGCTCCAAAAACCGTTGGGCAACGGCAATCTCCTCACTATTACGATATGAAATAAATATTCACAGTACCTTAATTATTGGCTACTGGGAATCACAGTAGCAAATGCTGATTCAAGTCAACTTCATGAATAATAACTGCTGCTTTTCTGTTGCAGTGGGCTCAATCGTCATCAATTGTTGACAAGATGTTCTGCATAAAAAATGGTTAAATATAGTAGTTTTATTGAACTACATTATTAGCGAACCCGCGAGCAAAGAAAACAGCACACAACTTCCTCAGACGTAGTTGTTCAGCGTCAACTGTAGCCCGACTACCGCATCATAACATTCTACTCCCAATATTCTTTAGAACACTTCATCAACATTCCTGCCTTTTGCCAATAACATTACCCTATAGGATAGCCCTCTTTAAACTTATGAATTACACGCACAACACGCTCCACAATAATGGCCAACACTATCTAAAGATGAAGATATCCTTTCTCAAACCCGCTCGTCTGCTACGCTCCTCATTTCAACACTTGGCAGTTATTCCTTGCATCCTGCACACTAGAGCTGGAGGGCGCTCTTTCTCCTACCTAGCCATTGGTGAAACCAACTGAAACTGAATCACCAACTCTGCCACAAATGTAACTTTATATCAATAGAATGTGAATTTTAGAAGTTTAAGTTCTAGCATATCTATTACGAAGGGCCCTCTCTCTATCCATGGGCGTCCGCAGAAATGTTTCAAGGGGGTGCAAAATTTTTACTTCATCACCATCCTCCGACATGATTGAGCACAAGTATTAAATACATTTAAAAAAAATCTAATAAGACAAAGAGCTTAAATAAACAAAGAAACCCATAGGGGGACGAGATAAATCTTGTGAGGCGCCACCACAGCAGACGACCTGGCAACTACAATGAAACAGAGGGAAAAACTAAAAATGTCCGGAAAAAACAAAAAAATTCTAAATCAGGTTGATGTGGTTCTAGAGAGATCCACATCCTCAAACCTTTCAATGATGATACAGTGGACGATTGTGTCAGATTCAAGAGCTAGTAGGATCAGCCTCGCTAAGCCACATCGTCTCAAACAATAATAATGAAGCAACTCATTAACTACCAAAGCTATGACTGATTCCATCTATCTACTTGGACAGAAACTCACAGAGGAGTGTCCAGAGCAACGGATTTTTCAAGATGGTCGGTAAGTTTTTCAGACATTATTTGCTTGTCTTTTTTTTCCAAAGTGGGTAACAGCACCATGAGATCAGAGTTATAAACATTTGGAACATCCAAACCATCTTTTGAAGGCAGAGGGCTAACAACACTGGATTTCCAAACTTTGGGGACAAGTCCAGCTGTGAACAATGCATTGATAATATTGGCAATTTCCTAGACACTGGCAGTAGAAGTTCCTTGTAATATTCTCACACAGCACGAGTCATTGGGAAACCAAGGTTTCAACATGGACAGAAGAATGCCTACCTCCTCTTTAGAGTCTGTGGAAAAGCAAGAGAGGGAGATCTCAGTGCAGAAGTAAAGGTCAGGTGCAGGAAAACTGAAACAAGGAAAGCAGGGGACTGATAAATGGGTAGGTTGTAGGTGTACTCTGCAAGTCATTGAACATGGAGGTGGCAGGGTTACATGTCCTCCAATGCACACCTCTTTAGAACAGAGGCAGAGATCAAAAGGCAAACAATAGGGATGGAAAGAATGAAGTTCATGGGTTTGGTGAGATGGAGTTCTGAGAGACTTGGGAGTTACATTCAGCTAGGAGTAGGGGGGCAAGAAAATGTAGGACGAGCTTGATGCCGTATTTTACGTTATTCAGGGGCCTTGCCCATTCTAGGGAAGAAACCGTGTTTTTAGGTCACTTAATAAAAAGGTGATGTGGTGAGAGTAAAAAAGTACAGTAGATGGAGCAGGGGAGGAGGGTGTTTTATGAGGTAGCCCCAGCTCTTTCTGATGTTGCTAAAGCAAGGACACAGATGCCCAGGGCTAACAGATACATTTAGGAGAAAAGTAATCTGCTAAAGAGGCAGGGCCAGAAGCAATAAATCATATCAAGTAAGACTTGCTGGGGACTGATGAGAGATCACCAAAAGGTGGAGATGGAAGAATACAGTTGCTTCTAGTTTTAACAAAAAGGGGGTGGGGTAGCCAGTCAAGTGAACATTCTACCTCTTAATTTGTGTAGAGGGTCCGGGTCAGACATAATCACTGGAATCTCTGAGATATGGCAGTGCTGGCCTGATACCGGTATGTTTGAGAAAGGACTAAAAGATCAGTGTGAAGAAGATGTCTGGTAGGCCTAAGAGGAGACCAATATGACAATGTAAAGTGGACAGGGTCTAGAACCCAAAGAACTAGGTGAAGTGGTGTGGTGAGAGAGATAGCTGAGAGTCACATACAGGCTAGGTTATTGCATAGTAGATGGTAATGGTATGATGTATTAGTTTTTCGTTGACCGTTCTATTAATTTAAAAACTAAAGGGGTGGGGAATTATTTTTAGTTTTTTCTTGTCTCAATAATAACAAAAACTTTATTCAACTTTAAAGTTTGTCTGTGCTGATTTCATTGCTCCTTTTCGTCCTTCAATGACAAGCCAATAAGTTTGATCCCAAAGAGATACTTCTCCAGGTGCAAGCCCAAGAGAAGTGGCTTCAAATATGCACACCCCATGTTGACACCATTGCATACACACACATACGTAGTCTCCACACCCATTCCTGCCTAAAGAGCTGCACTTCACACCGACAGTGCCCCTATGGAGCTGCAGGTTACATTTTGTTCAAAATAGTGACACCTCACACAGATCCCAACAGAAGCATAGCGCTTTGCAGACACTTCTTCAAAAGAACTGCATCTCTCAAATACACCAAGGAAGACTTCTTCCTTTCTGAGACACTGCCCGTTGGTGCCACATATGTAAGGCGACAAGATGCCTGCAAGTTACGGGGAGAATGACTTTTCCAGACCTAGGCTTTGCTTTTACATTATTAGCTAGCGTGTTCGACCAATTGGTTGAACTAAAATTAACCTAGACTACAGCTCCCAGAATGCACGGGTATGGCAAATCAAAACTGGAAAAGTTGTGCCCTGGTGAGAGTCATCTGGTCACCCTATACATATGACTGACACTGCCCCGAAACATGTATATTTGCAGACAGTGCCCAACCACCACAACGTCACCAAAGCTCTGCAGTTCACGCAAACAAAGACCCACATAAAGGGTGAGCCTCACACCAATACTTATTTCTTCCAAACAACATTAATATCGACCCCGCCAAAAAGGTAAAATAACAATGCCTCGACATGGAGTACTTAATACCAGCACAGTACTCCCAGAGACGTAGCCAACACAAGTGGGTTTAGCTGCAACTCCCCGAAGAGGCGCTCCTCAGAAATAACCCCCAAAGGACACACAGAAAAGAGCGAAACGTTAGGGTATGTGGTAGATGTGCTGTGCAGCTAATATTATGAGTGAAGTGTAGGCCAGGTAAAATATAGATGTAGGGTTCTGCCCCAAAAGTTCAAGAAGGGCTGAGACACGCAACCACTTGCAGTGAAATGGCAGCAAAACACGCAATATTGCAACAGATTATAGCCGGACCAAACGATGGGGCCCGTTCAGAAACTATTAGATGGAGAGTATGAAAGTTGAAGCAGGCCCCACTTGAACGAACTGGATTTTTAAAAATAACTTTTATATTTGTCTGCGTGAGGTATGGTGTCGGATAAAAAAACAACTAGTTACAAAAGAGCTGTACTGCTCAAGCACTTTTAACTTCTGACAGGCAGCTGAAAGTTTGACCACCATATCTCAGCCCTTACTGGTCTTAGCCGGCTCCATTCGAATATCAAAATTAAATTAAATCAAATTTCAAAGCTCAGCACACAGCCTCACACTCATCCAAGGGTTAATGAAGCCACTCAGTGCTGATTGATTATGGAAGTTTCCATGTTCGGACCTTGCAAGCATGATCCGTGTTTTTCAGGCGCTGTGGAAACAGTTTAACTTCCTGCCTTCAAATGTTTGCACTCGCACCACCCACCTAACAATCTAAGCAGGGAAAAACAGAGAAACTGGCGGCCCGGCCTACTTACTATAAAGTTGTGACACATACATGGATCAATGCCTGTAAAGGATAAATTAAAATGCATATTGGTATTCTAGCAGCAGGGAGCTTTCGACGTTGATAGTAAGTACTCTGTATGTTGTATGTTTTATGTGTGTGTATTATAAATGTTTCACTAACGTTATGTTTAGTAGTGTTTTTATTTAGGCTAAAATAAGTCTTTGATTTAAAATAACGATAAAGTTGAATTGAAAGTGAGGTGGAGTGCTAATGACTCAGAGGATACGATGACCCTTGGGAGACGAGGGTGATGGAGCTCGGGTGGTGTTCGTCTCAGGTGGAGGTAGGGTGACCAACAGGCTGGGTGCAAATTCAGGAGAGTGAGTGTAAAAATTCAGGACAAAGGCTCAAAAGTCAGGGCAAAAATTTGATACAAAAGGTAAGTTTTTACAGACACATCAGAGTAGGTCGCGCAACAGTATATAAGTAAGTAAATAGACAACCAATGTAAGAACAAGTCAAAATAAGTTTGTTGGGTTAAGACAATCACGTTTTTTTGGTATGCGTGCAGCTTTGAGAAACTGTGCAGGTCTTTATGTGCTATTTCATATGATCACAATCTATTTATGTGGTTACAGCACTGGGTTGTCCAGTCTGATGTTTTGTTTACAGTTCATGGTTCTGAGCAGGGATGTATGGTGACAAAAGTGGTCAGGAAGATTTACTCAGATGGACTTTGTTACCAGCATCTCATATATGAGTCCCATAAAGCGGCACACATAGGATGTAGTTAATTGGGACCTGCAGTGCTGGACTAGAGGGCAGTCCTCCGAGTGACCAGCTTTATGTGTCAGATCACTTTAGGTATTCCATGACTGTTCAGCTGGTGATGACTGATTTAGTGGCTGGTACAGAACTGAGTGATGGATAAGACCCATAGCGGATAAGTCTTGTATGAGGGTAAGAGCATTAAACAGGAAAAGGGAGTTACTAACCAGCCTGCATGAGATTTAATTGGCTGCACACTGCTGAGTGTTATAGTATTATTGCAAGCCAGAACGGTTAGATAGAAGTTGACATTGCTATATAATGCCCTGGTTAGCCATATTTCAGTCCTCCTTACTTTACCTGTATATTGGAGATTGTATACTGCTTGGGCTGTTTCCTTTCTGTGAGCTCTAACTACTGCAGATTCTCAATGATGCACAGAAGTGTGCTACAGACTAGAAGTTGTTAAGGCATTATTGTAGGTCAGAAGGAGGCACTATCTTTTACATACAGAACAGTTTCCATTGAAATGGCAACAAAATAGCAAGATGCAGTTTTACTGATAAAACTATATAGCGCACAAACAATAATGTGTGGAAAGGTGGTTTCAGCAAATATGTATTATTTGAATATCACCAAGTAAATTGCCTTGATTGTTTTGAACCTATTAAAACTCGGTTTCCAGCACACGTCTGAATTACAAACAAGTGGTCCAGTTGTGGTTTCCTAACTGCTGATATGTTTTGCAACATTTGCACAGTTCATTTGCAGGTATTTAACAGTTGTTCTGTGTTACAAAAAAAGCTGACAGCTTACAGTCTTTGGATTCACACGCTCTTTACTACCACAACAAGACTGTCAAGTAGTCCACTTTACTATTCTGTCTTTGACCGCAAAGTTAGAGAGCGGTCAGATAGGCGTTACAAGGGTGGTGCATGGGCGTTCCCATGCATTGCAATGTAAATCCATATTTATAAAGACTGGTTTATGCCAAAATGGTGTGGCTATCTGAGGTAGGTGTAATGAGAAGAAATATCTTTATTCTTCCTTGTTACTTCCTCTTTGCATGTGCGCTGTATTCTGAAGCACACAGGCAAAGAGGAAATAGCCGCAAAGGATAGATTTCCCTTCCGGCACAAAAAACTTACTTGACGAAGATGTTTTGGCACTAGGCAGCCACAAGGGCCCCAGTACTAGGAGAGAGCAGAACTGCACCATATATTTGAAAATAGGGTGCTATTGTGCGCTTTCCATTCAGACAACACAGTGCAGAACTTCACTTGCTGAGCTGTGTTGCATGAAAAGTTAGTCAATATACCCATCATAAATTTGCCACAGGTTTTCAGACATAAATTTTGTCTTGGGCACTGTACAGCGCTCCGCTGTCTTTTTGGCTAGGGTCACACTACAGAAATAACATATACATACATACATACAGATAGAAAATCACAGCTTGTTGGGAAAAAGGCTATTTTTCAAAGAATGGTGGAGAAATGCATCCAGGGCTCAAGCTCGGAGCATTTGTCTGGCAGGTTACAGTGGGGCACTACAAGATTTAGGGATTAGTGCACACCGGTTTTGCTATGTTAGACATTTCTAATTGTGCTCTTTGTTCTTCATTAACGGAAGATGGTGAAATAAAAACCGTACAGAAACATAGGTTATAATAAAATAAGATCCCTCCATTCATAGGCTATGCCTTCCTACTAGTTCATCCTACATTCAACCCCTGAAGTGCTTTTGCCTCAGGGCCAGGGGCCCAAACCAGGCTGCAGAATTGATAGCTATGACCGTGGCAGGGCCAGCTTTAGTGCTTGTGGCACCCGGTGTGACAATCTGTGTTGGCGCACCCTCCTGTGAAAGTAGTGGCATAACGCAAAACTATGCTGGGTTCCTGTAGAATTAAATGTGGGCCCACTGAGTCTCCCATATCTCACGTATGAACATTGGCTTTAAGCTGTATGAGGCCTCCTGAAGGTTTGAAGTTCCCTTGAAGGGTTGCCACCTCCCCCGCACTGCAGGGGATACAGAGGCCTTCAGCCTTCATTACACCCCTTCATCAAAGACCTCACTCTGCACAGACTCCCTCACTATCAACCTCCAATGGTGCCCCTCATCTCCATGTAGACCCTATCTCATGTGTATTTCATTTCTTCTAGTGTGCTTGTCAGCCCAGTGTAGGGTGTTGAGCACTTTAGCTCACACACATTGTTCAGCGACAATGACTCATATATGTGTGTAAATCAATGTATAGGAAATGTTAATTAAGACAATGGGGGCTGCAAGGTGTAGGAGTCACATGTCATCCATACTGGTAGGTACTATTAGCAGGGCCACTGGAATTATGCAGCAGGTGAGGGCCAAATTATGCTGCAGGCTTGACTAAATTATTTGGCAAGAATAGGAAAATTCTGCAGCTGCAAATTTTGTGATAGTATAACTACATTATTTTCTCATGTTTACACTTTTTAATACTTTCTGGGCATAGTTTGGACCTCATTGGTACCGTATAACACCCAAATATAGCAATATGCACAAGAAAGGTGACCAGTCAACCTTTCCAAAGGGCCTTTGCAACCATTCACATCGTCATGTTTTAAAATCTCACACAGAAAATAGGCATCTCCTGTACAATTACTAACCACCAATCCTAGTTTTTAACTTTGCAATCACCATTTTGGGTAGAGAACAATAAAAACATAACTCACAACATTTTGCGCATCACTTTAGCTGCATGTTTTTTGTTGGGTAAAGTGGAGGAAAAACATGCGCTGGTGGCTAGCCTTTTGGCTTTGTCAATGCTTGTTATTTTCTTGTGATTTTTGTACAACTAGATTGCTGGTAAAGTTGGTGGTCCCTTGAAAATATATATTAAAAAATGTTGGCTAAAAGCAAAATCTTTTTTGGTCTCTAAAAGCATGCATTGCCGTAGTGGTCCAAGGCACAGAAAGAGATTTCTTTGTATGTGGAAGCGCTCCGTGTGAAACAGTAGAATGCAGTCACTCATAATTAAATTAGCTAGCGGCTGAAGTGTGCTGACATAATTCCCCATGCTGTATGTGGTAGCAAGTGAAAGAAAAATAATGCAAATGGCACAACAAAAGGCTGTGAGGGAAGAGGGCTGACTAAATGCCCCTATGAGTAAATATATTATACACAGACGTTTAGTAAAATCTTAAGGTTTTGGCTAATGCCAGATCTAAAAGATAAAGACCGTATCAACTTTAAGATGACCAGCTGGGAGCTTTATTGCATTTATCTTCGAGTACAAACAGTTTTCTTTGTTCTTTCTTGTATGTTGGTAGTCATGTGCAGAGAGTATTGTTCAGACCAAATTGAAGAATTTTGAAAACGCAGTATTTCTCTGATTGATGTCTAGCAAAGGTTTCGATGAAGCCCTAGAATTAACACCTGGTTGCAGTGTTTGAGGATCTAATTTCCGTTTGCTTTTTTTTAACTGTTTAAGCTCGTATTTATTTTTTACTAAAATATTAAACACTACTGGAAATGTAAATGTTCTCACATATTGCATTGCAGTAGTATAGTTGTGCAAAACTGCATGATGCTGGGAAACTCGGCTCAGAAGTAATGATTAATATTTACAAATAAAAAATAAATACGAGCTAAACCGTTAAGGCTATAAAAAAGCAAACGGATCTAATAGTAATAGTAGATTTTTTTTGCTCAGATGTGGGTGGTATAATCTACTGGCTCCAAGCCAGTCTCTCGCCTTCAAGGCACATTAAAGGCAGACGGCACATTGTCATTCTTTTTGTGATGATCAGCAGCAGACAGAATGACAATGGGTCTGTCCACAGTCTGCTCGAGGTGGGGGAGGGGCTGCTGCTGCCTCTAGAGTTCAAGGAGAAGTGCGTGAGGCCCTGAGTGAGAGAACGTTTAAACTCCTGGGGCTTCTCGCAGGGGAATAGCACAGCCTGCTGTAATCATGATAATTACGGACCAAAGGCATCCGTAAAAGGAATGTTGGCGGACAACGGACAGGGCACAAAAATAACGGACGGTCCGTGAAATTTACGGAGGTTGGTCACCCTAGGTGGAGGGAGGTGGGTGGCTGCCTCCCTGCTCAGAACGCATGGGCGTCCGCTACTGCAACGTGCGCTGCCTGAGTGATAATACCACATTGTCACTCACTGGGCCAGCACATATGTTCTTGTTGACATCCCCCAAAACATTCCTTTCAGCACCAGTCGAGCCAGAGAATTTTAAGATTTATATTTTTGCATTATTGTTATTTTTGCACACTTTGAGGCTTTTTTGCAGATGAAGAAAAAGCCTGGATCAATGGATAAAACTGACCTCTTTAAAAATGCACCTGATTGACTTGGACACATACTCACTGGCAGTATGTATATCCATTGATAAATATATTTTTTCTAAAGGAAGCAGAATTCCATGAAAACTATTAAGAGTTAAGTTGTCATCTGAAGAAATCTGCTATCACTTCCAGTTTCAGCAATTTGCACAGAAAACTAATTGAAAACTTGATTATATTGCATACTAATAACTTAACTTCTAATAACTGGCTGTGGTTCAGTATGCAATTGACAGTGTAGCTATTTTAAAATAAAGCCAAACTATCTGGGAGATGTGCAAAAGCTGCTCTTGGGAGAGCAAAAGGCAAGTAGACAGTAAAAACACCCAAGGAAAACTAATATTCCTAGGGGGAAGTACATGGGTCAACATAGAGAGGGTAAAAGATGGTCAGTGAGCATGCAGTTGAGCAATTCCAAGCAGGAACCTAGTCAAATAAAGACCCTACTATTGCTCTAGAGATGCAGGTGTACAGTAATACTTCACCTGCCATTGGCCCATGATGTTCAGTTTGTTAGCATTAGTCATTATGTAAGAAAGAGTCTGCAAGAACAGCAAGAAGAGATGCAAATTACCAGTGTGAAGTGTATTAGAGATCAAGTAAAGGATGAATATAAATAGGCAAGAGGTGCCACACTAGAGGACAACCCTCTGAAACATTTCTTTGTAGAACACTTCAGGGAGTGTTCAACAGGGAGTCTGGTCAAGCCACTGGATCCATCAAATAAAGAAAGACCCTTTGTCTGCCTTTGCTAATAATGCCTAGACAAATTTCTAGCACATGTCATTGAACACCTTTTCTGCCTTTAAAAGTACCACGGGCAGCCGATATTCCCCTGCTGAGCCTAGGCTGAATGTACCACTGCAGCGTTCCTGTGTAAAGTGGCACCAATTACAGGAATAAGTTATTCTGTCTCAGCTAGCACACTGACATATAATGTAGAATCAATATTCAAGACAGAAGTTGGGTGGAAAGATGCAGATTCTAGCTGTTTGTCCCAATGAATATCGGGATGTTATCTAAACTTAAGGACTGGGTTGTGGCCCCATCTACCAGTGCTTTTAAAATCTGAAGAAACATTTGGGCAATGATCATCCTGAACATTTTATAAAATTCACATGAAGGCCTGCCCTTCTCTAGTGCTTTTTTATTTGCCACTCGGATTAAATTGTTTTCCTCTAATGATGCTTCTACTTCAAAGCATCTGAGAGGACGTACATTAGTTTAAATTTTACGTAGAGAGACTTTAGCAATATATTGAGCCATTCAAGAATTACCCAGGTCAATTCTTCCTCCACGATTTACAGAATCTGATAATAGATTTTTAAAACCTGTAAAAAGCTCCCTGCAATTGCTGCTGTATTGCCACTAATATCATTTTTATTGTTAACCTGAGACCATTTTATTTTACCATTTGGCATGACTAGAGTCACCTCCTCAATCCAGGTCATTAAGTACCTTGTCTCCAGTCCACAGCCTTTTACCTACAAAGTATAGCACTCTTTACAACACAAACATTTACAATGCATGCCTTTACCACGCAGTTTTTACATCGCAACGTCCATTACAACGCATGTTTTTACATCGCATGCCATCACAACGCATTTTTAGAAACTACATTTACAACGCATTCCATTACATCGCTGCTATAATCTATTGTTGTTGTTTGTACATCTTCCTCATTGCTGTCCTGTTCCTTGCTGCTCAGCCATGAGTGATGTCACTTGGAATGTTGAGTGTGGGGGACTGGAGGAGTTGGCAGTTGGAGGAGATGGGCTGAGCAGCAGGGAGGCTGCTCCTGGTGGGGCTTTACTGGGGCTTTACTGAGGCCTTACATGAGATCTACATGGACTTTATGACTAACCAATAAACCTATAACTTGTTCTACGTAACCTGTCTACGAGACATCTTTAATTATTACACTGGCGACGATTTGGAAGGACTTACGCGTGTGCTACTTCAAAGGATAATGGTTTCTGGAGTTTAAAGGAATGAATTACAAGGAAAAAGGATTTTCAAGGTAAAGAGAAATTAAAGCTGCGTTTTTTTTTGAGGAAGCTGACAATCAAGCCCCACCAGTGACCACTCCATCGGTCGCCCTAACATGTAAGTGCCAGTTCCTGTTGGACTTTCTTTCTTCTGTACCCTGTTGCATTGAAACAAGAATCTCTTGTTCTCACCACGTTAAAGTGAACCTACACATTGAGGAAGTATGGCTGTGAATACCCTTTGACCTTCTACCCATTTTTCAAACAGTTATTCATTAACAGAGTCTGCCACCTCTGTCGTCTGAAGGAAAAGATAGTTTACATGCACAGCATCAGCTTAGGGTCGTGCGTTATTTAAACTGTTCGCCACTAGATGGTGTATTTACTCTTTGTAATTGCCCAGCGAGATGAGTGATATGTTGAGTGGGCAAAGAACGAGCCTAGTGTTTCACACGCATAATTTACACATCACACAGAAGCGTTATTTCAATTTGTAGAGTCAACCACTCTAGAGTTTCATGCTTTTGGGTTTGGTGATCGGGGGCAAGTGTCGAGCCCCGGCGTAATGTTTGGAATGATAACTCTGTGAAGTTATGGCAGAGATTGGGCCTCAGCGTTAACTGGTGATTAACTGTGCGGTTAAAGAAGGGAAAAAAACGCCAAGCAGCCATTCAATAATTCAAACTGGACACGCGCTCTTCAAGCGGAACTGCTGGAGAGTCTTATGTGACGTCTCCTGTCGTTGCTAGGCAGATTTCATTGCTGCCTTTGGTAGACTTGCAACATAAGCGCGCCTGGAGCCATCCGGCAAGCGTAGAATCAACGTGCTGACATTTTATTATTTCAGCGCTAAGTTTACTCTTTAGCCGATTTGCCGAGGAAAAGTTCTTGGCACCTATCCTTGTTCTTCTGTGCTGTGCTGTTACCTCTCGACTCTGATGAAGTGTTGGAGTTTTGATAAGGTATGGCTCACAAGGTGTGCACAAACGGCTGGCAGTTGAAGGAGGCAGAGTTCTACCACAGGGACGCTATGAGGACTGGAATCACTGAGGTTCAGAGTGGTGAGTCTAAGTTTACAAGCATGTGGTTCACTCGTTTTGCCAACCAAGTTTTTCACGCTTTGCCAACCGTCATCTATGCCATTTGGATGTGTTGTAGTTTTGATGCAACCAAGTACTCGTCAGACTCTGCGATCTTCTATTAATGGGATCACCATTGTGACATTCTGTGCAACATATGAAGAATTTAAACAGCGCTACTTAAGGCATTCGGTGCAAGATAAGAATTGAAACAAAATGTATTGACTGGTGTGTTTTGAGAAAAAGGACTTTATTAACTCTTATTTTCAACAGGTGGACACTCTGGTATTTGGTTAGAATACCAGAGCTATTTTTTTTTTTTTTTCAAGTAATAGTCCTGCATTTGCGTATAAATGCTTTAAATATATCCTACCTGGATTTGAATTAGTGTCTCTTTTAAATTGGAAGTTTTCTGGTCATTAAGGAGTTCAGTGTTTCTTTTGGGAGGTGTTTCCCCGATAAGGTGGGTCTTTCCCCTATTTCTCAGTTTTAGGGTGGTGTTTTCCCCTATTACAGTATTTGGAGTTTCATAGGGAGGTGCGTTTCCCTATTTCAATGTTCTATGTGCCTATAGGGTGGTGTTTTCCCCTATTACAGTATTTGGAGTTTCATAGGGAGGTGCGTTTCCCTATTTCAATGTTCTATGTGCCTATAGGGTGGTGTTTTCCCCTATTACAGTATTTGGAGTTTCATAGGGAGGTGCGTTTCCCTATTTCTATGTTCTATGTATCTAAGGGAGGTGTTTTCCCCTATAGGGAGGTGTTTTCCCCTATTACAGTATTTGGAGTTTCATAGGGAGGTGCGTTTCCCTATTTCAATGTTCTATGTGTCTAAGGGAGGTGTTTTCCCCTATAGGGAGGTGTTTTCCCCTATTACAGTATTTGGAGTTTCATAGGGAGGTGCGTTTCCCTATTTCTATGTTCTATGTGTCTAAGGGAGGTGTTTTCCCCTATAGGGAGGTGTTTTCCCTTATTACAGTATTTGGAGTTTCATAGGGAGGTGCGTTTCCCTATTTCAATGTTCTATGTGTCTAAGGGAGGTGTTTTCCCCTATAGGGAGGTGTTTTCCCCTATTACAGTATTTGGAGTTTCATAGGGAGGTGCGTTTCCCTATTTCTATGTTCTATGTGTCTTAGGGAGGTGTTTTTTTTTGGCAGTGTGTACCCATCTAATTAGTTTCCCTAGGGAGGGGGATGGGGTTCATTATTCTTTTGTTATAGTTATTTTCTTGCGACTATTTGCTGATTTGATGTATAATTATTTGCATAATGTACTTTCTTTTTATTTCTACTTTATTTAAGCAAAGGTATTTTGTGCTATCTTGATTCAATGCATTTATATCTTTTGCTTAGTTTTTCTAAGGAAGGGAGATGTGCTATAATCTATTGTTGTTGTTTGTACATCTTCCTCATTGCTGTCCTGTTCCTTGCTGCTCAGCCATGAGTGATGTCACTTGGAATGTTGAGTGTGGGGGACTGGAGGAGTTGGCAGTTGGAGGAGATGGGCTGAGCAGCAGGGAGGCTGCTCCTGGTGGGGCTTTACTGGGGCTTTACTGAGGCCTTACATGAGATCTACATGGACTTTATGACTAACCAATAAACCTATAACTTGTTCTACGTAACCTGTCTACGAGACATCTTTAATTATTACAATCGCATTATACCATTACAATGCATACCATTACATTGCATTTAAGGTAAGTGTTGGATAGTGTAGGAGTAAAAATTACTATTCTAACTCCAGTGAGTGCAACAGTAGGGTAAGTGTTGGATAGTGTAGGGGTAAAAATCAGTATTTTAACTCCAGTGAGTGCAACAGTAGGGTATGTGTTGTATAGTGTAGGGGTAAAAATTACTATTCTAACTCCAGTGAGTGCAACAGTAGTGTAAGTGTTGGGTAGTGTAGGGGTACTGTGCATTGTAATGGTATGCGTTGTAATGACATGCTATGAAAGGTCTGCGTTGTAGTGAAATGCGTTGTAATGACATGGGTTGTAGTGACATGCGATGTAATGGCTGCGTCGTAATGGCATGCGATGTAAAGGATGTTACGTTGTAATGACTGCGTTGTAAAGGTAGTGCGATGTAATGACTGTGTTGTAAAGGTTGTTTCCCACCTACAAATGTTTATTGTCAAATTTGCTTATCTAATTAATTTAGTGGAAGCAAAACAAGACTAAAACACCCAGAATACATTATTTTATCACCCAAAAGTCCAGAACTGGAAATAGCCCCCATAGTACCTTGGAGAGAGGTGGTCACCCTAGCTATGATGGCTAATAATGTTCCTGTTTCACCCATTGCTCAAATGAAGTAGCAAGTGTAGAGGATGCTTTTTTCCAGATTTCTGCCTGAAACTGGCTTGTAATTCAGGTCTTTTTCCTCTCACTTGTTGTTGCTGCTCATATTGCTAGCCTCAGCATTATTCTGTGGCTTTACATATCACCCAGCTCAGTCCAGCGTTATCTATTACAGTCCAATGCCTTCTGAATTGAGGTCAATTTTAGACCCCTTATAATCACTTTCTATGTGTCCCAGACCATATAAAGTATATATGATGTTATATGTAAAAATTACTCCCCGACTATGTAGTGGATATAATCAAGACTTCTACAGTAATGCATGGTTGAAGGACCATTCTTAAAATTTGAATAGGCCCCAGCCACCCCTCACTGTTGTCTGTGAATGGTTCTGGAGACAAAGTGTATTTGCGTGCCTTGATTCTGAAATGTGAATAGAGCGCAAGATTGCCAGTTCATGGTTTTGCAAAACTGTAAGGCTAACTTTAATCAACCAAGCTCTTGGGTTAATATTTCTGGTGTCAAGTTTAGGATTTAAGACACAGTAAAAAATAAAGACCGTTTCAGGTATTGAATTCACAAAGTAAATTGTCTCAAAAACTGGCTGACATAGGTTCCTTGGCAGTACATACAGTAAGTTTAACATTCTCAAATAGAAGGCTGGTTTATGTCCCCTTGCCCATAACATTTGTTACACCTCTCACCACCTTGAATCAAAGGTTTATTTATGTGCATTGTATTAAATTAACATAATTGATTTAAAGGTTATTTGTCCTTATATTATGGTTTGTTTGGAAACATGCTATGCCTCAGTGAAAGATGACTATTTGCTGACATCTTTGTGTCCTATAACATTCCATAATAATAGTTGATATTCTCTTTCAAATGCATTTTTTCATCAATCATTTTTTGTTTTTTTACTGTTTCAGGACATAAATATGATTCCGCGATAAAGCATGGTTTTGAGGCTTGTCAGGAGAGCTAAAATGCATTAAGAAAATGATAATAAAAAATAATAATTCAAGATAAACATAGGTAATTTCATTATCTGAACAAGTATTGTGTGTAAACGTTCCAGATATGGTTAATCTTTCTCTAATTAAAGTAAATCCTATAGTGTTTTACAAACGTCGAAGGAGCAGCCCATGTTGCAGCCCTCCACATCTCTGCAATTGTAGTGCCCTGTACTTCAGCTAAAGAGGCTGCCATTGCTCTTGTAGACTGCCCCTCAATACCTAAGGGGATAGGGACTGAAGCTTTCTGGTATGCCATTGTGAGGACCGATCTAACCCATCTGCTCAATGCCTGGATCGTGGGTTTCAAACTTTATCGTACAGATCCAAAATGTACAAACTAAGAAGTTAAAGGAGGAAAGCGAATGTCCGCATCCAATCTAAATAAATCAAAAGAGCATGTTGTACATCTAAGCAGTGCAATTTCTTTTCCTCATGCATGATAGGGTCTGGAAAAAAACTGGTAACACAGACTCTTATTGTACCTGAAAGGGAGAATTAATCTTAGGAACAAAGGATGGTCCCAAACTAAAGACATTCCTGTTCTCAAAAAATGGAAAAATGGGAATTTACAAGATAAGGAACCCAGATCACCCTAACGTCTGGATTAAGTTACTGCCACCAAAAAGAACACTTTAAGAGTCAATAACCATATAGGAATATCTTGCATAGGTTCAAAATGTGCAGCCATGAGATATTCCAAAACTAATTATAGATCACAGATGGGGAAAGATTTTTGCTGTAATGTACGGATGTTAGCAGACCCCTTAAGAAACTTTTTAACCAGCTCTGAATTGTCATCAAAGTCACCCCACACTCTTCTGAATGCCCTTATCTCAGCCCAATGGATTTTAAGTGCTGCAACTTTCAATTGCAGATAAAAACCATTTTGTAAAAACTCAAGCACACAGACCTACTTAATAGACTGAGGGATCAGATATTTCTTTATACACCACTTAGAAAATATCAACCAATATCTTTTGTACTACTTCAAAGTGGATTCTCTCCTAGAAGCCTGAATGGAAAATCATAAGCTATCCCAATAGACCCATAGTTTTTAGTCCTTTCATTTCAATCTCCAAGCCATTCGGCGTAACCTCAGAGGTGGTGAATCTGGAGGATCGGATAAGAAAGAGGAGATGGATGAAATGGTACCAGCCATTCCTTGTCCACATTCATTGTCACTGCTAGAGAGAACAAAGTGGGTGCTAGCCAAACTGGAGCAACCATTATTGTGTCAGCTCTCTCTTTTTTCACTTTCAACAAAAAGTTCAAAAGCAGAGGAAAAGGGGGAAAAGTATATATCAGTCCTGTCGGCCAAGTGCATGATAAGAAAATCCACCTTCCTTCTGTCATCGTACAAAACCTTTGACAATGAGCGTTCAAATGGGTGGCAAACAAACTGATCACCGGCACACCCCACTTGTGACACAATTTGTTGAACACCTGTTAGCTCAGACAGAACTCATTGGACAGAGGGATCTGACAACTCAATCTGTCCACCAAAACATCGAGTGGCCCCTTGATGTATAGTATAGATATTGCTGTCAAATAATCTTCTTCCCATTTGAATAACTAGTTGGTAAATTGAGCTAAGGAACATGATTTTGTTCCGCCCTCTTTTTTGCTCTAGAACTTTATGACATTGTTTTCTGTTCTGATTATTTCAATTCTCCCTCTGACTTGATGAACAATGGCCCTTACGACCAGATATATTGCTATGAGCTCTCTCCAATTCGCTGACTTTGTTTGAAGATGAGGTGGCAATTGGCCTTGTATTTGAGCATTGTCCATCCAAGGTTGCATTGGAACTTGGATTATTAATGGACTTCGATAACTATTTGTGGAGAAAATTATAATAATTGTATGCTCCTTCTGTATACATTGAATCTTTTGTCAGATGACCTTTGGGCGGTGGATCATTAGAAGTGAGCATTAAAAGTTGTTCTGAATATTCACCCCCGAAATAATCACTTAGAATACTCACCTGTGCACACGAGTTCTGACCCTCACCGCTCTTACATGTTGGTTAGATATTTTAAGGGGAAAGTGGAGCACGGGAGTAGTGGACACGATTTACATTGAGATTTCAAGCTGTATTGTGAAGATATTGGAACAAGTGTCAACTGAGATGAATAAGTGTCTATAAAGACAAGTGAACAAGGAAGCTTGCATTGGAACTTGGATTATTTATGGACTATTTGTGGAGAAAATTATAATAATTGTGTGTTCCTTCTGTATACATTGAAATATAGCCAGACCTGGAAGGGGGATTCGTCATCCAAACTCCGTGATTGGGAAACGGACATGGATTGGACTATGCAGATGGAAAGGGTGGTCTATGAAGGGAGGGGTTGCCCCCAAAAATGGAGCAAGATCTGGGGTGAATGGAATAAAGCTAGAGGAGTGCTATTTGAACTGTTTTCAGAGACCACTGTACAAGAAGACATGAATCAGTAATATCATTGGGTAGGATGTTGTGATCGTAGGACTGTAATGTGATAGAGATGTTGGATCACAAAAATGCTATCATGTCGCTACGGTACTTGTGCACTGTGTCACTTATTATAGAGTGTTCTCTGTTGTTTTTCTTTTCTGTCAATAAAAAGATTTATAAAAAAATAAAAATGTTTTCAGACATAATTTGTTCCTTTTCCAAATGTCAAAATGGACTTCATCTGAAGAATAAAACCTATTGCAAACTTCTAATGCCTTGACGTCTGAGACTCTTCTAAAAGTGATTAAGCAGAACAAGGTCACTAATTTCCATGATATTTGTCTTAATGAAATAAATGATTATCTATTCAGGAGACAAAAAGGTCAAAAGCTCAATCAATCAATCAATCAGGGAATTGTAAGCACGCTACTCACCCGTGAGGGTCTCAAGGCGCTGATGGGGGGGGGGTCCGCAGATCTGTTTAGCCGAAGAGCCAGGTCTTGAGGGTCTTCCTGAAGGTGTTCAGGGAGGGGGCGCGTCTGATGTCTGCCGGTAGCTCGTTCCAGGTCTTGGCTGCAATGTGAGAGAAGGATCTTCTGCCTGCTCTGGCTCTGTGGATGCACGGGGTTTCGGCCAGTGCGAGGTTGGAAGATCGGAGTTTCTTTTGGGTACATGGAAGTTGATTCTGTCGTTGAGGTATTTGGCTCTGTTGTGTAGGCATTTGTAGGCGTGAGTGAGGATTTTGAAAGTGACTCTTTTCTTCACGGGGAGCCAGTGAAGACTTCGTAGGTGGTGGCTGATGTGTTCGTGTCGGGCGATGCCCAGGACGAGTCTGGTAGCGGTGCTCTGTATTGTCTGGAGTTTGCGGAGTAGGAACTTGTTGATGCCGGCATAGAGTGCGTTTCCATAGTCCAGTCTGCTCGTGATGAGTGCGTGGGTGACTGTCTTCCTTGACTCGGGGGAATCCACTTGGTCTTGCGGAGGATACGGAAGGTGTTGAAGCAGCTGGAGGTGACGGCGTTGACCTGTCGGTTCATAGTGAGTGATGAGTCGAGTACCATGCCGAGGTTCTTGGCGTGGTCTGAGGGGGTAGGTGGGCTTCTGAGGGCGGTTGGCCACCAGGTGGTGTCCCATGCAGAAGGGGTGGTACCGAGGACGAGGACTTCTGTCTTCTCGGCGTTGAGCTTCAGGCAGCTGTTGGTCATCCAGACTGCGACGTCTTGCATTCCTTTCTGGAAGCTGAGTTTGGCAGTGGTGGGTTCTTTGGTGAGGGAGAGGATGAGCTGGGTGTCGTCGGTGTAGGATACGATGTTGAGGCTGTGTTGTTGGACAATGGCTGCGAGGGGGGCCATGTAGATGTTGAAGAGGATGGGGCTCAGTGATGAACCCTGTGGGACTCTGCAGGTGATTTTCGTGGGGTCGGAGAGGAAGGGTGGGAGTCTGATCCTTTGGCTTCTTCTGGTGAGGAATGATCGGATCTAGTCCAGGGCTGTTCCTTGTATGCCTGCGTCATATAGTCTGGCGACCAGTGTGCGGTGGGAGACGGTGTCGAAGGCCGATGGTAGGTAGAGTAGGATGAGGGCTGCGGAGTGGCCTTGGTCCAGGAGGGTGCGGATGTTGTCTGTGGTGGCGAGTAGGGCAGTCTCTGTGCTGTGGTTGCTTCGGAATCCGGATTGGGACGGGTCGAGGACGGCGTTCTCTTCAACTTTGACTGCGAAGGGAGATGGGCCGATAGTTCTTGAGGTTGGTGGGGTCCGCTGTGGCCTTCTTGAGCAGGGGTCTGACTTCTGCGTGCTTCCAGTCTTCTGGGAAGGTGCCTGTTTTGAAGGTGGTGTTAATGGTGCGTTGTAGTTCGGTGTGATGGTGTCCGCGGCTCTGTGGTAGATGTGAGGGGGGCTGGGGTTGGTGGGGGCCCCCCCGAGTTGATGCTTTTCATGGTCAAGGCGGTGTCTTTGGCCGTGATCGGTGTCAAGTTGGAGATGGTAGGCTGGCTGGTGTTTCTGGGGGGTGGGGTCGTCTGTGGCGCCTGGTGGACGGTCGATGAAGTTGTTGTAGAGGTTTTTGATCTTGAGGTGGAGATTTCCATGGCGTTTTTGTGTACGGAGCATACGTTGAGGAGGAGCATACGTTTTAAGGTGTCGCCGGTGCTGGCGTCGGCGGTGTTGGAGGCCGGGGTGTCGGTGAGGGTCTGGTGGCAGTGGAGGCAGGAGAACTGGCTGTGGGTTGTATTCAGCGAGGCCTGTTGGCATTCTCTACGTCTTCCAGGGTTGAGTGCGAGGAGAGTGGTGGTGTTGTAGCGATGGGTAGTGGGAGGTCCAGGGTTCCTGGCCGCAGTCAGGTCGCTGACGGGCGCAGATGGGCTTGCCTTTGGCGCGCTATCGGCGCGCCAGCTGTGCGCATCCACTGCGCAACCACGCAGCGGCTGCCATTAAGTAGGGGATGTGAGAGGGAGGAGAGGCTAGGAGGCAGGAGCGGGGGGATTCCGGGGGGGAATTCTGGGGGGAGGGGCCGCAGGGGCAGCAGCGGCGAAAGGAACAGGCAGGCACGAGAAAATAAAAACTGTGGTGGAACTAGAGCAAGACACAGATGGGCACAATAACAGTGGCTCAACAGGGAAACATTAAGAAAAAAAACGGCTGAGAAAGGTTACGGTGGTTGCAGGCAGTCTGGTCCCAGTTTGAGCAGGCAGCAGGCGCAGGAGCGGGCAGCAGCCTCGAACCTCCCAAGGAGGAGGTCAGGTCTGGAAGCAAGAGACGGCACAGCGGAGCTGCGGGGAGAGATTGGACCTAGACCGAGGGTCGGAGGGCTTAGATTGAAGTTCCATAAAGAGTCATATTGAGCCCTAGAGGACTGTTTAAGCCCTATTCCTTTCATTACTCTGTGCACCAGAGGGTCACTCCCAATAGCAACATTATTTACCGAGGAATATCCTGCTGAAATCCTGATCTGTAACAAATAACTGTTCTATAGGACAGACCTGAATTGAGCATTTCAGCTAGGTAGTTTGCCACTTCTACTGCAGGAGCCTCCACAAGATCCAAATTCCCCTCTAAGCACCAACTATGTCACTTACTCCAAATTCCTCTGTATCTTTTCCAGTTACCTGTGCCTCAGTGGCAGTTCCTCCGCTAGGACAGAGGGGCGCCACACTGCTCTTGAGCAGTACAAAGCACAAAACATAAAATTATAATAACTTTGCATTATTATCATTTTATTCTTCGTGCTCCTTTGTGGGCGGGCGGGTTGGCGTGGCTGCTGTGCTCTGGGAACACGGCAGAGGAGGAGTGGTTTGCCCACTCTCAAGGGCACAATGACTGTTTGGTCAGCCCTCCCAGGCCGCCCAAACCATTTGTACGCACTTTCCCTGTTCTCAATGCAGGCTGCATTACAGCCTGCATGGAGAACATGCCCACCCCTCCAGCCCTTAGCTGAGCGATGTGTCACGGCGCTCAGACCAATCACAATGCGGAATTGCAGCTTTGTGTTTGGTCAGGGGAGCCTGAGGGCTTTCTAATCACAATGCTGCATTGCAGCATTATGATTGGTCAGTTTGGCCTGGATGTGCTTCCTGTTCGATGAGAGCAGGAGCAGAGAGGTGGAACCGCTGGCAAGGTATGTTTTTTTTTATAATGCACACTCAACCCCCCGTGCTTGACTACCTCCCCTGCGACTCCCCCCAGCGACTATCCCCCACCCTTGCGACACACACCTGCCCCGCTACGCACGAGCTATGTCGACCGCCACTGCTGTGCCTATGACTCATCCAATATATTCTTAGCCTCTACCGAAAGTCAGAGTATCTACCAGATCTTGTGAAATCCTCAAAACGAGATAGTTCATGTTCTTTTCTAGCACTAAAAGATGTTCCTCTCCTTCCTGTCCTTCAAAAATGCCTTGACTCCCTGGTATGAAATGGGGATTTCCTACTGCTAGTTCCATTATCCCAGGTAGCCAAACTTAAGAGGTTCAAAATGGAGTCACTAGTACGATGCTGCATTTCTCCCTTCGAACCTTTAACAACACTATCTGAATCAGTGCAAACAGAGGGAACACGTAACAATTATCTCCATCCTAAGTCTGCACAAATGTGTCCACTGACAATGCTTTGGAGTCTGGCCTCTAGCTGTAATTAGGGGTGGGCGGAATTTGCGTAAGCGCGTTACGCAAATCTCCGCGAAACGGTAAAAAATCTCCGCGAACATGCAGAAATTCCGCGAACACGCGGAATTGCTTGTTCGCGATGGTTTTTTCCTGTTCACAGCTGCTGTTTGCGGGCTCGGGGAGAAATATCTCGCGAACATGCATTTTGAGAACGCGAACAAGAAAAAATTTCGCGAACTCGCGGAAAGCAGAATTTTGGGCAATTTCGCGTTCTCCGTGGAACGCGAAATTACCGAAATTTCGCAAATTCCGCGAGCGGAACGGAATTTGCCGCCCAGGCCTAGCTGTAATACAGTTTTACCTGAAATGTCAATCTTCCCGCAAACAGCTCCACCTGAAGGGTACCCCATAAATCCTTAATCTTTTCGAAACACACTGGGCTCAGTTTCCAGTTGCTGGCATCTGTCAATTTCCTTGGATTCCAATATGCCTTCTGGTTCTGTTGACATGGGATGAATTCTGCTGTCTGTTCCCAACAAACATACCAAATTCCCATGGCTAGGTCTGCTAGCTGTTTTGATAATGCTCCCCCTAAACGACTGATGTATGATACAGCTGTGAAATTGTCCAAATGAATCAATACTATGCTGTTTGCTAAAATAGTCTTGAAACTCATCAAAGCCTTCAGATTGCTAACCTCTCCACACACTTTATGTGTAAAGTTTGTTCCCTCATGGACAATTTCCATCCAGTTTCTACATCCCCCCCCCCCAATTGTGCTCCCCAACCAAGGGTGCTGGCATCTGATTCTACAGTAAAGTCTGAAACATTTCCGAATATTGCCTTGCTGTTCCAGTCCTACAGGTTGTTCAACCACCACTCTAGGTCCTCTCAAGCTTCCCGGGACAGGGGAATCACATCTGCATACCAAAGACCTTTTCTCAGACCCAAGGATTTCAGTCTCTGAAGTGTCCTATGATGGAGTGGACTCGGGGAAACAGACAGAATGGAGGATGACAAAAGTCCAACCACCCTTGCCTGATCCCGCAAAGTCAACACCATGTTAAGACATGACCTACTTCTTTCTTTATCTTTGTCAATTTCTTCTGAGGGAGACACAACTTGGCCAGATTCGTATCTACCTGAAACCCCAAAATTTCTAATTTTGTGTAGGAGTCATGATAGATCTGATGATGACCTCAAAGGCCTCTAAGAGATCCCTTGTCCACCTCATGTGTTTCAGTAACTCCCCCTGATCTTGGGACATTACTAATATATTGTCTAAATAGATGATTAAGCACACTCCCCTCTCTCAGGAAAACTACCACATGCCGCAGTATTTTGGTGCAGCATCACAAAGATGACAACAGACCAAAGGGAAGTCAGGAGCATTGGTACAAAGTACCTCTATATCTGAATCGCAAAAGTATTTCTGTGAACCTACATCCATAGGGAATGTGAAATAGGCATCTTTGACATCTAACTTAACAACTCAATCCTTCTCCTGTAAAACGCCTCATAAAAGATGGATTCCCTCCATCTCGAAGTGCCTGTACACAAAAAAATTGTTTCATTCCTTCAAGTTTATTACAGGTCGCCAACCTTTATCTTTTTTCTTGACTAGGAAAACAGTGCTTACAAAACCCTTTCCTGAATCCATAATTTTTTTAACTGCCCCTTTGTCTATCATTTGGGTTACTCCCATATCTACCAGAACCATCTGATCATGTCCTAAAGAGAACTCCCTTGATTGAATTCTCTCATAGGGAGTTTTCCAAAACTCTATATTGAAACCTTTTAGAGTTTACCCGTGAATCTTTCATTATGACTGACCAATTCTGGAGGAAAACCATAACCTTCCCCCTACCTTTGTATGGGAAGAACCAATCAAAAGATTGAAACTTACTTTGATCTCCTGATCCTTGAGATCTACCCCAGTTTCCACGGTAGTGTGAGGTTCATCCTCCCTACGGGAAGAAACCCTTGTTGGAACTGTAGTTCCCTCTGCAGCCCCAGGGCTTATGATAGTAGGGACCTTTGTGACCCTCGTCTAACAGCCAATCCCCTCCTATCACCTCTTCCAAAAACTTAGGATTCATCCACATGAGAATGGCCCTCCTCCTCTCTGCTATTAGCCCGGCATTGGCGTTTCCAAGCAGGCATAAAGCTTGCTGGCTCCAGCCTCTCCACAGTTCTACGGGCATGTCCTTATAGCTTGCCTCTTCAGCCATGTCTAAAATCCTGGCTACGGACCCCGAATAACCTATCCCGGCACTGCTTAAGGCACCGCTCCAGGCCTTTCCTAAGGGCTTTTTTGTTGTAAAGAAGTAAGGACCACACAGAAGGGGTAAAGTTATTCCTGTTTATTATTGTAAAGCCAGATAAACATATCACGGGCACTCCCTGGCTGGTAGGAGGAAACTGACTCACCAGAGAATGTTAAGCTTCAAAACATTACATGGAATTTGACATACATCTGATTCCATGTCGGGGTACATAAACCATTCAGCCAAATGATGCTGACATAATACAACACATCTCCTTTCCTTCCACATAATATAAAATAACAAGAATAAAAATACTTGTCAATACAACACCAATACACCTGATAGAGTAAATGTATATTCTAAGAGGAAAGCAAAAGAATGTACTAAACAAAAAAAGGAAAAAGGAAAGGATTAGGATGCAAAGAAGAGAAATTAATTACTGTATAAAATCCTTCAAATACCCTGGTGGGCTATGGCTCCTAATGCTTGTTATTCTCTAGGAATCACCTGCCCTCATGGCATGGGACACCCCAGAACCATCACCACTACCCATACGTGGATAACAAACCATATCATGCTCTTCATTTTCCATATTCAATGCCAACAAATATCCACTGCATCCTTCCCACAATATCCTCACCACCTCTTTGGTACAAGGCTACTCGTCAATAATTCCACCTCTCACCATTTTACAACACAACATAATATTTGAAAACCCCTTAGACTCTGAATGGCCCTTTAAATTTAGACAAATCTCTAGCAACTCTCCCTGCCTTGACTTTCACCAAATTACCAACCTTAACACCACCATTCATATCTGGTACATCACTCCACTGATATTCACTACAATTTACTCCATTGGACACCCACTCCTTTGTCCATGAAGGTACCAACTTGGTTCCAGGATAACTGTCTCGCATAAGCTCAAACTGAGATTTTAGACTCCCTTATTGCCCAGTAGTGTGGTATGCTCATGTCATTGTCAACCACTTGTCCATTCACACAAGCCATCTGATAATGCCCTTAACCAGTCTGTTGGCTCTCCCACACAGGCCATTACTTTGGGGGTTATAGAATGTGGTGTGGTGATGAATGATGCCACACCCCTTCAAAATATTAGCATTTCAAGTGAAACTAACTGTGTCCCTTTGTCTGTTATATGTACAGCTAGAAAACCCTCTTCCAAAAATATCTTGCCCAAACACCTGATGGTGTTCTCTGTAGTAATTTATTTTACACACACCCACTTCGTAAACACATCAATAACCACTATTACAAACCTGTTTACTGATTGTTCAGCCATAGGACCAATGAATTCTAAACAAATACTTTGCCATGTTTTGCCGAGATCAGTGATATGTCCCATAATGGATTTGGGGCCTACCTTCAACCTCTTCTCTCTTTCCTTACACACGGGACATTTCTGAACCCATTATGCCACCTGCTTATCCATATCTGGCCACCAAAACTGGGTTTTACGTCGACATTGGGTCAATGTCTGGCCTAAATTTCCCTCATGGGAAAGTACCAACAATTTAATTCTTAATCCAAAGGGTGGTATGAATCTATCTCCTCTCATTAAAACATTTCTGCCACACAATGATACTTCCTCCAGAATCTTGACATGCGGTCGCATGGATATAGCTACACAACCCTCTCTTCTGCCTCCCTGATTCACCATATGCACCACTCCTTGGGGACATCATCTGCTTCCATCTCCTGGTGCCACTCTTCAGCAGTAAATGCACCATCACCCACCATAACTATATCTTCCACAGAAGCCACAGCATAATCACAATTGGAATTGGAAACTGACGGTCCATCAACAAGTCTCCAATCAACAGACATCCTGGATAAACAGTCAGCTTGTAAAATGTTTCCTCACTTGGACATGTTTGATCCCATACTGATACTTTTGGAGTTTTAGTGCCAATTTCACCAATGCAGCTGAGCCTTTCCCAGCCCAAGCAGGTAGTAAATCTTTAACTAATGGCTTGTGGTCAGTTCTCAACAGAATCTGAGTACCCCACGCATTCATACCAGAGTACTCCACTCTCCATGCTGCCGCTAACGCATCTCTCTCTATGACCGAATTGTTTTGTTCAGAGGCTGTGAGGGTCCTAGATGTGAACACCACCGTCTTCTAAACAGTTCTGCGCTTTTGAGAAAGAATAGCACCTAAGCCAGTGGCACTGGCATCAACCATAATAATAGATCTAAGTTTGATGTCAAACAAATGTATTTTTTTATGTTCACAAAACACTTTTTTTGCTGTTCACCCCATGCAAAATTTGTGCCCTTCGTGAGTAACAATCTCAAAGGTACAGTTTCATCTGAAAACTTTTCAACAAACTTAGAATATTACTCAATTAACCCTATAAAGCATCTAAGTTGCTCTTTATTGGTACGGGCAGGTGCCATCTCGATCGCACTAGGTAGATTTCTCTTTGGTTTGATGCCCACCAGAGAAATAGTGTAACCTAAATATTCAATTTGTTCAACCAAAAACAGGCCTTTTTCCTTCCTCAGTGTCAAACCCACTTCAGCAATTCTATGCAATACTTGTTTTAACAACACATTGTGTTCCTCAATAAACTTTCCAAAAATCAAGATGTTGTCTTGAAAATATACTACATTGTCTATCCCTTTAAAAATTTTGCCCACAGTCTATTGAAAAACACTTGCAGCCAAAAATAATCCAAAAGGCATGCGTGTAAATTGGAAAGTTCCCTCAGTGGTAATAAAAGCTGTCAATGGTTTACACTCATTGTGAAGCTTTATTTGGTGGTAGGCACTCTTCAGATCTAATTTTGAAAAGCTCCTACCATCCTTCAACGTTGAGACCAGTTCACCAATATTAGGGAAAGCAAACATATCTGCTATTACGTATTGGTTGAGAGATCTCAAATAAACAAAAAACCTGAGCCTGCTGCAGGCTTCTTGGTAATCACAACAGGTGACACCCAACTTGATGCTTCTATGGGTTTTATGATACCTCTCTCCACCATTTCCTTTATCAAGTTTTTTACTTCATCTCAAACTACAATGGCCACTCTTCTTAACTTATGTTGTACCGGTACTGCATTTTTCCTCAATAGAATCCTGTGGAAAAACCCTTATAGTTGTCCCAATCTATCTTGCAACACTTGATTTGCACTATGCAATATGTTCATTAAACTCACATCTTCAACAACCATAACCTGTGTTGGAGCCCTGGGATTTACTATTGCATGGAGGTCATATTGGTGTATCCAACCCACAACGGAGGGTCCTTGCACTGCCACATACACTTTACCTTGTTGGTTCTATCTGAAAACTCAATATGGGCATCAAAGTACCCTACTATATCAATAGACTCCCCTTGGTATGCCCCTGGTGAAATGTCCTTATGTTTCAAAACATTACCCTCCCAATCACGCTCATATAAAATCTTTGGAATTATTGTATACATAGATCCAGTATCCACCATGAGTTGGATGCATTGATAGCCAGCGCAGGACCCACTGTTCTTACCTGCACCAGACGTCCCTGGTTAGATGGAACGCCCCATAATCGCAAAAATCGATTTGGGACTTTTCTTTCTCTTTTCTTCCTCAAACGTCTCAACGTCTTCCCCCACACTGAGTAGCCTGTCTATGTGATCCCCATCACCACTCATATATTGATGAACAACTGCAACTTTGCCTCGTCCCTTAGTCTTACACTTCCTGACATAATGTCCTATGTGACCACATTCTATACATTCTTTATTGGTACAAAAACAAGATTTTGAATCTACTGTGTGACTGGTACTCCCACGCCTGTAGCACATTTTTGTACTCGATCTAGACTGCATGTCTTTTTTTTCCAACTCTACACTTATTTTTCAACACAGACACAACACCAGCTTCTATTTCACCAGTTTTGCCACCCTCAGATACCTCGCCTACATCATGCACTTGGTTTTTATTTTCTAACTCTTGCATGCATAATTCAGACTGCTCCACAACTTTGCCTAAATAAATGGCCGCCTTCAATGTGGGGTATTGGCTGCTCAAAAGCCTCTCTTTAATTTGTTTATTATTGTGTTGGACAATTAACTGATCTCTGATGAGTTCATCAGTCAGAGTCCCAAATGTACATTTAATAGACAATTCTCTCGATCTAGCTATGAACTCATCAACAATCAATTTTTTTGGTACTGTGTATAAAACCTATAACGATTCATGAACAAATTCTATTCTTTGGCATATTTGGCCTATGATCTACCTCTTTATAGTCATCTACCACCACAAAAGTAGGGATAAGCCCAAGTGACCCTACTATACCTGAGCAGAGGTAACTGTCATAAAGAAAAAATGGTATAGAGTAGGGACTTATATTTGCATTACAAGTCTATCCAAGTGAAGACACAAATTAACCCCTGACCCCCGCACCAGCCACGAGGACCGCCGCCTCCGCTACGACGCCAACACCCTCGTCGCTCTCAACCCAGGAAAGACCCACACCTGCTGCAAGGCCGCCCCGAAGCGCACCCTCTGTCCCTTCACCTGCCGGAACTGCAGCTTCTCCTGCCTGGAAAGCGCCGAGACGCCTGCCACGACAGGACCCAACCAGCTAAGATGCATCCTGATCAACACCCGTTCCGCACACAAACACGCCGTCGAACTCTGGGACCTACTCGACCCCGCATCACCGGACGTCGCCTTCCTGACCGAGACCTGGATGAACGAAGCCTCCTCGCCAGACATCGCCATAGCCATCCCAGACCGGTACAAGATCACCCGCAGAGACCGCACCAACAGGGCCGGAGGAGGAATTGCCATTGTCCACAAAACCACCATCAGGGTCTCAACAAACACCAACGACACCCTCAGCACCGCCGAACACATGCACTTCCAGATCCACACGGACCCCAAGACCACCCTAAGAGGCACCCTCGTCTACAGACCACCAGGACCCCGACCTCAATTCTGCGACTCCATCGCCGACCTCATCAGCACACACGCGCTGACCTCCACCGACTACATCCTCCTCGGAGACCTGAACTACCACCTGGAGAACGACAACAACTCCTCCACCCTGATTGACAACCTCACCAACCTCGGACTGAAACAGCTCGTCACGACACCGACCCACATTGCCGGTCACACACTTGATGCCATCTTCTCCTCAAGCCCCAACGTCACCTTCAGCCACGCCTCCGAACTCACCTGGACAGACCACCACTGCATCCACTTCTCCTTCCGAAAACCCCTCACACACCACCGCACCCCACAGACCCCCCGCCGCTGCTGGGGCAAAGTCACTGAAGAACAACTGCAGACAAGCCTCGCACTCAACCCTCCAACCAACCCCACCAACCCCGATGAGGGTGGACTCACCCTCGAACGCTGGATGAACGACTGCGCCAACACCGTAGCCCCGCTGAAAAAACCCACCAACAGAGACACCAGCAAAAGAGTCAGTTGGTTCACCCCGGAACTCCTCGACTCAAAATGCACCTGCCGGAAATTAGAGAACATATGGCACAGCGACAAGACGCCAGACAGCCGCGCTCCCCACAAAGACGCCATACGCAACCACCACCGCCAAAAGGACGTCCTTCACAGACCGCCTTGACAACAACGCACACAACAGCAAGGAGCTCTTCACCATCGTGAAGGTTCTCTCCAACCCCAGCTCCAGTGCCAACAACATCCCACCATCGCAAGCCCTGTGCGACTCCCTCGCCAGCTTCTTTCACCGGAAAATCACCGACATCCATGACAGTTTCAAACCCCGGACGACCCCTGCAGACCTCGCCGCACCAGACCTACCGCACCCCACCGCCCACAACACCCTGACAACCTGGGCCAACGTGAGCATCGAGGACACATTCAAGACCATGGGCACAATCCACTCCGGATCCCCGTCCGACCCTCTCCCGCACCACATCTTCAACAAAGCCAGCAACTCCATCTGCGCAACATCATCAACCTCTCCTTCGAGACCGCCACCTTCCCTGAGAACTGGAAGCACGCAGAGATCAACGCCCTACTGAAGAAACCCAAGGCGGATCCGAGCGACCTCAACAACTTCCGAACCATCTCCCTGCTTCCGTTCCCAGCAAAGGTCATCGAGAAGATAGTTAACACCCAGCTCACCCGTCACCTCGAAGACAACAACATCCTGGACCCGTCTCAATCAGGATTCCGCAGCAACCACAGCACCGAGACCGCCCTCATCGCCGCCACAGACGACATCAGGATCCTTCTAGACAAAGGCGAGACGGTGGCCCTCATCCTCCTGGATCTCTCCGCCGCCTTCGACACTGTCTGCCACCGCACACTACGCACGTGACTCCAAGATGCAGGGATCCGGGAGAAGGCCCTGGACTGGACCACCTCCTTCCTCTCCGGCAGAACTCAGAGAGTCTGGCTCCCCCCATTCCGGTCGGAGGCCTCCGAGATCATCTGCGGCGTCCCTCAAGGATCCTCCCTCAGCCCAACGCTGTTAAACGTCTACATGGCACCACTAGCACGCATCGCCGACAGCACAACCTCAACATAATCTCCTACGCCGACGACACACAGCTGATCCTCTCCCTCACCAAGGACCCTCTCACCGCCAAATCCAACCTCCACCAAGGAATGAAGACAATTGCCGACTGGATGAAGGAAAGCCGACTTAAGCTGAACTCAGACAAGACGGAGATCCTCATCCTCGGGCCCAACCCCTCAGCATGGGATGACTCATGGTGGCCCGCAGCACTGGGGACCCCCCCGGCCCCCACCAACCACGCACGCAACCTGGGAATCATCATAAACTCAAAACTCACCATGACCAAACAAGTCAGCGCAGTCTCCTCCACCTGCTTCAACACCCCCCGCATGCTCCGCAAGATCTACAGATGGATCCCAACAAACACGAGGAAAACAATCACCCAGGCCCTAGTCAGCAGCAGACTCGACTACGGAAACGCCCTCTACGCCGGAGCCTCGTCCAAACTCATCAACAGACTACAGAGAATCCAGAACGCCTCTGCACGCCTGATCCTCGACATCCTGCGCCGCGACCACATCACCCCCCACCTGAGGAACCTGCACTGGCTCCCCGTCGACAGCAGAATCTCCTTCAAGCTCCTGATCCACGCACACAAGGCACTCCACAAGAATGGACCAGCCTATCTCAACAATCGACTCTCCTTCTACGTACCCAACAGGAAACTCCGCTCTGCTGACCACGCCCCAGCCACGGTCCCGCGCATCCGTAGAACAACCTTCGGAGGCAGGTCCTTCTCCCACCGCGCCGCCAGGACCTGGAACACCCTCCCCCTCTACCTACGACAAACCGAAGACCTGCTGACCTTTAGGAGACAACTCAAGACCTGGCTCTTCGACCAGTAGCAGCAGCACCCTCCACCCCCAGCGCCTTGAAACCCTTACGGTTATGTAGTGCGCTTTACAAATTTCATGATTGATTGATTGATTGATTGAATTAATCACTGGACAGAAATATATGTATTACAAAATATATTTTTTGCCAGCCCAGACAAGCGAATGAACTGGTTCTCTTGGTATTGCTACTTAAAAAGACTTACACAAATACATCTATACACAAAAACACATAAATGACAGTACATTTTTTGTATAAACACAACCAGTTGTCTTCATTGTGTGTTTATGAACAGACAATATCATAATTAACCATTAAACTTGATTTTGTCTAAATATTACTTTTACAGGTCTTTCTAGTTTCTCCATTGTCCTGATTTGGGACTTTTCTTTCTCTTTTCTTCCTCCAACGTCTCAACGTCTTCCCCCACACTGAGTAGCCTGTCTATGTGATCCCCATCACCACTCATGTATTGATGAACAACTGCAACTTTGCCTCGTCCCTTAGTCTTACACTTCCTGACATAATGTCCTATGTGACCACATTCTATACATTCTTTATTGGTACAAAAACAAGATTTTGAATCTACTGTGTGACTGGTACTCCCACGCCTGTAGCACATTTTTGTACTCGATCTAGACTGCATGTCTTTTTTTTCCAACTCTACACTTATTTTTCAACACAGACACAACACCAGCTACTATTTCACCAGTTTTGCCACCCTCAGATACCTCGCCTACATCATGCACTTGGTTTTTATTTTCTAACTCTTGCATGCATAATTCAGACTGCTCCACAACTTTGCCTAAATAAATGGCCGCCTTCAATGTGGGGTATTGGCTGCTCAAAAGCCTCTCTTTAATTTGTTTATTATTGTGTTGGACAATTAACTGATCTCTGATGAGTTCATCAGTCAGAGTCCCAAATGTACATTTAATAGACAATTCTCTCGATCTAGCTATGAACTCATCAACAATCAATTTTTTTGGTACTGTGTATAAAACCTATAACGATTCATGAACAAATTCTATTCTTTGGCATATTTGGCCTACGATCTACCTCTTTATAGTCATCTACCACCACAAAAGTAGGGATAAGCCCAAGTGACCCTACTATACCTGAGCAGAGGTAACTGTCATAAAGAAAAAATGGTATAGAGTAGGGACTTATATTTGCATTACAAGTCTATCCAAGTGAAGACACAAATTAACCCCTGACCCCCGCACCAGCCACGAGGACCGCCGCCTCCGCTACGACGCCAACACCCTCGTCGCTCTCAACCCAGGAAAGACCCACACCTGCTGCAAGGCCGCCCCGAAGCGCACCCTCTGTCCCTTCACCTGCCGGAACTGCAGCTTCTCCTGCCTGGAAAGCGCCGAGACACCTGCCACGACAGGACCCAACCAGCTAAGATGCATCCTGATCAACACCCGTTCCGCACACAAACACGCCGTCGAACTCTGGGACCTACTCGACCCCGCATCACCGGACGTCGCCTTCCTGACCGAGACCTGGATGAACGAAGCCTCCTCGCCAGACATCGCCATAGCCATCCCAGACGGGTACAAGATCACCCACAGAGACCGCACCAACAGGGCCGGAGGAGGAATTGCCATTGTCCACAAAACCACCATCAGGGTCTCAACAAACACCAACGACACCCTCAGCACCGCCGAACACATGCACTTCCAGATCCACACGGACCCCAAGACCACCCTAAGAGGCACCCTCGTCTACAGACCACCAGGACCCCGACCTCAATTCTGCGACTCCATCGCCGACATCATCAGCACACACGCGCTGACCTCCACCGACTACATCCTCCTCGGAGACCTGAACTACCACCTGGAGAACGACAACAACTCCTCCACCCTGATTGACAACCTCACCAACCTCGGACTGAAACAGCTCGTCACGACACCGACCCACATTGCCGGTCACACACTTGATGCCATCTTCTCCTCAAGCCCCAACGTCACCTTCAGCCACGCCTCCGAACTCACCTGGACAGACCACCACTGCATCCACTTCTCCTTCCGAAAACCCCTCACACACCACCGCACCCCACAGACCCCCCGCCGCTGCTGGGGCAAAGTCACTGAAGAACAACTGCAGACAAGCCTCGCACTCAACCCTCCAACCAACCCCACCAACCCCGATGAGGGTGGACTCACCCTCGAACGCTGGATGAACGACTGCGCCAACACCGTAGCCCCGCTGAAAAAACCCACCAACAGAGACACCAGCAAAAGAGTCAGCTGGTTCACCCCGGAACTCCTCGACTCAAAATGCACCTGCCGGAAATTAGAGAACATATGGCACAGCGACAAGACGCCAGACAGCCGCGCTCCCCACAAAGACGCCATACGCAACCACCACCGCCAAAAGGACGTCCTTCACAGACCGCCTTGACAACAACGCACACAACAGCAAGGAGCTCTTCACCATCGTGAAGGTTCTCTCCAACCCCAGCTCCAGTGCCAACAACATCCCACCATCGCAAGCCCTGTGCGACTCCCTCGCCAGCTTCTTTCACCGGAAAATCACCGACATCCATGACAGTTTCAAACCCCGGACGACCCCTGCAGACCTCGCCGCACCAGACCTACCGCACCCCACCGCCCACAACACCCTGACAACCTGGGCCAACGTGAGCATCGAGGACACATTCAAGACCATGGGCACAATCCACTCCGGATCCCCGTCCGACCCTCTCCCGCACCACATCTTCAACAAAGCCAGCAACTCCATCTGCGCAACATCATCAACCTCTCCTTCGAGACCGCCACCTTCCCTGAGAACTGGAAGCACGCAGAGATCAACGCCCTACTGAAGAAACCCAAGGCGGATCCGAGCGACCTCAACAACTTCCGAACCATCTCCCTGCTTCCGTTCCCAGCAAAGGTCATCGAGAAGATAGTTAACACCCAGCTCACCCGTCACCTCGAAGACAACAACATCCTGGACCCGTCTCAATCAGGATTCCGCAGCAACCACAGCACCGAGACCGCCCTCATCGCCGCCACAGACGACATCAGGATCCTTCTAGACAAAGGCGAGACGGTGGCCCTCATCCTCCTGGATCTCTCCGCCGCCTTCGACACTGTCTGCCACCGCACACTACGCACGCGACTCCAAGATGCAGGGATCCGGGAGAAGGCCCTGGACTGGACCACCTCCTTCCTCTTCGGCAGAACTCAGAGAGTCTGGCACCCCCCATTCCGGTCGGAGGCCTCCGAGATCATCTGCGGCGTCCCTCAAGGATCCTCCCTCAGCCCAACGCTGTTAAACGTCTACATGGCACCACTAGCACGCATCGCCGACAGCACAACCTCAACATAATCTCCTACGCCGACGACACACAGCTGATCCTCTCCCTCACCAAGGACCCTCTCACCGCCAAATCCAACCTCCACCAAGGAATGAAGACAATTGCCGACTGGATGAAGGAAAGCCGACTTAAGCTGAACTCAGACAAGACGGAGATCCTCATCCTCGGGCCCAACCCCTCAGCATGGGATGACTCATGGTGGCCCGCAGCACTGGGGACCCCCCCGGCCCCCACCAACCACGCACGCAACCTGGGAATCATCATAGACTCAAAACTCACAATGACCAAACAAGTCAGCGCAGTCTCCTCCACCTGCTTCAACACCCCCCGCATGCTCCGCAAGATCTACAGATGGATCCCAACAAACACGAGGAAAACAATCACCCAGGCCCTAGTCAGCAGCAGACTCGACTACGGAAACGCCCTCTACGCCGGAGCCTCGTCCAAACTCATCAACAGACTACAGAGAATCCAGAACGCCTCTGCACGCCTGATCCTCGACATCCTGCGCCGCGACCACATCACCCCCCACCTGAGGAACCTGCACTGGCTCCCCGTCGACAGCAGAATCTCCTTCAAGCTCCTGATCCACGCACACAAGGCACTCCACAAGACTGGACCAGCCTATCTCAACAATCGACTCTCCTTCTACGTACCCAACAGGAAACTCCGCTCTGCTGACCACGCCCCAGCCACGGTCCCGCGCATCCGTAGAACAACCTTCGGAGGCAGGTCCTTCTCCCACCGCGCCGCCAGGACCTGGAACACCCTCCCCCTCTACCTACGACAAACCGAAGACCTGCTGACCTTTAGGAGACAACTCAAGACCTGGCTCTTCGACCAGTAGCAGCAGCACCCTCCACCCCCAGCGCCTTGAAACCCTTACGGTTATGTAGTGCGCTTTACAAATTTCATGATTGATTGATTGATTGATTGAATTAATCACTGGACAGAAATATATGTATTACAAAATATATTTTTTGCCAGCCCAGACAAGCGAATGAACTGGTTCTCTTGGTATTGCTACTTAAAAAGACTTACACAAATACATCTATACACAAAAACACATAAATGACAGTACATTTTTTGTATAAACACAACCAGTTGTCTTCATTGTGTGTTTATGAACAGACAATATCATAATTAACCATTAAACTTGATTTTGTCTAAATATTACTTTTACAGGTCTTTCTAGTTTCTCCATTGTCCTGATTTGGGACTTTTCTTTCTCTTTTCTTCCTCCAACGTCTCAACGTCTTCCCCCACACTGAGTAGCCTGTCTATGTGATCCCCATCACCACTCATGTATTGATGAACAACTGCAACTTTGCCTCGTCCCTTAGTCTTACACTTCCTGACATAATGTCCTATGTGACCACATTCTATACATTCTTTATTGGTACAAAAACAAGATTTTGAATCTACTGTGTGACTGGTACTCCCACGCCTGTAGCACATTTTTGTACTCGATCTAGACTGCATGTCTTTTTTTTCCAACTCTACACTTATTTTTCAACACAGACACAACACCAGCTACTATTTCACCAGTTTTGCCACCCTCAGATACCTCGCCTACATCATGCACTTGGTTTTTATTTTCTAACTCTTGCATGCATAATTCAGACTGCTCCACAACTTTGCCTAAATAAATGGCCGCCTTCAATGTGGGGTATTGGCTGCTCAAAAGCCTCTCTTTAATTTGTTTATTATTGTGTTGGACAATTAACTGATCTCTGATGAGTTCATCAGTCAGAGTCCCAAATGTACATTTAATAGACAATTCTCTCGATCTAGCTATGAACTCATCAACAATCAATTTTTTTGGTACTGTGTATAAAACCTATAACGATTCATGAACAAATTCTATTCTTTGGCATATTTGGCCTACGATCTACCTCTTTATAGTCATCTACCACCACAAAAGTAGGGATAAGCCCAAGTGACCCTACTATACCTGAGCAGAGGTAACTGTCATAAAGAAAAAATGGTATAGAGTAGGGACTTATATTTGCATTACAAGTCTATCCAAGTGAAGACACAAATTAACCCCTGACCCCCGCACCAGCCACGAGGACCGCCGCCTCCGCTACGACGCCAACACCCTCGTCGCTCTCAACCCAGGAAAGACCCACACCTGCTGCAAGGCCGCCCCGAAGCGCACCCTCTGTCCCTTCACCTGCCGGAACTGCAGCTTCTCCTGCCTGGAAAGCGCCGAGACACCTGCCACGACAGGACCCAACCAGCTAAGATGCATCCTGATCAACACCCGTTCCGCACACAAACACGCCGTCGAACTCTGGGACCTACTCGACCCCGCATCACCGGACGTCGCCTTCCTGACCGAGACCTGGATGAACGAAGCCTCCTCGCCAGACATCGCCATAGCCATCCCAGACGGGTACAAGATCACCCACAGAGACCGCACCAACAGGGCCGGAGGAGGAATTGCCATTGTCCACAAAACCACCATCAGGGTCTCAACAAACACCAACGACACCCTCAGCACCGCCGAACACATGCACTTCCAGATCCACACGGACCCCAAGACCACCCTAAGAGGCACCCTCGTCTACAGACCACCAGGACCCCGACCTCAATTCTGCGACTCCATCGCCGACATCATCAGCACACACGCGCTGACCTCCACCGACTACATCCTCCTCGGAGACCTGAACTACCACCTGGAGAACGACAACAACTCCTCCACCCTGATTGACAACCTCACCAACCTCGGACTGAAACAGCTCGTCACGACACCGACCCACATTGCCGGTCACACACTTGATGCCATCTTCTCCTCAAGCCCCAACGTCACCTTCAGCCACGCCTCCGAACTCACCTGGACAGACCACCACTGCATCCACTTCTCCTTCCGAAAACCCCTCGCACACCACCGCACCCCACAGACCCCCCGCCGCTGCTGGGGCAAAGTCACTGAAGAACAACTGCAGACAAGCCTCGCACTCAACCCTCCAACCAACCCCACCAACCCCGATGAGGGTGGACTCACCCTCGAACGCTGGATGAACGACTGCGCCAACACCGTAGCCCCGCTGAAAAAACCCACCAACAGAGACACCAGCAAAAGAGTCAGCTGGTTCACCCCGGAACTCCTCGACTCAAAATGCACCTGCCGGAAATTAGAGAACATATGGCACAGCGACAAGACGCCAGACAGCCGCGCTCCCCACAAAGACGCCATACGCAACCACCACCGCCAAAAGGACGTCCTTCACAGACCGCCTTGACAACAACGCACACAACAGCAAGGAGCTCTTCACCATCGTGAAGGTTCTCTCCAACCCCAGCTCCAGTGCCAACAACATCCCACCATCGCAAGCCCTGTGCGACTCCCTCGCCAGCTTCTTTCATCGGAAAATCACCGACATCCATGACAGTTTCAAACCCCGGACGACCCCTGCAGACCTCGCCGCACCAGACCTACCGCACCCCACCGCCCACAACACCCTGACAACCTGGGCCAACGTGAGCATCGAGGACACATTCAAGACCATGGGCACAATCCACTCCGGATCCCCGTCCGACCCTCTCCCGCACCACATCTTCAACAAAGCCAGCAACTCCATCTGCGCAACATCATCAACCTCTCCTTCGAGACCGCCACCTTCCCTGAGAACTGGAAGCACGCAGAGATCAACGCCCTACTGAAGAAACCCAAGGCGGATCCGAGCGACCTCAACAACTTCCGAACCATCTCCCTGCTTCCGTTCCCAGCAAAGGTCATCGAGAAGATAGTTAACACCCAGCTCACCCGTCACCTCGAAGACAACAACATCCTGGACCCGTCTCAATCAGGATTCCGCAGCAACCACAGCACCGAGACCGCCCTCATCGCCGCCACAGACGACATCAGGATCCTTCTAGACAAAGGCGAGACGGTGGCCCTCATCCTCCTGGATCTCTCCGCCGCCTTCGACACTGTCTGCCACCGCACACTACGCACGCGACTCCAAGATGCAGGGATCCGGGAGAAGGCCCTGGACTGGACCACCTCCTTCCTCTCCGGCAGAACTCAGAGAGTCTGGCACCCCCCATTCCGGTCGGAGGCCTCCGAGATCATCTGCGGCGTCCCTCAAGGATCCTCCCTCAGCCCAACGCTGTTAAACGTCTACATGGCACCACTAGCACGCATCGCCGACAGCACAACCTCAACATAATCTCCTACGCCGACGACACACAGCTGATCCTCTCCCTCACCAAGGACCCTCTCACCGCCAAATCCAACCTCCACCAAGGAATGAAGACAATTGCCGACTGGATGAAGGAAAGCCGACTTAGGCTGAACTCAGACAAGACGGAGATCCTCATCCTCGGGCCCAACCCCTCAGCATGGGATGACTCATGGTGGCCCGCAGCACTGGGGACCCCCCCGGCCCCCACCAACCACGCACGCAACCTGGGAATCATCATAGACTCAAAACTCACCATGACCAAACAAGTCAGCGCAGTCTCCTCCACCTGCTTCAACACCCCCCGCATGCTCCGCAAGATCTACAGATGGATCCCAACAAACACGAGGAAAACAATCACCCAGGCCCTAGTCAGCAGCAGACTCGACTACGGAAACGCCCTCTACGCCGGAGCCTCGTCCAAACTCATCAACAGACTACAGAGAATCCAGAACGCCTCTGCACGCCTGATCCTCGACATCCTGCGCCGCGACCACATCACCCCCCACCTGAGGAACCTGCACTGGCTCCCCGTCGACAGCAGAATCTCCTTCAAGCTCCTAATCCACGCACACAAGGCACTCCACAAGACTGGACCAGCCTATCTCAACAATCGACTCTCCTTCTACGTACCCAACAGGAAACTCCGCTCTGCTGACCACGCCCCAGCCACGGTCCCGCGCATCCGTAGAACAACCTTCGGAGGCAGGTCCTTCTCCCACCGCGCCGCCAGGACCTGGAACACCCTCCCCCTCTACCTACGACAAACCGAAGACCTGCTGACCTTTAGGAGACAACTCAAGACCTGGCTCTTCGACCAGTAGCAGCAGCACCCTCCACCCCCAGCGCCTTGAAACCCTTACGGTTATGTAGTGCCCTTTACAAATTTCATGATTGATTGATTGATTGATTGAATTAATCACTGGACAGAAATATATGTATTACAAAATATATTTTTTGCCAGCCCAGACAAGCGAATGAACTGGTTCTCTTGGTATTGCTACTTAAAAAGACTTACACAAATACATCTATACACAAAAACACATAAATGACAGTACATTTTTTGTATAAACACAACCAGTTGTCTTCATTGTGTGTTTATGAACAGACAATATCATAATTAACCATTAAACTTGATTTTGTCTAAATATTACTTTTACAGGTCTTTCTAGTTTCTCCATTGTCCTGATTTGGGACTTTTCTTTCTCTTTTCTTCCTCCAACGTCTCAACGTCTTCCCCCACACTGAGTAGCCTGTCTATGTGATCCCCATCACCACTCATGTATTGATGAACAACTGCAACTTTGCCTCGTCCCTTAGTCTTACACTTCCTGACATAATGTCCTATGTGACCACATTCTATACATTCTTTATTGGTACAAAAACAAGATTTTGAATCTACTGTGTGACTGGTACTCCCACGCCTGTAGCACATTTTTGTACTCGATCTAGACTGCATGTCTTTTTTTTCCAACTCTACACTTATTTTTCAACACAGACACAACACCAGCTACTATTTCACCAGTTTTGCCACCCTCAGATACCTCGCTGTGAGAAGTTGGCCTGGTATATGATGCTCACTAGTTAAAGTGATCACCTTGTACCATGCCAAGCAACCCTTATGGTGTGGTTGTAAGTCAACCTTTTCGGACTAGCTGCCCTAGTGGTAGCGTAGGCTAAGCAGTCTTTGAGGCTAAACTCGTGAAGCGTGTTAAGCCAGCTGTTTTACCAAATGCAACCCCCTTTTATACCAATGAAAGGACACCACACAGATATATATTCAAAATATATATGTATTTATTTCTCAAAGTAACCCCTAGTCTCTTTATGAGCACAGGAGCACAAATCGTCAAACAAGATTACAGTAGAATACACAGAAGTTGCACTTTATATGGATAGGCCCTGGTGGCCACTCAAACCATATACTAAAATAGTGGTATAAGTACCACGAACAGAAAAGGGAAAAGGCCTAGGGCCTCTAGAATCGCTGGGCCTACAAGGAGCTAACGTCAGTTAGTGACCAGGAGGTCCACGGGTGGCGTGTGCAGAGCAATTAGTCACACGCGTGCTCCCATAGGTTTCAATGGGTGCGTAAAAAGTACAAAGTTACTGCAAAGAGGATCTTCCGGATGGACTAGGAACTCAAGATTTGGAACACAGGCACTAGAGATGTAATACTACACTTGGGCACAGGTGTGCCAGCTTTACCTCACCCACAGGAAGCGGGTGCATAGGCCTCGAAGTGCGTCGGGTTTCTTCTATCTGTTCCGTGGAGCCTGAAGACAAAGATGCTGCAGGCGGTCGGTCCGGGAGAGATGCAGTGGATCCAAGAGTGGATCGGAGATGTTGAAGACCTGTAAGCAGAGGGGACAGTGTTCACAGTCACTAGCCAGTGACCGGCGTGGCACCAGGTGGGTACCAGGCAATGTCGGGTGCAAACAGGGAGAAAGGTGTAGCTTGTCTCTGCAGCCACGTGGTCCCTGGAGGTCGACGACGTCCAGGAGTCGAGTCACGAGCTGTCCCACGCAGGCTCTCGCTGTCGGCGGTGTCGGCGACTTGATCGAAGCAAACAAGCCTTGGCAAAAGCAATTATTGTAGGAAAAGGAAATAAGCTGATGGTTCTGACCAGCAAGGTCAGAAGGACTGCTCCTTTGGAGGGGAGCAAGGGCCAGTCTGGAGCAACCAGACCAGCGGTGTATTTCTTGAGGTTCGTCGCCAAGATGGCTACTAGCCGGCGGGCCAGCAACCGGTTAGGCGCGTCGAGTGGCAAAATGCAGAAGGGCCCCACGCAGATCGTGGAGATGCTGGAGGGCTCACCTTTGGTGCAGATGCTGCTCGGGTGTTGGGCTTCTCAGATCCCAAAGCACAACTTGGAGGGAGCCTCGGTTGTTGCACTTGTCAGCTTGTCGTAGTCGTTCCAAGATGGCCGGCTCCACGTGTCTCGGTGCCTCCACGGGTCTCCTCTTTTCAGGGACTGTGGATCGGGCGGTGAGAGGTCTGGAGGTCCAGGTCTTGTCAGTCTCTGGGCTCGGGCTCCGGCGGGAGGCGGCGGCAAAGCAGACGTTGATTCGCTGGATGGTGCTTGCGTTAGCAAGGTGGTCACTCCCTGACCACAGGGGAGATTGGCTTCAGTCCTCTGTGCAGCAGAGCGTCGAAGTTCCCGTCTTCTTCTTAGTATTAAGTTGATTCCAGGATGTCTGAAGTCTTAGGACACAGCTCCTACCTTTAAGCGGATTCTAGGGGCCGGACTACCTGCTAGGTCCCTCCCTATGGGTGGGACCAGGAAGGGGGGTGGTTACACCCCCAATCCTTTGTCCAGCTCGCCCCAGGCCCGGGACTGGTGTGCCCCAGGACCGGTTTGAACTGGCATATGCACCGAGGCTCCTTGTGAGCCACAGGCATGTCTGGTTTCTTTCAAGCCCTACCTGACCAATACACAAAATCCTGTCTGGGGTGGTGCACGCACCTCCCCTGGCAGGAAACCCTTTGTCCACACCTCCCAAGCTGGAAGGACTCCCAGCAGCAGGAGGGCAGACTTGTGTCTGTGGTGGCAGCATCCATTTTGTGGAGCTGAGGCTATGTCTGATTTTACCCGGGTTTCAGGCACTGTACATGTCGTGTCCCTCTAGAAGGGTGGAATGCTAACCCCGTCGCCAGAATTGGCGAGGGGTTAGTATTCCAATTCGTATGACACCTTACTCGACATGTTTTGATAAAGCCAAACCAAAGATAGCATTTAACCGCGAGGTTCATAATGCACTTAAGAGTATATGGTATGACGATATCTGGAAACAGTAGAAGGAAGTTGTTCCGACCACTGCAGACAGGCTCAGCTCATGCCAGAGCACCATCTCACATGGAACCACGCACTCTGCCTTCAGGATTGTTAAGGCCTGCCATAGGAGTGACTTATAGGTTACCAGGTGTCCCATTCAAGGTTAGGTATAGGTATACTACACCTAAGTAAGAGGTGATTACACCAACTTACCCCAGCTGAGTGATCAGCCAGTTGTGTCAAATTGTTAGGCCAAGCCTCGGGTGGCATAATACATGCTTCAGCCCCTGGCAGGCCTTGGGTACACCAATGCCCTGGGTACCTAGTGTACACTGGTACAGGGGCTGACAGGGTGATCCACTTCCAATTGGTTATGCACCTAGGGTGCATAGTTTTAATTTAGTAGAGAGAACAGCAGGCTGGGGGTCTGATTGGCAGGCCCACAGCCCCAATATGTCAAAAACCAGTGAAGCAAAAAGCAAAAATTTGGGGTGACCATAGGATAGCAGACCCTACTCTCCTACACTCGCCTACATCATGCACTTGGTTTTTATTTTCTAACTCTTGCATGCATAATTCAGACTGCTCCACAACTTTGCCTAAATAAATGGCCGCCTTCAATGTGGGGTATTGGCTGCTCAAAAGCCTCTCTTTAATTTGTTTATTATTGTGTTGGACAATTAACTGATCTCTGATGAGTTCATCAGTCAGAGTCCCAAATGTACATTTAATAGACAATTCTCTTGATCTAGCTATGAACTCATCAACAATCAATTTTTTTGGTACTGTGTATAAAACCTATAACGATTCATGAACAAATTCTATTCTTTGGCATATTTGGCCTACGATCTACCTCTTTATAGTCATCTACCACCACAAAAGTAGGGATAAGCCCAAGTGACCCTACTATACCTGAGCAGAGGTAACTGTCATAAAGAAAAAATGGTATAGAGTAGGCATTACAAGTCTATCCAAGTGAAGACACAAATTAACCCCTGACCCCCGCACCAGCCACGAGGACCGCCGCCTCCGCTACGACGCCAACACCCTCGTCGCTCTCAACCCAGGAAAGACCCACACCTGCTGCAAGGCCGCCCCGAAGCGCACCCTCTGTCCCTTCACCTGCCGGAACTGCAGCTTCTCCTGCCTGGAAAGCGCCGAGACGCCTGCCACGACAGGACCCAACCAGCTAAGATGCATCCTGATCAACACCCGTTCCGCACACAAACACGCCGTCGAACTCTGGGACCTACTCGACCCCGCATCACCGGACGTCGCCTTCCTGACCGAGACCTGGATGAACGAAGCCTCCTCGCCAGACATCGCCATAGCCATCCCAGACGGGTACAAGATCACCCACAGAGACCGCACCAACAGGGCCGGAGGAGGAATTGCCATTGTCCACAAAACCACCATCAGGGTCTCAACAAACACCAACGACACCCTCAGCACCGCCGAACACATGCACTTCCAGATCCACACGGACCCCAAGACCACCCTAAGAGGCACCCTCGTCTACAGACCACCAGGACCCCGACCTCAATTCTGCGACTCCATCGCCGACATCATCAGCACACACGCGCTGACCTCCACCGACTACATCCTCCTCGGAGACCTGAACTACCACCTGGAGAACGACAACAACTCCTCCACCCTGATTGACAACCTCACCAACCTCGGACTGAAACAGCTCGTCACGACACCGACCCACATTGCCGGTCACACACTTGATGCCATCTTCTCCTCAAGCCCCAACGTCACCTTCAGCCACGCCTCCGAACTCACCTGGACAGACCACCACTGCATCCACTTCTCCTTCCGAAAACCCCTCACACACCACCGCACCCCACAGACCCCCCGCCGCTGCTGGGGCAAAGTCACTGAAGAACAACTGCAGACAAGCCTCGCACTCAACCCTCCAACCAACCCCACCAACCCCGATGAGGGTGGACTCACCCTCGAACGCTGGATGAACGACTGCGCCAACACCGTAGCCCCGCTGAAAAAACCCACCAACAGAGACACCAGCAAAAGAGTCAGCTGGTTCACCCCGGAACTCCTCGACTCAAAATGCACCTGCCGGAAATTAGAGAACATATGGCACAGCGACAAGACGCCAGACAGCCGCGCTCCCCACAAAGACGCCATACGCAACCACCACCGCCAAAAGGACGTCCTTCACAGACCGCCTTGACAACAACGCACACAACAGCAAGGAGCTCTTCACCATCGTGAAGGTTCTCTCCAACCCCAGCTCCAGTGCCAACAACATCCCACCATCGCAAGCCCTGTGCGACTCCCTCGCCAGCTTCTTTCACCGGAAAATCACCGACATCCATGACAGTTTCAAACCCCGGACGACCCCTGCAGACCTCGCCGCACCAGACCTACCGCACCCCACCGCCCACAACACCCTGACAACCTGGGCCAACGTGAGCATCGAGGACACATTCAAGACCATGGGCACAATCCACTCCGGATCCCCGTCCGACCCTCTCCCGCACCACATCTTCAACAAAGCCAGCAACTCCATCTGCGCAACATCATCAACCTCTCCTTCGAGACCGCCACCTTCCCTGAGAACTGGAAGCACGCAGAGATCAACGCCCTACTGAAGAAACCCAAGGCGGATCCGAGCGACCTCAACAACTTCCGAACCATCTCCCTGCTTCCGTTCCCAGCAAAGGTCATCGAGAAGATAGTTAACACCCAGCTCACCCGTCACCTCGAAGACAACAACATCCTGGACCCGTCTCAATCAGGATTCCGCAGCAACCACAGCACCGAGACCGCCCTCATCGCCGCCACAGACGACATCAGGATCCTTCTAGACAAAGGCGAGACGGTGGCCCTCATCCTCCTGGATCTCTCCGCCGCCTTCGACACTGTCTGCCACCGCACACTACGCACGCGACTCCAAGATGCAGGGATCCGGGAGAAGGCCCTGGACTGGACCACCTCCTTCCTCTCCGGCAGAACTCAGAGAGTCTGGCACCCCCCATTCCGGTCGGAGGCCTCCGAGATCATCTGCGGCGTCCCTCAAGGATCCTCCCTCAGCCCAACGCTGTTAAACGTCTACATGGCACCACTAGCACGCATCGCCGACAGCACAACCTCAACATAATCTCCTACGCCGACGACACACAGCTGATCCTCTCCCTCACCAAGGACCCTCTCACCGCCAAATCCAACCTCCACCAAGGAATGAAGACAATTGCCGACTGGATGAAGGAAAGCCGACTTAAGCTGAACTCAGACAAGACGGAGATCCTCATCCTCGGGCCCAACCCCTCAGCATGGGATGACTCATGGTGGCCCGCAGCACTGGGGACCCCCCCGGCCCCCACCAACCACGCACGCAACCTGGGAATCATCATAGACTCAAAACTCACCATGACCAAACAAGTCAGCGCAGTCTCCTCCACCTGCTTCAACACCCCCCGCATGCTCCGCAAGATCTACAGATGGATCCCAACAAACACGAGGAAAACAATCACCCAGGCCCTAGTCAGCAGCAGACTCGACTACGGAAACGCCCTCTACGCCGGAGCCTCGTCCAAACTCATCAACAGACTACAGAGAATCCAGAACGCCTCTGCACGCCTGATCCTCGACATCCTGCGCCGCGACCACATCACCCCCCACCTGAGGAACCTGCACTGGCTCCCCGTCGACAGCAGAATCTCCTTCAAGCTCCTGATCCACGCACACAAGGCACTCCACAAGACTGGACCAGCCTATCTCAACAATCGTCTCTCCTTCTACGTACCCAACAGGAAACTCCGCTCTGCTGACCACGCCCCAGCCACGGTCCCGCGCATCCGTAGAACAACCTTCGGAGGCAGGTCCTTCTCCCACCGCGCCGCCAGGACCTGGAACACCCTCCCCCTCTACCTACGACAAACCGAAGACCTGCTGACCTTTAGGAGACAACTCAAGACCTGGCTCTTCGACCAGTAGCAGCAGCACCCTCCACCCCCAGCGCCTTGAAACCCTTACGGTTATGTAGTGCCCTTTACAAATTTCATGATTGATTGATTGATTGATTGAATTAATCACTGGACAGAAATATATGTATTACAAAATATATTTTTTGCCAGCCCAGACAAGCGAATGAACTGGTTCTCTTGGTATTGCTACTTAAAAAGACTTACACAAATACATCTATACACAAAAACACATAAATGACAGTACATTTTTTGTATAAACACAACCAGTTGTCTTCATTGTGTGTTTATGAACAGACAATATCATAATTAACCATTAAACTTGATTTTGTCTAAATATTACTTTTACAGGTCTTTCTAGTTTCTCCATTGTCCTGATTTGGGACTTTTCTTTCTCTTTTCTTCCTCCAACGTCTCAACGTCTTCCCCCACACTGAGTAGCCTGTCTATGTGATCCCCATCACCACTCATGTATTGATGAACAACTGCAACTTTGCCTCGTCCCTTAGTCTTACACTTCCTGACATAATGTCCTATGTGACCACATTCTATACATTCTTTATTGGTACAAAAACAAGATTTTGAATCTACTGTGTGACTGGTACTCCCACGCCTGTAGCACATTTTTGTACTCGATCTAGACTGCATGTCTTTTTTTTCCAACTCTACACTTATTTTTCAACACAGACACAACACCAGCTACTATTTCACCAGTTTTGCCACCCTCAGATACCTCGCTGTGAGAAGTTGGCCTGGTATATGATGCTCACTAGTTAAAGTGATCACCTTGTACCATGCCAAGCAACCCTTATGGTGTGGTTGTAAGTCAACCTTTTCGGACTAGCTGCCCTAGTGGTAGCGTAGGCTAAGCAGTCTTTGAGGCTAAACTCGTGAAGCGTGTTAAGCCAGCTGTTTTACCAAATGCAACCCCCTTTTATACCAATGAAAGGACACCACACAGATATATATTCAAAATATATATGTATTTATTTCTCAAAGTAACCCCTAGTCTCTTTATGAGCACAGGAGCACAAATCGTCAAACAAGATTACAGTAGAATACACAGAAGTTGCACTTTATATGGATAGGCCCTGGTGGCCACTCAAACCATATACTAAAATAGTGGTATAAGTACCACGAACAGAAAAGGGAAAAGGCCTAGGGCCTCTAGAATCGCTGGGCCTACAAGGAGCTAACGTCAGTTAGTGACCAGGAGGTCCACGGGTGGCGTGTGCAGAGCAATTAGTCACACGCGTGCTCCCATAGGTTTCAATGGGTGCGTAAAAAGTACAAAGTTACTGCAAAGAGGATCTTCCGGATGGACTAGGAACTCAAGATTTGGAACACAGGCACTAGAGATGTAATACTACACTTGGGCACAGGTGTGCCAGCTTTACCTCACCCACAGGAAGCGGGTGCATAGGCCTCGAAGTGCGTCGGGTTTCTTCTATCTGTTCCGTGGAGCCTGAAGACAAAGATGCTGCAGGCGGTCGGTCCGGGAGAGATGCAGTGGATCCAAGAGTGGATCGGAGATGTTGAAGACCTGTAAGCAGAGGGGACAGTGTTCACAGTCACTAGCCAGTGACCGGCGTGGCACCAGGTGGGTACCAGGCAATGTCGGGTGCAAACAGGGAGAAAGGTGTAGCTTGTCTCTGCAGCCACGTGGTCCCTGGAGGTCGACGACGTCCAGGAGTCGAGTCACGAGCTGTCCCACGCAGGCTCTCGCTGTCGGCGGTGTCGGCGACTTGATCGAAGCAAACAAGCCTTGGCAAAAGCAATTATTGTAGGAAAAGGAAATAAGCTGATGGTTCTGACCAGCAAGGTCAGAAGGACTGCTCCTTTGGAGGGGAGCAAGGGCCAGTCTGGAGCAACCAGACCAGCGGTGTATTTCTTGAGGTTCGTCGCCAAGATGGCTACTAGCCGGCGGGCCAGCAACCGGTTAGGCGCGTCGAGTGGCAAAATGCAGAAGGGCCCCACGCAGATCGTGGAGATGCTGGAGGGCTCACCTTTGGTGCAGATGCTGCTCGGGTGTTGGGCTTCTCAGATCCCAAAGCACAACTTGGAGGGAGCCTCGGTTGTTGCACTTGTCAGCTTGTCGTAGTCGTTCCAAGATGGCCGGCTCCACGTGTCTCGGTGCCTCCACGGGTCTCCTCTTTTCAGGGACTGTGGATCGGGCGGTGAGAGGTCTGGAGGTCCAGGTCTTGTCAGTCTCTGGGCTCGGGCTCCGGCGGGAGGCGGCGGCAAAGCAGACGTTGATTCGCTGGATGGTGCTTGCGTTAGCAAGGTGGTCACTCCCTGACCACAGGGGAGATTGGCTTCAGTCCTCTGTGCAGCAGAGCGTCGAAGTTCCCGTCTTCTTCTTAGTATTAAGTTGATTCCAGGATGTCTGAAGTCTTAGGACACAGCTCCTACCTTTAAGCGGATTCTAGGGGCCGGACTACCTGCTAGGTCCCTCCCTATGGGTGGGACCAGGAAGGGGGGTGGTTACACCCCCAATCCTTTGTCCAGCTCGCCCCAGGCCCGGGACTGGTGTGCCCCAGGACCGGTTTGAACTGGCATATGCACCGAGGCTCCTTGTGAGCCACAGGCATGTCTGGTTTCTTTCAAGCCCTACCTGACCAATACACAAAATCCTGTCTGGGGTGGTGCACGCACCTCCCCTGGCAGGAAACCCTTTGTCCACACCTCCCAAGCTGGAAGGACTCCCAGCAGCAGGAGGGCAGACTTGTGTCTGTGGTGGCAGCATCCATTTTGTGGAGCTGAGGCTATGTCTGATTTTACCCGGGTTTCAGGCACTGTACATGTCGTGTCCCTCTAGAAGGGTGGAATGCTAACCCCGTCGCCAGAATTGGCGAGGGGTTAGTATTCCAATTCGTATGACACCTTACTCGACATGTTTTGATAAAGCCAAACCAAAGATAGCATTTAACCGCGAGGTTCATAATGCACTTAAGAGTATATGGTATGACGATATCTGGAAACAGTAGAAGGAAGTTGTTCCGACCACTGCAGACAGGCTCAGCTCATGCCAGAGCACCATCTCACATGGAACCACGCACTCTGCCTTCAGGATTGTTAAGGCCTGCCATAGGAGTGACTTATAGGTTACCAGGTGTCCCATTCAAGGTTAGGTATAGGTATACTACACCTAAGTAAGAGGTGATTACACCAACTTACCCCAGCTGAGTGATCAGCCAGTTGTGTCAAATTGTTAGGCCAAGCCTGGGGTGGCATAATACATGCTTCAGCCCCTGGCAGGCCTTGGGTACACCAATGCCCTGGGTACCTAGTGTACACTGGTACAGGGGCTGACAGGGTGATCCACTTCCAATTGGTTATGCACCTAGGGTGCATAGTTTTAATTTAGTAGAGAGAACAGCAGGCTGGGGGTCTGATTGGCAGGCCCACAGCCCCAATATGTCAAAAACCAGTGAAGCAAAAAGCAAAAATTTGGGGTGACCATAGGATAGCAGACCCTACTCTCCTACACTCGCCTACATCATGCACTTGGTTTTTATTTTCTAACTCTTGCATGCATAATTCAGACTGCTCCACAACTTTGCCTAAATAAATGGCCGCCTTTAATGTGGGGTATTGGCTGCTCAAAAGCCTCTCTTTAATTTGTTTATTATTGTGTTGGACAATTAACTGATCTCTGATGAGTTCATCAGTCAGAGTCCCAAATGTACATTTAATAGACAATTCTCTTGATCTAGCTATGAACTCATCAACAATCAATTTTTTTGGTACTGTGTATAAAACCTATAACGATTCATGAACAAATTCTATTCTTTGGCATATTTGGCCTACGATCTACCTCTTTATAGTCATCTACCACCACAAAAGTAGGGATAAGCCCAAGTGACCCTACTATACCTGAGCAGAGGTAACTGTCATAAAGAAAAAATGGTATAGAGTAGGCATTACAAGTCTATCCAAGTGAAGACACAAATTAACCCCTGACCCCCGCACCAGCCACGAGGACCGCCGCCTCCGCTACGACGCCAACACCCTCGTCGCTCTCAACCCAGGAAAGACCCACACCTGCTGCAAGGCCGCCCCGAAGCGCACCCTCTGTCCCTTCACCTGCCGGAACTGCAGCTTCTCCTGCCTGGAAAGCGCCGAGACGCCTGCCACGACAGGACCCAACCAGCTAAGATGCATCCTGATCAACACCCGTTCCGCACACAAACACGCCGTCGAACTCTGGGACCTACTCGACCCCGCATCACCGGACGTCGCCTTCCTGACCGAGACCTGGATGAACGAAGCCTCCTCGCCAGACATCGCCATAGCCATCCCAGACGGGTACAAGATCACCCGCAGAGACCGCACCAACAGGGCCGGAGGAGGAATTGCCATTGTCCACAAAACCACCATCAGGGTCTCAACAAACACCAACGACACCCTCAGCACCGCCGAACACATGCACTTCCAGATCCACACGGACCCCAAGACCACCCTAAGAGGCACCCTCGTCTACAGACCACCAGGACCCCGACCTCAATTCTGCGACTCCATCGCCGACCTCATCAGCACACACGCGCTGACCTCCACCGACTACATCCTCCTCGGAGACCTGAACTACCACCTGGAGAACGACAACAACTCCTCCACCCTGATTGACAACCTCACCAACCTCGGACTGAAACAGCTTGTCACGACACCGACCCACATTGCCGGTCACACACTTGATGCCATCTTCTCCTCAAGCCCCAACGTCACCTTCAGCCACGCCTCCGAACTCACCTGGACAGACCACCACTGCATCCACTTCTCCTTCCGAAAACCCCTCACACACCACCGCACCCCACAGACCCCCCGCCGCTGCTGGGGCAAAGTCACTGAAGAACAACTGCAGACAAGCCTCGCACTCAACCCTCCAACCAACCCCACCAACCCCGATGAGGGTGGACTCACCCTCGAACGCTGGATGAACGACTGCGCCAACACCGTAGCCCCGCTGAAAAAACCCACCAACAGAGACACCAGCAAAAGAGTCAGCTGGTTCACCCCGGAACTCCTCGACGAAAAATGCACCTGCCGGAAATTAGAGAACATATGGCACAGCGACAAGACGCCAGACAGCCGCGCTCCCCACAAAGACGCCATACGCAACCACCACCGCCAAAAGGACGTCCTTCACAGACCGCCTTGACAACAACGCACACAACAGCAAGGAGCTCTTCACCATCGTGAAGGTTCTCTCCAACCCCAGCTCCAGTGACAACAACATCCCACCATCGCAAGCCCTGTGCGACTCCCTCGCCAGCTTCTTTCACCGGAAAATCACCGACATCCATGACAGTTTCAAACCCCGGACGACCCCTGCAGACCTCGCCGCACCAGACCTACCGCACCCCACCGCCCACAACACCCTGACAACCTGGGCCAACGTGAGCATCGAGGACACATTCAAGACCATGGGCACAATCCACTCCGGATCCCCGTCCGACCCTCTCCCGCACCACATCTTCAACAAAGCCAGCAACTCCATCTGCGCAACATCATCAACCTCTCCTTCGAGACCGCCACCTTCCCTGAGAACTGGAAGCACGCAGAGATCAACGCCCTACTGAAGAAACCCAAGGCGGATCCGAGCGACCTCAACAACTTCCGAACCATCTCCCTGCTTCCGTTCCCAGCAAAGGTCATCGAGAAGATAGTTAACACCCAGCTCACCCGTCACCTCGAAGACAACAACATCCTGGACCCGTCTCAATCAGGATTCCGCAGCAACCACAGCACAGAGACCGCCCTCATCGCCGCCACAGACGACATCAGGATCCTTCTAGACAAAGGCGAGACGGTGGCCCTCATCCTCCTGGATCTCTCCGCCGCCTTCGACACTGTCTGCCACCGCACACTACGCACGCGACTCCAAGATGCAGGGATCCGGGAGAAGGCCCTGGACTGGACCACCTCCTTCCTCTCCGGCAGAACTCAGAGAGTCTGGCTCCCCCCATTCCGGTCGGAGGCCTCCGAGATCATCTGCGGCGTCCCTCAAGGATCCTCCCTCAGCCCAACGCTGTTAAACGTCTACATGGCACCACTAGCACGCATTGCCGACAGCACAACCTCAACATAATCTCCTACGCCGACGACACACAGCTGATCCTCTCCCTCACCAAGGACCCTCTCACCGCCAAATCCAACCTCCACCAAGGAATGAAGACAATTGCCGACTGGATGAAGGAAAGCCGACTTAAGCTGAACTCAGACAAGACGGAGATCCTCATCCTCGGGCCCAACCCCTCAGCATGGGATGACTCATGGTGGCCCGCAGCACTGGGGACCCCCACGGCCCCCACCAACCACGCACGCAACCTGGGAATCATCATAGACTCAAAACTCACCATGACCAAACAAGTCAGCGCAGTCTCCTCCACCTGCTTCAACACCCCCCGCATGCTCCGCAAGATCTACAGATGGATCCCAACAAACACGAGGAAAACAATCACCCAGGCCCTAGTCAGCAGCAGACTCGACTACGGAAACGCCCTCTACGCCGGAGCCTCGTCCAAACTCATCAACAGACTACAGAGAATCCAGAACGCCTCTGCACGCCTGATCCTCGACATCCTGCGCCGCGACCACATCACCCCCCACCTGAGGAACCTGCACTGGCTCCCCGTCGACAGCAGAATCTCCTTCAAGCTCCTGATCCACGCACACAAGGCACTCCACAAGACTGGACCAGCCTATCTCAACAATCGACTCTCCTTCTACGTACCCAACAGGAAAGTCAGCTCTGCTGACCACGCCCCAGCCACGGTCCCGCGCATCCGTAGAACAACCTTCGGAGGCAGGTCCTTCTCCCACCGCGCCGCCAGGACCTGGAACACCCTCCCCCTCTACCTACGACAAACCGAAGACCTGCTGACCTTTAGGAGACAACTCAAGACCTGGCTCTTCGACCAGTAGCAGCAGCACCCTCCACCCCCAGCGCCTTGAAACCCTTACGGTTATGTAGTGCGCTTTACAAATTTCATGATTGATTGATTGATTGATTGAATTAATCACTGGACAGAAATATATGTATTACAAAATATATTTTTTGCCAGCCCAGACAAGCGAATGAACTGGTTCTCTTGGTATTGCTACTTAAAAAGACTTACACAAATACATCTATACACAAAAACACATAAATGACAGTACATTTTTTGTATAAACACAACCAGTTGTCTTCATTGTGTGTTTATGAACAGACAATATCATAATTAACCATTAAACTTGATTTTGTCTAAATATTACTTTTACAGGTCTTTCTAGTTTCTCCATTGTCCTGATTTGGGACTTTTCTTTCTCTTTTCTTCCTCCAACGTCTCAACGTCTTCCCCCACACTGAGTAGCCTGTCTATGTGATCCCCATCACCACTCATGTATTGATGAACAACTGCAACTTTGCCTCGTCCCTTAGTCTTACACTTCCTGACATAATGTCCTATGTGACCACATTCTATACATTCTTTATTGGTACAAAAACAAGATTTTGAATCTACTGTGTGACTGGTACTCCCACGCCTGCAGCACATTTTTGTACTCGATCTAGACTGCATGTCTTTTTTTTCCAACTCTACACTTATTTTTCAACACAGACACAACACCAGCTACTATTTCACCAGTTTTGCCACCCTCAGATACCTCGCCTACATCATGCACTTGGTTTTTATTTTCTAACTCTTGCATGCATAATTCAGACTGCTCCACAACTTTGCCTAAATAAATGGCCGCCTTCAATGTGGGGTATTGGCTGCTCAAAAGCCTCTCTTTAATTTGTTTATTATTGTGTTGGACAATTAACTGATCTCTGATGAGTTCATCAGTCAGAGTCCCAAATGTACATTTAATAGACAATTCTCTCGATCTAGCTATGAACTCATCAACAATCAATTTTTTTGGTACTGTGTATAAAACCTATAACGATTCATGAACAAATTCTATTCTTTGGCATATTTGGCCTACGATCTACCTCTTTATAGTCATCTACCACCACAAAAGTAGGGATAAGCCCAAGTGACCCTACTATACCTGAGCAGAGGTAACTGTCATACAGAAAAAATGGTATAGAGTAGGGACTTATATTTGCATTACAAGTCTATCCAAGTGAAGACACAAATTAACCCCTGACCCCCGCACCAGCCACGAGGACCGCCGCCTCCGCTACGACGCCAACACCCTCGTCGCTCTCAACCCAGGAAAGACCCACACCTGCTGCAAGGCCGCCCCGAAGCGCACCCTCTGTCCCTTCACCTGCCGGAACTGCAGCTTCTCCTGCCTGGAAAGCGCCGAGACGCCTGCCACGACAGGACCCAACCAGCTAAGATGCATCCTGATCAACACCCGTTCCGCACACAAACACGCCGTCGAACTCTGGGACCTACTCGACCCCGCATCACCGGACGTCGCCTTCCTGACCGAGACCTGGATGAACGAAGCCTCCTCGCCAGACATCGCCATAGCCATCCCAGACGGGTACAAGATCACCCGCAGAGACCGCACCAACAGGGCCGGAGGAGGAATTGCCATTGTCCACAAAACCACCATCAGGGTCTCAACAAACACCAACGACACCCTCAGCACCGCCGAACACATGCACTTCCAGATCCACACGGACCCCAAGACCACCCTAAGAGGCACCCTCGTCTACAGACCACCAGGACCCCGACCTCAATTCTGCGACTCCATCGCCGACCTCATCAGCACACACGCGCTGACCTCCACCGACTACATCCTCCTCGGAGACCTGAACTACCACCTGGAGAACGACAACAACTCCTCCACCCTGATTGACAACCTCACCAACCTCGGACTGAAACAGCTCGTCACGACACCGACCCACATTGCCGGTCACACACTTGATGCCATCTTCTCCTCAAGCCCCAACGTCACCTTCAGCCACGCCTCCGAACTCACCTGGACAGACCACCACTGCATCCACTTCTCCTTCCGAAAACCCCTCACACACCACCGCACCCCACAGACCCCCCGCCGCTGCTGGGGCAAAGTCACTGAAGAACAACTGCAGACAAGCCTCGCACTCAACCCTCCAACCAACCCCACCAACCCCGATGAGGGTGGACTCACCCTCGAACGCTGGATGAACGACTGCGCCAACACCGTAGCCCCGCTGAAAAAACCCACCAACAGAGACACCAGCAAAAGAGTCAGCTGGTTCACCCCGGAACTCCTCGACTCAAAATGCACCTGCCGGAAATTAGAGAACATATGGCACAGCGACAAGACGCCAGACAGCCGCGCTCCCCACAAAGACGCCATACGCAACCACCACCGCCAAAAGGACGTCCTTCACAGACCGCCTTGACAACAACGCACACAACAGCAAGGAGCTCTTCACCATTGTGAAGGTTCTCTCCAACCCCAGCTCCAGTGCCAACAACATCCCACCATCGCAAGCCCTGTGCGACTCCCTCGCCAGCTTCTTTCACCGGAAAATCACCGACATCCATGACAGTTTCAAACCACGGACGACCCCTGCAGACCTCGCCGCACCAGACCTACCGCACCCCACCGCCCACAACACCCTGACAACCTGGGCCAACGTGAGCATCGAGGACACATTCAAGACCATGGGCACAATCCACTCCGGATCCCCGTCCGACCCTCTCCCGCACCACATCTTCAACAAAGCCAGCAACTCCATCTGCGCAACATCATCAACCTCTCCTTCGAGACCGCCACCTTCCCTGAGAACTGGAAGCACGCAGAGATCAACGCCCTACTGAAGAAACCCAAGGCGGATCCGAGCGACCTCAACAACTTCCGAACCATCTCCCTGCTTCCGTTCCCAGCAAAGGTCATCGAGAAGATAGTTAACACCCAGCTCACCCGTCACCTCGAAGACAACAACATCCTGGACCCGTCTCAATCAGGATTCCGCAGCAACCACAGCACCGAGACCGCCCTCATCGCCGCCACAGACGACATCAGGATCCTTCTAGACAAAGGCGAGACGGTGGCCCTCATCCTCCTGGATCTCTCCGCCGCCTTCGACACTGTCTGCCACCGCACACTACGCACGCGACTCCAAGATGCAGGGATCCGGGAGAAGGCCCTGGACTGGACCACCTCCTTCCTCTCCGGCAGAACTCAGAGAGTCTGGCTCCCCCCATTCCGGTCGGAGGCCTCCGAGATCATCTGCGGCGTCCCTCAAGGATCCTCCCTCAGCCCAACGCTGTTAAACGTCTACATGACACCACTAGCACGCATCGCCGACAGCACAACCTCAACATAATCTCCTACGCCGACGACACACAGCTAATCCTCTCCCTCACCAAGGACCCTCTCACCGCCAAATCCAACCTCCACCAAGGAATGAAGACAATTGCCGACTGGATGAAGGAAAGCCGACTTAAGCTGAACTCAGACAAGACGGAGATCCTCATCCTCGGGCCCAACCCCTCAGCATGGGATGACTCATGGTGGCCCGCAGCACTGGGGACCCCCCCGGCCCCCACCAACCACGCACGCAACCTGGGAATCATCATAGACTCAAAACTCACCATGACCAAACAAGTCAGCGCAGTCTCCTCCACCTGCTTCAACACCACCCGCATGCTCCGCAAGATCTACAGATGGATCCCAACAAACACGAGGAAAACAATCACCCAGGCCCTAGTCAGCAGCAGACTCGACTACGGAAACGCCCTCTACGCCGGAGCCTCGTCCAAACTCATCAACAGACTACAGAGAATCCAGAACGCCTCTGCACGCCTGATCCTCGACATCCTGCGCCGCGACCACATCACCCCCCACCTGAGGAACCTGCACTGGCTCCCCGTCGACAGCAGAATCTCCTTCAAGCTCCTGATCCACGCACACAAGGCACTCCACAAGACTGGACCAGCCTATCTCAACAATCGACTCTCCTTCTACGTACCCAACAGGAAACTCCGCTCTGCTGACCACGCCCCAGCCACGGTCCCGCGCATCCGTAGAACAACCTTCGGAGGCAGGTCCTTCTCCCACCGCGCCGCCAGGACCTGGAACACTCTCCCCCTCTACCTACGACAAACCGAAGACCTGCTGACCTTTAGGAGACAACTCAAGACCTGGCTCTTCGACCAGTAGCAGCAGCACCCTCCACCCCCAGCGCCTTGAAACCCTTACGGTTATGTAGTGCGCTTTACAAATTTCATGATTGATTGATTGATTGATTGAATTAATCACTGGACAGAAATATATGTATTACAAAATATATTTTTTGCCAGCCCAGACAAGCGAATGAACTGGTTCTCTTGGTATTGCTACTTAAAAAGACTTACACAAATACATCTATACACAAAAACACATAAATGACAGTACATTTTTTGTATAAACACAACCAGTTGTCTTCATTGTGTGTTTATGAACAGACAATATCATAATTAACCATTAAACTTGATTTTGTCTAAATATTACTTTTACAGGTCTTTCTAGTTTCTCCATTGTCCTGATTTGGGACTTTTCTTTCTCTTTTCTTCCTCCAACGTCTCAACGTCTTCCCCCACACTGAGTAGCCTGTCTATGTGATCCCCATCACCACTCATGTATTGATGAACAACTGCAACTTTGCCTCGTCCCTTAGTCTTACACTTCCTGACATAATGTCCTATGTGACCACATTCTATACATTCTTTATTGGTACAAAAACAAGATTTTGAATCTACTGTGTGACTGGTACTCCCACGCCTGTAGCACATTTTTGTACTCGATCTAGACTGCATGTCTTTTTTTTCCAACTCTACACTTATTTTTCAACACAGACACAACACCAGCTACTATTTCACCAGTTTTGCCACCCTCAGATACCTCGCCTACATCATGCACTTGGTTTTTATTTTCTAACTCTTGCATGCATAATTCAGACTGCTCCACAACTTTGCCTAAATAAATGGCCGCCTTCAATGTGGGGTATTGGCTGCTCAAAAGCCTCTCTTTAATTTGTTTATTATTGTGTTGGACAATTAACTGATCTCTGATGAGTTCATCAGTCAGAGTCCCAAATGTACATTTAATAGACAATTCTCTCGATCTAGCTATGAACTCATCAACAATCAATTTTTTTGGTACTGTGTATAAAACCTATAACGATTCATGAACAAATTCTATTCTTTGGCATATTTGGCCTACGATCTACCTCTTTATAGTCATCTACCACCACAAAAGTAGGGATAAGCCCAAGTGACCCTACTATACCTGAGCAGAGGTAACTGTCATACAGAAAAAATGGTATAGAGTAGGGACTTATATTTGCATTACAAGTCTATCCAAGTGAAGACACAAATTAACCCCTGACCCCCGCACCAGCCACGAGGACCGCCGCCTCCGCTACGACGCCAACACCCTCGTCGCTCTCAACCCAGGAAAGACCCACACCTGCTGCAAGGCCGCCCCGAAGCGCACCCTCTGTCCCTTCACCTGCCGGAACTGCAGCTTCTCCTGCCTGGAAAGCGCCGAGACGCCTGCCACGACAGGACCCAACCAGCTAAGATGCATCCTGATCAACACCCGTTCCGCACACAAACACGCCGTCGAACTCTGGGACCTACTCGACCCCGCATCACCGGACGTCGCCTTCCTGACCGAGACCTGGATGAACGAAGCCTCCTCGCCAGACATCGCCATAGCCATCCCAGACGGGTACAAGATCACCCGCAGAGACCGCACCAACAGGGCCGGAGGAGGAATTGCCATTGTCCACAAAACCACCATCAGGGTCTCAACAAACACCAACGACACCCTCAGCACCGCCGAACACATGCACTTCCAGATCCACACGGACCCCAAGACCACCCTAAGAGGCACCCTCGTCTACAGACCACCAGGACCCCGACCTCAATTCTGCGACTCCATCGCCGACCTCATCAGCACACACGCGCTGACCTCCACCGACTACATCCTCCTCGGAGACCTGAACTACCACCTGGAGAACGACAACAACTCCTCCACCCTGATTGACAACCTCACCAACCTCGGACTGAAACAGCTCGTCACGACACCGACCCACATTGCCGGTCACACACTTGATGCCATCTTCTCCTCAAGCCCCAACGTCACCTTCAGCCACGCCTCCGAACTCACCTGGACAGACCACCACTGCATCCACTTCTCCTTCCGAAAACCCCTCACACACCACCGCACCCCACAGACCCCCCGCCGCTGCTGGGGCAAAGTCACTGAAGAACAACTGCAGACAAGCCTCGCACTCAACCCTCCAACCAACCCCACCAACCCCGATGAGGGTGGACTCACCCTCGAACGCTGGATGAACGACTGCGCCAACACCGTAGCCCCGCTGAAAAAACCCACCAACAGAGACACCAGCAAAAGAGTCAGCTGGTTCACCCCGGAACTCCTCGACTCAAAATGCACCTGCCGGAAATTAGAGAACATATGGCACAGCGACAAGACGCCAGACAGCCGCGCTCCCCACAAAGACGCCATACGCAACCACCACCGCCAAAAGGACGTCCTTCACAGACCGCCTTGACAACAACGCACACAACAGCAAGGAGCTCTTCACCATCGTGAAGGTTCTCTCCAACCCCAGCTCCAGTGCCAACAACATCCCACCATCGCAAGCCCTGTGCGACTCCCTCGCCAGCTTCTTTCACCGGAAAATCACCAACATCCATGACAGTTTCAAACCCCGGACGACCCCTGCAGACCTCGCCGCACCAGACCTACCGCACCCCACCGCCCACAACACCCTGACAACCTGGGCCAACGTGAGCATCGAGGACACATTCAAGACCATGGGCACAATCCACTCCGGATCCCCGTCCGACCCTCTCCCGCACCACATCTTCAACAAAGCCAGCAACTCCATCTGCGCAACATCATCAACCTCTCCTTCGAGACCGCCACCTTCCCTGAGAACTGGAAGCACGCAGAGATCAACGCCCTACTGAAGAAACCCAAGGCGGATCCGAGCGACCTCAACAACTTCCGAACCATCTCCCTGCTTCCGTTCCCAGCAAAGGTCATCGAGAAGATAGTTAACACCCAGCTCACCCGTCACCTCGAAGACAACAACATCCTGGACCCGTCTCAATCAGGATTCCGCAGCAACCACAGCACCGAGACCGCCCTCATCGCCGCCACAGACGACATCAGGATCCTTCTAGACAAAGGCGAGACGGTGGCCCTCATCCTCCTGGATCTCTCCGCCGCCTTCGACACTGTCTGCCACCGCACACTACGCACGCGACTCCAAGATGCAGGGATCCGGGAGAAGGCCCTGGACTGGACCACCTCCTTCCTCTCCGGCAGAACTCAGAGAGTCTGGCTCCCCCCATTCCGGTCGGAGGCCTCCGAGATCATCTGCGGCGTCCCTCAAGGATCCTCCCTCAGCCCAACGCTGTTAAACGTCTACATGGCACCACTAGCACGCATCGCCGACAGCACAACCTCAACATAATCTCCTACGCCGACGACACACAGCTGATCCTCTCCCTCACCAAGGACCCTCTCACCGCCAAATCCAACCTCCACCAAGGAATGAAGACAATTGCCGACTGGATGAAGGAAAGCTGACTTAAGCTGAACTCAGACAAGACGGAGATCCTCATCCTCGGGCCCAACCCCTCAGCATGGGATGACTCATGGTGGCCCGCAGCACTGGGGACCCCCCCGGCCCCCACCAACCACGCACGCAACCTGGGAATCATCATAGACTCAAAACTCACCATGACCAAACAAGTCAGCGCAGTCTCCTCCACCTGCTTCAACACCCCCCGCATGCTCCGCAAGATCTACAGATGGATCCCAACAAACACGAGGAAAACAATCACCCAGGCCCTAGTCAGCAGCAGACTCGACTACGGAAACGCCCTCTACGCCGGAGCCTCATCCAAACTCATCAACAGACTACAGAGAATCCAGAACGCCTCTGCACGCCTGATCCTCGACATCCTGCGCCGCGACCACATCACCCCCCACCTGAGGAACCTGCACTGGCTCCCCGTCGACAGCAGAATCTCCTTCAAGCTCCTGATCCACGCACACAAGGCACTCCACAAGACTGGACCAGCCTATCTCAACAATCGACTCTCCTTCTACGTACCCAACAGGAAACTCCGCTCTGCTGACCACGCCCCAGCCACGGTCCCGCGCATCCGTAGAACAACCTTCGGAGGCAGGTCCTTCTCCCACCGCGCCGCCAGGACCTGGAACACCCTCCCCCTCTACCTACGACAAACCGAAGACCTGCTGACCTTTAGGAGACAACTCAAGACCTGACTCTTCGACCAGTAGCAGCAGCACCCTCCACCCCCAGCGCCTTGAAACCCTTACGGTTATGTAGTGCGCTTTACAAATTTCATGATTGATCGATTGATTGATTGAATTAATCACTGGACAGAAATATATGTATTACAAAATATATTTTTTGCCAGCCCAGACAAGCGAATGAACTGGTTCTCTTGGTATTGCTACTTAAAAAGACTTACACAAATACATCTATACACAAAAACACATAAATGACAGTACATTTTTTGTATAAACACAACCAGTTGTCTTCATTGTGTGTTTATGAACAGACAATATCATAATTAACCATTAAACTTGATTTTGTCTAAATATTACTTTTACAGGTCTTTCTAGTTTCTCCATTGTCCTGATTTGGGACTTTTCTTTCTCTTTTCTTCCTCCAACGTCTCAACGTCTTCCCCCACACTGAGTAGCCTGTCTATGTGATCCCCATCACCACTCATGTATTGATGAACAACTGCAACTTTGCCTCGTCCCTTAGTCTTACACTTCCTGACATAATGTCCTATGTGACCACATTCTATACATTCTTTATTGGTACAAAAACAAGATTTTGAATCTACTGTGTGACTGGTACTCCCACGCCTGTAGCACATTTTTGTACTCGATCTAGACTGCATGTCTTTTTTTTCCAACTCTACACTTATTTTTCAACACAGACACAACACCAGCTACTATTTCACCAGTTTTGCCACCCTCAGATACCTCGCCTACATCATGCACTTGGTTTTTATTTTCTAACTCTTGCATGCATAATTCAGACTGCTCCACAACTTTGCCTAAATAAATGGCCGCCTTCAATGTGGGGTATTGGCTGCTCAAAAGCCTCTCTTTAATTTGTTTATTATTGTGTTGGACAATTAACTGATCTCTGATGAGTTCATCAGTCAGAGTCCCAAATGTACATTTAATAGACAATTCTCTCGATCTAGCTATGAACTCATCAACAATCAATTTTTTTGGTACTGTGTATAAAACCTATAACGATTCATGAACAAATTCTATTCTTTGGCATATTTGGCCTACGATCTACCTCTTTATAGTCATCTAACACCACAAAAGTAGGGATAAGCCCAAGTGACCCTACTATACCTGAGCAGAGGTAACTGTCATAAAGAAAAAATGGTATAGAGTAGGGACTTATATTTGCATTACAAGTCTATCCAAGTGAAGACACAAATTAACCCCTGACCCCCGCACCAGCCACGAGGACCGCCGCCTCCGCTACGACGCCAACATCCTCGTCGCTCTCAACCCAGGAAAGACCCACACCTGCTGCAAGGCCGCCCCGAAGCGCACCCTCTGTCCCTTCACCTGCCGGAACTGCAGCTTCTCCTGCCTGGAAAGCGCCGAGACGCCTGCCACGACAGGACCCAACCAGCTAAGATGCATCCTGATCAACACCCGTTCCGCACACAAACACGCCGTCGAACTCTGGGACCTACTCGACCCCGCATCACCGGACGTCGCCTTCCTGACCGAGACCTGGATGAACGAAGCCTCCTCGCCAGACATCGCCATAGCCATCCCAGACGGGTACAAGATCACCCGCAGAGACCGCACCAACAGGGCCGGAGGAGGAATTGCCATTGTCCACAAAACCACCATCAGGGTCTCAACAAACACCAACGACACCCTCAGCACCGCCGAACACATGCACTTCCAGATCCACACGGACCCCAAGACCACCCTAAGAGGCACCCTCGTCTACAGACCACCAGGACCCCGACCTCAATTCTGCGACTCCATCGCCGACCTCATCAGCACACACGCGCTGACCTCCACCGACTACATCCTCCTCGGAGACCTGAACTACCACCTGGAGAACGACAACAACTCCTCCACCCTGATTGACAACCTCACCAACCTTGGACTGAAACAGCTCGTCACGACACCGACCCACATTGCCGGTCACACACTTGATGCCATCTTCTCCTCAAGCCCCAACGTCACCTTCAGCCACGCCTCCGAACTCACCTGGACAGACCACCACTGCATCCACTTCTCCTTCCGAAAACCCCTCACACACCACCGCACCCCACAGACCCCCCGCCGCTGCTGGGGCAAAGTCACTGAAGAACAACTGCAGACAAGCCTCGCACTCAACCCTCCAACCAACCCCACCAACCCCGATGAGGGTGGACTCACCCTCGAACGCTGGATGAACGACTGCGCCAACACCGTAGCCCCGCTGAAAAAACCCACCAACAGAGACACCAGCAAAAGAGTCAGCTGGTTCACCCCGGAACTCCTCGACTCAAAATGCACCTGCCGGAAATTAGAGAACATATGGCACAGCGACAAGACGCCAGACAGCCGCGCTCCCCACAAAGACGCCATACGCAACCACCACCGCCAAAAGGACGTCCTTCACAGACCGCCTTGACAACAACGCACACAACAGCAAGGAGCTCTTCACCATCGTGAAGGTTCTCTCCAACCCCAGCTCCAGTGCCAACAACATCCCACCATCGCAAGCCCTGTGCGACTCCCTCGCCAGCTTCTTTCACCGGAAAATCACCGACATCCATGACAGTTTCAAACCCCGGACGACCCCTGCAGACCTCGCCGCACCAGACCTACCGCACCCCACCGCCCACAACACCCTGACAACCTGGGCCAACGTGAGCATCGAGGACACATTCAAGACCATGGGCACAATCCACTCCGGATCCCCGTCCGACCCTCTCCCGCACCACATCTTCAACAAAGCCAGCAACTCCATCTGCGCAACATCATCAACCTCTCCTTCGAGACCGCCACCTTCCCTGAGAACTGGAAGCACGCAGAGATCAACGCCCTACTGAAGAAACCCAAGGCGGATCCGAGCGACCTCAACAACTTCCGAACCATCTCCCTGCTTCCGTTCCCAGCAAAGGTCATCGAGAAGATAGTTAACACCCAGCTCACCCGTCACCTCGAAGACAACAACATCCTGGACCCGTCTCAATCAGGATTCCGCAGCAACCACAGCACCGAGACCGCCCTCATCGCCGCCACAGACGACATCAGGATCCTTCTAGACAAAGGCGAGACGGTGGCCCTCATCCTCCTGGATCTCTCCGCCGCCTTCGACACTGTCTGCCACCGCACACTACGCACGCGACTCCAAGATGCAGGGATCCGGGAGAAGGCCCTGGACTGGACCACCTCCTTCCTCTCCGGCAGAACTCAGAGAGTCTGGCTCCCCCCATTCCGGTCGGAGGCCTCCGAGATCATCTGCGGCGTCCCTCAAGGATCCTCCCTCAGCCCAACGCTGTTAAACGTCTACATGGCACCACTAGCACGCATCGCCGACAGCACAACCTCAACATAATCTCCTACGCCGACGACACACAGCTGATCCTCTCCCTCACCAAGGACCCTCTCACCGCCAAATCCAACCTCCACCAAGGAATGAAGACAATTGCCGACTAGATGAAGGAAAGCCGACTTAAGCTGAACTCAGACAAGACGGAGATCCTCATCCTCGGGCCCAACCCCTCAGCATGGGATGACTCATGGTGGCCCGCAGCACTGGGGACCCCCCCGGCCCCCACCAACCACGCACGCAACCTGGGAATCATCATAGACTCAAAACTCACCATGACCAAACAAGTCAGAGCAGTCTCCTCCACCTGCTTCAACACCCCCCGCATGCTCCGCAAGATCTACAGATGGATCCCAACAAACACGAGGAAAACAATCACCCAGGCCCTAGTCAGCAGCAGACTCGACTACGGAAACGCCCTCTACGCCGGAGCCTCGTCCAAACTCATCAACAGACTACAGAGAATCCAGAACGCCTCTGCACGCCTGATCCTCGACATCCTGCGCCGCGACCATATCACCCCCCACCTGAGGAACCTGCACTGGCTCCCCGTCGACAGCAGAATCTCCTTCAAGCTCCTAATCCATGCACACAAGGCACTCCACAAGACTGGACCAGCCTATCTCAACAATCGACTCTCCTTCTACGTACCCAACAGGAAACTCCGCTCTGCTGACCACGCCCCAGCCACGGTCCCGCGCATCCATAGAACAACCTTCGGAGGCAGGTCCTTCTCCCACCGCGCCGCCAGGACCTGGAACACCCTCCCCCTCTACCTACGACAAACCGAAGACCTGCTGACCTTTAGGAGACAACTCAAGACCTGGCTCTTCGACCAGTAGCAGCAGCACCCTCCACCCCCAGCGCCTTGAAACCCTTACGGTTATGTAGTGTGCTTTACAAATTTCATGATTGATTGATTGATTGATTGAATTAATCACTGGACAGAAATATATGTATTACAAAATATATTTTTTGCCAGCCCAGACAAGCGAATGAACTGGTTCTCTTGGTATTGCTACTTAAAAAGACTTACACAAATACATCTATACACAAAAACACATAAATGACAGTACATTTTTTGTGTAAACACAACCAGTTGTCTTCATTGTGTGTTTATGAACAGACAATATCATAATTAACCATTAAACTTGATTTTGTCTAAATATTACTTTTACAGGTCTTTCTAGTTTCTCCATTGTCCTGATTTGGGACTTTTCTTTCTCTTTTCTTCCTCCAACGTCTCAACGTCTTCCCCCACACTGAGTAGCCTGTCTATGTGATCCCCATCACCACTCATGTATTGATGAACAACTGCAACTTTGCCTCGTCCCTTAGTCTTACACTTCCTGACATAATGTCCTATGTGACCACATTCTATACATTCTTTATTGGTACAAAAACAAGATTTTTAATCTACTGTGTGACTGGTACTCCCACGCCTGTAGCACATTTTTGTACTCGATCTAGACTGCATGTCTTTTTTTTCCAACTCTACACTTATTTTTCAACACAGACACAACACCAGCTACTATTTCACCAGTTTTGCCACCCTCAGATACCTCGCCTACATCATGCACTTGGTTTTTATTTTCTAACTCTTGCATGCATAATTCAGACTGCTCCACAACTTTGCCTAAATAAATGGCCGCCTTCAATGTGGGGTATTGGCTGCTCAAAAGCCTCTCTTTAATTTGTTTATTATTGTGTTGGACAATTAACTGATCTCTGATGAGTTCATCAGTCAGAGTCCCAAATGTACATTTAATAGACAATTCTCTCGATCTAGCTATGAACTCATCAACAATCAATTTTTTTGGTACTGTGTATAAAACCTATAACGATTCATGAACAAATTCTATTCTTTGGCATATTTGGCCTACGATCTACCTCTTTATAGTCATCTACCACCACAAAAGTAGGGATAAGCCCAAGTGACCCTACTATACCTGAGCAGAGGTAACTGTCATAAAGAAAAAATGGTATAGAGTAGGGACTTATATTTGCATTACAAGTCTATCCAAGTGAAGACACAAATTAACCCCTGACCCCCGCACCAGCCACGAGGACCGCCGCCTCCGCTACGACGCCAACACCCTCGTCGCTCTCAACCCAGGAAAGACCCACACCTGCTGCAAGGCCGCCCCGAAGCGCACCCTCTGTCCCTTCACCTGCCGGAACTGCAGCTTCTCCTGCCTGGAAAGCGCCGAGACGCCTGCCACGACAGGACCCAACCAGCTAAGATGCATCCTGATCAACACCCGTTCCGCACACAAACACGCCGTCGAACTCTGGGACCTACTCGACCCCGCATCACCGGACGTCGCCTTCCTGACCGAGACCTGGATGAACGAAGCCTCCTCGCCAGACATCGCCATAGCCATCCCAGACGGGTACAAGATCACCCGCAGAGACCGCACCAACAGGGCCGGAGGAGGAATTGCCATTGTCCACAAAACCACCATCAGGGTCTCAACAAACACCAACGACACCCTCAGCACCGCCGAACACATGCACTTCCAGATCCACACGGACCCCAAGACCACCCTAAGAGGCACCCTCGTCTACAGACCACCAGGACCCCGACCTCAATTCTGCGACTCCATCGCCGACCTCATCAGCACACACGCGCTGACCTCCACCGACTACATCCTCCTCGGAGACCTGAACTACCACCTGGAGAACGACAACAACTCCTCCACCCTGATTGACAACCTCACCAACCTCGGACTGAAACAGCTCGTCACGACACCGACCCACATTGCCGGTCACACACTTGATGCCATCTTCTCCTCAAGCCCCAACGTCACCTTCAGCCACGCCTCCGAACTCACCTGGACAGACCACCACTGCATCCACTTCTCCTTCCGAAAACCCCTCACACACCACCGCACCCCACAGACCCCCCGCCGCTGCTGGGGCAAAGTCACTGAAGAACAACTGCAGACAAGCCTCGCACTCAACCCTCCAACCAACCCCACCAACCCCGATGAGGGTGGACTCACCCTCGAACGCTGGATGAACGACTGCGCCAACACCGTAGCCCCGCTGAAAAAACCCACCAACAGAGACACCAGCAAAAGAGTCAGCTGGTTCACCCCGGAACTCCTCGACTCAAAATGCACCTGCCGGAAATTAGAGAACATATGGCACAGCGACAAGACGCCAGACAGCCGCGCTCCCCACAAAGACGCCATACGCAACCACCACCGCCAAAAGGACGTCCTTCACAGACCGCCTTGACAACAACGCACACAACAGCAAGGAGCTCTTCACCATCGTGAAGGTTCTCTCCAACCCCAGCTCCAGTGCCAACAACATCCCACCATCGCAAGCCCTGTGCGACTCCCTCGCCAGCTTCTTTCACCGGAAAATCACCGACATCCATGACAGTTTCAAACCCCGGACGACCCCTGCAGACCTCGCTGCACCAGACCTACCGCACCCCACCGCCCACAACACCCTGACAACCTGGGCCAACGTGAGCATCGAGGACACATTCAAGACCATGGGCACAATCCACTCCGGATCCCCGTCCGACCCTCTCCCGCACCACATCTTCAACAAAGCCAGCAACTCCATCTGCGCAACATCATCAACCTCTCCTTCGAGACCGCCACCTTCCCTGAGAACTGGAAGCACGCAGAGATCAACGCCCTACTGAAGAAACCCAAGGCGGATCCGAGCGACCTCAACAACTTCCGAACCATCTCCCTGCTTCCGTTCCCAGCAAAGGTCATCGAGAAGATAGTTAACACCCAGCTCACCCGTCACCTCGAAGACAACAACATCCTGGACCCGTCTCAATCAGGATTCCGCAGCAACCACAGCACCGAGACCGCCCTCATCGCCGCCACAGACGACATCAGGATCCTTCTAGACAAAGGCGAGACGGTGGCCCTCATCCTCCTGGATCTCTCCGCCGCCTTCGACACTGTCTGCCACCGCACACTACGCACGCGACTCCAAGATGCAGGGATCCGGGAGAAGGCCCTGGACTGGACCACCTCCTTCCTCTCCGGCAGAACTCAGAGAGTCTGGCTCCCCCCATTCCGGTCGGAGGCCTCCGAGATCATCTGCGGCGTCCCTCAAGGATCCTCCCTCAGCCCAACGCTGTTAAACGTCTACATGGCACCACTAGCACGCATCGCCGATAGCACAACCTCAACATAATCTCCTACGCCGACGACACACAGCTGATCCTCTCCCTCACCAAGGACCCTCTCACCGCCAAATCCAACCTCCACCAAGGAATGAAGACAATTGCCGACTGGATGAAGGAAAGCCGACTTAAGCTGAACTCAGACAAGACGGAGATCCTCATCCTCGGGCCCAACCCCTCAGCATGGGATGACTCATGGTGGCCCGCAGCACTGGGGACCCCCCCGGCCCCCACCAACCACGCACGCAACCTGGGAATCATCATAGACTCAAAACTCACCATGACCAAACAAGTCAGCGCAGTCTCCTCCACCTGCTTCAACACCCCCCGCATGCTCCGCAAGATCTACAGATGGATCCCAACAAACACGAGGAAAACAATCACCCAGGCCCTAGTCAGCAGCAGACTCGACTACGGAAACGCCCTCTACGCCGGAGCCTCGTCCAAACTCATCAACAGACTACAGAGAATCCAGAACGCCTCTGCACGCCTGATCCTCGACATCCTGCGCCGCGACCACATCACCCCCCACCTGAGGAACCTGCACTGGCTCCCCGTCGACAGCAGAATCTCCTTCAAGCTCCTGATCCACGCACACAAGGCACTCCACAAGACTGGACCAGCCTATCTCAACAATCGACTCTCCTTCTACGTACCCAACAGGAAACTCCGCTCTGCTGACCACGCCCCAGCCACGGTCCCGCGCATCCGTAGAACAACCTTCGGAGGCAGGTCCTTCTCCCACCGCGCCGCCAGGACCTGGAACACCCTCCCCCTCTACCTACGACAAACCGAAGACCTGCTGACCTTTAGGAGACAACTCAAGACCTGGCTCTTCGACCAGTAGCAGCAGCACCCTCCATCCCCAGCGCCTTGAAACCCTTACGGTTATGTAGTGCGCTTTACAAATTTCATGATTGATTGATTGATTGAATTAATCACTGGACAGAAATATATGTATTACAAAATATATTTTTTGCCAGCCCAGACAAGCGAATGAACTGGTTCTCTTGGTATTGCTACTTAAAAAGACTTACACAAATACATCTATACACAAAAACACATAAATGACAGTACATTTTTTGTATAAACACAACCAGTTGTCTTCATTGTGTGTTTATGAACAGACAATATCATAATTAACCATTAAACTTGATTTTGTCTAAATATTACTTTTACAGGTCTTTCTAGTTTCTCCATTGTCCTGATGAGGCCCAAAGGTGACAGGGCCGAAACGCTTGGTCATTGCTACTTTCAGCTGAATGGTTCTGAGCTAAGGCGCACTCTCCCTTACTCTTTGGCCAACAGGAGAAGCGCACTCCTTCCGTCTTTTCAAGCAGACTGAGAGTGTCCCGCCCACCCATCTTTTCAATGCGGCTAAAACGAAGCGCACTCACAGCTCGTGAGTTGTGTTTCAGCACCTGGCACAGGGCAATACAATGCTTCCATAAGAGATGGTTTTCAGCCATTTAGAGGTGCAGGCTTGGGGGAAAATACCTTTAATAGTTACTTTGAAAGGAAAATACACAGATAAGCAGGAAATAAAGAAAATAGACACAACCATATATTGGAGGTCCCACGTAAAGAACAGCTACCTACGTAGACGGTGATAAAAACAGTAGACAATAAATGTAATGTTAAAGTCATATTACTTATTTTGTCAGGAGCAGCCAATAAAAGAGGGATATGCTTATGGGACCTGGAATTGAGTTATATACTGTTTTGAAAGTTTCAAAAGTATATGTTTGTTTATGATGTGTTAAATGTTCTTTAAAGGGCTGCATGTTGGGGCACTAATACAAGGTTTATTGCCTCTGGTCTTGTAATGATTTTTCTAGAATACAATCTAGCTACATCTCTATAGTCTTTATATCAAGGCTTATTCCCCTTTGATCCAGAGTATTTATAGGGAAGAGTATGTTTACGATATTTGTGACACTTTGTAATCTTTTCATTGAGCTTACTTCCAAACAACTTGTTGCCTTCAAACAGCAATCTTATAAATGCTGCTTTCTCCGAAAATTCAGTCTTCCAGTCTCTCACCCATACTTTGCGCTGAGCCAGAATTGACGGCCCTGAAGATAAGGAAGTCATTTTTATAATTTCGGAAGAGATATCTGTCAATAACTTAGCTTATTGATCCATTTGTAACAACAATTCAAAACACGCAATCTTCTGTTGTATGACTTCCAACAGCATCTCAAAATCCTGAGCCAGGGATTGTGACATGTAGGCTGCATATGTTGCCATTCTCAGAGCCAGAATAGATGCGGTACAAGATTTCTTTAGAGCCGCTTCTCCCTTTTTATCGACAGCATCTGTTGGAGAGCAAATGGAAGTTACATTGAGTTTGAACTCTCTCACAACCAGAGGTCAGATTGTTGATCTTCAATCCTGCTGAAGTTTTCTTTAGCTTTTGACATTTGTTGATGAGGTTGGAATGAGTATTTTGCCTGTCCAAACAATAAAGGACATGGGCAGGAGTTAATATGCCTGGGGCGTTTAGGGACTAAACACTTCACTCAACACTGAGCAGATCTCAGGGTTCTCTTGTTCTAAAGCGAAATAACTATCTGTGGCATGTGTGTGGTTTTAAAGCAATACTAGAAATTAAGAGGTTAATAGCTGCAGGGAAATGGAAGAGTTTCAAAATGGAACAGCCCCTAACATTTGTCCACAGGCTGTCTAGAAATGATTCGGTTTATCTGGTGAGATGCAAGCCAGACCCTTCCCACAAAGAAACGTCCCATCCTGGTTCCTCTCATGGATGTCAACGTTTGGTTGGGTCACCCTGACAGCAGACACACATGTGGGGCCTTCTTTACTCCATGGTGGCAGACTAAGCACAATTGGGTCTTGCATGTGCAATTAGAGAGCTGGTTACAGTGTAAACTAAGATTTTTTTAGGCATTTATGCATAATATTTGTGAAGAGGAACTTGTAACTGGGGGCACTTCAGAGCACACTGGATGGGATCAAATGTAGATAGACAAACTCCAAGCAGCCATTGTGAATAGGGTGTAAAATCCTTTAAAAAACCCTGAAAGTCATGATGGCCTTGGAGCGGCTAAATTGTGAGTCTGGCATGCAGTATCTCATTTGACTGAGATGACTGAATAATCTTATTGCGTCAAAGACAAAGGTAGTGCATTGGTCCTAGGTTGAAAATAAATGGTAAGCCTTCAGAAATTGCTGAATCTTTGTCGATTGTAGGTGTTCCGGAAGATTGCGCCACAGGGAAGATCTTGGCAAATGTGATACTGTAATGGTCATGTTTGCACTTTATAAAACACAATAAACAAAAATAAATAAATAAATACACTGCTGCTATAACACTCCTGGAGGTGGAGAAAATGTATCCAGCCGAAGATAGCTTGCATAGCTGAAAAAAGCTCACACAGCTGAAGTAAGCTCACACTGCTGGAGAAAGTGTTATTCCTCCTACATAGCAAATCATAAATATTGTCTGACCATTATATTATGACCTAAATATTGTGAGTACAAAAACATTATGCATCAAAATATTGAAGGTAAGTTTCTGATTTTGTTTTATTTTAACATTATTATTTGTAAAATACTCTAATTATATTTTTGAGGTTGTTGGGTTCGCTAGGGAATTGGGGGTAGTGAGATTTTATGCATGTATGTTCATTAAATATATTGCTTATTTTTGTTGTTACTTATTTGTTTAAAGGTTTAATGAATTTTCTAATTATGTATTACATTTTTACTTCTGGTTCTTGTGTTTACTGCGGTAATTGGGTGGGTAGATTTTTTTTTATCATGTATGTATTAATTAATGTTAACTGATTAATTTGTTGATTATTTTGTATATTTTACATGCTATTTGATTGTTTATTAAATGTTGTATTAATGTATTATATTTTAAGTTCAAGTTGGGGGATATATTAGGTGGGTCTTTTTCCATTATATATTAATTTATTAATATGCTAATTGTTTTCAATGCTTAAATTGTTATTTATTTGTTTACATTTGTATAGATTGTTGAGTTATGTATTAAATTAGAAATTCGTGGTGTGGCGTTTATTGGGGGATTGAGTGGGTATTTTTTTTAATAAGATATATCACTCCACATATTGCCACTCCAAACAATGCCATACCACTCCACATCACATAATATCACCCTTCTCTACTCCAAACCATGTCACTGTACTCCACGCCTCACAATGCCATACAAGCCAAACAGTGACACACCACGCCACACAATGCCACTCCAAGCCACAAAATGCCACTCCACGCATGACCACTCTAATACACACCACACAGTGTCACTTCATTCCATGTAAAACATGGCTGCTTCTTTCCATGCCATACAATGCCGCTACATGCCACACAATGCCATGCCACACGCTGCCACACCACTCTACTCCACCAAAGCCAATAGATCTACATAGGCGAGAACGATTGGCCTTTGCCAATGATTGTTAACAAGAGCTGTTCAAAAAGTGCAAACCAATAAAGTATGTGCTCAACTGTCATGTTTTCTGAGGCTCACATTAGCAGGCCGGAGAGGGGAACATTTCCATTCCCTGAAACTCTTTAATAAACCCAGTAGCTGAAATGTGATTAGGAAAATAGATGACCTTGCAAGGTCTGTCTTGAAGGAAAGAGAGGAGACATTGTAGCATTAGGCTTTGTGTACTTTCATTCCACTAAAATTTCAACAAGAGCTTGCTTTGTTAACTCTACAGTGTAGCAAACCAGAATCAGAGAACAAGCAAATACAGCTTTGCATATGCATAAGTCAAGCATATAAAATATAGTATTTTGGTGTGATATTAAAAACTAGTTGCTGTCGAGATACTTATATAAAAGTTCCGAATTCACACATGATAGCATAATGAGGCACAAAGAGAAAATTGCCTTATTTAAATAAACTAATACAACTATGAGGTTAGACTTCTTGTTGTAACTTAGATATTAAGCCAACTGATTAGAAATGTGTGATAAAATATGACTTTGGATTATCCAACTTTTGCTCTAATGTGGATATTTATTGCTGGGCTGTCATTAGTTTTAGTATTGTCATTATGTTTAGGCGAGTAGTGTGTAACAATCATATAGTATACAATACCAATATCTGTACGTGTGTACTGATTTCGAGGATTGGGCCATGGGTCTGTGGTAGCACCTGTAGAAAAGAGATTCTCTGACAGGCTTTGTCTCACTCCTGACAACCTTACTCTGCAGATTATACCTCAGTAAGAGGGTGAGAGACATCTGCCAGTTTTCTTTTTCTCCAACGAGGTAACAGTTTCATTTTGGGGGATAGGGACCCTAATTTTGAGGTTACACAACACAAGACCCAAGATCCCCTGCTGCTTTCAGCAATAATCTTTTCTATAATTTTTTTGTTTCAATCAGATTTCCCTTTGAGGGGTAAGTGACATTTGTTTGCTGCCACCATTTCAGCCTACAAAAGGTAGTTTCCTCTACTTTTGCCCAGGAATGCATCCCTTAGTAGCAGCTCTATAACTTGGGTTATCTGCAGCAATCCGATAATACTGAAAAATGACCAAAATAAGGAAAGTAAAATGTCAGAGTTTACATTTTCAATGTGAGCTCAGAAATTCTACTTACAAAGATACTGCTGCGGTTCCTAAGGTTCTGTAATTCTCGAGTCTGACTCCATTTTGTTCTGTGCCACCATTTTGTGTTGCCCTCACGTAGGCCTGTGAAGGTAGCCTGGTGAATAAAGTGGCCTGGCCTTCTTAGTTCATGTATACATTAACTAGGTTTCTTTTTGACTCTGAAATGAACTGTAAGAAACTGACCTCTGCACCTGAAACTGACCCCGCAAAGCCAATTTCCCTTATCGATCTTTGTCTGAGATTGCCAATCAATGTTCAGGACATCGTTAACTTTTAGTTTCCTTGCACATGCCTTATCTTGTTCAGCATCTGTTACCGTTTCTTTTTTTATGTTTCTTCATTACATGGGTTATGCTTTCAATTATAGGTTTGTCCGGCTTGTGGAGATTGAATTTGGGACATTCCTAATAATTAACTTTTTGGTTGGGATACTGTAAATTGAGTTTTTGTTATGTGACACTTTGTTTGAAAATGTACCTTATTGGCTAGAATTTTGTGCAGTGGGTGTACATTTATAATGTGAATATTGGGTATAAAAGGAGACGTCTCGCCTTAGTAAAATGAGCAGTCTCCTGAGAATTTACACCGTGATGTATTTCTAGGATCACTGTTACTAGCTGCAGCTAATTAACTTGGTCTCTGATGCCATCCAGAAGTATTCCGTGTCTCTGTATACCAAGACAGGTGAACCCGAAGATCTTAGGCTTGCCCCTGACGCCGCTGGGTTAAACCCCAGTTCTTCAACTGGCGCCCAACGTGGGGCGACTTCAGCGGTACTGGTCCAAGCCCGAAGATTGTGAGGAGCCCCGTGAGGAAATTCTGGAGGACGGCCGCCACTTCATTGACCCCTGCATGTCGACGTGGACCGAAGGTTTTTTCTGCGAGGCTTCCCCTTTCCGACGGCTGCGAAGGACTGCTGCCCTGACTGTCGCCCTGTCTTGGACCCTCTTGTGATGATTTGTAAGGCGAGACGTTAGACGGTCTTCTGGTGGCGTGACAGACATTTTGGTTAAGTATAAGTGGATCGCTCCCACGACTTTGTTTTGTTTCTTGGTTTTGATTCGGCCATTGCAATAGTCGAAGCCGGGGGGTTCGTATATTTGCGAGTGTATCATTTTTGATAACCCCTTGAAGTTTGAAGCAAGACTAGTGAGCTAAAAGATGCCTGGTTTTAGCAAATTTAGGAAATGGTTTTGTTGTAGTTGTAATAGGGATTCCCGATTGGAGGATTCGTGTCCGATACCTCCGGTTGGAACTCCAATTTATGAGCTCTATTCAAAGCATGGTGTAGGTCCCATTACCTTTAATGAAGTATGGGTCTCTTATACAAGGAAAGATGGTGTTTTACGATGGCCTCAACATGGTAGTTTTGAATCAGATGTTTTAGATAACCTAGAAGTTGCGCTATTTAAGAAGAAAGCCCGGCCGGCGATGTTTGACTCTTTCCGCCTTTGGCGTAAGGAAGCCAAACAGCGAGAAATTAAGCAAGCTAAGAGAGATAGGAAGGAAAGGAATATATCGGTAATGCAAGCTGCTAGGCAGTTTAAGGAAGATGAAGAAGATCGTGCAATTGAAGTGTCAGATAGACAACATTGCATGGCCATTGACAAATGTTACCCGGCTTTGTCACCTCCCCTTTCAAATGTGACTGTAGACCCTGAAAAGGATCTTTTGATGTCACATTTACTGAGATTACCACCCCCTTGTGTGCAGGGTGCTACTGCACCTCCGTTACCTCCAGTTGTTGCACCCGTTGTTGTCGTTCAACCCCCTGTTGTTGTTCAGCCACCCGTTGCTTCACAGGTGGTTCTTCCTCCCCCGGCGCAGCCCCCTCCAGGGCCGCCAGCCTTGCCACCAGCCTTGCCTCAAACTCCTTTGCCTTACACTCCTTTATCTTCGACTTCTCTTTTTTCTGTCCCTACGTCTCTGTCACCTCAAAACACTTTGTCTCCTGTCCTCATGTCAACTTCTTCTCCTTCTGCTCGGCAACGAATAACTGAGACTGTCACTAGTCTTTTGTCTCCTTTCTTTGGGTCACTGAATATGACCCCTGTTTCTGAACATAAGCAGAGACGTAGTCAGCTCCCTGGTCCCGAAGAGCGGGCAGTGTTAGATCTCCTTGCTCGTAGATGGGTTTCAAATACCTCCAAGTACAGTCCACAAGTGGTTATGGATATCTTCCTACAGTGGGAGGCACCAAAACAAAGGTATGTTTTTGATGTCATGTGTACCTTCCTTCGTCAGGAGTGGGAAGATAATGAGTTGGGTTCAATTCCATTGGAATTGCTTAATGTTCAGTCTGAATTTGCTAAAGGGACGATAGTGGGTTCCGATGTTGAGGAAGCGGTAGAGACACTACTCACTTTTAGGTCTAGACTTCCACCTCAGTCATTGTTCGAACCTGACCCTTCTATTAGGAGAAAAGTGAAGCAGTATCCTATGAGAGAGGTTCCCCCTGTATGGAGAGAGGCAGTTGTGGCTGATGCCGCTCATGGTATTGCGGCAGCACCAGCTCATTTTCAGCGAGTGTGGGTACATGTCCCTTGGAAGAGAGCTGAGGTCCTGGCTCTTAAGCAGACTTTGCCTGACCCCCGTAAAAATCCTGCTGGTTATTATAAGGAGTTGTCTCAGACAGTTGATGCGTGTGTTATGAATTTAGCTGACATAGATATGTTGATGGGTAATGTAGTTCCTCAACCCTTGTGGGCGAAGATCCGTCACGAGGATCACGCGCCAGAGTTAGGAGATACGTGGGTTAATATTACTGCTGCAGATGGTCGGCAGGTAGGAGGTGCCAAACCTGAACCCTTAGTTGCAGAACTACCTGGTAGGATTATTAATTTAATGAAAACTATGATGCCTCTTCTGCGGGTGAATTGGGACAAGTTAGCAGCATGCAAACAAAAGAAAGACGAGAGTGTGTCTGATTTCTTCACTAGGTTTGAGGAAACATTCATTGATCATAGTGGTCAGGATATGAGTACAGAAGGTGGTCAGAGGTTGTTTGTAGATAAGTTTGTTTTTAATTTACTTCCTGAACTTTCTAATAAGTTAAAGGACTCTGAGTGTTCATGGGCTGTTTCTTCTTCAGCTCAGATATTGGCTACTGCACAATACTATGAGAATAGAGATAAAGATGAGAAGGATAAAGTAGAGAAGAAGACTAGAGAATTAAAAACGAAAGTTCTTCTGCAGCAGGCTTATCCGCCTCGCCCTAATCAGCGTCAGTTTCAGCAACCTTCCCAGTTTCAGCAACCCCCACAGATTCAGAAACTGTTGCAGAAGCCTGAGTCTTTTGCTTCGCGACTCCCGCTAGGCCCTAATCAGTGTGCTTATTGTAAAGAAGAAGGTCACTTCAAGAATAGTTGCCCGATCTTGCTACAGCGTGCAAATGGTATGTCTGGTCTGAGAGGTCGTGGTGGTTTCCAACAAGTACCTAGGGGTAGGGGACGTGGTACGTTTCCCCAGAATGAACATTCCTTTCCCCCTCAGAATTCTATGAATTATTTTGACCAACAGAATGTTCCGACTGTTCCGACCGTCCAGTCCGCTCAGTACTACACTGATGATTATTATGTTGGAAGTGAGAGTGCTGGTTTTAATGATAGTTGGGACAGCCATGGACAAAGGGAGGGAGTAGTGTCAGTTCCAGTAGACCAGAGTGGACCTTATGTTGAAGTGATTACATCAGGTGTGGCAGAACCTTTTCTTTTGGATACTGGTGCAGCAAAGAGTTCTATCATGCACTCTAAACTCCCCGGCACACCTTTGTCTGGCTTGACCAATGTTTCAGTAGGATTTTCTGGCGCCCCAGTTCGTAATCCGGTTTCTTGTCCTTTGCCCCTTTCTATTGGTCCCTGTGAATTGGAGGCTCCCCTTATTCTAACGACGGGCTGTGGCGAGAATCTGTTGGGTTTGGACTTGTTGAAAAGATTGCATGCGACATTACATTGTTCTCCTTCGGGAGTACATCTTACGGTGGGTAAGAAAGTGATTTCCCCGATGTATCTGTCTAAGGATCGCCTTCCACTGGAACTGCGTTCTCTCCTTGATACACTTTGGGCTACAGGTCCAAATGATGTTGGTCTCTTGCAGATTCCACCCTACGTTGTTACCCTTAAGTTGAATGCTAAATTACCTCGCATTCCCCAGTACCAAATTTCCAGTGATGGCGAAAGAGCTCTTTTAGCGATTATCTATGACTTGGTTGAGAAAAGGTGTGGTTGAAGAAACGAGAGGTAATGTGTGTAACAGTCCTGTTCTGCCTGTCCTTAAGCGTACTGACTCTTCTCAGCCACCTGTGTATCGGTTTGTGATCGACCTTCGAGAGGTCAATAAGATCGTTGTGCCACAGTTTCCTGTTGTCCCAGACATTACTGCTTTATTGACTATGATCCCTGCCTCAGCTGCTTGGTTTTCTGTTATTGATCTGAAGAACGCTTTCTTCAGTATTCCGATTGCTGAGGAAAGTAGGGATATTTTTGGCTTCTCTTTAGGAGGCCGCAGTTTTCGGTTTAAGCGCGCTCCTCAAGGTTATTGTGAGAGTCCCTCCATTTACAGTCAGGCTTTGAAAACTCAGCTTGATACTCTTGCATTGCCTTCTGGTGTTACTCTTATCCAGTATGTTGATGATCTGTTGGTTGCTGCTGATGATGAAGAGATTTGTAAAGAAGTTACTCTTTCTTTGTTGCGACACCTGTCTGACCTTCATCATAAAGTGTCACCTTCGAAGTTGCAGTATTGCCGCCAAGAAGTGACCTACTTAGGTCATCTCTTGTCGAAGGAGGGAAGGCGATTGACCCCAGAGCGTATTCAAGCGATTGCCCAAATGACTGTGCCATGCACACAGAGAGAGGTGCGTGCCTTCTTAGGTATCACCTCGTATTGTAGACAGTGGATTCCGAATTTTTCTTTGCTAGCGAAACCTTTGTTGGCACTTACTCTTAAGGACACACCACACCCTCTTCCTTGGTCTGACGAATGTCAGAAGAGTTTTTCTGAATTGCGTGATGCATTGTGTTCTGCTCCGGTGTTGGGTACCCCCGACTACAGTAAACCTTTTACACTTTATGTACACGAGAGAGAAGGTTGTGCGTTGTCAGTGTTGACGCAACAATTTGGAGACAAGCAGCGCCCATGTGCGTGTTTTTCAGCTACTTTAGATCCGGTAGCTAGGGCGTTGCCTAGTTGTCTAAGAGCTACAGCGGCAGCGGCTGTTTCTATCCGACAGTCTGCTGGTTTGGTATTGGATAATACATTGATTGTGATGGTCCCACATGCAGTGGATACCCTATTGAATAGAACGAAGACTCAACATCTTACCAGTGCGCGTTTGTCAGGTTATGAGTTGACGCCTTTGGCTATCCACGTGCACATCAAGCGGTGCAACACATTGAATCCAGCTACATTGTTGCCGATTTTTCTAGAGACAGATGCTCAGGAACAGCATGACTGTTTTCTCCGGACAGAGGAGGCAACGAAGGGTAGAGTTGATCTGAAAGATACTCCTCTTTCGAATCCTGATGGTACCCTATGGGTAGATGGTTCGTGCTTTAAGCTTCCGAATGGAGAGACGACTGCAGCATATGCTGTCACAACTTTGCACACGATTGTTGAAACAGCACGTATTGCACAGAATTCAGCGCAAGCAGCGGAGTTGATAGCATTGACTAGAGCGTGTGTGTTGTCAAAAGGAAAGAGAGTGAATGTTTATACTGATAGCCAATACGCATTTGGCGTGGCTCACAGTTTTGGTCGCTTGTGGAAAGAGAGAGGATTTCTTACTTCCCATGGTACGAAAATTCAGCATGGACAATTAGTGAGTGAACTTCTTGAATCACTTACTTTGCCGACCCAAATTGCGATAGTGAAGTGTAGTGCGCATAAGAAGGTTACGGATGATGTGGGTCAAGGGAATGCGTTCGCAGATGAAGTAGCGAGAGAAACGGCGAAAGATGTGACGAGTAGGATGTATGTTGCAGGTCATGCCAGATGGGTTGTGGAAGGAGGAATGTGTGAAGATACAACAGAAAGTGTGAAGATGATTCAGGCAGAAACTACTGAGAAAGAATTAAGTATGTGGAGAGAGAGTACGGGAATGTTGGATTCAACAGGCTGTTGGGTTGAGTTGTCAGAGCACCAGCGATGGTTGTTGCCGGATGCATATGTGCTTCCGGTGGTTACTATGGCTCATGGGTTGGCTCACATTAGTTCAAAAGGGATATGTAAGTTGTTGGCTCCGGTATGGCAGAATGGTGGAATTCCTAAGTGTGCTGAGAATTTGGTTAAACACTGCATGATTTGCTTGATGCATAATCCTGGAAAGGGAACTCCAACTCCAGCGGGTCATTTTGCTCCTCCAACGTATCCGTTCGAGGTGCTGCAGATAGACTATATTCATATGGAAAGATGCAATAACTTGAAGTATGTCCTTGTGATTGTTTGTGCCTTTTCCAGATGGATAGAGGCCTACCCCCTAAAAAAATAATACTGCCTTGTCTACAGCCAAGGTTTTGCTCAAAGAATTCTTTCCCAGATATGGCTTGCCGAGGATGGTATGGAGTGATAATGGAAGTGAATTCGTGGGTCAGATTATGAAGAAAGTATGTGCGGGTCTGGGTATTAATCAGAAATTCCACGCTGCGAATCACCCCCAGTCAGCAGGCCTGGTCGAGTGCTATAATGGCACTCTGAAGCTGAAGTTGGCCAAGGTGCAAGCGAGCTCTGGTCTTACATGGCCCGATGCCTTACCATTGGCACTTTTGTCCACGAGAACGACAGTACATTCTCGCGTGGGACTTAGCCCATACGAGATTGTTTTTGGACGCCCGGCGAATGTCTCGGGTGTGCCGAGGCCTAAGAAGTACAGTGATATCGAGTACCCTATGTTGGTTGACTACTTACATGATTTGACTGCTAAATTGCGTGTTCTTCACCAACAGGTCCATGACACTTTGCCTTCAGTTTCTGTAGACGCAGGCCACACGATTCAACCTGGTGACTGGGTTCTAACCAAGAATTTCCAGAGGTCAAAGAACTTGGAACCAAGATGGACCGGTCCATACCAAGTCCTGTTATCAACTCGGACTGCTATTAAGGTGTTTGGCAAGAAAAACTGGGTACATGGTACCCATTGTAAGAAGATACCTTTTCCCTTACCGTATGATAAGTGGGTCCGGGAAGGTGTTGCCGATTCCGAGAGTGAAAGGGTTCCGAGATTTGTACCTTTTAGCGATGCACATCTGGAATGGACTCAGTCAAAACGTGCGGATGATAAAGTCTTGCAAGAAGCTGTGCCGCCGTGTTTGAGACTTGATACTACGTACCCAGAGACACTCTTTCAAGATCAAACTGTGCCTGGTAAAGAACGCTACAACTTAAGGTCTAAAAAGGACAAATAAAATTTGAATTTTTTTGTGAATTACACTCATTCAGACAAGAGACTAGTTTTCTTTTTCTTTTTCGAACCACCATCCGGGTTCAGCTGCAGGGTCGCGGTATAAGAACTTAAGGGGTGGCCCGCGTATTGACGAAAGGTCTGCGGTTCTAGGGACATCTAGGACGCCTGGACGCACACTTGAGTGAAGAAGGAAAATTGACGCGAGCAGCACGTTAGAGGATGGAGTCTGTTGTAACTGAAAGAGATGTTGAGAGAATAGTTCTTAAGACAAGATTTTGTACATTGATACATAGCAAATGTTTTATAATATTGTGCTTTTTGATGTTTTTAAGTATCACATTAGCTTGTGTGGGTTGGACTGTCTATGCTACACAACAGACATCTGCACCCACCTCCCAACCTATGCTTTCTTTCACTACTGTCTCTTTGCACCAGTTTTATACGTTGCCTGAACATGAACAGACAAGGAGATCCGAATTTGTCAGCAACTCGTTTATACAGTTGTTGCATCAGCATCAGTTAGTAGTAAATACCACTAATTGTTGGGTTTGTGGTCTTATGCCTCATACGACAGATAAAGGTATGCCATATTTGGTTTTGCCTTTTTCTTTTAACAGGTCTGTGTGGGCTTTTCAGACCATGTTTATCTATGCAAATGAGGTACGCCCCTTACGTTCCCTTAAAGATAACTCGAGCAATAGTGCCTTAATAAGGGGAATAGTAGCTATGATCCGAGATATTGATGCATATAATGCTATCCCTAAGGATGAGGTGCAGGCTTACGCTGGTTGGAACGTGACTGGATATAGTACCAGTTTGACCGAGAAGGAGAGACGAAAAAGGTCTCCCCCTATTTGGATTGTACCCCACCGAGGCCACTTTTGTTTTCAAGGTAATGGTCGGAATCCGAAAGCTCAGCTAGGTAAGAGTGTGTGTGCTCAAACCTATGTCTATTCATCTCGGACTTCTCCACCGTTTGTGCCAGCTAAAGGCACATATTTTGTTTGTCATGACAGAGCCTACACATGGTTGCCACCTGATTTTTCAGGAACGTGTCATGTGGCGTTTCTACTTCCCCCTACAGACACTACTGCTTCAGACTATCATAGAACGAGATATGGTAGAGGTGTCTTCAATAAGGAAGATACCGCAACACACGAAGTAGGAGATTTCTTCAAAGGCTTCTTGCCCTTTTGGGGTCCTATGATCAATAGTAGGCATATTCGACAGCTTGTCCACGTTGTTGAAGCTACTATTAATGAGACAGCAGGTGCTCTTAGTAATGTTACAGCTGAGCTTCAAGCGGACCGCCTTATGACTTTGCAGAACCGTATGGTATTAGACATCATACTTGCAGATCGAGGAGGAGTATGTAAATTGATTGGATCCAGTTGCTGTGTTTACATACCAAATAATGCCCCTACAGTGTACCAAGCCATCTCTAGGTTGTATAAAATCTCTGAGTCTATCTATGTAGACGAAGGAGACTGGTCATTGACGGGATGGTTTTGGGGACTGCTGTCCAAATGGGGATGGAAGATTTTGACATTCCTTGGTATGGTTTTAACCATCCTTTTCTCTTGTTGTCTTTGCATCCAGTGTGGTCCCGCCATTTGTAGTCTTTGTGCTACTATGTGTGTTCGGAGACCTGTTCCGAGAGAAGTAGAGAATAATAAGATGAACAACAGCAACACCTTGATGACCTAATGAATATCGACATAGACCTAGATTCAGATTAACATGAGTCTTAGGTTATTGCCTAAGTAATGGCAAAAGGAGGGTCTGAGGTTCTGTAATTCTCGAGTCTGACTCCATTTTGTTCTGTGCCACCATTTTGTGTTGCCCTCACGTAGGCCTGTGAAGGTAGCCTGGCGAATAAAGTGGCCTGGCCTTCTTAGTTCAAGTATACATTAACTAGGTTTCTTTTTGACTCTGAAATGAACTGTAAGAAACTGACCTCTGCACCTGAAACTGACCCCGCAAAGCCAATTTCCCTGATCGATCTTTGTCTGAGATTGCCAATCAATGTTCAGGACATCGTTAACTTTTAGTTTCCTTGCACATGCCTTATCTTGTTCAGCATCTGTTACTGTTTCTTTTTTTATGTTTCTTCATTACATGGGTTATGCTTTCAATTATAGGTTTGTCCGGCTTGTGGAGATTGAATTTGGGACATTCCTAATAATTAACTTTTGGGTTGGGATACTGTAAATTGAGTTTTTGTTATGTGACACTTTGTTTGAAAATGTACCTTATTGGCTAGAATTTTGTGCAGTGGGTGTACATTTATAATGTGAATATTGGGTATAAAAGGAGACGTCTCGCCTTAGTAAAATGAGCAGTCTCCTGAGAATTTACACCGTGATGCATTTCTAGGATCACTGTTACTAGCTGCAGCTAATAAACTTGGTCTCTGATGCCATCCAGAAGTATTCCGTGTCTCTGTATACCAAGACAGGTGAACTCGAAGATCTTAGGCGTGCCCCTGACGCCGCTGGGTTAAACCCCGGTTCTTCATTCCCTGTATCCTTCATGACTCTACTCATCCATGATCCTTAACCACCCAAACCCAGGCCTCCAGACCCCTTTTGGACCACAGCCTTTCCAACACCTCAAGAAACCTGATAGCTCTCAAGCACATCTGCAAGTGGCCCCAAAGGGTGCCTTCCAATCAATCCTGTTTTTATGCCTAAAGTACTAATCCTGCTGTAACAGCCACTGTGACAAAACATAAAGGCCCTTATTATGAATTGCTCATTAATGCCAGTCGCTGGCCATAGGAATTCCGAGTTCAGTGGAAGCACCGCTGATAAGTGGTAATCCACTTGATTTAATCTGATATCAGAAGTCTACAGGTGGAAAGCCATGTGGAAACTGGAGTGATAAGTCCGATTTCCACATGTTGTTTCCCATAAACTCATGTTATCTCCCCACCCATTCAATTACTGTGACCCCTGGCAATGGTAAATCCAGCACGGGAAAATGACAGGATAATGGGCTGCTCATAAAGGGAGCCAAAGAATCTAAGAAAGGAGTGGGGTGATTAACTAACAGCCCGGCCTTGGTTCTCAGGACGGAGCTAAGTAGTAGCAAAATGGCCACTGTAGCTGCCAGTGTGGCTTGCTCCTTCGGCTCCTCCACACAGTCCTGGATATCGCTGGGACCCTGCTGCTACCAGGGTTGGGTGTCCCTTTCCCTGCTTCTGTGCTTCTTACAAACCCATGTCCATCCATGATTCTAAGGACATAGCGGCTGGCATGATCGCTGTGGTGATCATGTACTGGTCTCGTTGATACAGCCGCTGATACTGCTCTTGCACTTGGAGGTAGGCAAGGTAGAGGAGAGGCCCAGCTGGGATGATGAAGAGGATCTTCGTATGACCATATGTAGCCCCAAGGAAGGGTGAGGAATGTGATCGGTGTGGAAGCTGCACTCAAAAGGAGCAATTCTGTGACTCTAAGAGGCTGGAACCTGAATGTTTGGAACTCAAACCCAATGTGGATACCTTTGCGCTGATATTTGGTTTAGTGTTGGGAGAGATGTAGAGCAACACAGTTCTCAGACCAGGCTGAAACAATGTGATGTTATATTGCTAATTTGGAAGAGGTCTGCTCCACCGCAGACCATATAGAACTATAAATAACCTAAGACTGCCCTATCCCCATCTCTCTTTCGCCTGAAGTTCCTCTATCCTTAATCTCTGCTGGCTTTATTGGCTTGCCTGAGCTGACATGGAGTTGAGAAGTGAAGGTGTGTGGCCAGTGAAATGTACACCAAGGAGGATAAATGGCATCGCCTCCCTACTCTCTCTGCTTGCCTTACCCCAAAGTGGGTAGACCTCAAGCCCAGATTAAGATGATGTTTGCTTGGCCAAAACCTGCAGACTGCAGAACCCTGGTGCAGAAGGGCAGGTGAGGGAGTGTAGGCTAGAAGATCAGGCGGGCAGCAAGATATCAAAGAGGCCAAAAATGCTTACAATCCATTAATGACAAAAGAACAGTTACTAATATTGGAAGGCTAACTGTGTTGCTGCCTGGAGACAGCAGAAGAGACTTTCCTGTGTCAAACGGTGTAGGTGTAATTGCTTGTAAGAAGCAGGGACTAAAGTGGCTTTAGCAATTAAATTCTGAGACCTCTGAGGATCCCACGTCAGATTCCAAGGTGGTTTATTTTGCTTATGTGCAGCATAGCATCTGAGTCATGCAAACTGGGTTAGGTGTGGTATTGCCCAACGTGTTAAATATGTACACAAATGCAAAACCAAGGCCCACAGACTTACGGGGAAATCAATTGGTGGAAAGGCTAAGGTACATCATTGGTTGGGTTCTATAACAAGTGAATCACTAATTAAAACTTTAGTCCAGGGACTTTGTAGGAGAAAACTATGAAACCAAAACAACTTGCTTCGATATAGTTGTATACCTCTGTCTCCAAGCATTAGAACACTCCAACTTCTATGGCACCAATTGTAAGTTGTGTAGAGTGGCCTCACCCTGCGCATTTACAAGTTTAGATAGTGCTTACATCTGTTAGGTGCTCCTCACAATTCCACACACTAAAACAGGTGGAATTTCACTGCAGTAACATGCTAGGAATATGGGTAAAGCATTTAGAAAAGGTTTCTGTGATTCTGGAATCTGTATGTTTTTCTCCATTCTAGGCCCGTAAAGTCCTAATTGGCTAGTAGAGGGCCTGAATACCTGCCAGAAATGGACCTTGTCTTCCCTTAACCTCTGTACCATGCAACTCAGAACTGGATCCGTGTCTTTGACACAATACCATAATAAACGTTCTATTTACCTAGAGGGTGCAAAGCCAATAGTTCTGATTTTGGCCACCAGCTTTTTGCTTTTCTCAATGCTGGTTTTGTTTTGTCATGTTTTTTGCAAAACATTTTTGTTGGAAAAGCTGCCTGACCCTCGTCAAACTAAAATAAAAACATTGGCTACAAGCAAAACTATTTTTTTGGGTCTCAAACAGCTCACATTGCCCCGGTAGTCTCTGGTACTTAAGGGAACTACTTTGTAGGTGGATGTGCTCCTTATGATAGGAAAACATGCTGTCACTCATTGTTGAGTTAGCCAATGGCTGAAGTGGGCAGACCCACTGTTCTATGCTGTGATGGGGAGAAGATAAACGTGAATGACCCAATAACAAATCAATGGATGATGAGGGCTGGCAGAAGGCCCCCTATATGTAAAAGTATTATACATATATTTTTATTAAAATTAAAAGGTCTAGGAAATGGGCACTTGCAAACATTTTCCCAAGGGCCACAAAGTTTGATCTGTGATGTGACTGAGGGCCGCATGGATGCCAGCATGGTGGTAATCTATGGGGGGAGAGGATTGTAAGGTGGTATAGGGGAAGTGAAGCATATGGATCTAGTAGCTGAATTGCACAATGTGAAACTAGAAAACCTAGAATTAATTAGTCCCAGCTTCCCCACTTACCAAATTGTGTGATCCGTGGCAATTGTTTTATTTCACTTTCCCTCCTTTTTCTTTTATTATGACATATAAAAAGGACTTTGAAATACATGACTTTAGGATGTGCGCTGTACAAAACCTTCTCCTGTGTTTGATTTAATAAACCCCACTCTTTTGCTGCTTTGTTGATCTAACTGCAGCCTTCGAGAAGGTTGACAGACAATTGTTGTGGAAGAAACTAGCGAACTGGGGCTTCCCATCTTCACTTCAAACAGCCATAATGTTCCTCCATTCGGAAACCTGGGTACAGGTGAAAACAGACCCTACGTCTCTCTCGGCAAAAAACTGTATGACCGGTGGTTTGAAACAAGATTGTGTGCTTGCTCCTCTCCTTTTCAACCTATATACCGCTGATCTGGGAAAAGCTCTTGTCTACGGATGCCTGGCCCCTCCACGACTAGGCAATCAACCTCTACACATTCTTCAGTATGCAGATGACATAGTCATCATGGATCACACCATAGTGGGTCTCCAATGAGCTTTGACCAGTTTCCATGAATACTGCACATCCACCCATCTTACTATCAACTCAGATAAGACCAAGATCATAGTAATAGGCCGTCAAAAACACAAAAAACCTATCACATGCACAATTGTCTCCAGGATAATTAACACAGTGCGGAAATATAAGTACTTGGGGATATGGTTCACAGAAACAGCAAGATCCACTGCTCATAAAAAGTATCTGACTAATAAATCGACTTCCATAACGTATGATTAAATAAAATTGAACAACAAGTTAAAAAGTCCATCAGCAGCGGCCATTAGAAAGGTCACTCAAGCCTCTCTTCTCTCAGCACTCTCGTATGGGCATCAAGCGTTCCCGGGCACTTGTTCAGAAACCCTAGAGTGAGCTCAGTATGTGGCCTACAAAATAATTTTTCAAATTCCAAAACACCTCTCCAGGGCGAGACTTAGGTTGGAACTCGGGTTAGTCAAACAATCACTAACCCTTGAGGCTGACTTCTTAAAATACTACATTCAAATCTTAAAATCTCCGGGGGGATTCTTTAAAAAGTTGCCTCAGAGACACATTTGAAAAAACTGGATCGCCATGGAATAAGCAGCTCATGAGAGCCATGGTGTCCATCAAAATATACAAACCAGCACTCGCTCTGCCTTGCATTTCATACACTACATGGAAAACGCGTATCAATAAACAAGTCCAACAAATTTCGGTCCAGCAAGACCAGGCAACATTAAAAACATTACCCTTCCTTAAGCCCCGAATGACTCATATTTAATAAATGAACCTCAGCCCTATCTTTTTGCCCTGCTTAACGCTAAGGCGAAAAGAGAGATTATGTACATGCGACTACTGGCACTCCCAATCACAGATTTTAGCCAGGCTTGGGCAAGCCAAAACACAGGAGGAGTATGCCGTCTGTGTGAATACAAACGAGAATCATGGCTACACCTCCTGTGCTGCTGCCTGACCTTAGCAACTGAAAGGAGGATCCTTCTTAGAGAACTTTGCTTGAGAGAAAAAGTAACCACCTGCCAGGAGGCCACTGTAGTATGCTTCACACAAAAAGAACCTTATATCCTGGCCCGCTGCAGGGGTGCTATGTACCCTGGCACGGCCCACGACCTAGCCCTAGAACTGTCCAAACTCTGATAATGGATTATTTTAAACAAAGGCCCGCGAAAGAACATTCCCCTACACAGTCGCAAAGCACAAGCACTTTACAAGAAAAAGAGTATCAGCAAAAATAATGGAAACCAAAGTAGTCTTGGTGACTTGAAGGAGCTAGAAGGGTGACATTCTCTTATGGGACCAGCCAAAAGGCAACGGCCAATTGCAAATATGAGAAGAAGCCCCTAGTTTCTGGAATAATCGACCGCCACGTGCATATCCCAGGACATATCCAGCAAATAATGTTCAACACAATAAGATTGTTTAGTAAATTGCAGGTTTGTGAGTGGGTGTGGTGAAATGACAGAGGCTTATTACACAGCTCAAAACACCATTTTCCAAAATAAAATGTGCGCAAATTGTTTTTACTAGGATGCTTTGTTTTACACATGACATAGATTGATAATAACACCACCAACATAAATTTGACGGGTGTGCCTGTTTTTCGCCACAGAGACGGTCAATCTGTGGATGGATTTTTGCTACTGCCATCCTCCGGTTGTGCTCCACATCCAATCTTGAATGGTACTCAATACGATGGCGGGTTGGACTGCTTGCCAGACATGCGGCGGTCCACCACTGCAATTAGGATGCACCCGCCATATTGGCGGGCACGTCCAGGGCATTTAACATTGCAGACGGTGCTGCTGGTTGCAGCACCGTATGCAATGCTAAAATGCCATGCTGTGCATTTCCCTGCACTATGTGGCAGGCACCACGCGGTGCCTGCCACGCAGTGCAGGAAAATGCAGGTGGGTACCATGGGCACCCCCCAACACAGAGGAGGCCTGCAACGGGCCCCCGAATCCAGCCTCCACCTGTGTTTTCACGGTGGGATGACCGCCGCGAAAAGACAGGCGGAAAGGGATATTCTAATCCCAACAGCGCAATGCTGGCCTGTGTTTTGGTTCCGTATGGCAGGCGGAAAAGGACCACCTTGCGGAACCGCGGCAGACCGACTTTCCGTCCACCGGGGACAGATTGGGATTCCCACCGCCATCCTAATTCGGCAGTGGGAATATTCTGTGTGATGGCAGCAGGAGCGCCACCGCCTGACCCCCATAGTCTTTAATACCGCAAGTGCTGTGAATCCAATCTCACACAAATAGGACAAGCTGTAAGGCAAGAGAGTTTTGATAGCAGTTTCTCTCAAAGCGGAATATTCTGCAGACATTTTCAGCCAAAACAGGGACTGTAAGGAGACAGTGTTGTCATATTTTTCGAGCACTCCCTAGCTCAGAGCTGGTACACGAGAAACAAATCTTCTCTAGAAATCATTAACAAACGTTTTAGGCAGCATTATAATGGGATAATTGTCCACCAACCAGTTATGGATCCGTTGACAAAGTTGAAAGTCTACAGAGAGGGCGCTGAATGAACACCTAATTGAGAATTCCTTAGTGGTACGATAAGTTGCTTGCCTGAAGCAGTGGGGGTTTAGGACACGTCGGGCTAATGTTTTAAAAAAATAGAACTAATAATAAATTAATGATGTTGTCTATTTTACTTCAGAGCAATGTTGTCTGACAGACTTTGTGGTGGCAGGGACATGTTAAGGATTTTAGGTGCCCTGGGCCACAACTATTTTGGGGGCCTCGGTTCAGTACAGCTTTGAGTTTAAATGATTTACTTTCAGCTCTGCCATACCCTCTTTAGCCAGGCTACTAACGGTGCACAGGCACTATGGTCGAAATTCTAAAAGCGTTTACATTTAATATTCTGAGATAGTGATGTGTTTTTACTGTTGTAACAAAGCAGCGGCCCACTAATTTTACAGCGAATAATATCTGTGATATCCTCCAATTTCTCATATGTGAGGGCCCGCTTGGATCTAAAATAAACGTTTTCATGGTTGTTGCATGAAATAAATACATTTCTCCGCAAATAGTAATAGAATCCCTCACATCAATCACATTAAAAAGAAATGAAACAAAACGGTATTTACAAGAATCTGTTAAGGAATTATTCCAGGCCATCAGGGCAAAAACAGAGCTGTCTCTATCAAGGGGCCCCCTGGAAGGCTGGATTGCAGTGCATGTAAATGTGTCCATTAGTAATTTAGGACGAAACCCTTGATGGGCCACGACATGCCCATACTTATGTACAGGGGCGCAACTAGACCTGAACTTCGGGTGGGGGCTAACACTCCCAGCCAAGGCTGGCCCTAGCACTTGTCCCACACAGTGCAACAGTCTTTTTTGGCACCCCTCCCCCATTTCCTCCTCCATGAATTTCCTCACTACCACTAACCAACGATGCACCGCATCTCTCTATAGCAGCTTTCTGACAAACATTTCATTTTTTTATAGCACTACTCATTGTTTACTCACACTGAGTTCAGTGATCTGCATGGTACACGTTCTTTGTAACGGCACATTAAACCTCTGCACGGTATGGGTGGCAGGAGTGCCCATGTAAGTGCATGGTGAGCCATGCGACAGTGTGAGAGGAGGGTAAGAGGAGTGACTGCAGGGTGAGTGAGGTGACCATATGAATTTGGGTGCGGATGTAAGTGCAGAGTGGGACGAATTAATGTGTGGTTAGTGGTGGGCTTATTTGAGTGAGATTGCAGATTGAGCAGTGAGGGGGCCAGGTGAGTGAAGTGTCACATGAGTTCAGGTTGAGTAGTGTGCTCGTGTGACTGCAGGGTGAGGTACCAGGTGAACAGCGCAAGTGCATTCTACAGTGAGTGCAGAGTGATCAATGTGAGTGCAGGGTAAGTGGGTGAATAGTGTGAGTGCATCTGGATCAGTGTGAGTGCAGGGTGAGTGTGAAAGTGAAGGGCAAGAATGAGGAGCGAGTTGTCTGAAAGCAAGGTGCAATCCCAGACGCTTCAAGTAACTCAGCATGTTATTGACGCAGCTTAGGGTTTCAAATGTGTTAAACTATTGCTATTATGGCAGTAACCAGGGATCAGGGTGGAGGAAATAAATAATGTGCTGATCCTTCAACAAACTCCCAGTCTTGTGATTAGGGTTGCCAGCTCATTATTTTGATGTCCCAGGCGGTACAAAAATAAGCAGTCACCTAAAGATGTAGTTTTAGCACTTGTCTGTGCATATTTTGAACAGCAATTATAAATAGAAATAACTTTTAATTGTGATCTAAGGCTGCCTGAATGATCCATGACTGATAATAAAAGGGAACAAAACAGAAAAGTCACATTACAAATTAATACACACTTCTTTGTTTATAACCATATTTAGTGTGAAGACAAGCAATTTGCAGGCTGTTTAAACAACACATGGCTGGCTGGCATTTTGCGCGCCTGCCTGTGTAATTTTAAAAGAAACTGTCTACTTTCTGGGAAGAGCTAACCCTCCCAGGAGGGGATTAATTCATAGAGCTGAAATGCTTCAGCTGCAGTGGGAGGCAGGACGTCTCTTCTGCTTAAACTGAAAGTATACGAACAGACAGTCATTTCAGCTGTAGTGGGAGGCAAGGAGTCTCCTCTGCTATGATATCAAATGCGAAGGAACATGAATGTCTGTTCGTTTGCTTTCTGTTTTAGCAGAGGAGACTTCCTGGCTCTCACTGCAGCTGAAGCATTTCAGCTCTATGAATTAATCCCCTCCTGGGAGGGTTAGCTTTTCCCAGAAAGGAGACAGTTTCTTTTAAAATTACACATGCAGGCGCGCAAAATGCCTGGGACGGTTAACATGACCAAAGCATGGGCACATCGTGCTCCATCGATATCCCCTCCCTCCCCCCTCCAACCATACCGGAGTTATCCAAGAAGACTCGCGATGCAGGGAACAAAGGTAAGATTTGAGTGGAGTGCGTGGCCCACCTGAGATGGTGTCGCCCCACAGATTGAAGAACTCTGCCCTAGTCAAACGCTGGCATTTACCTATTGCACTTTCCCAGATTTTCTTTTTACCTCTATGAATTGTGATGTCCTTTTTAAATGTTTTATTGTAATGCAATGGTTTTAATTAACTTATGCAAACAAATAAATAAATTACAGTCAATATACATGTGTTTCTAAAACATAATAAACTACAATTAGGCTGTCCGGTTTTAGGTTTAAACCTTTAATAACTGATAAAGCCCCACTGAAAGGGAAATAGCCTTCACCAGTGTAAACATATAAACCCTTGGAAAAAAACCTGCACAACCACAAACTAAATGCCAATCAAAGAAAGGAAGAGTAGAGTGAAAGAGTAATTTTTATTTCTTCCTGAAGGGGCCAATACATTGTAACTTTGTTATATAAGGTAGCAGTAAGAAAGACTGGGCTAACATTATTCTGCTTGAGTTTTGTGTTTAGGGATGTCACTAAATTATTGTTTCTTCCTTTTTTCAGTTTTGTGGTCTTTGTTCTAAAGATACAGGGGTTAGAAGCATGTTTTAGGTATTTATCTTTTTTATAAACTGTAGAGAATCTGGAAATATCAAAATCATATTTGATAATTTGGCTACGTTTGAGTCTTTCACTGATAGGAAAAATGTAGCTTTCATAAGAATCTTTCCCAATATGTACCATCACATTTACCCACAGAGAATGGGTAAAACCCCTTGATACGTCAGCCCCCTTTTCTAGTGAGTCAGTATTGATAGTAGGTGAATTGTCAAACACCCCAGGCTTTAAACTTTCAATGCAAGGTATAGTGACAGGTATATGTGAAAAGAGTGCAGTCACAAAGCAACTGGGATACTAGTGAAAACATGACACCAGACTTTTGGAAAACATGGAACACAGTGTCACTTGGAATGCTGCTGCAAAATGTTCTTACAAAGATTGGAATCATTTTATTTGTATTTGCAGTGATTCAGCTACGTATATGAAAATGTTGTGTGATGACCTGTCAAAATCGATACCTGAGCTGAAGTGCTTCCCTGTAAGAGGTCCTTGCCACTTGTTAGATGGTGTGCTGAAAGCATCTTTACAATTTTCAGAGTTAATGAAGAATGCTGTTGACTTTTTAGTCCATTCTGATGCGCTGTTTTGTAATGCACGGAAAGTAAAACGCAATTATTTCTAATTTTGTGCTTTGTGTGGCATCAAAGAAAGAGTCATCTCAACTGTGTCACTTAGCTGGTGGTTCTCAGTCCTAGAGGCCATGAATGCTATATTATCCATGTGGCAACCGTTTACAGTACTTTTGCTGAGTGATGATGCCAAAGGCAATAAATGTGAGGATCTTTGATCACATATTGATAGTGATTTGAAAAAAAGTACACTCTACTGGATTCTTAGATTTTTACAGGAAAGCATGACTGCTGTAGTGGACATAATAAAAGAAAACTAGAGTCTGAAAACACCCTTGTCTACCAAGTGTTCAGCAGAATTGGTGAAAATGTGAAACAACTACTTGAGAGTAGGCTGGGCAACACTTTTAGTGACTTTGGCAATGCAACATATTATATGTTAGAGTGCTTGTCACTTGGTAAGCAAAGAAATGTTGAGGAGCAATTCAGGAACTTTTATTTTACAGTGTATGAGAAATCGCCCTTCACCAATCATGGCATTTGAAGTCAATGAAGCCTCACTATGGTACTCTGCACAAGTTATAGAGCCCTTCCGTAAAGGGAAATTTTCTCCGGAATTTCAAAAGTGCTGCTTCATCAATGACCGCTTCAATAGCTTTGAGGGCCTATACGCCCAGCTCAACGCATATGTTGCAGAACCTATCGCAGAGAATCACAATATTCAGGTGCACCAGTATTGGCATGGAAAGCTATGTCAGTGGCCAGAGTTAGCAAATTGTATACTGGCTATTTTGGCGTTGCCTGTCTCAAGTGCCAATGTTGAGAGAGCCTTTTCACAGATAAAAGTTTGCATGGGAAGGAAAGAGCAAGCATAAAAAGTTATTTGGACCTCATTTACACTGTACGTACACTGTCTATATACCAAGCACTATCAGTGTAGAAAGCAAGCAATAATAAAAGCAAAAAGTTCCATAAACACTGGAAAAACACTGTTTCTGTTGTTTTTAATTGCGCAAAAATGTGTAACCACTGATAACCACAGTTTTTGAAGGTATTGAAATCACTTGAAAACACTGATAAAAAGGCCACACAATACCTAGGTACAGATCAGGTAATGTATGGCCTTTTTTTAAAAACACACCTCACTTGAGCACTTTCAATTTTTCATCACTGATCACTACTGCAATAACCAGTGATTACTCCTCCTGATGGAGGATAGCATTCGACGAAAAGAAACCCAATGAGTCTTCTCCCCGCCCTATTTCCCAAGGAGTTCCGCAGGGTTCGGCGCTTAGTCCGACTCTGTTTAACCTGTATGTGAGACCGCTGACGGAGGTTGCCAACAATTGGGGTCTAACCATGGTGTCATACGCCGACGACACTCAGTTAGCGGTCGCACTGAATGGGTACACTGCGCTGAATGCCTCTAGTTTTCAAAGTGCTCTTAGAGAGGTGGCAAGTTGGATGACCGATAATCGTCTCCAACTCAATGCAGCTAAAACCGAAGTGCTGGTGCTGGGCAAAGAAATCCATCTCTGGGGAGATAACTGGTGGCCGTCAGAGCTTGGCCAAACTCCTACGCCAGTATCCCAGGTGAAGAATCTGGGGATCCTGCTCGACACTAATCTTTCTTTCATCCCCCACACAAAGAAAGTGGCGGGTACCTGTTTTGGCGTTCTTCAGAGTCTCAGGCCTATTTTTAAATTCTTCGACGCTGCCACCAGGCAACTCATAGTGCAGGCCATGATCCTTTCTAGGTTGGATTATGCCAGTGCACTTTTATTGGGCACCAATCAAGCAGAGCTCACACGCCTTCAGCGTGTGCAAAATGCAGCTGCTCGAATGCTGATCGGGCTGCCAAAGTTCTGCTCAGTTAGGCGTTCTATCTCCGATCTTCATTGGTTGCCCGTCCGGCAGAGGATACAATTTAAAGTACTGTGTCTGGCTTTTAAAATTCTGAAGTTGTCTTCCCCTCCTATCCTAGCTCAGGCCATATCATACTATACTCCTGCCAGAACACTACGTTCAACGGGACAATTTCTAGCTAAAGTCCCCCGTTTTAAAAAAGCTAGAATGGGCGGTCGCTCATTCAGTGTTTTGGCGGCTAGCCTTTGGAATACATTGCCGGTTAGTATCCGATCTATCTCTGACTTGTTTCTTTTCAGGAAAGCTGTAAAAACATTCCTGTTTCCTCTGGTCTAGGGGTTCGGCTGGTCTGATACATTGGCTGTTATGTTGCTCGTCCTTTGTAGCGCCGGGACGCCGCTTGGCTATGGCATCTGTGCGCTCTATAAATAAAAAATAACATAACATAACATAACATGATGCTGTCACATTTGTAACAAGGCGAAGGACCAGGATATACCGCCTCACGGTCATTGCATACGGTGCTGGTTGCAGCACCGTATGCAATGCTAAAATGCCATGCTGTGCATTTCCCTGCACTATGTGGCAGGCACCACGCGGTGCCTGCCACGCAGTGCAGGAAAATGCAGGTGGGTACCATGGGCACCCCCCAACACAGAGGAGGCCTGCAACGGGCCCCCGAATCCAGCCTCCACCTGTGTTTTCGCTCTGGGATGACCGCCGCGAAAAGACAGGCGGAAAGGGATATTCTAATCCCAACAGCGCAATGCTGGCCTGTGTTTTGGTTCCGTATGGCAGGCGGAAAAGGACCACCTTGCAGAACCGCGGCAGACCGACTTTCCGTCCACCGGGGACAGATTGGGATTCCCACCGCCATCCTAATTCGGCAGTGGGAATATTCTGTGTGATGGCAGCAGGAGCGCCACCGCCTGACCCCCATAGTCTTTAATACCGCAAGTGCTGTGAATCCAATCTCACACAAATAGGACAAGCTGTAAGGCAAGAGAGTTTTGATAGCAGTTTCTCTCAAAGCGGAATATTCTGCAGACATTTTCAGCCAAAACAGGGACTGTAAGGAGACAGTGTTGTCATATTTTTCGAGCACTCCCTAGCTCAGAGCTGGTACACGAGAAACAAATCTTCTCTAGAAATCATTAACAAACGTTTTAGGCAGCATTATAATGGGATAATTGTCCACCAACCAGTTATGGATCCGTTGACAAAGTTGAAAGTCTACAGAGAGGGCGCTGAATGAACACCTAATTGAGAATTCCTTAGTTGTACGATAAGTTGCTTGCCTGAAGCAGTGGGGGTTTAGGACACGTCGGGCTAATGTTTTAAAAAAATAGAACTAATAATAAATTAATGATGTTGTCTATTTTACTTCAGAGCAATGTTGTCTGACAGACTTTGTGGTGGCAGGGACATGTTAAGGATTTTAGGTGCCCTGGGCCACAACTATTTTGGGGGCCTCAGTTCAGTACAGCTTTGAGTTTAAATGATTTACTTTCAGCTCTGCCATACCCTCTTTAGCCAGGCTACTAACGGTGCACAGGCACTATGGTCGAAATTCTAAAAGCGTTTACATTTAATATTCTGAGATAGTGATGTGTTTTTACTGTTGTAACAAAGCAGCGGCCCACTAATTTTACAGCGAATAATATCTGTGATATCCTCCAATTTCTCATATGTGAGGGCCCGCTTGGATCTAAAATAAACGTTTTTATGGTTGTTGCATGAAATAAACACATTTCTCCGCAAATAGTAATAGAATCCCTCACATCAATCACATTAAAAAGAAATGAAACAAAACGGTATTTACAAGAATCTGTTAAGGAATTATTACAGGCCATCAGGGCAAAAACAGAGCTGTCTCTATCAAGGGGCCCCCTGGAAGGCTGGATTGCAGTGCATGTAAATGTGTCCATTTGTAATTTAGGACGAAACCCTTGATGGGCCACGACATGCCCATACTTATGTACAGGGGCGCAACTAGACCTGAACTTCGGGTGGGGGCTAACACTCCCAGCCAAGGCTGGCCCTAGCACTTGTCCCACACAGTGCAACAGTCTTTTTTGGCACCCCTCCCCCATTTCCTCCTCCATGAATTTCCTCACTACCACTAACCAACGATGCACCGCATCTCTCTATAGCAGCTTTCTGACAAACATTTCATTTTTTTATAGCACTACTCATTGTTTACTCACACTGAGTTCAGTGATCTGCATGGTACACGTTCTTTGTAACGGCACATTAAACCTCTGCACGGTATGGGTGGCAGGAGTGGCCATGTAAGTGCATGGTGAGCCATGCGACAGTGTGAGAGGAGGGTAAGAGGAGTGACTGCAGGGTGAGTGAGGTGACCATATGAATTTGGGTGCGGATGTAAGTGCAGAGTGGGACGAATTAATGTGTGGTTAGTGGTGGGCTTATTTGAGTGAGATTGCAGATTGAGCAGTGAGGGGGACAGGTGAGTGAAGTGTCACATGAGTTCAGGTTGAGTAGTGTGCTCGTGTGACTGTAGGGTGAGGTACCAGGTGAACAGCGCAAGTGCATTCTACAGTGAGTGCAGAGTGATCAATGTGAGTGCAGGGTAAGTGGGTGAATAGTGTGAGTGCATCTGGATCAGTGTGAGTGCAGGGTGAGTGTGAAAGTGAAGGGCAAGAATGAGGAGCGAGTTGTCTGAAAGCAAGGTGCAATCCCAGACGCTTCAAGTAACTCAGCATGTTATTGACGCAGCTTAGGGTTTCAAATGTGTTAAACTATTGCTATTATGGCAGTAACCAGGGATCAGGGTGGAGGAAATAAATAATGTGCTGATCCTTCAACAAACTCCCAGTCTTGTGATTAGGGTTGCCAGCTCATTATTTTGATGTCCCAGGCGGTACAAAAATAAGCAGTCACCTAAAGATGTAGTTTTAGCACTTGTCTGTGCATATTTTGAACAGCAATTATAAATAGAAATAACTTTTAATTGTGATCTAAGGCTGCCTGAATGATCCATGACTGATAATAAAAGGGAACAAAACAGAAAAGTCACATTACAAATGAATACACACTTCTTTGTTTATAACCATATTTAGTGTGAAGACAAGCAATTTGCAGGCTGTTTAAACAACACATGGCCGGCTGGCATTTTGCGCGCCTGCCTGTGTAATTTTAAAAGAAACTGTCTACTTTCTGGGAAGAGCTAACCCTCCCAGGAGGGGATTAATTCATAGAGCTGAAATGCTTCAGCTGCAGTGGGAGGCAGGACGTCTCCTCTGCTTAAACTGAAAGTATACGAACAGACAGTCATTTCAGCTGTAGTGGGAGGCAAGGAGTCTCCTCTGCTATGATATCAAATGCGAAGGAACATGAATGTCTGTTCGTTTGCTTTCTGTTTTAGCAGAGGAGACTTCCTGGCTCTCACTGCAGCTGAAGCATTTCAGCTCTATGAATTAATCCCCTCCTGGGAGGGTTAGCTCTTCCCAGAAAGGAGACAGTTTCTTTTAAAATTACACATGCAGGCGCGCAAAATGCCTGGGACGGTTAACATGACCAAAGCATGGGCACATCGTGCTCCATTGATTTCCCCTCCCTCCCCCCTCCAACCATACCGGAGTTATCCAAGAAGACTCGCGATGCAGGGAACAAAGGTAAGAATTGAGTGGAGTGCGTGCCCCACCTGAGATGGTGTCGCCCCACAGATTGAAGAACTCTGCCCTAGTCAAACGCTGGCATTTACCTATTGCACTTTCCCAGATTTTCCTTTTACCTCTATGAATTATGATGTCCTTTTTTAATGTTTTATTGTAATGCAATGGTTTTAATTAACTTATGCAAACAAATAAATAAATTACAGTCAATATACATGTGTTTCTAAAACATAATAAACTACAATTAGGCTGTCCGGTTTTAGGTTTAAACCTTTAATAACTGATAAAGCCCCACTGAAAGGGAAATAGCCTTCACCAGTGTAAACATATAAACCCTTGGAAAAAAACCTGCACAACCACAAACTAAATGCCAATCAAAGAAAGGAAGAGTAGAGTGAAAGAGTAATTTTTATTTCTTCCTGAAGGGGCCAATACATTGTAACTTTGTTATATAAGGTAGCAGTAAGAAAGACTGGGCTAACATTATTCTGCTTGAGTTTTGTGTTTAGGGATGTCACTAAATTATTGTTTCTTCCTTTTTTCAGTTTTGTGGTCTTTGTTCTAAAGATACAGGGGTTAGAAGCATGTTTTAGGTATTTATCTTTTTTATAAACTGTAGAGAATCTGGAAATATCAAAATCATATTTGATAATTTGGCTACGTTTGAGTCTTTCACTGATAGGAAAAATGTAGCTTTCATAAGAATCTTTCCCAATATGTACCATCACATTTACCCACAGAGAATGGGTAAAACCCCTTGATACGTCAGCCCCCTTTTCTAGTGAGTCAGTATTGATAGTAGGTGAATTGTCAAACACCCCAGGCTTTAAACTTTCAATGCAAGGTATAGTGACAGGTATATGTGAAAAGAGTGCAGTCACAAAGCAACTGGGATACTAGTGAAAACATGACACCAGACTTTTGGAAAACATGGAACACAGTGTCACTTGGAATGCTGCTGCAAAATGTTCTTACAAAGATTGGAATCATTTTATTTGTATTTGCAGTGATTCAGCTACGTATATGAAAATGTTGTGTGATGACCTGTCAAAATCGATACCTGAGCTGAAGTGCTTCCCTATAAGAGGTCCTTGCCACTTGTTAGATGGTGTGCTGAAAGCATCTTTACAATTTTCAGAGTTAATGAAGAATGCTGTTGACTTTTTAGTCCATTCTGATGCGCTGTTTTGTAATGCACGGAAAGTAAAACGCAAATATTTCTAATTTTGTGCTTTGTGTGGCATCAAAGAAAGAGTAATCTCAACTGTGTCACTTAGCTGGTGGTTCTCAGTCCTAGAGGCCATGAATGCTATATTATCCATGTGGCAACCGTTTACAGTACTTTTGCTGAGTGATGATGCCAAAGGCAAGAAATGTGAGGATCTTTGATCACATATTGATAGTGATTTGAAAAAAAGTACACTCTACTGGATTCTTAGATTTTTACAGGAAAGCATGACTGCTGTAGTGGACATAATAAAAGAAAACTAGAGTCTGAAAACACCCTTGTCTGCCAAGTGTTCAGCAGAATTGGTGAAAATGTGAAACAACTACTTGAGAGTAGGCTGGGCAACACTTTTAGTGACTTTGGCAATGCAACATATTATATGTTAGAGTGCTTGTCACTTGGTAAGCAAAGAAATGTTGAGGAGCAATTCAGGAACTTTTATTTTACAGTGTATGAGAAATCGCCCTTCACCAATCATGGCATTTGAAGTCAATGAAGCCTCACTATGGTACTCTGCACAAGTTATAGAGCCCTTCCGTAAAGGGAAATTTTTTCCGGAATTTCAAAAGTGCTGCTTCATCAATAACCGCTTCAATAGCTTTGAGGGCCTATACGCCCAGCTCAACGCATATGTTGCAGAACCTATCGCAGAGAATCACAATATTCAGGTGCACCAGTATTGGCATGGAAAGCTATGTCAGTGGCCAGAGTTAGCAAATTGTATACTGGCTATTTTGGCGTTGCCTGTCTCAAGTGCCAATGTTGAGAGAGCCTTTTCACAGATAAAAGTTTGCATGGGAAGGAAAGAGCAAGCATAAAAAGTTATTTGGACCTCATTTACACTGTACGTACACTGTCTATATACCAAGCACTATCAGTGTAGAAAGCAAGCAATAATAAAAGCAAAAAGTTCCATAAACACTGGAAAAACACTGTTTCTGTTGTTTTTAATTGCGCAAAAATGTGTAACCACTGATAACCACAGTTTTTGAAGGTATTGAAATCACTTGAAAACACTGATAAAAAGGCCACACAATACCTAGATACAGATCAGGTAATATGTGGCCTTTTTTTTAAAACACACCTCACTTGAGCACTTTCAATTTTTCATCACTGATCACTACTGCAATAACCAGTGATTACTCCTCCTGATGGAGGATAGCATTCGACGAAAAGAAACCCAATGATGATGCTGTCACATTTGTAACAAGGCGAAGGACCAGGATATACCGCCTCACGGTCTGTATACGTGAATGAGGGTTTCATTGAAAGACGGCAAGAACATTGAACCCTGGTTACTCAGGTACAGGTGATCCATTCCCCTTTGATATTTTGCATTACGACAAGGAAGCTGAATGGATCACAGCTCCTTCTTCCTCCCTCCCTTTCTGATCAGATATATATACATGTATAATAGGAACCAAGGCCACCCTAAGAACGCACATAACAACTGACTTGTCTCTTAGTTCACTATTGGAATTGTTGTCAGTGGGGGTTGTGTGAATGTTTCTAAATTCATGTTTGAAGATTATCACTTAAAAGATACAGTTCAATGCACTGATATAATTTGATAGGGGAAATGGTACTGCATGTAAGTGAAATGCACTTTTTGAATTTTGAAGAGACCTCAATATATTGTTATATTTTTGCAGCAAGATGGCTTTGAAAATAAAGTTAAGTGGTACAAGACAATCTAGTTACTTCCTTTCCTTAACTTCAATTAACCTTTAAATAAAGGCTCGTATGTATGTTTAACATCTTTTTAATGTTAGTGCTGGGTTGAGTGAACATCAGCCCAGTGCTGCTGTGGATCAGGTGGCCGCATGTAAAGGTCAGGAGGGCCGCACTTTCAGTATCACTGGTCTAGGCTAATGCAAAAACAAACAACCATTGACAAAGCCAATAGTTCTGGCCTGGGCACGCTATGGCGAAGACAATTTTTTTTTATTGCAAGCGTATGCCACAGAAGTAAAAAACAAAATATAGTGTCACCTAATTATGGTGCAAAAAGAACAGATGATGGATGGAATGCTCAGTTAATTAAACATTTACTCCAGTCACAGATCTGGGTTAAATCCATCTTTTTTTGCACGCCACGTTATTCCAATTCAGACCCAGTGTTCTATTTCATATCGGTACCCTAATATAGGTCCAGGGAACATCGTACACTTTCCCTACATCATCTCCCCTTCATTTCATATGAACGAGCCTTATAAGGACATAACACCTAATAAGGACAGAATGCCTTATAGGGACATAACGCCTTATAAGGACTGACGCCTTTTATGGACTAAACCTTTCACCTAGTTCCATGCAGAGGGAGGGTTTTTTCCTAATCGATATTGCTAAGACGTCATCCTTAGCACAAATGAATAATTGATGAGAACACTCTCCAGGGGGTATACTTCACCTCTCCTATCTACACACAAAGTTTAACCCCCAACGTCATCCTCATACTAAACAATGGCTAACACACACACAAGGACTGTATAAATACATCACCTCTTGCAATCAGTAGGGAGGAGGGACCGAGACTTCACACTGACCAGAGACGCTGTGGCTCTGACATGCAATCGCTTCAGCTGACAGTGGTCTGACTATCCCTTGCGGGGTGTCCAATTCGAGTCCATGACGCAGTCCCACACTCTCACTATTTCAGGTAATGGGGTTCGACTAAATTCTAGAGGGATTCTTGGCTCTTAGGCTTATTAGCTCTTTCGCACCTACTCACATGCTAGGTACACTTAGGTACATCTAGACAGGCATCGTAGGAGTAGGCGCTTTATTTTATAAATGTATTTTATATTCATGTATATGTTCATGACTATTGCAAAATGGTAGAACTGTACTATTCCTTTTTATTCACTGTACTGCTGATCCTATATCTCTGCTACTGTAACAGTTGTAGCAGCGCATATATTTTACACTAGAAGAACAACGGTGCAATAAATTCTTATTGTAAACACGCTCGACTGTTTCTTCTGTGTATCTCTCTGAGACAAAATGAGCAAGCACGAGTGACTGGGTGAAAAGTAGTATATTGTTTCCACGAGTCTGAGGAATCAGGGTTTGTTGTGTTCTGAGGTTGCCAAAAACTAATCTCTTTGATAAAAGGAGATTCTAGGGGCACTGTGAGCTAGCTAATGTAAAACACGGCTAACATACGCGGTGGGGGTGCACAGAGTCAGTCTACCACCCGACCCACAGTGTATGTTGTCCAAAAGCGCAGGTCCTGCATGAGGGTACTATAGGAACTACACTACACCAGCCATATTCAAATCAGTCTTGAACCTGCCCCCATGGGAACAGGCCAGCCCGAACTACCAGACCAGGTCCTCCGTGGACCAGAAACAAGCATTCTGTGAACGGTTTTGGGGTAACAACCCTCATCAGTCAGGCTAGCTTGAATCTGGTGGCATAGCCAGCCCGGGTCCCAGCCTGGCCATACCATATAGGGTGACAAATGAAAAAAGAACAGATGATGGACAGAATGCTGAGTTAATCAAACATTCACCCACAGTCACAGATCTGGGTTAAATCCATCATTTTTTTGCATGCCATACCATTCCAGTTTAGACCCAGTCATATGCAAATCAGTCTTGACCTTGCTCCCCATGGGAACAGTCCAGCCCAAACTGCCAGGCCAGGTCCTCCCTGGACCAGAAACAAGCATCCTGGTAACACCCCATATCAGCCAGGCTAGCTTGAATCTGGTGGCGTACTGAGCACAGGACCTACATCTGAGCATACCCTTCCCATTCAGGGAAACAAATGCAAAAAAAAACTGATAGACGGAATGCTGAATCACTGTGCCACTGGATTCAAGCTAGCCTGGGTGATGCCCCAAAACGGGTCCTAGGATGCTTGTTTCCGGTCCAGGGAGGACCTGGCTTGGCAGTTCGGGCTGGACTGTTCCCATGAGGAATAGGGTCAAGATCGATTTGCATATATGGCTGGGTCCAAACTGGGGTGGCGTGGTGAGCAAAAGAACGGTGGATTAAACCCAGATCTTTGTGACTGGGGGTGAATGTTTGCATTGTTCAGCATTCCGTCCATCATTTGTTCCTTTTGCTTTTGTCACACCTAATTATGGTTGCCATGTGTTTACCATAAAATGTTTAGATCTGAAGGATTTACTAGTATGGCCATTTTAATTCTGAAGCTTTTTAAATACCACTACTTTGCAATCTCCTAATAGGCAAGATCCTGTATCCTGTTCTTTATTTACATTACAAAGGATCCTGGAATCTATATTGACTCTTTTAGAGAATTATATGGACATTTCTGACCAGATCTTGGAAACGCAAACGGGAATACTCGAATACTTAGTGGAAAAAAAGAGGAAAAAACTACTTAATCAATATCCTCAAGTTACCATAAGAAAAGCAGAAGAAAATGAAGAAGTAAAAGAGCAAGGCCACAAAGTATTCTTTATGTCTGAAGACCATTCCCCAATCAAACAAACAAATGGCGACCCAAACAGGTAGAACCAACCCAAAAATATAGAAGAAAGGCAAGAATGCTATGGATGGTAAAATTTACTCTCTCCGTAAATTATTTATGGACCTTGTAAGTGACAAAAAACACATGACGTCATCCCATTCTTTCCAATCTTCAATCAGAGAAGATCTCAAGAGCCATTTAATCACTCAACAAAAAAAGAAGAAACAACTAAACCTGGAACTTTAGTCACAAAAAAGTCAGAGCTCATGCCACCAAGAAAGGAAAATAGAATAAAAAAAACTAAGGGGAAACATATCAAGAAAACAGCAAAACGGAGATTCGAAACGAAAGGTGCAGAACCTAAAATTGACCCAGCCTCTGTGTCCCAAACAGAAAGCTTTAGCAAATGTGCAAACCATTATGTTTCCAGAATCTACACAAAATAAGGGCCATCATCAATCAATAATTAATACAAAAGAAGATCATAAACAATTAAATATCCTGGCATAAAATGTTTCCATAATTCCAGTAGATGACTGTCCATTTAGATCGAGAAATTTGATTAACTTCTGGGATCTTAAGTGGACAGGAGCAGCAGATTCACTCCTGCATCCTTGAAGTAACTGGCCTATTCCCCGTGGGAAATGATCTACTGAACCGTGGGAGAATAGTAGGGTGCCAATTACGATCCGGCAAAAAAATTCCCCGTACGACTCGTATCCGGTCTTTTTACTGTACGAATCGTACAAGTGCCGTACAAACTGGCAATCACGATTCGCATGGTAAAAAGTCCATACGAACCGCATTCGGAATATTTCCCCACACGAACTCGGGTCGGAAAATGTGTCCGACACGTCCTCGTACGATTTACCGTACAAATGTGAAAAGTGAAGTCCGACCGAGGAATCACGATCCAACCCGTGCGTCCGATCTCACAACCGTATGGTAAAAACACCGTCCGCACCGAACTCCCATTGCAACCATGGAGACATGTCCCCGCATACGCGCCCAACACTCCCCCCAGCACCCATACGTTCGAGTCGCACTCCCCGTTAATGTACACCCCCCCCCTGTATGTACACCCGTGTACGTGTCGAACCCCCACCCGTGTATGTACACCCCTGTACGTTCTAGTCGTACCCCCACCCCTGTACGTGTCCTACCCCCGTGTATGTACACCCCTGTACGTTCGAGTCGCACCCCCACCCTGTACGTGTCGTACCCCCGTGTATGTACACCCCTGTACGTTCGAGTCGTACCCCCACCCCTGTACGTGTCCTACCCCCCGTGTATGTACACCCCTGTACGTGTCCTACCCCCGTGTATGTACACCCCTGTACGTTCGAGTCGTACCCCCACCCCTGTACGTGTCCTACCCCCGTGTATGTACACCCCTGTACGTTCGAGTCCTACCCCCACCCCTGTACATGTCGTACCACCGTGTATGTACACCCCTGTACGTTCGAGTCCTACCCCCACCCCTGTACGTGTCGTACCCCCGTGTATGTACACCCCTGTACGTTCGAGTCGTACCCCCACCCGTGTACGTGTCGTACCCCCATGTATGTACACCCCTGTACGTTCGAGTCGTACCCCCACCCCTGTACGTGTCGTACCACCGTGTATGTACACCCCTGTACGTTCGAGTCGTACCCCCACCCCTGTACGTGTCCTACCCCCGTGTATGTACACCCCTGTACGTGTCCTACCTCCGTGTATGTACACCCCTGTACGTTCGAGCCGTACCCCCACCCCTGTACGTGTCCTACCCCCGTGTATGTACACCCCTGTACGTTCGAGTCGTACCCCCACCCCTGTACGTGTCCTACCCCCGTGTATGTACACCCCTGTACGTTCGAGTCGTACCCCCACCCGTGTACGTGTCCTACCCCCGTGTATGTACACCCCTGTACGTGTCCTACCCCCGTGTATGTACACCCCTGTACGTTCGAGTCGTACCCCCACCCGTGTACGTGTCCTACCCCCATGTATGTACACCCCTGTACGTGTCGTACCCCCGTGTATGTACACCCCTGTACGTTCGAGTCGTACCCCCACCCGTGTACGTGTCCTACCCCCATGTATGTACACCCCTGTACGTGTCCTACCCCCGTGTATGTACACCCCTGTACGTTCGAGTCGTACCCCCACCCCTGTACGTGTCCTACCCCGTGTATGTACACCCCTGTACGTGTCCTACCCCCGTGTATGTACACCCCTGTACATTCGAGTCGTACCCCCACCCCTGTACGTGTCCTACCCCCGTGTATGTACACCCCTGTACGTTCGAGTCGTACCCCCACCCCTGTACGTGTCGTACCACCGTGTATGTACACCCCAGTACGTTCAAGTCGTACCCCCACCCCTGTACGTGTCGTACCCCTGTGTATGTACACCCCTGTACGTTCGAGTCGTACCCCCACCCCTGTACGTGTCCTACCCCCGTGTATGTACACCCCTGTACATTCAAGTCGTACCCCCACCCCTGTACGTGTCCTACCCCCGTGTATGTACACCCCTGTACGTTCGAGTCGTACACCCACCCGTGTACGTGTCGTACCCCCGTGTATGTACACCCCTGTACGTTCGAGTCGTACCCCCACCCGTGTACGTGTCCTACCCCCGTGTATGTACACCCCTGTACGTGTCCTACCCCCGTGTATGTACACCCCTGTACGTTCGAGTCGTACCCCCACCCGTGTACGTGTCGTACCCCCGTGTATGTACACCCCTGTACGTTCGAGTCGTACCCCCACCCGTGTACGTGTCCTACCCCCGTGTATGTACACCCCTGTACGTGTCCTACCCCCCTGTATGTACACCCCTGTACGTTCGAGTCGTACCCCCACCCGTGTACGTGTCCTACCCCCGTGTATGTACACCCCTGTACGTGTCCTACCCCCGTGTATGTACACCCCTGTACGTTCGAGTCCTACCCCCACCCCTGTACATGTCGTACCACCGTGTATGTACACCCCTGTACGTTCGAGTCCTACCCCCACCCCTGTACGTGTCGTACCCCCGTGTATGTACACCCCTGTACGTTCGAGTCGTACCCCCACCCGTGTACGTGTCGTACCCCCATGTATGTACACCCCTGTACGTTCGAGTCGTACCCCCACCCCTGTACGTGTCGTACCACCGTGTATGTACACCCCTGTACGTTCGAGTCGTACCCCCACCCCTGTACGTGTCCTACCCCCGTGTATGTACACCCCTGTACGTGTCCTACCTCCGTGTATGTACACCCCTGTACGTTCGAGCCGTACCCCCACCCCTGTACGTGTCCTACCCCCGTGTATGTACACCCCTGTACGTTCGAGTCGTACCCCCACCCCTGTACGTGTCCTACCCCCGTGTATGTACACCCCTGTACGTTCGAGTCGTACCCCCACCCGTGTACGTGTCCTACCCCCGTGTATGTACACCCCTGTACGTGTCCTACCCCCGTGTATGTACACCCCTGTACGTTCGAGTCGTACCCCCACCCGTGTACGTGTCCTACCCCCATGTATGTACACCCCTGTACGTGTCGTACCCCCGTGTATGTACACCCCTGTACGTTCGAGTCGTACCCCCACCCGTGTACGTGTCCTACCCCCATGTATGTACACCCCTGTACGTGTCCTACCCCCGTGTATGTACACCCCTGTACGTTCGAGTCGTACCCCCACCCCTGTACGTGTCCTACCCCGTGTATGTACACCCCTGTACGTGTCCTACCCCCGTGTATGTACACCCCTGTACATTCGAGTCGTACCCCCACCCCTGTACGTGTCCTACCCCCGTGTATGTACACCCCTGTACGTTCGAGTCGTACCCCCACCCCTGTACGTGTCGTACCACCGTGTATGTACACCCCAGTACGTTCAAGTCGTACCCCCACCCCTGTACGTGTCGTACCCCTGTGTATGTACACCCCTGTACGTTCGAGTCGTACCCCCACCCCTGTACGTGTCCTACCCCCGTGTATGTACACCCCTGTACGTTCAAGTCGTACCCCCACCCCTGTACGTGTCCTACCCCCGTGTATGTACACCCCTGTACGTTCGAGGCGTACACCCACCCGTGTACGTGTCGTACCCCCGTGTATGTACACCCCTGTACGTTCGAGTCGTACCCCCACCCGTGTACGTGTCCTACCCCCGTGTATGTACACCCCTGTACGTGTCCTACCCCCGTGTATGTACACCCCTGTACGTTCGAGTCGTACCCCCACCCGTGTACGTGTCGTACCCCCGTGTATGTACACCCCTGTACGTTCGAGTCGTACCCCCACCCGTGTACGTGTCCTACCCCCGTGTATGTACACCCCTGTACGTGTCGTACCCCCCTGTATGTACACCCGTGTACGTCAGAGTCGCACCCCCACCACAACCTCCTAAGTACGGAGCGCACCCCAGGCCCCAACATCACAACCGCATGTACGAGTCGTACCAAGCCACACACAAGGACAGCACCGTACAACGAAATGGCCCATGTACACACCGTACACACGCTAAAAACGCACGTACACAACCAGGACAAAACAAAACAACACAAGAATACACCATTCGAATGGCACAAAGCCACAAAACATGTCCAACAAACACTAAAAAAACACATTCACTGACCTGCAACTGCCAAAAACAAACAGAGGCCCAAAACACCACCACTCCTTATAACACACCCACCCAAACTTCAAACACAGCCACTCCCACCAATGGACCAATAAAAAGGGCCCACACACACAAACCATGAGCCTTTGCAACAGACTCACTGCTGCCAGACACCACATACAACCTACAGCACCATACTACAAGCTTCACCACACCTTACACTTGCACACCTTCACACAACCACCTTCACAAACACCCCCTCATCACATTCACACACACACACACCTGCACAACCACACCCACACACCCACAACCATCCACACACCCCCCACCATCCACACCCACACCCCTCACCATGCCCACTAACAAGAATCCAAAGTTCAGTAACCGAGAGTTGGAAGTCCTTGTCGATGAAATCCTCAGAGTCGAGCCACAGCTCTTTGGAACATTGGTCAGACAGACCAGCATTGCAGCAAAAACAGCCATGTGGCAGACCATCGTTGATGCTGTGAATGCTGTTGCGGATACCAGAAGGACCAGTCATGAATGCCAAGCCAGGTGGTACGATCTGCGGAGGAGGGTCCGAGCCAAGATGCTGGAGGAACACAACCAGGCCAACGCCACTGGAGGAGGGCCCTCCCGCAGACCCGTACACTACCAGCCCTGGGAGGAGAGGGTGATGGCCATACAGCCGGTGGAGGCAGTCGAAGGATTAGGAGGACTCCGAGACCCGGGTGAGTACACAAACAACGCACCTCACATGGGGGGAACGTCATCCACAACCAAAATCACTAACAGGCACGCAACCACCCCAAGCTATCGCATGACTCAACCACACTCCATGAACACGCACATGCCACTGGCGCCACCATGCCCCATGCACCCAGCTGGACAATGTCAAGTCACAGGCCACAGAAGACACCAACACATGACACGGTAACCCGGATGGCGGGAGGGTGGGCCCCAAAATTCACATAGTGCAACTCAGAAGCAGACAACAATGCCCTGTGCCCATATGGCCTAGGTCACAGCCATACAAACACTGTGTCCCCACACAGGAAAGACTCGCCAGCAAATGGTGGACGACTTGCATCAACACATGGGGGTGAAGGCACTGTTTTGCACATGACAGCAGCTAATGAACAGCCAACATTGTGAAAGAGTGGCAGCACACACCACCACAGCAGCAGCGCAGAGACAGACACTACACCCAATGGGTGCCTGGAGATCAGAAACAAACTCACATCAACAAGCCAAGGGCCATTCAAAGATCTGCTAACAGTGTGTGCCCAGGAAGCTGGGCTGGGGTGACAGAGGGTGACACACAGAGGGAGGGAGAGGGGGACAGAGAGGGAGGGAGACACAGGGAGACGGACAGAGGGAGGAGGCTGACACACGGAGGGAGAGGGGGACAGAGAGGGAGGGAGACACAGGGACACGGACAGAGGGAGGAGGCTGACACACGGAGGGAGGGAGAGGGGGACAGAGAGGGAGGGAGACACAGGGACACGGACAGAGGGAGGAGGCTGACACACGGAGGGAGGGAGAGGGGGACAGAGAGGGAGGGAGACACAGGGAGACGGACAGAAGGAGGAGGCTGACACACGGAGGGAGGGAGAGGGGGACAGAGAGGGAGGGAGAGGGGGACAGAGAGGGAGGGAGACACAGGGAGACGGACAGAGGGAGGAGGCTGACACACGGAGGGAGGGAGAGGGGGACAGAGAGGGAGGGAGACACAGGGACACGGACAGAGGGAGGAGGCTGACACACGGAGGGAGGGAGAGGGGGACAGAGAGGGAGGGAGACACAGGGACACAGACAGAGGGAGGAGGCTGACACACGGAGGGAGGGAGAGGGGGACAGAGAGGGAGAGAGACACAGGGACACGGACAGAGGGAGGAGGCTGACACACGGAGGGAGAGAGAGGGGGACAGAGAGGGAGGGAGAGGGGGACAGAGAGGGAGAGAGACACAGGGACACGGACAGAGGGAGGAGGCTGACACACGGAGGGAGGGAGAGGGGGACAGAGAGGGAGGGAGACACAGGGAGAGCAAATCAGCCGTGTGGTGTGTGGGAATGTCTGCTCGTCAGCAGGTAGACTGCGTGCATGTAGCCAAGGGTGGCCAGTGCCAGAACCCCCCCTCTTCCCCATGGCAAAACACAGGGCCATGTCACAACCTGTTCACAAGCACAACGACAGCTACCTGCATTATATAAGTGTGTGGATCCACTCCATGTGCACATGTACAGTGCTACACGGAAGGCACCAATGCATGGCTCGCCACACCTGCCCACTCCACTGCTGACTGCAGTCACACTGGATGCAGCAAGTAAGACTGTGCCACACATAGTTAAAGGGGCCAAAGTGGTGCCCAAGGGACACACCCATGCACAAGTGCACTGTGAGTGGAATGCAAGACAGATCCTAATTGCAAGAGGAAATGTGCCAACGTTGAAACTGATGAAACATGGATGTTGCATGGACCAAAATTAACATTGTCTCTCTCACACACAGGTCAACGTCGTGGTTCACCCCCCAACACTGGGGGGGAAGACTCACAGGACCCGGATCTGCGGGAGCCCGATCCCACTGGCAGCGACGACTCGCACCACTCTGTGGACGACCCCGACCAACCTGGCACCTCTGGTGTCCAACCACCTGCAGCACCTGCGTCAGGTACAACGGGGCCAACCACCACCCCCACTCCTGCCACATCCCAGGAGACACCCAGGATCCCTGCCCCACCACCACAAAGCAGCCAGGCTGGCCAGGAGGGACACGGTGTCCCGGGCACCCAGGAGGAGGCAGGCGACAACGCCAATGCCACCCCTCAGGGGTCCCGGAGACCCGATGTGCCCACAAGGGCAGGCCAGGTGCAAGTGGGCAGGGGTGGTGGGAGTGGAGGATGGCGGAGGCGCCAGCCTGACCAGTTGGCTGGGGAACCGGTATATTCCCATGTCCGTAACATCCTGGACTCATACCGGCAGGACACCACGGGCATGGCCCAGGTTGTGTCCATCCTCGAGGGGATCAAGACCCAGCAGGCCCAGCAACATGCCTGTCTACTGCAACACCAACGGAGGATGGAGGACAGACAGGCTGAGCAAGTGACGGTGTTCCAGGGGATTCACGATACACTCCGTCGGATGGCCGACAACATGGGCAACCCTCCCTGTGCCAGAAGGCGTAGAACATCACCACCCACAGGGAGGGATCAGGAGGAGGAGGAAACATCCGATGGAGCATCCCAAACATCGTCACGGCCTGCTTCTGAGGGTCCCCGCAGGAGGCCGGGTCGTCCACGGAAAGGACCGTGAGGGTCGGCGCTACATCACCATCTCCCAGGACACCTGGCCTGGCACCTGGCCCACTGGAGCAACAGCATCACAGCATCACGAGACATTCTCTGCCACATGGCCTTGCTGGTCACTGTCTGACCAATGTGGACAAAGACTGTGGCATGGACTCTGAGGATTTCCAATGGCAAGGACACCAACTCCCCTACTGAACTTTGGATTCCAAACTCCCGGAAAGCCCCTCACGTCATACCCCCCCCCCCCCACCCCCCCACAAAAATAAAAATTCACACCATTAAGAGAAGATGCCTGCTGGTTGCATTATTACCTTACATGTGTCTTGTAAAGTCTAAACATGCCTGAGTTCTCTTTTGACTTCAACCATCCACACCCTGGGGCCTGAGTCTGGCACAGGACACACGGGCCACAGTGTATTAGGCAAGACAGACATGGAGCACCATACACACCCGTGATGGGCCCAACCAGCTGAGGGGGTGGCCGCACAACCGTGCTGACAGACACATTGAGTACAGCAACAGTCATGCGCAGAGGTCAGGGATCCAGTCCAGTGTCCTGGGGGGCACCCAGGTATGTGTAGACAGGTGGCAGAACCATGTCCTGCAAGCTTGAGTCCGGTGGATGCAGAGAATGGGGGCCTGGCCAACGTTGGATGCATGGGGATGACACATGTCACAATACCCACACAGTCATGGACATCATGCATAATACACAGTCTCAGCCCACACACACAGCTTGCATCTTGCTACTCGACACATAGACACATAGCCACTATCAGGGGAAACCCTGCCAGACATGCTGGATGCACCGTGGCAACACACCAGCATTGACTGAGAAGAGGCACCTTGGAGGCATAGGGACACCTTTATTAGTCATGTATTCGGGATTGCAGAGGCAACTTGAAGTACACATGAACACCTCATGTGGAGTAACATGTGGGTCCAACACTGGCACCCCCCTTCTGCAGCACAAATGCGTGATAGCCATGGAACTGGCACACAATTGTCGGCCAACAGCTAAACACCCACAGCTGCTCACGGAGAGACTGCCATACACCATTGATCCGCTGCTGTAGAAGTCCCACACCATGTCAAGCCAATGCAAACCGTATGTGTCCGAGGGCAGTGTTACACACATTGATGCCATCATCACAATCCACTATCCCATCACTGATGACTGTCAACCAGTCAGACCATCTATTCAGGTGTACACAGCTGCATGTCGTGTCCCATGGTGATGCTACATGGCTGCAGAGGAACCAAACATCGACAGGGGCAGTGTGCATACATCGTGAACAACTGCCACACCCAATACACCCCTGATGCATCCCTTACCCTAAGGAGACTTCCAAACTTGTCCGTGCGTGTAACGCTGAGTCAGCACACGATGACGTGTCCATGAGGAATAGCAGTGCCACAACAATGCAACCAGCAGACGGCATGTGCAAGTACCTGGGGATGAGAGACACACAAGAAGTCAGCCACAAAAAGCACAGCCACTTGCATGTGCATGTACTCGACACATGTATGGATGACAACATGCTAGGTCACAATTATGACTGGGGAAATACAACCATCACTGCCACCATCACTCCAGTGACACACCCACACACACATCTGACTCACGTGCCATACATGCAGGTGGAGACACACATCACAACACATGCCACACGTGGAGCAATGTGTGCACACTCAGACACTGGTACTCACCACTAAGCAAAGAAGTCGCGTATGAGTCGAGTCCGGATGTCCTCTTGCGGCTCCACATCCTCCACATCACTAGCCCCATTGCCAAGCCCTTCGTCCTCCACGGGTGGATGGTCCTCGTCATGTTGATCCAGGATGAGTGGCACAGCTTTCTCAACTGCCATGTTGTGCAGCATGCAGCAGACCATGAAGATTTTGCAGACCTTCGCAGGGGCATATGGGAGCGCGCCGCCGGTCTTGTGGAGGCACCGAAATCGGCTCTTCAGCAGGCCAAACGTCCTCTCTATCACTCGCCTTGTCCGGCCATGGGCGGTGTTGTAGCGGAGCTGGGCCGGCGTGATGGGGTTGCGGAGAGGTGTGAGCAGCCATGGCATGTTGGGATAGCCAGCGTCCCCTACATGGGAAGCACATGGACATCGTTAGAACTGGTGAAGCGGTCGTGCTGGTAGGCTATGCAAAATACAGGACAGACAGACTGTACCCACCAACAACACATGCTCGTTCGTTGCGCAGCTGCATCATCATTTCAGGCATCCTGCTACGCCTCATGATGTAGGCATCGTGTGCTGATCCTGGAAAACGAGCACAGACATGTGAAATCACCATGTTGGACAGACACACCACAAGGGCATTGATGGAGTGGTAGTGCTTCCGATTGCAGTACGCTACCTCCCGTGCGTGTGGTGGTACCAAAGCTACATGTGTACCATCTATGGACCCAATGACATGGGGCATCCCTCCCAGGGCATAGAATCCACGCTTGACCCCAGTCAACTGTTCAGGGGTTGGGAACTTGATGAAGTCATCCAGGTGAATCAACATGGCCTCTAAGAAATCATGCAGCACACGGCAGAACATGCTCTGGGACATGCCACCAACATGAGCTATGGTATTTTGAAAGGTACCCGTGGCTAGAAAATGTAGGGCTGCCATTACCTTCAGCTTGGGTGTCAGTGCCGTAGGATACCTGTGCAGCGGTTGCAGGTGTGGTGCCAGTCTCGCCGTCAACTCCAGAATCAACCGTCGTGGGAAGCGGTAGCACCAGATCCGATCATTCTCCCGCATGGCAGCCAAGTCCGGCATTGCTCGGGGAAGAGGCGGCGCTCTGCAGTAATTTGGAAGTGACAAGGAAGAGTGAGTGCACCACAACAACAAATCATTTGTACTGAGCACATGTTAATCTGTCTATACACATATGCTACATACGGAGTGAGGTATGTGCCACATGCCCTGGACACGTATGGCTGCCAGGTGACACTCCTACCAAGACCCAGCTACACACGGAGATTGAGAACCTCCCCATGCCATGCCATGGGATTAGCTGTGTCCCAGTGCAAGTGAACAGCCAGACGCAAGACAGGAGTGACATACACCCACACATCAGCAGAAGTAGGAGGCCGATTGCAGAGACTGGTAGCGGAACACTAGAGCCACAGGTCACATGACATTACACTAGGACAGCCCACACACCTTGCCATGAAGATGCACATGTCATGACTCACCACACATTCATTGAGAGGATGCAGACATGTCCTTGTCACGCTACTCTGTGTCCCATGCATACATGCGGACCTCACATCCGAAACCACATGTGGCATGGTGTGCGGAACAGTGTGCAATGTCAATCTACACACAGACACATGTTGGTTGCTGCAACAGCTGCAGCTTTTGAGGGTGCTCCAACATCAACCAAATGGGAAGCCCCCACACATACATGACATAGTCACATCGTGCACCGTGGGTAGTGACAAGTCAGGTGTGGTAACCCCTGTACCGGGCATCAGGGGACACTTCCGTGTGTTGGTGTCCGTGCCATGCCAGTGTCGGTCATCCCAAGTGTGCAGTACGACATGCACACATGTCCAAGGAGTCAAGGGCATGCCTGGCACACATTGCACCGTCACACATTACATCTGTACACATCTCATCATACATCTGGTGCCTTCTCGACTCAGGAGTAATGTGCCACATCACAGCCTGTCACACCTGTGCCCCACACATGTAGTAATGCACAGACAATGCCTTGATGTCCATTCATGGACAAGTATGTCCGCCCTATTCCTTCCTGTGTGCTGCCTGTCACCACTGTGATGTGTGAAAACCGCCGTACTGCTGCTAAGAGGGCCTGTGTACGTTCCCATATCACTATGGGAGTGCTGCCGTATGTGTACCCATCGTGATGGCGAGCGTACAGGCATGTGTACGGTCCGTACCACTACGAGTACGCATACGCAAGAACACCCATAGTGGTAGGGCCGTACACACGCCTGTACGCTCCCTATAACTATGGGTGTCCTCGCGTATGCGTACTCGTAGTGGTACGGGCCGTACACACGCCTGTACGCTCCCTATCACTATGGGTGTCCTCGCGTATGCGTACTCGTAGTGGTACGGGCCGTACACACGCCTGTACGCTCCCTATCACTATGGGTGTCCTCGCGTATGCGTACTCGTAGTGGTACGGGCCGTGCACACGCCTGCACGCTCCCTATCACTATGGGTGTCCTCGCGTATGCGTACTCGTAGTGGTACGGGCCGTACACACGCCTGTACGCTCCCTATCACTATGGGTGTCCTCGCGTATGCGTACTCGTAGTGGTACGGGCCGTACACACGCCTGTACGCTCCCTATCACTATGGGTGTCCTTGCGTATGCGTACACGTAGTGATAGTGAGCGTACAGGCGTGTGTACGGCCCGTACCACTACGGGTACGCATACGCGAGGACACCCATAGTGATAGGGAGCGTACAGGCGTGTGTACGGCCCGTACCACTACGAGTACGCATACGCGAGGACACCCATAGTGATAGTGAACGTAGGCACGCGTGTACGGGCCGTTGCTATGCATTTGGGGTGCCCTAGGGCCCCGGAACGCACCGTACCTGTGTGTGAAGCTCCAAATTACATAGGGGACACATGAGGGACAAGTATTAAGGCCTACATGCATGCTGGTTGTCATGGAGACCAAGTTCAAATTTTGAATTTGTTCAGGAAGGTGCACAGCAGAAGTCAGTTGGAATGAATCTACTTTGTTGCAATGTGTTTGTGGGGCTGACATCATGCAGGAGAAAATAACAGATTGAGAACCCACAGACTGCTAGGTTTGAAGGGATTGGAGGAAACATGGGATGCAAATGTGAGTGACCAATCACTCTTTACTCCTGTGCATGAGATGGGCCAGCAAGGCAAATATAAGGCAGCCAGGTCCCATGAGGGAGCACTTGCCTGCACATCTCTGTATTCCACGACCCAGCTGCTGCTACTGATTCCCTGGAACCATGTCAAGGGCTGTGGAGAGGTCACAGCCATTCACCCTGGAGGAGAACATGGCTTTGGTGGATGTGATCCTCCCACGGTACCCCATGCTGTATGGGCGACCAGGTTATCAGGTGAGTTCAGTGTCCACTGGCACAGACTGTGTCCCTTTTTTGTGACTGTGACTTCTGCCATTGTGTCCAGGTGTGACACACATGCTATGTACTGTAGGGGGGGGTCCCAGGGGGGGGGGAATGCCTGATGTCTCCCAGCAGTGCCCTGAGACAGGAGGGGTGGGTTCCTATCACTCCCAGCAGTGCCCTGAGACAGGAGGGGTGGGTGCAGAGTCCTCCCAGCAGTGCCCTGAGACAGGAGGGGTGGGTTCCTATCACTCCCAGCAGTGCCCTGAGACAGGAGGGGTGGGTTCCTATCACTCCCAGCAGTGCCCTGAGACAGGAGGGGTGGGTGCAGAGTCCTCCCAGCAGTGCCCCGAGACAGGAGGGGTGGGTTCCTATCACTCCCAGCAGTGCCCTGAGACAGGAGGGGTGGGTGCAGAGTCCTCCCAGCAGTGCCCAGAGACAGGAGGGGTGGGTGTGATGCACAGTGTGAGCCTGGCTCATTGATTGTGTAGTTGCCCTCATTCCACCTGTGTCCTTTCAATGGCACGTACTGCTTTTGGCCTTCCCCCAGAGGATCATGTCCCTATGACAAAGGTGCAATGCGTTGGATGCACACTATGCCTTGTTGTAAACAGCAAATGTGTTCTAATCTGTGTCCCTGTGACATGTGCCAGGTGTATTGATGTAGTGTCACTTGTTCATCCTCACAGGTAGACGCCTCTGCCAAGGAGCAGATATGGCTGGACGCCGTCAGCGCCGTGAGGAGTGCGGATGGTCGGAGGCGGCACCTGTCCCAGGTGAGGAAACGCTGGCAGGATATCCGGTGCTGGACGCGGAGGATCGCACGGGTCCTGCTGGGGGACTCACCTGAGAGCCATAAGAACCGCGGGCGCCGCCGTCTCTCCCACATCCAGAAACGTGTGCTGGCGGTGGTCTTTCCAGACTTGGACAGGCGTCTACAGGAGATGCAGCAGCCGGAAGGGGGTAGGTACATGTGTGTGTTTGTTGTGTTTCACCAGCATTTGTAAGTGCACTGTTCCATGGATACACTTCCAGGGTTTATGGTGCTGTGCAGATCCTGTTCCCCACAGTATTGCAGTGCTCTCCTGCCTCCCTTCCCCTCCTTGCAATGTGTTCCCTGGTCTGTGTGTAGTCACTCCATCACAAGGTTATGTAGCCTGACACCTTCTACAAGTGTACAATGCCTGCAGCATCATGTGTGGGGGTGGTGTGTAACAGGTTTTGTGACCTTGCCTGTGCCCTGTCCAGTTCTGGACTTGTGGGTTCCATGTCAGTTGGCACTAATGCTGAGTCCAGACATGGGAGTTAATCTCTCTAGTGGCAGGCCTTCCAGCAGGCATGTCCCATGTGGTGGCCTGTGACATGATGTGCATGAGTGTGCGTTACGCATAGTGCAGGGATGTTAGCGTGTGTTGCAGTCATTCCCATTCAGGAGCATGGAGTTGTGTGGCCACTACTGTCCCCAGGGGCATCTTTTCCTAGGTATCATGTGTGTAATCCGAGAATGTCGACAATCTCTGTGTCTACAGCATAGGTTGTGCTCTGTGCCATTGTCCCCTGGCACCATGTTTATTGACGTGAGATGTATTACAAGTGTCCACTGTCCAGCCTGACCTGATTTTCCAAGTACATACTCACGGTGGCCATTGCCTGTGTGTCTTGTAGCAATCATCTGATGATGCCCATTTGTACATGATTATTTGGACAGGCGCACCTTGGGTATTTGGGGTGCAATCTTGAATTATTGCATCCCATGTGTATTTCACCCAGACTAAGAGATGTAAGTGCTTCCTGTGTCTCCCCAGATTTGTCTCATGTAAGGGGTGGGTGGTGCGGCCATGGCCTACATGTCAAGACCTGTAATCTCCTTGCTCGGACTGGCCAGTGTGTGATGTTTGTCTGGACATACACAAGGTGCAGTGTGCCAGTCAGGGTGGGCATATTATCAGTATTACCTATGCTGCATGTGCCTCTAGTTCCTGGATATGGTCCCTGCTCATCCCAATTTCCTGCCACGCTGTGTGGTGCAGATGCAGTGCTGGATTGTCCCCAGGGCCTTGCTCCTCAGTCAAAATTCCATGTCATCTCATTTGCTATTGTGTCATGCTCTCCATAGTTTTTCCATGGCATGGTGGGTCACACAACTGTGTCTTGCAGGGCCTACATATGTACCTTGTTTTGTAGTTGTAACTCTTCCTTTGTTTCAGGCTATGCACTGTAACCTAAGTAGATTTGACTCATGTGACATATGTATACAGGTGTATGATTAATTTCTGTCTCTTCACCCTGCCCACAGCATCGTCGGGGGACACGGAGGGAGACATGGACACAGACGGCGCGGAGGGACCGAGCACCAGTGCCAGCAGTGACATCGGGGCTGGCACTTCGAGTGGGACTGAGGTGGAGGAGAGTGAACCCGGGGACCTGTCGACTGGCACAACAGAGTATGAAGCTGACGGGTCCGAGGATGATCTCTCCGAGTGGGCGGTGGCTGCACCACCATCTGACAGCAGCCCTACATCTGGCACCTCCCCCTCCATTGGCATCAGCCGCCTCCCACGTGCTCGTGTCCCTTCCCAACGTGCCCGGTCACCACATGTCTCCTTCCTGCCAGGCACCGCACCCCCTGCCCCTGTCTCCACTGCTGCCGCCAATGCTGAGTCTGTGGACATCCAGCGGCAGTTGCAGATTGGTCAGACTGCGATCCTTAATGTCCTCCATGCCCACAGCCAGGTCCTCAACAACATGGAGGCATACTTGGAGGGCATTCATTCATCGCAGGCTGACCAACGCAACTTGCTGAGGTCCATAGACTCCACACTGACTGCAGCAGTGGGTCTCCTGCTGCGCTACGTCCCACCCCCTACCCCTGCCCCTTCCACACTTCCCACTCCCATGCCTGTCCCACATACACCCAGACGTAAGCATGCACCCACCACAACAGACACAGGCACCACACCAGCAGGGAAGGTCCGCCGCACACCTCCTGACACGCACACACAGGGTGAAGTAGGCACACCCACTGGGTCGGGGGGCAAACGTGTGACACGCAGCCAGAGTGGGAGTCCGCATTCCACCCAATCCACTCCCTCCAAATCCCCTCCCCTCAGGTGGAGTCCTCCATCCCTGCACCCACGTCGCCTACCCTTCGCCCTCCTGTCCCTGCGGTGCCTGTTCCTTCCCCCCAACATGATGCCCTGACCCCTGTGGAAGACAACGGCTTGTAACTGTGCAGGCAAGCTAGGGGACACGCATCCCACTGTGTCCCCCATCCAGCTGGGACTCCTGGACTGCCCTATGGGCTTTGTTAATATTGGACTTACTTCATACTAGTTTTTTGCTCATGCTGAATAAAGCTATTTATTTTTGCCCTTGGAACACTCCTGCTTTGCTGGCATTGCTGTTGGTGGGGCTGCTACATGGTTGTGGGTGTTGGTCATGTGTTGGGTGTGTGGGAAATGTAGTAGTGTGCTGCTCACAGGGGGGACCCTGGGATCTGTGTGCCATCACACGGTGTTAGCTACCTTTCTCCATTCATGTAAGCAGTTGCTGCATGTTGCAATTGTCCCAAGGTGTATTCCTTCCTCTGTGTACCCTGACTTCTTCCCTGCAGGGTGTCCCCTGACTTTAGCGCAGAGCTGTGTGTACATTAGCTGGGTGTGTGACGGTGTCCTTCAACTTTGCACATGCATGCTGAGCCATTCTCCACCTGCATCATTCGTGGCATCCTTGGTAGTCATTGTACTTGTGTATGTGGACTATTGACATGACTTCATGTGGACATGTTTTCTTTTTGGCCCTATGCATGCGTATACTCCCAGCCTCGCACACATGTGGTACATGTACTGCAGGGTCTTTGTGCACCTGACTGACATTTGTGGGCATGGTATCTGTGGCTACTCCACCCTTTGCGTTCCATGGGCACTGCTGGGAGTGTTAGGCACCCACCCCTCCTGTGTCTGGGCACTGCTGGGAGGACTCTGCACACACCCCTCCTGTGTCTGGGCACTGCTGGGAGTGATAGGCACCCACCCCTCCTGTCTCTGGGCACTGCTGGGAGGACTCTGCACCCACCCCTCCTGTGACTGGGCACTGCTGGGAGGACTCTGCACCCACCCCTCTCATGTCTGGGCACTGCTGGGAGGACTCTGCACCCACCCCTCCTGTCTCTGGGCACTGCTGGGAGGACTCTGCACACACCCCTCCTGTGTCTGGGCACTGCTGGGAGTGTTAGGCACCCACCCCTCCTGTGTCTGGGCACTGCTGGGAGTGATAGGCACCCACCCCTCCTGTCTCTGGGCACTGCTGGGAGGACTCTGCACCCACCCCTCTCATGTCTGGGCACTGCTGGGAGGACTCTGCACCCACCCCTCCTGTCTCTGGGCACTGCTGGGAGGACTCTGCACCCACCCCTCCTGTCTCTGGGCACTGCTGGGAGGACTCTGCACACACCCCTCCTGTGTCTGGGCACTGCTGGGAGGACTCTGCACACACCCCTCCTGTGACTGGACACTGCTGGGAGGACTCTGCACACACCCCTCCTGTGTCTGGGCACTGCTGGGAGGACTCTGCACACACCCCTCCTGTCTCTGGGCACTGCTGGGAGTGATAGGCACCCACCCCTCCTGTGTCTGGGCACTGCTGGGAGGACTCTGCACACACCCCTCCTGTCTCTGGGCACTGCTGGGAGTGATAGGCACCCACCCCTCCTGTCTCTGGGCACTGCTGGGAGTGATAGGCACCCACCCCTCCTGTCTCTTGGCACTGCTGGAAGGACTCTGCACCCACCCCTCCTGTCTCAGGGCACTGCTGGGAGGACTCTGCACACACCCCTCCTGTCTCTGGGCACTGCTGGGAGTGATAGGAACCCACCCCTCCTGTGTCTGGGCACTGCTGGGAGGACTCTGCACACACCCCTCCTGTCTCTGGGCACTGCTGGGAGGACTCTGCACACACCTCTCCTATTTCACAATATGTACGCTCATTACATACACAGATGTGGGTACGCTCCATGCATTCGAGGTGGGGGTACGTGTCGTACTTACACTGTTGGGGTGGGGGTACGCTCCATATGTCCGCGGGTGGGGGTACGGGTCGTACTTACACTGTTGGGGTGGGGGGTACGCTCCATGCCTTCGAGGTGAGGGTACGTGTCGTACTTACACTGTTGGGGTGGGGGTACGCTCCATTCCTCTGCGGGTGAGGCCACGGGTCGTACTTACACTGTTGGGGTGGGGGTACGCTCCATACGTCTGCGGGTGGGGGTACGGGTCGTACTTACACTGTTGGGGTGGGGGTACGCTCCATTCGTCCGCGGGTGAGGCCACGGGTCGTACTTACACTGTTGGGGTGGGGGTACGCTCCATACGTCCGCGGGTGAGGGTACGTGTCGTACTTACACTGTTGGGGTGGGGGTACGCTCCATTCGTCCGCGGGTGAGGCCACGGGTCGTACTTACACTGTTGGGGTGGGGGTACGCTCCATACGTCCGCGGGTGAGGGTACGGGTCGTACTTACACTGTTGGGGTGGGGGGTACGCTCCATATGTCCGCGGGTGGGGGTATGTGTCGTACTTGCACTGTTGGGGTTGGGGGTCCGCTCCATGCATACGGGGTGGGGGTACGGTCCGTACATATCCGTCCCCACGCTATGTGATGCTTGTGCGGGCCGTACCCAGGCCTTTGCCACGTGGGTACGAGCCGTCCCGCCATTGTTGGGGTGACGTAGGTGTGGGCGTGGTACGACTCGTACCCACGCTCTTAAGGCGTGGGTACGGGACGTACCTGTCTGGTTGTGTTGCAGGTTCGCGTCGTCAAGGACTTCCGTTGTGGCGGTCGCTGGCTTGGCTGGACACGGCCCCACCCCCTCGTAGTGACCAGGGCCTGGGAGTCAGGTATGTCCAGGGCATGTGTGCTGTGTGACTATGGTGGGGGTTTTGTGGCCTGCCCCTGGTCCTGCCCCCCCTCCCCCTTCCCCCCCTGCCCCCCTCCCTTAGTTGTTCTGACCTTCTGCGGCGTCTGCGTCGTAACCTGTAGAGGAGGTCGACTGCTATGAGGGCCGGGATGACACGTAGGTTCGGGTCCATGTCTGTCCGTCGCATACGGGTACTCCTTGTTCGCGTCGTCCTGTCTGTCCGTCGCGTACTGGTACTCCTTGTTCGCGTCGTCCTGTCTGTCCGTCGCGTACTGGTACTCCTTGTTCGCGTCGTCCTGTCTGTCCATCGTGTACTGGTACTCCTTGTTCGCGTCGTCCTGATTTCCCGGCAGTTTTTGGCAGCCGGAAAATATTCACCGTGCGGGATGACGTCGGTGCGAATCGTAATTCCTGGTTCGTTAATGGCAGGCTGCGAGCGTCCCGACGTCAGGTCGGCGCTTTCCCGGATCGCATTTGTATGTTTATTTTCGTCAGTCGGAGTTTTGTACGATTCGTACGGAAATGGTGTTTCCGTGCGAATCGTAATTCCATGTTGGTAGATTTTGACGACCGGGTACGCGTCGGACGGAGAATATGCTCCGTCCGACGGTTCGTACCCGGTTTTTACAGGATCGTGATCGGCGCCTAAATCTATTCTGCAAGATTCACTCACTTCACTATCTGACAACATTAGAAATAAAACTGGTGGCCTTCCAGAATAAATCTCAAACTACGGTGGCAACTGTTGAGTTCTGGTCTCATGTGATCACCTCCATAATTTTAAAAGAGAGTGACAACCTTCACAAAAATGGATTTGACGTAGCAGGAGTAAATCACAAAGAAAACCTAATACAGCAAAAAAATCCTAAAGAGAGGAACAAGAGAATAAAATCTCCACTAAAATCAAATATCTTCTGGTCCCAAAGATTCCACTCAAACCGTCGAAGGAAATCTAACCATCTCTATCAAAAACGAAGCGAGACAAATCTGGAACATCCATCCAATAAAAGCGAAGATATAATCAAAGAAAAATTCCTGGTCCTGGATCTCCGGTAATCTGAATAGTAATGAACAGAGAAAGGCAAACAAACTCCGTTTTTAGCAGAGGTTTGAAAATTGCGACGTGGAATATTGCTGGGAAAAATCTGGAAAAGTTAGCCCTAATCCTCGAAAACACCCCTGCGGTAGTAACCCTCCATGAAACTTGGGCTCTAAAAACTTTCAATCAAAAAAACTACTTTGTCTATGATGTCCCGGCGAAAGCCGTGAAGAGGGGCCGCGCAAAAGGTTTAACTTGCAATCCTCCTAAGAGAAGAAATCCAGTGGGACTTGGAAGTAATTAATATGCTTCTCATGAAGTCCAATGCATTAAGATCAAGCACTAGAAAGAAAATTCGGACAACACTCAAGATCGCAAATTTTTTAATGTTTATATCATAATCCAAATCGGATTCATTAATGATTAAAACATTTGAGGCAATTAAATCAGTACTAGAATCTAAAGGGTATCCCCCAGTAATTTTAACATGAGATTTTTACAGAAAAATTTCAAATGCCCTTTTAGAAAAATGGGAGATTGGTTTTCGAGAGAAAGCCTGGTCAATTCCACTACCATTATTTCCAACAAAGATAAATGCAGACAAACGTGGGAAAATACTACTCACTTCTTTAACAACACGGAACGGAGTCATTCTCAATGGAAGTGCTCCAGCGGAAAAGGGCAAATTTACATATCCTCTCTGCGTCACAGACCCGTCACCTCACTTACTCATTCATACACGCATTCACTGGTGGGGCCCATAACACCAACACTCATACGTCTCACTTCGAATCTGCACACAGGAGGAAAGAAGCGCTGGACATGTGGGGGTACCGTATTACCTATAGGAAAGGAAATTTATTACAGTATATACATATTTGCCTCAGTACCTATATAATCCTAACCTTAAAATCAAGGCACTCCACCACTTGGTCGATGGACCAATTAGTTGGACTGGTTGATGGTGATTTAGAACCAGCTAAAACACATTTAAAGCTTCGGAACCTTTAATCAATACCTTATTTAAAGAATCACAAACTCATTTTCTGTTAATCAACGTTTAGTTTATCTAATTAATTCACTTTTCATTTGCATAATCAGTATTTTAGTCAACACAGAATTCAAATGTTATTATTCGGAAGAATCACAAATTAGCATGACAATTGTATTTACCTAAATCTTAATATCGATGACAATTTCTCAAGCCCTGTTAGCCCTGCATAAATCCAATCCCTTCGGGTGAAATTGTCTAATCGAATGCAGGCTAATACCCAAATCAGTCCGGGAAAAGTTATTTTCGCTCGGCACGACACAGTCCCAAAGATATCCAAATGACCAGACAATCGTGCAAGCAAATCGATCTACAGCCATCAACGCAAATTCGGGACACCCTTCTGGAACGCACTAGTCTATACCCTCTTCTACAGTTCCCCTTTTATAGTAATTTCTAAAACAATCGGCAACAATTTCTAAAATCTAAACACTCGGATTGGCTAAGCCCCTCAATTTTGTAATTTTGGACATGATTCCCAGAGTTTCTTGGTTCACATGGAATTGGATATGTCATCCTTTAGATTGTACAGTTCTCATGCGAAAGGGTCCGAAGTATCAGTATGCAGACCTCTAAAGACAGGTTGCCATTGTCTTTTCTGTCTTTCACACTAGTTGAGTTTTGGTAGTCCTCCACGTTCCTATCCATGACGAGGAACACTGTGCCCTGATCGGAGGATGCCTGGAGATCTTCAGAGCCATCCGAGTCTGCGCAGTAGACATCGCGCTCACACGACAGTGGCCACGTCCGAACTCCATTTTGAATATCATGGCCTAGTAGGCCTCAATGCCAACTTAAGCAAAGATAAACATAAAAACAATTAATATACGGAAGATTCTAATGTTTAAACCCACACTAATCCCAATATATATTAGTATTTTCCTAGCTCATAGCAACATTAAAAGCAATAATACTCACTCTTTCGCCATACCAGGAACGCAAAACCATTACAAAAGTAACATAAATCATGCAATTTTCCATATCAACACATTCTACCGTTAATATACGTACCACAGTTAGTCTTTCGAGTTATTTGCCATGCAATTAGCATTTAGTCCCGCGTGTAATTCGTGTTTATTAAGGTGTAATGTTGATTAGTGATACCACTGCAAACAATTAATACAGGTTAATATTTAAATTGATTACGTAATTAGTGTTTTCATGCAAAATAGAGAAGGTATACAAATTTTTCGTTTTACCTGCTCCACCAATTCCCCCTTTGGTGATTTTTAATATCACCACAAATCCCACTAAAATGTAGTTTAAAATTTTTTACGGAAATGAATTCTCAGTTCTCTTACATTTGATTACGTCACATCATTGTTTCCCCCATCTCATCCTCTCTCGTTTTCTTATACATATTTTCTTTCCATTCTTCCAGTTCTATATCTCCCATTTCTCTTTCTTTTGTTTCTTTCTCTCTTTTCTTAGCTACTTCTCTTTTTATTTTATTTTGTAACTTTCTTCTTTTTATACATACACACCCTAATCTCAGTATTAATACTAGTATTACCACACAAGTCACTGGAATTAGAATCTTACCTACAAATGAACTACCTAATTTTATTAAGAAGCTTTTTATAGTAGAAAACCCTTTACCAATCTTTTCCCAAACACTTTCAACCTTCAATGGAACAATTTCCTCATGCAATTCTGTTATATTCCTAATATATTTCTTTAAATATTGACCCTCTTCAGGAATATAAGTACAACAATGTTGCACTTTCAGCATTCCACAGACTCCTCCCTCTTTTGCCAAAATAATATCAAGGGCAAGTCTATTTTGCCTAACCATGGCTCTCATAGCAACCATTTTGGTATTTACCAGTAAGAACCCTCCAGCAGTGCTTGTCGATAAGCGATCCACTACTGTAGACAGTTTTCTAATTTTATGTGCATTCAGAGATATTCCAACAGCTAGTATCAGTGCTCCAAAAATATCCCCTACAATTTCCGACCAACTTTCCCTCCTCCTACGTGTTAGTTGTCTACCTATCTCATGCACACCATCCTTTCCCCTTCCCACATGAAATATCTTTGGGAAGACCAGGCCTAGGTAACATGTGCTATACCAATGGTCCGGCAACCGATAATTTGCTTTGTTCCCGCAGATAAAATATAATCCAGGGAATACCAGATCGTTCCCTCCTTTAAATCCCCATCCTCCCATGATTCTATACGTATCATGGCATTCACTCGCAGCTATAAAATAATTATCATACACAGTTTAATTTTTTCTGATACACAATTTTTCTCTCTGAGGCCAATGTAAAGCCATTGCGGGACATGTTTCTCCCTTCAAATGTTTTTCCTTTTCTACGTCCCAAACTATCTTCTCTCCTTTTCCCTCAGGTATCTTTCTTTGCATCTTGCTTCTCCTCTCTTCCACCATGTCCAAGAAGGTCTTTTCCTCCTTCTTTATACTATAAGTAAGATTATTCTTAAACACTGCTTCTAATGTCAATTCTCTTGTTTCTAAGAAATATTCACCTAAAGTCTTACCAGGTTTTATCTTATTCAATTCAGGAACTACAGGTACTTGTGAGAAAATGTTATCTACATCAAAGAAATAGTATTCTAATTTCCCTGTTTTATAAAACAAACTTGCCAACACACTACAGGTTATTCCATATGTCACAGGAAGATGGTGATATGTAACACCTTCAGACACCGATGCAGGTAATTGCATGCAAACATAATCTCCAACGTCCATAGTTTTCACATATTCATTCAATAATTTTGAAAAAAACATTATTAGAAAAATCTGTTATAGACCTATCCTTATGCAGATCAGTTCTGTCTATCAATCTAGTTACATGAGTATCATGAATCTTATCTGTATTAGTCTTGTTTTCCGTATGACCCTCTACCGTTTAGAACGTTACTTTAAATGAAATTGTTAAATCCAATACACTCCACAGAAGCATTAGTAATACTGTACAACAACACACTTTGCACCATCTTCGAAGAAACACACACATAGATTTTCTACCTTCTGTGTTTGCCATTTCGGAAATGACCAGTGTCTTTTGACTTAGCCTCTTTTATTCACAACTAACTTTGTCCAAACCCAAGGCTCTATGCGCCTACTTGGTTCTTTTTGGTTATATGTCTTGTCCGGCAATTCAATCTCTCTGCAACTTCTGCTTGTCCCATCAGTCTGTCTGGAAATTTGATCGTCTTTTACCTTGTTTTCACAATCTTGGTTCAGAATTTCCTGAACATCCGTCTCTTCTCTTATATCAGACAAGATAACTCTCAGGATTTCCGAATCTTCTTCCTCTTCAACCACTTCCGGTACAGTCACACCTAGACTTTCTTGGCTGTCTACTTCCTCTTGTACTTCAGGAAGTGCCACATGCGTCCATTCTGGTTGGGTCTCTTAATTCGTTTTTCTTTCTTCAATTGTGTCGGATCAAGGTCTTCTGATTTTCCTTGACTAGACACCTCATTCACTTGTTCTGCTTTAGATGACTTCACTCTTGTCAATCGATACCTTAGTCTCTTTATTTTGTTCAGCCAAATTTCCTCTTTTGCTGGCCTTTTCAACTTATTTCGCTTTTCACCTCGCTCGGTTTTCCAAGCTCTCTTCCTCAAGACTCGTCCTTTGTATTTCTTCTACAACTTCCTGTTCCCTGTCTACAGTTGTCCCTCCTCTTATTTCTTCCACGCAATCTTCCTGCTGACTAACTGTCCCTTCTTCTACCTGGATGTGTGTAGTCCCTACACCTCCTCTGGGGTCTTCCGCAACAATCTTACCCTCACTCTCTGTATCCAATTCCTCACCTTCTACTTCTATGACCTCAGGTGGAATCTCTCTCGTACTTGCATGTGGGGCCTCTTTATCAAGGATCTCTTTGTCAGTTTCCTCAATATTTTCTTTAACCTTTTCCTGTATTCTCACCTGTTCAGTATCTGATTCAGAGCTAGTATCAGAAATTTCCAGCTGTCTCCTTAATGGCAAATTCTCTAGTTCCGCAACTGGGCTTGGCTCCAACTCTCCCCTTCTTGGAGTTGGTCTGGTTCTGGTTTCTTCAGATTCTGACTCAGAACTGGTATCTAACTCTCCCAGACTTTCTTCTTCAGGTCTACCTGCAGGACTCGGGATTCGAAGAGTATGAGTCGCATGAATCCAATTCTTTACCCTGGCACATTTCACAGCAGTCATCATAGTCAAAATCACTTGACGTGGTTTTCCTCAACGTGGGACCAGACAATTTCTTCTTCTATGCACTTTGATTCTCACCCAGTCTCCTGGACTTAAATCATGAGCGGGCTTCTTTTCAAGGGTGGTTGCATCCGATCCAACCTGATGAAACACAGAATGAACGGAATCAGCCAACCCCTTGCAATAATCCAATACGAAGTCATCAGATATAGGCAGTAGTTTGTTGACAGGAATGAAAACATGTCTCATCGCTCTACCCATAACAACTTCATGGGGACTCATTCCAGTATTTCTATCAGGAATAGATCTAATAGTCATGAGCACTAGAGGCAAGACATCAGGCCATTTTAAACCTGTGGCCAAACACGTCTTTCCCAATCTGTTTTTAATGGTGCCATTCACTTGTTCCACTACTCCAGAAGCCTCTGGATGGTAGGCACAATGCAGTTTTTTATTTTTTTATTTTATTTATTGTTGACTGAGCGATCATGTTGGCATACACAGCTGCACGCCTACAACCCTGAGGCCGGCTGCTTTGTCACTGCTAATTACTACACATCTCAGCGTATCCCACATCCCGGAGGCTGGGCATCACTGTGTTCAAAAGTGGCGATTTGATATATCTATCAAGGATTGCAGCTCTGCATGTCATTTCTTTTAGTCTTTCCCCCATAAGGGGCACAGATGTTTCTGCTTGGAACATCACAAAACTAAAATCAACACCCTCCCCACCCCCTACCCATAACTGTTGAGGTATCCTGTCAGCTGCCCACAAAGGTATGTCCTCGTACTCAGCGCCTAAACATGGCATCTCCTCTCAAAAGCCTACTATACCTAACTTCTATACCAGACAGTCGAACAGCAACGAGTGACCACTGGTGCCCTCCCGCCCTCCATCGACACCCTGGAATGCAAGCACCACTCCGCTCATCCATACTCACAGCTCCACCATCTATCGTATACCACTCTTCAGCTTGCACCGGGGACGACCGGCTCCGGGGCCGTCACGCCATCCTCCCCAGTACAGAGCCTTGCGCCTGCCCCACCGCTCCTAAGATAGTCAGCATACAATCCCCAGAAGTTCTTTGGTCTACTTCGCGGGGGGAGCAGTTCGCTAAACGTCTCTGACTGCGTACAGCAATAAAGCACGTCCCGTGTCCACTGTGCTATTGTAGGCAAGGGACCTCGCATCCAACACAGTGCTACCCTGCACTTTGCTATCAGCATACCCATGTCCACTAGCCTACGTGCTACCTTTGGCAGCCCCTCGAGTATCCGAGCAACGCCACTGCAGGGTCCGGGGTAAGATCTAATTCGGCTATCTCTCCTATCTGCCGAAATACAGCCTCCCAGAATTTGCCCACGCCAGGGCAGTCCCACGCTAAATGGATGAAATCTGCAGCGGGGTGTGCGCACCTCTCACAAGTCGACCCCTCACGCAGGCCATACCTGTGTAGCCTTTCCGGCATATAATAGACTCTGTTTATGAATTTAAAATGTATCAGTCTATGCTTGCCGTGCAATGATATGCGACGTGTACCAGCACAGCAATATGCCCACATGGCGTCGTCTATCACTGTGTCCAGGTCCCTCTGCCAGGCAAATCTAGCCTTGTTATATTTCTGGGCTCTCTGTGACATCGCTATGCCATAAATTGAGACATCATCCTACGGGGGCTCTTGTGTTTAATAAGATACGATAATTCCGGAACCTCAGGGGGTTCAACCATATCGTCCCCTAGGTGTTGTCGCCATGCGCCCCTAACCCTGTGGAACTGAAAGCGCTGTAGCTGTGTATAGGTCTCCACTGTCGACGCCACCTCGTCCCATGTTTTAGTGATGCCGTCCATGAAAAGGTCCCCCACCAGGTGTATACCCAACCCGCGAAGGGACTGCACCACCCCGCGCTCCCTGCAAGGGGTAAACCAGACCGCCCAGTCAAATGGCATGGCCGGAGAGTAGAATAGTGCCCCCGCCGTTTGTTGCAGTATACAATTCCATGCATGTCGAGTTGAGTTTAATGAGTCTAAAAATCCCGTTCTACGGTCAGCCGGCTCAAAAATGACCGCAGGCAGCGGGAGAGGCGCTGCAAACAATCTCTCTAGCTTTAGATATGGGACCGTGTCCTCGCCATGCACCCAACTATGCGCCTGAGCTCCCTGTGCTATCCTGTAGTATAGCTCCATATCAGGCGCCCCTAGGCCTCCCATATGGTAGGGTAGCGTCAAGACGCTCCAGCTAACACGAGCCTGCTTCCCCGCCCACGCCAGTCATAACAGAGATCGGGTCAGCCTAGCAAAGAAGGCACGCGGCAGTACCATTGGAATATTGGAAAACAAAAATAGAAATCTGGGAAGCACCACCATCTTTACAATAGATATCCGGCCCATCAGTGACAGGGGGAGCCCGATCCAGGTCTCCACATCATCCTCTAGTTTATCAATGGCCCTTCCATAGTTCTCAGTAAATACTACTTCTGAGTCCCTATGCAGTTGTATCCCAAGGTATCTGACCGAGTCATCCGACTACTGAAGCGGGTACTCCATTTCAAACGGGGTGGTGGACGTTGTCAGCGGGAAGGCAATGGACTTAGTCCAGTTTACTTTTAGCCCAGAAAGTGCCCCGAAATGCACGACCTCCCGTAGTACCGGTGCCAAGTTGGTCTTGGGATCCCTAACATAGAGCAGAGTGTCGTCCGCATATGTGGAGACCACAATACGGTATGATGGAAAGCTCACTCCTCTTAGGCTGTGGTATTCACGGAGAGCGCATGCCAACGGTTCCACTATAAGAGCCTATAATATGGGAGAAAGGGGGCAGCCCTGGCGCGTCCCCCTCGAGATCGGTATAGCATCCGTGACCAAGTCTCCCAATCGGATCCTAGCAGTGGGTCCCCTATACAGCACCCCAATCATTTGTAAAAAGACCGGGCCCAATCCCATTTTGGTCAGGACCTGTCGCATGTAGGGCCATTCTACCGAGTCAAAGGCTTTCTCCATATCTAAGAAGACCGCAAGGGCCCTTGAATCCCGTCAAACATGCTGCAACACGCCAAACACCGTCCTCAGATTATACGTGAGGTTCCTGCCAGGTACAAACCCAGCCTGCTCCGGAGCCACCAGCTCCGAGGTGAGCAGCGCAAGGCGCGTGGCCAAAACCTTCGCGAATAGTTTAGTATCGACATTTAACAGAGACAGCGGTCGATTTGAACTGCACTCCTCCAAAGCCTTACCTGGTTTGGGGATAGCAACCAAGATGGCCTCTCTCATAGACTGTGGCATGTGGCCCGTAATACACAGATCATCAAACCGTGTCGATATATGCGGGAGCAGCAGGTCTATAAAGGATCGATAGAAAGCAACCGTAAGGCCGTCCGCTCCCGGGGCGCTATTCGCCTTCATACCCGCCAACGCCTCCAGGATTTCATCCTTCTCTATGGGGAGGGCCAAAAACTCCCTATGCTCATTGGAGAGAAAGGGTAACTGAATATGATCCAAGTAGTCACGTATGCTGTCTTCCATATCAGTCTGTCGGGAGGCATACAGATTAGCATAGTATGACTGGAAGCGCGCGGCTATATCCGCTTCCTCCGTCAGCATTGCCCCTTCGTCCGATCTAACTTTGGTAATCACTGCTTTGCCTCTACGGGCTTTTAGTATATTGGCCAGTACAGAGCTAGGCCTCTCACCCTCCCCATACACCCTGGCAGTGGCATACTTCCCTAGATGTTGCAGTTCCGCGTCTGCAGCCTCGTGATATTCTGCCAGCAGTGCCTTCAGCTCTTCTGCAATGTCTTCCGACGCTTCCGACTGTTGCCTAGCCTCTACTTCCCCCAGCTTGCGCTCCAATGTAGACAGCCTCTGCCGAATAGAGCGCAGCACCCCGGAATGCTTAGCAATTGCCACCCCTCTAATATAAACCTTAAATGTTTCCTACACCGTTTGAAAACTATCCACTGAACCAATATTAGTGTAAAAAAACGTTGTGATCGCCTCTGCCATTTCTTCTTTAAAAAGGGGGTTCAGAAGTGAGTATGGGGGGAAACCACCACGTAAATGGTGGTGTGGTCTTCCTGGGTGTAACCAAGGTGAGCAATTTAGGGGAATGATCCGATAGGGTACGCGGCAGCACCTGACACGCACGGACCTGAGTCATAAGTGACGGCGATGCAAGCCAATAATCTATACGGGTATGGAGGTTATGATAAGCAGAGTAGTGCGTAAAGCCCCCCTCCGTAGGATAGAGGGTTCTCCACACATCCGAAAGGGCCATACAGAGCATCTCCCTTCTAATTGTCTTAGCTGCTGCTGTCTGCGATCTGGTCGGGCCTCCAGATCTATCAAGACCCGGATTCATGACCATGTTGAAATCCCCTCCCCATAGCATGTGCGTTATTCCAGAGTCCCTGACTTTGTTGGCTAGCTCTGCGTAAAACTCAGGGCAGTCATAGTTAGGGCCATAAACATTCACCAATAATAACTCCAGTCCCTTAGCCTGGTATCGCAAAAACACAAACCTACCCCTTCCGTCCGCGGACAACAAATGCGCCCTGTAACGCGACTTAGGGTTGAACCAAGTTAGCACCCCTCTGGCGTGGGTTGTAAAGCCAGCAGTATGTGTATTTCCCAACAACCCTCTGGTACGCAGTATCTGACTCTGGTTGGGGAGGTGCGTTTCCTGTAGGAAGGCAACATCAATATCATGTCGATTGAGATAGTGTAACACCTTGCGCAGCTTCCGATGGTCATTTAGGCCCCTAACATTCCAGGTCACCGCTCTGATAGAATCGAGTGACCTGCTTGTGGTAGTTTTACTAGTCATTACTGTCCTGTCTGTAACGCATAGCGTCTACCTCTGTGTGCCGTATGTGACATATACAATGAAAAAAACACAGCATTGCATACTGACAGTCAAACCTCTTAAAACAAAACAACTGGATCCCACTCCCCTCCCCCCTCCCACAGCAGACCACCCACAACTCGGCCTTGCTGCGTCCCATCGAGGGACTGCTCACACCTCCCGCCTCCCTACCCTAAACAACTTGACCCCTAGGAATGGTGGAATGCACTCGCAGGCGGAGGTCGCTCAAACCGTAGTATATGACGGTTTATCACTGTGTACTTAGGCTCGACCTCCAAGCGCAGCAAACCTATCTCTGCCCCACCGCACTGTCCGAATCCCATCACCGTATACCTCTCTGTACCGCCCGCAGCCCAAAGCAGCGCGCCCAACTAGCGCACGGGTTCACAGGTTAAATTGGCCGCTGGGGACCGTATGTTCGCCCTCACTCCCTAAATAGGCACAATGCAGTTTCTGTTGTACATTCAATGCTTCACAAATCAATTTTATGATTTCATTCTCAAAATGCTTTCCTCTATCTGACTCGATCGTAACTGGGAAACCAAATCTAGGAATAAACTCTCTCAATAGGAGTTTTGCTACTGTTACCCCATCACTCCTTCTGGTTGGGTACACCTCTACCCATCGTGAAAACAGACAAACAACCACTAGGACATACCTTAGCCGATTACATGGGGGCATTTCAATGAAATCAATCTGCATTCTGGTGAAAGGACCTCCCTCCCGTCCTATTGATCCCAAGCTCACCACTGTTTTTCTTCCTGGATTGTATTGCTGACATATGAGACACCTTTGACAAAGGCTCTCAGCTACAAGCCGAAACTTGTTTGAAAAGTCTGATCATAGCATCCCTTCCTACATGTGCCTGTCCATGGTACATCCGTGCCATGGTAGAGACCATTCTATCAGGCATGACTGGTCTTCCATCCCGATAAACCCATACTCGGTCTGCCTCTCTGGGTGTGCATCCTGATTTTATCCACTGTTTATTTTCCTCATCTCCTGCCTCTTCCTGTAACTGCCTCACCTCTTCCCACGTATTCACAGTGTTAGTAAAAAGTAAGCGACATGAGTTCATTTCCTTTTCCCTGTTTCGATTGACTGAGTTCTGGTTGCACGCACAATATTGCGCTATGTCATTTGCAAATTCATTTCCGGCCTATACGTAATCAGCACTCTTCGAATGGGCAGCACATTTTACTACTGCCAATTGTTTAGGCAGCTGTATCGCCTCAAGCAGCTTCCCAACCACTTCAGCATTCCCCTATAGAAGTTCCACTCGAGGTCAAGAACCCTCTTTGGGACCAGATTTGCCCAAAGTCATGCACAACTCCGAATCCATACTGACTATCAGTAATGACAGTGACTCTCAGATTCTTTCCCAATTTGCATGCTCTCGTTAATGCAAACTGTTCAGCAACCTGAGCTGATCTTACTCCTTTCAAACATGACGCTTCCAATACAGCTGCTACAGTACACACTTTGTATGCTGCACTCAAAATTCCTTCTTCGGTTCTCAAACATGACCCATCCACAAACATCACATAGTCACTTTCTTTCAGAGGCACATCTTTTATGTCAGGACGCGGCTTGGTGCAAAAGTCAAGCACTTCCAAAGAATCATGATCCACGTCATCCTTCACTTCCACATTTACAGCATCAGGCAACAACGTTGAGGGGTTTACATTGAGATACCTCACAAGGCTCACATTCGTTGCACCCAAAATGTCTTTCTCAAACTTAGACAGACAACTATGCATCATAAATTGGGTGCGGGTCCTTGTTAAAAGGATCGCCACGTCATGAGGTACAAACACTCTCACAGGATATCCCATCACAATTCCTTCACTCTGCTCCAAGCTCTTACAGGTAGTAGCCACTGCTTTCAAACAACCAGGCAATGCCACAGCTACAGGATCTAGTACAGCCGAAAAATATGCAATTGGTCGTCTCAATTTTCCATGTTTCTGTACTAATACAGAAAGTGCACATCCATCTCTCTCACTGCAATAGAGCTCAAACTCTTTTTCATAGTCAGGCATTCCAAGAGCCGGGGCTTCACACAAGCTGTCTCTTAGTTGTTTAAAAGCCGTCAACTCTTCCTTGTTCAATTCAAGGGGGTCTTTCACATCACTCTTCGTCAATCGCACCAAAGGTTTTGCAATCAGTGAAAAGTTGCTGATCCACTGACGACAGTACCCAACCATTCCAAGAAACATTCTCACTTCTCTTTGAGTCATTGGTGCTCTCATTCCCTTTATTATTCTGATCCTGTCTGCAGTCACTTTTCTCAGCCCTTTCTCAATTTTATGGCCTAAATATTGTACTTCCTTTTTGCAAAATTGTCATTTCGATGGGGATACTTTAAGTCCTCCATCCGCCAAATGATTCAGTAACGCAATGGTATCTACCACACAGGCTTCTCGGGTTCTCGATGCCACCAGTAGGGCATCGATGTATTGAACTAGTACTGCGTTTTCGGGCATTTTTAAATCTTCCAGGGATTTCTTTAGAATCTGATTAAATATTGATGGACTTTCTATATACCCCTGTGGGATTCGGCACCATGCCAAAGTACGTTCGCCGAACCGGAACGCAAAAATCTGTTGGCTGTCAGGGTGCAATGGGATGGAAAAGAAAGCATGACACAGGTCAATGACTGTGTACCATTCTGCATCATGAGGAATGTGGTATAGGATCACTGAAGGGTTTGGTACAATGGGACAACATGGTACAACAATTTTATTCACTTTTCTCATTTCTTGTACTATCCTGAAAGTTCCGTTAGGCTTTTTCAGACCCATGATTGGTGAATTACAGGGACTACTCATTATCTCTCTCAAAATAACTTGTTCAATCATTTTGTCTATGATAGGAGTCACTCCTGCAATTATTTTGGGTGTCATTTTATACTGGGGAATATTTGGGTAGCTTATTCCTTCTTTTATAGTTGTCTTTACAGGGTCTACCTTTCTCATCAATCCCATAACTTCTCTTGTGAAATCCCATACCTCGAGTTTCACTGTTTTCTTCAATTCCTGAGGCAATTCTTCTGGGTCAAATACAACAAATGCCTCAGTAACTTCGGGTTCCATATTGGCCATGGTCATTTTTATACAGTACATCCTCATCAGGCGTTTCAAAAGCTATGCCATCCGGAGTATAGAAAATCGTGCAATTCTTTTTACACAACAAATCCCTCCCTAACAAATTTACAGGACTGGTATCGCACACGACAAAGCGGTGCATGTCAGAAAATCTCCCTATTTTAACTTTAACTGGTTCAGTAAGATACATTTTTATCGGTCTGTTTGATACTCAAACTACTTGGATTGTGTCATCCGAGAGAGGAAGATATTTGACGTCAGCTGATCGAACAGTTGAATGAGTAGCACCAGTACCTACTAGGAAAGTAATATTTTCATCATTTACCTTTCCGTCCACAAAAGGGTCTGTTTGGTCTACCTCTAGAGTTGCGCCAAGTACGCACTCTTCTTCCTCTCCTCGGCACTGTCAATAACTCTCTTCTGCCTCACTCTTATCGTGTTGCAGCCAATGCTGCGAAACAGCACTAGCGCGCGGTAGCTTTGTTACCTGTTCCTCGGTGTAGAATCCTGTATCTCTGAGGGTTTATGCTCTGTGGAAAAGGTGGCTTTGGCACCTGACACTGTTGGGCAACAACCTGCTGCTGTCGCTGTGGTTGACAACTCACCTCATTCTGCACCTATGGATTCAGTGATGCATTATCGCCACTAGCACTCGGGGGCAATTTACACTCGAATTTAATGCCCTACCTTTCCGCAGTTATGACATGGCCACTTCTTTTTGGCTTCGTCTAAACTAATCTGTCCCTTTCCTTTTCCAATATTAGGTTTTTGTCTCACAGGGCCCATGCCATTTGCTTGTTCAATCAGTTGGGCTTCCTGCCTTTCCACTACCTTAACTTGAGCCCACATGGCCTTCTCTTTTAGCTTGCGTTACTTTGCTTCAATTTCGTCACTAAAATATTTTGCATGTCTCAGTACTTCATTTATCTTCTTATTTTGCCAATCCACTGTATGCTGTTTAATCATTTCGCTTACCTCAGGCCTCAACCCGTACACAAATCGATATACAAAATTACTTAAAACCTTCTCACTCAATTTCTCATCACCACTGTATTGCTTAAAAGCCAATATCAATCTCTCATAATAGGCATGTACAGATTATTTTACTTCCAGGTGAGTTCTTTCAATTTTCACCCAATCAGTTTCTTTCAGAGGTACTTTATTTTTTAAAAAAGTAATTACCTGCTCATACTTTCTCATTACTTCTGGATCAGGGGCACCTGTTTTAGGATCCCTAGGATACTCCTGAGTGGGCCAACCGACTGTAATTTTACATTCCGCCCATAGATCTGCAGGCACAATTATATCGAACAGACCATTCAAATCTATCCACAGTACTTTTGATAATTTGACAAATCTTTCTACTTGTCGATACCACTCCTCCGGCTTCTCCCTTAGCCGGGGAAAATCATTTGTAAATGATCAAATGTCCTGTCTAGTCCAAGGAACATGCACATAACCCCTTCCTGGAATCTCCCTCATAGGGCATTCCGTGATTACAACCTCCTTTTCTCTTACTGGAAATGCCGAAAAAGTCTTATCTGATGCATCGTCTCTTTTCCGAAACCACCTGCTTTTAAATCTACATCACCCCATTTCCTTAGCAATGCAATCAGTTCTTTAATTTGAGTTAATCTTCCTGCAGTATTCAAGTTCTCAATATCTTTTTTAGAGAAATCTACTCTATATGGTTTCTGTAATGATTTTATTTTCTCAAAATCAATGCCCATTTCACCCGCCACTTCTTCCAATTTTTCATGCAAACTTCTCGCTCTCCAAGTTATACTTTTACAGAGAAACATTAGCTCTCCATCCTGATATGCTTTTAATTTTTCAGTTGGAATAGTCCCTACTATTAATTCCTCTAAAGTTATTTGTAATTTTGCCACATCTAAAGGTTGAGGTTCTGTATCCTTTCATTGTAAACTCCTTAACCAATCGCTTAATTCATCAGAAGTGGGACCTACAGGAATTGTTTCATTTCCTAATCGCTCTATACTTCTTTCTGGGGTCTCTGGTGCCGATTCAGTTGTCATCAGCGTTTTACTTGCTGGACTTTGATTCATTGTCGGATTTTTAGGAGTACTTAACCCTGACGTTCCTACTATTTTTCCCCATGGATTTTCTCCTGAATCTCTTTTTCCCATCTCAATTTGTTTATTACTATGGTACGGAACTGTTAAACAATGCTCACTATCCTTCTGTTTATCAAAGACAGGCATAACTGGCCCTATAGTTACGGGAACAGTTACGGCTTCCATATTTTTGGTCAATTCCCTAATTTTCTCAGTTAATTCCAGGGTAGTTCTAGCCAATTCAGCTGAATTTTCATTTACCATCCTAACAGGTTGTGCTGTTTCAGAGTCTGTAAATGGATTATTCTTCCCTAAATCAGGTGGCGTTTGCTCAAAAGTTTTATTTCTCAGTGTGTCTTTTACTAGCGCACTTAGCGTCAGCAACGTGGAGTTTGGTTGATACGGGTGTAGGATTTTTATAAAACATGTCTTCTAGCAAATCATCCTCCGACTCATTCACACCATACTTATAACCTTCTGACCCTGTATTGTTTCTCTTCTCTGTACACTTTCTGCCACTATTCTCTTCAGCGTTTCTCAACGGGAACATCCCATCAGCCATGTTTGCACTCCGCCATCTCCTCATCCTGTCAGCATGACTTTCCTGTCCACACGGTCTACCAAACATGTAATTATACCTTAGGCCACTCCGCTGTCGTTCTCTTTCGCACATCTCATCTTCCCATTCCGTTAAAGCTTCAAACTGAGTAGGTCTAGGTCTCGGTTCTAATCTCATCATCCTTTCTCTTAAGTTCCTTAATACAGCTAAACTAAATGAACCACTTTCTGGAAATGCTAGAACTCCATCTTCTTTAGTATACTTTGCCCGATTATCTAGCCAAATACATGTATGGTACCCATATTTCGCTACCATAAAAGATGCAGGCGATTTTGGTGGAGGAAGTAGCTGTCCTTCCCTAGTCACAATTGGCTTATCCTTTTTAAATAGGTTCTTGATTTTCCCAAACCAGGACTTTTTCTCTTTCTCTGGTGGATCGTAATACATCATTTTCTTATTCTTCAATCTTGAACCGCTAGATTTCCTGAATCGCTTCTCTACGACTATTCTGTTTGCTGTCCAATCGTAGCGCGACTCACACTAACGCACCAATCAGGAGCGTCTATGTTACACTGAAATTCTCCAATTCCAGCGGGACTCACACTAACGCACCAATCCTGAGCATCTACGTCACACTGGCCATTCTCCACTCCTAGCGTGGCTTACCCCAGCGCACCAATCCGTGAAACTTCGTCTCTCAATGGCTGGCCAATCCCAGAGCGGTCTTTCTGACATCAGCTTTTCTCGCTACTCCTGCTTCTGCTGACCCCTCCTTTACAAACTTTATCAGCAAACTTTTCTTATGTTTTTTTTTCCAATCAAAATCTGTTAGTAACGACATAAAAACACCACCATTGCCTGTTTCGCTAAACCAAAGAGATAGCTTTGTCCAATTGTAAGAAAGTGGCTCTGTATATACGGTTCCCAAATAGGTACAGTGTGTACAGAGTCCACAGTCCCCAGAGGTTTGGCAGAGGCTAAAGTTAGATATAACCTTACTCTCCAAAGTGGTAGCTTGGTCAAGCAGTAAGGCAGAGGACAGTGTAAAGCATTTTGATGTACACACTCAGTCAGCAAATGGTTTCACACACTCAATAACTGAACTCTAGGCCAATGGTTTATATATAAAAAAATATATGCTTGTTTTATTTTAGAACCAAAAATAGGTATTAAAATATACTCTCTCAGAATGAGAGGCTGTAGGTAATTACTTTTGCAATATGCAATTGACTTTTGTAAATTATCACAAGTTGTTGCAATAGGCAATACAATTCTAAACACAATAATGAATTGAATTCAAAGGAAGTTTCAAGTTATTTGCAATAATTACTTTTAGATTACTTTTGGAATTCCAGGACTGGATCCTAGATTCAGTCCTGGGACAGTACTCAGAAACAAGTGATAAAAGTCGACTTAATTACTGTGGTGAATTTTAGATAATATTTTGCTATTTTAAAAGTTGACAGAAAATATTTCATAGAAAACTGTCAATGATTCCCTATGGCAGTAATTTCACGTTGCAGGTATAGTATGTTCTCATTACTTTTGTAATCCAGTACTTGGTGCCTAGACTCAGTACGGAGACCTTTATCCAAAACAGGTAAGTAATTACGTTTTCAGAAGCTATACGATTTTGAAAGAATATTTAAAGTTTTCAGAAATTGACACTTGGAAGAAATTTCACAGAAAAACAGTCAATGACTTCCTATGGGAGAAAATTGGGTTACTGGTAAGTATAGTTGTAAGTTTTTTTCAGAGTCAGTGCTGGGCACCAAGATCCAACACTGGGAGCTCACCTAATAGCAGGTGAGTATTTTCGTTTTCGTTACTCGGCTGATTTTTGGTGAATATTTTAAGTTTTGAAAAGTCCACACTTTACCCTATGGAGAAAATTGAGTTATCGGTTTAAAGGTAAGTACTCGACTGGCAGAGTTGAGGTTCTGGGCATAGACTAAGGGGTCTCCCAGGGTCAGGTAGGTACAGTTGGTTCACCCTCAGCGGCACAAGGGCGGCCGGGTACAGAGAGAGTTAGGCCCAATGTTATCCTATGAGAGGTAGGGGGGCCTTGGTTGGTGGCTGCTGACTAGCAGGCCATGCGGCTGTGGGAGCTGGGCTCCTGGTCACTTACTCAGGGCAAGTGGGGAAGTAGATAGGTGTAGAGGTTGCACTGCCAGGGCCACTCGGGCGGCTGGGTGCAGGGTGCTTTTGAGCCTTCGGGCGCTCAATTGGTTTCAATGGGAAAGCTCCGGTTTAGAAAAAGACTGCAAGCTCGGGGACAAAGATTCTTCAGGTGCCACCACCACTTCGAGAGGTAAGTTGGGTAGTTGGAGGATAGGTAGGTACCCCGGGATTGGGCACAGGGGGCCGCGGGGCGCCGGGTGCAGGGGTGCCTTTTGGTGTCGGGAAAGCTTACCCCCAGTTGATCGCGGTTGGGGGGGCACCTGGTTCTGAGGCTGCAGGCTTCTTCAGGGGCGTCGAGGGAAGTCCTTGGGTGCCGGACTCTGGGTCACAGTTGCCGTGGGGTCGTCCTCGTGGTCTTTGTTCACTCCGGCACAGGCCAGGCTTGGCAGGTGCAGAGTGTGAAGGGATGCGGTTCCAGGCTGATGCCAGGGATTAGAAGTAGATTTTGAGTAGAGCCTCTGCCTTTGAAGCTTCCCCTGCCCATCCTGGGGAGGAGATTTAGCACCTCGCCCAGGATGTGCATTGTTGCAGGCCCAGGAGAGCGGGGCTCTCCTACCCAGGGGTCCAGCAACATGTCTGCTGTGTGGCAGCCTAGGCAGCCTCAGAACAGACGTGGATTGAAGGTTAGGTTTTAGGGGGCATCTCTAAGATGCCCTCTGGGGTGCTTGGTACATTAAATCCCACACTGGCATCAGTGCGGGTTTAATGTGCTGAGAAGTTTGATACCAAACTTCAGTCTTCAGTGTTGCCATTATGGTGCTGTGGAGTTCGTGTTTGACGAGCTCTCAGCACCATGTGCTCTTAAATGGCAGCACTGCACTTACAGTGCCCAGGAGTGGACCTGGGTACTGTAGGGGCACAGGGCTCCTGCTTCTGTGCCCACAACACTGGCATAGGGCACCCAGCTAGAGGGGTGGCTGATGTATGCCATGGCAGTGTAGGTGGTGGGCATGGCACACAGGGATGTGTGCCATGTCAACTCTTTGTTTTGTCTTGTACCCAGACACCCAGCCTGCAAGGGCAGTGTGTGTGTGAAAGGGTACAGGGCCTCTAAGGGTGGCACAATGAGTGCTGCAGCCCTTAGAGGCCTTCCCTGTTCACAAGGCCCTGGGTACCATTTACCAGGGGCTGACATGTGGCCAGGGTTTACCAATTTGGGTTTTGTGTTTTATGGAAGGAACATAGGCCCTGGGCACCTGATTGGCAGGAGTCCAGAGCACACTCAGTCAAAGTACATTCAGCAAGTCAGCAAAATGTGGGGGCATACCATGCAAGAAAGATGGCACTTTCTCACACCAATTACACAAGAATTCTGTATTTCTCGAGAGCAGCACTTACCTCTGCCCTTCCACAGAATTATTCAGTTTCGCCGATAAAGTAGCACTTCCCTCTACCTTACCCTTCTATCAAGCAAAAAGGCTAACCGTTTCTCTGGGGATAAAACACATGTGGAGACTACACTTCTCCTGAGAATTAAGGCCAGAGTTTCATGAGAGAACCTGTTGCTATTGCACTCACGCACATTCATACAGAAATGTCCCTAACGATAACACACGACGATGTTACCAACTCGAACCCAGACAATGCATCGTGCGACTTCACTTGCCTCACGTTTTTCCCGTGTACCTACAGGGCAACAAGACAATACACCGTGCGACTTCACTTGCCACACGTTTTCCCCGTGAACCTACAGGGCATCCAACTTCCTACATCCCAGAAGTCTTCAAAACAACATAAAACGCGACGCAACATAGAATGTTAGTACATAGATCAATAATCAATCATCAATATTAAAAAAAAAAATCGATAATCAATAATCACCAAACCAATGAAATAAAACCATGAATCTGCTACCAGAAAAACTGCTCCAGCGGAAATGGGCAAATTTACATATCCTCCCTGCGTCACAGACCCGTCACCTCACTTACTCATTCATACACGCATTCACTTGTGGGGCCCATACCAACACTCATACGTCTCACTTCGAATCTGCACACAGGAGGAAAGAAGCGCTGGACATGTGGGGGTACCTTATTACCTATAGGAAAGGAAATTTATTACAGTATATACATATTTACCTCAGTACCTATAGAATCCTAACCTTAACATCAAGGCACTCCACCACTTGGTCGACGGATCAATTAGTTGGACTGGTTGATGGTGATTTAGAACCAGCTAAAACACATTTAAAGCTTCGGAACCTTTAATCAATACCTTATTTAAAGAATCACAAACTCATTTTTTGTTAATCAACGTTTAGTTTATTTATGACAATTATATTTACCTAAATCTTGATGTCGATGACCATTTCTCAAACCCTGTTAGCCCTGCATAAATCCAATCCCTTCGGGTCAAATTGTCCAATCGAATGCAGGCTAACATCCAAATAAGTCCGGGAAAAGTTATTTTCGCTCGGCACAACACAGTCCCAAAGATATCCAAAGGACCAGACAATCGTGCAAGCAAATCGATCTACAGCCACCAACGCAAATTCGGGACACCCTTCTGGAACGCACTAGTCTATACCCTCTTCTACAGTTCCCCTTTTATAGTAATTTCTAAAATAATCGACAACAATTTCTAAAATCGAAACACTCGAATTAGCGAAGCCCCTCAATTTTGTAATTTTGGACATGATTCCCAGAGTTTCTTGGTTCACATGGAATTGGATATGTCATCCTTTAGATTGTACAGTTCTCATGCAAAAGGGTCTGAAGTATAAATATGCAGACCTCTAACGACAGGTTGCCATTGTCTTCTCTCTCATTCACACTAGTTGAGTTTTGGCAGTCCTCCACGTTCCTATCCTTGACGAGGAACACTGTGCCCTGATCGGAGGACGCCTGGAGATCTTCAGAGCCATCCGAGTCTGCGCAGTAGACATCGCGCTCACACGACGGTGGCCACGTCCGAACTCCATTTTGAATATCATGGCCTAGTAGGCCCGAATGCCAACTTAAGCAAAGATAAACATAAAAACAATTAATATACAGAAATGAAGATTCTAATGTTTAAACCCACACTAATCCCAATATATATTAGTATTTTCCTAGCTCATAGCAACATTAAAAGCAATAATACTCACTCTTTCGCCATACCAGGAACGCAAAACCATTACAAAAGTAACATAAATCATGCAATTTTCCATATCAACACATTCTACCGTTAATATGCGTACCACAGTTAGTCATTAGAGTTATTTGCCATGCAATTAGCATTTAGTCCCGCGTGTAATTTGTGTTTATTAAGGTGTAATGTTGATTAGTGATACCACTGCAAACAATTAATACAGGTTAATATTTAAATTGATTAGGTAATTAGTGTTTTCATGCAAAATAGAGAAGGTATACACATTTTTCGTTTTACCTGCTCCACCAGAAGTGTAGAAGGAGACATCCCTACTGCTTTTACGAGAAAAGGTAATTCCAGCTCTTCAATTCTAGACCACATAATTTGTATTCAAGATCTATTCAGAAAAGCTCACTTATTAAATATTAAATTTACACAAGAAAGTGATCATGCAATTCTGTACCTGAAAATTGGAACCTTAATGCAGTCTACATTCCCATGGTTCTCAACGCAGGCGAACGGTACCCCCGAAGTAGAACAGGAAAAAGGGCGGTTAATATGGCATTCTAAAACTTAAAATTAATTTTGCAATTATTTCCTCGCAATTACTCCAGTGCAATATTTCAGCCGATCCTGTAACAAGTTATGAAGACATCGTCTCCACATTTGTGGCTACCTTACATGAAACATCAAACGGTCAAAAAAAGACCTTGGGACAGAAGTTAAATAAATTGATCAGATTGCAGTTTCAGAATATCTCGCGCATCAAACAGGAAGAAATCAAAAAGTTTTTTTACAAAATCAGTCAGAGGGAGAAAGAGAAAAAACGACAAGATCAAAAGGCCAAAAACTGGGTCGATATCCAAATAGCAGTCAAACAGAACAATAGTAAGGCATTCTGGAGCTTAATCGCTAACGAAACAGGAACAAGGAAACGCTTGCAAGCTTCTCCTGTCCCATCATCAGAGTGGGAAAAATACATTCATGAGTTATGCAAATCAAATGAGGTGCTTTCCTGCAATGGCCACAGGCCTTTATATATTTTTCCTTATTAACAGACAGCGGTTCCTGTGGAGAAAATATCAACAAAGGATGTAATACTAACATGTGCAATCGCAATGTCTATGGGTTGCAGCGGTGTCCAAAGGAGAAATTACCATACACAACTCAATATTCAATGATAAATCTTGATATTAGTTTAAATACACTTTTACGGGTCATTCAAAAAAACTGTGTCCCCAGTGAACATGGAACCTAAAAAACAGTGGTAATACATAGGTTCCATGTTCACTGGGGACACTTGATAACTGTTTTTTTAATGATCTGTAAACTGTTTTTTTAATGATCTGTAAAAGTGTATTTAAACTAATATAAATATTTATCATTGAATATTGAGTTGTACATGGTCATTTATCCTTTGGACACCGCTGCAACCCATAGACATTGTGTTTGTGCATGTTAGTATTACATCCTTTGTTGATATTTTGTCCACAGGAACCACTGTTTCTGTTAATAAGTTTCTGTTAATAAGCTACTTACCCTGGTTCCTAGTGAGTAGGGTCTCCACTGTCTTTCTTTTTCCACTTTTATTTATTTTTCCAGCACGGTCCGCTTTCAATAGAGCGGTTGCGCTATTTTATTTAATCAATGTTTAAAAAAACACTTTCACATTAGTATCAGCCAGGCACCTTTCTTTACACGAGCTTGTCTATAGAAATGGGCATAGCCGACATGCCGCTTTTACAACAAAAAAAATGTGTTTGTCAACTTGACAAATAAAAAATATTTGTCAACTTGACAAAATAATGTATTATTATTTTTTTTAAAGAACCCCATGCCGCGCTTTCACAATAATGTCGGCCACGCCAATTTCTTTAGAGCGGCTCTTGTAAAGTAAGGGGCACGTCCGACATTAAAGTGAAAGCGCCGCATGGCCACTTTGATAAACAAGCATTAGTCCGCCTCTACCCCCACCTCCCCCAGCGCTCCCTCCGCCCCTTGCGGCCCCGCCCCCTCACACAGCTAGCAATCTTTCTACTTCCGTCCGTCCCCACGAGTTCCGACTCAAGTGAAAAAAAAAACTGTCACTAGGGCTTTCGCTGCCAATTACTTGCGCCTCCCTCGGGTGTTCTCGTGCTCCCACGCACAGCACTATATAAAATCATGCCTCGAAGTTCCAAGGACATCTGCCACCTTTAGGCGCTAGAACCTAGATATTCAGTCAATCCGCCGGCGCAATGACGATGATATTTGGATACTGGGAGATCCGGAGGGTAAGTTGGGAGTGAGTGGGAGGTTTAGGGAGGTGTGACGGTTGAGAGGAGGTGGCGAGAGCGAGACTTGCGTGAGAGTGTCAGGTGGGTGGCGTATTGATGGAGGGTGTGCATGGGAGACGGGGAGAGCGGAGATGAAGAATGGCCGTGGCCTCCCTGGGGTGGCGCTGGACATAGGGAAGGGGTAGTGGCAAGGCTGAATAGTAGGTTGTACCAGAGCGGAGAACTGCTGGGCGGTGAATTATGTTTTAAGGACATAGTCCATGATAGTTAGCCCCTGGACTGCCCTGATTTCTTTGTGTAGCAGTCGCTGTGTTGCACGCGCTCCTCACAGATCGTCAGAGCTGCACCTGAGCATTGGGGCTTGACATGGCCCTGAAATGCTATCCCTCTTGGCAGGAGTCCTCCCCGCGAGCCTCGCATTCCCTCTGTTACACAGAGCCGGCCGCCTGCATCGACAGTGTCCTTAGTGGAGCAAGCATTGATGCTCTTCTATGAACCTATGAAGGAGTTTCACCAATTGATTGATGCAGACAAACGAGAAACCAGAGGAGGAACCCGATGCCGGCGCGGTTTTCCTACGTGAGACGAACAAGCGAACTCACCTAGAAAAGAAACATTAAATACGTTGGTCAGCCGGTAAAGAAGGCAGCCTTCCCCGAATCCGTGCTGGGGCAAGTCGGACCGATTTCAGACAGTTAAGACTCCATTGTGGAGGCACCTTTTGAAGAAATTGGTTGGTCCTGAAGAGAACCCAAAAAGATAGGGGTTCGAAACGCGTCGACCAGTATGGTCCTTTTTTGCACCTACCTGTGATTTTCTTATCAACTAACCCTGGAACTTTATTGTTTCAAAAAAAGATAGAACACTTTGATGTACAAATTGCTTGGAAGTTAATCTATCAGAAAAGAAAAGGTGTCATTAGGACCTCTTTTTCAGTGCATGTGTATTTTTTTGTATGTAAGAGTATATTGGCCATGAATGTCTGAAGAGTGTATGTTGTTTGTATTCTTCGTCTAGGGGATCAGGATTATTATGTTGTGTTGTGAAATGTAATGTATTATATTGCTTTGTACAAAAGATAAATGCGCAATGAAGTAGTGTTACAGCACACAATTGCAGAGAAATGTGAAATAAATAATAAATTCTTTTTTGATTAACAAGGACATTCATAAAACCCTCCTCTCATGTTTTAGGTCTCATGTTAGGAGCTATAAAAGTGAAATGTGTAGTTAGTCTCAGTTTGGACTATCTGTTGCGTTTTTCCTTCTATGAACCTAGGCACATCATACACTTCACTCCTCTCTAGCCACTTATTACCATCCGTTTGCCACCCACAGGCAAATCACATCCAAAGTACATATAGCGTTAAATTGATCTCTGGTTGCTGTGTTGTTCCCCAGAGGATACGGCTTCCTGCTTTTTTAGGTCTCGCCTGCTTGCGCTGCGCACATGCGCAGTCTCGCTGGCGAGATTTAACGTTTTGAGGTATTTTCTGTAAAGGGCTTTAAGCCCCGCCCCTCTTTTCCATTGGCTGGCGTCACCGTTTATGCTAAACGGTGGCCAGCCATTGGAAAAGAGCTGTTTGTGACGTTTCGGTTTGGCTTTTTGAGCGGCCCCATTTGGACGGGCTCGTCTGCCTTCCGTGCGTCGCAAAAGGTTGCTTATCTTTATGGGGCCATGTGTTTCAAACACATGGCCCCATAAAGACAAGAGATCGATGGCGATAGCTTGTTTTACTTGTCTTTCCGCCAATCCGTGCATCCACCCGGCAGTCTGCCGGCCAAAGAATCTGTCCAAGTGGCTAGCCTGGCTGAAGACAGCTGTAATGCCAGAAACCGGTCCTAGGAAGCTAGTTTCCGGTCCAGGGAAGGCATGGCTTGGCATTTCGAGCTGGACTGTTCCCATGAGGCACAGGGTCAGACTGATTTGCATATGGCCATGTCTGAACTGGGGTGGCAGAGTGGGCTAAAGAACGGTGATGGATCAAACCCAGATCTGTTGACTGGGTGTGACTGTTTGATTGGTTCTGATGCTCCGTCCATCACCACCCCCTTTTGTACCGCTTTGTTCGCCATAAGTTGGCAGGGTATGCTCAGACGTGAGTCCCTTGCTCACTTTGCCACTGGATTCAAGCAAGCCTGGCTGAAAACGGCTGAAATGCCAGAAACCGGTCCTAGGAAGCTTGTTTCCGGTCCAGGGAAGACATGGCTTGGCAGTTCGGGCTGGACTGTTCCCATAGGTCAGACTGATCTGCATATCGCCATGTCTGAACTGGGGGTGGCAGAGTGGGCTAAAGAACGGTGATGGATCAAACCCAGATCTGTTGACTGGGTGTGAGTGTTTGATTGGTTCTGATGCTCCGTCCATCACCACCCCCTTTTGTACCGCTCTGATCCTTTAAGTAGACATTTTCTAGAGAATCATTTAAATATGTATCGTTTTTCATCAACTGCTACCGACTCATTGTGCCAAAAACGTCGTGCCCACAGAATACACGTGCTTCGAGGCTCCCTGAAAGCTTTTTATGGCCTATACATTTTATGGCTGAGGATTATGTTTTACAATCAACTTGAATTATATTAATTATATTATTCCGTCGCTCGCTTTAATTTGTTCAATCGGATGACCCTTGTCCTGTACGAAAAGCATAGATGCCAGCATCTGACAAACAAAGAGGGAGAGTTAAATGGGAAAATGAATGTCCCTATTCAGATGGTCCAATGCTCTATTGTTTATTTTGCAATTCAGACTGCGTCATTGCCGCTTAATATCTATAAAGAAATATAAACAGAGAATTATTTTTAAACTAATGTGTGGCGAGGTCAACAGATGAACTGCACGCAGAGTAGAGGTCATTGCAGGCAAAATAAATTAAGACAGTGACCTCTGATGCCCCAACGCATCTGGAAGGTCACGATAGAGTGGAAACAGGTGCTAAACGTCTCAAGCTTTCCATAGTCGTGCTCTACAACAGAGTAACTCCGAGTAGGTTACTAAACCTTGCAACGAGTCATCTGGTGAGGTAAGGCGCGCTGAAGTTGAGAGAATTCTCCACTTAGCGCCTAGTGCACTGTCTAGTATCTCATGTCCTTGAAGACTCTGTAATACGTTGCTAGTTGGGATGCTGGCACCCCAGATTCACGTGCAGCCACTGAAAAGGTTTTTTTTCCCTTTAACTTTAGAATTTCTAACTCGAGCACTTATTTTTTTTCCTTTAACTTTTCATTTCCATGCTAGATATGACGGTGAGTTATGATGCAGGGAACCATATGTGAAGCTGTAATACTGCTTTCTTTGGCCTGGTACGAACAAGCCGGTGTGGCTGTCACAAACACTTGCTGAATGTGGTCAATGAGCATACAAGAGCGGGGAAATCACAAGTATGGAGACAGAGTTGATGAACAAAAGCATATTGATGATGAACAAAAGATATTGGAGTGAATGCAGATGAATACGAGAGTGCAAGATTTCATTCCTATTAGATTAAGTGACACGTGGGGGACTTTCTTTTGATTATAACTGACCCTTTCCCTTTCGGTTATAAGGGCACCTCTCAAATTTTTATGGACAGCATTGATGAAATATATATATATATATATAACGTGCGAGCGCAATTCTGATTGGTTGTTAGATGTCAGTAAACATTCGAATCGGTCAAAATCAGGAAGTGTCGTCCGCCATTTTGTCTCTCGCAGTCTGAGGCAGTGAAAAACAAAGGTGGAGAACGTGAAAAGGGGGCAGGGTGGACAGTTCCTGACCCCCTAGCCTTTGTCAGGGGGTCACTGAAGGACCCCCAAGGGAGAAAAAATGTTTTTTTACGAAAAAGCACGGGGTGCGCGCACCGTGCGCGTATGGCACGCACAACGCCGCGCACCGAGCGCCCACAGCGTGCGCACGGTGCGCCAAGCGCACGGTGCGCGCACGGTGAAAAACCTGAAAAAAAAAATATTAATAAATACATAACTTAGCATTTAAAAAACCGTACAAATTCACTTAAAAAAACCATAGGTTTCACACACGTTATAGTTAGGAATTAGCATTTAAAAAACCTTGCAAATTCACTTAAAAAACCATAGGTTTCACACACGTTATAGTTAGGAATTAGCATTTAAAAAACCTTGCAAATTCACTTAAAAAACCATAGGTTTCACACATGTTATAGTTAGCTGGACATTTCCCTCGTAAAAAAACAATGAAATTCCCCCGTTATAGTTAGTGCAGGCAACTATAACTCACGCGACCGCAATCCTCTGCTGATGACGTCAGATTGACAGCAGTGAGAGGAAGTGGTCTGTATGTATGTTACACGCCGAAGTTCCCACAGACCCCAGATGCCTCCAACTCGCCTCTGCTGCCTCTGATGTTCTCCGTGTGGTCCAGCCCAGACTGTCTTTGTTTGGTTAACCCCCGAGACCCGCGCTGGAAAAAAGCACAAACTATTTTCACATATCAGGATATAAATCCAGCCCTTCAGGCACCAAGTTTAAACCTCTATGATTCTGCCCGCCGGTGAAAGCCTCTGGAAGCAGGGGCTGCAGGGGGCTCCGGGCTGGAGGTGGCCAGGATGCGGGGGGGGGGGGGGGAGGGGTGCATCCTGTGTATCCTGTAGGTGCCGAGCTCGCGGGGGGGCAATTATGTAAATCGCATATATCCCATCTCTGCATATTTAAAATTGATTTTGTTGTTTTTAGTTGTTTCCCGTGACAATTTTCTGTCTACAACATTGTCCTTCTTGAAATATCATCCACGTGTTTCAATGCAACACATTCTCTGTTCTGCTAAATTTTCCGATATATCAAAAAGTTGGCATCGAGGGCCTTATGTAAAAGAATAGCCTTTTCAGGATCTAAAACGTGCATTTACAGTCCACTTATAACAAGTGTTAGAAATGGGATTTCTGGTTGGCTAAGGCTTGCGCCAAAGTCAGGCAGAAACCACCACTCTAGTCAGGGCAAGGAAGGTACACGCCAAAGAGAACCCCTGCTCACCCCCTTGGTAGCTTGGCACGAGCAGTCAGGCTTATCTCTGAGGCAATGTGTAAAGCGTTTGCGGACGCTGGTTACAGACGTCCCACCCTTCAGGTCAGGCTGATCCCGAACCTGGCCTTCCAACCTCCGGCCTAGAACCTTTGGTGGAATAATTGCCTGGCACTCCAGGACTTCTGGGGACTTACACTCCATCCCCCTGAGGCTATCAAATGACACATATGTCGAGCAACTGTCTGTCTGGCGCGGATCTCCCGTCCCCTGTCCACCTGACAGTGCGCAGAGATCCCCCAGAACAGAAGTGGTGTCACCCTGGTCACTACACTGGATCCTAGCCCAACTGGGAAGTCCCTGACCCACCGGCTCTTCCACTGGGGAACTCATCCCCCAATCACTGCTCACGCTGGACTCCTGTACCCTCCCTACCGGAGCGGTACTACCAGACTCTAGAACCACAGGAGCCCTGTTTACAGGCGCTCCAGGTCCTCTACTCACTAAGAGATCTTCCTCAAGTGGACTAACAGGACAGCCTAGGTCCCCAACTTGGTGTTCCCTCATGAAACCATCCAAGTCCTGAGGCAGGGTTTCGGGCGTCTGGGGACCCTCGGTCACCCCCTTACTCCCGCTCCACTGAGCCAGGCAGTAAGCCCCTACACCCTCCTCGCGATCCTGGGACCTAGCTGGGCTACACTGAGCCTCCTCCACCACGCTGGGCTGGAGGATCTCTGACCCACTATTGTTGGAATCACTCACTAATGACTCTAGAGGACCTCTAGCACTTTCCCAGCGCTCTGCAAGTTCCCATGGACAAAAAGAGTTATACCTCAACAGGTGTTGGCGCAACCCTGGAGAACAACTACTGAGCATCTGCTCTTTGATAATCATATTTAGTACTCCATCCAAATCCTGCTCCGGGTTAAACACCAGCCAGTCCACCAGGGCATCATGACATTCCTCCACAGCCTCCTCCCAAGACTGGTGAGACAGCTTCTTACTGCCCCTGAACTTCAACCTACATTCCTCCTCTCGGGAACAAGGTACCACACTCGGGGAACTGGGACTGGGACTCTCTATACTGCACTTTAAATCGCTGCTACCACTGGACTCCACCCTCACTGGGGAATCCAGAAAACTACCACTGTGCTCAGGGGACAGGGAAAGGGATGAGGCGCTATCTCCTACGCTGGACCCAGCAAGGGACTCCCTACCCACGGGGTCCTCACTCTCTACTGGCGTCCAGGTACTGTCATCTTCTTCTGAATCTTCAGGGCTCCCCACAGACCCACCACCCTCCAGGTGAGAGGCCCGGGCCCTGTCTTCCTCACTGCGCTCACGTTTCCATTCACCTGCTTGCCATCCAATCATGTGGTTCCTCAGTTCGTACACAGTGTCTGACTCTCTCACCCCTATGTTTCTCTCTCTACAGAACCTTTCCAACTCCTGCATACTGTAATAAACTAGATCACTGGGATCAAAAGCAGGCTCCATTCTGGCAGACGTTCTAGAGAAAAGATCACACAGGGAACCTAGGGGTCTGCGTTTAACACAGGAGTACACAATTCACAAAGGATTCAGCAAGCTCTCTATCCCAGAGAACTCACACTCACTTGCCTAGTGCCACACACCATTCATCCACACACAACCCTCCCCTCGGACTGGTAAGGCAGTTTCTACCACCCCTGATTCCTCAACCTGACCACCACGTGACACAGGTACCAACTCTGGGCGCAGGGCGGGGGACAAATGTACAGGACACTATTACGCTGCTACCACTGGATCCCACCCTCTGGTGAATCCAGAAAACACAATGCACTAAGGGGCATGATCTACCCTCCCGAGCTAGGGACACCTAACTCACAGTGCACAAGAAACACATTTCCAAAGAAATGACATTTAAAAACAAACTTAAAACAATAATCCCTATACCATGTGATTATCTAAATGCAGAGTTTTGTAGTGCGGCCAGTTGCCGCTGCGGTACAGCGCAAACGCAAGTCCAAATCCCACCGCTGCCACCAATGTTAGAAATGGGATTTCTGGTTGGCTAAGGCTTGCGCCAAAGTCAGGCAGAAACCACCACTCTAGTCAGGGCAAGGAAGGTACACGCCAAAGATAACCCCTGCTCACCCCCTTGGTAGCTTGGCACGAGCAGTCAGGCTTATCTCTGAGGCGATGTGTAAAGCGTTTGCGCGCGCACCCAGCAACAACACCCAAGGCCCACCACAAAGGAAACTCCACACAAGGTATTATATAAAAATAGCCTTTGTATTACCAAAACACATTAGATGAAAACACACACTTTACAATGTGCCAACAGGCACGGGCAGAGTTTACAAGGGATTATATGTACAGGGGACAGGGCCACATGGACCACTGTCAGGAATTAGCACTTTTAGAAATAGTACGTTTTGTAGAAATAACACTTTGTAGGAATAATACTTTAGAACATAGCACATACAATCACTGTAGCACTAAATAGAAAATGTAGCACACAACCAGTAACTACTGGTAACAGGTAAGTACCACCTACGCAACCCTAACCACCTTAGGAAAATACTGCGCAGGGAATCAGGACCTCACTAGCACCACCTGTACTAGGGAGAAAACAACCACCTAAGTATCACAATACCTGTAGGGGTAAACGCACATTACACATGATGCATCACATTCAGAGGTGTAGGGAAGGAAGACACATGATGCATAAAAACATTCAGAGGTGCAGGTTAGAAACAATAGCGCAAAACTCACATTAGCCACCACCTGTGGCAGTCCCTAGGCCAACTGGCCTTGAAGGGGCAAGGACGCCCTGTGTCCCAGTCAGGTTTAGGGGAAGACTGCGCAGGAGGCGCAATCCACAATGCAGAGTCAAGGCAAGACTGCGCACGCAGTCGGCGCAAAGCGCCACGGGCCCCCAACCTAAACGTTGCAGCTGCCCACTAAGTGCTGGGCAGCTGTGGAACTGAACTGGGGCACCACTGTGCCTTGAACACCAGTATCGCAGTCACGTGGGGCCTCTCGGGACACTCTAATACAAACAGTGCGCCTTTTTGGAGCCTCGGGGCTCTAAACAACAACACAAGCCCCCTACGCCTCTGTGGCTCTGTAAACTACTGTGGGGCAAGGTGGGAGTGGCCCGCTGCCATCTGGGGCCACTCGAACACGGAAGAAATGCCCCGGTAACGTTGGAGCCCTCTAGGCTCTTAAACAAATTGCCCCCGTTCGTTGGAGCCTTCACGGTTCTGAACAAAATGCCCCCCCGAGTACGTGGGAGCCTCACTGGGCTCAACAAAACACAATCACCACGTTGGAGCGCCTCGCGCTCAGAAACCGAGGAAAATGCCCCCTTAGACGTTGGAGCCTTCCCGGCTCTTAAACAAAATGCGCCCTGTTGGAGCGGTCCGCTCTGGAGCGGGGCCGCTCTGCTACCGCCTCTCCCCACCCGGACTCCCTTTAACTCTTACCGGCTGGGGGAGAGGTGGCGAAGGCAGGACTCCGGTCTGCGGGGCTTTCACTCGCTGCACTCGGGGAGGCGGGGTAGGCCCGGGGGAATCCAATGCGCGGCTTGGGCCGCGGCGGTGATTTTAACTTCACAAGAGGGGTGGGCTCCCTCGCAATAAGCAATATACGGCGGGGTGGGCACCCGCCGTAGGGAAATAATTAAATAAGCGGGGTAGGCACCCGCAAGCGCACCACAATGCCGGGTGGGCACCGGCCTCCAGAATAAAGCGCTCCTAGCGCTACGGCCAAAGTGAAAGCGCTCTAGAAGCGCTGGGGGCACCAAATAAAGCGCCCCTAGCGCTAAGGCAAATAAGAAGCGCTTCCAGGTGCTTTGGGGACACAAATAAAGCGCTCTCAGCGCTTTAGGATAAAAAGAACCACAAAGTCCAGCAAAGTTCTTCCCTGCATGCAGCAGGGCAGGGGTGGGGGGCAAGGCTGGACCCAGAGCCAGCTCACTGGGCCTCCAGGCAGGGAGGTAGTCCAAGTGGCGGTCCTCTGGTCCAGCAGCAGCCCCCCTCAGGTAAGATCCTGTCTGCTCAGGTAAGATCCTGGCAGACATCTCCGGGTGAAGGGGGGCCTGCAATGGGCCCCCAAAGACAGATTCTGGCAGCTGTTTCGTCTCAGGCAAACCGAATCAGAATGGCTGTCCGAATCGGTCATCATAATCGCTCATCCGGAAACCGTGTCCATAGAGCTGTATGGATCGGCTCTGAAGGACTCGGGCTGTCCGGATGCCTTTCGGAACCAATTCGGTGTGCTTGAACAGTTTCCGAGCATCGTAATCGGTCCTTGGGATAACTGAACGATTTAGTAGGAAGCAAGGGTTCCGAATCAGATTCAACAATACCGAATCCCATCTGGAGCCCTTCCTAACGCCATCGGAATCGGCCCCTATGTGTGTTTGGCCCGTGACATGTGCAGATACAATTATGGAGGTTATGGCCTTCATGTCCAGCGCCCAAGTGTGGATCATAAGCTCATTGTATTGGATTCTCAGCGGATTCCAATTGCCCAGTCTTAAATTGGTCTGAGATGCCAGACGCTGGATGCACTTAGGCTCCAACTATAGGACATGCTTAGGGGCAAGCAGGAAGACTGGTTGGAGCACTGGGCACAGGATGTGATGAGAGACAGTCTCCTGGAAACTGTGGTCATGCCATCAATTGATAATAGATATAAAGTACTCCCAAGGTCCAAAAGATTTCATTTAAGCACAGAAGAAAAACAACCTTAGACAACTGAATCAAAATTGGTTTACCATCAAAAATGTCTCAGTGAACATAAAGGGTACAGCTTGTTAAGTGTTATTTAAATTTGGAAAAGATTAACTAGATTAAAAAAAAATGAACAGTCACTTTGAATTATTGTTGAACCAGTGTTCACAATAGTGGTTCTACCTGGTGAGAAATGGTAAACGATTCTTCCCGTATTTTGTACCACTGCTTCCATCCGAATATAATATCCCAATGTGCCCTAACATGTACTGATACGTTGTACTTTTGAATTTCATATTCATTTTGATATTGACTGAACAAGTAGATTCATCTTAATATTTCTGCAAATTTTCATGTATTTCTGAAGCTTTGAAGCATTTTATTATGTGTCATTGATTTGCACACTTTCTTGCATCTTGTAGTAAACGTAGCCTTGTTTTTAAATCTGGCTCGGCAAGACAAGGATTTGAGAAATATGATGAGCTCAGTCCTTTCTATTTCTATATCTAATTCCAATAGCTTCATACAGTCTCTCATGAGAAGATTCTACCATTTGCTGATTAGATGGTTCATCTGAAAGTAACAGTTTCAGTTATGTGGTTTTGCTTCCATTCACTTGTATTGAGAAAAAGTGTATAAAAATAAGTTTACATTATATGGAAATTTAGTATTATATGCTCTGGCTCGATTTGAGTCGATGCTCCGGCTCATTTAAACAGCAATTGTCAATCACTATTTGCTTGCTGATGGCTTTTTTTGTATTGAATACATGTTAGACTTTTAGACGACTGTAGTGTTGTGTTTTATTGTACACTGGTGTGCTCCTCTCTTGGCTAGGAAGAAGAATTAAAACTGTTTGTAAAGAAATCCTTAAGATGGTATGAGGTGTCCAATTGAATTAAATGCAGAATCCCTAGTGTCTTTTGTATATGGTGCTTTCATATACTGCAAATGTAACCTTTCGATTTGATTTGATCGATAAAGGTTTTTGAAAATTAAAAAAAAAAGGAAAATGCAGAATCCCTAGAGTTCCACCACGGCCGATTCGAAGTGTAAATGTACATGGGAAGTCAAGTTGCGGTGAATGACAGCTCAACTTGATAATGCATCCCCAGCTGTCAAACAGCATCAAACTCATCCTCTGCAGGCAACCCAATGCTAATTTTTGGTTATGGGTCCTTCGGGTGGAGCAGGTGTGTCAAGGTCAACTAACTGAGCTAGAGCATTGAATACTGAGTTGCATTCATTCATGTGCTGTGGTTTCAGTCTGCAGTTTCATCTGGAAGCTTGCAGCCTTCTTAATGCGCTGAACCAGGGTGCAGCAGCTTAACATAAAAATGTATGCAAACATGGTTTTTAGTTCTTGCAAACGGTTCTAGATCTGTTACCGCAATTTCCTTGAGGAGTGAAGATTGTCATGTTCTGAGGTTGCACATCCATTTGTTACCCTGTTAGGTTAGGGGTACAGATGGTGGAAGGAGGGTGTGGAGGAGGCATGTCCAGGATTCTGGCCCCCGTCATGATGGTGGGGAAGCGCTTTAGACAAAGAGTTGCAGAGCTTTAAACTTGGGTGGGGTGAAGCAGGTATGTTCAATTCGAGAGAAATAGTCAAGTCACGTTTGCCAGAAACGTGCACATTTTTTATCAGTGAAAGCTAATTTGTGGGATAATTACTCTATTGCCATAACATGGCAGAGATGTGTTAACCACAGGACAATGGGGGGCGGGGGAGCTGTGGGGTACATAGCCTTGTGTGTAGGGGCTGTATACCCAAGATGACGGTGGTGTAGGAAGCAGGGATAGGGAATCCTACTGTGCGTTTGTGCCCAAGAATCTCCTTGCAATATGTGGTTATAAGCAAACAAGGCCACCAGATTTGTTGGAAAGCTCCCGGCTTTGCTCCACACCACCATCAGAGGACTGAAGCTGTGGGGAAGATGATGTGCAGACGAGTCAGGCTGAGGTACCATTATGTCATGTTTCTATAGGCAGTCTCCCCTTGGGGTATACTTCTTTACATCTTAGGTATATCATGGCAGAGTATTTACTATTTTTTTTGTGAGTGGGCCTCTGAGGTTATCAAGTGCCGTTGAATTTGGTATGAGTGGATACAGGGAAGCGTGGAGTGCTGCAGGACTTGGTAAGTTTTAGAAATTAGCCTCTTGGACCCGTCGTAAGCCCTGGCGAGTTTTTCAAAGTGGGTATAGGCCTGTGTGGCTCTGCGAGCATTGAGGGGGTGGAGTACCCAGTGGCGCAGTTGGCAGTCCTGCAGCCGGGTAGGTTTAGGGACCTTAAAATGTAGCTTGCATTGGTCAAAGGGTTTGATGTGACAAAAGTTCAAAGAGGTCGCGCAGGTTTCTACAGTCACTTGCCTTCGAGGTAGGGAACTTGTGGTGCTTAAAGACTGTATTAAAGTCTGGGTTTCAAGCAGTCGGTGTGTTGGGGTACGGGAAGGTGGTGAGATCTCTTCTAAGCGCTAGTTTTTACAAGATTTCTAGGACTGTTCAGGTGGGGATGGCAATATAAGCACTTCTAGGCCATGCATGTTTGGGGAGCCAGACTAGGTCCTGCACGATCCATATGAAACCAGTGTTTATTACATTAGCTAAAAACCCATTAGCAGCTCCCAGTAGTATACAAGCAAGGTAGGGCAGGCCTAACCACCCCTGTTTCTAGGAAGCATTAGGAAGGAGTTTGAGATCCTGGGATGCTTACCTCCTCAAATAAAGGTGCAAATGTCCCACTGTAAACACATCATATCGTCAGAGGGGATGACAGTAGGCAAGGTGTTATAACCTGTTGTGTTGTGTGCATCTTCCTTATTACTATTCTGTCCCTTGCTGCTCAGCCATGAGTGATGTCACTTAGAATGTTGGGTGTGAGGGACTGGGGAGTTGGCAGTTGGAAGAGATGGGGCTGAGCAGCAGGGAGGCTGCTCCTGGTGGGGCTCTACAAGAGATCTACATGGGCTTTAAATGAGCTTATATATGGACTTTGTAACTTGATGAATAAACCTACGACTTGTTTTAAGTGACCTGTCTACGAGACATCTTTCATTATTACACTGGCGACGATTTGGAGGAACTAACGCGTGTGCTGGATTATGCTTTATGAAGCTTAATGGATTTTCAAGAGGAAGGAACTCCAAGAGTAATTCAAGTAAAAGGACTTCAAAGTAATTGCGTATTTTGAGGAAACTGACACTCAAGAGCCCCACCAGTGACCACTCCATCGGTCGCCCTAATACGTAAGTGCCAGTTCCTCTTGAATTTTCCTTGAATGTACAAGAATCTGACTGACTGAAAAGAAGCCTGGAAATGTGCAGTGACCTGTAATTTAAACCTTTCATGTGGAAGAGCATCTGAGGCCAGTGCAACATTGACAAGCTCTTGTTGTAAATCTGCTGTTCCTGTGCTTCTGGAAACTCTGTTTGAATTTTGACATTTGATCCTGTCAGGTCATTGCTACTTGGAATTCTACTTGTTCACGTTATGCTGGCCGAGTCCTTAAGAAGGGTGTGATGCTGTGTGGCATGGAGAAATCGAAGTGCATAGGAGCAGCACTTGTAGGAGGTTTACCTATATGTTCATAAATGCAACTAAGAGTCAGTCAAGAGTGTTTTCATGCTGAAGATGTGCGCTAAAGAGAGGCATATGGGGAGTTGTGACACCGTGACAAGTAGCGATCGAGGGCAGACTTCGTGCCTTGGTGTGATGTGATTGTGCACAGAGCGCGGGCAGCATTGGCAACTTGGATGACTTTGTGGAATAAAAGATCGATTTTTGATGCTGTTTAATTGGGATGTGAGTTGAACTTGGACAAGATTGTAGCCGTTACGAGCGCGCACACTTCTTTCATTTGAATGAAAATATAGCGCGAGCGCTTACCTGTTCTGTACACGCGCGGCTTCTGGAGATCTGTTAGCTCACGTCATTACTGCATTTTGGCCTGCGTTTTCACGTTTGAATGCACGGACGTGCCGGCAACCACCCGGCTTACCGTCATTTGCGTGCCACCATTTTGTAAAAGCTGTTTTTGCTCCTACTTTGTCACGCATCGTCTTCTCGGTGCAGAAAGAGATTTTGTATAACTCGTTGTTTTCGAGCAGCATTGCAGCTTTGCCAACCACGCATCGTTTTCCTGGTGCAGGGACAGTTTGGAATTTCGAGCAACATTACAGTTTACAGTTCGTGGGAAAGCTTTTGACTTTCATCGTGCAACTGTGAAAATGTACTTTCTTCATCGTGGATCTTCGTGTATTCGTTTTTTAAAAGATGTAGTTTTTTGATGCAGTCATGCTTCACGCTCTACGGGCTGTAAGAAAGATTTTTGAGGGAGGGTAATTGCTCAGTGTGATTGCTTTATTGCAGGGTGACATCTGAGTCCAAATTCAGATATTTATGGGACAACTCTAAGGTAAGACTGTTCTTGTGCTCACATAGAAGCAACTGTGGATGTAACATTCAATGCAAAGAGTATCCTTGTTTTTAGTAGTTTGTGTAGTAATGTTATATGATGCCACAGTTGGTATTTTTTTTAGGGTGGTGTGTTCTCTTTTACAGTAAGTGAGGTGTATTCCCCTATAGGGAGATGTTTTCCCTATTTCAGTGTATTCAGTATGTATTGGGAGTTGTATTCCCCATTAGGGAAGTGTTTTTTTTGTTTTTTCCTTTTACGGTGTTTCTTCTGGGAGGTGAATTCCCCTATAGGGAGGTGTTTTTCCCCTATTACAGTGTTCAGAGTATCATAGGGAGGTGTTTTTCCCCTATTACAGTGTTCAGAGTATCATAGGGTGGTGTATTTTCCCTATTTCAGAGTTAAGGGAGGTGTTTTTCCCCTATAGGGTGACGTTGTTCCCCTATTTCTGTAATTTGTATCATAGGGAGGTTTATTTTCCCTTTTCCTGAGTTTAAGGGAGGTGTTTTTCCCCTATAGGGTGACGTTGTTCCCCTATTTCTGTAATTTGTATCATAGGGAGGTTTATTTTCCCTATTTCTGTGTCTAAGGGAGGTGTTTTTCCCCTATAGGGTGACGTTGTTCCCCTATTTCTGTAATTTGTATCATAGGGAAGTTTATTTTCCCTATTTCTGTGTCTAAGGGAGGTGTTTTTCCCCTATAGGGTGACGTGTTGCCCTATTTCTGTAATTTGTATCATAGGGAAGTTTATTTTCCCTATTTCCGAGTTTATGGGAGGTGTTTTCCCCTATGGGGTGGTGTGTTTACCCCATTGCTGTTCGTTTGTTGGTGGTGTTTGCCATCTAATTATTTCCCTAGGGAGGGGGATGGGGTTTGTTATGGATTTTCTTGCAAGTATTTTCTGATCTGTTGTATGTTTACTTGCATAATGAATTTTCTGTTTATGTATGCAATGGTATTTTGGTGTTATCTTGATTTTATGCATTTGTATCTTTATGCTTTGTTTTTGTAAGGAAGGGAGATGTGTTATAACCTGTTGTGTTGTGTGCATCTTCCTTATTACTATTCTGTCCCTTGCTGCTCAGCCATGAGTGATGTCACTTAGAATGTTGGGTGTGAGGGACTGGGGAGTTGGCAGTTGGAAGAGATGGGGCTGAGCAGCAGGGAGGCTGCTCCTGGTGGGGCTCTACAAGAGATCTACATGGGCTTTAAATGAGCTTATATATGGACTTTGTAACTTGATGAATAAACCTACGACTTGTTTTAAGTGACCTGTCTACGAGACATCTTTCATTATTACACAAGGCTTGGAAAAGGTAGAGTATTCTGGGGCGCAATTTCATTTTTATAATGTTAATGCAGCCTAGCCAGGAGATATGCGATGGCTTCCAGTGACAAATGTCTTCTAAATTGGATTGCTGATATTCCGGCCAGTTATCTTGTGTCCGCAAGTGTAGTGTAGGAGTCCAGTTGAGGGCCAGGTATCGTACTGAGCAACAGACCCATTGGAAGGAGGCTAGAGATTGCAGAGTGGGAAGGTCATGACGGTGCATGGTTAGAATCAATGTGTGTAACTTGGTCATGTTGACCTTGAAGCCCGATACGGCTTCAAAGGCAATAAGACAGTGGGCAACATCTGGTAGGGATGTAGCAGGTTGTGTGAGGATAAGCTGCAGGTCAACCGCAAACAGACAGTTTAGGGGACAGACCTCCAAAGGTACCCGCGATGACCGCAAGTATGGCTAATAATAATAGCTAAGGGTTCGACTACCAGGACGAAGAGGAGAGGTGATAACGGACATCCTTAACAGGTACCTCTAGTGAGAGCGATAGGGTTCATGTGTTGCCCATTGAGACTCATAGAAGCAACAGGGGCTAAATAGGATGCCATCATTTTGGCAATCATGCCCGGGATGAGTCCAGTTTTGCCCAGTACAGTTCCAAAGAAGTCCCAGCTCACCCTGTGCAAAGCTTCCTTTGCATCTAGTGAGAGGAGGCAGGCTGGGATGTTGTGGTGGTGGAGGACTTTTCGACCAGATGTGCAATCCGATGTACGTTGTACGCACTCTGTCGATTGTAAGTGGATCCAACCTGATCTGGATATACATGTCTGGTGAGATGTGGTTCGAGCCTATTAGCCAAGATTTTCGAGAAGATTTGGCATCAGAGTTTAGAAGGGCTTTGGGACACTATGAGGAGCATAATGTATGGTCCTTGCCCAGCTTGGTGGCAGAGGTGCTTTCTGCAGCAGCCATGGTAGGTGTGAAGTCCATATCTTGGTTGAATGAGTTAAACAGGGTCAGCAAGCGGTCTTTGAATCTGGAGATAAATGTGCAATAGGAGATGACGGGGCGGCCATCAGGGCCTGGAGTTTTTCCACGGGCAGCTCCCTGAGTGCCTGGTGGAGGTCTGTGGGTGTGATGGTGGCTTCTAGGAGTTAAGCATGATGAGGGTCAATTAGCACCCACTTGCAGTCCTACAGATGCGTGTCTATCAGGACCTGAGAGATCTCGTCCCATGTGTAGGGGGTTTGGTAGTATTTGTGAAATGCTTGTTGCTGTGTCCTTCAGTGATTTCCCAGGCTGTGTCACCATCTGTGTTTTAGAGATTTGGGCTTTAGAGCTTTGTTGGTGCAATTTACGCACAAGGAGTGTGCCTACCTTGTCTAACCCCTAAAAATATTTTTGTTTCAAGGCTAGGAGGGATTGTTCTGCTAAGTTAGTCTTGTGGGCACGCAACGTAGGATCACCAGCTGTAGTTTTTTTACATCTGGAGGGGGTGGCCTGGTCTGTACATTCAAGAGCTTTATTCTCTGCTGTGAGGACACTAGTCGGATTCCCTCACTATAGAAATGGCGATGGTCTAGATTAGACCTTTGATTAAGGTCTTCAACCCATCCCAGAGTATGTGAGGGAGCGTGCTTGGGAGGGTGTTAGGCTCAAAGTACTCCACAATTGCCTTACGTATTTCAGCTGTGGCCACTGGGTCCCTAAGCAGTTGTGGACCAGACCAGATCAGTTCCACATGCTCGTGGTCCAAGATGGCGGTGTCGGAGATGGACACCATTTCAAGGTCCCGGAGGAGAGAGTGTGTGAGGAAGACATGATCTATGCAGGGGTAAGAGGCGTGAACGTGGGAGTAGAAGGAATAGCCCCAAGTATCATTATGTTTGTACCGCCACACGTCTACTAGCTGCAGCTTACCGAGCTCACGTTTTAGTTGAGCAGACATTGCACCAGTGCCCTGGTAGGATACTGCTCTGTTGTCTTACTCTGGGTCCCCGACTAGATTGAAATTACTACCCACAAGGATGTCTCCCGTCACATTGGCAAGCTGTTCCTTTAGTAATCGCTGAATGAAGGAATCCTGTGCATGGTTGAGGGCATAAGTATTAAGCAGAGTTAGGGGGCGGGCACTCCTTAGGACGTTTAACTTCACATAGCACTCCGTCTTATCCTTGATGACCTTTAAAACAGTGGAGCAAAAACTAGCTTTGCACATGATAGTTACTCCCAGGGTTTTGGTGATGGCATGGGCCTAGAATCGATATGGGTATTTTGGGTAGAACATACAGTGATAGTCTTCCCCAAGAGTGGTGGCTTCTGTAGGTAGATAATGTTAGGATCCTGTTTGAGGAGATATCATCAGGCTTGATTACACTTGTTGGGCGAGTTCAGACCCCAAATATTGAGTGAGAGCAGTTTAGTTTAGTGTAGTGTGTAGTCATTGTGGTTTAATGGGTGCAGCCGTGACACTGTTGGGCCCATCTAGTCTAGTTGACAGTAGGACAAAAGCAGCGAGACCTGAGAAGAAGGTCATGACGCACCATGAGATGTGTGTACGTAGGGCAGAGTGTGCCATAAAAGCTCTGTCGGTGGGGGCTGTGTGGTAATGTAGCTAGGTGCACAGTAGTGTAAAGGCCTTAATGTGTGAGTCCAGAGCTCACATGGTGTTGCAAATGAGGACCATTCCCCCCAGGGGTGCCTGGCTGCAACAAAACAGAAAAAGAACAAAAAAAAACAAATAATAATGGGCCAACGGGGCCCAACAATGTGCTCTGAGTCCAATGGGGATAGGCGTTGACACGGTCCTATCCCACTAGAGGTGTCACCCTCCTGGGGTATGATTTGTGGTGGGCGGGCTTCAGAGAAGAGCAGTGTTTAAGTCAAAACAATGCGAGGTTAGTGGAGTGGAGTTGAGCAAGCTCCAAAATCAGTATTAGTCTTCCGGACCTTGTGTCCTGCTTCTGCTGGGGTCCATGACCCAGGCCTTGTTAATGAGTGTGGATGTGGTCGGGGGAAGTTTCTTTCTTCAAACTCTGAAGCTATGTGATGATCTGTTTGGCCTCCTGAAGAGCGCGCTCTTTTTTCAGCATGTCCTGCCATAAGGAATGGACTGTTTGCCAAGTCGGAGGCCACTTTACCAGCTGTCGTCCGGGTTGGGAAAGTTTCTGCTGGGTGCGTCATCAGGGATGTCCATTATTTTCTTTGATTCAGCCAGTGAGCATGTGAAGCACTATTTTCCACTTCCAAGAGAAGTTAAGGGCAAATGGGTGGCCCCACTGGTTCCGGATATCTAATGCCATTATTTTGTTAGTGACCAGTTTAAACTCGCACCACTTTTGCAGCGTGATCGGGGAGAGGTCTTGGAAGAGCTTGATGGTGTGACCATAGGAGACCAAATCTGCTTTCCCCCTGCATGCTTGAAGGATGGCTTCCTTTTCAATGAATAAGCAGACCCTTGTAAGGCTGTCTGGCACGGTGTCCGGATGACCCGGGATCTGGGCTACTCTATGTGCCCTGTCCAGTGCCTGGGGGGAGGGAGGGGTGGTTGCAGGGGGGGCTTCCATCTCACCTCTGTTCGTCTGGTGAAGCTCAGCTGTGATGGCCATTATTATGCGTATGTTGGTGCAGTGGCTTCTATTTTCAAGGTCTTCCTGTTTAGCTTACAATTTATACTTGCTTTTCTTCAAGTGTCACCACACCGCACTATAGCATTTCTTGATGTTGCACCCTGAAGTCAGTTGCTCATTCCAAGTCATCCACTTGTGCCCCTATTTCAAAAACATATCAATGCAGATCATGCAGGTGGGACTTAAAGTCAGATTTGATGGACCCTGTTTCAGTCTTTAAGGAATTATTTATTGTAGCCCTGAGAAATAAGTACAGAGGCTGATCCTCCGATCACTGCTGGTGGAGCGATTTCTTTAGAGTCCATTTCAGCTGCTGTGGCTTTGTGCCAAAGAGAGGTTATTGAGCTTTCTATGACAGGTTTAAGACGTGGCATGGTAGGTTGTTGCGGAGCTTCGGTTGTTGTCTTCCTGCAAGGATTGCGGAGGGTGGGGCAAGAGCCCATCAGGCTACCGACAGCAGGGCCAGGGGCTCGCCCCACATCAGCCAGATGGAAGGGGAGATGATTTGTGGGGGTGGGTAGTGGTAGCGCAAAGCCACTGGGAACCCTGCAGAGTACAGTCCATTACACAGTCAGGGGTAGCCCCCAGGAGGGTCACAGGGGGCATGGCCCTTCTCTCCTCTAAGATTGTCCCTACTTTTAGGTTCCTCAGTCCTCATCAGTTGCAGGGGGGGGGGGCTGCACCTGCCCAGTCAATTCTCTGTCCGTCTGTGATGGATGCGGGGCGGCGCTTGTGCAGGGAGAATGATGTGGACCCGGGGGCCAGCGGGGTGGCGAACACCCCAGCCTATCCTCGTTCTGGAGCTGCAGTTCTTGCTACCATATGGAAGTCCAGGTGGCCCAAACGTAGCTGGTGAGGGGGCGGGGAAGGGGAGGCTGTGCGATGTTCCCAATGTGCCTCCGAAGCAGCAGGCAGTTTTAGGCCCTAGATTGGTCTAGGGACCATAGTCACCAGCTAGGGGGGAAGCAGGGCACGGGGTCAAAGATAGACCTTATGCCGCCAGCCAGTCCAGACCTCCAGAGGTCTTTATGCCCTGCTTGTCCAGGACTTAGCTACCTCCTCGGGACCCACGCATTCCACTACACCCCACGTCAGTATGATCGCCCACCATTGGGGGGGGGGGGGGAATCTCACCATCCCCAGGACTCTCACCTCTAGTCCACGAGGCCGAGCCACAGCGGGGGAGATCACAGGATTGGATCTGTAAGGGGTCAAGTGTTCCTGTGCTGCCCCAGGCCCCCTTGATGTTTGCAGCAGGCATTGGGGTCGGGCGGTGCTGAAGATTAGGTCGCAGTAGGAGTCCTGGTCGAGCTCTGCACTCGCACCGGCAATTCAAGATGGTGGACGGGTGAGGGATTGCTGAGTGCTGGACTCCGCCACTGCTTCCTTGGCCTCAAGTCTGGATCCCAGGCTCTACCACAGCTGCAGGAGGCCCCCGGGTATTCATGCCGGTAGGAAAGGGCCTAAAAGGCCTGTCCTGGTGCACTAGAATAGGTCGGATTGGCCTCAGGGATCTGGGGCTTAGACCTAGTACATCTCACTCCATTCCTGTTTTGGCCACCCCCCAATCAACCCTATATACTTTTTGTATACAGACTGACCAAATCCATCAGTACTGGCCATATCCACGGGGCTAGTACACAAAATTCCACAGACTGGACCTTGGTGCTCCTCAGTAACTCTGCTGACTCATCACAGCAATGTAAAATGCTTGTGTCTGGGAAATAATGACCGATACTTACAGCTGATGTGCTAAAATGACTACTTAGCAAACAAACATTGGCAAAGCTGCTAGATCTCACCTTTATAATGCGAGTGACGAACTGTTGGCTTTTCAGATGTTTGTCTGTAAAGCATGGTTTAAAAAAAGTAAAATAAAATGAAATAAATCAGAATACTGGATGAAAAACAAACAAAAATCTTATGAAATCCCAAAACTGTACATTATATTAACTGTTTTCAATTTTGACCAATCTCATGGTTTATTTTTCGCTCAGAAAACTCAGAATAGAATTAAAAAAGAAAAGCCACATGTCAGAAACACTTCCCAGTGCCTAATTTACTTTCCACAGATTTCACCCACTTGATTCCACTGCATTAGCCCTAGGAGCAGATTTATTAGAATTGTCATGCTGCCTCAAACACCAGCTGACCGCCCATGTGTGCCAATGTTTAAGCTTTGTGGAATACAGATAAAAAAATACTTTAAAAAATCTTACCCCAGCAAAACTATCCATGTTTCTGTGCTTTTACAATGATGCTGGGAGAGGAACTGCCCGAGTCTTCACGCCCTATGTATTTTGCAAGCTGTTCAATAAACAGATAAAAAAAAAAAACAATGATGCTGGGAGGGTTGGGATGCAGCACAACACAGGTGGTGGTATTTGAGAGGTGAAGCCGAACAAGAGGGAGAAAAAGTAAAAGCATGCTCTCTCTGATTGCTGAATGACAAAGAAAAAAGTAGTGCCTTAAATGTGAGCAGTGAAAGGATACAGGTCAGCCACTAGAAAAGGATTGTAAAGAGGCTAGGCTCCAGGGCAGGGAACAACATAAGAGGAGGAAGGCATACGATTGAATATTAAGCAAGCAAACAAGAGCGACAATAAAGCTAACCAATGGTAAGCAATGGGAGGGCTTTAAGCCCGCAGTAAGCTCACAATATATCTTTTGCAAGCAGTCTGCTTGTGCTGTTTGATCGGCTTGACTTAAAAAATAGTCATTCCACACAGCATAAAGGAAACGATGCATCTCTGATTGATTCACCTTCCAACTGACCAAGATCTTCCAAAAACCACATCCTTACACCTTACATCCACAACTTGTATATCACATGAAACACACCTACTCGTTCTTCTACAGACCGCTCAGAATATGACAGTAAACACACAATTTGGATGTCCATAACTCATTTCATAACTCATGTTTATACATAGTTGAGCCTTTCTCTATTAATTTAATCAGGGGCATAAAAACTATATGCTTCATAATTTCTTTCTCTCTCTCTTTCACATACTATTTTCACCATTTGTGGCTTTATTTAGTCCCATCACATATTTGGCACAGAGAATATGTTCTGTTAGATGTAAGCAAGTGGCCATGCCCTCAGTCTTCTATTGTACTGAAAAGCGCAAATTAAATAAGGCAGCTCCATATCCTTCTAGAGGCCTGGAAACATATAACCAGCCACTTGAAAAAGGGCTCCTAGAGGCAAGTATGCAAGCTTTACCCACGTGTAGTTGGTATCATGTCTGAGGCACCAAGAAACCTGATATCATTATTGATATCTACTGCATCTGTGCCAGGTCCTACAGCTTGCTGAAATTGATGGGTGGAATGTTAGGGTTACTCTCAGGGTCCAGATTAGACATATGAACCGACCCATGCAAGGAGGAGGAATGGAGCAGCAGCAGATTTCCGTAGGAGCAATGAAGAGAACAGTAACCGATCAGGCCCATAATGGCACTCGCCACCTTTAAGAGGAACTGTATTCCCTCATTGAGACACATCTATAGTAGCCGCATTAATCTCTGATTCATGGGGGATCGAGATCCCTCAGTTATCACATTGTGTGCAGTTTTTACCAGGCAGGGACCAAATGGCCATTGTCAGGGTGCAGATGAAATTCCTCTGCTATTACTATCATCAGCTCTCATTGACCTCCCGTCAATCATATTATATAGCCTGTACACGGAGACAGTAACCACAGACAGTAACCACTGATGTTAAAAGAAGGATATTGAACAATCTGTTGAGATAGCAAAACAGGAAGGAAAACAGCAGACATGTGACAGAAAAGATGAATCCGTACCAGAGTAGCCGGGGTATACAGAGCTTGCTCTCTCTACATGCAGTAAGTAAGTATCTTTCATGCTTTATGTTTGCTATTAGATGCTCAAAGTTGGCTGTATCTCTCTTTAATGTCCTGGATATGTGCCTGTTTCAGAGGTTTCTGAAATAAATGGGTGATTCGACGCAATAAATTAGATATATCTAGATGGACCCTTTACTTGCTTTGCCTAGGAACTGAAACTACATCTCACCGATCATGTTAAATGAGAAATAAATGCTTTTGAAACACGTTTGGAAGTTCTTGTCATTTCATGGTTAGGCATCGCCCAGTAATTTGTGATGAATGCTCCTGGTTGGTCAAGGTTGCGTTGATTTGCACATGGTTGATCTGCTGTTACACAGACCGGCAACTGGACTAAAATTGACCGAAATTCTGTCTAAAGGATACAGGCATTGTAGTATATAGCCACATTGTTAGACCTGGCACCTTGGCGTGAGTTTCCCTTCCACTTTTTGATGGTGTGCCTCGATTGTTTTGCTGGTGTTGTCCGCTCAGGGCACTGCGCCCCGGCTAATCCGTGCCGCAGTGCAAGTGCTCCCTACGTAAAGAGTACCTGTAATTGATGTTCATGATTGGTTTATTGGATTCACTGTCAGTCCCCAGTAAAGTGCACCAGGGGTGCCAGGGCTTGTGAATGCTAATGCTGCTGGTGGGCTTGCAGCGCTGGTTGCGCCACCCACAGAAAGCGGCCTTGTAAAATGTGTCTAAGGTCTGCCACCGCAGACCCTGTGCGCGGTCTGGGACCGTCGCACTGACTGCGCAAGTGCCCCCACTTGCCAGTCCCTAAACCTTCCCTTACCTACATATTAGCCACCCCTCTGGTAGGCCCAAGGGCAGGGTGCATTGTAGGCATAAGGTAGGACATGCCCTGATGTGTGTGGCATGTCTTAGTAGTGAATTACAGCCCTTTTCGTTTTTCACTATTGAAGGCTACCTGCTCTCCATAGGCCAGAATGGGCTGCTGGAGTCACTACACGCTGTGACCCCAGTGGACTCAGAGAGCATGGTAGAATGTCAAGTTTAGTATGCCTGAGCTCAGAATAATAAAATACTTCTTGTAGTCAAGTTTATTTTAACCCCTTCGCTGCTGCGGACATTCCGCTGCAGCGCTGGGGGGGGCAGGGGGGCAGCGCGGTGGGCCTGTGCTCATGACGGAGCCGCTCCGTCATAAACCACAGTTGAGCTGTGCTCATGACGGAACGGTTCCGTCATGACTCCGCCCATTTGCGTTGTCGCCCCGCACAGGCGGGGAAACAGCGCCGCGCAGGCGGAGCGGCCGCCAACAGGATTGTCATGACGGAACCGTTCCGTCATGAGCACACGCCAACCGTGGCTCATGACGGAACGGTTCCGTCATGAGCGGGGAAGGGGTTAATATCCTGGGTTTGTAAATACTACTTTTAGAAAGTTAGTATTTACTGACCTGGCCATTTCAGTCCGCCTCTGCTGTGTGTGTGTGTTCTGCCTAGCAACAGTAAGGAGCAGGGTTGGGGAATCCCCAGAGACAGGTTGGCTGCCAGGTGGTGGGTAGAGAGATGACACCAGGATGGGTGGGAGGAGTACACCTTGACTCTTGAATAGACCTGTGCTCTGTCACCACAAAGCCGGCGCCTCCCCCTGTGGAGCGGCTGATGTCTCTGCTCTGCTGCTGAAAGGAAAGAGCAGAGTCACCATAACAAAGTGCTCCAGAACTGGACTGAGCCAGGCCCAGGCCCCCTGGCGCTAAAGAACAAAAGAATCACTGTATAAAAGTAGGAGCCTAGCTCCTAAGAAATCAGAATCCTGTTTAACCACAAAGAACCTCTGCCCGACTAGAAGAAGACGACGCTGGAGGAGCTGGCCTCCAAGTCTAAAGGAGAGGAAGAGACTACTGAGAAGACTTTGCTGCTTTGTGCTTTAAGCATTCTCCAAGGGCTTGATCTGAGCTTGCCCCCTGAACTGAACCCCAGGACCAGTGGGTTCTCTGTGCTTTTGCTCGTCCTCCGATTCGAGCCGTGTGTGCATCCCGCTGGAAAGAGACTGCGCCCCTCATCGCCCCTCCTAGGGCCTTGACACTCAGGAGCTTGCCTGCCTCAACCCCGTGAGAGCCCCGCTCCATCCGGAGCCGCTCTCTGTCCCCGGGCTAGGTTGCCTGCACCCCTGTCACCGCCTGCCACTGGAGCGCGCTGAACGCGCTATCACCCCTTCCGCCGGAAACCGTCCGACGACTGTGATCTACGCCGGGTCATCCAGCTGCACTGACCGTGCCCTGTGACCCCGCTTCGCTATCCCCGGACATCTCAGGCCGCGCCGCCCCCGCTGTGGAGACCCCCCCTGCACCGCCGTGCTGAGGGTCGCTGGCCGTGCCTGCCTACCTGCCCACACCCGCTGATCGAGGACCCAAGACCACTCCCCAAGCTGAGAGTCGCACCGACCTGTGCCGACTCTCCACATCACGAAAGAAGTTCCAGTATCGGGCTCGGGCCCTCAACGCCTTATTTCCCCGTTCGCAGGAGTCGATCTCTGTAAGTACTGGAACCACAAGTAACATTTGCAAGAGACTACAAAGTATCCATTTGAAGCTACGAACAAAGAACATTTGCCTGCTTCACAACCTGGTGGCATAGCGAAAACGTTACTGGTCTTGTGATAAGTCTGCTGAGATATATATACCTATTTTTACATAAAGAAGCGTATTTTTCTACATATCCAAGTCTGGTGTCCGTTTCTGGGGGGATTGATGTATTTACTGTGTGTGCGATTGTAAGTGCTTAACCAACAACGCCTGAGGAATCGCCTTGGCTGCTCACGCCACGCACCTAGAGGGTGAGCAAGGGTCATTCAAAAGGGGTTATCCTGCGCCCTGACGTAGAGGAGAGGGTTCCTGCTTGACACAATGGCAACCTTGCGCCAACCAGAGACCCCCAAGTCTAACACACATGCTCAAGCATTTCCATCTCTTTATTATTTGCAATGTTCATTATTGTGTCATCCTTCTGAGCACATGGTGATATGATGTCATTCAGCATTCTTAAAGTTGCTGGGTTCTAGATTCAGCAGTTAGCAAAATGTGTTCCTGCTTTCACTGTTCACTTGTATCCTTTCACTTATACGCTCTTTTTTTCAGCTTGCATGAATAATAATGAAGATCTTTGCAGCTATTGGAAGGAATATTTCCTGTCAACGTATTAGGTTGTACTCCACCTATGTTACACAGATGCGGTAAGATGTCACTCGCTAATTGCTTACAAATCGAGCCAGTTTAATGCTTATCAAATGGAAGTTGTATCTATTCACATGACAGTTGGGGCTGGGCTGGCTGTTAAAATGACAAGATAATACTGGGCATCTGTGAGAAGTTGGCCTGGCATATGCTGGTCACTAGTTATAGTGGCCACCTTGCACCAGTCCAATTCGACTCTTGGTAGATAGGTTTAAAGACAACCTTTTAAAGAAAGCTCTCCTAGTGGTAGCTGTGGAGAGCAGCCTTCAGGCTAAGTATCTGCGGAATGTAAAGCAGCTTGTTTTACCTTATAATCTCTTGAATTACCAAATGAAAAGACACCACACAGGTATATATATCAAATATATATGTATTTATTTCTAAATATACTCTACTAATCTCTTTATGAGATTAGAGCCAGGTAAACATTCAAAAGATCAACAGTTCTCAATAAATTAAGCACAAATATGGCTGTAGCCCTAGGGGCGTACCAGACCATATACTAAAATAGTGGTTTAAAAAAACTCGACTTGCAATATGAAGAGGCCTAGGGCCTTGGGAATCGCTGGGGCTTCACTTCTGCAGTGTTAGCAGGTAAGTAGCCAGCCCACAGGAGACGCGTGCAGTGTCTAAACACACACGCGGGTTTTCAATACGTTTCAATGGCAAAATGTCGCGGTTTGTAATTTACAGTTCTAGGGCACTTCGGAGTGGACAACAAGCAAACAACTTACAGGGTAAGTACTTCGATAGCCAATGCACACTTGGGCACCGTAATGCCAGAGTTACCTCACCCAGGGAAGCCGGGTGCATAGGTGTCCTTTGGTGCCGGGTAGCGATGCTGTTTTCAATGGAGATCGTTGAAGACTTGCTGCTTGTGTCGTCGAGAGAAGTGTCCGCGGGAATCCAACGGTGGATTGGAGTTGCAGGCGACCTAGAAATTAAGGGGAGAGAGTTCAGAGTCACTTGCCAGTGACCGGTGGCCAGCAGGATAGATGACCACAGCTGTCGCGTCTCTTCAGGTCGCGGATGTCATATTGTCTCTTCGCTCACGAGGTCCAGGAGTGATCGAGGAAGACCAGCAGCTGGGCGCAGAGGGTCCCACAACGTCTGCAGCTGTTGGCGGTGTCGGCACTCGGATTGGAGCCAACAAACCTTGGCAACTGCAAGTCTCGTGTGGATGGAAGATTGTCGATGGGTCAGACCAGCAAGGTCTGATTGACTTACCCAGCGAGGGTAAGTGAGGGCAGGCCCAGAGCAACCAGGCGAGCCCTTGAAGTGGATGAGAAAGTCTTCTGGAGAGTCGCTAGCCATCGAGCAAGCAACCACAAAGACGCCTTTGCAGGGAAACTTCACCAACAGCCCACGGTCACTCGGGACGAGGTAGGCTGCTGATCTTTGGTTCCAGACCTGCTAGGGACTTGGACAACAAGTGGTCCAAAGCACAAGATTGTAGCTCGTTGTTTAGGGCTTGCACTCGAAATCAGTGCACGGTTCCCTGGTATCGCAGTTCCTCGTCATTCGTGGGGTCCAGATGCCACAGCTTCGCTGGGGACTCAAAATGGCCGTCGAGAGGTCAGGAAATCTGCTTGAGGGGACGCAGGGACTTCGGGCTCCGGCTGGAGCGGTAAAGTTTGCAACCGTTGTTCAGTCCTTTTGGTGCCTGCCAAGCAGGGGAGTCACTCCTTGACTCCAAGGGAAATCCTTCGGTCTTCTAGAGATAGTAGAAAGTTGAAGGGCCAGGATTCTTCTTCGTAGAGCGTCGTCCAGGTGTAATCTAAATTGCATTGGCAATGTGTGGTATCTTATAGTGAAAAGATGGGAGGGACTAGCTCTATGACCACTCCCCTAGGAGGGTCAGGGTAGTGGGTGGTTATACCCACTTCCCTTTGTCCAGTTTCGCACCAGAGCAGGGGCAGGTAGCCCCTGAACCGGTTTGAGCTGGCATATGCACAGAGGAGCCTACTTCTCCCCCAGTGCAGGACTTCAAAGCACTCTAAGAGTGCACCCACCCAGCTCCAATACACTAAGTCCTGTCTGGGAGGTGGTGACACCTCCCTGTGACAGGAAACCCTTTGTTGAGCTCCCTCCACTGCGAGTTTCGGTCAGCAGCAGGAGGGCAGCCCGGTGTCTGTGCTGGTGGCATCCATTTTGTGATCGACAATAACTTCCGCGGGGAAAAGGGTCTAAGGGAACAGTTTAGCGACCAAAACAACAGTTCAAATCCCCAATATCATAACATAGAAAAACAATAGTGAACTGGTGGTCGTGCAAAAAGAAACAGATATGAGAAAACCAGAACAAAAGAAGAAACCAATAGAGTGTTTCTGAGATCTACAGACCAAAGTATATATTTAGAGGACAGAACATTATCTCGTAGGTTAGGATTTCCATCAACTGCCAAGAGAGGCCAGTGTCATCACTTGGTCATCCTTGAGTCTTGTTACTACTCCTCCAATCCAAGAGGCAGATGTAGCAGCCAAGATTAGAGTAGAGTACAAGTTGGAGAGAGAAATCGACCAAGAGCGCCCATATGTATTACAAATGATGGAACCAGTGTACAAAAAAATGCAGTGCAGGTGAAGGTTAAAAGGGGAGTCCCACAAACACAGGAAGGACCGAGGCACCGACGGAGAGGGCGGGGTCTCCATTACCTGAGTTGGATACCGGGTGAGGTGAGGTCTGACACTCACACAAGTAAGGAGTGAAATACACCCTACTTGTCGTGAGATCGATTGGCATCAGGTTGTATTGTTGGACAACTTGTCACTTTTTCTTTTCTTTATATCACTTGCAGTAGCTATCATGTATTGGTCCTGAAGAAAGCCGGGAACACAATCCCTTCTGGCTGAAACTAGTTGACCCTTCTGTGACGCAACCTATTAGTTAAAAGTTGCCGCTACACGCTTTTTAAATCGGATTGGTATAGAGATATATATTAAACATAGTTTCTCTTCTCCAACTCCCCTTTTAACCTTCACCTGCACTGCGTTTTTTGTACACTCATTTTTTGTACACTGGTTCCATCATTTGTAATACATATGGGCGCTCTTGGTCGATTTCTCTCTCCAACTTGTACTCTACTCTAATCTTGGCTGCTACATCTGCCTCTTGGATTGGAGGAGTAGTAACAAGACTCAAGGATGACCAAGTGATGACACTGGCCTCTCTTGGCAGTTGATGGAAATCCTAACCTACGAGATAATGTTCTGTCCTCTAAATATATACTTTGGTCTGTAGATCTCAGAAACCCTCTATTGGTTTCTTCTTTTGTTCTGGTTTTCTCATATCTGTTTCTTTTTGCACGACCACCAGTTCACTATTGTTTTTCTATCCATTTTGTGATGCCAGGGCTCTAGATGATTTCTACCGTGTAGTACAGTGTGTACATGTCGTCCCCTCTAGAAGGGTGGGATCCTACTCCCACACCAGTTACTGGTGTGGGGGTAGGATTCCAAGTTGTTTGACACCAAACACGACATGTTTTGATGCAGTCATTCCAAAGTTAGCATTTACCGCGAGGTTATAATGCACTTAAGAGTATATGGTTTAACCGCATCCACAAACAGCAGCAGAGAATAGACTCTGCCAGCTGCAGAGGGGTCCTGCTAAGGCAGAAGCACCCCCTCACATAGTAAACCAAGCACCCTGCCCTTGGGATTGATAGGGCCTACCATAGGGGTGACTGATAGGTTTATATGTGTGTGTATGGTGAGATATAGGAACCTATACCTCAGTGAGGAGTGCTAACACTACCTCACACAGGCTGCAGTAGCAGGCCTGTGGTGTCAGATTGTGAGTGCTTCCCAGGGGTGGCATAATACATGCTGTAGCCCCTGGTAGGCCTGTGAAGTACCAATGCCCTAGGTACCTAAGGTACCATATACTAGGGGCTCATAAGGTACCACAGTATCCAATCACTAGTGCATCTAATATGCACACCAATCATTTAAGGGAGTAAGCAGATAGGCTGGGGTCCTGGATAGCAGGATCCAAGCCAGACTAGTCAAAAACCATTCAAACACCAGGAAAAAAGTGGGGGCAACCATATAGTCAGATTCCACCTTCCTACATTACCCCCCCCCCCCCAAACGAAAGGAGATAAGGCTAACCTTGCCCAGTTAAGCCTTTATTTCCTGAGTGGCCATACAAGGAAGAACCTGCACTAGCATGGTTGCTCCCTGTCTCATGGTCCACTTGGGAAATCCTACCCCAAGGGGTTTTGGAGTTTCTCCAAAGTCTAGGGAAATTACCTGTATTGTTTTCTGGTACAGAAGTAGGCTGGTGGGGTGTCTGAGTGTGGAAGTGAGGCCCTATTTGGGGTGGTCTCAACTTCCTCAGCACACCGGTCACCATGGAAGCCTTTCTGTCCATGACTATGTCATATCTGGCCCTAAGGGTCAACCTCTGGCTGCCTACAGCTGGGGGTTGGGTCCCCCTGGTTGGAGTAGTGGAGGGCATTGGAATGTTTGGGGCAACTATGCCCCAGGTTTCCCTGTGCCCAACAAAGTCCATCTGGGGGGTACCTGTACCTAGGGGTAAGGGGGATCCCTCAGTTTGTAGAGGAATATTCACCTGGCTAGAACTACTCTGCTGGGTGTCCCTAATCTGCTGATGAGGGGGTTCCTCTGGACAGGGGCCCATTAAGGGTCCACTGACCTCCCTGACCTCTGCAGCCCTGGGCTGACTGAGGCAGGGTAGAGAGGGGCAGGATACCTGCTCCAGACTGGGTGCCACCTTGGAAGGATCCCCTGCCATCAGAGTTGTGGCCAGGACAGGCCTGACCACTTCTGGGGCAGTTACTTCACAAGGGGCAGGATCAGTTCCCTTAGAAACTTGACCCTTACCTTTAGTCTGGTGGGGGGAGGACTGTCCCTCACCCCCTATGCCCTCTGTTTGTGTGGAGTGATCCATACTTTCAGGCTTCACTCCCCTTATATTCTCCTGGGGTGGAGGGGAGGCCCTCAGGGTCTCATCCACTCTCTCAGGGATGCCTAACATTCTTAAATGGGCATTGTGATCTACCTCAGCCCAGGCTGAGATTTCAAGATCATTCCCCAGTACACAATCCACAGGCAAGGTTGGGGACACTGCCACTCTCTTTGGGCCAGTGACCCCTCCCCAGCTGAGATTTACCACTGCCATGGGATGGTCTGTCCTAATTCCATCAATATTAGTCACCTGGTAGCTAAACTCAGGTAAAAGCTGTTCTAGGGGCACTAGTCTCTTTGTCACCATGGTGACACTAGCCCCTGTGTCCCTGTAGGCCACAGCCTTCTGACCATTGATCATGGGCTCTTGTCTGTACCTGCCCAAGATATTGGGACTCATGGTAAAGTTGGCAAACCCCATGCCACCATCACAGACTAGAGTTGCTTGTGTAGGGGACCTGGTTAGGCCAGAGTCCACCTGAGTTCCCCAAGAAAGCCCAACTAATTTTTTGGGTGCACTCCCACCACCTGGGGGATTACTACTGGTAGTAACAGGAGGTGTTGGAGCTGCAGAGGGAGGAACATTTTCTTTATTGCCATTCTTTGGACAGCTGGAGTCAGTTTTCCAGTGTCCAGGTTGCTTGCACACATGGCAATATGGTTTCTTATTGGAAGAGGAAGGATTTTGGGACCCACCCCCAGAACTGGGTTTTTGGGGCCCTTCAGAGGACTTTTCTGTTTTATCATCCCCACCTTTCTCTTTGGGCTTAGTGGAATCTTTCTTCTGGTCACCACCTTGGTTCTTGGGCCTAACCCTGGTTCTGACCCATTTGTCTGCCTTCTTTCCCAATTCTTGGGGAGAGGTCAGATCAGAGTCCACCAGGTACTGGTGTAAGAGTTGGTTTTGACAATTATTAAGGATCTGCTCTCTCATAATCAAATTATACAATCCTTTAAAGTCAGTGACTCTACTGCCAACTATCCAACCCTCCAGAGCCTTGGTAGCACAATCTACAAAGTCCACCCAATCCTGAGTCTGTGCTTTCTGGGTGTCTCTGAACTTGAACCTGTACTGTTCAGTGGTTAAGCCAAACCCATCTATTAATGCACTCTTCAGGGATTCATAATCATTAGCATCCTCTTCTCTAACAGTGAGGAGCTTGTCTCTACCTTTATCTGAAAAGGAGAGCCACAAGATTGCTGCCCACTGTTTCTGGGGGACCTGTTGAACTTTACAGGCCCTCTCCATAGCAGTTATCCATTTGTGGATATCATCCCCACTCTGGTAGGGAGGAACAACCTTGGACAGGTTCCTATGATCTGGCATGTAATCTCTGCCTCTAGGGACACTGTTGCTGCCACCATGGGTATCTAACCCCTCCTTCTTTGAAGCTCTTTGGAGCTCGAAGGCTTCCCTAGCCAAGGCCAATTGCTTGGTTCTGAGGGCAAGCCTAGCTTCCTCATACTGGAGCATCTTGAACCTTCTTTCAGAGGAGGTCTCCCTGGGAAAGTTGGAGTTCCTCTGTGGAATAGATTCTCTTCCAGAGTGATATGACCTGTCAGAGTCCCTTGAGAGGGACCTAGGCCTGTCTCCCACTCTTTCAGCTCTCTTAGGGAGATTTCCTCTATTCTCTTCAGACCCTTCTGGGTCTAGCCCTTCACCCACAGAGTCCAGGTCATCTTGATTGTCATCATCAGACCCAGAGACTATGTGTGACCCACCCCCTGATGCAGACCCACTAGCTCCTAGAGCTTGTCTCAGGTCATCTGCTACTAACAGATCTATCAGGTGTTGTGATGAGGGACTCCTGCCCACCCTCAGATTTCTTTCAAAGCATAAAGCCTTCAGTTCAGTGTAGGCTATATCTTTGTACTGAGATGGGGTGGACCCACTGGCTCCACCCTGGTGAGGCATACTAGTGTTGTGCAGTGTTGTACTACCTACACTAGTTGAGGCCTACTGGACCTAGCTTGAGCTGTAGCAAGGGTGTGCTTGTCCCTTCACAAACAGCTCTAAGTTCAGTAGAACTTATTGATACTAGCTTGACTTTATATGTACCTCGAGTACCTTAAGTGGTTTTCAGTTAGTAATTCAAATAGAGATTTTCTGGTAAAACAATGGCAAGCTGGAATCCCACACGCTGCCCACCAATGTGAGAAGTTGGCCTGGCATATGCTGGTCACTAGTTATAGTGGCCACCTTGCACCAGTCCAATTCGACTCTTGGTAGATAGGTTTAAAGACAACCTTTTAAAGAAAGCTATCCTAGTGGTAGCTGTGGAGAGCAGCCTTCAGGCTAAGTCTCTGAGGAATGTAAAGCAGCTTGTTTTACCTTATAATCTCTTGAATTACCAAATGAAAAGACACCACACAGGTATATATATCAAATATATATGTATTTATTTCTAAATATACTCTACTAATCTCTTTATGAGATTAGAGCCAGGTAAACATTCAAAAGATCAACAGTTCTCAATAATTTAAGCACAAATATGGCTGTAGCCCTAGGGGCGTACCAGACCATATACTAAAATAGTGGTTTAACAAACTCGACTTGCAATATGAAGAGGCCTAGGGCCTTGGGAATCGCTGGGGCTTCACTTCTGCAGTGTTAGCAGGTAAGTAGCCAGCCCACAGGAGACGTGTGCAGTGTAAACACACACGCGGGTTTTCAATGCGTTTCAATGGCAAAATGTCGCGGTTTGTAATTTACAGTTCTAGGGCACTTCGGAGTGGACAACAAGCAAACACCTTACAGGGTAAGTACTTCGATAGCCAATGCACACTTGGGCACTGTAATGCCAGAGTTACCACACCCAGGGAAGCCGGGTGCATAGGTGTCCTTTGGTGTCGGGTCACGATGCTGTTTTCAATGGAGATCGTTGAAGACTTGCTGCTTGTGTCGTCGAGAGAAGTGTCCGCGGGAATCCAACGGTGGATTGGAGTTGCAGGCGACCTAGAAATTGAGGGGACAGAGTTCAGAGTCACTTGCCAGTGACCGGTGGCCAGCAGGATAGATGACCACAGCTGTCGCGTCTCTTCAGGTCGCGGATGTCATTTTGTCTCTTCGCTCACGAGGTCCAGGAGAGATCGAGGAAGACCAGCAGCTGAGCTCGGAGGGTCCCACGACGTCTGCAGCTGTTGGCGGTGTCGGCACTCGGATTGGAGCCAACAAACCTTGGCAACTGCAAGTCTCGTGTGGATGGAAGATTGTCGATGGATCAGACCAGCAAGGTCTGATTGACTTACCCAGCGAGGGTAAGTGAGGGCAGGCCCAGAGCAACCAGGCGAGCCCTTGAAGTGGATGAGAAAGTCTTCTGGAGAGTCGCTAGCCAACGGGCAAGCAACCGCGAAGACGCCTTTGCAGGGAAACTTCACCAACAGCCCACGGTCACTCGGGACAAGGTAGGCCGCTGATCTTTGGTTCCAGACCTGCTAGGGACTTGGACAACAAGTGGTCCAAAGCACAAGATTGTAGCTCGTCGTTTAGGGCTTGCACTCGAAATCAGTGCACGGTTCCCTGGTATCGCGGTTCCTCGTCACTCGTGGGGTCCAGATGCCACAGCTTCGCTGGGGACTCAAAATGGCCGTCAAGAGGTCAGGAAATCTGCTTCAGGGGACGCAGGGACTTCGGGCTCCGGCGGGAGCGGTAAAGTTTGCAACCGTTGTTCAGTCCTTTTGGTGCCTGCCAAGCAGGGGAGTCACTCCTTGACTCCAAGGGAGATCCTTCGGTCTTCTAGAGATAGTAGAAAGTTGAAGGGCCAGGATTCTTCTTCGTAGAGCGTCGTTCAGGTGTAATCTAAATTGCATTGGCAATGTGTGGTATCTTATAGTGAAAAGATGGGAGGGACAAGCTCTATGACAACTCCTCTAGGAGGGTCAGGGTAGTGGGTGGTTACACCCACTTCCCTTTGCCCAGTTTCGCGCCAGAGCAGGGGCAGGTAGCCCCTGAACCGGTTTGAGCTGGCATATGCACAGAGGAGCCTACTGCTCCCCCAGTGCAGGACTTCAAAGCACTCTAAGAGTGCACCCACCCAGCTCCAATACACTAAAGCCTGTCTGGGAGGTGGTGACACCTCCCTGTGACAGGAAACACTTTGTTGAGCTCCCTCCACTGCGAGTTTCGGTCAGCAGCAGGAGGGCAGCCCGGTGTCTGTGCTGGTGGCATCCATTTTGTGATGCCAGGGCTCTAGATGATTTCTACCGTGTAGTAGTGTGTACATGTCGTCCCCTCTAGAAGGGTGGGATCCTACTCCCACACCAGTTACTGGTGTGGGGGTAGGATTCCAAGTTGTTTGACACCAAACACGACATGTTTTGATGCAGTCATTCCAAAGTTAGCATTTACCGCAGGTTATAATGCACTTAAGAGTATATGGTTTAACCGCATCCACAAACAGCAGCAGAGAATAGACTCTGCCAGCTGCAGAGGGGTCCTGCTCAGGCAGAAGCACCCCCTCACATAGTAAACCAAGCACCCTGCCCTTGGGATTGATAGGGCCTACCATAGGGGTGACTGATAGGTTTATATGTGTGTGTATGGTGAGATATAGGAACCTATACCTCAGTGAGGAGTGCTAACACTACCTCACACAGGCTGCAGTAGCAGGCCTGTGGTGTCAGATTGTGAATGCTTCCCAGGGATGGCATAATACATGCTGCAGCCCCTGGTAGGCCTGTGAAGTACCAATGCCCTAGGTACCTAAGGTACCATATACTAGGGGCTCATAAGGTACCACAGTATCCAATCACTAGTGCATCTAATATGCACACCAATCATTTAAGGGAGTAAGCAGATAGGCTGGGGTCCTGGATAGCAGGATACCAGCCAGACTAGTCAAAAACCATTCAAACACCAGGAAAAAAGTGGGGGCAACCATATAGTTAGATTCCACCTTCCTACAGCATCCAGTGTCAAGTCTAGGTCACACTAAGTACCCCACAGTTAATGAGATAACGAAAAATAAATAAACCCTGGTTGAGAATGGGAAGATGGTTAATGAAGCATCCTAGTTATTACCCACCGGGTTGTGGGAAAGGAAATAATGCCTTCTGTTTTAATTAGCCTCACACACCCTAGTGGTGTCATGTTTCATCATCGGGTCACCCTGATTCCTAAAGGTCATGGTGGGCTCGACCGTATTTCAGGGCGCTTTTAGAAGATGTGGCCAGGGAGTCTTAAAGATTAAAAATCCTCAGACACTTCCCGGTATCTCTTTATTCTTGGAAGCGTCTGGGATATTAAAAGTTACAAGCATATAAAGGGTCAATGGGATATTTGTGGTCCTATGACCCTAGTGCCGACATGTTTCAGCCTGACTATTGGCCCGATGTGGGTCCAGGGCTTTCATCAGGGCAATAAGTATAGAAGTTCCCTCCCTGGTTGAAGCAGAGGATAACTGTCACACTACTCCTATTTTGTAAAAAAGGGCAGGTAGCTGCTTCTTTGTGAAACAAAAGACAAACTTATCTTTAGTTTTGAGGATTTCAATCTTTCTTCTCCATCTGTAGGGAAAAAGGAGAGCAAAAAGAAGAGAAAAACATAACATTACAACATTATTGTAATGATTGTTACTTTCCATGGGTGATGTGCTTCTGAAAAAACACCTCTAAGCATAACGGGTGATTGTAAGGCATCATTCTTTGTAAACTGTCTTGTGCACACTTCGTTATCTCTTTTCACTGAATTGTAGTGTGTCAAATCATGTATTTCGTACAGTGGCGATGTACATCGCATTCTGAATTAATTCTTTATCGGTGTATTTGTGATTGTTCAAGAGACATCAACGTGACACTCACATCAAACCACCCAAAAGTTAAATCACACGCTCAAAGTGCATTTGTCATTTAACATACATACTTCTCTCCCTTACCCCGTTTTGGGAGAGGTAACACTTGATGGGGAATTGCAGTGGGAGGGGTAGCCCTCTAGTCACACACTGAGTATCGAGATGAATTGCCCGTGGCGAGTTGCGGCATGAAAATATATAAATGAGGGAGACAGCTAGAAAGAAGGCAAACATGAGCCCTTACGAAACTCCATAATGGGAAAAATTGTCCCCCCTCTCTGTAATCGATGTGTCCCTCACTGGGCAGTGTAAGGTACTTACATCGTCAAGGGTCCTGCCCCACGTCCCAACCTACTGATTCCTGCATCCCCGGGCTTCGGCATTGGTCTATATATTTGCCGCCGGTATTTAAAGGAATCAGGAAGTCGCTGTGAACCTCGTACCTGGGGAAGTGCCCGCGGTCGAGTGCTGCGTCACCGGAAGTGAATCGGAACGGGTGCTGCGTAATGGGAGCGTAGGGACTTGTAGTCCTATTCTGTGGTCTTTCGTTATAAAAAGTACCCTTTAAATATTAAATATAAAAAACATGAATGTTACCTTATCCTTATGGCTATTAGTGATATTATGGTGCGGCGTGAACTTTGAGCCGCGCACAATGCACAAGATTCAACATTTTTTTTTTATATATATATACCATAACTGTATTGCCGTTATCCGCAACAAAACTTTAATATCTGCCTCACTCCAAGTCCGATGTTCAAATCATACGTGCGTGATTATATTGCTGAAAAGCTTGCAGCGGAATCAATAAGCTGTGCATAAAGAAACAGGTAGGCTGTGCTATGCCCGTATCGTCTTTTCTTTGCAGCGTAACTTTATTGGCAACCGCACATAGATACTCTGATTGTCCATTACAAAAACTTTACTAGTGTGGACAGGCCCCAGTTCGTGTGTGCAGCCTATTCCTGAGTGTCAAGTTAGTTGCATCACCGGATGGTTACATATTAACGTGGTTCTGTGTACCCATTATCAAATATTCATCTATGCTTACTGCATTGTGAAAAAGGTGGAAGCCACATCGCATTGTGTTACCACACGGGGGGAACCTTGTGATAAATTATTATAACCTATACCACTTCTGCATCTGCCGCAGGGGGGTGAGACGAATGTCTCATACATGCTGTCTGGGTATGTATGTATATATAATAATGTAGCGTATTGCTGGTGATTCATGTTGCATAATTAATAACCTCCCCTAGACATACTCATAAGTGAGATAGTGAGACATAGAAAGGGACAATCCTGTTTCTCATTTTTGATTCATTTTCGATTCAACTGATTCCAAGGAATGGATTCATTTAGGCCCCTTTCATGTGTCCGCAATCTATACACCCAGTGCTGCTCCCTCTCGAGCAGTCTTTTCACCAGGTTGCCAGCGCCCTTTAACTTCTCAATAACTGTCCACTTAAGATCTTTATCCCTGTGGTTTTTTCTAGATAATGTGAGGTGAGTTTGGTTGCAGTTACAGCCCACCTGATTGTACTGCGGTGTTCGCTAATGCGAACCTTTACCTTGCAGTTCGTCATGCCTTCATACATGAGTTTGCAAGGGCACGTGATGAGGTACACTACATGTTCCGAATTACAATTAGTGTGGGCCCGTTATTCCCACGGGTAACCTAAGCCTAGGTTAATGTGCCTCCGGTGTTCTGTGAAAGGGCACACCATACACGTGCCACAGGGATAATGGCCCATGACCGGGGGTTGGTTCCACAATGTTAGTTGTGGGGTGGTTTTGATTTTAAATGTATCTGTGTGGACCAGGGAGTCTCTAAGACTCCGGTTTCTCTTAAAGGAAAACATTGGTTTCTCAAATGTTAACTTGTTTGATGTAGGATGGACCATTTTTTGTTAACGATCTTTTTTATCTCCTTAGATGAAGAGTTATATGTCGTGACACAAATCAATGCGTTTCAATCTGATTTTTGATTTGTCTCCAGTAATGCTGCCCTGGCTGTGTTCCTAGGTCTCTTGCGTGCCCTATCAATGATGTTCTTGGGATAGGCTTTTTGCCGCAATTTAAAGCTTAGTTTGTCTGCTTCCTTGTGGAAGTCATTCAGATCCGTGCAGTTCCCCTGGACCCTGAGGAATTGTCCAACTGGTAGATTCTCCCTCAGGGCCCATGGATGTGCACTGTCGAAGTGCAACAGGCTGTTCCTGTCTGTGGGTTTCGTGTATAAAGAACTCACTAACCTGTCTTCCCTTGCAGTGATGTTCATGTCCAAAAATGAGACTTTCTCAATATTGGATGTTTGTGTGAACCGTAGGTGTGGATTAAGGTTGTTTATCCAGAGGGTGAACTCAGTGATGCTGTTAGGGTCACCTCTCCAGATGACCAGGACATCATCTAAATAACTAACCAATTTCTGTATATTATCTGAAAAAGGGTTGGCTGACCAGATATGTTCCTCCTCGAAATGACCCATGTACGAACACGCTATACTAGGCGTGAATGTACTGCCCATGGAAGTCCCATGGACTTGGAGGTACATCTGGTCTTTGAATTTAAAGAAATTCTCAGTAAGTGCCATATGCATCAATCTTATGATCCAGTCCACGGGTGCCTCCCACTGCCATTCCTCCTTGTGTAGTTGTTGTTCGATGACTCTTAGGCTCTCCTTTTGTGGGATATTTGTACAGAGAGCCTCTACGTCCAGGCACAACATGATGTCTTTTTCCGGGTCGTATTCCATGTCTGTAAAAATATTGAACATATGTTTTGTGCCTTGGACATAGGATTTGATTTTGGTCACAAATGGTCATAAGAACCTATCCGTATATTTGGATAAGGGTTCCAAAAGAGACCTAATCCCCGACACTATGGGCCTTCCTGGTGGTGGAGTTTTCCCCTTGTGAATTTTTGGTATTGTATAGAATATGGGTATCCTAGGGTCTTCAGAGTTCAGGAAGTCATGTTCCTTCTTCGTGATCCAGTTATCATCCAAGGCGTCTTTAGCGAGGGTCTCGATACTCTTCTTGAGATGGTTTGTGGGATCTCTCTGGATTTTTTTGTAGTGCTGTCCATCTGACGGGGGAAACAGCCACTACAACACGGCCGTTTCCACGCATAACCTTAACCACGCATGCATTACAACGCATGCATGGTTACCACGTATAGCCTTTTCCACATATTCCTTTACTACGAGATATGCAGTAAAGGCATGTGTGTTAAAGGCTATACGCAAAAAAGGGGGCTTGGGGGGGTCTCCCCCCAAAAAATTAAAAAAAAGCGTGTGTTAGAAAAAGGGGGCTTTGGGGGTCTCCCCCCCCCAAAAAAGAAAAAAACGCATGTGTTTGTGGAGGCAATCGGCGTCATTAGAGGAAATGGAAAGACACTTCCGCTTCCTCTTAACGACGTACAACACACCACGTAAGAGCATGAAGTGGAAAGGACGTGGAGAGGTAAGGGGGATTAAAGTTAAAAAATAAAAATTAAAAAAAGGAATGAGGGGGTGGTGTAGCACAGGGGTAAATTCTAAGGGATACGTGGAGGGGTATTTAATAGAAGGGTTTGTGGGTGGGGGCAGCGGGTCGCACAAGAGAACAGCGAAGGGGTAAAATTAAAAAAAGAGAGCGAGAGGGGGGAAGGGCACAGGGGAGCAGTGAAAGAAATTCGGGCAGGGATCGGAGAAAACCTATACCATGAAAATGCCAATACCAAGCATGGTTTTACAACGAAAATAGTTGTAAAGGTATGCGTGGTAAAGACATTTTCGTGGTAAAGGTTATGCGTAGCAATGGCTTTCGCATTGTAACGCATGCGTGGTAAAGGCATGCGTTGCAACGGAATGCGTTGTAACGTCATACAACCTCTGACAGAAGGGTAAGGCATGCTTGTCAATATGAGTGAAGTATTTTGAATTACTGTGGCCCCTGCCTTTGTCGGCCGGTTTCACCACGATCTCATCCCTCGTGCTCAAATTCTTCAAGGCTTCTCGTTCCCTCTGACTAAGATTGTTGAAGACATGCTTTTTCGGTTGTAGTTCCTCCACCTCCTTGGTCACTGCTTCCTCAAATGTGACTACCTCCGGGGGCAGAAGTGACATTGGGAGGCAGAAGGTGGATTTTAAACGCAGTTTGGTGTGGCCAGTATCCTTCTCAGCTTCTTGTGTTCCTGCAAAAAAAGCTTTAATTCTCACTTTTCAAAAAAACTCGCTGAGTTCACACCTCAGTCGAAATTTGTCCAAAAAAGCGGTGGGCACAAAGCCCAACTCTTTGTTCAGAACTTTTTGTTCGTCCAGACTGAGTGTTATATCTGAAAGGTTCACCACTAATCCCTTGTCAGGCTCGTGCTCGGTTGTTGACCTCTGGTCTGGCTCCTGGTGTTCACGTTGGTTCTGTCTTCCTCCCATTGGACTCGTCTGTTGCCTCTCCGTCCACGCTTGCCTCTCCTCCCTCCCTGGCCTAAAACACTATTCTGATTAAAATTTGGCTGGAAGAAGAGAAGTACTGGATACTGGGGTGGACCATGAAATGGTAATTGGCCCAATGGGCCCGGCCAGGGATGCATCTGTTGTTGGGGTAGCCTTGGTTGAAGCTACCCCTTCTCAGTCTTCTTGGTTTTCCCGTCCAGTTCCTCAAGGTTGAGGAGTTGTCGCTTGACCAGTCGTCATATTCTGAATCGGATGTTCCGGAGTCCCCTTGGTAGGAGGATCTGGCGTCTGAATCCTGATGCCCCTTGTAATCATCTTTTATATAGGGATAGACCCTCACATTTTAGGTCTCGCCTGGCGTTGGAGCGCGTATGCGCTCCTCGCCTGCGAGAGCTACAGTAAACAAGTCAGTTTCGAGAAGGGGACTCGAGCCCCGCCCCTCATTTCCAATGGGTAGCATCAGCGTTTATGGTAAACGCTGGCTTCCCATTGGAAAGGAGGGTTTTTCGTTGCCTCCCTTTCGCTTTTTGCCGGACTGGCTCACCTGATTCACGGCTGTCGTGAAGACTTTTCTTATCTGCTTGTTTATTTAACAAGCAGATAAGAAAAGTCTTCACGAGGGCTCTCCGTCACGCTGCCTGCACGCGCCAGTCTGGCTCTGTGATTGGGCATGTATTACAAATCACGCTGCCTTCACGCCGCATTCTCTCCATAGAGACGTCACTGTCCCTCCTCCCGCCTGCGCAGTTGTACTTGTTACCATATTTAAATGTTTCTAGCCGTTACACTTTCTTTGAAAGTAGGTTTTACATTTTAGAAGCTATCTATGATAGGTAATAAACGCCCAAAGGTAAAATCATAATAACGCGTTGTACTCATGCTGAGGATTGACTTGTTTGTCCTTCGCTTGTGTCTAGGGGTGACAGGAGAACCAGGCCGCGCCGAATTAAGGTGTCATGAGAGGTGAAGCCGGCGTTCCGGGCCTAGCAACTGCGGAAGGTGACAATATGGAGGCGGACCGTCGGGCTGCGGCGGAGGTGGGCGGCACCGGGGAGTAGTCGTGTTGCTGCGGCTCTCCTTACCCCACCCGCTCCCATGGCGGCCGTGCCGCTGGGCGACCGGATCCGCGCCATGCTGGACGTGGCGCTGCGGGTTCCCTGCATTTTCATCATTGACGCCATCTTCAACTCGTACCGTGACCCGAGTGCGGGTCGCCTGGACATCGCCACCCAGATCCTGCTGCGTCTCTTGGTTAAGCCGTGTTAACACTGGGTAGGAGAGAGTGAATGTCCGTCGGGGATAGGGGGGATAGGTTCATCTGCTGACGTACTCTGACCCACAAGCGCGGGTCTCCATAAACGAAGTCCTCTTGCTTTAGCAGATAAATAATACTCCTTTGATTGATAAACCAGGGCCAGCTGTTGGCATGGGCGAGCAGGGCCTAGGCCCAGGGAGTCAAGCTTCAGCTGGGCGAAAATAACTGTCTCCATTAAGGTCCGGCAAACAGCAGCACCCCTCTTTCTTGGCTCGGGATGCTACTTACTTATGGTGTATATTGTGCCGCAGGCGCTGGTTTCGCACCCTATCAGCCCTGTACCTTTACCCCCACCCCAATTATCTATATCCAACTTGATGTGGACACACATCAACACCCCCTCCCTAACCCAGCCAACGGTTAGGATCCAGCCTCACAGCGCTACTTTGTGTCCGAGTCAGGTGAACTGGGGAAGATGCATGGTTAGACACAAGTTGCTGATCTGATGTAACCGGCTGGAGTATGGCCGGTGAAAAGCGTCTGTTGTCACATTTTATTCACCAGCAGTAGCAAGGGAAGCAAATATCATTCTGCCCCGGGCGCTACTGGAGAAAGGGCCTGCTCATAACACTACAGCGGGTTTGTTTATACCACAGCAATACTGCCTCGAGCTTTATGCAACAGTTTGCTGTTATGAATAGAGAGTATATCTCAAACAGCACCTTCATTGGCCTTCATCTTTTCTAGTTTACACCAACATCTTTTTGGTCACCATCCTAGGTGTAGGGCCATTGAGGGGGCACATAACTCAAGCTGGGGGGGAAGTCTCACGAATTTGGACTTCTTTGAGTTTCCACGTGGTAAATCGGTATTTTCCTACATGCCAACGTTTCACAACTGGGAAGTAGGAGTTTTTAAAAAGTAAATCAGGGGAATGCTTTTCCCCCATTGACATATTTTGAACAAGGGGCAATTTCAGACAGGAAACTGGTAAAACAAAAACATTTTTGGCATAAATAAACGGGAGTCTCGCACGTGAATTGGCCCTGTTGGCAGGTATTTAGTTTATAGTAAGACCTCCTTCTATGCCGGAATACCCTCGTGTGAGTGTTGGCATGCTGATCGACTGCTAACTTTTAATTTCAATTGTTTCATAATTACGTTTTTGCTTAGAATTCATAGACTAAAACAATTTTTGGGATGTAAAGAGAAAGATTCTAGGTTGTTTTTGAGAAGAGTTTTGAAGAGTTATATGAAGAGCTTAGTGTTGCATGTTTTAGAAGCCAAAAGTCCTGAGTGGCATGCGGCCATGTGGAGTCTGCAGATAACTCTGCTGTAAAAAGATTAGTAAGTGCCCGGCTTACAATACCTGTTCCACGATGGCTAAAAGACCTTCTTCTGGGTGGTGGATGGGGCTTCGCCGATCAGAGCACATCACACACAACACTTGGGGGTATATTAACAAGGCAGCGCTATAAAATTATCGCCGCTTTTCGGCCGAAAAGCGGCGATAATTTTATCGCCTTATCAGCGAAGACACGCTATTGCGTGTTTTGCTGAGTTAGCGCCCGTTTCCAGCACGCCTAACTTTGCATCGCTAATGAGATGCAAAGTAGGCGTGGTTGTGAAACCAACCAGGGATAATATCGCGAAGGCAGCTTTGTGATATTAACAAGGAAGGGTAGCGATTATTTAAATCGCGTTAAGTATGCCTTAACGCAGGAATTTAACGTCTGTTAAATTCCTGACTAAGGCATGGGGGTGGATTCTGTGACTAAGATCACAGGCCCTATCATGTAGGATATCGCCGTTTTCCACCATGGAAAACGGCGATATCCACACTATCTCTGGAATTTTTATCGCCTCGGCGATGCGCGTTGTTGATAACGCGCTAACCGGGCGATAAATTCCAGAGATAGCCGGCGATAAATATGCAAGCGCTAAGCGCGCTTTGCAAATCGCCGGCCCTTGTTAATATGCCCCTTGATTCTTAAACGTTTTCATCTGGTGGTGAGACTGAAGATTGTGCTTTTATGCCCAGAGATAGCGGGTTGAAGAAATGCATGCAGCATGCGACGCTTGAGTAGCAACGAAGGGCCACCGACTAGCAGGACTGCGACCTCCACTCCCATAAAGCAGGGTTAACGAGGCGAGGTTAGCTCAATTTTTCCAAGGAGTTTTTCTTTATTTAACATTTTATATTTAGCACAACTCTATCTAGTCAGGTGTCGGGCCTTTTACAAAATCGAGTGGTAGAGACCTGCGTCTGTTTACATCCAAGTAGAGATCTGGAAACTGTGAAGCAATGAGCTTCAGGCACTGGTTACATTTGGCATCTGGAAAGGGTTTGAAACACAAAGTAATGCAGGTACATAGTGGGATAAAGAAAAAGAAGAGGAATGGAGAGATTGAAAGGAGGATAGGGTTGGAAAGGTCAAGCGACTAGGAACATTAAAGAAATGGAGGGAGTTGTAGTAGGTGGGAAAAATGAGTGGGTGCAAATTCAAATATGAGGAGAAGGGCAGAGAGAAAGGAAGAGGGAAGGACAGGTTGAGAAGAGTTGGAGAAAGTAGAAAGTGGAGGTCTAGGTAGTCTAATTTCCTTCGTTTTTAATCTGTTCTGGATTTGTAGGAGTATTCTAGACATCGGAGGTATAAAGTCAGAGGGCTGTAGGTGAAGGGGCAGCACCGGGGAAAGATGTGAGGCAGCATAGCGTGTTATGAACTTCTTTGCTTCAAGCCTGAAAATCCCCACAAGGCAGGTATTCACACATAGTCCCCACAAGGATGGGGGGTGATAACAATGATTTTATCCAACATTAGTCTTTAAAACAAATATGTATAATTAGGAAAAGTGCCTGGCTCCCCTCTCTGAGAGAAAATACAGTTCAACAGGAAAACTATCACACAAACGTTTCCACAAATGCAATAAACGCCTGTATGTGTGACACCTTAACAGAGCTGCTGAACAAAGTAGCGTCAAATAAAAAATAAACGAATGCCTGCAAGAGATACAACGTGCACTTGGACAAGCAATTTACATGGTGCGCATGTGATATCACAATGATTGTGTGAGCATAACTGACTCAATACATGCCCTACTTTGCACGTGTTTTCAAAATACATTTCACAGCGCAGAACGCTGTTTGGTTACACAGTGTCCCAACGCTCTGCAAACGTACAATCCAGATAGACGGCATTGTTCCAGTGCCACATATTTCTTAGCATCTATCTGGATTGTTTGATAAATTGTTAAAAGCTCGACCCTTGTTAAAACATAATTGTTGCCAAATCAAGCAGAGTGAGTCGTCACATGCATTTCATGCTGCTATGTATAGTTTTTATTTGTGTATGATTTTTACTAAGCTAAGCCCGTATCAGACTGCATTGTTCCAGTGCCACATATTTCTTAGCACATGATATGGGCTTAGTTTAGTAAAAAGCATATACATAAAAGCTATGCATAGACGCATGAAATGCGTGTAACGACTGCTCACTCTGCTTGATTTGGCAAAAATGATGTTTTAGCAAGAATCGAGCACCAAATTATTTCAGATCTTCTGATAAGGCAAATTAAAACTGCTATTATTCTAATCTCTGAATGAAGACTCACTCTTCGAAATGTGTTTATTTTACTGTGCCAAAGTTCTAGAAGGCATACATGAAAGTTACAAAATGTATTGCTATGGCGCATTTTAAAAATGTTTAAACTGTACTTCCTTCAAAGAAATTAAGCGTTATGATGCGCACAATTTGCTTTTCAAGCATGTAAGCCGTTTTTAGGTCTCGCCTGACCCAGCGCATGCGCTGGTCTGGCGAGACTTATTGAGAGGGCTCCAAAAAGTGCTACCAGGCCAGCCTAGAGCTACAGTGCAAGTGCGCTGGCGCGCGCGCCGCACTTTACCGCGATTACTTTAATTTTCGCGGTCGCACGGCCGCTTTGATGTTTGATCGCGATCACTTTCACTTTCGCGGCTGCAGGGCCGCTTTGTATAGCCAAAAGGTCTCGCTTTTGAGACCTTATAAGTATTTAGTTATGCAACTGTTGCATGGCTAAACACTTATAAGGTCCCAAAGGCGAGACCTATTGGCTATGCCATTGCTGGTTTGTATTCGTTTTTTGCTCAGTGTGTTGACAAAGACCTTTCCTCAGTCCACCATTGGAAATGTTAATAGTATCTTACTCGAGAGGAAGCTGATGGCAGGACTTGGGATGGGCAGCTAACTATGTGCAGATACACCTGCGCATAACAAAAGGGCCATTTGCATGTCAAGAGGCCAGCGCGCCCCGGAATTGCATGAAGTTAGTTTCAGATGCAGACTGGGGGATGGGCCCTGTTGCAAGGAAAACACCTTTTGAGAAACGAGGAGCATCAGGTGCCTCTGATCTGAAACCCTGGCTGCAGCATGGATGGGTCTAGGCCATCCAAAAAGAGGCTGACTGATCGTAGCCTCCTGCTGGGAGAGAGTTTACATTAAACACAATAAGACAGTGCATAGTACATTTAAATATATCCGTGTTTTCTAGTCCCAGTGTAAATTATCAAAGAATTCCATCTATGTCTACAGCTGTCAGGCGTTTTTACTCACTAAAAGGGACAAAAAAATTTCACATCTCTTCAAAAACTGAACACATATTTTGTAGTGTTTTCATAAGGTTCTCACGTTGAAGTAAATTGGAGGTCTGGTAGGAATAAGGGAGGAGGTGGAAATGGTGCACTCTAGTAATAGGAATGGGATGACTTGCACCCAACTTTTTTACATAGAGAAAAGCATTGTTGAGATTTTAGAGGGTGAAGCGTCCGCTGTCCCCATGGATGCAAGATCACAAGGCAGTAATAAACAAGCATTTGCAATGCAATAGGTCTCCCATTTATAAGAGTTTGAGCTATTGGCATTGTAAAATTACAATGCCTTTTATTTATGTTTTGGTTTTAAAACAAATAAAAGGCATTGTCATTTACAATGTCAGTAGCATAAACTCGCATAAAAACAGTGTGTGGAGTGCAGCAGTGTGCGGCGTGCAGCAGTGTGCGGCGTGCAGCAGTGTGAGGCGTGCAGCAGTGTGCGGTGTGCAGCAGTGTGCGGCGTGCAGCAGTGTGTGGCGTGCAGCAGTGTTTCGTGTAGCAGTGTGAGGCATGCAGCACTGTGTGGCGTGCAGCGGCGTGCAGCAGTGTGCTGCGTGCAGCAGTGTCGTGCAGCATGCAGCAGTGAGTAATGCAGCAGTGTGCAGCAGTGTGCGGCGTGCAGCAGTGTGCGACATGCAGTAGTGTGCGGCGTGCAGCAGTGTGCGGCGTGCAGCAGTGTGCGGCGTGCAGCAGTGTGAGGCATGCAGCAGTGTGCGGCATGCAGCAGAGGCGTGCAGCAGTGTGAGGCGTGCAGCAGTGTGAGGCGTGCAGCAGTGTGAGGCGTGCAGCAGTGTGTGGCGTGCAGCAGTGTGCTGCGTGCAGCAATGTGTGGCATGCAGCAGTGTGTGACGTGCAGCAGTGTGTGGCGTGCAGCAGTGTGCGGCGTGCAGCAGTGTGAGGCGTGCAGCAGTGTGTGGCGTGCAGCAGTGTGTGGCGTGCAGCAGTGTGTGGCGTGCAGCAGTGTGAGGCGTGCAGCAGTGTTTCGTGTAGCAGTGTGAGGCGCGCAGCAGTGTGCGGCGTGCAGCAGTGTGTAATGCAGCAGTGTGCGCAGCAGTGTGTGGCGTGCGGTAGTGTGTGGCGTGCAGCAGTGTGCGGCGTGAAGCAGTGTGTGGCATGCAGCAGTGTGTGGGGTGCAGCAGTGTGTGGCGTGTAGCAGTGTGCGGTGTGCAGCAATGTGCGGCATGCAGCAGTGTGAGACGTGCAGCAGTTTGAGGCATGCAGCAGTGTGTGGCGTGCAGCAGTGTGTGGTGTGCAGCAGTGTGTGGCGTGCAGCAGTGTTTCGTGTAGCATTGTGCGGCATGCAGCAGTGTGTGGCGTGCAGAAGTGTGTGGCGTGCAGCAGTGTGTGACGTGCAGCAGTGTTTCGTGTAGCAGTATGCGGCGTGCAGCAGTGTGTGGTGTGCAGCACTGTGTGGCGTGCAGTGGCATGCAGCAGTGTGTGGCGTGCAGCAGTGTGTGGCGTGTAGCAGTGTGCGGCGAGCAGCAGTGTGCGGCGTGCAGTAGTGTGCGGCGTGCAGCAGTGTGCGGCGTGCAGCAGTGTGAGGTGTGCAGCAGTGTGTGGCGGGCAGCAGTGTGCTGCGTGCAGCTGTGTGTGGCATGCAGCAGTGTGTGGCGTGCAGCGGCATGCAGCAGTGTGTGGCGTGCAGCAGTGTGTGGCGTGTAGCAGTGTGCGGCGTGCAGCAGTGTGAGGCGTGCAGCAGTGTGAGGCATGCAGCAGTGTGAGGCGTGCAGCAGTGTGCGACATGCAGCAGTGTGAGGCGTGCAGCAGTGTGAGGCGTGCAGCAGTGTGTGGCGTGCAGCAGTTTGTGGCGTGCAGCAGTGTGAGGCGTGCAGCAGTGTTTCGTGTAGCAGTGTGAGGCGTGCAGCAGTGTGCGGCGTGCAGCAGTGTGCGGCGTGCAGCAGTGTGTAATGCAGCAGTGTGCGGCGTGCGGCAGTGTGCGGCGTGCAGCAGTGTGTGGCGTGCAGCAGTGTGTGGTGTGCAGCAGTGTGCGGCGTGCAGCAGTGTGAGGTGTGCAGCAGTGTGAGGCGTGCAGCAGTGTGTGGCATGCAGCAGTGTGTGGCATGCAGCAGTGTGAGGCGTGCAGCAGTGTTTCGTGTAGCAGTGTGAGGCATGCAGCAGTGTGCGGCATACAGTAGTGTGCGGCGTGCAGCAGTGTGTAATGCAGCAGTGTGTAATGCAGCAGTGTGCGCAGCAGTGTGTGGCGTGTGGTAGTGTGCGGCGTGCAGCAGTGTGTGTCGTGCAGCAGTGTGTGTCGTGCAGCAGTGTGTGGCGTGCAGCAGTGTGTGGCGTGGTTTGTAAACAACAAGAAAAGCGGACATGAAGGGAAGGGTGGGTGGGTGGGAACGAGCATATGGGGTGTGAGTTATAATGAAAGTTAATTGTTGTAAGAGGGGATGCAGGAAGTGAGGCCGAGCGCGCGCTGGCGAAAGCAGTCTGCTGCTTTCAAGTCCGATGCCAGATGCCAGCTTCGCGCTTGAATGCCTCACATGCACTGGCCATAAACCGCATTCCTAAGGTCTTGTGCCCCTTACTAAATCTCTCTGAATGCGTGAGGCGGCGCACGCGCAGGAAGTAGCTGGTGGCAAATGGAATGCGCGTGGTTGTGCGCGTAACCGCCACCCGATCCGCCTGGGAAGCCTTTGGGAGCATTTTCTGAAGCCCCTACATAAGTCTCGCTGAGCGATCGCTTACGCGATAGCCAGGCGAGACCTAAAAAGATTCCTGCACAGCAGACAACATTGAGAACGGATTCGCCTATTCGAATAATTTCACAGCTGAAGCCTTCAATTTGCAAAGCAGGCTGAAAAAATTACGTGCACAGTTCCAAAATATTAGGTCTTCATACAAGATAATAAGAATGGCCTAGGACAGGGAGAGATAAGGAAAAGGGGAAACAGAGAAAAAAGCCAAAGAGATACATACAAAGTCGGAGAAAGAGAAGCAGGGATGGCGAGAGAGACAGCAAGCAGCAAATAGATAAGTCAGGGGGTGAGGGAGAGAGAGAAAAGGATAAAAAGAAAGGGACAGAGAAAGATAAAAGGAAAGATACACAGGAGAGAGAGACATGAGACAGAGAGAGAGAGACATGTGCAGACATAGAAAGACAGAGATAGAGAATGCCAGGAAGAGGCAGAAAGACAATATCACTTCTCAGGATGGCTGATATGTTTGTGAACAGGATTTTCTTGCATTTATTGGGACTTTACAATCACTTCAGAAGAGATGCCCCTTTCATGGGATTGTACCCATTGGAGATGGCACCAAGTGGAACAATCATCTAAGCACAAATATGCCTTATAAACAGGGCGACTAGATTTATGCAATTTTCTAGATGTGTCTTTTTTTGCTTCATTATGAATTTGCTGCATTTGCCTCATAATCTGTCCTCTGCTGCATAATCTGCTGATTTTAACTAAAAAAAATTTCTAGCTCAAACATATCAAAAGTTACTAAAAATGTGGTGATGTGTTCCACAAATGTTACCTGGTCATCTTTCGGTTGCTGCTTTCTGTATTTGGTTTTTAAAATCGTAATAACAGGGTGACATCTTTGCACAGGCAGTGTTACAATACATCAAAATTACAAAATAATTAAGAAATAATATCATAAAATTGCTGCATTTTGTTGCATAACTTGCCTTTTCTTACTGCATAATTTAGTCAACCCTTCCGCATAATTAGGTGTGCCCGTCAAATAATTTCAGCGGATCTCCTTACATAACCTTCTATCATGCCACTCCCAACAGTACTTCCCAAAAAGTTTCTTCACACATATACATCCATCATAATGCATTAGACATTTACGTCACAGAAAACTCAGATATGTCGTACTGTCTGTTATGACGTGGCTTCCAACTGTACCAGGTATATCACACAAAACATGCACATGCACATGACCGAGCAGACCTCCCTTCAATGGGCCCCTGTTCATCGTAAATTACAGGGGCGATTCCTCCATGTGGGCGGAGGAGCATTGCCCCACTGCTTTTTCGCAGTGCAAGAAGCAGAAACGTAAAATGCTATTCTGCAAGAAAGCAGAAGGGTTTGGTTGGGGGCATGCAGGTGGGCGGTCCTCCTCCAGGGGAGGAGTGGCTTGCCCACTGTCGTGGGCGCTGACTGATTGGTCAGCCCGATGGCCAACCAAACCAGTCATACACACACTCCATTTTCTCAGTGCAGGCTGCATGCAGCCTTCATGGAGGAAACGGCCTCCCATAGACTCTTGTGGGGTCGGAGTCCCAGCCAATCACAATGCTGCCATTGCAGCGTTGTGATTGGCTTAGGAGAGGGGAAGGAGGCTGCCTGCTTCCTGGGACTCTGAGGGACATGAGACAGGACCTGACCGGGCAGGCGAAGGTAAGTTTTAAATTTTTTTTAATTGACCCCCGTGACCCCTGCCCCACGCGGCCCCCCGTGACCCCCTGCGCCCCGTGACCTCCTGCCCCCGCAATCCCCTGCCTCCGTGCCCCCCGCTCCCGAGTCATGCCGGCTGCGACTGCTAAATTATCAAGTTTAAGATTGCAAAACCGCACTGTGATTGAGTGCAGGCTGAAGAGATGCCTGCACAATTTGATTTGCACGTCTAAATCCAAATGACTGGCATTGCTGTGTTCCTCTTTAGTTATTTTGACATTTATGAAGATATACAATTGTTTTGTGAAAACCTATCATGTTTTGTAACATTACTTTGGGACTGGGGATATCTTGGATGGAAACCTGTATATAAACAGGATTTCCAAATTAACGCCAATTTTTCCTCTCAAACTCGAAATTATTCTTATATAAATCACCCCAAAAATTCAAACTACCAGCACAAGCAGTGCTTCTTTTTCATACTTACAATTCTTTTGGATATTTTTTTGCTCAATTCATCTTTATGTTAAATCACTCATAAGTAAAAGCTACACAACATATACACCCACATTCAAAATGCTTGTGAGTTACCTGTTCAATGTTTCACAGAACGCTACAAGAAACGCATTTGTTTACAAAATGCTTGTGAGTTACCGGCTCCTACATATTTCTGAAGCAAAAACTACGCAAGTGCGCAAGAGTAACAAGTGCAGGAAACTAACAATGTGCCATAGGCCTCAGTGAGACTAGCTTTGCGTAATAAACGTTGTACAGCCTTAGCAAAAAAATTGTATTATCAACTTTGCGCTAAATATGTATTTTAACGATTATTGCTCATTCTGAACGTTTGTAGCTCTGGTGTTTAATACAAAGTGAGTAGCACTCCTTGTATAAATATTGTGATCCATAACAAATATCTAGCTCTTTTACATATAAAAACACAATGAAAATCTATGTGTCAGGTCTGCCAGGTTGTCAGTAGCGCCCAAGCCAATAACCCGCCACTAACCTGCAATGTAGAATCCAGCAGAGACGATAGATGAGAAGGTCCCTGACTCCCAGAAACCTACTCCCCAGCAGTGGAAGGTAACCTAACTGCGTGAGATCAGGTCTGTGGGAAAAAGGGAAGTGGATAACATAAAAAAGATGAGGCCAGGGATAGGAACTCTCCAGGATGAAGGTCGGGGCTGTAATCACCTCTGGGAAGATATGTACCTGCAGACATGGGACGAGAGAGAGAGAACTGGTAAAAAGAAGACTTCTCTCTTATAATGTAGTGAAGGCACAGGACCTACGCCTACCCGCCTGAAAGGAGATGTCTGAAATTACCTTTCTTCTTGCGGAACTCTCCTTTTGGCGCCCCCTTGACTGCCTTTCGCCGTACTTCGCCTTACACCCCCTTTCCTGGAGTACTCCGCAGTCCCCTACTACAATGTCATAATAAAGCACTCGGTCCTCGGGAAGTGATACTCTCTCACCCCCACTAGTCAGTGACTGAATGGGTCCAAGCGGGAGCCCTCCGTAAGTGCTCAGTCACAGCGAAGGTAAAGTTCAAAAAATAAACAAAAGGGTAATTCCTTCCTCGGGAATTCTGGGATACTTTTCCAGTCGCTAGGCAGGACGGCAACGAGGCACTCAGTGTCCGTGTCTTCGTTACACTGTCCCCACCATGTTCAGGTAAATGGGGAACAAATAATCCGGGATATCACAATGTCTCTCACAGTGTCAATAAAGTTTTGTTGACGGAGCAACACTCGTGGCTCACCAGAAATGCAGAAGGATCTGCCTTCCCAAATACCTTGGCGTCTCGCTCGCCGCTGAATCGGGCTGGCTTCCACGGGAACGCGAGACTCGGCCCGTCACCGGAATGGCTGCTGAAATGCTTCTCACTGGAATCCGGCGGGGAACACCTTCCGCCACGAACATCCACAAGCTCTATGATTGACAAGCACCTTCCGCTTCCCGCGGAAGTGCTTATGTAGACAGGATCGTCGGGTGCGCCCCAGTGCATGCAGGGATTTGTAGTTCGGGAATTCCTGACATCGGGAAAATGCGGAAACACTCCCGGTCTTTTCCTGACAAGGGGCATAATCGGTGGTGAGACTGCTGGCGATTGCTACAGTACCCCTTCTCAAGGACCGACGACTCGGCGGTCGACCTGGTTTACCTGGGTTTTCTTCATGAAACCGTTCCACCAGATCTGGGCAATGCAAATGCTCCTCAGGTTCCCAGGTTCTCTCTTCCACCCCAAAACCTTCCCAGTCCACGAGATATTTCACCCTCCCACGGACTACCTTGGAATCCAGGATTTCTCGCACCTCATACTCCTCCTGACCCTCTATCTCTAGGGGCTGCGGTTTTGCTGGTAATCTAGTGCTGGGGAGACAGGGTTGAAGAAGAGAGACATGGAAGACAGGGTGGAGTTTCCAGGCCCTAGGTAAGGACAGTCGCAGGGCTACTGGGTTTATGATTTCTTCTACACTATAGGGTCCCACGAATCTGGGTTTAAATTTATTCACTCCCCTTAAGTGTAGATTTTTTGTCGACAGCCACACCTTGTCCCCCACCTGATACTCGGGTTCTCTTGTTCTTTTTCTGTCTGCATAGGTCTTTTGAGTGGCCTGGGCATCTGCTAGGTTTTGTTTAGCTTCTGTTAATACAGCCCTGAGGTGTGCATGATGTTCTTGGATACTGGATACAGGGGTTTTGACTGGCCATTCAAACGGGAGCATGTTGGGGTGATGACCATAGTTACAATAAAACGGGGAACAACCCAAGGTGGCATGTGTGGCATTGTTGTAGGCGAACTCCGCCATCCATAACAAGGTAGGCCAGTGGATGGCATTTTGCAAAGAAAAGCAGCGGAGATATTGTTCCATGGTTTGATTTAGGCGTTCTGTTTTGCCATCTGTTTGGGGGTGGTAACTGGAAGAGAGACGTGCATCGATGTCCAATGTTTTGCAGAGAGCCTTCCAAAAACGGGAGGTGAATTGTGTCCCCCTATCAGTAATTAAGACATTCGGAATTCCATGAGCTCGGATCACATGCTGTAGAAAAACCCCAGCTAGTTCTTGGGATGTGGGCAACCGTCCTAAGGCAATGAAGTGACCCATCTTGGTTAAATGATCAATCAGCACCAAGATTACTGTCTTCCCTTCGCTGGGGGGCATTTCAACTACAAAATCCATTGATATTGTGTGCCAAGGTCGTGGGGGAATAGGCAAGGACCGTAGTAGCCCTACTGGTTTCACATGTCTGGCTTTGCCTTGCACACAAATAGCACAATTCTTCACGTATTCATGGATGTCTTTTTGCAGGTCTGGCCACCAAAACGACCGTTCCACACAAGCGATAGTCTTATAGGTTCCGAGATGTCCGCCCAAAACAGAGTCGTGAGCCCATTGCAAAACCTGCTTCTGTTGACTTGGATGAGGAATGTACATCGCCTGGTAGCGATAGGCCAATTCCTCTACTTCCGACCTGATTTCGGGTTCTTCTTGAATCCAGGCTTGCACGTCGACCTCTGCTAATGACACCTTCACATCTTCGAGGAAGTCTGAAGAGGTGAGAAGAGCTATCGTAGGTTGGGGTTGCTTGTTCTCGGTGAGTATACACGGTGGAGGATCTCCGTTCGGGGAGATGTTATTGTCTGATTCTCCCAAGCGAGAAAGGGCATCCGCTTTCCCATTTTGGGGTCCAGGCCGGTATTTGATAACGAAATCGTAGTCTGAGAAGAACAAGGTCCAGCGTAATTGACGAGGGGTCAGAGCTCTGGCTGTCTTCAGAAATAACAAATTCCTATGATCCGTGTAAATCTCTACCATGTGCTGCGCCCCCAGGAGGTAGTGTCGCAATTCCTCACAAGCTCTCTTTATAGCTAGGAGTTCCTTGTCTGAGATGGTGTAATTGACTTCACACGAAGTAAGTTTTCGGGAATAGAACGCGACAGGATGTATTTGTCCTGTATCCGGATGACGCTGGGATAGTACCCCTCCCACGGCGTGTTGTGAAGCGTCCGTTTCCAGTATGAACGGGAGCCGTGTATCAGGATGTCGTAGGATGGGGGCTTGAGTGAATTTGTCCTTCAGCTCCTGGAAAGATTGCGCTGCTTCCTCTCCCCACCTGAAAGGAACGTTTTTTCGTAGCAAACCAGAGATGGGGCGGATCACCTTTGAAAAATCTTGGATTAAACGCCGATAAAAGTTGGCAAACCCAAGGAAGCTTTGCACGGCCTTGATATTCTGGGGAGTAGGCCATTGAGTGATGGCTTCTACCTTAGAGGTTTGCATTTGAAATCCTTGGGCGTTGATGATGTATCCCAAAAATGCGACCTCCTGAACATGAAAGAGACACTTCTCTAGTTTAGCATACAGAGAATGTTGTTGTAATCTTGCTAACACCGCTTTAACATGGGTTAGGTGTTCCTGGTATGTTGCTGAATGTATTAGGATATCGTCTATGTATACCACACAGAAGGTATCCAAATAACCCCGCAGTACTTCATCCATGAAAAATTGAAAAGCCGCCGGGGCGTTGCAGAGCCCGAAGGGCATCACCCTGTACTCAAAAAGACCGAACTTAGTTCTGAAAGCGGTCTTCCACTCATCTCCTTTACGAACTCGGACAAGGTGGTAGGCTCCGCGGAGATCAAGCTTGGTGAAGTATCTTGCCCCTTTTAACTGGTCCAACAGTACTGGTATGAGAGGGAGTGGGTACCGGTTCTTGACGGTTATCCTATTCAATGCACGGTAGTCAATACACGTCCTCAATTCTTCGCAGTCCTTCTTCGGAATGAAGAAAAGACGCGAAGAGGCGGGAGAGGAGGAATGTCTGATGAATCCGGAGGCCAGATTATCCTCGAGGTATTTCTTGAGATAAAGGGTTTCCGGCTCAGTCAATGAGTATACTCTACTGCATGGAATGGGTGCCCCTGGTATCAGTTCAATGCGGCAATCGTACACTCGATGAGGCGGAAGGGTCGTTGCCTTTTGTTTATCGAAGAGATTGTGATACATGCCGTAGTCATCCGGCAGGGTGATGGAGCGACTGGACTGTTCCGACGCGCAGGCAAGCGCTAAATAAGCGGCCGGTGTTTCCCCTACTTCAGGATCCACACTGTCTAGACTTTTACAATGTTCTTGGCAATACACGGAAGCCAACTTCACCGTGCGCTCTGCCCAACTGATTTCAGGGTCGTGTAAGGTCAACCATGGCACTCCTAGGATTAGACGAAATTGAGGGGCGTCTATGAGGTCGAATTGGATATACTCGTGATGGTCTGGTTTGATAGTCATTCTCAGAGGCAGTGTCCGATATGTCACTGGTCCGGAAGAAAGGGCTGTTCCGTCTACTGTCTTTACATGCTCCGGGATGTCTTTCATTTCGTGGGAGATCCCCAATTGCCGGGCAAACTCCTGGTCCATGTAGTTTCCTGTGGCTCCAGAATCCAACAGCGCATCTACTTCCAACATGTTCTGGGACGTGAGCCACAAAGACACCCCGATAGTCAGATGGGCTACAGCCGCTTGCAGGGTATTGGCTATTACCGATGAGATCATGACACTAGGAACGTCCAAACCAGAGACCTCAACCTGATTTGGACATTTTAGTTTTCCGTCGGTTCGTCTTGTTTCATAGCAGCCTGTACTCGAGCAACTGGTGTTTTGCTACCGATTGGCGTCCGAGCACGGCACTCTCGTATGAAGTGGCCGCTCTTGCCGCAGTAGAGGCACAGTTTCATTTTTCGTCTTTTTTCTCTTTCTTCTGGGGTGAGAGGGCCTCGAAGACCTCCTAGTTGCATGGGTTCCACCCCCTCTGGGGATTTAGGTGGTTCTTCCGGGACGTTCCTTGGCCGCGTGTAGGAAAAACGGTTTTCCCCTCGGTTCTTATCCCCTTTTCTCTCTAGGAGGCGATGATCCAACTGGACGGTTAAGTCGATCAGTTCTTCACACGTTTGTGGCAGTTGCACAACTTGGGCTAGGACATCTGAGCTCCCCCCTGAGTCCTTGATAAAACAGGGTTAGTCTTTTGTCAGGGGGCCACTCGGTCTCCACCACCAACCGATTGAACGTTGTTATGTAGGTCAGTAGGTCTTGTGATCCCTGTCGTAAGGTGAGTAATTCACGATCCAGTGACAGCATGTGGGATTTTCTGTCGAACAGTTTCCGTAAGGCCAAGCAGAATTCCGTGAAATTATGGAGGACTGGATCGTTTCTTTCCATCAGAGGGATGGTCCAACTGGCTGCGTTGCCCCCCATATAAGACATCATAAATGCTGTTTTGGCTGCGTCTCCCTGAAATACCGTAGGTTTGCAGAGAAAATGAAGCCTACACTGATTTAAATAGGTCTCAAACTTTTTTGGATCCCCATAAAAGCGTTCAGGTGGGGCTAACGGAATGCTGGTATTCTGTAACACGTGAACCGTAGGAACCGTGTCTGTAGGTGCGTGAGAATGAGGGGTGGTGAAAAAGCCCCCTACAGGAGACGGGTTAGTGGTGGAAGAGACAGGAGGGGGCAAGGTTGCTGGTCTAATGTAGGAACTCTCCCCCTGACCCCTGCGAGAAAGACCTGCTACTTCTCTCCTAAAGGAGCTCACTTCTCTCTGGATGTTCTGATTTTCTTGTCGGGATGTCTGAACCTCTTGCTGTAGAGCCGTCAGGTGGTCTGGCGAGACTTATTGAGAGGGCTCCAAAAAGTGCTACCAGGCCAGCATAGAGCTACAGTGCAAGTGCGCTGGCGCGCGCGCCGCACTTTACCGCGATTACTTTAATTTTCGCGGTCGCACGGCCGCTTTGATGTTTGATCCCGATCACTTTCACTTTCGCGGCTGCAGGGCCGCTTTGTATAGCTTTGTATAGCCAAAAGGTCTCGCTTTTGAGACCTTATAAGTATTTAGTTATGCAACTGTTGCATGGCTAAACACTTATAAGGTCCCAAAGGCGAGACCTATTGGCTATGCCATTGCTTGTTTGTATTCGTTTTTTGCTCAGTGTGTTGACAAAGACCTTTCCTCAGTCCACCATTGGAAATGTTAATAGTATCTTACTCGAGAGGAAGCTGATGGCAGGACTTGGGATGGGCAGCTAACTATGTGCAGATACACCTGCGCATAACAAAAGGGCCATTTGCATGTCAAGAGGCCAGCGTGCCCCGGAATTGCATGAAGTTAGTTTCAGATGCAGACTGGGGGATGGGCCCTGTTGCAAGGAAAACACCTTTTGAGAAACGAGGAGCATCAGGTGCCTCTGATCTGAAATCCTAGCTGCAGCATGGATGGGTCTAGGCCATCCAAAAAGAGGCTGACTGATCGTAGCCTCCTGCTGGGAGAGAGTTTACATTAAACACAATAAGACAGTGCATAGTACATTTAAATATATCCGTGTTTTCTAGTCCCAGTGTAAATTATCAAAGAATTCCATCTATGTCTACAGCTGTCAGGCGTTTTTACTCACTAAAAGGGACAAAAAAATGTCACATCTCTTCAAAAACTGAACACATATTTTGTAGTGTTTTCATAAGGTTCTCACGTTGAAGTAAATTGGAGGTCTGGTAGGAATAAGGGAGGAGGTGGAAATGGTGCACTCTAGTAATAGGAATGGGATGACTTGCACCCAACTTTATTACATAGAGAAAAGCATTGTTGAGATTTTAGAGGGTGAAGCGTCCGCTGTCCCCATGGATGCAAGATCACAAGGCAGTAATAAACAAGCATTTGCAATGCAATAGGTCTCCCATTTATAAGAGTTTGAGCTATTGGCATTGTAAAATTACAATGCCTTTTATTTATGTTTTGGTTTTAAAACAAATAAAAGGCATTGTCATTTACAATGTCAGTAGCATAAACTCGCATAAAAACAGTGTGTGGAGTGCAGCAGTGTGCGGCGTGCAGCAGTGTGAGGCGTGCAGCAGTGTGCGGTGTGCAGCAGTGTGCGGCGTGCAGCAGTGTGTGGCGTGCAGCAGTGTTTCGTGTAGCAGTGTGAGGCATGCAGCACTGTGTGGCGTGCAGCGGCGTGCAGCAGTGTGCTGCGTGCAGCAGTGTCGTGCAGCATGCAGCAGTGAGTAATGCAGCAGTGTGCAGCAGTGTGCGGCGTGCAGCAGTGTGCGGCATGCAGCAGTGTGTGCCGTGCAGCAGTGTGTGGTGTAGCATTGTGCGGCGTGCAGCAGTGTGTGGCGTGCAGCAGTGTGTGGCGTGCAGCAGTTTGTGGCGTGCAGCATTTTGTGGCGTGCAGCATTTTGTGGCGTGCAGCAGTGTGCGGCGTGCAGCAGTGTGCGGCGTGCAGAAGTGTGCGGCGTGCAGAAGTGTGCTGTGTGCTACAGTGTGTGAACAGTGTGTGGCATGCAGCGGCATGCAGCAGTGTGTGGCGTGCAGCAGTGTGTGGCGTGCAGCAGTGTGTGGCGTGTATCAGTGTGCGACATGCAGTAGTGTGCGGCGTGCAGCAGTGTGCGGCGTGCAGCAGTGTGCGGCGTGCAGCAGTGTGAGGCATGCAGCAGTGTGCGGCATGCAGCAGAGGCGTGCAGCAGTGTGAGGCGTGCAGCAGTGTGAGGCGTGCAGCAGTGTGTGGCATGCAGCAGTGTGCTGCGTGCAGCAATGTGTGGCATGCAGCAGTGTGTGACGTGCAGCAGTGTGTGGCGTGCAGCAGTGTGCGGCGTGCAGCAGTGTGAGGCGTGCAGCAGTGTGTGGCGTGCAGCAGTGTGTGGCGTGCAGCAGTGTGTGGCGTGCAGCAGTGTGAGGCGTGCAGCAGTGTTTCGTGTAGCAGTGTGAGGCGCGCAGCAGTGTGCGGCGTGCAGCAGTGTGTAATGCAGCAGTGTGCGCAGCAGTGTGTGGCGTGCGGTAGTGTGTGGCGTGCAGCAGTGTGCGGCGTGAAGCAGTGTGTGGCATGCAGCAGTGTGTGGGGTGCAGCAGTGTGTGGCGTGTAGCAGTGTGCGGTGTGCAGCAATGTGCGGCATGCAGCAGTGTGAGACGTGCAGCAGTTTGAGGCATGCAGCAGTGTGTGGCGTGCAGCAGTGTGTGGTGTGCAGCAGTGTGTGGCGTGCAGCAGTGTTTCGTGTAGCATTGTGCGGCATGCAGCAGTGTGTGGCGTGCAGAAGTGTGTGGCGTGCAGCAGTGTGTGGCGTGCAGCAGTGTTTCGTGTAGCAGTATGCGGCGTGCAGCAGTGTGTGGTGTGCAGCACTGTGTGGCGTGCAGTGGCATGCAGCAGTGTGTGGCGTGCAGCAGTGTGTGGCGTGTAGCAGTGTGCGGCGAGCAGCAGTGTGCGGCGTGCAGTAGTGTGCGGCGTGCAGCAGTGTGTGGCGTGCAGCAGTGTGAGGCGTGCAGCAGTGTGAGGTGTGCAGCAGTGTGTGGCGGGCAGCAGTGTGCTGCGTGCAGCTGTGTGTGGCGTGCAGCAGTGTGTGGCGTGCAGCGGCATGCAGCAGTGTGTGGCGTGCAGCAGTGTGTGGCGTGTAGCAGTGTGCGGCGTGCAGCAGTGTGCGGCGTGCAGCAGTGTGAGGCGTGCAGCAGTGTGAGGCATGCAGCAGTGTGAGGCGTGCAGCAGTGTGCGACATGCAGCAGTGTGAGGCGTGCAGCAGTGTGAGGCGTGCAGCAGTGTGTGGCGTGCAGCAGTTTGTGGCGTGCAGCAGTTTGTGGCGTGCAGCAGTGTGAGGCGTGCAGCAGTGTTTCGTGTAGCAGTGTGAGGCGTGCAGCAGTGTGCGGCGTGCAGCAGTGTGTAATGCAGCAGTGTGTAATGCAGCAGTGTGCGGCGTGCGGCAGTGTGCGGCGTGCAGCAGTGTGTGGCGTGCAGCAGTGTGTGGTGTGCAGCAGTGTGCAGCGTGCAGCAGTGTGAGGTGTGCAGCAGTGTGAGGCGTGCAGCAGTGTGTGGCATGCAGCAGTGTGTGGCATGCAGCAGTGTGAGGCGTGCAGCAGTGTTTCGTGTAGCAGTGTGAGGCATGCAGCAGTGTGCGGCATACAGTAGTGTGCGGCGTGCAGCAGTGTGTAATGCAGCAGTGTGTAATGCAGCAGTGTGCGCAGCAGTGTGTGGCGTGTGGTAGTGTGCGGCGTGCAGCAGTGTGTGTCGTGCAGCAGTGTGTGTCGTGCAGCAGTGTGTGGCGTGCAGCAGTGTGTGGCGTGGTGTGTAAACAACAAGAAAAGCGGACATGAAGGGAAGGGTGGGTGGGTGGGAACGAGCATATGGGGTGTGAGTTATAATGAAAGTTAATTGTTGTAAGAGGGGATGCAGGAAGTGAGGCCGAGCGCGCGCTGGCGAAAGCAGTCTGCTGCTTTCAAGTCCGATGCCAGATGCCAGCTTCGCGCTTGAATGCCTCACATGCACTGGCCATAAACCGCATTCCTAAGGTCTTGTGCCCCTTACTAAATCTCTCTGAATGCGTGAGGCGGCGCACGCGCAGGAAGTAGCTGGTGGCAAATGGAATGCGCGTGGTTGTGCGCGTAACCGCCACCCGATCCGCCTGGGAAGCCTTTGGGAGCATTTTCTGAAGCCCCTACATAAGTCTCGCTGAGCGATCGCTTACGCGATAGCCAGGCGAGACCTTAAAAGATTCCTGCACAGCAGACAACATTGAGAACGGATTCGCCTATTCGAATAATTTCACAGCTGAAGCCTTCAATTTGCAAAGCAGGCTGAAAAAATTACGTGCACAGTTCCAAAATATTAGGTCTTCATACAAGATAATAAGAATGGCCTAGGACAGGGAGAGATAAGGAAAAGGGGAAACAGAGAAAAAAGCCAAAGAGATACATACAAAGTCGGAGAAAGAGAAGCAGGGATGGCGAGAGAGACAGCAAGCAGCAAATAGATAAGTCAGGGGGTGAGGGAGAGAGAGAAAAGGATAAAAAGAAAGGGACAGAGAAAGATAAAAGGAAAGATACACAGGAGAGAGAGACATGAGACAGAGAGAGAGAGACATGTGCAGACATAGAAAGACAGAGATAGAGAATGCCAGGAAGAGGCAGAAAGACAATATCACTTCTCAGGATGGCTGATATGTTTGTGAACAGGATTTTCTTGCATTTATTGGGACTTTACAATCACTTCAGAAGAGATGCCCCTTTCATGGGATTGTACCCATTGGAGATGGCACCAAGTGGAACAATCATCTAAGCACAAATATGCCTTATAAACAGGGCGACTAGATTTATGCAATTTTCTAGATGTGTCTTTTTTTGCTTCATTATGAATTTGCTGCATTTGCCTCATAATCTGTCCTCTGCTGCATAATCTGCTGATTTTAACTAAAAAAAAATTCTAGCTCAAACATATCAAAAGTTACTAAAAATGTGGTGATGTGTTCCACAAATGTTACCTGGTCATCTTTCGGTTGCTGCTTTCTGTATTTGGTTTTTAAAATCGTAATAACAGGGTGACATCTTTGCACAGGCAGTGTTACAATACATCAAAATTACAAAATAATTAAGAAATAATATCATAAAATTGCTGCATTTTGTTGCATAACTTGCCTTTTCTTACTGCATAATTTAGTCAACCCTTCCGCATAATTAGGTGTGCCCGTCAAATAATTTCAGCGGATCTCCTTACATAACCTTCTATCATGCCACTCCCAACAGTACTTCCCAAAAAGTTTCTTCACACATATTCATCCATCATAATGCATTAGACATTTACGTCACAGAAAACTCAGATATGTCGTACTGTCTGTTATGACGTGGCTTCCAACTGTACCAGGTATATCACACAAAACATGCACATGCACATGACCGAGCAGACCTCCCTTCAATGGGCCCCTGTTCATCGTAAATTACAGGGGCGATTCCTCCATGTGGGCGGAGGAGCATTGCCCCACTGCTTTTTCGCAGTGCAAGAAGCAGAAACGTAAAATGCTATTCTGCAAGAAAGCAGAAGGGTTTGGTTGGGGGCATGCAGGTGGGCGGTCCTCCTCCAGGGGAGGAGTGGCTTGCCCACTGTCGTGGGCGCTGACTGATTGGTCAGCCCGATGGCCAACCAAACCAGTCATACACACACTCCATTTTCTCAGTGCAGGCTGCATGCAGCCTTCATGGAGGAAACGGCCTCCCATAGACTCTTGTGGGGTCGGAGTCCCAGCCAATCACAATGCTGCCATTGCTGCGTTGTGATTGGCTTAGGAGAGGGGAAGGAGGCTGCCTGCTTCCTGGGACTCTGAGGGACATGACACAGGACCTGACCGGGCAGGCGAAGGTAAGTTTTAAATTTTTTTTAATTGACCCCCGTGACCCCTGCCCCACGCGGCCCCCCGTGACCCCCTGCGCCCCGTGACCTCCTGCCCCCGCAATCCCCTGCCTCCGTGCCCCCCGCTCCCGAGTCATGCCGGCTGCGACTGCTAAATTATCAAGTTTAAGATTGCAAAACCGCACTGTGATTGAGTGCAGGCTGAAGAGATGCCTGCACAATTTGATTTGCACGTCTAAATCCAAATGACTGGCATTGCTGTGTTCCTCTTTAGTTATTTTGACATTTATGAAGATATACAATTGTTTTGTGAAAACCTATCATGTTTTGTAACATTACTTTGGGACTGGGGATATCTTGGATGGAAACCTGTATATAAACAGGATTTCCAAATTAACGCCAATTTTTCCTCTCAAACTCGAAATTATTCTTATATAAATCACCCCAAAAATTCAAACTACCAGCACAAGCAGTGCTTCTTTTTCATACTTACAATTCTTTTGGATATTTTTTTGCTCAATTCATCTTTATGTTAAATCACTCGTAAGTAAAAGCTACACAACATATACACCCACATTCAAAATGCTTGTGAGTTACCTGTTCAATGTTTCACAGAACGCTACAAGAAACGCATTTGTTTACAAAATGCTTGTGAGTTACCGGCTCCTACATATTTCTGAAGCAAAAACTACGCAAGTGCGCAAGAGTAACAAGTGCAGGAAACTAACAATGTGCCATAGGCCTCAGTGAGACTAGCTTTGCGTAATAAACGTTGTACAGCCTTAGCAAAAAAATTGTATTATCAACTTTGCGCTAAATATGTATTTTAACGATTATTGCTCATTCTGAACGTTTGTAGCTCTGGTGTTTAATACAAAGTGAGTAGCACTCCTTGTATAAATATTGTGATCCATAACAAATATCTAGCTCTTTTACATATAAAAACACAATGAAAATCTATGTGTCAGGTCTGCCAGGTTGTCAGTAGCGCCCAAGCCAATAACCCGCCACTAACCTGCAATGTAGAATCCAGCAGAGACGATAGATGAGAAGGTCCCTGACTCCCAGAAACCTACTCCCCAGCAGTGGAAGGTAACCTAACTGCGTGAGATCAGGTCTGTGGGAAAAAGGGAAGTGGATAACATAAAAAAGATGAGGCCAGGGATAGGAACTCTCCAGGATGAAGGTCGGGGCTGTAATCACCTCTGGGAAGATATGTACCTGCAGACATGGGACGAGAGAGAGAGAACTGGTAAACAGAAGACTTCTCTCTTATAATGTAGTGAAGGCACAGGACCTACGCCTACCCGCCTGAAAGGAGATGTCTGAAATTACCTTTCTTCTTGCGGAACTCTCCTTTTGGCGCCCCCTTGACTGCCTTTCGCCGTACTTCGCCTTACACCCCCTTTCCTGGAGTACTCCGCAGTCCCCTACTTCAATGTCATAATAAAGCACTCGGTCCTCGGGAAGTGATACTCTCTCACCCCCACTAGTCAGTGACTGAATGGGTCCAAGCGGGAGCCCTCCGTAAGTGCTCAGTCACAGCGAAGGTAAAGTTCAAAAAATAAACAAAAGGGTAATTCCTTCCTCGGGAATTCTGGGATACTTTTCCAGTCGCTAGGCAGGACGGCAACGAGGCACTCAGTGTCCGTGTCTTCGTTACACTGTCCCCACCATGTTCAGGTAAATGGGGAACAAATAATCCGGGATATCACAATGTCTCTCACAGTGTCAATAAAGTTTTGTTGACGGAGCAACACTCGTGGCTCACCAGAAATGCAGAAGGATCTGCCTTCCCAAATACCTTGGCGTCTCGCTCGCCGCTGAATCGGGCTGGCTTCCACGGGAACGCGGGACTCGGCCCGTCACCGGAATGGCTGCTGAAATGCTTCTCGCTGGAATCCGGCGGGGAACACCTTCCGCCACGAACATCCACAAGCTCTATGATTGACAAGCACCTTCCGCTTCCCGCGGAAGTGCTTATGTAGACAGGATCGTCGGGTGCGCCCCAGTGCATGCAGGGATTTGTAGTTCGGGAATTCCTGACATCGGGAAAATGCGGAAACACTCCCGGTCTTTTCCTGACAAGGGGCATAATCGGTGGTGAGACTGCTGGCGATTGCTACAGTACCCCTTCTCAAGGACCGACGACTCGGCGGTCGACCTGGTTTACCTGGGTTTTCTTCATGAAACCGTTCCACCAGATCTGGGCAATGCAAATGCTCCTCAGGTTCCCAGGTTCTCTCTTCCACCCCAAAACCTTCCCAGTCCACGAGATATTTCACCCTCCCACGGACTACCTTGGAATCCAGGATTTCTCGCACCTCATACTCCTCCTGACCCTCTATCTCTAGGGGCTGCGGTTTTGCTGGTAATCTAGTGCTGGGGAGACAGGGTTGAAGAAGAGAGACATGGAAGACAGGGTGGAGTTTCCAGGCCCTAGGTAAGGACAGTCGCAGGGCTACTGGGTTTATGATTTCTTCTACACTATAGGGTCCCACGAATCTGGGTTTAAATTTATTCACTCCCCTTAAGTGTAGATTTTTTGTCGACAGCCACACCTTGTCCCCCACCTGATACTCGGGTTCTCTTGTTCTTTTTCTGTCTGCATAGGTCTTTTGAGTGGCCTGGGCATCTGCTAGGTTTTGTTTAGCTTCTGTTAATACAGCCCTGAGGTGTGCATGATGTTCTTGGATACTGGATACAGGGGTTTTGACTGGCCATTCAAACGGGAGCATGTTGGGGTGATGACCATAGTTACAATAAAACGGGGAACAACCCAAGGTGGCATGTGTGGCATTGTTGTAGGCGAACTCCGCCATCCATAACAAGGTAGGCCAGTGGATGGCATTTTGCAAAGAAAAGCAGCGGAGATATTGTTCCATGGTTTGATTTAGGCGTTCTGTTTTGCCATCTGTTTGGGGGTGGTAACTGGAAGAGAGACGTGCATCGATGTCCAATGTTTTGCAGAGAGCCTTCCAAAAACGGGAGGTGAATTGTGTCCCCCTATCAGTAATTAAGACATTCGGAATTCCATGAGCTCGGATCACATGCTGTAGAAAAACCCCAGCTAGTTCTTGGGATGTGGGCAACCGTCCTAAGGCAATGAAGTGACCCATCTTGGTTAAATGATCAATCAGCACCAAGATTACTGTCTTCCCTTCGCTGGGGGGCATTTCAACTACAAAATCCATTGATATTGTGTGCCAAGGTCGTGGGGGAATAGGCAAGGACCGTAGTAGCCCTACTGGTTTCACATGTCTGGCTTTGCCTTGCACACAAATAGCACAATTCTTCACGTATTCATGGATGTCTTTTTGCAGGTCTGGCCACCAAAACGACCGTTCCACACAAGCGATAGTCTTATAGGTTCCGAGATGTCCGCCCAAAACAGAGTCGTGAGCCCATTGCAAAACCTGCTTCTGTTGACTTGGATGAGGAATGTACATCGCCTGGTAGCGATAGGCCAATTCCTCTACTTCCGACCTGATTTCGGGTTCTTCTTGAATCCAGGCTTGCACGTCGACCTCTGCTAATGACACCTTCACATCTTCGAGGAAGTCTGAAGAGGTGAGAAGAGCTATCGTAGGTTGGGGTTGCTTGTTCTCGGTGAGTATACACGGTGGAGGATCTCCGTTCGGGGAGATGTTATTGTCTGATTCTCCCAAGCGAGAAAGGGCATCCGCTTTCCCATTTTGGGGTCCAGGCCGGTATTTGATAACGAAATCGTAGTCTGAGAAGAACAAGGTCCAGCGTAATTGACGAGGGGTCAGAGCTCTGGCTGTCTTCAGAAATAACAAATTCCTATGATCCGTGTAAATCTCTACCATGTGCTGCGCCCCCAGGAGGTAGTGTCGCCATTCCTCACAAGCTCTCTTTATAGCTAGGAGTTCCTTGTCTGAGATGGTGTAATTGACTTCACACGAAGTAAGTTTTCGGGAATAGAACGCGACAGGATGTATTTGTCCTGTATCTGGATGACGCTGGGATAGTACCCCTCCCACGGCGTGTTGTGAAGCGTCCGTTTCCAGTATGAACGGGAGCCGTGTATCAGGATGTCGTAGGATGGGGGCTTGAGTGAATTTGTCCTTCAGCTCCTGGAAAGATTGCGCCGCTTCCTCTCCCCACCTGAAAGGAACGTTTTTTCGTAGCAAACCAGAGATGGGGCGGATCACCTTTGAAAAATCTTGGATAAAACGCCGATAAAAGTTGGCAAACCCAAGGAAGCTTTGCACGGCCTTGATATTCTGGGGAGTAGGCCATTGAGTGATGGCTTCTACCTTAGAGGTTTCCATTTGAAATCCTTGGGCGTTGATGATGTATCCCAAAAATGCGACCTCCTGAACATGAAAGAGACACTTCTCTAGTTTAGCATACAGAGAATGTTGTTGTAATCTTGCTAACACCGCTTTAACATGGGTTAGGTGTTCCTGGTATGTTGCTGAATGTATTAGGATATCGTCTATGTATACCACACAGAAGGTATCCAAATAACCCCGCAGTACTTCATCCATGAAAAATTGAAAAGCCGCCGGGGCGTTGCAGAGCCCGAAGGGCATCACCCTGTACTCAAAAAGACCGAACTTAGTTCTGAAAGCGGTCTTCCACTCATCTCCTACGAACTCGGACAAGGTGGTAGGCTCCGCGGAGATCAAGCTTGGTGAAGTATCTTGCCCCTTTTAACTGGTCGAACAGTACTGGTATGAGAGGGAGTGGGTACCGGTTCTTGACGGTTATCCTATTCAATGCACGGTAGTCAATACACGTCCTCAATTCTTCGCAGTCCTTCTTCGGAATGAAGAAAAGACGCGAAGAGGCGGGAGAGGAGGAATGTCTGATGAATCCGGAGGCCAGATTATCCTCGAGGTATTTCTTGAGATAAAGGGTTTCCGGCTCAGTCAATGAGTATACTCTACTGCATGGAATGGGTGCCCCTGGTATCAGTTCAATGCGGCAATCGTACACTCGATGAGGCGGAAGGGTCGTTGCCTTTTGTTTATCGAAGAGATCGTGATACATGCCGTAGTCATCCGGCAGGGTGATGGAGCGACTGGACTGTTCCGACGCGCAGGCAAGCGCTAAATAAGCGGCCGGTGTTTCCCCTACTTCAGGATCCACACTGTCTAGACTTTTACAATGTTCTTGGCAATACACGGAAGCCAACTTCACCGTGCGCTCTGCCCAACTGATTTCAGGGTCGTGTAAGGTCAACCATGGCACTCCTAGGATTAGACGAAATTGAGGGGCGTCTATGAGGTCGAATTGGATATACTCGTGATGGTCTGGTTTGATAGTCATTCTCAGAGGCAGTGTCCGATATGTCACTGGTCCGGAAGAAAGGGCTGTTCCGTCTACTGTCTTTACATGCTCCGGGATGTCTTTCATTTCGTGGGAGATCCCCAATTGCCGGGCAAACTCCTGGTCCATGTAGTTTCCTGTGGCTCCAGAATCCAACAGCGCATCTACTTCCAACATGTTCTGGGACGTGAGCCACAAAGACACCCCGATAGTCAGATGGGCTACAGCCGCTTGCAGGGTATTGGCTATTACCGATGAGATCATGACACTAGGAACGTCCAAACCAGAGACCTCAACCTGATTTGGACATTTTAGTTTTCCGTCGGTTCGTCTTGTTTCATAGCAGCCTGTACTCGAGCAACTGGTGTTTTGCTACCGATTGGCGTCCGAGCACGGCACTCTCGTATGAAGTGGCCGCTCTTGCCGCAGTAGAGGCACAGTTTCATTTTTCGTCTTTTTTCTCTTTCTTCTGGGGTGAGAGGGCCTCGAAGACCTCCTAGTTGCATGGGTTCCACCCCCTCTGAGGATTTAGGTGGTTCTTCCGGGACGTTCCTTGGCCGCGTGTAGGAAAAACGGTTTTCCCCTCGGTTCTTATCCCCTTTTCTCTCTAGGAGGCGATGATCCAACTGGACGGTTAAGTCGATCAGTTCTTCACACGTTTGTGGCAGTTGCACAACTTGGGCTAGGACATCTTTGAGCTCCCCCCCGAGTCCTTGATAAAACAGGGTTAGTCTTTTGTCAGGGGGCCACTCGGTCTCCACCACCAACCGATTGAACGTTGTTATGTAGGTCAGTAGGTCTTGTGATCCCTGTCGTAAGGTGAGTAATTCACGATCCAGTGACAGCATGTGGGATTTTCTGTCGAACAGTTTCCGTAAGGCCAAGCAGAATTCCGTGAAATTATGGAGGACTGGATCGTTTCTTTCCATCAGAGGGATGGTCCAACTGGCTGCGTTGCCCCCCATATAAGACATCATAAATGCTGTTTTGGCTGCGTCTCCCTGAAATACCGTAGGTTTGCAGAGAAAATGAAGCCTACACTAATTTAAATAGGTCTCAAACTTTTTTGGATCCCCATAAAAGCGTTCAGGTGGGGCTAACGGAATGCTGGTATTCTGTAACACGTGAACCGTAGGAACCGTGTCTGTAGGTGCGTGAGAATGAGGGGTGGTGAAAAAGCCCCCTACAGGAGACGGGTTAGTGGTGGAAGAGACAGGAGGGGGCAAGGTTGCTGGTCTAATGTAGGAACTCTCCCCCTGACCCCTGCGAGAAAGACCTGCTACTTCTCTCCTAAAGGAGCTCACTTCTCTCTGGATGTTCTGATTTTCTTGTCGGGATGTCTGAACCTCTTGCTGTAGAGCCGTCAGGCTGTCCAGCAGAGAGGTGAGCACTACACTGGTATCCATCGTCTGGGCTGGGCGTAAACGTGGGCTTGTCAATCTGTCAGGTCTGCCAGGTTGTCAGTAACGCCCAAGCCAATAACCCGCCACTAACCTGCAATGTAGAATCCAGCAGAGACGATAGATGAGAAGGTCCCTGACTCCCAGAAACCTACTCCCCAGCAGTGGAAGGTAACCTAACTGCGTGAGATCAGGTCTGTGGGAAAAAGGGAAGTGGATAACATAAAAAAGATGAGGCCAGGGATAGGAACTCTCCAGGATGAAGGTCGGGGCTGTAATCACCTCTGGGAAGATATGTACCTGCAGGCATGGGACGAGAGAGAGAGAACTGGTAAACAGAAGACTTCTCTCTTATAATGTAGTGAAGGCACAGGACCTACGCCTACCCGCCTGAAAGGAGATGTCTGAAATTACCTTTCTTCTTGCGGAACTCTCCTTTTGGCGCCCCCTTGACTGCCTTTCGCCGTACTTCGCCTTACACCCCCTTTCCTGGAGTACTCCGCAGTCCCCTACTTCAATGTCATAATAAAGCACTCGGTCCTCGGGAAGTGATACTCTCTCACCCCCACTAGTCAGTGACTGAATGGGTCCAAGCGGGAGCCCTCCGTAAGTGCTCAGTCACAGCGAAGGTAAAGTTCAAAAAATAAACAAAAGGGTAATTCCTTCCTCGGGAATTCTGGGATACTTTTCCAGTCGCTAGGCAGGACGGCAACGAGGCACTCAGTGTCCGTGTCTTCGTTACACTGTCCCCACCATGTTCAGGTAAATGGGGAACAAATAATCCGGGATATCACAATGTCTCTCACAGTGTCAATAAAGTTTTGTTGACGGAGCAACACTCGTGGCTCACCAGAAATGCAGAAGGATCTGCCTTCCCAAATACCTTGGCGTCTTGCTCGCCGCTGAATCGGGCTGGCTTCCACGGGAACGCGGGACTCGGCCCGTCACCGGAATGGCTGCTGAAATGCTTCTCGCTGGAATCCGGCGGGGAACACCTTCCGCCACGAACATCCACAAGCTCTATGATTGACAAGCACCTTCCGCTTCCCGCGGAAGTGCTTATGTAGACAGGATCGTCGGGTGCGCCCCAGTGCATGCAGGGGTTTGTAGTTCGGGAATTCCTGACATCGGGAAAATGCGGAAACACTCCCGGTCTTTTCCTGACAAGGGGCATAATCGGTGGTGAGACTGCTGGCGATTGCTACACTATGTCAAGAAAGAAAACTCACTTTATAGTGATTTGTTATGTTTTATTAGCCCCATCATATTGTAATTGAAATGCAGTTACTTGTAACAGCCCCTGGTGTCTGCCCACCTTCACCAGTCATTACGCCTAACACAATGCCTATGGCTGACGCCTTGATTAAAGTGCCACCTAAAGTAAAATGAGTAGTGGTAAAACTCTCCGTCCAGAAGAAAGTGTTGCCTCTACTGTCAGACCATAAAGTACACTGCATTTTTTCAGAATCCGTAGATGTTTTGGAAAATAAAGAAGCATATGGTTTGTTACTGGCTGTCTGTTGCAAAGAGGGACTAAGCATCCAGTGGGAAAAATGTCCCTATTACAGCTGAATCCATAAGGCATCCCATTCTAGTTCAGATAGCATGCCTAGACACTTCTCCTGCCGATGCAACACTTGAACTCACGGATCAGTGGTAGCATGGTAGCTATGCACTTCTTGCTCTGTGAAAGAAAAATGTGTGACACAGCGCAGGACCAGCATATAAAGAAGGGACCAGGACTGAAATAACTTGGGAACTTTGTAATGAGATTCCACAAGACAGGTTAATTCATATTTAAAAGAGGTGTATTATACCAAGTGAGACCCTACATGCCCCACGCTGATTGGCGTTCTTAACTGAGATCAAATTTATTGACCCAATGAGAACCTACATTTTCAGAGCTCAAGTTACCACTATCAGACACTCACCCTTGTCTGTTTTGTGTTCTAGGACTTGCTGCCCTGCATTTGTAACTGGAAAATTAAAACCTATGAGTTCCAGATTGCAAAGAATAAAACCGGGCGTTGATAGGTGACTCTTTGACTGTCCTGTGTTTGTGTCAATCTTCCTTATTAATCAAGAAGATGTTTGCTGAAACACAATGCAAGAAATCACATTAGCAGGAGTATTGGAACATTTTCAGATAGCTGTTTAACCTATAATATTTAAATTAGGTAAAACGCACAAGGACATAGAAACCAGTTTACAGTCTGCCATTTTCAAAAATACTCTTGCTGATGCAGGGATAAAAAATATATGATTACTATTATTTAAAAAAAAACTGCTTACAGATTTCAAATGCAACATTTTATGTTTCATGAGACATGTGAATGTAATCATTTTACTAAAAATGGCTTTCATTTGCTCATCATTTTTAGACTTAATTTCCAAGCAGACACATAAAGTTGCTCAAATGTCCGTTTGCAGATGTCTTGGAATAGATGTGCTCCGGCCCATTTTAGTATCTCGCAATTATCTACTGGAACCCACTCTGGTCAGATGAACCTTTTTACTTGCCCAATAGCGTGGAGGGAAAAACACAATTATCAAAATTACTGTCCGCAATTTGCCATAATCAAGGACTCGAGACTTAATCTCTTGGCTCTCTGGTTTTTATTATCAGCATAAAGATTTGCAGATACAAAGTCCTCAATACGAGGCACAACAAGTACATAGGCACTAACACAAAAGCTACTCTACGGAGAATCCGCATACGGCTAAAAATAACTAAAAGTACAATCTCTAAAAGCATGAGGTAGAACACCACCAAGCAAATGTCGATACTAGGGACACTGAACCATACCATCTCTGTCCCTACTCTGCACTAGATGACATCCCTACTTAGCAATCCCTTGAGGCCCTCATCGAATAAAAGGTGTCAGAGTGAAACTTCATAAGAAGACTTCACTTAGAGAGCTTGGTCTAAGTTGCCCCCTCTATCCCTTCGCCTAGCCTTCCTCTGCTCTGGGCTGCTCTGATCTGCTCCACCCTCGGGGCGCTGTCCCTAATACAGAACCCCAAATCCCAGAACACGCCCTTTGCGCCTCCTCTTCTGCGGGGTCGTCTTTCAGTAAATTTCCACAGAGCGCTGTCCAGTTCCATCGTCCATCGCTTGGCCTTGAGTCCCAGACGCCATCCGCACTAGGAGTTACGATTGGCACATTCCAATACACTCCCATGTCTGGCTTTTACTACATAAGTCAATTTGTGAACAAAGAGCTTCTCTACTAACGAGCAACTGTCCTTGCACCTGGGGTGAGATCATGCAAAGCAGACATTCTTCACATCTTTTAAGTTGCAATTTACTACAGCCTAAAACCTCTACTGGAATAAATCCTTTTTGGCCTATTGCCCTTGGCTAACATAAGAAAATACCAGGCCTTTCGCCTCAACGATATATGCGAATTCTGGCCACTACTTCGGTTACACAAGCAGGTTTAAATCACAGTATTGACATTTACGTCTTTCTTTCATGTGTGGTCAAACTAAACAGTCTACAGACACGAATTCTAATCTACACGTTTTAACATCACATTGTTCAAAAAGGACTAAACTCTATGCATTGCTTCAATATATACATAAGATGCTTGTACATAGCTAACACTTCTATTAAAATCGATATAGGTTATACAATTCGTAATACATTGCACATAAAATACCTGAGCACACATTTGATTATATGCGGGTGCCAACTAACAGTGAATATAACGCACCCCTACAATTTTCAAACTTTTAAGCGCTACATCAGTTCCCCCCTTTGATGACATCCGTCATCACACCATTACATTTCTCTTCTTTAGAACTGATTTAGACCGCGCTAGTCATAACCTTGCCATGTCGAACTCCCTCCAGTTTCTTAAGACTCTCATATTGCTGCTCCTGGAGCTTCGCCATCCTTTTCTCGTTTGCCTTAAGAGCCCTTTCAACCTTGCCTCCTTGATACCACTTCCATGCCTTCACGCATCCCCACAAACAAATCACGCAAACCACAGCAATGATAATCGGCTTCAACACTGATCCCAGAAATCCTCTTCCCAAATTCGCAAACCAAGTTCCCACTCTTCCAAATCCTAATCCAATCTTCTCCCACACATTCTCCTCCGTCAAATCCATAATCTCCTTGTGAATAGTCGTGATGTTGTCTATGTACTTCCCTATCTCCTTCGTGTTGTCTGGAATATATGTGCAGCATTCCTGAACCTTCAATAATTTGCAGACTCCGCCCTCTTTGGCTAATAATACGTCTAAAGCAAGGCGATTCTGCATAACCATATTCCGTATCGACAACATCTCTCCAGCCACCAACAACAAAGATCTCGCCGTGTTCATAGACAACTCATCAACCACAGTCGCCAACCTCCTGATTTTCACATCATTTAACACCACACCCATACTAGGTATCATTGCTCCGTATATGTCCCCAATCACTGCACCTGCGTTCGTAGCCCTACGTTTCCTAGACTGTCGCTTCGTTTCTAACAACTCCAAGTCCTCGGTGTGATAGATCTTCGGGAATATAATGGCCAAATAGCATATGCCATACCAATTCGCAGGTAGCCTGACATAAGCATTCTTCCCACATACATAATATACTGTCGGAATTACCTCTATTGGACCTACCATAAAATTCTTAGCAGAAGCTTCCACTGTGAAGGTCTGAGAACAAGTGCTATGTCCTACTGCGACCTTATCCGTATCGGATTGAGGCCGCCCAATACACAAATTCCCTCTCTGTACCTCATCTAACGCTATTGGTCCATAACTTCCCTTGGATCTGTGAGCCCTCTCCTCGTCTGTCCAATCTACTGGACTATCTCCGGTGTGTCGTGTCTGGGTCAACTGTCTGTATCTGTCCTCTACCTGGTCTATGAATTTCTTCTCTATCTCAGATAACGCACATGTCAGGTTATTCCTGTGAGCATGCGCCGTATCCAACTTCATAGTCGGTCTAAAATACTTCAGGAGTCTGTCCTCTTTCTTGCTAGAATCATATTTGTTCAAATGCTTGATTGCTGGAACTTCAGGAAGTACCGTGTCAAAATTTGAAAAGAAATACTCGAACTGTCTCCTGTCATAAAATAAACTAAGTAATAAACTACAAGAAATCCCATATGTCAATGGGAGATGATGATACTTGATACCCTCATCCACTGAAGCAGGCAACTGCATACACACATAGCAATCCTTCACATCCATCGCATCAACATACTCATACAGCAACCTTGCATACGCGTTAAGCTTAAAATCACCCTTCGACAAATCCATGTGGAGTCTGCGATCATCCCTCAACTTCGATATTTCCTGTTCTCTGATACTGACACCTCTCTGCCCTGGGGTAATAGGTGTGGGTGCTCCCTGAACCTTCCCCTCTTGCCTGTGAGCCACCATGTATGAACTTATCACTACCGCAAATATGGTGATTATCACAACTCCTACCAATGTGCCTACTATCAATTTAGCCCTACGATGTGGGTTTGCAGGATCTGCCATCTTCGGAATGTACTCAGTGTCCAATACAGTCTCTGAAAGGGTAAGTCTCTTTCTCATCAGTGTCTCTTTCGTGAACTTTAGGCAAACCTCCCTAACTTTTCTTCGTTCTATAACGGAAAAATCCCTAATTTTGTTCTTCTTCCGCTCGGATCTAGGTTATCTTCTTCTCTGCTTGCAACCTTCTCAAATCAATCTAACATAAGCGCTGGTCCCAACAGTTCCAGGACTCCCTGCAATATTTCGAGCTTAAGGATGATCAGTTCTTGTGGGTCTGGCACAGTCGTGAACGTCGGGAACTCCAAATTGTCCAAGATCATACCTCGAATGACACTCAGGAATGGCGGACTCGGAATATGAATCGTCAAAATTCCTTCGATCTCCAGTCCCGGAACCTTCAGCAACACTTCCACCCTCTGGAGCGGGACACTGTTGACCAATGTCATCGACCTCAACCTTCCCGTGCTCGGTAACCCTGGCATCAGTCACTTGATATGCCCACTCGGGTGAAGCGTACTTCCGACTTGGCACCCGAGTTCTCTTGGACCTTCTCACACCACCTTGAGGATTCTCCTCGTCACCTGATTCTTCTTCTGGCTCTTCCGAAACTGGTGCAAGGTCTGTGTCCGGAGCCAACCTCAGGTTTACCCGGTTCTGTCTTGCGGGCCAAACCCTTTCTGCTTCGGTAACACCTCCGGTCTTCTCTTCAATACCCGGTGCACTGACCTCCTCTTCTTCGGCAGAACTTGATTCTGTACTACCCACCGCACCTCTTGCTCTTTCGCCGGTTTCTGGGTCAGTACTCCTTTCACGCTCTTCCCCAATACGATTCAGTGCACCAGCAGCCGCTTCAGCAACCCTTACAGCTTGACTGGCCCTCTCAGGAGGCTCTGTCGGCTCACTGGGATCTTTGTTCTCGAGAGGGGCTGTATCTTCCAAGGGTGCCGGAACTCTACGGGTATGAGAAGCATGCACCCAGTTCGGTAAACCTCCACACTTGACGGCTGTGTTCGTGACAAGAATCACTTGGAAAGGGCCGCGCCACCTAGCATCCAAACAACTCTTCCTCACGTGCTTTCGGACTAGGACCCAATCGCCTGGGTCCAAGTCGTGGCACCGGTCACTCGCAGCTGGAACCGTTGCTGTCTGCACCTGCTGAGACACAGAACGGACCACGTCAGCAAGGCCTTTACAATAGTCCAGGATCATATCATCAGTGATATTTATCAGAGCAGTAGCAGGTATTGCAGGCAAACGCATCGCTCTTCCCATGAGGATTTCATGGGGTGACAACCCAGTCCTTCTATCAGGCACACTTCGGAGGCTCATAAGGACCAAAGGTAATGCATCAGGCCATTTCAGAGACGTAGACGAACACACTTTCGCCATCCGAGCCTTCAGAGTTCCATTCACCTGCTCCACTATCCCTGAAGCTTCTGGTCTATAGCTACAGTGTAACTTCTGGTCTATATTCAAAGCAGCACAAAGCAACTTCATAACTTCGCTGTGGAAATGAGTTCCTCTGTCCGATTCAAAGGACGTCGGGAACCCGTACCTTGGAATGAGTTCTCTCAATAATAGTTTCGCTACTGTGAGTGTGTCACATCTGCGTGTAGGGTATGCCTCCACCCACCTGGAAAAGACACATACTATCACTAATATGTACCTCAACCCATTACACTTCGGCATTTCGACAAAATCCAACTGCATCCTATTGAAAGGTCCCCCTGACCTCCCTATGTGGCTCAACGTCACAGCGGTTCTTTTCCCCACATTCATCTGTTGACAAGTGACACACCTCTGGCACACAGTTTCAGCCACTGCACGAAACTTCGGGTTGTACCAAGTCTGACGAAACACTCTCATCATGGCATCCCTACCCAGATGTACAGCACCATGTATCAACCTCGCCATGGGATTCAACAAACTTTCCGGCAACACCGCTCGTCCATCATTCGAAACCCATATATCCACATCTCCCTTCTCACATCCCGCTCGTATCCAACTGTCACGTTCCTGATCCGAGACCCCTTCCTGAAGCTGTTTCAGTTCCTCCCATGAGTCTGCCATTGCTAACATCTGACCGTACACCACCTCCTCCCCAGTTTCCTCGACGTGGGTCTCAGTGAAGTTGCATCCCTGTTCTGCACAAAATCGAGCTACTTCATCAGCGTAGTTGTTTCCCAACGAAACAAAATCACTTCCCTTCGTGTGTGCGGCACATTTAACAACAGCAATTTCATCAGGACCTTGCAATGCTTTTAACAGTTTCCGCACATGTTCACCATTTCTTATAGGAGAACCTGAAGACGTCATAAACCCTCTCTGGGACCATAGCTGTCCGAAGTCATGAACCACACCAAACCCATACTGGCTGTCCGTGTAAATAGTTACACGGATCTTGTCGGCTGCCAAACAGGCACGAGTCAGAGCAATGAGCTCAGCCACCTGCGCGGAGTGTACTCCTTCTAGACAAGCGGCTTCAACCACACCCGTGATGGTGCATACAGCAAACGCTGCTCTCAATCGACCGACGCTGTCTCTTAAACATGAACCGTCTACAAAGAAAATCTCATCTGACACTGGGAGCGGTTCATCGACAATGTCAGGTCTCGGTTTGGTGCATAGTTCAGTCACATCGAGACAATCATGGTCCTCACAATCTTCGTTATCATCTATAATTGGAATAGGTAACAATGTAGCAGGATTTAAAACAGCACACCTCTTCAATGTCACATTATCGGCTGCAAGGATAACTTGCTCATAACGAGTCAGCCTATTATTCGTGAGGTGCTGTGTTTTAGTCCTAGTCATCAACAATTCAACAGAGTGTGGCACATGTACAGTAAGAGGATGACCCATCACAATGCTCTCACATCTCTCGATGCTGACACCTGTTGCCGCAACGGATCTGAGACATCCGGGCAACGCAGAAGCTACTGGATCTAAAGTAGCTGAGAAATAGGCAACTGGTCTACGGACACCTCCATGATTCTGGGTTAACACTGCTAATGCGCAACCTTCTCTTTCGCAGCAGAATAATGCAAATGCCTTGTTGTAATCCGGCATTCCCAACGCAGGAGCGCTACATAAGGCTTCTCTCAGCATCAGAAATGATTTCAAACAGTCGTCGTCCCATGGTACCGGATCACTTACATCCTTTCGCGTCAGCCGCTGTAAAGGCTTCGCTTCAAAGGAAAAGTTTGGGATCCACTGGCGGCAATAGCCCACCATTCCCAAAAACATTCTAACTTCCCTCTGCGTCGAGGGAACTGGCATTCTCAGAATCGCATCAATGCGATCTGGAGACACTTTCCTTTTACCCTTTTCAATCCTGTGCCCCAAATACTGTACCTCAGGTAAACAGTATTGCAACTTGTTTGGAGACACCTTGTGACCATTCTCTCCCAGGAAATTCAACAACGCGATGGTATCGACCCTGCAAGCGTCTTCTGTCTCCGACGCGACAAGCAGGTCGTCAATGTATTGCACCAAAACAGAGTTTTTCGGCAACACAAGACCTTTAAGATTCTTCTTTAAGAGCTGATTAAAAATTGACGGGCTCTCCGTATACCCCTGTGGGATACGACACCATGTTAATATCCGATTCTCTAGCCTAAATGCAAAAAGAAATCTACTCTCTTCATGTAGGGGAATCGAAAAGAATGCCTGACATAAGTCAATCACTGTGAACCATCCAGCTTCGCATGGGATCTGGAACAGTATCACAGATGGATTCGGTACCACTGGACAACATGGAACAACTATGTCGTTTATTTTCCGCAGGTCTTGCACTATCCTGAACTTCCCACTTGGTTTCTGCAATCCCATAATGGGTGAGTTACATGGACTGCCCATGATCTCCACCAGTATTCCCTGCCTAATCATAGACTCAATCACAGGTTTAATCCCTGCAATTGTTTCAGGCGACAGTTTATATTGGGGTGTTCTCGGGAATTCCGCGTTCGGCTTAACCTGTATCTTCACTGGTTCCACTCCCCTGACTAAGCCGATCTCCTCTCCGCTTAGATCCCACACATCGGTCGATACGGACTCCCTCAAATCCGGTGGAAGCTCCTCCACTGTCAAAGCCGGGTACATTTCCACGCACACCCGCTGATTTGCAACCTTAAAGGTCGCGTCATCATCCCTTGTCTGTACCTCTACTCCTTTCGGGGTACAGTAGATTGTGCAATTGAGCTTACACAACAAATCTCTTCCCAACAAACAAACAGGACTAGAATCGCACACCACGAACTGATGTCGATCCCTAAAGTTTCCTATCCTGACTGGAATCGGTTCCGTTAAGGGGCTCACTAGCCTCTTGTTCGCCACTCCAACCACTTGTATGCATTCCCCCGAAAGGGCTACCCCCGGAATTACTGCTGACCTTATAGTTGACCTGGTAGCCCCCGTATCTACCAAAAAGGTAGTAGGGTGTCCATCGAGTTCTGCTTCCACAAAGGGTCCTCTCTGATCTACCTCTAGAATAGCCCTAAGTATGCAATCATCATCCTGACCTAAACTTAGCTGCGCCAGCAAATCTGCATCCCTCTCTACTCCCACTTCGAACATGGGCATCTGCAAATAAGTCCGAGCTCCCTGCTGTATGTTCTGCATCCTGGGTGGCTGGGGAACCTGCACCTGCGAGACGCCGGTCCCCCCTTGCATCATTCTCGGTACAGTCACCGTCTGTACCTGTTCTGCCCCAGGGACCTGACCCATTCCTCCCTCCATCTGCGGCTGATTATAGGGGTTCAAGGGACACTCGCGCCTCCAATGTCCCACCTGGTGACACTGGTGACAAGCTGTCGTCTTCTTCAAGATTGCTACATCTATGCCTGTCCTAGGGTCCACGGGCCTCGGCCTTCCCTGACCCTGCGCGTTCTGATTCCCTGTCTGATAGTTTCCCTGTCTCCGCACCACCGGACCCCCATTCGGCGGTCCCTGAGCAGCTTGCATCTGAATGAGCAATAGGTTGTCCTTCATCTTCTTGTGCTTGGACTCAATCTCATCCGTGCAGTACCTGGCGTACCGCAAGATCTCATCTACAGGCTTATTCTGCCAACAGATCAAATGCTGCTGTATCATAAGACTGACCTCGGGCTTCAAACCCAGCACGAACTTAGACACAAACTGTCCCATGTCCTTCGTTTCCAGCTCATCTAAACCACTGTACTGCTTAAAAGCCTTCAAAAGTCTCTCATAAAATTCATGTACTGTCTCCTTTGGCTCCTGCACTGTCCTGTCTATCTTCACCCAATCGATGTCCTGGGGTGAAACCTTCGATTTCAACCAGGTAATTACCTTATCGTACAGCCTCATTACCACGGGCGACGGACCATTTGTAACCATGTTCCTATCAGGCTCATAGTCCGGCCAATCAACAGCAATTTTACATGCGTTCCACAGATCTCCCGGAACCACGATATCGAATAAGGTGTTCAGATCTATCCACAACACCTTCGAAATTTTAACGAAACGCTCAACTTGCTTGTACCACTCTGCAGGCTTCTCCCTGAGCCTGGGAAAATCATTCGTAAATGATGCCAAATCCCCCCTGCTCCATGGTACATGCACATATCCTCCATTCGCCACCTCTCTCAAGGGAAGGATCTTTACCTCCTGCAAATCTCCTTCAGAGCTCCCTCCTTTCGCTCCCCTAGAATTCCTTTTCCTAGCCCCTTTCTCTTGCCATTTGTCAAGCATCAGCCATATTCTCATGGCTACAATCAGTTCCTTAGTATGTGACCTTAGACCAACAACTCTTTTCTCTTCCAATTCCCGCTCGGTACAATGCATCCTATGGTTCCCTTGTAATGCTCTAGTCTTGGACAGATCCACCCCATATTCTCTAGCCAAACCCGCCAGTTTCTCATGTGCCGCTCGTGCTTTACGAGTCACATCTTTTGCTACAAAAAGCAATTCATCTGGAGTATACGTCACTACTCTCTCAAGAGGTAGATTTCCATATATTATTTCATCCGCCTCTGCTTTAAGTCTTACTACATCTATCATTCCTGCCTTCAAGGCCCCTTTCAACATCTGACAACTTGCTCCACGTCCCTCATCATACTCGCATTCCGGTTCCTGCTCTCTCCTTTCTTCTGGTGGTTCTATGGGAGCAGAATGGCTCGTAAAGGCAACTGGGGTTGTCCCCGCTTTGCCCATATTCCAGCTCATTTGCTTCTTTGGCGGTACCCATGACCCTAAATCTGATCTCGACTCCATCAGAGTCCTCGGCCTCACCGGTCTCTCGTCCTCTTCGCCCCTAGATGTGTCTGACACCGCTGCTAATGGTGTACTCCATTGTACAGGGCTTGGAGGTCGGGCCGTTGCCCCTTCCAACTCACTTTCCCCGCTTTCTCTCCTCGTTCTTTCTGCCACTCGTTCTGACCTCTCTCTTTCTTCTGATTCCGGACTGTATATCGACACAATCGGTCCAATGGTGACCGGTACCCTTAAGGCATCCGGTAACCTCATCTCTCTTTCAATCCTCCCACTAGCCTCAGACTGACCCTGTGAACTCGCGGTTTCAAACGAAACCAACCCTTCCACTCGGGTCTCAGGCTGGATTGTTACCCTCCTAGAGTCTCCCCTCTCACCCCACCTATCATCCGCTTCATCTGGATTATAAGGGGGTGGTCTCTCGTCTAGCAATCTTTGCAATACCCCATCATCAGAATCACTATCCTCTTCCTGTGCTTTCCCATGCCTTATCCCCGTCTCCTCCATTAGCGCGGGATACAATTTCGCTTCCTCAATTGTCTGCACTCTCCATCTTTTCTCCGCTGCGTCCCACTTGGCATCCTGAAATGCCCTAATCGACTTCCTCATCCTCTCCTGACTTCTTCCCTTTTCCTTATCATGCGCTGCTTTAATCCACGCATGTAATGCTTCGAACTGTGCTGGTCTTGGCAAAGGTCTTAAGGACCCCATCACCGTCTTCAGTTGGTACAGCACCGCTAGTCTAAATGAGCCATACCTCGGGAAAGCTAGTTCCCCTTCGTCTTGTGTCATCTTGTGCCAATTCTCAATCCAAACTATAGTATGTAACCCCACATTCTGTGCCATGTAATGTGCCGGGGTATCCTCGGGAGGGGCTTCTTCTCCCCCACGAACAACCACATGCTTATCGCCTCTACACAGCTCTCGCAAAGCCCTAAGGCACTTCATAATGAGCAAATTCGATCTCGCGCTCTATTTACTTCTTGTCCTCGAATCCTCCAATAACAGCGCGACTCACACCAACCGGCCTATCACAGCGCGACACTCTCTGACGTCACCTTCCTTCGCTCGCAGCAGTTCCCTTCTCCAAAACTCGTTTCACGCTTACTCACGTCCCATTCACACACTGAAATAACCAATTAAGTTACTTCTCTGGCTGTCCGTCCACAGCCTCTGACTGTTCGTCCACAGTCTCTCGACTTTGTTGACCTCGATTGGCGCCCGTCTGCCCCCGTCCGGCCAGACAGATCGCCTCTGATAGGTTACTAACACTCCGATCTGCACACCACAACCCACGACCAGCGTTAAGTTGCCATACACACACGCATTCGCTCCCCCGATCTCGGTCCAGGTGATCGATGGTACCTCACGATCTCCTTTGGGTGGTCAACAAAATCTATCTCAGGTGTCTTCTACACCACAATTCCCGGGCTGCGCGCGCTCACAGCCTGATCTCACAATCACACGACATACACAACAACTCCGCAAGACATCACACAACAAATCAACACCGCAATCTACAACATCTCATTTTCATACTCACTCCTGGAACTGCTGCTTTCGGCCGTGCTGCTACTCGCCGTCGATGCTCATCTGCTGCCGTCTGCTGCTCGCCATCTGATGATTCAGCATCACTTATCGTCTCTTGGGCCTCAAGGGTCACTTATCCTTATCTAATCTTCCCTCGCTATCAGAAAGAAACCATCCTCGTTTGCTACCAACTGCTCCGGCCCATTTTAGTATCTCGCAATTATCTACTGGAACCCACTCTGGTCAGATGAACCTTTTTACTTGCCCAATAGCGTGGAGGGAAAAACACAATTATCAAAATTACTGTCCGCAATTTGCCATAATCAAGGACTCGAGACTTAATCTCTTGGCTCTCTGGTTTTTATTATCAGCATAAAGATTTGCAGATACAAAGTCCTCAATACGAGGCACAACAAGTACATAGGCACTAACACAAAAGCTACTCTACGGAGAATCCGCATACGGCTAAAAATAACTAAAAGTACAATCTCTAAAAGCATGAGGTAGAACACCACCAAGCAAATGTCGATACTAGGGACACTGAACCATACCATCTCTGTCCCTACTCTGCACTAGATGACATCCCTACTTAGCAATCCCTTGAGACCCTCATCGAATAAAAGGTGTCAGAGTGAAACTTCATAAGAAGACTTCACTTAGAGAGCTTGGTCTAAGTTGCCCCCTCTATCCCTTCGCCTAGCCTTCCTCTGCTCTGGGCTGCTCTGATCTGCTCCACCCTCGGGGCGCTGTCCCGAATACAGAACCCCAAATCCCAGAACACGCCCTTTGCGCCTCCTCTTCTGCGGGGTCGTCTTTCAGTAAATTTCCACAGAGCGCTGTCCAGTTCCATCGTCCATCGCTTGGCCTTGAGTCCCAGACGCCATCCGCACTAGGAGTTACGATTGGCACATTCCAATACACTCCCATGTCTGGCTTTTACTACATAAGTCAATTTGTGAACAAAGAGCTTCTCTACTAACGAGCAACTGTCCTTGCACCTGGGGTGAGATCATGCAAAGCAGACATTCTTCACATCTTTTAAGTTGCAATTTACTACAGCCTAAAACCTCTACTGGAATAAATCCTTTTTGGCCTATTGCCCTTGGCTAACATAAGAAAATACCAGGCCTTTCGCCTCAACGATATATGCGAATTCTGGCCACTACTTCGGTTACACAAGCAGGTTTAAATCACAGTATTGACATTTACGTCTTTCTTTCATGTGTGGTCAAACTAAACAGTCTACAGACACGAATTCTAATCTACACGTTTTAACATCACATTGTTCAAAAAGGACTAAACTCTATGCATTGCTTCAATATATACATAAGATGCTTGTACATAGCTAACACTTCTATTAAAATCGATATAGGTTATACAATTCGTAATACATTGCACATAAAATACCTGAGCACACATTTGATTATATGCGGGTGCCAACTAACAGTGAATATAACGCACCCCTACAATTTTCAAACTTTTAAGCGCTACATCAGATGTTCCCTTCCCCCTGTCTTCTGCTCAGTAGAGAACACTTAAGGAATGTGTGTCTGGGTTAATGAAGGTACAGAGCCCCTTCAGTGTCCCGCCTCCCTCCTGCTGATGTGTGAGGTGAGAGTTTCTTCTGTCATGGCCGTGGACCAGGAATGAATCGGCATGATGCCACCTCTGCATTACAAAGAGCGAGAGCTCGACTCGCCCAGTTTCAGTGGTGCCTGTTTCACCACATGGCAGCTCTAGCAGGAGAGGGTGTTAGTTACATTGGGGGAGAAGAATAACCTGCCTAAGCTGATGTGTCTCCCATTTGCCCAAGTGGTTTTGTTGTGTATATAGGCATGTTAGTAGGACAAACTGAAGCATTAAATAAACTGAACTCACTACAAATAAGCATGGCATGTAAGCTTAAAAGCAAGAAAAGGTTTTCTATGAAAAATATACAACGGACGGCTGTTAACAATTTATCAAACAAACATCAATTTGAATTTGCTGAAAGTAGGCCTGACTTCCTTCCCTTTTTAAAATACTTTGATAGTGCATACCGTTACTTCTTTAAACTAGATATAACAGTAACTGACTTAAAACTGTAAAATGTTAACACCCTGATGAGGGGCTTAGAAAGTTGAACTAGATACACTTAAATGAGGGTTTTGCTTGTAAAGTGGCGATGCATGCAGTTAGAAATTGGGGTTATGGTTGGCAGAGAGATGCACTCTGTCTAAGCAGGAATCACAATCCCAGTCAGGGTAAGCCAGATACACACCCTAAATTAGCCTGTGCTCACCCTCTGGTAGCTTGGCACAGAGCGGTCAGGTTAAACTTAAGAGGCAATGTGTAAAGTATTTGTGCAACACTTAATACAGTAAGGCAGTGAAAACACCACACAAAAATTAATCCACACCAGGTTACAAAAATAGAGTTTAATTTAATGAAAGAAAAAAAGACCAACAAGACAAAAATCTAATAAGTAGAACCAGAGTTATTAATTTTTAAAGACTATCTAGAAATATAGTGCTAAGAAACGTAAAGCACCAACTGGGACTATCTGGTTGTGTTGGATGAGGTCAAATCTGAAAACTCAGGCCAACCTCGATGGAGCCCGGGCGCTGACATCGAGGAGCAGGCTGCAAGGAGCGGTCAGAAGCGATGAGTCAGAGTCGATCTGTTGAATGGTAGGCGATGCGTCAGTTCCAAGTCACGCAGTTCGGGGATGCGCCTGCATTGAACCCGTGGCCAGGGCTTTAAGTGGGATGAAAAAACTGGGGGGGGTCTCTCAAAGGGGCGTGGCCAATGTAATTAAGGGTGTGGCTTAAGACACGCAGGCTAAAAATCTGTGCTTAGCATAGTGTGCTGCCCGACTTGTATTTTGTTGTTTCTGTCATTGCATCGAGATATGATACAACAAGTAACATCATACCTACAAGAAGTCAGGACGATTGGCTTTATCAATGGTTGTTAGTTGCATAAGATAAATAAGCAGCAACTATGGCTTGTATGTAATATTGAAAATGCTTTCACTTAAAGCCCTGGTGACACCAAGACAATGTTGCTGCTCCTGAGTCTCAAAAAGAGAAGGGAAATCCAGAGAGAAAATTACTCTCTTTAAAGGATTTCCCTTCCCCTACAACGCTCACCTGGCATGACGTCATGCCATAACTTCTCCACCAGTGAGAAGTGAGCAGTGTGAGCAGGCGCACATCGATGTGCCTGCTGTCATGGACCGCTTGTGCCAGGGCACAAAACATAGCCCGCTAGAGACCCATTTCAAGGCCCCCTTTAAAAAACTGCTGGTGCTCAGCACCGGTGAGAACCGGTCCACTTAAAGCACTGGCCCTGGCAATGAAGGCAATACGTCATTGTTGAGCTACGCCGTTGCCATTGCGCTGTCCTTGAAGTGGTGATGCGTTGACTGTGAAGAAAATGCACCATTCCTTCCGTTGCAAAGTCAGCAATGTGCGGAGTTTCGCAGAAACAGCCAGAAAATCCACTTCTGAGGATCCAGGACTGGATTAGGAACACTTGGCAAGGCAGGGCTCGCAGTTGGCAGTGTCCGGGAGCTGTAACAGGGTTGAATGAAGTATTGTATGTCCATGAGACTCTAGAACAGGAGGCAAACCAGCAAGCCTTTAGAGTCACTTAGTTCTGGGGATGTAGAGATGCAGGTCCAGTCCTTACTACTACCAGGCAAGGAGGGCAGCAGTTGGCAGGGGCAGGAAAGCAGGAGTCCAGCAGAGTAACAGTCCTTTCAGCAGTCCTTCTTCTTGGCAGGTCCAGAGGTGTACTGAGTTGGTGGTTTAAGGGGTCCAATACTTATACCCAGTTATGCCTTTCATGTGGGGGATACTTCACAGAGAGGCCTTTGAAGCTCATAAGGTCCATGCCATTCCTGTCCTGGCTCCAGATACACTGCTGGAGGTATGCAGCTATTTGTGTGGGGACAGATACAGCCCTATTCAGAGTCAAGTGTCAGATACTCCCTCCCTTCCTGCCCAGGATGACCTTATCAGGATGTAACTGGTCCATCAGGATATGAATGGCCCATCAGGCATACCTCAGCTCCCTTAGCGTTTGACTGTTTAGAGGGAATGCACAAAGCCCAGCTGTCATCCACCCCAGATGTGTATTCTGTGACAGGCAGAGACACAGAATGGTTAAATGAAGAAAATACCAACTTTCTAAAAGTGGCATTTCAGACGTGCAAATTAAAATCCAACTTTACCATACGTTGTGATTTTAAATTGTGAGTCCAGAGACACCAAGCTCAAAATATCTATCTTTTCTCAATTGGAAAATAAACTTATAAATGGTAATAAGGTAATCCCAATGTTAAACTATTGGAGAGATAGGTCTTGCAGTAGTGAAAAACAACGGGTTTTCACTTCTAGGGTACGTAAAACATAAAGATACATATCCAACAATTTAAATACACTGCACCTTGCGCTTGGGGCTGTCCAGGGCATACCTTAGGGGGGACATATGTATTATAAGGAAGGGAGAACACAATGAGTTCTCACATTCCCAAATTGATGCCATGCTTCATCATAGGGCTTTGCTCCTCATCGGGCCAGTGCTGCAATGCCCGATGGGCACCCATAAGGGGGCTCTTTGTCAAAGATCTTTTTTTCCAATGCCGTATTCGAAATGCAGATGTAGGGCCCTTTCCTGTAGATTAGTGTATGAAAGTGAATATCTGTAGCGTAGTGCATGTTTAAAATAGACTAGCGCCAAATTCTGAGCCTGCCTACCTGCTGGGTGAGTTGCCTGTGGACCCGCCACTGTTCCGCTGCTGCCGCTGGTCTTGGTCCGTCTCCCGCTGTGTGTCTCTTCCGCCGCCGCTACATCTCCACGCGGCTGAGAGCGGGGAGAGACTACAGCCCCCAGGCTCCCTTGCGGCCGGTGACGCCGCCAACGCGACCGGAGGCCACAAAAACATCGCGGCTCCCTCTGGGGAGCGGGAAGCGCCAAATTCTGAGCCTGCCTACCTGCTGGGTGAGTTGCCTGTGGACCCGCCACTGTTCCGCTGCTGCCGCCGGTCTTGGTCCGTCTCCCGCTGTGTGTCTCTTCCGCCGCCGCTACATCTCCACGCGGCTGAGAGCGGGGAGAGACTACAGCCCCCAGGCTCCCTTGCGGCCGGTGACGCCGCCAACGCGACCGGAGGCCACAAAAACATCGCGGCTCCCTCTGGGGAGCGGGAAGCGCCAAATTCTGAGCCTGCCTACCTGCTGGGTGAGTTGCCTGTGGACCCGCCACTGTTCCGCTGCTGCCGCTGGTCTTGGTCCGTCTCCCGCTGTGTGTCTCTTCCGCCGCCGCTACATCTCCACGCGGCTGAGAGCGGGGAGAGACTACAGCCCCCAGGCTCCCTTGCGGCCGGTGACGCCGCCAACGCGACCGGAGGCCACAAAAACATCGCGGCTCCCTCTGGGGAGCGGGAAGCGCCAAATTCTGAGCCTGCCTACCTGCTGGGTGAGTTGCCTGTGGACCCGCCACTGTTCCGCTGCTGCCGCTGGTCTTGGTCCGTCTCCCGCTGTGTGTCTCTTCCGCCGCCGCTACATCTCCACGCGGCTGAGAGCGGGGAGAGACTACAGCCCCCAGGCTCCCTTGCGGCCGGTGACGCCGCCAACGCGACCGGAGGCCACAAAAACATCGCGGCTTCCTCCGCGTCGCGGGACGCGCGCGGGCGACGCCGGGCAGAGCCCGGGCAGAGGGCGGGCCGTCTGTGGCCGTCAGAGGCAGGAGGAGGCTGGGCTGGGCCACGTCCCTTGTTCCTGCTAGACCTGTGAGTACATATTCCGGTTTCGCACCCACTAAACTATGTCCACCCGTTCTGGTAAACTGTTAAGGAATGAAGGCGTAAGGGGGCCAAATACAGCAAGCCCCATTATTGGATCTATGGACCGCTTCATTACCAGGGTGGCGGCGGTGATTGATAAGGAGATTGCAATGTCTGAGCGGCGTTTATCTGAGGTCTACCTCCCTTCGAGACGTTCATCCCTGGGGGGCGTTGCTCAATCATCACTTATAACTGCAAGTACCCAGTCCCAGGACGATATTGCGCCTAGTGTTTTTGGTACTGCTTTAAACCCACCCCAGTTGGTTGACATTGAACAAAATATAGGAAGGCTAGAAAGTTTGGCTGCTCTTTTTCCAATAGTCACCACGGAGCCAGATGGTCTTGGTAAACAGATTGCATCATCATCTATCCATGTCCCAAGTGAACCCACTACTGTTGTGGATCCTCTGTTTTTGTCCACCTCGCTCTTGGGATTATCAGTAGGGGAGATAGATAGGTCCCCCAATAATTCCCAAACAACCATCAATAGACAGGAGAATAGGCCCTTAAGCAAAAAGGTTCGTAAACGTAAAAGGGGCTGCCCAGTTAGACAGGCCGCGCTTTATCAAAATTTAAGAAAGCCTTTTGGAGTGGGTATGAGAAGTTCAAGGGCCAAAGCTGTAGTGAATAAACTGGCCATATCCGGGGATGTTGTAAACTCTCCTGAGGAGCCACACTCTGGCCCAAATAGCGCGAAACTTTTAAAGTTTACGGACTTAGCAACGGTAGGAAATATTCTGGATAAGGTTTATAGACTCTTGAATCCGTTGCTAACTCAAGTCAAAGGCCTTGGGGATAGGATCGACAAACTCGAGCAATCAACCCTTGACGGCTTTCACTCACTTAAAGTAGCAGTTAAACAAACAAGTAGAGTGACCGAGGCTAAGAACCTGGTCGCAACCGGAAATGTGCCTTCATCTCAGGGAGCCTCTAAGCACCCACTATGTTGTGAGAAGGGAGCCTCTAATAGCCCATCTACTACAGCTTCCACATCCATTCCAAGTCCCAAAGCAGGACTTTTGCAAAAGGGCCCTCAAACCCAGATAGTGCCCGATAACAATAAACCTAAGTCTCCCCGACAGAAGCAACCACAGGTAGTGAGTCGTATAATGGAAATTCCTAAAAAACAAGGGGCTTGCACCAACTCTAGCAGGTTAGCCTTAGAGAAATCCCTTAGGTCCGTCCCCCATCCTACCACCAGATCGACCCTTTCACCTGCCCCTAGCAAACAAGTGAGTCAAATTCCCCCAGTAAATCTTCCACCAGACTGTCAACCCTTTGCGGCAGTCATGGTTAATGTGCCTCCTTTAAAAGACGGCCAGTGGGAAAAATCATCAATCACTTAAGAATAAGTGTATCCACTGGCTAAAGGCAAATAAGCCAATCCCGCTAGGTGTGGATGGCATTATACTGAGTGTTCGTAGAGTGGACTGGGTTGGACATGGAGAAAAAACACAGGAGGGGGACTGTATAATTGTAAATTTCCAAGATCCAAGAGTGGTACCATCAATTTGTACCCCTGTTCCTAATATGGGGGTCCCGGGGGTTAAAGTGGTAGACCTTTCCTTCTTTTACCCCAGGCAAATCATTGACTCGACCGGTCGAGGCTTAAGTCCCCCTGTTCTTGATCAGAATAGGAATGGGATCTTAGGGGACTCCAGGGAGAAACATTTGTGTTCAGCGGGACCCATTTGACTGGAAGTTGGGCAGAGAGTAGATTCAGTGGAAATATTATCACTTAGCAAAAGTAAGCCTGCAAGTGGGATAGGCGACCTTATACCCACCTTGCAAGACCCTTGCTGTCCTCACGTTTTCCCGAGGAGCTCTACAGGCGGGGACATTCCGGTGCCCTGCAGCACTCCGGCTGTGACGGACCTTGTCTTTAAGGTTTTCAGCTGGAATGTCGCGGGGATTGCAGGAAAGCTGCCCCTGGCTGACTTTACTACGCAGGTTGACGAGCACTCTCTGTGCCTCTTTCAAGAGACATGGAGTTGTGTGCCGGTCCACAGGGTGGGTTTTTCCTCCTATTTCTCCTCTGCGCATGTCTCAACTTCAGGGAGGGGGCGCCCAGCCGGTGGCCTCCTTATCTGGGTTGCGGCATCTCTCGATTGCAGAATTATGGATTTCCCCACAGGTTCTCCTGACATTCAAAACATAACTCTAATAGACCGTAGGGGGAGAGTTGTTTTAAACGTTTATAATGTTTATGCCCGGGGAACCGTGGGCGGGAGAAAGTCTCCTATAATATCATTACTCGAGACTTTGTTAAACAACACCCCACATAAGTCTTGTACACTGGTTGCAGGTGATATGAACTGTACGTTCGAGCCTTTGGGTTCGGACGTCTCCCTCGACCAAGAAGAGGAGGACACTAGGTGGGGGATTCCGGCTCTGGAAATCCCACCGATCAAGAGGTGGTCAGAAGGGGCGCTTCAGTTATACTCCCTGAGTCTTGAATTCAATCTAAGGGCGGTTAATGGGAGGACACCCTCGGATAGGCTGGGTGCTCACACGTATAATAGGCCCGGACATACCTCTAGGTTAGATTATCTTTTAGTAGACGTGTGTCTTTGGCCCTATGTAAGGGACATGCTGGTGGTCCCCTCGGTTGAAAGCGACCATAACCTGCTTTCTTTAAGTATGGTTCAGTGGTGGCGTCACTCAAGTAAGGTTCCTATAAACCAAGTAGCAGCACCACCTGAGGTATCGGAAGTCTCCCCTTGTGGCAGGCGAATTAAATGGGCCAAACTGGTTTTATCAGAGGGGAAGGTAGAAGAAATAAAATCTCTCCTAAACCATACAGTACTAAACCTTGGAACATCGTCGGAAGGTGTGGGTAGAGTGAGTGGGCTCTTTGTCTCCCTGACTGATGCCTTGACTAATGTCTTTACCCTTCATCATAATAAATTGGGTAATAAACTCTCTAAAAAACCCCCTGAGGGTTGGTATTCCCAACCATGTAGGGTTCTTAAGGCTAAGTTAGTTGAGGCGATTAAAGCTAAGTCCCGTCTTGAGATACAGGAAGCAAGGAGGGCCTACAATAACTCTCTTAAACTAGCCAGGAGGGAGTGGGAAGATAAATATTGGGATGACCTGCTCCAGGCCAGCAAAAGTAGAGACCCAAGGGCATTTTGGAAACTTATAAGTGCACGGAAAAACCCCGATGCACTTATGAGACCCTGTAACATCTCGCCACAAAGTTGGGTAAAGCACTTTGGGTCTTTATACCTCCCTCCAGAAGGGGACTGTAATGCGGGGATGGCTCTTACGCATATAATTGAACCTCATGCCTACGACCTCTTTACTCCGCTAGAACTTGAGGGGGTTATAGGGTGGGTAGCCCCACGCAAGGCTGCGGGTCCCGATGGCCTCCCGGGAGACCTTATGAGGGCATACCCAGCTGAATGGGCACGGGTCATAGCAGCGCTACTTAATGACATCATGATGGGAGGGGCAGTACCTGAATCCTGGAAAGGGGCGGTGGTGGTCCCAGTTTATAAAAAAGGGTGCAGGGAAGCTCCAGGTAATTACCGACCCATAAGTCTGATCGACTCCACCCAAAAGATAGCAGGTAAAGCTATCCTCGGAAGGATCCTCCATTGGGTGGAGGAGAATAAAATTCTCTCAGACTTTCAGGCAGGTTTTCGGGTCGGAATGGGGACAATTGAGCAGGTGTTTAGGCTGATATTACTGGGGTGGAAGGTGGTGGAACTGGGCAAGGGCAGCCTTTATTTGGCCTTTATAGACCTGAAGACTGCCTTTGACCTAGTCCCCCGAGAGGATCTTTGGAGGGTACTTCTCGAGCTGGGCTTACCCCCTTACATCTTGTCACTTCTTATCAACCTTCACGCCCATACCTTTGCCCAGGTCCGCTGGGGTAAAAACGGTGAACTTACTGAGAAGATTCCAGTCTCCAGGGGCGTAAGGCAGGGCTGTGTTTTGGCTCCAACCCTATTTTCACTTTATGTGAATGGGGTGGTAAAACATCTCCAGCAAGAACCAGCCGACGCCCCCTGTCTCGGTGGAGTCCGGATCCCCACCCTGCTATTTGCGGACGACACACTCCTGATTTCGAAGACCCCTCAAGGTCTCCAGAAATTACTAACACGATTTCAGGAGTTCTGTGATACAAGAGGATTAACAATAAACGTGGATAAAACAAAATATCTAGTCCTAAATCCTCCTAAGAAACTGGGCCGCCCCCCGACTCTAAACTCGACCCCCCTAGAGAAAGTAGCCGAATTTGACTACCTGGGTATCCGGATTACGGACAGGATGTCCTGGGCTAGTCATATTGATAAAATGGTTCTCAGTCATAGGAGAGTGGGAGGTGCCCTTATGAGGGAGTTCAGGGCCTCTCCAAGAAGATCACTCACCCCAGTAGTTGACATTTACAAGACTAAAGTAGTGTCATCAGCCTTGTATGGGGCAGAACTGTGGGGCCATTGCTGTTTGAAAGATCTAGAGACAGCGGAGAGTAAGTTATTGAAATCTCTTATCTCCGTTTCCCTGAGTACTCCATCCGTACCTGTCCGGTTGGACATGGGCTGCAAAAATATTAAAGACCAGGCCCAGCTTCGCCCGCTTTTGTTATGGACAAGAATCTGGAGGGGTGAAGAATTGAAATCTTATGCCGATGCCTTGGGAGAAATTATGAGTCTGGGGGGCTGGGCCAAAATAAAGTGGCTTAGAGATACCAAAAAGCTTTTGGAGAATGTCGGTCTAGGAGGCTGCTGGTCATCACGTTCAGCCCCTACAAAAGAAGTTGTCAAGGCGCATTATTGGAACTGGTGTGCGGAGCGGCTAAATACAACCTCCAACCACTGCAAGTCGACTGTCGCCTTTTTGCAAATTAAAGACACTGTGGCTTTTGAACCCTACCTGGACTTGATAACTCTCCCTTGTGACCGAGCCCTTTATTTCAAATTCAGAGTTGGATGCCTCCCCCTAGGTGCATTGGTATCGAGTTGGTCACCTGTGCCCCGCATTTCTCCCAATTGTGCATGTTGCCCTAGCAAGGTTGAGACTATTGTACACGTTTTATTTGCTTGCCCGGATTATGCAAGGCCCAGGGGTGTCTGGTTGAAACCCCTCTGTCGCAATATGGGCACGCGTAGTCACCTTGAGGCCCTGCGCATTTTAACGACGGACACTTCCCCCCTTTTTGTGTGTGGAATTGCGAAATTTTTAAAGTGGTCCTGGCTCATTCGCTGCAAGAGATTGTCAGTAGCTGTTTAATTCTTTTTTAGATAATTTATTATGGGAAATTTATGCCCTTTTTATATTCTTATGTACTTCATACTGGCTTCTTGTAACTGTGTTTTTTATGTGTCTAGTGTATTTTTTATGTGCTTACAAGATATCTTGCATATCGAATAAAAGCTTATGACTGACAAAATAGACTAGGTGGTCCTCTAAACCGAATGTTTTAATGGGTGAGTTTAATTGTCTGGTTAATAATGTGGTGGCTATCACCAGACGCAATGATCTAAAATAGCTTATAAAAAGGTCAACATGTTACTTGCCATGAGTTAGTCATAGATGATCAGTTGGCAATTCATCAGGACCAAAGTTATCCTAAACTACACAATGGTTGAAATCTGAGTAGGTCAATTGGTATCCAATCCTCAGTAACCTAAGTATGGTATAGATACGTTAACCTTGTTTCATTTGAAAGGAAAAACCAACCCAATTAGGGCACTAATTCGGTCTACTCAACGACCTACCCCAACACTGCTATAGAGGCCGGTATTCCTTGCAAATGAAACAAGGTTAAGGTCATTGCATTACTTGCATGAGCCTGCTACTTCATCACTCAGGTAAATCATTTTAGGATGGTAACCACAGATATGTCGGGTAGTGTGAAGCCATCTGCACCAACAGTGCTTTAGTAATATGTACATCACTTGCCATTGAATGGTTATTCTGGCACAAATATTCCCTAAATCAAATAACTATAGAGTTGGTTTGAGGAATGGCGGGCAGTTGTGACAGAGTCTTGAGGCATGTGAGGCAGGACACAAAAATCTGTATGATGCAGCTCAGTGTAGAGAATCAGTGCATGAGCTTTTGAAATATCTCAGAATTTGGAAATCTGTGTGTGGTTCCTGGTTCCTTATATACGCAGCAATTACTCTCTGCAGAACGTATACCTCACCCTCCAAATCTTGTGAAAATATTTGTCCACTGCACACACATATTGTTCATTAATATCTGTTTTTGAAATTCTTAGAGCTGCTTCAAAATTCCTCACACTCAGATTCCTACACACAGGTGTCAGCACAGCTCTCCTAACACCAACATAAACTGGTAAATAAAACATGAAATGAGCTGCTGTTTCACAGGGGAAAGCATAAGCTGGACAAATGAGTAGAACTCGTGTGAGGGAACACCCGCAACTGCAGAGCTTGTTGACAGGAAGAATACCATATAAAAATTTAAAATATAAAGCTCTTGCCTTAGACGGCTCAATCTTACCAAGAAACTGGTCAAAAAGTGGTAAGCAGTTTACATCATGAAATGTTACTGTCAAACTACCCTCACAGGACTCGATGTAACACTTTTCGCTGATATACGCTCAGTACCTGGTCTTCAGTTGTTCATTCGTCCACTTGCTACTTGAAAATGGATTGTTCCACAAACCATGCTTAAATATGTTTGAACAAGGGTAATTTACAAACTGCATCAAACTCTTTTAATTCGGTGAGGCCTTTTCAGAATTACGTACTTCTTTACTGGACCATAACCTTATCCAGTACAAAAGGCTTTGAGATGTGCGATATATCGTAATGTTATTTGTGCAAGATCTAATCGCAGTGAAGTAAAGGAGACATTTTGTGGGAGACTCATGAAAGATCGAATATATCTATTTTCATTTTTTTACAAATGGGATAAACTACCAAGGGTCCAAACCTCAGAGCCACAAAGTGTTGCGCTAACCGCTTTAGCTTGATAAATCTCCAAGGCAGATGACAGTGGACAATAATACGAAGATTTTAAAGCCCTCAATACAATTCCAGCTCTGCCCTGTAAGAGTTCCTTGAAATTCGTAATATGCGCTGAGAAGGACAATTTGTTTGTCAGCCGAAACCATTGGTCGTCAAACTCCTTCGCTCCGTCAAGTGATGTATCAAATACAGTTTAGTTCGGATGTCTCTAGTCACCTGTATAACACAATTACATAGCTTCTCAACTGTAATAAGTTATTAAAGTTGAGTTGTGATGTCACTATGCCTGTTACAAGAGTCAGCAGTCAAGGTGAAAGGAGGGTCACGGAGCATAGTTACACTTTTTTTTTTTACAGAGTTTTATATAGCGTGAACTTGACCCGAAATGGGTATCAGAGCGCTTTACAGAGCACCAGTTGCATTACATGAGGACACATTCATTTTTTGTTAGGCACGGGGAGATTAAGTGATTTGCCCAGAATCACAGGATGTTCAGCGTCATTGCCGAGACTCAAACCCAGTTCCCCAGATTCTAGGTAGGCCGCCCTAGCCGTTAGGCCAACTCCTCTCCCCAACTACACTTGTAGTTTTAACAACAAAAACTGGCCTTTCATTTTTTCAACGCAAAGCATATTTAATTCTGGCAACATGGATATTTTTTGCCCTCTTACAGGTAAAGATAGAATTTCTCTGCATGTTTCTTCAGATTCTGAGCTACAGCATTTTATTTTATTTGTATACATTAAACTGATACTAATATCTCAATTGCAAAAAATTACTAAATGCCTTTTTGTGTGTTTAGTTTCACTCTAGAGACTCTGCTTACTATATTTTTCACATGAAGGAGCAAGACTCCAAGGATTTAAGAACTTTTTGGGAAGGGTGGTGTGGTGTGACTAGAGGTGGGCGAGCCAGAGAGAACCTAGGGAGAGCAGAGCCAGAGCTGAGCCAAGGGTGGGCTCTGGCTCTTAGAGCCAGTGCACAAGCCAAACCTTGAAAATAGCTGGCATGTAAATCATGCCACAAACATCATGTTAAAATATGATAAAGTGTCTTTCAAAATGTAGATAGTGTAAACATGCACTGAGAAATACTTTCCCTGATCTGGTGATAATGCGGTTAGTGAACCAGGATGTAAGTCAGTTGTCAAATACCTTACATGTGAACTTGATTCTTATTATAGCTGGAGGGGAAACAACCTTTACAACGCAGTCATTACATCGCACTACCTTTACATAGCAGTCATTACATCGCAACATCCTTTACATTGCATGCCATTACAACGCAGCCATTACATTGCATGTCACTGCAACGCGTGTCATTACAATGCATGTCACTACAACGCAGGCATTACATCGCAAGCTATTACAGCGCATAGCATTACAACGCATACTACCCTTACACTATCCAACACATACCCAACTGCTGCACTCACTAGAGTTAGAATAGTAATTTTTACCCCTACACTATCCAACACTTATCCTACTGTTGCACTCACTGGAGTTAGAATAGTAATTTTTACCCCTACACTATCCAACACTTACCTTACATGCAATGTAATGGTATGCATTGTAATGGTATGTGTTGTAAAGGTATAATGCGATGTAATGGAATGCGTTGTAAAGGTATTTTCTGTAAAAGAATGCGTTGTAAAGGATGTTGCGATGTAAAAACTGCGTTGTAAAGGCATGCATTGTAAATGTATGCATTGTAACGTAATACATTCCCTGGTGCTTACCTATGTGATTATGACCAAAAATGAGGTTTATTGAAATAAAGTATTTGTCTGAGATCGCACAATTTGGTCAAGAAGGTAAGATGTGATTGATCCCACATTTTACAGTTTTGCACTGCAATTTGACCACTAGATTGGAATCCCTTCATGACGTCAAACTTCAATGCTTTTCATTCTTGGAGGGTGAGAGTAGAGCGTGGGTTACAGGCAAAATACACATTTGCAAACATTCATAATTCTTAGAATGGGAAACAACGTCAGTCTGACACCTTTTGAATTAACTACCTGTATGTTCAAATAGTGTAAGAAGGGGAAATAATCCTCACCAATGTAATGTTCTGTACTTCAGAGTAGTCCGTGTCAATCAGTGGTCTAGGTCAATTTATAATGCATTGCTAAAGTGAAGGGTAGACGGTACTGATCCTGCAAGAGAGCAGGGGGAAAATGTCTATAACTGCCTACTTTTCAGATAAAAATGAAAGTGCTATGACTACAGATAAAACTGCAAGTGAGGTAAGTTGAAACTGTAGAATGCTTAGACATGGGTTTCACACCCTGAGACTAATATACCCTGTAAGTAATGCAAATCATCTTGAAGGTTACCCTCTCTTTTATAGACAGCTATTGTAAGGTATGAAGAGCAGGAGTGATGGGGACAGGGGGTAGTCTACCTATCATTTAGAATTCTGTTTTTTACGTCATTGAGGAAACTTTGCTTCCCCTTATCGAATCCTGAACATAGGTGAGGTATGGAGAACACATTTTATTTTTTACATTTCTTGATTGCACACTACAAACCAATTGTCTCTGGATGAAAAGATCCATTAGGAGACTAAATAGTACAAGGGATCATGTAAGTGCCCTAGAAACAAAATACTGAAAGCATGCATTTGCCTGCATATAGACCTTTCTGGAAGATAACATACACAATCCACACTCTCAAATCAGGATTTAATTCAACACCGAAATATCATTACAAGTAATATCCTGACCATCAGCACCATAACCTGACCTATTGCTAATACATGTAGTCTCCTATCACATTCTCTGAAGCTCACGTACAAAGAAGAATAAACCTCTAAGAATTGTTTTGGTGTACAAAGGTATCCCTTTCTGCACAAAAACAATCCTTCCTACAATGCAGACTCCCATGCACCATGGCATAATGGTGCCTGCATTGGTGCTAAGCAGCCACAAGTGTGCCAGCGCAAAGAGAGCCCAACAGTGCTATATTTTTGTACATATAATGCAGTTCAGCTGTCTCCCCTTCACGCAACGCAGTGCAGCAACTGGACTTGCTGTATACTGTTGTAAAAAAAAAAAAAGAGAAAATCTGGGCCTATGTCTTCATAATTTGATGAGCATTCATTCAGCTTTTTTCAAGTTCTTTTGAGAAAAAGTTGCCTCAAACGATTTCTATATTATTTGGAAATGTAAATGGGATTGTGTAGGAAGGTGGAATCTGACTATATGGTTGCCCCCATTTTTTTTCCTGGTGTTTGAATGGTTTCTGACTAGTCTGGCTGGGATCCTGCTATCCAGGACCCCAGCCTATCTGCTTACTCCCTTAAATGATTGGTGTGCATATTAGATGCACTAGTGATTGGATACTGTGGTACCTTATCAGCCCCTAGTATATGGTACCTTAGGTACCTAGGTCATTGGTACTTCACAGGCCTACCAGGGGCTGCAGCATGTATTATGCCACCCCTGGGAAGCATTCTCAATCTGACACCACAGACCTGCTACTGCAGCCTGTGTGAGGTAGTGTTAGCACTCCTCACTGAGGTATAGGTTCCTATATCTCACCATACACACACATATAAACCTATCAGCCACCCCTCTTGCAGGCCCTAACAATCCTGAGGGCAGGGTCCTTGGTTTACTATGTGAGGGGGTGCTTCTGCATGAGCAGGACCCCTCTGCAGCTGGCAGAGTCTATTATCTGCAGCTGTTTGTGGATGCGGTTAAACCATATACTCTTAAGTGCATTATAACCTCGCGGAAAATGCTAACTTTGGAATGACTGCATCAAAACATGTCGTGTTTGGTGTCAAACAACTTGGAATCATACCCCCACACCAGTAACTGGTGTGGGAGTATGATCCCACCCTTCTAGAGGGGATGACATGTACCCACTGTACTAAACGGTAGAAATCTCCTAGAGCCCTGGCATCACAAAATGGATGCCACCAGCACAGACACTGGGCTGCCCTCCTGCTGCTGACCGAAACTCGCAGTGGAGGAAGCCCAACAAAAGGCATCCTGTCACAGGGAGGTGTCACCACCTCCCAGACAGGATTTAGTGTATTGGAGCTGGGTGGGTGCACTCCTAGAGTGCTTTGAAGTCCTGCACTGGGGGAGCAGTAGGCTCCTCTGTGCATATGCCAGCTCAAACCGGTTCAGGGGCTACCTGCCCCTGCTCTGGCATGAAACTGGACAAAGGGAAGTGGGTGTAACCACCCACTACCCTGACCCTCCTAGAGGAGTGGTCATAGAGCTAGTCCCTCCCATCTTTTCACTAGAAGATAGCAAGCATTGCCAATGCAATTCAGATTACCCTGGACGACGCTCTACAAAGAAGAATCCTGGCCCTTCGACGTTCCACTATCTCTGGAAGACTGAAGAATCTCCCTTGGAGTCAAGGAGTGACTCCCCTGCATGGCAGGCATCTATAACTTCAATCAACGGTTGCAAACTTCACCGCTCCCGCCGGAGTCCGAAGTCCCTGCGACCCAGAAGCAGATTTCCTGACCTCTCGACGGCCATTTTGAGTCCCCAGTGAAGCTGTGGCATCTGGACCCCACGAGTGACGAGGAACAGCAATACCTGGGAACCGTGCATTGATTTCAAGTGCAAACCCTAAACAATATTCTACGAACTTGTGCTTTAGACCATTTATGGCCCAAGTCCCTAGCAGACCTTGTTCCAAAAATCAGCAGCCTACCCCGTCCCGAGTGACCGTGGGCTCCTGTGAAACTTTTCCTGTGAAGGCGTCTTCGCGGTTACTTGCCCGTTGGCTAGTGACTCTCCCGAAGACTTTTCTAACCAACTTCAAGGGCTCTTCTGGTTGCTCCGGGCCTGCTCTCACTTACCCTCGCTGGGTAAGTCCATCAGACCTTGCTGGTCTGCATCACCGACTATCTTCAGTCCACACGAGACTTGCAGTTGCCAAGGCTTGTTGGCTCCAATCCGGTTGCCAACACTGTCATCAGCTGCAGACCTTGTGGGACACTCCGAATCCAGCTGCTGGTCATGGTCGAGCTTTCCTGGACCTCGTGAGCGAAGAGACAAATCACCATCGATGACCTGAAACGACGCGACATCTGTGGTCATCCATCCTGCTGGCCACCGGTCACTGGCAAGTGCTTTGAACACTGTCCCCTCAATTTTCAGGTCCTCTTCATCTTCAATCCACCTTCGGATTCCAGCGGGCACCTCTTCATTCGTCTCAAGCCGCAAGTTTTCATTGGTCTCCATTGAAAACAGCATCGCGACCCGACACCAAAAGACACCTATGCACCCGGCTTCCCTGGGTGAGGTAACTCGTGCACTCTGGTGCCCAAGTGTGTGTTGGCCCTCAAAATATTTACCCTGTAAGTGGCTTGCTTGTTGACTTCTGCGAAGTGCCCTAAAACTTTAAAATACAAACCGTGACTTGCTCCATAGTAACCTATAGGAAACCCGCGGCTGTGTTTAGACACTGCACGCGTCTCCCGTGGGCTTGTTACTTACCTGCTAACACTGCAGTATTGAAGCCCCAGCGATTCCCAAGGCCCTAGGCTTTGTCATTTTGCAAGTCGACTTTGTTAAACCATTTTCTTAGTATATGGTCTGGTACGCCCCTAGGGCTCCAGCCATATTTGTGCTTAATTTATTGAGAACTGTTGACATTTGAATGTGTATCTGGGTTCTAATCTCATAAAGAGATTAGTAGAGTGTATCTAGAAATAAATACATATATATTTGATATATATACCTGTGTGGTGTCCTTTTCATTTGGTAATTCAAGAGATTATAAGGTAAAACAAGCTGCTTTACATTCCTCAGAGACTTAGCCTGAAGGCTGCTCTCCACAGCTACCACTAGGATAGCTTTCATTAAAAGGTTGTCTTAAACCTATCTACCATAAGAGTCGAATTGGACTGGTGCAAGGTGGCCACTATAACTAGTGACCAGCATATGCCAGGCCAACTTCTCACAGATTGTAACATGTCTATTAACTTGTAACTCTTTTGACAAATCTGCATCCATGATGTGACAAGCGCCTAACTATTTTCTCTAATTTAACCTACACCACCACCAATTTGTGGCAGATCATGCCACTTTCACATTTTCTCCTACTTGTCAAAGAAGTAAAAATACACTCAATTTGGGTTGGGAAGTTGCCAGCAAACATTTAGCAGCTTATTTATGAGAGGCTTGCGCTGCCGAAGTGTCACTTTTTTGACGTGGTGGCAGTGCAAGCCTCCCAATCATATCTATGAGGAGACGCAAAGCTACCCTGTGTAGCTTTGCATGGCCTCATAGGTATGGAGTAAAACAAAGCAAGTCGCTGCGTTGCCTTACTCTTCATCAAGGAAATGATCCATGGACGTTCCAGTGGGTGTTCCCATGGAACACCCATGTACTTAATCACGTAAACCTGGGGCAGCACCAACACCTTCCACTTCCCCAGAGCAGACGTAACGAGGAGGAATATTTTTTCTTCTTTCCATGTGTGCCACATTCTGAAAACTGAAAATGCATCTTGGGCGACCCTTCCTGTACATAAACAATCCTGCCTGCAATTGAGGCACCCTTGCACCATGATTCAAGGGTGCCTATGTTGGCGCTAGGCAGCAAATTGTGCACCTGCACAGGGGGAAAGCACATGAATGCACCGTATTTCATAAATACCATGCATTCCTGCCATTTCATACTGGGGTAGGGAAATGCAGCAAGAAGACTTGTGGAGCTGCCCTACGCCAATTCCATGTAAATTAGTGCCTTTGTTAATAACCACACACATAGGCAATAGTACACCCTGTGAGTAACTTTAATAACACACACGATTTCACCATATTGATATTCTTTAACAGGTGAGTAAATTAATTTCCTAGTGCATGTTTGGGTTTGTAAACTACATTATTGAATTTTGGCTCATAAGGTCAATGTCTGTGCCCCAAAGTCAGATCTATTATATGGCTACAATGGTTCTGTTGTGGAAATACAATTGCTTTGGGATGTTCACAATATAAATACATTACATGTAACATGTATCCAGGATTCAGGAAGAGAAAAGAACAACACCCAAGCGAAAGTTTCAATCAATATTTTAAGAAGTAACAAATAAATTGGGCTACAATGGTACAATTGAAAGAATTGTGAAAGAGGGGTGACATGTAGAAGTAAATACAGACAATACACTTAGTATAACAAATAAAGGAATAGTTGGGAAAGTGCGATTTTTGGTAAAGTCCATATGATTGATCGCATACGCCTCCTGTTCATATGTGAATAGGCTTTTGAACTGAGACGTTGCGTAGACTCTTAGTATGCGTCGACGTTTCGACCCTATGTAAGGCGCAAAAAATTTTAATAAGCGTAACGGCGGGTCTTCTTCGGGACGGAGGAGTGTATGTAGCCTGCGGAGTAAAAGAACTTCTTTAAGGGCGTGTGCTAATGCGAACAAGTAATTAAATCAGTGTTCAGAAAGGTAATGATGCTTACCCTGCGCAAGAGTCATTAATCACTGCGCGTGTATTATGCTTCTTTTTCCAAAAAACGGGGTCGATTTATGTTTGACCTGTGGGGTAATAATATCAAAGATCAATGAAGTGATAGCTATTTACAAGGACCGGACAAACTATGGGCTTTAACCAAGCTCAGACAAATAAATCAGACTTTGTGCAAGTGCATATGTGGCTCAGTGTACAAATAAAGAAGCGCAACAGCAAAAGTTGCTCCGAACATGAGGATAACATAGAGGTACTAGCACGTCTCTAAGCAATTAATTCCTTCATGCCAGTGAGGTGATTTAGCTGAAGCAAAAGAGAGAGGGATTTGAAGCCGAGCCTGTTTGGAAAGAAGGTCAAAAGCCAGGTGGTTGTCTATTTCAAAGCGAAAGTGAGGGATTTAAAGAGGAGCCTGTTAAAAAGGAAGTCAAAGGACAGTTTAATAATTGCTGTTTGTCTATTCATGCCAGTCGGGTGATTTAAAAGTGAGGCATTTAATAAAGAGCTAGTTCAGAGGTAAATAGTTGCCGTATTAATTTCCAGCATGAACAAGATACACAGTTAATTAGAACATACCTCACAAGAGACACGAGTCAAAGAAGTTTGGCAAAAGTCCAAGTAGCTAATTCTTTCAGTCAGTCTGGTGATTTACTGCAAAGAAAGTGAGGCATTTAAAAGATGAGTCTATTTCAGATTTACAGAAAGTCAAGGGCCAGGGGGTTAAGACACTTACCACGATCTGCTGAAAATGACATCTCTCCAGCTCTCAGTGCGAAGCGATACTGAGGCGGGAGATTGGAGCCTGTTTATGTATGCAGATGAGCGTGGCTTTGACGTGCACGTTCACACATGACAGAGGGAGCAGGGATTTCACTAGTAACACCTGTGTAGAAGCAAGGGATGTGATGTAAAGAGAGCAACTAGCTCGCTAACTCTGTTGTGGCAATGAGTCAAGGGGAGGTGTCAAAAATGACATTAGACACAGACTAAAAAATGAATGATGAATGAATTACCACATTTTGAAGGTGTTCCAACAGTCAGATAACTAATTCAAATAGCGTTCAAGCACTGGGTAAACAATGACATTTGGCTCGATGCCCACATTGTAACATGTTTAAATATTAATACAAATGGAATACAATATATTTAAACAGTAGGTTGGTCAGCAGAATAATGCAAATTAGTTAGTCATATGTAGTCACAAGGAAGCATATTCAGGGTATGCATAAACAAAAAACGTCACTGACTTTTTCCATAAAAAATTTTCATTCATGAATTAAAGTACCATTCTACAAGTTAAATATGGTCATAGAAGGGTTTACTGCGCATGGTCATACAAAATCATATGCAATTGAAAGATTCTAAAGTCTTGTCATTTGCTTATATGTCTCCTCCTGTTCGTTTAACCCATTTTTAACTGAGTCTAGCAGGTGAATCCATCTGCATTCTTTAAAGTTGAGTGTTTGGAGTATGCTACCGCCCCTGGGATGGAGTGTCGCCTTTTCAATTACCCACCATTGTAGGTCATCAGCTGTGTGGTTGTTTGTGATGAAGTGGTCAACCAGGGGGGCTCCCTGCACATTGTGGAAATTTAGCTTGTAACTGAACATTATCTGCGCCATCTTGCCTCTCCCCAGCGCCACGCACAGCGAATGCACGGCCGCCATTTTAGGCACCCCACTCTCTCCCCGCTCATTCTCGATCGCCAGCGCTTTCCCCTGGCGCTGCGAGCATCCCCCGCGCGCCGGCCACCCCCGCTCTCTCATACACGGGCCATAAACCCTCGCATTCTGCGCGACCCTGCCATGGAACCACATCCCACACCTGACCGACATCCCATACATGGTCATGCCTCTCTTTGATAAACCCCCTTCCTCTGCGCCCCATTGTCTGAACCGATCCCAGGCCATCACCTAGCCCTGCGGATGCAGTTTATTGCCCCTACTGTAAGGGAAACACCCCACATCAAAGGGATTACAGTGGATCAAAGCCCCTACCCCCTGAGACCCGGCCGGTTGCACACACCCCCGGGAATTGGCGGAATGTCCAGCTGCGTGATAGCCATCTCCTACTGTAGATGGGGTGGGGACTTCTACTGAAGATATGTGTGGGAACGAGCTTGAAGTGGGGGTTCCAAGGATGTCTTTCCGTACATCAAAGTCTCAATAAGAATGTACCATGTGTAATAAAGCAATAAACCTGTGTATAAGAGGCCAGGCCTCAGAGATGCAGTTAGAGCACCTCGTGACGATACCTTGCTGTCTGATCTGATGTGTTCTGCTCCGACGGAATAAAACTTTGTTTCCTGCCTTCCAGTCTCCGGCGCCTGCCTCTTTCATTGGTAAATTATCGAGTGGTATGAGAGGCGATTACCGCCGGGCAATACTTGAAGGGTTATCGACTGAAATTGCCGCTACCATTTAACAATTGGCGTCCCAAGTGTGGGGCCCATCAGAGACACGTGGATCCAGTGGGAGAGGTCCTGACGACAGAGTGAACGACTGCAACGATCGGGAGAGCTCCTGCCCAATAGACCCTCGTCTGGCAGCCGATCATCCGAACTTCACTGGTTCCGAGCAGACCTCTCTCGAGTGATCTACGGTCCTGACTGGGAACCATCAGGAGTGCCGCGGCAATTACGGAGAGTAGAGGACGATCGGGCGCTGGAGGCGGAAGACGAGAAACTGTCCACGCGGTCCGGGTAAGGTCGTGATACACGACAAATTGCGAAATAATTGATTGATTGTTTGAAGTTTTGGAATACTAGTATTGCTCATTGATTGTGCTCATTGATTGTTCTCTTTGAGATATTCGCTGTCTACAAACGGGGAGGAGTAGAAATACTCTCTCTCTCTCCCTTTGCAGATAGTGAAGGGTAGGTAACGCAGACTTTTGTCCCCGTTGAAACCCGTCGTGCCTATCTTTATCTCCCCACTGATTGATTGTCCGAACATTGATTGTTTTGAAGAATAGTGCTCTTTGAGATATTCTCTGTTTGCAAATAACGTAGAATAGAAATATTCTGTCTAGTCTTTGCAAATAGTGAAGGGTAGGTAACGCAGACTTTTGTCCCCGTTGTAACCCGTCGTGCCTATCTTTATCTCCCCATTGATTGATTGATTGATTGTCCGAACACTAGTTGTTCGATATTGGTTCTTTGGAGGTATTCTCTGCTTACAAATAACGAGGAATAGAGATATTCTGTCTAGTCTTTGCAAGCAGTGAAAAGATAGGTAGTGCTGACTTTTGTCCCCATTGAAACCCGTCATGCCTATCTTCTCCCCACTGATTGGTAGTTGGTTCTGCCCGGACCGCTTATTAGAGGTGGACCATCCGGCTCCACTGGAAGGCACCCCTAATAAGGACATGTTCACTAAATTTGGACTAGTCGCCGTAGCTTATACCAAGCTATGGCATAAATATACAAAGAAGGACCCCGAGAGTCAGTGGCCACTGATGGGATCCTTCGACGACCATAAGATAGAAGTGCTAGAAATGGCTCTGCGTAGCAATAAGACGACGCCTACTATGCTTGACAGTATCGGCATGTGGCGCAAAGAAGCAACGCAACGGAAAAAGAGGGAAGAAGTAAAAGCAGAAAAGGAATTACGAAAGGCAGCTCACCTTGCCGCTAGAAAGTTAGAAGAAGAAATAAAGGAGAGAAGGGAAACTAAACTAAGACAGGAGCCCGAAACCTCAGGCCAGTACGCTGTTAGGACCCCCTCTATGCTCTACCCTGAGTTGTCCTCTAAGCAACGGACGAATGATGAATTACTATTAGGTCCCCTGATCATTTACATGCCCCCTCCATACGCACCCTCCCAATCGGTAGTGCAACACCCACAACCCCCAAACACGAGCGAAAGCAGTACAGGGGCTTCGGTCCTCACGGCCTCCGCGCCGGCCGAGCCTCTTGTACTGAACACAACGTCGGCAACGACGTTGGATGACCCTGAGATAAGAAAGAAAGATTCCACCAGAATGAATCGATTAACAAAGGATGAACGAGCAGGAATTGACAAGATAGTAGGGACACTGGTGGAGCGAAAGGAAAGTGAGGAGTATATAACAGACGTGTATAACTCGTATGCCGACAGCCGCAGACGACACTTTGTCGTACGACTTTGTTATCACGCCCTGAATGCATATGAGGATAGGTACCACGATAAAGGTCCCGAAGGCTTAGCGGCCCTATATAGGAAGGTAGACATTGGGGAAGAAGGAGAGGGCGATGTGACGAACCTCTTCACTCGTACACTCGAGGTCTATCGACACCTTAAAGAACACAGGCAGACAACCAAAACAGAAACCCCCATAGCGGCTAAGCCCCAGGAAGGAAGGACTGATACCATGATGCCCATCAAAGAGGCCGCCCCCTACTGGGTCCCCCCACGAGGTCAGGGAACACATGACGACATCAACCACCAAGATGCGAAGGGGAGGGTTGTATATAATTGGGTCTACCAGCCATGGGACCGACAAGATATTTTGACCTTTAGAAAAACTCTACCCGACTTAAGAAAGAACCCGACTGCCTTCTACACCGAACTAGGTACAGCCTTAGGCTCAACAATAATGACTTTAGCAGATATCGACTTGTTCTTCGGATTATGTCTGCCGGCTGATGTGTGGAAACAAATCCGGAAAGTTGACCACGCTGAGCCGTTCGGATATACCTGGGTACAACTCGATACCATAGATAAACAGCGAGAACCGGGACAGAAACCCCCGAAAGCCATATTAGAGCTCCCAGACAAGATTGTACTTAAGTTGAAGACTCTAATCCCAGAAAGAAAGGTAGATTGGTCAATAGTGACGGCTTGTCGCCAGAAACCCCAGGAGGATGTGTCTGAATATTTCTCTCGGTTCGAGACTGTGTTTTCCGATTATAGTGGCCAGGATATGACCACTGCAACCGGACATCACCTCTTTGTCCAGAATTATGTGAAGGGTCTGTCACAAGAAGTCTCCCAGAAGCTGCAGACCAGCGAGAGTAGTTGGGCAGCCTCCAAACCCGCAGCTATCCTCCAGATTGCCCAATACTACGAAAACCAAAAGAATGAGAACGATAGGGCGTCAGAGAGGAAGAAAAAGGAACTGAAGGAGAGGGTAATGATAGCACAGTTGCAAGGGGTGACCATAGGAAGGGAACCCCCGAAAGGGAATTACCAACCAACCGCCCCTAGAAAGCTACCCCCTAGAGACCATACCCCTGCACCCTACAACGGACGGAGAGACTTAGATGGGAATCAATGTGCGTTCTGTAGAGGGTTCGGACACTGGAAATCCCAGTGCCCGGTCCTTCTGGAAATGAACAAAAATAGGGACCCCAGAGACACAGCATATGACCTCAGAAATAGAGGACAGGGACGAGGGTACACGAACGACGCCATCAACGACAGGCCAGGCAGACCAAACACCTTTGATCGCCCCCGACAAAACCAGTGTCAACAGTCCGACTATGAAAGCACCCATGACTTCGCATAGGACCGCCAGGGGCAAGGGAGGGATCCAGTCGAACTCCGTGTTGACCAGCAAGGTCCTTACGTCACTGCTAAGGTCTTGGGCACAAAATCTCCATTCCTGGTAGACACTGGGGCGACACGTAGTGCGTTATCCAAACGACTGATTCCTAGGGCACCCTTGTCTGGCTCACATGTAACCTCAATAGGCTTCGATGGAACGCCCTCCACTAACCCCTTATCAGCACCAATCTCCTTTGAATTAGAAGATAACACCACTGACACGACCTTTCTGCTCTCCTCCAACACCCCTGATGCTATTATGGGACTTGATTTGCTAAAACATTTTCGAGCTACCATCAGATGCTCCCCAGACGGAGTTCGAGTCATCCTACACGATAACCCAGATCTGTCCAGACCCTGTCACACACAGCGTATGCTCTCTATAACCGATGCGGACATGTCCCTACTCGACACATTACCTTCACATCTATGGGCTAAAACCGACTCAGATGTAGGGCGCATGGTGATCGACCCGGTACACATAACCGTCCGACCGGACGCAGTGCTCCCAAAGCTTCCACAGTATCGGATATCACCCGAAGGCGAGAAGGCATTGGTGGAAATCATCGAGTCCCTGGTCGAGGCAGGAGTGGTAGAAGAAGTAGTCAGTAATGTTTGCAACAGCCCTATCCTACCCATTGTAAAGAAGCAAGGCGAGGGAGATGAGAAAGCCTACCGTTTCATTGTTGATTTGCGAGAGGTTAACAAAGTAGTCATACCCCAGTACCCCGTGGTCTCAGACATCACCACCATCCTCACCCTGATTCCATCCACTGCCACCACCTTTACTGTTATTGATCTCAAGAACGCATTCTTTTCCATCCCCATCCACCCAGACAGCCGCTACCTGTTCGGCTTCACTTTAAAAGCCCATTCGTACAGATTCTGCAGGGCACCCCAAGGCTACACTGAGAGTCCCAGTATTTATAGCCAAGCCCTCAAGAGGCAACTAGATGCAGTCCAACTACCCGATGGAGTGGTGTTGATACAGTACGTCGATGACATTCTTTTGGCGGCCGACACCACTCCACTTGCCGTTACAGCCACCATTCACCTCCTCCGCTTCCTCGCGGAGAACGGTCACAAGGTCTCCAGGAAGAATTTGCAATTCTGCCAACCACAAGTAACATATCTAGGCCACCTACTATCCAAAGACGGGAGAAAACCTACCCCTGACCGGATTCAGACCATCCTAGAAACCCCTGTTCCCAAAACTCAGAAGCAAGTGCGGTCCCTAGTAGGCCTCACCTCCTTTTGTCGACAATGGTTGCCAAACTTCAGTCTTATCGTAAAACCTCTGCTTTCCCTGCTGGCTAAAGATGTCCCCTTCCCCCTCCCCTGGACACCCGAATGTCAATCCTCCTTCAAAGAATTACGAGACGCCCTCTGTTCGGCCCCAGTCCTAGGAACCCCAGACTACACTAAACCTTTCTCCCTCTACACCCACGAAAGGGAGGGATGTGCGTTGTCTGTCCTAACCCAGTCCATAGGCCCTAAACAACGCCCTTGTGCCTACTTCTCTGCCACTCTTGACCCTGTAGCCAGAGCTTTGCCCGCCTGCCTTCGAGCAGTAGCCGCCGCGGCTATCTCTATCCGGCAAAGCGAGGGGATCGTGCTCTCAAACCCCCTCACAGTATTGGTACCCCATGCGGTTGACACCCTCCTGAACCAAACCAAGACTCAACACCTGACTAGCGCACGACTGACTGGTTATGAACTGACTCTGCTTGCACCCCACATCACATTGAAACGATGCACCACTCTGAATCCAGCTACTCTACTGCCTCTCCCTGACGCTGACCCCAATGCGTCCCCTATACATGATTGCGTGACTCTCACCGACGAACAAACCAAGAGTAGGGTTGACCTCCGGGATACTGCCTTCCCGGACCCTGACGGAGAACTGTGGGTGGATGGCTCATGCATCAAGCTCCCCGATGGCACCACCTCAGCTGCCTATGCAGTCACCACAGCCCGAACAGTTGTTGAGACAGCCCGCATCACACAGCGATCCGCACAGGCGGCGGAACTAATTGCTCTCACACGAGCCTGCATCCTGGCAACAGGGACAACCGCAAACATTTACACAGACAGTCAGTACGCCTTCGGGGTAGTTCACCACTTTGGGCTCTTATGGAAAGAGAGGGGATTCTTGACTTCTCATGGCACACCCATCCTGCATGGAGATCTAGTCTCTGCCCTGACCGAAGCAGTCCTCCTCCCCACACGGTTAGCTGTGATCAAATGCCAGGCACACAAGAAGGTGACAGACATTATAGGACAGGGAAATGCACTGGCTGACATTACTGCCCGAACCACAGCCGAGAATAGGTCCACGACCCGTATGTACGTGACCAGGTCACAAACTGAGAAATGGAAGGATGCTAGGGAAACAATCAGGGATATCCAACTAGCCAGCACACCACACGAATTAACTGAATGGGCCCGGGTGGGATTGAAGGACGATGACGGTTGCTGGCGAACTAAAGACTTGCACAAATGGTTGCTACCAGATTCATACTTGATCCCCATGCTGATCATGGCACACTCCCCCGCACACATAGGGTCTGCCCCCATGATCGAGCTCATCTCCAAAGTCTGGCACAACGACAAAATCCCAGACTCAGCCAAACGTCTGGTCCAACAATGCCTAGTATGACTCCAACACAACCCTGGGAAAGGAACTGCTGTACCCCGGGGAGGGTTTGGGGTCCCCAATCACCCCTTTGAAGTCCTACAAATGGACTATGTCCAGTTAGAAAGGTGCCAAGGTTTGAAGTATGTACTTGTCGTTGTGTGTGCCTTCAGCAAGTGGGTGGAAGCCTACCCAACCCATGACAACACCGCTATGACTACCGCAAAAGTACTACTGAAGGAATTCTTCCCCCGATACGGCCTTTGTCGAATTTTGTGGAGCGACAACGGCCCCCACTTCGTAGCCGAAGTTATCCAACTCATCTTAAAAGGGTTGGGTGTAAAACAGAAATTCCATGCGGTCTTCCATCCCCAATCTGCAGGCTTGGTTGAGCGACACAACGCCACATTGAAGCTTAAGATAGCAAAAATAGTCGCCACCACAGGACTGAGATGGCCAGACGCTCTCCCGCTAGCATTGCTATCAATGCGTTCCACCCCCACTAAACACCACTTAACCCCCTACGAGGTCGTTTTCGGGCGGCCCATGAACCTTTGGGCTGCTCCAAAGCCAACATCCATCCACGACGTCCCGGACGTCCTCATGTCTGACTATTTGTATAACCTAACTAAAACGTTGTCTGTCATCCATCAGCAGGTGCTGCACGCCATTCCCGATGTTTCCAGGGGCCCCGGACACGACATCCAACCCGGTGACTTCGTCTTAGTGCGTAACTTCCAGCGCACCAAGAGTCTGGAGCCCCGGTGGACGGGCCCCCTGCAAGTCCTGATCACCACCCGAACAGCTCTTCGAGTGGAGGGGAAACGCAATTGGCTGCATGCACACCACTGCAAGAAGGTATCACCGACCCTGACAACCACGGACAACATCACCGCCCAAGAAGAACTTCTGGACAAAGACCGACCACCCCTGAGCCGCTGCCCAGATACAGAGACACTTGAGTTAGTAAGATATCCTGATCCCACCGTGCCATCCAAGGAAGGGTATAACTTGCGACGAAAGGAGAGAACTTCGGCTAAGCAGACCACAGGCTAAGTGGAAATCTCAGAGCGGTAGCCTAGTCACCTCAAAGGCCACCAGGAGAGAAACTAAACAAAGTCTGTGGTTCTGCCCGCTACCGAGTCTCTTGAAGGTGATGGAAGCGCCCGACATGAAGATGATGGAAGCAACCGGACGTCCGAAGATCCACTACAAAAACCCAAAGACTGACCGAATGCACAGCTTAAAGACTATTGCACTTTTCATTACCCTTCTCTTTTGCCTTCTCCTCGTGGTCACCTTCTGGATCATGGAGGAGAGCACGCCCGCTCATAAGACATTGCTGACCACCGTTCAACCTACCACCACGAAAGAACACCATCTGATCTCACTTTCACCCCAACTCCGAGAAAGGCGTAAGGAGTTCTGGAATAACTCTTTTGTGCAGTTGCTCCACCAACACAATCTTGCTGCCAACGCCACTAATTGCTGGATCTGTGGATTGCTACCACATGCCACTGGACACTCTATCCCTTCACCTTTTTCTGTCCATGGTTCCTGCCTCGCCTGGCTAATCCTCCTGCAAGAAAGCTACAAGGACAATGCCACTTCCGGCAGAACCATGTCACACTTCTACCATGGGTTCTGGCTGAACAAAACTGGAAGAACTTCTGCCCTCTTCTGCCCTCTGAGATCGAAAACTTCCTTTCACATGGACATCCCTGCCAAAGAACGAGTTGAAATGCAAGTGTTCAACAACCCAGCCAGACCCACCTTCTCTTACCTCCGGAAACGGACGGCCGCCACCCTAACAGTGGCCCTGTCCGTCATCAACATCACTGGACTTGTGTGCCTCGAAGGCCTGGGGGCGCAGCTGGTGGGCCACAGCTCCTGCCTCATCACCCGAACATTGGACTCAGTTGACCCACCCTCCTTTGTTGCCTCCCCGAATATGTACTTCGTCTGTGGTACTAAGGCCTACACCTGGCTTCCGAAAGGTTGGGGAGGCACCTGCTACATCGCCTTTGTCCTTCCTCCGACATATGTGGCCCCAGCAAACCATCACCGACAGAAACGGGCCAAAGACATTGTGCAAGCCGACTCCGCCGGAGCACAGTTCATGGACGCAGTAAAAGGCCTTGTTCCACTCTGGGGTCCAATGGCAAACAGCCGTGCCATCCGCCACTTAACCCAGGCAGTCGAAACGGCGATGAACATTACGGCTGGCGCCCTCGCCAACAACACCGCCGAGCTCCAGGCCGTCCGCTTAGTGGCCCTTCAGAACCGCCTCGTTCTAGATGTGGTTCTGGCTGATCGTGGAGGAGCATGCCGCATCATTGGGTCCAGCTGTTGTACCTACGTACCGGATAACTCACCCTCAGTCTACAAAGCAATTGAACACCTCCACAGACTGTCCGCAGAGGTCCATCAAGAGCAAGAAGAATGGTCACTGGGGAGTTGGTTTCGGGACACTATTAAAAGTTGGGGATGGAGGCTGTTTTCATTTATCCTAATACCGATTGTGATACTATGTGGATGTTGCTTGGGGATTCAGTGTCTGCCACCTTTATGTTCGCTTTTTATGAACTGCATCTGCCCTAAGACTTTGGACTTTGAAACAGAGCGAATGAAAGCTCTGTATGAGGTGGAAATTCGTAGTATTATGGGGATAGATCCGAACTAGACAAGCTGGCGAGATATGTTAAAAGGGAGGACTGTGGAAATTTAGCTTGTAACTGAACATTATCTGCGCCATCTTGCCTCTCCCCAGCGCCACGCACAGCGAATGCACGGCCGCCATTTTAGGCACCCCACTCTCTCCCCGCTCATTCTCGATCGCCAGCGCTTTCCCCTGGCGCTGCGAGCATCCCCCGCGCGCCAGCCACCCCCGCTCTCTCATACACGGGCCATAAACCCTCGCATTCTGCGCGACCCTGCCATGGAACCACATCCCACACCTGACCGACATCCCATACATGGTCATGCCTCTCTTTGATAAACCCCCTTCCTCTGCGCCCCATTGTCCGAACCGATCCCAGGCCATCACCTAGCCCTGCGGATGCAGTTTATTGCCCCTACTGTAAGGGAAACACCCCACATCAAAGGGATTACAGTGGATCAAAGCCCCTACCCCCTGAGACCCGGCCGGTTGCACACACCCCCGGGAATTGGCGGAATGTCCAGCTGCGTGATAGCCATCTCCTACTGTAGATGGGGTGGGGACTTCTACTGAAGATATGTGTGGGAACGAGCTTGAAGTGGGGGTTCCAAGGATGTCTTTCCGTACATCAAAGTCTCAATAAGAATGTACCATGTGTAATAAAGCAATAAACCTGTGTATAAGAGGCCAGGCCTCAGAGATGCAGTTAGAGCACCTCGTGACGATACCTTGCTGTCTGATCTGATGTGTTCTGCTCCGACGGAATAAAACTTTGTTTCCTGCCTTCCAGTCTCCGGCGCCTGCCTCTTTCATTGGTAAATTATCGAGTGGTATGAGAGGCGATTACCGCCGGGCAATACTTGAAGGGTTATCGACTGAAATTGCCGCTACCATTTAACACACATTACAACGGATTCAACTTTGATGTTGTAGAATCCTAGTTTTTACTTTCTGGGTAGACTGTCCTACGTAGATTTTTTCACACGGGCATTTGATGGCATAGATCACATTGTGACTGTTGCAGTTACTGTGATGTCGTAGGTGATATGTTCTTCCAAGGTGTTGAAAAGTCGTACCAGTTAGTGTAGATTCACAAGCCTTACATGTGCTACACTTGAACTGTCCCATTAATGGTGGTAAGTTAAGTTGTTGTCTCAGGTCTTGTGGTTTCTCCGTTCCAAGGAAGGAACTTACTACATAGTCTTTGATGTTTTTGGCTCGTTTAAAAGCAAACATGGGTTTCTCCTGTATTCCAATTTCAGTGCTTATTAGATTCCAATATCTAAGTACGACTTTCTTTAATTCATGACTGCGTGTGTTGAATGTGGACACACACACCAGTTTCTGAATGTCTTCCGTGTGTGGTTGGATTTCCAGCAGAGTTTCTCTGGGTCGGTACCAAGCTCTTTTACGTGAGCGATTTAGCAGGCCCTTCGGGTAGCCACGATCCCTGAGTTTTTTATGAGAATGTCTGTTTCTTTGTAAAAGTCACTTCTTTTGGAGCAGTTCCGCCGTAATCTTAAGAATTGGCCATAAGGCAAATTATCCCTGAGGCATCTTGGATGATGGGAATCATATTTCAAGGTGGTGTTTCGTGCCGTTGGTTTGGTGTAGAGTGTGGTAAAAAGTCTTCCCTCCTCATTTTGTATTGTTATATCCAAGAAGTCAATGGTCTGATTATTATAGGACATGGTGAATTGTATGTCAGTGGTACGTCCATTAAGCCATGTCTTGAACTCCATTAGGCTTTGTTCACTGCCTGTCCATACCATAAGCACGTCATCGATATAACGCTTCCAGATTGAGATGTTATTTAGGTAAGGGTTGGTTAGGTCATATAGGTAAGTATCCTCATAGTCATCCATATACAGATTGGCCAAGCTAGGAGCGAATCCAGCTCCCATGGCTACGCCTTTGCATTGTATATAGCAAGCATTTTGGAAAATGAAATAGTTCATTTTCATTGCGATTTCCAGTAAATCTACCAGGAATTCGGTTGGAATCCAGGCAGGTGTTGGTCGTTTGTCCAGTATCTTTTTCATGACCTGAATGGCATGCTCTTGGGGGATGCTGGTGTACAATGAAGACACATCAAGGGTAGCAAGGAATTGGGTTTCTTTATCATAGGGCTGATTTTCCATTATTTGTATAGTGTGCATGGTATCTCGGAGAAAGGAGCGTGTTTCCAATACAAATGGTTGGAGGAAACTATCCAAGAACTGGTTGAGAGGCTCAAGGATAGATCCACAGCCTGACACAATAGGTCGACCAGGTGGGTTATGTAGATCCTTGTGAATTTTTGGCAGAGTGTATATGGTAGGTATTCTAGGGTCGGTTTTGTTCAAGAAATCGTATTCGTTTTTGGACAAAAAGCCTTCTGTCAGTCCTTGTTGGGTGAGTGTTTTGATGAGAGCACTAATTTCCATGGTTGGATTTTTCGTTATTCTTTGGTAACTTTCAGTGCAGCTCAATTGTTTGTTGATTTCTGTAATATAGGCCTGAGTGTTTTGTATTACTACAGCTACACCCTTGCCCGCTGCTTTGATAACGATTGAGGTATTTTTATTCAGCGACTGCAGTGCCTCTCTCTCATCTTTGGATTTATTGTGTTTGATGTATTTCTTCTTGTTGAGGAGATCCATTATTTCTTCCATTATGATTTTTTCATATGCAAGGATCTTTTCACTCATTTGATACGTGGCGGGCAGGAATGTCGAAGCTGGCCTGAACTCCGTAGCTGATGTATGTCTGGTCCAATTTTCATTATTCCTGAAGTAGTATTTTAAGCGTATTTTTCAGAAGAATTGCTGGAGTTCAAGCTTGATATTAAAATTGTTTGGAGCGGTGGTTGGAATGAATGATAAACCTTTGCAAAGTATTTTGTATTCGCTTTGTGTCAATATATGGTTTGAGATGTTGATTATGGGATCGCTTGAGTTAGTTGATGATCCGTGTCCGGTTATTTCAGATGTCACTTCTGTTGTGTTAATATTTTCTGGCATAGGGAAGTCTTCCTGATCATCAATGGAATATCCAAGATATTCAAAATTGGCGTCATCCTCTTCTTCAATCTGTTGCATGTCCTGCAGTTCGGTCTCATCCACACTTATGTCTAATGTGGAGTCTTCTTGTCCTTCAATGACGTAGTTCATTGTGTGTTCATCTGGTGGAGTGAGGACGTTCATGACGTGTTCATATGGTGTGGTGATGACTAAGGTATTCATCTCGATCGATGTAGGTACGGACTCTTGTGCAGCTCCGGTGGTGATTGTAATACCGTTACATTCAGGGATATCAAGATTGTGATTATTTACAACAGTTACTGGTGACTTCTGTGGCATCTCATCTTCATTGGGTGTTATTTCCTGTTCCACGTTGTTTTCTTCTTCTATCACCACTTGTAGGTCTGTCGTCTGGTGTTGATCTCTCCATGATTGTCGTTCCTCTGGAATCTTACTCTTGTGTTCCCGCGTGGTCTGTTTTGTCCTCGGTTCCATCTTGACGGTCTCTCCCAGTTGGTGTCCCTGTTCATCCATGTGTGCTCTCCTAAAAAAGCACTGCTTTGTGGGTCGTGGAAGCGTTGTCCCTGTTGATCTTGAAAACGTGTTTCTTGTTGATAGGGTCTACTATTTTTACTTGTGTTTGGTCTTTCACTTCCACTAGCCGATCCACAGCCAAATGATGAATTGGATAGATTTGCGTATCTGCGATATCCTTGTCTTCCACGAGTGGTGTAGAAGCCTTGTGACTCCTGCTCGTAGTGGTCCTCACTCAAGTATGGATAAGTCAATTTTTTATCATATGCTCTAATGTCTTTGCTAAGTTTTTCAAGTTTTTTGTTCAGAGTGATGGTGTTGAATTCTATCAATGTTTTTCCGGCGTGTTCCAAGGCTTCTTTACCGTTTGTGATCGTTCTATCTTCCAAAATCTCTCTTTTTAGTTCTGCGATTTCCTGTGTAGGTTTTTTGGCATATTCAAGAGCCGTCTCAACACCTAACACCATCCAGTGTCGGGAGCAGTTGTTCGCAACGAATGAGAAGCCCTCTCGAAATTTGGGAATTTCTATGAAGATTGCAGGTTCATTTCTGACTTGTAACCCTTTTGGAATAATGTTTGCCTGTAAATACTTGGTTAGGAGATGACCATGTAAGCGAGTACGTATTAGTTTTTTCTCCAACCTCTCTAATTTGGAGATTTTTTCATTAAGTGTTATGTCAAGTGGCCCAGTTCCTAATCCCAAAGGATTGAGCTCACTCTGTTCTTGGATTAGATCAGAGTGAGCTCAATCCTTTGGGATTAGGAACTGGGCCACTTGACATAACACTTAATGAAAAAATCTCCACTGGGCCAGTGGTGATAGAAGAAGAAAACAACGTGGAACAGGAAATAACACCCAATGAAGATGAGATGCCACATAAGTCACCGGTAACTGTTGTAAATAATCTAACAATCTTGATATCCTTGAATGTAACGGTATTACAATCACCACCGGAGCTACACAAGAGTCCGTACCTACATCGATCGAGATGAATACCCTAGTCATCACCATCCCATATGAACATGTCATGAACGTCCTCACTCCACCAGATGAACACACAATGAACTACGTCATTGAAGGACAAGAAGACTCCAGAAGATATAAGTGTGGATGAGACCGAACTTCAGGACATGCAACAGATTGAAGAAGAGGATGACGCCAATTTTGAATATCTTGGATATTCCATTGATGATCAGGAAGACTTCCCTATGCCAGGAAATATTAACACAACAGAAGTGACATCTGAAATAACCGGACACGGATCATCAACTAACTCAAGCGATCCCATAATCAACATCTCAAACCATATATTGACACAAAGCGAATACAACATACTTTGCAAAGGTTTATCATTCATTCCAACCACCGCTCCAAACAATTTTAATATCAAGCTTGAACTCCAGCAATTCTTCCGAAAAATACGCTTAAAATACTACTTCAGGAATAATCAAAAATGGACCAGACATACATCAGCTACGGAGTTCAGGCCAGCTTCGACATTCCTGCCCGCCACATATCAAATGAGTGAAAAGATCCTTGCATATGAAAAAAATCGTAATGGAAGAAATAATGGATCTCCTCAACAAGAAGAAATACATCAAACACAATATATCCAAAGATGAGAGAGAGGCACTGCAGTCGCTGAATAAAAATACCTCAATCGTTATCAAAGCAGCGGACAAGGGTGGAGCTGTAGTAATACAAAACACTCAGGCCTATATTACAGAAATCAACAAACAATTGAGCTGCACTGAAAGTTACCAAAGAATAACGAAAAATCCAACCATGGAAATTAGTGCTCTCATCAAAACACTCACCCAACAAGGTCTGACAGAAGGCTTTTTGTCCAAAAACGAATACGATTTCTTGAACAAAATCGACCCTAGAATACCTACCATATACACTCTGCCAAAAATTCACAAGGATCTACATAACCCACCTGGTCGACCTATTGTGTCAGGCTGTGGATCTATCCTTGAGCCTCTCAACCAGTTCTTGGATAGTTTCCTCCAACCATTTGTATTGGAAACACGCTCCTTTCTCCGAGATACCATGCACACTATACAAATAATGGAAAATCAGCCCTATGATAAAGAAACCCAATTCCAGGCTACCCTTGATGTGTCTTCATTGTACACCAGCATCCCCCAAGAGCATGCCATTCAGGTCATGAAAAAGATACTGGACAAACGACCAACACCTGTCTGGATTCCAACCGAATTCCTGGTAGATTTACTGGAAATCGCAATGAAAAAGAACTATTTCATTTTCCAAAATACTTACTATATACAATGCAAAGGCGTAGCCATGGGAGCTGGATTCGCTCCTAGCTTGGCCAATCTGTATATGGATGAATATGAGGATACTTACCTATATGACCTAACCAACCCTTACCTAAATAACATCTCAATCTGGAAGCGTTATATCGATGACGTGCTTATGGTATGGACAGGCAGTGAACAAAGCGTAATGGAGTTCAAGACATGGCTTAATGGACGTACCACTGACATACAATTCACCATGTCCTATAATAATCAGACCATTGACTTCTTGGATATAACAATACAAAAGGAGGAGGGAAGACTTTTTACCACACTCTACACCAAACCAACGGCATGAAACACCACCTTGAAATATGATTCCCATCATCCAAGATGCCTCAGGGATAATTTGCCTTATGGCCAATTCTTAAGATTACGGCGGAGCTGCTCCAAAAGAAGTGACTTTTACAAAGAAACAGACATTCTCATAAAAAAACTCAGGGATCGTGGCTACCCGAAGGGCCTGCTAAATCGCTCACGTAGAAGAGCTTGGTACCGACCCAGAGAAACTCTGCTGGAAATCCAACCACACACGGAAGACATTCAGAAACTGGTGTGTGTGTCCACCTTCAACACACGCAGTCATGAAATAAAGAAAGTCGTACTTAGATATTGGAATCTAATAAGCACTGAAATTGGAATACAGGAGAAACCCATGTTTGCTTTTAAACGAGCCAAAAACATCAAAGACTATGTAGTAAGTTTCTTCCTTGGAACGGAGAAACCACAAGACCTGAGACAACAACTTAACTTACCACCATTAATGGGACATTTCAAGTGTAGCACATGTAAGGCTTGTGAATCTACACTAACTGGTACGACTTTTCAACACCTTGGAAGAACATATCACCTACGACATCACAGTAACTGCAACAGTCACAATGTGATCTATGCCATCAAATGCCCGTGTGAAAAGATCTACGTAGGACAGACTACCCAGAAAGTAAAAACTAGGATTCTACAACATCAAAGTAGAATCCGTTGTAATATGCAGGGAGCCCCCCTGGTTGACCACTTCATCACAAACAACCACACAGCTGATGACCTACAATGGTGGGTAATTGAAAAGGCGACACTCCATCCCAGGGGCGGTAGCATACTCCAAACACTCAACTTTAAAGAATGCAGATGGATGCACCTGCTAGACTCAGTTAAAAATGGGTTAAACGAACAGGAGGAGACATATAAGCAAATGATAAGACTTTAGAATCTTTCAATTGCATGTGATTTTGTATGACCATACGCAGTAAACCCTTCTATGGCCATATTTAACTTGTACTATGGTACTTTAATTCATGAATGACATTTTTTTATGGAAAAAGTCAGTGACGTTTTTTGTTTATGCATACCCTGAATATGCTTTCTTGTGACTACATATGACTAACTAATTTGCATTATTCTGCTTACCAACCTACTGTTTAAATAAACTGTATTCCATTTGTGTTAATATTTAAACATGTTACAATGTGGGCATCGAGCTAAATGTCATTATTTACCCAGTGCTTAAACGCTATTTGAATTAGTTATCTGACTGTTGGAACACCTTCAAAATTTGGTAATTCATTCATTTTTTAGTCTGTGTCTAATGTCATTTTTGACTCCTCCGCTTGACTCATGGCCACAACAGAGTTAGCGAGCTAGTTGCTCTCTTTATATCACATCCCTTGCTTCTACACAGGTGTTACTAGTGAAATCCCTGCTCCCTCTGTCATGTGTGAACGTGCACGTCAAAGCCACGCTCATCTGCATACATAAACAGGCTCCAATCTCCCGCCTCAGTATCGCTTCGCACTGAGAGCTGAAGAGATGTCATTTTCAGCAGATCGTGGTAAGTGTCTTAACCCCCTGGCCCTTGACTTTCTGTAAATCTAAAATAGAATGGTGTTTTAAATGCCTCACTTTCTTTGCAGTAAATCACCCCACTGACTGAAAGAATTAACTACTTGGACTTTTGCCAAACCTCTTTGACTCATGTCTCTTGTATGTTCTAATTAACTGTGTATCTTGTTCATGCTGGAAATTAATACGGCAACTATTTACCTCCGAACTAGCTCTTTATTAAATGCCTCACTTTTAAATCACCCGACTGGCATGAATAGACAAACAGCAATTATTAAGCTGTCCTTTGACTTCCTTTTAAACAGGCTCCTCTTTAAATCCCTCACTTTCGCTTTGAAATAGACAACCACCTGGCTTTTGACCTTCTTTCCAAACAGGCTCGGCTTCAAATCCCTCTCTCTTTTGCTTCAGCTAAATCACCTCACTGGCATGAAGGAATTAATTGCTTAGAGACGTGCTAGTACCTCTATGTTATCCTCATGTTCGGAGCAACTTTTTCTGGGGCGCTTCTTTATTTGTACACTGAGCCACATATGCACTTGCACAAAGCCTGATTTATTTGTCTGAGCTTGGTTAAAGCCCATACCTTGTCCGGTCCTTGTAAGTAGCTATCACTTCATTGATATTTGATATTATTACACCACAAGACAAACATAAATCGACCCCGTTTTTTGGAAAAAGAAGCATAATACACGCGCAGTGATTAATGACTCTTGCGCAGGGTAAGCATCATTACCTTTCTGAACACTGATTTAATTACTTGCTCGCATTAGCACACGCCCTTAATGAAGTTCTTTTACTCCGCAGGCTACATACACTCCTCCGTCCCGAAGAAGACCCGCCGTGACGCTTATTAAAACTTTTTGCGCCTTACATAGGGTCGAAACGTCGACGCATACTAAGAGTCTACGCAACGTCTCAGTTCAAAAGCCTATTCACATATGAACAGGAGGCGTATGCGATCAATCATATGGACTTTACCAAAAATCGCACTTTCCCAACTATTCCTTTATTTGTTATACTAAGTGTACTAAGTGCATTGTCTGTATTTACTACTACATGCCACCCCTCTTTCACAATTCTTTCAATTGTACCATTGTAGCCCAATTTATTTGTTACTTCTTAAAATATTGATTGAAACTTTCGCTTGGGTGTTGTTCTTTTCTCTTCCTGAATCATGGATACATGTTACATGTAATGTATTTATATTGTGAACATCCCAAAGCAATTGTATTTCCCCGACAGAACCATTGTAGCCATATAATACAAATACCCAGGTTCTGAGGGACACAGGGTCACCCCATTATTTTTAATAATTCCAAAGTCAAATATAAGCACATTTAATTGAGTCTTTCTTGTTTAACTTTTATTTGGTTTCCAGCACTCAATTAGGCAGTGCTAATTCTCTTATTAAGGGGGTTATTAGGATGGCGGACGGACTTTCGTCCGTCCAACATCCTAGTGGTGCTGGGACCGTCCGCCAGACGTGCGGCAGTCCCGCACCACTGATTAGGATGCGACCGCCGATCGCCACCCTGGCGGTCGCATTCCGCAATCTTGACATTGTGGCGGGTGCTGCTGTGAGCAGCACCCGCCGCAATGCCAAAACGGCATGTTGTGCAGTGCCATGCACAACGTGGCAGGCACTGCGCAGTGCCTGCCACCTTATGCATTGCAATGTAGGGTGGTACCATAGTTATCCCCCAAGTGCAGTCCCCCACCCTCCCGGGGGCCCGCAACGGGCCCCCAAAGCTATTCCCCGCCAACCTTTCCATGGCGGCATCGCCGCCCTGGAAAGGCCTTTGCAAACACACATCCCAATATGGATGGCGGTGCCTGCTAGGCACACCCACCATATTAAGGCCCCAGTGTGCGCGGCTGGCATTCGTAATGATTGCCGATCGGCGGAAAAGCAGCGGATGGACTTTCCGTCTGGTGCGATACCCCCAACTACAATTATATGGCGGGGGTAAATCAAGTTGGGATGGCGGGTGGCGATCCGCCCGCCATCAAAATGACCCACATAGTTACTGAACTCTCCAGTCTCTGCATGCATTGCACAACTAAATATTTTATTGTGTACTGACACATTTAGCAAAATAAAAAAAACAAGTGCTGCAGAAAGTAGAAGGGGAATGCCATGCTTCTAGGTGCATCAACTTAAACAGTTGGGAAATAAAATGTTTAGTATAAGAATATTAAATAAAGCTGAGTTTAAGAGCCTGCTGTAAACAAGGGAAAATAATGTTAAGTATGCTTTAAAAAGTAGAAAAATATATAGTTGATACACGTCTGCATAATTAGGGATGTGTAGGCAAAGACGCAGATAGGCTACCGATCAGACTTTTTGGGCAACATCATTGACAGGGCTTCTGCAAAACATTCTTCACAGTTGACATTCAGGATTGTCGCACTCAAATGTGGATTGCTGGGCTCCTTTCTGGCTGTGGCGGTCTGTGTCTGGGGGTGGAGTAGGGTTACTTGATATCAGCTGTACTCTAGCCAAAAGTGTGTGTCATTAGCGAGTAAGGTGGAAACAAAAGATAACGATTTACACGTTAACATGCTGATTGCTTAGTTACAAGCTGCAGCTTCTAAAGTTTTGAGATGTTAAATCTGCACCCCCCTTCTTTGTGCACGGAGAACAGGCTTTTCTTTTCTTATTTAGTAACTCCTTTGAAGCTCAAGGGCACACACAGCCAAAAGGTTTTTTGATATGATAGGGAAACCATGGGTCTACAATAGTATTTCAAGGCCTTCCTGTTGTTGCAGGACACAAATAAGTGTTTAAATGCAGTACGACCTAGCTCTCCTGTATTTTTATACTTTTAACGGCAGATGTATGAAATATGCTCGGATCTTTATATCAGTTCTTCAGATTGCCCTCATTTGCAGGACATCCTGACAGTGTAGTAGCATACAGTGGATTGAGGCAGAGTTAAGTGGGGTAAACTACTGTTGAGTATAGTAGAGTGCCGTTGAGTGGAGTGGCATCTAGTGGAATAGCGTAGAGTGTAGTGATGTACCATGAAGTAGCACAGAGTGTAATGGCATAGAGTAGCGTAGAGTGTAATGTCAGAGTGGAGTAGCATACAGGGGAATAGTGTACAGTGGAGAGTTGTACAGTGGAGGGGCATACAGTAAATTGACACAGACTGGAGTATAATAGAATAGAGTGGGGTATAGTATAATATCATAAAGTAGAGCGGTGTAGCATAGGGTGGCCAAGAGTGGAGAGAAGTGGAGTACAGAGGAGTGGCATACAGTGGATTAGCATACAGTACAGTGGTGTATAATGGACTGACGAAAAGTGAAATGGTGGAGAGTGAAATAGCATAGAGTGGAGTGGTGTAAAGTGAGATGTCAGAGTGGTGTGTTAATCGAAACAGAAGTAGCGTGAAAGTGTGTGAATGAATGTCAATGTCATGTGGCAGGAATATACGTTATGATGTGTAAATGTTAATTTTTGGTTGTGGCCTAGATTGGAGTGAGGTAGAGTACACTGGAGTGGCATATAGTGGATTAGTGTACAGTGTAGTTGCGTATAATGGACTGACGTAAAGTGGAATGGTGTAGTATCTCTAAATAGTGTAAGTAGTGCTAAACTTATAACTTTAAAACACTGTACTTATATATTGTGCCTCTTTATACTGTGGTATGTTCATGGTATACAACAGTACATGGGGCTTTGAAGTGAATATGTAATTTGCTAATTGCTCTGCTTACCAAAGGTCAAAGGCACTCATGTAGCTTTTATCATAGTTTTGCTGGTTTCTGTAGTCTGTGTTTCAGTGCATTTTGATTTAGGGTGTTACTTATAGGTTAGTATTACGTTTTATTGTTGTTCACTATCTATTACCACTTTATTTAAGTGGCAATAGGTGGAGATTTTTACTTATAAATTTCTATATATTTTATAGGAGTTTTGTGAACTGCACTTTTTTTAAGTAACACAATATTTGTAGCTACATGAATAATAGTAACATTAGTGAAAATAATTGTAGAAAACATATATTAAAATATATAACACAACTGAGTAAATACAAATAAAATAAAAATATACTTTAAAATAAAAAATTCTTTTTTTAAACAATAAACATAAAAAGATATATAATTTAAAACATATAACAGCAAGTAAAAGAAACGCTAAAAAATAAATTTGCGAACTCCAATTAAAATAAAAGTATGAAAAGTGTTACACTTGAAAGGTGTTACATTTACTATTCCTACTCTTCATAATCAAATTCATTGAAAATATTGGAATTCGGACTTCGATCTAAGCAACAGAACAGAAAGGTTTGGATTTTGGAGAGGTTAGATTTACTATTCCCACTCTTATTTAAGCAACCTAAGAAAAATGTTTGGACTTCAGAGAGGCTACATTTACTATTCCACTCCAATCTAAGAAAAAGTTCGGAAAGTGTTGGACTTCAGAAGGGTTGGAATTAATATTCCCACTCTGATCTATGCAACAGTAGGGAAGGTTTTGGATTAAGACGGGATTAGAGTTACCATTTCCACTCCAGTCTAAGCAACAGTAGGGAATGTGTTGAACTTGTGAGCGGTCAAATATACTGTTCCCTTTCCACCCTAAGCAAAAGCGTTAAAACTGCTGAATTTTAGAGAGGTTAGATTTACTATTCCCACTGCAATGTACACAAAGCTTTGAAAGTGTTGGACTTCAGAGGGATTAGATTTACAATTTCCACCCCAATATATAAAACAGAAGGAAAAGCATTGGACTTCAAAGGGGTTAGATTTACTACTCTCACTCCATCCTAAGCAACAGTAGGGAAAGCGTTGGACTTTGAAAGGGTTAGATTTACTATCCCCACTCCAATTAAGGAACAAGAAGGAATGCATTGGATTTGGATGAGCTAGATTTACCATTCCCACTCCAATTTAAGCAACAGTAGGGAAGGTGTTGGACTACAGAAAGGTTCCATATACCATTTCAACACAGCCATTCAAATAAATATTTAAATATCTAAAAACATAACATGATTAAGCATATTCAAAATAAAAACTATATCTTGTATACATTTAAATAAGATGCAAAATGTATTATAAATATACATAATAAATGTATAAATAAATGAAATATTGAAATAAACATACATAGAATTAATTTCACTCACTACTACTGAACAAAAACCACAAACACCAAAAAGATACATTGAAATATAAATAAAACAAGAATAAAATTAAAATAAAAGAAACATAAAAGTAATAAATGGTAATTTAATATGCACTTGTTTAAAAATATTATCAATTATTTCTTTCACGGTCTAAGTAAAACAACAATTGTACATATTAAATAATCAAGGAAATAATAATATAATGATTCATAAATTAAATATTTAAATAGCTTGAAACATAAAGAAAACATTTTTAATTTAAATAATATCTCACCCTATTCCCCTACAAACTGTACAACATGTTACTAAATTATAGATGACTAATTATACTATACAAAAGATAAATTAAAAATGCAAAATGAAAACCAAATAAATGAAAGAACAATTTAAACATTTACATAGGAAAAAATTTAATATTTAATTTACCTTATATCACTTAACATTAAAAAACCATTTAAAATGTATTTAATTTACCACCATATTCCCCTACAAACAAAATGACCGCTACTAAATTATAAACTACTAATTGCATTTTAAAAATTAAATTACTAAATGAAAATTACAAACTATATTTAAAAAAAGACAATTATACTAATATTATTAGTATATATATATTTAATTAAAATCAATGTTTATTACAACTATATTGAAGCACAGAATATTAATGACAACAATTTTCGTCGTATAGATATTGTATAATCTTATAATAAAACCTATATTCTTACTATTGATATTCTGTTCCACAATATTTTTGCAGAGGTGATATTTTTGACAACATGATTATGTCACATGATATTTTGGAATCAATATGTGTTTTATTCACCATATTTAACATGTGCCTATTTTAAAAATGTCCCTTTTCACATGAAAAGTGTAGTTACACAACTGTAAGTGAATTTCTCCACTCCGGCACAAAGGAAAAACAAACCTAATTCAAAAATTAGTGTTTAAGACTCTATGTACAAAATTTCCACTGCTGGAAACATGTATTTCAACTTTGACATGGGCACATTTTAAGGATTCTTTTTGCACAAAAACAGCTGGTGCATGACTATCAAATTATGTTTCTCTATTCCTGAAAAAAGGATTCACCAGCCCCTTTTAAGAAGTCTAGTTGTATACCCCACGCACACTGATGTACAACATTTGGCCTCACTCCTCAAAAATGTTTTGTTAACATTGCAAAAGACTCCTATAATTACAGTAGGAGCATGCTGATATTTTTATTCCCATGAAAAAGACAGCTGTACATCAGCCAAAGTAACTTTCTCTACTCTTACACAATGAGCATACCAGTTCAGTTCAGGAATACAATTGGTAAGACTCTTGTATATGATTTGGCCTTCAAATAAGACCTTAAACACTGAGAAGGTCTCTTGTAGTTGACGTTGGCACTTCTGAGAAGGTACCTTTTTCCATGAAGAAGGCTGTTGTACCACATGGCCAAACTACCTTTCTCTACTCTTGTACAAAAAACACAATCCTGGTTTAAGAATTTCTATCCTATACTCCAAACATAAAATGTTGGTTCTCAAATGGATGTTTCAACTTTGTGAAAGTTTCCCATGTTTCACCTGGGCACATTTTGCGAATGTGTCTTATCCCATAAAAAGGCAGATTTAACAAGGCCAACTTGACTTTTTTCTACTCTTTCACAAAGGACAGCTAACCCCATTCTGGAAAACCACTTACAGAATTTATGCTTCCAACACAATAAATGTTTTAAGTTTGTTAAACAAGGTTTGTGTACAAATATAGATATTTATTGAGTGTGACACTGGGTAGCTAGAAAGAGCCCAGGTAAAAGAAATACTTTGAGAGAAATAAGAGCTTTGAGGCGAGGACAATTACATTGTCGAATTATAGAGAGAAAAAATGATAAAGATGTGCCAGTTCTTAAATCTATTTCTCTATTGTAAGAATCCTAAAGAGTCAGGAAGAATCAGCATGGGGAGTTTGTTGCAATCAGAAATACAGTTTTATCTTCCTGATGGAGACTAGATTTCATAAGACGGCGGCTAGAAAAGTGAATGAGAACTCAGATACTTGGATTTTTAAGGAAGTGTGATACTTCCTGGAAGGACACAGTTTAAATCAGTTAATGCTGCATTTGAAGTGGGATTAATAGACATAGCATAATTCCAGTCTATCTCTGGTGGTGGCTTAAGTACCACTATTATCATATCACATCACATCATCTCATGTGTGTATATAAAGTACACATTCCCACCAAGGGGTGTTTTGGTGCTGACTTACATTTTTTTTTATTGTTATCCTAGTAAATGGTTCTTATTGTATGAATCTTGGAAGTATGAAAGGCTGAGTGGAAACACTAGGATTTAAACATGTGAGAGAGAGGTGAAACACATATCCCTCAAGTGTATTGATTAGTTTAATAAGCCACCAGACTAATATGATCCTAATGGGTTCTTCAACATCTCTATAATTACACACATCACTCTGAAGACTTGAGCATAACTATAATCGCACACTGTCTCTGTGCAATCTCCCTGTGCATACCTGTAATCACACACTATCTCTGTGGGGACCTGGGGATGTCTATAATAATAAAATATAAAGTTTCTTAGTGCACTCAACTTTATATTTTACTAGTATCAATTTTGTCTACCCACCTCAAGGTGCACCAAAGAGAATGTTGTTTGACAAGATCACGCAAATCACAGTAAACAAAGCAGAAACAAAAGCAGAGGCAGCAACCAAAATTTATGATTTAATTCAAGAAGCCAGGTCATTCAGACCACAAGTAAATAAGGTCATACAACTCTTAAAACAATTTGAATACGTAAGCAAGAAGGAAATAAATCAAAAATTGCACGCCACAACCTTGATCCATTACCATAAAACAAAACGCATTCCAAGAGGCCTCCGGATAGCGTTAAAACCCATGCTATATAGGAACAATAAAGGTTTTGTTGAAAAATGGTATCAGGTTTTAAACAAGTGTTCTTTGGACCTTATTTTATTAATCGTGGAAGAACTATCTAACATCCTTAAGACTCTAGAAGAAGAGTTGTCCACAATCAAGGCGGAATTAGATAAACATGAGAATTTACAAGAAATATTAGAAGACATCAACGAAAAATTGGAAAGCTATGCTAAAGAAATCCATGAACGAAAAATCAAAAAGTCTCTCAGACATTCTACAGATTATAAGCTAGAAGAGGTATACACATGGGCTGAAGTATACAATCAAAGAAAATGGCAACAAAAAACACAACAGCAGTTCATCTCAAGAAAGCATGGCATCAGATTCAGACATCGCCCATAATATACCTCCCATCAATAGCATAGCAAGTACATCAGCACAATCATCGAGTACATTAGCACCAAAAACAACGAAGGCATCTTTTTTGCCCACTATTCCGGCAGCAAACAATGCACCCATTTTAGAAAAACCCGCAGGGGCAAAAGACACAGATTCAGAAACGGACAAGAGAACATTGAGTGGCAAGACAAAGACAACTTAGTCATTAATATATCTGATGTGAATTTGACGAAGGATCAATGCAGATTATTAAATAAAGGAACCTCCTTTGTACCGATTTATCGGAGTAATGTAACTGAAACAGAAGTGGCTATTTTCACATTTTTGCAAACAATGAGACTTAAACATTTTTTCAGCACTTTACAGACACCAATGCAGAGTCAAGAAAACCCAGAATATATAGAGTTCAAAGCCAAAAGCTCTTTTTGTTCACGAGTTACTCATAAAACTATCAACACTTTTTAACGTCTAGTAAAACTCAATGTCAACAAAATCAATTTTGTCAACAGAAAGACTTCAAATTTTTCCCAAAAAGATCGGAACATTCTACGGAGTCTGGTTGAAAATCTACGTTTAATGTTTAAGAAAGCAGATAAGGGAGGAGCGTTAGTAGTTATGAACTCTGAGTTCTATGCAACTAATGTGGAAGCGCATGTTCAAGACAAAAATGTGTACTTACAACTGGATAAGGATCCAACTAATGATTTCCAGAAGATTTTAAGACAAATTCTGGATAGAGCTCTTGAAATGAAATGCTTATAAGTTTCTAGACAGTGAATACCCTCGTCGACTACAGTTTTACATTCTACCTAAGGTGCACAAAAACTTATAAAGCAACCTCCAGTCAGACTGATTTTATCAGCCTGCGGATCAATATCAGAGCCTATAGGTCAATATTTAGATAATTTCTTTCAACCAATGGTACAAAAATGGGTAACATACATCAAGGATACTGCAGCATTTTTGAACATTTTGGAGTCAATATCACAACAAGATATGACAACTTGGTGGCTGTGCACTGAAGATGTCACCGACTTGTACACTTCCATTCCTCACAATGAAGGATTAGAAGCCATAGAGTTGGTTTCTTTTAAATAACGATTGTTAAGGAGTTAACAAAATCTTTTTATTGGAATTAATGGACTTTGCATTATATCAGTTATTTACAATGGCAAGGAATATTTTTCTCCCAGTGCAACGGAACTTCGCAGGGGTCCCTTCATATGCAAATATGTTCATGTCAAAATTTGAGTATGATCATATCTTGCAAGATACCTCATGGAGTGAAAATTTAGTGGTCTTCAAAAGATTTATTGATGAAATTGTTATCATTTGGAGGGGAGAAAAAAATTGTTACAAAGAGAACATCATTAAATTGAATGGATGTCATGATCACATCAAATTTACACACGTAATTTAAAAAGATAAGATCGCATTTCTTGACGTTGTAGTACAACTTGATGTTAATGGAATTAAGACCAATGTATACACGAAAGCCACGGATCGCAATAATTGTTTGCACTTTAAAAGTTTTCATCAAGAATCATTCAAAAAACATCTTCTGTTTTCACAATTGATCAGGTTGAAAATAATTACAAGCAATCCTCAAGAAGCTGTAGAATCCATAAAAGCTATACTACAAGATTTTCAAAAAGGTGGTATCCCAAAACATTGATCCCAAAAAAGTGAGTACCATTGACAGATCTACTTTATTGACACCAAAAGATGCGAGAAAACAAACACCCATTGTATGCATTCTCAAGTATTCCACGCAAGCTAACACTATTAAAAATATCATCAAAAAACATTGGAGGATGATAGAAACTGAACCAGACCTACGATTCATATCTGATAAAAGAGTGGTCTTCACCTTTCAACGTTACCGGAATCTAAAGGAATTATTATCTAATAAAAAAATAGAGAGTGGCAAAAAAATCTTCAAAGGCATGCAAAAATGTGGAAACTGCATACATTGTAATAATGTGATCACAGGCAAGGAGTTCATGCATTCTCTACACGGGACCAAAATTGCACTGCAGCATTCAAGCACTTGTGATACCATGAATATAGTGTACGTCATAAAATGCCCTTGTGGTAAAACATATGCGGGTATCACGGAGAGAAAAATCAAAGTAAGGATCAAGGAGCATGTTTGTAACATTCGATTAAAAAATGATAAATCCACTTGAGATTGATAGTACGTGTACGTAAAATGATGGAAAATCCCTGAAAATTGTCTTATGAGAGTTGTACTTTGAATTACTGTGAAAATGAACTTCTCTTATTGTAGTATTTTTATGGATTGTATTTTGATTTATTGTGCAAATGAATTGTTTTTTATTGTTGTACTTTTATGGATTTTATGAAACCCGAATAAAGGTCTTTTGAATTGAATTGAATTGATAAATCCACTGCAGCCATGCACTGGCTGTAAGCAGGACATAATATCTCACAGTTAAGATTTACTGTCTTGGAAGCATTGAAGACTCGACCAGACATTGATCCTCATAAACAATTGCTCAGATCTGAGTTTTATTTGATACTAAAATTGAATTCTATGCATCCCAACGGGATGAATGACCGTATTGAACTTGATTGTTTTGTCTAATTTTGCAGGATTTGAACAGCACATGTTTTTGTTTAGTTTGACATTTTGTATTTTTTGGTTAATTACACATGCAGCGCTACGTAGGATAGGTTGATGCATGCTGGGCAAGTTGTTTGGCACACATTAACCAGTCCACACAAATATTTCATCAAAATAAAAGCATAGTTTGTAATCTGATTTTGCAATCCCACATTTTACGATAGCACAAGTTTTTCATCTTTTGTGCTTGAAGAAACTTTATTACCTATAGACACTTCTCCTTAAAGGGCATGTTTCCCTTTAAATGTTAACCCAGCAAGAACCCGTGACAGTGTCGTTCACACGTTTCACGTAAATGCGGAAGTATTTAGATGCACATTAGTTCACCATTCAGAAAACATGGAAGGAACAATGCGTACGGCATCGGAGAGGTATGAGGTTCGTTTCGAGCTAATCTGTAAGTGCATGCGGGTAACTAGAAGCAAGAGCGTTCAGGTTGATTTATGGATTTATCGCTGCAAAAGTTACAATTCGTTGAAGTTAAAGAACGTCAATTAATACTTTAATTGAAGTTCATATGTCAGTGTCCTTGGCGCAGAGTAGCGTTGGTCTAAAGCAGCGTGACGCTTGAATAGCTAGAGGTTCAGCAGCAAGGACTTTGAATGTCCATGAGCATTTCTGTTGAAGGCTATATTATGTATATGTTAAAAGCTGCGTGATGCCTGAACAGTTACACTTAGAGCATTTTAGAAACGAAGATTTAAAACGCCGGTGAGCATTACCATTAAAGCCTGCATGTCAATTTCTTTTGCTCAGTGCAGCGACGGTTAATAGTCATGTGCCGTACTTAGCTACTTTGATTAGCATAAATAACAGTGCACAAGTTATCCTCATTTATTCCAGATACGTTTGCTCAAAATAATCATGTCTATTTTAACTTGTGAGCAGCACATTGATAATATTACATATGACCTTGTGTAAATCATCACATAGTAGTGTGATTAATATTGTGATGCATATCATGTTATTAGATTAGTAGGATTATTTTTGTTGTTACACGATCATTATGATAATGGACTGATTTGGCTCTTGTTTGTATCATTACTTTTTAGACCCCAGATGAAGGGTCCATGTAGACCCGAAATGCATTGGGTTTTGGAAAAATATTGGTAAACCATGAATTAATGACAGATGGATTTTGTTCCTTACACAAGAAGAAGATTTCGCAATAAATCAATGATTTAATCAAAGAAGAAATTCAAGAATTGTGTTCATTGAAACTACATTTATTTTTGGTTTCATTTTGGATGAGAAACCTAGAGTTTCAGAGTAATTGTGCACAAATCCACCAGGGACTGGCACGCCTGACCTGACATAGAATTGATGTCTATAAGAACACAGTAACTCTACGGGGATATTGGCATGTCTATAATCGCACACTATCTCTGTGAGGGCTTGTACAGCCCTATAATCACACACTATCTCTGTGGGAACCTGGGCATGTGTATAATCACACACTAACTCTGTGGGGACTAGGGCATGTCTATAATAACACACTATCTCGGTGGGGACCTATAATCACACACTATCTCTGTGGGGACCTGGGCACATCTTTAATCACACACTATCTCCGTTGGGACCTGGGCATGTCTTAATCACACACTATCTATGTGGGAAGCTGGGCATGTGTATAATCACACACTATCTCTGTGGGGACCGGGGCATGTGTATAATCACACACTATCTCTGTGGGGACCGGGGCATGTCTATAATCACACACTATCTCTGTGAGGACCTGAGTTTGTATTTAATCATACACTATCTCCATGGGTACTTGGGCATGTCTTTAATCACATACTATCTCTACTTGAAACTGGGCATGTCTATAATCACACACATTCTCTTTGACCATGGTAATACTATAGTCACACACCATCTCTGTGGGGACCTGGGCATGTGTATAATCACACACTATCTCTGTGGGGACCTGGACATTCCTATAATCACACACTATCTCTGTGAGGACCTGGGCATATCTTTAATCGTAGACTATCTCCATGGGGACCTGGGCAGGTTTATAGTCACACACATTCTCTTTGATGACCATGGTAATACTACAGTCACACACCATCTCCATGGGGATCTTAACATCTCTATATTCACACACTACCTCTGTGGGGATGGGGCACGTCTATTATCACACAGCATAGTATCTCTGTGGGGACCTGGGCATGTCTATAATCACATACTATCTCCTTAGGGATATTGGTAATGCTATAATCATATACAATCTCTGTGGGGACCTGGACATCAATATAATCCATCGCAAACAATCTTTGTGGGGAATTAAAGATGAATGCTACCACACACTATCTCTGAGAGGACCTGTGCTTCACTATAATCCCACAATACCTCTGCAGGGATGGAGCATGACTATAATCACACACTACCTGTGACTCTACCTCAGCATCACTATAATCACAGATCATTTTTGCAGGAATCTGATCATGACTAATATAATACACCATTTCTCCAGGAACCTGAATATTTCTACCATAATCCTCCTTATATAGCAAGTTTAACATGACTATCATAACACTTTTTATATAGGAACTTGAATATGATTGTAACCACACACTGTCTCTGTGAGGACTTGAACATAACTACAATTATACACCATCACTGAGGGGAACTTGAATATGAAGAAAATCACACTCTTTCACTATGGGGACTTGAGATTGATTATAATTAAATGCTATATCTGTGGGGACCAGGGCACAACTGTAATGACATACTATTTATGCATGAACATCAGCATGAGTATCATCGTACAGTATGGAGGACTTGAACATGACTATCATAACACTCTCTATGTGGGGACTTGAATATGATTATAATCACACACCATCTATGCGGGGACTTGAACATGACTGTGTAATCACACACTGTCTCTGTGGAGACCAGGTAATTACTTTAATAACACACTGTTTCTGCATGAACTGCAGCATGACAATCATTGTACACTATCTCTAGGGGTACTTGAACATGACTATGACTAAACACTGAGGGCCATATGTAGGAAGCCTAATACCGGTCGGTAACGGCCGATTTTCGGTAAATATACCGTTACCGACCGGTATTTAGGCTTTTGCTATGTAGGGGGATCATTTCAGGATTCGGTAATTTACCGAATCGGTAATTTTACCGATTCGGTAAATACCGAATCCTGAAATGAGATGTAGGGGGAGTGTGTCGTGGGTGTGGGGATTCGTTATTTACCACCAACTAAAAGTTGGTGGTAAATGACGAATAGGTGTAAAAAAGCATTTTTGTGCACTTTGAAGTGTGCAATGTGGCAGACATACATGCCCTTAGGGCATGTATGTGCGCCACATGTGCACACATGGACGAATCAGGGGTGCAACAGGGTGTCAATGTGACACCCTGCCACCCATGATGATGCCTCCCCCATTACCGAATCGGTATTTACCGATTCGGTAATGGCAACTGGCTTCCCATTCATTCCTATGGGCCTCCAGGCCCATAGGAATGAATGGAAGCCAGTTGCCATTACCGAATCGGTAAATACCGATTCTAAAATACCGACACTTACCGATTCGGTATTTTTTTACCTACATTACATTTACCGATTCATAAATACCGAATCGGTAAAATTCGGTATTTAAGAATCGGTAAATGTAATTTACCTACATATGGCTGTATATCTCTAGGGACCTGGGCATGACTATAATAATCAGGCACTATCTTTTTGATGATTTGAGTATGACTATGATGACATGCTATCTGTGTGGCAACTTGGGGATCATTCTAATGACACACTATCTCATGCGGCTTCTACATAACTGTCACCACACACTAGCTCTACAGAGAATTGAGTATTATTATAATCACACACCATCTCTGTGGGGGCTTTAACATAAATATAATCACACTCTGTCTATGGGAACTTGAGAGTGACTATAATTAAAGATTATATATTTGGGAACCAGGGCATCAATATAATCATGCACTATCTCTGTGGGGGCTTGAAAATGACTATCACAGCACACTATCTCTGATAGCTCTAGAACATTTCACATGCCACATCTTTTGGGGACTACAATTGTATAGCCATACCACGACAATGATGGAGTTGATGAAAAAAAAGGTAATCTCAGCTTGGCTTTCCCATCTGACCACAATGCATGCTCTTTGGCATTTACATGAATATAACTATTCACTGTTTCCTTATCCCTTAAGGTTTGAGAGAAGTCAGCAATAGACTGAATCCCTTTCAGTGGACATTATATACTATATTTTTCTACTGAGAAATGCATTATCATCAAAATCCATCTGTTGGATGCTCCTAGGACACAAAGAGATACTCATATATGTGTAAAACTATCATATAATATAGGTAGAGCAGAGAAAAAGATCATTTAGCCATTTGTTTGTGAATGTATTCAATCAGAAATGATAATTATTGAGTAAGTCCCCGCAAGGATAGTAAGACACGGTCAAGTCCCCACAAAGATAGTTTTGTGCGCGCGATTAAATAACAATATATTTGTAGATTTGAAGCTGGATCCTATATAATGAATTTTTTCTTAACATTTTTCTGTTATTGGTATGTTTCAAAAACATTGGGAAAGGTTAGTCCCCACAAGGCAGGTGTTCACACATAGTCCCCACCAGGATGGTAACACGTGTATGTGTGTGTGTGTGTGTGTGTGTATATATATATATATATATAAAAATGCAGTATTTAGATTCTGGCATCCGCAGAGAGCCAAAGTGAATCTTAATAGTTTAGGGTGATGTGGTCAGATTTATTTGGTGGTGGAATTTATCTCCGGGCTTTAAAGGGTGCCATGCTAAACTTGTGAATGCTTTCCAAAGTGGAATTGCCATAGTCTAATCATGATTTGACGATTTCCATGACCAGGCAAACATCAGTGGTTTTACTTTCTCCGTGTTGGCTCCCCTTATGTCCTTTAACACAAGAGAGCAGGTTTTCAGCTTTATCTGCTCCTTCAGTGCAGTGGGTCTGCATGCTTTGTGCACATTTTCCACATGCAGCAGGTGACTAAGTGGGAAAAGACGTGGAAACCACCCACCATAACGTGGAGGAATTTGTTTAATAGCACAGAAAGTGAGAGAAACACGAGCCGTTTTACCTTTTGCTCTCTACGGGACTGATGAAGGAAGCTATAATTCAGAAGGCGCATCCTGCAGGGTTGTAATTCATCGGCCCGTTTTAATCTCTTCTGCTCCCAGGACTATCCCTCCATTCCTTCCTTCAGGGCCTCCCTCGTCTTCTATTGCTGAGGTATAACTCTCAACACTTACCGTGATCAGATCATGAGTGCATGCTGCTAGAGGGCAAACGTTTCCAGTGCTGGGCGGCTTTCAGTTAACACAATGCACTCTGGGAGTTGTAGTTTTAGTTTAATTCCATCGACTCACTTCGACTAGAGCACCAGGCAACTACAGAGTGCAAAATGAAAGCCATGGACAGAAACCCGGTGGTAATGCAGTGACGGGATCACCTGCCAACCACAAAACCAACAAGAACAGTTCCACACCCCCAAAAGTGCCAGTAATAATTTCTATCTCATCGTATGTGGCATCTGGTTATTATTATTTTCTACTAGTGAAAAAAAATGTACACGTTTAATCAATGGCATAAGATAAAACAAGCATTAGTTAAGTTAAAGCCATTTGCTTTGCTATACAATACCATTAGCAAAGCGAGACCTATTGCATTTTCAAAGCTTACAAGTACGCTGGTTTCATTTTTCATTTAATCCCGTGCGTGGATCTGTGCTTTTGGTGTTGGACCGGTCCTTAAACACTGGTGAAATCAGAGTTGTACAAAGACAGTCGCGGTGGTGTGAATAGGAAGATGTGTCTAATAAACGAGCGTTACCTCATATGTATCCTCCGCAAGGAATGAACTACTGTCTCTAGTAGAACCTACATTTTACCCTCCCGGGTAGGTATAATGTAGTCTGTTGGGAAATATGAGAGAAAACCTCCCCCTTCTCAGAATGTCTGTGTGAGAAGTTGGCCTGGCATATGCTGGTCACTAGTTATAGTGGCCACCTTGCACCAGTCCAATTCGAATCTTATGGTAGATAGGTTTAAGACAACCTTTTAAAGAAAGCTATCCTAGTGGTAGCTGTGAAGAGCAGCCTTCAGGCTAAGTCTCAGAGGAATGTAAAGCAGCTTGTTTTACCTTATAATCTCTTGAATTACCAAATGAAAGGACACCACACAGGTATATATATCAAATATATATGTATTTATTTCTAGACACACTCTACTAATCTCTTTATGAGATTAGAAGTCAGGAACACATTCAAATATCAACGTTTCACAATAAGTTAAGCACAGATATGGCTGGGGCCCTAGGGGCGTACCAAACCATATACTAAAAAAGAGGTTTAGGAAAGTCGACTTGCAAAGGGACAAGGCCTAGGGCCTGTAGAATCGCTGGGGCTTCACTAATCCACCCAAGGCAGGTAAGTATAAGACCCACGAGAAACGCGTTCAGTGTGAGAACACAGCCGCGGGTTCCCTATTGGTTTCAATGGAGCAAGTCGCGTTGGATTTTGAAAGTTTTAGGGTACTTCGAGGAAGTCTACAAGCAAGCCACTTACAAGGTAAGTAATTCGAGGGCCAACACACACTAGGTCACTGGCGTGCACGAGTTACCTCACCCAGGGAAGCCGGGTGCATAGGTGTCTTTTGGTGTCGGGTCGCGTCGCTGTTTTCTATGGAAGCCAAAGAAGATTTGCTGCTTGCGAAGCCTGAAGAAGTGTCCGGTGGAATCCAAGGCTGGATTCAAGATGAAGATGACCTGAAAGCAGAAGGGACAGTGTTCACAGTCACTTGCCAGTGACCCGGGGCCAGGAAGATGGATGCCCACAGAAGTCGGGTGATTTCAGGTGATCAAGGGTATTTTGACTCTTCCGGAGGAGAAGAAGGGAGTGGAACGTCGAAGGGCCAGGATTATTCTTGTAAAGTGTCGTCCAGGGATATCTAACTTGCAATGGCAAGGTTTACCTATCTTATAGTAAAAGAAAGGGAGGGACTAGCTCTATGACCACTCCTCTAGGAGGGTCAGGGGGGTGGGTAGTTACACCCACTTCCCTTTGTCCAGTTTCACGCCAGAGCAGGGGCTGGTAGCCCCTGAACCAGTTTGAGCTGGCATATGCACAGAGGAGCCTACTGCTCCCCTAGTGCAGGACTTTAAAGCACTTTAAGAGTGCACCCACCCAGCTCCAATACACTAAATCCTGTCTGGAAGGTGGTGACACCTCCCTGTGACAGGATGCCTATTGTTGGGTCTCCTCCACTGCGAGTTTCAGTCAGCAGCAGGAGGGCAGCCCAGTGTCTGTGCTGGTGGCATCCATTTTGTGATGCCAGGGCTCTTTCAGATTTCTACCGTGTTTCCACAGTGGGTACATGTCGTCCCCTCTAGAAGGGTGGAATCATACTCCCACACCAGTTACTGGTGTGAGGGTAGGATTCCAAGTTGTTTGACACCAAACACGACATGTTTTGATGTAGTCATTCCAAAGTTAGCATTTACCACGAGGTTATAATGCACTTAAGAGTATATTGTTTAACCGCATCCACAAACAGCCACAGGGAATAGACCCTGCCAGCTGCAGAGGTGCCCTGCTCAGGCAGAGGCACCACCTCACATTGTAAACCAAGCACCCTGCCCTCGGGATTGATAGGGCCTGCTTTAGGGGTGACTGATAGGTTTATATGTGTGTGTATGGTGAGATATAGGAACCTATACCCCAGTCTCTCTGTTCTCTCTAAACAACTTGGAGTGCATATTAGATGCACTAGTGATTGGATACTGTGGTGCCTTATGAGCTCCTAGTATATGGTACCTTAGGAACAAAGGGCATAGGGACTTTACATGCCTACCAGGGGCTGAAGCATGTATTATGCCACCCCTGGGAAGCAGACTAAATCTGACACCTCAGGCCTGCTACTGCAGCCTGGGTGAGGTAGTGTATTGAAATTACTATTCCTACACCAAAGTATGCTTACCTAGGACAAAATGCTGGATAGTGTTTAAGTTAAAATAACTATCCCAACTCCAAAATGTGTTTGATTCTGATAATGTGCAGGATACTAGTATGTTAAAATTACTATTCCTACTCCAAAGGGTGCTTGCCTCACAGAAAATGCTGGATAGTGTTTAGATTAATATTACTATTCCAACTACAAAAGATTCTTGCCTAAGAGAAAAGGCTGGATAGTGTTTAGGTTAAAATAACTATTCCAACTCCAAAAGGTGCTAGATTCAGAAAATGTGCAGGATAATAGTATGTTAAAATTACTATTCCTACTCCAAAGGGTGCGACCTCACAGTAAATACTGGATAGTGTTGAGGTTAAAATTACTAGTCCAACTGCAAAAGATGCTTGCCTAAGAGAAAATGCTTGATAGTTTTTAGGTTAAGATAACTAGTCCAACTCAAAAAGGTGCTTGCCTGAGAGAAAATGCTGGATAGCATTTTGGCTAAAATAACTATTCCAACTCCAAAAGGTGCTTGATTCAGAAAATGTGCAGGATAGTAGTATGTTAAAATTACTATTCCTTTTCCAAAGGGTGCTTGCCTCACAGAAAATGCCCGATAGTGTTTAGGTTAAAATAACTATTCCAACTCCAAAATGTGCTTGATTTTAAAAATGTGCAAAATAATAATGTATTAAAATTACTTTTTTTACTCCAAAGGTGTTTTTTGCCTGTGAGAAAATGCTGGATACTGTTTAGATTAAAATAACTATTCCTATTCCGAAGTATGCCTCCCTCTGAGAAAATGCTGGATAGTGTTTAGGTTAAAATGACTATACCAACTCCAAAATGTGTTTGATTCTGAAAATGTGAAGGATACTAGTATGTTATAATTACCATTCCTACTCCAAACGGTGCCTGACTCACAGAAAATGCTGGAGAGTGTTTAGGTTAAAATTACTAGTCCAACTCCAAAAGATGCTTGCCTAAGAGAAAATCCTTGATAGTGTTTAGGTTAAAATAACTATTCCAACTCAAAAATGTGCTTGCCTGAGAGTAAATGCTGGATAGTGTTTAGGTTGAAATAACTATTCCAACTCCAAAAGGTGCTTGATTCAGAATGTGTGCACTATAGTAGTATGTTAAAATTACTATTACTACTCCAAATGGTGCTTGCCTCACAGAAAATGCTAGCTAGTGTTTAGGTTAAAATAACTCCAAAATGTGCTTGATTTTAAAAATGTGCAAAAATAATAATGTATTAAAATTACTATTTTTACTCCAAAGGTGGTTTTTGCCTGTGAGAAAATGCTGGATACTGTTTAGGTTAAAATAACTATTCCTATTCCAAAGAATGCTTACCTAAGAGAAAATGATGGATAGTGTTTAAGTTAAAAAACTATCCCAACTGCAAAAGGTGCTCGATTCAGAAAATATGCAGGATAGTAGAATTTAAAATTACTATTCCTACTCTAAAGAGTACTTGCCTCACAGAAAATGCTGGATAGTGTTTAGGTTAAAATGACTATTCCAGCTCCAAAAGGTGCTTGATTCTGAAAATGTGCATGATTATAATGTATTAAAATTACTATTCCAACTCCAAAAGATACTTGCCTAAGAGAAAATGATGGATAGTGTTTAGGTTAAAATAATTATTCCTATTCCGAAGTATGTTTCCCTCTGAGAAAATGTTGGATAGTGTTTAGGTTAAAATAACTATTCCAACTCCAAAAGGTGCTTGATTCAGAAAATGTGCAGGATAGTAGTATGTTAAAATTACCATTCCTACTCCAAAGGGTGCTTGCTTCACAAAAAATATTGGACAGTGTAGGTTTAATTATTAGTCCAACTCCAAAAATGCTTGCCTAAGAGAAATTGCTTGATAGTGTTTAGGTTAAAATACCTATTCCAGCTCAAAAAGTTGCTTGCCTAAGAGAAAATTCTGGATAGTGTTTAGGTTAAAATAACTATTCCATCTCCAAAAGGTACTTGATTCAGAAAATGTGCAGGATAGTAGTATGTTAAAATTACTATTCCTACTCCAAAGGGTGCTTGCCTCACTGAAAATGCTGGATAGTGTTTAGGTTAAAATGACTATACCAACTCCAAAAAGTGCTTGATTCTGAAAATGTGTATGATAATAATGTTTTAAAATTACTATTCGTACTCCAAAGAATGCTTACCTAAGAGAAAATGCTGGATAGTGTTTAAGTTAAAATAACTATCCCAACTCCAAAAGGTGCTTGATTCAGAAAATGTGCAGGATAGTAGTATTTAAAATTACTATTCCTACTCCAAAGGGTGCTTGCCCCTCAGAAAATGCTGGATAGTGTTTAGGTTAAAAGACTATTCCAGCTCCAAAAGGTGCGTGATTCTGAAAATGTGCATGATAATAATGTATTAAAATTACTATTCCTACTCCAAAGAATGCTTACCTAAGAGAAAATGCTGATAGTGTTTAAGTTAAAATGACTATTCCAACTCCAAAAGGTTCTTGATTCTGAAAATGTGCATGATAATAATGTATTGAAATTACTATTCCTACACCAAAGTATGCTTACCTAGGACAAAATGTTGGATAGTGTTTAAGTTAAAATAACTATCCCAACTCCAAAAGGTGATTGATTCAGAAAATGTGCAGGATAGTAGTATGTTAAAATTACTATTCCTACTCCAAAGTGTGCTTGTCTCACAGAATTTGCTGGATAGTGTTTAGATTAATATTACTATTGCAACTCCAAAACATTCTTGCCTAAGAGAAAAGGCTGGATAGTGTTTAGGTTAAAATAACTATCCCAACTCCAAAATGTGTTTGATTCTGAAAATGTGCAGGGTACTAGTATTTTAAAATTACTATTCCTACTCCAAAGGGTGCTTGCCTCACTGAAAATGCTGGATAGAGTTTAGGTTAAAATGACTATTCCAACTCCAAAAGGTGCTTGACTCTGAAAATGTGTATGATAATGATGTATTAAAATTACTATTCCTACTCCAAAGAATGCTTACCTAAGAGAAAATGCTGGATAGTGTTTAAGTTAAAATATCTATCCCAACTCCAAAGGGTGCTTGATTCAGAAAATGTGCAGGGTACTAGTATGTTAAAATTACTATTCCTACTCCACAGGGTGCTTGCCTCACAGAAAATGCTGGATAGTGCTTAGGTTAAAATTACTATTCCAACTCCAACAGATACTTGTCTAAGAGAAAATGATGGATAGTGTTTAAGTTAAAATAACTATCCCAACTCCAAAAGGTGCTTGATTCAGAAATTGTTCAGGATAGTAGTATTTAAAATTCCTATTCCTACTCTAAAGGGTGCTTGCCTCACAGAAAATGTTGGATAGTGTTTAGGTTAATATGACTATTCCAGCTCCAAAAGGTGCTTGATTCTGAAAATGTGCATGATAATAATGTATTAAAATTACTGTTCCTATTCCAAAGAATGCTTACCTAAGAAAAAATGCTGGATAGTGTTTAAGTTAAAATAACTATTGCAACTCCAAAAGGTTCTTGATTCTGAAAATGTACATGATAATAATGTATTGAAATGACTATTCCTACACCAAAGTATGCTTAACTAGGCCAAAATGTTGGATAGTGTTTAAGTTAAAATAACTATCCCAACTCCAAAATGTGTTTGATTCTGAAAATGTGCAGGGTACTAGTATGTTAAAATTACTATTCCTACTCCAAAGGGTGCTTGCCTCACAGAAAATGCTGGATAGTGTTTAGATTAATATTACTATTCCAACTCCAAAAGATTCTTGCCTAAGAGAAAAGGCTGGATAGTGTTTAGGTTAAAATAACTATTCCAACTCCAAAAGGTGCTTGATTCAGAAAATGTCCAGGATAGTAGTATGTTAAAATTACTATTTCTACTCCAAAGGTTTTTGCCTCACAGAAAATGCTGAATAGTGTTTAGGTTAAAATTACTAGTCCAACTGCAAAAGATGATTGCCTAAGAGAAAATGCTTGATAGGGTTTAGGTTAAAATATCTATTCCAACTCCAAAAGGTGCTTGCCTGAGAGAAAATGCTGGATAGCGTTTAGGTTAAAATAACTATTCCAACTCCAAAAGGTGCTTGATTCAGAAAATGTGCAGTATAGTACTATGTTAAAATTACTATTCCTACTCCAAATGGTGCTTGCCTCACAGAAAATGCTGGCTAGTGTTTAGGTTAAAATAACTATTCCATCTCCAAATTGGCCTTGATTCTAAAAATGTGCAAAATAATAATGTATTAAAATTACTATTCTACTCCAAAGGGGTTAAAATAACTATTCCTATTCCGAAGTATGTTTCCCTCTGAGAAAATGTTGGATAGTGTTTAGGTTTAAATAACTAATCCAACTCTAAAAGGTGCTTGATTCAGAAAATGTGCAGGATAGTAGTATGTTTAAAAAACTATTCCTACTCAAAAGGGTGCTTGCTTCACAGAAAATGCTGTATAGGGTTTAAGTTAAAATAACTATCCCAACTCCAAAATGTGTTTGATTCTATAAATGTGAAGGATACTAGTATGTTAAAATTACTATTCCTACTCCAAAGGGTGCCTGCTTCACAGAAAATGCTGGATAGTGTTTAGGTTTAATTAATAGTCCAACTCCAAAAGAAGCTTGCATTACAGAAATTGCTTGATAGTGTTTATGTTAAAATAACTATTCCAACTCAAAAAGGTGCTGCTTGTCTGAGAGAAAATTCTGGATAGTGTTTAGGTTAAAATAACTATTACAACTCCAAAAAGTGATTGATTCAGAAAATGTGCAGGATAATAGTATGGTAAATTTACTATTCCTTCTCCAAAGGGTGCTTGCCTCACAGAAAATGCTGGATAGTGTTTAGATTAATATTACTATTCCACTCCAAAAGATTCTTGCCTTAGAGAAAATTCTGGATAGTGTTTAGGTTAAAATAACTATTCCAACTCCAAAAGGTGATTGATTCAGAAAATGTGCAGGATACCAGTATGTTACAATTACTATTCCTACTCCAAAGGCTGCTTGCCTCACAGAAAATGCTGGACAGTGTTTAGGTTAAATTAACTATTCCAACTCCAAAAGGTGCTGGATTCTGAAAATGAGCATGATAATGATGTATTAAAATTACTATTTTTACTCCAAAGGGGTTTTTTGCCTGTGAGAAAATGATGGATAGTGTTTAGGTTAAAAAAAAAACTATTCCAACTCCAAAAGGTGCTGGATTCAGAAAATGTGCAGGATAGTGGTATGTTAAAATTACTATTCCTACTCCAAAGGTGCTTGCCTCACAGAAAATGTTGGATAGTGTTTTGGTTTAAATAACTATTCCAACTCCAAAAGATGCTTGCCTAAGAGAAAATGCTGGATAGAGTTTAGGTTAAAATAACTATTTCAACTCTAAAATGTGCTTGCCTGAGAGAAAATACTGGATAGTGTTTAGGCTTAAATAATTATTCCAACTCCAAAATTTGCTTAAGTCAGAGAATATGCAGGATAGTAGTATGTGAAAATTACTATTCCTACTCCAAAGGGTGCTTGCCTCACAGAAAATGCTGGACAGTGTTTAGGTTAAAATAACTATTGCAACTCCAAATGGTGCTTGTTTATGAAAATGTGCATGATAATAATGTATTAAAATTACTATTCCTACTCCAAAGAATGCTTAACTAAGAGAAAATGCTGGATAGTGTTTAGGTTAAAATAACTAATCCAACTCTAAAAGGTGCTTGATTCAGAAAATGTGCAGGATAGTAGTATGTTTAAAAAACTATTCCTACTCAAAAGGGTGCTTGCTTCACAGAAAATGCTGTATAGGGTTTAAGTTAAAATAACTATCCCAACTCCAAAATGTGTTTGATTCTATAAATGTGAAGGATACTAGTATGTTAAAATTACTATTCCTACTCCAAAGGGTGCCTGCTTCACAGAAAATGCTGGATAGTGTTTAGGTTTAATTAATAGTCCAACTCCAAAAGATGCTTGCATTACAGAAATTGCTTGATAGTGTTTATGTTAAAATAACTATTCCAACTCAAAAAGGTGCTGCTTGTCTGAGAGAAAATTCTGGATAGTGTTTAGGTTAAAATAACTATTACAACTCCAAAAAGTGATTGATTCAGAAAATGTGCAGGATAATAGTATGGTAAATTTACTATTCCTTCTCCAAAGGGTGCTTGCCTCACAGAAAATGCTGGATAGTGTTTAGATTAATATTACTATTCCACTCCAAAAGATTCTTGCCTTAGAGAAAATTCTGGATAGTGTTTAGGTTAAAATAACTATTTCAACTCTAAAAGGTGCTTGCCTGAGAGAAAATACTGGATAGTGTTTAGGCTTAAATAATTATTCCAACTCCAAAATTTGCTTAAGTCAGAAAATATGCAGGATAGTAGTATGTGAAAATTACTATTCCTACTCCAAAGGGTGCTTGCCTCACAGAAAATGCTGGACAGTGTTTAGGTTAAAATAACTATTGCAACTCCAAATGGTGCTTGTTTATGAAAATGTGCATGATAATAATGTATTAAAATTACTATTCCTACTCCAAAGAATGCTTAACTAAGAGAAAATGCTGGATAGTGTTTAGGTTAAAATTACTAGTCCAACTCCAAAAGATGCTTGCCTAAGAGAAAATTCTTGATAGTGTTTAGATTAAAATAACTATTCCAGCTCAAGAATGTGCTTGCCTGAGAGTAAATGCTGGATAGTGTTTAGGTTGAAAAAACTATTCCAACTCCAAAAGGTGCTCGATTCAGAAAATGTGCAGTATAGTAGTATGTTAAAATGACTATTCCTACTCCAAATGGTGCTTGCCTCACAGAAAATGATGGCTAGTGTTTAGGTTAAAATAACTATTCCAACTCCAAAATGTGCTTGATTCTAAAAATGTGCAAAATATTAATGTATTAAAATTACTATTCCTCCTCTAAAGGGTGCTTGCTTCACAGAAAATGCTGGACAGTGTTTAGGTTTAATTATTAGTCCAACTCCAAAAGATGCTTGCCTAAGAGAAATTGCTTGATAGTGTTTAGGTTAAAATAATTATTCCAACTCAAAAAGTTGCTTGCCTATGAGAAAATTCTGGATAGTGTTTAGGTTAAAATAACTATTCCAACTCCAAAAGGTACTTGATTCAGAAAATGTGCAGGATAGTAGTATGTTAAAATTATTATTCCTACTCCAAACGGTCCTTGCCTCACTGAAAATGCTGGATAGAGTTTAGGTTAAAAGGACTATTCCAACTTGATTCTGAAAATGTGCATGATAATAATGTATTAAAATTACTATTCCTACTCCAAAAGGTGCTGGATTCTGAAAATGAGCATGATAATGATGTATTAAAATTACTATTTTTACTCCAAAGGGGTTTTTTGCCTGTGAGAAAATGATGGATAGTGTTTAGGTTAAAAAAAAAAAATTCCAACTCCAAAAGGTGCTTGATTCGGAAAATGTGCAGGATAGTGGTATGTTAAAATTACTATTCCTACTCCAAAGGTGCTTGCCTCACAGAAAATGTTGGATAGTGTTTTGGTTTAAATAACTATTCCAACTCCAAAAGATGCTTGCCTAAGAGAAAATGCTGGATAGTGTTTAGGTTAAAATAACTATTTCAACTCTAAAAGGTGCTTGCCTGAGAGAAAATACTGGATAGTGTTTAGGTTTAAATAATTATTCCAACTCCAAAATTTGCTTAAGTCAGAAAATATGCAGGATAGTAGTATGTGAAAATTACTATTCCTACTCCAAAGGGTGCTTGCCTCACAGAAAATGCTGGATAGTGTTTAGGTTAAAATAACTATTGCAACTCCAAATGGTGTTTGTTTATGAAAATGTGCATGATAATAATGTATTAAAATTACTATTCCTACTCCAAAGAATGCTTAACTAAGAGAAAATGCTGGATAGTGTTTAAGTTAAAATAACTATCCCAACTCCAAAATGTGTTTGATTCTGAAAATGTGAAGGATACAAGTATGTTAAAATTACCATTCCTACTCAAAAGGCTGCCTGACTCACAGAAAATGCTGGATAGTGTTTAGGTTAAAATTACTAGTCCAACTCCAAAAGATGCTTGCCTAAGAGAAAATCCTTGATAGTGTTTAGATTAAAATAACTATTCCAACTCCAAAATGTGCTTGATTCTAAAAATGTGCAAAATATTAATGTATTAAAATTACTATTCTTACTCCAAAGGGAGTTTTTGCCTGTGAGAAAATGCAGGATATTGTTTAGGTTAAGATAACTATTCCTATTCCGAAGTATGTTTCCCTCTAAGAAAATGCTGGATAGTGTTTAGGTTAAAAACCTATTCCAACTCCAAAAGTTGCTTGCCTCACAGAAAATGTTGGATAGTGTTTAGGTTTAAATAACTATTCCAACTCCAAAAGATGCTTGCCTAAGAGAAAATGCTGGATAGTGTTTAGGTTAAAATAACTTTTCCAACTCCAAAAGGTGCTTGATTCAGAAAATGTGCCGGATAGTAGTATGTTAAAATTACTATTCCTCCTCTAAAGGGTGCTTGCTTCACAGAAAATGCTGGACAGTGTTTAGGTTTAATTATTAGTCCAACTCCAAAAGATGCTTGCCTAAGAGAAATTGCTTGATAGTGTTTAGGTAAAATAATTATTCCAACTCAAAAAGTTGCTTGCCTATGAGAAAATTCTGGATAGTGTTTAGGTTAAAATAACTATTCCAACTCCAAAAGGTACTTGATTCAGAAAATGTGCAGGATAGTAGTATGTTAAAATTACTATTCCTACTCCAAACGGTCCTTGCCTCACTGAAAATGCTGGATAGAGTTTAGGTTAAAAGGACTATTCCAACTCCAAAATGTGCTTGATTATGAAAATGTCCAGGATAGTAGTATGTTAAAATTACTATTTCTACTCTAAAGGGTCTTGCCTCACAGAAAATGCTGAATAGTGTTTAGGTTAAAATTACTAGTCCAACTGCAAAAGATGATTGCCTGAGAGAAAATGCTGGATAGCGTTTAGGTTAAAATAACTATTCCAACTCCAAAAGGTGATTGATTCTGAAAATGTGCATGATAATAATGTATTAAAATTACTATTCCTACTCCAAAGAATGCTTACCTAAGAGAAAATGTTGAATAGTGTTTAGGTTAAAATAACTATTCCAACTCCAAAAGATGCTTGATTCAGAAAATGTGCAGGATAGTAGTATTTAAAATTACTATTCCTACTCTAAAGGGTGCTTGCCTCACAGAAAATGCTGGATAGTGTTTAGGTTAAAATGACTATTCCAGCTCCAAAAGGTGCTTGATTATGAAAATGTCCAGGATAGTAGTATGTTAAAATTACTATTTCTACTCTAAAGGGTCTTGCCTCACAGAAAATGCTGAATAGTGTTTAGGTTAAAATTACTAGTCCAACTGCAAAAGATGATTGCCTAAGAGAAAATGCTTGATAGTGTTTAGGTTAAAATATCTATTCCAACTCAAAAAGGTGCTTGCCTGAGAGAAAATGCTGGATAGCGTTTAGGTTAAAATAACTATTCCAACTCCAAAAGGTGATTGATTCTGAAAATGAGCATGATAATAATGTATTAAAATTACTATTCCTACTCCAAATAATGCTTACCTAAGAGAAAATGCTGGATACTGTTTAAGTTCAAATAACTATCCCAACTCAAAAATGTGTTTGATTCTGAAAATGTGAAGGATACTAGTATGTTAAAATTACCATTCCTACTCCAAAGGCTGCCTGACTCACAGAAAATGCTGGATAGTGTTTAGGCTAAAATTACTAGTCCAACTCCAAAGATGCTTGCCTAAGAGAAAATCTTTGATAGTGTTTAGGTTAAAATAACTATTCCAACTCAAAAATGTGCTTGCCTGAGAGTACATGCTGGATAGTGTTTAGGTTGAAATGACTATTCCAACTCCAAAAGGTGCTTGATTCAGAAAATGTGCAGTATAGTACTATGTTAAAATTACTATTCCTACTCCAAATGGTGCTTGCCTCACAGAAAATGCTGGCTAGTGTTTAGGTTAAAATAACTATTCCATCTCCAAATTGTGCTTGATTCTAAAAATGTGCAAAATAATAATGTATTAAAATTAATATTCTTACTCCAAAGGGGGTTTTTGCCTGTGAGAAAATACTGAATACTGTTTAGGTTAAAATAACTATTCCTATTCCGAAGTATGTTTCCCTCTGAGAAAATGTTGGATAGTGTTTAGGTTTAAATAACTATTCCAACTCCAAAAGATGCTTGCCTAAGAAAAATACTGGATAGTGTTTAGGTTAAAATAACTATTCCAACTCTAAAAGGTGCTTGATTCAGAAAATGTGCAGGATAGTAGTACGTTTAAAAAACTATTCCTACTCAAAAGGGTGCTTGCTTCACAGAAAATGCTGGATAGGGTTTAAGTTAAAATAACTATCCCAACTCCAAAATGTGTTTGATTCTATAAATGTGAAGGATACTAGCATGTTAAAATTACTATTCCTACTCCAAAGGGTGCTTGCCTCACAGAAAATGCTGGATAGTGTTTAGGTTTAATTAATAGTCCAACTCCAAAAGATGCTTGCATTACAGAAATTGCTTGATAGTGTTTATGTTAAAATAACTATTCCAACTCAAAAAGATGCTTGTCTGAGAGAAAATTCTGGATAGTGTTTAGGTTAAAATAACTATTCCAACTCCAAAAAGTGATTGATTCAGAAAATGTGCAGGATAATAGTATGGTAAATGTACTATTCCTTCTCCAAAGGGTGCTTGCCTCACAGAAAATGCTGGATAGTGTTTAGATTAATATTACTATTCCACTCCAAAAGATTCTTGCCTTAGAGAAAATGCTGGATAGTGTTTAGGTTAAAATAACTATTCCAACTCCAAAAGGTGATTGATTCAGAAAATGTGCAGGATACCAGTATGTTAAAATTGCTATTCCTACTCCAAAGGGTGCTTGCCTCACCGAAAATGCTGGATAGTGTTTAGGTTAAAATAACTATTCCATCTCCAAATTGTGCTTGATTCTAAAAATGTGCAAAATCATAATGTATTAAAATTACTATACTTACTCCAAAGGGGTTTTTTGCCTGTGAGAAAATGCTGGATACTGTTTAGGTTAAAATAATTATTCCTATTCCGAAGTATGTTTCCCTCTGAGAAAATGTTGGATAGTGTTTAGGTTAAAATAACTATTCCAACTCTAAAAGGTGCTTGATTCAGAAAATGTGCAGGATAGTAGTATGTTTAAAAAACTATTCCTACTCAAAAGGTTGCTTGCTTCACAGAAAATGCTGGATAGGGTTTAAGTTAAAATAACTATCCCAACTCCAAAAGATGCTTGCATTACAGAAATTGCTTGATAGTGTTTATGTTAAAATAACTATTCCAACTCAAAAAGATGCTTGTCTGAGAGAAAATTCTGGATAGTGTTTAGGTTAAAATAACTATTCCAACTCCAAAAAGTGATTGATTCAGAAAATGTGCAGGATAATAGTATGGTAAATGTACTATTCCTTCTCCAAAGGGTGCTTGCCTCACAGAAAATGCTGGATAGTGTTTAGATTAAAATAACTATTCCATCTCCAAATTGTGCTTGATTCTAAAAATGTGCAAAATAATAATGTATTAAAATTAATATTCTTACTCCAAAGGGGGTTTTTGCCTGTGAGAAAATACTGAATACTGTTTAGGTTAAAATAACTATTCCTATTCCGAAGTATGTTTCCCTCTGAGAAAATGTTGGATAGTGTTTAGGTTTAAATAACTATTCCAACTCCAAAAGATGCTTGCCTAAGAAAAATACTGGATAGTGTTTAGGTTAAAATAACTATTCCAACTCTAAAAGGTGCTTGATTCAGAAAATGTGCAGGATAGTAGTACGTTTAAAAAACTATTCCTACTCAAAAGGGTGCTTGCTTCACAGAAAATGCTGGATAGGGTTTAAGTTAAAATAACTATCCCAACTCCAAAATGTGTTTGATTCTATAAATGTGAAGGATACTAGCATGTTAAAATTACTATTCCTACTCCAAAGGGTGCTTGCCTCACAGAAAATGCTGGATAGTGTTTAGGTTTAATTAATAGTCCAACTCCAAAAGATGCTTGCATTACAGAAATTGCTTGATAGTGTTTATGTTAAAATAACTATTCCAACTCAAAAAGATGCTTGTCTGAGAGAAAATTCTGGATAGTGTTTAGGTTAAAATAACTATTCCAACTCCAAAAAGTGATTGATTCAGAAAATGTGCAGGATAATAGTATGGTAAATGTACTATTCCTTCTCCAAAGGGTGCTTGCCTCACAGAAAATGCTGGATAGTGTTTAGATTAATATTACTATTCCACTCCAAAAGATTCTTGCCTTAGAGAAAATGCTGGATAGTGTTTAGGTTAAAATAACTATTCCAACTCCAAAAGGTGATTGATTCAGAAAATGTGCAGGATACCAGTATGTTAAAATTGCTATTCCTACTCCAAAGGGTGCTTGCCTCACCGAAAATGCTGGATAGTGTTTAGGTTAAAATAACTATTCCATCTCCAAATTGTGCTTGATTCTAAAAATGTGCAAAATCATAATGTATTAAAATTACTATACTTACTCCAAAGGGGTTTTTTGCCTGTGAGAAAATGCTGGATACTGTTTAGGTTAAAATAATTATTCCTATTCCGAAGTATGTTTCCCTCTGAGAAAATGTTGGATAGTGTTTAGGTTAAAATAACTATTCCAACTCTAAAAGGTGCTTGATTCAGAAAATGTGCAGGATAGTAGTATGTTTAAAAAACTATTCCTACTCAAAAGGTTGCTTGCTTCACAGAAAATGCTGGATAGGGTTTAAGTTAAAATAACTATCCCAACTCCAAAAGATGCTTGCATTACAGAAATTGCTTGATAGTGTTTATGTTAAAATAACTATTCCAACTCAAAAAGATGCTTGTCTGAGAGAAAATTCTGGATAGTGTTTAGGTTAAAATAACTATTCCAACTCCAAAAAGTGATTGATTCAGAAAATGTGCAGGATAATAGTATGGTAAATGTACTATTCCTTCTCCAAAGGGTGCTTGCCTCACAGAAAATGCTGGATAGTGTTTAGATTAATATTACTATTCCACTCCAAAAGATTCTTGCCTTAGAGAAAATGCTGGATAGTGTTTAGGTTAAAATAACTATTCCAACTCCAAAAGGTGATTGATTCAGAAAATGTGCAGGATACCAGTATGTTAAAATTGCTATTCCTACTCCAAAGGGTGCTTGCCTCACCGAAAATGCTGGATAGTGTTTAGGTTAAAATAACTATTCCAACTCCAAAAGGTGCTGGATTCTGAAAATGAGCATGATAATAATGTATTAAAATTACTATTCTTACTCCAAAGGGGTTTTTTGCCTGTGAGAAAATGATGGATAGTGTTTAGGTCAAAAAAAACTATTCCAACTCCAAAAGGTGCTTGATTCAGAAAATGTGCAGGATAGTGGTATGTTAAAATTACTATTCCTACTCCAAAGGGTGCTTGCCTCACAGAAAATGTTGGATAGTGTTTTGGTTTAAATAACTATTCCAACTCCAAAAGATGCTTGCCTAAGAGAAAATGCTGGATAGTGTTTAGGTTAAAATAACTATCCCAACTCCAAAATGTGTTTGATTCTGAAAATGTGAAGGATACAAGTATGTTAAAATTACCATTCCTACTCAAAAGGCTGCCTGACTCACAGAAAATGCTGGATAGTGTTTAGGTTAAAATTACTAGTCCAACTCCAAAAGATGCTTGCCTAAGAGAAAATCCTTGATAGTGTTTAGGTTAAAATAACTATTCCAACTCAATAATGTGCTTGCCTGAGAGTAAATGCTGGATAGTGTTTAGGTTGAAAAAACTATTCCAACTCCAAAAGGTGCTTGATTCAGAAAATGTGCAGTATAGTAGTATGTTAAAATGACTATTCCTACTCCAAATGGTGCTTGCCTAACAGAAAATGCTGGATAGTGTTTAAGTTAAAATAACTATCCCAACTCCAAAATGTGTTTGATTCTATAAATGTGAAGGATACTAGTATGTTAAAATTACTATTCCTACTCCAAAGGGTGCCTGCTTCACAGAAAATGCTGGATAGTGTTTAGGTTTAATTATTAGTCCAACTCCAAAAGATGCTTGCATTACAGAAATTGCTTGATAGTGTTTATGTTAAAATAACTATTCCAACTCAAAAAGGTGCTTGTCTGAGAGAAAATTCTGGATAGTGTTTAGGTTAAAATAACTATTCCAACTCCAAAAAGTGATTGATTCAGAAAATGTGCAGGATAATAGTATGGTAAATGTACTATTCCTTCTCCAAAGGGTGCTTGCCTCACAGAAAATGCTGGATAGTGTTTAGGTTAAAATAACTATTCCAACTCCAAAAGGTGCTGGATTCTGAAAATGTGCATGATAATAATGTATTAAAATTACTATTCTTACTCCAAAGGGTGCTTGCCTCACAGAAAATGTTGGATAGGTTTTAGGTTTAAATACCTATTCCAACTCCAAAAGATGTTTGCCTAAGAGAACATGCTTGATAGTGTTTAGGTTAAAATATCTATTCCAACTCAAAAAGGTGCTTGCCTGAGAGAAAACGCTGAATAGAGTTTAGGTTTAAATAACTATTCCAACTCCAAAAGGTGGTTGATTCAGAAAATGTGCAGGATAATAGTATGTTAAAATTACTATTCCTTCTCCAAAGGGTGCTTGCCTCACAGAAAATGCTGGATAGTGCTTAGGTTAACATTACTATTCCAACTCCAAAAGATACTTGCCTAAGAGAAAATGATGGATAGTCTTTAGGTTTAAATAACTATTCCAACTCCAAAAGGTGCTTGATTCAGAAAATGTGAAGGATACAAGTATGTTAAAATTACCATTCCAACTCCAAAGGCTGCCTGACTCACAGAAAATGCTGGATAGTGTTTAGGTTAAAAAAACTATTCCAACTCAAAAATGTGCTTGCCTGAGAGTAAATGCTGGATAGTGTTTAGGTTGAAAAAACTATTCCAACTCCAAAAGGTGCTTGATTCAGAAAATGTGCAGTATAGTAGTATGTTAAAATGACTATTCCTACTCCAAACGGTGCTTGCCTCACAGAAAATGCTGGCTAGTGTTTAGGTTAAAATAACTATTCCAACTCCAAAATGTGCTTGATTCTAAAAATGTGCAAAATATTAATGTATTAAAATTACTATTCTTACTCCAAAGGGAGTTTTTGCCTGTGAGAAAATGCAGGATACTGTTTAGGTTAAAATAACTATTCCTATTCAGAAGTATGTTTCCCTCTGAGAAAATGCTGAATAGTGTTTAGGTTAAAAACCTATTTTAACTCCAAAAGGTGCTTGCCTCACAGAAAATGTTGGATAGTGTTTAGGTTTAAATAACTCTTCCAACTCCAAAAGGTGATTGATTCAGAAAATGTGCAGGATAGTAGTATGTTAAAATTACTATTCCTCCTCCAAAGGGTGCTTGCTTCACAGAAAATGCTGGACAGTGTTTAGGTTTAATTATTAGTCCAACTCCAAAAGATGCTTGCCTAAGAGAAATTGCTTGATAGTGTTTACGTTAAAATAATTATTCCAACTCAAAAAGTTGCTTGCCTAAGAGAAAATTCTGGATAGTGTTTAGGTTAAAATAACTGTTCCAACTCCAAAAGGTACTTGATTCAGAAAATGTGTATGATAATGATGTATTAAAATTACTATTCCTACTCCAAAGAATGCTTACCTAAGAGAAAATGCTGGATAGTGTTTAAGTTAAAATAACTATCCCAACTCCAAAAGGTGCTTGATTCAGAAAATATGCAGGATAGTAGTATTTAAAATTACTATTCCTACTCTAAAGGGTGCTTGCCTCACAGAAAATGTTGGATAGTGTTTAGGTTAAAATCACTATTCCAGCTCCAAAAGGTGCTTGATTCTGAAAATGTGCATGATAATAATGTGTTAAAATTACTATTCCTACTCCAAAGAATGCTTACCTAAGAGCAAATGCTGGATAGTGTTTAAGTTAAAATAACGATTCCAACTCCAAAAGGTTCTTGATTCTGAAAATGTGCATGATAATAATGTATTCAAATTACTATTCCTAAACCAAAGTATGCTTACCTAGGACAAAATGCTGGATAGTGTTTAGATTAATTTTACTATTCCACTCCAAAAGATTCTTGCCTTAGAGAAAATGCTGGATAGTGTTTAGGTTAAAATAACTATTCCAACTCCAAAAGGTGCTTGATTCAGAAAATGTGAAGGATACTAGTATTTGTTAAAATTACTATTCCTACTCCAAAGAATGCTTACCTAAGAGAAAATGCTGGATACTGTTTAAGTTAAAATACCTATCCCAACTCCAAAATGTGTTTGATTCTGAAAATGTGAAGGATACTAGTATTTGTTAAAATTACTATTCCTACTCCAAAGGCTGCCTGACTCACAGAAAATGCTGGATAGTGTTTAGGTTAAAATTACTAGTCCAACTCCAAAGATGCTTGCCTAAGAGAAAATCTTTGATAGTGTTTAGGTTAAAATAACTATTCCAACTCAAAAATGTGCTTGCCTGAGAGTAAATGCTGGATAGTGTTTAGGTTCAAATAACTATTCCAACTCTAAAAGATGCTTGCCTAAGAAAAAATGCTGGATAGTGTTTAGGTTAAAATAACTATTCCAACTCTAAAAGGTGCTTGATTCAGAAAATGTGCAGGATAGTAGTATGTTAAAAATACTATTCCTACTCAAAAGGGTGCTTTCTTCACAGAAAATGCTGGATAGTGTTTAAGTTAAAATAACTATCCCAACTCCAAAATGTGTTTGATTCTGAAAATGTGCAGGGTACTAGTATGTTAAAATTACTATTCCTTCTCCAAAGGGTGCTTGCCTCACAGAAAATGCTGGATAGTGTTTAGGTTAAAATTACTAGTCCAACTGCAAAAGATGCTTGCCTAAGACAAAATGCTTGATAGTGTTTAGGTTACAAGATCTATTCCAACTCAAAAAGGTGCTTGCCTGAGAGAAATTGCTGGATAGCGGTTAGGTTAAAATAACGGTTCCAACTCCAACAGGTGCTTGATTCTGAAAATGTGCATGATAATAATGTATTACAATTACTATTCCTACTCCAAAGAATGCTTACCTAAGAGAAAATGCTGGATAGTGTTTAAGTTAAAATAACTATTCCAACTCCAAAAGGTTCTTGATTCTGAAAATGTGCATGATAATAATGTTTTGAAATTACTATTCCTACACCAAAGTATGCTTACCTAGGACAAAATGCTGGTTAGTGCTTAAGTTAAAATAACTATCCCAACTCCAAAATGTGTTTGATTCTGATAATGTGCAGGATACTAGTATGTTAAAATTACTATTCCTACTCCAAAGGGTGCTTGCCTCACAGAAAATGCTGGATAGTGTTTAGATTAATATTACTATTCCAGCTCCAAAAGATTCTTGCCTAAGAGAAAAGGCTGGATAGTGTTTAGGTTAAAATAACTATTCCAACTCCAAAAGGTTCTTGATTCTGAAAATGTGCATGATAATAATGTTTTGAAATTACTATTCCTACACCAAAGTATGCTTACCTAGGACAAAATGCTGGTTAGTGTTTAAGTTAAAATAACTATTCCAACTCCAAAAGGTGCTAGATTCAGAAAATGTGCAGGATAATAGTATGTTAAAATTACTATTCCTACTCCAAAGGGTGCGTGCCTCACAGTAAATACTGGATAGTGTTGAGGTTAAAATTACTAGTCCAACTGCAAAAGATGCTTGCCTAAGAGAAAATGCTTGATAGTTTTTAGGTTAAAATAACTATTCCAACTCAAAAATGTGCTTGCCTGAGAGTACATGCTGGATATTGTTTAGGTTAAAATAACTATTCCAACTCCAAAAGGTTCTTGATTCTGAAAATGTGCATGATAATAATGTTTTGAAATTACTATTCCTACACCAAAGTATGCTTACCTAGGACAAAATGCTGGTTAGTGTTTAAGTTAAAATAACTATTCCAACTCCAAAAGGTGCTAGATTCAGAAAATGTGCAGGATAATAGTATGTTAAAATTACTATTCCTACTCCAAAGGGTGCGTGCCTCACAGTAAATACTGGATAGTGTTGAGGTTAAAATTACTAGTCCAACTGCAAAAGATGCTTGCCTAAGAGAAAATGCTTGATAGTTTTTAGGTTAAAATAACTATTCCAACTCAAAAATGTGCTTGCCTGAGAGTACATGCTGGATATTGTTTAGGTTGAAATGACTATTCCAACTCCAAAAGGTGCTTGATTCAGAAAATGTGCAGTATAGTACTATGTTAAAATTACTATTCCTACTCCAAATGGTGCTTGCCTCACAGAAAATGCTGGCTAGTGTTTAGGTTAAAATAACTATTCCATCTCCAAATTGTGCTTGATTCTAAAAATGTGCAAAATCATAATGTATTAAAATTACTATACTTACTCCAAAGGGGTTTTTTGCCTGTGAGAAAATGCTGGATACTGTTTAGGTTAAAATAATTATTCCTATTCCGAAGTATGTTTCCCTCTGAGAAAATGTTGGATAGTGTTTAGGTTAAAATAACTATTCCAACTCTAAAAGGTGCTTGATTCAGAAAATGTGCAGGATAGTAGTATGTTTAAAAAACTATTCCTACTCAAAAGGTTGCTTGCTTCACAGAAAATGCTGGATAGGGTTTAAGTTAAAATAACTATCCCAACTCCAAAAGATGCTTGCATTACAGAAATTGCTTGATAGTGTTTATGTTAAAATAACTATTCCAACTCAAAAAGGTGCTTGTCTGAGAGAAAATTCTGGATAGTGTTTAGGTTAAAATAACTATTCCAACTCCAAAAAGTGATTGATTCAGAAAATGTGCAGGATAATAGTATGGTAAATGTACTATTCCTTCTCCAAAGGGTGCTTGCCTCACAGAAAATGCTGGATAGTGTTTAGATTAATATTACTATTCCACTCCAAAAGATTCTTGCCTTAGAGAAAATGCTGGATAGTGTTTAGGTTAAAATAACTATTCCAACTCCAAAAGGTGATTGATTCAGAAAATGTGCAGGATACCAGTATGTTAAAATTGCTATTCCTACTCCAAAGGGTGCTTGCCTCACCGAAAATGCTGGATAGTGTTTAGGTTAAAATAACTATTCCAACTCCAAAAGGTGCTGGATTCTGAAAATGAGCATGATAATAATGTATTAAAATTACTATTCTTACTCCAAAGGGGTTTTTTGCCTGTGAGAAAATGATGGATAGTGTTTAGGTCAAAAAAAACTATTCCAACTCCAAAAGGTGCTTGATTCAGAAAATGTGCAGGATAGTGGTATGTTAAAATTACTATTCCTACTCCAAAGGGTGCTTGCCTCACAGAAAATGTTGGATAGTGTTTTGGTTTAAATAACTATTCCAACTCCAAAAGATGCTTGCCTAAGAGAAAATGCTGGATAGTGTTTAGGTTAAAATAACTATCCCAACTCCAAAATGTGTTTGATTCTGAAAATGTGAAGGATACAAGTATGTTAAAATTACCATTCCTACTCAAAAGGCTGCCTGACTCACAGAAAATGCTGGATAGTGTTTAGGTTAAAATTACTAGTCCAACTCCAAAAGATGCTTGCCTAAGAGAAAATCCTTTATAGTGTTTAGGTTAAAATAACTATTCCAACTCAATAATGTGCTTGCCTGAGAGTAAATGCTGGATAGTGTTTAGGTTGAAAAAACTATTCCAACTCCAAAAGGTGCTTGATTCAGAAAATGTGCAGTATAGTAGTATGTTAAAATGACTATTCCTACTCCAAATGGTGCTTGCCTAACAGAAAATGCTGGATAGTGTTTAAGTTAAAATAACTATCCCAACTCCAAAATGTGTTTGATTCTATAAATGTGAAGGATACTAGTATGTTAAAATTACTATTCCTACTCCAAAGGGTGCCTGCTTCACAGAAAATGCTGGATAGTGTTTAGGTTTAATTATTAGTCCAACTCCAAAAGATGCTTGCATTACAGAAATTGCTTGATAGTGTTTATGTTAAAATAACTATTCCAACTCAAAAAGGTGCTTGTCTGAGAGAAAATTCTGGATAGTGTTTAGGTTAAAATAACTATTCCAACTCCAAAATGTGCTTGATTCAGAAAATGTGCAGGATAGTAGTATGTGAAAATTACTATTCCTACTCCAAAGGGTGCTTGCCTCACAGAAAATGTTGGATAGTGTTTTGGTTTAATAACTATTCCAACTCCAAAAGATGCATGCCTAAGAGAAAATGCTGGATAGTGTTTAGGTTAAAATAACTATCCCAACTCCAAAATGTGTTTGATTCTGAAAATGTGCAGGATAGTAGTATGTGAAAATTACTATTCCTACTCAAAAGGCTGCCTGACTCACAGAAAATGCTGGATAGTGTTTAGGTTAAAATAACTATTGCAACTCCAAATGGTGCTCGATTCTGAAAATGTGCATGATAATAATGTATTAAAGTTACTATTCCTACTCCAAAGAATGCGTACCTTAGAGAAAATGCTGGATACTGTTTAGGTTAAAATAACTATTCCTATTCCGAAGTATGTTTCCTTCTGAGAAAATGTTGGATAGTGTTTAGGTTTAAATAACTATTCCAAACTCCAAAAGATGCTTGCCTAAGAGAAAATGCTGGATAGTGTTTAGGTTAAAATAACAATTCCAACTCCAAAAGGTGCTTGATTCAGAAAATGTGCATGATCATAATGTATTAAAATTACTATTCCTATTCCAAAGAATGCTTTCATAAGAGAAAATGCTGGATAGTGTTTAGGTTAAAATAACTATTCCAACTCAAAAAGTTGCTTGCCTAACAGAAAATTCTGGATAGTGTTTAGGTTAAAATAACTATTCCAACTCCAAAAGGTTCTTGATTCTGAAAATGTGCATGATAATAATGTATTGAAATTACTATTCCTAAACCAAAGTATGCTTACCTAGGACAAAATGTTGGATAGTGGTTAAGTTAAAATAACTATCCCAACTCCAAAATGCATTTGACTCTGAAAATGTGCAGGGTACTAGTATGTTAAAATTACTATTCCTACTCCAAAGGGTGCTTGCCTCACAGAAAATGCTGGATAGTGCTTAGGTTAAGATTACCATTCCAACTCCAAAAGATACTTGCCTAAGAGAAAATGCTTGATAGTGTTTAGGTTAAAATAACTATTCCAACTCCAAAAGGTGCTTGATTCTGAAAATGTGCATGATAATATTGTATTGAAATTACTATTCCTACACCAAAGTATGCTTACCTAGGACAAAATGCTGGATAGTTTTTAAGTTAAAATAACTATCCCAACTCCAAAAGGTTCTTGATTCTGAAAATGTGCAGGATAGGTGTATGTTAAAATTACTATTCCTACTCCAAAGGGTGCTTGCTTCACAGAAAATGCTGGACAGTGTTTAGGTTTAATTATTAGTCCAACTCCAAAAGATGCTTGTCTAAGAGAAATTGCTTGATAGTGTTTAGGTTAAAATAACTATTCCAACTCCAAAAGGTGCTTGATTCAAAAAACATGCAGGATAGTAGTATGTTAAATTTACTATTCCTACTCCAAAGGGTGCTTGCTTCACAGAAAATGCTTGATTGTGTTTAGGGTAAAATGACTATTCCAACTCCAAAAGGTGCTTGATTCAGAAAATGTGCAGGATAGTAGTATGTTAAAATTACTATTCCTTTTCCAAAGGGTGCTTGCTTCACAAAAAATGCCCGATAGTGTTTAGGTTAAAATAACTATTCCAACTCCAAAATGTGCTTGATTTTAAAAATGTGCAAAATAATAATGTATTAAAATTATTATTTTTACTCCAAAGGTGTTTTTTGCCTGTGAGAAAATGCTGGATACTGTTTAGGTTAAAATAACTATTCCTATTCCGAAGTATGCCTCCCTCTGAGAAAATGCTGGATAGTGTTTCAGTTAAAATAACTATCCCATCTCCAAAAGGTGCTTGATTCAGAAAATGTGCAGGATAGTAGTATTTAAAATTACTATTCCTACTCTAAAGGGTGCTTGCGTCACAGAAAATGCTGGATAGTGTTTAGGTTAAAATGACTATTCCAGCTTCAAAAGCTGCTTGATTCTGAAAATGTGCATGATAATAATGTATTAAAATTACTATTCCTACTCCAAAGAATGCTTACCTAAGAGAAAATGCTGATAGTGTTTCAGTTAAAATAACTATTCCAACCCCAAAAGGTTCTTGATTCTGAAAATGTGCATGATAATAATGTATTGAAATTACTATTCCTACACCAAAGTATGCTTATCTAGGACAAAATGTTGGATAGTGTTTAAGTTAAAATATCTATCCCAACTCCAAAATGTGTTTGATTCTGAAAATGTGCAGGGTGCTAGTATGTTAAAATTACTATTCCTACTCCAAAGGCTGCCTGACTCACAGAAAATGCTGGATAGTGTTTAGGCTAAAATTACTAGTCCAACTCCAAAGATGCTTGCCTAAGAGAAAATCTTTGATAGTGTTTAGGTTAAAATAACTATTCCAACTCAAAAATGTGCTTGCCTGAGAGTACATGCTGGATATTGTTTAGGTTGAAATGACTATTCCAACTCCAAAAGATGCTTGATTCAGAAAATGTGCAGTATAGTACTATGTTAAAATTACTATTCCTACTCCAAATGGTGCTTGCCTCACAGAAAATGCTGGCTAGTGTTTAGGTTAAAATAACTATTCCATCTCCAAATTGTGCTTGATTCTAAAAATGTGCAAAATCATAATGTATTAAAATTACTATTCTTACTCCAAAGGGGGTTTTTGCCTGCGAGAAAATGCTGGATACTGTTTAGGTTAAAATAACTATTCCTATTCCGAAGTATGTTTCCCTCTGAGAAAATGTTGGATAGTGTTTAGGTTTAAATAACTATTCCAACTCCAAAAGATGCTTGCCTAAGAAAAAATACTGGATAGTGTTTAGGTTAAAATAACTATTCCAACTCTAAAAGGTGCTTGATTCAGAAAATGTGCAGGATAGTAGTATGTTTAAAAAACTATTCCTACTCAAAAGGGTGCTTGCTTCACAGAAAATGCTGGATAGGGTTTAAGTTAAAATAACTATCCCAACTCCAAAATGTGTTTCATTCTATAAATGTGAAGGATACTAGTATGTTAAAATTACTATTCCTACTCCAAAGGGTGCCTGCTTCACAGAAAATGCTGGATAGTGTTTAGGTTTAATTATTAGTCCAACTCCAAAAGATGCTTGCATTACAGAAATTGCTCGATAGTGTTCATGTTAAAATAACTATTCCAACTCAAAAAGGTTCTTGTCTGAGAGAAAATTCTGGATAGTGTTTAGGTTAAAATAACTATTCCAACTCCAAAAGGTGCTGGATTCTGAAAATGTGCATGATAATAATGTATTAAAATTACTATTCTTACTCCAAAGGGTGCTTGCCTCACAGAAAATGTTGGATAGGTTTTAGGTTTAAATAACTATTCCAACTCCAAAAGATGCTTGCCTAAGAGAACATGCTTGACAGTGTTTAGGTTAAAATATCTATTCCAACTCAAAAAGGTGCTTGCCTGAGAGAAAACGCTGGATAGAGTTTAGGTTTAAATAACTATTCCAACTCCAAAAGGTGGTTGATTCAGAAAATGTGCAGGATAGCAGTATGTTAAAATTACTATTCCTTCTACAAAGGGTGCTTGCCTCACAGAAAATGCCCGATAGTGTTTAGGTTAAAATAACGATTCCAACTCCAACAGGTGCTTGATTCTGAAAATGTGCATGATAATAATGTATTGAAATTACTATTCCTACTCCAAAGAATGCTTAACTAAGAGAAAATGCTGGATAGTGTTTAAGTTAAAATAACTATCCCAACTCCAAAATGTGTTTTATTCTGAAAATGTGAAGGATACAAGTATGTTAAAATTACCATTCCTACTCCAAAGGCTGCCTGACTCACAGAAAATGCTGGATAGTGTTTAGGTTAAAATTACTAGTCCAACTCCAAAAGATGCTTGCCTAAGAGAAAATGCTGGATAGTGTTTAGGTTAAAATAACTATTTCAACTCTAAAAGGTGCTTGCCCGAGAGAAAATGCTGTATAGTGTTTAGGTTAAAATAATTATTCCAACTCCAAAAGGTGCTTGATTCAGAAAATGTACAGGATAGTAGTATGTGAAAATTACTACTCCTACTCCAAAGGGTTCTTGCCTCACAGAAAATGCTGGATAGTGTTTAGGTTAAAATAACTATTGCAACTCCAAATGGTGCTCGATTCTGAAAATGTGCATGATAATAATGTATTAAAGTTACTATTCCTACTCCAAAGAATGCGTACCTTAGAGAAAATGCTGGATACTGTTTAGGTTAAAATAACTATTCCTATTCCGAAGTATGTTTCCCTCTGAGAAAATGTTGGATAGTGTTTAGGTTTAAATAACTATTCCAAACTCCAAAAGATGCTTGCCTAAGAGAAAATTCTGGATAGTGTTTAGGTTAAAATAACAATTCCAACTCCAAAAGGTGCTTGATTCAGAAAATGTGCAGAATAGTAGTATGTTAAAATTACTATTCCTACTCCAAAGGGTGCTTGTCTCACAGAAAATGCTGGATAGTGTTTAGGTTAAAATAACTATTGCAACTCCAAATGGTGCTTGATTCTGAAAATGTGCATGATAATAATGTATTAAAGTTACTATTCCTACTCCAAAGAATGCGTACCTTAGAGAAAATGCTGGATACTGTTTAGGTTAAAATAACTATTCCTATTCCGAAGTATGTTTCCCTCTGAGAAAATGTTGGATAGTGTTTAGGTTTAAATAACTATTCCAAACTCCAAAAGATGCTTGCCTAAGAGAAAATGCTGGATAGTGTTTAGGTTAAAATAACAATTCCAACTCCAAAAGGTGCTTGATTCAGAAAATGTGCAGAATAGTAGTATGTTAAAATTACTATTCCTACTCTAAAGGGTGCTTGTCTCACAGAAAATGGTGGATAGTGTTTAGGTTAATATTACTAGTCCAACTGCAAAAGATGCTTGCCTAAGAGAAAATGCTTGATAGTGTTTATGTTAAAATATCTATTCCAACTCCAAAAGGTGCTTGATTCAGAAAATGTGCAAGATAGTAGTATGTTAAAATTACTATTCCTACTCCAAAGGGTGCTTGCCTCACAGAAAATGCTGGATAGAGTTTAGGTTAAAATAACGATTCCAACTCCAAAAGGTGCTTGATTCTGAAAATGTGCATGATAATAATGTATTAAAATTACTATTCCTACTCCAAAGAATGCTTACCTAAGAGAAAATGCTGGATAGTGTTTAAGTTAAAATAACTATCCCAACTCCAAAATTTGTTTGATTCTGAAAATGTGAACGATACTAGTATGTTAAAATTACTATTGCTACTCCAAAGGGTGCCTGACAACGTGGAATTCACAACAAGGTGGCACCATGCGATAGTCTGCCGAAACCGCAGCCAAGGTCCGCCATACAACCACCTCGATGGAGGTAAAAATACAAACCTCAACGCGAAAAAACATGCGATGGGCCAAAGCGCGATGAAGAAAACAGCGATAAGCAGCGCCAGGCCTGCAATACACACATGGCAGGTGGGAAAAATCACTATAAAGGTAGAAAAAAACACTCAACTTAAACTGACCAACACCCAAGCACCATGGAGGCAGCCGGAGCAGGCGCAGAGGTCGAGCGCAACCCCACAAGCACTCTGGACGATCAGCCTGGGATCTCGGTACAGGGAAGGGCAAGGACAAGAAGAAAAGGAAGACAAAGTTCAGTCAGCAGGAAAACAGGATCCTAGTCACGGAGGTGATGGAACACCATCAACAACTGTTCGTCACCTCCAACGTGTCATTGGACATCGTGGACAAGGTGAATGCCGTCGGAGAGCACAAGAGGTCAATGAACGAGGTCAAGAGGCGAATGGACATCAAGCGCAAGACCAAGGAGAAACTCACAGCCAACCAGAAGGCAGCAATGCAGACTGGAGGTGGGAGCCCAGCGCCACAGCTCGTGCTGGATGACATGGAGGATCTGGTGTCAACAGTCATCAGTGTGGAGACTGTGGCCGGAGTCGGGGGACCGGACACTGCTCGACAGGACACAACACAACCACAACAGGGTGAGTGACCATCAGGTACTGGGGGGACAGACGGAGATGGCCACAATGGCACACATGCACAATCAAGCAGATCACAGTGCACACCCACAATGACTCTGGGTCATGGCACTGATCTACAGACTGTCACAATGTACATGCTGTCTGAATGTCAACATGTACCATGCGGCTACATACATGTGGACACATTGTAATACACCATCTCCCCTTCTCATTGCAGGGGCACCGTCAACACCTCCTGCAGAGCAGTCCCAGCCACTCTTTACTGATGACGAGGAGGACACCCCCAGCATCGACACCCAAGCCCTCCAAGACATCATTGACATCATCCGCAACTCACCTCCAGGATCAGGGCAGCCCAGCTGCATGGAGGATCCCCCACCCACTACCCAAACCACCCTGCAGGAGGCACCCACAGCCCCGGCAGTCTCCCAAGACCCCCAGGAACAACACATGGCCTTTCAACGCCGCGTGCTGGAGGGCCAGAGGGAGATGGCTGAGCAGGTGCGGGTGGGGTTCGACATCATGGCTACCATACTGGACGCCATCCATGGGTGTCTAGGTCTCGTCAGGGACCAGCTCCAGTCCCTAACGGACACCCACTGCAAGCTCCATGGTCTCCAACGAGCCCTGACTGACATCGCTTGAGTCATGACGAGGAGAGAAGAACACCTGTCCGCTCAGAGTGGCTCCAGCGATCCCAGCCGTGAGCTGGCACACATGCGGAGGCTCATGGAGGACATGGTACGGATGGAGGCGGAAAGGATGGCAGCCACCGCTGCACATCAGCAAAATGTAGCTGGGATCTACCATGCCCTGCAGATCATCATCATGGCATTGCTGCCACAAAGCGTGGTGCTGATGAATGCTGCTGCCCCCACACCATCCACATCTCCGCCCCCTGGTGTGTCAGTGCCTCACAGTGCGGCAGGCGTATCCACTCCGACACCTGATGTGTCACTGCCACACAGTGCGGTCGACAATCCTCCTCCGGCCCCTGAAGTGCAGCCGGTACTGCAACACCCACAGTTGGGGCAGAGCACACATCTGAGGACGAGGACATGGATGGGTTTTAGTTCAGAAGGAGGCACTAGCATTCATTTCCGCCACCTGGCCTATTTCTGCTTGGTGCCGCACATGGCCCCATGACCTTCCACTGACCCCGATACACTCCGCTGCACTCACCTTGGACCGTGACATGGACTGCCATATCCTGTTTGATGACCAATGACACGGCAACCAGACTGCAGACTGTACCCTTACTCTTCCGCAGTACTTGTCATCCCCAGATGGACTCTGGCTGGCCCTCCATGGGCCCATATTGTGAAGTTTGCTTGGCATGTCCCTGTACCACTCCAGCTGCAAAACTCCACTGGATGTGCAATAAACATCCAGTAACGCACTGCTGTGTCATGTCTTTCATCATTCATGTATGAATGCGTGGATGAATATAGGGATAGTGATTCCCCTTACGTCAATGATGCTCATCTAGTGGGATGCCAGTCACAGTGTGCTACATTGCCTATTGTGTTCCGGGTGCCGTGGACACTACAACAGGGACACACTTATTAGTCACTTCCATGTCTGGACTTGGATTGAACCACACCCAGAGCCCCTGAGTCATTGTTGCAAGCCCTGCTCTGGTCCGGCGTACGTCAGGCCAGACCACTCCGCTTACGCTCCAAGGGGGGGCCCTCATAGCTACCTGTCGCAGGCATAATCGCTGGTGGTGTGCAGGTCACTGGTCTAGTTGTCAACATATCACGGCCACTCCCTGAGGGCAGGCTTGCACACACACCACACCCATCCGGGACAGGTGTCACAGGCCATGTGACCCTGTAAATATAAGGGGCCGACAACGTCACATTCCCCTTTGCCGGTGGTGACTGGATGACGGACGCTCCACGGTTCTCAATCATAACGGGCCCATGAGTTGTTGCGCACAGGGTCAGTGGCACCCGAAGCCTTGCGGCCGTCATGGGCCTACCACCACGTGGTGCTGACTGGGGTTGCACAGGGTCAGTGGCACCCGAAGCCTTGCGGGTGTCACGGGCCTACCACCACGTGGCGCTGACTGGCGTTACACAGGGTTAGTGGCACCCGAAGCCTTGCAGCTGTCACGGGCCTACCACCACGTGGCGCTGACTGGCATTGCACAGGGTTAGTGGCACCGAAATAGCTGAGCTGGTGTGCAGCCTGCGATGATGACGTATGCACTGATGTGGTCTCCGCCATTGATGACTCAGGACTCAGCGTCATGTGTGGGACCTGCTGGTCTGCGGGGCGGGTCCGCATGATGTGGACCATGCCATGGTGGCGGGACCGGGCCTGGAGCTTGCACGGGCATGTGGTGTGCCCACTGGATGAACAGTGGGGCCTGGGTGCACAGGGGCAGTGGAGTCTCTCTCTCTCTTCTTCCTTCCTTTCCTTCTCTCTCTCTCTCTCTCTCTCTCTCTCTCCCTCTCCCTTCTTTTCCTTCCCTCTCTTTATCTCTCTGGCTTTCTTTCCTTCTCTGTTTCTCTGTGTCTCGCTCCTTTGATGTGTGCATGACACACGTCCTGATTTTGTGCTTCATTTTCCAGGCTGTGACGTCGAGATTGTCCCTGACGGACCCGACAGGAGTCTTCCGCATTGGTGTTTTGTGTTGTATTTCAATAACGTTTTTCGTTGTTACTTCAGTGCTGTGTGACTGTTTCTCGTTCTTCTGGCCACACGTGTGTTTAGGTCTCGCCTGCGAATGCAGCGCATGCACTGGTTCGCCTCGGCGAGATCTATTGTTGTTGCTTCTGTGTCTGGGACCTGTGGAAGCGGAGTTGGTGTCCGCCCTGTCGGCATTAGGTCCTGCCCACCCGACTGGAGATTTTGGTCGTGCACGCTCGTGCATGGCGTCTCGCGTGTTTATTTTTGCAGTGCCATTTGAACCCACACTATACCCCACACTGACCGCGGCATGGGGGTATTTCAAAACTATGCCAATACCTGCTACATCCGGAGGAGCTATGCAAGAGGGGAGGCCCCATTTTCACGTTTACAGGCGCCGTGTATTTCAAAATTCGATTGACCGAGCTTCATTTTCCCTTGCACAAGGATGTGTACAAGTTTGTTTTTGCCCCATTTACAAGCGCTATAGAAAACATGGCAACCTTGTGAAGTTTTTGTTTTGCCACAACGGCGTGAAAAGCGCAAACCTTGTGACAATATTTGCCGCAGAAGAACATAGCTTTGCATAAGATATACTACCAAGAAACAGTTAATGCTCATCTCCAACATGACTCAGAAGGCATTGACCTACGGCAGGTATGATTGATATGTCGAGAACGTGATTAGCTCTCACTGTGGAATGAGGCTCTGAATGTGCGTCTCAGGCGGCTGAACCCTCCCACCCACAACTAAGATGTAAACCCAGTGTTGGTGCCTCCGTCTGGAAGAAGAAACTACAGGGAGGAGGTGGGTGAAGACAGGCTGCTGGACGGAGCAGCCGGAGCATGCCCCAATCCGCCAAGTAGAGACAGCTGGAGCCGGATTCATGCAAGGTGCCCGCATGACTGGCCAGCAGGGCAGGATGCCAGAGCAGGCGCAGCACTCGGTCGCTGTCCTAATGCCCGACGGGCAGATCTACTTGGCAGTCGGTGTACGTGTTAATGCAGCAATCCAGAGGGGGGATGGAATGCTGCAGGTGATGTGTGGAGCTTGTGTGGCGGAGGTGGGAGGCTAAGAAGGGCCGGGGACTAAAATGACTGATTATTTAGCATGTCAGAACTTTTTCTCATGTTTGAAACACACCCTTCTAGCCCAAGGAAGGAGCAATTGCAATGTTCATTCTTTCTGCCAGGAAGTTCCCCTCTTGGATGTCTCGAAATCCTGACACTTCTAATCAAATTATATTTCTGCCATAGTCTCCGAAATAGGCTTAGAAGTCCCGCGCGAATCTGCTGTGGCATACTGGCCAAATATTTCAGTTACGAGCTGTTAGAACTGGTGATTTCTGGTTGGCTAGGGCTTGCGCCAAAGCCAGGCAGAAACCACCACTCTAGTCAGGGCAAGGAAGTTACACGCCAAAGATAACCCCTGCTCACCCCCTTGGTAGCTTGGCACGAGCAGTCAGGCTTATCTCTGAGGCGATGTGTAAAGCGTTTGCGCGCGCACCCAGCAACAACACCCAAGGCCCACCACAAAGGAAACTCCACACAAGGTATTCTATAAAAATAGCCTTTGTATTACAAAACACATTAGATAAAAACACACACTTTACACTGTGCCAACAGGCACGGGCAGAATTTACAAGGGATTATATGTACAGGGGACAGGGCCACGTGGACCACTGTCCGAAATCAGCACTCTTAGAACTTAGGAATAATACTTTAGAACATAGCACAAAATAACATATATAGCACACAACCAGTACTTACTGGTATCAGGTAAGTACCACCTACGCAACCCTAACCACCTTAGGAGAATGTCACGCAGGGAACTAGGACCCAACTAGCACCACCTGTACTAGGAGAAGACAAACAACCACCTAAGTATCACAATACCTGTAGGGGTAACGCACTTTACACATGATGCCTAAAACATTCAGAGGTGTAGGGAAGGAAAACACATGATGCATAAAATACATTCAGCGGTGTAAAGCAAGGCACATGACGCATCAAGAATACATTCAGAGGTGCAGGTTAGGAAAACACATGATGCATAAAAACATTCAGAGGTGTAAGGAAGGAAAACACATGATGCATAAAAATACATTCAGCGGTGTAAAACAAGGCACATGATGCATAAACACACATTCAGAGGTGCAGGAAAGGAACAATTGTGCAAGAACTCATATAAGCCACCACCTGTGGCAGTCCCTAGGCCAACTGGCCTTGTCCAGGCTAGGACGCTCTGTCCCAGTAAGGCTGCGCCAGCTGCGCAGGCCAGAACGTAAAGATCCCCACCTAAACGTTGCAGCTGCCCACTAAGTGCTGGGCAGCTGTAGAACTGAGCGTGGACACCACTGTGCCCTCGGCACACAAATCGCCATCACTCGTGGAGCCTCTCTGGGCTCTACCAAAAGAATGCCCCCTAGAGCCTTCGTGGCCCTAAACGTTACTGTGGGGCAAGGGGGGAGTGACCCGCTGCCATCTGGGGCCGCTCCGTCACGAAACAACTGGTGCCCCCTTAAGGTGGAGCCTCGCTGGGCTCTTGCAAATATTGCCCCGTCGTTGGAGCGTGCAACGCGCTCAAGGAGTGCTGCCCACGTCTATGTTGGAGCCTCACCGGCTCGAGAACCAACCAATGCAGGCCCTCGCTGGAGCCTCTCGGGGCTCGGAACACTAAGGAAATGCCCCCCTCTGGTGGAGCCTCACGGGGCTCGTAAACACTGCCCCCGCACCCCCCAGCACATGCGCGGAGTCCCCCCAGCCCTTCTAAACACTCACCGGGCTGTTGCTCTGGGGACTCCCGCGTCGTCTCCTCGTTCTCTGCTCCGGTGGGGGGGGGGGGGGGGTGAAGGACTCCAAGGCTTCCTCGCAACGCGGAGGGGCAGGCACCGACAATGTGCCTCGCGCCCCCTCCGCACAAGCTCCTGCCGCACTCCTCACTCTCTTCGCACCGGGAAGCGCGGGGTAGGCTCCCGTCCGCTTCCCTCTACCCACGCACGGCTTCGTTGTCCCGCCCACCACCAGGCGTGTCTTCTTTCTGCTTCCGGGTCGCTGCAGGCAGCGCGGCGGCCCGGGCTTCTCGGCGGCAGTACGGGGTAGGCTCCCGCAACTTACTCAAGCAATAAGCGGGGTGGGCACCCGCCAACGATCACACAATGCCGGGGTGGGCACCCGCGGTCGTCCTCACGGCCAAAGGCACGCAAATAAGCGGGGTAGGCACCCGCTATGGCGATAACAATGCCGGGTGGGCACCGGCCTCCAGAATCAAAGCGCTCACAGCGCTATGAAGCCAAACAGCGCGCCCAGCGCTAGAAAGTCCAAAGAGCGCTCCCAGGCGCTACAAGCCAACAGGTCCAGTCATAAAATCTTCAAAGAGCAGGGGGGCAAAGACTGGGCCCAGGGGCCAGCTCACAGGGCCCTCCAGCAGGGAGGCAGTCCCCAATGGCGGTCTCTCCTGGCGCCCAGCAGCAGCAGGCCCCCCTCAAGTTGGATCCTGGAAGAGAACAAATTGTAAGGGGACACAGCCCCTTTTTATACAGTAAAACTCTTTGTCTGAAGGTGCAGGGAAGGGGCGAACCAGTTACAACAGGTTCCTGAGCACTTTGTTTTGCTCATCCCCTCTCCCTATTCACTGGCAGGGCTAGGGTCATCAGACGCACCACAGGGGCCGGAGCCAGCATTGTGTGGGGAAAGCCCTGTCCTATTCAGGACCCAGGTGTACTCCTCCCCAGCCATCAGTATGCTAAACTCCCCATTCACCACTGGGTGACTCCTCCTGACTCTGGGGATTTCCCTAGTCCGTCACATGACCTCAACCAGCCAATCGCCAGACAAGCCACACATTTCATACTGCACACAGAAGTGCCCACTTCTAGAAGTGGCACTTCCACACTAGGTACATGCACAGCGCACACATCATCGCGCAGCATTCAATCACACGAGTCCGCACATACCAAACTCGGGCCTGCACACCCCACGCATCAGGAACTACCAGGACACATACATTCCCCCATGCATTCCTATGGGAGGGCAGGCCAACCTCACAACACGCACGCACTTTACCCTGGGACACAGCGGTAAAGTGCGCAGAAACCAAAAATCACTACACTAAGTCACCAATAAAAAGCAAAAAGTTCAGGGGTGAACCTGCCAGAAGGGCCAAGTCCAACACGAGCAAATTAAGCGGCCAGGGATGGCACCATGAGGAGTGAAAGAGAGCGTCCGTCTGTGAGTGGTGTGAGTGCTTCTGGTAGTGGCACTAGTCTCTGAGGGGTGTGAGTGCTTCTGGTAGTGAGTGACTGCTACTCTGATGTATGTGGGATGCTGTTGGTAGAGTGACACTGGTAACACGTGAGGAGTGTAAAAGCTGAGGGGTGTGAGTGTACAGTCGGTATTTAGGGTGTTTTGCTATTCCACCTTAAATGCTTTGGCAGTTCTCATTGTGTTTTTGATTCTGAGGCCATGGCTGGTGATGCACTGTGTTGGAAAACGAGGCAGCATCTGTGAGGCCTGCACAAATAACATGACTACATTTGTCCTTCACTGGGAACAAAACACCCAATTGTAGCGCCTGACTCTCAGAGGGTAGCGTTGCAGAGCTGTCTGAGGCTTACTCAAGGGAGGTGGTGTGGGCTAGTAATCGTCATTTGCAGGTGCGCAAAAATAACACTCAATAATTGATTGTCCAGTCTGTACTTTGCTCTATAAAAGTAAGAGTACATTTATTAAACACACACACACTACTTAATACTATGCACCAATTTACAAGTATACATAAGCTGTTGGAATTACTTTGTGCCATATCATAACATCTCCACCCCTCCCGTGGGGGGTGGGGACTAGTACCACCACTCCCATGTATGCATATCATCTTGCCCCCAATGCAATTAGTTGAACATAACCTGGGGCGTGGGCCCTGCGCACTGGCACATCCCAGTGGCGACCCACCCCATTACCTCAACAAGCATTAAAAATGGGTACACCTGCCTTGGTGACACATAACCCTGACTGAGCATCTCCTACTGACCATAAAGAATGCACCTCGATATCTTAAGGGCTAGCAGTCTGGGGTCTTCACCTAAGTGCAGCAGCAAGAATACATGTTTAAGCACCACTTTAGAATGATAGTACTCATAACATTTGGGTATCATTAAAGTGCATTGCAATTACAGTCCCTAAAGGCATCACTGATGAAATCACCTGGATTATGCAAATACAGCCAGACACCCTAGCAGGAATGTCTGACAACATAACCCCACTTTGCTTATGACATCACCCTATATCAGTATTTCACATTACACATGTGACCTTCAGTGCCTCTAAAAGAAATAACATTGTAAAAGCATCTCTGGTGCAATTACACCTCTTCACCTCTAGGGGATGCCCTTCTCAAGACATCCCCAAGTTAAATTCCAGCCTAGAAGATGTTTAATGCAGACTAAGCCCTTGAGGGGCTATTCCTTTCAAACCCCCCAGGAAACTTAGGGTGGGACTTTTCTTCGTGCTGGGGGAGACGGCGCTCCTCCAGCAGTTCCCCCAGCACCTTTGCACTCACATGGTGGTGACCCCGTCCTCCTGGGGTCACCACGAGCAGAGAAAAAGCAGTTTTTTCCTTGCAGGCCGGTCCAGGCCTGCAAGGCATTATGGGTGATTCCTCCTTTTCAGTGAATAATAGATGATCGGCTCTCCCGCTGTGCCGGGGAGAGCCGCGCTGGCGGTGTTGGGGGCTTCACCGTATTCCTGGGCCTCATTGGGGGGCCCGGTCCCACCCGGACCCCCAGGTAAGCGTAACGGCTCGGGGAGCCCACCCCCGGCCTATTGGTGGATTTTCAGGGGCCCGGTCCCGCCCGGGCCCCGCGACGCCCTAACACTGCTTCTGGGGTCACGGTTCCACCTGGGACCCCCGCCTGCCTTCTTTGGTGGAGGGCAGCCTGCGGAGCCCACCCCCGGCTACCCCCGCTGCCTCCCCGTGCGGCCAGCACCCTCGTGTGCTGCCGCGGGAGCCGGCACAGCCGTTCTGGTCTGCCCGGGCAGACGTGCAGGCTCTTGCTGGCTCCTCCGGCCTTCAGGGTAGTGCGACGGCACTCTCCCGCCTCTATCTGCATCGGGGCCCGGGGATTGGGTCTCGGGCCCCTCACTCACCTCATGGGGAGCGCTCCACGTCTGTGTCTTCTTCGGGGCCCGGAGATGGGATCCCGAGCCCCTCCTCCTCCTTCACGGGGAGCGCACCGGCACTTCCTGGCTTGCACTTCTTTACCAGGGGCCAGGGTGGGCTCCTGGCACCCCGTAGGGGTGAATCTTCACAGGGAGCGTGACTGCGCTCCCCGGCTTTGCTTCGGGGCATGGGGATGGGGTCCCGGGCCCCTCTGGTCACTTTCACGGGTGGAGCACGACTGCGCCCCCCCGGCTTGACTTCTCCTTGGGGGCAGCCCCCGGGACCTGACCCACCTCGGAGGCATCTCTGAAACCGGCGGCAGAGCCCCACGTGCTTCATAGTCAGTCGTCTTAGGGACTAAAAAAGGTTGCCTACCTAGCGGGGGCCATATCTCAGCCCCTGGGGGTCCGATCCGCCCCATTTCCGCGTCTTCTTGCTCATGGTGGCGTCCCCCAGCCACTGGGACCACTCTCCTTTGCCCTTCGGGTCTCCAAGAGGGTGCATTCTGCAGGGAACATTCTTCACTGGCTCCCTGCGCCAGCCTTTCGCCTGGCTGTCCTCATGGGCCTCTCTTCTCCCTACGCAGAGGCCCCTGCTTCTGCACACCGGTCGTGGGCTCTTCTTCTGGTGCTGTTAGGGCCCTTGGGGGCAGTCAGGGGGTACCTCCCTCCAACTGCCCATTGCCAGGCTCCAGCACCTTCCGCCTCAGCAGGCCACACCCCAGAGAGAGCTTCTCTTCCTGTGCAAGCACTTTTCAAAAGTTGAGTAGGGGGCTGGCAGGAAGTCTCTGTTGGGCCTATCAAACAGCGACACATCACTTCCCTGCCCCTGCTCCCTCCTTCTTGTCCAGCCTCTGGGCTTGTTCAAAATGGTGTCGTCCAGAGTCTCTGGACACATGTCTCTGAAGCTCCTTCCCCCACGCTGCCTTCCCTCCTTGGTGCAGCCTGGTGCCTGGCACCCAGTGACAGCTGCTAATGCGGGAGCCTGTAGCCCCGCCCATCTTCTCTTCATGGAGAGGAGGCCCTAGCTTGTGGAAGAAAGGTTATCAATCCATCCAGCTGAGGTCAGCCCTCAGCCTGGGTCTTGTCATGGCTGGCTCAGAGAAATATGACCGTTCTGGATGACCCAAAAGCAGTACAAATATGACTTTGGACTCTGCAGAATACTTCTTTTCACATCCGCTACAGTGGACTTAAGTGTGTGTCTGGAATCTGTAGGCCTAATGGAAGTTAATCTAGCCCATAGGCTCCACATTCCCATAGGGGAATAATGAAGTAAAAAAACAGCAAGACACACTGACGTTCCCTGGCATGTTTCTTTCCAGTGTATAAAGCCTATTCCATGTCACCACCCAATTCTGCATAAGTCCGGCCACACCATTCACTTTGTAGCTGCTCCTGGACTACGCATGCCAGGAATCTCCCCTGCGCAGCCCGTACACGTGTGCACATGCATGTACACGTGTCTGCATGTAACCAGCCCTGTGTCCCTTACGCAGTGGCCTGGTCAAGCCAGTGGGACACCAGTAAAATCCCCATGCAGTCTCTTACATCCTGAGTTCACTGTGGGTGAGTCCCAACTTATGAGGCTCCCCCACAGTAAAAGCTCAACAATTAGGTGCTCAAAAAGCGAAAAATCCGGGCGGCCCATAGTGTCGGAGCCACCTTCTAACACACTGTATACATATTCAACGATGCTTAAGTCTTACTCTTGAAATATTGTTCTGCAGTCATTTCTAAGTGGCGTCTTATTCCTTTTTCTAAGCCCGATGGTCTGCCTCTCCTGATGGGACTGTGCATGGATTATAGGATGGGGCAATAATGACCCAGGTCGTCCGTTTATTTATATTTAAAAGCCCTCCAGCAGACCAGGATGCTGCTGCATAAATATATATATATATATATATTCACTAACAAAACCATAGGTTTCAGGGACGTTATAGTTAGTTGGACATTTCCCTCGTACAAAACCAGAGAAATTCCACCGTTAACTCGCACCCCCGTAATGCACTGCTGATGATGTCACATAATACATCTTTCATGACATGGTCAGTGACATCACTGATGACATCACTGATGATATCCCAAATGACATCACTGATGACATCATACACGTGAAAATCTGATGCACCTCCTCACACCTGAATATAACCTTTGATACACCTACTCTAAAATACAGACTACCATTTTCGAACAAATATACACATCAATACCAGTAACTAAATACGCACTGACTGGTTCCTAGTTGTACACACACATCCACTCATTCACCCATACAGTCACTCATACATGCAGTCACTCATCAATACAACACTATCTTATGCACTAATACACCTATACAGACACTCACACACTGCCACATATCCAGAGTTACTGACACAGCTAGTCAGTCATGCAGAGAATCAAATCATACTTCCATTTACTCACCTATACAGTTATACAGACAACAGTTCACTTATTCATACAGATACTAACACATAATTACTGTTATAGAATCACTGATACAAATGCACACTCATCCATGCAGCCACTCTCACAATTACTGACTCACATATAGTCATTTATATACACCATCACTCACATATACTGCTTTTATATATGTAGTTACTTGCACATGTACCACTGAAACATCCATTCACTCACCAACACACCCATAGACACACTCACCCACCCATACAGCTGTTTCCACATGCACTCTTGAACCCATACACCCAGTGAATCAACCGCTCACACATCTATGCACAGAGTCACACACCTCCCACCCACACACACAGACACTCCGGCAGCCATACAAATACTCGGGCAAGCAATCAATAACTCATATAGACACTCATGCAGATACTCACCAACCTATGCAGCAGCTTACACAACAGACAGACTGATACAGACTTTCCTACAGTTTAGTCACTAACCCATGCATTCAGTAAGACACATTTAATCACTCACTTATACAGTCAGTCACACACCTACTAGATCCTCCATACAGACACTTATACAACCACTCATTCTTCAATACAGCTTGGCATATATATAAAAAACATCTAAACTTTACAGAAGCACACAGTCACTGGATGATGTCATCAGTGATGTCATTTGAGATGTCATCAGTGATGTCACTGACCATGTCATGAATGATGTAATATGTGACGTCATCAGCAGTGCATTACGGGGGCGCGAGTTATAGTTAGCTGAACTAACTATAACGGTGTAATTACTCTGGTTTTGTATGAGTCAAATGACCAAAAAACTATAATGTCCCTGAAACCTATGGTTTTTTCAGTGAATATGTATATATATATATATATATATATATATATATATATATATATCCGAACGCTGAGATACGGAACTCTGGAGCTTCTCACGTGGCGGTCCCGGATGGGCTCCGTTTCCCTTGTATTCCACACGCACACCTTCGTAGTTCCGAAAGAAATACCAGGACTCTCAGGATTCGTTAGAAAAGGATTTATTGGGCTGTGTCACGCCTCACCAACGCGTTTCGCTTAATAGCTTTTTCACGGTATGGCGGCAGTCTCGTTTTCCCTGTTTACATACTACCTCAAAAGGCTGACATAAAGGTAGGACTGAATCCATACAATGTTATTATGTTGTGAGTATGAGCGCCATCTTGGCATGTTGTTGACTGAAGCGAAATTAATGCGCAATATAAGAGATACAACAGCATAACAAAGGTCATGAATAAAATATTAAGACCTAGTTACAAAAACAAATCAATATCACAACATTTTGTGTTGGCACAGTAATATACTTGTCATGGTGCATTCGGAAGAATTGAGTCCAATGTCAGTCACTGATTGTCAATAAAGCATTATTGACGTTTTGAATTTCATGCCCAAGTGGGCTTTAGTTACACCGAATCGCAATGCCAGAGAAGGAACTCAGTCTGATGCGACTGGTCATGTTTTAAAATAAAGTTATCTCAAACTTTGCAACTGATCACATAATTAAGTTATATACACGTTTGAACAACCTATTTCATGAGTGATACTCATGTTGAATATTATCACAATTGCGCTGAAAAACGATATCCTTCTCATAATGATCAACCCAAAAATATCAACTCAAGGAACTTTAAACCTCAATAAGTATACGTTTCACTTGATCTTGGTGTTGACTTAAGGCAAAAAGTGTCATGTTATTTCGGTACTGTTACTAACCTACATCGTTCTGTCTCGCCCAAGTGGGCCAAAATGACATTGGGCTCATTATCTATGCAAACTTTGTCAGTAATCAATTGCTGTTGAAATCTCTTAGACAATTCATCTTGTACATTTAACATTGTCCTACATTACGGGAAATAGAGACATCCGCCTCAATAAAAATTCATTTTAACTGCAAAGGCTAATATCCCTTATCCTGAAATAGTTCTAAATATATCAAAAAACACAATACGAAAATATATGTGTTAATAGCAAGATAACATCTAAATAAGCAGAAAATAGATCAACACATGATTCTTACAACCGTTACAATTATCATAAGTGTACAGCCATTTCTTCACTTGAATTGAGTCCCTCGGGCATAATAGTATCAAGATCGATTATGTATTTTGATTCCAGACATCTTAACAGGCGCTGTCTGTCACCTCCTCTGTCTTGCCGTGCAATTGCATCTATAACAACATAGGATAAAAGTTTTTCATTTTGCCCATGTACGTTAAAGAAATGACGGGCTACAGGGTACTGAGTATCATGTTTTTTAATAGCGCGTAGATGCTCTAGGACTCGTTTCTTGGCTGGATGTATTGAGCTACCTATATACAATTTACCACATGGGCAAATCAAACAGTACACACAATAATCGGTTTTACAACTGAAATTTCCTCTGATTTCAAAATCTCTCTTGTTGCCTGATACTCTGAGTTTTTTGCAATCTACACTTTGGGCACACACCTTACATCGTTTACAAGTAACAAAACCACTTGATCTTGATTGGAAACCAGTTTTTGTGGCACTGATCATATTATTACACAATTCATCTTTCAAGGATTGACTTCTGCGAAAAGTTATCTGTGGTGTATCATTTAGATATTCACTTAAAGTCAAATCACTTTTTAAAATATGCCAATTTCTATCAAAAAGTTTCCTGATTTCAAAAGCATTTTTAGAAAAAGTGGTAATAAATCTGACTGAATCTTTGGATTCAGGTGACACAGGTTTTGAATGTAAGAGATTAGATCTAATTAATGAATCTGCCTTGGTGGTCGCTTGTTTGATTATCTTATCAGTGTATCCGCGTTGTTTGAATCTTATGCTCATTACAATTTTCTCCTTGTCATATTCTTCAGTGGTACTACAATTGCGCTTAGCTCTGATTAGCTCCCCGTAGGGGATGCTTCGAATCAGGCTAGATGGATGAGCGCTCTCAGCATTGAGTAAACTGTTCCCGGCTGTTTGCTTTCTATGCAACTTTGTAACCAATGAGTTGTTAGAAACCAAAATCAGACAGAACGATGTAGGTTAGTAACAGTACCGAAATAACATGACACTTTTTGCCTTAAGTCAACACCAAGATCAAGTGAAACGTAAACTTATTGGGGTTTAAAGTTCCTTGAGTTGATATTATTGGGTTGATCATTATGAGAAGGATATCGTTTTTCAGCGCAATTGTGATAATATTCAACAGGAGTATAACTCATGAAATAGGTTGTTCAAACGTGTATATAACTTAATTATGTGATCAGTTGCAAAGTTTGAGATAACTTTATTTTAAAACATGACCAGTCGCATCAGACTGAGTTCCTTCTCTGGCATTGCGATTCGGTGTAACTAAAGCCCACTTGGGTATGAAATTCAAAACGTCAATAATGCTTTATTGACAATCAGTGACTGACATTGGACTCAATTCTTCCGAATGCACCATGACAAGTATATTACTGTGCCAACACAAAATGTTGTGATATTGATTTGTTTTTGTAACTAGGTCTTAATATTTTATTCATGACCTTTGTTATGCTGTTGTATCTCTTATATTGCGCATTAATTTCGCTTCAGTCAACAACATGCCAAGATGGCGCTCATACTCACAACATAATAACATTGTATGGATTCAGTCCTACCTTTATGTCAGCCTTTTGAGGTAGTATGTAAACAGGGAAAACGAGACTGCCGCCATACCGTGAAAAAGCTATTAAGCGAAACGTGTTGGTGAGGCGTGACACAGCCCAATAAATCCTTTTCTAACGAATCCTGAGAGTCCTGGTATTTCTTTCGGAACTACGAAGGTGTGCGTGTGGAATACAAGGGAAACGGAGCCCATCCGGGACCGCCACGTGAGAAGCTCCAGAGTTCCGTATCTCAGCGTTCGGATATATATATATATATATATATATATATATATATATATATGTTCACTGAAAAAACCATAGGTTTCAGGGGTGTTATAGTTAGCTGGACTTTTCACTTGTACAAAACCATTGAAATTCCCCCGTTATTGTTAGTTCAGCTAACTATAACTCGCGCGCCCGCAATGCACTGCTGATGACGTCACATCACTCATGACATGGTCAGTGACATCACTCATGACATCACTGATGACATCTCAAATGACATCACTGATGACATCATCCAGTGAATGTGTGTTTTTCTGAAAATTAAATATGTTTTATATATGTATATCTCAAGGTCGATGGAAGAATAAATGGGTATATAAGTGTCTAAATGGATGATTTGTTTTTGAAAAATGTATTGTGTAACTGACTGATTAAGTGTATCATAGTGAATACATGGCTTAGTGAGTAATGTTTAAATATGTAAATATCTGTATCAGTCTCTCACTTTGTGTATAAGTGGCTGCATGGGTTGGTGAGTAGCTACATGGGTGTCTATATAGGTTATTAGTTGTTTTTTTGAGTATCAGTCTGAGTATCTGCATGGTTCGGTGGGGGTATTACGTAGTGCATAGGTGCATGAATGAGTGACTCACTCTTTGTATGTGTTGAAGACAGCATGTGTGCAGGACTGTATGGGTGGATGAGTGTGTGTATGGGTGTGTTAGTGAGTGAATGACTGTCTCAATAGTGTCTTTATGAGTAACTACATATGTTTTAAACTAGTATATGTGACTATTGGTGTATATAAGTGAGTATATGTGAGAGTGAGAGATTGAAAGAGTTCCTGTATGAATAAGTATGTGTTTCTATAAGTGATTGTTTAAAAGACTAAGTATGTGTAAGTTTCCGTAGAAGTAAGTGCGGTGGTGTGTGTACAACTGTATATGCAAATAAATGTATGTTTGATTCTTTATTAGCATGAGTGACTATGTGTGTGAGTAACTCTATGGATGAGTGGTATTGTGTAACAGGATGTATAGGTGTATGAGTACATATGATGAGTGAATACATGTATGAGTGACTGTATAGGACTGTTGGTGAATGAGTGGATGTGTATGTGGATCTTAGAATTACTGAAGAGGTTGTTGTAACTGGTATTGGTATGTCCATTGTTTTGAAAAGTTTAGTCTCTATTTTTGAATGTGTGTATCAAAGGTTATATTAGGGTTAGAGGAGGTCTGCCACTCTATCACAAGGATGATGTCATCAGTGATGTCATTTGAGATGTCATCAGTGATGTCATGAGTGATGTCACTGACCATGTCATGAGTGATGTAATATGTGACGTCATCAGCAGTGTATTGCGGGTGCGCGAGTTATAGTTAGCTGAACTAACAATAACGGGGGAATTTCAATGGTACAAAACCAAGTGAAAAGTCCAGCTAACTATAACACCCCTGAAACCAAATGGTTTTTTCAGTGAATTTCTGAGGTTTTTTAAATGCTAATTCCTAACTATAACGTGCCTGAAACCTATGGTTTTTTTCTGTGAATTTCAAAGGTTTTTTAAATGCTAATTTCTAACTATGCCTACAGAGATTGGACATGTGAAGAAAGAAGAAAAAATGCACAGAAAGAAAAAAAAGAAGTGCAGAAAGAAGCAACAGAAGTCCTCAAAGACGAAGAAAAGTGCAGGAAGAAGGATAACGTGCAGAAAGAACAAAAAGAAGAGCAGAAAGAAGCCTTGTTGCAAAATCATCCTGTACCCTCAACTTTTTCAGACGGATACTGGTGGTAACTGAGTCTGACTAACCAGTCCTAGAGCCAGTGCTATGTTAAAAGACACTTAGAATACAGTGAAAACACCTACATACACTAGGGAACATTATGCGTTGGGGTCCCCCTGTGATTAGCATGACCTCCTCTGTAAGCCCCTAGTATATAATAGGGCAGGGGGATTAAAACTACCTCTTAAAACAGGCCACAGGGCGTTTTTGCACACGTTAACTCAGGCCCCGTCCCCTCCCTTCACCACTGTGTAAACACGCCCTGTGTCCGTTTTTAGTTGGGAGATTAAGTTCATTTGAATCCTGAGGGTCCCTAGGGTCCAACTAGCCCACTAGGTACCTCCAGTAAGTGCCACAGAGCTGCGTTGCAGAGAGGTGTAAAAAGTGGCACGGCCTGGACCACCTCTCTGCAATGCAGCTCAGTGGCGCTTACTGGAAGCACTTGGTGGGCTAGTTAGCCCCCAGGGGCCCTCAGTATTGAAGGAAAATTATACCCCCAATTTAAAACGTGCCACAGTGCGTGTTTGCACACGTCACCTCAGGCCCCGTCCCCTCCCTTCACCACTGTGTAAACGCGCCCTGTGGCTGTTCTAAGTTGAGAGATTAGGTCCCCTTGAATCCTAAGGGTCCCTAGGGTCAAACTAGACCACTAGGTACCTCCAGTAAGCGCCACAGAGCTGCGTTGCAGAGAGGTGTAAAAAGGGGCTTGGCCTCAGAACACCTGTCTGCAGCGCAGCTCCCTGGTGCATACTGGAGATGCCTGTTGGGCTAGTTGGCCCTCAGGGACCCTCAGTATTGAAGAAGAATTAATTCCCCAACTTACAACTCGCCAGGGGGCGCGTTTGCAGAGTGCTGCAAGGAGGGGGCGTGGCCTCCGGCACGATGCCAGTCTTTTATTTATTTTTTTAAGAAGGGGGGCTGTGTGGTTCCCCTTCTTATTCTAATTTATTGGCCCTGATGACCCCATCCCCCAGGGCATGCGGGACGGGAGTGCAGCACAACAATCCATAGAAAGCAAGAGGGAGGGGACAGGACCATGCACATGAACAACAGAGAACAGAGGGGCAAGAGGCAGGACCATAATGGACAGACAGGAGAGAAAGCTGCAGCATAATAGACCATAAAGGGCAGGAGGGACGGATCAGGGGCATTACAATGGAACCGACAAGCCAGGAGGGAGGGAATAGGGGTCTGCACATGGAAACAGAGGGCTGGGGGCAAGGGGGCAGGGCAGGAGCAGCAAGATGACCATGGAGGTCAGGCAGGATGGGCACTAGAAACAAGACACACCATGGAGAGCAACAGTGAGACTATGATGGCATACACACAGACCATGGAGGGAAGGTGGGAGGGGGTCAGGAGCAGCTAGCTGACCACACAGGGAAGGTGGGAGGGGCCATGGCAGCACAGAAGACCATGCATGGCAAGCAGGAGGGTTAGTGGCAGCACAATGGCTATGATGGGCAAGAAGGAGGGTGCAGGGGCATGCACAAAGGACCATGGAGGATAGAAGGGAGGGTCAGGACCTGGGCACAGACAAGAGAGTTCAGGGGAAGGAGCCTCACAACAGACCGCGCGGGGCAGGCAGGAGGAGTAGTTGCAGCACAACAGACCAGGGAGGGCAGAAGGGTGTGGCAGTAAAATGGACCATGGAGGACAGGAGGAAGGGGATAGGGCATGGCATGTGGACAGGCAGGGTGGAGGTGGCAGGGACAGGTTACAGTCATCTGACAATGCTAGGCAGGTGGTAGGAGAGTGGCAGCTCAACAGAACACTCAGAGTAGATAGGAGTGGCAGGTCCATGGAACATGGTGGTCAAAAAGGATGGAGCAGGGGCATGCACAAAGACATTGGAGGGCAGGGGGAAGGAGAATAGGGACAGCAAGCAAAGCACAGAGGCTAAGCAGGAGGTCAATGATGGGCCATAGAATTGGGCAATGGAGGGCAGGATGAGTGGACTGGTACATCATGCTAAATGCAGGGCAGTGGCAGCACATCAGACCATGCATGGCAGGAGGGAGGAGGCTAGTCCATGGATTCAGACAACAGAGGATAGGGAGGAGGTGGATGGGGCAGCAAGCTAACTGTTCATAGAAGGTGGGTATTAGGAACTTTATTGTTTTTAAAATGTGTGTCTGTGCGAACTACTTAAAATATGAACAAGTATGCAGCATAATCTCACTTTTATTCAGGAAGAAGAGGACGTTTGGGACTGTGACTCCGGGCTCACTTGGCAGAAACATCCCCTGACCCTCCACCCCCCATCGCAAAATGTAATGCCCGTGAAAATGGTAGGTGGACGCAGTGTTATATAGAACATAGTCCTGAGAGCACGATTGAAAATGAAAACTAGATATAGTATATGGTATAAACTATGCACCAAAAAGTGTGATATAAGATGAACCGGGCGTGAAATATATTATGCAATACATTGTGCACAATGACAGATTCATTGGAGAGCGCGAGATAGCACAGGCAATAGCGCTTGCTATGTGATATGCGCCTTGGAGTGTAATATGCACAGGGCAGTGTTGTGTAACCTAAGTAGTCTCTAAAGTTGTAATATAAAATATGTTCTGGGTAGTGTAACATTGCATATGCACTGTGACAAAGATATGGATCCCAGATTGTAATATGTATGGCATAGCGCTGTGCTTTATAACATAGGCATCGAGGAAGGCACCTTAGATGGGGCAATATAACCCGTGCGAAGGCAAGTGTGGCATGACATATTCACGGGGTGGTGTTACAGTGCACATGGGCTAGAGAGTGTCATAGCATACGCACTAGCTGGTGGAATACAACACAGAGGTGTGTGGCACTCGGCGGGCACTGGTGGGTGTAACACAGCATTGGGCTCAGCCAGGAGCACGCTGTGACTCTCAAGTGAGGTTTGTCTCCTTTCCAGAGAGTAAAATAAAAAGTATTACACATCTGGCGGTGGATGTGTGTTTTATTAACCGTGAGGGGGTTTATTGCATAGTTTGGTCGAATTTTTGTCGAATCCCCTTTGAATGGCTTGGTGTGCATGTGTATTAAATGTGCCCGACAATAGCTACCCATGTTTGTATAAATAAACGACAAGGGTTTCTACTTGGAGAGTACCCACCAGCGGGGGCGCCGGGATTAGGCACGGTAGGGTGTCAGACATGTCAGAGCTTCACTAGCGGTGTGAATACATTCTACGTGGATTCATTGTATGCATAGTCGCCTTTTAATGAATATCACGCAAATCGTCATGGTGATAGGTACATACGGTTTGTCCAGCATGTCCTAGGTGTTTCTATAAATATATTTAAAAAAATTAAAATAAAAAACAAAGGCCGGCCCCGGGGGATGGGGTCCCCGGGGCCATAAGTGGCCTGAGGAGGGGGGCAACAGAGCCCCCCTCCTAAAGAATAATTTTTTTTTTAAAAAGGCCATGACCTGGGGGTTGGGGTCCCCGGGGCCGATTAAGGCCTTGGGAGGGCCAAATTAATTTTTTTCAACAAAACAAATTAGGGTGCAGGCCCTGGGGGATGGGGTCCCCAGGGCTAATAAATTAGAAAAAGAAAGGGGGCCACACAGCCCTCCTTCTTAAAAATAAATAAATAAAAGACCGGCATCGCGCCGGAGGCCACGCCCCCTCCTTGCAGCACTCTGCAAACGCGCCCCCTGGCTAGTTGTAAGTTGAGGAATTAATTCCCCTTCAATACTGAGGGTCCCTGAGGGCCAACTAGCCAAACAGGTATCTCCAGTATGCGCCAGGGAGCTGCGTTGCAGACAGGTGTTCTGAGGCCACACCCTTTTTACACCTCCATGCAACGCAGCTCGGTGGCGCTTACTGGAGGTCAGCAACACAACAAGAGCTAGGGGGAGGTCCAAGGGAGAGGTTTAAAGACCTGCAGGTTGTGTTTCCCTCAATCACTAACACAATAACCACAAAACAACCTGGGTCTGTGCAGATTCAAAAAGATAAACCAGGAGACAATACTCACAGCTGTTCTGACATCTCTTTAGGAGAGAAACCCTTCTAGAACAGGACCCATCATTCACAGAAGGTGGTTATTTGTCATCATTTGGGTCTGTGATTCTCAGAGTGACGAACCTAGTCTAGACATATTGACCAGGGAGCGCACAGAGAGAACGCAAAAAAGGGGGTTGCTGTCAGATCTCAATATGTGTCAAAACGACAGTGTACCCAAAGGTTGTGAAGGGGATCCTAGAAAAAGCAGCACTAAATAATAATTGGTGAAGATAAAAATGACTAGAGGAAATCAAATGTTCTTTATTAGCAGAGTGCCCCTGTCATAATTAAAAAGCAGTATGGCAACTTAGCAAAAATTCTTTATCATTATGCTATTGTCCATATTAGTAGGGTCGACATGTTTCTGCCCAATTTGATCTATAAGTATCTGGGCTTTCCTCAGGACCTTAGATGCTGCTGCTATAGTGAAAAAATGTGACAAAGAATATGTCAAAAATTATTTTGAATGAAATTGTTTTTAAATGAAAATCCTACCGCATCGGTCAATTCTTGAATTTCAAGATATCGTGAACCGGATACCTAGGGGAACAAAAAGAACAGTTAGTGGTAACATATCTCCTGGTGTACTTAGATTCACCAATTGGTCTATTCTCTTAGATGACTCAATAAAAGCATTCAGTAATGCTTAAAAGCACTTAGTAATTGAATTAAGTTGCACTTACCCATAATCATTGGGTTGCGCCCTCACCTCAACCTGGTCCTTACTCAGGGAAGGGGGCCCGCTCTATTTAAAAAGGAAGACAAAATCAGGCTCATCATCCTTGTGATAGAGTGGCAGACCTCCTCTCCCCCTAATATAACCTTTGATACACACATTCAAAAATAGAAATTACAATTTTCAAAACAATGGACATACCAATACCAGTTACAACAACCTATTCAGTAATTGTAAGATCCACATCCACATCCACTCATTCACCAACAGTCCTATACAGTCACTCATACATGTACTCACTCATCATATGTACTCATACACCTATACATCCTGTTACACAACGCCACTCATCCATAAAGTTACTCACACACATAGTCACTCATAATAAAGAATCAAACATCCGTTTACCTGCATATACAGTTATACACACACCACCACACTTACTTCTACAGAAACTTACACATACTTAGTCTTTTTAATAATCACTTATAGAAACACATACTTATTCATACAGGAACTCTTTCAATCTCTCACTCTCACATATACTCACTTATATACACCAATAGTCACATATACTAGTTTAAAACATATGTAGTTACTCATAGAGACACTATTGAGACAGTCATTCACTCACTAACAGACCCATGCACACACTCATCCACCCATTTATTTATTTATTTATTTATTATGCAACTTATAACGCGCAGACTAAACCCGAAGGTATCAAGGCGCCTATCAAAATCAATAAACAATAAACAGAATATACAAAGCACCACTACGGGAATGCACGTGTAAAAAGGTGAGTCTTAAGCGCGGATCTAAAAGTTTGCAGAGAGGGACTGGATCTTACTTCCAAAGGGAGGGCATTCCACCACTTAGGTGCCAGGAAGGAAAAGGCCTTGCCTCCCCATCTTGCTTTTCTGACACGGGGTACAGAGAGGAGAAGTTTGTGACTGGAGCGAAGATTTCTACTGGGGTTATGCCGAGAAAGAATGGATCCCATGCTTGTAGGGCTGGGTTTAGCTAAGGCTTTATACACCAGGCACATGGATTTGAAAAGGATCCGGTATTCAACGGGGAGCCAGTGCAGTTGTTTTCGGGCTTCGGTGGCAGAGGCACGTTTTGGTAGGTCAAGAGCCAATCTCGCTGCCGCGTTCTGGACCACCTGCAAGCGCTGTAGAAGACTCTTGTTCAGCCCTGCATACAGCGCATTGCAGTAATCCAGTCGCGAACCCAAAAGAGCGACAGCAAGTTGCTTTCTTGCCTGGGGTGACAAAAAGTGCCTGATTTTCCTCAGAATGTGGATAATCCCCCAGCAGGTCGAAACAGTCCTGTTGACCTGTTGGCACATACTAAGGTTGGGGTCGATCATAACTCCCAGGTTTTTTGCTGACAAGGTGGGCTCGGGACATACGCCCAGCGAATTCGGCCACCACTCCGCCGACCAGATCGGTTCCTTTCCTCCAAAGACCATCACCTCCGTCTTCTCCCCATTCAGTTTTAGTGAATTGTGGATCATCCACTGGCCAACTGCCTCCATGCAAGATCTAAAATTGGCGGCAGTTGATGTAGCTGGCTGGGAGAGAGAGACTAAGATCTGGGTGTCGTCCGCGTAGGAAACTACCTCCATCCCAAAAGATCTAATGAGTCTGGCAAGGGGGGTCACATAGATATTAAAAAGGGTAGGACTGAGCGCTGACCCTTGAGGGACCCCACATTGCACAGACAGGGATGGAGATAGAAACGATCCCAGCATTATCCTTTGTTCTCTATGGTCGAGAAAAGAGGAAAGGAGTCCCAGAGCAGGCCCGCGGACCCCAATCTCCCTCAGGCGAGATGTTAACACCACAGGAGACAGGGTATCGAAGGCCGCTGTGAGGTCTAAAAGGATCAGGAGGGAGGTCTGACCCTCATCAACTCTAGTGCGGATGGTATCCAGCACTATGGTGAGGGCAGACTCAGTGCTGTGTTCCCTCCTGAAACCATGCTGGGAGAGATCCAAACAGCCCGAGCTCTCCACAAATGCAGCCAGATGTTTATTTAGATGGGCTTCGAGCATCTTTGCGGGAGCCGGGAGCAGTGAAATGGGGCGAAAGTTCTTTAACACCCCGGGGTCCAGAGAAGGCTTTTTAAGCAAAGGTTTTACAACAGCATTCTTCCACTGCTGGGGAAAAATGCCTTCCTTCATCGCTCTGTTCATGATGTCAACCAGAGGAGGAAGGAGAGATTCTCTGCACTGCTTGAGGATCTTTAGCGGGCAGACATCCAACGGAGAGCCAGATTTAGTTTTATCAAGCAGGATTTCAAGATCCTGACAGGAAAGGGGAGGAAAGGAAATCAAATCCTGATGTTGAGAGGATTCAGCAACACTGGGCTCAGGGAGAGCAGGCAGCAAAGGAACGGCGGTCAGGGATTTTTGGACCTCCAGAGCAGCATAGATGTCAGCGATTTTTGACTGGAAAAAGGCGGCTATCTTGTTGCACAGGTCCTGAGAGGCAACCACAGGATCCGGTGTCTGAAGGGTCGTAAGGGAATCGACAATCCTAAAGAGTTCTCTAGGAGATGACAATGAGGAGGTGAGTGCCGTGAAGTATTCCTGCTTGGTCTTAATAACTTCCAGTTTGTAATTTTTAAGCAGGACCCTATGGGCTTCTCTATCCTTAGGGGCCCAACTAGAGTGCCATAAGCGTTCCTGCCTTCTTACTTCCTGTCTCCGAAGCCGGAGCTGTTCGGAGAACCAGGGAGCTGAAGGTCTTTTTCTAGCAGAATAGCAAGACCTTGCAGGAGCAAGTTCCTCTAAGGCCTCAGCAATGGTATTTTCAAATATAGAGACCGCAGTGGAGGTATCTGCCTCCTGAGGAATGGACAGACTGGTTGTCCATGGATGGAGGGAATCTTCCCTGATCTTTTTGAGGTTCCTTCGCACTTCCATGGTGCTCGAGGCCCTTCTAATATAGCCCCGTGAGGGATACATCATATTAAAGGGAACGGCCAGATGGTCCGACCAGGAGAGATGGAAGGGGCTGGCAGCTGTCAGCCTAGGGTCGTTAGAAAAGATGCCATCGAGCGTGTGCCCCGCTCGGTGGGTGGGACCGTTCACCAGCTGGGTGAGTCCGCAGGCTGACATTATTTCTACCAAGGAAATAGTGTCGTGAGCCTCCAATAGCTCAAGATGGAAATTGAAATCACCTAGAATGGTCAGATTTTGTCGGCCAAAATAGGGTTCCAGAACCTGCATCAATTTCAGCCCAAATCCTGCTCTTGGGCTAGGGGGGCGGTAGACCAAGATTCCATTAAATGCTGGATTAGCAGAATCGGAGAGGGAAAAATATAGGACCTGGAATGTGTCCTTGGGGTCAGAAAGGGGTATAGTGTGGCAGTGAAATTTGTCCTGATATAAAATAGCCAGACCACCGCCAACACGGCCTAATCTGTCAAATCGAGTTAGGCAGTAACCCTCAGGGACCGCTTCAACCAGATCAGGACCCGAGGAGTCTTTGGCCCAGGTCTCCGTAATAAAAACCCAAGAAGGTGTTTTATCTAAGACCAGTTCCTTGAATACAATGTTATTTTTAATGAGCGAGCGAGCATTGAGAAGAAGACAAGACTCGCTGGGATTTTTAGATGTTGATAAAGAGCAAGACTCCGGAGGAGCAGAGGAAAGAGAAAGCAGAGGCTCATCTGCATCAATCGGAAAGCACGCACAGCTAGGACATGTCAAATAATCCTCAGGTCTGTAGCGATGTGAGCAAGGGGCAGGGGCGGGCTTAAGCCGCAGCATTTCCCTTACAGAGTATTTCATGACAGGGGCGCCTGCCTTGTAATGGCCAGTGGTCCAGCCGTCCAGGCCGTCCTCAGCGCGGACGGGCGCAGACGGGCAGGACTCAGGCACGACTCCGGCGCAGGTTCGGCGCGTCCGCTGAACGCGTCCGCTGCGCGGAGGCATTGCCTTCCGTTTTTATAGTGGCCAATAGAGAGCGTGGAAACGCTGCCCCAAACCAAGATGGCCGCCAAAGTCGATTCTACCTGGCCGAGGCTCGGCTATCTCAGCATCCAAATCGGCTGAGGGAGATCCGAGTATCAGGGTGAGTGCTAAGTTAAACAAGCGGGGGGCAGGGGGATAATTTCTGCCACTTTTACATCAAACAGAGTAAATCAGTCACAATTACTAAACAGTGCAGCTAAGCTTCGTTTTTCAAGCCAAGTGCAGTGGAGTTAAAAGCTAAAAATACGGCGAGGATTTAAAAGGTGCAAAACGAAATTATAATCAAACAAATAAAGCAGCAACCTCCCGGCTTCCGCCTCAGGAGGGGATTAAATGCACAGCGAATAGGAGTGCTTGATAGGGGATGTCCTTTTATAGTGGCCAATAGAGAGCGTGGAAACGCTGCCCCAAACCAAGATGGCCGCCAAAGTCGATTCTACCTGGCCGAGGCTCGGCTATCTCAGCATCCAAATCGGCTGAGGGAGATCCGAGTATCAGGGTGAGTGCTAAGTTAAACAAGCGGGGGGCAGGGGGATAAATTCTGCCACTTTTACATCAAACAGAGTAAATCAGTCACAATTACTAAACAGTGCAGCTAAGCTTCGTTTTTCAAGCCAAGTGCAGTGGAGTTAAAAGCTAAAAATACGGCGAGGATTTAAAAGGTGCAAAACGAAATTATAATCAAACAAATAAAGCAGCAACCTCCCGGCTTCCGCCTCAGGAGGGGATTAAATGCACAGCGAATAGGAGTGCTTGATAGGGGATGTCCTTTTATAGTGGCCAATAGAGAGCGTGGAAACGCTGCCCCAAACCAAGATGGCCGCCAAAGTCGATTCTACCTGGCCGAGGCTCGGCTATCTCAGCATCCAAATCGGCTGAGGGAGATCCGAGTATCAGGGTGAGTGCTAAGTTAAACAAGCGGGGGGCAGGGGGATCATTTCTGCCACTTTTACATCAAACAGAGTAAATCAGTCACAATTACTAAACAGTGCAGCTAAGCTTCGTTTTTCAAGCCAAGTGCAGTGGAGTTAAAAGCTAAAAATACGGCGAGGATTTAAAAGGTGCAAAACGAAATTATAATCAAACAAATAAAGCAGCAACCTCCCGGCTTCCGCCTCAGGAGGGGATTAAATGCACAGCGAATAGGAGTGCTTGATAGGGGATGTCCTTTTATAGTGGCCAATAGAGAGCGTGGAAACGCTGCCCCAAACCAAGATGGCCGCCAAAGTCGATTCTACCTGGCCGAGGCTCGGCTATCTCAGCATCCAAATCGGCTGAGGGAGATCCGAGTATCAGGGTGAGTGCTAAGTTAAACAAGCGGGGGGCAGGGGGATAATTTCTGCCACTTTTACATCAAACAGAGTAAATCAGTCACAATAACTAAACAGTGCAGCTAAGCTTCGTTTTTCAAGCCAAGTGCAGTGGAGTTAAAAGCTAAAAATACGGCGAGGATTTAAAAGGTGCAAAACGAAATTATAATCAAACAAATAAAGCAGCAACCTCCCGGCTTCCGCCTCAGGAGGGGATTAAATGCACAGTCCTGCACACATGCTGTCTTCAACACATACAAACAGTGAGTCGCTCATTCATGCACCTATGCACTACGTAATACCCCCCACCGAACCATACAGACATCAGACACTTATACTGATACTCAAAAAACCAACTAATAAACCTATATAGACACTCATGTAGCTACTCACCAACCAATGCAGCCACTTATACACAAAGTGAGAGACTAATACAGATATTTACATATTTAAACATTACTCACTAAGCCATGTGTTCACTAAGATACTCTTAATCAGTCAGTTATACAATCAATTTTTCAAAAACAAATCATCCATTTAGACACTTATATACCCATTTATTCTTCCATCGACCTTGAGATATACATATATAAAACATATGTAATTTTCAGAAAAACACACATTCACTGGATGATGTCATCAGTGATGTCATTTGAGATGTCATCAGTGATGTCATGAGTGATGTCACTGACCATGTCATGAGTGATGTAATATGTGACGTCATCAGCAGTGCATTGCGGGCGCGCGAGTTATAGTTAGCTGAACTAACTATAACGGGGGAATTTCTATGGTTTTGTACGAGTGAAAAGTCCAGCTAACTATAACGCCCCTGAAACCTATGTTTTTTTCAGTGAATTTCTAAGGTTTTTTAAATGCTAATTCCTAGCTATAACGTGCCTGAAACCTATGTTTTTTTCAGTGAATATATATATATATATATATATATATATGTACAATTCTTTAGTAGCACCCCCCCCACCCGAAATGTGGTTCTACTTGTTCCCTCTGTGCCGACAGAGGATGGATGGGCCCTTCCCTCACATTATGCAAATCTCTGCCGCTGGGTCGCTCTCTCCCGTCTGAGGCTGTCACGCAGCAGCTCCGAGAAGCCTCTGTAGCACTGGTCTGTCTCTCAGCCGGAAGCAACCTAGCAAGGACAGACAGAATGAACATCAGTGTTCTGCTCAGTCCAGCATCAGCTCACTGGGAGATCAGTGCGACCTGTCACAGCCCAGGCGTGATCTTCACAAGAGCTGGGCCACTAGTGCAAGTAAGTACAACCAGGGTGTGCAAGCAGGCAGGTTTATGAGTGAAAACCACACGTGAAGTTTACAAAATGTGTATTTAGCAGTGCAAAAATATCTACAAATTCATGAGAGCAACTCTGCCAGGGGCAGGAAAGGAGCGTCACAGGATGGATGAAAAAACCCACAAACGGCCTGTTCAGACAAGGTCGAAAAACCACTACTGTGACAAGCGGCAGTAAATCCACAACCGGGGTCAGAATGGGAGGCAGCGGTAACCCCATAACCTCTGAGGGAAAGGGTCTCTCAAGAGAAGATCTATTTACCTCTTGTAATTGTATTTATATAGCACTTACTACCCCTGACGAGCCACCAAAGCACTTTTGGGAGAGTAGCACGCTACTCCAGACCCCAAAGAGGATTAATGGTGGGTTCGTATAGTGAAATATGAATTCGTTTGGGCAGTGGACATGTGAGTCTGTTGGATTGAAAAGGAAAGTGAAGGGATAGAAGAGGGAAGGGTCTCAAAAGTGTTTATTTGGAGATTATAGCAGTAGGAGGAGGTTTGGGATGAGTAAAGAAGAGATGGAGGGGAGAAGAGTCTCCAGAAGTGGATTAGGGAGAAAGGTGAGGTATCGGATGAGTCTAGGAGGGATATATGAGGGAAGGGTTTAGAAAGGCTTGTTTGAGAGATCTCAGTAGTAGAAAAGGTATGAGATGATGCAAGGAGGGGTAGAGGAGGGAAGAGTCTAGAAAGGGTTATTTTGGAGATCATTATAGTAGAATGGGGTTTGGGATGAGTCAGAGTGGAGGTATAGGATCTATTGAGAGAGGTATATGGTGGGAAATAGGGTAGTGCTTTGGAGATGCTCACTTTTTTATTTGTTTTTTTATTTTACTTAAATTTTATTTTTACAGTAGTAGTAAAGTAATAAATATATAGATACATAAGTACATGGAAGGCATATATGTATAAAGGAGGTAATCTATCAGGATTTAAGTTGTATTTAATAAACCCAGAATTTCAATTGTTGCTGTACTTTAAGCTAAATGTTTTTTTCTATTTTTGTTATCTTACAGTAATTCAATGGTGAAGCAATTGTAGATATATAGTTATGATAAGATATGCATATTGTGATGGATCAATAAACGGAGAGACATAAGCATCTAATCAAGTAACTTACATGCAAACGATGAAGTGACCTATGTACATGTTAAGCATAGAATAATAGAACCATAATATGTACATTTGTTAAGCAGACCTAAAGGGTATCTGTATATATTTATAAACATGATTATTATACACATTTATACAAAGGCATACACATATCTAGGTACACATATATAGTCCAAATAAATGCTTATATAAACAGGGATATGCTGTATATTTATGTTTGAGTATGGTGGTTATGTGGGGAAGAGCCAATTCTTGAGTAGTTTTCTGAAGATAAGGTGGTTATCAGTGGATCTTAGGTTGGGGGGTAAAGAGTTTCATAGTTTGACTTATTGAACAGAGAAGGATGTGCCACCTATGGTTTTTCCCTTGTATGGTGGGATTTTGAGGCAAGGTGCCACTCTAGAGCGGAGGTTCCTTTGTTGAATGTGTTTGGTGATTTTATTCCTGATGAAGAGTGGTCCCATTCCATGTATCGTTTTGTGGGTTATTCAAAGCAGCTTGAATGTGGATCTTCTGGCAACCGGTAACCAATGTAGGGCTTTCAAGGCAGGGGAGATGTGGGCGTGCAGCTTTATATGTTAGAGTAGTCTGGCAGCTGAGTTCTGAATACGTTGTAGTCTTTTCATAGTTGTTAAAGTTGATCCATGGTAGAGGCTATTGGTGAAATGAAGTTTAGACAGAACAAGAGAGATAGTAGCATGGACCTTGTGTGGAAATTGCAGGTGGGGGAAAATGGGTCGCAGAGTTTTCATAATAATAAAGCTTGATCTTGCTAATTTGTCCACTTGGGCATTCATTGATAGCTTAGAGTCCATGGTCATTCTGAGGTTTCTTACATCCTTAGATACTTTAGGGGATGTTCCCAGATCGTCTTGAATAAAAATGCGAGTGTTTAGGTTGAGCCTAGGTAGCACGCATGCGCTGTCTGCAAGACCTGTTGTTATCTCCTCTAGCGGCTTTTGGCATGTCCATGAATTGCCATTTGGCCGTTGTTGTGCCATTTAGAAATACGGGTTTTTATTGGCGCATTGGGTCTGATTCTCCCGCCTTTGCGTGCCTGGGTCATGCCCAGGCGATTTCACTCATTGTTTGCTTGTATTGGCCATCCCAATACGCCCCCGGTTCCTCCTGGTCATCCTGATCTGCCTTTTTATTTTGTAGGCTATCAACATGGTTTTAGGCTTTCAGGTCGTTTCACCGAGCAATGCTCTGTTCAGCACCTGCAAAGTGGCAATTTCTTTCCGGTAGCTGTTGAGCTATGCGAGCCCTATTGCATTTTGAATGCTTGTTCTTTTTGGAAATGTGCTTCATCATGCGCTTTTTGTGGCTCTTGTGTCGTGTACGGTATGTGTATGTCTGGGGGGGCTGGGGGTGGTGGTGGTGGGTGTTGTGGCCCTCATGGGTGTCAGAGCTGCATGATCATTGTCTCCATGGCATCTGTGGGTCTTAAGGTGTGGCTCTTGGCTTGGCTCCCTTTCATGTTGTGGGTAGTCGTCCTGCTTAGCACCAGCAAAAGACAGTTGTTAAATCCCTGGTGCTACCGTGGCTTATCCCCTGTTTTTGGTTCGCTTCGCAGATCTGGCAGTTCATTGTTATAGTGGTGTTGTGTTTTTTTTGTGTGTTTTTGCACAGGAACGCCTACTCTGCATCTCATTAGGGTTAGTTGGTGGTATCCACCGTGGAGATATATTTTGGGGCAGTTATCGCGGGCATACTGGTGTTGTCTGCAGTTTGCACCAGCTTGTGAATGGGGTGTTAAATCTATCTAAAATTTTGATGCGTTAAGGTGGGGATAATTCGGAGATACGTCCTTGTGAATATCCCCCTTATAGTCTGAACTGTATCCGTGATTTCACGCGGAGAATGGAGTGATGAGCAGAATGAAGCGAGTGTCACTACACCACAAAAGATCACCACTGATCGCATCCTGAGCCTCCGACCTCAGGAGCCACTCACAACAAACGGATATTTGTGATTTCTGTTTAGCAATGTACTCCCTATTTTGGATAGAACGTAAGCTTCTCATAGAACACACTTTTCAGTGACTAGATTTTTGCAGACGTTCGTTGACCTGGGTACAGCATGACGATCGCAACCATGGAACACACAACACAATGTTCTGGTGCCCCGGGCTGATGGCACTAATCTCACCCGTCACTTACCCCTTCTGGACGCGCCCCGAGCTGGTGTGAATAAAGCCCCTTTCTGTCCCCCTGTCCCTGTGCTCACTGGTCCCATTCCATTGTACAGCATCGGGAGGGAGCCCTGAACACGTTTCAAAGACCGATATGAGTGAATTTGATGCTAAAGGTTTCCCTGTTAATAGTGGTCTTTCCGAATACACACTTTGACAGCCCTCAGTGTTTCACTGATGCTAGCTCGCCCCTCTTCAATGGGTTTTTATTGGGTGTCTACCCCTAACGTCTCCTGCCTGTGATCTTTCATACCTGCCTCCAGCTCATTGCTTCCATGAGGTCCAATGGCGTGCGTGGGATCCGTCTGCTGATGGTCACATCTGGCTGCCGTGCTTGCCGTGTGATCTTTGATGCTGTGGTTTACTGCCACTGCTGAACTATACTGATGGAATAACATTACCTGAGCAGAGGGCCCCAACACACTTCACATAATACCACTAAGTACCACATATAACACTTTTTATTACAACTTTTCTACATAAAACACATCAGCCACAATACTCTACAACATATCCAACACTTCAAAATAAGCACATAAGGTCCCAAAAGTGAGATCTATTGGCTATGCCAATGCTTTTTTTTTTTTTTTGCTAAAGCAACAATATATGATATGGAAGCACAAATTATAAATAATACATAGTATACATTGAAAATTCATAAACACATAATAAAGTTTCTAAACATAGAAACAAATGAATAGTTATGATAACATTGAATAAAGAATAACATTACATAATCTTTACATTTTCGGACATTTTCCAGTTTCTTAAACTTTTACGCTGCCCAAAATCACCTTCAATTCTCGAAATCCTGGCCCTCCCCAATCATGACAACCAGCACTAAAGTATTTCAAACTCCCTCACCCAACACATCATTGCTTAAATCCAAAAACAAATTGCTCTCATTATCATATCATTACCATAATGCACCAATCTTTCACCACTTTCCAAATTCCCTTTTAATGCAGAAATTCTTCTAAGGGCCCAAATTTTCCCACTATCCAAACACACAGTCTTACCGCACAACTCAACCACTTTTACGGGATATGACCACTTGGCCAATTCCAATGTAGGAATATTTAATCTTAACAAATAACCAATTTTTAGCTTATAACATGCTGGCCCACCTCTCTTAAAGGAACGTATCATCGTCCTTTGGTGTGCATCCACCCTCTCTTCAATCTAACAAAAATAAACTATGACATCAGGTCAATTATTTTTCCTAGTCCACCATGGAACAAGCTAGATTCTGGGTTTCCTACATCTCAACACTTCAGACGCATACAAGTAACTGAATTGGGAAAGTTTCTATACGATAACAATATGGCTTGTAATGCCTTTTTCAAAGGTAATCTTCTTGTAGTTGCTAGCTGTTAGACCTGGCATCATTGGCGTAGGTTTCCCGTGTATTTTTGCCTTTAGCTCCTGTGTATTTGACTTTGTTTTGCTGGTCTGGATGCTTTGGGCACTTTGCCACTGCTGTTCAGTGCCAAAGTGCAGGTGCTCACATTGTTAATTGTTGTTAGGGCTGGTGTTTCCATGATTGGTCTATTTGGTTTGCTGTTAAGTCCCCAGTACAGTGCACACTGTGTACCCAGGGCCTGTAAACCAAATGCTGCTACTGGGCTTGCAGCACTGATGGTGCCACCTAAACAAGCAACCTTGCAACAAGGTCTCAGGCCTGCCATTGCAGAGCCTGTGTGCAGTCTAGTACTGCCATGTCAACCTGGCAAGTGCACCCATTTGCCAGGCCCCAACATGCCCTTTTTTTACATGTTAGCCACCCCTAAGGTAGGCCCAAGGTACCACTGTGGGCAGGGTGCAGTGTATGTGAAAGGTAGGACATGCCCTGATGTATGTGGCAAATCCTGATAGTGAAATACTGCTAATTTCGTTTTTCACTATTGTAAGGATATCTGTCCCCATACAATAGAATGGGGAGTTTTCTTATAAAATCCTACAAGCATAATTGCCCATGGGAACATGATAGGAAAGTAAAGTTTGATATGCCTGAACTCTGAATGTTAAGATGCATCTTTTAGTGAGGGTCATTTTTGCATTCTGGGTTTGAAAATACCACTTTGAGAAAGCAGGTATTTTCTTGCCTAACAATCCAGTGTGTCTCTGCCAGGTTGTGTATTGACTGTCAGGCTTTGGAGTGACAGGGGCTGGTGATGTGCATTCTGTTTAGACAGCCACTTGGGAGGTGAGATGTGTCCTGCCTTTCTAGGGTGAGTCAAAGCTTGGCTGAATAGACCTGGACAGCATTCAGAGTAGGGGGAGGAGATTTCTTTCACACCTGAATGGGCCTGGTCTGCAAAGGACACTGCTGTCTCCACCTCCTGCCAGGAAGCTGCACCAGAGAGGAAGGAACTGGTTTTGGCTGAGCAAAGAGCTTCTCTGACTCCAGAGAACAAAGGATTCTGTATTATAAAAAGAGGGGCCCAGACTTTGAGATCACTTCTGGGAATCAAGAGGAACCTTTGCCAAGGAGAAGAGCTGGAGAAACTGAGGAGGAGTACTGCCCCTGTGGTGTTTGCTGTCTTGGGTTGGCCTGTAGTGGCTACTTTCTGCCAAGGAAAGGGAAAGGACTTTGCTGTGTCCCCTGTTTGAGGAAGATCTCCAAGGGCTTGAAACTTACCTAGCCTCTCCTGTTCTGAAGTCTCAGGGACACAAAGACTTCACCGCCAGCTCCCCTGAACTTCCTTGATGGGAGTTATGACCTGCAAAGAGGTGCCTGCTGTTGTTTTAGACCTCTGGAGGCTGTTTGCCACTGGGAGCTGGGAAAGTAAAGCAATTTCGAGAAGCGCGACGCATCCGCACCCTTTTCTGACGCATTGCAAAAGAAATCATCGCAGCGCCTGCCCGCGGCTCGAGAAATTGCCATACACCACATCGAGTGCACCGATCTCCGAAGTCCAAGATCACCACACCGATTCTGACACAAGCCTCGCTGTGCAGCTGCAAGAACCCACACATCGTCCCGGATCATCGCATTGCATCGACGCTCCAAGTCTGTCGCATAGTTGGGGGATGCAGTGAGAACCCGATGCATCACCTCCCCACGCAGTAAGAAACAGACTCATCACCTCCCCTGCGCAGCAGTAAGGACCTGACGCATCACCTTCTCTGAGTGTAAGGAACCGACATATCACCTTCCCTGTGACCCTTTTTTGTTTGGGTGTGCGACACAACTAAGGTACTTTGTGTGAAAAGTGTTGCATCTGCAATGTGCTTTGAAATAAACTATTTCTACCATTTGAAAGTCATATTTTTATTACTGTATTGGGGATTTTTGTCATTTTTGTCTTGTTTGGTTTAGATAAAGGTTAGTTATTTTTCTAAACTGGCGTGGTGTCCATTTGTAGTGTTTTCACTGTTTTAGAGTATGTGTTCACAAATGCCAAATGCTTTACACACTGCCTCTGTGATAAGCCTGTCTGCTCATGCCAAGAAACTAAGGGGGTGAGCAGGGGTTATTTTAGAAGTGTATACCCCTTACCCTGACTAGAAGCAAGGGTCCCTATCTGGACAAAGGTACCTACCTCTGCCAACTAGCGACCCCCATTTCTAACACTAGCAAATTCAACTCCTTAACTACTCTGTTAAACCTTTCCAATTAGCCATTAGCCTTGGGATGATAATTGGACACCCTCTTGTGCACCATCCCACACCTGACCAAAACACTCTCAAAATCCTTACTATTGAACTGGGAACCATTGGCTGGCACTAATTCTTCAGCTAATACTACTCTACAAGAAATTTCATCCAAAACTAAATGACACCCTGTTTGACTTGGCATCTTTTGGCGTGTTTCCCCTGTCTTTTTGCTTTTCGACCTCCCGGTTTTGACTCTGTTTTTGCTGGTTTAGTGTCTGTGCGCACTTTCTCACTGCTGTTCAGTCTTAAAATGCTCCTGTTGTAAATTATTGTTATGGATTGGCGATTCCATGATTGGTCATTTGATTTACTAGTCAGTCCCTAGTACAGTGCACTGTGTGTGCCTAGGGCCTGTAAATCAAATGCTGCTAGTGCGCTTACAGCCCTTCAAAAGGTAACGCAGACCTGCCACTGCAGTATGTGAGCAGTCTAGTACTGCCATGTCGACTTGGCAAGTGCACCAACTTGCCAGGCCCTAACCGTCCCTTTTTAGGTCTCGCCTGAGCCAGCGCACATGCACTGCTCTGCGAGGCTTCTAGTAAGGACTTTCAACTCGCACCACATGCTCGTGCGTGTGCTTTTTTTTGGTCACACGCTATTGTCCTTTGCGTGTGTCTTTCTAAGAAAGACAGCACGCAATTGGCCAAAGGCGGGTGCATGTCCTGCCTTCTCACTCCCCTAGCCTAGGGAGCTCGGGAGCGAGCAGCAGCGCGGCTGGGTGCCAGCTGCGTACCTCACATTCCTTGCAGCGCACGAGCACCGCGCTTGTTGTAGTGTGACATCGAAGAACTTCTGGTTGTAGCACCAGCAGTGCACATCCGCCTCCAGCTTTTCAGCCTCACTGGGCAGATTTTCTTTCTCCACAAAAGAGGAAATAAAAGTAAGGAGGAGAGCCGCTTCACTTCTTTTGACAAGGTCACCAACATTAAATCTTCCTTTCGCTTTTGGGCTATCGTTTGCTCCCCAGTTAATCTTCCACGTCCTCTTTTCCCCGTGTGCTAAATAGTAAGGGATGTTTCTTTGCTGTTACCGCTTTACGTCCAAAGGAACATGTAAAGTGCATGCAGAATACATTGCCTGCACGCTAGGACCCTGGCATCAGGATACGGACCGTCCTGCTCACATTCATTCACTACCACACTTTGAATTTGCAAGCGATGCATTTTTATGTATAAATACTGATTATAAAACGGTAGATATGTAAGCCATGTGGTTTTCACTTGTATTACCCGCTCCCCAAGACTCTGGAAGGGAGAATTTATGTTATACAACTTTACGTGCAAACTCTGTATGTTGACAGCCTTGCATGATGTATGAATATTTTATAAACTCATGATCTAGAGGCCAGAAGTCATAAACAACCAACCTGTAACCTCAGTGTTTCTTTTGCTCCTGTAAAGGGGACGCCCCCTATGCAAATAAAGATGGGTGCACTGTCCCAGAGGGATCCGCGGGTGTCGGTGAAGATTGCATGACGGGAGGCACTTCCTTCCAGGACCAGCATCACTGTGCATTATGTGGAAAGTAAGGCATGCTCTCCATCTAGCACATACAGCTATCATCGTCTTGCCACCCCCTCTATGTGCATACAATTAGAAGTGGACTTCCTTTCACTCCTCGGTCTGAAGTATCATTTGTAAACTCTTATTATAGTACAAATCCGCTATGTAACCTGCATCCTGTGCTGTTGAGGTTAATCAGTTATGCGTTTAGCTTGATGCATTCATTCAGTACCAGTTCATTTCTGACACTTTTATGTGAAATGCCTTTCATTTTCTTGCAAATGAAACACAAACAAATGGACTAGTTAGATGATAAAAGTTTTTCTATTTCCACAAAATGCTGTCTAGTATAGAGAAAAACTCATGCATTTGGCATTCCTATCTTATGTCTTCTTTGATGACTAATGGTGTTAATCAATATTGTTGTTATTCCCTCGATAGTTGGGGTTGATGCCTTGGTTGGAGAAAGTTGAATGCAGCGTTTTGTAGAGCATTGTTTGTGTGTTTTAATATTGAGACACAGTATCCTTAAAAGTTTGCTGGTGTCTGCAAAAAGAAAAGAACTGTTGTGAGATTATTAATGTCTGTGTCATCTGTATAGCTATAGTACCCTAACAACGCTACCAGGCTAAAGAAGTGGGATCAGTGAGCTACATAGCTTATATGGTGACAAGCAGGCCTTTTTGGGGTACCATTTGACATGGCCCTAGGACGATTGTAATAATGATTCCCATAGTGTCTTTTGCAAATAACCATATTCTGTTACAGATATTTTGATGTAATCGCTTACTTCTAAGCTCTTTGCACGCTATGCACTATTATAGTAAATTATATATAGGTGCTGTCGCTCGCTCTATGAACCGTTAGTATTGAGAAGGTTGGTTCCAATAGGTCATGGGTGCTCACAAACATTTTCCCAGGGTGTGACCGCGCGCCGCACTGATACCAGCGAGGGTGGGGGGTGTAAAGTGGCTGTGGAGGAAGCGAAGCATGTATATCTACTGGCTGAACTACTCAATTGAGCAATGTGAAACCAGAAAACATGGGATGAATTCCCCTGGCTTCTCCACTTGACCAAATTGTGTGACCCTGGGCAATTGTTTTATTTAAAATTCCTTCCTTTTTTCTTCATTATCACACATAAGAGGACCTCAAGATACATGAATTCAGGATATGTGCTGTACAAAGCCATCTCCTGTGCTTGGATTAATCACTAATGACATTCTAGTCAGGGTGTGGGAGTGTGGGAAGCATGAATGTTTCTAAATGCATGTTTGAAAGCCATCACAAAAACAAGCATTGGCATAGCCAATAGGTCTCGCCTTTGGGACCTTATAAGTGTTTAGGTATCCAGCACGATATCCTTGGTGCAACAACATCAACTGTTGCATGGCTAAACACTTCTAAGGTTCAAAAGGCGAGACCTATGGCTATGCCAATGCTTGTTTTCTTTTGCCTCGGCTTGTTTGACTTTCTGACTGCACTCAGCCGAGGGCTGCAAATCATGTCCTTATCTTGTTTTCCACTGTCTTTAGGTTCACAAGCTCTTTTTCAGACAGAGGCTATGTTATGTTTCATTCTATAACATTTTTGATTTCATTAGCTCAAATGTCCAAACCTTAAATAATATACTTACTTAATGGAAGTGTAGTTTAAGAAGACGACCCACAGTAGGATCAACCTATTTACAGATTGCTTTTGACAGCGTGATTATTTGGATACAATTAAAGAGGTAAACATGCTGTTTTTGCTCTGTTTTATGAAAATGGAAACAGCTTTGAGTTGCACGCTTTCAACTTTTGATGCTTTCTTTTAGGTTTCAATCATAGGTGAAATAAACCCAATATCAAGGGATGCCTCCTCATGCTTTCCAAACGTGGCATGTAATGTGAGGATACCCAACACTATATACTGTAAGTAGACAGTGCAGCACCACCACAGCAGAACCTCAGCATCAGCGCAACACCACTTCAGCACCAGTCAGTGTCACTGAGCACACCTTCAGCAGCCCCACCACAACACCAACTGAGCACCACTCAGCAGCACCTGAGCATCACCACAACACCAGCACAGCACCAGCTTGGCCTCACTTAGCACAGCACCAACTCAGTCCCAGCGCAGCACCACCTGAGCACCAGTGCAGCATCACCTGAGCACCAGCACAGCACCAACTCAGTATCACTCAGCACCAGCCATTCGCCACCTGAGCACCGCCTCAGCATCATTCTGCACCATTTAGTATCACTCAGCACCCCCTTGAACACCACCTCCGCACAAGCACACCAACATCTCAGCACTGTGTCAGTATCACTCAGCATCACCTCAGCACCAGTACAGCACCACCTTAGCACCAGCACAGCATCAGTGCAGCACCACCTCAGCATCAACCCAGAACCACCTCTCCCCCAGCACAGCACCACCTTAGCACCAGTTCATCATCACCTCAACATCAGTACAGCATCATCTCAGCATCAACAACGCACCACCTACACATCAGTGCATCAAAAGCAGTTCAGTGCCAATTGAGCATCACTTCAGCATAAGCGCAGCACCACCTCAGCACCAGCGCATCACCTCAGCACAGCACCAACTCAGCATCACTCTGCACCACTAGGGCACCAGCTCAGCACCAGCGCATCACCACCTCAGCATCCCTCAGCATCACCTCTGCATCACTCTGCTCCACCTTAGTATTACTCAGCATCACCTGAGCACCACAACAGCACCACCTCAGCACTACCTCCTCATCAGTGCACCACCACCAGTTCAGCACCAACTCAGGATCAGCACAGCACCACCTCAACACCAACGTAGCACCACCTCAGCAACAGTGCAGCACCACCTCAATATCAACGAAGCACCATCTCAACATCAGCACAGAACCAACTCCGCATCAGTGTACCACCACCAGAGCAGCCCCACCTCAGCACCAACACAGCCCCACCTTAGCACAAGTGCAGCCACATCTCAGCAATAATTCAGCACCAATGCAGCACCCCTTGAGCATCAGATCAGCATCACTTTAGGATCAGCACAGCTTCACCTCAGCACAGAACCAACTCAGCATGACTCACCACCACTTGAGCATCAGCTCAGCACCACCTGGGCACCAGTGGAGCTCCATCACCCCAGCATGACGCAGCACCACATCAGCATCACTCAGCACCACCTCAGTATCACTCAGCAACACCTCCACATCACTTCCGCACCAGCACACAACCACTTCAGCATCACCTCAGCATCACCTGAGTATCATATAGCATCCCCTCAGCATCACCTCTACACAAGCACCAGCACACCAACACCTTAGCACCACCTTAGCATCACTCAGCACCACCTCAGCTTGCCCTCAGAATCTGGTATCTTTTGATTCCCCTCGTAGTGCCCATCCATTGTTTTTTGCCCACCACGCCACCCCAGTTTGGTCCCAGCCATATGCAAATCAGGTTTGACTGCTCCTCCTGGGAACAGTCCAGCCCGAACTGCCAAGCCAGGCCCTCCCTAGACCTGAAACAAGCATCCTAGGACCGGTTTCAAGGTATCACCCCTCATCATCCAGGCTAGCTTGAATCCAGTGGTGCAGGGAGCACAAGGCCCACGTCTGGGCATACACTTCCCACTTAGGTTGACAAAAGCAAAAAGAACAGAGGATGGACGTGATGCCCAGACATGGGTCCCATGCTCGCTGTGCCACTGGATTCAAGCTAGCCTGGCTGATAAGGGGCGAAACCCCAAAACCGGTCCCAGGATGCTTGTTTCTGGTCCAAGGAGGTCCCGGCACAGCAGTTCCGGCTGGCCTGTTCCGATGAGGTGCAGGGTCAAGACTGATTTGCATATGGCTGTGTCCAAACTGGGGTGGCGTAGTGAGCAAAAGAACGATGGATTTCACCCAGATCTCTTGACTGGGGGTGAATGTTTGATTCATTCAGCATTCCGTCCATCATTTGTTGCCGCAGCTTCTTATTGTGTTAAGCATAACTTGCCCCTGCTACTGAATCCTACGGTCCATCACTAACATTCTGTGTGTGACTGTATTACTATGTTACAGTGCTATTGACTTGTATCGAGCCACTTGTCTTTCTGTCTGTGTGTTAAAAAGTCTTGGAATGTGTCCATAAATGTTTCCTGAGGCAAGCTTGTATTCCTGAATCAGACTGTATGACCCATTGAGCAGTATTCATATAGTGCTTAAATCCCTTTCAGGGCCCCAAAGCACGTTTCTCGAGGTCGGATAGTGGTTTAACCCAATAGTCGTGCATTGTAGGTAGATATTAGGTTATATAGTGAGGCCTGTGCAGGAGGCAATGGAGTGCCGTGAGCAAGATGCGGAGGGATGTTTAGATTTTTCACTTACTCAGTGGTAAACTTGGTCATGCATTTGGGTATGATATGTGGGATGCAGAGAGGTGCTGGACATATGAGTCCCACTTTCAGATAGTACCTGCTTCCTAATGTCATACCTGAAACACAAGTCATCACCGGACGTAGCAATACGAATTTAAAAATGTTTAAAGGATTGTTTTATTTCTTCCTCCATGTTTGATCATTCACTTGCACTTGAATAATACATGTGACACATTCACAACATGGCTTTGGGTGTGATTGCTTATTAGGCAGTCATGAATCGTGATGTTTCTCTTGGAAGCTTGAGGCAGCAGGAATCCTCTAGCCCATGGCCTTCCTCTTGAGCGTACATGCACTTCAACGTTTGAGCAGGCACTCTCCTCACTAGTGACGGGATGAGCTTTGTTGGTGTCTCTTTTTTTTCTTTACTTGTGTGGAGTGCTCAACTAATTCCACGAGTGGCACTATAAAATCACAGTTGTAGCTCACCTGCAGCAATCTCATGTATAGACTGTACCATCTCAGCATCAGCACAGAACCCCCTCTGCATCAGTGCACCACCTCCATAGCGGCCCCACCTCAGCACCAACACAGCCCCACCTTAACACGAGTGCAGCCACACCTCAACACCAATTCAGCACCAATGCAGAATCCCTTGAGCATCAGAGCAGCATCACTTTCGCAGCAGCGCAGCATCACCTCAGCACAGAACCAACTCAGCACCACTTGAGCACCAGCTCAGCACCACCTGAGCACCAGTGGAGCACCATCACCCCAGCATGACTCAGCACCACTTCAGCATCACTCAGCACCACCTCAGTATCACTCAGCATCACCTCCACAATTCCCTCAGCACCAGCACGCAACCCAGCATCACCTAAGTATCATTCAGCATCACCTGAGCATTACCTCGGCACCAGTATATATACTATACACTGTGCAATACGGTATTGCTTCCTAAGTAGGTTTTTACTATAAAACTACCAGTACATACATACTTCTGTGCAAAATAGCACAGGCTCAGAAAGTAGTATTACCCCAGTCAGCATATGCTGTAACCTGCTGAAAAAGCCCCACATTAACCCTAAACGTTCCTTCTTCTTACTCTTCCCTCTGCACCTCGACTTTCCTCTTGCTCTCCCAGCATCGTTTTCTACTGTTGGCGCATTTTTACCTCAGTTGATTTGAGCAATCCAACATTCACTCATTGTCCTCTTTTGTGTTCGCAGTGATTAAACGCCTGCTGTAGAGAGATGAGTGCAACCTGGCAGGGCCAATTCACCCTTTCATGCTTATGACTCAATAAACCAAGTTCCATTAGTCTGATTATTAATGTTATCTAAGTGGCAAAATGTAATTTAGTTTTTGGTTTTAACCAAAATATGTATTGGTCAATATTTTATTACTATGACTTATTTCATGGAGTTTTCACTATTTTGTGAGAGTCTTATGAGTTAAAGGAGATGTACTTTTCTTCAGTGTATGTTTTGTCCCAAGGCCATGTTTGGCCTTCATAGGAATCTAAGTATCTCAGTTTAGAAATGAGAATGAACTCTCCCCTCCACCCACCCTGTGATCCCCTCAATATCCTTTCATTCTCTCTAAATTAGCAGCCGAGCCAGGACCAAGCGCAGGGCCGTTCCCACCTGCACGAGCTCCAAGGGAAAGAAATATGAACTATTCCATCAAAATCAGATGTTTGAAATTAAAGATGTAAATTAGGAATCACTGACAGAATATCGAAGGTCAGAATATCGTCCTACAAAAATATTGCAGCAAGAATATCGAGGTCAAGAATATCGACATCCTAACTACATTATAATAAGTACACAAATATCGAGAGAAAAAATATCGATGTCAAAAATATTGTTAAAAATATCGTTTTTTATTTAAGTTAAAAAAATAATGTAAAATAAATTACATAATACTTATAATTAAAATAAACATAGTTAAAATGACTATAAAATGTTCAAAAATTATAAGGAATATATATATATATATATATATAATGTAAAAACAAATTAAACATACATATAATATATATACTTACTTAATATGTTTTAATAACTTATATATTGTTTAAAAAAATATATAAATTATAAATACTTCTATCCACATAAAACAATAATATAAATAAAAATGTAATAAATATATGTAACAAATTTAAAAAAAATTAAATCTTTTTAAAATTATGTACTACATTAGCTAAAATAATACAAAAAATATTAGATAGCGGAGGACATAAAATTACTATTCCAACTCCCAACAGTGCAGCAGTAGGGAAAATGTTGGATAGCGTATGGGTAAAAATTACTATTCCCACCACACTGAGTGCAACAGTAGATAGAGTGTTGGATAGCGTAGGGTTTAAAATTACTATTCCCACTCCAGTGAGTGCAACAGTAGGGAAAGTGTTGGATAGCGTAGGGGTAAAAATTACTATTCCCACTCCAGCGAGTGCAACAGTAGTGAAAGTGTTGGATAGCGTACGGATTAAAATTACTATTCCCACTCCAGGGAGTGCAACAGTAGGGGAAGTGTTGGATAGAGTAGGGGTAACATTTACTATTCCCACTCCAGTGAGTGCAACAGTAGAGAAGTGTTGGATAGCGTAGCAGTTAAAATTACTATTCCCACTCCAGTGACTGCAACTGTATGGAAAGTTTTAGATAACGTTGGGGTTAAATTAACATACTCATTAATTTAATATTTTTTGTAAAATAACAAATTAATAATTAATTACCTAACATAATAAATACCAATAAAATTAAATAAATATTTACTTAACTATAATAAATTACTTCCCACCCTATTCCCCTATGAACCCACTACACATAAAAAATAACACATTTAATTATCAATTAATCAATTAATAAAAATTAACAATAAATTATTTAACATTAACAATAAATACAAATTAATAATAAATTAATAATAATAAATTAAGCCATTAATAAAAATGAATTAACAATAAGTTAATAATAAATAATCAACATTACATAAAAAAATTATTAATTAATTAATTATAATTAAATTACTTTCCACCCTATTCCCCTATAAACCCACAACCCGCTACACATAAAAAATAACAAATTTAATTAATCAATAAAAATTAATTACAAATTAATTAACAATACATTAATTAACAATAACAATAAATGAAAATTAATAAATTAATTACAATTAATATAATAACAGATTAATCAATTAATAAAAATGTATGACCAATTAATAATTGACAAATTCCTATTCAAAAACAATAAATAAAAACATATTAATTAATTAATTATAATTACATTACTTCCCACCCTATTCCCCTATAAACCCACAACCCGCTCTGATACTAAAACGCAAAATTTACTTTAAAAAAAATTACTCCCATTCAATTTGTCAGTCGTTCTTTGCAGAAGCAGCCACTACACACACTATAAGGTGCTTTTAGGTCTCGGCTAGTAGTCTGTGCATTGTCCACTAGAGTACATGTGTTTCCCCAATGTCTCCTGTGTGGTTCTCTTCCCCTCGCCGTGGTTCTCTCTATCGCCCATGTGGTTCTCCCTGCCCCCTCTGTAATGCACTTGTTTGTGTGCTCAAAAAACCCCACATTACTTTTTCGGCCATGTGCTTCCTCCCCCTTTTGACTCCATGTTGCTCTGGGACCTGTTTGCTTTTCTCCCCCACTCCATGTTGCTCTCCCTCTCATCCTTTTGCCCATGCTTGTTTCTTATACCAATCGAAGACGGAAAACGCCATTTGGATCGGTCCATGAAAAAAGCAAAAAATGTTTAATAGTGCGGAAGTGTTTTTTGCAGAATGAAGTAGCCTGGCGGCAAATTGTAGCTCTGTGTTATCCCAAAAAAGTCTAAAACGACATATTATAGGAGTGTGAGAATGGGGGTCCAGTGGAAGAGCGGGTTTGGGGCAGCTGGGTGAAGCAGCGGGGAATGGGTGGGGCAGGAGAGAGCAACAGAGCACTTCCAAACCGTGTTTTGGAATGCATAGAGGACCAGCAGCAAATGGCAGCTCACGGGCCCTCCCAAAAAAAAATTTCAAGTAAAAACTAAATATTCCAATGATAGCGAGGAATAAGGAAGCAACGGAGGAGTGGGTAGGAGGTGGGTGAATAGGGATCAAAGGTAGCAGATGTTAGGAGGTAGAGTACACTGGAGACAGCAATAAAAGCCATGATTTTGAGTGCTTGATGAAAAAGAAAAAAGTAATTCCCTAAATGTGAGCAGTGGAAGGCTACACATCAGCTGACAGGATAAAGAGGCTATGCTTCAGGAGGAAGACAAACACAGGAAGGGCAAGGCAAGCAACTGAATAATAATAAAGAAGATGAGACTGACAATAGAGCTAACCAATGATAAGCCATGGGCAGGCTCTCATGTTGTTGGTATGGTCCACAAGATTATTTTGCTAACGGACAGCTAAAAGCTGTCTGATAGCTGAGACCTAAGCAAGCAGTTGTTGTGGAAGCAAAATGCCTCTTACAATTTAGGACAACGGTCTGAGGGGCTCAACTGCAGCTATCTCGTTAAGCAGTGATTAATTTGTGCAGGTTGAAATCTTTTTCTTTAATTTGGGATTTTGACCAAGAAGAAGAGAGAAAAGGCAGCCAAGGAGAAATAGAAAGATAGGAAATAATCACAAGGAGAGAAAGCAGAGATGAAAAAACCTGCCAGAGTGTGATAAAGAGGCAAGTGTAAGGTGGGCAAAGAAAAGGGCATAAGGCAGCAGTGGTATTCAGTAGCCTCCCCATTTAGCATTGCTGGCAAAGAGCTACAAGAAAATATTTGGCACTTGCACTTATTTTTTGAAAGAGCTGCTTTAGAGCCAGAGTACCAGGTCAGTAGAGCTGCTGTAGAGCCAGAGAACCAAGTCAGCAGAGCTGCTGTACAGCCAGAGAACCAGGTCAGCAGAGCCGCTCTACAGCCAGAGAACCAGGTCAACAGAGCCACTCCAGAGCCAGAGAACCAAGCCAGCTGAGCTGCTATAGAAACAGAGAACCAGGTTAGCAAGCTGCTGTAGAGCCTGAGAACCAGGTCAGCAGAGCTGCTGTAGAACCAGAGAACCAGGTCAGCAGAGCCAGAGAACCAGGTCAGCAGAGCCGCTGTAGAGACAGAGAACCAGGTCAGCAGAGCTGCTGTAGAGCCAGAGAACCAGGTCAGCAGAGCTGTTGTAGAGCCTGAGACCCAGGTCTGCAGAGCCGTTGTAGAGCCTGAGACCCAGGTCAGGAGAGCTGCTGTAGAGCCAGAGAACCAGGTCAGCAGAGCTGCTGTAGAGCCAGAGAACCAGGTCAGCAGAGCCGCTCTAGAGCCAGAGAACCAGGTCAGCAGAGCTGCTCTGGAGCCATGGAGCCAGGTCAGCAGGCAGCTCTAGAGCCAGAGAACTGGGTCAGCAGAGCCCCTCCAGAGCCAGAGAACCAGGTCAGTAGAGCCGCTCTAGAGCCAGAGAACCAGGTCAGCAGAGCCGCTCTAGAGTCAGAGAACCAGGAAAGCAAGCTGCTGTAGAGCCTGAGAACCATGTCAGCAGAGCTGTTGTAGAGCTAGAGAACCAGGTCAGCAGAGCTGTTGTAGAGCCTGAGACCCAGGTCAGATTAGGTGATGCAGGGACTGGAGAGGTACAAACATAGTCAGACACAGAATAAGTGCAATGATGCAGCGTAATATGGCACATTCTGTCGCAATATTTTGCTATTTTGACATTTTACAACACAGTAGTGCTGTCTGCCCAACGTTTCTCCTCATTAGTAGCACTCTAACACCCGAATACAGCCATCGGCAACGAAATGGTGACAGTCTTTGCAAAGTGTCTCTCCTCCCGGGTGACATGGGCTGATGCTTTTTAAAGCCTCTTTTGATCCATCTGAGCTAGAATCAATGTTTGTAACTGATACAGAAGATCTGAATCATCGGCAAGTGTGGAAAATATGTAAATACTCAGAGAACGCGGCGGCCACAATATTGCGTTATTCCAGTGGCTCTGCCTATGGCAAAGACTTGTAGTGTAATGGCCTTTATTTACTGACTGTGTTGTAAATCCATGAAACTGTCCCCCAGAAGACTATTTGGGCAAAAAATACCTTCGAAGTACTGATTCTGTGGTACTGATAAAGTAAGGGTAAAAATAGAGGCCATGCAAGGTCACTGAAGTCAGGAAGGAATGGGCAGTTCTGGACAGCATAGTCATTCTCCAGGTAGGAATTCCCATGCAGGGCAGCGCCAAGTAGGTGGGATGAAACAAGCATTTGCAATGCATTAGGTCTCTCATTTACGCGAGTTGAAGCTATTGGCATTGTAAATGACGATGTCTTTTATTTATGTTTCAAAAACCAAAACATAAATAAAAGGCATTGAAATTTACAATGCCAATAGCTCAAACTTGCGTAAATGCGAGACCTATTGCACTGCAAATGCTTGTTTCACTGTACCACTGTGCACTTTTCATGGCGAGTGTGTGTGCTGCATATGGCTCACACTCCTGTTAAAAGGAACTCTTACAGAAATGCTGTCACTCAGAATATAGGGCCTGTCCTTTAGACCTATAGTTTGTGTCATGGGTCACATGACTAGGTTTAGCTGGCAGTTAGTCTTTTTATATTGATCGCAGACAGGGAGGCAAAGCGGGGACTAGGTGCTGACAGGATGGGCCACCTCAGACTTGACGAGGGAGAGGAAATGTCACCAACCACACTTGCACATCACAAATAGTCTGCCCAGCATACTCACAAAGGGATTGACGCTAGTCTTTTGTGTCCTCGGACAAGTTAGGGGTCAGGGTAGGGAGGCAGGAAATTCCAAACATCTTGGGGGTGGAAACCTCCAGAACCTTCTCCTACTTCAAAACTGGCACCAGGTATTTAAATATTCGACACTCAGACCCAACTGTTCCGTATGCCTCTGCACCTGTAGAAGACTCAGAAGGACTGCTGTGCTGTTCTGCAAGATGGACTGCTACTCTGCTGCCCTGCTGCCAAGACACCTGAGTGAAAAGGGCTGGACCTGCAGCATGAACCCAGGACTACCAGAGTGATTCCAAGATCTAGTGGGCTGAGTTCCTGATCAGTGCCTCAGTGACAGAAAAAGCTCCAACTACTTTAAACCCAGCATCTGGACTCTGCCTGCTGTGAGCTGCTGTGAGTTGTTCCCCTCAACTGAGGCCATCCTAGTTCTGGACCCTTGGAAGTGCGCCTGAAAGTGCTCTGCCAATCCAGCTTTGGACCTGTGAGCAGAATCGATGCAGAGCAATGCATCTCCTCACAGTCACTTCGGAACTGCCACAGCGAGATTCATCCCGATGCAGGTCTTCGCATCTCAAACCCTCATTGTCCATATCCTCAACGACAATGCAGGACTTTGCACCGCAGCCCTGCAGCTTCTTCCGAACCACCGCTGCCCGACGCATCCTTGGAGCCGGGCTTTGCACTGCAAGCCCCTACCCAACGGCATCCTTGACAATGATGCCAGACACTGCATTACAGCCCCTCAGCTCTTTGAAACTGCTGCTGGGCTATGCATCCTTGACACCGGATCTCACATTGCTCTACGAACCAGGATTTAAGGTACTTTGCTCAGCGGGCCTACCTTGGTTCCTGTATCCTGCCCACACTGCATCGCGGTCAGCCTGAACTTGTGACTTTATCCCGGTCCAGCGAGACTAGATAACCACAGTTGGTGCTTCTAGACACTTTTTTACTTAATATTGAAGATTGCATATCCCAGGTCCTACTGATTGGATTTTATTTGTTTTGGTCTCAAATAAATTGTTACATTTTACTCTATTTTCCTAAATTTGTTGGGATTTTTCATATGTTGTGTTTTAACTTTATTATTGTTTGAAGTGCTGCATAATTACTTTACACATTGCCTTTCAGTTAAACCTGACTACTTTAGTGTCAAGCTACCAGAGGGTTGAGCACAAGTTAAATTGGGATTTGCTTGGGTTTCACCTTGATAAGAATTGTGGTTGCTGCTTGAGTAGGGTTTCACCCCCCTTAACCCAATTTCCAACAGTGGTGTTAACAGTGTCCATAGTTCTCATTATCTGGGAGCATATGTAGAGTAGATTGTAAACAACAACAGGATCACATAGTGACTGTGTGCTTATTGTGGTTAGAACAGAGGACAGCTCCCATTTTCTTCTTAGATCCCCATCTTCACGTTTACATTGAAAAGTTAGCATAAGTAAAAATATTTGAAATCATGAAATCTTGATCACTGTAGGGTGCCCATATTTTTCAACTGACGCTAACATCCAACTTTGTCAAAGATATAATTATTATGTATGTGTTCACTTGGATAGGATTTCCAACATTTAGCAAACATTTGAAAAGACATTGAAAGACAGAATAACAAATCATATTTGTTACGTGCTATTATGCCTAAAAGGGTTCAAAATTGAAAGAAGAATAAGAAAAAATGAAATAGAATATGTCAAGAGGAATATATGCAAATAGAAGAAAAAATATAAAGGTAAGCAAAAGAAAAATTATAGTCCATATCGCAAGCACAGGTTTTCCTCACTCTTGAAGTGAGGCCTGACAAGGGGACCTTAGTGGCAAATATCGTCACTGCCTTCTCAGAGGTGTCTACCGTTTGCTTATCTCCCTGGTGACTAAGCTAGCATCATACCCATGTTTTGGGCAAGTTTTCATCATGTCTCTCACGTGACTATTAATTTGCCCTCTGACTCCACCCTTCATAAGATGCTACTGTGGAAGCCATCTTTAACCCCTTGTGTGCCACGACCTTTCCCCGCCCTGTGCCGGGCGTTGCATTAGCGGGCGGGGTTCATGACGAGCTGGACTAGTCATGGGCACAGCGCAACCGCGGCCCATGACGAGTCCAGCTCGTCATGGGCACACAAGGGGTTAAATGTACCCATTGTGGTCATAGAATGGTCCAAAATAGGTAACTTCTATATATGTACCAACCAAATGTGCCAACCCACTGAAGGCAAAAACCCCAATTTCATAAAGACCAACAGACTATATCAGACTATATCCAAAGCCCTTGATCGAATCAAAAAAAGACAAAATCACTAACGAAACGGCACAATGACAAAAGCGAGAAAAAAATGAAAACTCCAAGATCAGCAAATGCTTGAACTGCCAGTGATAATGCCCCTATATCTCATATCAGTAGTTGCTATGGCTCTTTCATGTGCATGGCAGTGTCCGCATCAGTGATTACCAGTCACTGGGTGATGGGATCTGCTTGTAGCTAATCTATCGAACTCGTGTGTGAGCTCGTGCTGTTAGTAGGGTTCCACTCTAGAGTTTTGGGCACCTCGACAGTTCAGTTGCTGCCGGGACCTGGAGGTTGTTAGACAGAATAAACCTTTCTCCTACCTTCAACGTTGCTGTGCCCTTGTCTTCCTTTCACTGGAGTATACCCTGTATATCGAGATATCAAAGCCACAATGGGACCATCAAAGGACACCAGTGTAAGGTCCAACATCGCGTGTGAAACAGACTAAAGAAAAGTGAAGTACACCAATACTGCTGATGGGAGTGATGTGTTGGAAGAGGAATATAAGAATTGTATATGTATATGATGTACATTAGAGCAGCACAATTTAGATTCCACTCATACACCACAGAAATGCAATTATATACTCTTAACTGACATTATATTTACTGTATGCCTTAGCCTTATTAATGTGTGTGAAGCATTTAAACGCATTAATGAGATGTAATCATTGTATGGATTTGAGATTTATACACATATGCACTGAGGTTTAGTTTAAGCATGTAATCTTTATTCACGTTTTTACACTTATACGTCATTATATTTGCATATGTAATCATGTACTCCTTTACTCACATTTTTACATTTATTCCTTAAGTTACAAGTGTGCATGCATAAACATGCATCTGAAGTGCATATTAAATTTTTAACTAAAGTTAGCATGAATACAGGCCTCAATTGAAATGCATTTTGCTTCACCAGCCTGTTCTCTCTTTGTTTGTAGGTGTTGTCATGATTCTGGTTAGTTAGACAAAGGATTGTTGTTTGTATTAGAGTGCTTACAGAGAGGCCTGGAGGGAAAGCTTGACAGTGAACATGGAAAATTAATGGTCGAAAGAGGCCGTCTGTTCATCATGTACCAGAATAGAAAGATGTTCAAGGTGGAGAACTGCAGTTACAGTTCATTGGGATGGGCAACAGAAGGGATGTTGCAGATGCACTTAAGTAATGATTTGATTGTCTCCTGGTGGTGTGAAAGGAGATATGGAGGTTTCTGAATCTTCTGTTACTTTTAAATTGGTGTTCACATAGTTGGAGGGGAGAGAAATTACCTTTAGACTTCGAAAGGTACAGGCCTCCCTGCTTAACTTATTCTTGTAAGTGTGAAGCTTTATGCTTAGCGCTTTTTTCCTTTTCCAAGATTTCTACTGAAGTCTGATTGCACCGACACCTTCTATGCTCCTGAAATAAAGACCCTAAGTAGATGGCCCTCTATCTGACTCAGGCTTGGAAGAGAGATTGGAAGTTTCTTTATGGAACACCTGTTTGATCCAATCTATTTCTTTATTATTGTGGCTATCAAAATGCTGTATAATCTGACTGCGACTTAATCTATTGCGATATTTCAGCTTATCTGATGTATTGCTGTACTTATTGATCTTTTTATTAGTTTGCACATATACTGGATTGATTGAAAGTCCAAAATAAAACCTTTATCAATTTTTGGTGATTCCTGGTCCTTATTGTGGAGTCACATTGGCTTCACAAGTTAGAAATGTTTTGTTGTCTTCTCTCTTTTAATGCACGTCAACCAAATGACCAAAGGGGAAAAATCTCTCATGACTTGACTAAGAGATCGCATTGTAATCCCAGTGTTCTAACAACAGCAAAGAGTGATTTGATGTAACACGATATTTCCTTCTTTTGAGCAAAAGATTATTATTAACAATTGTTGAACGGTGTTGATGTACAGAGATTTCATGTCACATGTGTATGGTAGTATGTGAGGTATGAATGAGAATGTGGTTTTTATGAAGGGGTGGCTGTGTTTGATATTTGGAGAGGCTGATGAAATTATATTTCATGATTACAATGCAATTTTATATGAAATTAATATATGTTACTAAAGTAGATATGTGCTTTATGAAATAATGATACTTTGTCTCAATAAATGACATTTCATATGTTTTGATATACACAGTGGACTACATGTGAATTTTATTTCTTGAAATGATGTTGAATGACTGTATAGTGATTTCCTACTAATTAGTGGTAAGCAACATATTCCTTAGATGTCCCCCCACCCCGTTCCACTAGCCATATCTATTTCTGGGGCCCTCCTTCTTTATTCCAGCTGCCAACCATGCCTGGAGAAAGGAAGGTATATGAGGAGGCTGCTGCCAAACGTCTCTTCCCTTGTTTCTCTGGTCCGCCTGCAGTGATAACCCATGGAGAGGTACCACTGATAGGACTGCAAGGCCTACCTAGGCCCTACCACAGGTCTTGACTTGGATGACCTCAGGGAGCCTCAAGAGGACAGACCTCGCAGGAAGGTGCAGTGCGTCTCCTGCTCCTCCGTGATCACAAAGCACAGCTCACTGGTTCCCCACCATATCTCGTGCCATCTGTACTCACTGGCGTACATCATCTGAGCAGGCGCCTACTGCTGCCCTGGTCCCCGGAGACCTTCACACTCTGTGTTAAGCTATTCCAACAGCTCTTCATTCCCTAAGACTGTGTTTCTGCAGCACACAGTGGCTATTCCTGCGGAGTCTTTGGTCAAGCATGCCCTCTGCTTCCACACACAGACTGCAGGTAGACTGTCATGAAACATGAGCTATTCCTCAATCCTTCACTTGATGCTTCCTTGGCCTGTAGTATCTGCCATCTCTGCCCCACCCGTAGACTGCTCCTCTTGCAGTCTTACTAGGGCTCAATCGTGGCTGGTGACCCTAAACTTCAGGTCTACTCCATTTTCAGGAACACTATATTAGGCCTTTCTGCATGTTGTGATTACAAAAATGCCCAGCTTCTGAGAAAGAGAGTACACATGAGGGCAATGGGGCTGCCACTGCGGGCTTGAACAGGGCCGGACAGGGGAACCAAAAGCAGCCCGAACAGAAATGCTCTCTTCGTCTCTTCATGCAATAGATCTCTCTCCTTCCATCCATTCTCTTTCTCTCCTTTCTCTTCTCCTTCTTGGACCGCTTTCTCCAAACCTTGCCCCTGCAGCCCTCGGTTTCTCTCTCTTAACCCTCCCGTCTTTGCTGAAATCAACTTGGTGAAGCTGGACAAGTGACAGAGGCGCCAGGCGTGGCCCTAGGTTTTCAAAACCGGTTTCAAGGTGCTCCTGCCACCGGGGAAATGGCCGGTGGAATACAAGGCCGGTCTGGCCCTGGGGTTGACTGTAGATTGTCCATTGTTGCACTAACGTTTGCTTCCAGGCATGCGGGTACAGTCACTCTTGTTTCATCGTTCCCTGCATCCCTTCTCCTCTTGGTTTGTCCTAAAAGTATTGCTTTCAGTTTGGATCCGCGGAAGTGTCCAGCGCCGGAGTGTTGCCTTCCCTTACAGGTGTCTGCTGATTCATTGACCCCTGCTCGATGAACTTTTTGTTGAAACTTTGCATTAGTAGTGAGGCACATTCAGATCATATCGACGCGAGCATTCCTATTTCTGCTCCTATGTGTGTTCCTCGCCACATGACTCATAATGTCTGTGCCCCGCAGTTCCTCGACCATCCATGAATGTCATGGCAGAGACTCAGTTTTGTCTCTGAGAGGCCAGAATTCTTCAAACCGCAGCAACAAGCACCCGCCACAGACCTCCTTACAAAAAAGTTAATCTTTTTATTACATTTTCATCACCTTGTACAAGAAAGAGTCTTTGCTCTTGAATCTGTATCTGCATTTTTTGTTGTTACAGGAAATATAAAATGTTTCTGGCACAAGCGTTTAGAGGACAAAATGTTTCCCCGGCTGTGCTAGAAGATCAAACAGGGCCGGCTTTAGGGCTGGTGGCGCCCTGTGCGGAAGGCTTTTTTGGCGCCCCTCACCCCGCCATAATCTCACCCTACACAGATTTCCTCACTACCGCCCACCAACAGGGCCACTCATCTCTTCATAGCTCCTGTCTCACTTGCATTTCATTTGATTTATAGCGCTACACATACCAATGTAGAGTGTCAGAGCACTTTACATCAAACACACACACATTCTACAGAAAAAAATGCGAATCGGGGTTATGGGAAATGTTACAAAAGACAATAGGGATTATATTGTGTAGAACTCGCATGACATCCGAACCAGTAGTCAGTATATTTTAAGGGTTTGGTCTGGAAAAGCACAAACTCACGATTTAAAATGTACTAGGGTGGGCTTTAATAGTAGGAATACATGTCTACCCAGACGAACCATTTTTAGCTACATTAGTATAATGAAAAACTAGGGAAAAAATTACATTCTAACCTATATCACAGAGTCTACATGCATCTGAACTCTTGGACAACAGATCATAAGTCTCTGTGCTTTACTAGAATTGCAACTTATGAGCAGCAAGTAACAAACAGAATATCTCTGACACATGCAGTGACCCACTGAGCTATCCAAATAAAATACAGCTCTGTGATCTGCCGGGTACCCGTTTTTTTTTTTCAGCAGGCACATTAACCCTCTGCGCTACTTTATGGTGAGCAAAAGCAAATTAAAAGTCTGCTGGCTCAAACTTTGTGTGACAATAGCATCTTACATTTATTAGTACTAGCTGTGGTATCTGTCAATTTTGATGAGGGAAATTTTGTATTCTACTGTTTGAGGATAGTAAAAATAAACCTCAGGAAGCATATTTTATTGGTGCTGTGGGAGGTCACATTTTATTAAATATTTTCTAAAGTAAGGGAGGCCAAAACTTGATGTTACCCTTAGACGTCATCCATCAAGACAAAAGACGTTAAACATTTTTGTACAGTTATATAATAGCAATCTGACTTTTTTGTAGCTTTAATGCAGAGGTTGCATAACATCTAAAAACTGCACCAACTAAAACGTTACTTTCAAAAGGCTTTGAGCTTCCATTTACGAATTATTGAAATGGAATTCAAAAAGAAGGTGTTGGATGTCACGTAAACACTCTGATGGGAGTAGGGACAATTCATGGGACCAAACTGACCTTTAATGCAGTGTCGAGAGCGGAGCTACCGTAGTGTGCTACTGCTAATATTATCATAGAAAGGGACACAGCTCCAAATAAGCAGGTGCTCTGTGATCTTGTAAAGGGCTCAGCAATTGCGGCACACGGGCCGACACTAAGGCTTAGTCATCCATAATGGCGTGAACACTTGTGTCGCTCTTTTATTTCCTTGTGGATCAACGTTATGGAAATCAAAGAGCCAGGGTTTTGGCACCCCCTCCTCTTGGGACCCGGTGCACTGGCACTGGTGGCACCTCCCTAAAGCCAGCACTGAGATCAAACACCAGCCGAACAGCTCAGCTGAGCCTTAAAACCACTTTGCTGCTTTTCAAAGAGAAGAAAGAGATTGCAAATCAAATTTCAAAGCTTTATTCGACGGCATGTCATAAAAGCAAGTATACATCCTAACACAACACTATAAATACTACAAAATGGAATTCATTATTCTTTTTTTAAAAACTCATTAAACCATGGTGCTGTCGATTACAAAAATTAAAAAAATTTAAGCAACAGTGGATTAAAACAATTCAGAAAAAAAACATAATTTTAAAAGTTAATCATACATTATTCGATGTCATAAAGTTCATTGGCTAGTTTCTGGAGGCTATAAAGTGCGGGTGCGTATAATCCAGGCCCACCCTAAAAATTTTGCGACAGCAATTGCCATACAGGGTGTGCAGTCTGATTTAAGTATTCTTAAAGCCTCTGTGTACCTACGTGTCCCCAGATTTATACACACTGGTTTTAGCCACTTGCGACGAGGGCTAGTGTACAGGGGACATACGAACAGCAGATGGCCTATATCCTCAGTCAGATCTTTACAACAGTGACACTTGATGTCCCGAGTAGATGACCATTTATGGGTGAATGCTTTTACAGGAAGAGTCCCAATTCTGAACTGGAAATACAGTTTTCTATCATGGAGCCTTTCTATGATATCCCAATAAGCCTCACAAGATGGTAGGGGTTTAATGTCAAGAAAGCGATCCGTTAGCTTAGCATTTGAACCAAAACTATGGGCAGACATCAAGATCATATCCCAGTACATTTTTTTCAAAGTTAACTTTGATGGGAAACTTGAACCATTTGGGTCAACCCATAGGTGGTCTAGTTCCAAATTTGTTAACAAACCCCTAATTTCCTTAAGCCATAGAATGGAATGGAAACGATCTGCCCTGATGATATCCTTCAGGGCAGTAACATAGTGGGCTAGTTCGGGAGTTGTCATAATCCGTCTCCAGTAAAGTAGGGGACGTAGCCGTGCTAAATCCTCTATTTTTTTCCTGCCAAGATCGTATGCAAGCGTAACGGTGGGGGTACTTTGAGGAACCCCAACTAAACAGCGTATAAACTTGTTCTCTGCCAATGTTAATTGTTTCAAGTTAGTAAAACCCCACAGTTCCGAACCGTACAAAGAGGCACTTATGACCTTCATGTTGTAGATTTCTAGGGCAGGAGTAATAGGCTTGGTTAAAGAAGATTTATGCTTAGAAGCAATTACACCCGCCAACTGATGAAATTTTAAAACAGCCATATCAATGTGACTTTTCCAGCTCATGTTACTCTGGAGAGATATTCCTAAGTACGTGAATGCCTCAACCTGTTCCAATGGGGTACCATTAAAATTAATTACACCTTTGAATGTTTTCCGCTGATTCAGGGACATGAACTTGGTTTAGGAGGTGTTTATCTCAAGTCCACGCGTTTGACAGAAATCTCCAAACGCGTTTATTGCCTTCTGGAGCCCACTCGGAGTCCAGGATACTATCAGCGTGTCGTCCGCAAACATGAGGACTGGCACGCGAGCCCCTGCTAATACCGGGGCATCCGTGGGGGAACAACTAAGGTGATCTACTATGCCGTTGATGTATAAAGAAAACAACGTGGGTGCCAAAACACACCCCTGTCGGACACCACGCTCGACAGGAAATGAGTTGGTCACTTCACCTTGTGCCCCCACCTGATTCTTGCAAAGTTGTTCTCATGCAAGCGCACAAGAAGCGTTAGCAGTTCCGGCGCCATCCCTGCTTCAGCGAGAACCCTCCAAAGTTTGGAACGGGGGACTAAATCAAAGGCTGATTTCAGGTCTACAAAGTCCGCATAAAGTGTCCCATTGGTCAAGGTCACGTTCCTCCAATAAAGTGCTAAAAAATAAAAAACCTGATCAACAGAACTAGTACAGGGTCGAAAACCAGCTTGATATGGGGACAAAATATCATTTTTTCTACCCAAGATTGCAGTTTATTTTGCACTAGTCGACCTATGAGTTTTTGGGCTGAGTCTATAAGACTGATAGGTCTATAATTACTGGGTAGTGATTTGTCACCCTTTTTAAAAACCGGGATTATTTCCGCACCTTTCCATGAGGTGGGGATAGGCGCACCCTTAGCCACAGAATTAGCTAACCATTCAAAATACTGACACCAAGATAATCTATCACTTAAAAACACATCGGCTGGAATGCCATCCATTCCTGGGGCTCTACCCCCAGTCACGCAGTCTAGTGCTAGGTTGACATCTTTGGTCGTAAATAGCTGACTTTGATAGAAGATAGTGGGGGGAAGTGAACACTCTCCTTCAGATGGATTACAGGCGTATTGTGGTCTAAAAAAATCAACCCACTGGTGTTTGGCAACATTATTTTGGGGCGGTTGAGCTATCCCTCCTCTGTCCCACTTGACTATGGCCCAAAATTGCTTTTGATCTTTAGCTACACAAGCAGATTTCAGATCACGCCACTGTTCCTCATCCCACTGTTTCTTGGCCACTTTCTGTGTGTGCCTGTATATCTCTCTAGCCTTTCTCACACCTGGAATATTTCTAGTTCTAAGTTCAGCACTAAGGTTCTGGCGGGCAACTTTGCAATCTTTATTATACCATCCCGCCTCAGATATTTTTATTTTATTGGCCTTATATGCTTTTATGGTCTTCTTAAAGAACCCTTGAAGTTTAATAAAGAAGTGGGTATGAGCCTCAAGCATAGCTTGGGGGAAGTTTTGATTGGCAGATTGAATGTTTATGTTAGCCACTTCATCTATCACCACTTTTTTAAGATCCTCCAACTTCTCTGGGTTCTCAATAAATCTGCCCCATTTAACGTGGCGCATATTCTTCGAGGCTACAATATCCAAGGTGATTTCCCCCCCCCCCCCCCCTAATTCAGGTTCTCTAAACCCCTTAAGTGCTTGGAATTCCATGCAGAGAGGGTTATGGTCACTCTCCACCCTAGATTTTATGGTCATATCAATCAACCTATGCCATTCTCTAATATCCACCAGGAAATAATCTATGCAACTGGAGGACCTACCATTATCGAATGTTTTTACTCCCTGGCGATCAGACGGGGTACGCCCATTGGCTGCTCTGAGCCCTCTCTCTAAACATAAAGCTTTAAGTTGAATAGCTACTGCTGACCATCCTTTAACTACGGGAAGTTCCAACTGAGGGACACCCCATTTACTATCCTCCTCAGCTGCAAGAAATTGGTCCTCATGTCCAAGTGGCTCAAATGTAGTATTAACATCACCTCCCACAATAATAAACAGCTGGGTTGGAAGTGCTTCAAGCTGGAGGTCAAGAGCAGTGATTACATCAGATGTTTGTCCCCCAACCATCCCTCTAGCATAAATGTTAAAAATTGCCACTCCATGGCCAGAGGCCCATGTGATATTCACTGACAAAATGTCATTTAGTAGAGAGCTATGTTGCTTAATTTTGCAGCATAGTGATTGGCGGATCCAAATTATCAAGCCCCCTGATGGCCGACCTTTGGTTTTTTTGATAGCAGGTACCTGAAAATTAAGGAACCCCAAACGATGTACTGGAAACAATGACCAGGATTCCTGAAAAAGGATGATGTCGAACTGGTCAACAAAACTAACCCATTCAGGAGACGTTAACTTATTACCGATTCCAGCAAGGTTCCAGGAAAGAAAAGTCAACCCTGCCTCAACTGCTGAGAAACAAGAGGGGTCTTGTATTGTTAACAAACTTTCAATCTCGCCCTCCGTCTCAGACTCATGCTCAACATTAGTAAATGAGCTGCCGAGTGGCTCTATTGTTAATACCTCAGATCCTAGACTATCACATTTATCCAAGGGGTTAGAGCAAATCGGTTGGGCTAGGTTAGTGTTCTCAGGCTGTCTCTCTAGGTAGTTGGACACTCCCTTCATTTCTGGTTGGGGGATAAGATCATCATTAAGTGAGATTAATCTCTGCACTATAGGAGCACACAGTCTATCAAACTTGGCTTGGTTCTTTTTCTCCAGTCTACCTTCCCTTTCAAGTCAATCACAGTCATTCAGATCAGAAAATACCCCAAACCTATTTTCCAAGCGGATTCCCCAATCCCTATTTAAGTCACTCCTACCCCATTTGTTAGAGACAGGAATCCGCTTTGATCCTAATCTCAACGGATTCACTTCACTTCCTCCCTTACGATAGAAATATTCTAGCGTTAGTGGGATTATAGCGGTACCCCTTCATTGTGGGGGGAATATATTTGCCAGGACGTTAGGGAGTACTCCTGAACTTGAGAAATTGAGAACTATGCAGTCTCCCGCAAATTTTTTCGGGTTATTCCCTAACCATGCTACTTCTTGCCATGATAATTTCCCCTGCTAATTGTTGTTTACCCCAAGGAGACATCTTCATATTATTTAACATCCAATGCAACGATTTACTAATCAAAGAGGATGTAGATTCCACTTTGCCAGGCGACAGGGTGGGTGCGTTAGCAAGGACTAATACGAGGGGGGAAGCCTCGACGATACATTGGAATGGGTCTCTCTCTTGATGCAATGCAGTAGATCTTAATGGGGGATCTTCCTCAACTACATTCTGACCATCCTTACCTACTATGGGTTGAATGAGGGTAGGGTTCAATGTCACATTTTCTTCAACCCCTGCCCCACACCTAGGGTGCTCCACATTTAGTGCGGCTCTACTTAACACCAGGGTTGATATACTACCCACCTCCTCCACTGTCTGATTTAGAAGAACACTCAGTCTTGTTACCTCTGCCATGAGCTGATCAATTTTGGCCACCAACGGTTTAATAATACACTTAACCTTTGAATCAATCATGCTAGCTATTTTTTTGATTTGCTCATCCTCGTTCTCCTTGTCACCATGTAACCCATTTGCCTCAACCTTTTCCAAGCTTTTGGGTGCAGAGGTTGTCTTTTTTCTACCCGAACGTGACCCACCACTTTTGCACTGGGCTTTTCTACATGCTCTGACTGCTCTAGTTACAGGCAAGGGGACGGGAGGCGGGGATTTCTCTACTTCAATGTCTGGATCTACGTCTACTTCGAGATTATTTTGCAGGTTGACGACAGAGGACGCACTTTGTTCGGAGATGTCACTAGCTAGAACCTCGACGTCAGGAACGACACTACTATTAACCTGCAATAAAGATTCTAGCGAGGGTTCTGACAAAGATCTCATCGTAGGGGAAATAGAAGAACAACTCAACCCCAATGACGCCCTTCTCTCATTATTAATTTTGCTTACAACCTGCACCAGATAATTGTCCATGGTGTTAGACACAGAGGAAACCTTTTGTTTAGACATATCCCACGAAATTAACTAGCTAATGCCACACTATTACTCTATGCTGTTTGTACCAACCAGTATGTGACAACTTTGGTTAAAAGAAAAAAAAAAAAAATGACTCAATGGGCGGAAATACCACAATACAAGTCTCCCTATTTGGAACACACAAAAGTACAACATGTACAATGATCAGGGTTACTGGCCCAGCACAGTCCCAACCTGTCCCGGACTGTCACAGACTGTCCGCCCTTTGTCCGGGCTTCATCCGGCGCAGTCCGTGCGCGGTCCCGCGACGCGGGTAGGATGCGGGATTTAAAGCGCCTTCGGCCTCAGCTCTTAGATTGCACTTGAACCCCCTATCTGTGTGTTCTTCAGGTCATTTAGATTTTTAGGTCTCGGCCTGACGTCAGCAGCGCATGCGCTGCTCTCGTTACACGAGACTTCTTGGAATCGATACGATTCCAGAAGCCTCGTCCCAGCTCTGCCTTCGGCTTTCATTCGTACGCATCGTTTGGCATCACAAATTATGCCCATGGCAGTGGAATGATTGCACTGAAGGCATGCCAATCATTCCTTGTTGCCACCCTGTCTCCTTTTAGGCACGGCCACCGGGATTGGATCGTTCACGGGCGGATTTACACTATTTCCTTTAAAGGACTCGAAGCACTTTTTTTAATCATTTACAGCACCGTCCACAAGCTTGTAATGGCAGCTGATGCTGACAGCGTCTCCTGCTTCAGCCCCCCCACCCTCGCAAAATGTGGAATTCTGCTGCATCATCAACGCACCTTATCTCTCTGGTGTTTAGCTTTTTAAAGCAATCTATTCATGCATTCATTTGCGCATTATGATAAGCTGACAAGTATATTTCGTGTGAGGCGAGCTGGACTACAGAGGTATGTTTGAATGGTCCTAGTTAAGGTTACAATGTATATTTGTAATACATGTTCTGGTTTGCGGATATGAACCCAGTGGTCTTCGGGGTAGTTAGCCAGGCCTTGGAAGAAACGTGGGCTCTCGGCACACAGGGAGTGCAGCATCATCTTAGATCTTGCACGGCAAGGATGCAATGAGCCCAGTGTTAAAGATGGTAGGAATTGCTGTTAGCACGCGCTAAAAGCCACTTTGTTCCTGGCAGCCATTTTAGTTAAGGTAAGAAGTGGGCCTGCACTCCTAATGTGTGCTATTTTATTTAAAATGTGAAAATCATTGATTCAAATTTTAGTGCTTGTTAAAGCGTGCTGTCACAAAAAGGGATGTAGCCCTGAGTCCCTAACTAATGTAAAAATGTGAAAAACAAGGTTGTGGGAAACCATAACCTGCGTGAAGCACAGCTACAGACAAAAGTGTCTCTTCAAATATATACACACTTACATGTTGTGAGTCAAAAATCATTTATATATAAGTTATTTCAGTGAAATCAAAATTTAATAAGATCATTGCACTTTTCAAATCAATATTGCGTATTTGAATTCAGACAGTGTAAATATTAAACAAAAACATTATCCGTTGAGGTCATGTTGTCCAACAGAAAACAATGAACTTGTTAGAATCCGGGTTCTCTGGTTGGCACAGGTAGGTACTTGTGTCAAGCAGGGAACCTTTCCTCTAATCAGGGTAGGGGGGTACACTCCAACAATAACCCCTGCTCACCCTCTAGGTAGCTTGGCGCGAGCAGACAAGGCCTATCTCAGAGCGTTCAGGTTAAGCATTTGTGAACACACACACAGTAACTCAGTGACAACCCCACAAATGGACTCCACACTGGGATATAGAAAAATAATATTTTATATTTATAGTTTAGGCTTAGCACAAGACCAGATAACGTTTAAACGGCCCACAATACTTATTAGACAAAGAGTTCTTGGTTTTATCGTAGTTTTAAAGTTCTGTGCGCTTCGTTCCTTTCCGTACGCGGTAAAAACTGCTTGGGAACTGGTCTCACACGCACTGTAGGCGCTTCGGGCTGAAGCGTACACCCTACGGTGCGAACAGGCACAGTACCTTTACTTGGTGAGTTCGTCACGAATGCTGTGCTGGCATCAAGCACGATGTACGGTGCGTTGTCCTCCTGGTGCGATGCGTACTACGGTACGTTAGACCTTGGGCGTGCAGGGCTTCAGGGGACGGTGCATTCAAAGTTCGTCGCGGCGTTCGTGCCGTACCATGAGATCGGCAATCTTGAATCGAAGCGCTGGATACAAGCGAACAGTACGCTCCGCACAGGGGAGACGTACGCAACTACCGTACGCACAGCAGCCTTTCCAAAGCAGGGGAAAGGAGCGTACGCCGGCAGTACGGTTCGTAGGGGATAGTAGCAAGTACGGTTCACTGTCCTTCCGTTATGGTGCGAGCTACGGCTCGTAGGGGCCTGTTAGTCGCGTTGCTCAGGCCGGACGATACCTTCCTTTGCGGTGCGAGCTACGGCTCGTAGATGGGCCTTAGTCACGTTGTTTGGGCCGGACAGCGGGATACCAGCTTTCAGGGGGTATGCTGCGATCAGCGAGACGTACGCAGCAGTTCGAGTCGGAGATGCGGGGAAAACTGTCCATTTTCCAAGGCGATCTCACGGCGGTGAAGTCCACTGGTCCTGGGACTTCGTTCAGGGGGCAAGCTCACTCACAAGCCCTTGGAGATCTCCCAGCACAAGTCAAATAAAAGTTTGAGTCTTTTCTTCCTCTTCTTCAGCAGCAAGGCAACCATTGCAGGCCAGTCCCCCAGGTCAGGGACAGTACTCCTCCATGCAGCTTTTCCAGTTCCTTCAGGTCAGACAGAGGTTTCTTCTTGGCATGACAGGATCTAGTTTCTTAGGAGCAGGGCTCCTACATTTATACCACAATTCCTTTGTTCTCCCAGGCCAGGCGGGCCCTTGCCTAGTTCAGTCCATTTCTGGAGCACTTTGTTGATGTGGTGCAGGCTTCTTCTTTCAGGGTGCAGGGCAGAGCCATCAGATGCTCCACAGGGGGCGGAGCCAGCATTGTGGTGGCAGAGCGCAGCCCTATTCCGAGTCCAGGTGTACTCCTCCCACCCATCTACCTGCCAATCTTCCTATTCACCACCAGGCTACCTAGCCCTGCCCATCTGGGTTTCCCCAGCCCTGTCACTCACACAAGCCAGACAGCAGATACACATCATGCAGAGGCGGGCTGAAATGGTTAGGCAAGCAAATGCCAACTTTCTAAAAGTGGCATTTGCAAACGCAGAATATTAAAATAAACCTTCCTAAAAGATGTACCTTATTATTCTGAGTTCAGGCATACTAAACTCGATTTTCTACCACATTCCCTGGGTCTGTTAGGATCATAGGATGTAACAATCTTAACAACCCATTCTAGCCTATGAGAACAGGGTAGCCTTACAATAGTGAAAAACGAAAATGGCTGTAATTCACTATTAGGACATGCCACACACATCAGGGCTTGTCCTACCTTATGCTACAATGCACCCTGCCCTTGGGCCTACCATAGGGGTGACTAACATGAAGTTAAGGGAAGGTTTAGGGACTGGCAAGTGGGTGCACTTGCCAGTCAGCATGTCAGTACCGGACTGCACGCAGGTTCTGCAATGGCAGACCTTAGGCATATTTTTACCAGGCCACGTCTGTGGGTGGCACAACCAGTGCTGCAAGCCCACCAGCGGCATTTGTATTTACAAGCCCTGGGCACTCCTGGTGCACTTTACTGGGGCCAATCATGGAATCCAACCAACATATACATTTACAATGGGGAAAGCATATGCACTTTAGCACTGAAAAGCTGTGGTAAAGTGCCCAGAGTCCTACAACAGCCAACAACAGGTCAGAAAAAATCCAGGAGGAAGGCAAAAAGTTTAGAGATGACCCTGCAAAAAGGGCCAAGTCCAACAGAACTGAATTACAAATTTACAAAATCGAAATATAGAAAATCAATCCCAATGCATTTCAGGTTAATACCAAACCCTTCGTCAGGGGATATCTAATTGACAATGAGCAATAATCACTGGTATTTTGTGGTTGTATCTTGAAGTCCTCCATACAGAGCTACAACAAAAACCAAATGAATGTCTAATGAGAAGCTGTTTAAGCTGAATAACAAAAATTCCATTAGGATTTGCACTCGGTGAAGTCAAAGAGTAAAGTCAACAGAAGAAAGGAAAAAGTGAATGAAGGCGCATGCACCGTGCGGCAATAAAAATTTGAACCTTTGTGAGTGTTTATATCATGTGCAACAAAGCATCGCCAGCACTGTGCCAAATTCAAAGTGTCTACTACATTCTAATCCGTGAAAAAATGAAAATGAGTCTCATGCAACTGCAACAATCACTTACCACAGATTGAATTTACAGTGATGCAAGTGTCCGAAAAATGCGTCACTCTAAGAACATAATAGAAAAGTAAGTTGTTTATATTGTTGAGTCGCAACCACCACATTATGATGTGCTGAGGCCCTACTGTTTGAGACACCGCTTACCCGTCAATGCTCACACGCAATGCCAAAATCGTCACTCTAAATGTTAAAACGGTCTGGTCCGTCGGTATCCTGAAACGAATATCAAAGAAGCTGCCCGTGAGCTACAACCATACGCCGTGCACCCAAGATATCAAGGAAACGAAAGACAAACAAAACCACCGAAGCTCACCTTATTCGAGATATTCCAGCAAACTTCCGTATTCCAAAATGCGCCCGTGTGGTGCGTCTAATGCGTGAGTTATGTAATGCGTGGTTACCTCTGTTTTTAACTACTAGACTCATGAAAACAGAAAACAGACTCAACGGAGAGCGACCCTGAATGCTCATATTCGTCCTGTGTCTAAGCGATCAAAAATTATTTATAGCTGGCCCCTGCAGGCCCGCATTTAGCGTGCATGAGAATAATGAAAATGAAAATGAAAAGTTGAAATATAAAATATGAAATCTGTGCATATCGCTTCATTGTGTGTAAAGCGCCAAAGAAAGCGAACCCGCAGTGTTACTATATGAAAGAGGGTTAACAGGTAGTAAGATAAGGTTTGAATTGGAAAATATGATTACATATTAGAAGAGATTATACGCCTCTTCTAATTCAGAATACCGAATCTGGGTATACGTGTTGGTCAAAAATGACCGAATAGAGTGTGCCGTGAACATAACCAAGGAAATAGCTTTGAGAAAGAACATATCTTAAGACCTAGAAAAGCTGCGAGTGCAAATCCTTTACAGTGAGAAATTGAGTAGAGAGATTTGAACTGTTACACAATTCGGCTGAGTTACACAAAGCATAATAACTCATAATGATCATTTATCCCCCCGGGAATCACTGTGCCTAGGAACTTGATCCAATGTGTTTCCCTACGTGCTAAAGTAGTATTCATGTCAATCCCTGGTGTCATATGAATGCGTTCTAAGATCGTGAATCTCAGCTGGGGAATGGTATGTGCTGCAGTGACCCAATGTGCTGCTAGGGAAGAATTAGTATTCTCATTGCGAATCCTGCTTTTATGTTCTACCATCCGTGTTTTGATTTTCCGGCTGGTTCTCCCTAAGTACACTAGCCCGCAGGGGCATTTGATGGCATAAATTACCCCCTCGGTATTGCAATCAGATGTGTGGTGAAGTTTAATCTTGTGACCCATTCTCGGGTGTATGAAGGTATCTCCCTGGATTACATTGCCGCATTGCCCACAGTTGTGGCACTTCTTCATGCCTTTGTAAAGTGATTTTGTGGTGCTGTCGTGTCTTTTCAAAAGTTCCTTCAGATTTTTAGATCTGGTATGTGCAAATAATGGTGGATCTTGAAATAGTTCCACAAAATCAACTTCGTGCTCAATGATATCCCACCGTTTCCTTATGATTGTTTTAATTTGTGATGCTTGTGCAGAATATTTCATAACAAAAACCTCTCGTTTTTTTAGATTTTTCTTAGTAGGCAAAGATAAATCCTCACGTTTCGTTAAGGCGACAATCCGCTCTGCTTCCTTGAGCGTGTGTTCAGGATAGCCTCTTGCTTTGTATCTTTCCAATTGAGCTTTTGAGGAAATGTAACATCTGCGGTCATCTGAAGTTATTCTCTTGATTCTTGTCAGTTGAGAAACAGGCAAGTGTTTCTTCAAAGAATATGGGTGTGCACTTGTGTAGTGGAGTACGTTGTTGACATCTGTGGATTTTCTGTATACAGTAATTTCTAGACCTGACATGGACTTGTGATTTTCAATGTCCAGAAAGTGAATTTTCTCTGATTGGATATTGTGTGTGAATTGTATTCTTTTTTTTTTTTTTTTTTTTTTTTTTTAAATTTTTATTGAACAATAATTCGGTTACACGCACGGGCCTACAACCACCAGGGCCGGCCGCTAGGTACAGAATGAAATATACATTTATCATGGCTGCAGTCAAGTCCCGGGGCGCAGCCCCGTAGTGGCTCCGGATAGTTCTAAAGGAACAGGAGACTTAAGTCCAACAGACACAAAAACTAAAAGAAAAACAAAAGGCGAGGCATAAGGGCAAACAGTGCGGATCAGACTTCCTCCGGGGAACTCCAGTGCAGACCATTAAGCAGCCGGCAAAAGGAAGGAGTACCGGGAGGCTGGGGACGGGGGGGGGGTCAAGGGAGATGAACGTCCATACGTAGTTATTCCAAAAGGTGCCAGGAACCATCAGGGGTCAGGGGGACATGGCGATATCGGTGTCCACCAGGGGGGGCGTACAGATACCCCCGCGATACGCATTCCATTGCCCCCAGATTCTACCCCATGCCCCCGGCTTACCACGGGCCACATACACAGTCTTCTCCCTGAACATACACCAGTCCATATTCTCCTTCCATACTGACACGGTGGGCGGCCGTTGGGCGCCCCAAAGCTGCGCTATATCTCTCTTGGCAATCATGTTCCCTAGGGCCGCCCACCGAGTCTGAGCCGCGCTGTAATCATTGGGCTCCCACACATTCAGGACACAGCGACGCACCTCCGGCAGCAGCACAACCCCAGTGACCTGTCCCATAACCATATGGACCCGGCGCCAGTAGTCCGCCACCTCGCGGCACTCCCACAGGATATGGAGAAAGGTGGCGCTGAGCCCACAACCCCGCTTACAGAGCCCGTCGTCGGAAAATCCCATCGAGACCAAGCGAGGACCCGTCACATACACCCGGTGAAGAATCTTGAGCTGTACCAACCGGAGACGGGCCGGAATGGCGACCTCCTTGGGGGACGACAGTGCAGACTGCCAGTCCTCGTCATCCAATTCCACCCCGTCCCCCGTCCAAGCCTCCCGGAGGCGCACAAAGAGGTCAGCCCGATGATTAATCAGTTTTTTATAAGTTAAAGAAATAGTACTGTCAGGGACATGTCCGTCAAGTATGCGGTCCTCGAGGGGCGAGGAAACCGGGATCTTGGTCCCCTCCCCAAAGACCGAGAGCAGGGCGTGTCGAACCTGGGCATAGCGGAAGAACTCCCTGTCCGTAAGCTCGTATTCGGCCTGGAGCACCGCGAAAGTCTTAACCGTGCCCTTATGCCACAGGTCTCCCACTTTGCTGATACCAATCGTATCCCACTGGTCAAACCCCTTCGTAGTCCAGAGGCTGCCCAGGCGGTCGGAGGCAAACAAAGGAGTAGCACATGTTAGTCGCTCACTCCAGCCCGTGGCCGCAGTGGCAGCCCTCCAGGTCCGCACCGCAATCTTAGTAGGACCCGTAAGGGTCCGGCCAGCCGAGCGGGAGTAAAGTGCCCTGTTATAGTTCCCGCCGGGAAGCAGGAACTTGTCCATCTCATACGCCGGATTCAAGCCAGGCGCATACGTGGCATGGTTAATGGCCGCTAGCTGCGAGGCCCAATAGTACCTGCGAATGTCAGGAAGCGCGATGCCCCCGTCGTACCAGGGGAGAGTAAGCTTAGCAAGAGCAATACGCGCCCGCCCGTCCCACACCAGTCTCCTCTGCAGGCTCTCCACCTCCCGAAAGCAGGCCACTGGGATAACGTCGAAGGAGTTCTGGAGTGCATAGAGGAACCTGGGAAGGGACATCATTTTGAACAGCGCGGCCCGACCCAGCGGGGACAGGGGCAGCCTGCACCACCGGGCCGTGTCCTCCCGCAATCGCCGGAGTGGACGCAGGAGATTCTGCTCATAGCGAGCCACCGGGTCCAGCGAAACGTATATCCCCAGGTACTTAAAGCCGCTCAGAGATATTTGGATCGGAAGCCGAGGCGGCAGGAGAGGAGGACCACCAGAGATAGGATAGACGCAGGATTTAGACCAATTGATCGTGAGACCCGAATTGTACCCAAAGGAAGTCAGAACATCAAAGAGGACGTTGAGCGACTGCCGCGGTGAGGTGAGATACAGGAGAATATCGTCCGCATACAGCGAGACCCGATCTTCGAAGCCCGGGGCCCACCGGATCCCCCTAAGCGAGGGCTCCCAGCGGAGCCAAGCAGCGAGTGGCTCCAGGGCGAGAGCAAAGAGCAAAGGGGACAACGGGCACCCCTGCCTCGTGCCCCTGCCGAGGGCAAAGGGCCGAGAGACCCGCCCATTCACCACCACCTGAGCCATGGGTCCCGTGTAAAGAAGCTTCACCCAGCCAATAAATCCTTCCCCAAAGCCAAATTTAGCCAAGACAGCCCAGAGGAATGGCCACTCGATGGTGTCAAAAGCCATCGTGGCATCCAAAGAAACCAGCACGGCCGGTTCGGAGAGGAGCTCCGCCCTGGCCAGGGCGCCGTGAAGACGCCGCAAGTTAAGAGCGGTGTTGCGATGCGGGATGAAGCCGCATTGGTCCGGATGAATAAGATCGCACACGACGCTCAACAAACGATTGGCAAGGACTTTCGCCAGAATTTTAGGCTCTGCATTTAGCAGTGAAATAGGCCGGTAAGAAGTACAACGGTCTCGCGGCTTGCCCTCCTTGGGGATCACGACTATCGTAGCCAAACGCTGGTCAGCCGGAAGGGAACCCGCCGCAAGAGACTCACGGAACATGCGACTGAGGAAGGGCGCAAGCTTATCAGGGCGCAATTTATATAGCTCAATGGGCAGACCGTTGGGACCCATAGCCTTGCCCGAGCGAAGGGAGCGGATCGCGGTCGCTATTTCATCCGCCGACAAGGGGGCGTCCAGCCGCTCACGGTCCTCAACGGACAGGCCGGGCAAGGCAATATCCCTCAGTAGAAGGCGAGAGTCGTCCTCATCTCTGTCAGTCACTGGGGAGTACACAGCCCGGAGGTGGTCGGCGAAACAGTCCACAATCTCATCCGGCTCAGTCACACACACACCATCCGCAGCACGCAACTCCGGGACCACACGATTCACTCTCTCCTTTTTGTCCAGCCACGCAATCAACTTTCCCGCCTTGTCCCCGGCGTCGTACAGTCGACCCTGCTGCTCCCTATACATAGTTTTGGCCGCGTCAGTGACCAGGGACCTATATTCAAACTGTTTCAGGCTAAGGGCATGGAGCCCGTCCGGAGTGACATTCGCCTCCAAGGCCGACTCCAGCCCCGAGATGTCAGTCTCCAGCCTCACCACTGCCTCACTCTTGACCTTCTTAGCCACCACTATCTGGGAGAGGGCGTGTCCGCGGATCACGGTTTTAAAGGCTTCCCACAGGGACATTGCAGACGACACCGACCCCTCGTTATCAAGGAAGTATTGGTCCATAGCCTTAACCAGGCTGTCGCGAGTCGTAGGGTCTCGCAGGTACCATGGGTTAATGGGAGCGATCCGCCCTGCAGACCGCGACCCGGTGTCAAAAAGAAGCCACAGCGGAGAATGGTCGGAGATACCCCGCGCCAGGTGCCTGACCTCTCTAATCCGACCAGTCTGCGCCGCGGGCATAAGGAAGTAGTCTAGCCTAGAGAGACTCCCATGCGCCCCCGAGTGAAAGGTGAACTGACATTGGGTCGGATGCATTAATCTCCAGCTATCCACCAGGCCGAAGGTCTCCAACATCCCACCCAGCCATGCCTGGGCAGCGGGGAGGGTCCTTGGTGGGTGACGATCTAGTTCACCCGAAACCACAGAGTTAAAGTCCCCGCCCATGAGCAGGAGGCCGTCCGGAAGGTCAAGCAGCATTCGACCCAAGTCAGTGAAGGTGGAGTTCTGGAGGCCCGGGGGGACGTAAACTGAAACCAGGGTAAGGGGCTGCCCCTCCCACCTCCCAATCAAACACACATAGCGCCCTCTGTCATCCGAGACTATCTTAGTGATCTCCACCGGAAGGGAGGTTCGCAGGAGAATGCCCACCCCCCTGGAACCAGTTGTGAAACCAGAATGGGCTACGAGGCGATATCCCCCCCTGTTCATTGCATGACAAACATTGCCAACCAGATGCGTCTCCTGGAGAAACACCACATCAGGAGTCAAACGACGCAAATATTGCAGCACTACACCCCGCTTGATACGGTCCCCCAACCCATTGACGTTCCATGACATAAGCCTCAACCCGTCCCCCCCCATCCCCCCCAATAAATCAAGGGTCCCCCAGCCTGCAGCACAGTTCCCAGATGTGGACAAAAATCAATAGCTCGCCCTGTAAACAAAAAACACACAACAAAACAACCCCTCCTCCCCCCCAACCCCACCCCAAGTCCAACTCCCCCCACCCTGCACCCCTGCGGGCCAAAAAACCCCCCCAACTTGCAGTGTGCCTGTCGCCCCACTAACCCCATTCTACGAAAAGACCCCGGAGGAGGAAAGGGACCCGTCCCCGCCCGCCCCCCTCACAGGTCCTAATGAAACACAATGTACAAAAGAAGTAAGACCCAACTGAACAGTACAAAACGGCAAAATCAAGGACCAAAAGTCATTCTAAAGGGGACCCGTCACCTGCGGTGCCCGCAGAGGGTCCGGGACGGCCACCTCCGTCCGGCAGCGAGTCTAGCCAGTCACTTGCGGCCACAGGAGAGTCAAAAAAGGCTGTCCGATCCCCATGTTCCACTCGGAGTTTTGCAGGGTAGAGCATCGAATACTTTAGGCCCAGCTCGCGGAGACGACGCTTCACCCCTTGGAATCCCATCCGCTGTTTCTGGACCAGTTGCGTGAAGTCCGGGTAAAAATTGATGGTCGAGTTCTCATGACGAACCGGGCCGTGGGTCCGTGAGGCCTGCAGAATAGCGTCGCGGTCCCTGTAGTGGAATAGTTTGGCCACGATAGGCCTCGGGGGGGCCCCCGGCCGTGGCCGACCGCCCGGAACTCGATGGGCCCGCTCCACGGCAAAGAACTTACTTAGGCCAGCCGGGGACAACTGTTGCAGGATAAGTTCCTCGACCACGAGGTCAACCGGGCGGCCGTCGGAGGACTCCGGTACACCTATGACGCGGATGTTGTTGCGTCGGGCCCGTCCCTCGAAGTCCTCAAGCCGCCGGGCCATATGATCGTTGACCACCCTGATGTCTCCAAGCGCGGCCCGCAGATCCGACACCTCCGCACCGAGGGTGGAGGTCCGTGTATCGAGGGCCTGGACCCTCTCGTTTGTTTTGGAGAGGTCGGCCCGGATCAGGGTGACATCAACCGCGACGGTGTCGATCTTACGGGCCAGGGCCTCGTATTGCGTGGCGATGGTTTCCCTGATGCCAGCAATGGCGCCCATAATGTCCTGCAGGGAAGGTTCCGTAGAGACGTTCGTGCCTCCCCCTGCAGCGTCCGGGGGGAGGCCAGCAGCGCCAGGGGACCCTCTGCCCTGGGTGTAGCGGTCCATGTTGTTGCTCTGGACCGCTCCCCCGCGGAGGGAGGCCTTGGTCTTGCGCCCCTCGGGACCCCCTTTGCCCCCCATGTGAACACGGCCACTCAAAGGGACCTCCAACCAAGAGGTGTAAGGGCGCCAGCAAGAAGACCTCAAAATGTCTGTATAGGGGGTCCGAGGCTATAGGCACTCTAGTGGCAGGTGGAGGAAAACCTCGTGCAGAGGCCCAGGAAGCACCTCTCCACCCCGAGCGCACCCGCCAGCTGGTCTCCTGAAGTCCAAAACCGAAACCGAAAGTGGTGGATCGGCAACTGGTACCGCGCTGAAGCCGCTGTTGTTCAATTGCAGCCCGGCCCCACGGGTCACCTTCACCCCGGTCACCTCCGTCGGGTGGGTCCCAAAAGTTCCGACGACGACAACTCAGGATTCCCAGGTCCGAATTGATTTTTGAAAAGAGATATGTGTTCAGCTGGTCTTCATCTCCCAGATTCCATAAACCACATCAGGATATTCTCAGGATAAATTCCGAGGAGCAGAAAGGGTCCGGGGAGCCCTGTGCTCACGCGACCATCTTGGATGCGCGCTAGGCTCCTCCCCCCGTGAATTGTATTCTTGAGTTGAAAAGATTCCGTTCTGTGATGCATTCCTCCAGAAGATTTTTTGAACCCTTCCAGACTACCAGTATATCATCGAAATACCTTAGAAAAATGACAGCATTCTCACGCCATTTGGGGTTGTGCAAAATGTGTTGATGTTCGAAATAAGCCATAAAGGTATTGGCATATGATGGGGCTCCGGGAAAGCCCATTGATGTACCTGTGATCTGCAAATAATAAGTATCTTTCCATGAGAAATAACTGTGAAATACTGCAAAGTGTAACAGTTCCAGAAGAAAAATGCTTTTGTCTTAAGTCATGGGTGAATGTAAAAGTCTCCATTCTACCGCCTCCAGCCCTTCCTCGTGGGCTATAGATGTATAAAGAGCTACCACGTCAATGGTGCATAAGAGGATATTTTCTTCAAAATGATGTTTCAAGGCTTCTAATTTTTTTAAGCAATTGGTCGTGTCCTTAATGTATGTCTCCCAAGATTGTGCTAGAGGTTGTAAATAATGGTTTAAATAATGACCTATCAATTCATGAATTGACCCTCAACCAGCTACTATGGGTCTAAATGGTGGATGTAACCTGTCGTTATGCCTCTTGGGGAGCATATAGATGTGAGGAAGCTTAGGTATAGGATTAAATAGAAATTTCTTAGTGTTGTCATCAATGATACCATCATCCACACCTTTTTGTAAAATGCAATTCAATACATTCAAGAATTCTCTCGTGGTGTCATGATCCAATTGAATGTAAGTATCAATGTTCTTTACATGTTCATTCACACTACGTGTATAGTAATCGGTGTCGAGGACCACTAGGGCTCCCCCTTTATCAGCAGGTTGAAATGTAATCGTTTTATCCTGTCGTAGTGCGTTCAAAATGCGTGACTCCTTCAAAGATAAATTGGGGTGTTTCGGTTTTGTGTATTTGATGTTTTCCATATCCTTCTTTACCAGAACCTCAAAAGTATCCAACGATTTGTGAGAGAGTGGGGACATGAATTTGCTCTTTGGGCGAACAGGTTGTGATGGTTAAACCTGTTCTTCAGCAGTGGTATTTAGGAAAAACCATCTCAATCTTAACTTTCGCATGAACTTGAAAAATGATATTTCGGTTTCCAAACTGTTAGATGTGTAAGTTGGAACAAATGAAATGCCTTTGTTCAGTATCTTTAATTCTTCAGTGCTTAACTTCCTATGTGAAATGTTCATTACTAAGGAACTTGTTTTTTGAGGTTCCTCTGCGGTCTGCCCGTCTCTGTTGATTTTTTTGATTTGTCCCCTGCGGGTACGCTTTCTGGAGGCGTGTTGGTTTTGTCCGGTGGTGACTTTGACGGCTGGCCCTCCCCTAAAAAAGACAATTTTGTAATAGATTTTGTTATTGACTCTCCAGTTTGGCCATTGGTTTGTGTGAGTGACCCTGCTGCAGGTCGTTGTAAAGACAGATCCTGTTCGTTGACTATGCTTTCCTCAGATGAGGTGGTTCCAGGTTTTTTGAAGAAACGTTTTTGAGCATAGGCTTCAGCCCATGAATATACCTCATCCAATTTATAATCAATGATGTCTCTTCTGAATTTCCTGATCTTGCGTTCATGCACTTCTCTTGCATGTACATCCAATCTGTTGTTTATGTCCTCCAAACCTTTATCCCAATCTTCCTTCTCCATCCTTTGTATGATCTCATCCTTAAGTGTGCTGATGTCATGTGCCAACTCATTCAATATCGATGAGATTTTTTCAATGAATCAAAGAATTAGATCCAAGGAGCATTTATTTAAGATCGCGTACCAGCGTGACATAAATGATTTGTTGAATTTGAATAGCATTGGTTTTAGAACAATCCTCAAGCCTCTGGGAATCCTTTTAACTTTGTGGTACTCAATGAGTGTGGTAGCATGGAGTTGTCGTAGTTGTTGTGTTGTAGTTCCAGACGAGGAGCTAAAGGTCCTTACCTCTCTAACCAAGGAATAAATTGATGCAGCATTATCTGTAGAGTATGCCTTACTTTCTGCCTGATTGGTTGTGAGGTCTGCTATGTCTTTCCAGGACATTTTTATATATTTAAGTATGGGTGCTGGTCCACTGGTGGGCTCAATATGATAACAATCAAAGGTAAGAATTGGGCCTGCACTCCTAATGTGTGCTATTTTATTTAAAATGTGAAAATCATTGATCCGCATTTTAGTGCTTGTTAAAGCGTGCTGTCACGTAAAGGGATGTAGCCCTGAGTCCCTAACTAATGTAAACATGAGAAAAACAAGGTTGTGGGAAACCATAACCTGCGTGAAGCACAGCTACAGACAAAAGTGTCTCTTCAAATATATACACACTTACATGTTGTGAGTCAAAAATCATTTATATGTAAGTTATTTCAGTGAAATCAAAATTAAATGAGATTATTGCACTTTTCAAATCAATATTGCGTATTTGAATTCAGACAGTGTAAATTTCACTGACAACATGACCTCAACGGATATTGTTTTTGTTTAATATTTACACTGTCTGAATTAAAATACGCAATATTTATTTGAAAAGTGCAATGATCTTATTTAATTTTGATTTCACTGAAATAACTTACATATAAATGATTTTTGACTCACAACATGTAAGTGTGTATATATTTGAAGAGACACTTTTGTCTGTAGCTGTGCTTCACGCAGGCTATGGTTTTCCACAACCTTGTTTTTCACAGTTAGCCATTTTAGTTAGCCATGTGCTTTCTCCCTCTTCCAGAGTCTTGCACATGCTCAGAAAGGCCTAGCTGGTAGAATGCACCTGCTCCTAGTATAGAACTGTCAGGCTATTCTTACTGATGTAAGCAGTTTAGTCTCCCCTCCCACTTTGTTGAGCAAGCAAATTTTGTATACCCATATTAGTCAATAAACATGCTTGTATGTGCCAGGACCTCCCCTTGGTTTTATGCTGACTATGTAACCTATGCATATATAAGGCCCCTGTTCTCTGTACTCCTTAGAATGCTTCCTACAGTGGCCTGAGGGTACTGTGTGACGCAATCTCCCTCAAGTGAGGTTATTAAATATGTTTTCTTGATATTACAGCTTCCGTGCCAATCTCTTCTTTGTTGGTTTAACCCCTTCAGCGCGGCGCGGATTACCGCGCCGTGCTGAAGGTTCGTTGCGCGGGCGGGGCCGTGACGGAGCGGTTCCGTCATGCGCACAGCGCAACCGATGCGCATGACGGAACCGCTCCGTCACACGCATCGAAGGGGTTAAAGGACCAGGTGTATCAGTGAACCCCTTAGAAGGTTTTTATTTCTTCAAATGGTGCCCGAAACGTGCACCTCATCGGAGAAGCAGCTATCCAAGGGAGTGGTCTTGACAAGAGACAGAAATCTACTGATGAGGACAGGACAGGAATCTATTGAGGAGGTACCCTGCGCACAGAGATTCTGTCTCTGCAGCCCAGTATATTTCTGGTCTATCTGATCTCATTCTCCAAACGTTTGCCACTCCCGACTGAGAACCTTTTTGGCGTGAGTATTCTAAATACGACCGTTAGGTCATTCAGAACTTGGCAGTGAGATGTTGGAGATTTGTGCTTGGTAAGGTCGTCGACATGTGATTTGTTTTGTTTGGCCAAAGACTTTGGAATTTGGAAATATATGTGAATTGCAATTTATGTAGGCAGGTAATGAGGAGATTTTTCTCCAACTTTTGAATAATTCGTAACGGCACATATTGTGTTTAAGTGCCACTGCTGTATAATATTGTATATGCTACAATATTTTTGGCATGCCTGCTTCAAGCGCACATCGAAGAATGTGCTGCTTTCTTAGAGATACCAATGTGAATCTTGAATGGAATCAGTCGGCTCCCCTAGAGGGGATACCTAAATAAGATTTTAAAATCCAGAAATGAATTATGTAATATATGCTAAATAGCTGCACGCTATCATTAAAATTGAAAGAGTAAGAAACTATACATGTGTGCAAATTGCCACCATGCTAAAGATAAATTAGAATTCACAATCAATAGGAATAAAATAGGCCTCAAAGAAAGGAAGACAAAACAAAATTGTGTGTTTTAAACACCTAGGACTCAATATAAAATGTTACAGCATTTTCCTTAGATACATTGTATTAGATATTAAAAGGCATTCATGCCATCTGAGTGAATTGGTTGTTGCTGAAATGAACACGACATTAAAAGACGATAGGTTTTGTGCTGGCTTGAAATGCCTCAGTTTTAAATAGACTCAACCATGCTCAAATTTCCTGCACCACAAAAAGAGCTTTCAAACAGCTGTGCTTAAACTCTCTCACTGAGAAGAAGCGGTCTGTCACACCCAACAGAGATTAAACTTTTTCAGGACATTACAGTAGCAAAAGGGTTTTTCTCCTGAGAAAGGCCACGAAATTGACGCCTGCTGGTCAGAACACAGCTGTGTCAATAATACATGGCTATTCTTGGTCCCAAGCCACAAGGAAAATGCTGAGTCAACTAGATTTCAAGTTAGTCCAAAACACGGTATAAAGGCCTACATTACAGACTGTTGATTTTAAAAGTTACAAAAGACAGTTTCATTATTTTGGATAAGAGAGAAAAGATTAGAAGGGATTTCCTTTCTTAAATCCTTTTTACATAAGCACATCTGTGGTTCTGATGTTAAATAGTAACTGTCCTTTAAAAAGTGGCGCAAGCTATTTTAGGTTTAAGTAAAGCCTCTGTGCTTAGGGTTATAAATGAATGCATTTATAGGCAAAAGGAAAGGAATGAGGCTTGCTTTTCATATGTGATACCATAAAAAGGGTTGGTGATCATTATTAAAAAAAAAAAGAGAGAATTTTGATTATATGAAAAAATGTTTATTAAAAATAAGTCCACTAAATTTGTTTTTTAATCTCTATAATGCCTAATAATCATACTGTGAACTCCTAACATCAAAGTTGAATTTAAGCAGTGCTTTACAGCAATGGGGGGAACTAAAATGGAAAATGTCACTTTACCCAGGCATACAAAACCCATTGTTATAAGGGTGCACCTTATACATTTCTGATCCCCCATTCCTGTGATATCTAGGGGACACTCTGGGGATGACTAATATGCCAAAACATTGTAGGTTATTAATTTTTAAGTGTCCCCAACACCAAAGTCGAAATTGGGCAAAATATACTGTTTAAAAGGAGTTCTGCCACTCAGGGCAGTTTTCAAACTGATCTTAGGCTTCAGTAAATGCACACATACAAGTATAGAACAAACAGCTGACCTCTATATTGCTAGAAAAGCACACCACACACTGCACACAATTGAAAATAAGTATACAAAACCAGCAGAAGTTATTATCCTACTTCTAAATTACTGGCAAACAGGAAGGGAATACGACAGCTTTTCAGCTGTGAGTCTCCATAAGTTGCTTTGAATTGGAAAAGCCACATCGAAAGCCTTGCACAAAAATAGGACAGCTTGTAAGGGTTAAAGGTTGAGTTCTGCATTTAGCAGCCTAGCAGGGCTAAAAGCAAGGTTACTGTGACCTCTGAAAATTTTTGAAAGACGAGATGATAGCGCAGGGAGAGAAAGAGAAGTTTTGCTTACTATTTTTGGCAAAAGCAAGTTTTTGTGCAGGCATTAAACAGAAGGAAATATAGTGGTATATGTGGGCCCTGATTAGAGAATAGCTCTGCCATGTATATAGCACTAATGCTTTTAGTTTAAAGATTACTGTGCAAGGGCTGAGATAAGGAGGCAATGGGATTTAGTTTGAATTCAAGCGCCCTCATGTTACACTAGTACAATTGCTAAAGGAATTGGTGGTTGGTTATTAATGTTTTCTAGCTAGCTCAATGTCAATAGAACAGGTCAGCAGAGCTGCTTTAGAGCCAGAGAACCAGGTCAGCAGAGCCGTTGAAGAGCCAGAGAACCAGGTCAGTAGAGCTGCTCTAGAGCCTCAGAACCAGGTCAGCAGGGCTGCTCTACAACCAGAGAACCAGGTCAGCAGAGCTGCTTTAGAGCCAGAGAATCAGGTCAGCTGAGCTGCTCTAGAGCCTGAGAACCAGGTCAACAGAGCTGCTCTAGAGCCATAGAACATGTCAGCAGAGCTGCTTTACAGCCAGAGAACCAGGTCAGCAGAGCCATTGTAGAGCCAGAGAACCAGGTCAGTAGAGCTGCTCTAGAGCTTAAGAACTAGGTCAGCAGGGCTGCTCTACAACCAGAGAACCAGGTCAGCAGGGCTGCTCTACAACCAGAGAACCAGGTCAGCAGAGCTGCTGTAGAGCCATAGAACGAGGTAAGCAGTGCTGCTTTAGAGCCAGAGAACCAGGTCAGCAGAGCTGCTTTAGAGCCATAGAACATGTCAGCAGAGCTGCTTTACAGCCAGAGAACCAGGTCAGCAGAGCCATTGTAGAGCCAGAGAACCAGGTCAGTAGAGCTGCTCTAGAGCTTAAGAACTAGGTCAGCAGGGCTGCTCTACAACCAGAGAACCAGGTCAGCAGAGCTGCTTTAGAACCAGAGAATTAGGTCAGCTGAGCTGCTCTAGAGCCTGAGAACCAGGTCAACAGAGCTGCTTTAGAGCAAGAGTACCTGGTCAACCGAGCTGCTATAGAGCCAGAGAAACCAGGTCAACAGAGCTGCTTTAGAGGGAGAGAAACAGGTCAGCAGAGCTGCTCTAGAGCCTAAGAACCAGGTCAGCACAGCTGCTCTAGAGCCAGAGAACCAGGTCAGCACAGCTGCTGTAGAGCCAGAGAACCAGGTCAGCACAGCTGCTTTAGAGCCAGAGAACCAGGTCAGCAGAGCTGCTGTAGAGCCAGAGAAACCAGGTCGGCAGAGCTGCTTTAGAGCCAGAGAACCAGGTCAGCAGAGCAGCTCTAGAGCCTAAGAACCAGATCAGCAGAGCTGCTATAGAGCCAGAGAACAAGGTCAGCAGAGCTGCTTTAGAGCCTAAGACCCAGGTCAGCAGAGCTCCTCTAGAGCCTAAGAACCAGGTCAGCAGAGCTGTTCTAGAGCCAGAGAACCAGGTCAGCAGACCTGCTTTAGAGCCAGAGAACCAGGTCAGCAGAGCTGCTCTAGTGCCAGAGATCCAGGTCAGCAGAGCTGCTCTAGAGCCTGAGAACCAGGTCAGCATAGCTGCTGTAGCGCCAAAGAAACCAGGTCAGCAGAGCTGCTCTAGAGCCAGAGAACCAGGTCAGCAGAGCTGCTGTAGAGCCAGAGAAACCAGGTCAGCAGTGCTGCTTTAGAGGGAGAAAACCACCTCAGCAGAGCTGCTTTAGAGCCAGAGAACTAGGTTAGCAGAGCTGCTTTAGAGCCAGAGAACCAGTTCAGCAGAGCTGCACTAGAGCCTGAGAACCAGGTCAACAGAGCTGCTCTAGAAGCAGAGAACTAGGTCAGCAGAGCTGCTTTGGAGCTAGAGAACCAGGTTAGCAGAGCTGCTTTAGAGCCATAGAACAGGTCAGCAGAGCTGCTTTAGAGCCAGAGAACCAGGTCAGCAGAGCCGTTGTAGAGCCAGAGAACCAGGTCAGCAGGGCTGCTCTACAACCAGAGAACCAGGTCAGCAGCGCTGCTATAGAGCCAGAGAATCAGGTCAGCTGAGCTGCTCTAGAGCCTGAGAACCAGGTCAACAGAGCTGCTCTAGAGCAAGAGTACCTGGTCAGCCGAGCTGCTGTAGAGCGAGAGAAACCAGTTCAGCAGAGCTGCTTTATAGGGAGAGAACCAGGTCAGCAGAGCTGCTCTAGAGCCTACGAACCAGGTCAGCACAGCTGCTATAGAGCCAGAGAACGAGGTCAGCAGAGCTGCTTTAGAGCCTAAGAACCAGGTCAGCAGAGCTGCTCTAGAGCCAGAGAACTAGTTCAGCAGAGCTGCTATAGAGCAAGAGAACGAGGTCAGCAGAGCTGCTTTACAGCCTAAGAACCAGGTCGGCAGAGCTGCTCTAGAGCCCGAGAATTAGGTCAGCAGAGCTGTTTTAGAGCCAGAGAACCAGGTCAGCAGAGCTGTTTTAGAGCCTGAGAACCAGGTCAGCAGAGCTGCTTTAGAGGCAGAGAACCAGGTCAGCAGAGCTGCGTTAGAGCCAGAGAACCAGGGCAGCAGAGCTCCTTTGAACCAGAGAACCAGGTCAGCAGATCTGATTTAGAGCCATAGAACCAGGTCAGCAGAGCTGCTTTAGAGCCAGAGAACCAGGTCAGCAGAGCTGCTGTAGAGCCAGAGAAATCAAGTCAGCAGTGCTGCTTTAGAGGGAGAGAACCAGGTCAGCAGAGCTGCTTTAGAGCAAAAGAACCAGGTCAGCAGAGCTGCTGTCGAGCCAGAGAACCAGGTCAGCAGAGCTGATTTAGAGGGAGAGAACCAGGTCAGCAGAGCTGCTTTAGAGCCTAAGAACCAGGTCAGCAGAGCTGCTCTAGAGCCTAAGAACCAGGTCAGCACAGATGCTATAGAGCCAGAGAACCAGGTCAGCAGAGCTGCTGTAGAGCCAGAGCAACCAGGTCAGCAGAGCTGCTGTAGAGGGAGAGAAACAGGTCAGCAGAGCTGCTCTAGAGCCTAAGAACCAGGTCAGCACAGCTGCTCTAGAGCCAGATACCCAGGTCAGCAGAGCTGCTTTAGAGCCAGAGAACCAGGTCAGCAGAGCTGCTTTAGAGCCATAGATCCAGGTCAGCAGAGCTGCTTTAGAGCCAGAGAACCAGGTCAGCAGAGCTGCTGTGGAGCCAGAGAAACCAGGTCATCAGAGCTGCTCTAGAGCCTAAGAACCAGGTCACCAGAGCTGCTCTAGAACCAGAGAACCAGGTCAGCAGAGTTGCTTTAGAGCCAGACAATCAGGTCAGCTGAGCTGCTCTAGAGCCAGAGAACCAGGTCAGCAGAGCTGCTTTAGAGCCTGAGAAACTGGTCATCCGATCTGCTGTGTAGCCAGAGAAACCAGGTCAACAGAGCTGCTTTAGAGGGAGAGAACCAGGTCAGCAGAGCTGCTTTCAGAGCCAGAAAACGAGGTCAGCAGAGCTGCTCTAGAGCCTAAGAACCAGGTCAGCAGAGCTGCTCTAGAGCCAGAGAAACAGGTCATCCGATCTGCTATGTAGCCAGAGAAACCAGGTCAACAGAGCTGCTTTAGAGGGAGAGAACAAGGTCAGCTGAGCTGCTCTAGAGCCTGAGAACCAGGTCAACAGAGCTGCTTTAGAGCAAGAGTACCTGGTCAACCGAGCTGCTATAGAGCCAGAGAAACCAGGTCAACAGAGCTGCTTTAGAGGGAGAAAACCAGGTCAGCAGAGCTGCTCTAGAGCCTAAGAACCAGGTCAGCACAGCTGCTCTAGAGCCAGAGAACCAGGTCAGCACAGCTGCTGTAGAGCCAGAGAACCAGGTCAGCACAGCTGCTTTAGAGCCAGAGAACCAGGTCAGCAGAGCTGCTGTAGAGCCAGAGAAACCAGGTCAGCAGAGCTGCTTTAGAGCCAGAGAACCAGGTCAGCAGAGCTGCTCTAGAGCCTAAGAACCAGGTCAGCAGAGCTGCTCTAGAGCCAGAGAACCAGGTCAGCAGAGCTGCTTTAGTGCCAGAGAACCAGGTCAGCAGAGCTGCTCTAATGCCAGAGATCCAGGTCAGCAGAGCTGGTCTAGAGCCTGAGAACCAGGTCAGCATAGCTGCTGTAGCGCCAAAGAAACCAGGTCAGCAGAGCTGCTTTAGAGCCAGAGAACCAGGTCAGCAGAGCTGCTGTAGAGCCAGAGAAACCAGGTCAGCAGTGCTGCTTTAGAGGGAGAAAACCACGTCAGCAGAGCTGCTTTAGAGCCAGAGAACTAGGTTAGCAGAGCTGCTTTAGAGCCAGAGAACCAGTCCAGCAGAGCTGCTTTAGAGCCTGAGAACCAGGTCAGCAGAGCTGCTCTAGAGGCAGAGAACTTGGTCAGCAGAGCTGCTTTGGAGATAGAGAACCAGGTTAGCAGAGCTGCTTTAGAGCCATAGAACAGGTCAGCAGAGCTGCTTTAGAGCCAGAGAACCAGGTCAGCAGAGCCGTTGTAGAGCCAGAGAACCCGGTCAGCAGGGCTGCTCTACAACCAGAGAACCAGGTCAGTAGCGCTGCTTTAGAGCCAGAGAATCAGGTCAGCTGAGCTGCTCTAGAGCCTGAGAACCAGGTCAACAGAGCTGCTCTAGAGCAAGAGTACCTGGTCAGCCGAGCTGCTGTAGAGCGAGAGAAACCAGTTCAGCAGAGCTGCTTTATAGGGAGAGAACCAGGTCAGCAGAGCTGCTCTAGAGCCTACGAACCAGGTCAGCACAGCTGCTATAGAGCCAGAGAACGAGGTCAGCAGAGCTGCTTTAGAGCCTAAGAACCAGGTCAGCAGAGCTGCTCTAGAGCCAGAGAACTAGTTCAGCAGAGCTGCTATAGAGCAAGAGAACGAGGTCAGCAGAGCTGCTTTACAGCCTAAGAACCAGGTCGGCAGAGCTGCTCTAGAGCCCGAGAATTAGGTCAGCAGAGCTGTTTTAGAGCCAGAGAACCAGGTCAGCAGAGCTGTTTTAGAGCCTGAGAACCAGGTCAGCAGAGCTGCTTTAGAGGCAGAGAACCAGGTCAGCAGAGCTGCGTTAGAGCCAGAGAACCAGGGCAGCAAAGCTCCTCTGAACCAGAGAACCAGGTCAGCAGAGCTGATTTAGAGCCATAGAACCAGGTCAGCAGAGCTGCTTTAGAGCCAGAGAACCAGGTCAGCAGAGCTGCTGTAGAGCCAGAGAAATCAAGTCAGCAGTGCTGCTTTAGAGGGAGAGAACCAGGTCAGCAGAGCTGCTTTAGAGCAAAAGAACCAGGTCAGCACAGCTGCTATAGAGCCAGAGAACTAGGTCAGCAGAGCTGCTTTGGAGCTAGAGAACCAGGTTAGCAGAGCTGCTTTAGAGCCATAGAACAGGTCAGCAGAGCTGCTTTAGAGCCAGAGAACCAGGTCAGCAGAGCCGTTGTAGAGCCAGAGAACCAGGTCAGCAGGGCTGCTCTACAACCAGAGAACCAGGTCAGCAGCGCTGCTTTAGAGCCAGAGAATCAGGTCAGCTGAGCTGCTCTAGAGCCTGAGAACCAGGTCAACAGAGCTGCTCTAGAACAAGAGTACCTGGTCAGCCGAGCTGCTGTAGAGCGAGAGAAACCAGTTCAGCAGAGCTGCTTTATAGGGAGAGAACCAGGTCAGCAGAGCTGCTCTAGAGCCTACGAACCAGGTCAGCACAGCGGCTATAGAGCCAGAGAACGAGGTCAGCAGAGCTGCTTTAGAGCCTAAGAACCAGGTCAGCAGAGCTGCTCTAGAGCCAGAGAACTAGTTCAGCAGAGCTGCTATAGAGCAAGAGAACGAGGTCAGCAGAGCTGCTTTACAGCCTAAGAACCAGGTCGGCAGAGCTGCTCTAGAGCCCGAGAATTAGGTCAGCAGAGATGTTTTAGAGCCAGAGAACCAGGTCAGCAGAGCTGTTTTAGAGCCTGAGAACCAGGTCAGCAGAGCTGCGTTAGAGGCAGAGAACCAGGTCAGCAGAGCTGCGTTAGAGCCAGAGAACCAGGGCAGCAGAGCTCCTCTGAACCAGAGAACCAGGTCAGCAGAGCTGATTTAGAGCCATAAAACCAGGTCAGCAGAGCTGCTTTAGAGCCAGAGAACCAGGTCAGCAGAGCTGCTGTAGAGCCAGAGAAATAAAGTCAGCAGTGCTGCTTTAGAGGGAGAGAACCAGGTCAGCAGAGCTGCTTTAGAGCAAAAGAACCAGGTCAGCAGAGCTGCTGTCGAGCCAGAGAACCAGGTCAGCAGAGCTGGTTTAGAGGGAGAGAACCAGGTCAGCAGAGCTGCTTTAGAGCCTAAGAACCAGGTCAGCAGAGCTGCTCTAGAGCCTAAGAACCAGGTCAGCACAGCTGCTATAGAGCCAGAGAACCAGGTCAGCAGAGCTGCTGTAGAGCCAGAGCAACCAGGTCAGCAGAGCTGCTGTAGAGGGAGAGAAACAGGTCAGCAGAGCTGCTCTAGAGCCTAAGAACCAGGTCAGCACAGCTGCTCTAGAGCCAGATACCCAGGTCAGCAGAGCTGCTTTAGAGCCAGAGAACCAGGTCAGCAGAGCTGCTTTAGAGCCATAGATCCAGGTCAGCAGAGCTGCTTTAGAGCCAGAGAACCAGGTCAGCAGAGCTGCTGTGGAGCCAGAGAAACCAGGTCATCAGAGCTGCTCTAGAGCCTAAGAACCAGGTCACCAGAGCTGCTCTAGAACCAGAGAACCAGGTCAGCAGAGTTGCTTTAGAGCCAGACAATCAGGTCAGCTGAGCTGCTCTAGAGCCAGAGAACCAGGTCAGCAGAGCTGCTCTAGAGCCAGAGAAACTGGTCATCCGATCTGCTGTGTAGCCAGAGAAACCAGGTCAACAGAGCTGCTTTAGAGGGAGAGAACCAGGTCAGCAGAGCTGCTTTCAGAGCCAGAAAACGAGGTCAGCAGAGCTGCTCTAGAGCCTAAGAACCAGGTCAGAAGAGCTGCTCTAGAGCCAGAGAAACAGGTCATCCGATCTGCTATGTAGCCAGAGAAACCAGGTCAACAGAGCTGCTTTAGAGGGAGAGAACCAGGTCAGCTGAGCTGCTCTAGAGCCTGAGAACCAGGTCAACAGAGCTGCTTTAGAGCAAGAGTACCTGGTCAACCGAGCTGCTATAGAGCCAGAGAAACCAGGTCAACAGAGCTGCTTTAGAGGGAGAGAACCAGGTCAGCAGAGCTGCTCTAGAGCCTAAGAACCAGGTCAGCACAGCTGCTCTAGAGCCAGAGAACCAGGTCAGCACAGCTGCTGTAGAGCCAGAGAACCAGGTCAGCACAGCTGCTTTAGAGCCAGAGAACCAGGTCAGCAGAGCTGCTGTAGAGCCAGAGAAACCAGGTCAGCAGAGCTGCTTTAGAGCCAGAGAACCAGGTCAGCAGAGCTGCTCTAGAGCCTAAGAACCAGGTCAGCAGAGCTGCTCTAGAGCCAGAGAACCAGGTCAGCAGAGCTGCTTTAGTGCCAGAGAACCAGGTCAGCAGAGCTGCTCTAATGCCAGAGATCCAGGTCAGCAGAGCTGGTCTAGAGCCTGAGAACCAGGTCAGCATAGCTGCTGTAGCGCCAAAGAAACCAGGTCAGCAGAGCTGCTCTAGAGCCAGAGAACCAGGTCAGCAGAGCTGCTGTAGAGCCAGAGAAACCAGGTCAGCAGTGCTGCTTTAGAGGGAGAAAACCACGTCAGCAGAGCTGCTTTAGAGCCAGAGAACTAGGTTAGCAGAGCTGCTTTAGAGCCAGAGAACCAGTTCAGCAGAGCTGCACTAGAGCCTGAGAACCAGGTCAACAGAGCTGCTCTAGAGGCAGAGAACTAGGTCAGCAGAGCTGCTTTGGAGCTAGAGAACTAGGTTAGCAGAGCTGCTTTAGAGCCATAGAACAGGTCAGCAGAGCTGCTTTAGAGCCAGAGAACCAGGTCAGCAGAGCCGTTGTAGAGCCAGAGAACCAGGTCAGCAGGGCTGCTCTACAACCAGAGAACCAGGTCAGTAGCGCTGCTTTAGAGCCAGAGAATCAGGTCAGCTGAGCTGCTCTAGAGCCTGAGAACCAGGTCAACAGAGCTGCTCTAGAGCAAGAGTACCTGGTCAGCCGAGCTGCTGTAGAGCGAGAGAAACCAGTTCAGCAGAGCTGCTTTATAGGGAGAGAACCAGGTCAGCAGAGCTGCTCTAGAGCCTACGAACCAGGTCAGCACCGCTGCTATAGAGCCAGAGAACGAGGTCAGCAGAGCTGCTTTAGAGCCTAAGAACCAGGTCAGCAGAGCTGCTCTAGAGCCAGAGAACTAGTTCAGCAGAGCTGCTATAGAGCAAGAGAACGAGGTCAGCAGAGCTGCTTTACAGCCTAAGAACCAGGTCGGCAGAGCTGCTCTAGAGCCCGAGAATTAGGTCAGCAGAGCTGTTTTAGAGCCAGAGAACCAGGTCAGCAGAGCTGTTTTAGAGCCTGAGAACCAGGTCAGCAGAGCTGCTTTAGAGGCAGAGAACCAGGTCAGCAGAGCTGCGTTAGAGCCAGAGAACCAGGGCAGCAGAGCTCCTCTGAACCAGAGAACCAGGTCAGCAGAGCTGATTTAGAGCCATAGAACCAGGTCAGCAGAGCTGCTTTAGAGCCAGAGAACCAGGTCAGCAGAGCTGCTTTAGAGCCTAAGACCCAGGTCAGCAGAGCTCCTCTAGAGCCTAAGAACCAGGTCAGCAGAGCTGCTCTAGAGCCAGAGAACCAGGTCAGCAGACCTGCTTTAGAGCCAGAGAACCAGGTCAGCAGAGCTGCTCTAGTGCCAGAGATCCAGGTCAGCAGAGCTGCTCTAGAGCCTGAGAACCAGGTCAGCATAGCTGCTGTAGCGCCAAAGAAACCAGGTCAGCAGAGCTGCTCTAGAGCCAGAGAACCAGGTCAGCAGAGCTGCTGTAGAGCCAGAGAAACCAGGTCAGCAGTGCTGCTTTAGAGGGAGAAAACCACGTCAGCAGAGCTGCTTTAGAGCCAGAGAACTAGGTTAGCAGAGCTGCTTTAGAGCCAGAGAACCAGTTCAGCAGAGCTGCACTAGAGCCTGAGAACCAGGTCAACAGAGCTGCTCTAGAGGCAGAGAACTAGGTCAGCAGAGCTGCTTTGGAGCTAGAGAACTAGGTTAGCAGAGCTGCTTTAGAGCCATAGAACAGGTCAGCAGAGCTGCTTTAGAGCCAGAGAACCAGGTCAGCAGAGCCGTTGTAGAGCCAGAGAACCAGGTCAGCAGGGCTGCTCTACAACCAGAGAACCAGGTCAGTAGCGCTGCTTTAGAGCCAGAGAATCAGGTCAGCTGAGCTGCTCTAGAGCCTGAGAACCAGGTCAACAGAGCTGCTCTAGAGCAAGAGTACCTGGTCAGCCGAGCTGCTGTAGAGCGAGAGAAACCAGTTCAGCAGAGCTGCTTTATAGGGAGAGAACCAGGTCAGCAGAGCTGCTCTAGAGCCTACGAACCAGGTCAGCACCGCTGCTATAGAGCCAGAGAACGAGGTCAGCAGAGCTGCTTTAGAGCCTAAGAACCAGGTCAGCAGAGCTGCTCTAGAGCCAGAGAACTAGTTCAGCAGAGCTGCTATAGAGCAAGAGAACGAGGTCAGCAGAGCTGCTTTACAGCCTAAGAACCAGGTCGGCAGAGCTGCTCTAGAGCCCGAGAATTAGGTCAGCAGAGCTGTTTTAGAGCCAGAGAACCAGGTCAGCAGAGCTGTTTTAGAGCCTGAGAACCAGGTCAGCAGAGCTGCTTTAGAGGCAGAGAACCAGGTCAGCAGAGCTGCGTTAGAGCCAGAGAACCAGGGCAGCAGAGCTCCTCTGAACCAGAGAACCAGGTCAGCAGAGCTGATTTAGAGCCATAGAACCAGGTCAGCAGAGCTGCTTTAGAGCCAGAGAACCAGGTCAGCAGAGCTGCTTTAGAGCCTAAGACCCAGGTCAGCAGAGCTCCTCTAGAGCCTAAGAACCAGGTCAGCAGAGCTGCTCTAGAGCCAGAGAACCAGGTCAGCAGACCTGCTTTAGAGCCAGAGAACCAGGTCAGCAGAGCTGCTCTAGTGCCAGAGATCCAGGTCAGCAGAGCTGCTCTAGAGCCTGAGAACCAGGTCAGCATAGCTGCTGTAGCGCCAAAGAAACCAGGTCAGCAGAGCTGCTCTAGAGCCAGAGAACCAGGTCAGCAGAGCTGCTGTAGAGCCAGAGAAACCAGGTCAGCAGTGCTGCTTTAGAGGGAGAAAACCACGTCAGCAGAGCTGCTTTAGAGCCAGAGAACTAGGTTAGCAGAGCTGCTTTAGAGCCAGAGAACCAGTTCAGCAGAGCTGCACTAGAGCCTGAGAACCAGGTCAACAGAGCTGCTCTAGAAGCAGAGAACTAGGTCAGCAGAGCTGCTTTGGAGCTAGAGAACCAGGTTAGCAGAGCTGCTTTAGAGCCATAGAACAGGTCAGCAGAGCTGCTTTAGAGCCAGAGAACCAGGTCAGCAGAGCCGTTGTAGAGCCAGAGAACCAGGTCAGCAGGGCTGCTCTACAACCAGAGAACCAGGTCAGTAGCGCTGCTATAGAGCCAGAGAATCAGGTCAGCTGAGCTGCTCTAGAGCCTGAGAACCAGGTCAACAGAGCTGCTCTAGAGCAAGAGTACCTGGTCAGCCGAGCTGCTGTAGAGCGAGAGAAACCAGTTCAGCAGAGCTGCTTTATAGGGAGAGAACCAGGTCAGCAGAGCTGCTCTAGAGCCTACGAACCAGGTCAGCACAGCTGCTATAGAGCCAGAGAACGAGGTCAGCAGAGCTGCTTTAGAGCCTAAGAACCAGGTCAGCAGAGCTGCTCTAGAGCCAGAGAACTAGTTCAGCAGAGCTGCTATAGAGCAAGAGAACGAGGTCAGCAGAGCTGCTTTACAGCCTAAGAACCAGGTCGGCAGAGCTGCTCTAGAGCCCGAGAATTAGGTCAGCAGAGCTGTTTTAGAGCCAGAGAACCAGGTCAGCAGAGCTGTTTTAGAGCCTGAGAACCAGGTCAGCAGAGCTGCTTTAGAGGCAGAGAACCAGGTCAGCCGAGCTGCGTTAGAGCCAGAGAACCAGGGCAGCAGAGCTCCTCTGAACCAGAGAACCAGGTCAGCAGAGCTGATTTAGAGCCATAGAACCAGGTCAGCAGAGCTGCTTTAGAGCCAGAGAACCAGGTCAGCAGAGCTGCTGTAGAGCCAGAGAAATCAAGTCAGCAGTGCTGCTTTAGAGGGAGAGAACCAGGTCAGCAGAGCTGCTTTAGAGCAAAAGAACCAGGTCAGCAGAGCTGCTGTCGAGCCAGAGAACCAGGTCAGCAGAGCTGATTTAGAGGGAGAGAACCAGGTCAGCAGAGCTGCTTTAGAGCCTAAGAACCAGGTCAGCAGAGCTGCTCTAGAGCCTAAGAACCAGGTCAGCACAGATGCTATAGAGCCAGAGAACCAGGTCAGCAGAGCTGCTGTAGAGCCAGAGCAACCAGGTCAGCAGAGCTGCTGTAGAGGGAGAGAAACAGGTCAGCAGAGCTGCTCTAGAGCCTAAGAACCAGGTCAGCACAGCTGCTCTAGAGCCAGATACCCAGGTCAGCAGAGCTGCTTTAGAGCCAGAGAACCAGGTCAGCAGAGCTGCTTTAGAGCCATAGATCCAGGTCAGCAAAGCTGCTTTAGAGCCAGAGAACCAGGTCAGCAGAGCTGCTGTGGAGCCAGAGAAACCAGGTCATCAGAGCTGCTCTAGAGCCTAAGAACCAGGTCACCAGAGCTGCTCTAGAACCAGAGAACCAGGTCAGCAGAGTTGCTTTAGAGCCAGACAATCAGGTCAGCTGAGCTGCTCTAGAGCCAGAGAACCAGGTCAGCAGAGCTGCTTTAGAGCCTGAGAAACTGGTCATCCGATCTGCTGTGTAGCCAGAGAAACCAGGTCAACAGAGCTGCTTTAGAGGGAGAGAACCAGGTCAGCAGAGCTGCTTTCAGAGCCAGAAAACGAGGTCAGCAGAGCTGCTCTAGAGCCTAAGAACCAGGTCAGCAGAGCTGCTCTAGAGCCAGAGAAACAGGTCATCCGATCTGCTATGTAGCCAGAGAAACCAGGTCAACAGAGCTGCTTTAGAGGGAGAGAACAAGGTCAGCTGAGCTGCTCTAGAGCCTGATAACCAGGTCAACAGAGCTGCTTTAGAGCAAGAGTACCTGGTCAACCGAGCTGCTATAGAGCCAGAGAAACCAAGTCAACAGAGCTGCTTTAGAGGGAGAGAACCAGGTCAGCAGAGCTGCTCTAGAGCCTAAGAACCAGGTCAGCACAGCTGCTCTAGAGCCAGAGAACCAGGTCAGCACAGCTGCTGTAGAGCCAGAGAACCAGGTCAGCACAGCTGCTTTAGAGCCAGAGAACCAGGTCAGCAGAGCTGCTGTAGAGCCAGAGAAACCAGGTCAGCAGAGCTGCTTTAGAGCCAGAGAACCAGGTCAGCAGAGCTGCTCTAGAGCCTAAGAACCAGGTCAGCAGAGCTGCTCTAGAGCCAGAGAACCAGGTCAGCAGAGCTGCTTTAGTGCCAGAGAACCAGGTCAGCAGAGCTGCTCTAATGCCAGAGATCCAGGTCAGCAGAGCTGGTCTAGAGCCTGAGAACCAGGTCAGCATAGCTGCTGTAGCGCCAAAGAAACCAGGTCAGCAGAGCTGCTTTAGAGCCAGAGAACCAGGTCAGCAGAGCTGCTGTAGAGCCAGAGAAACCAGGTCAGCAGTGCTGCTTTAGAGGGAGAAAACCACGTCAGCAGAGCTGCTTTAGAGCCAGAGAACTAGGTTAGCAGAGCTGCTTTAGAGCCAGAGAACCAGTCCAGCAGAGCTGCTTTAGAGCCTGAGAACCAGGTCAGCAGAGCTGCTCTAGAGGCAGAGAACTTGGTCAGCAGAGCTGCTTTGGAGATAGAGAACCAGGTTAGCAGAGCTGCTTTAGAGCCATAGAACAGGTCAGCAGAGCTGCTTTAGAGCCAGAGAACCAGGTCAGCAGAGCCGTTGTAGAGCCAGAGAACCAGGTCAGCAGGGCTGCTCTACAACCAGAGAACCAGGTCAGTAGCGCTGCTTTAGAGCCAGAGAATCAGGTCAGCTGAGCTGCTCTAGAGCCTGAGAACCAGGTCAACAGAGCTGCTCTAGAGCAAGAGTACCTGGTCAGCCGAGCTGCTGTAGAGCGAGAGAAACCAGTTCAGCAGAGCTGCTTTATAGGGAGAGAACCAGGTCAGCAGAGCTGCTCTAGAGCCTATGAACCAGGTCAGCACAGCTGCTATAGAGCCAGAGAACGAGGTCAGCAGAGCTGCTTTAGAGCCTAAGAACCAGGTCAGCAGAGCTGCTCTAGAGCCAGAGAACTAGTTCAGCAGAGCTGCTATAGAGCAAGAGAACGAGGTCAGCAGAGCTGCTTTACAGCCTAAGAACCAGGTCGGCAGAGCTGCTCTAGAGCCCGAGAATTAGGTCAGCAGAGCTGTTTTAGAGCCAGAGAACCAGGTCAGCAGAGCTGTTTTAGAGCCTGAGAACCAGGTCAGCAGAGCTGCTTTAGAGGCAGAGAACCAGGTCAGCAGAGCTGCGTTAGAGCCAGAGAACCAGGGCAGCAAAGCTCCTCTGAACCAGAGAACCAGGTCAGCAGAGCTGATTTAGAGCCATAGAACCAGGTCAGCAGAGCTGCTTTAGAGCCAGAGAACCAGGTCAGCAGAGCTGCTGTAGAGCCAGAGAAATCAAGTCAGCAGTGCTGCTTTAGAGGGAGAGAACCAGGTCAGCAGAGCTGCTTTAGAGCAAAAGAACCAGGTCAGCACAGCTGCTATAGAGCCAGAGAACTAGGTCAGCAGAGCTGCTTTGGAGCTAGAGAACCAGGTTAGCAGAGCTGCTTTAGAGCCATAGAACAGGTCAGCAGAGCTGCTTTAGAGCCAGAGAACCAGGTCAGCAGAGCCGTTGTAGAGCCAGAGAACCAGGTCAGCAGGGCTGCTCTACAACCAGAGAACCAGGTCAGCAGCGCTGCTTTAGAGCCAGAGAATCAGGTCAGCTGAGCTGCTCTAGAGCCTGAGAACCAGGTCAACAGAGCTGCTCTAGAACAAGAGTACCTGGTCAGCCGAGCTGCTGTAGAGCGAGAGAAACCAGTTCAGCAGAGCTGCTTTATAGGGAGAGAACCAGGTCAGCAGAGCTGCTCTAGAGCCTACGAACCAGGTCAGCACAGCGGCTATAGAGCCAGAGAACGAGGTCAGCAGAGCTGCTTTAGAGCCTAAGAACCAGGTCAGCAGAGCTGCTCTAGAGCCAGAGAACTAGTTCAGCAGAGCTGCTATAGAGCAAGAGAACGAGGTCAGCAGAGCTGCTTTACAGCCTAAGAACCAGGTCGGCAGAGCTGCTCTAGAGCCCGAGAATTAGGTCAGCAGAGATGTTTTAGAGCCAGAGAACCAGGTCAGCAGAGCTGTTTTAGAGCCTGAGAACCAGGTCAGCAGAGCTGCTTTAGAGGCAGAGAACCAGGTCAGCAGAGCTGCGTTAGAGCCAGAGAACCAGGGCAGCAGAGCTCCTCTGAACCAGAGAACCAGGTCAGCAGAGCTGATTTAGAGCCATAAAACCAGGTCAGCAGAGCTGCTTTAGAGCCAGAGAACCAGGTCAGCAGAGCTGCTGTAGAGCCAGAGAAATAAAGTCAGCAGTGCTGCTTTAGAGGGAGAGAACCAGGTCAGCAGAGCTGCTTTAGAGCAAAAGAACCAGGTCAGCAGAGCTGCTGTCGAGCCAGAGAACCAGGTCAGCAGAGCTGGTTTAGAGGGAGAGAACCAGGTCAGCAGAGCTGCTTTAGAGCCTAAGAACCAGGTCAGCAGAGCTGCTCTAGAGCCTAAGAACCAGGTCAGCACAGCTGCTATAGAGCCAGAGAACCAGGTCAGCAGAGCTGCTGTAGAGCCAGAGCAACCAGGTCAGCAGAGCTGCTGTAGAGGGAGAGAAACAGGTCAGCAGAGCTGCTCTAGAGCCTAAGAACCAGGTCAGCACAGCTGCTCTAGAGCCAGATACCCAGGTCAGCAGAGCTGCTTTAGAGCCAGAGAACCAGGTCAGCAGAGCTGCTTTAGAGCCATAGATCCAGGTCAGCAGAGCTGCTTTAGAGCCAGAGAACCAGGTCAGCAGAGCTGCTGTGGAGCCAGAGAAACCAGGTCATCAGAGCTGCTCTAGAGCCTAAGAACCAGGTCACCAGAGCTGCTCTAGAACCAGAGAACCAGGTCAGCAGAGTTGCTTTAGAGCCAGACAATCAGGTCAGCTGAGCTGCTCTAGAGCCAGAGAACCAGGTCAGCAGAGCTGCTCTAGAGCCAGAGAAACTGGTCATCCGATCTGCTGTGTAGCCAGAGAAACCAGGTCAACAGAGCTGCTTTAGAGGGAGAGAACCAGGTCAGCAGAGCTGCTTTCAGAGCCAGAAAACGAGGTCAGCAGAGCTGCTCTAGAGCCTAAGAACCAGGTCAGAAGAGCTGCTCTAGAGCCAGAGAAACAGGTCATCCGATCTGCTATGTAGCCAGAGAAACCAGGTCAACAGAGCTGCTTTAGAGGGAGAGAACCAGGTCAGCTGAGCTGCTCTAGAGCCTGAGAACCAGGTCAACAGAGCTGCTTTAGAGCAAGAGTACCTGGTCAACCGAGCTGCTATAGAGCCAGAGAAACCAGGTCAACAGAGCTGCTTTAGAGGGAGAGAACCAGGTCAGCAGAGCTGCTCTAGAGCCTAAGAACCAGGTCAGCACAGCTGCTCTAGAGCCAGAGAACCAGGTCAGCACAGCTGCTGTAGAGCCAGAGAACCAGGTCAGCACAGCTGCTTTAGAGCCAGAGAACCAGGTCAGCAGAGCTGCTGTAGAGCCAGAGAAACCAGGTCAGCAGAGCTGCTTTAGAGCCAGAGAACCAGGTCAGCAGAGCTGCTCTAGAGCCTAAGAACCAGGTCAGCAGAGCTGCTCTAGAGCCAGAGAACCAGGTCAGCAGAGCTGCTTTAGTGCCAGAGAACCAGGTCAGCAGAGCTGCTCTAATGCCAGAGATCCAGGTCAGCAGAGCTGGTCTAGAGCCTGAGAACCAGGTCAGCATAGCTGCTGTAGCGCCAAAGAAACCAGGTCAGCAGAGCTGCTCTAGAGCCAGAGAACCAGGTCAGCAGAGCTGCTGTAGAGCCAGAGAAACCAGGTCAGCAGTGCTGCTTTAGAGGGAGAAAACCACGTCAGCAGAGCTGCTTTAGAGCCAGAGAACTAGGTTAGCAGAGCTGCTTTAGAGCCAGAGAACCAGTTCAGCAGAGCTGCACTAGAGCCTGAGAACCAGGTCAACAGAGCTGCTCTAGAGGCAGAGAACTAGGTCAGCAGAGCTGCTTTGGAGCTAGAGAACCAGGTTAGCAGAGCTGCTTTAGAGCCATAGAACAGGTCAGCAGAGCTGCTTTAGAGCCAGAGAACCAGGTCAGCAGAGCCGTTGTAGAGCCAGAGAACCAGGTCAGCAGGGCTGCTCTACAACCAGAGAACCAGGTCAGTAGCGCTGCTTTAGAGCCAGAGAATCAGGTCAGCTGAGCTGCTCTAGAGCCTGAGAACCAGGTCAACAGAGCTGCTCTAGAGCAAGAGTACCTGGTCAGCCGAGCTGCTGTAGAGCGAGAGAAACCAGTTCAGCAGAGCTGCTTTATAGGGAGAGAACCAGGTCAGCAGAGCTGCTCTAGAGCCTACGAACCAGGTCAGCACCGCTGCTATAGAGCCAGAGAACGAGGTCAGCAGAGCTGCTTTAGAGCCTAAGAACCAGGTCAGCAGAGCTGCTCTAGAGCCAGAGAACTAGTTCAGCAGAGCTGCTATAGAGCAAGAGAACGAGGTCAGCAGAGCTGCTTTACAGCCTAAGAACCAGGTCGGCAGAGCTGCTCTAGAGCCCGAGAATTAGGTCAGCAGAGCTGTTTTAGAGCCAGAGAACCAGGTCAGCAGAGCTGTTTTAGAGCCTGAGAACCAGGTCAGCAGAGCTGCTTTAGAGGCAGAGAACCAGGTCAGCAGAGCTGCGTTAGAGCCAGAGAACCAGGGCAGCAGAGCTCCTCTGAACCAGAGAACCAGGTCAGCAGAGCTGATTTAGAGCCATAGAACCAGGTCAGCAGAGCTGCTTTAGAGCCAGAGAACCAGGTCAGCAGAGCTGCTTTAGAGCCTAAGACCCAGGTCAGCAGAGCTCCTCTAGAGCCTAAGAACCAGGTCAGCAGAGCTGCTCTAGAGCCAGAGAACCAGGTCAGCAGACCTGCTTTAGAGCCAGAGAACCAGGTCAGCAGAGCTGCTCTAGTGCCAGAGATCCAGGTCAGCAGAGCTGCTCTAGAGCCTGAGAACCAGGTCAGCATAGCTGCTGTAGCGCCAAAGAAACCAGGTCAGCAGAGCTGCTCTAGAGCCAGAGAACCAGGTCAGCAGAGCTGCTGTAGAGCCAGAGAAACCAGGTCAGCAGTGCTGCTTTAGAGGGAGAAAACCACGTCAGCAGAGCTGCTTTAGAGCCAGAGAACTAGGTTAGCAGAGCTGCTTTAGAGCCAGAGAACCAGTTCAGCAGAGCTGCACTAGAGCCTGAGAACCAGGTCAACAGAGCTGCTCTAGAAGCAGAGAACTAGGTCAGCAGAGCTGCTTTGGAGCTAGAGAACCAGGTTAGCAGAGCTGCTTTAGAGCCATAGAACAGGTCAGCAGAGCTGCTTTAGAGCCAGAGAACCAGGTCAGCAGAGCCGTTGTAGAGCCAGAGAACCAGGTCAGCAGGGCTGCTCTACAACCAGAGAACCAGGTCAGCAGCGCTGCTATAGAGCCAGAGAATCAGGTCAGCTGAGCTGCTCTAGAGCCTGAGAACCAGGTCAACAGAGCTGCTCTAGAGCAAGAGTACCTGGTCAGCCGAGCTGCTGTAGAGCGAGAGAAACCAGTTCAGCAGAGCTGCTTTATAGGGAGAGAACCAGGTCAGCAGAGCTGCTCTAGAGCCTACGAACCAGGTCAGCACAGCTGCTATAGAGCCAGAGAACGAGGTCAGCAGAGCTGCTTTAGAGCCTAAGAACCAGGTCAGCAGAGCTGCTCTAGAGCCAGAGAACTAGTTCAGCAGAGCTGCTATAGAGCAAGAGAACGAGGTCAGCAGAGCTGCTTTACAGCCTAAGAACCAGGTCGGCAGAGCTGCTCTAGAGCCCGAGAATTAGGTCAGCAGAGCTGTTTTAGAGCCAGAGAACCAGGTCAGCAGAGCTGTTTTAGAGCCTGAGAACCAGGTCAGCAGAGCTGCTTTAGAGGCAGAGAACCAGGTCAGCCGAGCTGCGTTAGAGCCAGAGAACCAGGGCAGCAGAGCTCCTCTGAACCAGAGAACCAGGTCAGCAGAGCTGATTTAGAGCCATAGAACCAGGTCAGCAGAGCTGCTTTAGAGCCAGAGAACCAGGTCAGCAGAGCTGCTGTAGAGCCAGAGAAATCAAGTCAGCAGTGCTGCTTTAGAGGGAGAGAACCAGGTCAGCAGAGCTGCTTTAGAGCAAAAGAACCAGGTCAGCAGAGCTGCTGTCGAGCCAGAGAACCAGGTCAGCAGAGCTGATTTAGAGGGAGAGAACCAGGTCAGCAGAGCTGCTTTAGAGCCTAAGAACCAGGTCAGCAGAGCTGCTCTAGAGCCTAAGAACCAGGTCAGCACAGATGCTATAGAGCCAGAGAACCAGGTCAGCAGAGCTGCTGTAGAGCCAGAGCAACCAGGTCAGCAGAGCTGCTGTAGAGGGAGAGAAACAGGTCAGCAGAGCTGCTCTAGAGCCTAAGAACCAGGTCAGCACAGCTGCTCTAGAGCCAGATACCCAGGTCAGCAGAGCTGCTTTAGAGCCAGAGAACCAGGTCAGCAGAGCTGCTTTAGAGCCATAGATCCAGGTCAGCAGAGCTGCTTTAGAGCCAGAGAACCAGGTCAGCAGAGCTGCTGTGGAGCCAGAGAAACCAGGTCATCAGAGCTGCTCTAGAGCCTAAGAACCAGGTCGCCAGAGCTGCTCTAGAACCAGAGAACCAGGTCAGCAGAGTTGCTTTAGAGCCAGACAATCAGGTCAGCTGAGCTGCTCTAGAGCCAGAGAACCAGGTCAGCAGAGCTGCTCTAGAGCCAGAGAAACTGGTCATCCGATCTGCTGTGTAGCCAGAGAAACCAGGTCAACAGAGCTGCTTTAGAGGGAGAGAACCAGGTCAGCAGAGCTGCTTTCAGAGCCAGAAAACGAGGTCAGCAGAGCTGCTCTAGAGCCTAAGAACCAGGTCAGAAGAGCTGCTCTAGAGCCAGAGAAACAGGTCATCCGATCTGCTATGTAGCCAGAGAAACCAGGTCAACAGAGCTGCTTTAGAGGGAGAGAACCAGGTCAGCTGAGCTGCTCTAGAGCCTGAGAACCAGGTCAACAGAGCTGCTTTAGAGCAAGAGTACCTGGTCAACCGAGCTGCTATAGAGCCAGAGAAACCAGGTCAACAGAGCTGCTTTAGAGGGAGAGAACCAGGTCAGCAGAGCTGCTCTAGAGCCTAAGAACCAGGTCAGCACAGCTGCTCTAGAGCCAGAGAACCAGGTCAGCACAGCTGCTGTAGAGCCAGAGAACCAGGTCAGCACAGCTGCTTTAGAGCCAGAGAACCAGGTCAGCAGAGCTGCTGTAGAGCCAGAGAAACCAGGTCAGCAGAGCTGCTTTAGAGCCAGAGAACCAGGTCAGCAGAGCTGCTCTAGAGCCTAAGAACCAGGTCAGCAGAGCTGCTCTAGAGCCAGAGAACCAGGTCAGCAGAGCTGCTTTAGTGCCAGAGAACCAGGTCAGCAGAGCTGCTCTAATGCCAGAGATCCAGGTCAGCAGAGCTGGTCTAGAGCCTGAGAACCAGGTCAGCATAGCTGCTGTAGCGCCAAAGAAACCAGGTCAGCAGAGCTGCTCTAGAGCCAGAGAACCAGGTCAGCAGAGCTGCTGTAGAGCCAGAGAAACCAGGTCAGCAGTGCTGCTTTAGAGGGAGAAAACCACGTCAGCAGAGCTGCTTTAGAGCCAGAGAACTAGGTTAGCAGAGCTGCTTTAGAGCCAGAGAACCAGTTCAGCAGAGCTGCACTAGAGCCTGAGAACCAGGTCAACAGAGCTGCTCTAGAGGCAGAGAACTAGGTCAGCAGAGCTGCTTTGGAGCTAGAGAACCAGGTTAGCAGAGCTGCTTTAGAGCCATAGAACAGGTCAGCAGAGCTGCTTTAGAGCCAGAGAACCAGGTCAGCAGAGCCGTTGTAGAGCCAGAGAACCAGGTCAGCAGGGCTGCTCTACAACCAGAGAACCAGGTCAGTAGCGCTGCTTTAGAGCCAGAGAATCAGGTCAGCTGAGCTGCTCTAGAGCCTGAGAACCAGGTCAACAGAGCTGCTCTAGAGCAAGAGTACCTGGTCAGCCGAGCTGCTGTAGAGCGAGAGAAACCAGTTCAGCAGAGCTGCTTTATAGGGAGAGAACCAGGTCAGCAGAGCTGCTCTAGAGCCTACGAACCAGGTCAGCACCGCTGCTATAGAGCCAGAGAACGAGGTCAGCAGAGCTGCTTTAGAGCCTAAGAACCAGGTCAGCAGAGCTGCTCTAGAGCCAGAGAACTAGTTCAGCAGAGCTGCTATAGAGCAAGAGAACGAGGTCAGCAGAGCTGCTTTACAGCCTAAGAACCAGGTCGGCAGAGCTGCTCTAGAGCCCGAGAATTAGGTCAGCAGAGCTGTTTTAGAGCCAGAGAACCAGGTCAGCAGAGCTGTTTTAGAGCCTGAGAACCAGGTCAGCAGAGCTGCTTTAGAGGCAGAGAACCAGGTCAGCAGAGCTGCGTTAGAGCCAGAGAACCAGGGCAGCAGAGCTCCTCTGAACCAGAGAACCAGGTCAGCAGAGCTGATTTAGAGCCATAGAACCAGGTCAGCAGAGCTGCTTTAGAGCCAGAGAACCAGGTCAGCAGTGCTGCTTTAGAGGGAGAGAACCAGGTCAGCAGAGCTGCTTTAGAGCAAAAGAACCAGGTCAGCACAGCTGCTATAGAGCCAGAGAACTAGGTCAGCAGAGCTGCTTTGGAGCTAGAGAACCAGGTTAGCAGAGCTGCTTTAGAGCCATAGAACAGGTCAGCAGAGCTGCTCTAGAGCCAGAGAAACTGGTCATCCGATCTGCTGTGTAGCCAGAGAAACCAGGTCAACAGAGCTGCTTTAGAGGGAGAGAACCAGGTCAGCAGAGCTGCTTTCAGAGCCAGAAAACGAGGTCAGCAGAGCTGCTCTAGAGCCTAAGAACCAGGTCAGAAGAGCTGCTCTAGAGCCAGAGAAACAGGTCATCCGATCTGCTATGTAGCCAGAGAAACCAGGTCAACAGAGCTGCTTTAGAGGGAGAGAACCAGGTCAGCTGAGCTGCTCTAGAGCCTGAGAACCAGGTCAACAGAGCTGCTTTAGAGCAAGAGTACCTGGTCAACCGAGCTGCTATAGAGCCAGAGAAACCAGGTCAACAGAGCTGCTTTAGAGGGAGAGAACCAGGTCAGCAGAGCTGCTCTAGAGCCTAAGAACCAGGTCAGCACAGCTGCTCTAGAGCCAGAGAACCAGGTCAGCACAGCTGCTGTAGAGCCAGAGAACCAGGTCAGCACAGCTGCTTTAGAGCCAGAGAACCAGGTCAGCAGAGCTGCTGTAGAGCCAGAGAAACCAGGTCAGCAGAGCTGCTTTAGAGCCAGAGAACCAGGTCAGCAGAGCTGCTCTAGAGCCTAAGAACCAGGTCAGCAGAGCTGCTCTAGAGCCAGAGAACCAGGTCAGCAGAGCTGCTTTAGTGCCAGAGAACCAGGTCAGCAGAGCTGCTCTAATGCCAGAGATCCAGGTCAGCAGAGCTGGTCTAGAGCCTGAGAACCAGGTCAGCATAGCTGCTGTAGCGCCAAAGAAACCAGGTCAGCAGAGCTGCTCTAGAGCCAGAGAACCAGGTCAGCAGAGCTGCTGTAGAGCCAGAGAAACCAGGTCAGCAGTGCTGCTTTAGAGGGAGAAAACCACGTCAGCAGAGCTGCTTTAGAGCCAGAGAACTAGGTTAGCAGAGCTGCTTTAGAGCCAGAGAACCAGTTCAGCAGAGCTGCACTAGAGCCTGAGAACCAGGTCAACAGAGCTGCTCTAGAGGCAGAGAACTAGGTCAGCAGAGCTGCTTTGGAGCTAGAGAACCAGGTTAGCAGAGCTGCTTTAGAGCCATAGAACAGGTCAGCAGAGCTGCTTTAGAGCCAGAGAACCAGGTCAGCAGAGCCGTTGTAGAGCCAGAGAACCAGGTCAGCAGGGCTGCTCTACAACCAGAGAACCAGGTCAGTAGCGCTGCTTTAGAGCCAGAGAATCAGGTCAGCTGAGCTGCTCTAGAGCCTGAGAACCAGGTCAACAGAGCTGCTCTAGAGCAAGAGTACCTGGTCAGCCGAGCTGCTGTAGAGCGAGAGAAACCAGTTCAGCAGAGCTGCTTTATAGGGAGAGAACCAGGTCAGCAGAGCTGCTCTAGAGCCTACGAACCAGGTCAGCACCGCTGCTATAGAGCCAGAGAACGAGGTCAGCAGAGCTGCTTTAGAGCCTAAGAACCAGGTCAGCAGAGCTGCTCTAGAGCCAGAGAACTAGTTCAGCAGAGCTGCTATAGAGCAAGAGAACGAGGTCAGCAGAGCTGCTTTACAGCCTAAGAACCAGGTCGGCAGAGCTGCTCTAGAGCCCGAGAATTAGGTCAGCAGAGCTGTTTTAGAGCCAGAGAACCAGGTCAGCAGAGCTGTTTTAGAGCCTGAGAACCAGGTCAGCAGAGCTGCTTTAGAGGCAGAGAACCAGGTCAGCAGAGCTGCGTTAGAGCCAGAGAACCAGGGCAGCAGAGCTCCTCTGAACCAGAGAACCAGGTCAGCAGAGCTGATTTAGAGCCATAGAACCAGGTCAGCAGAGCTGCTTTAGAGCCAGAGAACCAGGTCAGCAGTGCTGCTTTAGAGGGAGAGAACCAGGTCAGCAGAGCTGCTTTAGAGCAAAAGAACCAGGTCAGCACAGCTGCTATAGAGCCAGAGAACTAGGTCAGCAGAGCTGCTTTGGAGCTAGAGAACCAGGTTAGCAGAGCTGCTTTAGAGCCATAGAACAGGTCAGCAGAGCTGCTTTAGAGCCAGAGAACCAGGTCAGCAGAGCCGTTGTAGAGCCAGAGAACCAGGTCAGCAGGGCTGCTCTACAACCAGAGAACCAGGTCAGCAGCGCTGCTTTAGAGCCAGAGAATCAGGTCAGCTGAGCTGCTCTAGAGCCTGAGAACCAGGTCAACAGAGCTGCTCTAGAACAAGAGTACCTGGTCAGCCGAGCTGCTTTAGAGCGAGAGAAACCAGTTCAGCAGAGCTGCTTTATAGGGAGAGAACCAGGTCAGCAGAGCTGCTCTAGAGCCTACGAACCAGGTCAGCACAGCTGCTATAGAGCCAGAGAACGAGGTCAGCAGAGCTGCTTTAGAGCCTAAGAACCAGGTCAGCAGAGCTGCTCTAGAGCCAGAGAACTAGTTCAGCAGAGCTGCTATAGAGCAAGAGAACGAGGTCAGCAGAGCTGCTTTACAGCCTAAGAACCAGGTCGGCAGAGCTGCTCTAGAGCCCGAGAATTAGGTCAGCAGAGATGTTTTAGAGCCAGAGAACCAGGTCAGCAGAGCTGTTTTAGAGCCTGAGAACCAGGTCAGCAGAGCTGCTTTAGAGGCAGAGAACCAGGTCAGCAGAGCTGCGTTAGAGCCAGAGAACCAGGGCAGCAGAGCTCCTCTGAACCAGAGAACCAGGTCAGCAGAGCTGATTTAGAGCCATAAAACCCGGTCAGCAGAGCTGCTTTAGAGCCAGAGAACCAGGTCAGCAGAGCTGCTGTAGAGCCAGAGAAATCAAGTCAGCAGTGCTGCTTTAGAGGGAGAGAACCAGGTCAGCAGAGCTGCTGTCGAGCCAGAGAACCAGGTCAGCAGAGCTGGTTTAGAGGGAGAGAACCAGGTCAGCAGAGCTGCTTTAGAGCCTAAGAACCAGGTCAGCAGAGCTGCTCTAGAGCCTAAGAACCAGGTCAGCACAGCTGCTATACAGCCAGAGAACCAGGTCAGCAGAGCTGCTGTAGAGCCAGAGCAACCAGGTCAGCAGAGCTGCTGTAGAGGGAGAGAAACAGGTCAGCAGAGCTGCTCTAGAGCCTAAGAACCAGGTCAGCACAGCTGCTCTAGAGCCAGATAACCAGGTCAGCAGAGCTGCTTTAGAGCCAGAGAACCAGGTCAGCAGATCTGCTTTAGAGCCATAGATCCAGGTCAGCAGAGCTGCTTTAGAGCCAGAGAACCAGGTCAGTAGAGCTGCTGTGGAGCCAGAGAAACCAGGTCATCAGAGCTGCTCTAGAGCCTAAGAACCAGGTCACCAGAGCTGCTCTAGAACCAGAGAACCAGGTCAGCAGAGTTGCTTTAGAGCCAGACAATCAGGTCAGCTGAGCTGCTCTAGAGCCAGAGAACCAGGTCAGCAGAGCTGCTCTAGAGCCAGAGAAACTGGTCATCCGATCTGCTGTGTAGCCAGAGAAACCAGGTCAACAGAGCTGCTTTAGAGGGAGAGAACCAGGTCAGCAGAGCTGCTTTCAGAGCCAGAAAACGAGGTCAGCAGAGCTGCTCTAGAGCCTAAGAACCAGGTCAGAAGAGCTGCTCTAGAGCCAGAGAAACAGGTCATCCGATCTGCTATGTAGCCAGAGAAACCAGGTCAACAGAGCTGCTTTAGAGGGAGAGAACCAGGTCAGCTGAGCTGCTCTAGAGCCTGAGAACCAGGTCAACAGAGCTGCTTTAGAGCAAGAGTACCTGGTCAACCGAGCTGCTATAGAGCCAGAGAAACCAGGTCAACAGAGCTGCTTTAGAGGGAGAGAACCAGGTCAGCAGAGCTGCTCTAGAGCCTAAGAACCAGGTCAGCACAGCTGCTCTAGAGCCAGAGAACCAGGTCAGCACAGCTGCTGTAGAGCCAGAGAACCAGGTCAGCACAGCTGCTTTAGAGCCAGAGAACCAGGTCAGAAGAGCTGCTGTAGAGCCAGAGAAACCAGGTCAGCAGAGCTGCTTTAGAGCCAGAGAACCAGGTCAGCAGAGCTGCTCTAGAGCCTAAGAACCAGGTCAGCACAGCTGCTGTAGAGCCAGAGAACCAGGTCAGCACAGCTGCTTTAGAGCCAGAGAACCAGGTCAGCAGAGCTGCTGTAGAGCCAGAGAAACCAGGTCAGCAGAGCTGCTTTAGAGCCAGAGAACCAGGTCAGCAGAGCTGCTCTAGAGCCTAAGAACCAGGTCAGCAGAGCTGCTCTAGAGCCAGAGAACCAGGTCAGCAGAGCTGCTTTAGTGCCAGAGAACCAGGTCAGCAGAGCTGCTCTAATGCCAGAGATCCAGGTCAGCAGAGCTGGTCTAGAGCCTGAGAACCAGGTCAGCATAGCTGCTGTAGCGCCAAAGAAACCAGGTCAGCAGAGCTGCTCTAGAGCCAGAGAACCAGGTCAGCAGAGCTGCTGTAGAGCCAGAGAAACCAGGTCAGCAGTGCTGCTTTAGAGGGAGAGAACCAGGTCAGCAGAGCTGCTGTCGAGCCAGAGAACCAGGTCAGCAGAGCTGGTTTAGAGGGAGAGAACCAGGTCAGCAGAGCTGCTTTAGAGCCTAAGAACCAGGTCAGCAGAGCTGCTCTAGAGCCTAAGAACCAGGTCAGCACAGCTGCTATACAGCCAGAGAACCAGGTCAGCAGAGCTGCTGTAGAGCCAGAGCAACCAGGTCAGCAGAGCTGCTGTAGAGGGAGAGAAACAGGTCAGCAGAGCTGCTCTAGAGCCTACGAACCAGGTCAGCACCGCTGCTATAGAGCCAGAGAACGAGGTCAGCAGAGCTGCTTTAGAGCCTAAGAACCAGGTCAGCAGAGCTGCTCTAGAGCCAGAGAACTAGTTCAGCAGAGCTGCTATAGAGCAAGAGAACGAGGTCAGCAGAGCTGCTTTACAGCCTAAGAACCAGGTCGGCAGAGCTGCTCTAGAGCCCGAGAATTAGGTCAGCAGAGCTGTTTTAGAGCCAGAGAACCAGGTCAGCAGAGCTGTTTTAGAGCCTGAGAACCAGGTCAGCAGAGCTGCTTTAGAGGCAGAGAACCAGGTCAGCAGAGCTGCGTTAGAGCCAGAGAACCAGGGCAGCAAAGCTCCTCTGAACCAGAGAACCAGGTCAGCAGAGCTGATTTAGAGCCATAGAACCAGGTCAGCAGAGCTGCTTTAGAGCCAGAGAACTAGGTCAGCAGAGCTGCTGGAGCCAGAGAAATCAAGTCAGCAGTGCTGCTTTAGAGGGAGAGAACCAGGTCAGCAGAGCTGCTTTAGAGCAAAAGAACCAGGTCAGCACAGCTGCTATAGAGCCAGAGAACTAGGTCAGCAGAGTTGCTTTGGAGCTAGAGAACCAGGTTAGCAGAGCTGCTTTAGAGCCATAGAACAGGTCAGCAGAGCTGCTTTAGAGCCAGAGAACCAGGTCAGCAGAGCCGTTGTAGAGCCAGAGAACCAGGTCAGCAGGGCTGCTCTACAACCAGAGAACCAGGTCAGCAGCGCTGCTTTAGAGCCAGAGAATCAGGTCAGCTGAGCTGCTCTAGAGCCTGAGAACCAGGTCAACAGAGCTGCTCTAGAACAAGAGTACCTGGTCAGCCGAGCTGCTGTAGAGCGAGAGAAACCAGTTCAGCAGAGCTGCTTTATAGGGAGAGAACCAGGTCAGCAGAGCTGCTCTAGAGCCAGAGAACGAGGTCAGCACAGCTGCTATAGAGCCAGAGAACGAGGTCAGCAGAGCTGCTTTAGAGCCTAAGAACCAGGTCAGCAGAGCTGCTCTAGAGCCCGAGAATTAGGTCAGCAGAGATGTTTTAGAGCCAGAGAACCAGGTCAGCAGAGCTGTTTTAGAGCCTGAGAACCAGGTCAGCAGAGCTGCTTTAGAGGCAGAGAAACAGGTCAGCAGAGCTGCGTTAGAGCCAGGGAACCAGGGCAGCAGAGCTCCTCTGAACCAGAGAACCAGGTCAGCAGAGCTGATTTAGAGCCATAAAACCAGGTCAGCAGAGCTGCTTTAGAGCCAGAGAACCAGGTCAGCAGAGCTGCTGTAGAGCCAGAGAAATAAAGTCAGCAGTGCTGCTTTAGAGGGAGAGAACCAGGTCAGCAGAGCTGCTTTAGAGCAAAAGAACCAGGTCAGCAGAGCTGCTGTCGAGCCAGAGAACCAGGTCAGCAGAGCTGGTTTAGAGGGAGAGAACCAGGTCAGCAGAGCTGCTCTAGAGCCTAAGAACCAGGTCAGCACAGCTGCTATAGAGCCAGAGAACCAGGTCAGCAGAGCTGCTGTAGAGCCAGAGCAACCAGGTCAGCAGAGCTGCTGTAGAGGGAGAGAAACAGGTCAGCAGAGCTGCTCTAGAGCCTAAGAACCAGGTCAGCACAGCTGCTCTAGAGCCAGATACCCAGGTCAGCAGAGCTGCTTTAGAGCCAGAGAACCAGGTCAGCAGAGCTGCTTTAGAGCCATAGATCCAGGTCAGCAGAGCTGCTTTAGAGCCAGAGAACCAGGTCAGCAGAGCTGCTGTGGAGCCAGAGAAACCAGGTCATCAGAGCTGCTCTAGAGCCTAAGAACCAGGTCGCCAGAGCTGCTCTAGAACCAGAGAACCAGGTCAGCAGAGTTGCTTTAGAGCCAGACAATCAGGTCAGCTGAGCTGCTCTAGAGCCAGAGAACCAGGTCAGCAGAGCTGCTCTAGAGCCAGAGAAACTGGTCATCCGATCTGCTGTGTAGCCAGAGAAACCAGGTCAACAGAGCTGCTTTAGAGGGAGAGAACCAGGTCAGCAGAGCTGCTTTCAGAGCCAGAAAACGAGGTCAGCAGAGCTGCTCTAGAGCCTAAGAACCAGGTCAGAAGAGCTGCTCTAGAGCCAGAGAAACAGGTCATCCGATCTGCTATGTAGCCAGAGAAACCAGGTCAACAGAGCTGCTTTAGAGGGAGAGAACCAGGTCAGCTGAGCTGCTCTAGAGCCTGAGAACCAGGTCAACAGAGCTGCTTTAGAGCAAGAGTACCTGGTCAACCGAGCTGCTATAGAGCCAGAGAAACCAGGTCAACAGAGCTGCTTTAGAGGGAGAGAACCAGGTCAGCAGAGCTGCTCTAGAGCCTAAGAACCAGGTCAGCACAGCTGCTCTAGAGCCAGAGAACCAGGTCAGCACAGCTGCTGTAGAGCCAGAGAACCAGGTCAGCACAGCTGCTTTAGAGCCAGAGAACCAGGTCAGCAGAGCTGCTGTAGAGCCAGAGAAACCAGGTCAGCAGAGCTGCTTTAGAGCCAGAGAACCAGGTCAGCAGAGCTGCTCTAGAGCCTAAGAACCAGGTCAGCAGAGCTGCTCTAGAGCCAGAGAACCAGGTCAGCAGAGCTGCTTTAGTGCCAGAGAACCAGGTCAGCAGAGCTGCTCTAATGCCAGAGATCCAGGTCAGCAGAGCTGGTCTAGAGCCTGAGAACCAGGTCAGCATAGCTGCTGTAGCGCCAAAGAAACCAGGTCAGCAGAGCTGCTCTAGAGCCAGAGAACCAGGTCAGCAGAGCTGCTGTAGAGCCAGAGAAACCAGGTCAGCAGTGCTGCTTTAGAGGGAGAAAACCACGTCAGCAGAGCTGCTTTAGAGCCAGAGAACTAGGTTAGCAGAGCTGCTTTAGAGCCAGAGAACCAGTTCAGCAGAGCTGCACTAGAGCCTGAGAACCAGGTCAACAGAGCTGCTCTAGAGGCAGAGAACTAGGTCAGCAGAGCTGCTTTGGAGCTAGAGAACCAGGTTAGCAGAGCTGCTTTAGAGCCATAGAACAGGTCAGCAGAGCTGCTTTAGAGCCAGAGAACCAGGTCAGCAGAGCCGTTGTAGAGCCAGAGAACCAGGTCAGCAGGGCTGCTCTACAACCAGAGAACCAGGTCAGTAGCGCTGCTTTAGAGCCAGAGAATCAGGTCAGCTGAGCTGCTCTAGAGCCTGAGAACCAGGTCAACAGAGCTGCTCTAGAGCAAGAGTACCTGGTCAGCCGAGCTGCTGTAGAGCGAGAGAAACCAGTTCAGCAGAGCTGCTTTATAGGGAGAGAACCAGGTCAGCAGAGCTGCTCTAGAGCCTACGAACCAGGTCAGCACCGCTGCTATAGAGCCAGAGAACGAGGTCAGCAGAGCTGCTTTAGAGCCTAAGAACCAGGTCAGCAGAGCTGCTCTAGAGCCAGAGAACTAGTTCAGCAGAGCTGCTATAGAGCAAGAGAACGAGGTCAGCAGAGCTGCTTTACAGCCTAAGAACCAGGTCGGCAGAGCTGCTCTAGAGCCCGAGAATTAGGTCAGCAGAGCTGTTTTAGAGCCAGAGAACCAGGTCAGCAGAGCTGTTTTAGAGCCTGAGAACCAGGTCAGCAGAGCTGCTTTAGAGGCAGAGAACCAGGTCAGCAGAGCTGCGTTAGAGCCAGAGAACCAGGGCAGCAGAGCTCCTCTGAACCAGAGAACCAGGTCAGCAGAGCTGATTTAGAGCCATAGAACCAGGTCAGCAGAGCTGCTTTAGAGCCAGAGAACCAGGTCAGCAGTGCTGCTTTAGAGGGAGAGAACCAGGTCAGCAGAGCTGCTTTAGAGCAAAAGAACCAGGTCAGCACAGCTGCTATAGAGCCAGAGAACTAGGTCAGCAGAGCTGCTTTGGAGCTAGAGAACCAGGTTAGCAGAGCTGCTTTAGAGCCATAGAACAGGTCAGCAGAGCTGCTCTAGAGCCAGAGAAACTGGTCATCCGATCTGCTGTGTAGCCAGAGAAACCAGGTCAACAGAGCTGCTTTAGAGGGAGAGAACCAGGTCAGCAGAGCTGCTTTCAGAGCCAGAAAACGAGGTCAGCAGAGCTGCTCTAGAGCCTAAGAACCAGGTCAGAAGAGCTGCTCTAGAGCCAGAGAAACAGGTCATCCGATCTGCTATGTAGCCAGAGAAACCAGGTCAATAGAGCTGCTTTAGAGGGAGAGAACCAGGTCAGCTGAGCTGCTCTAGAGCCTGAGAACCAGGTCAACAGAGCTGCTTTAGAGCAAGAGTACCTGGTCAACCGAGCTGCTATAGAGCCAGAGAAACCAGGTCAACAGAGCTGCTTTAGAGGGAGAGAACCAGGTCAGCAGAGCTGCTCTAGAGCCTAAGAACCAGGTCAGCACAGCTGCTCTAGAGCCAGAGAACCAGGTCAGCACAGCTGCTGTAGAGCCAGAGAACCAGGTCAGCACAGCTGCTTTAGAGCCAGAGAACCAGGTCAGCAGAGCTGCTGTAGAGCCAGAGAAACCAGGTCAGCAGAGCTGCTTTAGAGCCAGAGAACCAGGTCAGCAGAGCTGCTCTAGAGCCTAAGAACCAGGTCAGCAGAGCTGCTCTAGAGCCAGAGAACCAGGTCAGCAGAGCTGCTTTAGTGCCAGAGAACCAGGTCAGCAGAGCTGCTCTAATGCCAGAGATCCAGGTCAGCAGAGCTGGTCTAGAGCCTGAGAACCAGGTCAGCATAGCTGCTGTAGCGCCAAAGAAACCAGGTCAGCAGAGCTGCTCTAGAGCCAGAGAACCAGGTCAGCAGAGCTGCTGTAGAGCCAGAGAAACCAGGTCAGCAGTGCTGCTTTAGAGGGAGAAAACCACGTCAGCAGAGCTGCTTTAGAGCCAGAGAACTAGGTTAGCAGAGCTGCTTTAGAGCCAGAGAACCAGTTCAGCAGAGCTGCACTAGAGCCTGAGAACCAGGTCAACAGAGCTGCTCTAGAGGCAGAGAACTAGGTCAGCAGAGCTGCTTTGGAGCTAGAGAACCAGGTTAGCAGAGCTGCTTTAGAGCCATAGAACAGGTCAGCAGAGCTGCTTTAGAGCCAGAGAACCAGGTCAGCAGAGCCGTTGTAGAGCCAGAGAACCAGGTCAGCAGGGCTGCTCTACAACCAGAGAACCAGGTCAGTAGCGCTGCTTTAGAGCCAGAGAATCAGGTCAGCTGAGCTGCTCTAGAGCCTGAGAACCAGGTCAACAGAGCTGCTCTAGAGCAAGAGTACCTGGTCAGCCGAGCTGCTGTAGAGCGAGAGAAACCAGTTCAGCAGAGCTGCTTTATAGGGAGAGAACCAGGTCAGCAGAGCTGCTCTAGAGCCTACGAACCAGGTCAGCACCGCTGCTATAGAGCCAGAGAACGAGGTCAGCAGAGCTGCTTTAGAGCCTAAGAACCAGGTCAGCAGAGCTGCTCTAGAGCCAGAGAACTAGTTCAGCAGAGCTGCTATAGAGCAAGAGAACGAGGTCAGCAGAGCTGCTTTACAGCCTAAGAACCAGGTCGGCAGAGCTGCTCTAGAGCCCGAGAATTAGGTCAGCAGAGCTGTTTTAGAGCCAGAGAACCAGGTCAGCAGAGCTGTTTTAGAGCCTGAGAACCAGGTCAGCAGAGCTGCTTTAGAGGCAGAGAACCAGGTCAGCAGAGCTGCGTTAGAGCCAGAGAACCAGGGCAGCAGAGCTCCTCTGAACCAGAGAACCAGGTCAGCAGAGCTGATTTAGAGCCATAGAACCAGGTCAGCAGAGCTGCTTTAGAGCCAGAGAACCAGGTCAGCAGTGCTGCTTTAGAGGGAGAGAACCAGGTCAGCAGAGCTGCTTTAGAGCAAAAGAACCAGGTCAGCACAGCTGCTATAGAGCCAGAGAACTAGGTCAGCAGAGCTGCTTTGGAGCTAGAGAACCAGGTTAGCAGAGCTGCTTTAGAGCCATAGAACAGGTCAGCAGAGCTGCTTTAGAGCCAGAGAACCAGGTCAGCAGAGCCGTTGTAGAGCCAGAGAACCAGGTCAGCAGGGCTGCTCTACAACCAGAGAACCAGGTCAGCAGCGCTGCTTTAGAGCCAGAGAATCAGGTCAGCTGAGCTGCTCTAGAGCCTGAGAACCAGGTCAACAGAGCTGCTCTAGAACAAGAGTACCTGGTCAGCCGAGCTGCTTTAGAGCGAGAGAAACCAGTTCAGCAGAGCTGCTTTATAGGGAGAGAACCAGGTCAGCAGAGCTGCTCTAGAGCCTACGAACCAGGTCAGCACAGCTGCTATAGAGCCAGAGAACGAGGTCAGCAGAGCTGCTTTAGAGCCTAAGAACCAGGTCAGCAGAGCTGCTCTAGAGCCAGAGAACTAGTTCAGCAGAGCTGCTATAGAGCAAGAGAACGAGGTCAGCAGAGCTGCTTTACAGCCTAAGAACCAGGTCGGCAGAGCTGCTCTAGAGCCCGAGAATTAGGTCAGCAGAGATGTTTTAGAGCCAGAGAACCAGGTCAGCAGAGCTGTTTTAGAGCCTGAGAACCAGGTCAGCAGAGCTGCTTTAGAGGCAGAGAACCAGGTCAGCAGAGCTGCGTTAGAGCCAGAGAACCAGGGCAGCAGAGCTCCTCTGAACCAGAGAACCAGGTCAGCAGAGATGATTTAGAGCCATAAAACCCGGTCAGCAGAGCTGCTTTAGAGCCAGAGAACCAGGTCAGCAGAGCTGCTGTAGAGCCAGAGAAATCAAGTCAGCAGTGCTGCTTTAGAGGGAGAGAACCAGGTCAGCAGAGCTGCTGTCGAGCCAGAGAACCAGGTCAGCAGAGCTGGTTTAGAGGGAGAGAACCAGGTCATCAGAGCTGCTTTAGAGCCTAAGAACCAGGTCAGCAGAGCTGCTCTAGAGCCTAAGAACCAGGTCAGCACAGCTGCTATACAGCCAGAGAACCAGGTCAGCAGAGCTGCTGTAGAGCCAGAGCAACCAGGTCAGCAGAGCTGCTGTAGAGGGAGAGAAACAGGTCAGCAGAGCTGCTCTAGAGCCTAAGAACCAGGTCAGCACAGCTGCTCTAGAGCCAGATAACCAGGTCAGCAGAGCTGCTTTAGAGCCAGAGAACCAGGTCAGCAGATCTGCTTTAGAGCCATAGATCCAGGTCAGCAGAGCTGCTTTAGAGCCAGAGAACCAGGTCAGTAGAGCTGCTGTGGAGCCAGAGAAACCAGGTCATCAGAGCTGCTCTAGAGCCTAAGAACCAGGTCACCAGAGCTGCTCTAGAACCAGAGAACCAGGTCAGCAGAGTTGCTTTAGAGCCAGACAATCAGGTCAGCTGAGCTGCTCTAGAGCCAGAGAACCAGGTCAGCAGAGCTGCTCTAGAGCCAGAGAAACTGGTCATCCGATCTGCTGTGTAGCCAGAGAAACCAGGTCAACAGAGCTGCTTTAGAGGGAGAGAACCAGGTCAGCAGAGCTGCTTTCAGAGCCAGAAAACGAGGTCAGCAGAGCTGCTCTAGAGCCTAAGAACCAGGTCAGAAGAGCTGCTCTAGAGCCAGAGAAACAGGTCATCCGATCTGCTATGTAGCCAGAGAAACCAGGTCAACAGAGCTGCTTTAGAGGGAGAGAACCAGGTCAGCTGAGCTGCTCTAGAGCCTGAGAACCAGGTCAACAGAGCTGCTTTAGAGCAAGAGTACCTGGTCAACCGAGCTGCTATAGAGCCAGAGAAACCAGGTCAACAGAGCTGCTTTAGAGGGAGAGAACCAGGTCAGCAGAGCTGCTCTAGAGCCTAAGAACCAGGTCAGCACAGCTGCTCTAGAGCCAGAGAACCAGGTCAGCACAGCTGCTGTAGAGCCAGAGAACCAGGTCAGCACAGCTGCTTTAGAGCCAGAGAACCAGGTCAGAAGAGCTGCTGTAGAGCCAGAGAAACCAGGTCAGCAGAGCTGCTTTAGAGCCAGAGAACCAGGTCAGCAGAGCTGCTCTAGAGCCTAAGAACCAGGTCAGCACAGCTGCTGTAGAGCCAGAGAACCAGGTCAGCACAGCTGCTGTAGAGCCAGAGAACCAGGTCAGCACAGCTGCTTTAGAGCCAGAGAACCAGGTCAGCAGAGCTGCTGTAGAGCCAGAGAAACCAGGTCAGCAGAGCTGCTTTAGAGCCAGAGAACCAGGTCAGCAGAGCTGCTCTAGAGCCTAAGAACCAGGTCAGCAGAGCTGCTCTAGAGCCAGAGAACCAGGTCAGCAGAGCTGCTTTAGTGCCAGAGAACCAGGTCAGCAGAGCTGCTCTAATGCCAGAGATCCAGGTCAGCAGAGCTGGTCTAGAGCCTGAGAACCAGGTCAGCATAGCTGCTGTAGCGCCAAAGAAACCAGGTCAGCAGAGCTGCTCTAGAGCCAGAGAACCAGGTCAGCAGAGCTGCTGTAGAGCCAGAGAAACCAGGTCAGCAGTGCTGCTTTAGAGGGAGAAAACCACGTCAGCAGAGCTGCTTTAGAGCCAGAGAACTAGGTTAGCAGAGCTGCTTTAGAGCCAGAGAACCAGTTCAGCAGAGCTGCACTAGAGCCTGAGAACCAGGTCAACAGAGCTGCTCTAGAGGCAGAGAACTAGGTCAGCAGAGCTGCTTTGGAGCTAGAGAACCAGGTTAGCAGAGCTGCTTTAGAGCCATAGAACAGGTCAGCAGAGCTGCTTTAGAGCCAGAGAACCAGGTCAGCAGAGCCGTTGTAGAGCCAGAGAACCAGGTCAGCAGGGCTGCTCTACAACCAGAGAACCAGGTCAGTAGCGCTGCTTTAGAGCCAGAGAATCAGGTCAGCTGAGCTGCTCTAGAGCCTGAGAACCAGGTCAACAGAGCTGCTCTAGAGCAAGAGTACCTGGTCAGCCGAGCTGCTGTAGAGCGAGAGAAACCAGTTCAGCAGAGCTGCTTTATAGGGAGAGAACCAGGTCAGCAGAGCTGCTCTAGAGCCTACGAACCAGGTCAGCACCGCTGCTATAGAGCCAGAGAACGAGGTCAGCAGAGCTGCTTTAGAGCCTAAGAACCAGGTCAGCAGAGCTGCTCTAGAGCCAGAGAACTAGTTCAGCAGAGCTGCTATAGAGCAAGAGAACGAGGTCAGCAGAGCTGCTTTACAGCCTAAGAACCAGGTCGGCATAGCTGCTCTAGAGCCCGAGAATTAGGTCAGCAGAGCTGTTTTAGAGCCAGAGAACCAGGTCAGCAGAGCTGTTTTAGAGCCTGAGAACCAGGTCAGCAGAGCTACTTTAGAGGCAGAGAACCAGGTCAGCAGAGCTGCGTTAGAGCCAGAGAACCAGGGCAGCAGAGCTCCTCTGAACCAGAGAACCAGGTCAGCAGAGCTGATTTAGAGCCATAGAACCAGGTCAGCAGAGCTGCTTTAGAGCCAGAGAACCAGGTCAGCAGAGCTGCTGTAGAGCCAGAGAAATCAAGTCAGCAGTGCTGCTTTAGAGGGAGAGAACCAGGTCAGCAGAGCTGCTTTAGAGCAAAAGAACCAGGTCAGCACAGCTGCTATAGAGCCAGAGAACTAGGTCAGCAGAGCTGCTTTGGAGCTAGAGAACCAGGTTAGCAGAGCTGCTTTAGAGCCATAGAACAGGTCAGCAGAGCTGCTTTAGAGCCAGAGAACCAGGTCAGCAGAGCCGTTGTAGAGCCAGAGAACCAGGTCAGCAGGGCTGCTCTACAACCAGAGAACCAGGTCAGCAGCGCTGCTTTAGAGCCAGAGAATCAGGTCAGCTGAGCTGCTCTAGAGCCTGAGAACCAGGTCAACAGAGCTGCTCTAGAACAAGAGTACCTGGTCAGCCGAGCTGCTGTAGAGCGAGAGAAACCAATTCAGCAGAGCTGCTTTATAGGGAGAGAACCAGGTCAGCAGAGCTGCTCTAGAGCCTACGAACCAGGTCAGCACAGCTGCTATAGAGCCAGAGAACGAGGTCAGCAGAGCTGCTTTAGAGCCTAAGAACCAGGTCAGCAGAGCTGCTCTAGAGCCAGAGAACTAGTTCAGCAGAGCTGCTATAGAGCAAGAGAACGAGGTCAGCAGAGCTGCTTTACAGCCTAAGAACCAGGTCGGCAGAGCTGCTCTAGAGCCCGAGAATTAGGTCAGCAGAGATGTTTTAGAGCCAGAGAACCAGGTCAGCAGAGCTGTTTTAGAGCCTGAGAACCAGGTCAGCAGAGCTGCTTTAGAGGCAGAGAACCAGGTCAGCAGAGCTGCGTTAGAGCCAGAGAACCAGGGCAGCAGAGCTCCTCTGAACCAGAGAACCAGGTCAGCAGAGCTGATTTAGAGCCATAAAACCAGGTCAGCAGAGCTGCTTTAGAGCCAGAGAACCAGGTCAGCAGAGCTGCTGTAGAGCCAGAGAAATCAAGTCAGCAGTGCTGCTTTAGAGGGAGAGAACCAGGTCAGCAGAGCTGCTTTAGAGCAAAAGAACCAGGTCAGCAGAGCTGCTGTCGAGCCAGAGAACCAGGTCAGCAGAGCTGGTTTAGAGGGAGAGAACCAGGTCAGCAGAGCTGCTCTAGAGCCTAAGAACCAGGTCAGCACAGCTGCTATAGAGCCAGAGAACCAGGTCAGCAGAGCTGTTGTAGAGCCAGAGCAACCAGGTCAGCAGAGCTGCTGTAGAGGGAGAGAAACAGGTCAGCAGAGCTGCTCTAGAGCCTAAGAACCAGGTCAGCACAGCTGCTCTAGAGCCAGATACCCAGGTCAGCAGAGCTGCTTTAGAGCCAGAGAACCAGGTCAGCAGAGCTGCTTTAGAGCCATAGATCCAGGTCAGCAGAGCTGCTTTAGAGCCAGAGAACCAGGTCAGCAGAGCTGCTGTGGAGCCAGAGAAACCAGGTCATCAGAGCTGCTCTAGACCCTAAGAACCAGGTCACCAGAGCTGCTCTAGAACCAGAGAACCAGGTCAGCAGAGTTGCTTTAGAGCCAGACAATTAGGTCAGCTGAGCTGCTCTAGAGCCAGAGAACCAGGTCAGCAGAGCTGCTCTAGAGCCAGAGAAACTGGTCATCCGATCTGCTGTGTAGCCAGAGAAACCAGGTCAACAGAGCTGCTTTAGAGGGAGAGAACCAGGTCAGCAGAGCTGCTTTCAGAGCCAGAAAACGAGGTCAGCAGAGCTGCTCTAGAGCCTAAGAACCAGGTCAGAAGAGCTGCTCTAGAGCCAGAGAAACAGGTCATCCGATCTGCTATGTAGCCAGAGAAACCAGGTCAACAGAGCTGCTTTAGAGGGAGAGAACCAGGTCAGCTGAGCTGCTCTAGAGCCTGAGAACCAGGTCAACAGAGCTGCTTTAGAGCAAGAGTACCTGGTCAACCGAGCTGCTATAGAGCCAGAGAAACCAGGTCAACAGAGCTGCTTTAGAGGGAGAGAACCAGGTCAGCAGAGCTGCTCTAGAGCCTAAGAACCAGGTCAGCACAGCTGCTGTAGAGCCAGAGAACCAGGTCAGCACAGCTGCTTTAGAGCCAGAGAACCAGGTCAGCAGAGCTGCTGTAGAGCCAGAGAAACCAGGTCAGCAGAGCTGCTTTAGAGCCAGAGAACCAGGTCAGCAGAGCTGCTCTAGAGCCTAAGAACCAGGTCAGCAGAGCTGCTCTAGAGCCAGAGAACCAGGTCAGCAGAGCTGCTTTAGAGCCAGAGAACCAGGTCAGCAGAGCTGCTCTAATGCCAGAGATCCAGGTCAGCAGAGCTGCTCTAGAGCCTGAGAACCAGGTCAGCATAGCTGCTGTAGCGCCAAAGAAACCAGGTCAGCAGAGCTGCTCTAGAGCCAGAGAACCAGGTCAGCAGAGCTGCTGTAGAGCCAGAGAAACCAGGTCAGCAGTGCTGCTTTAGAGGGAGAAAACCACGTCAGCAGAGCTGCTTTAGAGCCAGAGAACTAGGTTAGCAGAGCTGCTTTAGAGCCAGAGAACCAGTTCAGCAGAGCTGCACTAGAGCCTGAGAACCAGGTCAACAGAGCTGCTCTAGAGGCAGAGAACTAGGTCAGCAGAGCTGCTTTGGAGCTAGAGAACCAGGTTAGCAGAGCTGCTTTAGAGCCATAGAACCAGGTCAGCAGAGCCGTTGTAGAGCCAGAGAACCAGGTCAGTAGAGCTGCTCTAAAGCCTCAGAATCAGGTCAGCAGGGCTGCTCTACAACCAGAGAACCAGGTCAGCAGCGCTGCTTTAGAGCCAGAGAATCAGGTCAGCTGAGCTGCTCTAGAGCCTGAGAACCAGGTCAACAGAGCTGCTCTAGAGCAAGAGTACCTTGTCAGCCGAGCTGCTATAGAGCCAGAGAAACCAGGTCAGCAGAGCTGCTGTAGAGCGAGAGAAACCAGTTCAGCAGAGCTGCTTTAGAGGGAGAGAACCAGGTCAACAGAGCTGCTCTAGAGCCTAAGAACCAGGTCAGCACAGCTGCTATAGAGCCAGAGAACGAGGTCAGCAGAGCTGCTTTAGAGCCTAAGAACCAGGTCAGCAGAGCTGCTCTAGAGCCAGAGATTGAGGTCAGCAGAGCTGCTATAGAGCAAGAGATTGAGGTCAGCAGAGCTGCTTTACAGCCTAAGAACCAGGTCAGCAGAGCTGCTCTAGAGCCCGAGAATTAGGTCAGCAGAGCTGTTTTAGAGCCAGAGAACCAGATCAGCAGAGCTGTTTTAGAGCCTGAGAACCAGGTCAGCAGAGCTGCTCTAGAGGCAGAGAACCAGGTCAGCAGAGCTGCGTTAGAGCCAGAGAACCAGGGCAGCAGAGCTCCTCTGAACCAGAGAACCAGGTCAGCAGAGCTGATTTAGAGCCATAGAACCAGGTCAGCAGAGCTGCTTTAGAGCCAGAGAACCAGGTCAGCAGAACTGCTGTAGAGCCAGAGAAATCAAGTCAGCAGTGCTGCTTTAGAGGGAGAGAACCAGGTCAGCAGAGCTGCATTAGAGCAAAAGAACCAGGTCAGCAGAGCTGCTGTCGAGCCAGAGAACCAGGTCAGCAGAGCTGGTTTAGAGGGAGAGAACCAGGTCAGCAGAGCTGCTTTAGAGCCTAAGAACCAGGTCAGCAGAGCTGCTCTAGAGCCTAAGAACCAGGTCAGCACAGCTGCTATAGAGCCAGAGAACCGGGTCAGTAGAGCTGCTTTAGAGGGAGAGAAACAGGTCAGCAGAGCTGCTCTAGAGCCTAAGAACCAGGTCAGCACAGCTGCTCTAGAGCCAGGTAACCAGGTCAGCAGAGCTGCTTTAGAGCCAGAGAACCAGGTCAGCAGAGCTGCTTTAGAGCCATAGATCCTGGTCAGCAGAGCTGCTTTAGAGCCAGAGAACCAGGTCAGCAGAGCTGCTGTGGAGCCAGAGAAACCAGGTCATCAGAGCTGCTCTAGAGCCTAAGAACCAGGTCAGCAGAGCTGCTCTAGAACCAGAGAACCAGGTCAGCAGAGTTGCTTTAGAGACAGACAATCAGGTCAGCTGAGCTGCTCTAGAGCCTGAGAACCAGGTCAGCAGAGCTGCTCTAGAGCCAGAGAAACTGGTCATCTGATCTTCTGTGTAGCCAGAGAAACCAGGTCAACAGAGCTGCTTTAGAGGGAGAGAACCAAGTCAGCAGAGCTGCTTTAGAGCCAGAAAACGAGGTCAGCAGAGCTGCTCTAGAGCCTAAGAACCAGGTCAGCAGAGCTGCTCTAGAGCCAGAGAAACAGGTCAGCAGAGCTGCTCTAGATCCAGAGAAACCGAGTCAGCAGAGCTGCTTTAGAGCCTATGAACCAGGTCTGCACAGCTGCTCTAGAGCCAGAGAACCAGGTCAGCAGAGCTGCTTTCGAGCCAGAGAACCATTTCAGCAGATCTGCTGTAGAGCCTGAGAACCAGGTCAGCAGAGCTGCTCTAGAGGCAGAGAACCAAGTCAGCAGAGCTGCTTTAGAGCCAAAGAACCAGGGCAGCAGAGCTCCACTAGAACTAGAGAACCAGGTCAGCAGAGCTGCTGTAGATCCAGAGAAACCAGGTCCGCAGTGCTGCTTTAGAGGGAGAGAACCAGGTCTGCAGAGCTGTTCTAGAGCCAGAGAACCAGGTCAGCAGAGCTGCTTTAGAGCCAGAGAACCAGGTCAGCAGAGCTGCTGTAGTGCCAGAGAAACCAGGTCAGCAGAGCTGCTTTAGAGGGAGAGAACCAGGCCAGCAGAGCTGATTTAGAGCCATAGAACCAGGTCAGCAGAGCTGCTTTAGAGCCAGAGAACGAGGTCAGCAGAGCTGCTGTGGAGCCAGAGAAACCAAGTCAGCAGTGCTGCTTTAGAGGGAGAGAACCAGGTCAGCAGAGCTGCTTTAGAAAAAAAGAACCAGGTCAGCAGAGCTGCTGTCGAGCCAGAGAACCAGGACAGCAGAGCTGCTGCTTTAGAGCCAGAGAACCAGGTCAGCAGAGCTGCTTTAGAGGGAGAGAACCAGGTCAGCAGAGCTGCTCTAGAGCCTAAGAACCAGGTCAGCACAGCTGCTATAGAGCCAGAGAACAAGGTCAGCAGAGCTGCTTTAGAGCCAGAAAACCAGGTCAGCAGAGCTGCTGTAGAGCCAGAGAAACCAGGTCAGCAGTGCTGCTTTCGAGGGAGAGAACCAGGTCAGCAGAGCTGCTTTAGAGCCTAAGAACCAGGTCAGCAGATCTGCTCTAGAGCCAGAGAACAAGGTCAGCAGAGCTGCTTTAGAGGGAGAGAACCAGGCCAACAGAGCTGCTTTAGAGCCAGAGAACCAGCTCAGCAGAGGTACTCCAGCGGCTAAGAACCAGGTCAGCAGAGCTGCTCTAGAGCCAGAGACCCAGGTCAGCAGAGCTAGTGTAGAGCCAGAGAAACCAGGTCAGCAGTGCTGCTTTAGAGTCTAAGAACCAGGTCAGCAGAGCTGCGTTAGAGCCAGAGAACCAGGGCAGCAGAGCTCCTCTGAATCAGAGAACCAGGTCAGCAGAGCTGATTTAGAGCCATAGAACCAGGTCAGCAGAGCTGCTTTAGAGCCAGAGAACCAGGTCAGCAGAGCTGCTGTAGAGCCAGAGAAATCAAGTCAGCAGTGCTGCTTTAGAGGGAGAGAACCAGGTCAGCAGAGCTGCTTTAGAGCAAAAGCAAAAACAACAATTGATGGACAGAATGCAGAACAATGTCATACATTCACCCTAGTACAGAGATCTGGGCCTAAATCCATCGTTTTTTTGCTCACCATGCCATTCCAGTTTGAACCCAGCCATATGCAAATCAGTCTTGACCCTGTGCCCCATGGGAACAGTCCAGCCCGAACTGCCAAGCCAGGTCCTCCCTGGACTGGAAACAAGCATCCTAGGACCGGTTTCGGGCTTTCAGCCCTCGTCAGCCAGGATAGCTTGATTCCAGTGGCATGGAGAGCAAGGGACTCATGTCTGAGCATACCCTTCCCACTCGGGGTGGCAAATGCAAAAACAACAATTGATGGACAGAATGCAGAACAATGTCATACATTCACCCCAGTACAGAGATCTGGGCCTAAATCCATCGTTTTTTTGCTCACCATGCCATTCCAGTTTGAACCCAGCCATATGCAAATCAGTCTTAACCCTGTGCCCCATGGGAACAGTCCAGCCCGAACTGCCAAGCCAGGTCCTCCCTGGACTGGAAACAAGCATCCTAGGACCGGTTTCGGGCTTTCAGCCCTCGTCAGCCAGGATAGCTTGATTCCAGTGGCATGGAGAGCAAGGGAGTCACGTCTGAGCATACCCTTCCCACTCGGCTTTAGAGCAAAAGAACCAGTTCAGCAGAACTGCTGTCGAGCCAGAGAACCAGGTCAGCAGAGCTGGTTTAGAGGGAGAGAACCAGGTCAGCAGAGCTGCTTTAGAGCCTAAGAACCAGGTCAGCAGAGCTGCTCTAGAGCCTAAGAACCAGGTCAGCACAGCTGCTATAGAGCCAGAGAACCAGGTCAGCAGAGCTGCTGTAGAGCCAGAGCAACCAGGTCAGCAGAGCTGCTTTAGAGGGAGAGAAACAGGTCAGCAGAGCTGCTCTAGAGCCTAAGAACCAGGTCAGCACAGTTGCTCTATAGCCAGATAACCAGGTCAGCAGAGCTGCTTTAGAGCCAGAGAACCAGGTCAGCAGAGCTGCTTTGGAGCCATAGATCCAGGTCAGCAGAGCTGCTTTAGAGCCAGAGAACCAGGTCAGCAGAGCTGCTGTGGAGCCAGAGAAACCAGGTCATCAGAGCTGCTCTAGAGCCTAAGAACCAGGTCAGCAGAGCTGCTCTAGAACCAGGGAACCAGGTTAGCAGAGTTGCTTTAGAGCCAGACAATCAGGTCAGCTGAGCTGCTCTAGATCCTGAGAACCAGGTCAGCAGAGTTGCTCTAGAGCCAGAGAAACTGGTCATCCGATATGCTGTGTAGGCAGAGAAACCAGGTCAACAGAGCTGCTTTAGAGGGAGAGAACCAGGTCAGAAGAGCTGCTGTAGAGCCAGAGAAACCAGGTCAGCAGAGCTGCTTTAGAGGGAGAGAACCGGGTCAGAAGAGCAGCTCTAGAGCCTATGAACCAGGTCTGCACAGCTGCTCTAGAGCCAGAGAACCAGGGCAGCAGAGCTGCTTTAGAGCCAGAGAACTAGGTCAGCAGATCTGCTGTAGAGCCAGAGTAACCACGTCAGCAGAGATTCTTTAGAGGGAGAGAACCAGGTCAGCAGAGATGCTCTAGAGCCAGAGAACTAGGTCAGTAGAGCTCTTTTAGAGCCAGAGAACCAGGTCAGCAGAGCTACTCTAGAGCCTGAGAACCAGGTCAGCAGAGCTGCTCTAGAGGCAGAGAACCAGGTCAGCAGAGCTGCTGTAGATCCAGAGAAACCAGGTCAGCAGTGCTGCTTTAGAGGGAGAGATCCAGGTCAGCAGATCTGCTTTAGAGCAAAAGAACCAGGTCTGCCGAGCTGTTCTAGAGCCAGAGAACCAGGTCAGCAGAGCTGCTTTAGAGCCAGAGAACCAGGTCAGCAGAGCTGCTGTAGTGCCAGAGAAACCAGGTCTGCAGAGCTGCTTTAGAGGGAGAGAACCAGGTCAGCAGAGCTGCTCTAGAGCCGTAGAACCAGGTCAGCACAGCTGCTATAGAGCCAGAGAATAAGGTCAGCAGATCTGCTTTAGAACCAAAGAACCAGGTCAGCAGAGCTGCTCTAGAGCCTAAGAACCAGGTCAGCAGAGCTGCTCTAGAGCCATAGAACCAGGTCAGCAGAGCTGCTTTAAATGAGAGACCCAGGTCAGCAGAGCTAGTGTAGAGCCAGAGAAACCAGGTCAGCAGTGCTGCTTTATAGTCTAAGAACCAGGTCAGCAGAGCTGCGTTAGAGCCAGAGAACCAGGGCAGCAGAGCTCCTCTGAACCAGAGAACCAGGTCAGCAGAGCTGATTTAGAGCCATAGAACCAGGTCAGCAGAGCTGCTTTAGAGCCAGAGAACCAGGTGAGCAGAGCTGCTGTAGAGCCAGAGAAATCAAGCCAGCAGTGCTGCTTTAGAGGGAGAGAACCAGGTCAGAAGAGCAGCTCTAGAGCCTATGAACCAGGTCTGCACAGCTGCTCTAGAGCCAGAGAACCAGGGCAGCAGAGCTGCTTTAGAGCCAGAGAACTAGGTCAGCAGATCTGCTGTAGAGCCAGAGTAACCACGTCAGCAGAGATTCTTTAGAGGGAGAGAACCAGGTCAGCAGAGATGCTCTAGAGCCAGAGAACTAGGTCAGTAGAGCTCTTTTAGAGCCAGAGAACCAGGTCAGCAGAGCTACTCTAGAGCCTGAGAACCAGGTCAGCAGAGCTGCTCTAGAGGCAGAGAACCAGGTCAGCAGAGCTGCTGTAGATCCAGAGGAACCAGGTCAGCAGTGCTGCTTTAGAGGGAGAGAACCAGGTCAGCAGATCTGCTTTAGAGCAAAAGAACCAGGTCTGCCGAGCTGTTCTAGATCCAGAGAACCAGGTCAGCAGAGCTGCTTTAGAGCCAGAGAACCAGGTCAGCAGAGCTGCTGTAGTGCCAGAGAAACCAGGTCTGCAGAGCTGCTTTAGAGGGAGAGAACCAGGTCAGCAGAGCTGCTCTAGAGCCGTAGAACCAGGTCAGCACAGCTGCTATAGAGCCAGAGAATAAGGTCAGCAGATCTGCTTTAGAACCAAAGAACCAGGTCAGCAGAGCTGCTCTAGAGCCTAAGAACCAGGTCAGCAGAGCTGCTCTAGAGCCATAGAACCAGGTCAGCAGAGCTGCTTTAAATGAGAGACCCAGGTCAGCAGAGCTAGTGTAGAGCCAGAGAAACCAGGTCAGCAGTGCTGCTTTATAGTCTAAGAACCAGGTCAGCAGAGCTGCGTTAGAGCCAGAGAACCAGGGCAGCAGAGCTCCTCTGAACCAGAGAACCAGGTCAGCAGAGCTGATTTAGAGCCATAGAACCAGGTCAGCAGAGCTGCTTTAGAGCCAGAGAACCAGGTGAGCAGAGCTGCTGTAGAGCCAGAGAAATCAAGCCAGCAGTGCTGCTTTAGAGGGAGAGAACCAGGTCAGCAGAGTTGCTTTAGAGCAAAAGAACCAGGTCAGCAGAGCTGCTGTCGAGCCAGAGAACCAGGTCAGCAGAGCTGGTTTAGAGGGAGAGAACCAGGTCAGCAGAGCTGCTTTAGAGCCTAAGAACCAGGTCAGCAGAGCTGCTCTAGAGCCTAAGAACCAGGTCAGCACAGCTGCTATAGAGCCAGAGAACCAGGTCAGCAGAGCTGATGTAGAGCCAGAGCAACCAGGTCAGCAGAGCTGCTTTAGAGGGAGAGAAACAGGTCAGCAGAGTTGCTCTAGAGCCTAAGAACCAGGTCAGCACAGCTGCTCTAGAGCCAGATAACCAGGTCAGCAGAGCTGCTTTAGAGCCAGAGAACCAGGTCAGCAGAGCTGCTTTGGAGCCATAGATCCGGGTCAACAGAGCTGCTTTAGAGCCAGAGAACCAGGTCAGCAGAGCTGCTGTGGAGCCAGAGAAACCAGGTCATCAGAGCTGCTCTAGAGCCTAAGAACCAGGTCAGCTGAGCTGCTCTAGAACCAGAGAACCAGGTCAGCAGAGTTGCTTTAGAGCCAGACAATCAGGTCAGCTGAGCTGCTCTAGAGCCTGAGAACCAGGTCAGCAGAGCTGCTTTAGAGCCAGAGAACCAGGTCAGCAGAGCCGTTGTAGAGCCAGAGAACCAGGTCAACAGAGCTGCTTTAGAGGGAGAGAACCAGGTCAGCAGAGCTGCTTTAGAACCAGAAAACGAGGTCAGCAGAGCTGCTCTAGAGCCTAAGAACCAGGTCAGCAGAGCTGCTCTAGAGCCAGAGAAACAGGTCAGCAGAGCTGATCTAGATCCAGAGAAACCGAGTCAGCAGAGCTGCTTTAGAGGGAGAGAACCAGGTCAGAAGAGCAGCTCTAGAGCCTATGAACCAGGTCTGCACAGCTGCTCTAGAGCCAGAGAACCAGGTCAGCAGAGCTGCTTTCGAGCCAGAGAACCAGGTCAGCAGATCTGCTGTAGAGCCTGAGAACCAGGTCAGCAGAGCTGCTCTAGAGGCAGAGAACCAAGTCAGCAGGGCTGCTTTAGAGCCAGAGAACCAGGGCAGCAGAGCTCCACTAGAACTAGAGAACCAGGTCAGCAGAGCTGCTGTAGATCCAGAGAAACCAGGTCCGCAGTGCTGCTTTAGAGGGAGAGAACCAGGTCTGCAGAGCTGTTATAGAGCCAGAGAACCAGGTCAGCAGAGCTGCTTTAGAGCCAGAGAACCAGGTCAGCAGAGCTGCTGTAGTGCCAGAGAAACCAGGTCAGCAGAGCTGCTTTAGAGGGAGAGAACCAGGTCAGCAGAGCTGATTTAGAGCCATAGAACCAGGTCAGCAGAGCTGCTTTAGAGCCAGAGAACGAGGTCAGCAGAGCTGCTGTGGAGCCAGAGAAACCAAGTCAGCAGTGCTGCTTTAGAGGGAGAGAACCAGGTCAGCAGAGCTGCTTTAGAAAAAAAGAACCAGGTCAGCAGAGCTGCTGTCGAGCCAGAGAACCAGGTCAGCAGAGCTGCTGCTTTAGAGCCAGAGAACCAGGTCAGCAGAGCTGCTTTAGAGGGAGAGAACCAGGTCAGCAGAGCTGCTCTAGAGCCTAAGAACCAGGTCAGCACAGCTGCTATAGAGCCAGAGAACAAGGTCAGCAGAGCTGCTTTAGAGCCTAAGAACCAGGTCAGCAGAGCTGCTTTAGAGCGAGAGAACCAGCTCAGCAGAGGTGCTGTAGAGCCAGAGAAACCAGGTGAGCAGTGCTGCTTTCGAGGGAGAGAACCAGGTCAGCAGAGCTGCTTTAGAGCCTAAGAACCAGGTCAGCAGATCTGCTCTAGAGCCAGAGAACGAGGTCAGCAGAGCTGCTTTAGAGGGAGAGAACCAGGCCAACAGAGCTGCTTTAGAGCCAGAGAACCAGCTCAGCAGAGGTACTCCAGCGGCTAAGAACCAGGTCAGAAGAGCTGCTCTAGAGCCAGAGAACCAGGTCAGCAGAGCTGCTATAGAGCCAGAGAAACCAGGTCAGCAGAGCTGCTTTAGAGGGAGAGAAACAGGTCAGCAGAGCTGCTCTAGAGCCCAAGAACCAGGTCAGCACAGCTGCTCTAGAGCCAGAGAACCAGGCTAGCAGAGCTGCTTTAGAGCCATAGATCCAGGTCAGCAGAGCTGCTTTAGAGACAGAGAACCAGGTCAGCAGTGCTGCTGTAGAGCCAGAGAAACCAGATCAGCAGAGCTGCTCTAGAGCCTAAGAACCATGTCAGCAGAGCTGCTCTAGAACCAGAGAACCAGGTTAGCAGAGTTGCTTTAGAGCCAGACAATCAGGTCAGCTGAGCTGCTCTAGATCCTGAGAACCAGGTCAGCAGAGTTGCTCTAGAGCCAGAGAAACTGGTCATCCGATCTGCTGTGTAGCCAGAGAAACCAGGTCAACAGAGCTGCTTTAGAGGGAGAGAACAAGGTCAGAAGAGCTGCTGTAGAGCCAGAGAAACCAGGTCAGCAGAGCTGCTTTAGAGGGAGAGAACCGGGTCAGAAGAGCAGCTCTAGAGCCTATGAACCAGGTCTGCACAGCTGCTCTAGAGCCAGAGAACCAGGTCAGCAGAGCTGCTTTAGAGCCAGAGAACTAGGTCAGCAGATCTGCTGTAGAGCCAGAGTAACCACGTCAGCAGAGATTCTTTAGAGGGAGAGAACCAGGTCAGCAGAGATGCTCTAGAGCTAGAGAACTAGTTCAGTAGAGCTCTTTTAGAGCCAGAGAACCAGGTCAGCAGAGCTACTCTAGAGCCTGAGAACCAGGTCAGCAGAGCTGCTCTAGAGGCAGAGAACCAAGTCAGCAGAGCTTCTTTAGAGCCAGAGAACCAGGGCAGCAGAGCTCCTCCAGAACTAGAGAACCAGGTCAGCAGAGCTGCTCTAGAGCCGAAGAACCAGGTCAGCACAGCTGCAATAGAGCCAGAGAATAAGGTCAGCAGAGCTGCTTTAGAACCAAAGAACCAGGTCAGCAGAGCTGCTCTAGAGCCTAAGAACCAGGTCAGCAGAGCTGCTCTAGAGCCATAGAACCAGGTCAGCAGAGCTGCTTTAAATGAGAGAACCAGGTCAGCAGAGCTAGTGTAGAGCCAGAGAATCCAGGTCAGCAGTGCTGCTTTAGAGTCTAAGAACCAGGTCAGCAGAGCTGCTTTAGAGTCTAAGAACCAGGTCAGCAGAGCTGCTGTAGAGCCAGAGAAACCAGGTCAGCAGTGCTGCTTTCGAGGGAGAGAACCAGGTCAGCAGGGCTTCTTTAGAGCCTAAGAACCAGGTCAGCAGATCTGCTCTAGAGCCAGAGAACCAGGTCAGCAGAGCTGCTTTAGAGGGAGAGACCCAGGTCAGCAGAGCTGCTCTAGAGCCAGAGAACCAGGTCAGCAGAGCTGCTGAAGAGCCAGAGAAACCAGTTCATCAGAACTGCTTTAGAGGGAGAGAAACAGGTCAGCAGAGCTGCTCTGGAGCCTAAGAACCAGGTCAGCACAACTGCTCTAGAGCCAGATAACCAGGTCAGTAGAGCTGCTTTAGAGCCAGAGAACCAGGTCAGCACAGCTGCTTTGGAGCCATAGATCCAGGTCAGCAGAGTTGCTGTAGAGCCAGAGAAACAAGGTCAGCAGAGCTGCTCTAGAGCCTAAGAACCAGGTCAGCAGAGCTGCTCTAGAGCCAGAGAAACTGGTCATCCGATCTGCTGTGTAGCCAGAGAAACCAGGTCAACAGAGCTGCTTTAGAGGGAGAGAACCAGGTCAGCAGAGTTGATCTAGAGCCTAAGAACCAGGTCAGCAGAGCTGCTCTAGAGCCAGAGAACCAGGACAGCAGAGCTGCTGTAGAGCCAGAGAAACCAGGTCAGCAGAGCTGCTTTAGAGGGAGAGAACCAGTTCAGAAGAGCAGCTCTAGAGCCTAAGAACCAGGTCTGCACAGCTGCTCTAGAGCCAGAGAACCAGATTGTAGGAAGGTGGAATCTGACTATATGGTTGCCCCCACTTTTTTCCTGGTGTTAGAATGGTTTCTGACTAGTCTGGCTGGGATCCTGCTATCCAGGACCCCAGCCTATCTGCTTACTCCCTTAAATGATTGGTGTGCATATGAGATGCACTAGTGATTGGATACTGTGGTACCTTATGAGCCCCTAGTATATGGTACCTTAGGTACCTAGGGCATTGGTACTTCACAGGCCTACCAGGGGCTGCAGCATGTATTATGCCACCCCTGGGAAGCACTCACAATCTGACACCACAGGCCTGCTACTGCAGCCTGTGTGAGGTAGTGTTAGCACTCCTCACTGAGGTATAGGTTCCTATATCTCACCATACACACACATATAAACCTATCAGTCACCCCTATGGTAGGCCCTATCAATCCCAAGGGCAGGGTGCATGGCTTACTATGTGAGGGGGTGCTTCTGCCTGAGCAGGACCCCTCTGCAGCTGGCAGAGTCTATTCTCTGCTGCTGTTTGTGGATGCGGTTAAACCATGTACTCTTAAGTGCATTATAAACTCGCGGTAAATTCTAACTTTGGAATGACTGCATCAAAACATGTCGTGTTTGGTGTCAAACAACTTGGAATCCTACCCCCACACCAGTAACTGGTGTGGGAGTAGGATCCCACCCTTCTAGAGGGGACGACATGTACCCACTGTACTACACGGTAGAAATCTTTCAGAGCCCTGGCATCCCAAAATGGATGCCACCAGCACAGACACCGGGATGCCCTCCTGCTGACTGAAACTCGCAGTGGAGGGAGCCCAACAAAGGGTTTCCTGTCACAGGGAGGTGTCACCACCTCCCAGACAGGATTTAGTGTATTGGAGCTGGGTGGGTGCACTCTTAGAGTGCTTTGAAGTCCTGCACTGGGGGAGCAGTAGGCTCCTCTGTGCATATGCCAGCTCAAACCGGTTCAGGGGCTACCTGCCCCTGCTCTGGTGCGAAACTGGACAAAGGGAAGTGGGTGTAACCACCCACTACCCTGACCCTCCTAGAGGAGTGGTCATAGAGCTAGTCCCTCCCATCTTTTCACTATAAGATACCACACATTGTCAATGCAATTTAGATTACACCTGGACGACGCTCAACTAAGCAGACTCCTGGCCCTTCGACGTTCCACTATCTCTGGAAGACTGAAGAATCTCCCTTGGAGTCAAGGAGTGACTCCCCTGCTTGGCAGGCACCAAAACTCTCTACAACGGTTGCAAACTTTACCGCTCCAGCCGGAGCCCGAAGTCCCTGCATCCCCTGGAGCGGATTTCCTGACCTCTCGACGACCATTTTGAGTCCCCAGTGAAGCTGTGGCATCTGGACCCCACGAGTGACGAGGAACAGCAATACCAGGGAACCATGCACTGATTTCGAGTGCAAGCCCTAAACTTTGGACCACTTGTTGTCCAATTCCCTAGCAGGTCTAGAACCGAATTTCAGCAGCCTACCTCTTCCCGTGTGACCGTGGGCTGTTGTTAAACTTTTCCTGCAAAGGTGTCTCTGCGGTTGCTTGCCCGTTGGCTAGTAACTCACCTGAAGACTTCCACATCAATTCCTAGGGCTCGCCTGGTTGCCCTGGGCCTGCCCTCACTTACCCTCGCTGGGTAAGTCCATCAGACCTTGCTGGTCTGCACAATTGCCAATCTTCACTCCACATGAGACTTGCGGCTGCCAAGGCTTGTTGGCTCCAATCCGGGTGCCGACACCGTCGACAGCTGCAGACGTCATGGGACCTCCAGAATCCAGCTTGTGGTCATCGTCAAGCCTTCCTGAACCTCGTGAGTGAAGAGACAAAACACAATCACTGACCTGAAGAGACGCAACAGCTGTGGTCACCCATCTTGCTGGCCACCGGTCACTGGCAAGTGACTCTGAACTCTGTCCCCTCAATTTCTAGGTCTTCTGCAACTCCAATCCATCGTCGGATTCGAACGGACACCTCTCCAGTAGTCACAAGCAGCAAGTATCCAGTGATCTCCATTGGAAACAGCATCGCGACCCGACACCAAAGGACACCTATGCACCCGGCTTCCCTGGGTGAGGTAACTCGTGCACTCCGGTGCCCAAGTGTGTGTTGGCTCTCGAAATACTTACCCTGTAAGTTGCTTGCCTGTTGACTTTTGCGAAGTGCCCTAGAACTGTAAAATACAAACCGCGACATTTGCCATTGAAACGCATTGAAAGCCCGCGTGTGTGTTTAGACACTGCACGCGTCTCCTGTGGGCTGATTACTTACCTGCTAACACTGCAGAAGTGAAGCCCCAGCGATTCCCAAGGCCCTAGGCCTCTTCATTTTGCAAGTCGAGTTTGTTAACCCATTATTTTAGTATATGGTCTGGTACGCCCCTAGGGCTACAGCCATATTTGTGCTTAATTTATTGAGAACTGTTAAGCAAGAAAATGGCCGACGGGAGAGGAGCTCGTGCTTATTGAGAACTGTTGATCTTTTGAATGTTTACCTGGCTCTAATCTCATAAAGAGATTAGTAGAGTATATTTAGAAATAAATACATATATATTTGATATATATACCTGTGTGGTGTCTTTTCATTTGGTAATTCAAGAGATTATAAGGTAAAACAAGCTGCATTACATTCCTCAGAGGCTTAGCCTGAAGGCTGCTCTCCACAGCTACCACTAGGATAGCTTTCTTTAAAAGGTTGTCTTTAAACCTATATACCAAGAGACGAATTGGACTGGTGCAAGGTGGCCACTATAACTAGTGTTGGCCAACAAAATTACTATACAAAAGAGGGTCCAAGGGATGTGTTTAGAGACCTGCACAGTATTAAATCCCCAAGTCAAATTACAATACTCAAAAGATACTGTGGGTCTAGGGTTCAGAATCAGAACAAACACTGGTAGACCAGAAAAAGTCAGAGGTAACCAAGGCAATTATGTGAAAACCTCCAATGAGGTTTGAGTTCCCATCACCCACCGAAGGTGGTTAATCATCATTTGGGAACTGAGGACATTCCCAAGAGTACCAGCCACTATGGTGATTGTGATGGTACCCTGGTTGTCCCAGGCATCCGTGCCAAGTTGTTGCCAACGGTAGGGTGATGGTTGCAGTGCGAAAAGTGTAGTGAAACAAAAAAGTGATGTTAAAAATGACTACCAAGACACTATAAATTTTATTCTAGCGCTATCTTGGTTCCAACTTAAAAACAATATATAGACAGCATAAACAAATAACTGTCAGGTCTTTGGTCTACATGTTTCGGCTTGTGGACAAGGAAGTCCAAGCTCTCGTCAGGACCATGTAAACGCTACTGCAAAAAAGTGATTGAAACAATAAATGAAAGGAAATGTATCGTATAAATTGATTCCACGGTTGGTACCCAATACAACCTGATGGGTGCTGTATGTCACATTGGAACAGTTACAAGCATTGTCTGGTAGTAGAACTCTAAACGGAATCAAAACAAAAGAATTGATAAGGACACTCAACTTAATCATGTTTAACAACAGTGTATATTACAGATCCAAATGCTAAGTATGGTTCATTATGGTACACAAAAATATATTTGTATCGATACTCATGGATGTATACTGTGACAAGAAGTTGACACAAAAAGTACGTGCACTTACCCGAATAATTGTGGGTACGCACCTCGCCTCACCTGGCATCCGCTCAGGAATTGAGGCACCGCTCTAAAAGGGGGAATTCCAGAAAGAAATGTTATGTGATCCCAGTGGGCCGGACAAACCTCAAGCCTAAGGGGACAAATGGAATTGCCGTAATTGGTGCTCGTGAAAACAGTGCTAAAACCAAGGCAGAACGGGTCAGAACACTTAGCTTCTCATAGAACAACTAGGCTGCTTCTAAAAATAACTCCAGGTATGTGAGAATATAGACTGTGAGTAGCTGAAACACTCTTAATCATAAGTCCGTTGCAAATGTGTATCGAAGCAAGTACAATACAAACGGAACTAAACCCAGTGCAGCTTCATCTAAGAAGACGTGATAATCTACAAAGCTGCCAAAAGAGTAACCCGAGGACCAGGCGGTGCGTCGGGGGTTTTAAGAATATCCGTTCTAGTAACACATCAAAAAGTTGGTCACTGAGAAAAGCGCTTACCTATCCGTCGGTACCCCGCTCCAAACACCAGAGCTGGAAGGGGAGGTGCCGGGCGGGCTGAGAGGATGTTGTTTTAATCAGTTTCGGTACGCGCGTACTTCCGTATCAGTAGCTACAGAGCGCGTAGATGTTCAAAAAGAAAAATGCAATTCTGTTGTATGCAAAGCTTGCTGGGACATGTAGTATTAATTGTGTAACCACAGAAAGTATCGCGTGTATGCGAGCCGAGAAAAAACTGATAATGCAACAGGAATGTCACAGATATTTTGAAACAGGCCGAGGATAGGGGGAACGATATCAGTTAAGAGAGCTGTGTGATATTCTTATGATGGTAATCATTCCAATTGGATGGTTAGGGGTGATTAAGAGGCAGCCAGGAAAAAAGGGGGGAGGGTGTGTAAGAAGAAAAGAGCTCCTCGTGCAAGCCATAAAATGTCTGATAGATGGCTAGTTGACTGAGGGCGCGTGGGCAAATAGAAAAATCCTGTGTGAAACACAGCATTATTTATATATTGTAGCCTCAGGAAGAGGACAGTGAAGTTTGTCAGAGACACGTATGGTTCACCAAATCATGAGCTCTATAGAGAGGACCACGGGATGTCATCGTTTAAACCCTGTTGGTCACTCTTAAGTTTAAACACCCATTTTTGTTCTTTGATGAACAAAAATCGTTTGATATCAGTCACATGCGTAGGGATGAAGGGCTGTTCCAAAACCAACCATCTCAAGTCTTCAGGTTTATGTCTAAATTCCAGAAAATGGTTTGTAAGTTTAGTAGCCTGTTTGCTCCGCCTGATAGTGCTTTTGTGCTCGTTAATGCGTGTTTTAATTTTGCGTGTTGTCATGCCGACATAGCGCAAAGAGCAAGGGCACGTAATGAGATAAATAACTCTTTCAGTATTGCAGTTGGTATGTTTTCTGAGTGTCCAAGGTATGCCTGTACCTATGTCAACTGTTTTAATGGACTGGGTTTGTGGACAAGCAGAGCAATGGCCGCATGGAAAATGGCCTTGAACTGGCGGTAAGTTCCATAAAGTGTTTGTCATACTGGGAGTTTTGCTTCTAGGTCAAGTATGTACAAGGCTGTCGCGAAGGTTAGTTCCTCTCTTAAAAGAAAAGAGGGGAGGTGGAATAACCTCGTTTCCTGTATTCAGTATGCGCCAGTGTTTATGCACAGTCTTTTGTACCTGGTTAGACCATGTGCTAAAGGTGTTAACAAATGTCATTCTGGATAGAGGAGGCTTAGGCACTGGGGGTTCCAAAAGTGCCCTCCGGTTGTTATTCAAGGCTCTTTTGAAAGCCTGTCTCACCAAACGTTTTGGGTATTGTCTGTCTCTCAGTTGGTTCGACAGGTCCTCTGCATGATGGTTAAAGGTAGTTAGATCTGAGCAGTTCCTGCGAATGCGCAAAAACTGGCCAACAGGTTATCCCGAAGGGATTTAGGATGGTGGCTTTTAAAGCTGAGTAGAGAGTTCTTAGATAATGGTTTTCTGTACAGTTCGCTACCTAGTTTGCCCTGATTAGGGACTATTAGAATGTCCAGAAAGGAAAGTCGATGTTTATCAAAGGCAACTGTAAAGCGCAGGAAAGCGTTCTTGGTGTTGAGCCAGGCATAGAATTCTAGTAGCGAGGCCAAAGATCCTCGCCAAACGACCAGGATGTCATCGATGTATCTCTTCCAGATAGTGATCTGATCTCTGAAAGGATTAGACTGGGTGAGTACATCGTTCTGTTCGAAAAGATGGACATACAGGTTGGCCAGGCTGGGCGCGAAAATGCTGCCCATAGATGTACCTGAGATTTGTAAATATATAGTCTCCTCATGCTTAAAGAAATTCTCCATCATGGCCAGCCTGGCACATTCCATGATGAAATGGACCGGTGTGATGGTGTCTAAGTCTCTCGCATCTAGAAGACTCTTGATGGCCTCTAAGGTTTCCATTTGTGGGATACAGGTATACAGAGACTCTACGTCAAAACTGACCAAGAGGTCTGTCTCTGTATCGTAACTGATGTCTGGAAGTAACCTAAGGACATCCTTGGTGTCTTGCAGATAACTGGGCATTTCCTTTACAAGTGGTCTTAGGAAGAAATCCACGAAGGTGGAAAGCGGTTCCAATAAGGAACCTATGCCTGATATAATCGGTCGCCTAGGAGGTGGTCTTTGACTTTTATGAATTTTGGGTAGGACATAAAAGTATGGCATGACTGGGTGTGCAGTAATTAAAAACTGTGATTCTTGCTCTGTAATCCAGCCTGCAGCTTTAGCATCGTCTACAAGAATTTTTATCTCCCTGGATAGTCTGGGAGTAGGGTCTTCAGTCAAGGGTTTATATGTTGTGAGGTCATTGAGTTGTCTAAGACACTCTGTGCGGTAGGTCTCGGTGTCCAGAATGACAATTGCTCCGCCTTTATCGGCGGGTTTTATAGTTATGGTCTCATCATTTGACAAGGCCTTCAGAGCTTGTTTTTCTCTGAAAGGCAAATTGTGATAGATTTTGTTTTGTCTGGTACTGATATTGGTAATGTCGTGAATCACTGCCTGTTCAAACACTCTCACTCGGTCGGGTGTCAGATGGGCCGGAGGGTTGAAGGTAGATGGAATTTTGAGGCCTGTATTCCTATCAGAAGCATTTTCAGAAGAGGATGTCAAATCCTTATCTTTAAAAAAGAAGTGTAGACGAATTTTTCTGAAAAATTTGGCTAATTCACAGCGCAATTGAAAAAGATCTCCAGCATTGGTGGGGACAAAGCCTAAACCTTTATTGAGCACCAGTAGCTCATTAGGTGTAAGAGCTCTTGTGCTCAAATTCACAACTAACTCGTTGTGTCCGAGCTCGTCCCTACTTGTGGTTGCCCTTTCCTGCTGCGGGTGTTGGGTGGTGGTTGATCTGTCAACCAGTGTACTTGAGGCTGTCCTCTCCTTCTGCCCCTGTTGCGTCCACGGCCTGCTCCTAAAAAAGGCGGCTGTCCAAAGAAAGGAGGCTGCGGTCCAAAGGGAGGTAATGACTGAGTGTAAGGGGGGAATGGATAACCCCATGGAGCTGGGGGCCACCACGGGCCTCCTTGGTGATAGGGGTTGGGCATGCCTCGTCTGGGGTTAGGTCGAAATTGTTGTCCATTCCCTCTTCTAGATGACTGCATGTTGCTCTGAGTATCTGAATCACTCGAGTAGGTGTCTGATCTCGACGAGGAGTAGTTGGAACCGTATCTTTTACCTCTCTTGTTAAATTCAGGTGGAACATACTGTTCACTGGTGTAAGGATAGACCTTTTCAAGAGAGAAGCGTGACAAATCTTTCTTGAATTTTTCAATTTTAGTCAGTAGGATTGTATCTTTGTGATCTTTACTAGATTTATTGGTTTCCTCCATATTTCTCTTAAACACAGCACTAGATATGGTGGTCTTAATCTGCCCTTCCAAAGTCTGTATTTCTACAAGTATGGCGTCTGCCACCCTTTTTGCTGTGTTAATGATTAGGATCAACCAATCGCGTGTACAACGCCACGCGATTAGTGACCAATCTTTAAGGAAGGCTTTGTCTGTGAGAAATAGTCTGGGAGAGTTAGTTACAATTAAACCCATAGGAGCACTGTTGCTTCTAAGGTATTCGGTCATGATCGCACCGTGGATGAAGGTGCGGGAGTGAGAATTCTTAAGGCTGAGTAGGGATTGCCAATCATCCTGGGTGTTGTTGGTGACTGAAGATAAGGTGTCTATAATGCTCGGATTTGTGCTCAATATTGATTGTAGTACATCTTCGTTAAAAGATAGACCCGTAAATTCTGCCATGGTGATGCACCGCAAATCGGACCAAAAAGAGCGGTAAAAAACTCTACTCAATGTGGAGAGTCTGAACAAGGGGACCCGCAGCCGTAGCTGCTCTATATCTTGGCCAACAAAATTACTATACAAAAGAGGGTCCAAGGGATGTGTTTAGAGACCTGCACAGTATTAAATCCCCAAGTCAAATTACAATACTCAAAAGATACTGTGGGTCTAGGGTTCAGAATCAGAACAAACACTGGTAGACCAGAAAAAGTCAGAGGTAACCAAGGCAATTATGTGAAAACCTCCAATGAGGTTTGAGTTCCCATCACCCACCGAAGGTGGTTAATCATCATTTGGGAACTGAGGACATTCCCAAGAGTATGGCATGACTGGGTGTGCAGTAATTAAAAACTGTGATTCTTGCTCTGTAATCCAGCCTGCAGCTTTAGCATCGTCTACAAGAATTTTTATCTCCTTGGATAGTCTGGGAGTAGGGTCGTCAGTCAAAGGTTTATATGCTGTGCAGTCATTGAATTGTCTAAGACACTCTGTGCGGTAGGTCTCGGTGTCCAGAATGACAATTGCTCCGCCTTTATCGGCGGGTTTTATAGTTATGGTCTCATCATTTGACAAGGCCTTCAGAGCTTGTTTTTCTCTGAAAGGCAAATTGTGATAGATTTTGTTTTGTCTGGTACTGATATTGGTAATGTCGTGAATCACTGCCTGTTCAAACACTCTCACTCGGTCGGGTGTCAGATGGGCCGGAGGGTTGAAGGTAGATGGAATTTTGAGGCCTGTATTCCTATCAGAAGCATTTTCAGAAGAGGATGTCAAATCCTTATCTTTAAAAAAGAAGTGTAGACGAATTTTTCTGAAAAATTTGGCTAATTCACAGCGCAATTGAAAAAGATCTCCAGCATTGGTGGGGACAAAGCCTAAACCTTTATTGAGCACCAGTAGCTCATTAGGTGTAAGACCTCTTGTGCTCAAATTCACAACTAACTCGTTGTGTCCGAGCTCGTCCCTACTTGTGGTTGCCCTTTCCTGCTGCGGGTGTTGGGTGGTGGTTGATCTATCAACCAGTGTACTTGAGGCTGTCCTCTCCTTCTGCCCCTGTTGCGTCCACGGCCTGCTCCTTAAAAAGGCGGCTGTCCAAAGAAAGGAGGCTGCGGTCCAAAGCGAGGTAATGACTGAGTGTAAGGGGGGAATGGATAACCCCATGGAGCTGGGGGCCACCACGGGCCTCCTTGGTGATAGGGGTTGGGCATGCCTCGTCTGGGGTTAGGTCGAAATTGTTGTCCATTCCCCCAAAAAAGTGATGTTAAAAATGACTACCAAGACACTATATATTTTATTCTAGTGCTATCTTGGTGCCAACTTAAAAACAATATATAGACAGCATAAACAAATAACACTTTTTTGTTTCACTACACTTTTCGCACTGCAACCATCACCCTACCGTTGGCAACAACATGGCACGGATGCCTGGGACAACCAGGGTACCATCACAATCACCATAGTGGCTGGAATGTCCTCAGTTCCCAAATGATGATTAACCACCTTCGGTGGGTGATAGGAACTCAAACCTCATTGGAGGTTTTCACATACTTGCCTTGGTTACCTCTGACTTTTTCTGGTCTACCAGTGTTTGTTCTGATTCTGAACCCTAGACCCACAGTATCTTTTGAGTATTCACTATAACTAGTGACCAGCATATGCCAGGCCAACTTCTCACATTGGTGGGCAGCGTGTGGGATTCCAGCTTGCCATTGTTTTACCAGAAAATTTCTATTTGAATTACTAACTGAAAACCACTTAAGGTACTCAAGGTACATATAAAGTCAAGCTAGTATCAATAAGTTCTACTGAACTTAGAGCTGTTTGTGAAGGGACAAGCACACCCTTGCTACAGCTCAAGCTAGGTCCAGTAGGCCTCAACTAGTGTAGGTAGTACAACACTGCACAACACTAGTATGTCTCACCATGGTGGAGCCAGTGGGTCCACCCCATCTCAGTACAAAGATATAGCCTACACTGAACTGAAGGCCTTATGCTTTGAAAGACAACTGAGGGTGGGCAGGAGTCCCTCATCACAACACCTGATAGATCTGTTAGTAGCAGATGACCTGAGACAAGCTCTAGGAGCAAGTGGGTCTGCATCAGGGGGTGGTTCAAACATAGTCTCTGGGTCTGATGATGAAAATCAAGATGACCTGGACTCTGTGGGTGAAGGGCCAGACCCAGAAGGGTCTGAAAAGAACAGAGGAATTCTCCCTAAGAGAACTGACAAAGTGGGAGGAAGGCCTAGGTCCCTTTCAGGGGACTCTGACCATTCATACCACTCTGGAAGAGAATCTTTTCACCAGAGGAACTCCAACTTTCCCAGGGAGTCCTTCTCTGAAAGAAGGTTCAAGATGCTCCAGTATGAGGAAGCTAGGCTTGCCCTCAGAACCAAGCAATTGGACTTAGATAGGGAAGCCTTCGAGCTCCAAAGAGCTTCTAAGAAGGAGGGTTTAGATACCCCTGGTGGCAGCAACAGTGTCCCTAGAGGCAGAGATTACATGCTAGATCATAGGAACCTGTCCAAGGTTGTTCCTCCCTACCAGAGTGGGGATGATATACACAAATGGGTAACTGCTATGGAGAGGGCCTGTAAAGTTCAACAGGTCCCCCAGAAACAGTGGGCAGCAATCTTGTGGCTCTCCTTTTCAGATAAAGGTAGAGACAAGCTCCTCACTGTTAGAGAAGAGGATGCTAATGATTATGAATCCCTGAAGAGTGCATTAATAGATGGGGTTGGCTTAACCACTGAACAGTACAGGTTCAAGTTCAGAGACACCCAGAAAGCACAGACTCAGGATTGGGTGGACTTTGTAGATTGTGCTACCAAGGCTCTGGAGGGTTGGATAGTTGGCAGTAGAGTCACTGACTTTAAAGGATTGTATAATTTGATTATGAGAGAGCAGATCCTTAATAATTGTCAAAACCAACTCTTACACCAGTACCTGGTGGACTCTGATCTGACCTCTCCCCAAGAATTGGGAAAGAAGGCAGACAAATGGGTCAGAACCAGGGTTAGGCCCAAGAACCAAGGTGGTGACCAGAAGAAAGATTCCACTAAGCCCAAAGAGAAAGGTGGGGATGATAAAACAGAAAAGTCCTCTTAAGGGCCCCAAAAACCCAGTTCTGGGGGTGGGTCCCAAAATCCGTCCTCTTCCAATAAGAAACCATTTTGCCATGTGTGCAAGCAACCTGGACACTGGAAAACTGACTCCAGCTGTCCAAAGAATGGCAATAAAGAACATGTTCCTCCCTCTGCAGCTCCAACACCTCCTGTTACTACCAGTAGTAATCCCCCAGGTGGTGGGAGTGCACCCAAACAATTAGTTGGGCTTTCTTGGGGAACTCAGGTGGACTCTGGCCTAACCAGGTCCCCTACACAAGCAACTCTAGTCTGTGATGGTGGCATGGGGTTTGCCAACTTTACCATGAGTCCCAATATCTTGGGCAGGTACAGACAAGAGCCCATGATCAATGGTCAGAAGGCTGTGGCCTACAGGGACACAGGGGCTAGTGTCACCATGGTGACAAAGAGACTAGTGCCCCTAGAACAGCTTTTACCTGAGTTTAGCTACCAGGTGACTAATATTGATGGAATTAGGACAGACCATCCCATGGCAGTGGTAAATCTCAGCTGGGGAGGGGTCACTGGCCCAAAGAGAGTGGCAGTGTCCCCAACCTTGCCTGTGGATTGTGTACTGGGGAATGATCTTGAAATCTCAGCCTGGGCTGAGGTAGATCACAATGCCCATTTAAGAATGTTAGGCATCCCTGAGAGAGTGGATGAGACCCTGAGGGCCTCACTTCCACCCCAGGAGAAAATAAGGGGAGTGAAGCCTGAAACTATGGATCACTCCACACAAACAGAGAGCCCAGGGGGTGAGGAACAGTCCTCCCCCCCCACCAGACTAAAGGTAAGGGTCACGTTTCTAAGGGAACTAATCCTGCCCCTTGTGAAGTAACTGCCCCAGAAGTGGTCAGGCCTGTCGTGGCCACAACTCTGATGGCAGGGGATCCTTCCAAGGTGGCACCCAGTCTGGAGCAGGTATCCTGCCCCTCTCTACCCTGCCTCAGTCAGCCCAGGGCTGCAGAGGTCAGGGAGGTCAGTGGACCCTTAATGGGCCCCTGTCCAGAGGAACCCCCTCATCAGCAGATTAGGGACACCCAGCAGAGTAGTTCTAGCCAGGTGAATATTCCTCTACAAACTGAGGGATCCCCCTTACCCCTAGGTACAGGTACCCCCCAGATGGACTTTGTTGGGCACAGGGAAACCTGGGGCATAGTTGCCCCAAACATTCCAATGCCCTCCACTACTCCAACCAGAGGGACCCAACCCCCAGCTGTAGGCAGCCAGAGGTTGACCCTTAAGGCCAGATATGACACAGTCATGGACAGAAAGGCTTCCATGGTGACCAGTGTGCTGAGGAAGTTGAGACCACCCCGAATAGGGCCTCACTTCCAGACTCAGACACCCCACCCGCCTACTTCTGTACCAGAAAACAATAAAGGTAACTTCCCTAGACTTTGGAGAAACTCCAAAACCCCTTGGGGTAGGATTGCCCAAGTGGACCATGAGACAGGGAGCAACCATGCTAGTGCAGGTTCTTCCTTATATGGCCACTCAGGAAATAAAGGCTTAACTGGGCAAGGTTAGCCTTATCTCCTTTCGTTTGGGGGGGGGGGTTATGTAGGAAGGTGGAATCTGACTATATGGTTGCCCCCACTTTCTTCCTGGTGTTTGAATGGTTTTTGACTAGTCTGGCTGGGATCTTGCTATCCAGGACCCCAGCCTATCTGCTTACTCCCTTAAATGATTGGTGTGCATATTAGATGCACTAGTGATTGGATACTGTGGTACCTTATGAGCCCCTAGTATATGGTACCTTAGGTACCTAGGGCATTGGTACTTCACAGGCCTACCAGGGGCTGCAGCATGTATTATGCCACCCCTGGGAAGCACTCACAATCTGACATCACAGGCCTGCTACTGCAGCCTGTGTGAGGTAGTGTTAGCACTCCTCACTGAGGTATAGGTTCATATATCTCACCATACACACACATATAAACCTATCAGTCACCCCTATGGTAGGCCCTATCAATCCCAAGGGCAGGGTGCATGGCTTACTATGTGAGGGGGTGCTTCTGCCTGAGCAGGACCCCTCTGCAGCTGGCAGAGTCTATTCTCTGCTGCTGTTTGTGGATGCGGTTAAACCATATACTCTTAAGTGCATTATAACCTCGCTGTAAATGCTAACTTTGGAATGACTGCATCAAAACATGTCGTGTTTGGTGTCAAACAACTTGGAATCCTACCCCCACACCAGTAACTGGTGTGGGAGTAGGATCCCACCCTTCTAGAGGGGACGACATGTACCCACTGTACTACACGGTAGAAATCTTTCAGAGCCCTGGCATCACAAAATGGATGCCACCAGCACAGACACCGGGCTGCCCTCCTGCTGCTGACCGAAACTCGCAGTGGAGGGAGCCCAACAAAGGGTTTCCTGTCACAGGGAGGTGTCACCACCTACCAGACAGGATTTCGTGTATTGGAGCTGGGTGGGTGCACTCTTAGAGTGATTTGAAGTCCTGCACTGGGGGAGCAGTAGGCTCCTCTGTGCATATGCCAGCTCAAACCGGTTCAGGGGCTACCTGCCCCTGCTCTGGCACGAAACTGGACAAAGGGAAGTGGGTGTAACCACCCACTACCCTGACCCTCCTAGAGGAGTGGTCATAGAGCTAGTCCCTCCCATCTTTTCACTATAAGATACCACACATTGCCAATGAAATTTAGATTACACCTGGACGACGCTCAACTAAGAAGAATCCTGGCCCTTCGATGTTCCACTATCTCTGGAAGACTGAAGAATCTCCCTTGGAGTCAAGGAGTGACTCCCCTGCTTGGCAGGCACCAAAACTCTCTACAACGGTTGCAAACTTTACTGCTCCCGCCGGAGCCCGAAGTCCCTGCGTCCCCTGAAGTGGATTTCCTGACCTCTCGACAGCCATTTTGAGTCCCCAGTGAAGCTGTGGCATCTGGACCCCACGAGTGACGAGGAACAGCAATACCAGGGAACCGTGCACTGATTTCAAGTGCAAGCCCTAAACTACGTCCAACGAAGTTGTGCTTTGGACCACTTGTTGTCCAAGTCCCTAGCAGGTCCAGAACCGAACTTCAGCGGCCTACCCCGTCCCGAGTGACCGTGGGCTGTTGTTAAACTTTTCCTGCAAAGGCATCATCGCGGTTGCTTTCCCGTTGGCTAGTAACTCACCTGAAGACTTCCACATCGATTCCAAGGGCTCGCCTGGTTGCTCTGGGCCTGCCCTCACTTACCCTTGCTGGGTAAGTCCATCAGACCTTGCTGGTCTGCACCATTGCCAATCTTCACTCCACACAAGACTTGCGGCTGCCAAGGCTTGTTGGCTCCAATCCGGGTGCCAATACCGTCGGCAGCTGCAGACGTTGTGGGACCTCCCGAATCCAGCTGCTGGTCATCGTCGAGCCTTCCTGGACCTCGAGAGCGAAGAGACAAAACACCATCACTGACCTGAAGAGACGCGACAGCTGTGGTCACCCATCTTGCTGGCCACCGGTCACTGGCAAGTGACTTTGAACTCTGTCCCCTCAATTTCTAGGTCTTCTGCAACTCCAATCCATCGCCGGATTCGAACGGACACCTCTCCAGTCGTCACAAGCAGCAAGTATCCAGTGATCTCCATTGGAAACAGCATCGCGACCCGACGCCAAAGGACACCTATGCACCCAGCTTCCCTGGGTGAGGTAACTCGTGCACTCCGGTGCCCAAGTGTGTGTTGGCTCTCGAAATACTTACCCTGTAAGTTGCTTGCCTGTTGACTTTTGCGAAGTGCCCTAGAACTGTAAAATAAAAACCGCGACATTTGCCATTGAAACGCATTGAAAACCCGCGTGTGTGTTTAGACACTGCACGCGTCTCCTGTGGGCTGATTACTTACCTGCTAACACTGCAGAAGTGAAGCCCCTGCGATTCCCAAGGCCCTAGGCCTCTTCATTTTGCAAGTCGAGTTTGTTAACCCATTATTTTAGTATATGGTCTGGTACGCCCCTAGGGCTACAGCCATATTTGTGCTTAATTTATTGAGAACTGTTAAGCAAGAAAATGGCCGACAGGAGAGGAGCTCGCTAGGAGAGCTTCCCTAGCTGCGGGAAATATCCCTCGTTTAGCTGCATTATTTTTATTCCTCCACTCTCGCAACATTTATTAAGAGTAACTGGATCATCATCGCGAACCTAAACTTACCGAAGTTGACCCAGGCTGACTACGGAGATCCGGGCTTGAGAGTCGCTCGCCTCCCTTCGAGACAACGAGGAGACCTGGTACATCATCGCCGCCGCTGACGGACTCTGACGGTACCATCAGGACTACAATCGTGGGATTATGGAGCCTTATATCGAGCCGGAGAGCGCACCGGAGAGTGGCACGCCTCTGCGTTAAACCGAGCGCTGGTGCCGTCATCCGACCGAGGGAAGGAGCGGTTGCCGTCCTGGAGTGCTCCGAAGCGCGGGTCCCCTCAGCAGTCGAGGCTGCCCGGGGGCTGCGGATTCACGTCTCTGCCCGAACGGAACTACCGGGAGCTTAGGATCTGCCAAAGGGAACGGAGGAGCGCCGATTCACTGAAGACTTTTCCCGTCTGAGGCTGGGATCCCACTCGCTCACACACCTTATCTGATTCAAGGTAATGGGCCAGCGCATGACTCTCCCCGCCCGCCCCGGTTTCCTATTAAAAGCGCAGGAATGCTTGTAGAACGACCCCTCCCCCCTCCCGTGATTCCCTAGAGATAGCTTCCGATCCTCCCTGGGCATCGGAGCTTGACCCCGGCTCAGCTGCAGGCTGGGGGCAGAGATCAGTAGTTTACAGATATTGCTTTCTGGGCGGCTGCTTCAAGATTTCGACTATGGGGATCAAGCCTGTGAAATAGATCTTCGATCTTTGATTAATTTATTAATTACCAATTTGGCCGTAATCAATTTAAGGCGCAACGGAGTTAGTAATAAGACTCCACTGCTTCTTACACTGCTTCCTACACAGAATCATTCAATATGGCCGAAGCTGTTCAACATAAATAAAGGACCTCCACTCGGAATCTCCTTAAATAAAACAGAAAAAGGACTTCACCCTGAGACTCTTTAGTTATAATAGAAAAAGGACTACATTTCTAGCTCTACTCTAGACAGCTATCTATATAGCCATCTTGGACTTCACTAATTAACATTGGAAAAGAACTGCCACCCTGAGAATCTTTATCCTGATATAAAACAAAGGACTACATCACTAGCTCCTCGCTAGCCTTGGACCATCATAGCCTCTCCGTTCCAACTTTTCTTCCATTCTACTTCTACCTATACCTCTTTTCCTTCCCCTCGCCTAGCGCAGCTCTCTCTCAGCCTCGGTACCTGCCCCACGTTAAGGCAACTTCCCTCACCTCCTGGCCCCCCTTCAGATCTATCTCTCGTCTAACCTCCGAATATTTTTCCCCTTAAGGACATCTTCTTACCTAAACGTCTACCCATTGGTTTACCCCGCGTTAACCTTGACACACACACTATGGAACGCACCGGGAAATGCACCCACTCCATCACCTACCCTCCTAACCTCACTAAAAAAGCAGCCAAAGGCTTCAAACACAACCTATTAAAATCCCACCCAGAAACCCCTATCTCTGACCCCTACTTCTCTATGAACAAGGGGCTCATTAAGAACAATATCATATTCTACACGAAAAGGAGAGCTCAATGGAGAAAAGCCTTTATCGCTCTCTTTAAGGTTTCTAACTTAAAGAAAACAGCTCACGGTATCACCCTATCTATCCTTCCCTCCTTATTCTTTAACGCTGCTGCCACCGTCACTATCTATCATAATGGTATCATCCTTATCCAATCCTCCAACCACAACCTTAATCTGATCGATCATATCTTTCCGCTCATTAAGGATAGAGTCACTCTTGCTCTCCCCTCCCCCCCCTCTCCTCACCTGGTCCCTTACAATTCTCATTCTGCGACTGAAATAAATCAGAACTCACAGATGACCCTACCCACCACAACTTTATCTTCAGACCCCGAAGACAACCCACCCAACGACAATTACCACCTTACCACCACCCCACTTCTTAACATCGCCAATTCACTCCCCATCCCCCACTCCCTGCACTTTTGCACCCCCCCTGCTCCCTCACCGCTACGCCCAACACCTCCCGTCATTGCAACAACCCCAACATTACCCCCTCGGACCCCAGCACTGACACCCCACTACCCACTCCCACCGCTTTCCTTATAGCACCCTCCCCCCTCTCCTCTTCTCCCGGCGCCTCTCATCAGCTTATCAGCCCCATTATCACTCACTTAAACCCCAGTAAGGACTCCCCCCCACACCCCCCACACCACCTGAACCTCTCACCTGGCTCTCCATATCTCACCCCCCCTGCTCCACTTCTTCTTACAGCTGCTCCCCTGGACACATAAACCCTACACTTACTCCCACGGCTCTACAGCCATATCTAATGAAACTACTTCACCGTACACTCCCTTGGTCCCCCCATCCTTTAACGAACCCATCTTGCCTGATACGAGACTTGACCTGATATTATCAACCCTTCAACAAGTCAAATCAGACATTGGAGCCCTTCAAGACCTTATCCTACACCAACCTAAGTCCACTTGTACTAAACAAAAATACAGCCCGTCCCCACACCCTAAGATCTTTAACCACATCCAACATCATCCTGCAAACTCCCAAACACATGGCTCTCCACGCTGGATCACAGTCCCACTCCCTAATGCCACATCCCGCCCGGTCAGGGGGTTAAACCCTCTATCTGACTTAGACCTTATGGCCCTCCTCCAATCCTACGATCTAGCTTACCCTTTTCTCGACACAGGACCTCCAGTCTGCCCGCAATCTGACTCCCAAATTCATTCCATTCCGATCAATACACACAGAGCCCCGAGACTCAACTCCAGAGGCATTGTTGAAAATAACCTCACTAGAATCCCCATCACAGTTGAACCTACCACTGTAAGCACCCAGCCACGTCTAAGATGTATACTCCTCAACTGCAGGTCCGCCTCCAGACACGCAGCTGATATTGCCGACTTACTCATCACGAACGAACCAGACATTTTGATCTTGACAGAAACATGACTAAATGAAACTTCTACTCCCATCCTGGACATCTTGTTACCTCCTAACTATGACATCACCAGACTTGACAGAACTGACAGGCCAGGCGGTGGGATAGCTTGCATACACCAGACCAACCTAACTGTGAACAATTCCTATGCCCCTGTGTTGGAAGGCGGACCCCGAGGAGTCGGTGGGACCACCAAGGGGGGGCCCTCTCACTGCACGAAGTAGCCGAGCGCTGCCGAGAAGTCTCCTGAGAGATCCTTCTCCTATCCCGTACTAGCACAGTAACACCACCACACCGGACTCAAGGAGGTTGTCTCAAGACAAGCAATTCTTTATCATCAATAAAAGGTTACGAGTTCAATATTTACACGAAGGGATCGAGGGATCCACCCAAAAGTCTCAATGTCTCTTTGGAAGGGTAGGGGTAGCGGGACAGTCTTTGGCAGGAGTGTGGTACGAGGGTACCTGGGGCCCAGTTCTTATCCTCACGCTGGAGGACCTCCGATCTCGGAGGGGTCGAGCCGCGACGGCGTCAGCAGGGCTCTGGCGTACAGTTCGTGGAGAGCCGCGATTCAATCAGCAGGGCTCTCAAGATGGTTTCTGCTCAGCTCGAGCCGCGACGTCGTCAGCAGGGCTCCGAGGAAGGTTCCAGCGAGGTTGGGCCGCGACAGCGTCTGCAGGGCTCCGATGTTCCAGGTGGTTCAGAAAAGGGTTCGCAGGAGGGAGCCGCGACGCAGTCAGCAGGGCTCGTGATGGTTCCGGCAAGAGTTCGTCTCCGTAGGGTCAGCCGCGGTTCGATCAGCAGGGCTCTCGACTCCGGGATACAACTGCCGAGCTGTGGTGGGGTTGCCCCAGATATAGGTCTGGAGCCCTTTGATGTCCGGACCTATGCGCCCGAGGGGGCGGAGTGGCCGGGTGGAGGTGGCCAGACGCCCAGCAGGAGAGGCGCCAGGCCCATGGGAGTTTGCAGGGTGATCACACCTCGAGAGGGGAGGACAGTTGGGGGTCCCATCGATACTGTCCTCCGCCGGGGCGATGAATGGTTCCTGCGGCACCCCCTGGCCAGTTCGTGGTGCCTCGATGTCGGGGCTTCGTTGGGGTCGAGGCTGGGTTGAGCGGGGTCGCGCCGGCTGGGGCACGGTGTGACGTTGATGCCAACAAGATGGCGGAGCCACGAGGAGTATGCGACCACGTGTAGCTCCGGGTGAAGGGCCTTGGTGCAGTCCAGACGGGTGGCCCGTGACGGCCGGGGCGGGGAACGGCCACAATCCAGGGGGTTAAGGACCACGCCACGAGGCCAGGTCCAACAGGCGTCCCCCCCAGCCGAAGGCATGGAGAGTCACCCATCTCCTTGGGGATTCTCCTCGTCAAGGCGGAAGAAGCGGGACAGGCCGTCGGCGTTGGCGTGGTCATTGCCGGGCCGGTGTTCGACGTCAAAGTCCATCCCTTGTAGCGAGATGGACCATCGCAGCAGCTTGGGGTTCTCGCCCCGCATTCGCATTAACCATTGCAAGGGCTGGTGGTCGGTCTGGACCCGGAAGTGGGCGCCAAAGAGGTAGGGCCGGAGCTTCTTGAGGGCCCACACCACAGCGAAGGCCTCGCGCTCAATAGTGCTCCAGCGTTGCTCCCGGGGCAGTAGTCGCCGGCTGATGAAGGCCACTGGTCTGTCGAGCCCCCTTTCGTCAGTTTGGGAGAGGGCGGCCCGATCCCATACTCGGAGGCGTCCGTCTGTACCACGAACTCCTTCTGGTAGTCCGGGGCTTGCAGCACCGGAGCAGTACACATGGCCGTTTTGAGGGTGTCGAAGGCTGTTTGGCAGCGGGGTGTCCAGTGTACCTTCTTGGGCTGTTTTTTGGACGTTAACTCTGTGAGGGGGCCAACAATGCTCCCATAGTCCCGGATAAACCGCCGGTAGTATCCGGTGAGGCCCAGGAAGGCCCGGACAGCGGTCTGGGTAGTGGGGGGTTCCCAGGTCTGGATGGCATCTATCTTCGCTTGGAGGGGGGCCACCTGCCCGCTCCCCACTTGATGGCCCAGGTAGGTCACGGATCCGTGGCCGATTTGGCATTTGCTGGCCTTGATTGTGAGCCCGGCCCGCTGGAGGGCGGCCAGGACGGCCTCCAGGTGGAGGAGGTGCTCGGCCCAGTGGTTGCTGTACACGGCAATGTCATCTAAGTAGGCCGCGCTGAAGGCCTCAAGCCCGGCCAAAACCTTGTTCACCAGTCTTTGGAAGGTGGCCGGGGCGTTCTTCATTCCGAAGGGCATCACCCGAAAGTGGTAATGCCCATCCGGAGTCGAAAAGGCGGATCTTTCCTGGGCGCCGGGGGTGAGCTGGATTTGCCAGTACCCGGCGGTGAGGTCCAGCGTGCTCAAGTAGCGAGCGGCCCCTAGGCGGTCGATCAGTTCGTCGGCCCGGGGTATCGGGTGTGCGTCCGTCTTGGTTACTACATTCAGGGCTCGGTAGTCCACGCAGAATCGCAACTCCGGGGGGTGACCGGGAGCTGCGGCCTTGGGCACCAGGACGACAGGGCTGGCCCACGGGCTGTCGGAAGGCTCGATGACCCCCAGGGCCAGCATCTTCGCTACTTCGGCCTGGATGCAGGCCCGCACTCGGTCAGGCACCCGGTAGGCTCTGTGTCGTATGGGGGGGTTCTCCCCGGTGTCGACGTCGTGGACGCACCAGTGGGTCACCCCCGGGGTGAGAGAGAAGAGGGCTGCGTAGTCCCGCAGTAATCGCTGGCAGTCGTTGCGCTGCTCCGGGGTCAGGGACGAGGCGAGTTGGACCCCTTCGATCGATCCATCGTGACTGTCGGATTGCAAGAGGTCGGGCAAGGGCTCGGAGTCGTCCTCGCCCCCCTCGTCGGTCGCCAGCAGCAGGCTCAGTTCGGTCCGGGCGAAGTGGGGTTTTAGCCTGTTCGCATGTAGGACCCGGAGGGGGTTCCGGGGGGACTCCAGATCGACCAGGTAGGTGACGGGACTTTTCTTCTCCACCACCTTGAAGGGCCCGGTCCACTTGTCCTGGAGGGCGCCGGGTTCGACCGGGGCCATGACCCATACTTTCTGACCTGGCTCGAATTCTACCGTAGAAGTGTTGCGATCGTACCACCGCTTCATGTCCTCCTGGCTGGCCTTGAGGTTGGCTTCGGCTATGGCTCGGAACTTGCGGGTCTGGTTTCGGAGGGTCAGGAGGTATCGGTAGACGTCAGGAGGGGCGCCTCGGGGCTTCATCTCCCAGCCCTCCTTGACCAGGCTGAGTGGTCCGCGGACCGGGTGCCCATACAATAGTTCAAACGGGCTGAACCCCAGGGACTTCTGCGGGACCTCCCGATAGGCAAACAGGAGGCAGGGCAGCAGGACATCCCATTTCCGCCTGAGGGGTTCTTCCAGGCCCTGGATCATCCCTTTCAATGTTCGGTTGAACCGCTCAACCAGTCCGTTCCCCTGAGGGTGATATGGGGTCGTGAACTTGTATGTGACCCCGCATTGTTGCCACAGGGACCGCATGTACCTGGAGATAAAGTTCGTGCCACAGTCGCTCACCACTTCGCTGGGGAATCCCACTCGGGAGAAGATCCCCATCAAGGCCCGGCCTACCACAGGGGCCGTTATAGTTCTGAGCAGGACCGCCTCCGGGTACCTGGTGGCGTGGTCCACGAGGACCAGGATGAAGCGGTGGCCCAGGGCGGTTTGGGGGTCCAGGGGTCCCACAATGTCGATTCCGACTCGTTCAAACGGGGTGCTGACGGCGGGAAAGGGCTGGAGGGGGGCCTTGACCCTACCCCCCGTCTTTCCGCTGGCTTGGCAGGTCTGGCAGGACCGGCAGTGGTTGTCCACATCTCTCCGCATCCGGGGCCAGTAGAAGTGGGTCACCAGACGACTGTACGTTTTGTCTTGCCCCAAGTGTCCGGCGAGGGGCACATCATGGGCCAGGTTGAGAAGGAACTCCCGGAAGCGGAGGGGGACCACCAACACGCGGCCGGCCCCGAGTTCTGCCACTTTCTGTTCACTGTTCAACAGGCCCTCGGCCCAGTAGATCCAGTGGGTGCCGGTCTGGTCACCGTTGGCTTGCGCGGTCGCCTGCTGTCGGACCCCTTCGAGAGAGGGACAGGACTGTTGCTCTTGCTGGAACTGCTCTCGGGTGGGGCCCCCTTCATGTTGCCATTGCGTCAGTTCTGGTAGGGCGCTCGGAGAAGCCATCTCTTCGGGGGAGGATTCGCTGGGCCCGGGGTCGGTGTCCGCCTCCTCCTCGCTGCTGGCGGGAGGGGGTGTGAGCCCCTCGGGTCGGGCCGTCCCGGAGGTCGAGGAGGAGCGGGGGGCCTGGGCGGTCATGGACCGGGTGATGGCGCAGGCCCAATCAGCCAGTCCCAACATTCGGAGGTGCTCTCGTCGTTCTACTTGAGCCCAGGGGGAACTCTCCAAGTCGTTCCCCAGGAGGCAGTCGACCGGGGCGTCGTCGCGCACCGTCACCTTCAGCAGGCCCGTCACCCCTCCCCACTCGAAGGGGACCAGGGCCATCTGGCATAGGCTTTCACTGTTGTCGGCCGTCCGCACAGGGCACAGCACATTCGGTAGAATCTGTTCAGGGGTCACCAGGTGGCAGCAGACAGCGGTGATACTGGCGCCGGTGTCGCGAAGGGCTTCGGCCCGTTGTCCGTTGACCGTGACCTGCTGCCGGTACTTCTGGGTGTTGGTTGGGATGGGGGTGCAGGGTACCATCTCTCGGCTACCCAGGCAGACCAGGGACATGGCTGCCGGCTCCCACTCAGTGTTTTCTCGGTCGAGGGCCTCTTCTTCCTCCTCTCCCCCCAAGGCGGCGGCTGTCAGCTGCCGGGGCGGGGGCCCGCCGGCCCCGTTTCTTCGGTTCAGGGGGCAGGCCGGGTCGCTGGCAAAGTGTCCGGTTTGTTGGCAGCCATAGCAGGTCACTGGTGGCCGTGGTCCGGGTCGGGCCGGGCCCACCCTTCGCGCTAGGCTCGGGGAGAGATGTGGCTGCGGTGGCCCTCGAGGGGGGCTCCTGGGGGCCCCAGCGGGAGGGTCTCGGTTCCTGTTCGGCCCTCCCCCCCCACCGCGCTGGCGTGGGGGTCCGTTGGGGTTCCTCTGGTACTCCCCCATTGAGCTCCGGGGGACCCGGGAGTTGACCCATCGATCGGCCTCGACGGCAAGTTTTCGCGGGTCGGTCATTTTGCTGTCGAGGAGGTGCTGTCTCAGTTCCACGAAGCAATTGTTGGAAAGATGTTCCCAGACGATGAGGTCGACCAGTTGTCCGTAGGTGGTTACTTTGCTGCCTTTGATCCACTCTTCTAGGGCCCGACTGAAAAAGTCCACATATTCCACCCATGTGGTACCCGGGATTTTCTTGCAGTCTCGGAACCGCTGGCGGTACATCTCCGCTGTTAGCCCGTAGCGGGTGAGCAGGGCCTCCTTCATGTGATCGTAGGAGGTCATCACCTCCTCCGGTAGCTGGAGCAGCGTGTCCCGCCCTTCACTCAGGAATCGCCCCCACAGGCCTGCGCCCCAGTCTTTTCGGGGCACCCGATGGGAGGTCATGGCCACCTCGTAGGCCTTGAACCATTGTTGGATATCGTCATTCTTGTAATACTCCTTGACGACCTCCTTCGGGATATGCACCTTGGCCTCGGGGGGCGGTAGAGTGTCTCTAGTACTGGGGGTGTTGGCCCCTCCGTTCTTGGCCTTGATCTCGAGCTCCTTGAGACTGCGCTCGTGCTCAAGAGTTAGTTTATTTTCCTCCAACTCCTGGTGTCGTCTCTTCTCTTCTATTTCTTCTTGAAGGCGTAGCTGCTCGAGGGCCAGTTTCTTTTCTGCCAGCTGGAGTTCGCCGTCCAGCCGTAGTCGGGCGAGCTCTAGTTCGTGGCTCCGGACCTTTTCCCGCTCTCGTATTTCTTCCTCGGAGAGGCCGGTTTCTAGGCTCTTTCTTCCTTCGGTTGCCGGGGTCAGTGCGGTTGCTGTGGTCTCCGTCAGGGGCAAGGGCCCTTCTTCCTGGGAGGGGCCTGCCCCAGCCTCCAACCATGCCCTCAGAGCTTTCTGCATCTCTTCCTTGGTACCGAGGCTGGTGGTTGCAATGCCTTTGTCTCTGCAGAACTGTTTTAATTCTTTGTGCGTATATTCTTCCAGCCGTTCGGGCTGGAACTCCATTGTCGCGTTGTTTTCCTGGCTGCTCATGATGCTATTCGTTTGGATGGGTAGCTAGTGGGTACTGGCTGGTACGTACTGCATTCGGCTCGGATCCCGTCGCTGGCCACCAAATGTTGGAAGGCGGACCCCGAGGAGTCGGTGAGACCACCAAGGGGGGGCCCTCTCACTGCACGAAGTAGCCGAGCGCTGCCGAGAAGTCTCCTGAGAGATCCTTCTCCTATCCCGTACTAGCACAGTAACACCACCACACCGGACTCAAGGAGGTTGTCTCAAGACAAGCAATTCTTTATCATCAATAAAAGGTTACGAGTTCAATATTTACACGAAGGGATCGAGGGATCCACCCAAAAGTCTCAATGTCTCTTTGGAAGGGTAGGGGTAGCGGGACAGTCTTTGGCAGGAGTGTGGTACGAGGGTACCTGGGGCCCAGTTCTTATCCTCACGCTGGAGGACCTCCGATCTCGGAGGGGTCGAGCCGCGACGGCGTCAGCAGGGCTCTGGCGTACAGTTCGTGGAGAGCCGCGATTCAATCAGCAGGGCTCTCAAGATGGTTTCTGCTCAGCTCGAGCCGCGACGTCGTCAGCAGGGCTCCGAGGAAGGTTCCAGCGAGGTTGGGCCGCGACAGCGTCTGCAGGGCTCCGATGTTCCAGGTGGTTCAGAAAAGGGTTCGCAGGAGGGAGCCGCGACGCAGTCAGCAGGGCTCGTGATGGTTCCGGCAAGAGTTCGTCTCCGTAGGGTCAGCCGCGATTCGATCAGCAGGGCTCTCGACTCCGGGATACAACTGCCGAGCTGTGGTGGGGTCGCCCCAGATATAGGTCTGGAGCCCTTTGATGTCCGGACCTATGCGCCCGAGGGGGCGGAGTGGCCGGGTGGAGGTGGCCAGACGCCCAGCAGGAGAGGCGCCAGGCCCATGGGAGTTTGCAGGGTGATCACACCTCGAGAGGGGAGGACAGTTGGGGGTCCCATCGATACTGTCCTCCGCCGGGGCGATGAATGGTTCCTGTGGCACCCCCTGGCCAGTTCGTGGTGCCTCGATGTCGGGGCTTCGTTGGGGTCGAGGCTGGGTTGAGCGGGGTCGCGCCGGCTGGGGCACGGTGTGACGTTGATGCCAACAAGATGGCGGAGCCACGAGGAGTATGCGACCACGTGTAGCTCCGGGTGAAGGGCCTTGGTGCAGTCCAGACGGGTGGCCCGTGACGGCCGGGGCGGGGAACGGCCACAATCCAGGGGGTTAAGGACCACGCCACGAGGCCAGGTCCAACACCCTGCTACACCATCCTGCGAATACCTATGCTTAAACATCGCCAACAACAACAAACAAATCTGTTCTCTCCACACCTTCTACCATCCTCCGGGAGATAACCTCAACTTCATAGAACACTTCATGGACATATTAGCCTCTAATGACAATCAACATGTTAAACAAATTTTCTTAGGGGACTTTAACCTTCACTGGGATGACCAGAACGACCCTGCGGTTAACAGTCTCAAAGCCTTCTTCACAGACCTCAATCTCACTCAAATTTGCAACAGCCCTACTCACGACAAGGTTGCAACGCCCGACCTAATTATCTCCAAAGCGGATTCCACACAGCTAGACTCGATACACCCATGCGACTGGTCTGACCATCATATCATTACTTTCCAAATCCTTGAATCTTTTAAACGACGCCCGACACAACCCCTGAGAACTAAGATTTGGAAGAGAAACCTGAAAAACATCGGATCTGACCTCTCATCCTTAGATAACGCAAACCCTCTCCGTCCCCCGGAAGACATGAATGATGTACAGGGGCTGACAAATCACTACTTTCACTCCATGAACAACCTGCTTGACAAAATGGCCCCATTACAACTGAAAAGAACCTCCTCAAAAGACTCTAAACCATGGTACGATGGGAGGCTAAATGATGACAGACGATCGCTTAGATTAATTGAACGCCGATGGAGAGATACTCCCTCAACGGACCTCCTCCAAACTCTGAGAACACCCAGAAACGCCTATTTTAGAAAGATCAAAAAATCTAAAACTGATTTCTTCAGGTCTCAATTAGACCTTGCCAAGAACCGCCCCAAAAAGCTATTCGACCTTATCAAAACCCAAACTAAAAGCCTACCTAATGCCCTCAACGCCAGCCCACTCTCTCTACCCAACTGTGAGGAGTTTGCTTCCTTCTTCGCCTCCAAGACAGAATCCATTAAATCGGACCTACTCAAGGACCTTAGATCCTTATCAGATTTGACTAAGAGCCCGTCACTCCCCCTTGATGGTGCTTTAGCTAATATCCGCCCATTATTTAAACTAAAAAACAATGCAACTTGGTTCCATTTTGACATTTACTCTGAAGACTCCATATTAAAAACACTCAACACTCTGAAGCCCTCCAATCACTTCACTGACCCGCTCCCTGCGAACTACCTAAAAGACTTCATTCCTCTCATACTACCCAGCTGGACCAAGATCATTAACACTTCCCTCCTTCAAGGCTCCATCCCTGACATCCTGAAAACTGGGCAGGTCTCACCTATCTTTAAGAAAACCACAGCGGACCCCTCGGACCCCAACAACTATCGTCCGAAATCTAATATCCCTATGTTAGCCAAACTCCTGGAAAAATGTGTTAACTTACAGCTGAACAATCACATTGATCGATACAACTTGCTGAACCAATTTCAATCAGGCTTCAGAGCAGGTCACAGCACCGAATCAGCCATGGCTCATGTTGTAGACGACGCGATCAAAATCCTAGACCAAAATGAAGCTTGTCTACTAATCCTACTCGACCTGTCATCAGCTTTTGACACCGTCAAACACGACAACCTACTTGACCTCCTAAAACACAGAATGGGAATATCTGGAAATGTATTGAACTGGTTCACCTCCTTCCTCCAAAATAGATCCCAAAGATTCAAGGTCAACCAATCCCTGTCCAACCCTATGCCAGTCACATTAGGAGTCCCTCAAGGCTCCTCTCTCTCACCCACCTTGTTCAACCTCTTCATGGAACCTCTCACAGATCTCCTAAGCCTTACCAAGATACACTTCCACATGCACGCAGATGACACACAAATATACATCAAGATACACTCACTAGAGGACATCAAATCGCTCAACACCACACTTCAAAAAACCCAAACATGGTTGGCAGAAAACCATCTGAAACTTAATTCTCTCAAAACGGAATTCCTTTTAATCGCCCTCCCTAACAAAACCCACACTATCCTGGACTGGATGAAGCACCTAACAGCTCTAAATGGTCACACGCTCATAGTCGACTCAGTGAAATCTCTGGGGATAACGCTAGACAGTAACTTAAAGATGCAGAAACACATTAGCACCGCAACTAAAGGAGCTAACTTCCAACTAAAGACCCTGCGAAAACTGAAACCCTTTCTGCTTGCACACGATTTCAAACAAGCAGTTCAAACCCTAGTAATTCCCCGTGTGGAATACGGAGCAGTTACCCTATGCGGCCTCCCAAGATCCTCAACAGCACCGTTAAGAGCCACGATCAATTCAGCTGCGAGACTCATCACATGATCAAAAAGAAACGCTCACATCTCCCCTGACTTGAGAGCCATCAACTGGCTTCCATTTGAAGTCAGAATTCACCTAAAAATTGCCTGCATGACGCACAAGGCCCTCTACCACAAAACCCCACAATACCTAGCACAGAAATTGGTTCTCTCTGTGGGCAACAGAGCCTCTAGGAGTGCCAAAACCCTTCTCCTACAAACTCAACAATTTGCCAAGAAAAAAACTTATAACCGTTCCTTCTCGGGTATGGCTCCGAAGATTTGGAATGCTTTGCCCAGTGAAACAAGAATGAACCCTTCCACTTCATCCTTCAAAAGAAAAGTGAAAGCTATCCTCATGGCTAAATTCACTTGAACTCTATATCTACTCAATGTTATTTTTCTTATTGTCTGTTGTCTATGTATACTATACTTTGCCTCCTTCCATCCTGTAAAGCGCTCTGATACTCGCAAGATTCTTGTTCGCGCTATATAAAACCTTCAAAATAAAATAAAATAAATAAACTGTTGATCTTTTGAATGTTTACCTGGCTCTAATCTCATAAAGAGATTAGTAGAGTATATTTAGAAATAAATACATATATATTTGATATATATATACCTGTGTGGTGTCTTTTCATTTGGTAATTCAAGAGATTATAAGGTAAAACAAGCTGCTTTACATTCCTCAGAGACTTAGCCTGAAGGCTGCTCTCCACCGCTACCACTAGGATAGCTTTCTTTAAAAGGTTGTCTTTAAACCTATCTACCAAGAGTCGAATTGGACTGGTGCAAGGTGGCCACTATAACTAGTGACCAGCATATGCCAGGCCAACTTCTCACATTGGTGGGCAGCGTGTGGGATTCCAGCTTGCCATTGTTTTACCAGAAAATCTCTATTTGAATTACTAACTGAAAACCACTTAAGTTACTCAAGGTACATATAAAGTCAAGCTAGTATCAATAAGTTCTACTGAACTTAGAGCTGTTTGTGAAGGGACAAGCACACCCTTGCTACAGCTCAAGCTAGGTCCAGTAGGCCTCAACTAGTGTAGGTAGTACAACACTGCACAACACTAGTATGTCTCACCATGGTGGAGCCAGTGGGTCCACCCCATCTCAGTACAAAGATATAGCCTACACTGAACTGAAGGCCTTATGCTTTGAAAGACAACTGAGGGCGGGCAGGAGTCCCTCATCACAACACCTGATAGATCTGTTAGTAGCAGATGACCTGAGACAAGCTCTAGGAGCAAGTGGGTCTGCATCAGGGGGTGGTTCAAACATAGTCTCTGGGTCTGATGATGAAAATCAAGATGACCTGGACTCTGTGGGTGAAGGGCCAGACCCAGAAGGGTCTGAAAAGAACAGAGGAATTCTCCCTAAGAGAACTGACAAAGTGGGAGGAAGCCTAGGTCCCTTTCAGGGGACTCTGACCATTCATACCACTCTGGAAGAGAATCTGTTCACCAGAGGAACTCCAACTTTCCCAGGGAGTCCTCCTCTGAAAGAAGGGTCAAGATGCTCCAGTATGAGGAAGCTAGGCTTGCCCTCAGAACCAAGCAATTGGCCTTAGATAGGGAAGCCTTCGAGACCCAAAGAGCTTCTAAGAAGGAGGGGTTAGATACCCCTGGTGGCAGCAACAGTGTCCCTAGAGGCAGAGATTACATGCCAGATCATAGGAACCTGTCCAAGGTTGTTCCTCCCTACCAGAGTGGGGATGATATCCACAAATGGGTAACTGCTATGGAGAGGGCCTGTAAAGTTCAACAGGTCCCCCAGAAACAGTGGGCAGCAATCTTGTGGCTCTCCTTTTCAGATAAAGGTAGAGACAAGCTCCTCACTGTTAGAGAAGAGGATGCTAATGATTATGAATCCCTGAAGAGTGCATTAATAGATGGGTTTGGCTTAACCACTGAACAGTACAGGTTCAAGTTCAGAGACACTCAGAAAGCACAGACTCAGGATTGGGTGGACTTTGTAGATTGTGCTACCAAGGCTCTGGAGGGTTGGATAGTTGGCAGTAGAGTCACTGACTTTAAAGGATTGTATAATTTGATTATGAGAGAGCAGATCCTTAATAATTGTCAAAACCAACTCTTACACCAGTATCTGGTGGACTCTGATCTGACCTCTCCCCAAGAATTGGAAAAGAAGGCAGACAAATGGGTCAGAACCAGGGTTAGGACCAAGAACCAAGGTGGTGACCAGAAGAAAGATTCCACTAAGCCCAAAGAGAAAGGTGGGGATGATAAAACAGAAAAGTCCTCTGAAGGGCCCCAAAAACCCAGTTCTGGGGTGGGTCCCAAAATCCTTCCTCTTCCAATAAGAAACCATATTGCCATGTGTGCAAGCAACCTGGACACTGGAAAACTGACTCCAGCTGTCCAAAGAATGGCAATAAAGAAAATGTTCCTCCCTCTGCAGCTCCAATACCTCCTGTTACTACCAGTAGTAATCCCCCAGGTGGTGGGAGTGCACCCAAAAACTTAGTTGGGCTTTCTTGGGGAACTCAGGTGGACTTTGGCCTAACCAGGTCCCCTACACAAGCAACTCTAGTCTGTGATGGTGGCATGGGGTTTGCCAACTTTACCATGAGTCCCAATATCTTGGGCAGGTACAGACAAGAGCCCATGATCAATGGTCAGAAGGCTGTGGCCTACAGGGACACAGGGGCTAGTGTCACCATGGTGACAAAGAGACTAGTGCCCCTAGAACAGCGTTTACCTGAGTTTAGCTACCAGGTGACCAATATTGATGGAATTAGGACAGACCATCCCATGGCAGTGGTAAATCTCAGGGGAGGGGTCACTGGCCCAAAGAGAGTGGCAGTGTCCCCAACCTTGCCTGTGGATTGTCTACTGGGGAATGATCTGGAAATCTCAGCCTGGGCTGAGGTAGATCACAATGCCCATTTAAGAATGTTAGACATCCCGGAGAGAGTGGATGAGACCCTGAGGGCCTCACCTCCACCCCAGGAGAAAATAAGGGGAGTGAAGCCTGAAACTATGGATCACTCCACACAAACAGAGAGCATAGGGGGTGAGGAACAGTCCTCCCCCCACCAGACTAACGGTAAGGGTCAAGTTTCTAAGGGAACTGATCCTGCCCCTTGTGAAGTAACTGCCCCAGAAGTGGTCAGGCCTGTCCTGGCCACAACTCTGATGGCAGGGTATCCTTCCAAGGTGGCATCCAGTCTGGAGCAGGTTTCCTGCCCCTCTCTACCCTGCCTCAGTCAGCCCAGGGCTGCAGAGGTCAGGGAGGTCAGTGGACCCTTAATGGGCCCCTGTCCAGAGGAACCCCCTCATCAGCAGATTAGGGACACCCAGCAGAGTAGTTCTAGCCAGGTGAATATTCCTCTACAAACTGAGGGATCCCCCTTACCCCTAGGTACAGGTACTCCCCAGATGGACTTTGTTGGGCACAGGGAAACCTGGGGCATAGTTGCCCCAAACATTCCAATGCCCTCCACTACTCCAACCAGAGGGACCCAACCCCCAGCTGTAGGCAGCCAGAGGTTGACCCTTAGGGCCAGATATGACACAGTCATGGACAGAAAGGCTTCCATGGTGACCAGTGTGCTGAGGAAGTTGAGACCACCCCAAATAGGGCCTCACTTCCACACTCAGACACCCCACCAGCCTACTTCTGTACCAGAAAACAATATAGGTAATTTCCCTAGACTTTGGAGAAACTCCAAAACCCCTTGGGGTAGGATTTCCCAAGTGGACCATGAGGCAGGGAGCAACCATGCTAGTGCAGGTTCTTCCTTATATGGCCACTCAGGAAATAAAGGCTTAACTGGGCAAGGTTAGCCTTATCTCCTTTCATTTGGGGGGGGTTATGTAGGAAGGTGGAATCTGACTATATGGTTGCCCCTACTTTTTTCCTGGTGTTTGAATGGTTTTTGACTAGTCTGGCTGGGATCCTGCTATCCAGGACCCCAGCCTATCTGCTTACTCCCTTAAATGATTGGTGTGCATATTAGATGCACTAGTGATTGGATACTGTGGTACCTTATGAGCCCCTAGTATATGGTACCTTAGGTACCTAGGGCATTGGTACTTCACAGGCCTACCAGGGGCTGCAGCATGTATTATGCCACCCCTGGGAAGCACTCACAATCTGACACCACAGGCCTGCTAATGCAGCCTGTGTGAGGTAGTGTTAGCACTCCTCACTGAGGTATCGGTTCCTATATCTCACCATACACAAACATATAAACCTATCAGTCACCCCTATGGTAGGCCCTATCAATCCCAAGGGCAGGGTGCTTGGTTTACTATGTGAGGGAGTCTATTCTCTGCTGCTGTTTGTGGATGCGGTTAAACCATATACTCTTAAGTGCATTATAACCTCGGGGTAAATGCTAACTTTGGAATGACTGCATCAAAACATGTCGTGTTTGGTGTCAAACAACTTGGAATCCTACCCCCACACCAGTAACTGGTGTGGGAGTAGGATCCCACCCTTCTAGAGGGGACGACATGTACCCACTGTACTACACGGTAGAAATCTTTCAGAGCCCTGGCATCACAAAATGGATGCCACCAGCACAGACACCGGGCTGCCCTCCTGCTGCTCACCGAAACTCGCAGTGGAGGAAGCCCAACAAAGGGTTTCCTGTCACAGGGAGGTGTCACCACCCACCCAGCGTATTGGAGCTGGGTGGGTGCACTCTTAGAGTGCTTTGAAGTCCTGCACTGGGGGAGCAGTAGGCTCCTCTGGGCATATGCCAGTTCAAACCGGTTCAGGGGCTACCTGCCCCTGCTCTGGCGCGAAACTGGACAAAGGGAAGTGGGTGTAACCACCCACTACCCTGACCCTCCTAGAGGAGTGGTCATAGAGATAGTCCTTCCCATCTTTTCACTATAAGATACCACACATTGCCAATGCAATTTAGATTACACCTGGACGACGCTGAACTAAGAAGAATCCTGGCCCTTCGACGTTCCACTATCTCTGGAAGACTGAAGAATCTCCCTTGGAGTCAAGGAGTGACTCCCCTGCTTGGCAGGCACCAAAACTCTCTACAACAGTTGCAAACTTTACCACTCCCGCCGGAGCCCGAGGTCCCTGCATCCCCTGAAGCAGATTTGCTGACCTCTCGCCAGCCATTTTGAGTCCCCAGCGAAGCTGTGGCATCTGGACCCCACGAGTGACGAGGAACAGCAATACCAGGGAACCGTGCACTGATTTCGAGTGCAAGCCCTAAACTACGTCCAACAAAGTTGTGCTTTGGACCACTTGTTGTCCAAGTCCCTAGCAGGTCCAGAACCGAACTTCAGCGGCCTACCCCATCCCGAGTGACGGTGGGCTGTTGTTAAACTTTTCCTGCAAAGGCGTCTTTGCAGTTGCTTGCCCGTTGGCTAGTAACTCACCTGAAGACTTTCACATCGATTCCAAGGGCTCGCCTGGTTGCTCTCGGCCTGCCCTCACTTACCCTCGCTGGGTAAGTCCATCAGACCTTGCTGGTCTGCACCATTGCCAATCTTCACTCCACACGAGACTTGCGGCTGCCAAGGCTTGTTGGCTCCAATCTGGGTGCCGACACCGTCGACAGCTGCAAACGTTGTGGGACCTCCGGAATCCAGCTGCTGGTCATCGTCGAGCCTTCCTGGACCTCGTGAGCGAAGAGACAAAACACCATCACTGACCTGAAGAGACGCGACAGCTGTGGTCATCAATCATGCTGGCCACCGGTCACTGGCAAGTGACTCTGAACTCTGTCCCCTCAATTTCTAGGTCTTCTGCAACTCCAATCCATCGTCGGATTCGAACGGACACCTCTCCAGTCGTCACAAGCAGCAAGTATCCAGTGATCTCCATTGGAAACAGCATCGCGACCCGACACCAAAGGACACCTATGCACCCGGCTTCCCTGGGTGAGGTAACTCGTGCACTCCGGTGCCCAAGTGTGTGTTGGCTCTCGAAATACTTACCCTGTAAGTTGCTTGCCTGTTGACTTTTGCGAAGTGTCCTAAAACTGTAATTTACAAACGGCGACATTTGCCATTGAAACGCATTGAAAACCCGCGTGTGTGTTTAGACACTGCACGCGTCTCCTGTGGGCTGGTTACTTACCTGCTAACACTGCAGAAGTGAAGCCCCAGCGATTCCCAAGGCCCTAGGCCTCTTCATTTTGCAAGTCGAGTTTGTTAACCCATTATTTTAGTATATGGTCTGGTACGCCCCTAGGGCTACAGCCATATTTGTGCTTAATTTATTGAGAACTGTTAAGCAAGAAAATGGCCGACAGGAGAGGAGCTCATGGCTAAATTCACTTGAACTCTATATCTACTCAATGTTATTTTTCTTATTGTCTGTTGTCTATGTATACTATACTTTGCCTCCTTCCATCCTGTAAAGCGCTCTGATACTCGCAAGATTCTTGTTCGCGCTATATAAAACCTTCAAAATAAAATAAAATAAATAAACTGTTGATCTTTTGAATGTTTACCTGGCTCTAATCTCATAAAGAGATTAGTAGAGTATATTTAGAAATAAATACATATATATTTGATATATATACCTGTGTGGTGTCTTTTCATTTGGTAATTCAAGAGATTATAAGGTAAAACAAGCTGCTTTACATTCCTCAGAGACTTAGCCTGAAGGCTGCTCTCCACAGCTACCACTAGGATAGCTTTCTTTCAAAGGTTGTCTTTAAACCTATCTACCAAGAGTCGAATTGGACTGGTGCAAGGTGGCCACTATAACTAGTGACCAGCATATGCCAGGCCAACTTCTCACAACAGGTCAGCAGAGCTGCTCTAGAACCTGAGAACCAGGTCAGCAGAGCTGCTTTAGAGCCAGAGAACCAGGTCAGCAGAGCTGCTTTAGAGCCTAAGAACCAGGTCAGCAGAGCTGCTCTAGAGCCCGAGAAACCAGGTCAGCAGCGCTGCTTTAGAGGGAGAGAACCAGGTCAGCAGAGCTGCTTTAGAGCCTAAGAACCAGGTCAGCACAACTGCTCTAGAGCCATAGATCGAGGTCAGCAGAGCTGCTTTAGAGCCAGAGAACCAGGTCAGCAGAGTTGCTGTAGAGCCAAAGAAACCAGGTCAGCAGAGCTGCTCTAGAAGCTAAGAACCAGGTCATCAGAGCTGCTCTAGAACCAGAGAACCAGATCAGCAGAGCTGCTTTAGAGCCAGACAATCAGGTCAGCTGAGCTGCTCTAGAGCCAGAGAAACCAGGTCAGCAGCGGTGCTTTAGAGGGAGAGAACCAGGTCAGCAGAGCTGCTTTAGAGCCTAAGAACCAGGTCAGCACAACTGCTCTAGAGCCAGATAACCAGGTCAGCAGAGCTGCTTTAGAGCCAGAGAACCAGGTCAGCAGAGCTGCTTTAGAGCCATAAATCCAGGTCAGCAGAGCCGCTTTAGAGCCAGAGAACCAGGTCAGCAGAGTTGCTGTAGAGCCAGAGAAACCAGGTCAGCAGAGCTGCTCTAGAGACTAAGAACCAGGTCAGCAGAGCTGCTCTAGAACCAGAGAACCAGGTCAGCAGAGCTGCTCTAGAACCAGAGAACCAGGTCAGCAGAGCTGCTTTAGAGCCAAACAATCAGGTCAGCTGAGCTGCTCTAGAGCCTGAGAAACAGGTCAGCAAAGCTGCTCTAGAGCCATAGAAACTGGTCATTCGATCTGCTGTGTAGCCAGAGAAACCAGGTCAACAGAGCTACGTTAGAGGGAGAGAACCAGGTCAGCAGAGCTGATCTAGACCCTAAGAACCGGGTCAGCAGAGCTGCTCTAGAGCCAGAGAACCAGGTCAGCAGAGCTGCTGTAGAGCCAGAGAAACCAGGTCAGCAGAGCTGCTTTAGAGGGAGAGAACCAGGTCAGAAGAGCAGCTCTGGAGCCTAAGAACCAGGGGGCAGATTTATGAGCCCCTTGCGCCACTTTTGCGTCACTTTTAACATGGGAAAAGTGACGCAAAAGTGGCGCAAGGGGCTCATAAATCTGCCCCCAGGTCTGTACAGCTGCTGTAGAGCCAGAGAACCAGGTCAGCAGAGCTGCTTTAGAGCCAGAGAACCAGGTCAGCAGATCTGCTGTAGAGCCAGAGTAACCACGAGAGCAGGGATGCTCTAGAGGGAGAGAACCAGGTCAGCAGAGATGCTCTAGAGCCAGAGAACTAGGTCAGCAGAGCTCTTTTAGAGCCTGAGAACCAAGTCAGCAGAGCTGCTTTAGAGCCAGAGAACCAGGGCAGCAGAGCTCCTCTAGAACCAGAGAACCAGGTCGGCAGAGCTGCTGTAGAGCCAGAGAAACCAGGTCAGCAGTGCTGCTTTAGAGGGAGAGAAACAGGTCAGCAGAGCTGCTCTAGAGCCAGAGAAACCAGGTCAGCAGCGCTGCTTTAGAGGGAGAGAACCAGGTCAGCAGAGCTGCTTTAGAGCCTAAGAACCAGGTCAGCAGAGCTGCTCTAGAGCCAGAGAACCAGGTCAGCCGAGCTGCTTTAGAGCCATAGAACCAGGTCAACAGAGCTGCTTTAGAGCCAGAGAAACCAGGTCAGCAGAGCTGCTTTAGAGGGAGAGAACCAGGTCAGCAGAGCTGCTCTAGAGCCAGAGAACCAGGTCATAAGAGCTGCTCTAGAGCCAGATAAACTGGTCATCCGATCTGCTGTGTAGCCAGAGAAACCAGGTCAACAGAGCTGCTTTAGAGGGAGAGAACCAGGTCAGCAGAGCTGCTCTAGAGCCTAAAAACCAGGTCAGCAGCGCTGCTCTAGAGCCAGAGAAACAGGTCAGCAGAGCTGCTGTAGAGCCAGAGAAACCAGGTCATCAGAGCTGCTTTAGAGGAAGAGAACCAGGTCAGAAGAGCAGCTCTAGAGCCTATGAACCAGGTCTGCACAGCTGCTCTAGAGCCAGAGAACCCGGTCAGCAGAGCTGCACTAGAGCCTGAGAACCAGGTCAGCAGAGCTGCTCTAGAGCCAGAGAACCAGGACAGCAGAGCTGCTGTAGAGCCAGAGAAACTAAGTCAGCAGAACTGCTTTAGAGCCAGAGGACGAGGTCAGCAGAGCTGTTTTAGAGCCAGAGAACCAGGTCAGCAGAGCTGCTCTAGAGCTTAAGAACCAGGTCAGCACAGCTGCTCAAGAGCCAGAGAACCAGGTCAGCAGAGCTACTCTAGAGCCAGAGAACCAGGTCAGCAGAGCTGTTTTAGAGCCGGAGAACCAGGTCAGCAGGGCTGCTTTAGAGCCAGAGAACCAGGTCAGCAGTGCTGCTGTAGAGCCAGAAAAACCAGGTCAGCAGAGCTGCTTTAGAGGGAGAGAACCAGGTTATCATGGCTGCTCTAGAGCCTAAGAACCAGGTCGGCATAGCTGCTATAGAGGTAGAGAAACAGGTGAGCTGCTTTAGAGCACTAGAACAGGTCAGCAGAGCTGCTTTAGAGACAGAGAACCAGGTCAGCAGAGCCATTGTAGAGCCAAAGATCCAGGTCAGTAGAGCTGCTCTAGAGCCTAAGAACCAGGTCAGCAGAGCTGCTCTAGTACGAGAGAACCAGGTCAGCAGAGCTGCGTAGAGCCAGAGAAACCAGGTCAGCAGAACTGCATTAGAGCCAGAGAAACCAGGTCAGCAGAGATGCTCTAGAGGCTAAGAACCAGGTCAGCAGAGCTGCTCTAGAGCCAGAGAACCAGGTCAGTAGAGCTGCTGTAGAGCCAGAGAAACCAGGTCAGCAGTGCTGCTTTAGAGGCAGAGAACCACGTCAGCAGAGCTGCTTTAGAGCCAGAGAACGGGTCAGCAGAGCTGCTGTAGAGCCTAAGAACCAGGTCAGAAGAGCTGTTTTAGAGCCAAAGAACAACGTCAGCAGAGGTGCTCTAGAGCCAGAGAACCAGGCCAGCAGAGCTGCTGTAGAGCCAGAGAAACCAGGTCAGCAGTGCTGCTGTAGAGGGAAAGAACCAGGTCAGCAGAGCTGCTTTAGAGCCTAAGAACCAGGTCAGCAGAGCTGCTCTAGACACAGTGAACCAGGTCAGCTGAGCTGCTTTAGGGCCAGAGAAACCAGGTCAGCAGAGCTGCTGTAGAGCCTAAGAACCAGTTTTGGGAAAAAGGGGGGGGTGATAGACAGAGTTTCTGAATGATGCAGAATACTCTTACCAAGTCAAGAGATCATGGTTTTAATCCATCACCGTTTTTTAGCTCACTGCACCATCCCAGCTCAGAACCTGGCTACATGCAAATTAGTCTGTACCTGTCCCAGTGCATGATGGGAACAGGACAAACCAAACTACCAAGCCAATTCTTATACTGGGAAGGAAACAAGCTTCCGGGGACCGGTTTCTGGCATCACAGCCTTCGTCGGCCCGGCTTGCCTGAATCCTGATGGTGCAATGAGCAAGGGACTCACGTCTGAGCATACCCTCCCACACTGAGTGTGGATAAAATCGATTTGGGAAAAAGGGGGTGGTGATGGACAGAGTTTCTGAATGATGCAGAATACTCTTACCAAGTCAAGAGATCATGGTTTTAATCCATCACCGTTTTTTATCTCACTGCACCATCCCAGCTCAGAACCTGGCTACATGCAAATTAGTCTGTACCTGTCCCAGTGCATGATGGGAACAGGGCAAACCAAACTACCAAGCCAATTCTTATACTGGGAAGGAAACAAGCTTCCGGGGACCGGTTTCTGGCATCACAGCCTTCGTCGGCCCGGCTTGCCTGAATCCTGATGGTGCAATGAGCAAGGGACTCACGTCTGAGCATACCCTCCCACACTGAGTGTGGATAAAATCGATTTGGGAAAAAGTGGGTGGTGATGGACAGAGTTTCTGAATGATGCAGAATACTCTTACCAAGTCAAGAGATCATGGTTTTAATCCATCACCGTTTTTTAGCTCACTGCACCATCCCAGCTCAGAACCTGGCTACATGCAAACTAGTCTGTACCTGTCCCAGTGCATGATGGGAACAGGGCAAACCAAACTACCAAGCCAATTCTTATACTGGGAAGAAAACAAGCTTCGAGGGACCGGTTTCTGGCATCACAGCCTTCGTCGGCCCGGCTTGCCTGAATCCTGATGGTGCAATGAGCAAGGGACTCACGTCTGAGCACACCCTCTCACACTGAGTATGGATAAAATCGATTTGGGAAAAAGGGGGTGGTGATGGACAGAGTTTCTGAATGATGCAGAATACTATTACCAAGTCAAGAGATCATGGTTTTAATACATCACCGTTTTTTAGCTCACTGCACCATCCCATCTCAGAACCTTGCTACATGCAAATTAGTCTGTACCTGTCCCAGTGCATGATGGGAACAGGGCAAACCAAACTACCAAGCCAATTCTTATACTGGGAAGGAAACAAGCTTCCGGGGACCGGTTTCTGGCATCACAGCCTTCGTCGGCCCGGCTTGCCTGAATCCTGATGGTGCAATGAGCAAGGGACTCACGTCTGAGCATACCCTCCCACACTGAGTGTGGATAAAATCGATTTGGGAAAAAGGGGGTGGTGATGGACAGAGTTTCTGAATGATGCAGAATACTCTTACCAAGTCAAGAGATCATGGTTTTAATCCATCACCGTTTTTTAGCTCACTGCACCATCCCAGCTCAGAACCTGGCTACATGCAAATTCGTCTGTACCTGTCCCAGTGCACGATGGGAACAGGGCAAACCAAACTACCAAGCCAATTCTTATACTGGGAAGGAAACAAGCTTCCGGGGACCGATTTCTGGCATCACAGCCTTCGTCGGCCCGGCTTGCCTGAATCCTGATGGTGCAATGAGCAAGGGACTCACGTCTGAGCATACCCTCCCACACTGAGTGTGGATAAAATCGATTTGGGAAAAAGGGGGTGGTGATGGACAGAGTTTCTGAATGATGCAGAATACTCTTACCAAGTCAAGAGATCATGGTTTTAATCCATCACCGTTTTTTAGCTCACTGCACCATCCCAGCTCAGAACCTGGCTACATGCAAATTAGTCTGTACCTGTCCCAGTGCATGATGGGAACAGGGCAAACCAAACTACCAAGCCAATTCTTATTCTGGGAAGGAAACAAGCTTCCGGGGACCGGTTTCTGGCATCACAGCCTTCGTCGGCCCGGCTTGCCTGAATCCTGATGGTGCAATGAGCAAGGGACTCACATCTGAGCATACCCTCCCACACTGAGTGTGGATAAAATCGATTTGGGAAAAAGGGGGTGGTGATGGACAGAGTTTCTGAATGATGCAGAAATCTCTTACCAAGTCAAGAGATCATGGTTTTAATCCATCACCGTTTTTTAGCTCACTGCACCATCCCAGCTCAGAACCTGGCTATATGCAAATTAGTCTGTACCTGTCCCAGTGCATGATGGGAACAGGGCAAACCAAACTACCAAGCCAATTCTTATACTGGGAAGGAAACAAGCTTCCGGGGACCGGTTTCTGGCATCACAGCCTTCGTCGGCCCGGCTTGCCTGAATCCTGATGGTGCAATGAGCAAGGGACTCACGTCTGAGCATACCCTCCCACACTGAGCGTGGATAAAATCGATTTGGGAAAAAGGGGGTGGTGATGGACAGAGTTTCTGAATGATGCAGAATACTCTTACCAAGTCAGGAGATCATGGTTTTAATCCATCACTGTTTTTTAGCTCACTGCACCATCCCAGCTCAGAACCTGGCTACATGCAAATTAGTCTGTACCTGTCCCAGTGCATGATGGGAACAGGGCAAACCAAACTACCAAGCCAATTCTTATACTGGGAAGGAAACAAGCTTCCAGGGACCGGTTTCTGGCATCACAGCCTTCGTCGGCCCGGCTTGCCTGAATCCTGATGGTGCAATGAGCAAGGGACTCACGTCTGAGCATACCCTCCCACACTGAGTGTGGATAAAATCGATTTGGGAAAAAGGGGGTGGTGATGGACAGAGTTTCTGAATGATGCAGAATACTCTTACCAAGTCAAGAGATCATGGTTTTAATCCATCACCGTTTTTTAGCTCACTGCACCATCCCAGCTCAGAACCTGGCTACATGCAAATTCGTCTGTACCTGTCCCAGTGCACGATGGGAACAGGGCAAACCAAACTACCAAGCCAATTCTTATACTGGGAAGGAAACAAGCTTCCGGGGACCGATTTCTGGCATCACAGCCTTCGTCGGCCCGGCTTGCCTGAATCCTGATGGTGCAATGAGCAAGGGACTCACGTCTGAGCATACCCTCCCACACTGAGTGTGGATAAAATCGATTTGGGAAAAAGGGGGTGGTGATGGACAGAGTTTCTGAATGATGCAGAATACTCTTACCAAGTCAAGAGATCATGGTTTTAATCCATCACCGTTTTTTAGCTCACTGCACCATCCCAGCTCAGAACCTGGCTACATGCAAATTAGTCTGTACCTGTCCCAGTGCATGATGGGAACAGGGCAAACCAAACTACCAAGCCAATTCTTATACTGGGAAGGAAACAAGCTTCCGGGGACCGGTTTCTGGCATCACAGCCTTCGTCGGCCAGGCTTGCCTGAATCCTGATGGTGCAATGAGCAAGGGACTCACGTCTGAGCATACCCTCCCACACTGAGTGTGGATAAAATCGATTTGGGTAAAAGGGGGTGGTGATGGACAGAGTTTCTGAATGATGCAGAATACTCTTACCAAGTCAAGAGATCATGGTTTTAATCCATCACCGTTTTTCAGCTCACTGCACCATCCCAGCTCAGAACCTGGCTACATGCAAATTAGTCTGTACCTGTCCCAGTGCATGATGGGAACAGGGCAAACCAAACTACCAAGCCAATTCTTATACTGGGAAGGAAACAAGCTTCCGGGGACCGGTTTCTGGCATCACAGCCTTCGTCGGCCCGGCTTGCCTGAATCCTGATGGTGCAATGAGCAAGGGACTCATGTCTGAGCATACCCTCCCACACTGAGTGTGGATAAAATCGTTTTGGGAAAAAGGGGGTGGTGATGGACAGAGTTTCTGAATGATGCAGAATACTCTTACCAAGTCAAGAGATCATGGTTTTAATCCATCACCGTTTTTTAGCTCACTGCACCATCCCAGCTCAGAACCTGGCTACATGCAAATTAGTCTGTACCTGTCCCAGTGCATGATGGGAACAGGGCAAACCAAACTACCAAGCCAATTCTTATACTGGGAAGGAAACAAGCTTCCGGGGACCGGTTTCTGGCATCACAGCCTTCGTCGGCCCGGCTTGCCTGAATCCTGATGGTGCAATGAGCAAGGGACTCACGTCTGAGCATACCCTCCCACACTGAGTGTGGATAAAATCGATTTGGGAAAAAGGGGGTGGTGATGGACAGAGTTTCTGAATGATGCAGAATACTCTTACCAAGTCAAGAGATCATGGTTTTAATCCATCACTGTTTTTTAGCTCACTGCACCATCCCAGCTCAGAACCTGGCTACATGCAAATTAGTCTGTACCTGTCCCAGTGCATGATGGGAACAGGGCAAACCAAACTACCAAGCCAATTCTTATACTGGGAAGGAAACAAGCTTCCAGAGACCGGTTTCTGGCATCACAGCCTTCGTCGGCCCGGCTTGCCTGAATCCTGATGGTGCAGTGAGCAAGGGACTCACGTCTGAGCATACCCTCCCACACTGAGTGTGGATAAAATCGATTTGGGAAAAAGGGGGTGGTGATGGACAGAGTTTCTGAATGATGCAGAATACTCTTACCAAGTCAAGAGATCATGGTTTTAATCCATCACCGTTTTTTAGCTCACTGCACCATCCCAGCTCAGAACCTGGCTACATGCAAATTAGTCTGTACCTGTCCCAGTGCATGATGGGAACAGGGCAAACCAAACTACCAAGCCAATTCTTATACTGGGAAGGAAACAAGCTTCCGGGGACCGGTTTCTGGCATCACAGCCTTCGTCGGCCCGGCTTGCCTGAATCCTGATGGTGCAATGAGCAAGGGACTCACGTCTGAGCATACCCTCCCACACTGAGTGTGGATAAAATCGATTTGGGAAAAAGGGGGTGGTGATGGACAGAGTTTCTGAATGATGCAGAATACTCTTACCAAGTCAAGAGATCATGGTTTTAATCCATCACCGTTTTTTAGCTCACTGCACCATCCCAGCTCAGAACCTGGCTACATGCAAATTAGTCTGTACCTGTCCCAGTGCATGATGGGAACAGGGCAAACCAAACTACCAAGCCAATTCTTATACTGGGAAGGAAACAAGCTTCCGGGGACCAGTTTCTGGCATCACAGCCTTCGTCGGCCCGGCTTGCCTGAATCCTGATGTTGCAATGAGCAAGGGACTCACGTCTGAGCATACCCTCCCACACTGAGTGTGGATAAAATCGATTTGGGAAAAAGGGGGTGGTGATGGACAGAGTTTCTGAATGATGCAGAATACTCTTACCAAGTCAAGAGATCATGGTTTTAATCCATCACTGTTTTTTAGCTCACTGCACCATCCCAGCTCAGAACCTGGCTACATGCAAATTAGTCTGTACCTGTCCCAGTGCATGATGGGAACAGGGCAAACCAAACTACCAAGCCAATTCTTATACTGGGAAGGAAACAAGCTTCCAGAGACCGGTTTCTGGCATCACAGCCTTCATCGGCCCGGCTTGCCTGAATCCTGATGGTGCAGTGAGCAAGGGACTCACGTCTGAGCATACCCTCCCACACTGAGCGTGGATAAAATCGATTTGGGAAAAAGGGGGTGGTGATGGACAGAATTTCTGAATGATGCAGAATACTCTTACCAAGTCAAGAGATCATGGTTTTAATCCATCACCGTTTTTTAGCTCACTGCACCATCCCAGCTCAGAACCTGGCTACATGCAAATTAGTCTGTACCTGTCCCAGTGCATGATGGGAACAGGGCAAACCAAACTACCAAGCCAATTCTTATACTGGGAAGGAAACAAGCTTCTGGGGACCGGTTTCTGGCATCACAGCCTTCGTCGGCCCGGCTTGCCTGAATCCTGATGGTGCAATGAGCAAGGGACTCACGTCTGAGCATACCCTCCCACACTGAGTGTGGATAAAATCGATTTGGGAAAAAGGGGGTGGTGATGGACAGAGTTTCTGAATGATGCAGAATACTCTTGCCAAGTCAAGAGATCATGGTTTTAATCCATCACCGTTTTTTAGCTCACTGCACCATCCCAGCTCAGAACCTGGCTACATGCAAATTAGTCTGTACCTGTCCCAGTGCATGATGGGAACAGGGCAAACCAAACTACCAAGCCAATTCTTATACTGGGAAGGAAACAAGCTTCCGGGAACCAGTTTCTGGCATCACAGCCTTCGTCGGCCCGGCTTGCCTGAATCCTGATGGTGCAATGAGCAAGGGACTCACGTCTGAGCATACCCTCCCACACCGAGTGTGGATAAAATCGATTTGGGAAAAAGGGGGTGGTGATGGACAGAGTTTCTGACTGATGCAGAATACTCTTACCAAGTCAAGAGATCATGGTTTTAATCCATCGCCGTTTTTTAGCTCACTGCACCATCCCAGCTCAGAACCTGGCTACATGCAAATTAGTCTGTACCTGTCCCAGTGCATGATGGGAACAGGGCAAACCAAACTACTAAGCCAATTCTTATACTGGGAAGGAAACAAGCTTCCGGGGACCGGTTTCTGGCATCACAGCCTTCATCGGCCCGGCTTGCCTGAATCCTGATGGTGCAATGAGCAAGGGACTCACGACTGAGCATACCCTCCCACACTGAGCGTGGATAAAATCGATTTGGGAAAAAGGGGGTGGTGATGGACAGAGTTTCTGAATGATGCAGGATACTCTTACCAAGTCAAGAGATCATGGTTTTAATCCATCACCGTTTTTTAGCTCACTGCACCATCCCAGCTCAGAACCTGGCTACATGCAAATTAGTCTGTACCTGTCCCAGTGCATGATGGGAACAGGGCAAACCAAACTACCAAGCCAATTCTTATACTGGGAAGGAAACAAGCTTCCGGGGACCGGTTTCTGGCATTACAGCCTTCGTCGGCCCGGCTTGCCTGAATCCTGATGGTGCAATGAGCAAGGGACTCGCGTTTGAGCATACCCTCCCACACTGAGTGTGGATAAAATCGATTTGGGAAAAAGAGGGTGGTGATGGACAGAGTTTCTGAATGATGCAGAATACTCTTACCTAGTCAAGAGATCATGGTTTTGATCCATCACCGTTTTTTAGCTCACTGCACCATCCCAGCTCAGAACCTGGCTACATGCAAATTAGTCTGTACCTGTCCCAGTGCATGATGGGAACAGGGCAAACCAAACTACCAAGCCAATTCGTATACTGGGAAGGAAACAAGCTTCCGGGGACGGGTTTCTGGCATCACAGCCTTCGTCGGCCCGGCTTGCCTGAATCCTGATGGTGCAATGAGCAAGGGACTCACGTCTGAGCATACCCTCCCACACTGAGTGTGGATAAAATCGATTTGGGAAAAAGGGGGTGGTGATGGACAGAGTTTCTAAATGATGCAGAATACTCTTACCAAGTCAAGAGATCATGGTTTTAATCCATCACCGTTTTTTAGCTCACTGCACCATCCCAGCTCAGAACCTGGCTACATGCAAAGTAGTCTGTACCTGTCCCAGTGCATGATGGGAACAGGGCAAACCAAACTACCAAGCCAATTCTTATACTGGGAAGGAAATAAGCTTCCGGGGACCGGTTTCTGGCATCACAGCCTTCGACGGCCCGGCTTGCCTGAATCCTGATGGTGCAATGAGCAAGGGACTCACATCTGAGCATACCCTCCCACACTGAGTGTGGATAAAATCGATTTGGGAAAAAGGGGGTGGTGATGGACAGAGTTTCTGAATGATGCAGAATACTCTTACCAAGTCAAGAGATCATGGTTTTAATCCATCACCGTTTTTTAGCTCACTGCACCATCCCAGCTCAGAACCTGGTTACATGCAAATTAGTCTGTACCTGTCCCAGTGCATGATGGGAACAGGGCAAACCAAACTACCAAGCCAATTCTTATACTGGGAAGGAAACAAGCTTCCGGGGACCGGTTTCTGGCATCACAGCCTTCGTCGGCCCGGCTTGCCTGAATCCTGATGGTGCAATGAGCAAGGGACTCACGTTTGAGCATACCCTCCCACACTGAGTGTGGATAAAATCAATTTGGGAAAAAGGGGGTGGTGATGGACAGAGTTTCTGAATGATGCAGAATACTCTTACCAAGTCAAGAGATCATGGTTTTAATCCATCACCGTTTTTTAGCTCACTGCACCATCCCAGCTCAGAACCTGGCTACATGCAAATTAGTCTGTACCTGTCCCAGTACATGATGGGAACAGGGCAAACCAAACTACCAAGCCAATTCTTATACTGGGAAGGAAACAAGCTTCCGGGGACCGGTTTCTGGCATCACAGCCTTCGTCGGCCCGGCTTGCCTGAATCCTGATGGTGCAATGAGCAAGGGACTCACATCTGAGCATACCCTCCCACACTGAGTGTGGATAAAATCGATTTGGGAAAAAGGGGGTGGTGATGGACAGAGTTTCTGAATGATGCAGAATACTCTTACCAAGTCAAGAGATCATGGTTTTAATCCATCACCGTTTTTTAGCTCACTGCACCATCCCAGCTCAGAACCTGGCTACATGCAAATTAGTCTGTACCTGTCCCAGTGCATGATGGGAACAGGGCAAACCAAACTACCAAGCCAATTCTTATACTGGGAAGGAAACAAGCTTCCGGGGACCGGTTTCTGGCATCACAGCCTTCGTCGGCCCGGCTTGCCTGAATCCTGATGGTGCAATGAGCAAGGGACTCACATCTGAGCATACCCTCCCACACTGAGTGTGGATAAAATCGATTTGGGAAAAAGGGGGTGGTGATGGACAGAGTTTCTGAATGATGCAGAATACTCTTACCAAGTCAAGAGATCATGGTTTTAATCCATCACCGTTTTTTAGCTCACTGCACCATCCCAGCTCAGAACCTGGCTACATGCAAATTAGTCTGTACCTGTCCCAGTGCATGATGGGAACAGAGCAAACCAAACTACCAAGCCAATTCTTATACTGGAAGGAAACAAGCTTCCGGGGACCGGTTTCTGGCATCACAGCCTTCGTCGGCCCGGCTTGCCTGAATCCTGATGGTGCGATGAGCAAGGGACTCACGTCTGAGCATACCCTCCCACACTGAGTGTGGATAAAATCGATTTGGGAAAAAGGGGGTGGTGATGGACAGAGCCTAAGAACCAGATCAGCAGAGCTGCTCTAGAGCCAGAGAACTAGGTCAGCAGAGCTTCTTTAGAGACAGAGAACAGGTCAGCAGAGCTGCTCTAGAGGCAGAGAACCAGGTCAGCAGAGCTGCTATAGAGCCAGAGAACGAGGTCAGCAGACCTCCTCTAGAACCTGAGAACCAGGTCAGCAGAGCTGATTTAGAGCCATAGACCCAGGTCAGCAGAGCTGCTTAGAGCCAGAGAACCACGTCAGCAGAGCTGCTGTAGAGCCAGAGAACCAGGTCAGCAGAGCTGCTCTAGTGCCTGAGAACCAGGTCAGCAGAGCTGCTCTAGAGCCAGAGAACAAGGTCAGCCGAGCTGCTGTAGAGCCAGAGAAACCAGGTCAGCAGTGCTGCTTTAGAGGCAGAGAACCACGTCAGCAGAGCTGCTTTAGAGCCAGAGAACCACGTCAGCAGAGCTGCTTTAGAGCCATAGAACGGGTCAGCAGAGCTGCTGTAGAGCCTAGGAACCAGGTCAGAAGAGCTGTTTTAGAGCCAAAGAACAACGTCAGCAGAGGTGCTCTAGAGCCAGAGAACCAGGTCAGCAGAGCTGCTGTAGAGCCAGAGAAACCAGGTCAGCAGTGCTGCTGTAGAGGGAAAGAACCAGGTCAGCAGAGCTGCTTTAGAGCCTAAGAACCAGGTCAGCAGAGCTGCTCTAGACACAGTGAACCAGGTCAGCTGAGCTGCTGTAGAGCCAGAGAAACCAGGTCAGCAGAGCTGCTTTAGAGGGAGAGAACCAGGTCAGCAGAGCTGCTTTCGAGCCAGAGAACCAGGTCAGCAGAGCTGCTCTAGAGCCAGAAAACCAGGTCAGCAGAGCTTCTGTAGAGCCAGAGAAACCAGGTCAGCAGAGCTGCTTTAGAGTGAGAGAACCAGGTCAGCAGGGCTGCTCTAGAGCCTAAGAATCAAGTCAGCACAGCTGCTCTTGAGACAGATAACCAGGTCAGCAGAGCTGCTTTAGAGGCAGAGAACCAGGTCATAAGAGCTGCTTTAGAGCCTAAGAACCAGGTCAGCAGAGCTGCTATAGAGACTAAGAACAAGGTCAGCAGATCTGCTCTAGAGCCAGAGAACCAGGCCAGCAGAGCTGATCTAGAGCCTGAGAACCAGGTCAGCAGAGCTGCTCTAGAGGCAGAGACCCAGGTCAACAGATCTGCTTTAGAGCCAGAGAACCAGGGCAGCAGAGCTGCTCTCGAACCAGAGAACCACGTCAGCAGAGCTGATTTAGAGCCATAGAACCAGGTCAGCAGAGCTGCTTTAGAGCCAGAGAACCAGGTCAGCCGAGCTGCTGTAGAGCCAGAGAAACCAGGTCAGCAGAGCCGCTTTAGAGGGAGAGAACCAGGTCAGGAGAGCTGCTTCAGAGGGAGAGAACCAGGTCAGCAGAGCTGCTCTAGAGCCTAAGAATCAGGTCAGCACAGCTGCTCTAGAGCCAGAGAACCAGGTCAGCAGAGCGGCTGTAGAGCCAGAGAAACCAGGTCAGAACATCTTCTTCAGAGGGAGAGAACCAGGTCAGCAGAGCTGCTCTAGGGCCTAAGAACCATGTCAGCACAGCGTCTCTAGAGCCAGAGAACCAGGTCAGCATAGCTGCTTTAGAGCCAGAGGACTAGGTAAGCAGAGCTGCTTTAGAGCCAGAGAACCAGGTCAGCAGAGCTCCTGTAGAGCCTGAGAACCAGGTCATTAGAGCTGCTGTAGAGCCAGAGAACCAGGTCAGCAGAGCTGCTGTAGAGCCAGAGAAAGCAGGTCAGCAGAGCTGCTTTAGAGCCAGAGAACCAGGTCACTAGAGCTGCTCTAGAGCCTAAGAACCAGGTCAGCAGAGCTGCTCTAGAGCCAGAGAACCAGGTCAGCCGAGCTGCTGTAGAGCCAGAGAAACCAGGTCAGCAGAGCTGCTCTCGAGGGAGAGAAACAGGTCAGCAAAGCTGCTCTAGAGCCTAAGAACCAGGTCAGCACAGCTGTTATAGAGCCAGAGAACCAGGTCAGCAGAGCTGCTTTAGAGCCTAAGAACCAGGTCAGCAGAGCTGCTCTAGAGCCAGACAACCAGGTCAGCAGAGCTGCTCTAGAGCCTGAGAACCAGGTCAGCAGAGCTGCTTTAGAGCCAGAGAACCACGTCAGCAGAGCTGCTTTAGAGCCATAGAACGGGTCAGCAGAGCTGCTGTAGAGCCTAAGAACCAGGTCAGAAGAGCTGCTTTAGAGCCAAAGAACCACATCAGCAGAGGTGCTCTAGAGCCAGAGAACCAGGTCAGCAGAGCTGCTGTAGAGGGAGAGAACCAGGTCAGCAGAGCTGCTTTAGAACCTAAGAACAAGGTCAGCAGAGCTGCTCTAGACCCAGTGAACAAGGTCAGCTGAGCTGCTGTAGAGTCAGAGAAACCAGGTCAGCAGAGCTGCTTTAGAGGCAGAGAATCAGGTCATCAGAGCTGCTTTAGAGACTAAGAACAAGGTCAGCAGATCTGCTCTAGAGCTAGAGAACCAGGTCAGCATAGCTGCTCTAGAGCTTGAGAACCAGGTCAGCATAGCTGCTCTGGACGCAGAGAACCAGGTCAGCAGAGCTGCTTTAGAGCCAGGGAAACAGGTCAGCAGAGCTGATTTAGAGCCAGCGAACCAGGCCAGCAGAGCTGATCTAGAGCCTGAAAACCAGGTCAGCAGAGCTGCTCTAGAGGCAGAGAACCAGGTCAGCAGAGCTACTTTAGAGCCAGAGAACCAGGGCAGCAGAGCTGCTGTCGAACCAGAGAACCAGGTCAGCAGAGCTAATTTAGAGCCATAGAACCAGGTCAGCAGAGCTGCTTTAGAGGGAGAGAACCAGGTCAGGAGAGCTGCTTCAGAGGGAGAGAACCAGGTCAGCAGAGCTGCTCTAGAGCCTAAGAACCAGGTCAGCACAGCTGCTCTAGAGCCAGAGAACCAGGTCATCAGAGCTGCTGTAGAGCCAGAGAACCAGGTCAGCAGAGCTGCTGTAGAGCCAGAGAAACCAGGTGAGAATAGCTGCTTTAGAGGGAGAGAAACCTGTCAGCAGATCTCCTCCAGAGCCTAAGAACCAGGTAAGCACAGCTGCTCTAGAGCCAGAGAACCAGGTCAACAGATCTGCTTTAGAGCCAGAGAACTAGGTCAGAAGAGCTGCTTTAGAGGCAGATAACAGGTCAGCAGAGCTCCTCTAGAGCCTGAGAACCAGGTCATTAGAGCTGCTTTAGAGCCAGAGAACCAGGTCAGCAGAGCTGCTGTAGAGCCTGAGAAAGCAGATCAGCAGAGCTGCTTTACAGCCAGAGAACCAGGTCAGTAGAGCTGTTCTAGAGCCTAAGAACCAGGAAAGCAGAGCTGCTCTAGAGCCAGAGAACCAGGTCAGCAGAGCTGCTGTAGAGCCTGAGAAAGCAGATCAGCAGAGCTGCTTTACAGCCAGAGAACCAAGTCAGTAGAGCTGTTCTAGAGCCTAAGAACCAGGAAAGCAGAGCTGCTCTAGAGGGAGAGAACCAGGTCAGCAGAGCTGCTCTAGAGCATAAGAACCAGGTCAGCACAGCTGTTATAGAGCCAGAGAACCAGGTCTGCAGAGCTGCTTTAGAGCCTAAGAACCAGGTCAGCAGACCTGCTCTAGAGCCTAAGAACCAGGTCAGCAGGTCTACTCTAGAGCCAGAGAACAAGGTCAGCAGAGCTGCTTTAGAGCCAGAGAACTAGGTCAGCAGAGCTGTTTTAGAGCCAGACAACTAGGTCAGCAGAGCTGCACTAGAGCCTGAGAACCAGGTCAGCAGAGCTGCTCTAGAGGCAGAGAACCAGGTCAGCAGAGCGGCTTTAGAGCCAGAGAACCAGGGCAGCAGACCTCCTCTAGAACCAGAGAACCAGGTCAGCACATCTGCTCTAGAGCCAGAGAACCAGGTCATCAGAGCTGCTGTAGAGCCAGAGAACCAGGTCAGCAGAGCTGCTGTAGAGCCAGAGAAACCAGGTGAGAATAGCTGCTTTAGAGGGAGAGAACCCTATCAGCAGTGCTGCTCTAGAGCCTAAGAACCAGGTAAGCACAGCTGCTCTAGAGCCAGAGAACCAGGTCAACAGATCTGCTTTAGAGCCAGAGAACTAGGTCAGAAGAGCTGCTTTAGAGACAGATAACCAGGTCAGCAGAGCTCCTCTAGAGCCTGAGAACCAGGTCATTAGAGCTGCTGTAGAGCCAGAGAACCAGGTCAGCAGAGCTGCTGTAGAGCCTGAGAAAGCAGGTCAGCAGAGCTGCTTTAGAGCCACAGGACCAGGTCAGTAGAGCTGTTCTAGAGCCTAAGAACCAGGAAAGCAGAGCTGCTCTAGAGCCAGAGAACCAGGTCAGCCGAGCTGCTGTAGAGCCAGAGAAACCAGGCCAGCAGAGCTGCTCCAGAGGGAGAGAACCAGGTCAGCAGAGCTGCTCTAGAGCCTAAGAACCAGGTCAGCACAGCTGTTATAGAGCCAGAGAACCAGGTCAGCAGAGCTGCTTTAGAGCCTAAGAACCAGGTCAGCAGAGCTGCTCTAGAGCCTAAGAACCAGGTCAGCAGATCTACTCTAGAGCCAGAGAACCAGGTCAGCCGAGCTGCTGTAGAGCCAGAGAAACCAGGTCAGCAGAGCTGCTCTCGAGGGAGAGAACCAGGTCAGCAGAGCTGCTCTAGAGCCTGAGAACCAGGTCAGCAGAACTGCTCTAGAAGCAGAGAACCAGGTCAGCAGAGCGGCTTTAGAGCCAGAGAACCAGGGCAGCAGACCTCCTCTAGAACCAGAGAACCAGGTCAGCAGAGCTGCTGTAGAGCCAGAGAAACCAGGTCAGCAGTGCTGCTTTAGAGGGAGAGAACCAGGTCAGCAGAGCTGCTTTAGAGCCTAAGAACCAGGTCAGCACAGCTGTTATAGAGCCAGAGAACCAGGTCAGCAGAGCTGCTTTAGAGCCTAAGAACCAGGTCAGCAGAGCTGCTCTAGAGCCTAAGAATCAGGTCAGCACAGCTGCTATTGAGCCAGATAACGAGGTCAGCAGAGCTGCTTTTGAGGCAGAGAACCAGGTCATCAGAGCTGCTTTAGAGCCTAAGAACCAGGTCAGCAGAGCTGCTCTAGAGACTAAGAACAAGGTCAGCAGATCTGCTCTAGAGCTAGAGAACCAGGTCAGCAGAGCTGTTTTAGAGCCAGAGAACCAGGCCAGCAGAGCTGATCTAGAACATGAGAACCAGGGCAGCAGAGCTGCTCTAGAGGCAGAGAACCAGGTCAGCAGAGCTGCATTAGAGCCAGAGAACCAGGGCAGCAGAGCTGCTCTCGAACCAGAGAACCAGGTCAGCAGAGCTGATTTAGAGCCATAGAACCAGGTCAGCAGAGCTGCTTTAGAGTCAGAGAACCAGGCCAGCCGAGCTGCTGTAGAGCCAGAGAAACCAGGACAGCAGAGCTGCTTTAGAGGGAGACAACCAGGTCAGGAGAGCTGCTTCAGAGGGAGAGAACCAGGTCAGCAGAGCTGCTCTAGAGCCTAAGAACCAGGTCAGCACAGCTGCTCTAGAGCCAGAGAACCAGGTCATCAGAGCTGCTGTAGAGCCAGAGAACCAGGTCAGCAGAGCTGCTGTAGAGCCAGAGAAACCACGTCAGAAGAGCTGCTTTAGAGGGAGAGAACCAGGTCAGCAGAGCTGCTCTAGAGCCTAAGAACCAGGTCAGCACAGCTGCTCTAGAGCCAGAGAACCAGGTCAGCAGATCTGCTTTAGAGCCAGAGAACTAGGTCAGCAGAGCTGCTTTTGAGCCAGAGAACCAGGTAAGCACAGCTCCTCTAGAGCCTGAGAACCAGGTCATTAGAGCTGCTGTAGAGCCAGAGAACCAGGTCAGCAGAGCTGCTGTAGAGCCAGAGAAAGCAGGTCAGCAGAGCTGCTTTAGAGCCAGAGAACCAGGTCAGTAGAGCTGCTCTAGAGCCTAAGAACCAGGTCAGCAGAGTTGCTCTAAAGCCAGTGAACCAGGTCAGCCGAGCTGATGTAGAGGCAGAGAAACCAGGTCAGCAGAGCTGCTCTAGAGGGAGAGAACCAGGTCAGCAGAGCTGCTCTAGAGCCTAAGAACTAGGTCAATAGAGCTACTCTAGAGCCAGAGAACAAGGTCAGCAGAGCTGCTTTAAAGCCAGAGAACTAGGTCAGCAGAGCTATTTTAGAGCCAGACAACCAGGTCAGCAGAGATGCTCTAGAGCCTGAGAACCAGGTCAGCAGAGCTGCTCTAGAGGCAGAGAACCAGGTCAGCAGAGCTGCTTTAGAGCCATAGAACCAGGTCATCAGAGCTGCTTTAGAGCCAGAGAACCAGGTCAGCCGAGCTGCTGTAGAGCCAGAGAAACCAGGTCAGCAGTGCTGCTTTAGAGGGAGAGAACCAGGTCAGGAGAGGTGCTTCAGAGGGAGAGAACCAGGTCAGCAGAGCTGCTCTAGAGCCTAAGAACTAGGTCAGCACAGCTGCTCTAGAGCCAGAGAACCAGGTCATCAGAGCTGCTGTAGAGCCAGAGAACCAGGTCAGCAGAGCTGCTGTAGAGCCAGAGAAACCACGTCAGAAGAGCTGCTTTAGAGGGAGAGAACCAGGTCAGCAGAGCTGCTCTAGAGCCTAAGAACCAGGTCAGCACAGCTGCTCTAGAGCCAGAGAACCAGGTCAGCAGATCTGCTTTAGAGCCAGAGAACTAGGTCAGCAGAGCTGCTTTTGAGCCAGAAAACCAGGTAAGCACAGCTCCTCTAGAGCCTGAGAACCAGGTCATTAGAGCTGCTGTAGAGCCAGAGAACCAGGTCAGCAGAGCTGCTGTAGAGGCAGAGAAAGTAGGTCAGCAGAGCTGCTTTAGAGCCAGAGAACCAGGTCAGTAGAGCTGCTCTAGAGCCTAAGAACCAGGTCAGCAGAGTTGCTCTAGAGGGAGAGAACCAGGTCAGCAGAGCTGCTCTAGAGCCTAAGAACTAGGTCAACAGAGCTACTCTAGAGCCAGAGAACAAGGTCAGCAGAGCTGCTTTAACGCCAGAGAACTAGGTCAGCAGAGCTGTTTTAGAGCCAGACAACCAGGTCAGCAGAGATGCTCTAGAGCCTGAGAACCAGGTCAGCAGAGCTGCTCTAGAGGCAGAGAACCAAGTCAGCAGAGCTGCTTTAGAGCCATAGAACCAGGTCAGCAGAGCTGCTTTAGAGCCAGAGAACCAGGTCAGCCGAGCTGCTGTAGAGCCAGAGAAACCAGGTCAGCAGAGCTGCTTTAGAGGGAGAGAACCAGGTCAGGAGAGCTGCTTCAGAGGGAGAGAACCAGGTCAGCAGAGCTGCTCTAGAGCCTAAGAACCAGGTCAGCACAGCTGCTCTAGAGCCAGAGAACCAGGTCAGCAGAGCTGCTGTAGAGCCAAAGAAACCAGGTCAGCAGTGCTGCTGTAGAGGGAGAGAACCAGGTCAGCAGAGCTGCTTTAGAGCCTAAGAACCAGGTCAGCAGAGCTGCTCCAGACCCAGTGAACCAGGTCAGCTGAGCTGCTGTAGAGCCAGAGAAACCAGGTCAGCAGAGCTGCTCTAGAGGCTAAGAACCAGGTCAGCAGAGCTGCTCTAGAGCCAGAGAACCAGGTCAGCAGAGCTGCTCTAGAGCCTAAGAACCAAGTCAGCACAGCTGCTCTTGAGCCAGATAACCAGGTCAGCAGAGCTGCTTTTGAGGCAGAGAACCAGGTCATCAGAGCTGCTTTAGAGCCGAACCAAGTCAGCAGAGCTGCTCTAGAGACTAAGAACAAGGTCAGCAGATCTGCTCTAGAGCTAGAGAACCAGGTCAGCAGAGCTGTTTTAGAGCCAGAGAACCAGGCCAGCAGAGCTGATCTAGAACCTGAGAACCAGGTCAGCAGAGCTGCTCTAGAGGCAGAGAACCAAGTCAGCAGAGCTGCTTTAGAGCTAGAGAACCAGGGCAGCAGAGCTGCTCTCGAACCAGAGAACCAGGTCAGGAGAGCTGATTTAGAGCCATAGAACCAGGTCAGCAGAGCTGCTTTAGAGCCAGAGAACCAGGTCAGCCGAGCAGCTGTAGAGCCAGAGAAACCAGGTCAGCAGAGCTGCTTTAGAGGGAGAGAACCAGGTCAGGAGAGCTGCTTCAGAGGGAGAGAACCAGGTCAGCAGAGCTGCTCTAGAGCCTAATAACCAGGTCAGCACAGCTGCTCTAGAGCCAGAGAACCAGGTCATCAGAGCTGCTGTAGAGCCAGAGAACCAGCTCAGCAGAGCTGCTGTAGAGCCAGAGAAACCACGTCAGAAGAGCAGCTTTAGAGGGAGAGAACCAGGTCAGCAGAGCTGCTCTAGAGCCTAAGAATCAGGTCAGCACAGCTGCTCTAGAGCCAGTGAACCAGGTCAGCAGATCTGCTTTAGAACCAGAGAACTAGGTCAGAAGAGCTGCTTTAGAGCCAGAGAACCAGGTCAGCAGAGCTCCTCTAGAGCCTGAGAACCAGGTCATTAGAGCTGCTGTAGAGCCAGAGAACCAGGTCAGCAGAGCTGCTGTAGAGCCAGAGGAAGCAGGTCAGGAGAGCTGTTTTAGAGCCAGAGAACCAGGTCAGTAGAGCTGCTCTAGAGCCTAAGAACCAGGTCATCAGAGCTGCTCTAGAGCCAGAGAACCAGGTCAGCAGAGCTTCTGTAGAGCCAGAGAAACCAGGTCAGCAGAGCTGCTCTAGAGGGAGAGACCCAGGTCAGCAGAGCTGCTCTAGAGGCAGAGAACCAGGTCAGCAGAGCTGCTTTAGAGCCTGAGAACCAGGTCAGCAGAGCTGCTCTAGAAGCAGAGAACCAGGTCAGCAGAGCGGCTTTAGAGCCAGAGAACCAGGGCAGCAGACCTCCTCTAGAACCAGAGAACCAGGTCAGCAGAGCTGCTGTAGAGCCAGAGAAACCAGGTCAGCAGTGCTGCTTTAGAGGGAGAGAACCAGGTCAGCAGAGCTGCTCTAGAGCCTAAGAACCAAGTCAGCACAGCTGCTCTTGAGCCAGATAACGAGGTCAGCAGAGCTGCTCTAGAAGCAGAGAACCAGGTCAGCAGAGCGGCTTTAGAGCCAGAGAACCAGGGCAGCAGACCTCCTCTAGAACCAGAGAACCAGGTCAGCAGAGCTGCTGTAGAGCCAGAGAAACCAGGTCAGCAGTGCTGCTTTAGAGGGAGAGAACCAGGTCAGCAGAGCTGCTCTAGAGCCTAAGAACCAAGTCAGCACAGCTGCTCTTGAGCCAGATAACGAGGTCATCAGAGCTGCTTTAGAGCCTAAGAACCAGGTCAGCAAAGCTGCTCTAGAGACTAAGAACAAGGTCAGCAGATCTGCTCTAGAGCTAGAGAACCAGGTCAGCAGAGCTGTTTTAGAGCCAGAGAACCAGGTCAGCAGAGCTGCTGTAGAGACAGAGAAAGCAGGTCAGCAGAGCTGCTTTAGAGCCAGAGAACCAGGTCAGTAGAGCTGCTCTAGAGCCTAAGAACCAGGTCAGCAGAGTTGCTCTAAAGCCAGTGAACCAGGTCAGCCGAGCTGATGTAGAGGCAGAGAAACCAGGTCAGCAGAGCTGCTCTAGAGGGAGAGAACCAGGTCAGCAGAGCTGCTCTAGAGCCTAAGAACTAGGTCAACAGAGCTACTCTAGAGCCAGAGAACAAGGTCAGCAGAGCTGCTTTAAAGCCACAGAACTAGGTCAGCAGAGCTGTTTTAGAGCCAGACAACCAGGTCAGCAGAGATGCTCTAGAGCCTGAGAACCAGGTCAGCAGAGCTGCTCTAGAGGCAGAGAACCAGGTCAGCAGAGCTGCTTTAGAGCCATAGAACCGGGTCAGCAGAGCTGCTTTAGAGCCAGAGAACCCGGTCAGCCGAGCTGCTGTAGAGCCAGAGAAACCAGGTCAGCAGTGCTGCTTTAGAGGGAGAGAACCAGGTCAGGAGAGCTGCTTCAGAGGGAGAGAACCAGGTCAGCAGAACTGCTCTAGAGCCTAAGAACCAGGTCAGCACAGCTGCTCTAGAGCCAGAGAACCAGGTCATCAGAGCTGCTGTAGAGCCAGAGAACCAGGTCAGCAGAGCTGCTGTAGAGCCAGAGAAACCACGTCAGAAGAGCTGCTTTAGAGGGAGAGAACCAGGTCAGCAGAGCTGCTCTAGAGCCTAAGAACCAGGTCAGCACAGCTGCTCTAGAGCCAGAGAACCAGGTCAGCAGATCTGCTTTAGAGCCAGAGAACTAGGTCAGCAGAGCTGCTTTTGAGCCAGAGAACCAGGTAAGCACAGCTCCTCTAGAGCCTGAGAACCAGGTCATTAGAGCTGCTGTAGAGCCAGAGAACCAGGTCAGCAGAACTGCTGTAGAGCCAGAGAAAGCAGGTCAGCAGATCTGCTTTAGAGCCAGAGAACCAGGTCAGTAGAGCTGCTCTAGAGCCTAAGAACCAGGTCAGCAGAGTTGCTCTAAAGCCAGGGAACCAGGTCAGCCGAGCTGATGTAGAGGCAGAGAAACCAGGTCAGCAGAGCTGCTCTAGAGGGAGAGAACCAGGTCAGCAGAGCTGCTCTAGAGCCTAAGAACTAGGTCAACAGAGCTACTCTAGAGCCAGAGAACAAGGTCAGCAGATCTGCTTTAAAGCCAGAGAACTAGGTCAGCAGAGCTGTTTTAGAGCCAGACAACCAGGTCAGCAGAGATGCTCTAGAGCCTGAGAACCAGGTCAGCAGAGCTGCTCTAGAGGCAGAGAACCAGGTCAGCAGAGCTGCTTTAGAGCCATAGAACCAGGTCAGCAGAGCTGCTTTAGAGCCAGAGAACCAGGTCAGCCGAGCTGCTGTAGAGCCAGAGAAACCAGGTCAGCAGAGCTGCTTTAGAGGGAGAGAACCAGGTCAGGAGAGCTGCTTCAGAGGGAGAGAACCAGGTCAGCAGAGCTGCTCTAGAGCCTAAGAACCAGGTCAGCACAGCTGCTCTAGAGCCAGAGAACCAGGTCAGCAGAGCTGCTGTAGAGCCAAAGAAACCAGGTCAGCAGTGCTGCTGTAGAGGGAGAGAACCAGGTCAGCAGAGCTGCTTTAGAGCCTAAGAACCAGGTCAGCAGAGCTGCTCTAGACCCAGTGAACCAGGTCAGCTGAGCTGCTGTAGAGCCAGAGAAACCAGGTCAGCAGAGCTGCTCTAGAGGCTAAGAACCAGGTCAGCAGAGCTGTTCTAGAGCCAGAGAACCAGGTCAGCAGAGCTGGTCTAGAGCCTAAGAACCAAGTCAGCACAGCTGCTCTTGAGCCAGATAACCAGGTCAGCAGAGCTGCTTTTGAGGCAGAGAACCAGGTCATCAGAGCTGCTTTAGAGCCTAAGAACCAGGTCAGCAGAGCTGCTCTAGAGACTAAGAACAAGGTCAGCAGATCTGCTCTAGAGCTAGAGAACCAGGTCAGCAGAGCTGTTTTAGAGCCAGAGAACCAGGCCAGCAGAGCTGATCTAGAACCTGAGAACCAGGTCAGCAGAGCTGCTCTAGAGGCAGAGAACCAGGTCAGCAGAGCTGCTTTAGAGCTAGAGAACCAGGGCAGCAGAGCTGCTCTCGAACCAGTGAACCAGGTCAGGAGAGCTGATTTAGAGCCATAGAACCAGGTCAGCAGAGCTGCTTTAGAGTCAGAGAACCAGGTCAGCTGAGCAGCTGAAGAGCCAGAGAAACCAGGTCAGCAGAGCTGCTTTAGAGGGAGAGAACCAGGTCAGGAGAGCTGCTTCAGAGGGAGAGAACCAGGTCAGCAGAGCTGCTCTAGAGCCTAATAACCAGGTCAGCACAGCTGCTCTAGAGCCAGAGAACCAGGTCATCAGAGCTGCTGTAGAGCCAGAGAACCAGGTCAGCAGAGCTGCTGTAGAGCCAGAGAAACCACGTCAGAATAGCAGCTTTAGAGGGAGAGAACCAGGTCAGTAGAGCTGCTCTAGAGCCTAAGAACCAGGTCATCAGAGCTGCTCTAGAGCCAGAGAACCAGGTCAGCAGAGCTTCTGTAGAGCCAGAGAAACCAGGTCAGCAGAGCTGCTCTAGAGGGAGAGACCCAGGTCAGCAGAGCTGCTCTAGAGGCAGAGAACCAGGTCAGCAGAGCTGCTTTAGAGCCTGAGAACCAGGTCAGCAGAGCTGCTCTAGAAGCAGAGAACCAGGTCAGCAGAGCGGCTTTAGAGCCAGAGAACCAGGGCAGCAGACCTCCTCTAGAACCAGAGAACCAGGTCAGCAGAGCTGCTGTAGAGCCAGAGAAACCAGGTCAGCAGTGCTGCTTTAGAGGGAGAGAACCAGGTCAGCAGAGCTGCTCTAGAGCCTAAGAACCAAGTCAGCACAGCTGCTCTTGAGCCAGATAACGAGGTCAGCAGAGCTGCTTTTGAGGCAGAGAACCAGGTCATCAGAGCTGCTTTAGAGCCTAAGAACCAGGTCAGCAAAGCTGCTCTAGAGACTAAGAACAAGGTCAGCAGATCTGCTCTAGAGCTAGAGAACCAGGTCAGCAGAGCTGTTTTAGAGCCAGAGAACCAGGTCAGCAGAGCTGCTGTAGAGACAGAGAAAGCAGGTCAGCAGAGCTGCTTTAGAGCCAGAGAACCAGGTCAGTAGAGCTGCTCTAGAGCCTAAGAACCAGGTCAGCAGAGTTGCTCTAAAGCCAGTGAACCAGGTCAGCCGAGCTGATGTAGAGGCAGAGAAACCAGGTCAGCAGAGCTGCTCTAGAGGGAGAGAACCAGGTCAGCAGAGCTGCTCTAGAGCCTAAGAACTAGGTCAACAGAGCTACTCTAGAGCCAGAGAACAAGGTCAGCAGAGCTGCTTTAAAGCCACAGAACTAGGTCAGCAGAGCTGTTTTAGAGCCAGACAACCAGGTCAGCAGAGCTGCTCTAGAGGCAGAGAACCAGGTCAGCAGAGCTGCTTTAGAGCCATAGAACCGGGTCAGCAGAGCTGCTTTAGAGCCAGAGAACCCGGTCAGCCGAGCTGCTGTAGAGCCAGAGAAACCAGGTCAGCAGTGCTGCTTTAGAGGGAGAGAACCAGGTCAGGAGAGCTGCTTCAGAGGGAGAGAACCAGGTCAGCAGAGCTGCTCTAGAGCCTAAGAACCAGGTCAGCACAGCTGCTCTAGAGCCAGAGAACCAGGTCATCAGAGCTGCTGTAGAGCCAGAGAACCAGGTCAGCAGAGCTGCTGTAGAGCCAGAGAAACCACGTCAGAAGAGCTGCTTTAGAGGGAGAGAACCAGGTCAGCAGAGCTGCTCTAGAGCCTAAGAACCAGGTCAGCACAGCTGCTCTAGAGCCAGAGAACCAGGTCAGCAGATCTGCTTTAGAGCCAGAGAACTAGGTCAGCAGAGCTGCTTTTGAGCCAGAGAACCAGGTAAGCACAGCTCCTCTAGAGCCTGAGAACCAGGTTATTAGAGCTGCTGTAGAGCCAGAGAACCAGGTCAGCAGAGCTGCTGTAGAGCCAGAGAAAGCAGGTCAGCAGATCTGCTTTAGAGCCAGAGAACCAGGTCAGTAGAGCTGCTCTAGAGCCTAAGAACCAGGTCAGCAGATTTGCTCTAAAGCCAGTGAACCAGGTCAGCCGAGCTGATGTAGAGGCAGAGAAACTAGGTCAGCAGAGCTGCTCTAGAGGGAGAGAACCAGGTCAGCAGAGCTGCTCTAGAGCCTAAGAACTAGGTCAACAGAGCTACTCTAGAGCCAGAGAACAAGGTCAGCAGATCTGCTTTAAAGCCAGAGAACTAGGTCAGCAGAGCTGTTTTAAGGCTAGACAACCAGGTCAGCAGAGATGCTCTAGAGCCTGAGAACCAGGTCAGCAGAGCTGCTCTAGAGGCAGAGAACCAGGTCAGCAGAGCTGCTTTAGAGCCATAGAACCAGGTCAGCAGAGCTGCTTTAGAGCCAGAGAACCAGGTCAGCCGAGCTGCTGTAGAGCCAGAGAAACCAGGTCAGCAGAGCTGCTTTAGAGGGAGAGAACCAGGTCAGGAGAGCTGCTTCAGAGGGATATAACCAGGTCAGCAGAGCTGCTCTAGAGCCTAAGAACCAGGTCAGCAAAGCTGCTCTAGAGCCAGAGAACCAGGTCAGCAGAGCTGCTGTAGAGCCAAAGAAACCAGGTCAGCAGTGCTGCTGTAGAGGGAGAGAACCAGGTCAGCAGAGCTGCTTTAGAGCCTAAGAACCAGGTCAGCAGAGCTGCTCTAGACCCAGTGAACCAGGTCAGCTGAGCTGCTGTAGAGCCAGAGAAACCAGGTCAGCAGAGCTGCTCTAGAGGCTAAGAACCAGGTCAGCAGAGCTGTTCTAGAGCCAGAGAACCAGGTCAGCAGAGCTGGTCTAGAGCCTAAGAACCAAGTCAGCACAGCTGCTCTTGAGCCAGATAACCAGGTCAGCAGAGCTGCTTTTGAGGCAGAGAACCAGGTCATCAGACCTGCTTTAGAGCCTAAGAACCAGGTCAGCAGAGCTGCTCTAGAGACTAAGAACAAGGTCAGCAGATCTGCTCTAGAGCTAGAGAACCAGGTCAGCAGAGCTGTTTTAGAGCCAGAGAACCAGGCCAGCAGAGCTGATCTAGAACCTGAGAACCAGGTCAGCAGAGCTGCTCTAGAGGCAGAGAACCAGGTCAGCAGAGCTGCTTTAGAGCTAGAGAACCAGGGCAGCAGAGCTGCTCTCGAACCAGTGAACCAGGTCAGGAGAGCTGATTTAGAGCCATAGAACCAGGTCAGCAGAGCTGCTTTAGAGCCAGAGAACCAGGTCAGCTGAGCAGCTGAAGAGCCAGAGAAACCAGGTCAGCAGAGCTGCTTTAGAGGGAGAGAACCAGGTCAGGAGAGCTGCTTCAGAGGGAGAGAACCAGGTCAGCAGAGCTGCTCTAGAGCCTAATAACCAGGTCAGCACAGCTGCTCTAGAGCCAGAGAACCAGGTCATCAGAGCTGCTGTAGAGCCAGAGAACCAGGTCAGCAGAGCTGCTGTAGAGCCAGAGAAACCACGTCAGAAGAGCAGCTTTAGAGGGAGAGAACCAGGTCAGCAGAGCTGCTCTAGAGCCTAAGAATCAGGTCAGCACAGCTGCTCTAGAGCCAGTGAACCAGGTCAGCAGATCTGCTTTAGAACCAGAGAACTAGGTCAGAAGAGCTGCTTTAGAGCCAGAGAACCAGGTCAGCAGAGCTCCTCTAGAGCCTGAGAACCAGGTCATTAGAGCTGCTGTAGAGCCAGAGAACCAGGTCAGCAGAGCTGCTGTAGAGCCAGAGGAAGCAGGTCAGGAGAGCTGTTTTAGAGCCAGAGAACCAGGTCAGTAGAGCTGCTCTAGAGCCTAAGAACCAGGTCATCAGAGCTGCTCTAGAGCCAGAGAACCAGGTCAGCAGAGCTGCTGTAGAGCCAGAGAAACCAGGTCAGCAGAGCTGCTCTAGAGGGAGAGACCCAGGTCAGCAGAGCTGCTCTAGAGGCAGAGAACCAGGTCAGCAGAGCTGCTTTAGAGCCAGAGAACCAGGGCAGAAGAGCTGCTATCGAAACAGAGAACCAGGTCAGCAGAGCTGATTTTGAGCCAGAGAACCACGTCAGCAGATCTCCTCTAGAGCCTGAGAACCAGGTCATCAGAGTTGCTGTAGAGCCAGAGAACCAGGTCAGCAGAGCTGCTGTAGAGCCAGAGAAAGCAGGTCAACAGAGCTGCTTTAGAGCCAGAGAACCAGGTCATCAGAGCTGCTTTAGAGCTAGAGAACCAGGTTAGCAGAGCTGCTCTAGAGCCAGAGAACCAGGTCAGCCGAGCTACTGTAGAGTTAGAGAAACCAGGACAGCAGAGCTGCTTTAGAGGGAGAGAACCAGGTCAACAGAGCTGCTTTAGAGCCAAAGAACCACTTCAGCAGATCTGCTCTAGAGGCTAAGAACCAGGTCAGCAGATCTGCTTTAGAGCCAGAGAACCAGGTCAGCAGAGCTGCTCTAGAAGCAGAGAACCAGGTCAGCAGAGCGGCTTTAGAGCCAGAGAACCAGGGCAGCAGACATCCTCTAGAACCAGAGAACCAGGTCAGCAGAGCTGCTGTAGAGCCAGAGAAACCAGGTCAGCAGTGCTGCTTTAGAGGGAGAGAACCAGGTCAGCAGAGCTGCTCTAGAGCCTAAGAAGCAGGTCAGCACAGCTGCTATAGAGCCAGAGAACCAGGTCAGAAGAGCTGCTTTAGAGCCTAAGAACCAGGTCAGCAGAGCTGCTCTATAGCCTAATAACCAAGTAAGCAGAGCTGATCTAGAGCCAGAGAACCAGGTCAGCAGAGCTGCTTTAGAGCCAGAGAACTAGGGCAGCAGAGCTGTTTTAGAGCCAGAGAACCAGATCAACAGATCTGCTCTAGAGCCTGAGAACCAGGTCAGCAGAGCTGCTCTAGAGCCGGAGAACCAGGTCAGCAGAGTTGCTTTAGAGCCATAGAACAGGTCAGCAGAGCTGCTGAAGAGCCTAAGAACCAGGTCAGCTTAGCTGCTGTAGAGCCAGAGAACCAGGTCAGCAGAGCTGCTTTAGAGCCTAAGAACCAGGTCAGCAGAGCTCCTCTAGAGCCTAAGATCCAGGTCAGAAGTGCTGCTCTAGAGCCAGAGAACCAGGTCAGCAGAGCTACTTTAGAGGGAGAGAATCAGATCAGCAGGGCTGCTCTAGAGCCTAAGAACCAGGTCAGCAGAGCTGCTCTAGAACCTGGGTACCAGGTCAGCCCAGCTGCAGTAGAGCCAGAGAAACCAGGTCAGCAGTGCTGCTTTAGAGGGAGAGAACCAGGTCAACAGAGCTGCTTTAGAGCCAGAGAACCAGGTCAGCAGACCTGCTCTAGAGCCTGAGAACCAGGTCAGCAGAGTTGCTCTAGAGCCAGAGAACCAGGTCAGCAGAGCTGCTTTAGAGCCAGAGAACCAGGTCAGCAGAGCTGCTTTAGAGCCATAGAACAGGTCAGCAGAGCTGCTCTAGAGCCTAAGAACCAGGTCAGCAGAGCTGCTCTAGAACGAGAGAAACAGGTCAGCAGAGCTGCGTAGAGCCAGAGAAACCAGGTCGGCAGAACTGCATTAGAGCCAGAGAAACCAGGTCAGCAGAGCTGCTCTAGAGGCTAAGAACCAGGTCAGCAGAGCTGCTCTAGAGCCAGAGAACCAGGTCAGCAGAGCTGCTGTAGAGCCAGAGAAACCAGGTCAGCAGAGCTGCTTTAGAGGGAGAGAACCAGGTCAGCAGAGCTGCTCTAGAGCCTAAGAACCAAGTCAGCACAGCTGCTCTTGAGCCAGATAACCAGGTCAGCAGAGCTCCTCTAGAGCCTGAGAACCAGGTCATTAGAGCTGCTGTAGAGCCAGAGAACCAGGTCAGCAGAGCTGCTGTAGAGCCAGAGAAAGCAGGTCAGGAGAGCTGTTTTAGAGCCAGAGAACCAGGTCAGTAGAGCTGCTCTAGAGCCTAAGAACCAGGTCATCAGAGCTGCTCTAGAGCCAGAGCACAGGTCAGCAGAGCTGCTGTAGAGCCAGAGAAACCAGGTCAGCAGAGCTGCTCTAGAGGGAGAGACCCAGGTCAGCAGAGCTGCTTTAGAGCCAGAGAACCAGGTCAGCAGAGCTGCTTTAGAGCCATAGAACAGGTCAGCAGAGCTGCTCTAGAGCCTAAGAACCAGGTCAGCAGAGCTGCTCTAGAACGAGAGAAACAGGTCAGCAGAGCTGCGTAGAGCCAGAGAAACCAGGTCGGCAGAACTGCATTAGAGCCAGAGAAACCAGGTCAGCAGAGCTGCTCTAGAGGCTAAGAACCAGGTCAGCAGAGCTGCTCTAGAGCCAGAGAACCAGGTCAGCAGAGCTGCTGTAGAGCCAGAGAAACCAGGTCAGCAGAGCTGCTTTAGAGGGAGAGAACCAGGTCAGCAGAGCTGCTCTAGAGCCTAAGAACCAAGTCAGCACAGCTGCTCTTGAGCCAGATAACCAGGTCAGCAGAGCTCCTCTAGAGCCTGAGAACCAGGTCATTAGAGCTGCTGTAGAGCCAGAGAACCAGGTCAGCAGAGCTGCTGTAGAGCCAGAGAAAGCAGGTCAGGAGAGCTGTTTTAGAGCCAGAGAACCAGGTCAGTAGAGCTGCTCTAGAGCCTAAGAACCAGGTCATCAGAGCTGCTCTAGAGCCAGAGAACCAGGTCAGCAGAGCTGCTGTAGAGCCAGAGAAACCAGGTCAGCAGAGCTGCTCTAGAGGGAGAGACCCAGGTCAGCAGAGCTGCTCTAGAGGCAGAGAACCAGGTCAGCAGAGCTGCTTTAGAGCCAGAGAACCAGGGCTGAAGAGCTGCTCTCGAAACAGAGAACCAGGTCAGCAGAGCTGATTTTGAGCCAGAGAACCACGTCAGCAGATCTCCTCTAGAGCCTGAGATCCAGGTCATCAGAGTTGCTGTAGAGCCAGAGAACCAGGTCAGCAGAGCTGCTGTAGAGCCAGAGAAAGCAGGTCAACAGAGCTGCTTTAGAGCCAGAGAACCAGGTCATCAGAGCTGCTTTAGAGCTAGAGAACCAGGTTAGCAGAGCTGCTCTAGAGCCAGAGAACCAGGTCAGCCGAGCTACTGTAGAGTCAGAGAAACCAGGACAGCAGAGCTGCTTTAGAGGGAGAGAACCAGGTCAACAGAGCTGCTTTAGAGCCAGAGAACCACTTCAGCAGATCTGCTCTAGAGGCTAAGAACCAGGTCAGCAGAGCTGCTCTACAGCCAGAGAACCAGGTCAGCAGAGCTTCTGTAGAGCCAGAGAAACCAGGTCAGCAGAGCCGCTTTAGAGGGAGAGAACCAGGTCAGCAGAGCTGCTCTAGAGCCTAAGAAGCAGGTCAGCATAGCTGCTATAGAGCCAGAGAACCAGGTCAGAAGAGCTGCTTTAGAGCCTAAGAACCAGGTCAGCAGAGCTGCTCTAGAGCCTAATAACCAGGTCAGCACAGCTGCTGTAGAGCCAGAAAACCAGTTCAGCAGAGCTGCTTTAGAGCCTAAGAACCAGGTCAGCAGAGCTCCTCTAGAGCCTAAGATCCAGGTCAGAAGTGCTGCTCTAGAGCCAGAGAACCAGGTCAGCAGAGCTACTTTAGAGGGGGAGAATCAGATCAGCAGGGCTGCTCTAGAGCCTAAGAACCAGGTCAGCAGAGCTGCTCTAGAACCTGGGAACCAGGTCAGCCGAGCTGCAGTGGAGCCAGATAAACCAGGTCAGCAGTGCTGCTTTAGAGGTAGAGAACCAGGTCAACAGAGCTGCTTTAGAGCCAGAGAACCAGGTCAGCAGACCTGCTCTAGAGCCTGAGAACCAGGTCAGCAGAGTTGCTCTAGAGCCAGAGAACCAGGTCAGCAGAGCTGCTTTAGAGCCTAAGAACCAGGTCAGCAGAGCTCCTCTAGAGCCTAAGATCCAGGTCAGAAGTGCTGCTCTAGAGCCAGAGAACCAGGTCAGCAGAGCTACTTTAGAGGGAGAGAATCAGATCAGCAGGGCTGCTCTAGAGCCTAAGAACCAGGTCAGCAGAGCTGCTCTAGAACCTGGGTACCAGGTCAGCCCAGCTGCAGTAGAGCCAGAGAAACCAGGTCAGCAGTGCTGCTTTAGAGGGAGAGAACCAGGTCAACAGAGCTGCTTTAGAGCCAGAGAATCAGGTCAGCAGACCTGCTCTAGAGCCTGAGAACCAGGTCAGCAGAGTTGCTCTAGAGCCAGAGAACCAGGTCAGCAGAGCTGCTTTAGAGCCAGAGAACCAGGTCAGCAGAGCTGCTTTAGAGCCATAGAACAGGTCAGCAGAGCTGCTCTAGAGCCTAAGAACCAGGTCAGCAGAGCTGCTCTAGAACGAGAGAAACAGGTCAGCAGAGCTGCGTAGAGCCAGAGAAACCAGGTCGGCAGAACTGCATTAGAGCCAGAGAAACCAGGTCAGCAGAGCTGCTCTAGAGGCTAAGAACCAGGTCAGCAGAGCTGCTCTAGAGCCAGAGAACCAGGTCAGCAGAGCTGCTGTAGAGCCAGAGAAACCAGGTCAGCAGAGCTGCTTTAGAGGGAGAGAACCAGGTCAGCAGAGCTGCTCTAGAGCCTAAGAACCAAGTCAGCACAGCTGCTCTTGAGCCAGATAACCAGGTCAGCAGAGCTCCTCTAGAGCCTGAGAACCAGGTCATTAGAGCTGCTGTAGAGCCAGAGAACCAGGTCAGCAGAGCTGCTGTAGAGCCAGAGAAAGCAGGTCAGGAGAGCTGTTTTAGAGCCAGAGAACCAGGTCAGTAGAGCTGCTCTAGAGCCTAAGAACCAGGTCATCAGAGCTGCTCTAGAGCCAGAGCACAGGTCAGCAGAGCTGCTGTAGAGCCAGAGAAACCAGGTCAGCAGAGCTGCTCTAGAGGGAGAGACCCAGGTCAGCAGAGCTGCTCTAGAGGCAGAGAACCAGGTCAGCAGAGCTGCTTTAGAGCCAGAGAACCAGGGCTGAAGAGCTGCTCTCGAAACAGAGAACCAGGTCAGCAGAGCTGATTTTGAGCCAGAGAACCACGTCAGCAGATCTCCTCTAGAGCTTGAGATCCAGGTCATCAGAGTTGCTGTAGAGCCAGAGAACCAGGTCAGCAGAGCTGCTGTAGAGCCAGAGAAAGCAGGTCAACAGAGCTGCTTTAGAGCCAGAGAACCAGGTCATCAGAGCTGCTTTAGAGCTAGAGAACCAGGTTAGCAGAGCTGCTCTAGAGCCAGAGAACCAGGTCAGCCGAGCTACTGTAGAGTCAGAGAAACCAGGACAGCAGAGCTGCTTTAGAGGGAGATAACCAGGTCAACAGAGCTGCTTTAGAGCCAGAGAACCACTTCAGCAGATCTGCTCTAGAGGCTAAGAACCAGGTCAGCAGAGGTGCTCTACAGCCAGAGAACCAGGTCAGCAGAGCTTCTGTAGAGCCAGAGAAACCAGGTCAGCAGAGCCGCTTTAGAGGGAGAGAACCAGGTCAGCAGAGCTGCTCTAGAGCCTAAGAAGCAGGTCAGCATAGCTGCTATAGAGCCAGAGAACCGGGTCAGAAGAGCTGCTTTAGAGCCTAAGAACCAGGTCAGCAGAGCTGCTCTATAGCCTAATAACCAAGTAAGCAGAGCTGATCTAGAGCCAGAGAACCAGGTCAGCAGATCTGCTTTAGAGCCAGAGAACTAGGGCAGCAGAGCTGTTTTAGAGCCAGAGAACCAGATCAACAGATCTGCTCTAGAGCCTGAGAACCAGGTCAGCAGAGCTGCTCCAGAGCCAGAGAACCAGGTCAGCAGAGTTGCTTTAGAGCCATAGAACAGGTCAGCAGAGCTGCTGAAGAGCCTAAGAACCAGGTCACCTTAGCTGCTGTAGAGCCAGAGAACCAGGTCAGCAGAGCTGCTTTAGAGCCTAAGAACCAGGTCAGCAGAGCTCCTCTAGAGCCTAAGATCCAGGTCAGAAGTGCTGCTCTAGAGCCAGAGAACCAGGTCAGCAGAGCTACTTTAGAGGGAGAGAATCAGATCAGCAGGGCTGCTCTAGAGGCTAAGAACCAGGTCAGCAGAGCTGCTCTAGAACCTGGGTACCAGGTCAGCCCAGCTGCAGTAGAGCCAGAGAAACCAGGTCAGCAGTGCTGCTTTAGAGGGAGAGAACCAGGTCAACAGAGCTGCTTTAGAGCCAGAGAGCCAGGTCAGCAGACCTGCTCTAGAGCCTGAGAACCAGGTCAGCAGAGTTGCTCTAGAGCCAGAGAACCAGGTCAGCAGAGCTGCTTTAGAGCCAGAGAACCAGGTCAGCAGAGCTGCTTTAGAGCCATAGAACAGGTCAGCAGAGCTGCTCTAGAGCCTAAGAACCAGGTCAGCAGAGCTGCTCTAGAACGAGAGAAACAGGTCAGCAGAGCTGCGTAGAGCCAGAGAAACCAGGTCGGCAGAACTGCATTAGAGCCAGAGAAACCAGGTCAGCAGAGCTGCTCTAGAGGCTAAGAACCAGGTCAGCAGAGCTGCTCTAGAGCCAGAGAACCAGGTCAGCAGAGCTGCTGTAGAGCCAGAGAAACCAGGTCAGCAGAGCTGCTTTAGAGGGAGAGAACCAGGTCAGCAGAGCTGTTCTAGAGCCTAAGAACCAAGTCAGCACAGCTGCTCTTGAGCCAGATAACCAGGTCAGCAGAGCTGCTTTTGAGGCAGAGAACCAGGTCATCAGAGCTGCTTTAGAGCCTAAGAACCAGGTCAGCATAGCTGCTCTAGAGACTAAGAACAAGGTCAGCAGATCTGCTCTAGAGCTAGAGAACCAGGTAAGCAGAGCTGTTTTAGAGCCAGAGAACCAGACCAGCAGAGCTGATCTAGAACCTGAGAACCAGGTCAGCAGAGCTGATCTAGAGGCAGAGAACCAGGCCAGCAGAGCTGCTTTAGAGCTAGAGAACCAGGGCAGCAGAGCTTCTCTCGAACCAGAGAACCAGGTCAGGAGAGCTGATTTAGAGCCATAGAACCAGGTCAGCAGAGCTGCTTTAGAGCCAGAGAACCAGGTCAGCTGAGCAGCTGTAGAGCCAGAGAAACCAGGTCAGCAGAGCTGCTTTAGAGGGAGAGAACCAGGTCAGGAGAGCTGCTTCAGAGGGAGAGAACCAGGTCAGCAGAGCTGCTCTAGAGCCTAAGAACCAGGTCAGCACAGCTGCTCTAGAGCCAGAGAACCAGGTCATCAAAGCTGCTGTAGAGCCAGAGAACCAGGTCAGCAGAGCTGCTGTAGAGCCAGAGAAACCACGTCAGAAGAGCAGCTTTAGAGGGAGAGAACCAGGTCAGCAGAGCTGCTCTAGAGCCTAAGAACCAGGTCAGCACAGCTGCTCTAGAGCCAGTGAACCAGGTCAGCAGATATGCTTTAGAACCAGAGAACTAGGTCAGAAGAGCTGCTTTAGAGCCAGAGAACCAGCTCAGCAGAGCTCCTCTAGAGCCTGAGAACCAGGTCATTAGAGCTGCTGTAGAGCCAGAGAACCAGGTCAGCAGAGCTGCGGTAGAGCCAGAGGAAGCAGGTCAGGAGAGCTGCTCTAGAGCCTAAAAACCAGGTCATCAGAGCTGCTCTAGAGCTAGAGAACCAGGTCAGCAGAACTGCTGTAGAGCCAGAGAAACCAGGTCAGCAGAGCTGCTCTAGAGGGAGGGACCCAGGTCAGCAGAGCTGCTCTAGAGGCAGAGAACCAGGTCAGCAGAGCTGCTTTAGAGCCAGAGAACCAGGGCAGAAGAGCTGCTCTCGAAACAGAGAACCGGGTCAGCAGAGCTGATTTTGAGCCAGAGAACTACGTCAGCAGAGCTCCTCTAGAGCCTGAGAACCAGGTCATCAGAGTTGCTGTAGAGCCAGAGAACCAGGTCAGCAGAGCTGCTGTAGAGCCAGAGAAAGCAGGTCAACAGAGCTGCTTTAGAGCCAGTGAACCAGGTCATCAGAGCTGCTTTAGAGCCAGAGAACCAGGTTATCAGAGCTGCTCTAGAGCCAGAGAACCAGGTCAGCCGAGCTACTGTAGAGTCAGAGAAACCAGGTCAGCAGAGCTGCTTTAGAGGGAGAGAACCAGGTCAAAAGAGCTGCTTTAGACCCAGAGAACCACTTCAGCAGATCTGCTCTAGAGGCTAAGAACCAGGTCAGCAGAGCTGCTCTACAGCCAGAGAACCAGGCCAGCAGAGCTTCTGTAGAGCCAGAGAAACCAGGTCAGCAGAGCCGCTTTAGAGGGAGAGAACCAGGTCAGCAGAGCTGCTCTAGAGCCTAAGAAGCAGGTCAGCAGAGTTGCTCTATAGGCTAATAACCAAGTAAGCAGAGCAGATCTAGAGCCAGAGAACCAGGTCAGCAGAGCTGATTTAGAGCCAGAGAACTAGGTCAGCAGAGCTGTTTTAGAGCCGGAGAACCAGATCAACAGATCTGCTCTAGAGCCTGAGAACCAGGTCAGCAGAGCTGCTCTACAGCCAGAGAACCAGGTCAGCAGAGCTTCTGTAGAGCCAGAGAAACCAGGTCAGCAGAGCCGCTTTAGAGGGAGAGAACCAGGTCAGGAGAGCTGCTTCAGAGGGAGAGAACCAGGTCAGCAGAGCTGCTCTAGAGCCTAAGAACCAGGTCAGCACAGCTGCTCTAGAGCCAGAGAACCAGGTCATCAGAGCTGCTGTAGAGCCAGAGAAACAGGTCAGCAGAGCTGCTGTAGAGCAAGAGAAACCACGTCAGAAGAGCTGCTTTAGAGGGAGAGAACCAGGTCAGCAGAGCTGCTCTAGAGCCTAAGAACCAGGTCAGCACAGCTGCTCTAGAGCCAGAGAACCAGGTCAGCAGATCTGCTTTAGAGCCAGAGAACTAGGTCAGCAGAGCTGCTTTTGAGCCAGAGAACCAGGTAAGCACAGCTCCTCTAGAGCCTGAGAACCAGGTCATTAGAGCTGCTGTAGAGCCAGAGAACCAGGTCAGCAGAGCTGCTGTAGAGCCAGAGAAAGCAGGTCAGCAGATCTGCTTTAGAGCCAGAGAACCAGGTCAGTAGAGCTGCTCTAGAGCCTAAGAACCAGGTCAGCAGAGTTGCTCTAAAGCCAGTGAACCAGGTCAGCCGAGCTGATGTAGAGGCAGAGAAACCAGGTCAGCAGAGCTGCTCTAGAGGGAGAGAACCAGGTCAGCAGAGCTGCTCTAGAGCCTAAGAACTAGGTCAACAGAGCTACTCTAGAGCCAGAGAACAAGGTCAGCAGATCTGCTTTAAAGCCAGAGAACTAGGTCAGCAGAGCTGTTTTAGAGCCAGACAACCAGGTCAGCAGAGATGCTCTAGAGCCTGAGAACCAGGTCAGCAGAGCTGCTCTAGAGGCAGAGAACCAGGTCAGCAGAGCTGCTTTAGAGCCATAGAACCAGGTCAGCAGAGCTGCTTTAGAGCCAGAGAACCAGGTCAGCCGAGCTGCTGTAGAGCCAGAGAAACCAGGTCAGCAGAGCTGCTTTAGAGGGAGAGAACCAGGTCAGGAGAGCTGCTTCAGAGGGAGAGAACCAGGTCATCAGAGCTGCTCTAGAGCCTAAGAACCAGGTCAGCACAGCTGCTCTAGAGCCAGAGAACCAGGTCAGCAGAGCTGCTGTAGAGCCAAAGAAACCAGGTCAGCAGTGCTGCTGTAGAGGGAGAGAACCAGGTCAGCAGAGCTGCTTTAGAGCCTAAGAACCAGGTCAGCAGAGCTGCTCTAGACCCAGTGAACCAGGTCAGCTGAGCTGCTGTAGAGCCAGAGAAACCAGGTCAGCAGAGCTGCTCTATAGGCTAAGAACCAGGTCAGCAGAGCTGTTCTAGAGCCAGAGAACCAGGTCAGCAGAGCTGGTCTAGAGCCTAAGAACCAAGTCAGCACAGCTGCTCTTGAGCCAGATAACCAGGTCAGCAGAGCTGCTTTTGAGGCAGAGAACCAGGTCATCAGAGCTGCTTTAGAGCCTAAGAACCAGGTCAGCAGAGCTGCTCTAGAGACTAAGAACAAGGTCAGCAGATCTGCTCTAGAGCGAGAGAACCAGGTCAGCAGAGCTGTTTTAGAGCCAGAGAACCAGGCCAGCAGAGCTGATCTAGAACCTGAGAACCAGGTCAGCAGAGCTGCTCTAGAGGCAGAGAACCAGGTCAGCAGAGCTGCTTTAGAGCTAGAGAACCAGGGCAGCAGAGCTGCTCTCGAACCAGTGAACCAGGTCAGGAGAGCTGATTTAGAGCCATAGAACCAGGTCAGCAGAGCTGCTTTAGAGCCAGAGAACCAGGTCAGCTGAGCAGCTGAAGAGCCAGAGAAACCAGGTCAGCAGAGCTGCTTTAGAGGGAGAGAACCAGGTCAGGAGAGCTGCTTCAGAGGGAGAGAACCAGGTCAGCAGAGCTGCTCTAGAGCCTAATAACCAGGTCAGCACAGCTGCTCTAGAGCCAGAGAACCAGGTCATCAGAGCTGCTGTAGAGCCAGAGAACCAGGTCAGCAGAGCTGCTGTAGAGCCAGAGAAACCACGTCAGAAGAGCAGCTTTAGAGGGAGAGAACCAGGTCAGCAGAGCTGCTCTAGAGCCTAAGAATCAAGTCAGCACAGCTGCTCTAGAGCCAGTGAACCAGGTCAGCAGATCTGCTTTAGAACCAGAGAACTAGGTCAGAAGAGCTGCTTTAGAGCCAGAGAACCAGGTCAGCAGAGCTCCTCTAGAGCCTGAGAACCAGGTCATTAGAGCTGCTGTAGAGCCAGAGAACCAGGTCAGCAGAGCTGCTGTAGAGCCAGAGGAAGCAGGTCAGGAGAGCTGTTTTAGAGCCAGAGAACCAGGTCAGTAGAGCTGCTCTAGAGCCTAAGAACCAGGTCATCAGAGCTGCTCTAGAGCCAGAGAACCAGGTCAGCAGAGCTGCTGTAGAGCCAGAGAAACCAGGTCAGCAGAGCTGCTCTAGAGGGAGAGACCCAGGTCAGCAGAGCTGCTCTAGAGGCAGAGAACCAGGTCAGCAGAGCTGCTTTAGAGCCAGAGAACCAGGGCAGAAGAGCTGCTATCGAAACAGAGAACCAGGTCAGCAGAGCTGATTTTGAGCCAGAGAACCACGTCAGCAGATCTCCTCTAGAGCCTGAGAACCAGGTCATCAGAGTTGCTGTAGAGCCAGAGAACCAGGTCAGCAGAGCTGCTGTAGAGCCAGAGAAAGCAGGTCAACAGAGCTGCTTTAGAGCCAGAGAACCAGGTCATCAGAGCTGCTTTAGAGCTAGAGAACCAGGTTAGCAGAGCTGCTCTAGAGCCAGAGAACCAGGTCAGCCGAGCTACTGTAGAGTTAGAGAAACCAGGACAGCAGAGCTGCTTTAGAGGGAGAGAACCAGGTCAACAGAGCTGCTTTAGAGCCAAAGAACCACTTCAGCAGATCTGCTCTAGATGCTAAGAACCAGGTCAGCAGATCTGCTTTAGAGCCAGAGAACCAGGTCAGCAGAGCTGCTCTAGAAGCAGAGAACCAGGTCAGCAGAGCGGCTTTAGAGCCAGAGAACCAGGGCAGCAGACATCCTCTAGAACCAGAGAACCAGGTCAGCAGAGCTGCTGTAGAGCCAGAGAAACCAGGTCAGCAGTGCTGCTTTAGAGGGAGAGAACCAGGTCAGCAGAGCTGCTCTAGAGCCTAAGAAGCAGGTCAGCACAGCTGCTATAGAGCCAGAGAACCAGGTCAGAAGAGCTGCTTTAGAGCCTAAGAACCAGGTCAGCAGAGCTGCTCTATAGCCTAATAACCAAGTAAGCAGAGCTGATCTAGAGCCAGAGAACCAGGTCAGCAGAGCTGCTTTAGAGCCAGAGAACTAGGGCAGCAGAGCTGTTTTAGAGCCAGAGAACCAGATCAACAGATCTGCTCTAGAGCCTGAGAACCAGGTCAGCAGAGCTGCTCTAGAGCCAGAGAACCAGGTCAGCAGAGTTGCTTTAGAGCCATAGAACAGGTCAGCAGAGCTGCTGAAGAGCCTAAGAACCAGGTCAGCTTAGCTGCTGTAGAGCCAGAGAACCAGGTCAGCAGAGCTGCTTTAGAGCCTAAGAACCAGGTCAGCAGAGCTCCTCTAGAGCCTAAGATCCAGGTCAGAAGTGCTGCTCTAGAGCCAGAGAACCAGGTCAGCAGAGCTACTTTAGAGGGAGAGAATCAGATCAGCAGGGCTGCTCTAGAGCCTAAGAACCAGGTCAGCAGAGCTGCTCTAGAACCTGGGTACCAGGTCAGCCCAGCTGCAGTAGAGCCAGAGAAACCAGGTCAGCAGTGCTGCTTTAGAGGGAGAGAACCAGGTCAACAGAGCTGCTTTAGAGCCAGAGAACCAGGTCAGCAGACCTGCTCTAGAGCCTGAGAACCAGGTCAGCAGAGTTGCTCTAGAGCCAGAGAACCAGGTCAGCAGAGCTGCTTTAGAGCCAGAGAACCAGGTCAGCAGAGCTGCTTTAGAGCCATAGAACAGGTCAGCAGAGCTGCTCTAGAGCCTAAGAACCAGGTCAGCAGAGCTGCTCTAGAACGAGAGAAACAGGTCAGCAGAGCTGCGTAGAGCCAGAGAAACCAGGTCGGCAGAACTGCATTAGAGCCAGAGAAACCAGGTCAGCAGAGCTGCTCTAGAGGCTAAGAACCAGGTCAGCAGAGCTGCTCTAGAGCCAGAGAACCAGGTCAGCAGAGCTGCTGTAGAGCCAGAGAAACCAGGTCAGCAGAGCTGCTTTAGAGGGAGAGAACCAGGTCAGCAGAGCTGCTCTAGAGCCTAAGAACCAAGTCAGCACAGCTGCTCTTGAGCCAGATAACCAGGTCAGCAGAGCTCCTCTAGAGCCTGAGAACCAGGTCATTAGAGCTGCTGTAGAGCCAGAGAACCAGGTCAGCAGAGCTGCTGTAGAGCCAGAGAAAGCAGGTCAGGAGAGCTGTTTTAGAGCCAGAGAACCAGGTCAGTAGAGCTGCTCTAGAGCCTAAGAACCAGGTCATCAGAGCTGCTCTAGAGCCAGAGAACCAGGTCAGCAGAGCTGCTGTAGAGCCAGAGAAACCAGGTCAGCAGAGCTGCTCTAGAGGGAGAGACCCAGGTCAGCAGAGCTGCTCTAGAGGCAGAGAACCAGGTCAGCAGAGCTGCTTTAGAGCCAGAGAACCAGGGCTGAAGAGCTGCTCTCGAAACAGAGAACCAGGTCAGCAGAGCTGATTTTGAGCCAGAGAACCACGTCAGCAGATCTCCTCTAGAGCCTGAGATCCAGGTCATCAGAGTTGCTGTAGAGCCAGAGAACCAGGTCAGCAGAGCTGCTGTAGAGCCAGAGAAAGCAGGTCAACAGAGCTGCTTTAGAGCCAGAGAACCAGGTCATCAGAGCTGCTTTAGAGCTAGAGAACCAGGTTAGCAGAGCTGCTCTAGAGCCAGAGAACCAGGTCAGCCGAGCTACTGTAGAGTCAGAGAAACCAGGACAGCAGAGCTGCTTTAGAGGGAGAGAACCAGGTCAACAGAGCTGCTTTAGAGCCAGAGAACCACTTCAGCAGATCTGCTCTAGAGGCTAAGAACCAGGTCAGCAGAGCTGCTCTACAGCCAGAGAACCAGGTCAGCAGAGCTTCTGTAGAGCCAGAGAAACCAGGTCAGCAGAGCCGCTTTAGAGGGAGAGAACCAGGTCAGCAGAGCTGCTCTAGAGCCTAAGAAGCAGGTCAGCATAGCTGCTATAGAGCCAGAGAACCAGGTCAGAAGAGCTGCTTTAGAGCCTAAGAACCAGGTCAGCAGAGCTGCTCTAGAGCCTAATAACCAGGTCAGCACAGCTGCTGTAGAGCCAGAAAACCAGTTCAGCGGAGCTGCTTTAGAGCCTAAGAACCAGGTCAGCAGAGCTCCTCTAGAGCCTAAGATCCAGGTCAGAAGTGCTGCTCTAGAGCCAGAGAACCAGGTCAGCAGAGCTACTTTATAGGGGGAGAATCAGATCAGCAGGGCTGCTCTAGAGCCTAAGAACCAGGTCAGCAGAGCTGCTCTAGAACCTGGGAACCAGGTCAGCCGAGCTGCAGTAGAGCCAGAGAAACCAGGTCAGCAGTGCTGCTTTAGAGGTAGAGAACCAGGTCAACAGAGCTGCTTTAGAGCCAGAGAACCAGGTCAGCAGACCTGCTCTAGAGCCTGAGAACCAGGTCAGCAGAGTTGCTCTAGAGCCAGAGAACCAGGTCAGCAGAGCTGCTTTAGAGCCTAAGAACCAGGTCAGCAGAGCTCCTCTAGAGCCTAAGATCCAGTTCAGAAGTGCTGCTCTAGAGCCAGAGAACCAGGTCAGCAGAGCTACTTTAGAGGGAGAGAATCAGATCAGCAGGGCTGCTCTAGAGCCTAAGAACCAGGTCAGCAGAGCTGCTCTAGAACCTGGGTACCAGGTCAGCCCAGCTGCAGTAGAGCCAGAGAAACCAGGTCAGCAGTGCTGCTTTAGAGGGAGAGAACCAGGTCAACAGAGCTGCTTTAGAGCCAGAGAACCAGGTCAGCAGACCTGCTCTAGAGCCTGAGAACCAGGTCAGCAGAGTTGCTCTAGAGCCAGAGAACCAGGTCAGCAGAGATGCTTTAGAGCCAGAGAACCAGGTCAGCAGAGCTGCTTTAGAGCCATAGAACAGGTCAGCAGAGCTGCTCTAGAGCCTAAGAACCAGGTCAGCAGAGCTGCTCTAGAACGAGAGAAACAGGTCAGCAGAGCTGCGTAGAGCCAGAGAAACCAGGTCGGCAGAACTGCATTAGAGCCAGAGAAACCAGGTCAGCAGAGCTGCTCTAGAGGCTAAGAACCAGGTCAGCAGAGCTGCTCTAGAGCCAGAGAACCAGGTCAGCAGAGCTGCTGTAGAGCCAGAGAAACCAGGTCAGCAGAGCTGCTTTAGAGGGAGAGAACCAGGTCAGCAGAGCTGCTCTAGAGCCTAAGAACCAAGTCAGCACACCTGCTCTTGAGCCAGATAACCAGGTCAGCAGAGCTCCTCTAGAGCCTGAGAACCAGGTCATTAGAGCTGCTGCAGAGCCAGAGAACCAGGTCAGCAGAGCTGCTGTAGAGCCAGAGAAAGCAGGTCAGGAGAGCTGTTTTAGAGCCAGAGAACCAGGTCAGTAGAGCTGCTCTAGAGCCTAAGAACCAGGTCATCAGAGCTGCTCTAGAGCCAGAGCACAGGTCAGCAGAGCTGCTGTAGAGCCAGAGAAACCAGGTCAGCAGAGCTGCTCTAGAGGGAGAGACCCAGGTCAGCAGAGCTGCTCTAGAGGCAGAGAACCAGGTCAGCAGAGCTGCTTTAGAGCCAGAGAACCAGGGCTGAAGAGCTGCTCTCGAAACAGAGAACCAGGTCAGCAGAGCTGATTTTGAGCCAGAGAACCACGTCAGCAGATCTCCTCTAGAGCTTGAGATCCAGGTCATCAGAGTTGCTGTAGAGCCAGAGAACCAGGTCAGCAGAGCTGCTGTAGAGCCAGAGAAAGCAGGTCAACAGAGCTGCTTTAGAGCCAGAGAACCAGGTCATCAGAGCTGCTTTAGAGCTAGAGAACCAGGTTAGCAGAGCTGCTCTAGAGCCAGAGAACCAGGTCAGCCGAGCTACTGTAGAGTCAGAGAAACCAGGACAGCAGAGCTGCTTTAGAGGGAGAGAACCAGGTCAACAGAGCTGCTTTAGAGCCAGAGAACCACTTCAGCAGATCTGCTCTAGAGGCTTAGAACCAGGTCAGCAGAGCTGCTCTACAGCCAGAGAACCAGGTCAACAGAGCTTCTGTAGAGCCAGAGAAACCAGGTCAGCAGAGCCGCTTTAGAGGGAGAGAACCAGGTCAGCAGAGCTGCTCTAGAGCCTAAGAAGCAGGTCAGCATAGCTGCTATAGAGCCAGAGAACCAGGTCAGAAGAGCTGCTTTAGAGCCTAAGAACCAGGTCAGCAGAGCTGCTCTATAGCCTAATAACCAAGTAAGCAGAGCTGATCTAGAGCCAGAGAACCAGGTCAGCAGATCTGCTTTAGAGCCAGAGAACTAGGGCAGCAGAGCTGTTTTAGAGCCAGAGAACCAGATCAACAGATCTGCTCTAGAGCCTGAGAACCAGGTCAGCAGAGCTGCTCCAGAGCCAGAGAACCAGGTCAGCAGAGTTGCTTTAGAGCCATAGAACAGGTCAGCAGAGCTGCTGAAGAGCCTAAGAACCAGGTCAGCTTAGCTGCTGTAGAGCCAGAGAACCAGGTCAGCAGAGCTGCTTTAGAGCCTAAGAACCAGGTCAGCAGAGCTCCTCTAGAGCCTAAGATCCAGGTCAGAAGTGCTGCTCTAGAGCCAGAGAACCAGGTCAGCAGAGCTACTTTAGAGGGAGAGAATCAGATCAGCAGGGCTGCTCTAGAGCCTAAGAACCAGGTCAGCAGAGCTGCTCTAGAACCTGGGTACCAGGTCAGCCCAGCTGCAGTAGAGCCAGAGAAACCAGGTCAGCAGTGCTGCTTTAGAGGGAGAGAACCAGGTCAACAGAGCTGCTTTAGAGCCAGAGAGCCAGGTCAGCAGACCTGCTCTAGAGCCTGAGAACCAGGTCAGCAGAGTTGCTCTAGAGCCAGAGAACCAGGTCAGCAGAGCTGCTTTAGAGCCAAAGAACCAGGTCAGCAGAGCTGCTTTAGAGCCATAGAACAGGTCAGCAGAGCTGCTCTAGAGCCTAAGAACCAGGTCAGCAGAGCTGCTCTAGAACAAGAGAAACAGGTCAGCAGAGCTGCGTAGAGCCAGAGAAACCAGGTCGGCAGAACTGCATTAGAGCCAGAGAAACCAGGTCAGCAGAGCTGCTCTAGAGGCTAAGAACCAGGTCAGCAGAGCTGCTCTAGAGCCAGAGAACCAGGTCAGCAGAGCTGCTGTAGAGCCAGAGAAACCAGGTCAGCAGAGCTGCTTTAGAGGGAGAGAACCAGGTCAGCAGAGCTGCTCTAGAACCTAAGAACCAAGTCAGCACAGCTGCTCTTGAGCCAGATAACCAGTTCAATAGAGTGGCTTTTGAGGCAGAGAACCAGGTCATCAGAGCTGCTTTAGAGCCTAAGAACCAGGTCAGCATAGCTGCTCTAGAGACTAAGAACAAGGTCAGCAGATCTGCTCTAGAGCTAGAGAACCAGGTAAGCAGAGCTGTTTTAGAGCCAGAGAACCAGACCAGCAGAGCTGATCTAGAACCTGAGAACCAGGTCAGCAGAGCTGATCTAGAGGCAGAGAACCAGGCCAGCAGAGCTGCTTTAGAGCTAGAGAACCAGGGCAGCAGAGCTTCTCTCGAACCAGAGAACCAGGTCAGGAGAGCTGATTTAGAGCCATAGAACCAGGTCAGCAGAGCTGCTTTAGAGCCAGAGAACCAGGTCAGCTGAGCAGCTGTAGAGCCAGAGAAACCAGGTCAGCAGAGCTGCTTTAGAGGGAGAGAACCAGGTCAGGAGAGCTGCTTCAGAGGGAGAGAACCAGGTCAGCAGAGCTGCTCTAGAGCCTAAGAACCAGGTCAGCACAGCTGCTCTAGAGCCAGAGAACCAGGTCATCAAAGCTGCTGTAGAGCCAGAGAACCAGGTCAGCAGAGCTGCTGTAGAGCCAGAGAAACCACGTCAGAAGAGCAGCTTTAGAGGGAGAGAACCAGGTCAGCAGAGCTGCTCTAGAGCCTAAGAACCAGGTCAGCACAGCTGCTCTAGAGCCAGTGAACCAGGTCAGCAGATATGCTTTAGAACCAGAGAACTAGGTCAGAAGAGCTGCTTTAGAGCCAGAGAACCAGCTCAGCAGAGCTCCTCTAGAGCCTGAGAACCAGGTCATTAGAGCTGCTGTAGAGCCAGAGAACCAGGTCAGCAGAGCTGCTGTAGAGCCAGAGGAAGCAGGTCAGGAGAGCTGCTCTAGAGCCTAAAAACCAGGTCATCAGAGCTGCTCTAGAGCTAGAGAACCAGGTCAGCAGAACTGCTGTAGAGCCAGAGAAACCAGGTCAGCAGAGCTGCTCTAGAGGGAGGGACCCAGGTCAGCAGAGCTGCTCTAGAGGCAGAGAACCAGGTCAGCAGAGCTGCTTTAGAGCCAGAGAACCAGGGCAGAAGAGCTGCTCTCGAAACAGAGAACCGGGTCAGCAGAGCTGATTTTGAGCCAGAGAACTACGTCAGCAGAGCTCCTCTAGAGCCTGAGAACCAGGTCATCAGAGTTGCTGTAGAGCCAGAGAACCAGGTCAGCAGAGCTGCTGTAGAGCCAGAGAAAGCAGGTCAACAGAGCTGCTTTAGAGCCAGTGAACCAGGTCATCAGAGCTGCTTTAGAGCCAGAGAACCAGGTTATCAGAGCTGCTCTAGAGCCAGAGAACCAGGTCAGCCGAGCTACTGTAGAGTCAGAGAAACCAGGTCAGCAGAGCTGCTTTAGAGGGAGAGAACCAGGTCAAAAGAGCTGCTTTAGACCCAGAGAACCACTTCAGCAGATCTGCTCTAGAGGCTAAGAACCAGGTCAGCAGAGCTGCTCTACAGCCAGAGAACCAGGCCAGCAGAGCTTCTGTAGAGCCAGAGAAACCAGGTCAGCAGAGCCGCTTTAGAGGGAGAGAACCAGGTCAGCAGAGCTGCTCTAGAGCCTAAGAAGCAGGTCAGCAGAGTTGCTCTATAGGCTAATAACCAAGTAAGCAGAGCTGATCTAGAGCCAGAGAACCAGGTCAGCAGAGCTGATTTAGAGCCAGAGAACTAGGTCAGCAGAGCTGTTTTAGAGCCGGAGAACCAGATCAACAGATCTGCTCTAGAGCCTGAGAACCAGGTCAGCAGAGCTGCTCTACAGCCAGAGAACCAGGTCAGCAGAGCTTCTGTAGAGCCAGAGAAACCAGGTCAGCAGAGCCGCTTTAGAGGGAGAGAACCAGGTCAGCAGAGCTGCTTTAGAGCCTAAGAACCAGGTCAGCAGAGTTGCTCTATAGGCTAATAACCAAGTAAGCAGAGCTGATCTAGAGCCAGAGAACCAGGTCAGCAGAGCTGATTTAGAGCCAGAGAACTAGGTCAGCAGAGCTGTTTTAAAGCCGGAGAACCAGATCAACAGATCTGCTCTAGAGCCTGAGAACCAGGTCAGCAGAGCTGCTCTAGAGCCAGAGAACCAGGTCAGCAGAGCTGCTTTAGAGCCATAGAACAGGTCAGCAGAGCTGCTGAAGAGCCTAAGAACCAGGTCAGCACAGCTGCTTTAGAGCCAGAGAACCAGGTCAGCAGAGCTGCTTTAGAGCCTAAGAACCAGGTCAGGAGAGCTCCTCTAGAGCCTAAGATCCAGGTCAGAAGTGCTGCTCTAGAACCAGAGAACTAGGTCAGAAGAGCTGCTTTAGAGCCAGAGAACCAGGTCAGCAGAGCTCCTCTAGAGCCCGAGAACCAGGTCATTAGAGCTGCTGTAGAGCCAGAGAACCAGGTCAGCAGAGCTGCTGTAGAGCCAGAGAAACCAGGCCAGCAGAGCTGCTCTAGAGGGAGAGAACCAGGTCAGCAGAGCTGCTCTAGAGCCTAAGAACCAGGTCAGCACAGCTGTTATAGAGCCAGGGAACTAGATCAGCAGAGCTGCTTTAGAGCCTAAGAAGCAGGTCAGCAGAGCTGCTCTAGAGCCTAAGAACCAGGTCAGCAGGTCTACTCTAGAGCCAGAGAACAAGGTCAGCAGAGCTGCTTTAGAGCCACAGAAATAGGTCAGCAGAGCTGTTTTAGAGCCAGACAACTAGGTCAGCAGAGCTGCTCTAGAGCCTGAGAACCAGGTCAGCAGAGCTGCTCTAGAGGCAGAGAACCAGGTCAGCAGAGCGGCTTTAGAGCCAGAGAACCAGGGCAGAAGACCTCCTCTAGAACCAGAGAACCAGGTCAGCACAGCTGCTCTAGAGCCAGAGAACCAGGTCATCAGAGCTGCTGTAGAGCCAGAGAACCAGGTCAGCAGAGCTGCTGTAGAGCCAGAGAAACCAGGTGAGAATAGCTGCTTTAGAGGGAGAGAACCCTGTCAGCAGAGCTGCTCTAGAGCCTAAGAACAAGGTAAGCACAGCTGCTCTAGAGCCAGAGAACCAGGTCAACAGATCTGCTTTAGAGCCAGAGAACTAGGTCAGAAGAGCTGCTTTAGAGACAGATAACCAGGTCAGCAGAGCTCCTCTAGAGCCTGAGAACCAGGTCATTAGAGCTGCTGTAGAGCCAGAGAACCAGGTCAGCAGAGCTGCTGTAGAGCCTGAGAAAGGAGGTCAGCAGAGCTGCTTTAGAGCCAGAGAACCAGGTCAGTAGAGCTGTTCTAGAGCCTAAGAACCAGGAAAGCAGAGCTGCTCTAGAGCCAGAGAACCAGGTCAGCCGAGCTGCTGTAGAGCCAGAGAAACCAGGCCAGCACAGCTGCTCTAGAGCCAGAGAACCAGGTCATCAGAGCTGCTGTAGAGCCAGAGAACCAGGTCAGCAGAGCTGCTGTAGAGCCAGAGAAACCACGTCAGAAGAGCTGCTTTAGAGGGAGAGAACAAGGTAAGCACAGCTGCTCTAGAGCCAGAGAACCAGGTCAACAGATCTGCTTTAGAGCCAGAGAACTAGGTCAGAAGAGCTGCTTTAGAGACAGATAACCAGTTCAGCAGAGCTCCTCTAGAGCCTGAGAACCAGGTCATTACAGCTGCTGTAGAGCCAGAGAACCAGGTCAGCAGAGCTGCTGTAGAGCCTGAGAAAGCAGGTCAGCAGAGCTGCTTTAGAGCCAGAGAAGCAGGTCAGTAGAGGTGTTCTAGAGCCTAAGAACCAGGAAAGCAGAGCTGCTCTAGAGCAAGAGAACCAGGTCAGCCGATCTGCTGTAGAGCCAGAGAAACCAGGCCAGCAGATCTGCTCTAGAGGGAGAGAACCAGGTCAGCAGAGCTGCTCTATAGCCTAAGAACCAGGTCAGCACAGCTGTTATAGAGCCAGAGAACCAGGTCAGCAGAGCTGCTTTAGAGCCTAAGAACCAGGTCAGCAGAGCTGCTCTAGAGCCTAAGAACCAGGTCAGCAGATCTACTCTAGAGCCAGAGAACAAGGTCAGCAGAGCTGCTTTAGAGCCAGAGAACTAGGTCAGCAGAGCTGTTTTAGAGCCAGACAACTAGGTCAGCAGAGCTGCTCTAGAGCCTGAGAACCAGGTCAGCAGAGCTGCTCTAGAGGCAGAGAACCAGGTCAGTAGAGCTGCTTTAGAGCCAGAGAACCAGGGCAGCAGACCTCCTCTAGAACCAGAGAACCAGGTCATCAGAGCTGCTGTAGAGCCAGAGAAACCAGGTCAGCAGTGCTGCTTTAGAGGGAGAGAACCAGGTCAGCAGAGCTGCTCTAGAGCCTTAGAACCAAGTCAGCACAGCTGCTCTTGAGCCAGATAACGAGGTCAGCAGAGCTGCTTTTGAGGCATAGAACCAGGTCATCAGAGCTGCTTTAGAGCCTAAGAACCAGGTCAGCAGATCTGCTCTAGAGCTAGAGAACCAGGTCAGCAGAGCTGTTTTAGAGCCAGAGAACCAGGCCAGCAGAGCTGATCTAGAACCTGAGAACCAGGTCAGCAGAGCTGATCTAGAACCAGAGAACCAGGGCAGCAGAGCTGCTCTCGAACCAGAGAACCAGGTAAGCAGAGCTGATTTAGAGCCATAGAACCAGGTCAGCAGAGCTGCTTTAGAGCCAGAGAACCAGGTCAGCCGAGCTGCTGTAGAGCCAGATAAACCAGGTCAGCAGAGCTGCTTTAGAGGGAGAGAACCAGGTCAGGAGAGCTGCTTCAGAGGGAGAGAACCAGGTCAGCAGAGCTGCTCTAGAGCCTAAGAACCAGGTCAGCACAGCTGCTCTAGAGCCAGAGAACCAGGTCATCAGAGCTGCTGTAGAGCCCGAGAACCAGGTCAGCAGAGCTGCTGTAGAGCCAGAGAAACCACGTCAGAAGAGCAGCTTTAGAGGGAGAGAACCAGGTCAACAGAGCTGCTCTAGAGCCTAAGAACCAGGTCAGCACAGCTGCTCTAGAGCCAGTGAACCAGGTCAGCAGATCTGCTTTAGAGCCAGAGAACCAGGTCAGCAGAGCTCCTCTAGAGCCTGAGAACCAGGTCATTAGAGCTGCTGTAGAGCCAGAGAACCAGGTCAGCAGAGCTGCTGTAGAGCCAGAGGAAGCAGGTCAGGAGAGCTGTTTTAGAGCCAGAGAACCAAGTCAGTAGAGCTGCTCTAGAGCCTAAGAACCAGGTCATCAGAGCTGCTATGGAGCTAGAGAACCAGGTCAGCAGAGCTGCTGTAGAGCCAGAGAAACCAGGTCAGCAGAGCTGCTCTAGAGGGAGAGACCCAGGTCAGCAGAGCTGCTCTAGAGGCAGAGAACCAGGTCAGCAGAGCTGCTTTAGTGCCAGAGAACCTGGGCAAAAGAGCTGCTCTCGAAACAGAGAACCATGTCAGCAGAGCTGATTTTGAGCCAGAGAACCGCGTCAGCAGATCTCCTCTAGAGCCTGAGAACCAGGTCATCAGAGTTGCTGTAGAGCCAGAGAACCAGGTCAGCAGAGCTGCTGTAGAGCCAGAGAAAGCAGGTCAACAGAGCTGCTTTAGAGCCAGAGAACCAGGTCATCAGAGCTGCTGTAGAGCCCGAGAACCAGGTCAGCAGAGCTGCTGTAGAGCCAGAGAAACCACGTCAGAAGAGCAGCTTTAGAGGGAGAGAACCAGGTCAACAGAGCTGCTCTAGAGCCTAAGAACCAGGTCAGCACAGCTGCTCTAGAGCCAGTGAACCAGGTCAGCAGATCTGCTTTAGAGCCAGAGAACCAGGTCAGCAGAGCTCCTCTAGAGCCTGAGAACCAGGTCATTAGAGCTGCTGTAGAGCCAGAGAACCAGGTCAGCAGAGCTGCTGTAGAGCCAGAGGAAGCAGGTCAGGAGAGCTGTTTTAGAGCCAGAGAACCAAGTCAGTAGAGCTGCTCTAGAGCCTAAGAACCAGGTCATCAGAGCTGCTATGGAGCTAGAGAACCAGGTCAGCAGAGCTGCTGTAGAGCCAGAGAAACCAGGTCAGCAGAGCTGCTCTAGAGGGAGAGACCCAGGTCAGCAGAGCTGCTCTAGAGGCAGAGAACCAGGTCAGCAGAGCTGCTTTAGTGCCAGAGAACCTGGGCAAAAGAGCTGCTCTCGAAACAGAGAACCATGTCAGCAGAGCTGATTTTGAGCCAGAGAACCACGTCAGCAGATCTCCTCTAGAGCCTGAGAACCAGGTCATCAGAGTTGCTGTAGAGCCAGAGAATCAGGTCAGCAGAGCTGCTGTAGAGCCAGAGAAAGCAGGTCAACAGAGCTGCTTTAGAGCCAGAGAACCAGGTCATCAGAGCTGCTTTAGAGCCAGAGAACCAGGTTAGCAGAGCTGCTCTAGAGCCAGAGAACCAGGTCAGCCGAGCTACTGTAGAGTCAGAGAAACCAGGTCAGCAGAGCTGCTTTAGAGCCAGAGAACCAGGTCATCAGAGCTGCTTTAGAGCCAGAGAACCAGGTTAGCAGAGCTGCTCTAGAGCCAGAGAAGCAGGTCAGCCGAGCTACTGTAGAGTCAGAGAAACCAGGTCAGCAGAGCTGCTTTAGAGGGAGAGAACCAGGTCAACAGAGCTGCTTTAGAGCCAGAGAACCACTTCAGCAGATCTGCTCTAGAGCCTAAGAAGCAGGTCAGCACAGCTGCTATAGAGCCAGAGAACCAGGTCAGCAGAGCCGCTTTACAGCCTAAGAACCAGATCAGCAGAGCTGCTCTATAGCCTAATAACCAAGTAAGCAGAGCTGATCTAGAGCCAGAGAACCAGGTCAGCAGAGCTGCTTTAGAGCCAGAGAACTAGTTCAGCAGAGCTGTTTTAGAGCCAGAGAACCAGATCAACAGATCTACTCTAGAGCCTGAGAACCAGGTCAGCAGAGCTGCTCTAGAGCCAGAGAACCAGGTCAGCAGAGCTGCTTTAGAGCCTAAGAACCAGGTCAGCAGAGCTGCTGACGAGCCTAAGAACCAGGTCAGCTTAGCTGCTGTAGAGCCAGAGAACCAGGTCAGCAGAGCTGCTTTAGAGCCTAAGAACCAGGTCAGCAGAGCTCCTCTAGAGCCTAAGATCCAGGTCAGAAGTGCTGCTCTAGAGCCAGAGAACCAGGTCAGCAGAGCTACTTTAGAGGGAGAGAATCAGATCAGCAGGGCTGCACTAGAGCCTAAGAACCAGGTCAGCAGAGCTGCTCTAGATCCTGGGAACCAGGTCAGCCCAGCTGCAGTAGAGCCAGAGAAACCAGGACAGCGGTGCTGCTTTAGAGGGAGAGAACCAGGTCAACAGACCTGCTTTAGAGGCAGAGAACCAGGTCAGCAGACCTGCTCTAGAGTATGAGAACCAGGTCAGCAGAGTTGCTCTAGAGCCAGAGAACCAGGTCAGCAGAGCTGCTTTAGAGCCAGAGAACCAGGTCAGCAGAGCTGCTTTAGAGCCATAGAACAGGTCAGCAGAGCTGCTTTAGAGCCAGAGAACCAGGTCAGCAGAGCCATTGTAGAGCCAAAGATCCAGGTAAGTAGAGCTGCTCTAGAGCCTAAGAACCAGGTCAGCAGAGCTGCTCTAGAACGAGAGAACCAGGTCAGCAGAGCTGCATAGAGCCAGAGAACTAGGTCAGAAGAGCTGCTTTAGAGACAGATAACCAGGTCAGCAGAGCTCCTCTAGAGCCTGAGAACCAGGTCATTAGAGCTGCTGTAGAGCCAGAGAACCAGGTCAGCAGAGCTGCTGTAGAGCCTGAGAAAGCAGGTCAGCAGAGCTGCTTTAGAGCCAGAGAAGCAGGTCAGTAGAGGTGTTCTAGAGCCTAAGAACCAGGAAAGCAGAGCTGCTCTAGAGCCAGAGAACCAGGTCAGCCGATCTGCTGTAGAGCCAGAGAAACCAGGCCAGCAGATCTGCTCTAGAGGGAGAGAACCAGGTCAGCAGAGCTGCTCTATAGCCTAAGAACCAGGTCAGCACAGCTGTTATAGAGCCAGAGAACCAGGTCAGCAGAGCTGCTTTAGAGCCTAAGAACCAAGTCAGCAGAGCTGCTCTAGAGCCTAAGAACCAGGTCAGCAGATCTACTCTAGAGCCAGAGAACAAGGTCAGCAGAGCTGCTTTAGAGCCAGAGAACTAGGTCAGCAGAGCTGTTTTAGAGCCAGACAATTAGGTCAGCAGAGCTGCTCTAGAGCCTGAGAACCAGGTCAGCAGAGCTGCTCTAGAGGCAGAGAACCAGGTCAGCAGAGCTGCTTTAGAGCCAGAGAACCAGGGCAGCAGACCTCCTCTAGAACCAGAGAACCAGGTCAGCAGAGCTGCTGTAGAGCCAGAGAAACCAGGTCAGCAGTGCTGCTTTAGAGGGAGAGAACCAGGTCAGCAGAGCTGCTCTAGAGCCTTAGAACCAAGTCAGCACAGCTGCTCTTGAGCCAGATAACGAGGTCAGCAGAGCTGCTTTTGAGGCCTAGAACCAGGTCATCAGAGCTGCTTTAGAGCCTAAGAACCAGGTCAGCAGATCTGCTCTAGAGCTAGAGAACCAGGTCAGCAGAGCTGTTTTAGAGCCAGAGAACCAGGCCAGCAGAGCAGATCTAGAACCTGAGAACCAGGTCAGCAGAGCTGATCTAGAACCAGAGAACCAGGGCAGCAGAGCTGCTCTCAAACCAGAGAACCAGGTCAGCAGAGCTGATTTAGAGCCATAGAACCAGGTCAGCAGAGCTGCTTTAGAGCCAGAGAACCAGGTCAGCCGAGCTGCTGTAGAGCCAGAGAAACCAGGTCAGCAGAGCTGCTTTAGAGGGAGAGAACCAGGTCAGGAGAGCTGCTTCAGAGGGAGAGAACCAGGTCAGCAGAGCTGCTCTAGAGCCTAAGAACCAGGTCAGCACAGCTGCTCTAGAGCCAGAGAACCAGGTCATCAGAGCTGCTGTAGAGCCAGAGAACCAGGTCAGCAGAGCTGCTGTAGAGCCAGAGAAACCACGTCAGAAGAGCAGCTTTAGAGGGAGAGAACCAGGTCAACAGAGCTGCTCTAGAGCCTAAGAACCAGGTCAGCACAGCTGCTCTAGAGCCAGTGAACCAGGTCAGCAGATCTGCTTTAGAGCCAGAGAACCAGGTCAGCAGAGCTCCTCTAGAGCCTGAGAACCAGGTCATTAGAGCTGCTGTAGAGCCAGAGAACCAGGTCAGCAGAGCTGCTGTAGAGCCAGAGGAAGCAGGTCAGGAGAGCTGTTTTAGAGCCAGAGAACCAAGTCAGTAGAGCTGCTCTAGAGCCTAAGAACCAGGTCATCAGAGCTGCTCTGGAGCTAGAGAACCAGGTCAGCAGAGCTGCTGTAGAGCCAGAGAAACCAGGTCAGCAGAGCTGCTCTAGAGGGAGAGACCCAGGTCAGCAGAGCTGCTCTAGAGGCAGAGAACCAGGTCAGCAGAGCTGCTTTAGTGCCAGAGAACCTGGGCAAAAGAGCTGCTCTCGAAACAGAGAACCATGTCAGCAGAGCTGATTTTGAGCCAGAGAACCACGTCAGCAGATCTCCTCTAGAGCCTGAGAACCAGGTCATCAGAGTTGCTGTAGAGCCAGAGAACCAGGTCAGCAGAGCTGCTGTAGAGCCAGAGAAAGCAGGTCAACAGAGCTGCTTTAGAGCCAGAGAACCAGGTTAGCAGAGCTGCTCTAGAGCCAGAGAACCAGGTCAGCCGAGCTACTGTAGAGTCAGAGAAACCAGGTCAGCAGAGCTGCTTTAGAGCCAGAGAACCAGGTTAGCAGAGCTGCTCTAGAGCCAGAGAACCACTTCAGCAGATCTGCTCTAGAGGCTAAGAACCAGGTCAGCAGAGCTGCTCTACAGCCAGAGAACCAGGTCAGCAGAGCTTCTGTAGAGCCAGAGAAACCAGGTCAGCAGAGCCACTTTAGAGGGAGAGAACCAGGTCAGCAGAGCTGCTCTAGAGCCTAAGAAGCAGGTCAGCACAGCTGCTATAGAGCCAGAGAACCAGGTCAGCAGAGCCGCTTTAGAGCCTAAGAACCAGATCAGCAGAGCTGCTCTATAGCCTAATAACCAAGTAAGCAGAGCTGATCTAGAGCCAGAGAACCAGGTCAGCAGAGCTGCTTTAGAGCCAGAGAACTAGTTCAGCAGAGCTGTTTTAGAGCCAGAGAACCAGATCAACAGATCTACTCTAGAGCCTGAGAACCAGGTCAGCAGAGCTGTTCTAGAGCCAGAGAACCAGGACAGCAGAGCTGCTTTAGAGCCTAAGAACCAGGTCAGCAGAGCTGCTGACGAGCCTAAGAACCAGGTCAGCTTAGCTGCTGTAGAGCCAGAGAACCAGGTCAGCAGAGCTGCTTTAGAGCCTAAGAACCAGGTCAGCAGAGCTCCTCTAGAGCCTAAGATCCAGGTCAGAAGTGCTGCTCTAGAGCCAGAGAACCAGGTCAGCAGAGCTACTTTAGAGGGAGAGAATCAGATCAGCAGGGCTGCACTAGAGCCTAAGAACCAGGTCAGCAGAGCTGCTCTAGATCCTGGGAACCAGGTCAGCCCAGCTGCAGTAGAGCCAGAGAAACCAGGACAGCGGTGCTGCTTTAGAGGGAGAGAACCAGGTCAACAGACCTGCTTTAGAGCCAGAGAACCAGGTCAGCAGACCTGCTCTAGAGCCTGAGAACCAGGTCAGCAGAGTTGCTCTAGAGCCAGAGAACCAGGTCAGCAGAGCTGCTTTAGAGCCAGAGAACCAGGTCAGCAGAGCTGCTTTAGAGCCATAGAACAGGTCAGCAGAGCTGCTTTAGAGCCAGAGAACCAGGTCAGCAGAGCCATTGTAGAGCCAAAGATCCAGGTAAGTAGAGCTGCTCTAGAGCCTAAGAACCAGGTCAGCAGAGCTGCTCTAGAACGAGAGAACCAGGTCAGCAGAGCTGCGTAGAGCCAGAGAAACCAGGTCAGCAGAACTGCATTAGAGCAAGAGAAACCAGGTCAGCAGAGATGCTCTAGAGGCTAAGAACCAGGTCAGCAGAGCTGCTGTAGAGCCAGAGAAACCAGGTCAGCAGAGCTGCTTTAGAGGGAGAGAACCAGGTCAGCAGAGCTGCTCTAGATTCTAAGAACCAAGTCAGCACAGCTGCTCTTGAGCCAGATAACCAGGTCAGCAGAGCTGCTTTTGAGGCAGAGAACCAGGTCATCAGAGCTGCTTTAGAGCCTAAGAACCAGGTCAGCAGAGCTGCTCTAGAGACTAAGAACAAGGTCAGCAGATCTGCTCTAGAGCTAGAGAACCAGGTCAGCAGAGCTGTTTTAGAGCCAGAGAACCAGTCCAGCAGAGCTGATCTAGAGGCAGAGAACCAGGTCAGCAGTGCTGCTTTAGAGCTAGAGAACCAGGGCAGCAGAGCTGCTCTCGAACCAGAGAACCAGGTCAGGAGAGCTGATTTAGAGCCATAGAACCAGGTCAGCAGAGCTGCTTTAGAGCCAGAGAACCAGGTCAGCCGAGCAGCTGTAGAGCCAGAGAAACCAGGTCAGCAGTGCTGCTTTAGAGGGAGAGAACCAGGTCAGGAGAGCTGCTTCAGAGGGAGAGAACCAGGTCAGCAAAGCTGCTCTAGAGCCTAAGAACCAGGTCAGCACAGCTGCTCTAGAGCCAGAGAACCAGGTCATCAGAGCTGCTGTAGAGCCAGAGAACCAGGTCAGCAGAGCTGCTGTAGAGCCAGAGAAACCACGTCAGAAGAGCAGCTTTAGAGGGAGAGAAACAGGTCAGCAGAGCTGCTCTAGAGCCTAAGAACCAGGTCAGCACTGCTGCTCTAGAGCCAGTGAACCAGGTCAGCAGATCTGCTTTAGAACCAGAGAACTAGGTCAGAAGAGCTGCTTTAGAGCCAGAGAACCAGCTCAGCAGAGCTCCTCTAGAGCCTAAGAACCAGGTCATTAGAGCTGCTGTAGAGCCAGAGAACTAGGTCAGCAGAGCTGCTGTAGGGCCAGAGGAAGCAGGTCAGGAGAGCTGCTCTAGAGCCTAAGAACCAGGTCATCAGAGCTGCTCTAGAGCCAGAGAACCAGGTCAGCAGAGCTGCTGTAGAGCCAGAGAAACCAGGTCAGCAGAGCTGCTCTAGAGGGAGAGACCCAGGTCAGCAGAGCTGCTCTAGAGGCAGAGAACCAGGTCAGCAGAGCTGCTTTAGAGCCAGAGAACCAGGGCAGAAGAGCTGCTCTCGAAACAGAGAACCAGGTCAGCAGAGCTGATTTTGAGCCAGAGTTGCTGTAGAGCCAGAGAACCAGGTCAGCAGAGCTGCTGTAGAGCCAGAGAAAGCAGGTCAACAGAGCTGCTTTAGAGCCAGAGAACCAGGTCATCAGAGCTGCTTTAGAGCCAGAGAACCAGGTTAGCAGAGCTGCTTTAGAGCCAGAGAACCAGGTCAGCCGAGCTACTGTAGAGTCAGAGAAACCAGGTCAGCAGAGCTGCTTTAGAGGGAGAGAAACAGGTCAACAGAGCTGCTTTAGACCCAGAGAACCACTTCAGCAGATCTGCTCTAGAGGCTAAGAACCAGGTCAGCAGAGCTGCTCTACAGCCTAATAACCAAGTAAGCAGAGCTGATCTAGAGCCAGAGAACCAGGTCAGCAGATCTGCTTTAGAGCCAGAGAACCAGATCAACAGATCTGCTCTAGAGCCTGAGAACCAGGTCAGCAGAGCTGCTCTAGAGCCAGAGAACCAGGTCAGCAGAGCTGCTTTAGAGCCATAGAACAGGTCAGCAGAGCTGCTGAAGAGCCTAAGAACCAGGTCAGCACAGCTGCTGTAGAGCCAGAGAACCAGGTCAGCAGAGCTGCTTTAGAGCCTAAGAACCAGGTCAGCAGAGCTCCTCTAGAGCCTAAGATCCAGGTCAGAAGTGCTGCTCTAGAACCAGAGAACTAGGTCAGAAGAGCTGCTTTAGAGCCAGAGAACAAGGTCAGCAAAGCTCCTCTAGAGACTGAGAACCAGGTCATTAGAGCTGCTGTAGAGCCAGAGAACCAGGTCAGCAGAGCTGCTGTAGAGCCAGAGGAAGCAGGTCGGGAGAGCTGCTCTAGAGCCTAAGAACCAGGTCATCAGAGCTGCTCTAGAGCCAGAGAGCCAGGTGAGCAGAACGGCTGTAGAGCCAGAGAAACCAGGTCAGCAGAGCTGCTCTAGAGGGAGAGACCCACGTCAGCAGAGCTGCTCTAGAGGCAGAGAACCAGGTCAGCAGAGCTGCTTTAGAGCCAGAGAACCAGGGCAGAAGAGCTGCTCTCGAAACAGAGAACCAGGTCAGCAGAGCTAATTTTGAGCCAGAGAACCACGTCAGCAGAGCTCCTCTAGAGCCTGAGAACCAGGTCATCAGAGTTGCTGTAGAGCCAGAGAACCAGGTCAGCAGAGCTGCTGGTGAGCCAGAGAAAGCAGGTCAACAGAGCTGTTTTAGAGCCAGAGAACCAGGTCATCAGAGCTGCTTTAGAGCCAGAGAACCAGGTTAGCAGAGCTGCTCTAGAGCCAGAGAACCAGGTCAGCCGAGCTACTGTAGAGTCAGAGAAACCAGGTCAGCAGAGCTGCTTTAGAGGGAGAGAACCAGGTCAGCACAGCTGCTCTAGAGCCAGAGCACCAGGTCATCAGAGCTGCTGTAGAGCCAGAGAACCAGGTCAGCAGAGCTGCTGTAGAGCCAGAGAAACCAGGTGAGAATAGCTGCTTTAGAGGGAGAGAACCCTGTCAGCAGAGCTGCTCTAGAGCCTAAGAACAAGGTAAGCACAGCTGCTCTAGAGCCAGAGAACCAGGTCAACAGATCTGCGTTAGAGCCAGAGAACTAGGTCAGAAGAGCTGCTTTAGAGACAGATAACCAGGTCAGCAGAGCTCCTCTAGACCCTGAGAACCAGGTCTTTAGAGCTGCTGTAGAGCCAGAGAACCAGGTCAGCAGAGCTGCTGTAGAGCCTGAGAAAGCAGGTCAGCAGAGCTGCTTTAGAGCCAGAGAACCAGGTCAGTAGAGCTGTTCTAGAGCCTAAGAACCAGGAAGGCAGAGCTGCTCTAGAGCCAGAGAACCAGGTCAGCCGAGCTGCTGTAGAGCCAGAGAAACCAGGCCAGCACAGCTGCTCTAGAGCCAGAGAACCAGGTCATCAGAGCTGCTGTAGAGCCAGACAACCAGGTCAGCAGAGCTGCTTTAGAGCCAGAGAAACCACGTCAGAAGAGCTGCTTTAGAGGGAGAGAACAAGGTAAGCACAGCTGCTCTAGAGCCAGAGAACCAGGTCAACAGATATGCTTTAGAGCCAGCGAACTAGGTCAGAAGAGCTGCTTTAGAGACAGATAACCAGGTCAGCAGAGCTCCTCTAGAGCCTGAGAACCAGGTCATTAGAGCTGCTGTAGAGCCAGAGAACCAGGTCAGCAGAGCTGCTGTAGAGCCTGAGAAAGCAGGTCAGCAGAGCTGCTTTAGAGCCAGAGAAGCAGGTCAGTAGAGGTGTTCTAGAGCCTAAGAACCAGGAAAGCAGAGCTGCTCTAGAGCCAGTGAACCAGGTCAGCCGAGCTGCTGTAGAGCCAGAGAAACCAGGCCAGCAGATCTGCTCTAGAGGGAGAGAACCAGGTCAGCAGAGCTGCTCTAGAGCCTAAGAACCAGGTCAGCACAGCTGTTATAGAGCCAGGAAACCAGGTCAGCAGAGCTGCTTTAGAGCCTAAGAACCAGGTCAGCAGAGCTGCTCTAGAGCCTAAGAACCAGGTCAGCAGATCTACTCTAGAGCCAGAGAACAAGGTCAGCAGAGCTGCTTTAGAGCCAGAGAACTAGGTCAGCAGAGCTGTTTTAGAGCCAGACAACTAGGTCAGCAGAGCTGCTCTAGAGCCTGAGAACCAGGTCAGCAGAGCTGCTCTAGAGGCAGAGAACCAGGTCAGCAGAGCTGCTTTAGAGCCAGAGAACCAGGGCAGCAGACCTCCTCTAGAACCAGAGAACCAGGTCAGCAGAGCTGCTGTAGAGCCAGAGAAACCAGGTCAGCAGTGCTGCTTTAGAGGGAGAGAACCAGGTCGGCAGAGCTGCTCTAGAGCCTAAGAACCAAGTCAGCACAGCTGCTCTTGAGCCAGATAACGAGGTCAGCAGAGCTGCTTTTGAGGCAGAGAACCAGGTCATCAGAGCTGCTTTAGAGCCTAAGAACCAGGTCAGCAGATCTGCTCTAGAGCTAGAGAACCAGGTCAGCAGAGCTGTTTTACAGCCAGAGAACCAGGCCAGCAGAGCTGATCTAGAACCTGAGAACCAGGTCAGCAGAGCTGATCTAGAACCAGAGAACCAGGGCAGCAGAGCTGCTCTCGAACCAGAGAACCAGGTCAGCAGAGCTGATTTAGAGCCATAGAACCAGGTCAGCAGAGCTGCTTTAGAGCCAGAGAACCAGGTCAGCCAAGCTGCTGTAGAGCCAGAGAAACCAGGTCAGCAGAGCTGCTTTAGAGCTAGAGAACCAAGTCAGGAGAGCTGCTTCAGAGGGAGAGAACTAGGTCAGCAGAGCTGCTCTAGAGCCTAAGAACCAGGTCAGCACAGCTGCTCTAGAGCCAGAGAACCAGGTCATCAGAGCTGCTGTAGAGCCAGAGAACCAGGTCAGCAGAGCTGCTGTAGAGCCAGAGAAACCACGTCAGAAGAGCAGCTTTAGAGGGAGAGAACCAGGTCAACAGAGCTGCTCTAGAGCCTAAGAACCAGGTCAGCACAGCTGCTCTAGAGCCAGTGAACCAGGTCAGCAGATCTGCTTTAGAGCCAGAGAACCAGGTCAGCAGAGCTCCTCTAGAGCCTGAGAACCAGGTCATTAGAGCTGCTGTAGAGCCAGAGAACCAGGTCAGCAGAGCTGCTGTAGAGCCAGAGGAAGCAGGTCAGGAGAGCTGTTTTAGAGTCAGAGAACCAAGTCAGTAGAGCTGCTCTAGAGCCTAAGAACCAGGTCATCAGAGCTGCTCTGGAGCTAGAGAACCAGGTCAGCAGAGCTGCTGTAGAGCCAGAGAAACCAGGTCAGCAGAGCTGCTCTAGAGGGAGAGACCCAGGTCAGCAGAGCTGCTCTAGAGGCAGAGAACCAGGTCAGCAGAGCTGCTTTAGAGCCAGAGAACCTGGTCAGAAGAGCTGCTCTCGAAACAGAGAACCAGGTCAGCAGAGCTGATTTTGAGCCAGAGAACCACGTCAGCAGATCTCCTCTAGAGCCTGAGAACCAGGTCATCAGAGTTGCTGTAGAGCCAGAGAACCAGATCAGCAGAGCTGCTGTAGAGCCAGAGAAAGCAGGTCAACAGAGCTGCTTTAGAGCCAGAGAACCAGGTCATCAGAGCTGCTTTAGAGCCAGAGAACCAGGTGAGCAGAGCTGCTCTAGAGCCAGAGAACCAGGTCAGCCGAGCTACTGTAGAGTCAGAGAAACCAGGTCAGCAGAGCTGCTTTAGAGCCAGAGAACCAGGTCATCAGAGCTGCTTTAGAGCCAGAGAACCAGGTTAGCAGAGCTGCTCTAGAGCCAGAGAACCAGGTCAGCCGAGCTACTGTAGAGTCAGAGAAACCAGGTCAGCAGAGCTGCTTTAGAGGGAGAGAACCAGGTCAACAGAGCTGCTTTAGAGCCAGAGAACCACTTCAGCAGATCTGCTCTAGAGGCTAAGAACCAGGTCAGCAGAGCTGCTCTACAGCCAGAGAACCCGGTCAGCAGAGCTTCTGTAGAGCCAGAGAACCCAGGTCAGCAGAGCCACTTTAGAGGGAGAGAACCAGGTCAGCAGAGCTGCTCTAGAGCCTAAGAAGCAGGTCAGCACAGCTGCTATAGAGCCAGAGAACCAGGTCAGCAGAGCCGCTTTAGAGCCTAAGAACCAGATCAGCAGAGCTGCTCTATAGCCTAATAACCAAGTAAGCAGAGCTGATCTAGAGCCAGAGAACCAGGTCAGCAGAGCTGCTTTAGAGCCAGAGAACTAGTTCAGCAGAGCTGTTTTAGAGCCAGAGAACCAGATCAACAGATCTACTCTAGAGCCTGAGAACCAGGTCAGCAGAGCTGCTCTAGAGCCAGAGAACCAGGTCAGCAGAGCTGCTGAAGAGCCTAAGAACCAGGTCAGCTTAGCTGCTGTAGAGCCAGAGAACCAGGTCAGCAGAGCTGCTTTAGAGCCTAAGAACCAGGTCAGCAGAGCTCCTCTAGAGCCTAAGATCCAGGTCAGAAGTGCTGCTCTAGAGCCAGAGAACCAGGTCAGCAGAGCTACTTTAGAGGGAGAGAATCAGATCAGCAGGGCTGCACTAGAGCCTAAGAACCAGGTCAGCAGAGCTGCTCTAGATCCTGGGAACCAGGTCAGCCCAGCTGCAGTAGAGCCAGAGAAACCAGGACAGCAGTGCTGCTTTAGAGGGAGAGAACCAGGTCAACAGAGCTGCTTTAGAGCCAGAGAACCAGGTCAGCAGACCTGCTCTAGAGCCTGAGAACCAGGTCAGCAGAGTTGCTCTAGAGCCAGAGAACCAGGTCAGCAGAGCTGCTTTAGAGCCAGAGAACCAGGTCAGCAGAGCTGCTTTAGAGCCATAGAACAGGTCAGCAGAGCTGCTTTAGAGCCAGAGAACCAGGTCAGCAGAGCCATTGTAGAGCCAGAGATCCAGGTCAGTAGAGCTGCTCTAGAGCCTAAGAACCAGGTCAGCAGAGCTGCTCTAGAACGAGAGAACCAGGTCAGCAGAGCTGCGTAGAGCCAGAGAAACCAGGTCAGCAGAACTGCATTAGAGCCAGAGAAACCAGGTCAGCAGAGATGCTCTAGAGGCTAAGAACCAGGTCAGCAGAGCTGCTGTAGAGCCAGAGAAACCAGGTCAGCAGAGCTGCTTTAGAGGGAGAGAACCAGGTCAGCAGAGCTGCTCTAGAGCCTAAGAACCAAGTCAGCACAGCTGCTCTTGAGCCAGATAACCAGGTCAGCAGAGCTGCTTTTGAGGCAGAGAACCAGGTCATCAGAGCTGCTTTAGAGCCTAAGAACCAGGTCAGCAGAGCTGCTCTAGAGACTAAGAACAAGGTCAGCAGATCTGCTCTAGAGCTAGAGAACCAGGTCAGCAGAGCTGTTTTAGAGCCAGAGAACGAGGCCAGCAGAGCTGATCTAGAACCTGAGAACCAGGTCAGCAGAGCTGCTCTAGAGGCAGAGAACCAGGTCAGCAGTGCTGCTTTAGAGCTAGAGAACCAGGGCAGCAGAGCTGCTCTCGAACCAGAGAACCAGGTCAGGAGAGCCGATTTAGAGCCATAGAACCAGGTCGGCAGAGCTGCTTTAGAGCCAGAGAACCAGGTCAGCCGAGCAGCTGTAGAGCCAGAGAAACCAGGTCAGCAGTGCTGCTTTAGAGGGAGAGAACCAGGTCAGGAGAGCTGCTTCAGAGGGAGAGAACCAGGTCAGCAGAGCTGCTCTAGAGCCTAAGAACCAGGTCAGCACAGCTGCTCTAGAGCCAGAGAACCAGGTCATCAGAGCTGCTGTAGAGCCAGAGAACCAGGTCAGCAGAGCTGCTGTAGAGCCAGAGAAACCACGTCAGAAGAGCAGCTTTAGAGGGAGAGAAACAGGTCAGCAGAGCTGCTCTAGAGCCTAAGAACCAGGTCAGCACTGCTGCTCTAGAGCCAGTGAACCAGGTCAGCAGATCTGCTTTAGAACCAGAGAACTAGGTCAGAAGAGCTGCTTTAGAGCCAGAGAACCAGCTCAGCAGAGCTCCTCTAGAGCCTAAGAACCAGGTCATTAGAGCTGCTGTAGAGCCAGAGAACTAGGTCAGCAGAGCTGCTGTAGGGCCAGAGGAAGCAGGTCAGGAGAGCTGCTCTAGAGCCTAAGAACCAGGTCATCAGAGCTGCTCTAGAGCCAGAGAACCAGGTCAGCAGAGCTGCTGTAGAGCCAGAGAAACCAGGTAAGCAGAGCTGCTCTAGAGGGAGAGACCCAGGTCAGCAGAGCTGCTCTAGAGGCAGAGAAACAGGTCAGCAGAGCTGCTTTAGAGCCAGAGAACCAGGGCAGAAGAGCTGCTCTCGAAACAGAGAACCAGGTCAGCAGAGCTGATTTTGAGCCAGAGAACCACGTCAGCAGAGCTCCTCTAGAGCCTGAGAACCAGGTCATCAGAGTTAAAGTAGAGCCAGAGAACCAGGTCAGCAGAGCTGCTGTAGAGCCAGAGAAAGCAGGTCAACAGAGCTGCTTTAGAGCCAGAGAACCAGGTCATCAGAGCTGCTTTAGAGCCAGAGAACCAGGTTAGCAGAGCTGCTCTAGCGCCAGAGAACCAGGTCAGCCGAGCTACTGTAGAGTCAGAAAAACCAGGTCAGCAGATCTGCTTTAGAGGGTGAGAAACAGGTCAACAGAGCTGCTTTAGAGCCGGAGAACTAGGTCAGCAGAGCTGTTTTAGAGCCAGAGAACCACTTCAGCAGATCTGCTCTAGAGGCTAAGAACCAGGTCAGCAGAGCTGCTCTACAGCCAGAGAACCAGGTCAGCAGAGCTTCTGTAGAGCCAGAGAAACCAGGTCAGCAGAGCCGCTTTAGAGGGAGAGAACCAGGTCAGCAGAGCTGCTCTAGAGCCTAAGAAGCAGGTCAGCACAGCTGCTATAGAGCCAGAGAAACAGGTCAGCAGAGCTGCTTTAGAGCCTAAGAACCAGGTCAGCAGAGCTGCTCTATAGCCTAATAACCAAGTAAGCAGAGCTGATCTAGAGCCAGAGAACCAGGTCAGCAGATCTGCTTTAGAGCCGGAGAACTAGGTCAGCAGAGCTGTTTTAGAGCCAGAGAACCAGATCAACAGATCTGCTCTAGAGACTGAGAACCAGGTCAGCAGAGCTGCTCTAGAGCCAGAGAACCAGGTCAGCAGAGCTGCGTTAGAGCCATAGAACAGGTCAGCAGAGCTGCTGAAGAGCCTAAGAACCAGGTCAGCACAGCTGCTGTAGAGCCAGAGAACCAGGTCAGCAGAGCTGCTTTAGAGCCTAAGAACCAGGTCAGCAGAGCTCCTCTAGAGCCTAAGATCCAGGTCAGAAGTGCTGCTCTAGAACCAGAGAACTAGGTCAGAAGAGCTGCTTTGGAGCCAGAGAACCAGGTCAGCAAAGCTCCTCTAGAGACTGAGAACCAGGTCATTAGAGCTGCTGTAGAGCCAGAGAACCAGGTCAGCAGAGCTGCTGTAGAGCCAGAGGAAGCAGGTCAGGAGAGCTGCTCTAGAGCCTAAGAACCAGGTCATCAGAGCTGCTCTAGAGCCAGAGAACCAGGTCAGCAGAGCTGCTATAGAGCCAGAGAAACCAGGTCAGCAGAGCTGCTCTAGAGGGAGAGACCCAGGTCAGCAGAGCTGCTCTAGAGGCAGAGAACCAGGTCAGCAGAGCTGCTTTAGAGCCAGAGAACCAGGGCAGAAGAGCTGCTCTCGAAACAGAGAACCAGGTCAGCAGAGCTAATTTTGAGACACAGAACCACGTCAGCAGAGCTCCTCTAGAGCCTGAGAACCAGGTCATCAGAGTTGCTGTAGAGCCAGAGAACCAGGTCAGCAGAGCTGCTGTAGAGCCAGAGAAAGCAGGTCAACAGAGCTGTTTTAGAACCAGAGAACCAGGTCATCAGAGCTGCTTTAGAGCCAGAGAACCAGGTTAGCAGAGCTGCTCTAGACCCAGAGAACCAGGTCAGCCGAGCTACTGTAGAGTCAGAGAAACCAGATCAGCAGAGCTGCTTTAGAGGGAGAGAACCAGGTCAGCACAGCTGCTCTAGAGCCAGAGAACCAGGTCATCAGAGCTGCTGTAGAGCCAGAGAACCAGGTCAGCAGAGCTGCTGTAGAGCCAGAGAAACCAGGTGAGAATAGCTGCTTTAGAGGGAGAGAACCCTGTCAGCAGAGCTGCTCTAGAGCCTAAGAACAAGGTAAGCACAGCTGCTCTAGAGCCAGAGAACCAGGTCAACAGATCTGCTTTAGAGCCAGAGAGCTAGGTCAGAAGAGCTGCTTTAGAGACAGATAACCAGGTCAGCAGAGCTCCTCTAGAGCCTGAGAACCAGGTCATTAGAGCTGCTGTAGAGCCAGAGAACCAGGTCAGCAGAGCTGCTGTAGAGCCTGAGAAAGCAGGTCAGCAGAGCTGCTTTAGAGCCAGAGAACCAGGTCAGTAGAGCTGTTCTAGAGCCTAAGAACCAGGAAAGCAGAGCTGCTCTAGAGCCAGAGAACCAGGTAAGCCGAGCTGCTGTAGAGCCAGAGAAACCAGGCCAGCACAGCTGCTCTAGAGCCAGAGAACCAGGTCATCAGAGCTGCTGTAGAGCCAGAGAACCAGGTCAGCAGAGCTGCTGTAGAGCCAGAGAAACCACGTCAGAAGAGCTGCTTTAGAGGGAGAGAACAAGGTAAGCACAGCTGCTCTAGAGCCAGAGAACCAGGTCAACAGATCTGCTTTAGAGCCAGAGAACTAGGTCAGAAGAGCTGCTTTAGAGACAGATAACCAGGTCAGCAGAGCTCCTCTAGAGCCTGAGAACCAGGTCATTAGAGCTGCTGTAGAGCCAGAGAACCAGGTCAGCAGAGCTGCTGTAGAGCCTGAGAAAACAGGTCAGCAGAGCTGCTTTAGAGCCAGAGAAGCAGGTCAGTAGAGGTGTTCTAGAGCCTAAGAACCAGGAAAGCAGAGCTGCTCTAGAGCCAGAGAACCTGGTCAGCCGAGCTGCTGTAGAGCCAGAGAAACCAGTCCAGCAGATCTGCTCTAGAGGGAGAGAACCAGGTCAGCAGAGCTGCTCTAGAGCCTAAGAACCAGGTCAGCACAGCTGTTATAGAGCCAGAGAACCAGGTCAGCAGAGCTGCTTTAGATCCTAAGAACCAGGTCAGCAGAGCTGCTCTAGAGCCTAAGAACCAGGTCAGCAGATCTACTCTGGAGCCAGAGAACAAGGTCAGCAGAGCTGCTTTAGAGCCAGAGAACTAGGTCAGCAGAGCTGTTTTAGAGCCAGACAACTAGGTCAGCAGAGCTGCTCTAGAGCCTGAGAACCAGGTCAGCAGAGCTGCTCTAGAGGCAGAGAACCAGGTCAGCAGAGCTGCTTTAGAGCCAGAGAACCAGGGCAGCAGACCTCCTCTAGAACCAGAGAACCAGGTCAGCAGAGCTGCTGTAGAGCCAGAGAAAGCAGGTCAGCAGTGCTGCTTTAGAGGGAGAGAACCAGGTCAGCAGAGCTGCTCTAGAGCCTAAGAACCAAGTCAGCACAGCTGCTCTTGAGCCAGATAACGAGGTCAGCAGAGCTGCTTTTGAGGCAGAGAACCAGGTCATCAGAGCTGCTTTAGAGCCTAAGAACCAGGTCATCAGATCTGCTCTAGAGCTAGAGAACCAGGTCAGCAGAGCTGTTTTAGAGCCAGAGAACCAGGCCAGCAGAGCTGATCTAGAACCTGAGAACCAGGTCAGCAGAGCTGATCTAGAACCAGAGAACCAGGGCAGCAGAGCTGCTCTCGAACCAGAGAACCAGGTCAGCAGAGCTGATTTAGAGCCATAGAACCAGGTCAGCAGAGCCGCTTTAGAGCCAGAGAACCAGGTCAGCCGAGCTGCTGTAGAGCCAGAGAAACCAGGTCAGCAGAGCTGCTTTAGAGGGAGAGAACCAGGTCAGGAGAGCTGCTTCAGAGGGAGAGAACCAGGTCAGCAGAGCTGCTCTAGAGCCTAAGAACCAGGTCAGCACAGCTGCTCTAGAGCCAGAGAACCAGGTCATCAGAGCTGCCGTAGAGCCAGAGAACCAGGTCAGCAGAGCTGCTGTAGAGCCAGAGAAACCACGTCAGAAGAGCAGCTTTAGAGGGAGAGAACCAGGTCAATAGAGCTGCTCTAGAGCCTAAGAACCAGGTCAGCACAGCTGCTCTAGAGCCAGTGAACCAGGTCAGCAGATCTGCTTTAGAGCCAGATAACCAGGTCAGCAGAGCTCCTCTAGAGCCTGAGAACCAGGTCATTAGAGCTGCTGTAGAGCCAGAGAACCAGGTCAGCAGAGCTGCTGTAGAGCCAGAGGAAGCAGGTCAGGAGAGCTGTTTTAGAGCCAGAGAACCAAGTCAGTAGAGCTGCTCTAGAGCCTAAGAACCAGGTCATCAGAGCTGCTCTGGAGCTAGAGAACCAGGTCAGCAGAGCTGCTGTAGAGCCAGAGAAACCAGGTCAGCAGAGCTGCTCTAGAGGGAGAGACCCAGGTCAGCAGAGCTGCTCTAGAGGCAGAGAACCAGGTCAGCAGAGCTGCTTTAGAGCCAGAGAACCTGGGCAGAAGAGCTGCTCTCGAAACAGAGAACCAGGTCAGCAGAGCTGATTTTGAGCCAGAGAACCACGTCAGCAGATCTCCTCTAGAGCCTGAGAACCAGGTCATCAGAGTTGCTGTAGAGCCAGAGAACCAGGTCAGCAGAGCTGCTGTAGAGCCAGAGAAAGCAGGTCAACAGAGCTGCTTTAGAGCCAGAGAACCAGGTCATCAGAGCTACTTTAGAGCCAGAGAACCAGGTTAGCAGAGCTGCTCTAGAGCCAGAGAACCAGGTCAGCCGAGCTACTGTAGAGTCAGAGAAACCAGGTCAGCAGAGCTGCTTTAGAGCCAGAGAACCAGGTTATCAGAGCTGCTTTAGAGCCAGAGAACCAGGTTAGCAGAGCTGCTCTAGAGACAGAGAACCAGGTCAGCCGAGCTACTGTAGAGTCAGAGAAACCAGGTCAGCAGAGCTGCTTTAGAGGGAGAAAACCAGGTCAACAGAGCTGCTTTAGAGCCAGAGAACCACTTCAGCAGATCTGCTCTAGAGGCTAAGAACCAGGTCAGCAGAGCTGCTCTACAGCCAGAGAACCAAGTCAGCAGAGCTTCTGTAGAGCCAGAGAAACCAGGTTAGCAGAGCCACTTTAGAGGGAGAGAACCAGGTCAGCAGAGAGGCTCTAGAGCCTAAGAAGCAGGTCAGCACAGCTGCTATAGAGCCAGAGAACCAGGTCAGCAGAGCCACTTTAGAGCCTAAGAACCAGATCAGCAGAGCTGCTCTATAGCCTAATAACCAAGTAAGCAGAGCTGATATAGAGCCAGAGAACAGGTCAGCAGAGCTGCTTTAGAGCCAGAGATCTAGTTCAGCAGAGCTGTTTTAGAGCCAGACAACCAGATCAACAGATCTACTCTAGAGCCTGAGAACCAGGTCAGCAGAGCTGCTCTAGAGCCAGAGAACCAGGTCAGCAGAGCTGCTTTAGAGCCATAGAACAGGTCAGCAGAGCTTCTGAAGAGCCTAAGAACCAGGTCAGCTTAGCTGCTGTAGAGCCAGAGAACCAGGTCAGCAGAGCTGCTTTAGAGCCTAAGAACCAGGTCAGCAGAGCTCCTCTAGAGCCTAAGATCCAGGTCAGAAGTGCTGCTCTAGAGCCAGAGAACCAGGTCAGCAGAGCTACTTTAGAGGGAGAGAATCAGATCAGCAGGGCTGCACTAGAGCCTAAGAACCAGGTCAGCAGAGCTGCTCTAGATCCTGGGAACCAGGTCAGCCCAGCTGCAGTAGAGCCAGAGAAACCAGTACAGCAGTGCTGCTTTAGAAGGAGAGAACCAGGTCAACAGAGCTGCTTTAGAGCCAGAGAACCAGGTTAGCAGACCTGCTCTAGAGCCTGAGAACCAGGTCAGCAGCGTTGCTCTAGAGCCAGAGAACCAGGTCAGCAGAGCTGCTTTAGAGCCAGAGAACCAGGTCAGCAGAGCTGCTTTAGAGCCATAGAACAGGTCAGCAGAGCTGCTTTAGAGCCAGAGAACCAGGTCAGCAGAGCCATTGTAGAGCCAAAGATCCAGGTCAGTAGAGCTGCTCTAGAGCCTAAGAACCAGGTCAGCAGAGCTGCTCTAGAACAAGAGAACCAGGTCAGCAGAGCTGCGTAGAGCCAGAGAAACCACGTCAGCAGAACTGCATTAGAGCCAGATAAACCAGGTCAGCAGAGATGCTCTAGAGGCTAAGAACCAGGTCAGCAGAGCTGCTGTAGAGCCAGAGAAACCAGGTCAGCAGAGCTGCTTTAGAGGGAGAGAACCAGGTCAGCATAGCTGCTCTAGAGCCTAAGAACAAAGTCAGCACAGCTGCTCTTGAGCCAGATAACCAGGTCAGCAGAGCTGCTTTTGAGGCAGAGAACCAGGTCATCAGAGCTGCTTTAGAGCCTAAGAACCAGGTCAGCAGAGCTGCTCTAGAGACTAAGAACAAGGTCAGCAGATCTGCTCTAGAGCTAGAGAACCAGGTCAGCAGAGCTGTTTTAGAGGCAGAGAACCAGGCCAGCAGAGCTGATCTAGAACCTGAGAACCAGGTCAGCAGAGCTGCTCTAGAGGCAGAGAACCAGGTCAGCAGTGCTGCTTTAGAGCTAGAGAACCAGGGCAGCAGAGCTGCTCTCGAACTAGAGAACCAGGTCAGGAGAGCTGATTTAGAGCCATAGAACCAGGTCAGCAGAGCTGCTTTAGAGCCAGAGAACCAGGTCAGCTGAGCAGCCGTAGAGCCAGAGAAACCAGGTCAGCAGTGCTGCTTTAGAGGGAGAGAACCAGGTCAGGAGAGCTGCTTCAGAGGGAGAGAACCAGGTCAGCAGAGCTGCTCTAGAGCCTAAGAACCAGGTCAGCACAGCTGCTCTAGAGCCAGAGAACCAGGTCATCAGAGCTGCTGTAGAGCCAGAGAACCAGGTCAGCAGAGCTGCTGTAGAGCCAGAGAAACCACGTCAGAAGAGCAGATTTAGAGGGAGAGAAACAGGTCAGCAGAGCTGCTCTAGAGCCTAAGAACCAGGTCAGCACTGCTGCTCTAGAGCCAGTGAACCAGGTCAGCAGATCTGCTTTAGAACCAGAGAACTAGGTCAGAAGAGCTGCTTTAGAGCCAGAGAACCAGCTCAGCAGAGCTCCTCTAGAGCCTAAGAACCAGGTCATTAGAGCTGCTGTAGAGCCAGAGAACTAGGTCAGCAGAGCTGCTGTAGGGCCAGAGGAAGCAGGTCAGGAGAGCTGCTCTAGAGCCTAAGAACCAGGTCATCAGAGCTGCTCTAGAGCCAGAGAACCAGGTCAGCAGAGCTGCTGTAGAGCCAGAGAAACCAGGTCAGCAGAGCTGCTCTAGAGGGAGAGACCCAGGTCAGCAGAGCTGCTCTAGAGGCAGAGAACCAGGTCAGCAGAGCTGCTTTAGAGCCAGAAAACTAGGGCAGAAGAGCTGCTCTCGAAACAGAGAACCAGGTCAGCAGAGCTGATTTTGAGCCAGAGAACCACGTCAGCAGAGCTCCTCTAGAGCCTGAGAACCAGGTAATCAGAGTTGCTGTAGAGCCAGAGAACCAGGTCAGCAGAGCTGCTGTAGAGCCAGAGAAAGCAGGTCAACAGAGCTGGTTTAGAGCCAGAGAGTCAGGTCATCAGAGCTGCTTTAGAGCCAGAGAACCAGGTTAGCAGAGCTGTTCTAGAGCCAGAGAACCAGGTCAGCCGAGCTACTGTAGAGTCAGAGAAACCAGGCTGCAGAGCTGCTTTAGAGGGAGAGAAACAGGTCAACAGAGCTGCTTTAGACCCAGATAACCACTTCAGCAGATCTGCTCTAGAGGCTAAGAACCAGGTCAGCAGAGCTGCTCTACAGCCAGAGAACCAGGTCAGCAGAGCTTCTGTAGAGCCAGAGAAACCAGGTCAGCAGAGCCGCTTTAGAGGGAGAGAACCAGGTCAGCAGAGCTGCTCTAGAGCCTAAGAAGCAGGTCAGCACAGCTGCTATAGAGCCAGAGAACCAGGTCAGCAGAGCTGCTTTAGAGCCTAAGAACCAGGTCAGCAGAGCTGCTCTATAGCTTAATAACCAAGTAAGCAGAGCTGATCTAGAGCCAGAGAACCAGGTCAGCAGATCTGCTTTAGAGCCGAAGAACTAGGTCAGCAGAGCTGTTTTAGAGCCAGAGAACCAGATCAACAGATCTGCTCTAGAGCCTGAGAACCAGGTCAGCAGAGCTGCTCTAGAGCCAGGGAACCAGGTCAGCAGAGCTGCTTTAGAGCCATAGAACAGGTCAGCAGAGCTGCTGAAGAGCCTAAGAACCAGGTCAGCACAGCTGCTGTAGAGCCAGAGAACCAGGTCAGCAGAGCTGCTTTAGAGCCTAAGAACCAGATCAGCAGAGCTCCTCTAGAGCCTAAGATCCAGGTCAGAAGTGCTGCTCTAGAACCAGAGAACTAGGTCAGAAGAGCTGCTTTAGAGCCAGAGAACCAGGTCAGCAAAGCTCCTCTAGAGACTGAGAACCAGGTCATTAGAGCTGCTGTAGAGCCAGAGAACCAGGTCAGCAGAGCTGCTGTAGAGCCAGAGGAAGCAGGTCAGGAGAGCTGCTCTAGAGCCTAAGAACCAGGTCATCAGAGCTGCTCTAGAGCCAGAGAACCAGGTCAGCAGAGCTGCTGTAGAGCCAGAGAAACCAGGTCAGCAGAGCTGCTCTAGAGGGAGAGACCCAGGTCAGCAGAGCTGCTCTAGAGGCAGAGAACCAGGTCAGCAGAGCTGCTTTAGAGCCAGAGAACCAGGGCAGAAGAGCTGCTCTCGAAACAGAGAACCAGGTCAGCAGAGCTAATTTTGAGCCAGAGAACCACGTCAGCAGAGCTCCTCTAGAGCCTGAGAACCAGGTCATCAGAGTTGCTGTAGAGCCAGAGAACCAGGTCAGCAGAGCTGCTGTAGAGCCAGAGAAAGCAGGTCAACAGAGCTGCTTTAGAGCCAGAGAACCAGGTCATCAGAGCTGCTTTAGAGCCAGAGAACCAGGTTAGCAGAGCTGCTCTAGAGCCAGAGAACCAGGTCAGCCGAGCTACTGTAGAGTCAGAGAAACCAGGTCAGCAGAGCTGCTTTAGAGGGAGAGAACCAGGTCAACAGAGCTGCTTTAGAGCCAGAGAACCACTTCAGCAGATCTGCTCTAGAGGCTAAGAACCAGGTCAGCAGAGCTGCTCTACAGCCAGAGAACCAGGTCAGCAGAGCTTCTGTAGAGCCAGAAAACCCAGGTCAGCAGAGCCGCTTTAGAGGGAGAGAACCAGGTCAGCAGAGCTGCTCTAGAGCCTAAGAAGCAGGTCAGCACAGCTGCTATAGAGCCAGAGAACCAGGTCAGCAGAGCGGCTTTAGAGCCTAAGAACCAGGTCAGCAGAGCTGCTCTATAGCCTAATAACCAAGTAAGCAGAGCTGATCTAGAGCCAGAGAACCAGGTCAGCAGAGCTGCTTTAGAGCCAGAGAACTAGGTCAGCAGAGCTGTTTTAGAGCCAGAGAACCAGAGAACCAGATCAACAGATCTGCTCTAGAGCCTGAGAACCAGGTCAGCAGAGCTACTCTAGAGCCTAATAACCAGGTCAGCACAGCTGCTGTAGAGCCAGAAAACCAGTTCAGCGGAGCTGCTTTAGAGCCTAAGAACCAGGTCAGCAGAGCTCCTCTAGAGCCTAAGATCCAGGTCAGAAGTGCTGCTCTAGAGCCAGAGAACCAGGTCAGCAGAGCTACTTTAGAGGGAGAGAATCAGATCAGCAGGGCTGCTCTAGAGCCTAAGAACCAGGTCAGCAGAGCTGCTCTAGAACCTGGGAACCAGGTCAGCCGAGCTGCAGTAGAGCCAGAGAAACCAGGTCAGCAGTGCTGCTTTAGAGGTAGAGAACCAGGTCAACAGAGCTGCTTTAGAGCCAGAGAACCAGGTCAGCAGACCTGCTCTAGAGCCTGAGAACCAGGTCAGCAGAGTTGCTCTAGAGCCAGAGAACCAGGTCAGCAGAGCTGCTTTAGAGCCATAGAACAGGTCAGCAGAGCTGCTCTAGAGCCAGAGAACCAGGTCAGCAGAGCCATTGTAGAGCCAAAGATCCAGGTCAGTAGAGCTGCTCTAGAGCCTAAGAACCAGGTCAACAGAGCTGCTCTAGAACGAGAGAACCAGGTCAGCAGAGCTGCGTAGAGCCAGAGAAACCAGGTCAGCAGAACTGCATTAGAGCCAGAGAACCAGGTCAGCAGAGCTGCTCTAGAGCCAGAGAACCAGGTCAGCAGAGCTGCTTTAGATTGAGTGAACCAGGTCAGCAGAGCTACCCTAGAGCCTAAGAACCAGGTCAGCACAGCTGCTCTAGAGCCAGAGAAATAGGTCACCAGAGCTGCTTTAGAGCCAGAGAACCAGGTCAGCAGAGCTGCTCTAGAGCCTGAGAACCAGGTCAGCAGAGCTGCTTTAGAGCCAGAGAACAAGGCAGCAGAGCTGCTCTCAAACCAGAGATCCAGGTCAGCAGGGCTGATTTAGAGCCATAGAACCAGGTCAGCAGAGCTGCTTTAGAGCCAGAGAACCAGGTCAGCAGAGCTGCTGTAGAGCCAGAGAAACCAGGTCAGCCGAGTTGCTTTAGAGCCAGAGAACCAGGTCAGCAGTGCTGTTTTAGAGGGAGAAAACCAGGTCAGCAGAGCTGCTCTAGAGCCTAAGAACCAGGTCAGTACAGCTGCTCTAGAGCCTAAGAACCAGGTCAGCAGAGCTGCCCTAGAGCCAGAGCACCAGGTCAGCAGAGCTGCTGTAGAGCCAGAGAAACCACGTCAGAATAGGTGCTTTAGAGGGAGAGAACCAGGTCAGCAGAGCTAATCTAGAGCCTAAAAACCAGGTAAGCACAGCTGCTTTATAGCCAGAGAACCACGTCAGCAGAGCTCCTCTAGAACCTGAGAACCAGGTCATCAGAGTTGCTGTAGAGCCAGAGAACCAGGTCAGCAGAGCTGCTGTAGAGCCAGAGAAAGCAGGTCAGCAGAGCTGCTTTAGAGCCAGAGAACCAGGTCAGCAGAGCTGCTTTAGAGCCAGAGAACCAGGTTAGCAGAGCTGCTCTAGAGCCAGAGAACCAGGTCAGCCGAGCTACTGTTGAGTCAGAGAAACCAGGTCAGCAGAGCTGCTTTACAGGGAGAGAACCAGGTCAACAGAGCTGCTTTAGAGCCAGAAAACCACTTCAGCAGATCTGCTCTAGAGGCTAAGAACAAGGTCAGCAGAGCTGCTCTACAGCCAGAGGACCAGGTCAGCAGAGCTGCTGTAGAGCCAGAGAAACCAGGTCAGCAGAGCCGCTTTAGAGGGAGAGAACCAGGTCAGCAGAGCTGCTCTGGAGCCTAAGAAGCAGGTCAGAACAGCTGCTATAGAGCCAGAGAACCAGGTCAGCAGAGCTGCTTTAGAGCCTAAGAACCAGGTCAGCAGAGCTGCTCTATAGCCTAATAACCAAGTAAGCAGAGCTGATCTAGACCCAGAGAACCAGGTCAGCAGAGCTGCTTTAGAGCCAGAGACCTAGGTCAGCAGAGCTGTTTTAGAGCCAGAGAACCAGATCAACAGATCTGCTCTAGCGCCTGAGAACCAGGTCAGCAGAGCTGCTCTAGAGACAGAGAACCAGGTCAGCAGAGCAGCTATAGAGCCAGAGAACCAGGTCAGCAGAGCTGCTTTAGAGCCAGAGAACTAGGTCAGCACAGCTGTTTTAGAGCCAGAGAACCAGATCAACAGATCTGCTGTAGAGCCTAAGAAGCAGGTCAGCACAGCTGCTATAGAGCCAGAGAGCCCGGTCAGCAGAGCTGCTCTATAGCCTGATAACCAAGTAAGCAGAGCTGATCTAAAGCCAGAGAACCAGGTCAGTAGAGCTGCTTTAGAGCCAGAGAACTAGGTCAGCAGAGCTGTTTTAGAGCCAGAGAACCAGATCAACAGATCTGCTCTAGCGCCTGAGAACCAGGTCAGCAGAGCTGCTCTAGAGACAGAGAACCAGGTCAGCAGAGCAGCTATAGAGCCAGAGAACCAGGTCAGCAGAGCTGCTTTAGAGCCAGAGAACTAGGTCAGCACAGCTGTTTTAGAGCCAGAGAACCAGATCAACAGATCTGCTGTAGAGCCTAAGAAGCAGGTCAGCACAGCTGCTATAGAGCCAGAGAACCCGGTCAGCAGAGCTGCTCTATAGCCTGATAACCAAGTAAGCAGAGCTGATCTAAAGCCAGAGAACCAGGTCAGTAGAGCTGCTTTAGAGCCAGAGAACTAGGTCAGCAGAGCTGTTTTAGAGCCAGAGAACCAGATCAACAGATCTGCTCTAGAGCCTGAGAACCAGGTCAGCAGAGCTGCTCTAGAGACAGAGAACCAGGTCAGCAGAGCAGCTATAGAGCCAGAGAACCAGGTCAGCAGAGCTGCTTTAGAGCCAGAGTACCAGGTCAGCAGAGCTGCTGTAGAGCCAGAGAAACCAGGTCAGCAGTGCTGCTCTAGAGCCTGAGAACCAGGTCAGCAGAGCTGCTCTAGAGCCAGAGAACCAGGTCAGCAGAGCTGCTTTAGAGCCATAGAACAGGTCAGCAGAGCTGCTGAAGAGCCTAAGAACCAGGTCAGCTTAGCTGCTGTAGAGCCAGAGAACCAGGTCAGCAGAGCTGCTTTAGAGCCTAAGAAACAGGTCAGCAGAGCTCCTCTAGAGCCTAAGATCCAGGTCAGAAGTGCTGCTCTAGAGCCAGAGAACCAGGTCAGCAGAGCTACTTTAGAGGGAGAGAATCAGATCAGCAGGGCTGCACTAGAGCCTAAGAACCAGGTCAGCAGAGCCATTGTAGAGCCAAAGATCCAGGTCAGTAGAGCTGCTCTAGAGCCTAAGAACCAGGTCAGCAGAGCTGCTCTAGAACGAGAGAACCAGGTCAGCAGAGCTGCGTAGAGCCAGAGAAACCAGGTCAGCAGAACTGCATTAGAGCCAGATAAACCAGGTCAGCAGAGATGCTCTAGAGGCTAAGAACCAGGTCAGCAGAGCTGCTGTAGAGCCAGAGAAACCAGGTCAGCAGAGCTGCTTTAGAGGGAGAGAACCAGGTCAGCAGAGCTGCTCTAGAGCCTAAGAACAAAGTCAGCACAGCTGCTCTTGAGCCAGATAACCAGGTCAGCAGAGCTGCTTTTGAGGCAGAGAACCAGGTCATCAGAGCTGCTTTAGAGCCTAAGAACCAGGTCAGCAGAGCTGCTCTAGAGACTAAGAACAAGGTCAGCAGATCTGCTCTAGAGCTAGAGAACCAGGTCAGCAGAGCTGTTTTAGAGCCAGAGAACCAGGCCAGCAGAGCTGCTCTCGAACCCGAGAACCAGGTCAGGAGAGCTGATTTAGAGCCATAGAACCAGGTCAGCAGAGCTGCTTTAGAGCCAGAGAACCAGGTCAGCCGAGCAGCTGTAGAGCCAGAGAAACCAGGTCAGCAGTGCTGCTTTAGAGGGAGAGAACCAGGTCAGGAGAGCTGCTTCAGAGGGAGAGAATCAGGTCAGCAGAGCTGCTCTAGAGCCTAAGAACCAGGTCAGCACAGCCGCTCTAGAGCCAGAGAACCAGGTCATCAGAGCTGCTGTAGAGCCAGAGAACCAGGTCAGCAGAGCTGCTGTAGAGCCAGAGAAACCACATCAGAAGAGCAGCTTTAGAGGGAGAGAAACAGGTCAGCAGAGCTGCTCTAGAGCCTAAGAACCAGGTCAGCACTGCTGCTCTAGAGCCAGTGAACCAGGTCAGCAGATCAGCTTTAGAACCAGAGAACTAGGTCAGAAGAGCTGCTTTAGAGCCAGAGAACCAGCTCAGCAGAGCTCCTCTAGAGCCTGAGAACCAGGTCATTAGAGCTGCTGTAGAGCCAGAGAACCAGGTCAGCAGAGCTGCTGTAGGGCCAGAGGAAGCAGGTCAGGAGAGCTGCTCTAGAGCCTAAGAACCAGGTCATCAGAGCTGCTCTAGAGCCAGAGAACCAGGTCAGCAGAGCTGCTGTAGAGCCAGAGAAACCAGGTCAGCAGTGCTGCTCTAGAGGGAGAGACCCAGGTCAGCAGAGCTGCTCTAGAGGCAGAGAACCAGGTCAGCAGAGCTGCTTTAGAGCCAGAGAACCAGGGCAGAAGAGCTGCTCTCGAAACAGAGAACCAGGTCAGCAGAGCTGATTTTGTGCCAGAGAACCACGTCAGCAGAGCTCCTCTAGAGCCTGAGAACCAGGTCATCAGAGTTGCTGTAGAGCCAGAGAACCAGGTCAGCAGAGCTGCTGTAGAGCCAGAGAAAGCAGGTCAACAGAGCTGCTTTAGAGCCAGAGAACCAGGTCACCAGAGCTGCTTTAGAGCCAGAGAACCAGGTCAGCAGAGCTGCTCTAAAGCCTAAGAAGCAGGTCAGCACAGCTGCTATAGAGCCAAAGAACCAGGTCAGCAGAGCTGCTTTAGAGCCTAAGAACCAGGTCAGCAGAGCTGCTCTATAGCCTAATAACCAAGTAAGCAGAGCTGATCTAGAGCCAGAGAACCAGGTCAGCAGATCTGCTTTAGAGCCGGAGAACTAGGTCAGCAGAGCTGTTTTAGAGCCAGAGAACCAGATCAACAGATCTGCTCTAGAGCCTGAGAACCAGGTCAGCAGAGCTGCTCTAGAGCCAGAGAACCAGGTCAGCAGAGCTGCTTTAGAGCCATAGAACAGGTCAGCAGAGCTGCTGAAGAGCCTAAGAACCAGGTCAGCACAGCTGCTGTAGAGCCAGAGAACCAGGTCAGCAGAGCTGCTTTAGAGCCTAAGAACCAGGTCAGCAGAGCTCCTCTAGAGCCTAAGATCCAGGTCAGAAGTGCTGCTCTAGAACCAGAGAACTAGGTCAGAAGAGCTGCTTTAGAGCCAGAGAACCAGGTCAGCAGAGCTCCTCTAGAGACTGAGAACCAGGTCATTAGAGCTGCTGTAGAGCCAGAGAACCAGGTCAGCAGAGCTGCTGTAGAGCCAGAGGAAGCAGGTCAGGAGAGCTGCTCTAGAGCCTAAGAACCAGGTCATCAGAGCTGCTCTAGAGCCAGAGAACCAGGTCAGCAGAGCTGCTGTAGAGCCAGAGAAACCAGGTCAGCGGAGCTGCTCTAGAGGGAGAGACCCAGGTCAGCAGAGCTGCTCTAGAGGCAGAGAACCAGGTCAGCAGAGCTGCTTTAGAGCCAGAGAACCAGGGCAGAAGAGCTGCTCTCGAAACAGAGAACCAGGTCAGCAGAGCTAATTTTGAGCCAGAGAACCACGTCAGCAGAGCTCCTCTAGAGCCTGAGAACCAGGTCATCAGAGTTGCTGTAGAGCCAGAGAACCATGTCAGCAGAGCTGCTGTAGAGCCAGAGAAAGCAGGTCAACAGAGCTGCTTTAGAGCCAGAGAACCAGGTCATCAGAGCTGCTTTAGAGCCAGAGAATCAGGTCAGCCGAGCTACTGTAGAGTCAGAGAAACCAGGTCAGGAGAGCTGCTTTAGAGCCAGAGAACCAGGTCACCAGAGCTGCTTTAGAGCCAGAGAACCAGGTTAGCAGAGCTGCTCTAGAGCCAGAGAACCAGGTCAGCCGAGCTACTGTAGAGTCAGAGAAACCAGGTCAGCAGAGCTGCTTTAGAGGGAGAGAACAAGGTCAACAGAGCTGCTTTAGAGCCAGAGAACCACTTCAGCAGATCTGCTCTAGAGGCTAAGAACCAGGTCTGCAGAGCTGCTCTACAGCCAGAGAACCAGGTCAGCAGAGCTTCTGTAGAGCCAGAGAAACCATGTCAGCAGAGCCACTCTAGAGGGAGAGACCCAGGTCAGCAGAGCTGCTCTAGAGGCAGAGAACCAGGTCAGCAGAGCTGCTTTAGAGCCAGAGAACCAGGGCAGAAGAGCTGCTCTCGAAACAGAGAACCAGGTCAGCAGAGCTGATTTTGTGCCAGAGAACCACGTCAGCAGAGCTCCTCTAGAGCCTGAGAACCAGGTCATCAGAGTTGCTGTAGAGCCAGAGAACCAGGTCAGCAGAGCTGCTGTAGAGCCAGAGAAAGCAGGTCAACAGAGCTGCTTTAGAGCCAGAGAACCAGGTCATCAGAGCTGCTTTAGAGCCAGAGAACCAGGTCAGCAGAGCTGCTCTAGAGCCTAAGAAGCAGGTCAGCACAGCTGCTATAGAGGCAAAGAACCAGGTCAGCAGAGCTGCTTTAGAGCCTAAGAACCAGGTCAGCAGAGCTGCTCTATAGCCTAATAACCAAGTAAGCAGAGCTGATCTAGAGCCAGAGAACCAGGTCAGCAGATCTGCTTTAGAGCCGGAGAACTAGGTCAGCAGAGCTGTTTTAGAGCCAGAGAACCAGATCAACAGATCTGCTCTAGAGCCTGAGAACCAGGTCAGCAGAGCTGCTCTAGAGCCAGAGAACCAGGTCAGCAGAGCTGCTTTAGAGCCATAGAACAGGTCAGCAGAGCTGCTGAAGAGCCTAAGAACCAGGTCAGCACAGCTGCTGTAGAGCCAGAGAACCAGGTCAGCAGAGCTGCTTTAGAGCCAGAGAACCAGGTCAGCAGAGCTCCTCTAGAGACTGAGAACCAGGTCATTAGAGCTGCTGGAGAGCCAGAGAACCAGGTCAGCAGAGCTGCTGTAGAGCCAGAGGAAGCAGGTCAGGAGAGCTGCTTTAGAGCCAGAGAACCAGGTCATCAGAGCTGCTTTAGAGCCAGAGAACCAGGTTAGCAGAGCTGCTCTAGAGCCAGAGAACCAGGTCAGCCGAGCTACTGTAGAGTCAGAGAAACCAGGTCAGCAGAGCTGCTTTAGAGGGAGAGAACAAGGTCAACAGAGCTGCTTTAGAGCCAGAGAACCACTTCAGCAGATCTGCTCTAGAGGCTAAGAACCAGGTCAGCAGAGCTGCTCTACAGCCAGAGAACCAGGTCAGCAGAGCTTCTGTAGTGCCAGAGAAACCAGGTCAGCAGAGCCACTCTAGAGGCAGAGAACCAGATCAGCAGAGCTGCTTTAGAGCCAGAGAACCAGGGCAGAAGAGCTGCTCTCGAAACAGAGAACCAGGTCAGCAGAGCTGATTTTGTGCCAGAGAACCACGTCAGCAGAGCTCCTCTAGAGCCTGAGAACCAGGTCATCAGAGTTGCTGTAGAGCCAGAGAACCAGGTCAGCAGAGCTGCTGTAGAGCCAGAGAAAGCAGGTCAACAGAGCTGCTTTAGAGCCAGAGAACCAGGTCATCAGAGCTGCTTTAGAGCCAGAGAACCAGGTCAGCAGAGCTGCTCTAGAGCCTAAGAAGCAGGTCAGCACAGCTGCTATAGAGCCAAAGAACCAGGTCAGCAGAGCTGCTTTAGAGCCTAAGAACCAGGTCAGCAGAGCTGCTCTATAGCCTAATAACCAAGTAAGCAGAGCTGATCTAGAGCCAGAGAACCAGATCAACAGATCTGCTCTAGAGCCTGAGAACCAGGTCAGCAGAGCTGCTCTAGAGCCAGAGAACCAGGTCAGCAGAGCTGCTTTAGAGCCATAGAACAGGTCAGCAGAGCTGCTGAAGAGCCTAAGAACCAGGTCAGCACAGCTGCTGTAGAGCCAGAGAACCAGGTCAGCAGAGCTGCTTTAGAGCCAGAGAACCAGGTCAGCAGAGCTCCTCTAGAGACTGAGAACCAGGTCATTAGAGCTGCTGTAGAGCCAGAGAACCAGGTCAGCAGAGCTGCTGTAGAGCCAGAGGAAGCAGGTCAGGAGAGCTGCTCTAGAGCCTAAGAACCAGGTCATCAGAGCTGCTCTAGAGCCAGAGAACCAGGTCAGCAGAGCTGCTGTAGAGCCATAGAAACCAGGTCAGCGGAGCTGCTCTAGAGGGAGAGACCCAGGTCAGCAGAGCTGCTCTAGAGGCAGAGAACCAGGTCAGCAGAGCTGCTTTAGAGCCAGAGAACCAGGGCAGAAGAGCTAATTTTGAGCCAGAGAACCACGTCAGCAGAGCTCCTCTAGAGCCTGAGAACCAGGTCATCAGAGTTGCTGTAGAGCCAGAGAACCATGTCAGCAGAGCTGCTGTAGAGCCAGAGAAAGCAGGTCAACAGAGCTGCTTTAGAGCCAGAGAACCAGGTCATCAGAGCTGCTTTAGAGCCAGAGAATCAGGTCAGCCGAGCTACTGTAGAGTCAGAGAAACCAGGTCAGGAGAGCTGCTTTAGAGCCAGAGAACCAGGTCATCAGAGCTGCTTTAGAGCCAGAGAACCAGGTTAGCAGAGCTGCTCTAGAGCCAGAGAACCACTTCAGCAGATCTGCTCTAGAGGCTAAGAACCAGGTCAGCAGAGCTGCTCTACAGCCAGAGAACCAGGTCAGCAGAGCTTCTGTAGAGCCAGAGAAACCAGGTCAGCAGAGCCACTTTAGAGGGAGAGAACCAGGTCAGCAGAGCTGCTCTAGAGCCTAAGAAGCAGGTCAGCACAGCTGCTATAGAGCCAGAGAACCAGGTCAGCAGAGCTGCTCTATAGCCTAATAACCAAGTAAGCAGAGCTGATCTAGAGCCAGAGAACCAGGTCAGCAGAGCTGCTTTAGAGCCAGAGAACTAGTTCAGCAGAGCTGTTTTAGAGCCAGAGAACCAGATCAACAGATCTGCTCTAGAGCCTGAGAACTAAGTCAGCAGAGCTGCTCTAGAGCCAGAGAACCAGGTCAGCAGAGCTGCTTTAGAGCCATAGAACAGGTCAGCAGAGCTGCTGAAGAGCCTAAGAACCAGGTCAGCAGAACTGCTCTATAGCCTAATAACCAAGTAAGCAGAGCTGATCTAGAGCCAGAGAACCAGGTCAGCAGATCTGCTTTAGAGCCGGAGAACTAGGTCAGCAGAGCTGTTTTAGAGCCAGAGAACCAGATCAACAGATCTGCTCTAGAGCCTGAGAACCAGGTCAGCAGAGCTGCTCTAGAGCCAGAGAACCGGGTCAGCAGAGCTGCTTTAGAGCCATAGAAAAGGTCAGCAGAGCTGCTGAAGAGCCTAAGAACCAGGTCAGCACAGCTGCTGTAGAGCCAGAGAACCAGGTCAGCAGAGCTGCTTTAGAGCCTAAGAACCAGGTCAGCAGAGCTCCTCTACAGCCTAAGATCCAGGTCAGAAGTGCTGCTCTAGAACCAGAGAACTAGGTCAGAAGAGCTGCTTTAGAGCCAGAGAACCAGGTCAGCAGAGCTCCTCTAGAGACTGAGAACCAGGTCATTAGAGCTGCTGTAGAGCCAGAGAACCAGGTCAGCAGAGCTGCTGTAGAGCCAGAGGAAGCAGGTCAGGAGAGCTGCTCTAGAGCCTAAGAACCAGGTCATCAGAGCTGCTCTAGAGCCAGAGAACCAGGTCAGCAGAGCTGCTGTAGAGCCAGAGAAACCAGGTCAGCGGAGCTACTCTAGAGGGAGAGACCCAGGTCAGCAGAGCTGCTCTAGAGGCAGAGAACCAGGTCAGCAGAGCTGCTTTAGAGCCAGAGAACCAGGGCAGAAGAGCTGCTCTCGAAACAGAGAACCAGGTCAGCAGAGCTAATTTTGAGCCAGAGAACCACGCCAGCAGAGCTCCTCTAGAGCCTGAGAACCAGGTCATCAGAGTTGCTGTAGAGCCAGAGAACCATGTCAGCAGAGCTGCTGTAGAGCCAGAGAGAGCAGGTCAACAGAGCTGCTTTAGAGCGAGAGAACCAGGTCATCAGAGCTGCTTTAGAGCCAGAGAATCAGGTCAGCCGAGCTACTGTAGAGTCAGAGAAACCAGGTCAGGAGAGCTGCTTTAGAGCCAGAGAACCAGGTCATCAGAGCTGCTTTAGAGCCAGAGAACCAGGTTAGCAGAGCTGCTCTAGAGCCAGAGAACCAGGTCAGCCGAGCTACTGTAGAGTCAGAGAAACCAGGTCAGCAGAGCTGCTTTAGAGGGAGAGAACAAGGTCAACAGAGCTGCTTTAGAGCCAGAGAACCACTTCAGCAGATCTGCTCTAGAGGCTAAGAACCAGGTCAGCAGAGCTGCTCTACAGCCAGAGAACCAGGTCAGCAGAGCTTCTGTCGAGCCAGAGAAACCAGGTCAGCAGAGCCACTTTAGAGGGAGAGAACCAGGTCAGCAGAGCTGCTCTAGAGCCTAAGAAGCAGGTCAGCACAGCTGCTATAGAGCCAGAGAACCAGGTCAGCAGAGCTGCTTTAGAGCCTAAGAACCAGATCAGCAGAGCTGCTCTATAGCCTAATAACCAAGTAAGCAGAGCTGATCTAGAGCCAGAGAACCAGGTCAGCAGAGCTGCTTTAGAGCCAGAGAACTAGTTCAGCAGAGCTGTTTTAGAGCCAGAGAACCAGATCAACAGATCTGCTCTAGAGCCTGAGAACTAAGTCAGCAGAGCTGCTCTAGAGCCAGAGAACCAGGTCAGCAGAGCTGCTTTAGAGCCATAGAACAGGTCAGCAGAGCTGCTGAAGAGCCTAAGAACCAGGTCAGCTTAGCTGCTGTAGAGCCAGAGAACCAGGTCAGCAGAGCTGCTTTAGAGCCTAAGAACCAGGTCAGCAGAGCTCCTCTAGAGCCTAAGATCCAGGTCAGAAGTGCTGCTCTAGAGCCAGAGAACCAGGTCAGCAGAGCTACTTTAGAGGGAGAGAATCAGATCAGCAGGGCTGCACTAGAGCCTAAGAACCAGGTCAGCAGAGCTGCTCTAGATCCTGGGAACCAGGTCAGCCCAGCTGCAGTAGAGCCAGAGAAACCAGGACAGCAGTGCTGCTTTTGAGGGAGAGAACCAGGTCAACAGAGCTGCTTTAGAGCCAGAGAACCAGGTCAGCAGAGCTGCTCTAGAGCCTAAGAACCAAGTCAGCACAGCTGCTCTTGAGCCAGATACCAGGTCAGCAGAGCTGCTTTTGAGGCAGAGAACCAGGTCAGCAGAGCTGCTCTAGAGACTAAGAACAAGGTCAGCAGATCTGCTCTAGAGCTAGAGAACCAGGTCAGCAGATCTGCTCTAGAGGCAGAGAACCAGGTCAGCAGAGCTGTTTTAGAGCCAGAGAACCAGGCCAGCAGAGCTGATCTAGAACCTGAGAACCAGGTCAGCAGAGCAGCTCTAGAGGCAGAGAACCAAGTCAGCAGAGCTGCTTTAGAGCTAGAGAACCAGGGCAGCAGAGCTGCTCTCGAACCAGAGAACCAGGTCAGGAGAGCTGATTTAGAGCCATAGAACCAGGTCAGCAGAGCTGCTTTAGAGCCAGAGAACCAGGTCAGCCGAGCTGCTGTAGAGCCAGAGAAACCAGGTCAGCAGAGCTGCTTCAGAGGGAGAGAACCAGGTCAGGAGAGCTGCTTCAGAGGGAGAGAACCAGGTCAGCAGAGCTGCTCTAGAGCCTAAGAACCAGGTCAGCACAGCAGCTCTAGAGCCAGAGAACCAGGTCATCAGAGATGCTCTAGAGCCAGAGAACCAGGTCAGCAGAGCTGCTGTAGAGCCAGAGAAACCACGTCAGAAGAGCAGCTTTAGAGGGAGAGAACCAGGTCAACAGAGCTGCTCTAGAGCCTAAGAACCAGGTCAGCACAGCTGCTCTAGAGCCAGTGAACCAGGTCAGCAGATCTGCTTTAGAACCAGAGAACTAGGTCAGAAGAGCTGCTTTAGAGCCAGAGAACCAGGTCAGCAGAGCTCCTCTAGAGCCTGAGAACCAGGTCATTAGAGCTGCTGTAGAGCCAGAGAACGAGGTCAGCAGAGCTGCTGAAGAGCCAGAGGAAGCATGTCAGGAGAGCTGTTTTAGAGCCAGAGAACCAAGTCAGTAGAGCTGCTCTAGAGCCTAAGAACCAGGTCATCAGAGCTGCTCTAGAGCCAGAGAACCAGGTCAGCAGAGCTGCTGTAGAGCCAGAGAAACCAGGTCAGCAGAGCTGCTCTAGAGGGAGAGACCCAGGTCAGCAGAGCTGCTCTAGAGCCAGAGAACCAGGTCAGCACAGCTGCTATAGAGCCAGAGAACCAGGTCAGCAGAGCTGCTTTAGAGCCTAAGAACCAGGTCAGCAGAGCTGCTCTATAGCCTAATAACCAAGTAAGCAGAGCTGATCTAGAGCCAGAGAACCAGGTCAGCAGATCTGCTTTAGAGCTGGAGAACTAGGTCAGCAGAGCTGTTTTAGAGCCAGAGAACCAGATCAACAGATCTGCTCTAGAGCCTGAGAACCAGGTCAGCAGAGCTGCTCTAGAGCCAGAGAACCAGGTCAGCAGAGCTGCTTTAGAGCCATAGAACAGGTTAGCAGAGCTGCTGAAGAGCCTAAGAACCAGGTCAGCACAGCTGCTGTAGAGCCAGAGAACCAGGTCAGCAGAGCTGCTTTAGAGCCTAAGAACCAGGTCAGCAGAGCTCCTCTAGAGCCTAAGATCCAGGTCAGAAGTGCTGCTCTAGAACCAGAGAACTAGGTCAGAAGAGCTGCTTTAGAGCCAGAGAACCAGGTCAGCAAAGCTCCTCTAGAGACTGAGAACCAGGTCATTAGAGCTGCTGTAGAGCCAGAGAACCAGGTCAGCAGAGCTGCTGTAGAGCCAGAGGAAGCAGGTCAGGAGAGCTGCTCTAGAGCCTAAGAACCAGGTCATCAGAGCTGCTCTAGAGCCAGAGAACCAGGTCAGCAGAGCTGCTGTAGAGCCAGAGAAACCAGGCCAGCAGAGCTGCTCTAGAGGGAGAGACCCAGGTCAGCAGAGCTGCTCTAGAGGCAGAGAACCAGGTCAGCAGAGCTGCTTTAGAGCCAGAGAACCAGGGCAGAAGAGCTGCTCTCGAAACAGAGAACCAGGTCAGCAGAGCTAATTTTGAGCCAGAGAACCATGTCAGCAGAGCTCCTCTAGAGCCTGAGAACCAGGTCATCAGAGTTGCTGTAGAGCCAGAGAACCAGGTCAGCAGAGCTGCTGTAGAGCCAGAGAAAGCAGGTCAACAGAGCTGCTTTAGAGCCAGAGAACCAGGTCATCAGAGCTGCTTTAGAGCCAGAGAACCAGGTTAGCAGAGCTGCTCTAGAGCCAGAGAACCAGGTCAGCCGAGCTACTGTAGAGTCAGAGAAACCAGGTCAGCAGAGCTGCTTTAGAGGGGGAGAACCAGGTCAACAGAGCTGCTTTAGAGCCAGAGAACCACTTCAGCAGATCTGCTCTAGAGCCTAAGAAACAGGTCAGCAGAGCTGCTCTACAGCCAGAGAACCAGGTCAGCAGAGCTTCTGTAGAGCCAGAGAACCAGGTCAGCAGAGCTGCTCTAGAGCCTAAGAAGCAGGTCAGCACAGCTGCTATAGAGCCAGAGAACCAGGTCAGCAGAGCTGCTTTAGAGCCTAAGAACCAGGTCAGCAGAGCTGCTCTATAGCCTAATAACCAAGTAAGCAGAGCTGATCTAGAGCCAGAGAACCAGGTCAGCAGAGCTGCTTTAGAGCCAGAGAACTAGGTCAGCAGAGCTGTTTTAGAGCCAGAGAACCAGATCAACAGATCTGCTCTAGAGCCTGAGAACCAGGTCAGCAGAGCTGCTCTAGAGCCTAATAACCAGGTCAGCACAGCTGCTGTAGAGCCAGAAAACCAGTTCAGCGGAGCTGCTTTAGAGCCTAAGAACCAGGTCAGCAGAGCTCCTCTAGAGCCTAAGATCCAGGTCAGAAGTGCTGCTCTAGAGCCAGAGAACCAGGTCAGCAGAGCTACTTTAGAGGGAGAGAATCAGATCAGCAGGGCTGCTCTAGAGCCTAAGAACCAGGTCAGCAGAGCTGCTCTAGAACCTGGGAACCAGGTCAGCCGAGCTGCAGTAGAGCCAGAGAAACCAGGTCAGCAGTGCTGCTTTAGAGGTAGAGAACCAGGTCAACAGAGCTGCTTTAGAGCCAGAGAACCAGGTCAGCAGACCTGCTCTAGAGCCTGAGAACCAGGTCAGCAGAGTTGCTCTAGAGCCAGAGAACCAGGTCAGCAGAGCTGCTTTAGAGCCATAGAACAGGTCAGTAGAGCTGCTTTAGAGCCAGAGAACCAGGTCAGCAGAGCCATTGTAGAGCCAAAGATCCAGGTCAGTAGAGCTGCTCTAGAGCCTAAGAACCAGGTCAGCAGAGCTGCTCTAGAACGAGAGAACCAGGTCAGCAGAGCTGCGTAGAGCCAGAGATACCAGGTCAGCAGAACTGCATTAGAGCCAGAGAACCAGGTCAGAAGAGCTGCTCTCGAAACTGAGAACCAGGTCAGCAGAGCTAATTTTGAGCCAGAGAACCACGTCAGCAGAGCTCCTCTAGAGCCTGAGTACCAGGTCATCAGAGTTGCTGTAGAGCCAGAGAACCAGGTCAGCAGAGCTGCTGTAGAGCCAGAGAAAGCAGGTCAACAGAGCTGCTTTAGAGCCAGAGAACCAGGTCATCAGAGCTGGTTTAGAGCCAGAGAACCAGGTTAGCAGAGCTGCTCTAGAGCCAGAGAACCAGGTCAGCCGAGCTACTGTAGAGTCAGAGAAACCAGGTCAGCAGAGCTGCTTTAGAGGGAGAGAACCAGGTCAACAGAGCTGCTTTAGAGCCAGAGAACCACTTCAGCAGATCTGCTCTAGAGGCTAAGAACAATGTCAGCAGAGCTGCTCTACAGCCAGAGAACCAGGTCAGCAGAGCTTCTGTGGAGCCAGAGAACCCAGGTCAGCAGAGCCGCTTTAGAGGGAGAGAACCAGGTCAGCAGAGCTGCTCTAGAGCCTAAGAAGCAGGTCAGCACAGCTGCTATAGAGCCAGAGAACCAGGTCAGCAGAGCTGCTTTAGAGACTAAGAACCAGGTCAGCAGAGCTGCTCTATAGCCTAATAACCAAGTAAGCAGAGCTGATCTAGAGCCAGAGAACCAGATCAACAGATCTGCTCTAGAGCCTGAGAACCAGGTCAGCAGAGCTGCTCTAGAGCCTAATAACCAGGTCAGCACAGCCGCTGTAGAGCCAGAAAACCAGTTCAGCGGAGCTGCTTTAGAGCCTAAGAACCAGGTCAGCAGAGTTCCTCTAGAGTCTAAGATCCAGGTCAGAAGTGCTGCTCTAGAGCCAGAGAACCAGGTCAGCAGAGCTACTTTAGAGGGAGAGAATCAGATCAGCAGGGCTGCTCTAGAGCCTAAGAACCAGGTCAGCAGAGCTGCTCTAGAACCTGGGAACCAGGTCAGCCGAGCTGCAGTAGAGCCAGAGAAACCAGGTCAGCAGTGCTGCTTTAGAGGTAGAGAACCAGGTCAACAGAGCTGCTTTAGAGCCAGAGAACCAGGTCAGCAGACCTGCTCTAGAGCCTGAGAACCAGGTCAGCAGAGTTGCTCTAGAGCCAGAGAACCAGGTCAGCAGAGCTGCTTTAGAGCCATAGAACAGGTCAGCAGAGCTGCTTTAGAGCCAGAGAACCAGGTCAGCAGAGCCATTGTAGAGCCAAAGATCCAGGTCACTAGAGCTGCTCTAGAGCCTAAGAACCAGGTCAGCAGAGCTGCTCTAGAAAGAGAGAACCAGGTCAGCAGAGCTGCGTAGAGCCAGAGACACCAGGTCAGCAGAACTGCATTAGAGCCAGAGAACCAGGTCAGCAGAGCTGCTCTAGAGCCTAAGAACTAGATCAGCAGGGCTGCTCTAGAGCCTAAGAACCAGGTCAGCAGAGCTGCTCTAGAGCCTGAGAACCATGTCAGCAGAGCTGCTTTAGAGCCAGAGAACAAGGCAGCAGAGCTGCTCTCAAACCAGAGATCCAGGTCAGCAGATCTGATTTAGAGCCATAGAACCAGGTCAGCAGAGCTGCTTTAGAGCCAGAGAACCAGGTCAGCAGAGCTGCTGTAGAGCCAGAGAAACCAGGTCAGCCGAGTTGCTTTAGAGCCAGAGAACCAGGTCAGCAGTGCTGTTTTAGAGGGAGAGAACCAGGTCAGCAGAGCTGCTCTAGAGCCTAAGAACCAGGTCAGTACAGCTGCTATAGAGCCAGAGAACCAGGTCAGCAGAGCTGCTCTAGAGCCAGAGCACCAGATCAGCAGAGCTGCTGTAGAGCCAGAGAAACCACATCAGAATAGGTGCTTTAGAGGGAGAGAACCACGTCAGCAGAGCTCTTCTAGAACCTGAGAACCAGGTCATCAGAGTTGCTGTAGAGCCAGAGAACCAGGTCAGCAGAGCTGCTGTAGAGCCAGAGAAAGCAGGTCAGCAGAGCTGCTTTAGAGCCAGAGAACCAGGTCAGCAGAGCTGCTTTAGAGCCAGAGAACCAGGTTAGCAGAGCTGCTCTAGAGCCAGAGAACCAGGTCAGCCGAGCTACTGTTGAGTCAGAGAAACCAGGTCAGCAGAGCTGCTTTACAGGGAGAGAACCAGGTCAACAGAGCTGCTTTAGAGCCAGAGAACCACTTCAGCAGATCTGCTCTAGAGGCTAAGAACAAGGTCAGCAGAGCTGCTCTACAGCCAGAGAACCAGGTCAGCAGAGCTGCTGTAGAGCCAGAGAAACCAGGTCAGCAGAGCCGCTTTAGAGGGAGAGAACCAGGTCAGCAGAGCTGCTCTGGAGCCTAAGAAGCAGGTCAGAACAGCTGCTATAGAGCCAAAGAAGCAGGTCAGCAGAGCTGCTTTAGAGCCTAAGAACCAGGTCAGCAGAGCTGCTCTATAGCCTAATAACCAAGTAAGCAGAGCTGATCTAGAGCCAGAGAACCAGGTCAGCAGAGCTGCTTTAGAGCCACAGACCTAGGTCAACAGAGCTGTTTTAGAGCCAGAGAACCAGATCAACAGATCTGCTCTAGCGCCTGAGAACCAGGTCAGCAGAGCTGCTCTAGAGACAGAGAACCAGGTCAGCAGAGCAGCTATAGAGCCAGAGAACCAGGTCAGCAGAGCTGCTTTAGAGCCAGAGAACTAGGTCAGCAGAGCTGTTTTAGAGCCAGAGAACCAGATCAACAGATCTGCTGTAGAGCCTAAGAAGCAGGTCAGCACAGCTGCTATAGAGCCAGAAAACCCGGTCAGCAGAGCTGCTCTATAGCCTAATAACCAAGTAAGCAGAGCTGATCTAGAGCCAGAGAACCAGGTCAGTAGAGCTGCTTTAGAGCCAGAGAACTAGGTCAGCAGAGCTGTTTTAGAGCCAGAGAACCAGATCAACAGATCTGCTCTAGAGCCTGAGAACCAGGTCAGCAGAGCTGCTCTAGAGACAGAGAACCAGGTCAGCAGAGCAGCTATAGAGCCAGAGAACCAGGTCAGCAGAGCTGCTTTAGAGCCAGAGAACCAGGTCAGCAGAGCTGCTGTAGAGCCAGAGAACCAGGTCAGCAGAGCTGCTCTAGAGCCTAAGAACCAGGTCAGTACAGCTGCTATAGAGCCAGAGAACCAGGTCAGCAGAGCTGCTCTAGAGCCAGAGCACCAGGTCAGCAGAGCTGCTGTAGAGCCAGAGAAACCACACCAGAATAGGTGCTTTAGAGGGAGAGAACCAGGTCAGCAGAGCTAATCTAGAGCCTAAGAACCAGGTCAGCACAGCTGCTTTATAGCCAGAGAACCACGTCAGCAGAGCTCTTCTAGAACCTGAGAACCAGGTCATCAGAGTTGCTGTAGAGCCAGAGAACCAGGTCAGCAGAGCTGCTGTAGAGCCAGAGAAAGCAGGTCAGCAAAGCTGCTTTAGAGCCAGAGAACCAGGTCAGCAGAGCTGCTTTAGAGCCAGAGAACCAGGTTAGTAGAGCTGCTCTAGAGCCAGAGAACCAGGTCAGCCGAGCTACTGTTGAGTCAGAGAAACCAGGTCAGCAGAGCTGCTTTACAGGGAGAGAACCAGGTCAACAGAGCTGCTTTAGAGCCAGAGAACCACTTCAGCAGATCTGCTCTAGAGGCTAAGAACAAGGTCAGCAGAGCTGCTCTACAGCCAGAGAACCAGGTCAGCAGAGCTGCTGTAGAGCCAGAGAAACCAGGTCAGCAGAGCCGCTTTAGAGGGAGAGAACCAGGTCAGCAGAGCTGCTCTGGAGCCTAAGAAGCAGGTCAGAACAGCTGCTATAGAGCCAAAGAACCAGGTCAGCAGAGCTGCTTTAGAGCCTAAGAACCAGGTCAGCAGAGCTGCTCTATAGCCTAATAACCAAGTAAGCAGAGCTGATCTAGAGCCAGAGAACCAGGTCAGCAGAGCTGCTTTAGAGCCACAGACCTAGGTCAACAGAGCTGTTTTAGAGCCAGAGAACCAGATCAACAGATCTGCTCTAGCGCCTGAGAACCAGGTCAGCAGAGCTGCTCTAGAGACAGAGAACCAGGTCAGCAGAGCAGCTATAGAGCCAGAGAACCAGGTCAGCAGAGCTGCTTTAGAGCCAGAGAACTAGGTCAGCAGAGCTGTTTTAGAGCCAGAGAACCAAATCAACAGATCTGCTGTAGAGCCTAAGAAGCAGGTCAGCACAGCTGCTATAGAGCCAGAGAACCCGGTCAGCAGAGCTGCTCTATAGCCTAATAACCAAGTAAGCAGAGCTGATCTAGAGCCAGAGAACCAGGTCAGTAGAGCTGCTTTAGAGCCAGAGAACTAGGTCAGCAGAGCTGTTTTAGAGCCAGAGAACCAGATCAACAGATCTGCTCTAGAGCCTGAGAACCAGGTCAGCAGAGCTGCTCTAGAGACAGAGAACCAGGTCAGCAGAGCAGCTATAGAGCCAGAGAACCAGGTCAGCAGAGCTGCTTTAGAGCCAGAGAACCAGGTCAGCAGAGCTGCTGTAGAGCCAGAGAAACGAGGTCAGCAGTGCTGCTCTAGAGCCTGAGAACCAGGTCAGCAGAGCTGCTCTAGAGCCAGAGAACCAGGTCAGCAGAGCTGCTTTAGAGCCATAGAACAGGTCAGTAGAGCTGCTGAAGAGCCTAAGAACCAGGTCAGCTTAGCTGCTGTAGAGCCAGAGAACCAGGTCAGCAGAGCTGCTTTAGAGCCTAAGAACCAGGTCAGCAGAGCTCCTCTAGAGTCTAAGATCCAGGTCAGAAGTGCTGCTCTAGAGCCAGAGAACCAGGTCAGCAGAGCAACTTTAGAGGGAGAGAATCAGATCAGCAGGGCTGCACTAGAGCCTAAGAACCATGTCAGCAGAGCTGCTCTAGATCCTGGGAACCAGGTCAGCCCAGCTGCAGTAGAGCCAGAGAAACCAGGACAGCAGTGCTGCTTTAGAGGGAGAGAACCAGGTCAACAGAGCTGCTTTAGAGCCAGAGAACCAGGTCAGCAGACCTGCTCTAGAGCCTGAGAACCAGGTCAGCAGAGTTGCTCTAGAGCCAGAGAACCAGGTCAGCAGAGCTGCTTTAGAGCCAGAGAACCAGGTCAGCAGAGCTGCTTTAGAGCAATAGAACAGGTCAGCAGAGCTGCTTTAGAGCCAGAGAACCAGGTCAGCAGAGCCATTGTAGAGCCAAAGATCCAGGTCAGTAGAGCTGCTCTAGAGCCTAAGAACCAGGTCAGCAGAGCTGCTCTAGAACGAGAGAACCAGGTCAGCAGAGCTGCGTAGAGCCAGAGAAACCAGGTCAGCAGAACTGCATTAGAGCCAGAGAAACCAGGTCAGCAGAGATGCTCTAGAGGCTAAGAACCAGGTCAGCAGAGCTGCTCTAGAGCCAGAGAACCAGGTCAGCAGAGCTGCTGTAGAGCCAGAGAAACCAGGTCAGCAGAGCTGCTTTAGAGGGAGAGAACCAGGTCAGCAGAGCTTCTCTAGAGCCTAAGAACCAAGTCAGCACAGCTGCTCTTGAGCCAGATACCCAGGTCAGCAGAGCTGCTTTTGAGGCAGAGAACCAGGTCATCAGAGCTGCTTTAGAGCCTAAGAACCAGGTCAGCAGAGCTGCTCTAGAGACTAAGAACAAGGTCAGCAGATCTGCTCTAGAGCTAGAGAACCAGGTCAGCAGAGCTGTTTTAGAGCCAGAGAACCAGGCCAGCAGAGCTGATCTAGAACTTGAGAACCAGGTCAGCAGAGCTGCTCTAGAGGCAGAGAACCAGATCAGGAGAGCTGCTTTAGAGCTAGAGAACCAGGGCAGCAGAGCTGCTCTCGAACCAGAGAACCAGGTCAGGAGAGCTGATTTAGAGCCATAGAACCAGGTCAGCAGAGCTGCTTTAGAGCCAGAGAACCAGGTCAGCCGAGCAGCTGTAGAGCCAGAGAAAGCAGGTCAGCAGAGCTGCTTTAGAGGGAGAGAACCAGGTCAGGAGAGCTGCTTCAGAGGGAGAGAACCAGGTCAGCAGAGCTGCTCTAGAGCCTAAGAACCAGGTCAGCACAGCTGCTCTAGAGCCAGAGAACCAGGTCATCAGAGCTGCTGTAGAGCCAGAGAACCAAGTCAGCAGAGCTGCTGTAGAGCCAGAGAAAGCACGTCAGAAGAGCAGCTTTAGAGGGAGAGAAACAGGTCAGCAGAGCTGCTCTAGATCCTAAGAACCAGGTCAGCACTGCTGCTCTAGAGCCAGTGAACCCGGTCAGCAGATCTGCTTTAGAACCAGAGAACTAGGTCAGAAGAGCTGCTTCAGAGCCAGAGAACCAGCTCAGCAGAGCTCCTCTAGAGCCTGAGAACCAGGTCATTAGAGCTGCTGTAGAGCCAGAGAACCAGGTCAGCAGAGCTGCTGTAGGGCCAGAGGAAGCAGGTCAGGAGAGCTGCGCTAGAGCCTAAGAACCAGGTCATCAGAGCTGCTCTAGAGCCAGAGAACCAGGTCAGCAGGGCTGCTGTAGAGCCAGAGAAACCAGGTCAGCAGTGCTGCTCTAGAGGGAGAGACCCAGGTCAGCAGAGCTGCTCTAGAGGCAGAGAACCAGGTCAGCAGAGCTGCTTTAGAGCCAGAGAACCAGGGCAGAAGAGCTGCTCTCGAAACAGAGAACCAGGTCAGCAGAGCTAATTTTGAGCCAGAGAACCATGTCAGCAGAGCTCCTCTAGAGCCTGAGAACCAGGTCATCAAAGTTGCTGTAGAGCCAGAGAACCAGGTCAGCAGAGCTGCTGTAGAGCCAGAGAAAGCAGGTCAACAGAGCTGCTTTAGAGCCAGAGAACCAGGTCATCAGAGCTGCTTTAGAGCCAGAGAACCAGGTTAGCAGAGCTGCTCTAGAGCCAGAGAACCAGGTCAGCCGAGCTACTGTAGAGTCAGAGAAACCAGGTCAGCAGAGCTGCTTTAGAGGGGGAGAACCAGGTCAACAGAGCTGCTTTAGAGCCAGAGAACCACTTCAGCAGATCTGCTCTAGAGCCTAAGAAACAGGTCAGCAGAGCTGCTCTACAGCCAGAGAACCAGGTCAGCAGAGCTTCTGTAGAGCCAGAGAACCAGGTCAGCAGAGCTGCTCTAGAGCCTAAGAAGCAGGTCAGCACAGCTGCTATAGAGCCAGAGAACCAGGTCAGCAGAGCTGCTTTAGAGCCTAAGAACCAGGTCAGCAGAGCTGCTCTATAGCCTAATAACCAAGTAAGCAGAGCTGATCTAGAGCCAGAGAACCAGGTCAGCAGAGCTGCTTTAGAGCCAGAGAACTAGGTCAGCAGAGCTGTTTTAGAGCCAGAGAACCAGATCAACAGATCTGCTCTAGAGCCTGAGAACCAGGTCAGCAGAGCTGCTCTAGAGCCTAATAACCAGGTCAGCACAGCTGCTGTTGAGCCAGAAAACCAGTTCAGCGGAGCTGCTTTAGAGCCTAAGAACCAGGTCAGCAGAGCTCCTCTAGAGCCTAAGATCCAGGTCAGAAGTGCTGCTCTAGAGCCAGAGAACCAGGTCAGCAGAGCTACTTTAGAGGGAGAGAATCAGATCAGCAGGGCTGCTCTAGAGCCTAAGAACCAGGTCAGCAGAGCTGCTCTAGAACCTGGGAACCAGGTCAGCCGAGCTGCAGTAGAGCCAGAGAAACCAGGTCAGTAGTGCTGCTTTAGAGGTAGAGAACCAGGTCAACAGAGCTGCTTTAGAGCCAGAGAACCAGGTCAGCAGACCTGCTCTAGAGCCTGAGAACCAGGTCAGCAGAGTTGCTCTAGAGCCAGAGAACCAGGTCAGCAGAGCTGCTTTAGAGCCATAGAACAGGTCAGTAGAGCTGCTTTAGAGCCAGAGAACCAGGTCAGCAGAGCCATTGTAGAGCCAAAGATCCAGGTCAGTAGAGCTGCTCTAGAGCCTAAGAACCAGGTCAGCAGAGCTGCTCTAGAACGAGAGAACCAGGTCAGCAGAGCTGCGTAGAGCCAGAGATACCAGGTCAGCAGAACTGCATTAGAGCCAGAGAACCAGGTCAGAAGAGCTGCTCTCGAAACTGAGAACCAGGTCAGCAGAGCTAATTTTGAGCCAGAGAACCACGTCAGCAGAGCTCCTCTAGAGCCTGAGTACCAGGTCATCAGAGTTGCTGTAGAGCCAGAGAACCAGGTCAGCAGAGCTGCTGTAGAGCCAGAGAAAGCAGGTCAACAGAGCTGCTTTAGAGCCAGAGAACCAGGTCATCAGAGCTGGTTTAGAGCCAGAGAACCAGGTTAGCAGAGCTGCTCTAGAGCCAGAGAACCAGGTCAGCCGAGCTACTGTAGAGTCAGAGAAACCAGGTCAGCAGAGCTGCTTTAGAGGGAGAGAACCAGGTCAACAGAGCTGCTTTAGAGCCAGAGAACCACTTCAGCAGATCTGCTCTAGAGGCTAAGAACAAGGTCAGCAGAGCTGCTCTACAGCCAGAGAACCAGGTCAGCAGAGCTTCTGTGGAGCCAGAGAACCCAGGTCAGCAGAGCCGCTTTAGAGGGAGAGAACCAGGTCAGCAGAGCTGCTCTAGAGCCTAAGAAGCAGGTCAGCACAGCTGCTATAGAGCCAGAGAACCAGGTCAGCAGAGCTGCTTTAGAGACTAAGAACCAGGTCAGCAGAGCTGCTCTATAGCCTAATAACCAAGTAAGCAGAGCTGATCTAGAGCCAGAGAACCAGATCAACAGATCTGCTCTAGAGCCTGAGAACCAGGTCAGCAGAGCTGCTCTAGAGCCTAATAACCAGGTCAGCACAGCCGCTGTAGAGCCAGAAAACCAGTTCAGCGGAGCTGCTTTAGAGCCTAAGAACCAGGTCAGCAGAGTTCCTCTAGAGTCTAAGATCCAGGTCAGAAGTGCTGCTCTAGAGCCAGAGAACCAGGTCAGCAGAGCTACTTTAGAGGGAGAGAATCAGATCAGCAGGGCTGCTCTAGAGCCTAAGAACCAGGTCAGCAGAGCTGCTCTAGAACCTGGGAACCAGGTCAGCCGAGCTGCAGTAGAGCCAGAGAAACCAGGTCAGCAGTGCTGCTTTAGAGGTAGAGAACCAGGTCAACAGAGCTGCTTTAGAGCCAGAGAACCAGGTCAGCAGACCTGCTCTAGAGCCTGAGAACCAGGTCAGCAGAGTTGCTCTAGAGCCAGAGAACCAGGTCAGCAGAGCTGCTTTAGAGCCATAGAACAGGTCAGCAGAGCTGCTTTAGAGCCAGAGAACCAGGTCAGCAGAGCCATTGTAGAGCCAAAGATCCAGGTCACTAGAGCTGCTCTAGAGCCTAAGAACCAGGTCAGCAGAGCTGCTCTAGAAAGAGAGAACCAGGTCAGCAGAGCTGCGTAGAGCCAGAGACACCAGGTCAGCAGAACTGCATTAGAGCCAGAGAACCAGGTCAGCAGAGCTGCTCTAGAGCCTAAGAACTAGATCAGCAGGGCTGCTCTAGAGCCTAAGAACCAGGTCAGCAGAGCTGCTCTAGAGCCTGAGAACCAGGTCAGCAGAGCTGCTTTAGAGCCAGAGAACAAGGCAGCAGAGCTGCTCTCAAACCAGAGATCCAGGTCAGCAGATCTGATTTAGAGCCATAGAACCAGGTCAGCAGAGCTGCTTTAGAGCCAGAGAACCAGGTCAGCAGAGCTGCTGTAGAGCCAGAGAAACCAGGTCAGCCGAGTTGCTTTAGAGCCAGAGAACCAGGTCAGCAGTGCTGTTTTAGAGGGAGAGAACCAGGTCAGCAGAGCTGCTCTAGAGCCTAAGAACCAGGTCAGTACAGCTGCTATAGAGCCAGAGAACCAGGTCAGCAGAGCTGCTCTAGAGCCAGAGCACCAGGTCAGCAGAGCTGCTGTAGAGCCAGAGAAACCACATCAGAATAGGTGCTTTAGAGGGAGAGAACCACGTCAGCAGAGCTCTTCTAGAACCTGAGAACCAGGTCATCAGAGTTGCTGTAGAGCCAGAGAACCAGGTCAGCAGAGCTGCTGTAGAGCCAGAGAAAGCAGGTCAGCAGAGCTGCTTTAGAGCCAGAGAACCAGGTCAGCAGAGCTGCTTTAGAGCCAGAGAACCAGGTTAGCAGAGCTGCTCTAGAGCCAGAGAACCAGGTCAGCCGAGCTACTGTTGAGTCAGAGAAACCAGGTCAGCAGAGCTGCTTTACAGGGAGAGAACCAGGTCAACAGAGCTGCTTTAGAGCCAGAGAACCACTTCAGCAGATCTGCTCTAGAGGCTAAGAACAAGGTCAGCAGAGCTGCTCTACAGCCAGAGAACCAGGTCAGCAGAGCTGCTGTAGAGCCAGAGAAACCAGGTCAGCAGAGCCGCTTTAGAGGGAGAGAACCAGGTCAGCAGAGCTGCTCTGGAGCCTAAGAAGCAGGTCAGAACAGCTGCTATAGAGCCAAAGAAGCAGGTCAGCAGAGCTGCTTTAGAGCCTAAGAACCAGGTCAGCAGAGCTGCTCTATAGCCTAATAACCAAGTAAGCAGAGCTGATCTAGAGCCAGAGAACCAGGTCAGCAGAGCTGCTTTAGAGCCACAGACCTAGGTCAACAGAGCTGTTTTAGAGCCAGAGAACCAGATCAACAGATCTGCTCTAGCGCCTGAGAACCAGGTCAGCAGAGCTGCTCTAGAGACAGAGAACCAGGTCAGCAGAGCAGCTATAGAGCCAGAGAACCAGGTCAGCAGAGCTGCTTTAGAGCCAGAGAACTAGGTCAGCAGAGCTGTTTTAGAGCCAGAGAACCAGATCAACAGATCTGCTGTAGAGACTAAGAAGCAGGTCAGCACAGCTGCTATAGAGCCAGAAAACCCGGTCAGCAGAGCTGCTCTATAGCCTAATAACCAAGTAAGCAGAGCTGATCTAGAGCCAGAGAACCAGGTCAGTAGAGCTGCTTTAGAGCCAGAGAACTAGGTCAGCAGAGCTGTTTTAGAGCCAGAGAACCAGATCAACAGATCTGCTCTAGAGCCTGAGAACCAGGTCAGCAGAGCTGCTCTAGAGACAGAGAACCAGGTCAGCAGAGCAGCTATAGAGCCAGAGAACCAGGTCAGCAGAGCTGCTTTAGAGCCAGAGAACCAGGTCAGCAGAGCTGCTGTAGAGCCAGAGAACCAGGTCAGCAGAGCTGCTCTAGAGCCTAAGAACCAGGTCAGTACAGCTGCTATAGAGCCAGAGAACCAGGTCAGCAGAGCTGCTCTAGAGCCAGAGCACCAGGTCAGCAGAGCTGCTGTAGAGCCAGAGAAACCACACCAGAATAGGTGCTTTAGAGGGAGAGAACCAGGTCAGCAGAGCTAATCTAGAGCCTAAGAACCAGGTCAGCACAGCTGCTTTATAGCCAGAGAACCACGTCAGCAGAGCTCTTCTAGAACCTGAGAACCAGGTCATCAGAGTTGCTGTAGAGCCAGAGAACCAGGTCAGCAGAGCTGCTGTAGAGCCAGAGAAAGCAGGTCAGCAAAGCTGCTTTAGAGCCAGAGAACCAGGTCAGCAGAGCTGCTTTAGAGCCAGAGAACCAGGTTAGTAGAGCTGCTCTAGAGCCAGAGAACCAGGTCAGCCGAGCTACTGTTGAGTCAGAGAAACCAGGTCAGCAGAGCTGCTTTACAGGGAGAGAACCAGGTCAACAGAGCTGCTTTAGAGCCAGAGAACCACTTCAGCAGATCTGCTCTAGAGGCTAAGAACAAGGTCAGCAGAGCTGCTCTACAGCCAGAGAACCAGGTCAGCAGAGCTGCTGTAGAGCCAGAGAAACCAGGTCAGCAGAGCCGCTTTAGAGGGAGAGAACCAGGTCAGCAGAGCTGCTCTGGAGCCTAAGAAGCAGGTCAGAACAGCTGCTATAGAGCCAAAGAACCAGGTCAGCAGAGCTGCTTTAGAGCCTAAGAACCAGGTCAGCAGAGCTGCTCTATAGCCTAATAACCAAGTAAGCAGAGCTGATCTAGAGCCAGAGAACCAGGTCAGCAGAGCTGCTTTAGAGCCACAGACCTAGGTCAACAGAGCTGTTTTAGAGCCAGAGAACCAGATCAACAGATCTGCTCTAGCGCCTGAGAACCAGGTCAGCAGAGCTGCTCTAGAGACAGAGAACCAGGTCAGCAGAGCAGCTATAGAGCCAGAGAACCAGGTCAGCAGAGCTGCTTTAGAGCCAGAGAACTAGGTCAGCAGAGCTGTTTTAGAGCCAGAGAACCAAATCAACAGATCTGCTGTAGAGCCTAAGAAGCAGGTCAGCACAGCTGCTATAGAGCCAGAGAACCCGGTCAGCAGAGCTGCTGTATAGCCTAATAACCAAGTAAGCAGAGCTGATCTAGAGCCAGAGAACCAGGTCAGTAGAGCTGCTTTAGAGCCAGAGAACTAGGTCAGCAGAGCTGTTTTAGAGCCAGAGAACCAGATCAACAGATCTGCTCTAGAGCCTGAGAACCAGGTCAGCAGTGCTGCTCTAGAGCCTGAGAACCAGGTCAGCAGAGCTGCTCTAGAGCCAGAGAACCAGGTCAGCAGAGCTGCTTTAGAGCCATAGAACAGGTCAGTAGAGCTGCTGAAGAGCCTAAGAACCAGGTCAGCTTAGCTGCTGTAGAGCCAGAGAACCAGGTCAGCAGAGCTGCTTTAGAGCCTAAGAACCAGGTCAGCAGAGCTCCTCTAGAGTCTAAGATCCAGGTCAGAAGTGCTGCTCTAGAGCCAGAGAACCAGGTCAGCAGAGCAACTTTAGAGGGAGAGAATCAGATCAGCAGGGCTGCACTAGAGCCTAAGAACCATGTCAGCAGAGCTGCTCTAGATCCTGGGAACCAGGTCAGCCCAGCTGCAGTAGAGCCAGAGAAACCAGGACAGCAGTGCTGCTTTAGAGGGAGAGAACCAGGTCAACAGAGCTGCTTTAGAGCCAGAGAACCAGGTCAGCAGACCTGCTCTAGAGCCTGAGAACCAGGTCAGCAGAGTTGCTCTAGAGCCAGAGAACCAGGTCAGCAGAGCTGCTTTAGAGCCAGAGAACCAGGTCAGCAGAGCTGCTTTAGAGCAATAGAACAGGTCAGCAGAGCTGCTTTAGAGCCAGAGAACCAGGTCAGCAGAGCCATTGTAGAGCCAAAGATCCAGGTCAGTAGAGCTGCTCTAGAGCCTAAGAACCAGGTCAGCAGAGCTGCTCTAGAACGAGAGAACCAGGTCAGCAGAGCTGCGTAGAGCCAGAGAAACCAGGTCAGCAGAACTGCATTAGAGCCAGAGAAACCAGGTCAGCAGAGATGCTCTAGAGGCTAAGAACCAGGTCAGCAGAGCTGCTCTAGAGCCAGAGAACCAGGTCAGCAGAGCTGCTGTAGAGCCAGAGAAACCAGGTCAGCAGAGCTGCTTTAGAGGGAGAGAACCAGGTCAGCAGAGCTTCTCTAGAGCCTAAGAACCAAGTCAGCACAGCTGCTCTTGAGCCAGATACCCAGGTCAGCAGAGCTGCTTTTGAGGCAGAGAACCAGGTCATCAGAGCTGCTTTAGAGCCTAAGAACCAGGTCAGCAGAGCTGCTCTAGAGACTAAGAACAAGGTCAGCAGATCTGCTCTAGAGCTAGAGAACCAGGTCAGCAGAGCTGTTTTAGAGCCAGAGAACCAGGCCAGCAGAGCTGATCTAGAACTTGAGAACCAGGTCAGCAGAGCTGCTCTAGAGGCAGAGAACCAGATCAGGAGAGCTGCTTTAGAGCTAGAGAACCAGGGCAGCAGAGCTGCTCTCGAACCAGAGAACCAGGTCAGGAGAGCTGATTTAGAGCCATAGAACCAGGTCAGCAGAGCTGCTTTAGAGCCAGAGAACCAGGTCAGCCGAGCAGCTGTAGAGCCAGAGAAAGCAGGTCAGCAGAGCTGCTTTAGAGGGAGAGAACCAGGTCAGGAGAGCTGCTTCAGAGGGAGAGAACCAGGTCAGCAGAGCTGCTCTAGAGCCTAAGAACCAGGTCAGCACAGCTGCTCTAGAGCCAGAGAACCAGGTCATCAGAGCTGCTGTAGAGCCAGAGAACCAAGTCAGCAGAGCTGCTGTAGAGCCAGAGAAAGCACGTCAGAAGAGCAGCTTTAGAGGGAGAGAAACAGGTCAGCAGAGCTGCTCTAGATCCTAAGAACCAGGTCAGCACTGCTGCTCTAGAGCCAGTGAACCCGGTCAGCAGATCTGCTTTAGAACCAGAGAACTAGGTCAGAAGAGCTGCTTCAGAGCCAGAGAACCAGCTCAGCAGAGCTCCTCTAGAGCCTGAGAACCAGGTCATTAGAGCTGCTGTAGAGCCAGAGAACCAGGTCAGCAGAGCTGCTGTAGGGCCAGAGGAAGCAGGTCAGGAGAGCTGCGCTAGAGCCTAAGAACCAGGTCATCAGAGCTGCTCTAGAGCCAGAGAACCAGGTCAGCAGGGCTGCTGTAGAGCCAGAGAAACCAGGTCAGCAGTGCTGCTCTAGAGGGAGAGACCCAGGTCAGCAGAGCTGCTCTAGAGGCAGAGAACCAGGTCAGCAGAGCTGCTTTAGAGCCAGAGAACCAGGGCAGAAGAGCTGCTCTCGAAACAGAGAACCAGGTCAGCAGAGCTGATTTTGTGCCAGAGAACCACGTCAGCAGAGCTCCTCTAGAGCCTGAGAACCAGGTCATCAGAGTTGCTGTAGAGCCAGAGAACCAGGTCAGCAGAGCTGCTGTAGAGCCAGAGAAAGCAGGTCAACAAAGCTGCTTTAGAGCCAGAGAACCAGGTCATCAGAGCTGCTTTAGAGCCAGAGAACCAGGTCAGCAGAGCTGCTCTAGAGCCTAAGAAGCAGGTCAGCAGAGCTGCTCTAGAGCCAGAGAACCAGGTCAGCAGAGCTGCTTTAGAGCCATAGAACAGGTCAGCAGAGCTGCTGAAGAGCCTAAGAACCAGGTCAGCATAGCTGCTGTAGAGCCAGAGAAAGCAGGTCAACAGAGCTGCTTTAGAGCCAGAGAACCAGGTCATCAGACCTGCTTTAGAGCCAGAGAATCAGGGTATCCGAGCTACTGTAGAGTCAGAGAAACCAGGTCAGGAGAGCTGATTTAGAGCCAGAGAACCAGGTCATCAGAGCTGCTTTAGAGCCAGAGAACCAGGTTAGCAGAGCTGCTCTAGAGCCAGAGAACCAGGTCAGCCGAGCTACTGTAGAGTCAGAGAAACCAGGTCAGCAGAGCTGCTTTCGAGGGAGAGAACACGGTCAACAGAGCTGCTTTAGAGCCAGAGAACCACTTCAGCAGATCTGCTCTAGAGGCTAAGAACCAGGTCAGCAGAGCTGCTCTACAGCCAGAGAACCAGGTCAGCAGAGCTTCTGTAGAGCCAGAGAAACCAGGTCAGCAGAGCCACTTTAGAGGGAGAGAACCAGGTCAGCAGAGCTGCTCTAGAGCCTAAGAAGCAGGTCAGCACAGCTGCTATAGAGCCAGAGAACCAGGTCAGCAGAGCTGCTTTAGAGCCTAAGAACCAGATCAGCAGAGCTGCTTTATAGCCTAATAACCAAGTAAGCAGAGCTGATCTAGACCCAGAGAACCAGGTCAGCAGAGCTGCTTTAGAGCCAGAGAACTAGTTCAGCAGAGCTGTTTTAGAGCCAGAGAACCAGATCAACAGATCTGCTCTAGAGCCTGAGAACCAACTCAGCAGAGCTGCTCTAGAGCCAGAGAACCAGGTCAGCAGAGCTGCTTTAGAGCCATAGAACAGGTCAGCAGAGCTGCTGAAGAGCCTAAGAACCAGGTCAGCTTAGCTGCTGTAGAGCCAGAGAACCAGGTCAGCAGAGCTGCTTTAGAGCCTAAGAACCAGGTCAGCAGAGCTCCTCTAGAGCCTAAGATCCAGGTCAGAAGTGCTGCTCTAGAGCCAGAGAACCAGGTCAGCAGAGCTACTTTAGAGGGAGAGAATCAGATCAGCAGGGCTGCACTAGAGCCTAAGAACCAGGTCAGCAGAGCTGCTCTAGATCCTGGGAACCAGGTCAGCCCAGCTGCAGTAGAGCCAGAGAAACCAGGACAGCAGTGCTGCTTTAGAGGGAGAGAACCAGGTCAACAGAGCTGCTTTAGAGCCAGAGAACCAGGTCAGCAGAGCTGCTCTAGAGCCTAAGAACCAAGTCAGCACAGCTGCTCTTGAGCCAGATAACCAGGTCAGCAGAGCTGCTTTTGAGGCAGAGAACCAGGTCAGCAGAGCTGCTCTAGAGACTAAGAACTAGGTCAGCAGATCTGCTCTAGAGCTAGAGAACCAGGTCAGCACAGCTGCTCTAGAGGCAGAGAACCAGGTCAGCAGAGCTGTTTTAGAGCCAGAGAACCAGGCCAGCAGAGCTGATCTAGAACCTGAGAACCAGGTCAGCAGAGCTGCTCTAGAGGCAGAGAACCAGGTCAGCAGAGCTGCTTTAGAGCTAGAGAACCAGGGCAGCAGAGCTGCTCTCGAACCAGAGAACCAGGTCAGGAGAGCTGATTTAGAGCCATAGAACCAGGTCAGCAGTGCTGCTTTAGAGCCAGAGAACCAGGTCAGCCGAGCTGCTGTAGAGCCAGAGAAACCAGGTCAGCAGAGCTGCTTTAGAGGGAGAGAACCAGGTCAGGAGAGCTGCTTCAGAGGGAGAGAACCAGGTCAGCAGAGCTGCTCTAGAGCCTAAGAACCAGGTCAGCACAGCTGCTCTAGAGCCAGAGATCCAGGTCATCAGAGCTGCTGTAGAGCCAGAGAACCAGGTCAGCAGAGCTGCTGTTGAGCCAGAGAAACCACGTCAGAAGAGCAGCTTTAGAGGGAGAGAACCAGGTCAACAGAGCTGCTCTAGAGCCTAAGAACCAGGTCAGCACAGCTGCTCTCGAGCCAGTGAACCAGGTCAGCAGATCTGCTTTAGAACCAGAGAACTAGGTCAGAAGAGCTGCTTTAGAGCCAGAGAACCAGGTCAGCAGAGCTCCTCTAGAGCCTGAGAACCAGGTCATTAGAGCTGCTGTAGAGCCAGAGAACCAGGTCAGCAGAGCTGCTGAAGAGCCAGAGAAAGCATGTCAGGAGAGCTGTTTTAGAGCCAGAGAACCAAGTCAGTAGTGCTGCTCTAGAGCCAGAGAACCAGGTCAGCAGAGCTGCTGTAGAGCCAGAGAAACCAGGTCAGCAGAGCTGCTCTAGAGGGAGAGACCCAGGTCAGCAGAGCTGCTCTAGAGGCAGAGAACCAGGTCAGCAGAGCTGCTTAGAGCCAGAGAACCTGGGCAGAAGAGCTGCTCTCGAAACAGAGAACCAGGTCAGCAGAGCTGATTTTGAGCCAGAGAACCACGTCAGCAGATCTCCTCTAGAGCCTCAGAACCAGGTCATCAGAGTTGCTGTAGAGCCAGAGAACCAGGTCAGCAGAGCTGCTGTAGAGCCAGAGAAAGCAGGTCAACAGAGCTGCTTTAGAGCCAGAGAACCAGGTCATCAGAGCTGCTTTAGAGCCAGAGAACCAGGTTAGCAGAGCTGCTCTAGAGCCAGAGAACCAGGTCAGCCGAGCTACTGTAGAGTCAGAGAAACCAGGTCAGCAGAGCTGCTTTAGAGCCAGAGAACCAGGTCATCAGAGCTGCTTTAGAGCCAGAGAACCAGGTTAGCAGAGCTGCTCTAGAGCCAGAGAACCAGGTCAGCCGAGCTACTGTAGAGTCAGAGAAACCAGGTCAGCAGAGCTGCTTTAGACGGAGAGAACCAGGTCAACAGAGCTGCTTTAGAGCCAGAGAACCACTTCAGCAGATCTGCTCTAGAGGCTAAGAACCAGGTCAGCAGAGCTGCTCCACAGCCAGAGAACCAGGTCAGCAGAGCTTCTGTAGAGCCAGAGAAACCAGGTCAGCAGAGCCACTTTAGAGGGAGAGAACCAGGTCAGCAGAGCTGCTCTAGAGCCTAAGAAGCAGGTCAGCACAGTTGCTATAGAGCCAGAGAACCAGGTCAGCAGAGCTGCTTTAGAGCCTAAGAACCAGATCAGCAGAGCTGCTCTATAGCCTAATAACCAAGTAAGCAGAGCTGATCTAGAGCCAGAGAACCAGGTCAGCAGAGCTGCTTTAGAGTCTGAGAACCAGGTCAGCAGAGCTGCTCTAGAGCCAGAGAACCAGGTCAGCAGAGCTGCTTTAGAGCCATAGAACAGGTCAGCAGAGCTGCTGAAGAGCCTAAGAACCAGGTCAGCTTAGCTGCTGTAGAGCCAGAGAACCAGGTCAGCAGAGCTGCTTTAGAGCCTAAGAACCAGGTCAGCAGAGCTCCTCTAAAGCCTAAGATCCAGGTCAGAAGTGCTGCTCTAGAGCCAGAGAACCAGGTCAGCAGAGCTACTTTAGAGGGAGAGAATCAGATCAGCAGGGCTGCACTAGAGCCTAAGAACCAAGTCAGCAGAGCTGCTCTAGATCCTGGGAACCAGGTCAGCCCAGCTGCAGTAGAGCCAGAGAAACCAGGACAGCGGTGCTGCTTTAGAGGGAGAGAACCAGGTCAACAGAGCTGCTTTAGAGCCAGAGAACCAGGTTAGCAGAGCTGCTCTAGAGCCAGAGAACCAGGTCAGCCGAGCTACTGTAGAGTCAGAGAAACCAGGTCAGCAGAGCTGCTTTAGACGGAGAGAACCAGGTCAACAGAGCTGCTTTAGAGCCAGAGAACCACTTCAGCAGATCTGCTCTAGAGGCTAAGAACCAGGTCAGCAGAGCTGCTCCACAGCCAGAGAACCAGGTCAGCAGAGCTTCTGTAGAGCCAGAGAAACCAGGTCAGCAGAGCCACTTTAGAGGGAGAGAACCAGGTCAGCAGAGCTGCTCTAGAGCCTAAGAAGCAGGTCAGCACAGTTGCTATAGAGCCAGAGAACCAGGTCAGCAGAGCTGCTTTAGAGCCTAAGAACCAGATCAGCAGAGCTGCTCTATAGCCTAATAACCAAGTAAGCAGAGCTGATCTAGAGCCAGAGAACCAGGTCAGCAGAGCTGCTTTAGAGTCTGAGAACCAGGTCAGCAGAGCTGCTCTAGAGCCAGAGAACCAGGTCAGCAGAGCTGCTTTAGAGCCATAGAACAGGTCAGCAGAGCTGCTGAAGAGCCTAAGAACCAGGTCAGCTTAGCTGCTGTAGAGCCAGAGAACCAGGTCAGCAGAGCTGCTTTAGAGCCTAAGAACCAGGTCAGCAGAGCTCCTCTAAAGCCTAAGATCCAGGTCAGAAGTGCTGCTCTAGAGCCAGAGAACCAGGTCAGCAGAGCTACTTTAGAGGGAGAGAATCAGATCAGCAGGGCTGCACTAGAGCCTAAGAACCAAGTCAGCAGAGCTGCTCTAGATCCTGGGAACCAGGTCAGCCCAGCTGCAGTAGAGCCAGAGAAACCAGGACAGCAGTGCTGCTTTAGAGGGAGAGAACCAGGTCAACAGAGCTGCTTTAGAGCCAGAGAACCAGGTCAGCAGACCTGCTCTAGAGCCTGAGAACCAGGTCAGCAGAGTTGCTCTAGAGCCAGAGAACCAGGTCAGCAGAGCTGCTTTAGAGCCAGAGAACCAGGTCAGCAGAGCTGCTTTAGAGCCATAGAACAGGTCAGCAGAGCTGCTTTAGAGCCAGAGAACCAGGACAGCAGAGCCATTGTAGAGCCAAAGATCGAGGTCAGTAGAGCTGCTCTAGAGCCTAAGAACCAGGTCAGCAGAGCTGCTCTAGAACGAGAGAACCAGGTCAGCAGAGCTGCGTAGAACCAGAGAAACCAGGTCAGCAGAACTGCATTAGAGCCAGAGAAACCAGGTCAGCAGAGATGCTCTAGAGGCTAAGAACCAGGTCAGCAGAGCTGCTCTAGAGCCAGAGAACCAGGTCAGCAGAGCTGCTGTAGAGCCAGAGAAACCAGGTCAGCAGAGCTGCTTTAGAGGGAGAGAACCAGGTCAGCAGAGCTGCTCTAGAGCCTAAGAACCAAGTCAGCACAGCTGCTCTTGAGCCAGATAACCAGGTCAGCAGAGCTGCTTTTGAGGCAGAGAACCAGGTCATCAGAGCTGCTTTAGAGCCTAAGAACCAGGTCAGCAGAGCTGCTCTAGAGACTAAGAACAAGGTCAGAAGATCTGCTCTAGAGCTAGAGAACCAGGTCAGCAGAGCTGTTTTAGAGCCAGAGAACCAGGCCAGCAGAGCTGATCTAGAACCTGAGAACCAGGTCAGCAGAGCTGCTCTAGAGGCAGAGAACCAGGTCAGCAGAGCTGCTTTAGAGCTAGAGAACCAGGGCAGCAGAGCTGCTCTCGAACCAGAGAACCAGGTCAGGAAAGCTTATTTAGAGCCATAGAACCAGGTCAGCAGTGCTGCTTTAGATGGAGAGAACCAGGTCAGGAGAGCTGCTTTAGAGGGAGAGAACCAAGTCAGCAGAGCTGCTCTAGAGCCTAAGAACCAGGTCAGCACAGCTGCTCTAGAGCCAGAGAACCAGGTCATCAGAGCTGCTGTAGAGCCAGAGAACCAGGTCAGCAGAGCTGCTGTAGAGCCAGAGAAACCACGTCAGAAGAGCAGCTTTAGAGGGAGAGAAACAGGTCAGCAGAGCTGCTCTAGAGCCTAAGAACCAGGTCAGCACTGCTGCTCTAGAGCCAGTGAACCAGGTCAGCAGATCTGCTTTAGAACCAGAGAACTAGGTCAGAAGAGCTGCTTTAGAGCCAGAGAACCAGCTCAGCAGAGCTCCTCTAGAGCCTGAGAACCAGGTCATTAGAGCTGCTGTAGAGCCAGAGAACTAGGTCAGCAGAGCTGCTGTAGGGCCAGAGGAAGCAGGTCAGGAGATCTGCTCTAGAGCCTAAGAACCAGGTCATCAGAGCTGCTCTAGAGCCAGAGAACCAGGTCAGCAGAGCTGCTGTAGAGCCAGAGAAACCAGGTCAGCAGAGCCGCTTTAGAGGGAGAGAACCAGGTCAGCAGAGCTGCTCTAGAGCCTAAGAAGCAGGTCAGCACAGCTGCTATAGAGCCAGAGAACCAGGTCAGCAGAGCTGCTTTAGAGCCTAAGAACCAGGGCAGCAGAGCTGCTCTATAGCCTAATAACCAAGTAAGCAGAGCTGGTCTAGAGCCAGAGAACCAGGTCAGCAGATCTGCTTTAGAGCCGGAGAACTAGGTCAGCAGAGCTGTTTTAGAGCCAGAGAACCAGATCAACAGATCTGCTCTAGAGCCTGAGAACCAGGTCAGCAGAGCCGCTCTAGAGCGAGAGAACCAGGTCAGCAGAGCTGCTTTAGAGCCATAGAACAGGTCAGCAGAGCTGCTGAAGAGCCTAAGAACCAGGTCAGCACAGCTGCTGTAGAGCCAGAGAACCAGGTCAGCAGAGCTGCTTTAGAGCCTAAGAACCAGGTCAGCAGAGCTCCTCTAGAGCCTAAGATCCAGGTCAGAAGTGCTGCTCTAGAACCAGAGAACTAGGTCAGAAGAGCTGCTTTAGAGCCAGAGAACCAGGTCAGCAAAGCTCCTCTAGAGACTGAGAACCAGGTCATTGGAGCTGCTGTAGAGTCAGAGAACCAGGTCAGCAGAGCTGCTGTAGAGCCAGAGGAAGCAGGTCAGGAGAGCTGCTCTAGAGCCTAAGAACCAGGTCATCAGAGCTGCTCTAGAGCCAGAGAACCAGGTCAGCAGAGCTGCTGTAGAGCCAGAGAAACCAGGTCAGCAGAGCTGCTCTAGAGGGAGAGACCCAGGTCAGCAGAGCTGCTCTAGAGGCAGAGAACCAGGTCAGCAGAGCTGTTTTAGAGCCAGAGAACCAGGCCAGCAGAGCTGATCTAGAACCTGAGAACCAGGTCAGCCGAGCTGCTCTAGAGGCAGAGAACCAGGTCAGCAGAGCTGCTTTAGAGCTAGAGAACCAGGGCAGCAGAGCTGCTCTCGAACCAGAGAACCAGGTCAGGAGAGCTGATTTAGAGCCATAGAACCAGGTCAGCAGAGCTGCTTTAGAGACAGAGAACCAGGTCAGCCGAGCTGCTGTAGAGCCAGAGAAACCAGGTCAGCAGAGCTGCTTTAGAGGGAGAGAACCAAGTCAGGAGATCTGCTTCAGAGGGAGAGAACCAGGTCAGCAGAGCTGCTCTAGAGCCTAAGAACCAGGTCAGCACAACTGCTCTAGAGCCAGAGAAACCACATCAGAAGAGCAGCTTTAGAGGGAGAGAACCAGGTCAACAGAGCTGCTCTAGAGCCTAAGAACCAGGTCAGCACAGCTGCTCTAGAGCCAGTAAACCAGGTCAGCAGATCTGCTTTAGAACTAGAGAACTAGGTCAGAAGAGCTGCTTTAGAGCCAGAGAACCAGGTCAGCAGAGCTCCTCTAGAGCCTGCGAACCAGGTCATTAGAGCTGCTGTAGAGCCAGAGAACCAGGTCAGCAGGGCTGCTGTAGAGCCAGAGGAAGCAGGTCAGGAGAGCTGTTTTAGAGCCATAGAACCAAGTCAGTAGAGCTGCTCTAGAGCCTAAGAACCAGGTCATCAGAGCTGCTCTAGAGCCAGAGAACCAGGTCAGCAGAGCTGCTGTAGAGCCAGAGAAATCAGGTCAGTAGAGCTGCTCTAGAGGGAGAGACCCAGGTCAGCAGAGCTGCTCTTGAGGCAGAGAACCAGGTCAGCAGAGCTGCTTTAGAGCCAGATAACCTGGGCAGAAGAGCTGCTCTCAAAACAGAGAACCAGGTCAGCAGAGCTGATGTGGAGCCAGAGAACCACGTCAGCAGATCTCCTCTAGAGCCTGAGAACCAGGTCATCAGAGTTGCTGTAGAGCCAGAGAACCAGGTCAGCAGAGCTGCTGTAGAGACAGAGAAAGCAGGTCAACAAAGCTGCTTTAGAGCCAGAGAACCAGGTCATCAGAGCTGCTTTAGAGCCTGAGAACCAGGTTAGCAGAGCTGCTCTAGAGCCAGAGAACCAGGTCAGCCGAGCTACTGTAGAGTCAGAGAAACCTGGTCAGCAGAGCTGCTTTAGAGCCAGAGAACCAGGTCATCAGAGCTGCTTTAGAGCCAGAGAACCAGGTTAGCAGAGCTGCTCTAGGGCCAGAGAACCAGGTCATCAGAGCTGCTTTAGAGCCTGAGAACCAGGTTAGCAGAGCTGCTCTAGAGCCAGAGAACCAGGTCAGCCGAGCTACTGTAGAGTCAGAGAAACCAGGTCAGCAGAGCTGCTTTAGAGGGAGAGAACCAGGTCAACAGAGCTGCTTTAGAGCCAGAGAACCACTTCAGCAGATCTGCTCTAGAGGCTAAGAACCAGGTCAGCAGAGCTGCTCCACAGCCAGAGAACCAGGTCAGCAGAGCTTCTGTAGAGCCAGAGAAACCAGGTCAGCAGAGCCACTTTAGAGGGAGAGAACCAGGTCAGCGGAGCTGCTCTAGAGCCTAAGAAGCAGGTCAGCACAGCTGCTATAGAGCCAGAGAACCAGGTCAGCAGAGCTGCGTTAGAGCCTAAGAACCAGATCAGCAGAGCTGCTCTATAGCCTAATAACCAAGTAAGCAGAGCTGACCTAGAGCCAGAGAACCAGGTCAGCAGAGCTGCTTTAGAGCCAGAGAACTAGTTCAGCAGAGGTGTTTTAGAGCCAGAGAACCAGATCAACAGATCTGCTCTAGAGCCTGAGAACCAGGTCAGCAGAGCTGCTCTAGAGCCAGAGAACCAGGTCAGCAGAGCTGCTTTAGAGCCATAGAACAGGTCAGCAGAGCTGCTGAAGAGCCTAAGAACCAGGTCAGCTTAGCTGCTGTAGAGCCAGAGAACCAGGTCAGCAGAGCTGCTTTAGAGCCTAAGAACCAGGTCATCAGAGCTGCTCTAGAGCCAGAGAACCAGGTCAGCAGAGCTGCTGTAGAGCCAGAGAAACCAGGTCAGCAGAGCTGCTCTAGAGGGAGAGACCCAGGTCAGCAGAGCTGCTCTAGAGGCAGAGAACCAGGTCAGCAGAGCTGTTTTAGAGCCAGAGAACCAGGCCAGCAGAGCTGATCTAGAACCTGAGAACCAGGTCAGCCGAGCTGCTCTAGAGGCAGAGAACCAGGTCAGCAGAGCTGCTTTAGAGCTAGAGAACCAGGGCAGCAGAGCTGCTCTCGAACCAGAGAACCAGGTCAGGAGAGCTGATTTAGAGCCATAGAACCAGGTCAGCAGAGCTGCTTTAGAGACAGAGAACCAGGTCAGCCGAGCTGCTGTAGAGCCAGAGAAACCAGGTCAGCAGAGCTGCTTTAGAGGGAGAGAACCAAGTCAGGAGATCTGCTTCAGAGGGAGAGAACCAGGTCAGCAGAGCTGCTCTAGAGCCTAAGAACCAGGTCAGCACAACTGCTCTAGAGCCAGAGAAACCACATCAGAAGAGCAGCTTTAGAGGGAGAGAACCAGGTCAACAGAGCTGCTCTAGAGCCTAAGAACCAGGTCAGCACAGCTGCTCTAGAGCCAGTAAACCAGGTCAGCAGATCTGCTTTAGAACTAGAGAACTAGGTCAGAAGAGCTGCTTTAGAGCCAGAGAACCAGGTCAGCAGAGCTCCTCTAGAGCCTGCGAACCAGGTCATTAGAGCTGCTGTAGAGCCAGAGAACCAGGTCAGCAGGGCTGCTGTAGAGCCAGAGGAAGCAGGTCAGGAGAGCTGTTTTAGAGCCATAGAACCAAGTCAGTAGAGCTGCTCTAGAGCCTAAGAACCAGGTCATCAGAGCTGCTCTAGAGCCAGAGAACCAGGTCAGCAGAGCTGCTGTAGAGCCAGAGAAATCAGGTCAGTAGAGCTGCTCTAGAGGGAGAGACCCAGGTCAGCAGAGCTGCTCTTGAGGCAGAGAACCAGGTCAGCAGAGCTGCTTTAGAGCCAGATAACCTGGGCAGAAGAGCTGCTCTCAAAACAGAGAACCAGGTCAGCAGAGCTGATGTGGAGCCAGAGAACCACGTCAGCAGATCTCCTCTAGAGCCTGAGAACCAGGTCATCAGAGTTGCTGTAGAGCCAGAGAACCAGGTCAGCAGAGCTGCTGTAGAGACAGAGAAAGCAGGTCAACAAAGCTGCTTTAGAGCCAGAGAACCAGGTCATCAGAGCTGCTTTAGAGCCTGAGAACCAGGTTAGCAGAGCTGCTCTAGAGCCAGAGAACCAGGTCAGCCGAGCTACTGTAGAGTCAGAGAAACCTGGTCAGCAGAGCTGCTTTAGAGCCAGAGAACCAGGTCATCAGAGCTGCTTTAGAGCCAGAGAACCAGGTTAGCAGAGCTGCTCTAGGGCCAGAGAACCAGGTCATCAGAGCTGCTTTAGAGCCTGAGAACCAGGTTAGCAGAGCTGCTCTAGAGCCAGAGAACCAGGTCAGCCGAGCTACTGTAGAGTCAGAGAAACCAGGTCAGCAGAGCTGCTTTAGAGGGAGAGAACCAGGTCAACAGAGCTGCTTTAGAGCCAGAGAACCACTTCAGCAGATCTGCTCTAGAGGCTAAGAACCAGGTCAGCAGAGCTGCTCCACAGCCAGAGAACCAGGTCAGCAGAGCTTCTGTAGAGCCAGAGAAACCAGGTCAGCAGAGCCACTTTAGAGGGAGAGAACCAGGTCAGCGGAGCTGCTCTAGAGCCTAAGAAGCAGGTCAGCACAGCTGCTATAGAGCCAGAGAACCAGGTCAGCAGAGCTGCGTTAGAGCCTAAGAACCAGATCAGCAGAGCTGCTCTATAGCCTAATAACCAAGTAAGCAGAGCTGACCTAGAGCCAGAGAACCAGGTCAGCAGAGCTGCTTTAGAGCCAGAGAACTAGTTCAGCAGAGGTGTTTTAGAGCCAGAGAACCAGATCAACAGATCTGCTCTAGAGCCTGAGAACCAGGTCAGCAGAGCTGCTCTAGAGCCAGAGAACCAGGTCAGCAGAGCTCCTCTAGAGCCTAAGATCCAGGTCAGAAGTGCTGCTCTAGAGCCAGAGAACCAGGTCAGCAGAGCTACTTTAGAGGGAGAGAATCAGATCAGCAGGGCTGCACTAGAGCCTAAGAACCAGGTCAGCAGAGCTGCTCTAGATCCTGGGAACCAGGTCAGCCCAGCTGCAGTAGAGCCAGAGAAACCAGGACAGCAGTGCTGCTTTAGAGGGAGAGAACCAGGTCAACAGAGCTGCTTTAGAGCCAGAGAACCAGGTCAGCAGACCTGCTCTAGAGCCTGAGAACCAGGTCAGCAGAGTTGCTCTAGAGCCAGAGTACCAGGTCAGCAGAGCTGATTTAGAGCCAGAGAACCAGGTCAGCAGAGCTGCTTTAGAGCCATAGAACAGGTCAGCAGAGCTGCTTTAGAGCCAGAGAACCAGGTCGGCAGAGCCATTGTAGAGCCAAAGATCCAGGTCAGTAGAGCTGCTCTAGAGCCTAAGAACCAGGTCAGCAGAGCTGCTCTAGAACGAGAGAACCAGGTCAGCAGAGCTGCGTAGAGCCAGAGAAACCATGTCAGCAGAACTGCATTAGAGCCAAAGAAACCAGGTCAGCAGAGATGCTCTAGAGGCTAAGAACCAGGTCAGCAGAGCTGCTCTAGAGCCAGAGAACCAGGTCAGCAGAGCTGCTGTAGAGCCAGAGAAACCAGGTCAGCAGAGCTGCTTTAGAGGGAGAGAACCAGGTCAGCAGAGCTGCTCTAGAGCCTAAGAACCAAGTCAGCACAGCTGCTCTTGAGCCAGATAACCAGGTCAGCAGAGCTGCTTTTGAGGCAGAGAACCAGGTCATCAGAGCTGCTTTAGAGCCTAAGAACCAGGTCAGCAGAGCTGCTCTAGAGACTAAGAACAAGGTCAGCAGATCTGCTCTAGAGCTAGAGAACCAGGTCAGCAGAGCTGTTTTAGAGCCAGAGAACCAGGCCAGCAGAGCTGATCTAGAACCTGAGAATCAGGTCAGCAGAGCTGCTCTAGAGGCAGAGAACCAGGTCAGCAGAGCTGCTTTAGAGCTAGAGAACCAGGGCAGCAGAGCTGCTCTCGAACCAGAGAACCAGGTCAGGAGAGCTTATTTAGAGCCATAGAACCAGGTCAGCAGAGCTGCTTTAGAGCCAGAGAACCAGGTCAGCCGAGCAGCTGTAGAGCCAGAGAAACCAGGTCAGCAGTGCTGCTTTAGAGGGAGAGAACCAGGTCAGGAGAGCTGCTTCAGAGGGAGAGAACCAGGTCAGCAGAGCTGCTCTAGAGCCTAAGAACCAGGTCAGCACAGCTGCTCTAGAGCCAGAGAACCAGGTCATCAGAGCTGCTGTAGAGCCAGAGAACCAGGTCAGCAGAGCTGCTGTAGAGCCAGAGAAACCACGTCAGAAGAGCAGCTTTAGAGGGAGAGAAACAGGTCAGCAGAGCTGCTCTAGAGCCTAAGAACCAGGTCAGCACTGCTGCTCTAGAGCCAGTGAACCAGGACAGCAGATCTGCTTTAGAACCAGAGAACTAGGTCAGAAGAGCTGCTTTAGAGCCAGAGAACCAGCTCAGCAGAGCTCCTCTAGAGCCTGAGAACCAGGTCATTAGAGCTGCTATAGAGCCAGAGAACTAGGTTAGCAGAGCTGCTGTAGGGCCAGAGGAAGCAGGTCAGGAGAGCTGCTCTAGAGCCTAAGAGCCAGGTCATCAGAGCTGCTCTAGAGCCAGAGAACCAGGTCAGCAGAGCTGCTGTAGAGCCAGAGAAACCAGGTCAGCAGAGCCGCTTTAGAGGGAGAGAACCAGGTCAGCAGAGCTGCTCTAGAGCCTAAGAAGCAAGTCAGCACAGCTGCTATAGAGCCAGAGAACCAGGTCAGCAGAGCTGCTTTAGAGCCTAAGAACCAGGTCAGCAGAGCTGCTCTATAGCCTAATAACCAAGTAAGCAGAGCTGATCTAGAGCCAGAGAACCAGGTCAGCAGATCTGCTTTAGAGCCGGAGAACTAGGTTAGTAGAGCTGTTTTAGAGCCAGAGAACCAGATCAACAGAGCTGCTTTAGAGCCATAGAACAGGTCAGCAGAGCTGCTGAAGAGCCTCAGAACCAGGTCAGCACAGCTGCTGTAGAGCCAGAGAACCAGGTCAGCAGAGCTGCTTTAGAGCCTAAGAACCAGGTCAGCAGAGCTCCTCTAGAGCCTAAGATCCAGGTCATAAGTGCTGCTCTAGAACCAGAGAACTAGGTCAGAAGAGCTGCTTTAGAGCCAGAGAACCAGGCCAGCAAAGCTCCTCTAGAGACTGAGAACCAGGTCATTAGAGCTGCTGTAGAGCCAGAGAACCACTTCAGCAGAGCTGCTGTAGAGCCAGAGGAAGCAGGTCAGGAGAGCTGCTCTAGAGCCTAAGAACCAGGTCATCAGAGCTGCTCTAGAGCCAGAGAACCAGGTCAGCAGAGCTGCTGTAGAGCCAGAGAAACCAGGTCAGCAGAGCTGCTCTAGAGGGAGAGACCCAGGTCAGCAGAGCTGCTCTAGAGGCAGAGAACCAGGTCAGCAGAGCTGCTTTAGAGCCAGAGAACCAGGGCAGAAGAGCTGCTCTCGAAACAGAGAACCAGGTCAGCAGAGCTAATTTTGAGCCAGAGAACCACGTCAGCAGAGCTTCTCTAGAGCCTGAGAACCAGGTCATCAGAGTTGCTGTAGAGCCAGAGAACCAGGTCAGCAGAGCTGCTGTAGAGCCAGAAAAAGCAGGTCAACAGAGCTGCCTTAGAGCCAGAGAACCAGGTCATCAGAGCTGCTTTAGAGCCAGAGAACCAGGTTAGCAGAGCTGCTCTAGAGCCAGAGAACCAGGTCAGCCGAGCTACTGTAGAGTCAGAGAAACCAGGTCAGCAGAGCTGCTTTAGAGGGAGAGAACCAGGTCAACAGAGCTGCTTTAGAGCCAGAGAACCACTTCAGCAGATCTGCTCTAGAGGCTAAGAACCAGGTCAGCAGAGCTGCTCTACAGCCAGAGAACCAGGTCAGCAGAGCTTCTGTAGAGCCAGAGAACCCAGGTCAGCAGAGCCGCTTTAGAGGGAGAGAACCAGGTCAGCAGAGCTGCTCTAGAGCCTAAGAAGCAGGTCAGCACAGCTGCTATAGAGCCAGAGAACCAGGTCAGCAGAGCTGCGTTAGAGGCTAAGAACCAAGTCAGCAGAGCTGCTCTATAGCCTAATAACCAAGTAAGCAGAACTGATCTAGAGCCAGAGAACCAGGTCAGCAGAGCTGCTTTAGAGCCAGAGAACTAGGTCAGCAGAGCTGTTTTAGAGCCAGAGAACCAGATCAACAGATCTACTCTAGAGCCTGAGAACCAGGTCAGCAGAGCTGCTCTAGAGCCTAATAACCAGGTCAGCACAGCTGCTGTAGAGCCAGAAAACCAGTTCAGCGGAGCTGCTTTAGAGCCTAAGAACCAGATCAGCAGAGCTGCTCTAGAACCTGGGAACCAGGTCAGCCGAGCTGCAGTAGAGCCAGAGAAACCAGGTCAGCAGTGCTGCTTTAGAGGGAGAGAACCAGGTCAACAGAGCTGCTTTAGAGCCAGAGAACCAGGTCAGCAGACCTGCTCTAGAGCCTGAGAACCAGGTCAGCAGAGTTGCTCTAGAGCCAGAGAACCAGGTCAGCATAGCTGCTTTAGAGCCATAGAACAGGTCAGTAGAGCTGCTCTAGAGCCTAAGAACCAGGTCAGCAGAGCTGCTCTAGAACGAGAGAACCAGGTCAGCAGAGCTGCGTAGAGCCAGAGAAACCAGGTCAGCAGAACTGCATTAGAGCCAGAGAACCAGGTCAGCAGAGCTGCTCTAGAGCCTAAGAACCAGGTCCGCAGACCTGCTCTAGAGCCAGAGAACCAGGTCAGCAGAGCTGCGTAGAGCCAGAGAAACCAGGTCAGTAGAGCTGCTTTAGAGTGAGTGAACCAGGTCAGCAGAGCTACCCTAGAGCCTAAGAACCAGGTCAGCACAGCTGCTCTAGAGCCAGAGAACCAGGTCACCAGAGCTGTTTTAGAGCCAGAGAACCAGGTCAGCAGAGCTGCTCTAGAGCCTGAGAACCAGGTCAGCAGAGCTGCTTTAGAGCCAGAGAACAAGGCAGCAGAGCTGCTCTCAAACCAGAGATCCAGGTCAGCAGAGCTGATTTAGAGCCATAGAACCAGGTCAGCAGAGCTGCTTTAGAGCCAGAGAACCAGGTCAGCAGTGCTGCTTTAGAGGGAGAGAACCAGGTCAGGAGAGCTGCTTCAGAGGGAGAGAACCAGGTCAGCAGAGCTGCTCTAGAGCCTAAGAACCAGGTCAGCACAGCTGCTCTAGAGCCAGAGAACCAGGTCATCAGAGCTGCTGTAGAGCCAGAGAACCAGGTCAGCAGAGCTGCTGTAGAGCCAGAGAAACCACGCCAGAAGAGCAGCTTTAGAGGGAGAGAAACAGGTCAGCAGAGCTGCTCTAGAGCCTAAGAACCAGGTCAGCAGTGCTGCTCTAGAGCCAGTGAACCAGGTCAGCAGATCTGCTTTAGAACCAGAGAACTAGGTCAGAAGAGCTGCTTTAGAGCCAGAGAACCAGCTCAGCAGAGCTCCTCTAGAGCCTGAGAACCAGGTCATTAGAGCTGCTGTAGAGCCAGAGAACTAGGTCAGCAGAGCTGCTGTAGGGCCAGAGAAAGCAGGTCAGGAGAGCTGCTCTAGAGCCTAAGAACCAGGTCATCAGAGCTGCTCTAGAGCCAGAGAACCAGGTCAGCAGAGCTGCTGTAGAGCCAGAGAAACCAGGTCAGCAGAGCCGCTTTAGAGGGAGAGAACCAGGTCAGCAGAGCTGCTCTAGAGCCTAAGAAGCAGGTCAGCACAGCTGCTATAGAGCCAGAGAACCAGGTCAGCAGAGCTGCTTTAGAGCCTAAGAACCAGGTCAGCAGAGCTGCTCTATAGCCTAATAACCAAGTAAGCAGAGCTGATCTAGAGCCAGAGAACCAGGTCAGCAGATCTGCTTTAGAGCCGGAGAACTAGGTCAGCAGAGCTGTTTTAGAGCCAGAGAACCAGATCAACAGAGCTGCTTTAGAGCCATAGAACAGTTCAGCAGAGCTGCTGAAGAGCCTCAGAACCAGGTCAGCACAGCTGCTGTAGAGCCAGAGAACCAGGTCAGCAGAGCTGCTTTAGAGCCTAAGAACCAGGTCAGCAGAGCTCCTCTAGAGCCTAAGATCCAGGTCAGAAGTGCTGCTCTAGAACCAGAGAACTAGGTCAGAAGAGCTGCTTTAGAGCCAGAGAACCAGGTCAGCAAAGCTCCTCTAGAGACTGAGAACCAGGTCATTAGAGCTGCTGTAGAGCCAGAGAACCAGGTCAGCAGAGCTGCTGTAGAGCCAGAGGAAGCAGGTCAGGAGAGCTGCTCTAGAGCCTAAGAACCAGGTCATCAGAGCTGCTCTAGAGCCAGAGAACCAGGTCAGCAGAGCTTCTGTAGAGCCAGAGAAACCAGGTCAGCAGAGCTGCTCTAGAGGGAGAGACCCAGGTCAGCAGAGCTGCTCTAGAGGCAGAGAACCAGGTCAGCAGAGCTGCTTTAGAGCCAGAGAACCAGGGCAGAAGAGCTGCTCTCGAAACAGAGAACCAGGTCAGCAGAGCTAATTTTGAGCCAGAGAACCACGTCAGCAGAGCTCCTCTAGAGCCTGAGAACCAGGTCATCAGAGTTGCTGTAGAGCCAGAGAACCAGGTCAGCAGAACTGCTGTAGAGCCAGAGAAAGCAGGTCAACAGAGCTGCTTTAGAGCCAGAGAACCAGGTCATCAGAGCTGCTTTAGAGCCAGAGACCCAGGTTAGCAGAGCTGCTCTAGAGCCAGAGAACCAGGTCAGCCGAGCTACTGTAGAGTCAGAGAAACCAGGTCAGCAGAGCTGCTTTAGAGGGAGAGAACCAGGTCAACAGAGCTGCTTTAGAGCAAGAGAACCACTTCATCAGATCTGCTCTAGAGGCTAAGAACCAGGTCAGCAGAGCTGCTCTACAGCCAGAGAACCAGGTCAGCAGAGCTTCTGTAGAGCCAGAGAACCCAGGTCAGCAGAGCCGCTTTAGAGGGAGAGAACCAGGTCAGCAGAGCTGCTCTAGAGCCTAAGAAGCAGGTCAGCACAGCTGCTATAGAGCCAGAGAACCAGGTCAGCAGAGCTGCTTTAGAGGCTAAGAACCAGGTTAGCAGAGCTGCTCTATAGCCTAATAGCCAAGTAAGCAGAACTGATCTAGAGCCAGAGAACCAGGTCAGCAGAGCTGCTTTAGAGCCAGAGAACTAGGTCAGCAGAGCTGTTTTAGAGCCAGAGAACCAGATCAACAGATCTGCTCTAGAGCCTGAGAACCAGGTCAGCAGAGCTGCTCTAGAGCCTAATAACCAGGTCAGCACAGCTGCTGTAGAGCCAGAAAACCAGTTCAGCGGAGCTGCTTTAGAGCCTAAGAACCAGATCAGCAGAGCTGCTCTAGAACCTGGGAACCAGGTCAGCCGAGCTGCAGTAGAGCCAGAGAAACCAGGTCAGCAGTGCTGCTTTAGAGGGAGAGAACCAGGTCAACAGAGCTGCTTTAGAGCCAGAGAACCAGGTCAGCAGACCTGCTCTAGAGCCTGAGAACCAGGTCAGCAGAGTTGCTCTAGAGCCAGAGAACCAGGTCAGCATAGCTGCTTTAGAGCCATAGAACTGGTCAGCAGAGCTGCTTTAGAGCCAGAGAACCAGGTCAGCAGAGCCATTGTAGAGCCAAAGATCCAGGTCAGTAGAGCTGGTCTAGAGCCTAAGAACCAGGTCTGCAGAGCTGCTCTAGAACGAGAGAACCAGGTCAGCAGAGCTGCGTAGAGCCAGAGAAACCAGGTCAGCAGAACTGCATTAGAGCCAGAGAACCAGGTCAGCAGAGCTGCTCTAGAGCCTAAGAACCAGGTCAGCAGACCTGCTCTAGAGCCAGAGAACCAGGTCAGCAGAGCTGCGTAGAGCCAGAGAAACCAGGTCAGTAGAGCTGCTTTAGAGTGAGTGAACCAGGTCAGCAGAGCTACCCTAGAGCCTAAGAACCAGGTCAGCACAGCTGCTCTAGAGCCAGAGAACCAGGTCACCAGAGCTGTTTTAGAGCCAGAGAACCAGGTCAGCAGAGCTGCTCTAGAGCCTGAGAACCAGGTCAGCAGAGCTGCTTTAGAGCCAGAGAACAAGGCAGCAGAGCTGCTCTCAAACCAGAGATCCAGGTCAGCAGAGCTGATTTAGAGCCATAGAACCAGGTCAGCAGAGCTGCTTTAGAGCCAGAGAACCAGGTCAGCAGAGCTGCTGTAGAGCCAGAGAAACCAGGTCAGCCGAGTTGCTTTAGAGCCAGAGAACCAGGTCAGCAGAGCTGTTTTAGAGGGAGAGAACCAGGTCAGCAGAGCTGCTCTAGAGCCTAAGAACCAGGTCAGTACAGGTGCTATAGAGCCAGAGAACCAGGTCAGCAGAGCTTCTCTAGAGCCAGAGCACCAGGTCAGCAGAGCTGCTGTAGAGCCAGAGAAACCACGTCAGAATAGGTGCTTTAGAGGGAGAGAACCAGGTCAGCAGAGCTAATCTAGAGCCTAAGAACCAGGTCAGCACAGCTGCTTTATAGCCAGAGAACCACGTCAGCAGAGCTCCTCTAGAACCTGAGAACCAGGTCATCAGAGTTGCTGTTGAGCCAGAGAACCAGGCCAGCAGAGCTGCTGTAGAGCCAGAGAAAGCAGGTCAGCAGAGCTGCTTTAGAGCCAGAGAACCAGGTCAGCAGAGCTGCTTTAGAGCCAGAGAACCAGGTTAGCAGAGCTGCTCTAGAGCCGGAGAACCATTCAGCCGAGCTACTGTTGAGTCAGAGAAACCAGGTCAGCAGAGCTGCTTTACAGGGAGAGAACCAGGTCAACAGAGCTGCTTTAGAGCCAGAGAACCACTTCAGCAGATCTGCTCTAGAGGCTAAGAACAAGGTCAGCAGAGCTGCTCTACAGCCAGAGAACCAGGTCAGCAGAGCTGCTGTAGAGCCAGAGAAACCAGGTCATCAGAGCCGCTTTAGAGGGAGAGAACTAGGTCAGCAGAGCTGCTCTGGAGCCTAAGAAGCAAGTCAGAACAGCTGCTATAGAGCCAGAGAACTAGGTCAGCAGAGCTGCTTTAGAGAATAAGAACCAGGTCAGCAGAGCTGCTCTATAGCCTAATAACCAAGTAAGCAGAGCTGATCTAGAGCCAGAGAACCAGGTCAGCAGAGCTGCTTTAGAGCCAGAGACCTAGGTCAGCAGAGCTGTTTTAGAGCCAGAGAACCAGATCAACAGATCTGCTCTAGCGCCTGAGAACCAGGTCAGCAGAGCTGCTCTAGAGACAGAGAACCAGGTCAGCAGAGCAGCTATAGAGCCAGAGAACCAGGTCAGCAGAGCTGCTTTAGAGCCAGAGAACCAGGTCAGCAGAGCTGCTGTAGAGCCAGAGAAACCAGGTCAGCAGTGCTGCTCTAGAGCCTGAGAACCAGGTCAGCAGAGCTGCTCTAGAGCCAGAGAACCAGGTCAGCAGAGCTGCTTTAGAGCCATAGAACAGGTCAGCAGAGCTGCTGAAGAGCCTAAGAACCAGGTCAGCTTAGCTGCTGTAGAGCCAGAGAACCAGGTCAGCGGAGCTGCTTTAGAGCCTAAGAACCAGGTCAGCAGAGCTCCTCTAGAGCCTAAGATCCAGGTCAGAAGTGCTGCTCTAGAGCCAGAGAACCAGGTCAGCAGAGCTACTTTAGAGGGAGAGAATCAGATCAGCAGGGCTGCACTAGAGCCTAAGAACCAGGTCAGCAGAGCTGCTCTAGATCCTGGGAACCAGGTCATCCCAGCTGCAGTAGAGCCAGAGAAACCAGGACAGCAGTGCTGCTTTAGAGGGAGAGACTCAGGTCAACAGAGCTGCTTTAGAGCCAGAGAACCAAGTCAGCAGACCTGCTCTAGAGCCTGAGAACCAGGTCAGCAGAGTTGCTCTAGAGCCAGAGAACCAGGTCAGCAGAGCTGCTTTAGAGCCAGAGAACCAGGTCAGCAGAGCTGCTTTAGAGCAATAGAACAGGTCAGCAGAGCTGCTTTAGAGCCAGAGAACCAGGTCAGCAGAGCCATTGTAGAGCCAAAGATCCAGGTCAGTAGAGCTGCTCTAGAGCCTAAGAACCAGGTCAGCAGAGCTGCTCTAGAACGAGAGAACCAGGTCAGCAGAGCTGCGTAGAGCCAGAGAAAGCAGGTCAGCAGAACTGCATTAGAGCCAGAGAAACCAGATCAGCAGAGATGCTCTAGAGGCTAAGAACCAGGTCAGCAGAGCTGCTTTAGAGCCAGAGAACCAGGTCAGCAGAGCTGCTGTAGAGCCAGAGAAACCAGGTCAGCAGAGCTGCTTTAGAGGGAGAGAACCAGGTCAGCAGAGCTGCTCTAGAGCCTAAGAACCAAGTCAACACAGCTGCTCTTGAGCCAGATAACCAGGTCAGCAGAGCTGCTTTTGAGGCAGAGAACCAGGTCATCAGAGCTGCTTTAGAGCCGAACAACCAGGTCAGCAGAGCTGCTCTAGAGACTAAGAACAAGGTCAGCAGATCTGCTCTAGAGCTAGAGAACCAGGTCAGCAGAGCTGTTTTAGAGCCAGAGAACCAGGCCAGCAGAGCTGATCTAGAACCTGAGAACCAGGTCAGCAGAGCTGCTCTAGAGGCAGAGAACCAGGTCAGCAGAGCTGCTTTAGAGCTAGAGAACCAGGGCAGCAGAGCTGCTCTCGAACCAGAGAACCAGGTCAGGAGAGCTGATTTAGAGCCATAGAACCAGGTCAGCAGAGCTGCTTTAGAGCCAGAGAACCAGGTCAACCGAGCAGCTGTAGAGCCAGAGAAACCAGGTCAGCAGAGCTGCTTTAGAGGGAGAGAACCAGGTCAGGAGAGCTGCTTCAGAGGGAGAGAACCAGGTCAGCAGAGCTGCTCTAGAGCCTAAGAACCAGGTCAGCACAGCTGCTCTAGAGCCAGAGAACCAGGTCATCAGAGCTGCTGAAGAGCCAGAGAACTAGGTCAGAAGAGCTGCTTTAGAGCCAGAGAACCAGCTCAGCAGAGCTCCTCTAGAGCCTGAGAACCAGGTCATTAGAGCTGCTGTAGAGCCAGAGAACCAGGTCAGCAGAGCTGCTGTAGGGCCAGAGGAAGCAGGTCAGGAGAGCTGCTCTAGAGCCTAAGAACCAGGTCATCAGAGCTGCTCTAGAGCCAGAGACCCAGGTCAGCAGAGCTGCTGTAGAGCCAGAGAAACCAGGTCAGCAGTGCTGCTCTAGAGGGAGAGACCCAGGTCAGCAGAGCTGCTCTAGAGGCAGAGAACCAGGTCAGCAGAGCTGCTCTAGAGCCAGAGAACCAGGGCAGAAGAGCTGCTCTCGAAACAGGGAACCAGGTCAGCAGAGCTGATTTTGTGCCAGAGAACCATGTCAGCAGAGCTCCTCTAGAGCCTGAGAACCAGGTCATCAGAGCTGCTTTAGAGGGAGAGAAACAGGGCAACAGAGCTGCTGTAGACCCAGAGAACCAGGTCAGCAGAGCTGCTCTACAGCCAGAGAACCAGGTCAGCAGGGCTTCTGTAGAGCCAGAGAAACCAGGTCAGCAGAGCCGCTTTAGAGGGAGAGAACCAGGTCAGCAGAGCTGCTCTAGAGCCAGAGAACGAGGTCAGCAGAGCTGCTTTAGAGCCTAAGAACCAGGTCTGCAGAGCTGCTCTATAGCCTAATAACCGAGTAAGCAGAGCTGATCTAGAGCCAGAGAACCAGGTCAGCAGATCTGCTTTAGAGTCGGAGAACTAGGTCAGCAGAGCTGTTTTAGAGCCAGAGAACCAGATCAACAGATCTGCTCTAGAGCCTGAGAACCAGGTCAGCAGAGCTGCTCTAGAGCCAGAGAACCAGGTCAGCAGAGCTGCTTTAGAGCCATAGAACAGGTCAGCAGAGCTGCTGAAGAGCCTAAGAACCAGGTCAGCACAACTGCTGTAGAGCCAGAGAACCAGGTCAGCAGAGCTGCTTTAGAGCCTAAGAACCAGGTCAGCAGAGCTCCTCTAGAGCCTAAGATCCAGGTCAGAAGTGCTGCTCTAGAACCAGAGAACTAGGTCAGAAGAGCTGCTTTAGAGCCAGAGAACCAGGTCAGCAAAGCTCCTCTAGAGACTGAGAACCAGGTCATTAGAGCTGCTGTAGAGCCAGGGAACCAGGTCAGCAGAGCTGCTGTAGAGCCAGAGGAAGCAGGTCAGGAGAGCTGCTCTAGAGCCTAAGAACCAGGTCATCAGAGCTGCTCTAGAGCCAGAGAACCAGGTCAGCAGAGCTGCTGTAGAGCCAGAGAAACCAGGTCAGCGGAGCTGCTCTAGAGGGAGAGACCCAGGTCAGCAGAGCTGCTCTAGAGGTAGAGAACCAGGTCAGCAGAGCTGCTTTAGAGCCAGAGAACCAGGGCAGAAGAGCTGCTCTCGAAACAGAGAACCAGGTCAGCAGAGCTAATTTTGAGCCAGAGAACCACGTCAGCAGAGCTCCTCTAGAGCCTGAGAACCAGGTCATCAGAGTTGCTGTAGAGCCAGAGAACCAGGTCAGCAGAGCTGCTGTAGAGCCAGAGAAAGCAGGTCAACAGAGCTGCTTTAGAGCCAGAGAACCAGGTCATCAGAGCTGCTTTAGAGCCAGAGAACCAGGTTAGCAGAGCTGCTCTAGAGCCAGAGAACTAGGTCAGCCGAGCTACTGTAGAGTCAGAGAAACCAGGTCAGCAGAGCTGCTTTAGCGGGAGAGAACCAGGTCAACAGAGCTGCTTTAGAGCCAGAGAACCACTTCAGCAGATCTGCTCTAGAGGCTAAGAACCAGGTCAGCAGAGCTGCTCTACAGCCAGAGAACCAGGTCAGCAGAGCTTCTGTAGAGCCTAAGAAGCAGGTCAGCACAGCTGCTATAGAGCCAGAGAACCAGGTCAGCAGAGCTGCTTTAGAGCCTAAGAACCAGGTCAGCAGAGCTGCTCTATAGCCTAATAACCAAGTAAGCAGAGCTGATCTAGAGCCAGAGAACCAGGTCAGCAGAGCTGCTTTAGAGCCAGTGAACTAGGTCAGCAGAGCTGTTTTAGCGCCAGAGAACCAGATCAACAGAGCTTCTGTAGAGCCTAAGAAGCAGGTCAGCACAGCTGCTATAGAGCCAGAGAACCAGGTCAGCAGAGCTGCTTTAGAGCCTAAGAACCAGGTCAGCAGAGCTGCTCTATAGCCTAATAACCAAGTAAGCAGAGCTGATCTAGAGCCAGAGAACCAGGTCAGCAGAGCTGCTCTAGAGCCTGAGAACCAGGTCAGCAGAGCTGCTCTAGAGCCTAATAACCAGGTCATCACAGCTGCTGTAGAGCCAGAAAACCAGTTCAGCGGAGCTGCTTTAGAGCCTAAGAACCAGGTCAGCAGAGCTCCTCTAGAGCCTAAGATCCAGGTCAGAAGTGCTGCTCTAGAGCCAGAGAAACCAGGTCAGCAGTGCTGCTTTAGAGGGAGAGAACCAGATAAACAGAGCTGCTTTAGAGCCAGAGAACCAGGTCAGCAGACCTGCTCTAGAGCCTGAGAACCAGGTCAGCAGAGTTGCTCTAGAGCCAGAGAACCAGGTCAGCAGAGCTGCTTTAGAGCCATAGAACAGGTCAGCAGAGCTGCTTTAGAGCCAGAGAACCAGGTCAGCAGAGCCATTGTAGAGCCAAAGTTCCAGGTCAGTAGAGCTGCTCTAGAGCCTAAGAACCAGGTCAGCAGAGCTGCTCTAGAACGAGAGAACCAGGTCAGCAGAGCTGCGTAGAGCCAGAGAAACCAGGTCAGCAGAACTGCATTAGAGCCAGAGAACCAGGTCAGCAGAGCTGCTCTAGAGCCTAAGAACCAGGTCAGCAGACCTGCTCTAGAGCCAGAGAACCAGGTCAGCAGAGCTGCGTAGAGCCAGAGAAACCAGGTCAGTAGAGCTGCTTTAGAGGGAGTGAACCAGGTCAGGAGAGCTACCCTAGAGCCTAAGAACCAGGTCAGCACAGCTGCTCTAGAGCCAGAGAACCAGGTCACCAGAGCTGTTTTAGAGCCAGAGAACCAGGTCAGCAGAGCTGCTCTAGAGCCTGAGAACCAGGTCAGCAGAGCTGCTTTAGAGCCAGAGAACAAGGCAGCAGAGCTGCTTTCAAACAAGAGATCCAGGTCAGCAGAGCTGATTTAGAGCCATAGAACCAGGTCAGCAGAGCTGCTTTAGAGCCAGAGAACCAGGTCAGCAGAGCTGCAGTAGAGCCAGAGAAACCAGGTCAGCCGAGTTGTTTTAGAGCCAGAGAACCAGGTCAGCAGAGCTGTTTTAGAGGGAGAGAACCAGGTCAGCAGAGCTGCTCTAGAGCCAGAGCACCAGGTCAGCAGAGCTGCTGTAGAGCCAGAGAAACCACGTCAGAATACGTGCTTTAGAGGGAGAGAACCAGGTCAGCAGAGCTAATCTAGAGCCTAAGAACCAGGTCAGCACAGCTGCTTTATAGCCAGAGAACCACGTCAGCAGAGCTCCTCTAGAACCTGAGAACCAGGTCATCAGAGTTGCTGTAGAGCCAGAGAACCAGGTCAGCAGAGCTGCTGTAGAGCCAGAGAAAGCAGGCCAGCAGAGCCGCTTTAGAGCCAGAGAACCAGGTCAGCAGAGCTGCTTTAGAGTCAGAGAACCAGGTTAGCAGAGCTGCTCTAGAGCCAGAGAACCAGGTCAGCCGAGCTACTGTTGAGTCAGAGAAACCAGGTCAGCAGAGCTGCTTTACAGGGAGAGAACCAGGTCAACAGAGCTGCTTTAGAGCCAGAGAACCACTTCAGCAGATCTGCTCTAGAGGCTAAGAACAAGGTCAGCAGAGCTGCTCTACAGCCAGAGAACCAGGTCAGCAGAGCTGCTGTAGAGCCAGAGAAACCAGGTCAGCAGAGCCGCTTTAGAGGGAGAGAACCAGGTCAGCAGAGCTGCTCTGGAGCCTAAGAAGCAGGTCAGAACAGCTGCTATAGAGCCAGAGAACCAGGTCAGCAGAGCTGCTTTAGAGCTAAGAACCAGGTCAGCAGAGCTGCTCTATAGCCTAATAACCAAGTAAGCAGAGCTGATCTAGAGCCAGAGAACCAGGTCAGCAGAGCTGCTTTAGAGCCAGAGACCTAGGTCAGCAGAGCTGTTTTAGAGCCAGAGAACCAGATCAACAGATCTGCTCTAGCGCCTGAGAACCAGGTCAGCAGAGCTGCTCTAGAGACAGAGAACCAGGTCAGCAGAGCAGCTATAGAGCCAGAGAACCAGGTCAGCAGAGCTGCTTTAGAGCCAGAGAACTAGGTCAGCAGAGCTGTTTTAGAGCCAGAGAACCAGATCAACAGATCTGCTCTAGAGCCTAAGAAGCAGGTCAGCACAGCTGCTATAGAGCCAGAGAACCCGGTCAGCAGAGCTGCTCTATAGCCTAATAACCAAGTAAGCAGAGCTGATCTAGAGCCAGAGAACCAGGTCAGTAGAGCTGCTTTAGAGCCAGAGAACTAGGTCAGCAGAGCTGTTTTAGAGCCAGAGAACCAGATCAACAGATCTGCTCTAGAGCCTGAGAACCAGGTCATCAGAGCTGCTCTAGAGACAGAGAACCAGGTCAGCAGAGCAGCTATAGAGCCAGAGAACCAGGTCAGCAGAGCTGCTCTAGAGCCAGAGACCTAGGTCAGCAGAGCTGCTTTAGAGCCAGAGAACAAGGCAGCAGAGCTGCTCTCAAACAAGAGATCCAGGTCAGCAGAGCTGATTTAGAGCCATAGAACCAGGTCAGCAGAGCTGCTTTAGAGCCAGAGAACCAGGTCAGCAGAGCTGCAGTAGAGCCAGAGAAACCAGGTCAGTCGAGTTGCTTTAGAGCCCGAGAACCAGGTCAGCAGAGCTGTTTTAGAGGGAGAGAACCAGGTCAGCAGAGCTGCTCTAGAGCCAGAGCACCAGGTCAGCAAAGCTGCTGTAGAGCCAGAGAAACCACGTCAGAATAGGTGCTTTAGAGGGAGAGAACCAGGTCAGCAGAGCTAATCTAGAGCCTAAGAACCAGGTCTGCACAGCTTCTTTATAGCCAGAGAACCACGTCAGCAGAGCTCCTCTAGAACCTGAGAACCAGGTCATCAGAGTTACTGTAGAGCCAGAGAACCAGGTCAGCAGAGCTGCTGTAGAGCCAAAGAAAGCAGGTCAGCAGAGCTGCTTTAGAGCCAGAGAACCAGGTCAGCAGAGCTGCTTTAGAGCCAGAGAACCAGGTTAGCAGAGCTGCTCTAGAGCCAGAGAACCAGGTCAGCCGAGCTACTGTTGAGTCAGAGAAACCAGGTCAGCAGAGCTGCTTTACAGGGAGAGAACCAGGTCAACAGAGCTGCTTTAGAGCCAGAGAACCACTTCAGCAGATCTGCTCTAGAGGCTAAGAACAAGGTCAGCAGAGCTGCTCTACAGCCAGAGAACCAGGTCAGCAGAGCTGCTGTAGAGCCAGAGAAACAAGGTCAGCAGAGCCGCTTTAGAGGGAGAGAACCAGGTCAGCAGAGCTGCTCTGGAGCCTAAGAATCAGGTCAGAACAGCTGCTATAGAGCCAGAGAACCAGGTCAGCAGAGCTGCTTTAGAGCCTAACAACCAGGTCAGCAGAGCTGCTCTATAGCCTAATAACCAAGTAAGCAGAGCTGATCTAGAGCCAGAGAACCAGGTCAGCAGAGCTGCTTTAGAGCCAGAGACCTAGGTCAGCAGATCTGTTTTAGAGCCAGAGAACCAGATCAACAGATCTGCTCTAGCGCCTGAGAACCAGGTCAGCAGAGCTGCTCTAGAGCCAGAGAACCAGGTCAGCAGAGCAGCTATAGAGCCAGAGAACCAGGTCAGCAGAGCTGCTTTAGAGCCAGAGAACTAGGTCAGCAGAGCTGTTTTAGAGCCAGAGAACCAGATCAACAGATGTGCTCTAGAGCCTAAGAAGCAGGTCAGCACAGCTGCTATAGAGCCAGAGAACCCGGTCAGCAGAGCTGCTCTATAGCCTAATAACCAAGTAAGCAGAGCTGATCTAGAGCCAGAGAACCAGGTCAGTAGAGCTGCTTTAGAGCCAGAGAACTAGGTCAGCAGAGCTGTTTTAGAACCAGAGAACCAGATCAACAGATCTGCTCTAGAGCCTGAGAACCAGGTCAGCAGAGCTGCTCTAGAGCCTGAGAACCAGGTCAGCAGAGCTGCTCTAGAGCCAGAGAACCAGGTCAGCAGAGCTGCTTTAGAGCCATAGAACAGGTCAGCAGAGCTGCTTTAGAGCCTAAGAACCAGGTCAGCAGAGCTCCTCTAGAGCCTAAGATCCAGGTCAGAAGTGCTGCTCTAGAGCCAGAGAACCAGGTCAGCAGAGCTACTTTAGAGGGAGAGAATCAGATCAGCAGGGCTGCACTAGAACCTAAGAACCAGGTCAGCAGAGCTGCTCTAGATCCTGGGAACCAGGTCAGCCCAGCTGCAGTAGAGCCAGAGAAACCAGGACAGCAGTGCTGCTTTAGAGGGAGAGAACCAGGTCAACAGAGCTGCTTTAGAGCCAGAGAACCAGGTCAGCAGACCTGCTCTAGAGCCTGAGAACCAGGTCAGCAGAGTTGCTCTAGAGCCAGAGAACCAGGTCAGCAGAGCTGCTTTAGAGCCAGAGAACCAGGTCAGCAGAGCTGCTTTAGAGCAATAGAACAGGTCAGCAGAGCTGCTTTAGAGACAGAGAACCAGGTCAGCAGAGCCATTGTAGAGCCAGAGAAACCAGGTCAGCAGAGATGCTCTAGAGGCTAAGAACCAGGTAAGCAGAGCTGCTCTAGAGCCAGAGAACCAGGTCAGCAGAGCTGCTGTAGAGCCAGAGAAACCAGGTCAGCAGAGCTGCTTTAGAGGGAGAGAACCAGGTCAGCAGAGCTGCTCTAGAGCCTAAGAACCAAGTCAACACAGCTGCTCTTGAGCCAGATAACCAGGTCAGCAGAGCTGCTCTAGAGGCAGAGAACCAGGTCAGCAGAGCTGCTTTAGAGCTAGAGAACCAGGGCAGCAGAGCTGCTCTCGAACCAGAGAACCAGGTCAGGAGAGCTGATTTAGAGCCATAGAACCAGGTCAGCAGAGCTGCTTTAGAGCCAGAGAACCAGCTCAGCCGAGCAGCTGTAGAGCCAGAGAAACCAGGTCAGCAGAGCTGCTTTAGAGGGAGAGAACCAGGTCAGGAGAGCTGCTTCAGAGGGAGAGAACCAGGTAAGCAGAGCTGCTCTAGAGCCTAAGAACCAGGTCAGCACAGCTGCTCTTGAGCCAGATAACCAGGTCAGCAGAGCTGCTTTTGAGGCAGAGAACCAGGTCATCAGAGCTGCTTTAGAGCCTAAGAACCAGGTCAGCAGAGCTGCTCTAGAGACTAAGAACAAGGTCAGCAGATCTGCTCTAGAGCTAGAGAACCAGGTCAGCAGAGCTGTTTTAGAGCCAGAGAACCAGGCCAGCAGAGCTGATCTAGAACCTGAGAACCAGGTCAGCAGAGCTGCTCTAGAGGCAGAGAACCAGGTCAGCAGAGGTGCTTTTGAGCTAGAGAACCAGGGCAGCAGAGCTGCTCTCGAACCAGAGAACCAGGTCAGGAGAGCTTATTTAGAGCCATAGAACCAGGTCAGCAGAGCTGCTTTAGAGCCAGAGAACCAGGTCAGCCGAGCAGCTGTAGAGCCAGAGAAACCAGGTCAGCAGTGCTGCTTTAGAGGGAGAGAACCAGGTCAGGAGAGCTGCTTCAGAGGGAGAGAACCAGGTCAGCAGAGCTGCTCTAGAGCCTAAGAACCAGGTCAGCACAGCTGCTCTAGAGCCAGAGAACCAGGTCATCAGAGCTGCTGTAGAGCCAGAGAACCAGGTCAGCAGAGCTGCTGTAGAGCCAGAGAAACCACGTCAGAAGAGCAGCTTTAGAGGGAGAGAAACAGGTCAGCAGAGCTGCTCTAGAGCCTAAGAACCAGGTCAGTACTGCTGCTCTAGAGCCAGTGAACCAGGTCAGCAGATCTGCTTTAGAACCAGAGAACTAGGTCAGAAGAGCTGCTTTAGAGCCAGAGAACCAGCTCAGCAGAGCTCCTCTAGAGCCTGAGAACCAGGTCATTAGAGCTGCTGTAGAGCCAGAGAACCAGGTCAGCAGAGCTGCTGTAGGGCCAGAGGAAGCAGGTCAGGAGAGCTGCTCTAGAGCCTAAGAACCAGGTCATCAGAGCTGCTCTAGAGCCAGAGACCCAGGTCAGCAGAGCTGCTGTAGAGCCAGAGAAACCAGGTCAGCAGTGCTGCTCTAGAGGGAGAGACCCAGGTCAGCAGAGCTGCTCTAGAGGCAGAGAACCAGGTCAGCAGAGCTGCTCTAGAGCCAGAGAACCAGGGCAGAAGAGCTGCTCTCGAAACAGGGAACCAGGTCAGCAGAGCTGATTTTGTGCCAGAGAACCATGTCAGCAGAGCTCCTCTAGAGCCTGAGAACCAGGTCATCAGAGCTGCTTTAGAGGGAGAGAAACAGGGCAACAGAGCTGCTTTAGACCCAGAGAACCAGGTCAGCAGAGCTGCTCTACAGCCAGAGAACCAGGTCAGCAGGGCTTCTGTAGAGCCAGAGAAACCAGGTCAGCAGAGCCGCTTTAGAGGGAGAGAACCAGGTCAGCAGAGCTGCTCTAGAGCCAGAGAACGAGGTCAGCAGAGCTGCTTTAGAGCCTAAGAACCAGGTCTGCAGAGCTGCTCTATAGCCTAATAACCGAGTAAGCAGAGCTGATCTAGAGCCAGAGAACCAGGTCAGCAGATCTGCTTTAGAGTCGGAGAACTAGGTCAGCAGAGCTGTTTTAGAGCCAGAGAACCAGATCAACAGATCTGCTCTAGAGCCTGAGAACCAGGTCAGCAGAGCTGCTCTAGAGCCAGAGAACCAGGTCAGCAGAGCTGCTTTAGAGCCATAGAACAGGTCAGCAGAGCTGCTGAAGAGCCTAAGAACCAGGTCAGCACAACTGCTGTAGAGCCAGAGAACCAGGTCAGCAGAGCTGCTTTAGAGCCTAGGAACCAGGTCAGCAGAGCTCCTCTAGAGCCTAAGATCCAGGTCAGAAGTGCTGCTCTAGAACCAGAGAACTAGGTCAGAAGAGCTGCTTTAGAGCCAGAGAACCAGGTCAGCAAAGCTCCTCTAGAGACTGAGAACCAGGTCATTAGAGCTGCTGTAGAGCCAGGGAACCAGGTCAGCAGAGCTGCTGTAGAGCCAGAGGAAGCAGGTCAGGAGAGCTGCTCTAGGCCTAAGAACCAGGTCATCAGAGCTGCTCTAGAGCCAGAGAACCAGGTCAGCAGAGCTGCTGTAGAGCCAGAGAAACCAGGTCAGCGGAGCTGCTCTAGAGGGAGAGACCCAGGTCAGCAGAGCTGCTCTAGAGGTAGAGAACCAGGTCAGCAGAGCTGCTTTAGAGCCAGAGAACCAGGGCAGAAGAGCTGCTCTCGAAACAGAGAACCAGGTCAGCAGAGCTAATTTTGAGCCAGAGAACCACGTCAGCAGAGCGCCTCTAGAGCCTGAGAACCAGGTCATCAGAGTTGCTGTAGAGCCAGAGAACCAGGTCAGCAGAGCTGCTTTAGAGCCAGAGAACCAGGTCATCAGAGCTGCTTTAGAGCCAGAGAACCAGGTTAGCAGAGCTGCTCTACAGCCAGATAACTAGGTCAGCCGAGCTACTGTAGAGTCAGAGAAACCAGGTCAGCAGAGCTGCTTTAGCGGGAGAGAACCAGGTCAACAGAGCTGCTTTAGAGCCAGAGAACCACTTCAGCAGATCTGCTCTAGAGGCTAAGAACCAGGTCAGCAGAGCTGCTCTACAGCCAGAGAACCAGGTCAGCAGAGCTTCTGTAGAGCCTAAGAAGCAGGTCAGCACAGCTGCTATAGAGCCAGAGAACCAGGTCAGCAGAGCTGCTTTAGAGCCTAAGAACCAGGTCAGCAGAGCTGCTCTATAGCCTAATAACCAAGTAAGCAGAGCTGATCTAGAGCCAGAGAACCAGGTCAGCAGAGCTGCTTTAGAGCCAGTGAACTAGGTCAGCAGAGCTGTTTTAGCGCCAGAGAACCAGATCAACAGAGCTTCTGTAGAGCCTAAGAAGCAGGTCAGCACAGCTGCTATAGAGCCAGAGAACCAGGTCAGCAGAGCTGCTTTAGAGCCTAAGAACCAGGTCAGCAGAGCTGCTCTATAGCCTAATAACCAAGTAAGCAGAGCTGATCTAGTGCCAGAGAACCAGGTCAGCAGAGCTGCTCTAGAGCCTGAGAACCAGGTCAGCAGAGCTGCTCTAGAGCCTAATAACCAGGTCATCACAGCTGCTGTAGAGCCAGAAAACCAGTTCAGCGGAGCTGCTTTAGAGCCTAAGAACCAGGTCAGCAGAGCTCCTCTAGAGCCTAAGATCCAGGTCAGAAGTGCTGCTCTAGAGCCAGAGAAACCAGGTCAGCAGTGCTGCTTTAGAGGGAGAGAACCAGATAAACAGAGCTGCTTTAGAGCCAGAGAACCAGGTCAGCAGACCTGCTCTAGAGCCTGAGAACCAGGTCAGCAGAGTTGCTCTAGAGCCAGAGAACCAGGTCAGCAGAGCTGCGTAGAGCCAGAGAAACCAGGTCAGCAGAACTGCATTAGAGCCAGAGAACCAGGTCAGCAGAGCTGCTCTAGAGCCTAAGAACCAGGTCAGCAGACCTGCTCTAGAGCCAGAGAACCAGGTCAGCAGAGCTGCGTAGAGCCAGAGAAACCAGGTCAGTAGAGCTGCTTTAGAGGGAGTGAACCAGGTCAGGAGAGCTACCCTAGAGCCTAAGAACCAGGTCAGCACAGCTGCTCTAGAGCCAGAGAACCAGGTCACCAGAGCTGTTTTAGAGCCAGAGAACCAGGTCAGCAGAGCTGCTCTAGAGCCTGAGAACCAGGTCAGCAGAGCTGCTTTAGAGCCAGAGAACAAGGCAGCAGAGCTGCTTTCAAACAAGAGATCCAGGTCAGCAGAGCTGATTTAGAGCCATAGAACCAGGTCAGCAGAGCTGCTTTAGAGCCAGAGAACCAGGTCAGCAGAGCTGCAGTAGAGCCAGAGAAACTAGGTCAGCCGAGTTGTTTTAGAGCCAGAGAACCAGGTCAGCAGAGCTGTTTTAGAGGGAGAGAACCAGGTCAGCAGAGCTGCTCTAGAGCCAGAGCACCAGGTCAGCAGAGCTGCTGTAGAGCCAGAGAAACCACGTCAGAATACGTGCTTTAGAGGGAGAGAACCAGGTCAGCAGAGCTGATTTAGAGCCATAGAACCAGGTCAGCAGAGCTGCTTTAGAGCCAGAGAACCAGGTCAGCAGAGCTGCTGTAGAGCCAGAGAAAGCAGGTCAGCAGAGCTGCTTTAGAGCCAGAGAACCAGGTCAGCAGAGCTGCTTTAGAGTCAGAGAACCAGGTTAGCAGAGCTGCTCTAGAGCCAGAGAACCAGGTCAGCCGAGCTACTGTTGAGTCAGAGAAACCAGGTCAGCAGAGCTGCTTTACAGGGAGAGAACCAGGTCAACAGAGCTGCTTTAGAGCCAGAGAACCACTTCAGCAGATCTGCTCTAGAGGCTAAGAACAAGGTCAGCAGAGCTGCTCTACAGCCAGAGAACCAGGTCAGCAGAGCTGCTGTAGAGCCAGAGAAACCAGGTCAGCAGAGCCGCTTTAGAGGGAGAGAACCAGGTCAGCAGAGCTGCTCTGGAGCCTAAGAAGCAGGTCAGAACAGCTGCTATAGAGCCAGAGAACCAGGTCAGCAGAGCTGCTTTAGAGCTAAGAACCAGGTCAGCAGAGCTGCTCTATAGCCTAATAACCAAGTAAGCAGAGCTGATCTAGAGCCAGAGAACCAGGTCAGCAGAGCTGCTTTAGAGCCAGAGACCTAGGTCAGCAGAGCTGTTTTAGAGCCAGAGAACCAGATCAACAGATCTGCTCTAGCGCCTGAGAACCAGGTCAGCAGAGCTGCTCTAGAGACAGAGAACCAGGTCAGCAGAGCAGCTATAGAGCCAGAGAACCAGGTCAGCAGAGCTGCTTTAGAACCAGAGAACTAGGTCAGCAGAGCTGTTTTAGAGCCAGAGAACCAGATCAACAGATCTGCTCTAGAGCCTAAGAAGCAGGTCAGCACAGCTGCTATAGAGCCAGAGAACCCGGTCAGCAGAGCTGCTCTATAGCCTAATAACCAAGTAAGCAGAGCTGATCTAGAGCCAGAGAACCAGGTCAGTAGAGCTGCTTTAGAGCCAGAGAACTAGGTCAGCAGAGCTGTTTTAGAGCCAGAGAACCAGATCAACAGATCTGCTCTAGAGCCTGAGAACCAGGTCATCAGAGCTGCTCTAGAGACAGAGAACCAGGTCAGCAGAGCAGCTATAGAGCCAGAGAACCAGGTCAGCAGAGCTGCTCTAGAGCCTGAGAACCAGGTCAGCAGAGCTGCTTTAGAGCCAGAGAACAAGGCAGCAGAGCTGCTCTCAAACAAGAGATCCAGGTCAGCAGAGCTGATTTAGAGCCATAGAACCAGGTCAGCAGAGCTGCTTTAGAGCCAGAGAACCAGGTCAGCAGAGCTGCAGTAGAGCCAGAGAAACCAGGTCAGTCGAGTTGCTTTAGAGCCCGAGAACCAGGTCAGCAGAGCTGTTTTAGAGGGAGAGAACCAGGTCAGCAGAGCTGCTCTAGAGCCAGAGCACCAGGTCAGCAAAGCTGCTGTAGAGCCAGAGAAACCACGTCAGAATAGGTGCTTTAGAGGGAGAGAACCAGGTCAGCAGAGCTAATCTAGAGCCTAAGAACCAGGTCTGCACAGCTTCTTTATAGCCAGAGAACCACGTCAGCAGAGCTCCTCTAGAACCTGAGAACCAGGTCATCAGAGTTACTGTAGAGCCAGAGAACCAGGTCAGCAGAGCTGCTGTAGAGCCAAAGAAAGCAGGTCAGCAGAGCTGCTTTAGAGCCAGAGAACCAGGTCAGCAGAGCTGCTTTAGAGCCAGAGAACCAGGTTAGCAGAGCTGCTCTAGAGCCAGAGAACCAGGTCAGCCGAGCTACTGTTGAGTCAGAGAAACCAGGTCAGCAGAGCTGCTTTACAGGGAGAGAACCAGGTCAACAGAGCTGCTTTAGAGCCAGAGAACCACTTCAGCAGATCTGCTCTAGAGGCTAAGAACAAGGTCAGCAGAGCTGCTCTACAGCCAGAGAACCAGGTCAGCAGAGCTGCTGTAGAGCCAGAGAAACAAGGTCAGCAGAGCCGCTTTAGAGGGAGAGAACCAGGTCAGCAGAGCTGCTCTGGAGCCTAAGAATCAGGTCAGAACAGCTGCTATAGAGCCAGAGAACCAGGTCAGCAGAGCTGCTTTAGAGCCTAACAACCAGGTCAGCAGAGCTGCTCTATAGCCTAATAACCAAGTAAGCAGAGCTGATCTAGAGCCAGAGAACCAGGTCAGCAGAGCTGCTTTAGAGCCAGAGACCTAGGTCAGCAGATCTGTTTTAGAGCCAGAGAACCAGATCAACAGATCTGCTCTAGCGCCTGAGAACCAGGTCAGCAGAGCTGCTCTAGAGCCAGAGAACCAGGTCAGCAGAGCAGCTATAGAGCCAGAGAACCAGGTCAGCAGAGCTGCTTTAGAGCCAGAGAACTAGGTCAGCAGAGCTGTTTTAGAGCCAGAGAACCAGATCAACAGATGTGCTCTAGAGCCTAAGAAGCAGGTCAGCACAGCTGCTATAGAGCCAGAGAACCCGGTCAGCAGAGCTGCTCTATAGCCTAATAACCAAGTAAGCAGAGCTGATCTAGAGCCAGAGAACCAGGTCAGTAGAGCTGCTTTAGAGCCAGAGAACTAGGTCAGCAGAGCTGTTTTAGAACCAGAGAACCAGATCAACAGATCTGCTCTAGAGCCTGAGAACCAGGTCAGCAGAGCTGCTCTAGAGCCTGAGAACCAGGTCAGCAGAGCTGCTCTAGAGCCAGAGAACCAGGTCAGCAGAGCTGCTTTAGAGCCATAGAACAGGTCAGCAGAGCTGCTTTAGAGCCTAAGAACCAGGTCAGCAGAGCTCCTCTAGAGCCTAAGATCCAGGTCAGAAGTGCTGCTCTAGAGCCAGAGAACCAGGTCAGCAGAGCTACTTTAGAGGGAGAGAATCAGATCAGCAGGGCTGCACTAGAACCTAAGAACCAGGTCAGCAGAGCTGCTCTAGATCCTGGGAACCAGGTCAGCCCAGCTGCAGTAGAGCCAGAGAAACCAGGACAGCAGTGCTGCTTTAGAGGGAGAGAACCAGGTCAACAGAGCTGCTTTAGAGCCAGAGAACCAGGTCAGCAGACCTGCTCTAGAGCCTGAGAACCAGGTCAGCAGAGTTGCTCTAGAGCCAGAGAACCAGGTCAGCAGAGCTGCTTTAGAGCCAGAGAACCAGGTCAGCAGAGCTGCTTTAGAGCAATAGAACAGGTCAGCAGAGCTGCTTTAGAGACAGAGAACCAGGTCAGCAGAGCCATTGTAGAGCCAGAGAAACCAGGTCAGCAGAGATGCTCTAGAGGCTAAGAACCAGGTAAGCAGAGCTGCTCTAGAGCCAGAGAACCAGGTCAGCAGAGCTGCTGTAGAGCCAGAGAAACCAGGTCAGCAGAGCTGCTTTAGAGGGAGAGAACCAGGTCAGCAGAGCTGCTCTAGAGCCTAAGAACCAAGTCAACACAGCTGCTCTTGAGCCAGATAACCAGGTCAGCAGAGCTGCTCTAGAGGCAGAGAACCAGGTCAGCAGAGCTGCTTTAGAGCTAGAGAACCAGGGCAGCAGAGCTGCTCTCGAACCAGAGAACCAGGTCAGGAGAGCTGATTTAGAGCCATAGAACCAGGTCAGCAGAGCTGCTTTAGAGCCAGAGAACCAGCTCAGCCGAGCAGCTGTAGAGCCAGAGAAACCAGGTCAGCAGAGCTGCTTTAGAGGGAGAGAACCAGGTCAGGAGAGCTGCTTCAGAGGGAGAGAACCAGGTAAGCAGAGCTGCTCTAGAGCCTAAGAACCAGGTCAGCACAGCTGCTCTTGAGCCAGATAACCAGGTCAGCAGAGCTGCTTTTGAGGCAGAGAACCAGGTCATCAGAGCTGCTTTAGAGCCTAAGAACCAGGTCAGCAGAGCTGCTCTAGAGACTAAGAACAAGGTCAGCAGATCTGCTCTAGAGCTAGAGAACCAGGTCAGCAGAGCTGTTTTAGAGCCAGAGAACCAGGCCAGCAGAGCTGATCTAGAACCTGAGAACCAGGTCAGCAGAGCTGCTCTAGAGGCAGAGAACCAGGTCAGCAGAGGTGCTTTTGAGCTAGAGAACCAGGGCAGCAGAGCTGCTCTCGAACCAGAGAACCAGGTCAGGAGAGCTTATTTAGAGCCATAGAACCAGGTCAGCAGAGCTGCTTTAGAGCCAGAGAACCAGGTCAGCCGAGCAGCTGTAGAGCCAGAGAAACCAGGTCAGCAGTGCTGCTTTAGAGGGAGAGAACCAGGTCAGGAGAGCTGCTTCAGAGGGAGAGAACCAGGTCAGCAGAGCTGCTCTAGAGCCTAAGAACCAGGTCAGCACAGCTGCTCTAGAGCCAGAGAACCAGGTCATCAGAGCTGCTGTAGAGCCAGAGAACCAGGTCAGCAGAGCTGCTGTAGAGCCAGAGAAACCACGTCAGAAGAGCAGCTTTAGAGGGAGAGAAACAGGTCAGCAGAGCTGCTCTAGAGCCTAAGAACCAGGTCAGTACTGCTGCTCTAGAGCCAGTGAACCAGGTCAGCAGATCTGCTTTAGAACCAGAGAACTAGGTCAGAAGAGCTGCTTTAGAGCCAGAGAACCAGCTCAGCAGAGCTCCTCTAGAGCCTGAGAACCAGGTCATTAGAGCTGCTGTAGAGCCAGAGAACCAGGTCAGCAGAGCTGCTGTAGGGCCAGAGGAAGCAGGTCAGGAGAGCTGCTCTAGAGCCTAAGAACCAGGTCATCAGAGCTGCTCTAGAGCCAGAGAACCAGGTCAGCAGAGCTGCTGTAGAGCCAGAGAAACCAGGTCAGCAGTGCTGCTCTAGAGGGAGTGACCCAGGTCAGCAGAGCTGCTCTAGAGGCAGAGAACCAGGTCAGCAGAGCTGCTTTAGAGCCAGAGAACCAGGGCAGAAGAGCTGCTCTCGAAACAGAGAACCAGGTCAGCAGAGCTAATTTTGAGCCAGAGAACCACGTCAGCAGAGCTCCTCTAGAGCCTGAGAACCAGGTCATCAGAGTTGCTGTAGAGCCAGAGAACCAGGTCAGCAGAGCTGCTGTAGAGCCAGAGAAAGCAGGTCAACAGAGCTGCTTTAGAGCCAGAGAACCAGGTCATCAGAGCTGCTTTAGAGCCAGAGAACCAGGTTAGCAGAGCTGCTCTAGAGCCAGAGAACCAGGTCAGCCGAGCTACTGTAGAGTCAGAGAAACCAGGTCAGAAGAGCTGCTTTAGAGCCAGAGAACCAGCTCAGCAGAGCTCCTCTAGAGCCTGAGAACCAGGTCATTAGAGCTGCTGTAGAGCCAGAGAACCAGGTCAGCAGAGCTGCTGTAGGGCCAGAGGAAGCAGGTCAGGAGAGCTGCTCTAGAGCCTAAGAACCAGGTCATCAGAGCTGCTCTAGAGCCAGAGAACCAGGTCAGCAGAGCTGCTGTAGAGCCAGAGAAACCAGGTCAGCAGTGCTGCTCTAGAGGGAGAGACCCAGGTCAGCAGAGCTGCTCTAGAGGCAGAGAACCAGGTCAGCAGAGCTGCTTTAGAGCCAGAGAACCAGGGCAGAAGAGCTGCTCTCGAAACAGAGAACCAGGTCAGCGGAGCTGATTTTGTGCCAGAGAACCACGTCAGCAGAGCTCATCTAGAGCCTGAGAACCAGGTCATCAGAGTTGCTGTAGAGCCAGAGAACCAGGTCAGCAGAGCTGCTGTAGAGCCAGAGAAAGCAGGTCAACAGAGCTGCTTTAGAGCCAGAGAACCAGGTCATCAGAGCTGCTTTAGAGCCAGAGAACCAGGTTAGCAGAGCTGCTCTAGAGCCAGAGAACCAGGTCAGCAGAGCTGCTTTAGAGCCTAAGAACCAGGTCAGCAGAGCTGCTCTATAGCCTAATAACCAAGTAAGCAGAGCTGATCTAGTGCCAGAGAACCAGGTCAGCAGATCTGCTTTAGAGCCGGAGAACTAGGTCAGCAGAGCTGTTTTAGAGCCAGAGAACCAGATCAATAGATCTGCTCTAGAGCCTGAGAACAGGTCAGCAGAGCTGCTCTAGAGCCAGAGAACCAGGTCAGCAGAGCTGCTTTAGAGCCATAGAACAGGTCAGCAGAGCTGCTGAAGAGCCTAAGAACCAGGCCAGCACAGCTGCTGTAGAGCCAGAGAACCAGGTCAGCAGAGCTGCTTTAGAGCCTAAGAACCAGGTCAGCAGAGCTCCTCTAGAGCCTAAGATCCAGGTCAGAAGTGCTGCTCTAGAACCAGAGAACTAGGTCAGAAGAGCTGCTTTAGAGCCAGAGAACCAGGTCAGCAGAGCTCCTCTAGAGACTGAGAACCAGGTCATCAGAGCTGCTGTAGAGGCAGAGAACCAGGTCAGCAGAGCTGCTTTAGAGCTAGAGAACCAGGGCAGCAGAGCTGCTCTCGAACCAGAGAACCAGGTCAGGAGAGCTGATTTAGAGCCATAGAACCAGGTCAGCAGAGCTGCTTTAGAGCCAGAGAACCAGCTCAGCCGAGCAGCTGTAGAGCCAGAGAAACCAGGTCAGCAGAGCTGCTTTAGAGGGAGAGAACCAGGTCAGGAGAGCTGCTTCAGAGGGAGAGAACCAGGTAAGCAGAGCTGCTCTAGAGCCTAAGAACCAGGTCAGCACAGCTGCTCTTGAGCCAGATAACCAGGTCAGCAGAGCTGCTTTTGAGGCAGAGAACCAGGTCATCAGAGCTGCTTTAGAGCCTAAGAACCAGGTCAGCAGAGCTGCTCTAGAGACTAAGAACAAGGTCAGCAGATCTGCTCTAGAGCTAGAGAACCAGGTCAGCAGAGCTGTTTTAGAGCCAGAGAACCAGGCCAGCAGAGCTGATCTAGAACCTGAGAACCAGGTCAGCAGAGCTGCTCTAGAGGCAGAGAACCAGGTCAGCAGAGGTGCTTTTGAGCTAGAGAACCAGGGCAGCAGAGCTGCTCTCGAACCAGAGAACCAGGTCAGGAGAGCTTATTTAGAGCCATAGAACCAGGTCAGCAGAGCTGCTTTAGAGCCAGAGAACCAGGTCAGCCGAGCAGCTGTAGAGCCAGAGAAACCAGGTCAGCAGTGCTGCTTTAGAGGGAGAGAACCAGGTCAGGAGAGCTGCTTCAGAGGGAGAGAACCAGGTCAGCAGAGCTGCTCTAGAGCCTAAGAACCAGGTCAGCACAGCTGCTCTAGAGCCAGAGAACCAGGTCATCAGAGCTGCTGTAGAGCCAGAGAACCAGGTCAGCAGAGCTGCTGTAGAGCCAGAGAAACCACGTCAGAAGAGCAGCTTTAGAGGGAGAGAAACAGGTCAGCAGAGCTGCTCTAGAGCCTAAGAACCAGGTCAGTACTGCTGCTCTAGAGCCAGTGAACCAGGTCAGCAGATCTGCTTTAGAACCAGAGAACTAGGTCAGAAGAGCTGCTTTAGAGCCAGAGAACCAGCTCAGCAGAGCTCCTCTAGAGCCTGAGAACCAGGTCATTAGAGCTGCTGTAGAGCCAGAGAACCAGGTCAGCAGAGCTGCTGTAGGGCCAGAGGAAGCAGGTCAGGAGAGCTGCTCTAGAGCCTAAGAACCAGGTCATCAGAGCTGCTCTAGAGCCAGAGAACCAGGTCAGCAGAGCTGCTGTAGAGCCAGAGAAACCAGGTCAGCAGTGCTGCTCTAGAGGGAGTGACCCAGGTCAGCAGAGCTGCTCTAGAGGCAGAGAACCAGGTCAGCAGAGCTGCTTTAGAGCCAGAGAACCAGGGCAGAAGAGCTGCTCTCGAAACAGAGAACCAGGTCAGCAGAGCTAATTTTGAGCCAGAGAACCACGTCAGCAGAGCTCCTCTAGAGCATGAGAACCAGGTCATCAGAGTTGCTGTAGAGCCAGAGAACCAGGTCAGCAGAGCTGCTGTAGAGCCAGAGAAAGCAGGTCAACAGAGCTGCTTTAGAGCCAGAGAACCAGGTCATCAGAGCTGCTTTAGAGCCAGAGAACCAGGTTAGCAGAGCTGCTCTAGAGCCAGAGAACCAGGTCAGCCGAGCTACTGTAGAGTCAGAGAAACCAGGTCAGAAGAGCTGCTTTAGAGCCAGAGAACCAGCTCAGCAGAGCTCCTCTAGAGCCTGAGAACCAGGTCATTAGAGCTGCTGTAGAGCCAGAGAACCAGGTCAGCAGAGCTGCTGTAGGGCCAGAGGAAGCAGGTCAGGAGAGCTGCTCTAGAGCCTAAGAACCAGGTCATCAGAGCTGCTCTAGAGCCAGAGAACCAGGTCAGCAGAGCTGCTGTAGAGCCAGAGAAACCAGGTCAGCAGTGCTGCTCTAGAGGGAGAGACCCAGGTCAGCAGAGCTGCTCTAGAGGCAGAGAACCAGGTCAGCAGAGCTGCTTTAGAGCCAGAGAACCAGGGCAGAAGAGCTGCTCTCGAAACAGAGAACCAGGTCAGCGGAGCTGATTTTGTGCCAGAGAACCACGTCAGCAGAGCTCATCTAGAGCCTGAGAACCAGGTCATCAGAGTTGCTGTAGAGCCAGAGAACCAGGTCAGCAGAGCTGCTGTAGAGCCAGAGAAAGCAGGTCAACAGAGCTGCTTTAGAGCCAGAGAACCAGGTCATCAGAGCTGCTTTAGAGCCAGAGAACCAGGTTAGCAGAGCTGCTCTAGAGCCAGAGAACCAGGTCAGCAGAGCTGCTTTAGAGCCTAAGAACCAGGTCAGCAGAGCTGCTCTATAGCCTAATAACCAAGTAAGCAGAGCTGATCTAGTGCCAGAGAACCAGGTCAGCAGATCTGCTTTAGAGCCGGAGAACTAGGTCAGCAGAGCTGTTTTAGAGCCAGAGAACCAGATCAATAGATCTGCTCTAGAGCCTGAGAACAGGTCAGCAGAGCTGCTCTAGAGCCAGAGAACCAGGTCAGCAGAGCTGCTTTAGAGCCATAGAACAGGTCAGCAGAGCTGCTGAAGAGCCTAAGAACCAGGCCAGCACAGCTGCTGTAGAGCCAGAGAACCAGGTCAGCAGAGCTGCTTTAGAGCCTAAGAACCAGGTCAGCAGAGCTCCTCTAGAGCCTAAGATCCAGGTCAGAAGTGCTGCTCTAGAACCAGAGAACTAGGTCAGAAGAGCTGCTTTAGAGCCAGAGAACCAGGTCAGCAGAGCTCCTCTAGAGACTGAGAACCAGGTCATCAGAGCTGCTGTAGAGCCAGAGAACCAGGTCAGCAGAGCTGCTGTAGAGCCAGAGGAAGCAGGTCAGGAGAGCTGCTTTAGAGGGAGAGAAACAGGGCAACAGAGCTGCTTTAGACCAAGAGCACCACTTCAGCAGATCTGCTCTAGAGGCTAAGAACCAGGTCAGCAGAGCTGCTCTACAGCCAGAGAACCAGGTCAGCAGAGCTTCTGTAGAGCCAGAGAAACCAGGTCAGCAGAGCCGCTTTAGAGGGAGAGAACCAGGTCAGCAGAGCTGCTCTAGAGCATAAGAAGCAGGTCAGCACAGCTGCTATAGAGCCAGAGAACCAGGTCAGCAGAGCTGATTTAGAGCCTAAGAACCAGGTCAGCAGAGCTGCTCTATAGCCTAATAACCAAGTAAGCAGAGCTGATCTAGTGCCAGAGAACCAGGTCAGCAGATCTGCTTTAGAGCCGGAGAACTAGGTCAGCAGAGCTGTTTTAGAGCCAGAGAACCAGATCAATAGATCTGCTCTAGAGCCTGAGAACAGGTCAGCAGAGCTGCTCTAGAGCCAGAGAACCAGGTCAGCAGAGCTGCTTTAGAGCCATAGAACAGGTCAGCAGAGCTGCTGAAGAGCCTAAGAACCAGGCCAGCACAGCTGCTGTAGAGCCAGAGAACCAGGTCAGCAGAGCTGCTTTAGAGCCTAAGAACCAGGTCAGCAGAGCTCCTCTAGAGCCTAAGATCCAGGTCAGAAGTGCTGCTCTAGAACCAGAGAACTAGGTCAGAAGAGCTGCTTTAGAGCCAGAGAACCAGGTCAGCAGAGCTCCTCTAGAGACTGAGAACCAGGTCATCAGAGCTGCTGTAGAGCCAGAGAACCAGGTCAGCAGAGCTGCTGTAGAGCCAGAGGAAGCAGGTCAGGAGAGCTGCTCTAGAGCCTAAGAACCAGGTCATCAGAGCTGCTCTAGAGCCAGAGAACCAGGTCAGCAGAGCTGCTGTAGAGCCAGAGAAACCAGGTCAGCGGAGCTGCTCTAGAGGGAGAGACCCAGGTCAGCAGAGCTGCTCTAGAGGCAGAGAACCAGGTCAGCAGAGCTGCTTTAGAGCCAGAGAACCAGGGCAGAAGAGCTGCTCTCGAAACAGAGAACCAGGTCAGCAGAGCTAATTTTGAGCCAGAGAACCACGTCAGCAGAGCTCCTCTAGAGCCTGAGAACCAGGTCATCAGAGTTGCTGTAGAGCCAGAGAACCAGGTCAGCAGAGCTGCTGTAGAGCCAGAGAAAGCAGGTCAACAGAGCTGCTTTAGAGCCAGAGAACCAGGTCATCAGAGCTGCTTTAGAGCCAGAGAACCAGGTTAGCAGAGCTGCTCTAGAGCCAGAGAACCAGGTCAGCCGAGCTACTGTAGAGTCAGAGAAACCAGGTCAGCAGAGCTGCTTTAGAGGGAGAGAACCAGGTCAACAGAGCTGCTTTAGAGCCAGAGAACCACTTCAGCAGATCTGCTCTAGAGGCTAAGAACCAGGTCAGCAGAGCTGCTCTACAGCCAGAGAACCAGGTCAGCAGAGCTTCTGTAGAGCCAGAGAACCCAGGTCAGCAGAGCCGCTTTAGAGGGAGAGAACCAGGTCAGCAGAGCTGCTCTAGAGCCTAAGAAGCAGGTCAGCACAGCTGCTATAGAGCCAGAGAACCAGGTCAGCAGAGCTGCTTTAGAGCCTAAGAACCAGGTCAGCAGAGCTGCTCTATAGCGTAATAACCAAGTAAGCAGAGCTGATCTAGAGCCAGAGAACCAGGTCAGCAGAGCTGCTTTAGAGCCAGAGAACTAGGTCAGCAGAGCTGTTTTAGAGCCAGAGAACCAGATCAACAGATCTGCTCTAGAGCCTGAGAACCAGGTCAGCAGAGCTGCTCTAGAGCCTATTAACCAGGTCAGCACAGCTGCTGTAGAGCCAGAAAACCAGTTCAGCGGAGCTGCTTTAGAGCCTAAGAACCAGGTCAGCAGAGCTCCTCTAGAGCCTAATATCCAGGTCAGAAGTGCTGCTCTAGAGCCAGAGAAACCAGGACAGCAGTGCTGCTTTAGAGGGAGAGAACCAGGTCAACAGAGCTGCTTTAGAGCCAGAGAACCAGGTCAGCAGACCTGCTCTAGAGCCTGAGAACCAGGTCAGCAGAGTTGCTCTAGAGCCAGAGAACCAGGTCAGCAGAGCTGCTTTAGAGCCAGAGAACCAGGTCAGCAGAGCTGCTTTAGAGCAATAGAACAGGTCAGCAGAGCTGCTTTAGAGACAGAGAACCAGGTCAGCAGAGCCATTGTAGAGCCAGAGAAACCAGGTCAGCAGAGATGCTCTAGAGGCTAAGAACCAGGTAAGCAGAGCTGCTCTAGAGCCAGAGAACCAGGCCAGCAGAGCTGCTGTAGAGCCAGAGAAACCAGGTCAGCAGAGCTGCTTTAGAGGGAGAGAACCAGGTCAGCAGAGCTGCTCTAGAGCCTAAGAACCAAGTCAACACAGCTGCTCTTGAGCCAGATAACCAGGTCAGCAGAGCTGCTCTAGAGGCAGAGAACCAGGTCAGCAGAGCTGCTTTAGAGCTAGAGAACCAGGGCAGCAGAGCTGCTCTCGAACCAGAGAACCAGGTCAGGAGAGCTGATTTAGAGCCATAGAACCAGGTCAGCAGAGCTGCTTTAGAGCCAGAGAACCAGCTCAGCCGAGCAGCTGTAGAGCCAGAGAAACCAGGTCAGCAGAGCTGCTTTAGAGGGAGAGAACCAGGTCAGGAGAGCTGCTTCAGAGGGAGAGAACCAGGTAAGCAGAGCTGCTCTAGAGCCTAAGAACCAGGTCAGCACAGCTGCTCTTGAGCCAGATAACCAGGTCAGCAGAGCTGCTTTTGAGGCAGAGAACCAGGTCATCAGAGCTGCTTTAGAGCCTAAGAACCAGGTCAGCAGAGCTGCTCTAGAGACTAAGAACAAGGTCAGCAGATCTGCTCTAGAGCTAGAGAACCAGGTCAGCAGAGCTGTTTTAGAGCCAGAGAACCAGGCCAGCAGAGCTGATCTAGAACCTGAGAACCAGGTCAGCAGAGCTGCTCTAGAGGCAGAGAACCAGGTCAGCAGAGGTGCTTTTGAGCTAGAGAACCAGGGCAGCAGAGCTGCTCTCGAACCAGAGAACCAGGTCAGGAGAGCTTATTTAGAGCCATAGAACCAGGTCAGCAGAGCTGCTTTAGAGCCAGAGAACCAGGTCAGCCGAGCAGCTGTAGAGCCAGAGAAACCAGGTCAGCAGTGCTGCTTTAGAGGGAGAGAACCAGGTCAGGAGAGCTGCTTCAGAGGGAGAGAACCAGGTCAGCAGAGCTGCTCTAGAGCCTAAGAACCAGGTCAGCACAGCTGCTCTAGAGCCAGAGAACCAGGTCATCAGAGCTGCTGTAGAGCCAGAGAACCAGGTCAGCAGAGCTGCTGTAGAGCCAGAGAAACCACGTCAGAAGAGCAGCTTTAGAGGGAGAGAAACAGGTCAGCAGAGCTGCTCTAGAGCCTAAGAACCAGGTCAGTACTGCTGCTCTAGAGCCAGTGAACCAGGTCAGCAGATCTGCTTTAGAACCAGAGAACTAGGTCAGAAGAGCTGCTTTAGAGCCAGAGAACCAGCTCAGCAGAGCTCCTCTAGAGCCTGAGAACCAGGTCATTAGAGCTGCTGTAGAGCCAGAGAACCAGGTCAGCAGAGCTGCTGTAGGGCCAGAGGAAGCAGGTCAGGAGAGCTGCTCTAGAGCCTAAGAACCAGGTCATCAGAGCTGCTCTAGAGCCAGAGAACCAGGTCAGCAGAGCTGCTGTAGAGCCAGAGAAACCAGGTCAGCAGTGCTGCTCTAGAGGGAGTGACCCAGGTCAGCAGAGCTGCTCTAGAGGCAGAGAACCAGGTCAGCAGAGCTGCTTTAGAGCCAGAGAACCAGGGCAGAAGAGCTGCTCTCGAAACAGAGAACCAGGTCAGCAGAGCTAATTTTGAGCCAGAGAACCACGTCAGCAGAGCTCCTCTAGAGCCTGAGAACCAGGTCATCAGAGTTGCTGTAGAGCCAGAGAACCAGGTCAGCAGAGCTGCTGTAGAGCCAGAGAAAGCAGGTCAACAGAGCTGCTTTAGAGCCAGAGAACCAGGTCATCAGAGCTGCTTTAGAGCCAGAGAACCAGGTTAGCAGAGCTGCTCTAGAGCCAGAGAACCAGGTCAGCCGAGCTACTGTAGAGTCAGAGAAACCAGGTCAGAAGAGCTGCTTTAGAGCCAGAGAACCAGCTCAGCAGAGCTCCTCTAGAGCCTGAGAACCAGGTCATTAGAGCTGCTGTAGAGCCAGAGAACCAGGTCAGCAGAGCTGCTGTAGGGCCAGAGGAAGCAGGTCAGGAGAGCTGCTCTAGAGCCTAAGAACCAGGTCATCAGAGCTGCTCTAGAGCCAGAGAACCAGGTCAGCAGAGCTGCTGTAGAGCCAGAGAAACCAGGTCAGCAGTGCTGCTCTAGAGGGAGAGACCCAGGTCAGCAGAGCTGCTCTAGAGGCAGAGAACCAGGTCAGCAGAGCTGCTTTAGAGCCAGAGAACCAGGGCAGAAGAGCTGCTCTCGAAACAGAGAACCAGGTCAGTGGAGCTGATTTTGTGCCAGAGAACCATGTCAGCAGAGCTCATCTAGAGCCTGAGAACCAGGTCATCAGAGTTGCTGTAGAGCCAGAGAACCAGGTCAGCAGAGCTGCTGTAGAGCCAGAGAAAGCAGGTCAACAGAGCTGCTTTAGAGCCAGAGAACCAGGTCATCAGAGCTGCTTTAGAGCCAGAGAACCAGGTTAGCAGAGCTGCTCTAGAGCCAGAGAACCAGGTCAGCAGAGCTGCTTTAGAGCCTAAGAACCAGGTCAGCAGAGCTGCTCTATAGCCTAATAACCAAGTAAGCAGAGCTGATCTAGTGCCAGAGAACCAGGTCAGCAGATCTGCTTTAGAGCCGGAGAACTAGGTCAGCAGAGCTGTTTTAGAGCCAGAGAATCAGATCAATAGATCTGCTCTAGAGTCTGAGAACAGGTCAGCAGAGCTGCTCTAGAGCCAGAGAACCAGGTCAGCAGAGCTGCTTTAGAGCCATAGAACAGGTCAGCAGAGCTGCTGAAGAGCCTAAGAACCAGGCCAGCACAGCTGCTGTAGAGCCAGAGAACCAGGTCAGCAGAGCTGCTTTAGAGCCTAAGAACCAGGTCAGCAGAGCTCCTCTAGAGCCTAAGATCCAGGTCAGAAGTGCTGCTCTAGAACCAGAGAACTAGGTCAGAAGAGCTGCTTTAGAGCCAGAGAACCAGGTCAGCAGAGCTCCTCTAGAGACTGAGAACCAGGTCATCAGAGCTGCTGTAGAGCCAGAGAACCAGGTCAGCAGAGCTGCTGTAGAGCCAGAGGAAGCAGGTCAGGAGAGCTGCTTTAGAGGGAGAGAAACAGGGCAACAGAGCTGCTTTAGACCAAGAGCACCACTTCAGCAGATCTGCTCTAGAGGCTAAGAACCAGGTCAGCAGAGCTGCTCTACAGCCAGAGAACCAGGTCAGCAGAGCTTCTGTAGAGCCAGAGAAACCAGGTCAGCAGAGCCGCTTTAGAGGGAGAGAACCAGGTCAGCAGAGCTGCTCTAGAGCATAAGAAGCAGGTCAGCACAGCTGCTATAGAGCCAGAGAACCAGGTCAGCAGAGCTGATTTAGAGCCTAAGAACCAGGTCAGCAGAGCTGCTCTATAGCCTAATAACCAAGTAAGCAGAGCTGATCTAGTGCCAGAGAACCAGGTCAGCAGATCTGCTTTAGAGCCGGAGAACTAGGTCAGCAGAGCTGTTTTAGAGCCAGAGAACCAGATCAATAGATCTGCTCTAGAGCCTGAGAACAGGTCAGCAGAGCTGCTCTAGAGCCAGAGAACCAGGTCAGCAGAGCTGCTTTAGAGCCATAGAACAGGTCAGCAGAGCTGCTGAAGAGCCTAAGAACCAGGCCAGCACAGCTGCTGTAGAGCCAGAGAACCAGGTCAGCAGAGCTGCTTTAGAGCCTAAGAACCAGGTCAGCAGAGCTCCTCTAGAGCCTAAGATCCAGGTCAGAAGTGCTGCTCTAGAACCAGAGAACTAGGTCAGAAGAGCTGCTTTAGAGCCAGAGAACCAGGTCAGCAGAGCTCCTCTAGAGACTGAGAACCAGGTCATCAGAGCTGCTGTAGAGCCAGAGAACCAGGTCAGCAGAGCTGCTGTAGAGCCAGAGGAAGCAGGTCAGGAGAGCTGCTCTAGAGCCTAAGAACCAGGTCATCAGAGCTGCTCTAGAGCCAGAGAACCAGGTCAGCAGAGCTGCTGTAGAGCCAGAGAAACCAGGTCAGCGGAGCTGCTCTAGAGGGAGAGACCCAGGTCAGCAGAGCTGCTCTAGAGGCAGAGAACCAGGTCAGCAGAGCTGCTTTAGAGCCAGAGAACCAGGGCAGAAGAGCTGCTCTCGAAACAGAGAACCAGGTCAGCAGAGCTAATTTTGAGCCAGAGAACCACGTCAGCAGAGCTCCTCTAGAGCCTGAGAACCAGGTCATCAGAGTTGCTGTAGAGCCAGAGAACCAGGTCAGCAGAGCTGCTGTAGAGCCAGAGAAAGCAGGTCAACAGAGCTGCTTTAGAGCCAGAGAACCAGGTCATCAGAGCTGCTTTAGAGCCAGAGAACCAGGTTAGCAGAGCTGCTCTAGAGCCAGAGAACCAGGTCAGCCGAGCTACTGTAGAGTCAGAGAAACGAGGTCAGCAGAGCTGCTTTAGAGGGAGAGAACCAGGTCAACAGAGCTGCTTTAGAGCCAGAGAACCACTTCAGCAGATCTGCTCTAGAGGCTAAGAACCAGGTCAGCAGAGCTGCTCTACAGCCAGAGAACCAGGTCAGCAGAGCTTCTGTAGAGCCTAAGAAGCAGGTCAGCACAGCTGCTATAGAGCCAGAGAACCAGGTCAGCAGAGCTGCTTTAGAGCCTAAGAACCAGGTCAGCAGAGCTGCTCTATAGCCTAATAACCAAGTAAGCAGAGCTGATCTAGAGCCAGAGAACCAGGTCAGCAGAGCTGCTTTAGAGCCAGAGAACTAGGTCAGCAGAGCTGTTTTAGAGCCAGAGAACCAGATCAACAGATCTGCTCTAGAGCCTGAGAACCAGGTCAGCAGAGCTGCTCTAGAGCCTATTAACCAGGTCAGCACAGCTGCTGTAGAGCCAGAAAACCAGTTCAGCGGAGTTGCTTTAGAGCCTAAGAACCAGGTCAGCAGAGCTCCTCTAGAGCCTAAGATCCAGGTCAGAAGTGCTGCTCTAGAGCCAGAGAAACCAGGTCAGCAGTGCTGCTTTAGAGGGAGAGAACCAGGTCAACAGAGCTGCTTTAGAGCCAGAGAACCAGGTCAGCAGACCTGCTCTAGAGTCTGATGACCAGGTCAGCAGAGTTGCTCTAGAGCCAGAGAACCAGGTCAGCAGAGCTGCTTTAGAGCCATAGAACAGGTCAGCAGAGCTGCTTTAGAGCCAGAGAACCAGGTCAGCAGAGCCATTGTAGAGCCAAAGATCCAGGTCAGTAGAGCTGCTCTAGAGCCTAAGAACCAGGTCAGCAGAGCTGCTGTAGAACGAGAGAACCAGGTCAGCAGAGCTGCGTAGAGCCAGAGAAACCAGGTCAGCAGAACTGCATTAGAGCCAGAGAACCAGGTCAGCAGAGCTGCTCTAGAGCCTAAGAACCAGGTCAGCAGACCTGCTCTAGAGCCAGAGAACCAGGTCAGCAGAGCTGCGTAGAGCCAGAGAAACCAGGTCAGTAGAGCTGCTTTAGAGGGAGTGAACCAGGTCAGCAGAGCTACCCTAGAGCCTAAGAACCAGGTCAGCACAGCTGCTCTAGAGCCAGAGAACCAGGTCACCAGAGCTGTTTTAGAGCCAGAGAACCAGGTCAGCAGAGCTTCTCTAGAGCCAGAGAACCAGGTCAGCAGAGCTGCGTAGAGCCAGAGAAACCAGGTCAGTAGAGCTGCTTTAGAGGGAGTGAGCCAGGTCAGCAGAGCTACCCTAGAGCCTAAGAACCAGGTCAGCACAGCTGCTCTAGAGCCAGAGAACCAGGTCACCAGAGCTGTTTTAGAGCCAGAGAACCAGGTCAGCAGAGCTTCTCTAGAGCCTGAGAACCAGGTCAGCAGAGCTGCTTTAGAGCCAGAGAACCAGGTCAGCAGAGTTGCTGTAGAGCCAGAGAAACCAGGTCAGCTGAGCTGCTCTAGAGGGAGAGACCCAGGTCAGCAGAGCTGCTCTAGAGGCAGAGAACCAGGTCAGCAGAGCTGCTTTAGAGCCAGAGAACCATGGCAGAAGAGCTGCTCTCGAAACAGAGAACCAGGTCAGCAGAGCTAATTTTGAGCCAGAGAACCACGTCAGCAGAGCTCCTCTAGAGCCTGAGAACCAGGTCATCAGAGTTGCGGTAGAGCCAGAGAACCAGGTCAGCAGAGCTGCTGTAGAGCCAGAGAAAGCAGGTCAAGAGAGCTGCTTTAGAGCCAGAGAACCAGGTCATCAGAGCTGCTTTAGAGCCAGAGAACCAGGTTAGCAGAGCTGCTCTAGAGCCAGAGAACCAGGTCAGCCGAGCTACTGTAGAGTCAGAGAAACCAGGTCAGCAGAGCTGCTTTAGAGGGAGAGAACCAGGTCAACAGAGCTGCTTTAGAGCCAGAGAACCACTTCAGCAGATCTGCTCTAGAGGCTAAGAACCAGGTCAGCAGAGCTGCTCTACAGCCAGAGAACCAGGTCAGCAGAGCTGCTGTAGAGCCAGAGAAACCAGGTCAGCAGTGCTGCTCTAGAGGGAGAGACCCAGGTCAGCAGAGCTGCTCTAGAGGCAGAGAACCAGGTCAGCAGAGCTGCTTTAGAGCCAGAGAACCAGGGCAGAAGAGCTGCTCTCGAAACAGAGAACCAGGTCAGCAGAGCTGATTTTGTGCCAGAGAACCACGTCAGCAGAGCTCCTCTAGAGCCTGAGAACCAGGTCATCAGAGTTGCTGTAGAGCCAGAGAACCAGGTCAGCAGAGCTGCTGTAGAGCCAGAGAAAGCAGGTCAACAGAGCTGCTTTAGAGCCAGAGAACCAGGTCATCAGAGCTGCTTTAGAGCCAGAGAACCAGGTTAGCAGAGCTGCTCTAGAGCCAGAGAACCAGGTCAGCCGAGCTACTGTAGAGTCAGAGAAACCAGGTCAGAAGAGCTGCTTTAGAGCCAGAGAACCAGCTCAGCAGAGCTCCTCTAGAGCCTGAGAACCAGGTCATTAGAGCTGCTGTAGAGCCAGAGAACCAGGTCAGCAGAGCTGCTGTAGGGCCAGAGGAAGCAGGTCAGGAGAGCTGCTCTAGAGCCTAAGAACCAGGTCATCAGAGCTGCTCTAGAGCCAGAGAACCAGGTCAGCAGAGCTGCTGTAGAGCCAGAGAAACCAGGTCAGCAGTGCTGCTCTAGAGGGAGAGACCCAGGTCAGCAGAGCTGCTCTAGAGGCAGACAACCAGGTCAGCAGAGCTGCTTTAGAGCCAGAGAACCAGGGCAGAAGAGCTGCTCTCGAAACAGAGAACCAGGTCAGCAGAGCTGATTTTGTGCCAGAGAACCACGTCAGCAGAGCTCATCTAGAGCCTGAGAACTAGGTCATCAGAGTTGCTGTAGAGCCAGAGAACCAGGTCAGCAGAGCTGCTGTAGAGCCAGAGAAAGCAGGTCAACAGAGCTGCTTTAGAGCCAGAGAACCAGGTCATCAGAGCTGCTTTAGAGCCAGAGAACCAGGTTAGCAGAGCTGCTCTAGAGCCAGAGAACCAGGTCAGCCGAGCTACTGTAGAGTCAGAGAAACCAGGTCAGCAGAGCTGCTTTAGAGGGAGAGAAACAGGGCAACAGAGCTGCTTTAGACCCAGAGAACCACTTCAGCAGATCTGCTCTAGAGGTTAAGAACCAGGTCAGCAGAGCTGCTCTACAGCCAGAGAACCAGGTCAGCAGAGCTTCTGTAGAGCCAGAGAAACCAGGTCAGCAGAGCCGCTTTAGAGGGAGAGAACCAGGTCAGCAGAGCTGCTCTAGAGCATAAGAAGCAGGTCAGCACAGCTGCTATAGAGCCAGAGAACCAGGTCAGCAGAGCTGATTTAGAGCCTAAGAACCAGGTCAGCAGAGCTGCTCTATAGCCTAATAACCAAGTAAGCAGAGCTGATCTAGTGCCAGAGAACCAGGTCAGCAGATCTGCTTTAGAGCCGGGAACTAGGTCAGCAGAGCTGTTTTAGAGCCAGAGAACCAGATCAATAGATCTGCTCTAGAGCCTGAGAACAGGTCAGCAGAGCTGCTCTAGAGCCAGAGAACCAGGTCAGCAGAGCTGCTTTAGAGCCATAGAACAGGTCAGCAGAGCTGCTGAAGAGCCTAAGAACCAGGCCAGCACAGCTGCTGTAGAGCCAGAGAACCAGGTCAGCAGAGCTGCTTTAGAGCCTAAGAACCAGGTCAGCAGAGCTCCTCTAGAGCCTAAGATCCAGGTCAGAAGTGCTGCTCTAGAACCAGAGAACTAGGTCAGAAGAGCTGCTTTAGAGCCAGAGAACCAGGTCAGCAGAGCTCCTCTAGAGACTGAGAACCAGGTCATTAGAGCTGCTGTAGAGCCAGAGAACCAGGTCAGCAGAGCTGCTCTAGAGCCAGAGGAAGCAGGTCAGGAGAGCTGCTCTAGAGCCTAAGAACCAGGTCATCAGAGCTGCTCTAGAGCCAGAGAACCAGGTCAGCAGAGCTGCTGTAGAGCCAGAGAAACCAGGTCAGCGGAGCTGCTCTAGAGGGAGAGACCCAGGTCAGCAGAGCTGCTCTAGAGGCAGAGAACCAGGTCAGCAGAGCTGCTTTAGAGCCAGAGAACCAGGGCAGAAGAGCTGCTCTCGAAACAGAGAACCAGGTCAGCAGAGCTAATTTTGAGCCAGAGAACCACGTCAGCAGAGCTCCTCTAGAGCCTGAGAACCAGGTCATCAGAGTTGCTCTAGAGCCAGAGAACCAGGTCAGCAGAGCTGCTGTAGAGCCAGAGAAACCAGGTCAGCAGTGCTGCTCTAGAGGGAGAGACCCAGGTCAGCAGAGCTGCTCTAGAGGCAGACAACCTGGTCAGCAGAGCTGCTTTAGAGCCAGAGAACCAGGGCAGAAGAGCTGCTCTCGAAACAGAGAACCAGGTCAGCAGAGCTGATTTTGTGCCAGAGAACCACGTCAGCAGAGCTCATCTAGAGCCTGAGAACTAGGTCATCAGAGTTGCTGTAGAGCCAGAGAACCAGGTCAGCAGAGCTGCTGTAGAGCCAGAGAAAGCAGGTCAACAGAGCTGCTTTAGAGCCAGAGAACCAGGTCATCAGAGCTGCTTTAGATCCAGAGAACCAGGTTAGCAGAGCTGCTCTAGAGCCAGAGAACCAGGTCAGCCGAGCTACTGTAGAGTCAGAGAAACCAGGTCAGCAGAGCTGCTTTAGAGGGAGAGAAACAGGGCAACAGAGCTGCTTTAGACCCAGAGAACCACTTCAGCAGATCTGCTCTAGAGGTTAAGAACCAGGTCAGCAGAGCTGCTCTACAGCCAGAGAACCAGGTCAGCAGAGCTTCTGTAGAGCCAGAGAAACCAGGTCAGCAGAGCCGCTTTAGAGGGAGAGAACCAGGTCAGCAGAGCTGCTCTAGAGCATAAGAAGCAGGTCAGCACAGCTGCTATAGAGCCTAATAACCAAGTAAGCAGAGCTGATCTAGTGCCAGAGAACCAGGTCAGCAGATCTGCTTTAGAGCCGGGAACTAGGTCAGCAGAGCTGTTTTAGAGCCAGAGAACCAGATCAATAGATCTGCTCTAGAGCCTGAGAACAGGTCAGCAGAGCTGCTCTAGAGCCAGAGAACCAGGTCAGCAGAGCTGCTTTAGAGCCATAGAACAGGTCAGCAGAGCTGCTGAAGAGCCTAAGAACCAGGCCAGCACAGCTGCTGTAGAGCCAGAGAACCAGGTCAGCAGAGCTGCTTTAGAGCCTAAGAACCAGGTCAGCAGAGCTCCTCTAGAGCCTAAGATCCAGGTCAGAAGTGCTGCTCTAGAACCAGAGAACTAGGTCAGAAGAGCTGCTTTAGAGCCAGAGAACCAGGTCAGCAGAGCTCCTCTAGAGACTGAGAACCAGGTCATTAGAGCTGCTGTAGAGCCAGAGAACCAGGTCAGCAGAGCTGCTCTAGAGCCAGAGGAAGCAGGTCAGGAGAGCTGCTCTAGAGCCTAAGAACCAGGTCATCAGAGCTGCTCTAGAGCCAGAGAACCAGGTCAGCAGAGCTGCTGTAGAGCCAGAGAAACCAGGTCAGCGGAGCTGCTCTAGAGGGAGAGACCCAGGTCAGCAGAGCTGCTCTAGAGGCAGAGAACCAGGTCAGCAGAGCTGCTTTAGAGCCAGAGAACCAGGGCAGAAGAGCTGCTCTCGAAACAGAGAACCAGGTCAGCAGAGCTAATTTTGAGCCAGAGAACCACGTCAGCAGAGCTCCTCTAGAGCCTGAGAACCAGGTCATCAGAGTTGCTGTAGAGCCAGAGAACCAGGTCAGCAGAGCTGCTGTAGAGCCAGAGAAAGCAGGTCAACAGAGCTGCTTTAGAGCCAGAGAACCAGGTCATCAGAGCTGCTTTAGAGCCAGAGAACCAGGTTAGCAGAGCTGCTCTAGAGCCAGAGAACCAGGTCAGCCGAGCTACTGTAGAGTCAGAGAAACCAGGTCAGCAGAGCTGCTTTAGAGGGAGAGAACCAGGTCAACAGAGCTGCTTTAGAGCCAGAGAACCACTTCAGCAGATCTGCTCTAGAGGCTAAGAACCAGGTCAGCAGAGCTGCTCTACAGCCAGAGAACCAGGTCAGCAGAGCTTCTGTAGAGCCAGAGAACCCAGGTCAGCAGAGCCGCTTTAGAGGGAGAGAACCAGGTCAGCAGAGCTGCTCTAGAGCCTAAGAAGCAGGTCAGCACAGCTGCTATAGAGCCAGAGAACCAGGTCAGCAGAGCTGCTTTAGAGCCTAAGAACCAGGTCAGCAGAGCTGCTCTATAGCGTAATAACCAAGTAAGCAGAGCTGATCTAGAGCCAGAGAACCAGGTCAGCAGAGCTGCTTTAGAGCCAGAGAACTAGGTCAGCAGAGCTGTTTTAGAGCCAGAGAACCAGATCAACAGATCTGCTCTAGAGCCTGAGAACCAGGTCAGCAGAGCTGCTCTAGAGCCTATTAACCAGGTCAGCACAGCTGCTGTAGAGCCAGAAAACCAGTTCAGCGGAGCTGCTTTAGAGCCTAAGAACCAGGTCAGCAGAGCTCCTCTAGAGCCTAATATCCAGGTCAGAAGTGCTGCTCTAGAGCCAGAGAAACCAGGTCAGCAGTGCTGCTTTAGAGGGAGAGAACCAGGTCAACAGAGCTGCTTTAGAGCCAGAGAACCAGGTCAGCAGACCTGCTCTAGAGTCTGATGACCAGGTCAGTAGAGTTGCTCTAGAGCCAGAGAACCAGGTCAGCAGAGCTGCTTTAGAGCCATAGAACAGGTCAGCAGAGCTGCTTTAGAGCCAGAGAACCAGGTCAGCAGAGCCATTGTAGAGCCAAAGATCCAGGTCAGTAGAGCTGCTCTAGAGCCTAAGAACCAGGTCAGCAGAGCTGCTGTAGAACGAGAGAACCAGGTCAGCAGAGCTGCGTAGAGCCAGAGAAACCAGGTCAGTAGAGCTGCTTTAGAGGGAGTGAACCAGGTCAGCAGAGCTACCCTAGAGCCTAAGAACCAGGTCAGCACAGCTGCTCTAGAGCCAGAGAACCAGGTCACCAGAGCTGTTTTAGAGCCAGAGAACCAGGTCAGCAGAGCTTCTCTAGAGCCAGAGAACCAGGTCAGCAGAGCTGCGTAGAGCCAGAGAAACCAGGTCAGTAGAGCTGCTTTAGAGGGAGTGAACCAGGTCAGCAGAGCTACCCTAGAGCCTAAGAACCAGGTCAGCACAGCTGCTCTAGAGCCAGAGAACCAGGTCACCAGAGCTGTTTTAGAGCCAGAGAACCAGGTCAGCAGAGCTTCTCTAGAGCCTGAGAACCAGGTCAGCAGAGCTGCTTTAGAGCCAGAGAACCAGGTCAGCAGAGCTGCTGTAGAGCCAGAGAAACCAGGTCAGCGGAGCTGCTCTAGAGGGAGAGACCCAGGTCAGCAGAGCTGCTCTAGAGGCAGAGAACCAGGTCAGCAGAGCTGCTTTAGAGCCAGAGAACCAGGGCAGAAGAGCTGCTCTCGAAACAGAGAACCAGGTCAGCAGAGCTAATTTTGAGCCAGAGAACCACGTCAGCAGAGCTCCTCTAGAGCCTGAGAACCAGGTCATCAGAGTTGCTGTAGAGCCAGAGAACCAGGTCAGCAGAGCTGCTGTAGAGCCAGAGAAAGCAGGTCAACAGAGCTGCTTTAGAGCTAGAGAACCAGGTCATCAGAGCTGCTTTAGAGCCAGAGAACCAGGTTAGCAGAGCTGCTCTAGAGCCAGAGAACCAGGTCAGCCGAGCTACTGTAGAGTCAGAGAAACCAGGTCAGCAGAGCTGCTTTAGAGGGAGAGAACCAGGTCAACAGAGCTGCTTTAGAGCCAGAGAACCACTTCAGCAGATCTGCTCTAGAGGCTAAGAACCAGGTCAGCAGAGCTGCTCTACAGCCAGAGAACCAGGTCAGCAGAGCTTCTGTAGAGCCAGAGAACCCAGGTCAGCAGAGCCGCTTTAGAGGGAGAGAACCAGGTCAGCAGAGCTGCTTTAGAGCCTAAGAAGCAGGTCAGCACAGCTGCTATAGAGCCAGAGAACCAGGTCAGCAGAGCTGCTTTAGAGCCTAAGAACCAGGTCAGCAGAGCTGCTCCATAGCCTAATAACCAAGTAAGCAGAGCTGATCTAGAGCCAGAGAACCAGGTCAGCAGAGCTGCTTTAGAGCCAGAGAACTAGGTCAGCAGAGCTGTTTTAGAGCCAGAGAACCAGATCAACAGATCTGCTCTAGAGCCTGAGAACCAGGTCAGCAGAGCTGCTCTAGAGCCTATTAACCAGGTCAGCACAGCTGCTGTAGAGCCAGAAAACCAGTTCAGCGGAGCTGCTTTAGAGCCTAAGAACCAGGTCAGCAGAGCTCCTCTAGAGCCTAAGATCCAGGTCAGAAGTGCTGCTCTAGAGCCAGAGAAACCAGGTCAGCAGTGCTGCTTTAGAGGGAGAGAACCAGGTCAACAGAGCTGCTTTAGAGCCAGAGAACCAGGTCAGCAGACCTGCTCTAGAGTCTGAGAACCAGGTCAGCAGAGTTGCTCTAGAGCCAGAGAACCAGGTCAGCAGAGCTGCTTTAGAGCCATAGCACAGGTCAGCAGAGCTGCTTTAGAGCCAGAGAACCAGGTCAACAGAGCCATTGTAGAGCCAAAGATCCAGGTCAGTAGAGCTGCTCTAGAGCCTAAGAACCAGGTCAGCAGAGCTGCTGTAGAACGAGAGAACCAGGTCAGCAGAGCTGCGTAGAGCCAGAGAAACCAGGTCAGCAGAACTGCATTAGAGCCAGAGAACCAGGTCAGCAGAGCTGCTCTAGAGCCTAAGAACCAGGTCAGCAGACCTGCTCTAGAGCCAGAGAACCAGGTCAGCAGAGCTGCGTAGAGCCAGAGAAACCAGGTCAGTAGAGCTGCTTTAGAGCCAGAGAACCAGGTCAGCAGAGCTTCTCTAGAGCCTGAGAACCAGGTCAGCAGAGCTGCTTTAGAGCCAGAGAACAAGGCAGCAGAGCTGCTCTCAAACCAGAGATCCAGGTCAGCGGAGCTGCTTTAGAGCCAGAGAACCAGGTCAGCAGAGCTGCAGTAGAGCCAGAGAAACCAGGTCAGCCGAGTTGCTTTAGAGCCAGAGAACCAGGTCAGCAGAGCTGTTTTAGAGGGAGAGAACCAGGTCAGCAGAGCTGCTCTAGAGCCTAAGAACCAGGTCAGTACAGCTGCTATAGAGCCAGAGAACCAGGTCAGCAGAGCTGCTCTAGAGCCAGAGCACCATGTCAGCAGAGCTGCTGTAGAGCCAGAGAAACCACGTCAGAATAGGTGCTTTAGAGGGAGAGAACCAGGTCAGCAGAGCTAATCTAGAGCCTAACAACCAGGTCAGCACAGCTGCTTTATAGCCAGAGAACCACGTCAGCAGAGCTCCTCTAGAACCTGAGAACCAGGTCATCAGAGTTGCTGTAGAGCCAGAGAACCAGGTCAGCCGAGCGACTGTTGAGTCAGAGAAACCAGGTCAGCAGAGCTGCTTTACAGGGAGAGAACCAGGTCAACAGAGCTGCTTTAGAGCCAGAGAACCACTTCAGCAGATCTGCTCTAGAGGCTAAGAACAAGGTCAGCAGAGCTGCTGTAGAGCCAGAGAAACCAGGTCAGCAGAGCAGCTTTAGAGGGAGAGAACCAGGTCAGCAGAGCTGCTCTGGAGCCTAAGGAGCAGGTCAGAACAGCTGCTATAGAGCCAGAGAACCAGGTCAGCAGAGCCGCTTTAGAGCCTAAGAACCAGGTCAGCAGAGCTGCTCTATAGCCTAATAACCAAGTAAGCAGAGCTGATCTAGAGCCAGAGAACCAGGTCAGCAGAGCTGCTTTAGAGACAGAGACCCAGGTCAGCAGAGCTGTTTTAGAGCCAGAGAACCAGATCAACAGATCTTCTCTAGCGCCTGAGAACCAGGTCAGCAGAGCTGCTCTAGAGACAGAGAACCAGGTCAGCAGAGCAGCTATAGAGCCAGAGAACCAGGTCAGCAGAGCTGCTTTAGAGCCAGAGAACTAGGTCAGCAGAGCTGTTTTAGAGCCAGAGAACCAGATGAACAGATCTGCTCTAGAGCCTAAGAAGCAGGTCAGCACAGCTGGTATAGAGCCAGAGAACCCGGTCAGCAGAGCTGCTCTATAGCCTAATAACCAAGTAAGCAGAGCTGATCTAGAGCCAGAGAACCAGGTCAGTAGAGCTGCTTTAGAGCCAGAGAACTAGGTCAGCAGAGCTGTTTTAGAGCCAGAGAACCAGATCAACAGATCTGCTCTAGAGCCTGAGAACCAGGTCAGCAGAGCTGCTCTAGAGACAGAGAACCAGGTCAGCAGAGCAGCTATAGAGCCAGATAACCAGGTCAGCAGAGCTGCTTTAGAGCCAGAGAACCAGGTCAGCAGAGCTGCTGTAGAGCCAGAGAACCAGGTCAGCAGAGCTGCTGGAGAGCCAGAGAAAGCAGGTCAACAGAGCTGCTTTAGAGCCAGAGAACCAGGTCATCAGAGCTGCTTTAGAGCCAGAGAACCAGGTTAGCAGAGCTGCTCTAGAGCCAGAGAACCAGGTCAGCCGAGCTACTGTAGAGTCAGAGAAACCAGGTCAGCAGAGCTGCTTTAGAGGGAGAGAACCAGGTCAACAGAGCTGCTTTAGAGCCAGAGAACCACTTCAGCAGATCTGCTCTAGAGGCTAAGAACCAGGTCAGCAGAGCTGCTCTACAGCCAGAGAACCAGGTCAGCAGAGCTTCTGTAGAGCCAGAGAACCCAGGTCAGCAGAGCCGCTTTAGAGGGAGAGAACCAGGTCAGCAGAGCTGCTCTAGAGCCTAAGAAGCAGGTCAGCACAGCTGCTATAGAGCCAGAGAACCAGGTCAGCAGAGCTGCTTTAGAGCCTAAGAACCAGGTCAGCAGAGCTGCTCTATAGCCTAATAACCAAGTAAGCAGAGCTGATCTAGAGCCAGAGAACCAGGTCAGCAGAGCTGCTTTAGAGCCAGAGAACTAGGTCAGCAGAGCTGTTTTAGAGCCAGAGAACCAGATCAACAGATCTGCTCTAGAGCCTGAGAACCAGGTCAGCAGAGCTGCTCTAGAGCCTATTAACCAGGTCAGCACAGCTGCTGTAGAGCCAGAAAACCAGTTCAGCGGAGCTGCTTTAGAGCCTAAGAACCAGGTCAGCAGAGCTCCTCTAGAGCCTAAGATCCAGGTCAGAAGTGCTGCTCTAGAGCCAGAGAAACCAGGTCAGCAGTGCTGCTTTAGAGGGAGAGAACCAGGTCAACAGAGCTGCTTTAGAGCCAGAGAACCAGGTCAGCAGACCTGCTCTAGAGTCTGATGACCAGGTCAGCAGAGTTGCTCTAGAGCCAGAGAACCAGGTCAGCAGAGCTGCTTTAGAGCCGTAGAACAGGTCAGCAGAGCTGCTTTAGAGCCAGAGAACCAGGTCAGCAGAGCCATTGTAGAGCCAAAGATCCAGGTCAGTAGAGCTGCTCTAGAGCCTAAGAACCAGGTCAGCAGAGCTGCTGTAGAACGAGAGAACCAGGCCAGCAGAGCTGCGTAGAGCCAGAGAAACCAGGTAAGCAGAACTGCATTAGAGCCAGAGAACCAGGTCAGCAGAGCTGCTCTAGAGCCTAAGAACCAGGTCAGCAGACCTGCTCTAGAGCCAGAGAACCAGGTCAGCAGAGCTGCATAGAGCCAGAGAAACCAGGTCAGTAGAGCTGCTTTAGAGGGAGTGAACCAGGTCAGCAGAGCTACCCTAGAGCCTAAGAACCAGGTCAGCACAGCTGCTGTAGAGCCAGAAAACCAGTTCAGCGGAGTTGCTTTAGAGCCTAAGAACCAGGTCAGCAGAGCTCCTCTAGAGCCTAAGATCCAGGTCAGAAGTGCTGCTCTAGAGCCAGAGAAACCAGGTCAGCAGTGCTGCTTTAGAGGGAGAGAACCAGGTCAACAGAGCTGCTTTAGAGCCAGAGAACCAGGTCAGCAGACCTGCTCTAGAGTCTGATGACCAGGTCAGCAGAGTTGCTCTAGAGCCAGAGAACCAGGTCAGCAGAGCTGCTTTAGAGCCATAGAACAGGTCAGCAGAGCTGCTTTAGAGCCAGAGAACCAGGTCAGCAGAGCCATTGTAGAGCCAAAGATCCAGGTCAGTAGAGCTGCTCTAGAGCCTAAGAACCAGGTCAGCAGAGCTGCTGTAGAACGAGAGAACCAGGTCAGCAGAGCTGCGTAGAGCCAGAGAAACCAGGTCAGCAGAACTGCATTAGAGCCAGAGAACCAGGTCAGCAGAGCTGCTCTAGAGCCTAAGAACCAGGTCAGCAGACCTGCTCTAGAGCCAGAGAACCAGGTCAGCAGAGCTGCGTAGAGCCAGAGAAACCAGGTCAGTAGAGCTGCTTTAGAGGGAGTGAACCAGGTCAGCAGAGCTACCCTAGAGCCTAAGAACCAGGTCAGCACAGCTGCTCTAGAGCCAGAGAACCAGGTCACCAGAGCTGTTTTAGAGCCAGAGAACCAGGTCAGCAGAGCTTCTCTAGAGCCAGAGAACCAGGTCAGCAGAGCTGCGTAGAGCCAGAGAAACCAGGTCAGTAGAGCTGCTTTAGAGGGAGTGAGCCAGGTCAGCAGAGCTACCCTAGAGCCTAAGAACCAGGTCAGCACAGCTGCTCTAGAGCCAGAGAACCAGGTCACCAGAGCTGTTTTAGAGCCAGAGAACCAGGTCAGCAGAGCTTCTCTAGAGCCTGAGAACCAGGTCAGCAGAGCTGCTTTAGAGCCAGAGAACCAGGTCAGCAGAGTTGCTGTAGAGCCAGAGAAACCAGGTCAGCTGAGCTGCTCTAGAGGGAGAGACCCAGGTCAGCAGAGCTGCTCTAGAGGCAGAGAACCAGGTCAGCAGAGCTGCTTTAGAGCCAGAGAACCATGGCAGAAGAGCTGCTCTCGAAACAGAGAACCAGGTCAGCAGAGCTAATTTTGAGCCAGAGAACCACGTCAGCAGAGCTCCTCTAGAGCCTGAGAACCAGGTCATCAGAGTTGCGGTAGAGCCAGAGAACCAGGTCAGCAGAGCTGCTGTAGAGCCAGAGAAAGCAGGTCAAGAGAGCTGCTTTAGAGCCAGAGAACCAGGTCATCAGAGCTGCTTTAGAGCCAGAGAACCAGGTTAGCAGAGCTGCTCTAGAGCCAGAGAACCAGGTCAGCCGAGCTACTGTAGAGTCAGAGAAACCAGGTCAGCAGAGCTGCTTTAGAGGGAGAGAACCAGGTCAACAGAGCTGCTTTAGAGCCAGAGAACCACTTCAGCAGATCTGCTCTAGAGGCTAAGAACCAGGTCAGCAGAGCTGCTCTACAGCCAGAGAACCAGGTCAGCAGAGCTGCTGTAGAGCCAGAGAAACCAGGTCAGCAGTGCTGCTCTAGAGGGAGAGACCCAGGTCAGCAGAGCTGCTCTAGAGGCAGAGAACCAGGTCAGCAGAGCTGCTTTAGAGCCAGAGAACCAGGGCAGAAGAGCTGCTCTCGAAACAGAGAACCAGGTCAGCAGAGCTGATTTTGTGCCAGAGAACCACGTCAGCAGAGCTCCTCTAGAGCCTGAGAACCAGGTCATCAGAGTTGCTGTAGAGCCAGAGAACCAGGTCAGCAGAGCTGCTGTAGAGCCAGAGAAAGCAGGTCAACAGAGCTGCTTTAGAGCCAGAGAACCAGGTCATCAGAGCTGCTTTAGAGCCAGAGAACCAGGTTAGCAGAGCTGCTCTAGAGCCAGAGAACCAGGTCAGCCGAGCTACTGTAGAGTCAGAGAAACCAGGTCAGAAGAGCTGCTTTAGAGCCAGAGAACCAGCTCAGCAGAGCTCCTCTAGAGCCTGAGAACCAGGTCATTAGAGCTGCTGTAGAGCCAGAGAACCAGGTCAGCAGAGCTGCTGTAGGGCCAGAGGAAGCAGGTCAGGAGAGCTGCTCTAGAGCCTAAGAACCAGGTCATCAGAGCTGCTCTAGAGCCAGAGAACCAGGTCAGCAGAGCTGCTGTAGAGCCAGAGAAACCAGGTCAGCAGTGCTGCTCTAGAGGGAGAGACCCAGGTCAGCAGAGCTGCTCTAGAGGCAGACAACCAGGTCAGCAGAGCTGCTTTAGAGCCAGAGAACCAGGGCAGAAGAGCTGCTCTCGAAACAGAGAACCAGGTCAGCAGAGCTGATTTTGTGCCAGAGAACCACGTCAGCAGAGCTCATCTAGAGCCTGAGAACTAGGTCATCAGAGTTGCTGTAGAGCCAGAGAACCAGGTCAGCAGAGCTGCTGTAGAGCCAGAGAAAGCAGGTCAACAGAGCTGCTTTAGAGCCAGAGAACCAGGTCATCAGAGCTGCTTTAGAGCCAGAGAACCAGGTTAGCAGAGCTGCTCTAGAGCCAGAGAACCAGGTCAGCCGAGCTACTGTAGAGTCAGAGAAACCAGGTCAGCAGAGCTGCTTTAGAGGGAGAGAAACAGGGCAACAGAGCTGCTTTAGACCCAGAGAACCACTTCAGCAGATCTGCTCTAGAGGTTAAGAACCAGGTCAGCAGAGCTGCTCTACAGCCAGAGAACCAGGTCAGCAGAGCTTCTGTAGAGCCAGAGAAACCAGGTCAGCAGAGCCGCTTTAGAGGGAGAGAACCAGGTCAGCAGAGCTGCTCTAGAGCATAAGAAGCAGGTCAGCACAGCTGCTATAGAGCCAGAGAACCAGGTCAGCAGAGCTGATTTAGAGCCTAAGAACCAGGTCAGCAGAGCTGCTCTATAGCCTAATAACCAAGTAAGCAGAGCTGATCTAGTGCCAGAGAACCAGGTCAGCAGATCTGCTTTAGAGCCGGGAACTAGGTCAGCAGAGCTGTTTTAGAGCCAGAGAACCAGATCAATAGATCTGCTCTAGAGCCTGAGAACAGGTCAGCAGAGCTGCTCTAGAGCCAGAGAACCAGGTCAGCAGAGCTGCTTTAGAGCCATAGAACAGGTCAGCAGAGCTGCTGAAGAGCCTAAGAACCAGGCCAGCACAGCTGCTGTAGAGCCAGAGAACCAGGTCAGCAGAGCTGCTTTAGAGCCTAAGAACCAGGTCAGCAGAGCTCCTCTAGAGCCTAAGATCCAGGTCAGAAGTGCTGCTCTAGAACCAGAGAACTAGGTCAGAAGAGCTGCTTTAGAGCCAGAGAACCAGGTCAGCAGAGCTCCTCTAGAGACTGAGAACCAGGTCATTAGAGCTGCTGTAGAGCCAGAGAACCAGGTCAGCAGAGCTGCTCTAGAGCCAGAGGAAGCAGGTCAGGAGAGCTGCTCTAGAGCCTAAGAACCAGGTCATCAGAGCTGCTCTAGAGCCAGAGAACCAGGTCAGCAGAGCTGCTGTAGAGCCAGAGAAACCAGGTCAGCGGAGCTGCTCTAGAGGGAGAGACCCAGGTCAGCAGAGCTGCTCTAGAGGCAGAGAACCAGGTCAGCAGAGCTGCTTTAGAGCCAGAGAACCAGGGCAGAAGAGCTGCTCTCGAAACAGAGAACCAGGTCAGCAGAGCTAATTTTGAGCCAGAGAACCACGTCAGCAGAGCTCCTCTAGAGCCTGAGAACCAGGTCATCAGAGTTGCTCTAGAGCCAGAGAACCAGGTCAGCAGAGCTGCTGTAGAGCCAGAGAAACCAGGTCAGCAGTGCTGCTCTAGAGGGAGAGACCCAGGTCAGCAGAGCTGCTCTAGAGGCAGACAACCAGGTCAGCAGAGCTGCTTTAGAGCCAGAGAACCAGGGCAGAAGAGCTGCTCTCGAAACAGAGAACCAGGTCAGCAGAGCTGATTTTGTGCCAGAGAACCACGTCAGCAGAGCTCATCTAGAGCCTGAGAACTAGGTCATCAGAGTTGCTGTAGAGCCAGAGAACCAGGTCAGCAGAGCTGCTGTAGAGCCAGAGAAAGCAGGTCAACAGAGCTGCTTTAGAGCCAGAGAACCAGGTCATCAGAGCTGCTTTAGAGCCAGAGAACCAGGTTAGCAGAGCTGCTCTAGAGCCAGAGAACCAGGTCAGCCGAGCTACTGTAGAGTCAGAGAAACCAGGTCAGCAGAGCTGCTTTAGAGGGAGAGAAACAGGGCAACAGAGCTGCTTTAGACCCAGAGAACCACTTCAGCAGATCTGCTCTAGAGGTTAAGAACCAGGTCAGCAGAGCTGCTCTACAGCCAGAGAACCAGGTCAGCAGAGCTTCTGTAGAGCCAGAGAAACCAGGTCAGCAGAGCCGCTTTAGAGGGAGAGAACCAGGTCAGCAGAGCTGCTCTAGAGCATAAGAAGCAGGTCAGCACAGCTGCTATAGAGCCAGAGAACCAGGTCAGCAGAGCTGATTTAGAGCCTAAGAACCAGGTCAGCAGAGCTGCTCTATAGCCTAATAACCAAGTAAGCAGAGCTGATCTAGTGCCAGAGAACCAGGTCAGCAGATCTGCTTTAGAGCCGGGAACTAGGTCAGCAGAGCTGTTTTAGAGCCAGAGAACCAGATCAATAGATCTGCTCTAGAGCCTGAGAACAGGTCAGCAGAGCTGCTCTAGAGCCAGAGAACCAGGTCAGCAGAGCTGCTTTAGAGCCATAGAACAGGTCAGCAGAGCTGCTGAAGAGCCTAAGAACCAGGCCAGCACAGCTGCTGTAGAGCCAGAGAACCAGGTCAGCAGAGCTGCTTTAGAGCCTAAGAACCAGGTCAGCAGAGCTCCTCTAGAGCCTAAGATCCAGGTCAGAAGTGCTGCTCTAGAACCAGAGAACTAGGTCAGAAGAGCTGCTTTAGAGCCAGAGAACCAGGTCAGCAGAGCTCCTCTAGAGACTGAGAACCAGGTCATTAGAGCTGCTGTAGAGCCAGAGAACCAGGTCAGCAGAGCTGCTCTAGAGCCAGAGGAAGCAGGTCAGGAGAGCTGCTCTAGAGCCTAAGAATCAGGTCATCAGAGCTGCTCTAGAGCCAGAGAACCAGGTCAGCAGAGCTGCTGTAGAGCCAGAGAAACCAGGTCAGCGGAGCTGCTCTAGAGGGAGAGACCCAGGTCAGCAGAGCTGCTCTAGAGGCAGAGAACCAGGTCAGCAGAGCTGCTTTAGAGCCAGAGAACCAGGGCAGAAGAGCTGCTCTCGAAACAGAGAACCAGGTCAGCAGAGCTAATTTTGAGCCAGAGAACCACGTCAGCAGAGCTCCTCTAGAGCCTGAGAACCAGGTCATCAGAGTTGCTGTAGAGCCAGAGAACCAGGTCAGCAGAGCTGCTGTAGAGCCAGAGAAAGCAGGTCAACAGAGCTGCTTTAGAGCCAGAGAACCAGGTCATCAGAGCTGCTTTAGAGCCAGAGAACCAGGTTAGCAGAGCTGCTCTAGAGCCAGAGAACCAGGTCAGCCGAGCTACTGTAGAGTCAGAGAAACCAGGTCAGCAGAGCTGCTTTAGAGGGAGAGAACCAGGTCAACAGAGCTGCTTTAGAGCCAGAGAACCACTTCAGCAGATCTGCTCTAGAGGCTAAGAACCAGGTCAGCAGAGCTGCTCTACAGCCAGAGAACCAGGTCAGCAGAGCTTCTGTAGAGCCAGAGAACCCAGGTCAGCAGAGCCGCTTTAGAGGTAGAGAACCAGGTCAGCAGAGCTGCTCTAGAGCCTAAGAAGCAGGTCAGCACAGCTGCTATAGAGCCAGAGAACCAGGTCAGCAGAGCTGCTTTAGAGCCTAAGAACCAGGTCAGCAGAGCTGCTCTATAGCCTAATAACCAAGTAAGCAGAGCTGATCTAGAGCCAGAGAACCAGGTCAGCAGAGCTGCTTTAGAGCCAGAGAACTAGGTCAGCAGAGCTGTTTTAGAGCCAGAGAACCAGATCAACAGATCTGCTCTAGAGCCTGAGAACCAGGTCAGCAGAGCTGCTCTAGAGCCTATTAACCAGGTCAGCACAGCTGCTGTAGAGCCAGAAAACCAGTTCAGCGGAGCTGATTAGAGCCTAAGAACCAGGTCAGCAGAGCTCCTCTAGAGCCTAAGATCCAGGTCAGAAGTGCTGCTCTAGAGCCAGAGAAACCAGGTCAGCAGTGCTGCTTTAGAGGGAGAGAACCAGGTCAACAGAGCTGCTTTAGAGCCAGAGAACCAGGTCAGCAGACCTGCTCTAGAGTCTGAGAACCAGGTCAGCAGAGTTGCTCTAGAGCCAGAGAACCAGGTCAGCAGAGCTGCTTTAGAGCCATAGCACAGGTCAGCAGAGCTGCTTTAGAGCCAGAGAACCAGGTCAACAGAGCCATTGTAGAGCCAAAGATCCAGGTCAGTAGAGCTGCTCTAGAGCCTAAGAACCAGGTCAGCAGAGCTGCTGTAGAACGAGAGAACCAGGTCAGCAGAGCTGCGTAGAGCCAGAGAAACCAGGTCAGCAGAACTGCATTAGAGCCAGAGAACCAGGTCAGCAGAGCTGCTCTAGAGCCTAAGAACCAGGTCAGCAGACCTGCTCTAGAGCCAGAGAACCAGGTCAGCAGAGCTGCGTAGAGCCAGAGAAACCAGGTCAGTAGAGCTGCTTTAGAGCCAGAGAACCAGGTCAGCAGAGCTTCTCTAGAGCCTGAGAACCAGGTCAGCAGAGCTGCTTTAGAGCCAGAGAACAAGGCAGCAGAGCTGCTCTCAAACCAGAGATCCAGGTCAGCGGAGCTGCTTTAGAGCCAGAGAACCAGGTCAGCAGAGCTGCTTTAGAGCCAGAGAACCAGGTCAGCAGAGCTGTTTTAGAGGGAGAGAACCAGGTCAGCAGAGCTGCTCTAGAGCCTGAGAACCAGGTCAGTACAGCTGCTATAGAGCCAGAGAACCAGGTCAGCAGAGCTGCTCTAGAGCCAGAGCACCATGTCAGCAGAGCTGCTGTAGAGCCAGAGAAACCACGTCAGAATAGGTGCTTTAGAGGGAGAGAACCAGGTCAGCAGAGCTAATCTAGAGCCTAACAACCAGGTCAGCACAGCTGCTTTATAGCCAGAGAACCACGTCAGCAGAGCTCCTCTAGAACCTGAGAACCAGGTCATCAGAGTTGCTGTAGAGCCAGAGAACCAGGTCAGCCGAGCGACTGTTGAGTCAGAGAAACCAGGTCAGCAGAGCTGCTTTACAGGGAGAGAACCAGGTCAACAGAGCTGCTTTAGAGCCAGAGAACCACTTCAGCAGATCTGCTCTAGAGGCTAAGAACAAGGTCAGCAGAGCTGCTGTAGAGCCAGAGAAACCAGGTCAGCAGAGCAGCTTTAGAGGGAGAGAACCAGGTCAGCAGCGCTGCTCTGGAGCCTAAGGAGCAGGTCAGAACAGCTGCTATAGAGCCAGAGAACCAGGTCAGCAGAGCCACTTTAGAGCCTAAGAACCAGGTCAGCAGAGCTGCTCTATAGCCTAATAACCAAGTAAGCAGAGCTGATCTAGAGCCAGAGAACCAGGTCAGCAGAGCTGCTTTAGAGACAGAGACCCAGGTCAGCAGAGCTGTTTTAGAGCCAGAGAACCAGATCAACAGATCTTCTCTAGCGCCTGAGAACCAGGTCAGCAGAGCTGCTCTAGAGACAGAGAACCAGGTCAGCAGAGCAGCTATAGAGCCAGAGAACCAGGTCAGCAGAGCTGCTTTAGAGCCAGAGAACTAGGTCAGCAGAGCTGTTTTAGAGCCAGAGAACCAGATGAACAGATCTGCTCTAGAGCCTAAGAAGCAGGTCAGCACAGCTGGTATAGAGCCAGAGAACCCGGTCAGCAGAGCTGCTCTATAGCCTAATAACCAAGTAAGCAGAGCTGATCTAGAGCCAGAGAACCAGGTCAGTAGAGCTGCTTTAGAGCCAGAGAACTAGGTCAGCAGAGCTGTTTTAGAGCCAGAGAACCAGATCAACAGATCTGCTCTAGAGCCTGAGAACCAGGTCAGCAGAGCTGCTCTAGAGACAGAGAACCAGGTCAGCAGAGCAGCTATAGAGCCAGATAACCAGGTCAGCAGAGCTGCTTTAGAGCCAGAGAACCAGGTCAGCAGAGCTGCTGTAGAGCCAGATAACCAGGTCAGCAGAGCTGCTGGAGAGCCAGAGAAAGCAGGTCAACAGAGCTGCTTTAGAGCCAGAGAACCAGGTCATCAGAGCTGCTTTAGAGCCAGAGAACCAGGTTAGCAGAGCTGCTCTAGAGCCAGAGAACCAGGTCAGCCGAGCTACTGTAGAGTCAGAGAAACCAGGTCAGCAGAGCTGCTTTAGAGGGAGAGAACCAGGTCAACAGAGCTGCTTTAGAGCCAGAGAACCACTTCAGTAGATCTGCTCTAGAGGCTAAGAACCAGGTCAGCAGAGCTGCTCTACAGCCAGAGAACCAGGTCAGCAGAGCTTCTGTAGAGCCAGAGAACCCAGGTCAGCAGAGCCGCTTTAGAGGGAGAGAACCAGGTCAGCAGAGCTGCTCTAGAGCCTAAGAAGCAGGTCAGCACAGCTGCTATAGAGCCAGAGAACCAGGTCAGCAGAGCTGCTTTAGAGCCTAAGAACCAGGTCAGCAGAGCTGCTCTATAGCCTAATAACCAAGTAAGCAGAGCTGATCTAGAGCCAGAGAACCAGGTCAGCAGAGCTGCTTTAGAGCCAGAGAACTAGGTCAGCAGAGCTGTTTTAGAGCCAGAGAACCAGATCAACAGATCTGCTCTAGAGCCTGAGAACCAGGTCAGCAGAGCTGCTCTAGAGCCTATTAACCAGGTCAGCACAGCTGCTGTAGAGCCAGAAAACCAGTTCAGCGGAGCTGCTTTAGAGCCTAAGAACCAGGTCAGCAGAGCTCCTCTAGAGCCTAAGATCCAGGTCAGAAGTGCTGCTCTAGAGCCAGAGAAACCAGGTCAGCAGTGCTGCTTTAGAGGGAGAGAACCAGGTCAACAGAGCTGCTTTAGAGCCAGAGAACCAGGTCAGCAGACCTGCTCTAGAGTCTGATGACCAGGTCAGCAGAGTTGCTCTAGAGCCAGAGAACCAGGTCAGCAGAGCTGCTTTAGAGCCGTAGAACAGGTCAGCAGAGCTGCTTTAGAGCCAGAGAACCAGGTCAGCAGAGCCATTGTAGAGCCAAAGATCCAGGTCAGTAGAGCTGCTCTAGAGCCTAAGAACCAGGTCAGCAGAGCTGCTGTAGAACGAGAGAACCAGGCCAGCAGAGCTGCGTAGAGCCAGAGAAACCAGGTAAGCAGAACTGCATTAGAGCCAGAGAACCAGGTCAGCAGAGCTGCTCTAGAGCCTAAGAACCAGGTCAGCAGACCTGCTCTAGAGCCAGAGAACCAGGTCAGCAGAGCTGCATAGAGCCAGAGAAACCAGGTCAGTAGAGCTGCTTTAGAGGGAGTGAACCAGGTCAGCAGAGCTACCCTAGAGCCTAAGAACCAGGTCAGCACAGCTGCTGTAGAGCCAGAAAACCAGTTCAGCGGAGTTGCTTTAGAGCCTAAGAACCAGGTCAGCAGAGCTCCTCTAGAGCCTAAGATCCAGGTCAGAAGTGCTGCTCTAGAGCCAGAGAAACCAGGTCAGCAGTGCTGCTTTAGAGGGAGAGAACCAGGTCAACAGAGCTGCTTTAGAGCCAGAGAACCAGGTCAGCAGACCTGCTCTAGAGTCTGATGACCAGGTCAGCAGAGTTGCTCTAGAGCCAGAGAACCAGGTCAGCAGAGCTGCTTTAGAGCCATAGAACAGGTCAGCAGAGCTGCTTTAGAGCCAGAGAACCAGGTCAGCAGAGCCATTGTAGAGCCAAAGATCCAGGTCAGTAGAGCTGCTCTAGAGCCTAAGAACCAGGTCAGCAGAGCTGCTGTAGAACGAGAGAACCAGGTCAGCAGAGCTGCGTAGAGCCAGAGAAACCAGGTCAGCAGAACTGCATTAGAGCCAGAGAACCAGGTCAGCAGAGCTGCTCTAGAGCCTAAGAACCAGGTCAGCAGACCTGCTCTAGAGCCAGAGAACCAGGTCAGCAGAGCTGCGTAGAGCCAGAGAAACCAGGTCAGTAGAGCTGCTTTAGAGGGAGTGAACCAGGTCAGCAGAGCTACCCTAGAGCCTAAGAACCAGGTCAGCACAGCTGCTCTAGAGCCAGAGAACCAGGTTCCCAGAGCTGTTTTAGAGCCAGAGAACCAGGTCAGCAGAGCTTCTCTAGAGCCAGAGAACCAGGTCAGCAGAGCTGCGTAGAGCCAGAGAAACCAGGTCAGTAGAGCTGCTTTAGAGGGAGTGAGCCAGGTCAGCAGAGCTACCCTAGAGCCTAAGAACCAGGTCAGCACAGCTGCTCTAGAGCCAGAGAACCAGGTCACCAGAGCTGTTTTAGAGCCAGAGAACCAGGTCAGCAGAGCTTCTCTAGAGCCTGAGAACCAGGTCAGCAGAGCTGCTTTAGAGCCAGAGAACCAGGTCAGCAGAGTTGCTGTAGAGCCAGAGAAACCAGGTCAGCTGAGCTGCTCTAGAGGGAGAGACCCAGGTCAGCAGAGCTGCTCTAGAGGCAGAGAACCAGGTCAGCAGAGCTGCTTTAGAGCCAGAGAACCATGGCAGAAGAGCTGCTCTCGAAACAGAGAACCAGGTCAGCAGAGCTAATTTTGAGCCAGAGAACCACGTCAGCAGAGCTCCTCTAGAGCCTGAGAACCAGGTCATCAGAGTTGCGGTAGAGCCAGAGAACCAGGTCAGCAGAGCTGCTGTAGAGCCAGAGAAAGCAGGTCAAGAGAGCTGCTTTAGAGCCAGAGAACCAGGTCATCAGAGCTGCTTTAGAGCCAGAGAACCAGGTTAGCAGAGCTGCTCTAGAGCCAGAGAACCAGGTCAGCCGAGCTACTGTAGAGTCAGAGAAACCAGGTCAGCAGAGCTGCTTTAGAGGGAGAGAACCAGGTCAACAGAGCTGCTTTAGAGCCAGAGAACCACTTCAGCAGATCTGCTCTAGAGGCTAAGAACCAGGTCAGCAGAGCTGCTCTACAGCCAGAGAACCAGGTCAGCAGAGCTGCTGTAGAGCCAGAGAAACCAGGTCAGCAGTGCTGCTCTAGAGGGAGAGACCCAGGTCAGCAGAGCTGCTCTAGAGGCAGAGAACCAGGTCAGCAGAGCTGCTTTAGAGCCAGAGAACCAGGGCAGAAGAGCTGCTCTCGAAACAGAGAACCAGGTCAGCAGAGCTGATTTTGTGCCAGAGAACCACGTCAGCAGAGCTCCTCTAGAGCCTGAGAACCAGGTCATCAGAGTTGCTGTAGAGCCAGAGAACCAGGTCAGCAGAGCTGCTGTAGAGCCAGAGAAAGCAGGTCAACAGAGCTGCTTTAGAGCCAGAGAACCAGGTCATCAGAGCTGCTTTAGAGCCAGAGAACCAGGTTAGCAGAGCTGCTCTAGAGCCAGAGAACCAGGTCAGCCGAGCTACTGTAGAGTCAGAGAAACCAGGTCAGAAGAGCTGCTTTAGAGCCAGAGAACCAGCTCAGCAGAGCTCCTCTAGAGCCTGAGAACCAGGTCATTAGAGCTGCTGTAGAGCCAGAGAACCAGGTCAGCAGAGCTGCTGTAGGGCCAGAGGAAGCAGGTCAGGAGAGCTGCTCTAGAGCCTAAGAACCAGGTCATCAGAGCTGCTCTAGAGCCAGAGAACCAGGTCAGCAGAGCTGCTGTAGAGCCAGAGAAACCAGGTCAGCAGTGCTGCTCTAGAGGGAGAGACCCAGGTCAGCAGAGCTGCTCTAGAGGCAGACAACCAGGTCAGCAGAGCTGCTTTAGAGCCAGAGAACCAGGGCAGAAGAGCTGCTCTCGAAACAGAGAACCAGGTCAGCAGAGCTGATTTTGTGCCAGAGAACCACGTCAGCAGAGCTCATCTAGAGCCTGAGAACTAGGTCATCAGAGTTGCTGTAGAGCCAGAGAACCAGGTCAGCAGAGCTGCTGTAGAGCCAGAGAAAGCAGGTCAACAGAGCTGCTTTAGAGCCAGAGAACCAGGTCATCAGAGCTGCTTTAGAGCCAGAGAACCAGGTTAGCAGAGCTGCTCTAGAGCCAGAGAACCAGGTCAGCCGAGCTACTGTAGAGTCAGAGAAACCAGGTCAGCAGAGCTGCTTTAGAGGGAGAGAAACAGGGCAACAGAGCTGCTTTAGACCCAGAGAACCACTTCAGCAGATCTGCTCTAGAGGTTAAGAACCAGGTCAGCAGAGCTGCTCTACAGCCAGAGAACCAGGTCAGCAGAGCTTCTGTAGAGCCAGAGAAACCAGGTCAGCAGAGCCGCTTTAGAGGGAGAGAACCAGGTCAGCAGAGCTGCTCTAGAGCATAAGAAGCAGGTCAGCACAGCTGCTATAGAGCCAGAGAACCAGGTCAGCAGAGCTGATTTAGAGCCTAAGAACCAGGTCAGCAGAGCTGCTCTATAGCCTAATAACCAAGTAAGCAGAGCTGATCTAGTGCCAGAGAACCAGGTCAGCAGATCTGCTTTAGAGCCGGGAACTAGGTCAGCAGAGCTGTTTTAGAGCCAGAGAACCAGATCAATAGATCTGCTCTAGAGCCTGAGAACAGGTCAGCAGAGCTGCTCTAGAGCCAGAGAACCAGGTCAGCAGAGCTGCTTTAGAGCCATAGAACAGGTCAGCAGAGCTGCTGAAGAGCCTAAGAACCAGGCCAGCACAGCTGCTGTAGAGCCAGAGAACCAGGTCAGCAGAGCTGCTTTAGAGCCTAAGAACCAGGTCAGCAGAGCTCCTCTAGAGCCTAAGATCCAGGTCAGAAGTGCTGCTCTAGAACCAGAGAACTAGGTCAGAAGAGCTGCTTTAGAGCCAGAGAACCAGGTCAGCAGAGCTCCTCTAGAGACTGAGAACCAGGTCATTAGAGCTGCTGTAGAGCCAGAGAACCAGGTCAGCAGAGCTGCTCTAGAGCCAGAGGAAGCAGGTCAGGAGAGCTGCTCTAGAGCCTAAGAACCAGGTCATCAGAGCTGCTCTAGAGCCAGAGAACCAGGTCAGCAGAGCTGCTGTAGAGCCAGAGAAACCAGGTCAGCGGAGCTGCTCTAGAGGGAGAGACCCAGGTCAGCAGAGCTGCTCTAGAGGCAGAGAACCAGGTCAGCAGAGCTGCTTTAGAGCCAGAGAACCAGGGCAGAAGAGCTGCTCTCGAAACAGAGAACCAGGTCAGCAGAGCTAATTTTGAGCCAGAGAACCACGTCAGCAGAGCTCCTCTAGAGCCTGAGAACCAGGTCATCAGAGTTGCTCTAGAGCCAGAGAACCAGGTCAGCAGAGCTGCTGTAGAGCCAGAGAAACCAGGTCAGCAGTGCTGCTCTAGAGGGAGAGACCCAGGTCAGCAGAGCTGCTCTAGAGGCAGACAACCAGGTCAGCAGAGCTGCTTTAGAGCCAGAGAACCAGGGCAGAAGAGCTGCTCTCGAAACAGAGAACCAGGTCAGCAGAGCTGATTTTGTGCCAGAGAACCACGTCAGCAGAGCTCATCTAGAGCCTGAGAACTAGGTCATCAGAGTTGCTGTAGAGCCAGAGAACCAGGTCAGCAGAGCTGCTGTAGAGCCAGAGAAAGCAGGTCAACAGAGCTGCTTTAGAGCCAGAGAACCAGGTCATCAGAGCTGCTTTAGAGCCAGAGAACCAGGTTAGCAGAGCTGCTCTAGAGCCAGAGAACCAGGTCAGCCGAGCTACTGTAGAGTCAGAGAAACCAGGTCAGCAGAGCTGCTTTAGAGGGAGAGAAACAGGGCAACAGAGCTGCTTTAGACCCAGAGAACCACTTCAGCAGATCTGCTCTAGAGGTTAAGAACCAGGTCAGCAGAGCTGCTCTACAGCCAGAGAACCAGGTCAGCAGAGCTTCTGTAGAGCCAGAGAAACCAGGTCAGCAGAGCCGCTTTAGAGGGAGAGAACCAGGTCAGCAGAGCTGCTCTAGAGCATAAGAAGCAGGTCAGCACAGCTGCTATAGAGCCAGAGAACCAGGTCAGCAGAGCTGATTTAGAGCCTAAGAACCAGGTCAGCAGAGCTGCTCTATAGCCTAATAACCAAGTAAGCAGAGCTGATCTAGTGCCAGAGAACCAGGTCAGCAGATCTGCTTTAGAGCCGGGAACTAGGTCAGCAGAGCTGTTTTAGAGCCAGAGAACCAGATCAATAGATCTGCTCTAGAGCCTGAGAACAGGTCAGCAGAGCTGCTCTAGAGCCAGAGAACCAGGTCAGCAGAGCTGCTTTAGAGCCATAGAACAGGTCAGCAGAGCTGCTGAAGAGCCTAAGAACCAGGCCAGCACAGCTGCTGTAGAGCCAGAGAACCAGGTCAGCAGAGCTGCTTTAGAGCCTAAGAACCAGGTCAGCAGAGCTCCTCTAGAGCCTAAGATCCAGGTCAGAAGTGCTGCTCTAGAACCAGAGAACTAGGTCAGAAGAGCTGCTTTAGAGCCAGAGAACCAGGTCAGCAGAGCTCCTCTAGAGACTGAGAACCAGGTCATTAGAGCTGCTGTAGAGCCAGAGAACCAGGTCAGCAGAGCTGCTCTAGAGCCAGAGGAAGCAGGTCAGGAGAGCTGCTCTAGAGCCTAAGAACCAGGTCATCAGAGCTGCTCTAGAGCCAGAGAACCAGGTCAGCAGAGCTGCTGTAGAGCCAGAGAAACCAGGTCAGCGGAGCTGCTCTAGAGGGAGAGACCCAGGTCAGCAGAGCTGCTCTAGAGGCAGAGAACCAGGTCAGCAGAGCTGCTTTAGAGCCAGAGAACCAGGGCAGAAGAGCTGCTCTCGAAACAGAGAACCAGGTCAGCAGAGCTAATTTTGAGCCAGAGAACCACGTCAGCAGAGCTCCTCTAGAGCCTGAGAACCAGGTCATCAGAGTTGCTGTAGAGCCAGAGAACCAGGTCAGCAGAGCTGCTGTAGAGCCAGAGAAAGCAGGTCAACAGAGCTGCTTTAGAGCCAGAGAACCAGGTCATCAGAGCTGCTTTAGAGCCAGAGAACCAGGTTAGCAGAGCTGCTCTAGAGCCAGAGAACCAGGTCAGCCGAGCTACTGTAGAGTCAGAGAAACCAGGTCAGCAGAGCTGCTTTAGAGGGAGAGAACCAGGTCAACAGACCTGCTTTAGAGCCAGAGAACCACTTCAGCAGATCTGCTCTAGAGGCTAAGAACCAGGTCAGCAGAGCTGCTCTACAGCCAGAGAACCAGGTCAGCAGAGCTTCTGTAGAGCCAGAGAACCCAGGTCAGCAGAGCCGCTTTAGAGGGAGAGAACCAGGTCAGCAGAGCTGCTCTAGAGCCTAAGAAGCAGGTCAGCACAGCTGCTATAGAGCCAGAGAACCAGGTCAGCAGAGCTGCTTTAGAGCCTAAGAACCAGGTCAGCAGAGCTGCTCTATAGCGTAATAACCAAGTAAGCAGAGCTGATCTAGAGCCAGAGAACCAGGTCAGCAGAGCTGCTTTAGAGCCAGAGAACTAGGTCAGCAGAGCTGTTTTAGAGCCAGAGAACCAGATCAACAGATCTGCTCTAGAGCCTGAGAACCAGGTCAGCAGAGCTGCTCTAGAGCCTATTAACCAGGTCAGCACAGCTGCTGTAGAGCCAGAAAACCAGTTCAGCGGAGCTGCTTTAGAGCCTAAGAACCAGGTCAGCAGAGCTCCTCTAGAGCCTAATATCCAGGTCAGAAGTGCTGCTCTAGAGCCAGAGAAACCAGGTCAGCAGTGCTGCTTTAGAGGGAGAGAACCAGGTCAACAGAGCTGCTTTAGAGCCAGAGAACCAGGTCAGCAGACCTGCTCTAGAGTCTGATGACCAGGTCAGTAGAGTTGCTCTAGAGCCAGAGAACCAGGTCAGCAGAGCTGCTTTAGAGCCATAGAACAGGTCAGCAGAGCTGCTTTAGAGCCAGAGAACCAGGTCAGCAGAGCCATTGTAGAGCCAAAGATCCAGGTCAGTAGAGCTGCTCTAGAGCCTAAGAACCAGGTCAGCAGAGCTGCTGTAGAACGAGAGAACCAGGTCAGCAGAGCTGCGTAGAGCCAGAGAAACCAGGTCAGTAGAGCTGCTTTAGAGGGAGTGAACCAGGTCAGCAGAGCTACCCTAGAGCCTAAGAACCAGGTCAGCACAGCTGCTCTAGAGCCAGAGAACCAGGTCACCAGAGCTGTTTTAGAGCCAGAGAACCAGGTCAGCAGAGCTTCTCTAGAGCCAGAGAACCAGGTCAGCAGAGCTGCGTAGAGCCAGAGAAACCAGGTCAGTAGAGCTGCTTTAGAGGGAGTGAACCAGGTCAGCAGAGCTACCCTAGAGCCTAAGAACCAGGTCAGCACAGCTGCTCTAGAGCCAGAGAACCAGGTCACCAGAGCTGTTTTAGAGCCAGAGAACCAGGTCAGCAGAGCTTCTCTAGAGCCTGAGAACCAGGTCAGCAGAGCTGCTTTAGAGCCAGAGAACCAGGTCAGCAGAGCTGCTGTAGAGCCAGAGAAACCAGGTCAGCGGAGCTGCTCTAGAGGGAGAGACCCAGGTCAGCAGAGCTGCTCTAGAGGCAGAGAACCAGGTCAGCAGAGCTGCTTTAGAGCCAGAGAACCAGGGCAGAAGAGCTGCTCTCGAAACAGAGAACCAGGTCAGCAGAGCTAATTTTGAGCCAGAGAACCACGTCAGCAGAGCTCCTCTAGAGCCTGAGAACCAGGTCATCAGAGTTGCTGTAGAGCCAGAGAACCAGGTCAGCAGAGCTGCTGTAGAGCCAGAGAAAGCAGGTCAACAGAGCTGCTTTAGAGCTAGAGAACCAGGTCATCAGAGCTGCTTTAGAGCCAGAGAACCAGGTTAGCAGAGCTGCTCTAGAGCCAGAGAACCAGGTCAGCCGAGCTACTGTAGAGTCAGAGAAACCAGGTCAGCAGAGCTGCTTTAGAGGGAGAGAACCAGGTCAACAGAGCTGCTTTAGAGCCAGAGAACCACTTCAGCAGATCTGCTCTAGAGGCTAAGAACCAGGTCAGCAGAGCTGCTCTACAGCCAGAGAACCAGGTCAGCAGAGCTTCTGTAGAGCCAGAGAACCCAGGTCAGCAGAGCCGCTTTAGAGGGAGAGAACCAGGTCAGCAGAGCTGCTTTAGAGCCTAAGAAGCAGGTCAGCACAGCTGCTATAGAGCCAGAGAACCAGGTCAGCAGAGCTGCTTTAGAGCCTAAGAACCAGGTCAGCAGAGCTGCTCCATAGCCTAATAACCAAGTAAGCAGAGCTGATCTAGAGCCAGAGAACCAGGTCAGCAGAGCTGCTTTAGAGCCAGAGAACTAGGTCAGCAGAGCTGTTTTAGAGCCAGAGAACCAGATCAACAGATCTGCTCTAGAGCCTGAGAACCAGGTCAGCAGAGCTGCTCTAGAGCCTATTAACCAGGTCAGCACAGCTGCTGTAGAGCCAGAAAACCAGTTCAGCGGAGCTGCTTTAGAGCCTAAGAACCAGGTCAGCAGAGCTCCTCTAGAGCCTAAGATCCAGGTCAGAAGTGCTGCTCTAGAGCCAGAGAAACCAGGTCAGCAGTGCTGCTTTAGAGGGAGAGAACCAGGTCAACAGAGCTGCTTTAGAGCCAGAGAACCAGGTCAGCAGACCTGCTCTAGAGTCTGAGAACCAGGTCAGCAGAGTTGCTCTAGAGCCAGAGAACCAGGTCAGCAGAGCTGCTTTAGAGCCATAGCACAGGTCAGCAGAGCTGCTTTAGAGCCAGAGAACCAGGTCAACAGAGCCATTGTAGAGCCAAAGATCCAGGTCAGTAGAGCTGCTCTAGAGCCTAAGAACCAGGTCAGCAGAGCTGCTGTAGAACGAGAGAACCAGGTCAGCAGAGCTGCGTAGAGCCAGAGAAACCAGGTCAGCAGAACTGCATTAGAGCCAGAGAACCAGGTCAGCAGAGCTGCTCTAGAGCCTAAGAACCAGGTCAGCAGACCTGCTCTAGAGCCAGAGAACCAGGTCAGCAGAGCTGCGTAGAGCCAGAGAAACCAGGTCAGTAGAGCTGCTTTAGAGCCAGAGAACCAGGTCAGCAGAGCTTCTCTAGAGCCTGAGAACCAGGTCAGCAGAGCTGCTTTAGAGCCAGAGAACAAGGCAGCAGAGCTGCTCTCAAACCAGAGATCCAGGTCAGCAGAGCTGATTTAGAGCCATAGAACCAGGTCAGCGGAGCTGCTTTAGAGCCAGAGAACCAGGTCAGCAGAGCTGCAGTAGAGCCAGAGAAACCAGGTCAGCCGAGTTGCTTTAGAGCCAGAGAACCAGGTCAGCAGAGCTGTTTTAGAGGGAGAGAACCAGGTCAGCAGAGCTGCTCTAGAGCCTAAGAACCAGGTCAGTACAGCTGCTATAGAGCCAGAGAACCAGGTCAGCAGAGCTGCTCTAGAGCCAGAGCACCATGTCAGCAGAGCTGCTGTAGAGCCAGAGAAACCACGTCAGAATAGGTGCTTTAGAGGGAGAGAACCAGGTCAGCAGAGCTAACCTAGAGCCTAACAACCAGGTCAGCACAGCTGCTTTATAGCCAGAGAACCACGTCAGCAGAGCTCCTCTAGAACCTGAGAACCAGGTCATCAGAGTTGCTGTAGAGCCAGAGAACCAGGTCAGCCGAGCGACTGTTGAGTCAGAGAAACCAGGTCAGCAGAGCTGCTTTACAGGGAGAGAACCAGGTCAACAGAGCTGCTTTAGAGCCAGAGAACCACTTCAGCAGATCTGCTCTAGAGGCTAAGAACAAGGTCAGCAGAGCTGCTGTAGAGCCAGAGAAACCAGGTCAGCAGAGCAGCTTTAGAGGGAGAGAACCAGGTCAGCAGAGCTGCTCTGGAGCCTAAGGAGCAGGTCAGAACAGCTGCTATAGAGCCAGAGAACCAGGTCAGCAGAGCCGCTTTAGAGCCTAAGAACCAGGTCAGCAGAGCTGCTCTATAGCCTAATAACCAAGTAAGCAGAGCTGATCTAGAGCCAGAGAACCAGGTCAGCAGAGCTGCTTTAGAGACAGAGACCCAGGTCAGCAGAGCTGTTTTAGAGCCAGAGAACCAGATCAACAGATCTTCTCTAGCGCCTGAGAACCAGGTCAGCAGAGCTGCTCTAGAGACAGAGAACCAGGTCAGCAGAGCAGCTATAGAGCCAGAGAACCAGGTCAGCAGAGCTGCTTTAGAGCCAGAGAACTAGGTCAGCAGAGCTGTTTTAGAGCCAGAGAACCAGATGAACAGATCTGCTCTAGAGCCTAAGAAGCAGGTCAGCACAGCTGGTATAGAGCCAGAGAACCCGGTCAGCAGAGCTGCTCTATAGCCTAATAACCAAGTAAGCAGAGCTGATCTAGAGCCAGAGAACCAGGTCAGTAGAGCTGCTTTAGAGCCAGAGAACTAGGTCAGCAGAGCTGTTTTAGAGCCAGAGAACCAGATCAACAGATCTGCTCTAGAGCCTGAGAACCAGGTCAGCAGAGCTGCTCTGGAGACAGAGAACCAGGTCAGCAGAGCAGCTATAGAGCCAGATAACCAGGTCAGCAGAGCTGCTTTAGAGCCAGAGAACCAGGTCAGCAGAGCTGCTGTAGAGCCAGAGAACCAGGTCAGCAGAGCTGCTGGAGAGCCAGAGAAAGCAGGTCAACAGAGCTGCTTTAGAGCCAGAGAACCAGGTCATCAGAGCTGCTTTAGAGCCAGAGAACCAGGTTAGCAGAGCTGCTCTAGAGCCAGAGAACCAGGTCAGCCGAGCTACTGTAGAGTCAGAGAAACCAGGTCAGCAGAGCTGCTTTAGAGGGAGAGAACCAGGTCAACAGAGCTGCTTTAGAGCCAGAGAACCACTTCAGCAGATCTGCTCTAGAGGCTAAGAACCAGGTCAGCAGAGCTGCTCTACAGCCAGAGAACCAGGTCAGCAGAGCTTCTGTAGAGCCAGAGAACCCAGGTCAGCAGAGCCGCTTTAGAGGGAGAGAACCAGGTCAGCAGAGCTGCTCTAGAGCCTAAGAAGCAGGTCAGCACAGCTGCTATAGAGCCAGAGAACCAGGTCAGCAGAGCTGCTTTAGAGCCTAAGAACCAGGTCAGCAGAGCTGCTCTATAGCCTAATAACCAAGTAAGCAGAGCTGATCTAGAGCCAGAGAACCAGGTCAGCAGAGCTGCTTTAGAGCCAGAGAACTAGGTCAGCAGAGCTGTTTTAGAGCCAGAGAACCAGATCAACAGATCTGCTCTAGAGCCTGAGAACCAGGTCAGCAGAGCTGCTCTAGAGCCTATTAACCAGGTCAGCACAGCTGCTGTAGAGCCAGAAAACCAGTTCAGCGGAGCTGCTTTAGAGCCTAAGAACCAGGTCAGCAGAGCTCCTCTAGAGCCTAAGATCCAGGTCAGAAGTGCTGCTCTAGAGCCAGAGAAACCAGGTCAGCAGTGCTGCTTTAGAGGGAGAGAACCAGGTCAACAGAGCTGCTTTAGAGCCAGAGAACCAGGTCAGCAGACCTGCTCTAGAGTCTGATGACCAGGTCAGCAGAGTTGCTCTAGAGCCAGAGAACCAGGTCAGCAGAGCTGCTTTAGAGCCGTAGAACAGGTCAGCAGAGCTGCTTTAGAGCCAGAGAACCAGGTCAGCAGAGCCATTGTAGAGCCAAAGATCCAGGTCAGTAGAGCTGCTCTAGAGCCTAAGAACCAGGTCAGCAGAGCTGCTGTAGAACGAGAGAACCAGGCCAGCAGAGCTGCGTAGAGCCAGAGAAACCAGGTAAGCAGAACTGCATTAGAGCCAGAGAACCAGGTCAGCAGAGCTGCTCTAGAGCCTAAGAACCAGGTCAGCAGAGCTTCTCTAGAGCCTGAGAACCAGGTCAGCAGAGCTGCTTTAGAGCCAGAGAACAAGGCAGCAGAGCTGCTCTCAAACCAGAGATCCAGGTCAGCAGAGCTGATTTAGAGCCATAGAACCAGGTCAGCGGAGCTGCTTTAGAGCCAGAGAACCAGGTCAGCAGAGCTGCAGTAGAGCCAGAGAAACCAGGTCAGCCGAGTTGCTTTAGAGCCAGAGAACCAGGTCAGCAGAGCTGTTTTAGAGGGAGAGAACCAGGTCAGCAGAGCTGCTCTAGAGCCTAAGAACCAGGTCAGTACAGCTGCTATAGAGCCAGAGAACCAGGTCAGCAGAGCTGCTCTAGAGCCAGAGCACCATGTCAGCAGAGCTGCTGTAGAGCCAGAGAAACCACGTCAGAATAGGTGCTTTAGAGGGAGAGAACCAGGTCAGCAGAGCTAATCTAGAGCCTAACAACCAGGTCAGCACAGCTGCTTTATAGCCAGAGAACCACGTCAGCAGAGCTCCTCTAGAACCTGAGAACCAGGTCATCAGAGTTGCTGTAGAGCCAGAGAACCAGGTCAGCCGAGCGACTGTTGAGTCAGAGAAACCAGGTCAGCAGAGCTGCTTTACAGGGAGAGAACCAGGTCAACAGAGCTGCTTTAGAGCCAGAGAACCACTTCAGCAGATCTGCTCTAGAGGCTAAGAACAAGGTCAGCAGAGCTGCTGTAGAGCCAGAGAAACCAGGTCAGCAGAGCAGCTTTAGAGGGAGAGAACCAGGTCAGCAGAGCTGCTCTGGAGCCTAAGGAGCAGGTCAGAACAGCTGCTATAGAGCCAGAGAACCAGGTCAGCAGAGCCGCTTTAGAGCCTAAGAACCAGGTCAGCAGAGCTGCTCTATAGCCTAATAACCAAGTAAGCAGAGCTGATCTAGAGCCAGAGAACCAGGTCAGCAGAGCTGCTTTAGAGACAGAGACCCAGGTCAGCAGAGCTGTTTTAGAGCCAGAGAACCAGATCAACAGATCTTCTCTAGCGCCTGAGAACCAGGTCAGCAGAGCTGCTCTAGAGACAGAGAACCAGGTCAGCAGAGCAGCTATAGAGCCAGAGAACCAGGTCAGCAGAGCTGCTTTAGAGCCAGAGAACTAGGTCAGCAGAGCTGTTTTAGAGCCAGAGAACCAGATGAACAGATCTGCTCTAGAGCCTAAGAAGCAGGTCAGCACAGCTGGTATAGAGCCAGAGAACCCGGTCAGCAGAGCTGCTCTATAGCCTAATAACCAAGTAAGCAGAGCTGATCTAGAGCCAGAGAACCAGGTCAGTAGAGCTGCTTTAGAGCCAGAGAACTAGGTCAGCAGAGCTGTTTTAGAGCCAGAGAACCAGATCAACAGATCTGCTCTAGAGCCTGAGAACCAGGTCAGCAGAGCTGCTCTGGAGACAGAGAACCAGGTCAGCAGAGCAGCTATAGAGCCAGATAACCAGGTCAGCAGAGCTGCTTTAGAGCCAGAGAACCAGGTCAGCAGAGCTGCTGTAGAGCCAGAGAACCAGGTCAGCAGAGCTGCTGGAGAGCCAGAGAAAGCAGGTCAACAGAGCTGCTTTAGAGCCAGAGAACCAGGTCATCAGAGCTGCTTTAGAGCCAGAGAACCAGGTTAGCAGAGCTGCTCTAGAGCCAGAGAACCAGGTCAGCCGAGCTACTGTAGAGTCAGAGAAACCAGGTCAGCAGAGCTGCTTTAGAGGGAGAGAACCAGGTCAACAGAGCTGCTTTAGAGCCAGAGAACCACTTCAGCAGATCTGCTCTAGAGGCTAAGAACCAGGTCAGCAGAGCTGCTCTACAGCCAGAGAACCAGGTCAGCAGAGCTTCTGTAGAGCCAGAGAACCCAGGTCAGCAGAGCCGCTTTAGAGGGAGAGAACCAGGTCAGCAGAGCTGCTCTAGAGCCTAAGAAGCAGGTCAGCACAGCTGCTATAGAGCCAGAGAACCAGGTCAGCAGAGCTGCTTTAGAGCCTAAGAACCAGGTCAGCAGAGCTGCTCTATAGCCTAATAACCAAGTAAGCAGAGCTGATCTAGAGCCAGAGAACCAGGTCAGCAGAGCTGCTTTAGAGCCAGAGAACTAGGTCAGCAGAGCTGTTTTAGAGCCAGAGAACCAGATCAACAGATCTGCTCTAGAGCCTGAGAACCAGGTCAGCAGAGCTGCTCTAGAGCCTATTAACCAGGTCAGCACAGCTGCTGTAGAGCCAGAAAACCAGTTCAGCGGAGCTGCTTTAGAGCCTAAGAACCAGGTCAGCAGAGCTCCTCTAGAGCCTAAGATCCAGGTCAGAAGTGCTGCTCTAGAGCCAGAGAAACCAGGTCAGCAGTGCTGCTTTAGAGGGAGAGAACCAGGTCAACAGAGCTGCTTTAGAGTCAGAGAACCAGGTCAGCAGACCTGCTCTAGAGTCTGAGAACCAGGTCAGCAGAGTTGCTCTAGAGCCAGAGAACCAGGTCAGCAGAGCTGCTTTAGAGCCATAGCACAGGTCAGCAGAGCTGCTTTAGAGCCAGAGAACCAGGTCAACAGAGACATTGTAGAGCCAAAGATCCAGGTCAGTAGAGCTGCTCTAGAGCCTAAGAACCAGGTCAGCAGAGCTGCTGTAGAACGAGAGAACCAGGTCAGCAGAGCTGCGTAGAGCCAGAGAAACCAGGTCAGCAGAACTGCATTAGAGCCAGAGAACCAGGTCAGCAGAGCTGCTCTAGAGCCTAAGAACCAGGTCAGCAGACCTGCTCTAGAGCCAGAGAACCAGGTCAGCAGAGCTGCGTAGAGCCAGAGAAACCAGGTCAGTAGAGCTGCTTTAGAGCCAGAGAACCAGGTCAGCAGAGCTTCTCTAGAGCCTGAGAACCAGGTCAGCAGAGCTGCTTTAGAGCCAGAGAACAAGGCAGCAGAGCTGCTCTCAAACCAGAGATCCAGGTCAGCAGAGCTGATTTAGAGCCATAGAACCAGGTCAGCGGAGCTGCTTTAGAGCCAGAGAACCAGGTCAGCAGAGCTGCAGTAGAGCCAGAGAAACCAGGTCAGCCGAGTTGCTTTAGAGCCAGAGAACCAGGTCAGCAGAGCTGTTTTAGAGGGAGAGAACCAGGTCAGCAGAGCTGCTCTAGAGCCTAAGAACCAGGTCAGTACAGCTGCTATAGAGCCAGAGAACCAGGTCAGCAGAGCTGCTCTAGAGCCAGAGCACCATGTCAGCAGAGCTGCTGTAGAGCCAGAGAAACCACGTCAGAATAGGTGCTTTAGAGGGAGAGAACCAGGTCAGCAGAGCTAATCTAGAGCCTAACAACCAGGTCAGCACAGCTGCTTTATAGCCAGAGAACCACGTCAGCAGAGCTCCTCTAGAACCTGAGAACCAGGTCATCAGTGTTGCTGTAGAGCCAGAGAACCAGGTCAGCAGAGCTGCTGTAGAGCCAGAGAAAGCAGGTCAGCAGAGCTGCTTTAGAGCCAGAGAACCAGGTCAGCAGAGCTGCTTTAGAGCCAGAGAACCAGGTTAGCAGAGCTGCTCTAGAGCCAGAGAACCAGGTCAGCCGAGCTACTGTTGAGTCAGAGAAACCAGGTCAGCAGAGCTGCTTTACAGGGAGAGAACCAGGTCAACAGAGCTGCTTTAGAGCCAGAGAACCACTTCAGCAGATCTGCTCTAGAGGCTAAGAACAAGGTCAGCAGAGCTGCTGTAGAGCCAGAGAAACCAGGTCAGCAGAGCAGCTTTAGAGGGAGAGAACCAGGTCAGCAGAGCTACTCTGGAGCCTAAGAAGCAGGTCAGAACAGCTGCTATAGAGCCAGAGAACCAGGTAAGCAGAGCTGCTTTAGAGCCTAAGAACCAGGTCAGCAGAGCTGCTCTATAGCCTAATAACCAAGTAAGCAGAGCTGATCTAGAGCCAGAGAACCAGGTCAGCAGAGCTGCTTTAGAGCCAGAGACCCAGGTCAGCAGAGCTGTTTTAGAGCCAGAGAACCAGATCAACAGATCTGCTCTAGCGCCTGAGAACCAGGTCAGCAGAGCTGCTCTAGAGACAGAGAACCAGGTCAGCAGAGCAGCTATAGAGCCAGAGAACCAGGTCAGCAGAGCTGCTTTAGAGCCAGAGAACTAGGTCAGCAGAGCTGTTTTAGAGCCAGAGAACCAGATCAACAGATCTGCTCTAGAGCCTAAGAAGCAGGTCAGCACAGCTGGTATAGAGCCAGAGAACCCGGTCAGCAGAGCTGCTCTATAGCCTAATAACCAAGTAAGCAGAGCTGATCTAGAGCCAGAGAACCAGGTCAGTAGAGCTGCTTTAGAGCCAGAGAACTAGGTCAGCAGAGCTGTTTTAGAGCCAGAGAACCAGATCAACAGATCTGCTCTAGAGCCTGAGAACCAGGTCAGCAGAGCTGCTCTAGAGACAGAGAACCAGGTCAGCAGAGCAGCTATAGAGCCAGAGAACCAGGTCAGCAGAGCTGCGTAGAGCCAGAGAACCAGGTCAGCAGAGCTGCTGTAGAGCCAGAGAAAGCAGGTCAGTAGAGCTGTTCTAGAGCCTAAGAACCAGGAAAGCAGAGCTGCTCTAGAGCCAGAGAACCAGGTCAGCCGAGCTGCTGTAGAGCCAGAGAAACCAGGTCAGCAGAGCTGCTTTAGAGGGAGAGAACCAGGTCAGCAGAGCTGCTCTAGAGCCTAAGAAGCAGGTCAGCACAGCTGCTATAGAGCCAGAGAACCAGGTCAGCAGAGCTGCTTTAGAGCCTAAGAACCAGGTCAGCAGAGCTGCTATATAGCCTAATAACCAAGTAAGCAGAGCTGATCTAGAGCCAGAGAACCAGGTCAGCAGAGCTGCTTTAGAGCCAGAGAACTAGGTCAGCAGAGCTGTTTTAGAGCCAGAGAACCAGATCAACAGATCAGCTCTAGAGCCTAAGAACCAGGTCAGCACAGCTGCTTTAGAGCCAGAGAACCAGGTCAGCAGAGCTGCTTTAGAGCCTAAGAACCAGGTCAGCAGAGCTCCTCTAGAGCCTAAGATCCAGGTCAGAAGTGCTGCTCTAGAAACAGAGAACTAGGTCAGAAGAGCTGCTTTAGAGCCAGAGAACCAGGTCAGCAGAGCTCCTCTAGAGCCTGAGAACCAGGTCATTAGAGCTGCTGTAGAGCCAGAGAACCAGGTCAGCAGAGCTGCTTTAGAGCCTAAGAACCAGGTCAGCAGAGCTGCTCTAGAGCCTAAGAACCAGGTCAGCAGGTCTACTCTAGAGCCAGAGAACAAGGTCAGCAGAGCTGCTTTAGAGCCATAGAACAGGTCAGCAGAGCTGCTGAAGAGCCTAAGAACCAGGTCAGCACAGCTGCTTTAGAGCCAGAGAACCAGGTCAGCACAGCTGCTTTAGAGCCAGAGAACCAGGTCAGCAGAGCTGCTTTAGAGCCTAAGAACCAGGTCAGCAGAGCTCCTCTAGAGCCTAAGATCCAGGTCAGAAGTGCTGCTCTAGAAACAGAGAACTAGGTCAGAAGAGCTGCTTTAGAGCCAGAGAACCAGGTCAGCAGAGCTCCTCTAGAGCCTGAGAACCAGGTCATTAGAGCTGCTGTAGAGCCAGAGAACCAGGTCAGCAGAGCTGCTTTAGAGCCTAAGAACCAGGTCAGCAGAGCTGCTCTAGAGCCTAAGAACCAGGTCAGCAGGTCTACTCTAGAGCCAGAGAACAAGGTCAGCAGAGCTGCTTTAGAGCCATAGAACAGGTCAGCAGAGCTGCTGAAGAGCCTAAGAACCAGGTCAGCACAGCTGCTTTAGAGCCAGAGAACCAGGTCAGCAGAGCTGCTTTAGAGCCTAAGAACCAGGTCAGCAGAGCTCATCTAGAGCCTAAGATCCAGGTCAGAAGTGCTGCTCTAGAAACAGAGAACTAGGTCAGAAGAGCTGCTCTAGAGGGAGAGAACCAGGTCAGCAGAGCTGCTCTAGAGCCTAAGAACCAGGTCAGCACAGCTGTTATAGAGCCAGAGAACCAGGTCAGCAGAGCTGCTTTAGAGCCTAAGAACCAGGTCAGCAGAGCTGCTCTAGAGCCTAAGAACCAGGTCAGCAGGTCTACTCTAGAGCCAGAGAACAAGGTCAGCAGAGCTGCTTTAGAGCCAGGGAAATAGGTCAGCAGAGCTGTTTTAGAGCCAGACAACTAGGTCAGCAGAGCTGCTCTAGAGGCTGAGAACCAGGTCAGCAGAGCTGCTCTAGAGGCAGAGAACCAGGTCAGCAGAGCGGCTTTAGAGCCAGAGAACCAGGGCAGCAGACCTCCTCTAGAACTAGAGAACAAGGTCAGCACAGCTGCTCTAGAGCCAGAGAACCAGGTCATCAGAGCTGCTGTAGAGCCAGAAAAGCAGGTCAGCAGAGCTGCTGTAGAGCCAGAGAAACCAGGTGAGAATAGCTGCTTTAGAGGGAGAGAACCCTGTCAGCAGAGCTGCTCTAGAGCCTAAGAACAAGGTAAGCACAGCTGCTCTAGAGCCAGAGAACCAGGTCAACAGATCTGCTTTAGAGCCAGAGAACTAGGTCAGAAGAGCTGCTGTAGAGACAGATAACCAGGTCAGCAGAGCTCCTCTAGAGCCTGAGAACCAGGTCTTTAGAGCTGCTGTAGAGCCAGAGAACCAGGTCAGCAGAGCTGCTGTAGAGCCTGAGAAAGCAGGTCAGCAGAGCTGCTTTAGAGCCAGAGAACCAGGTCAGTAGAGCTGTTCTAGAGCCTAAGAACCAGGAACGCAGAGCTGCTCTAGAGCCAGAGAACCAGGTCAGCCGAGCTGCTGTAGAGCCAGAGAAACCAGGCCAGCAGAGCTGCTCTAGAGGGAGAGAACCAGGTCAGCAGAGCTGCTTAAGAGCCTAAGAACCAGGTCAGCACAGCTGCTATAGAGCCAGAGAACCAGGTCAGCAGAGCTGCTTTAGAGCCTAAGAACCAGGTCAGCAGAGCTGCTCTAGAGCCTAAGAACCAGGTCAGCAGATCTACTCTAGAGCCAGAGAACAAGGTCAGCAGAGCTGCTTTAGAGCCAGAGAACTAGGTCAGCAGAGCTGTTTTAGAGCCAGACAACTAGGTCAGCAGAGCTGCTCTAGAGCCTGAGAACCAGGTCAGCAGAGCTGCTCTAGAGGCAGAGAACCAGGTCAGCAGAGCGGTTTTAGAGCCAGAGAACCAGGGCAGCAGACCTCCTCTAGAACCAGAGAACCAGGTCAGCAGAGCTGCTGTAGAGCCAGAGAAACCAGGTCAGCAGTCCTGCTTTAGAGGGAGAGAACCAGGTCAGCAGAGCTGCTCTGGAGCCTAAGAACCAAGTCAGCACAGCTGCTCTTGAGCCAGATAACGAGGTCAGCAGAGCTGCTTTTGAGGCAGAGAACCAGGTCATCAGAGCTGCTTTAGAGCCTAAGAACCAGGTCAGCAGATCTGCTCTAGAGCTAGAGAACCAGGTCAGCAGAGCTGTTTTAGAGCCAGAGAACCAGGCCAGCAGAGCTGATCTAGAACCTGAGAACCAGGTCAGCAGAGCTGATCTAGAACCAGAGAACCAGGGCAGCAGAGCTGCTCTTGAACCAGAGAACCAGGTCAGCAGAGCTGATTTAGAGCCATAGAACCAGGTCAGCCGAGCTGCTTTAGAGCCAGAGAACCAGGTCAGCAGAGCTGCTTTAGAAGGAGAGAACCAGGTCAGGAGAGCTGCTTCAGAGGGAGAGAACCAGGTCAGCAGAGGTGCTCTAGAGCCTAAGAACCAGGTCAGCACAGCTGCTCTAGAGCCAGAGAACCAGGTCATCAGAGCTGCTGTAGAGCCAGAGAACCAGGTCAGCAGAGCTGCTGTAGAGCCAGAGAAACCACATCAGAAGAGCTGCTTTAGAGGGAGAGAACCAGGTCAGCAGAGCTGCTCTAGAGCCTAAGAACCAGGTCAGCACAGCTGCTCTAGAGCCAGAGAACCAGGCCAGCAGATCTGCTTTAGAGCCAGAGAACTAGGTCAGCAGAGCTGCTTTTGAGCCAGAGAACCAGGTAAGCACAGCTCCTCACCAAGTGCACGTTATTAGCTCTCTCCATCGTGATTAGAGTCATAGATTTTCTGCTCATTGTATGAATTCACAATATATGGTGACAGTGACTTTGGTCGTATAAGGTGATTTTCCAATTGGGTCTAAGTTTCACCCACAGTCCGTTGGGTTTCGAGTTCCACTACCGTGTTGCTGTGATATTGTCATTAAGTACAACATGTTTTTCTTTAAGATAGACACTTTAGTTCTTTTAATCTTTTCTGCAAACACAGCCTTGAAAAAGTCGCGGGACTTCATTCCCTTGTAGCGACGAAACACGTGTTGGCTGGCTGTTATGAACCACTGAGAAGACTGGCAATCAATAAAAGAACCATCAAGAAGAAAAAGACTAATTCATTTCTTTTGTACACTGGATTGAATTGCACTGTGAAAACACGTTACATCTTTATTTTGTATAAGTAGTACGTGTGCTAAGGATTGTTTTCCGATAAGCACAGCTCCTCTAGAGCCTGAGAACCAGGCCATTAGAGCTGCTGGAGAGCCAGAGAACCAGGTCAGCAGAGCTGCTGTAGAGCCGGAGAAAGCAGGTCAGCAGAGCTGCTTTAGAGCCAGAGAACCAGGTCAGTAGAGCTGCTCTAGAGCATAAGAACCAGGTCAGCAGAGCTGCTCTTGAGCCAGAGAACCAGGTCAGCCGAGCTGCTGTAGAGCCAGAGAAACCAGGTCAGCAGAGCTGCTCTAGAGGGAGAGAACCAGGTCAGCAGAGCTGCTCTAGAGCCTAAGAACCAGGTCAACAGAGCTACTCTAGAGCCAGAGAACAAGGTCAGCAGAGCTGCTTTAGAGCCAGAGAACTAGGTCAGCAGAGCTGTTTTAGAGCCAGACAACCAGGTCAGCAGAGATGCTCTAGAGCCTGAGAACCAGGTCAGCAGAGCTGCTCTAGAGGCAGAGAACCAGGTCAGCAGAGCTGCTTTAGAGCCAGAGAACCAGGGCAGCAGACCTCCTCTAGAACCAGAGGACCAGGTCAGCAGAGCTGCTGTAGAGCCAGAGAAACCAGGTCAGCAGTGCTGCTGTAGAGGGAGAGAACCAGATCAGCAGAGCTGCTTTAGAGCCTAAGAACCAGGTCAGCAGAGCTGCTCTAGACCCAGTGAACCAGGTCAGCTGAGCTGCTGTAGAGCCAGAGAAACCAGGTCAGCAGAGCTGCTCTAGAGGCTAAGAAGCAGGTCAGCAGAGCTGCTCTAGAGCCAGAGAACCAGGTCAGCAGAGCTGCTGTAGAGCCAGAGATACCAGGTCAGCAGAGCTGCTTTAGAGGGAGAGAACCAGGTCAGCAGAGCTGCTCTAGAGCCTAAGAACCAAGTCAGCACAGCTGCTCTTGAGCCAGATAACCAGGTCAGTAGAGCTGCTTTTGAGGCAGAGAACCAGGTCATCAGAGCTGCTTTAGAGCCTAAGAACCAGGTCAGCAGAGCTGCTCTAGAGACTAAGAACAAGGTCAGCAGATCTGCTCTAGAGCTAGAGAACCAGGTCAGCAGAGCTGCTCTAGAGGCAGAGAACCAGGTCAGCAGAGCTGTTTTAGAGCCAGAGAACCAGGCCAGCAGAGCTGATCTAGAACCTGAGAACCAGGTCAGCAGAGCTGCTCTAGAGGCAGAGAACCAGGTCAGCAGAGCTGCTTTAGAGCTAGAGAACCAGGGCAGCAGAGCTGTTCTCGAACCAGAGAACCGGGTCAGGAGAGCTGATTTAGAGCAATAGAACCAGGTCAGCAGAGCTGCTTTAGAGCCAGAGAGCCAGGTCAGCCGAGCTGCTGTAGAGCCAGAGAAACCAGGTCAGCAGAGCTGCTTTAGAGGGAGAGAACCATGTCAGGAAAGCTGCTTCAGAGGGAGAGAACCAGGTCAGCAGAGCTGCTCTAGAGCCTAAGAACCAGGTCAGCACAGCTGCTCTAGAGCCAGTGAACCAGGTCAGCAGATCTGCTTTAGAACCAGAGAACTAGGTCAGAAGAGCTGCTTTAGAGCCAGAGACCCAGGTCAGCAGAGCTCCTCTAGAGCCTGAGAACCAGGTCACTAGAGCTGATGTAGAGCCAGAGAACCAGGTCAGCAGAGCTGCTGTAGAGCCAGAGGAAGCAGGTCAGGAGAGCTGTTTTAGAGCCAGAGAACCAGGTCAGTAGAGCTGCTCTAGAGCCTAAGAACCAGGTCATCAGAGCTGCTCTAGAGCCAGAGAACCAGGTTAGCAGAGCTGCTGTAGAGCCAGAGAAACCAGGTCAGCAGAGCTGCTCTAGAGGGAGAGACCCAGGTCAGCAGAGTTGCTCTAGAGGTAGAGAACCAGGTCAGCAGAGCTGCTTTAGAGCCAGAGAACCTGGGCAGAAGAGCTGCTCTCGAAACAGAGAACCAGGTCAGCAGAGCTGATTTTGAGCCAGAGAACCACGTCAGCAGATCTCCTCTAGAGCCTGAGAACCAGGTCATCAGAGTTGCTGTAGAGCCAGAGAACCAGGTCAGCAGAGCTGCTGTAGAGCCAGAGAAAGCAGGTCAACAGAGCTGCTTTAGAGCCAGAATACCAGCTCATCAGAGCTGCTTTAGAGCCAGAGAACCAGGTTAGAAGAGCTGCTCTAGAGCCAGAGAACCAGGTCAGCTGAGCTACTGTAGAGTCTGAGAAACCAGGTCAGCAGAGCTGCTTTAGAGGGAGAGAACCAGGTCAACAGAGCTGCTTTAGAGCCAGAGAACCACTTCAGCAGATCTGCTCTAGAGGCTAAGAACCAGGTCAGCAGAGCTGCTCTACAGCCAGAGAACCAGGTCAGCAGAGCTTCTGTAGAGCCAGAGAAACCAGGTCAGCAGAGCCACTATAGAGGGAGAGAACCAGGTCAGCAGAGCTGCTCTAGAAGCCTAAGAAGCAGGTCAGCACAGCTGCTATAGAGCCAGAGAACCAGGTCAGCAGAGCTGCCTTAGAGCCTAAGAACCAGGTCAGCAGAGCTGCTCTATAGCCCAATAACCAAGTAAGCAGATCTCCTCTAGAGCCTGAGAACCAGGTCATCAGAGTTGCTGTAGAGCCAGAGAACCAGGTCAGCAGAGCTGCTGTAGAGCCAGAGAAAGCAGGTCAACAGAGCTGCTTTAGAGCCAGAGAACCAGGTCATCAGAGCTGCTTGAGAGTCAGAGAACCAGGTTAGCAGAGCTGCTCTAGAGCCAGAGAACCTGGTCAGCCAAGCTACTGTAGAGTCAGAGAAACCAGGTCAGCAGAGCTGCTTTAGAGCCAGAGAACCAGGTCATCAGAGCTGCTTTAGAGCCAGAGAACCAGGTTAGCAGAGCTGCTCTAGAGCCAGAGAACCAGGTCAGCCGAGCTACTGTAGAGTCAGAGAAACCAGATCAGCAGAGCTGCTTTAGAGGGAGAGAACCAGGTCAACAGAGCTGCTTTAGAGCCATAGAACCACTTCAGCAGATCTGCTCTAGAGGCTAAGAACCAGGACAGCAGAGCTGCTCTACAGCCAGAGAACCAGGTCAGCAGAGCTTCTGTCGAGCCAGAGAAACTAGGTCAGCAGAGCCGCTTTAGAGGGAGAGAACCAGGTCAGCAGAGCTGCTCTAGAGCCTAAGAAGCAGGTCAGCACAGCTGCTATAGAGCCAGAGAACCAGGTCAGCAGAGGTGCTTTAGAGCCTAAGAACCAGGTCAGCAGAGCTGCTCTATAGCCTAATAACCAAGTAAGCAGAGATGATCTAGAGCCAGAGAACCAGGTCAGCAGAGCTGCTTTAGAGCCGGAGAACTAGGTCAGCAGAGCTGTTTTAGAGCCAGAGAACCAGATCAACAGATCTGCTCTAGAGCCTGAGAACCAGGTCAGCAGAGCTGCTCTAGAGCCAGAGAACCAGGTCAGCAGAGCTGCTTTAGAGCCATAGAACAGGTCAGCAGAGCCGCTTTAGAGGGAGAGAACCAGGTCAGCAGAGCTGCTCTAGAGCCTAAGAAGCAGGTCAGCACAGCTGCTATAGAGCCAGAGAACCAGGTCAGCAGAGGTGCTTTAGAGCCTAAGAACCAGGTCAGCAGAGCTGCTCTATAGCCTAATAACCAAGTAAGCAGAGATGATCTAGAGCCAGAGAACCAGGTCAGCAGAGCTGCTTTAGAGCCGGAGAACTAGGTCAGCAGAGCTGTTTTAGAGCCAGAGAACCAGATCAACAGATCTGCTCTAGAGCCTGAGAACCAGGTCAGCAGAGCTGCTCTAGAGCCAGAGAACCAGGTCAGCAGAGCTGCTTTAGAGCCATAGAACAGGTCAGCAGAGCTGCTGAAGAGCCTAAGAACCAGGTCAGCACAGCTGCTGTAGAGCCAGAGAACCAGGTCAGCAGAGCTGCTTTAGAGCCTAAGAACCAGGTCAGCAGAGCTCCTCTAGAGCCTAAGATCCAGGTCAGAAGTGCTGCTCTAGAACCAGAGAACTAGGTCAGAAGAGCTGCTTTAGAGCCAGAGAACCAGGTCAGCAGAGCTCCTCTAGAGCCTGAGAACCAGGTCATTAGAGCTGCTGTAGAGCCAGAGAACCAGGTCAGCAGAGCTGCTGTAGAGCCAGAGGAAGCAGGTCAGGAAAGCTGCTCTAGAGCCTAAGAACCAGGTCATCAGAGCTGCTCTAGAGCCAGAGAACCAGGTCAGCAGAGCTGCTGTAGAGCCAGAGAAACCAGGTCAGCAGAGCTGCTCTAAAGGCAGAGAACCAGGTCAGCAGAGCTGCTTTAGAGCCAGAGAACCAAGGCAGAAGAGCTGCTCTCGAAACAGAGAACCAGGTCAGCAGAGCGGTTTTAGAGCCAGAGAACCAGGGCAGCAGACCTCCTCTAGAACCAGAGAACCAGGTCAGCAGAGCTGCTGTAGAGCCAGAGAAACCAGGTCAGCAGTCCTGCTTTAGAGGGAGAGAACCAGGTCAGCAGAGCTGCTCTGGAGCCTAAGAACCAAGTCAGCACAGCTGCTCTTGAGCCAGATAACGAGGTCAGCAGAGCTGCTTTTGAGGCAGAGAACCAGGTCATCAGAGCTGCTTTAGAGCCTAAGAACCAGGTCAGCAGATCTGCTCTAGAGCTAGAGAACCAGGTCAGCAGAGCTGTTTTAGAGCCAGAGAACCAGGCCAGCAGAGCTGATCTAGAACCTGAGAACCAGGTCAGCAGAGCTGATCTAGAACCAGAGAACCAGGGCAGCAGAGCTGCTCTTGAACCAGAGAACCAGGTCAGCAGAGCTGATTTAGAGCCATAGAACCAGGTCAGCCGAGCTGCTTTAGAGCCAGAGAACCAGGTCAGCAGAGCTGCTTTAGAGGGAGAGAACCAGGTCAGCAGAGCTGCTTCAGAGGGAGAGAACCAGGTCAGCAGAGGTGCTCTAGAGCCTAAGAACCAGGTCAGCACAGCTGCTCTAGAGCCAGAGAACCAGGTCATCAGAGCTGTTGTAGAGCCAGAGAACCAGGTCAGCAGAGCTGCTGTAGAGCCAGAGAAACCACGTCAGAAGAGCTGCTTTAGAGGGAGAGAACCAGGTCAGCAGAGCTGCTCTAGAGCCTAAGAACCAGGTCAGCACAGCTGCTCTAGAGCCAGAGAACCAGGCCAGCAGATCTGCTTTAGAGCCAGAGAACTAGGTCAGCAGAGCTGCTTTTGAGCCAGAGAACCAGGTAAGCACAGCTCCTCACCAAGTGCACGTTATTAGCTCTCTCCATCGTGATTAGAGTCATAGATTTTCTGCTCATTGTATGAATTCACAATATATGGTGACAGTGACTTTGGTCGTATAAGGTGATTTTCCAATTGGGTCTAAGTTTCACCCACAGTCCGTTGGGTTTCGAGTTCCACTACCGTGTTGCTGTGATATTGTCATTAAAGTACAACATGTTTTTCTTTAAGATAGACACTTTAGTTCTTTTAATCTTTTCTGCAAACACAGCCTTGAAAAAGTCGCGGGACTTCATTCCCTTGTAGCGACGAAACACGTGTTGGCTGGCTGTTATGAACCACTGAGAAGACTGGCAATCAATAAAAGAACCATCAAGAAGAAAAAGACTAATTCATTTCTTTTGTACACTGGATTGAATTGCACTGTGAAAACACGTTACATCTTTATTTTGTATAAGTAGTACGTGTGCTAAGGATTGTTTTCCGATAAGCACAGCTCCTCTAGAGCCTGAGAACCAGGCCATTAGAGCTGCTGGAGAGCCAGAGAACCAGGTCAGCAGAGCTGCTGTAGAGCCGGAGAAAGCAGGTCAGCAGAGCTGCTTTAGAGCCAGAGAACCAGGTCAGTAGAGCTGCTCTAGAGCATAAGAACCAGGTCAGCAGAGCTGCTCTTGAGCCAGAGAACCAGGTCAGCCGAGCTGCTGTAGAGCCAGAGAAACCAGGTCAGCAGAGCTGCTCTAGAGGGAGAGAACCAGGTCAGCAGAGCTGCTCTAGATCCTAAGAACCAGGTCAACAGAGCTACTCTAGAGCCAGAGAACAAGGTCAGCAGAGCTGCTTTAGAGTCAGAGAACTAGGTCAGCAGAGCTGTTTTAGAGCCAGACAACCAGGTCAGCAGAGATGCTCTAGAGCCTGAGAACCAGGTCAGCAGAGCTGCTCTAGAGGCAGAGAACCAGGTCAGCAGAGCTGCTTTAGAGCCGAGAACCAGGGCAGCAGACCTCCTCTAGAACCAGAGGACCAGGTCAGCAGAGCTGCTGTAGAGCCAGAGAAACCAGGTCAGCAGTGCTGCTGTAGAGGGAGAGAACCAGATCAGCAGAGCTGCTTTAGAGCCTAAGAACCAGGTCAGCAGAGCTGCTCTAGACCCAGTGAACCAGGTCAGCTGAGCTGCTGTAGAGCCAGAGAAACCAGGTCAGCAGAGCTGCTCTAGAGGCTAAGAAGCAGGTCAGCAGAGCTGCTCTAGAGCCAGAGAACCAGGTCAGCAGAGCTGCTGTAGAGCCAGAGATACCAGGTCAGCAGAGCTGCTTTAGAGGGAGAGAACCAGGTCAGCAGAGCTGCTCTAGAGCCTAAGAACCAAGTCAGCACAGCTGCTCTTGAGCCAGATAACCAGGTCAGTAGAGCTGCTTTTGAGGCAGAGAACCAGGTCATCAGAGCTGCTTTAGAGCCTAAGAACCAGGTCAGCAGAGCTGCTCTAGAGACTAAGAACAAGGTCAGCAGATCTGCTCTAGAGCTAGAGACCCAGGTCAGCAGAGCTGCTCTAGAGGCAGAGAACCAGGTCAGCAGAGCTGTTTTAGAGCCAGAGAACCAGGCCAGCAGAGCTGATCTAGAACCTGAGAACCAGGTCAGCAGAGCTGCTCTAGAGGCAGAGAACCAGGTCAGCAGAGCTGCTTTAGAGCTAGAGAACCAGGGCAGCAGAGCTGCTCTCGAACCAGAGAACCAGGTCAGGAGAGCTGATTTAGAGCCAGAGAACCAGGCCAGCAGAGCTGATCTAGAACCTGAGAACCAGGTCAGCAGAGCTGCTCTAGAGGCAGAGAACCAGGTCAGCAGAGCTGCTTTAGAGCTAGAGAACCAGGGCAGCAGAGCTGCTCTCGAACCAGAGAACCAGGTCATCAGAGCTGCTTTAGAGCCAGAGAGCCAGGTCAGCCGAGCTGCTGTAGAGCCAGAGAAACCAGGTCAGCAGAGCTGCTTTAGAGGGAGAGAACCATGTCAGGAAAGCTGCTTCAGAGGGAGAGAACCAGGTCAGCAGAGCTCCTCTAGAGCCTGAGAACCAGGTCACTAGAGCTGATGTAGAGCCAGAGAACCAGGTCAGCAGAGCTGCTGTAGAGCCAGAGGAAGCAGGTCAGGAGAGCTGTTTTAGAGCCAGAGAACCAGGTCAGTAGAGCTGCTCTAGAGCCTAAGAACCAGGTCATCAGAGCTGCTCTAGAGCCAGAGAACCAGGTCAGCAGAGCTGCTGTAGAGCCAGAGAAACCAGGTCAGCAGAGCTGCTCTAGAGGGAGAGACCCAAGTCAGCAGAGTTGCTCTAGAGGCAGAGAACCAGGTCAGCAGAGCTGCTTTAGAGCCAGAGAACCTGGGCAGAAGAGCTGCTCTCGAAACAGAGAACCAGGTCAGCAGAGCTGATTTTGAGCCAGAGAACCACGTCAGCAGATCTCCTCTAGAGCCTGAGAACCAGGTCATCAGAGTTGCTGTAGAGCCAGAGAACCAGGTCAGCAGAGCTGCTGTAGAGCCAGAGAAAGCAGGTCAACAGAGCTGCTTTAGAGCCAGAATACCAGGTCATCAGAGCTGCTTTAGAGCCAGAGAACCAGGTTAGAAGAGCTGCTCTAGAGCCAGAGAACCAGGTCAGCTGAGCTACTATAGAGTCAGAGAAACCAGGTCAGCAGAGCTGCTTTAGAGGGAGAGAACCAGGTCAACAGAGCTGCTTTAGAGCCAGAGAACCACTTCAGCAGATCTGCTCTAGAGGCTAAGAACCAGGTCAGCAGAGCTGCTCTACAGCCAGAGAACCATGTCAGCAGAGCTTCTGTAGAGCCAGAGAAACCAGGTCAGCAGAGCCACTATAGAGGGAGAGAACCAGGTCAGCAGAGCTGCTCTAGAAGCCTAAGAAGCAGGTCAGCACAGCTGCTATAGAGCCAGAGAACCAGGTCAGCAGAGCTGCTTTAGAGCCTAAGAACCAGGTCAGCAGAGCTGCTCTATAGCCTAATAACCAAGTAAGCAGATCTCCTCTAGAGCCTGAGAACCAGGTCATCAGAGTTGCTGTAGAGCCAGAGAACCAGGTCAGCAGAGCTGCTGTAGAGCCAGAGAAAGCAGGTCAACAGAGCTGCTTTAGAGCCAGAGAACCAGGTCATCAGAGCTGCTTGAGAGTCAGAGAACCAGGTTAGCAGAGCTGCTTTAGAGCCAGAGAACCAGGTCATCAGAGCTGCTTTAGAGCCAGAGAACCAGGTTAGCAGAGCTGCTCTACAGCCAGAGAACCAGGTCAGCCGAGCTACTGTAGAGTCAGAGAAACCAGGTCAGCAGAGCTGCTTTAGAGGGAGAGAACCAGGTCAACAGAGCTGCTTTAGAGCCAGAGAACCACTTCAGCAGATCTGCTCTAGAGGCTAAGAACCAGGACAGCAGAGCTGCTCTACAGCCAGAGAACCAGGTCAGCAGAGCTTCTGTCGAGCCAGAGAAACCAGGTCAGCAGAGCCGCTTTAGAGGGAGAGAACCAGGTCAGCAGAGCTGCTCTAGAGCATAAGAAGCAGGTCAGCACAGCTGCTATAGAGCCAGAGAACCAGGTCAGCAGAGGTGCTTTAGAGCCTAAGAACCAGGTCAGCAGAGCTGCTCTATAGCCTAATAACCAAGTAAGCAGAGATGATCTAGAGCCAGAGAACCAGGTCAGCAGAGCTGCTTTAGAGCCGGAGAACTAGGTCAGCAGAGCTGTTTTAGAGCCAGAGAACCAGATCAACAGATCTGCTCTAGAGCCTGAGAACCAGGTCAGCAGAGCTGCTCTAGAGCCAGAGAACCAGGTCAGCAGAGCTGCTTTAGAGCCATAGAACAGGTCAGCAGAGCTGCTGAAGAGCCTAAGAATCAGGTCAGCACAGCTGCTGTAGAGCCAGAGAACCAGGTCAGCAGAGCTGCTTTAGAGCCTAAGAACCAGGTCAGCAGAGCTCCTCTAGAGCCTAAGATCCAGGTCAGAAGTGCTGCTCTAGAACCAGAGAACTAGGTCAGAAGAGCTGCTTTAGAGCCAGAGAACCAGGTCAGCAGAGCTCCTCTAGAGCCTGAGAACCAGGTCATTAGAGCTGCTGTAGAGCCAGAGAACCAGGTCAGCAGAGCTGCTGTAGAGCCAGAGGAAGCAGGTCAGGAAAGCTGCTCTAGAGCCTAAGAACCAGGTCATCAGAGCTGCTCTAGAGCCAGAGAACCAGGTCAGCAGAGCTGCTGTAGAGCCAGAGAAACCAGGTCAGCAGAGCTGCTCTAAAGGCAGAGAACCAGGTCAGCAGAGCTGCTTTAGAGCCAGAGAACCAAGGCAGAAGAGCTGCTCTCGAAACAGAGAACCAGGGCAGCAGAGCTAATTTTGAGCCAGAGAACCACGTCAGCAGAGCTCCTCTAGAGCCTGAGAACCAGGTCATCAGAGTTGCTGTAGAACCAGAGAACCAGGTCAGCAGAGCTGCTGTAGAGCCAGAGAAAGCAGGTCAACAGAGCTGCTTTAGAGCCAGGGAACCAGGTCATCAGAGCTTCTTTAGAGCCAGAGAACCAGGTAAGCAGAGCTGCTCTAGAGCTAGAGAACCAGGTCAGCCGAGCTACTGTAGAGTCAGAGAAACCAGGTCAGCAGAGCTGCTTTAGAGGGAGAGAACCAGGTCAACAGAGCTGCTCTACAGCCAGAGAACCAGGTCAGCAGAGCTTCTGTAGAGCCAGAGAAACCAGGTCAGCAGAGCCGCTTTAGAGGGAGAGAACCAGGTCAGCACAGCTGCTCTAGAGCCTAAGAAGCAGGTCAGCACAGCTGCCATAGAGCCAGAGAACCAGGCAGTAGAGCTGCTCTAGAGCCTAAGAACCAGGTCAGCAGATCTACTCTAGAGCCAGAGAACAAGGTCAGCAGAGCTGCTTTAGAGCCAGAGAACTAGGTCAGCAGAGCTGTTTTAGAGCCAGACAACTAGGTCAGCAGAGCTGCTCTAGAGCCTGAGAACCAGGTCAGCAGAGCTGCTCTAGAGGCAGAGAACCAGGTCAGCAGAGCGGTTTTAGAGCCAGAGAACCAGGGCAGCAGACCTCCTCTAGAACCAGAGAACCAGGTCAGCAGAGCTGCTGTAGAGCCAGAGAAACCAGGTCAGCAGTCCTGCTTTAGAGGGAGAGAACCAGGTCAGCAGAGCTGCTCTGGAGCCTAAGAACCAAGTCAGCACAGCTGCTCTTGAGCCAGATAACGAGGTCAGCAGAGCTGCTTTTGAGGCAGAGAACCAGGTCATCAGAGCTGCTTTAGAGCCTAAGAACCAGGTCAGCAGATCTGCTCTAGAGCTAGAGAACCAGGTCAGCAGAGCTGTTTTAGAGCCAGAGAACCAGGCCAGCAGAGCTGATCTAGAACCTGAGAACCAGGTCAGCAGAGCTGATCTAGAACCAGAGAACCAGGGCAGCAGAGCTGCTCTTGAACCAGAGAACCAGGTCAGCAGAGCTGATTTAGAGCCATAGAACCAGGTCAGCCGAGCTGCTTTAGAGCCAGAGAACCAGGTCAGCAGAGCTGCTTCAGAAGGAGAGAACCAGGTCAGGAGAGCTGCTTCAGAGGGAGAGAACCAGGTCAGCAGAGGTGCTCTAGAGCCTAAGAACCAGGTCAGCACAGCTGCTCTAGAGCCAGAGAACCAGGTCATCAGAGCTGCTGTAGAGCCAGAGAACCAGGTCAGCAGAGCTGCTGTAGAGCCAGAGAAACCACATCAGAAGAGCTGCTTTAGAGGGAGAGAACCAGGTCAGCAGAGCTGCTCTAGAGCCTAAGAACCAGGTCAGCACAGCTGCTCTAGAGCCAGAGAACCAGGCCAGCAGATCTGCTTTAGAGCCAGAGAACTAGGTCAGCAGAGCTGCTTTTGAGCCAGAGAACCAGGTAAGCACAGCTCCTCACCAAGTGCACGTTATTAGCTCTCTCCATCGTGATTAGAGTCATAGATTTTCTGCTCATTGTATGAATTCACAATATATGGTGACAGTGACTTTGGTCGTATAAGGTGATTTTCCAATTGGGTCTAAGTTTCACCCACAGTCCGTTGGGTTTCGAGTTCCACTACCGTGTTGCTGTGATATTGTCATTAAGTACAACATGTTTTTCTTTAAGATAGACACTTTAGTTCTTTTAATCTTTTCTGCAAACACAGCCTTGAAAAAGTCGCGGGACTTCATTCCCTTGTAGCGACGAAACACGTGTTGGCTGGCTGTTATGAACCACTGAGAAGACTGGCAATCAATAAAAGAACCATCAAGAAGAAAAAGACTAATTCATTTCTTTTGTACACTGGATTGAATTGCACTGTGAAAACACGTTACATCTTTATTTTGTATAAGTAGTACGTGTGCTAAGAATTGTTTTCCGATAAGCACAGCTCCTCTAGAGCCTGAGAACCAGGCCATTAGAGCTGCTGGAGAGCCAGAGAACCAGGTCAGCAGAGCTGCTGTAGAGCCGGAGAAAGCAGGTCAGCAGAGCTGCTTTAGAGCCAGAGAACCAGGTCAGTAGAGCTGCTCTAGAGCATAAGAACCAGGTCAGCAGAGCTGCTCTTGAGCCAGAGAACCAGGTCAGCCGAGCTGCTGTAGAGCCAGAGAAACCAGGTCAGCAGAGCTGCTCTAGAGGGAGAGAACCAGGTCAGCAGAGCTGCTCTAGAGCCTAAGAACCAGGTCAACAGAGCTACTCTAGAGCCAGAGAACAAGGTCAGCAGAGCTGCTTTAGAGCCAGAGAACTAGGTCAGCAGAGCTGTTTTAGAGCCAGACAACCAGGTCAGCAGAGATGCTCTAGAGCCTGAGAACCAGGTCAGCAGAGCTGCTCTAGAGGCAGAGAACCAGGTCAGCAGAGCTGCCTTAGAGCCAGAGAACCAGGGCAGCAGACCTCCTCTAGAACCAGAGGACCAGGTCAGCAGAGCTGCTGTAGAGCCAGAGAAACCAGGTCAGCAGTGCTGCTGTAGAGGGAGAGAACCAGATCAGCAGAGCTGCTTTAGAGCCTAAGAACCAGGTCAGCAGAGCTGCTCTAGACCCAGTGAACCAGGTCAGCTGAGCTGCTGTAGAGCCAGAGAAACCAGGTCAGCAGAGCTGCTCTAGAGGCTAAGAAGCAGGTCAGCAGAGCTGCTCTAGAGCCAGAGAACCAGGTCAGCAGAGCTGCTGTAGAGCCAGAGATACCAGGTCAGCAGAGCTGCTTTAGAGGGAGAGAACCAGGTCAGCAGAGCTGCTCTAGAGCCTAAGAACCAAGTCAGCACAGCTGCTCTTGAGCCAGATAACCAGGTCAGTAGAGCTGCTTTTGAGGCAGAGAACCAGGTTATCAGAGCTGCTTTAGAGCCTAAGAACCAGGTCAGCAGAGCTGCTCTAGAGACTAAGAACAAGGTCAGCAGATCTGCTCTAGAGCTAGAGACCCAGGTCAGCAGAGCTGCTCTAGAGGCAGAGAACCAGGTCAGCAGAGCTGTTTTAGAGCCAGCGAACCAGGCCAGCAGAGCTGATCTAGAACCTGAGAACCAGGTCAGCAGAGCTGCTCTAGAGGCAGAGAACCAGGTCAGCAGAGCTGCTTTAGAGCTAGAGAACCAGGGCAGCAGAGCTGCTCTCGAACCAGAGAACCAGGTCAGGAGAGCTGATTTAGAGCAATAGAACCAGGTCAGCAGAGCTGCTTTAGAGCCAGAGAGCCAGGTCAGCCGAGCTGCTGTAGAGCCAGAGAAACCAGGTCAGCAGAGCTGCTTTAGAGGGAGAGAACCATGTCAGGAAAGCTGCTTCAGAGGGAGAGAACCAGGTCAGCAGAGCTGCTCTAGAGCCTAAGAACCAGGTCAGCACAGCTGCTCTAGAGCCAGTGAACCAGGTCAGCAGATCTGCTTTAGAACCAGAGAACTAGGTCAGAAGAGCTGCTTTAGAGCCAGAGACCCAGGTCAGCAGAGCTCCTCTAGAGCCTGAGAACCAGGTCACTAGAGCTGATGTAGAGCCAGAGAACCAGGTCAGCAGAGCTGCTGTAGAGCCAGAGGAAGCAGGTCAGGAGAGCTGTTTTAGAGCCAGAGAACCAGGTCAGTAGAGCTGCTCTAGAGCCTAAGAACCAGGTCATCAGAGCTGCTCTAGAGCCAGAGAACCAGGTCAGCAGAGCTGCTGTAGAGCCAGAGAAACCAGGTCAGCAGAGCTGCTCTAGAGGGAGAGACCCAGGTCAGCAGAGTTGCTCTAGAGGCAGAGAACCAGGTCAGCAGAGCTGCTTTAGAGCCAGAGAACCTGGGCAGAAGAGCTGCTCTCGAAACAGAGAACCAGGTCAGCAGAGCTGATTTTGAGCCAGAGAACCACGTCAGCAGATCTCCTCTAGAGCCTGAGAACCAGGTCATCAGAGTTGCTGTAGAGCCAGAGAACCAGGTCAGCAGAGCTGCTGTAGAGCCAGAGAAAGCAGGTCAACAGAGCTGCTTTAGAGCCAGAATACCAGGTCATCAGAGCTGCTTTAGAGCCAGAGAACCAGGTTAGAAGAGCTGCTCTAGAGCCAGAGAACCAGGTCAGCTGAGCTACTATAGAGTCAGAGAAACCAGGTCAGCAGAGCTGCTTTAGAGGGAGAGAACCAGGTCAACAGAGCTGCTTTAGAGCCAGAGAACCACTTCAGCAGATCTGCTCTAGAGGCTAAGAACCAGGTCAGCAGAGCTGCTCTACAGCCAGAGAACCAGGTCAGCAGAGCTTCTGTAGAGCCAGAGAAACCAGGTCAGCAGAGCCACTATAGAGGGAGAGAACCAGGTCAGCAGAGCTGCTCTAGAAGCCTAAGAAGCAGGTCAGCACAGCTGCTATAGAGCCAGAGAACCAGGTCAGCAGAGCTGCTTTAGAGCCTAAGAACCAGGTCAGCAGAGCTGCTCTATAGCCTAATAACCAAGTAAGCAGATCTCCTCTAGAGCCTGAGAACCAGGTCATCAGAGTTGCTGTAGAGCCAGAGAACCAGGTCAGCAGAGCTGCTGTAAAGCCAGAGAAAGCAGGTCAACAGAGCTGCTTTAGAGCCAGAGAACCAGGTCATCAGAGCTGCTTGAGAGTCAGAGAACCAGGTTAGCAGAGCTGCTTTAGAGCCAGAGAACCAGGTCATCAGAGCTGCTTTAGAGCCAGAGAACCAGGTTAGCAGAGCTGCTCTAGAGCCAGAGAACCAGGTCAGCCGAGCTACTGTAGAGTCAGAGAAACCAGGTCAGCAGAGCTGCTTTAGAGGGAGAGAACCAGGTCAACAGAGCTGCTTTAGAGCCAGAGAACCACTTCAGCAGATCTGCTCTAGAGGCTAAAAACCAGGACAGCAGAGCTGCTCTACAGCCAGAGAACCAGGTCAGCAGAGCTTCTGTCGAGCCAGAGAAACCAGGTCAGCAGAGCCGCTTTAGAGGGAGAGAACCAGGTCAGCAGAGCTGCTCTAGAGCCTAAGAAGCAGGTCAGCACAGCTGCTATAGAGCCAGAGAACCAGGTCAGCAGATGTGCTTTAGAGCCTAAGAACCAGGTCAGCAGAGCTGCTCTATAGCCTAATAACCAAGTAAGCAGAGATGATCTAGAGCCAGAGACCCAGGTCAGCAGAGCTGCTTTAGAGCCGGAGAACTAGGTCAGCAGAGCTGTTTTAGAGCCAGAGAACCAGATCAACAGATCTGCTCTAGAGCCTGAGAACCAGGTCAGCAGAGCTGCTCTAGAGCCAGAGAACCAGGTCAGCAGAGCTGCTTTAGAGCCATAGAACAGGTCAGCAGAGCTGCTGAAGAGCCTAAGAACCAGGTCAGCACAGCTGCTGTAGAGCCAGAGAACCAGGTCAGCAGAGCTGCTTTAGAGCCTAAGAACCAGGTCAGCAGAGCTCCTCTAGAGCCTAAGATCCAGGTCAGAAGTGCTGCTCTAGAACCAGAGAACTAGGTCAGAAGAGCTGATTTAGAGCCAGAGAACCAGGTCAGCAGAGCTCCTCTAGAGCCTGAGAACCAGGTCATTAGAGCTGCTGTAGAGCCAGAGAACCAGGTCAGCAGAGCTGCTGTAGAGCCAGAGGAAGCAGGTCAGGAAAGCTGCTCTAGAGCCTAAGAACCAGGTCATCAGAGCTGCTCTAGAGCCAGAGAACCAGGTCAGCAGAGCTGCTGTAGAGCCAGAGAAACCAGGTCAGCAGAGCTGCTCTAAAGGCAGAGAACCAGGTCAGCAGAGCTGCTTTAGAGCCAGAGAACCAAGGCAGAAGAGCTGCTCTCGAAACAGAGAACCAGGGCAGCAGAGCTAATTTTGAGCCAGAGAACCACGTCAGCAGAGCTCCTCTAGAGCCTGAGAACCAGGTCATCAGAGTTGCTGTAGAGCCAGAGAACCAGGTCAGCAGAGCTGCTGTAGAGCCAGAGAAAGCAGGTCAACAGAGCTGCTTTAGAGCCAGGGAACCAGGTCATCAGAGCTGCTTTAGAGCCAGAGAACCAGGTTAGCAGAGCTGCTCTAGAGCTAGAGAACCAGGTCAGCCGAGCTACTGTAGAGTCAGAGAAACCAGGTCAGCAGAGCTGCTTTAGAGGGAGAGAACCAGGTCAACAGAGCTGCTCTACAGCCAGAGAACCAGGTCAGCAGAGCTTCTGTAGAGCCAGAGAAACCAGGTCAGCAGAGCCGCTTTAGAGGGAGAGAACCAGGTCAGCACAGCTGCTCTAGAGCCTAAGAAGCAGGTCAGCACAGCTGCCATAGAGCCAGAGAACCAGGTCAGTAGAGCTGCTTTAGAGCCTAAGAACCAGGTCAGCAGAGCTGCTCTATAGCCTAATAACCAAGTAAGCAGAGCTGATCTAGAGCCAGAGAACCAGGTCAGCAGAGCTGCTTTAGAGCCAGAGAACTAGGTCAGCAGAGCTGTTTTAGAGCCAGAGAACCAGATCAACAGATCTGCTCTAGAGCCTGAGAACCAGGTCAGCAGAGCTGCTCTAGAGCCAGAGAACCAGGTCAGCAGAGCTGCTTTAGAGCCATAGAACAGGTCAGCAGAGCTGCTGAAGAGCCTAATAACCAGGTCAGCACAGCTGCTGTAGAGCCAGAGAACCAGTTCAGCAGAGCTGCTTTAGAGCCTAAGAACCAGGTCAGCAGAGCTCCTCTAGAGCCTAAGATCCAGGTCAGAAGTGCTGCTCTAGAGCCAGAGAACCAGGTCAGCAGAGCTACTTTAGAGGGAGAGAATCAGATCAGCAGGGCTGCTCTAGAGCCTAAGAACCAGGTCAGCAGAGCTGCTCTAGATCCTGGGAAACAGGTCAGCCCAGCTGCAGTAGAGCCAGAGAAACCAGGTCAGCAGTGCTGCTTTAGAGGGAGAGAACCAGGTCAACAGAGCTGCTTTAGAGCCAGAGAACCAGGTCAGCAGACCTGCTCTAAAGCCTGAGAACCAGGTCAGCCGAGTTGCTCTAGAGCCAGAGAACAAGGTTAGCAGAGCTGCTTTAGAGCCAGAGAACCAGGTCAGCAGAGCTGCTCTAGAATGAGAGAACCAGGTCAGCAGAGCTGCGTGGAGCCAGAGAAACCAGGTCAGCAGAACTGCATTAGAGCAGGAGAACCAGGTCAGCAGAGCTGCTCTAGAGCCTAAGAACCAGGTCAGCAGACCTGCTCTAGAGCCAGAGAACCAAGTCAACAGAGCTGCGTAGAGCCAGAGAAACCAGGTCAGTAGAGCTGCTTTAGAGGGAGTGAACCAGGTCAGCAGAGCTACCCTAGAGCCTAAGAACCAGGTCAGCACAGCTGCTCTAGAGCCAGAGAACCAGGTCACCAGAGCTGTTTTAGAGACAGAGAACCAGGTCAGCAGAGCTGCTCTAGAGCCTGAGAACCAGGTCAGCAGAGCTGCTTTAGAGCCAGAGAACAAGGCAGCAGAGCTGCTCTCAAACCAGAGATCCAGGTCAGCAGATCTGATTTAGAGCCAGAGAAACCAGGTCAGCCGAGTTGCTTTAGAGCCAGAGAACCAGGTCAGCAGAGCTGCTTTAGAGGGAGAGAACCAGGTCAGCAGAGCTGCTTTAGAGCCTAAGAACCAGGTCAGTACAGCTGCTATAGAGCCAGAGAACCAGGTCAGCAGAGCTCCTCTAGAGCCAGAGCACCAGGTCAGCAGAGCTGCTGTAGAGCCAGAGAAACCACGTCTGAATAGGTGCTTTAGAGGGAGAGAACAAGGTCAGCAGAGCTAATCTAGAGCCTAAGAACCAGGTCAGCACAGCTGCTTTATAGCCAGAGAACCACGTCAGCAGAGCTCCTCTAGAGCCTGAGAACCAGGTCATCAGAGTAGCTGTAGAGCCAGAGAACCAGGTCAGCAGAGCTGCTGTAGAGCCAGAGAAAGCAGGTCAGCAGAGCTGCCTCAGAGCCAGAGAACCAGGTCAGCAGAGCTGCTTTACAGCCAGAGAACCAGGTTAGCAGAGCTGCTCTAGAGCCAGAGAACCAGGTAAGCCGAGCTACTGTTGAGTCAGAGAAACCAGGTCAGCAGAGCTGCTTTAGAGGGAGAGAACCAGGTCAACAGAGCTGCTTTAGAGCCAGAGAACCACTTCAGCAGATCTGCTCTAGGGGCTAAGAACAAGGTCAGCAGAGCCGCTCTACAGCCAGAGAACCAGGTCAGCAGAGCTGCTGTAGAGCCAGAGAAACCAGGTCAGCAGAGCCGCTTTAGAGGGAGAGAACCAGGTCAGCAGAGATGCTGTAGAGCCAGAGAACCCCGTCAGCAGAGCTGCTCTAGAACCTGAGAACCAGGTCAGCAGAGCTGCTCTAGAGCCAGAGAACAAGGTCAGCCGAGCTGCGGTAGAGCCAGAGAAACCAGTTCAGCAGTGCTGCTTTAGAGGGAGAGAACCAGGTCAGCAGAGCTGCTTTAGAGCCAGAGAACCAGGTCAGCAGAGCTGCTTTAGAGGCAGAGAACCAGGTCAGCGGAGCTGCTTTAGAGCCAGAGAACTAGGTCAGCGGAGCTGCTGTAGAGCCGGAGAACCAGGTCAGCAGAGCTGCTGTACAGCCAGAGAAACCAGGCCAGCAGAGCTGCTCTAGAGGGAGAGAACCAGGTCAGCAGAGCTGCTCTAGAGCCTAAGAACCAGGTCAGCACAGCTGTTATAGAGCCAGAGAACCAGGTCAGCAGAGCTGCTTTAGAGCCTAAGAACCAGGTCAGCAGAGGTGCTCTAGATACTAAGAACAAGGTCAGCAGATCTGCTCTAGAGCCAGAGAACAAGGTCAGCAGAGCTGCTTTAGAGCCAGAGAACTAGGTCAGCAGAGCCGCTTTTGAGGCAGAGAACCAGGTCATCAGAGCTGCTTTAGAGCCTAAGAACCAGGTCAGCAGAGGTGCTCTAGAGACTAAGAACAAGGTCAGCAGATCTGCTCTAGAGCTTGAGTACCAGGTCAGCAGAGCTGTTTTAGAGCCAGAGAACCAGGCCAGCAGATCTGATCTAGAACCTGAGAACCAGGTCAGCAGAGCTGCTCTAGAGGCAGAGAACCAGGTCAGCAGAGCTGCATTAGAGCCAGAGAACCAGGGCAGCAGAGCTGCTCTCGAACCAGAGAACCAGGTCAGCAGAGCTGATTTAGAGCCATAGAACCAGGTCAGCAGTGCTGCTTTAGAGCCAGAGAACCAGGTCAGCCGAGCTGCTGTAGAGCCAGAGAAACCAGGTCAGCAGAGCTGCTTTAGAGGGAGAGAACCAGGTCAGGAGAGCTGCTTCAGAGGGAGAGAACCAGGTCAGCAGAGCTGCTCTAGAGCCTAAGAACCAGGTCAGCACAGCTGCTCTAGAGCCAGAGAACCAGGTCATCAGAGCTGCTGTAGAGCCAGAGAACCAGGTCAGCAGAGCTGCTGTAGAGCCAGAGAACCAGGTAAGCACAGCTCCTCTAGAGCCTGAGAACCAGGTCATTAGAGCTGCTGTAGAGCCAGAGAACCAGGTCAGCAGCGCTGCTGTAGAGCCAGAGAAAGCAGGTCAGCGGAGCTGCTTTAGAGCCAGAAAACCAGGTCAGTAGAGCTGCTCTAGAGCCTAAGAACCAGGTCAGCAGAGCTCCTCTAGAGCCTGAGAACCAGGTCATTAGAGCTGCTGTAGAGCCAGAGAACCAGGTCAGCCGAGCTGCTGTAGAGCCAGAGAAACCAGGTTAGCAGAGCTGCTCTAGAGGGAGAGAACCAGGTCAGCAGAGCTGCTCTAGAGGCTAAGAACCAGGTCAACAGAGCTACTCTAGAGCCAGAGAACAAGGTCAGCAGAGCTGGTTTAGAGCCAGAGAACTAGGTCAGCAGAGCTGTTTTAGAGCCAGACAACCAGGTCAGCAGAGATGCTCTAGAGCCTGAGAACCAGGTCAGCAGAGCTGCTCTAGAGGCAGAGAACCAGGTCAGCAGAGCTGCTTTAGAGCCAGAGAACCAGGGCAGTAGACCTCCTCTAGAACCAGAGAACCAGGTCAGCAGAGCTGCTGTAGAGCCAGAGAAACCAGGTCAGCAGTGCTGCTGTAGAGGGAGAGAACCAGGTCAGCAGAGCTGCTTTAGAGCCTAAGAACCAGGTCAGCAGAGCTGCTCTAGACCCAGTGAACCAGGTCATCTGAGCTGCTGTAGAGCCAGAGAAACCAGGTCAGCAGAGCTGATCTAGAGGCTAAGAACCAGGTCAGCAGAGCTGCTCTAGAGCCAGAGAACCAGGTCAGCAGAGCTGCTGTAGAGCCAGAGAAACCAGGTCAGCAGAGCAGCTTTAGAGGGAGAGAACCAGGTCAGCAGAGCTGTTTTAGAGCCAGAGAACCAGGCCAGCAGAGCTGATCTAGAACCTGAGAACCAGGTCAGCAGAGCTGCTCTAGAGGCAGAGAACCAGGTCAGCAGAGCTGCATTAGAGCCAGAGAACCAGGGCAGCAGAGCTGCTCTCGAACCAGAGAACCAGGTCAGCAGAGCTGATTTAGATCCATAGAACCAGGTCAGCAGAGCTGCTTTAGAGCCAGAGAACCAGGTCAGCCGAGCTGCTGTAGAGCCAGAGAAACCATGTCAGCAGAGCTGCTTTAGAGGGAGAGAACCAGGTCAGGAGAGCTGCTTCAGAGGGAGAGAACCAGGTCAGCAGAGCTGCTCTAGAGCCTAAGAACCAGGTCAGCACAGCTGCTCTAGAGCCAGAGAACCAGGTCATCAGAGCTGCTGTAGAGCCAGAGAACCAGGTCAGCAGAGCTGCTGTAGAGCCAGAGAAACCACGTCAGAAGAGCTGCTTTAGAGGGAGAGACCAGGTCAGCAGAGCTGCTCTAGAGCCTAAGAAACAGGTCAGCACAGCTGCTCTAGAGCCAGACAACCAGGTCAGCAGATCTGCTTTAGAGCCAGAGAACTAGGTCAGCAGAGCTGCTTTTGAGCCAGAGAACCAGGTAAGCACAGCTCCTCTAGAGCCTGAGAACCAGGTCATTAGAGCTGCTGTAGAGCCAGAGAACCAGGTCAGCAGAGCTGCTGTAGAGCCAGAGAAAGCAGGTCAGCGGAGCTGCTTTAGAGCCAGAAAACCAGGTCAGTAGAGCTGCTCTAGAGCCTAAGAACCAGGTCAGCAGAGCTGCTCTAGAGCCAGAGAACCAGGTCAACCGAGCTGCTGTAGAGCCAGAGAAACCAGGTCAGCAGAGCTGGTCTAGAGGGAGAGAACCAGGTCAGCAGAGCTGCTCTAGAGCCTAAGAACCAGGTCAACAGAGCTACTCTAGAGCCAGAGAACAAGGTCAGCAGAGCTGCTTTAGAGCCAGAGAACTAGGTCAGCAGAGCTGTTTTAGAGCCAGACAACCAGGTCAGCAGAGATGCTCTAGAGCCTGAGAACCAGGTCAGCAGAGCTGCTCTAGAGGCAGAGAACCAGGTCAGCAGAGCTGCTTTAGAGCCAGAGAACCAGGGCAGCAGACCTCCTCTAGAACCAGAGAACCAGGTCAGCAGAGCTGCTGTAGAGCCAGAGAAACCAGGTCAGCAGTGCTGCTGTAGAGGGAGAGAACCAGGTCAGCAGAGCTGCTTTAGAGCCTAAGAACCAGGTCAGCAGAGCTGCTCTAGACCCAGTGAACCAGGTCATCTGAGCTGCTGTAGAGCCAGAGAAACCAGGTCAGCAGAGCTGCTCTAGAGGCTAAGAACCAGGTCAGCAGAGCTGCTCTAGAGGCAGAGAACCAGGTCAGCAGAGCTGCTGTAGAGCCAGAGAAACCAGGTCAGCAGAGCAGCTTTAGAGGGAGAGAACCAGGTCAGCAGAGCTGCTCTAGAGCCTAAGAACCAAGTCAGCACAGCTGCTCTTGAGCCAGATAACCAGGTCAGCAGAGCTGCTTTTGAGGCAGAGAACCAGGTCATCAGAGCTGCTTTAGAGCCTAAGAACAAGGTCAGCAGATCTGCTCTAGAGCTCGAGAACCAGGTCAGCAGAGCTGCTCTAGAGGCAGAGAACCAGGTCAGCAGAGCTGTTTGAGAGCCAGAGAACCAGGCCCGCAGAGCTGATCTAGAACCTGAGAACCAGGTCAGCAGAGCTGCTTTAGAGGCAGAGAACCAGGTCAGCAGAGCTGCTTTAGAGCTAGAGAACCAGGGCAGCAGAGCTGCTCTCGAACCAGAGAACCAGGTCAGGAGAGCTGATTTAGAGCCATAGACCCAGGTCAGCAGAGCTGCTTTAGAGCCAAAGAACCAGGTCAGCTGAGCTGCTGTAGAGCCAGAGAAACCAGGTCAGAAGAGCAGCTTTAGAGGGAGAGAACCAGGTCAGGAGAGCTGCTTCAGAGGGAGAGAACCAGGTCAGGAGAGCTGCTTCAGAGGGAGAGAACCAGGTCAGCAGAGCTGCTCTAGAGCCTAAGATCCAGGTCAGCACAGCTGCTCTAGAGCCAGAGAACCAGGTCATTAGAGCTGCTGTAGAGCCAGAGAAACCACGTCAGAAGAGCAGCTTTAGAGGGAGAGAACCAGGTCAACAGAGCTGCTCTAGAGCCTAAGAACCAGGTCAGCACAGCTGCTCTAGAGCCAGTGAACCAGGTCAGCAGATCTGCTTTAGAACCAGAGAACTAGGTCAGAAGAGCTGCTTTAGAGCCAGAGAACCAGGTCAGCAGAGCTCCTCTAGAGCCTGAGAACCAGGTCATTAGAGCCGCTGTAGAGCCAGAGAACCAGGTCAGCAGAGCTGCTGTAGAGCCAGAGGAAGCAGGTCAGGAGAGCTGTTTTAGAGCCAGAGAACCAGGTCAGTAAAGCTGCTCGAGAACCTAAGAACCAGGTCATCAGAGCTGCTCTAGAGCCAGAGAACCAGGTCAGCAGAGCTGCTGTAGAGCCAGAGAAACCAGGTCAGCAGAGCTGCTCTAGAGGGAGAGAACCAGGTCAGCAGAGCTGCTTTAGAGCCAGAGAACCAGGGCAGAAGAGCTGCTCTCGAAAGAGAGAACCAGGTCAGCAGAGCTGATTTTGAGCCAGAGAACCACGTCAGCAGATCTCCTCTTGAGCCTGAGAACCAGGTCATCAGAGTTGCTGTAGAGCCAGAGAACCAGGTCAGCAGAGCTGCTGTAGAGCCAGAGAAAGCAGGTCAACAGAGCTGCTTTCGAGCCAGAAAACCAGGACATCAGAGCTGCTTTAGAGCCAGAGAACCAGGTTAGCAGAGCTGCTCTAGAGCCAGAGAACCAGGTCAGCCGAGCTACTGTAGAGTCAGAGAAACCAGGTCAGCAGAGCTGCTTTAGAGGGAGAGAACCAGGTAAACAGAGCTGCTTTAGAGCCAGAGAACCACTTCAGCAGATCTGCTCTAGAGGCTAAGAACCAGGTCAGCAGAGCTGCTCTATAGCCAGAGAACCAGGTCAGCAGAGCTTCTGTAGAGCCAGAGAAACTAGGTCAGCAGAGCCGCTTTAGAGGGAGAGAACCAGGTCAGCAGAGCTGCTCTAGAGCCTAAGAAGCAGGTCAGCACAGCTGCTATAGAGCCAGAGAACCAGGTCAGCAGAGCTGCTTTAGAGCCTAAGAACCAGGTCAGCAGAGCTGCTCTATAGCCTAATAACCAAGTAAGCAGAGCTGATCTAGAGCCTAAGAACCAGGTCCGCAGAGCTCCTCTAGAGCCTCAGATCCAGGTCAGAAGTGCTGCTCTAGAGCCAGAGAACCAGGTCAGCAGAGCTACTTTAGAGGGAGAGAATCAGATCAGCAGGGCTGCTCTAGAGCCTAAGAACCAGGTCAGCAGAGCTGCTCTAGAACCTGGGAACCAGGTCAGCCCAGCTGCAGTAGAGCCAGAGAAACCAGGTCAGCAGTGCTGCTTTAGAGGGAGAGAACCAGGTCAACAGAGCTGCTTTAGAGCCAGAGAACCAGGTCAGCAGACCTGCTCTAGAGCCTGAGAACCAGGTCAGCCGAGTTGCTCTAGAGCCAGAGAACCAGGTCAGCAGAGCTGCTTTAGAGCCAGAGAACCAGGTCAGCAGAGCTGCTTTAGAGCCATAGAACAGGTCAGCAGAGCTGCTTTAGAGCCAGAGAACCAGGTCAGCAGAGCCATTGTAGAGCCAAAGATCCAGGTCAGTAGAGCTGCTCTAGAGCCTAAGAACCAGGTCAGCAGAGCTGCTCTAGAAAGAGAGAACCAGGTCAGCAGAGCTGCGTAGAGCCAGAGAAACCAGGTCAGCAGAACTGCATTAGAGTCAGAGAAACCAGGTCAGCAGAGATGCTCTAGAGGCTAAGAACCAGGTCAGCAGAGCTGCTCTAGAGCCAGAGAAACCAGGTCAGCAGAGCTGCTTTAGAGGGAGAGAACCAGGTCAGCAGAGCTGCTCTAGAGCCTAAGAACCAAGTCAGCACAGCTGGTCTTGAGCCAGATAACCAGGTCAGCAGAACTGCTTTTGAGGCAGAGAACCAGGTCATCAGAGCTGCTTTAGAGCCTGAGAACCAGGTCAGCAGAGCTGCTCTAGAGACTAAGAACAAGGTCAGCAGATCTGCTCTAGAGCTAGAGAACCAGGTCAGCAGATCTGTTTTAGAGCCAGAGAACCAGGCCAGCAGAGCTGATCTAGAACCTGAGAACCAGGTCAGCAGAGCTGCTCTAGAGGCAGAGAACTAGGTCAGCAGAGCTGCTTTAGAGCTAGAGAACCAGGGCAGCAGAGCTGCTCTCGAACTAGAGAACCAGGTCAGGAGAGCTGATTTAGAGCCATATAACCAGGTCAGCAGAGCTGCTTTAGAGCCAGAGAACCAGGTCAGCCGAGCAGCTGTAGAGCCAGAGAAACCACGTCAGAAGAGCAGCTTTAGAGGGAGAGAACCAGGTCAGCAAAGCTGCTCTAGAGCCTAAGAACCAGGTCAGCACAGCTGCTCTAGAGCCAGTGAACCAGGTCAGCAGATCTGCTTTAGAACCAGAGAACTAGGTCAGAAGAGCTGCTTTAGAGCCAGAGAACCAGCTCAGCAGAGCTCCTCTAGAGCCTGAGAACCAGGTCATTAGAGCTGCTGTAGAGCCAGAGAACCAGGTCAGCAGAGCTGCTGTAGAGCCAGAGGAAGCAAGTCAGGAGAGCTGCTCTAGAGTCTAAGAACCAGGTCATCAGAGCTGCTCTAGACCCAGAGAACCAGGTCAGCAGAGCTGCTGTAGAGCCAGAGAAACCAGGTCAGCAGAGCTGCTCTAGAGGGAGAGACCCAGGTCAGCAGAGCTACTCTAGAGGCAGAGAACCAGGGCAGAAGAGCTGCTCTCAAAACAGAGAACCGGGTCAGCAGAGCTGATTTTGAGCCAGAGAACCACGTCATCAGAGCTCCTCTAGAGCCTGAGAACCAGGTCAGCAGAGATGCTCTAGAGGCTAAGAACCAGGTCAGCAGAGCTGCTCTAGAGCCAGAGAACCAGGTCAGCAGAGCTGCTGTAGAGCCAGAGAAACCAGGTAAGCAGAGCTGCTTTAGAGGGAGAGAACCAGGTCAGCAGAGCTGCTCTAGAGCCTAAGAACCAAGTCAGCACAGCTGCTCTTGAGCCAGATAACCAGGTCAGCAGAACTGCTTTTGAGGCAGAGAACCAGGCCATCAGAGCTGCTTTAGAGCCTAAGAACCAGGTCAGCAGAGCTGCTCTAGAGACTAAGAACAAGGTCAGCAGATCTGCTCTAGAGCTAGAGAACCAGGTCAGCAGAGCTGTTTTAGAGCCAGAGAACCAGGCCAGCAGAGCTGATCTAGAACCTGAGAACCAGGTCAGCAGAGCCGATCTAGAGGCAGAGAACCAGGTCAGCAGAGCTGCTTTAGAGCTAGAGAACCAGGGCAGCAGAGCTGCTCTCGAACTAGAGAACCAGGTCAGGAGAGCTGATTTAGAGCCATAGAACCAGGTCAGCAGAGCTGCTTTAGAGCCAGAGAACCAGGTCAGCAGAGCTTCTGTAGAGCCAGAGAAACTAGGTCAGCAGAGCCGCTTTAGAGGGAGAGAACCAGGTCAGCAGAGCTGCTCTAGAGCCTAAGAAGCAGGTCAGCACAGCTGCTATAGAGCCAGAGAACCAGGTCAGCAGAGCTGCTTTAGAGCCTAAGAACCAGGTCAGTAGAGCTGCTCTATAGCCTAATAACCAAGTAAGCAGAGCTGATCTAGAGCCTAAGAACCAGGTCAGCAGAGCTCCTCTAGAGCCTAAGATCCAGGTCAGAAGTGCTGCTCTAGAGCCAGAGAACCAGGTCAGCAGAGCTACTTTAGATGGAGAGAATCAGATCAGCAGGGCTGCTCTAGAGCCTAAGAACCAGGTCAGCAGAGCTGCTCTAGAACCTGGGAACCAGGTCAGCCCAGCTGCAGTAGAGCCAGAGAAACCAGGTCAGCAGTGCTGCTTTAGAGGGAGAGAACCAGGTCAACAGAGCTGCTTTAGAGCCAGAGAACCAGGTCAGCAGACCTGCTCTAGAGCTTGAGAACCAGGTCAGCCGAGTTGCTCTAGAGCCAGAGAACCAGGTCAGCAGAGCTGCTTTAGAGCCAGAGAACCAGGTCAGCAGAGCTGCTTTAGAGCCATAGAACAGGTCAGCAGAGCTGCTTTAGAGCCAGAGAACCAGGTCAGCAGAGCCATTGTAGAGCCAAAGATCCAGGTCAGTAGAGCTGCTCTAGAGCCTAAGAACCAGGTCAGCAGAGCTGCTCTAGAAAGAGAGAACCAGGTCAGCAGAGCTGCATAGAGCCAGAGAAACCAGGTCAGCAGAACTGCATTAGAGTCAGAGAAACCAGGTCAGCAGAGATGCTCTAGAGGCTAAGAACCAGGTCAGCAGAGCTGCTCTAGAGCCAGAGGAACCAGGTCAGCAGAGCTGATTTAGAGGGAGAGAACCAGGTCAGCAGAGCTGCTCTAGAGCCTAAGAACCAAGTCAGCACAGCTGGTCTTGAGCCAGATAATCAGGTCAGCAGAACTGCTTTTGAGGCAGAGAACCAGGTCATCAGAGCTGCTTTAGAGCCTGAGAACCAGGTCAGCAGAGCTGCTCTAGAGACTAAGAATAAGGTCAGCAGATCTGCTCTATAGCTAGAGAACCAGGTCAGCAGATCTGTTTTAGAGCCAGAGAACCAGGCCAGCAGAGCTGATCTAGAACCTGAGAACCAGGTCAGCAGAGCTGCTCTAGAGGCAGAGAACTAGGTCAGCAGAGCTGCTTTAGAGCTAGAGAACCAGGGCAGCAGAGCTGCTCTCGAACTAGAGAACCAGGTCAGGAGAGCTGATTTAGAGCCATATAACCAGGTCAGCAGAGCTGCTTTAGAGCCAGAGAACCAGGTCAGCCGAGCAGCTGTAGAGCCAGAGAAACCACGTCAGAAGAGCAGCTTTAGAGGGAGAGAACCAGGTCAGCATAGCTGCTCTAGAGCCTAAGAACCAGGTCAGCACAGCTGCTCTAGAGCCAGTGAACCAGGTCAGCAGATCTGCTTTAGAACCAGAGAACTCGGTCAGAAGAGCTGCTTTAGAGCCAGAGAACCAGCTCAGCAGAGCTCCTCTAGAGCCTGAGAACCAGGTCATTAGAGCTGCTGTAGAGCCAGAGAACCAGGTCAGCAGAGCTGCTGTAGAGCCAGAGGAAGCAGGTCAGGAGAGCTGCTCTAGAGCCTAAGAACCAGGTCATCAGAGCTGCTCTAGACCCAGAGAACCAGGTCAGCAGAGCTGCTGTAGAGCCAGAGAAACCAGGTCAGCAGAGCTGCTCTAGAGGGAGAGACCCAGGTCAGCAGAGCTACTCTAGAGGCAGAGAACCAGGTCAGCAGAGCTGCTTTAGAGCCAGAGAACCAGGGCAGAAGAGCTGCTCTCAAAACAGAGAACCAGGTCAGCAGAGCTGATTTTGAGCCAGAGAACCAGGTAAGCAGAGCTCCTCTAGAGCCTGAGAACCAGGTCAGCAGAGATGCTCTAGAGGCTAAGAACCAGGTCAGCAGAGCTGCTCTAGAGCCAGAGAACCAGGTCAGCAGAGCTGCTGTAGAGCCAGAGAAACCAGGTAAGCAGAGCTGCTTTAGAGGGAGAGAACCAGGTCAGCAGAGCTGCTCTAGAGCCTAAGAACCAAGTCAGCACAGCTGCTCTTGAGCCAGATAACCAGCTCAGCAGAACTGCTTTTGAGGCAGAGAACCAGGCCATCAGAGCTGCTTTAGAGCCTAAGAACCAGGTCAGCAGAGCTGCTCTAGAGACTAAGAACAAGGTCAGCAGATCTGCTCTAGAGCTAGAGAACCAGGTCAGCAGAGCTGTTTTAGAGCCAGAGAACCAGGCCAGCAGAGCTGATCTAGAACCTGAGAACCAGGTCAGCAGAGCCGATCTAGAGGCAGAGAACCAGGTCAGCAGAGCTGCTTTAGAGCCAGAGAACCAGGGCAGAAGAGCTGCTCTCGAAACAGAGAACCAGGTCAGCAGAGCTGATTTTGAGCCAGAGAACCACGTCAGCAGAGCTCCTCTAGAGCCTGAGAACCAGGTCATCAGAGTTGCTGTAGAGCCAGAGAACCAGGTCAGCAGAGCTGCTGTAGAGCCAGAGAAAGCAGGTCAACAGAGCTGCTTTAGAGCCAGAGAACCAGGTCATCAGAGCTGCTTTAGATTCAGAGAACCAGGTTAGCAGAGCTGCTCTAGAGCCAGAGAACCAGGTCAGCCGAGCTACTGTAGAGTCAGAGAAACCAGGTTAGCAGAGCTGCTTTAGACCCAGAGAACCAATTCAGCAGATCTGCTCTAGAGGCTAAGAACCAGGTCAGCAGAGCTGCTCTACAGCCAGACAACCAGGTCAGCAGAGCTTCTGTGGAGCCAGAGAAACCAGGTCAGCAGAGCCGCTTTAGAGGGAGAGAACCAGGTCAGCAGAGCTGCTCTAGAGCCTAAGAAGCAGGTCAGCACAGCTGCTATAGAGCCAGAGAACCAGGTCAGCAGAGCTGCTTTAGAGCCTAAGAACCAGGTCAGCAGAGCTGCTCTATAGCCTAATAACCAAGTAAGCAGAGCTGATCTAGAGCCAGAGAACCAGGTCAGCAGAGCTGCTTTAGAGCCAGAGAACTAGGTCAGCAGAGCTGTTTTAGAGCCAGAGAACCAGATCAACAGATCTGCTCTAGAGCCTGAGAACCAGGTCAGCAGAGCTGCTCTAGAGCCAGAGAACCAGGTCAGCAGAGCTACTTTAGAGCCATAGAACAGGTCAGCAGAGCTGCTGTAGAGCCAGAGCAACCAGGTCAGCAGAGCTGCTTTAGAGGGAGAGAAACAGGTCAGCAGAGCTGCTCTAGAGCCTAAGAACCAGGTCAGCACAGCTGCTGTAGAGCCAGAGAACCAGGTCAGCAGAGCTGCTTTAGAGCCTAAGAACCAGGTCAGCAGAGCTCCTCTAGAGCCTAAGATCCACATCAGAAGTGCTGCTCTAGAACCTGAGAACTAGGTCAGAAGAGCAGCTTTAGAGCCAGAGAACCAGGTCAGCAGAGCTCCTCTAGAGCCTGAGAACCAGGTCATTAGAGCTGCTGTAGAGCCAGAGAACCAGGTCAGCAGAGCTGCTGTAGAGCCAGAGGAAGCAGGTCAGGAGTGCTGCTCTAGAGCCTAAGAATCAGGTCATTAGAGCTGCTCTAGAGCCAGAGAACCAGGTCAGCAGAGCTGCTGTAGAGCCAGAGAAACCAGGTCAGCAGAGCTGCTCTAGAGGGAGAGACCCAGGTCAGCAGAGCTGCTCTAGAGGCAGAGAACCAGGTCAGCAGAGCTGCTTTAGAGCGAGAGAACCAGGGCAGAAGAGCTGCTCTCAAAACAGAGAACCAGGTCAGCAGAGCTGATTTTGAGCCAGAGAACCACATCAGCAGAGCTCCTCTAGAGCCTGAGAACCAGGTCATCAGAGTTGCTGTAGAGCCAGAGAACCAGGTCAGCAGAGCTGCTGTAGAGCCAGAGAAAGCAGGTCAACAGAGCTGCTTTAGAGCCAGAGAACCAGGTCATCAGAGCTGCTTTAGAGCCAGAGAACCAGGTTAGCAGAGCTGCTCTAGAGCCAGAGAACCAGGTCAGCCGAGCTACTGTAGAGTCAGAGAAACCAGGTCAGCAGAGCTGCTTCAGAGGGAGAGAACCAGGTCAACAGAGCTGCTTTAGAGCCAGAGAACCACTTCAGCAGATCTGCTCTAGAGGCTAAGAACCAGGTCAGCAGAGCTGCTCTACAGCCAGAGAACCAGGTCAGCAGAGCTTCTGTAGAGCCAGAGAAACCAGGTCAGCAGAGCCGCTTTAGAGGGAGAGAACCAGGTCAGCAGAGCTGCTCTAGAGCCTAAGAAGCAGGTCAGCACAGCTGCTATAGAGCCAGAGAACCAGGTCAGCAGAGCTGCTTTAGAGCCTAAGAACCAGGTCAGCAGAGCTGCTCTATAGCCTAATAACCAAGTAAGCAGAGCTGATCTAGAGCCAGAGAACCAGGTCAGCAGAGCTGTTTTAGAGCCAGAGAACTAGGTCAACAGAGCTGTTTTAGAGCCAGAGAACCAGATCAATAGATCTGCTCTAGAGCCTGAGAACCAGGTCAGCAGAGCTGCTCTAGAGCCAGAGAACCAGGTCAGCAGAGCTGCTTTAGAGCCATAGAACAGGTCAGCAGAGCTCCTCTAGAGCCTAAGATCCAGGTCAGAAGTGCTGCTCTAGAGGGAGCGAATCAGATCAGCAGGGCTACTCTAGAGCCTAAGAACCAGGTCAGCAGAGCTGCTCTAGAACCTGGGAACCAGGTCAGCTGAGCTGCAGTAGAGCCAGTGAAACCAGGTCAACAGTGCTGCTTTAGAGGGAGAGAACCAGGTCAACAGAGCTGCTTTAGAGCCAGAGAACCAGGTCAGCAGACCTGCTCTAGAGCCTGAGAACCAGGTCAGCAGAGTTGCTCTAGAGCCAGAGAACCAGGTCAGCAGAGCTGCTTTAGAGCCAGAGAACCAGGTCAGCAGAGCTGCTTTAGAGCCATAGAACAGGTCAGCAGAGCTGCTTTAGAGCCAGAGAACCAGGTCAGCAGAGCCATTGTATAGCCAAAGATCCAGGTCAGTAGAGCTGCTCTAGAGCCTAAGAACCAGGTCAGCAGAGCTGCTCTAGAACGAGAGAACCAGGTCAGCAGAGTTGCGTAGAGCCAGAGAAGCCAGGTCAGCAGAACTGCATTAGAGCCAGAGAACCAGGTCAGCAGAGCTGCTCTAGAGCCTAAGAACAAGGTCAGCAGACCTGCTCTAGAGCCAGAGAACCAGGTCAGCAGAGCTGCGTAGAGCCAGAGAAACCAGGTCAGTAGAGCTGCTTTAGAGGGAGTGAACCAGGTAAGCAGAGCTACCCTAGAGCCTAAGAACCAGGTCAGCACAGCTGCTCTAGAGCCAGAGAACCAGGTCACCAGAGCTGTTTTAGAGCCAGAGAACCAGGTCAGCAGAGCTACTCTAGAGCCTGAGAACCAGGTCAGCAGAGCTGCTTTAGAGCCAGAGAACCAGGGCAGCAGAGCTGCTCTTAAACCAGAGATCCAGGTCAGCAGAGCTGATTTAGAGCCATAGAACCAGGTCAGCAGAGCTGCTTTAGAGCCAGAGAACCAGGTCAGCAGAGCTGCTGTAGAGCCAGAGAAACCAGGTCAGCCGAGTTGCTTTAGAGCCAGAGAACCAGGTCAGCAGAGCTGCTTTAGAGGGAGAGAACCAGGTCAGCAGAGCTGCTCTAGAGCCTAAGAACCAGGTCAGTACAGCTGCTATAGAGCCAGAGAACCAGGTCAGCAGAGCTGCTCTAGAGCCAGAGCACTAGGTCAGCAGAGCTGCTGTAGAGCCAGAGAAACCACGTCAGAATAGGTGCTTTAGAGGGAGAGAACCAGGTCAGCAGAGCTAATCTAGAGCCTAAGAACCAGGTCAGCACAGCTGCTTTATAGCCAGAGAACCACGTCAGCAGAGCTCCTTTAGAGCCTGAGAACCAGGTCATCAGAGTTGCTGTAGAGCCAGAGAACCAGGTCAGCAGAGCTGCTGTAGAGCCAGAGAAAGCAGGTCAGCAGAGCTGCTTTAGAGCCAGAGAACCAGGTCAGCAGAGCTGCTTTATAGCCAGAGAACCAGGTTAGCAGAGCTGCTCTAGAGCCAGAGAACCAGGTCAGCCGAGCTACTGTTGAGTCAGAGAAACCAGGTCAGCAGAGCTGCTTTAGAGGGAGAGAACCAGGTCAACAGAGCTGCTTTAGAGTCAGAGAACCACTTCAGCAGATCTGCTCTAGAGTCTAAGAACAAGGTCAGCAGAGCTGCTCTACAGCCAGAGAACCAGGTCAGCAGAGCTGCTGTAGAGCCAGAGAAACCAGGTCAGCAGAGCCACTTTAGAGGGAGAGAACCAGGTCAGCAGAGCTGCTCTGGAGCCTAAGAAGCAGGTCAGCACAGCTGCTATAGAGCCAGAGAACCAGGTCAGCAGAGCTGCTTTAGAGCCTAAGAACCAGGTCAGCAGAGCTGCTGTATAGCCTAATAACCAAGTAAGCAGAGCTGATCTAGAGCCAGAGAACCAGGTCAGCAGAGCTGCTTTAGAGCCAGAGACCTAGGTCAGCAGAGCGGTTTTAGAGCCAGAGAACCAGATCAACAGATCTGCTCTAGCGCCTGAGAACCAGGTCAGCAGAGCTGCTCTAGAGACAGAGAACCAGGTCAGCAGAGCAGCTATAGAGCCAGAGAACCAGGTCAGCAGAGCTGCTTTAGAGCCAGAGAACTAGGTCAGCAGAGCTGTTTTAGAGCCAGAGAACCAGATCAACAGATCTGCTCTAGAGCCTAAGAAGCAGGTCAGCACAGCTGCTATAGAGCCAGAGAACCTGGTCAGCAGAGCTGCTTTAGAGCCTAAGAACCAGGTCAGCAGAGCTGCTCTATAGCCTAATCACCAGGTAAGCAGAGCTGATCTAGAGCCAGAGAACCAGGTCAGTAGAGCTGCTTTAGAGCCAGAGAACTAGGTCAGCAGAGCTGTTTTAGAGCCAGAGAACCAGATCAACAGATTTGCTCTAGAGCCTGAGAACCAGGTCAGCAGAGCTGCTCTAGAGACAGAGAACCAGGTCAGCAGAGCAGCTATAGAGCAAGAGAACCAGCTCAGCAGAGCTGCTTTAGAGCCAGAGAACCAGGTCAGCAGAGCTGCTGTAGAGCCAGAGAACCAGTTCAGCAGAGCTGCTCTAGAGCCTGAGAACCAGGTCAGCAGAGCTTCTCTAGAGCCAGAGAACCAGGTCAGTCAAGCTGCTGTAGAGCCAGAGAAACCAGGTCAGCAGTGCTGCTTTAGAGGCAGAGAACCAGGTCAGCGGAGCTGCTTTAGAGCCAGAGAACTAGGTCAGCGGAGCTGCTTTAGAGCCAGAGAACCAGGTCAGCAGAGCTGCTTTAGAGCCAGAGAACCAGGTCAGCAGAGCTGCTTTAGAGCCATAGAACAGGTCAGCAGAGCTGCTGTAGAGCCTAAGAACCAGGTCAGAAGAGCTGCTTTAGAGCCAGAGAACCACGTCAGCAGAGCTGCTCTAGAGCCAGAGAACCAGGTCAGCAGAGCTGCTTTAGGGCCAGAGAAACCAGGTCAGCAGAGCTGCTGTAGAGCCTAAGAACCAGGTCAGCAGAGCTGCCCTAGAGCCAGTGAACCAGGTCAGCTGAGCTGCTGTAAATCCAGAGAAAGCAAGTCAGCAGAGCTGCTTTAGAGCCGGAGAACTAGGTCAGCAGAGCTGCTTTAGAGCCAGAGAACCAGGTCAGCAGAGCTGCTCTAGAGGCAGAGAACCAGGTCAGCAGAGCTGCTATAGAGCCAGAGAACCAGGTCAGCAGACCTCCTCTAGAACCTGAGAACCAGGTCAGCAGAGCTGATTTAGAGCCATAGACCCATGTCAGCAGAGCTGCTTAGAGCCAGAGAACCACGTCAGCAGAGCTGCTGTAGAGCCAGAGTACCAGGTCAGCAGAGCTGCTCTACAGCCAGAGAACCAGGTCAGCAGAGCTGCTGTAGAGCCAGAGAAACCAGGTCAGCAGAGCCGCTTTAGAGGGAGAGAACCAGGTCAGCAGAGCTGCTCTGGAGCCTAAGAAGCAGGTCAGCACAGCTGCTATAGAGCCAGAGAACCAGGTCAGCAGAGCTGCTTTAGAGCCTAAGAACCAGGTCAGCAGAGCTGCTCTATAGCCTAATAACCAAGTAAGCAGAGCTGATCTAGAGCCAGAGAACCAGGTCAGCAGAGCTGCTTTAGAGCCAGAGACCTAGGTCAGCAGAGCGGTTTTAGAGCCAGAGAACCAGATCAACAGATCTGCTCTAGCGCCTGAGAACCAGGTCAGCAGAGCTGCTCTAGAGACAGAGAACCAGGTCAGCAGAGCAGCTATAGAGCCAGAGAACCAGGTCAGCAGAGCTGCTTTAGAGCCAGAGAACCAGGTCAGCAGAGCTGCTTTAGGGCCAGAGAAACCAGGTCAGCAGAGCTGCTCTAGAGCCTAAGAACCAGGTCAGCAGAGCTGCTCTAGAGCCAGTGAACCAGGTCAGCTGAGCTGCTGTAAATCCAGAGAAAGCAGGTCAGCAGAGCTGCTTTAGAGCCGGAGAACTAGGTCAGCAGAGCTGCTTTAGAGCCAGAGAACTAGGTCAGCAGAGCTGCTTTAGAGCCAGAGAACCAGGTCAGCAGAGCTGCTCTAGAGGCAGAGAACCAGGTCAGCAGAGCTGCTATAGAGCCAGAGAACCAGGTCAGCAGACCTCCTCTAGAACCTGAGAACCAGGTCAGCAGAGCTGATTTAGAGCCATAGACCCAGGTCAGCAGAGCTGCTTAGAGCCAGAGAACCACGTCAGCAGAGCTGCTGTAGAGCCAGAGTACCAGGTCAGCAGAGCTGCTCTAGTGCATGAGAACCAGGTCAGCAGAGCTGCTCTAGAGCCGGAGAACAAGGTCAGCCGAGCTGCTGTAGAGCCAGAGAAACGAGGTCAGCAGTGCTGCTTTAGAGGCAGAGAACCACGTCAGCAGAGCTGCTCTAGAGGCAGAGAACCAGGTCAGCAGAGCTGCTATAGAGCCAGAGAACCAGGTCAGCAGACCTCCTCTAGAACCTGAGAACCAGGTCAACAGAGCTGATCTAGAGCCATAGACCCAGGTCAGCAAAGCTGCTTAGAGCCAGAGAACCACGTCAGCAGAGCTGCTGTAGAGCCAGAGAACCAGGTCAGCAGAGCTGCTCTAGTGCCTGAGAACCAGGTCAGCAGAGCTGCTCTAGAGCCAGAGAACAAGGTCAGCCGAGCTGCTGTAGAGCCAGTGAAACCAGGTCAGCAGTGCTGCTTTAGAGGCAGAGAACCACGTCAACAGAGCTGCTTTAGAGCCAGAGAACCACGTCAGCAGAGCTGCTTTAGAGCCATAGAACGGGTCAGCAGAGCTGCTGTAGAGCCTAAGAAACAGGTCAGAAGAGCTGTTTTAGAGCCAAAGAACCATGTCAGCAGAGGTGCTCTAGAGCCAGAGAACCAGGTCAGCAGACCTGCTGTAGAGCCAGAGAAACCAGGCCACACTGCTGCTGTAGAGGGAGAGAACCAGGTCAGCAGAGCTGCTTTAGAGCCTAAGAACCAGGTCAGCAGAGCTGCTCTAGACACAGTGAAGCAGGTCAGCTGAGCTGCTGTAGAGCCAGAGAAACCAGGTCAGCAGAGCTGCTTTACAGCCATAGAACAGGTCAGCAGAGCTGCTGAAGAGCCAGAGAACCAGGTCAGCAAAGCTGGTTTAGAGCCTAAGAACCAGGTCAGCAGAGCTCCTCTAGAGCCTAAGATCCACGTCAGAAGTGCTGCTCTAGAACCAGAGAACTAGGTCAGAAGAGCAGCTTTAGAGCCAGAGAACCAGGTCAGCAGAGCTCCTCTAGAGCCTGAGAACCAGGTCATTAGAGTTGCTGTACAGCCAGAGAACCAGGTCAGCAGAGCTGCTGTAGAGCCAGAGGAAGCAGGTCAGGAGAGCTGCTCTAGAGCCTAAGAACCAGGTCATCAGAGCTGCTCTAGAGCCAGAGAACCAGGTCAGCAGAGCTGCTGTAGAGCCCGAGAAACCAGGTCAGCAGAGCTGCTCTAGAGGGAGAGACCCAGGTCAGCAGAGCTGCTCTAGAGGCAGAGAACCAGGTCAGCAGAGCTGCTTTAGAGCCAGAGAACCAGGGCAGAAGAGCTGCTCTCAAAACAGAGAACCAGGTCAGCAGAGCTGATTTTGAGCCAGAGAACCACATCAGCAGAGCTCCTCTAGAGCCTGAGAACCAGGTCATCAGAGTTGCTGTAGAGCCAGAGAAAGGAGGTCAACAGAGCTGCTTTAGAGCCAGAGAACAAGGTCATCAGAGCTGCTTTAGAGCCAGAGAACCAGGTTAGCAGAGCTGCTTTAGAGCCAGAGAACCAGGTCAGCCGAGCTACTGTAGAGTCAGAGAAACCAGGTCAGCAGAGCTGCTTTAGAGGGACAGAAACAGGTCAACAGAGCTGCTTTAGAGCCAGAGAACCCCTTCAGCAGATCTGCTCTAGAGGCTAAGAACCAGGTCAGCAGAGCTGCTCTACAGCCAGAGAACCAGGTCAGCAGAGCTTCTGTAGAGCCAGAGAAACCAGGTCAGCAGAGCCGATTTAGAGGGAGAGAACCAGGTCAGCAGAGCTGCTCTAGAGCCTAAGAAGCAGGTCAGCACAGCTGCTATAGAGCCAGAGAACCAGGTCAGCAGAGCTGCTTTAGAGCCTAAGAACCAGGTCAGCAGAACTGCTCTATAGCCTAATAACCAAGTAAGCAGAGCTGATCTAGAGCCAGAGAACCAGGTCAGCAGAGCTGCTTTAGAGCCAGAGAACCAGGGCAGCAGAGCTGCTCTCAAACCAGAGATCCAGGTCAGCAGAGCTGATTTAGAGCCATAGAACCAGGTCAGCAGTGCTGCTTTAGAGCCAGAGAACCAGGTCGGCAGAGCTGCTGTAGAGCCAGAGAAACCAGGTCAGCCGAGTTGCTTTAGAGCCAGAGAACCAGGTCAGCAGAACTGCTTTATAGGGAGAGAACCAGGTCAGCAGAGCTGCTCTAGAGCCTAAGAACCAGGTCAGTACAGCTGCTATAGAGCCAGAGAACCAGGTCAACAGAGCTGCTCTAGAGCCAGAGCACCAGGTCAGCAGAGCTGCTGTAGAGCCAGAGAAACCACGTCAGAATAGGTGCTTTAGAGGGAGAGAACCAGGTCAGCAGAGCTAATCTAGAGCCTAAGAACCAGTTCAGCACAGCTGCTTTATAGCCAGAGAACCACGTCAGCAGAGCTCCTTTAGAGCCTGAGAACCAGGTCAGCAGAGCTGCTCTAGAGCCTAAGAACCAGGTCAGCACAGCTGCTCTAGAGCCAGAGAACCAGGTCATCAGAGCTGCTGTAGAGCCAGAGAACCAGGTCAACAGAGCTGCTGTAGAGCCAGAGAAACCACGTCAGAAGAGCTGCTTTAGAGGGAGAGACCAGGTCAGCAGAGCTGCTCTAGAGCCTAAGAACCAGGTCAGCACAGCTGCTCTAGAGCCAGAGAACCAGGTCAGCAGATCTGCTTTAGAGCCAGAGAACTAGGTCAGCAGAGCTGCTTTTGAGCCAGAGAACCAGGTAAGCACAGCTCCTCTAGAGCCTGAGAACCAGGTCATTAGAGCTGCTGTAGAGCCAGAGAACCAGGTCAGCAGAGCTGCTGTAGAGCCAGAGAAAGCAGGTCAGCAGAGCTGCTTTAGAGCCACAAAACCAGGTCAGTAGAGCTGCTCTAGAGCCTAAGAACCAGGTCAGCAGAGCTGCTCTAGAGCCAGAGAACCAGGTCAGCCGAGCTGCTGTAGAGCCAGAGAAACCAGGTCAGCAGAGCTGCTCTAGAGGGAGAGAACCAGGTCAGCAGAGCTGCTCTAGAGCCTAAGAACCAGGTCAACAGAGCTACTCTAGAGCCAGAGAACAAGGTCAGCAGAGCTGCTTTAGAGCCAGAGAACTAGGTCAGCAGAGCTGTTTTAGAGCCAGACAACCAGGTCAGCAGAGATGCTCTAGAGCCTGAGAACCAGGTCAGCAGAGCTGCTCTAGAGGCAGAGAACCAGGTCAGCAGAGCTGCTTTAGAGCCAGAGAACCAGGGCAGCAGACCTCCTCTAGAACCAGAGAACCAGTTCAGCAGAGCTGCTGTAGAGCCAGAGAAACCAGGTCAGCAGTGCTGCTGTAGAGGGAGAGAACCAGGTCAGCAGAGCTGCTTTAGAGCCTAAGAACCAGGTCAGCAGAGCTGCTCTAGACCCAGTGAACCAGGTCAACTGAGCTGCTGTAGAGCCAGAGAAACCAGGTCAGCAGAGCTGCTCTAGAGGCTAAGAACCAGGTCAGCAGAGCTGCTCTAGAGCCAGAGAACCAGGTCAGCAGAGCTGCTGTAGAGCCAGAGAAACCAGGTCAGCAGAGCAGCTTTAGAGGGAGAGAACCAGGTCAGCAGAGCTGCTCTAGAGCCTAAGAACCAAGTCAGCACAGCTGCTCTTGAGCCAGATAACCAGGTCAGCAGAGCTGCTTTTGAGGCAGAGAACCAGGTCATCAGAGCTGCTTTAGAGCCTAAGAACAAGGTCAGCAGATCTGCTCTAGAGCTAGAGAACCAGGTCAGCAGAGCTGCTCTAGAGGCAGAGAACCAGGTCAGCAGAGCTGTTTTAGAGCCAGAGAACCAGGCCCGCAGAGCTGATCTAGAACCTGAGAACCAGGTCAGCAGATCTGCTCTAGAGGCAGAGAACCAGGTCAGCAGAGCTGCTTTAGAGATAGAGAACCAGGGCAGCAGAGCTGCTCTCGAACCAGAGAACCAGGTCAGGAGAGCTGATTTAGAGCCATAGACCCAGGTCAGCAGAGCTGCTTTAGAGCCAAAGAACCAGGTCAGCTGAGCTGCTGTAGAGCCAGAGAAACCAGGTCAGCAGAGCTGCTTTAGAGGGAGAGAACCAGGTCAGGAGAGCTGCTTCAGAGGGAGAGAACCAGGTCAGCAGAGCTGCTCTAGAGCCTAAGATCCAGGTCAGCACACCTGCTCTACAGCCAGAGAACCAGGTCATCAGAGCTGCTGTAGAGCCAGAGAAACCACGTCAGAAGAGCAGCTTTAGAGGGAGAGAACCAGGTCAACAGAGCTGCTCTAGAGCCGAAGAACCAGGTCAGCACAGCTGCTCTAGAGCCAGTGAACCAGGTCAGCAGATCTGCTTTAGAACCAGAGAACTAGGTCAGAAGAGCTGCTTTAGAGCCAGAGAACCAGGTCAGCAGAGCTCCTCTAGAGCCTGAGAACCAGGTCATTAGAGCCGCTGTAGAGCCAGAGAACCAGGTCAGCAGAGCTGCTGTAGAGCCAGAGGAAGCAGGTCAGGAGAGCTGTTTTAGAGCCAGAGAACCAGGTCAGTAGAGCTGCTCTAGAGCCTAAGAACCAGGTCATCAGAGCTGCTCTAGAGCCAGAGAACCAGGTCAGCAGAGCTGCTGTAGAGCCAGAGAAACCAGGTCAGCAGAGCTGCTCTAGAGGGAGAGAACCAGGTCAGCAGAGCTGCTTTAGAGCCAGAGAACCAGGGCAGAAGAGCTGCTCTCAAAAGAGAGAACCAGGTCAGCAGAGCTTATTTTGAGCCAGAGAACCACGTCAGCAGATCTCCTCTAGAGCCTGAGAACCAGGTCATCAGAGTTGCTGTAGAGCCAGAGAACCAGGTCAGCAGAGCTGCTGTAGAGCCAGAGAAAGCAGGTCAACAGAGCTGCTTTCGAGCCAGAGAACCAGGTCATCAGAGCTGCTTTAGAGCCAGAGAACCAGGTTAGCAGAGCTGCTCTAGAGCCAGAGAACCAGGTCAGCCGAGCTACTGTAGAGTCAGAGAAACCAGGTCGACAGAGCTGCTTTAGAGGGAGAGAACCAGGTAAACAGAGCTGCTTTAGAGCCAGAGAACCACTTCAGCAGATCTGCTCTAGAGGCTAAGAACCAGGTCAGCAGAGCTGCTCTATAGCCAGAGAACCAGGTCAGCAGAGCTTCTGTAGAGCCAGAGAAACTAGGTCAGCAGAGCCGCTTTAGAGGGAGAGAACCAGGTCAGCAGAGCTGCTCTAGAGCCTAAGAAGCAGGTCAGCACAGCTGCTATAGAGCCAGAGAACCAGGTCAGCAGAGCTGCTTTAGAGCCTAAGAACCAGGTCAGCAGAGCTGCTCTATAGCCTAATAACCAAGTAAGCAGAGCTGATCTAGAGCCTAAGAACCAGGTCAGCAGAGCTCCTCTAGAGCCTAAGATCCAGGTCAGAAGTGCTGCTCTAGAGCCAGAGAACCAGGTCAGCAGAGCTACTTTAGAGGGAGAGAATCAGATCAGCAGCGCTGCTCTAGAGCCTAAGAACCAGGTCAGCAGAGCTGCTCTAGAACCTGGGAACCAGGTCAGCCCAGCTGCAGTAGAGCCAGAGAAACCAGGTCAGCAGTGCTGCTGTAGAGGGAGAGAACCAGGTCAGCAGAGCTGCTTTAGATCCTAAGAACCAGGTCAGCAGAGCTGCTCTAGACCCAGTGAACCAGGTCATCAGAGCTGCTCTAGAGCCTAAGAACCAGGTCAGCACAGCTGCTCTAGAACCTGGGAACCAGGTCAGCCCAGCTGCAGTAGAGCCAGAGAAACCAGGTCAGCAGTGCTGCTGTAGAGGGAGAGAACCAGGTCAGCAGAGCTCCTTTAGAGCCTGAGAACCAGGTCAGCAGAGCTGCTCTAGAGCCTAAGAACCAGGTCAGCACAGCTGCTCTAGAGCCAGAGAACCAGGTCATCAGAGCTGCTGTAGAGCCAGAGAACCAGGTCAGCAGAGCTGCTGTAGAGGGAGAGAACCAGGTCAGCAGAGCTGCTCTAGAGCCAGAGAACCAGGTCAGCCAAGCTGCTGTAGAGCCAGAGAAACTGAAGTACTGGGTATTTTAGACCCAGCGGTGCAGGGGCACACACCCTATGACTTCTGGGTTCACCCTGTTCCAGACCTACAGAAACACAGAGTCTTCTGGGTGAAGTCAAAGATTCGTTTATTGGCTGCAGACCAATTACAGGTATCCTAGAAGTACAACAGCGTGTATGTTCTCAGGAGACTGCTGAAAATCATAGGAACGGGCTTCTCCTTAAGTACAAAATATCATGCTTCAGGCACACATTCCTTGGTTTACGATATGGCCATATAAAGGTATACATTACAAACGAAAAAGCAGAGTCATGATGACCATCCCACATTCCAGTTCGGCCAGCCCACAATGATTTACACAGTAAGGTTCAGATCCCACATCGGATGTCAATAGACCCCCCAATAAACACGAGCATCTCCTGTTTTGGGAAACAAGTCATAAAGCAGGAACAAGCAGGTGTGAAAGAGATTAGCCGGAGGCTTGTGTAGAATGAAAGGGTTTTATGACGGGTCAAGCCCTGATGCTAATCACAGGTGGACGGAGGAAGGGGAGCTCGTGAGACCGGTTTGACCTGGGGCAGCAGAGCCAGCTGCCCAGGTCACAGAGAAGTCAGAGGAGAAGCCCATGTACTGTGAGGCCCGTATTTACTCCATTATAGCCTATGTGAGGGCAATGACAAGATGGCCACTGCTTCCAAAATGGAACCCGCGTAATGAAGCAGAATAACGTGTACACAGTGCATTCATAGCTAGAACGATATATAAAGCACTCGTACATGCCGCATTTACCATTTGCGGTTTGCTAATACCAAGATAGACAGGGGTAGGGCCCTGTTCCCTACGCGGTAACAAAGATTAAAGTACGACAGACCCTCCTTTTGCCCTTACATAGGCAATCACTATACTCATCTTAATCCGAGTCTAGGTCAATGTTCACGAAGTCATGGAGATGTTGCTGTAGCATCATCCTATTACTTAGCTCGTCCCTCGATACAGGTTTCCTTACACATAAGGTAGCACAGAGGCCACATATCGCAGGAGCACACTGTATGCACAGACAGAACAGGAAAAGAATGGCTAAGATCATTCCAATGACCATCAGAACTTTCCAACCCCAGGCAGATATCAATTCCCAGAACCACCCCACCAGTGACCAATCTCCCTTATCCACGTGTATGGATTCAGATATTTTATGGAGTTTGGAGATGGCTTGATACACTGTTGGAGCATTATCTGGTATGAAAATGCAGCAACTGGATTGGATGACCTTGCATACCCCACCGCGGTCTGCAAGAATAACGTCTAGAACCATGCGGTTCTGCAAAGTCATAAGGCGATCCGCTTGGAGCTCAGCTGTCAGATTACCAAGGGCACCAGCCGTTACATTGACAGTGGATTCATCCACACGAGTCAGCTGTCTCAGGTTCCTACTATTCACCATAGGTCCCCAAAACGGCAGGAAACCCAAGAAGAAGTCTCCCGCTTCCTGACCCGCAGTGTCTTCCTTACTAATCACGCCTCTCACAACTCTGGTCTTGTGATAGTCAGAGGCGGCAGTAAATGTCGGCGGTAGCAAGTTCGCAATATAACATGTGCCCGAGAAATCAGGGGGCAACCATGTATATGCTCGGTCATTACAGATGAAATATGTGCCCTTGGCAGCCAAAAACGCAGGGGAAAACTGTGACGGGAAAGTGTACGTTTCAGTACAGTCACTTCTTCCCAGTTGAGCTCTAGGATTCTGACCATTACCTTGTAAGCAGAACCGACCCATGTGGGGTACGACCCAGATTGGAGATGAGATTTTTCGCTGTCTTTCACCCAGACTAATACTATACCCCGTCGCGTTCCATCCTACATAAGGTCTCAACTTTTCTTTGGGAATGGATGAGTAGGCATCGATATCCCTACTCATATCAGCAACTCCTTTTATCAAAGCCTTATTATTGGTGATAGGTCTGATGGAACGCGGTTGGCGAGGGGAGTACGTATCTAGAGCATAGAGAAACATGGTCTGGAATGCCCATGACGATCCATTGTAACTATACGGCAGCACCAGGTAGGGAATACCCTTGTTAATGGTATGTGGCATTAACCCACACACCCAGCAATTGGTCGTATTCATTACCAGCTGGTGCTGGTGCAAGAGCTGGATAAACGAGTTATTTACGAACTCTGATCGTCTGGTCTGTTCGTGCTCAGGCAAAGGGTGAAAGGAGTGAGAGGAGGCGGTAGAAAGAGGTATAGGCTGTTCAGTGGGTGTAATGGGCTTTTGAGCGGAGAAGAACACAAATCCTACAATAAACATCATGATACTACACAGTGTAAAAAGGCACAAAAATACAAAACATTTACTTTTTACAATTCTACACATCCTTGCGTTAAAATTCATTTCCTCAATCGGTCTCTCCATCTTAAAAAACTCCATCCTCTACTCGGGCCGCTCGCGGCGGATGAGTGTCTTCTGCTAAGGAGTACGCCTGTCAGTCCAGGGAAACGCCCTAGACCAACCAGAACCGTTGACCTAACGTCTTCGGCCTGTACCCCAAAGTCTTGGCACCGCGACCCTGCGGCAGAACCCGGATGGTGGTTCGAAAAACAAAAATCAAGAAAGTCCTTCAGATGGGAGAGCCAAAATGTCAAAAAGGGAATAATAAGGAAATCTTTATTTGTCCATGGGCCTAGGTCTCAAATTATAGCGGAGACGGCCAGGTGCTGTTTGGTCTTGAAACAAAAGTTCAGGCTCAGTGGTGTCCAATCGATTTGATGGTGGCACAGCTTCCTGCAGAATATTGTCACTCTCTTGGTCTGAAACTGTGCCTCTTAGGTGTGCGTCACTGAATGGTACAAAACGAGGCACAGGGTCTGTCTCAGAGTCGGCGATACCCTCCTTGACCCACTGGTCATATGGCAGAGGCAAAGGGACTACTTTGCAGTGGGTACCATGGATCCAGTGTTTCTTCCCTTTTACTCGCACCGCTGATCTTGTCGACAGGAATACAAGGTGAGGGCCGATCCAGCGAGGCTCGTCGTTGCTCTTACGCTGGAAATTTCGGATCAGGACCCACGAGCCAGGGTTGATAGGGTGTCCAGGAGGTTCAGAAGCTTGGGGAAGAGTATCATGTACCTGTTGGTGCAAAACACGCAGTTTAACAGTCAAATCATACAGGTAATCGAGTAGTACTGGATGTTCAATCTCACTGAACTTCGTAGGCCTCGGTACACCCCATACGTTGGCCGGGCGGCCAAAAACAACCTCGTAAGGGCTAAGTCCCACTCGTGAGTGTATGGTCATTCTGGTGGACAGGAGTGCTAAAGGCAGAGCGTCAGGCCATTTAAGACCGGTGCTCGCCTGGATTTTGGCCAGCTTGAGCTTTAAGGCTCCATTGTAGCGTTCTACTAATCCAGCTGATTGGGGGTGATTTGCAGCGTGGAACTTCTGCTTTATCCCTAGCCCTTCACATACATTCTTCATCACTTTACCCACAAACTCACTTCCATTATCACACCACACCATTCTTGGCATTCCAAACCTAGGGAAAAATTCCTTCACAAGGGCTTTGGCTGTGGATAGGGCAGTGTTATCTTTCAGAGGATAAGCCTCTATCCATTTTGAGAAAGCACAAACAACCACCAGTACATATTTCAGGTTGTTGCACCTTTCCATGTGAATAAAGTCCAGCTGCAAAACTTCAAATGGACATGATGGGGGTGCAAAGTGACCAGCTGGAGTTGGGGTTCCCCTACCAGGGTTGTACTTCAAGCATACTATGCAATTCTTGACCACATTCTCTGCACACTTGGGAATCCCAGCATTCTGCCATACTGGAGCCAACAACTTGCATATACCTTTCGTACTGATATGTGCCATTCCATGTGCCATAGTAACCACTGGAAGCACATATGCATCAGGCAATAACCATCGCTTATGTTCTGTCAGATCAATCCAACAACCATTCTCATCCAACTTACCCATACTTTCTCTCCACTTGCTTAACTCTTCCTCTGTGGCTTCAGCTTGAAGCGACTTCACACTCTCTATTGTGTTCTCACACATTCCCACATCATTAACCCATCTTGCGGGGCCTGCAACATACATTCTAGTCTTCACATTCTGTGCTGTTTCTTTCGCGGTCTCATCAGCAAACGCATTCCCACGTCCAACATCATCTGTGACTTTCCTGTGCGCACTGCATTTCATGATCGCAACTTGCAACGGTAGGGTCAGTGACTCAAGGAGATCATTCACCAACTTGCCATTCTGAATTTTAGCTCCATGCGACGTCAGGAACCCACGCTCCTTCCACAGTCGCCCAAAATTATGAGCCACGCCAAAGGCGTACTGGCTGTCTGTGTATATATTTACTCTCATTCCTTCAGACAACACACACGCTCTCGTGAGGGCAATTAATTCCGCTGCTTGGGCCGAATTATGTGGCACTCGTGCAGTTTCCACGACCGTGTGTAAAGTCGTGATAGCATATGCAGCAGTTGTGTCACCATTAGGGAGTTTGAAACATGAACCATCCACCCATAAAGTGCCATCACACTCAGTCAGGGGAGTATCTTTTAGATCTACTCTCCCTTTCGTCTCTTCTTCTGTTCTGAACAGACAGTCATGTTGCTCAATCTCATCTGAGTCTGCTGGAATTGGCAACAATGTGGCTGGATTCAGCGTATTGCATCTCTTTATGTGTATGTGATTTGCTAACAGTGTGAGCTCATAACCTGATAATCGCGCACTAGTCAAGTGTTGTGTCTTGGTTCTATTTAATAATGTGTCTACAGCATGTGGAACCATAACGATCAATGTATTGTCCATTACCAAACCAGCAGATTGTCGGATAGACATTGCTGCAGCAGCTGTCGCTCTCAGACAGCTTGGCAATGCCCTCGCTACAGGGTCCAAGGTTGATGAAAAATATGCGCATGGGCGCGGTCTGTCGCCAAAAGGCTGTGTTAACACTGACAACGCACAACCATCTTTCTCGTGAACATACAATGTAAAAGGCTTACTGTAGTCAGGGGTACCCAACACAGGAGCTGAACACAATGCATTACGCAATTCCACAAAACTTCTCTGGCACTCTTCAGACCATGGGATAGGATTCGGTGTGTCTTTGCATGTTAAGGCTAACAAAGGTTTTGCCAACAAAGAAAAACTAGGGATCCAATGCCTACAGTATGAAGTGATGCCCAAGAAAGCACGTACTTCTCTCTGTGTTTTCGGCACACTCAACTGTGCAATGGCTTGAATTCTTTCTGGGGTCAGTTTCCTTCCCTCCTTCGACAAGAGATGACCTAAGTAGGTCACTTCTTGTCGACAATATTGCAGCTTAGAGAGAGACACTTTGTGGTGGAAAGCGGATAAATGGCGCAACAGTGACAATGTGGCTTCTTTACAAATCTTCTCAGTATCCGCGGCAATTAGTAAATCATCCACGTACTGAATCAGGATAGCGCCACTAGGTAAAACAAGTGCATCAAGCTGCGCTTTCAAAGCTTGACTATATATTGATGGACTTTCACAGTAGCCCTGGGGAGCGCGTTTGAAGCGGAAGCTTCGGCCTCCCAGACTAAAACCAAAAATATCTCTGCTCTCTTCTGCAATTGGGATACTAAAGAAAGCATTCTTTAAATCAATCACTGAAAACCATGCAGCAGAGGCTGGAATCATCGTTAACAAGGCAGTTATATCGGGGACAACCGGAAACTGTGGCACAACAATCTTATTAACCTCTCTGAGATCAATCACAAATCTGTAAACAGGTGGCTGTGAAGGATCCGTTCGTTTTAAGACAGGTAAAATCGGACTATTGCAAACGTTGCCTCTTGTCTCTTCAATCACACCCTTATGAATCAAGTCGCTGACAATGTCTAACAATGCTTTCTGGCCTTCATTAGAGATCTTGTACTGGGGAATACGTGGCAGTCTGACATTAGCCTTTAAAGTCACCACATATGGCGGTATCTCTAAGAGGCCCACATCATTGGGACCAGTAGCCCAAAGGGCATCCGGAAGGGATGACAATTCAGGTGGCATTGTATTTTTAGACAAGTACATTGGGGAAATCACTTTCTTGCCTAAGGTAAGTTGTACTCCTGAAGGAGAACAATACAGTGTAGCATGCAATCTTTTCAACAAATCTAATCCCAGCAAATTCTCACCACAACCTGTTGTTAGGATCAGGGGTGCTTTCAGCTCGCAAGGTCCAACAGAAAGTGACATGGGACTAGAAATCGGGTTCCTAACTGGGGCGCCAGAAAAACCTACTGAAACATTTATATCGCCAGACAAAGGTGCGCCAGGGAGTTTTGAATGCATGATTGAACTCTTTGCAGCACCAGTGTCTAGCAGAAAAGGCTCCGTTACATTTGCTGTAGTCACCTCAACATACGGTCCACTCTGATCCACTGGCACTGAAACAACTCCCTCTCTCTGTCTATGGCTGTCCTAGTAATCATTACTTTCTGCATCACCGTCCTCTGCATAATAATCATTATTATAATACTGGGCCGTATTACTAGTCGCGTTAGCTTGCTGGTCGAAACTATTGATGGTATTTTGAGGCGGCAGAGGACGCGCGTTCTGGGGAGCATTTCCACGCCCTCTGCCTCTAGGAGCTTGTTGACCACCCCTACCTCTTGCGCCATACGCATTACCGTTCCGCTGCATTAATTTAGGGCAACTATATTTATAATGACCTTCCTCTTTGCAGTATGAACATTGGTTGGGACCTACAGTGACACGTGGTTGATAATACCCGTTCATTTGCTGATTGTTCTGAAACTGTTGGGGTTGGTGATAGACACCTTGGGGTTGCCTATAATTATTCTGACCTCCACCTGGCGGATAGGCCTGCTGTAAAAGGACCTTTGTCTTTAGTTCCTTCGTTTTCTTCTCTGTTCTATCTTTCTCGTCTTTATCTCTATTTTCATAATACTGTGCAGTAGCCAGTATTTGCGCTGAAGAAGAAACAGCCCAAGAACTTTCTGAATCTTTTAACTTTTTACACAGGTCAGGAAGTAGATTCTGCACAAACTTATCCACAAACAACCGTTGGCCACCCTCAGTACTCATATCTTGCCCACTGTGATCAATAAACGTTTCTTCAAACCTAGTAAAGAAGTCTGACACTGTCTCATCTTTCTTCTGCTTACATGCAGATAGCTTGTCCCAATTTACGCGCATCGCAGGCATTATTGTCTTCATATACGTGATGATTCTACCAGGCAGTTCAGCTACTAAAGGTTCTGGTTTCGCGCCACCAGTTTGTCTAGCATCAGCAGCAACGATGTTAGCCCATGTATCCCCTAGTTCTGCATCGTGATCTACATTACGAATTGATCCCCATAGAGGCTGTGGAACAACATTACCAAATAACATGTCTATGTCGGCCAGATTCATAACGCATGACCCTGCCGTCTGTGACAACTCCTTATAATAACCTGCTGGGTTTTTACGGGGATCAGTCAATGACTGCTTAAGCGCTAACACCTCTGAGCGCTTCCATGGAACATGCACCCAAACACGCTGGAAATGCGCTGGCACAGCGGGATTACCGGCACCAGCTGCAACTGCTTCCTTCCATACCGGGGGAACTTCTCTCATGGGGTATTGTCGCGCTTTTACCTTTTTCCCCACAAGGACATCTTGTTCAAACAATGACTGTTGACAATCATCATTCCTGAAGGACAATACAACCGCAACTGCTTTATCTACTTCGCGGTCCACAATTATACCAGTTCCAAAATCGAACCTCACTCTACACAATTCCTGCGGGCTCGGATTTTTACCACTATCTTCCAATTCTTCACAGAGAATTTCGCACATTTTCTCAAACACATATCTCTGTTTTGGGGCATCCCATTGATGGAAAACGTTGACAACTGATTCCACATCATACAGTGAAGGGAAAACAATCCATCTACGCGCCATGTTATCTATTACCTTTTTCTCATCGGGGTTAGGCAATTGACTGCGCAGTTGCTTACGCTGTAAACCAGGAGTCGCACCAGATGACTCAAAGAGAGGAGACATTAATGTAGTAACCACATTAGCTAAGCGCTGTCGCGCTGAAGGAGAAGTTGAGGCAAAAACAGGGGGATACACAGAGGGAAGAAAAGAGGATGCAGAAACAGGTACTGGAGTGGTGCAAGGAAGAGTGTCAGAAGAGGCAGCTGCTGTATTAGGCAAAGTCGCAGGAAGTGCGGGGGCAGTTGGAAGCACAACTGGCGGCCCTTGAGAGGGCTGCGCTACATGGATAAGAGCCGGCTGCAAAGCAACTGGCGGTAGCGGCAAGGCTTGCAGTATATTCACTGGAGGTGGCATATTCACAAGCTGGGGAGGTGCCGTGGCATTTTGAGCATACGGGGGTGGCGAACTCAACAAATGTGACATCAGGGGATCTTTCTCCTTTTCTTCTAACTCATTCTGCTTAGAATGTGGTAAAACTGGGTAACATTTGTCAATCCCTAACTTGCGCTGCCTGTGCAATTGCTCACTCATCTGCTCCTCCTCATTGTCTTTAAATTGTACAGCTGCTTGCATTACTGTCATACCTTTCTCTCTCTTATTCTTTTTCGCTAACTTAATTTCCTTCTGTTTGGCTTCCTTTCGCCATAAGCGGAAAGAGTCAAACATCGCCGGCCGGGCTTTCTTCTTAAACAATTTAATTTCCAAATTATCTAAAATATCGGTATCGAAACTACCATTTTGGGGCCATTTCAAAACACCGTCTTTCCTAGTGTAGTGGATCCATACTTCGTTATATGCAATGGGGCCTACGCCATGTTTTACATAGAGCTCATAAGTTGGAGTTCCAACCGGAGGAACCGGACATGATTCCTCTAGCTGGAAATCTTTTCCACAACCCAAACAGAATAATCTACCAAATAGTCCAGAACCAGGCATCTTTGCTCACTAGTCTAGATCCAAACGTCAAAGGATTATCGATTACGATATTCTCGTGAATACACGAGTCCTCTGGCTTTGGCGTTTGCAAACTCCAAATCACTAATTCAAAATGATCCCGAAGGATACCAAAACAAATGGGAGACGCTCCACTTATACTTAACTGAATATTGCTGATCGATGGCGTCACCAGAAGACTCTCTCGATTGTTTTGCTCTCTCAAATTCGTCAAGGGTCCAAAACAGGTCGATTAATCAGGGCAGCAGTCCTTCGTAGCCGTCGGGACGCGGAGAACCTCGCAGAAAAGACTTTCGGACCACGTCGACATGCAGGGGTCGATGAAGTGGCGGCCTTCCTCCGGAATTTCCACACGAAGCTCCTCACGAACCTCTGGCTTGGACTGGTACCGCTGAAATCGTCCAGAGTTGGGCGCCAAACTGAAGTACTGGGTATTTTAGACCCAGCGGTGCAGGGGCACACACCCTATGACTTCTGGGTTCACCCTGTTCCAGACCTACAGAAACACAGAGTCTTCTGGGTGAAGTCAAAGATTTGTTTATTGGCTGCAGACCAATTACAGGTATCCTAGAAGTACAACAGCGTGTATGTTCTCAGGAGACTGCTGAAAATCATAGGAACGGGCTTCTCCTTAAGTACAAAATATCATGCTTCAGGCACACATTCCTTGGTTTACGATATGGCCATATAAAGGTATACATTACAAACGAAAAAGCAGAGTCATGATGACCATCCCACATTCCAGTTCGGCCAGCCCACAATGATTTACACAGTAAGGTTCAGATCCCACATCGGATGTCAATAGACCCCCCAATAAACACGAGCATCTCCTGTTTTGGGAAACAAGTCATAAAGCAGGAACAAGCAGGTGTGAAAGAGATTAGCCGGAGGCTTGTGTAGAATGAAAGGGTTTTATGACGGGTCAAGCCCTGATGCTAATCACAGGTGGACGGAGGAAGGGGAGCTCGTGAGACCGGTTTGACCTGGGGCAGCAGAGCCAGCTGCCCAGGTCACAGAGAAGTCAGAGGAGAAGCCCATGTACTGTGAGGCCCGTATTTACTCCATTATAGCCTATGTGAGGGCAATGACAAGATGGCCACTGCTTCCAAAATGGAACCCGCGTAGTGAAGCAGAATAACGTGTACACAGTGCATTCATAGCTAGAACGATATATAAAGCACTCGTACATGCCGCATTTACCATTTGCGGTTTGCTAATACCAAGATAGACAGGGGTAGGGCCCTGTTCCCTACGCGGTAACAAAGATTAAAGTACGACAGACCCTCCTTTTGCCCTTACATAGGCAATCACTATACTCATCTTAATCCGAGTCTAGGTCAATGTTCACGAAGTCATGGAGATGTTGCTGTAGCATCATCCTATTACTTAGCTCGTCCCTCGATACAGGTTTCCTTACACATAAGGTAGCACAGAGGCCACATATCGCAGGAGCACACTGTATGCACAGACAGAACAGGAAAAGAATGGCTAAGATCATTCCAATGACCATCAGAACTTTCCAACCCCAGGCAGATATCAATTCCCAGAACCACCCCACCAGTGACCAATCTCCCTTATCCACGTGTATGGATTCAGATATTTTATGGAGTTTGGAGATGGCTTGATACACTGTTGGAGCATTATCTGGTATGAAAATGCAGCAACTGGATTGGATGACCTTGCATACCCCACCGCGGTCTGCAAGAATAACGTCTAGAACCATGCGGTTCTGCAAAGTCATAAGGCGATCCGCTTGGAGCTCAGCTGTCAGATTACCAAGGGCACCAGCCGTTACATTGACAGTGGATTCAACCACACGAGTCAGCTGTCTCAGGTTCCTACTATTCACCATAGGTCCCCAAAACGGCAGGAAACCCAAGAAGAAGTCTCCCGCTTCCTGACCCGCAGTGTCTTCCTTACTAATCACGCCTCTCACAACTCTGGTCTTGTGATAGTCAGAGGCGGCAGTAAATGTCGGCGGTAGCAAGTTCGCAATATAACATGTGCCCGAGAAATCAGGGGGCAACCATGTATATGCTCGGTCATTACAGATGAAATATGTGCCCTTGGCAGCCAAAAACGCAGGGGAAAACTGTGACGGGAAAGTGTACGTTTCAGTACAGTCACTTCTTCCCAGTTGAGCTCTAGGATTCTGACCATTACCTTGTAAGCAGAACCGACCCATGTGGGGTACGACCCAGATTGGAGATGAGATTTTTCGCTGTCTTTCACCCAGACTAATACTATACCCCGTCGCGTTCCATCCTACATAAGGTCTCAACTCTTCTTTGGGAATGGATGAGTAGGCATCGATATCCCTACTCATATCAGCAACTCCTTTTATCAAAGCCTTATTATTGGTGATAGGTCTGATGGAACGCGGTTGGCGAGGGGAGTACGTATCTAGAGCATAGAGAAACATGGTCTGGAATGCCCATGACGATCCATTGTAACTATACGGCAGCACCAGGTAGGGAATACCCTTGTTAATGGTATGTGGCATTAACCCACACACCCAGCAATTGGTCGTATTCATTACCAGCTGGTGCTGGTGCAAGAGCTGGATAAACGAGTTATTTACGAACTCTGATCGTCTGGTCTGTTCGTGCTCAGGCAAAGGGTGAAAGGAGTGAGAGGAGGCGGTAGAAAGAGGTATAGGCTGTTCAGTGGGTGTAATGGGCTTTTGAGCGGAGAAGAACACAAATCCTACAATAAACATCATGATACTACACAGTGTAAAAAGGCACAAAAATACAAAACATTTACTTTTTACAATTCTACACATCCTTGCGTTAAAATTCATTTCCTCAATCGGTCTCTCCATCTTAAAAAACTCCATCCTCTACTCGGGCCGCTCGCGGCGGATGAGTGTCTTCTGCTAAGGAGTACGCCTGTCAGTCCAGGGAAACGCCCTAGACCAACCAGAACCGTTGACCTAACGTCTTCGGCCTGTACCCCAAAGTCTTGGCACCGCGACCCTGCGGCAGAACCCGGATGGTGGTTCGAAAAACAAAAATCAAGAAAGTCCTTCAGATGGGAGAGCCAAAATGTCAAAAAGGGAATAATAAGGAAATCTTTATTTGTCCATGGGCCTAGGTCTCAAATTATAGCGGAGACGGCCAGGTGCTGTTTGGTCTTGAAACAAAAGTTCAGGCTCAGTGGTGTCCAATCGATTTGATGGTGGCACAGCTTCCTGCAGAATATTGTCACTCTCTTGGTCTGAAACTGTGCCTCTTAGGCGTGCGTCACTGAATGGTACAAAACGAGGCACAGGGTCTGTCTCAGAGTCGGCGATACCCTCCTTGACCCACTGGTCATATGGCAGAGGCAAAGGGACTACTTTGCAGTGGGTACCATGGATCCAGTGTTTCTTCCCTTTTACTCGCACCGCTGATCTTGTCGACAGGAATACAAGGTGAGGGCCGATCCAGCGAGGCTCGTCGTTGCTCTTACGCTGGAAATTTCGGATCAGGACCCACGAGCCAGGGTTGATAGGGTGTCCAGGAGGTTCAGAAGCTTGGGGAAGAGTATCATGTACCTGTTGGTGCAAAACACGCAGTTTAACAGTCAAATCATACAGGTAATCGAGTAGTACTGGATGTTCAATCTCACTGAACTTCGTAGGCCTCGGTACACCCCATATGTTGGCCGGGCGGCCAAAAACAACCTCGTAAGGGCTAAGTCCCACTCGTGAGTGTATGGTCATTCTGGTGGACAGGAGTGCTAAAGGCAGAGCGTCAGGCCATTTAAGACCGGTGCTCGCCTGGATTTTGGCCAGCTTGAGCTTTAAGGCTCCATTGTAGCGTTCTACTAATCCAGCTGATTGGGGGTGATTTGCAGCGTGGAACTTCTGCTTTATCCCTAGCCCTTCACATACATTCTTCATCACTTTACCCACAAACTCACTTCCATTATCACACCACACCATTCTTGGCATTCCAAACCTAGGGAAAAATTCCTTCACAAGGGCTTTGGCTGTGGATAGGGCAGTGTTATCTTTCAGAGGATAAGCCTCTATCCATTTTGAGAAAGCACAAACAACCACCAGTACATATTTCAGGTTGTTGCACCTTTCCATGTGAATAAAGTCCAGCTGCAAAACTTCAAATGGACATGATGGGGGTGCAAAGTGACCAGCTGGAGTTGGGGTTCCCCTACCAGGGTTGTACTTCAAGCATACTATGCAATTCTTGACCACATTCTCTGCACACTTGGGAATCCCAGCATTCTGCCATACTGGAGCCAACAACTTGCATATACCTTTCGTACTGATATGTGCCATTCCATGTGCCATAGTAACCACTGGAAGCACATATGCATCAGGCAATAACCATCGTTTATGTTCTGTCAGATCAATCCAACAACCATTCTCATCCAACTTACCCATACTTTCTCTCCACTTGCTTAACTCTTCCTCTGTGGCTTCAGCTTGAAGCGACTTCACACTCTCTATTGTGTTCTCACACATTCCCACATCATTAACCCATCTTGCGGGGCCTGCAACATACATTCTAGTCTTCACATTCTGTGCTGTTTCTTTCGCGGTCTCATCAGCAAACGCATTCCCACGTCCAACATCATCTGTGACTTTCCTGTGCGCACTGCATTTCATGATCGCAACTTGCAACGGTAGGGTCAGTGACTCAAGGAGATCATTCACCAACTTGCCATTCTGAATTTTAGCTCCATGCGACGTCAGGAACCCACGCTCCTTCCACAGTCGCCCAAAATTATGAGCCACGCCAAAGGCGTACTGGCTGTCTGTGTATATATTTACTCTCATTCCTTCAGACAACACACACGCTCTCGTGAGGGCAATTAATTCCGCTGCTTGGGCCGAATTATGTGGCACTCGTGCAGTTTCCACGACCGTGTGTAAAGTCGTGATAGCATATGCAGCAGTTGTGTCACCATTAGGGAGTTTGAAACATGAACCATCCACCCATAAAGTGCCATCACACTCAGTCAGGGGAGTATCTTTTAGATCTACTCTCCCTTTCGTCTCTTCTTCTGTTCTGAACAGACAGTCATGTTGCTCAATCTCATCTGAGTCTGCTGGAATTGGCAACAATGTGGCTGGATTCAGCGTATTGCATCTCTTTATGTGTATGTGATTTGCTAACAGTGTGAGCTCATAACCTGATAATCGCGCACTAGTCAAGTGTTGTGTCTTGGTTCTATTTAATAATGTGTCTACAGCATGTGAAACCATAACGATCAATGTATTGTCCATTACCAAACCAGCAGATTGTCGGATAGACATTGCTGCAGCAGCTGTCGCTCTCAGACAGCTTGGCAATGCCCTCGCTACAGGGTCCAAGGTTGATGAAAAATATGCGCATGGGCGCGGTCTGTCGCCAAAAGGCTGTGTTAACACTGACAACGCACAACCATCTTTCTCGTGAACATACAATGTAAAAGGCTTACTGTAGTCAGGGGTACCCAACACAGGAGCTGAACACAATGCATTACGCAATTCCACAAAACTTCTCTGGCACTCTTCAGACCATGGGATAGGATTCGGTGTGTCTTTGCATGTTAAGGCTAACAAAGGTTTTGCCAACAAAGAAAAACTAGGGATCCAATGCCTACAGTATGAAGTGATGCCCAAGAAAGCACGTACTTCTCTCTGTGTTTTCGGCACACTCAACTGTGCAATGGCTTGAATTCTTTCTGGGGTCAGTTTCCTTCCCTCCTTCGACAAGAGATGACCTAAGTAGGTCACTTCTTGTCGACAATATTGCAGCTTAGAGAGAGACACTTTGTGGTGGAAAGCGGATAAATGGCGCAACAGTGACAATGTGGCTTCTTTACAAATCTTCTCAGTATCCGCGGCAATTAGTAAATCATCCACGTACTGAATCAGGATAGCGCCACTAGGTAAAACAAGTGCATCAAGCTGCGCTTTCAAAGCTTGACTATATATTGATGGACTTTCACAGTAGCCCTGGGGAGCGCGTTTGAAGCGGAAGCTTCGGCCTCCCAGACTAAAACCAAAAATATCTCTGCTCTCTTCTGCAATTGGGATACTAAAGAAAGCATTCTTTAAATCAATCACTGAAAACCATGCAGCAGAGGCTGGAATCATCGTTAACAAGGCAGTTATATCGGGGACAACCGGAAACTGTGGCACAACAATCTTATTAACCTCTCTGAGATCAATCACAAATCTGTAAACAGGTGGCTGTGAAGGATCCGTTCGTTTTAAGACAGGTAAAATCGGACTATTGCAAACGTTGCCTCTTGTCTCTTCAATCACACCCTTATGAATCAAGTCGCTGACAATGTCTAACAATGCTTTCTGGCCTTCATTAGAGATCTTGTACTGGGGAATACGTGGCAGTCTGACATTAGCCTTTAAAGTCACCACATATGGCGGTATCTCTAAGAGGCCCACATCATTGGGACCAGTAGCCCAAAGGGCATCCGGAAGGGATGACAATTCAGGTGGCATTGTATTTTTAGACAAGTACATTGGGGAAATCACTTTCTTGCCTAATGTAAGTTGTACTCCTGAAGGAGAACAATACAGTGTAGCATGCAATCTTTTCAACAAATCTAATCCCAGCAAATTCTCACCACAACCTGTTGTTAGGATCAGGGGTGCTTTCAGCTCGCAAGGTCCAACAGAAAGTGACATGGGACTAGAAATCGGGTTCCTAACTGGGGCGCCAGAAAAACCTACTGAAACATTTATATCGCCAGACAAAGGTGCGCCAGGGAGTTTTGAATGCATGATTGAACTCTTTGCAGCACCAGTGTCTAGCAGAAAAGGTTCCGTTACATTTGCTGTAGTCACCTCAACATACGGTCCACTCTGATCCACTGGCACTGAAACAACTCCCTCTCTCTGTCTATGGCTGTCCTAGTAATCATTACTTTCTGCATCACCGTCCTCTGCATAATAATCATTATTATAATACTGGGCCGTATTACTAGTCGCGTTAGCTTGCTGGTCGAAACTATTTATGGTATTTTGAGGCGGCAGAGGACGCGCGTTCTGGGGAGCATTTCCACGCCCTCTGCCTCTAGGAGCTTGTTGACCACCCCTACCTCTTGCGCCATACGCATTACCGTTCCGCTGCATTAATTTAGGGCAACTATATTTATAATGACCTTCCTCTTTGCAGTATGAACATTGGTTGGGACCTACAGTGACACGTGGTTGATAATACCCGTTCATTTGCTGATTGTTCTGAAACTGTTGGGGTTGGTGATAGACACCTTGGGGTTGCCTATAATTATTCTGACCTCCACGTGGCGGATAGGCCTGCTGTAAAAGGACCTTTGTCTTTAGTTCCTTCGTTTTCTTCTCTGTTCTATCTTTCTCGTCTTTATCTCTATTTTCATAATACTGTGCAGTAGCCAGTATTTGCGCTGAAGAAGAAACAGCCCAAGAACTTTCTGAATCTTTTAACTTTTTACACAGGTCAGGAAGTAGATTCTGCACAAACTTATCCACAAACAACCGTTGGCCACCCTCAGTACTCATATCTTGCCCACTGTGATCAATAAACGTTTCTTCAAACCTAGTAAAGAAGTCTGACACTGTCTCATCTTTCTTCTGCTTACATGCAGATAGCTTGTCCCAATTTACGCGCATCGCAGGCATTATTGTCTTCATATACGTGATGATTCTACCAGGCAGTTCAGCTACTAAAGGTTCTGGTTTCGCGCCACCAGTTTGTCTAGCATCAGCAGCAACGATGTTAGCCCATGTATCCCCTAGTTCTGCATCGTGATCTACATTACGAATTGATCCCCATAGAGGCTGTGGAACAACATTACCAAATAACATGTCTATGTCGGCCAGATTCATAACGCATGACCCTGCCGTCTGTGACAACTCCTTATAATAACCTGCTGGGTTTTTACGGGGATCAGGCAATGACTGCTTAAGCGCTAACACCTCTGAGCGCTTCCATTGAACATGCACCCAAACACGCTGGAAATGCGCTGGCACAGCGGGATTACCGGCACCAGCTGCAACTGCTTCCTTCCATACCGGGGGAACTTCTCTCATGGGGTATTGTCGCGCTTTTACCTTTTTCCCCACAAGGACATCTTGTTCAAACAATGACTGTTGACAATCATCATTCCTGAAGGACAATACAACCGCAACTGCTTTATCTACTTCGCGGTCCACAATTATACCAGTTCCAAAATCGAACCTCACTCTACACAATTCCTGCGGGCTCGGATTTTTACCACTATCTTCCAATTCTTCACAGAGAATTTTGCACATTTTCTCAAACACATATCTCTGTTTTGGGGCATCCCATTGATGGAAAACGTTGACAACTGATTCCACATCATACAGTGAAGGGAAAACAATCCATCTACGCGCCATGTTATCTATTACCTTTTTATCATCGGGGTTAGGCAATTGACTGCGCAGTTGCTTACGCTGTAAACCAGGAGTCGCACCAGATGACTCAAAGAGAGGAGACATTAATGTAGTAACCACATTAGCTAAGCGCTGTCGCGCTGAAGGAGAAGTTGAGGCAAAAACAGGGGGATACACAGAGGGAAGAAAAGAGGATGCAGAAACAGGTACTGGAGTGGTGCAAGGAAGAGTGTCAGAAGAGGCAGCTGCTGTATTAGGCAAAGTCGCAGGAAGTGCGGGGGCAGTTGGAAGCACAACTGGCGGCCCTTGAGAGGGCTGCGCTACATGGATAAGAGCCGGCTGCAAAGCAACTGGCGGTAGCGGCAAGGCTTGCAGTATATTCACTGGAGGTGGCATATTCACAAGCTGGGGAGGTGCCGTGGCATTTTGAGCATACGGGGGTGGCGAACTCAACAAATGTGACATCAGGGGATCTTTCTCCTTTTCTTCTAACTCATTCTGCTTAGAATGTGGTAAAACTAGGTAACATTTGTCAATCCCTAACTTGCGCTGCCTGTGCAATTGCTCACTCATCTGCTCCTCCTCATTGTCTTTAAATTGTACAGCTGCTTGCATTACTGTCATACCTTTCTCTCTCTTATTCTTTTTCGCTAACTTAATTTCCTTCTGTTTGGCTTCCTTTCGCCATAAGCGGAAAGAGTCAAACATCGCCAGCCGGGCTTTCTTCTTAAACAATTTAATTTCCAAATTATCTAAAATATCGGTATCGAAACTACCATTTTGGGGCCATTTCAAAACACCGTCTTTCCTAGTGTAGTGGATCCATACTTCGTTATATGCAATGGGGCCTACGCCATGTTTTACATAGAGCTCATAAGTTGGAGTTCCAACCGGAGGAACCGGACATGATTCCTCTAGCTGGAAATCTTTTCCACAACCCAAACAGAATAATCTACCAAATAGTCCAGAACCAGGCATCTTTGCTCACTAGTCTAGATCCAAACGTCAAAGGATTATCGATTACGATATTCTCGTGAATACACGAGTCCTCTGGCTTTGGCGTTTGCAAACTCCAAATCACTAATTCAAAATGATCCCGAAGGATACCAAAACAAATGGGAGACGCTCCACTTATACTTAACTGAATATTGCTGATCGATGGCGTCACCAGAAGACTCTCTCGATTGTTTTGCTCTCTCAAATTCGTCAAGGGTCCAAAACAGGTCGATTAATCAGGGCAGCAGTCCTTCGTAGCCGTCGGGACGCGGAGAACCTCGCAGTAAAGACTTTCGGACCACGTCGACATGCAGGGGTCGATGAAGTGGCGGCCTTCCTCCGGAATTTCCACACGAAGCTCCTCACGAACCTGTGGCTTGGACTGGTACCGCTGAAATCGTCCCGAGTTGGGCGCCAAACTGAAGTACTGGGTATTTTAGACCCAGCGGTGCAGGGGCACACACCCTATGACTTCTGGGTTCACCCTGTTCCAGACCTACAGAAACACAGAGTCTTCTGGGTGAAGTCAAAGATTCGTTTATTGGCTGCAGACCAATTACAGGTATCCTAGAAGTACAACAGCGTGTATGTTCTCAGGAGACTGCTGAAAATCATAGGAACGGGCTTCTCCTTAAGTACAAAATATCATGCTTCAGGCACACATTCCTTGGTTTACGATATGGCCATATAAAGGTATACATTACAAACGAAAAAGCAGAGTCATGATGACCATCCCACATTCCAGTTCGGCCAGCCCACAATGATTTACACAGTAAGGTTTAGATCCCACATCGGATGTCAATAGACCCCCCAATAAACACGAGCATCTCCTGTTTTGGGAAACAAGTCATAAAGCAGGAACAAGCAGGTGTGAAAGAGATTAGCCGGAGGCTTGTGTAGAATGAAAGGGTTTTATGACGGGTCAAGCCCTGATGCTAATCACAGGTGGACGGAGGAAGGGGAGCTCGTGAGACCGGTTTGACCTGGGGCAGCAGAGCCAGCTGCCCAGGTCACAGAGAAGTGAGAGGAGAAGCCCATGTACTGTGAGGCCCGTATTTACTCCATTATAGCCTATGTGAGGGCAATGACAAGATGGCCACTGCTTCCAAAATGGAACCCGCGTAGTGAAGCAGAATAACGTGTACACAGTGCATTCATAGCTAGAACGATATATAAAGCACTCGTACATGCCGCATTTACCATTTGCGGTTTGCTAATACCAAGATAGACAGGGGTAGGGCCCTGTTCCCTACGCGGTAACAAAGATTAAAGTACGACAGACCCTCCTTTTGCCCTTACATAGGCAATCACTATACTCATCTTAATCCGAGTCTAGGTCAATGTTCACGAAGTCATGGAGATGTTGCTGTAGCATCATCCTATTACTTAGCTCGTCCCTCGATACAGGTTTCCTTACACATAAGGTAGCACAGAGGCCACATATCGCAGGAGCACACTGTATGCACAGACAGAACAGGAAAAGAATGGCTAAGATCATTCCAATGACCATCAGAACTTTCCAACCCCAGGCAGATATCAATTCCCAGAACCACCCCACCAGTGACCAATCTCCCTTATCCACGTGTATGGATTCAGATATTTTATGGAGTTTGGAGATGGCTTGATACACTGTTGGAGCATTATCTGGTATGAAAATGCAGCAACTGGATTGGATGACCTTGCATACCCCACCGCGGTCTGCAAGAATAACGTCTAGAACCATGCGGTTCTGCAAAGTCATAAGGCGATCCGCTTGGAGCTCAGCTGTCAGATTACCAAGGGCACCAGCCGTTACATTGACAGTGGATTCAACCACACGAGTCAGCTGTCTCAGGTTCCTACTATTCACCATAGGTCCCCAAAACGGCAGGAAACCCAAGAAGAAGTCTCCCGCTTCCTGACCCGCAGTGTCTTCCTTACTAATCACGCCTCTCACAACTCTGGTCTTGTGATAGTCAGAGGCGGCAGTAAATGTCGGCGGTAGCAAGTTCGCAATATAACATGTGCCCGAGAAATCAGGGGGCAACCATGTATATGCTCGGTCATTACAGATGAAATATGTGCCCTTGGCAGCCAAAAACGCAGGGGAAAACTGTGACGGGAAAGTGTACGTTTCAGTACAGTCACTTCTTCCCAGTTGAGCTCTAGGATTCTGACCATTACCTTGTAAGCAGAACCGACCCATGTGGGGTACGACCCAGATTGGAGATGAGATTTTTCGCTGTCTTTCACCCAGACTAATACTATACCCCGTCGCGTTCCATCCTACATAAGGTCTCAACTCTTCTTTGGGAATGGATGAGTAGGCATCGATATCCCTACTCATATCAGCAACTCCTTTTATCAAAGCCTTATTATTGGTGATAGGTCTGATGGAACGCGGTTGGCGAGGGGAGTACGTATCTAGAGCATAGAGAAACATGGTCTGGAATGCCCATGACGATCCATTGTAACTATACGGCAGCACCAGGTAGGGAATACCCTTGTTAATGGTATGTGGCATTAACCCACACACCCAGCAATTGGTCGTATTCATTATCAGCTGGTGCTGGTGCAAGAGCTGGATAAACGAGTTATTTACGAACTCTGATCGTCTGGTCTGTTCGTGCTCAGGCAAAGGGTGAAAGGAGTGAGAGGAGGCGGTAGAAAGAGGTATAGGCTGTTCAGTGGGTGTAATGGGCTTTTGAGCGGAGAAGAACACAAATCCTACAATAAACATCATGATACTACACAGTGTAAAAAGGCACAAAAATACAAAACATTTACTTTTTACAATTCTACACATCCTTGCGTTAAAATTCATTTCCTCAATCGGTCTCTCCATCTTAAAAAACTCCATCCTCTACTCGGGCCGCTCGCGGCGGATGAGTGTCTTCTGCTAAGGAGTACGCCTGTCAGTCCAGGGAAACGCCCTAGACCAACCAGAACCGTTGACCTAACGTCTTCGGCCTGTACCCCAAAGTCTTGGCACCGCGACCCTGCGGCAGAACCCGGATGGTGGTTCGAAAAACAAAAATCAAGAAAGTCCTTCAGATGGGAGAGCCAAAATGTCAAAAAGGGAATAATAAGGAAATCTTTATTTGTCCATGGGCCTAGGTCTCAAATTATAGCGGAGACGGCCAGGTGCTGTTTGGTCTTGAAACAAAAGTTCAGGCTCAGTGGTGTCCAATCGATTTGATGGTGGCACAGCTTCCTGCAGAATATTGTCACTCTCTTGGTCTGAAACTGTGCCTCTTAGGCGTGCGTCACTGAATGGTACAAAACGAGGCACAGGGTCTGTCTCAGAGTCGGCGATACCCTCCTTGACCCACTGGTCATATGGCAGAGGCAAAGGGACTACTTTGCAGTGGGTACCATGGATCCAGTGTTTCTTCCCTTTTACTCGCACCGCTGATCTTGTCGACAGGAATACAAGGTGAGGGCCGATCCAGCGAGGCTCGTCGTTGCTCTTACGCTGGAAATTTCGGATCAGGACCCACGAGCCAGGGTTGATAGGGTGTCCAGGAGGTTCAGAAGCTTGGGGAAGAGTATCATGTACCTGTTGGTGCAAAACACGCAGTTTAACAGTCAAATCATACAGGTAATCGAGTAGTACTGGATGTTCAATCTCACTGAACTTCGTAGGCCTCGGTACACCCCATACGTTGGCCGGGCGGCCAAAAACAACCTCGTAAGGGCTAAGTCCCACTCGTGAGTGTATGGTCATTCTGGTGGACAGGAGTGCTAAAGGCAGAGCGTCAGGCCATTTAAGACCGGTGCTCGCCTGGATTTTGGCCAGCTTGAGCTTTAAGGCTCCATTGTAGCGTTCTACTAATCCAGCTGATTGGGGGTGATTTGCAGCGTGGAACTTCTGCTTTATCCCTAGCCCTTCACATACATTCTTCATCACTTTACCCACAAACTCACTTCCATTATCACACCACACCATTCTTGGCATTCCAAACCTAGGGAAAAATTCCTTCACAAGGGCTTTGGCTGTGGATAGGGCAGTGTTATCTTTCAGAGGATAAGCCTCTATCCATTTTGAGAAAGCACAAACAACCACCAGTACATATTTCAGGTTGTTGCACCTTTCCATGTGAATAAAGTCCAGCTGCAAAACTTCAAATGGACATGATGGGGGTGCAAAGTGACCAGCTGGAGTTGGGGTTCCCCTACCAGGCTTGTACTTCAAGCATACTATGCAATTCTTGACCACATTCTCTGCACACTTGGGAATCCCAGCATTCTGCCATACTGGAGCCAACAACTTGCATATACCTTTCGTACTGATATGTGCCATTCCATGTGCCATAGTAACCACTGGAAGCACATATGCATCAGGCAATAACCATCGCTTATGTTCTGTCAGATCAATCCAACAACCATTCTCATCCAACTTACCCATACTTTCTCTCCACTTGCTTAACTCTTCCTCTGTGGCTTCAGCTTGAAGCGACTTCACACTCTCTATTGTGTTCTCACACATTCCCACATCATTAACCCATCTTGCGGGGCCTGCAACATACATTCTAGTCTTCACATTCTGTGCTGTTTCTTTCGCGGTCTCATCAGCAAACGCATTCCCACGTCCAACATCATCTGTGACTTTCCTGTGCGCACTGCATTTCATGATCGCAACTTGCAACGGTAGGGTCAGTGACTCAAGGAGATCATTCACCAACTTGCCATTCTGAATTTTAGCTCCATGCGACGTCAGGAACCCACGCTCCTTCCACAGTCGCCCAAAATTATGAGCCACGCCAAAGGCGTACTGGCTGTCTGTGTATATATTTACTCTCATTCCTTCAGACAACACACACGCTCTCGTGAGGGCAATTAATTCCGCTGCTTGGGCCGAATTATGTGGCACTCGTGCAGTTTCCACGACCGTGTGTAAAGTCGTGATAGCATATGCAGCAGTTGTGTCACCATTAGGGAGTTTGAAACATGAACCATCCACCCATAAAGTGCCATCACACTCAGTCAGGGGAGTATCTTTTAGATCTACTCTCCCTTTCGTCTCTTCTTCTGTTCTGAACAGACAGTCATGTTGCTCAATCTCATCTGAGTCTGCTGGAATTGGCAACAATGTGGCTGGATTCAGCGTATTGCATCTCTTTATGTGTATGTGATTTGCTAACAGTGTGAGCTCATAACCTGATAATCGCGCACTAGTCAAGTGTTGTGTCTTGGTTCTATTTAATAATGTGTCTACAGCATGTGGAACCATAACGATCAATGTATTGTCCATTACCAAACCAGCAGATTGTCGGATAGACATTGCTGCAGCAGCTGTCGCTCTCAGACAGCTTGGCAATGCCCTCGCTACAGGGTCCAAGGTTGATGAAAAATATGCGCATGGGCGCGGTCTGTCGCCAAAAGGCTGTGTTAACACTGACAACGCACAACCATCTTTCTCGTGAACATACAATGTAAAAGGCTTACTGTAGTCAGGGGTACCCAACACAGGAGCTGAACACAATGCATTACGCAATTCCACAAAACTTCTCTGGCACTCTTCAGACCATGGGATAGGATTCGGTGTGTCTTTGCATGTTAAGGCTAACAAAGGTTTTGCCAACAAAGAAAAACTAGGGATCCAATGCCTACAGTATGAAGTGATGCCCAAGAAAGCACGTACTTCTCTCTGTGTTTTCGGCACACTCAACTGTGCAATGGCTTGAATTCTTTCTGGGGTCAGTTTCCTTCCCTCCTTCGACAAGAGATGACCTAAGTAGGTCACTTCTTGTCGACAATATTGCAGCTTAGAGAGAGACACTTTGTGGTGGAAAGCGGATAAATGGCGCAACAGTGACAATGTGGCTTCTTTACAAATCTTCTCAGTATCCGCGGCAATTAGTAAATCATCCACGTACTGAATCAGGATAGCGCCACTAGGTAAAACAAGTGCATCAAGCTGCGCTTTCAAAGCTTGACTATATATTGATGGACTTTCACAGTAGCCCTGGGGAGCGCGTTTGAAGCGGAAGCTTCGGCCTCCCAGACTAAAACCAAAAATATCTCTGCTCTCTTCTGCAATTGGGATACTAAAGAAAGCATTCTTTAAATCAATCACTGAAAACCATGCAGCAGAGGCTGGAATCATCGTTAACAAGGCAGTTATATCGGGGACAACCGGAAACTGTGGCACAACAATCTTATTAACCTCTCTGAGATCAATCACAAATCTGTAAACAGGTGGCTGTGAAGGATCCGTTCGTTTTAAGACAGGTAAAATCGGACTATTGCAAACGTTGCCTCTTGTCTCTTCAATCACACCCTTATGAATCAAGTCGCTGACAATGTCTAACAATGCTTTCTGGCCTTCATTAGAGATCTAGTACTGGGGAATACGTGGCAGTCTGACATTAGCCTTTAAAGTCACCACATATGGCGGTATCTCTAAGAGGCCCACATCATTGGGACCAGTAGCCCAAAGGGCATCCGGAAGGGATGACAATTCAGGTGGCATTGTATTTTTAGACAAGTACATTGGGGAAATCACTTTCTTGCCTAATGTAAGTTGTACTCCTGAAGGAGAACAATACAGTGTAGCATGCAATCTTTTCAACAAATCTAATCCCAGCAAATTCTCACCACAACCTGTTGTTAGGATCAGGGGTGCTTTCAGCTCGCAAGGTCCAACAGAAAGTGACATGGGACTAGAAATCGGGTTCCTAACTGGGGCGCCAGAAAAACCTACTGAAACATTTATATCGCCAGACAAAGGTGCGCCAGGGAGTTTTGAATGCATGATTGAACTCTTTGCAGCACCAGTGTCTAGCAGAAAAGGCTCCGTTACATTTGCTGTAGTCACCTCAACATACGGTCCACTCTGATCCACTGGCACTGAAACAACTCCCTCTCTCTGTCTATGGCTGTCCTAGTAATCATTACTTTCTGCATCACCGTCCTCTGCATAATAATCATTATTATAATACTGGGCCGTATTACTAGTCGCGTTAGCTTGCTGGTCGAAACTATTGATGGTATTTTGAGGCGGCAGAGGACGCGCGTTCTGGGGAGCATTTCCACGCCCTCTGCCTCTAGGAGCTTGTTGACCACCCCTACCTCTTGCGCCATACGCATTACCGTTCCGCTGCATTAATTTAGGGCAACTATATTTATAATGACCTTCCTCTTTGCAGTATGAACATTGGTTGGGACCTACAGTGACACGTGGTTGATAATACCCGTTCATTTGCTGATTGTTCTGAAACTGTTGGGGTTGGTGATAGACACCTTGGGGTTGCCTATAATTATTCTGACCTCCACGTGGCGGATAGGCCTGCTGTAAAAGGACCTTTGTCTTTAGTTCCTTCGTTTTCTTCTCTGTTCTATCTTTCTCGTCTTTATCTCTATTTTCATAATACTGTGCAGTAGCCAGTATTTGCGCTGAAGAAGAAACAGCCCAAGAACTTTCTGAATCTTTTAACTTTTTACACAGGTCAGGAAGTAGATTCTGCACAAACTTATCCACAAACAACCGTTGGCCACCCTCAGTACTCATATCTTGCCCACTGTGATCAATAAACGTTTCTTCAAACCTAGTAAAGAAGTCTGACACTGTCTCATCTTTCTTCTGCTTACATGCAGATAGCTTGTCCCAATTTACGCGCATCGCAGGCATTATTGTCTTCATATACGTGATGATTCTACCAGGCAGTTCAGCTACTAAAGGTTCTGGTTTCGCGCCACCAGTTTGTCTAGCATCAGCAGCAACGATGTTAGCCCATGTATCCCCTAGTTCTGCATCGTGATCTACATTACGAATTGATCCCCATAGAGGCTGTGGAACAACATTACCAAATAACATGTCTATGTCGGCCAGATTCATAACGCATGACCCTGCCGTCTGTGACAACTCCTTATAATAACCTGCTGGGTTTTTACGGGGATCAGGCAATGACTGCTTAAGCGCTAACACCTCTGAGCGCTTCCATGGAACATGCACCCAAACACGCTGGAAATGCGCTGGCACAGCGGGATTACCGGCACCAGCTGCAACTGCTTCCTTCCATACCGGGGGAACTTCTCTCATGGGGTATTGTCGCGCTTTTACCTTTTTCCCCACAAGGACATCTTGTTCAAACAATGACTGTTGACAATCATCATTCCTGAAGGACAATACAACCGCAACTGCTTTATCTACTTCGCGGTCCACAATTATACCAGTTCCAAAATCGAACCTCACTCTACACAATTCCTGCGGGCTCGGATTTTTACCACTATCTTCCAATTCTTCACAGAGAATTTCGCACATTTTCTCAAACACATATCCGTGTTTTGGGGCATCCCATTGATGGAACACGTTGACAACTGATTCCACATCATACAGTGAAGGGAAAACAATCCATCTACGCGCCATGTTATCTATTACCTTTTTATCATCGGGGTTAGGCAATTGACTGCGCAGTTGCTTACGCTGTAAACCAGGAGTCGCACCAGATGACTCAAAGAGAGGAGACATTAATGTAGTAACCACATTAGCTAAGCGCTGTCGCGCTGAAGGAGAAGTTGAGGCAAAAACAGGGGGATACACAGAGGGAAGAAAAGAGGATGCAGAAACAGGTACTGGAGTGGTGCAAGGAAGAGTGTCAGAAGAGGCAGCTGCTGTATTAGGCAAAGTCGCAGGAAGTGCGGGGGCAGTTGGAAGCACAACTGGCGGCCCTTGAGAGGGCTGCGCTACATGGATAAGAGCCGGCTGCAAAGCAACTGGCGGTAGCGGCAAGGCTTGAAGTATATTCACTGGAGGTGGCATATTCACAAGCTGGGGAGGTGCCGTGGCATTTTGAGCATACGGGGGTGGCGAACTCAACAAATGTGACATCAGGGGATCTTTCTCCTTTTCTTCTAACTCATTCTGCTTAGAATGTGGTAAAACTGGGTAACATTTGTCAATCCCTAACTTGCGCTGCCTGTGCAATTGCTCACTCATCTGCTCCTCCTCATTGTCTTTAAATTGTACAGCTGCTTGCATTACTGTCATACCTTTCTCTCTCTTATTCTTTTTCGCTAACTTAATTTCCTTCTGTTTGGCTTCCTTTTGCCATAAGCGGAAAGAGTCAAACATCGCCAGCCGGGCTTTCTTCTTAAACAATTTAATTTCCAAATTATCTAAAATATCGGTATCGAAACTACCATTTTGGGGCCATTTCAAAACACCGTCTTTCCTAGTGTAGTGGATCCATACTTCGTTATATGCAATGGGGCCTACGCCATGTTTTACATAGAGCTCATAAGTTGGAGTTCCAACCGGAGGAACCGGACATGATTCCTCTAGCTGGAAATCTTTTCCACAACCCAAACAGAATAATCTACCAAATAGTCCAGAACCAGGCATCTTTGCTCACTAGTCTAGATCCAAACGTCAAAGGATTATCGATTACGATATTCTCGTGAATACACGAGTCCTCTGGCTTTGGCGTTTGCAAACTCCAAATCACTAATTCAAAATGATCCCGAAGGATACCAAAACAAATGGGAGACGCTCCACTTATACTTAACTGAATATTGCTGATCGATGGCGTCACCAGAAGACTCTTTCGATTGTTTCGCTCTCTCAAATTCGTCAAGGGTCCAAAACAGGTCGATTAATCAGGGCAGCAGTCCTTCGTAGCCGTCGGGACGCGGAGAACCTCGCAGAAAAGACTTTCGGACCACGTCGACATGCAGGGGTCGATGAAGTGGCGGCCTTCCTCCGGAATTTCCACACGAAGCTCCTCACGAACCTGTGGCTTGGACTGGTACCGCTGAAATCGTCCCGAGTTGGGCGCCAAACTGAAGTACTGGGTATTTTAGACCCAGCGGTGCAGGGGCACACACCCTATGACTTCTGGGTTCACCCTGTTCCAGACCTACAGAAACAGAGTCTTCTGGGTGAAGTCAAAGATTCGTTTATTGGCTGCAGACCAATTACAGGTATCCTAGAAGTACAACAGCGTGTATGTTCTCAGGAGACTGCTGAAAATCATAGGAACGGGCTTCTCCTTAAGTACAAAATATCATGCTTCAGGCACACATTCCTTGGTTTACGATATGGCCATATAAAGGTATACATTACAAACGAAAAAGCAGAGTCATGATGACCATCCCACATTCCAGTTCGGCCAGCCCACAATGATTTACACAGTAAGGTTTAGATCCCACATCGGATGTCAATAGACCCCCCAATAAACACGAGCATCTCCTGTTTTGGGAAACAAGTCATAAAGCAGGAACAAGCAGGTGTGAAAGAGATTAGCCGGAGGCTTGTGTAGAATGAAAGGGTTTTATGACGGGTCAAGCCCTGATGCTAATCACAGGTGGACGGAGGAAGGGGAGCTCGTGAGACCGGTTTGACCTGGGGCAGCAGAGCCAGCTGCCCAGGTCACAGAGAAGTTAGAGGAGAAGCCCATGTACTGTGAGGCCCGTATTTACTCCATTATAGCCTATGTGAGGGCAATGACAAGATGGCCACTGCTTCCAAAATGGAACCCGCGTAGTGAAGCAGAATAACGTGTACACAGTGCATTCATAGCTAGAACGATATATAAAGCACTCGTACATGCCGCATTTACCATTTGCGGTTTGCTAATACCAAGATAGACAGGGGTAGGGCCCTGTTCCCTACGCGGTAACAAAGATTAAAGTACGACAGACCCTCCTTTTGCCCTTACATAGGCAATCACTATACTCATCTTAATCCGAGTCTAGGTCAATGTTCACGAAGTCATGGAGATGTTGCTGTAGCATCATCCTAATACTTAGCTCGTCCCTCGATACAGGTTTCCTTACACATAAGGTAGCACAGAGGCCACATATCGCAGGAGCACACTGTATGCACAGACAGAACAGGAAAAGAATGGCTAAGATCATTCCAATGACCATCAGAACTTTCCAACCCCAGGCAGATATCAATTCCCAGAACCACCCCACCAGTGACCAATCTCCCTTATCCACGTGTATGGATTCAGATATTTTATGGAGTTTGGAGATGGCTTGATACACTGTTGGAGCATTATCTGGTATGAAAATGCAGCAACTGGATTGGATGACCTTGCATACCCCACCGCGGTCTGCAAGAATAACGTCTAGAACCATGCGGTTCTGCAAAGTCATAAGGCGATCCGCTTGGAGCTCAGCTGTCAGATTACCAAGGGCACCAGCCGTTACATTGACAGTGGATTCAACCACACGAGTCAGCTGTCTCAGGTTCCTACTATTCACCATAGGTCCCCAAAACGGCAGGAAACCCAAGAAGAAGTCTCCCGCTTCCTGACCCGCAGTGTCTTCCTTACTAATCACGCCTCTCACAACTCTGGTCTTGTAATAGTCAGAGGCGGCAGTAAATGTCGGCGGTAGCAAGTTCGCAATATAACATGTGCCCGAGAAATCAGGGGGCAACCATGTATATGCTCGGTCATTACAGATGAAATATGTGCCCTTGGCAGCCAAAAACGCAGGGGAAAACTGTGACGGGAAAGTGTACGTTTCAGTACAGTCACTTCTTCCCAGTTGAGCTCTAGGATTCTGACCATTACCTTGTAAGCAGAACCGACTCATGTGGGGTACGACCCAGATTGGAGATGAGATTTTTCGCTGTCTTTCACCCAGACTAATACTATACCCCGTCGCGTTCCATCCTACATAAGGTCTCAACTCTTCTTTGGGAATGGATGAGTAGGCATCGATATCCCTACTCATATCAGCAACTCCTTTTATCAAAGCCTTATTATTGGTGATAGGTCTGATGGAACGCGGTTGGCGAGGGGAGTACGTATCTAGAGCATAGAGAAACATGGTCTGGAATGCCCATGATGATCCATTGTAACTATACGGCAGCACCAGGTAGGGAATACCCTTGTTAATGGTATGTGGCATTAACCCACACACCCAGCAATTGGTCGTATTCATTACCAGCTGGTGCTGGTGCAAGAGCTGGATAAACGAGTTATTTACGAACTCTGATCGTCTGGTCTGTTCGTGCTCAGGCAAAGGGTGAAAGGAGTGAGAGGAGGCGGTAGAAAGAGGTATAGGCTGTTCAGTGGGTGTAATGGGCTTTTGAGCGGAGAAGAACACAAATCCTACAATAAACATCATGATACTACACAGTGTAAAAAGGCACAAAAATACAAAACATTTACTTTTTACAATTCTACACATCCTTGCGTTAAAATTCATTTCCTCAATCGGTCTCTCCATCTTAAAAAACTCCATCCTCTACTCGGGCCGCTCGCGGCGGATGAGTGTCTTCTGCTAAGGAGTACGCCTGTCAGTCCAGGGAAACGCCCTAGACCAACCAGAACCGTTGACCTAACGTCTTCGGCCTGTACCCCAAAGTCTTGGCACCGCGACCCTGCGGCAGAACCCGGATGGTGGTTCGAAAAACAAAAATCAAGAAAGTCCTTCAGATGGGAGAGCCAAAATTTCAAAAAGGGAATAATAAGGAAATCTTTATTTGTCCATGGGCCTAGGTCTCAAATTATAGCGGAGACGGCCAGGTGCTGTTTGGTCTTGAAACAAAAGTTCAGGCTCAGTGGTGTCCAATCGATTTGATGGTGGCACAGCTTCCTGCAGAATATTGTCACTCTCTTGGTCTGAAACTGTGCCTCTTAGGCGTGCGTCACTGAATGGTACAAAACGAGGCACAGGGTCTGTCTCAGAGTCGGCGATACCCTCCTTGACCCACTGGTCATATGGCAGAGGCAAAGGGACTACTTTGCAGTGGGTACCATGGATCCAGTGTTTCTTCCCTTTTACTCGCACCGCTGATCTTGTCGACAGGAATACAAGGTGAGGGCCGATCCAGCGAGGCTCGTCGTTGCTCTTACGCTGGAAATTTCGGATCAGGACCCACGAGCCAGGGTTGATAGGGTGTCCAGGAGGTTCAGAAGCTTGGGGAAGAGTATCATGTACCTGTTGGTGCAAAACACGCAGTTTAACAGTCAAATCATACAGGTAATCGAGTAGTACTGGATGTTCAATCTCACTGAACTTCGTAGGCCTCGGTACACCCCATACGTTGGCCGGGCGGCCAAAAACAACCTCGTAAGGGCTAAGTCCCACTCGTGAGTGTATGGTCATTCTGGTGGACAGGAGTGCTAAAGGCAGAGCGTCAGGCCATTTAAGACCGGTGCTCGCCTGGATTTTGGCCAGCTTGAGCTTTAAGGCTCCATTGTAGCATTCTACTAATCCAGCTGATTGGGGGTGATTTGCAGCGTGGAACTTCTGCTTTATCCCTAGCCCTTCACATACATTCTTCATCACTTTACCCACAAACTCACTTCCATTATCACACCACACCATTCTTGGCATTCCAAACCTAGGGAAAAATTCCTTCACAAGGGCTTTGGCTGTGGATAGGGCAGTGTTATCTTTCAGAGGATAAGCCTCTATCCATTTTGAGAAAGCACAAACAACCACCAGTACATATTTCAGGTTGTTGCACCTTTCCATGTGAATAAAGTCCAGCTGCAAAACTTCAAATGGACATGATGGGGGTGCAAAGTGACCAGCTGGAGTTGGGGTTCCCCTACCAGGCTTGTACTTCAAGCATACTATGCAATTCTTGACCACATTCTCTGCACACTTGGGAATCCCAGCATTCTGCCATACTGGAGCCAACAACTTGCATATACCTTTCGTACTGATATGTGCCATTCCATGTGCCATAGTAACCACTGGAAGCACATATGCATCAGGCAATAACCATCGCTTATGTTCTGTCAGATCAATCCAACAACCATTCTCATCCAACTTACCCATACTTTCTCTCCACTTGCTTAACTCTTCCTCTGTGGCTTCAGCTTGAAGCGACTTCACACTCTCTATTGTGTTCTCACACATTCCCACATCATTAACCCATCTTGCGGGGCCTGCAACATACATTCTAGTCTTCACATTCTGTGCTGTTTCTTTCGCGGTCTCATCAGCAAACGCATTCCCACGTCCAACATCATCTGTGACTTTCCTGTGCGCACTGCATTTCATGATCGCAACTTGCAACGGTAGGGTCAGTGACTCAAGGAGATCATTCACCAACTTGCCATTCTGAATTTTAGCTCCATGCGACGTCAGGAACCCACGCTCCTTCCACAGTCGCCCAAAATTATGAGCCACGCCAAAGGCGTACTGGCTGTCTGTGTATATATTTACTCTCATTCCTTCAGACAACACACACGCTCTCGTGAGGGCAATTAATTCCGCTGCTTGGGCCGAATTATGTGGCACTCGTGCAGTTTCCACGACCGTGTGTAAAGTCGTGATAGCATATGCAGCAGTTGTGTCACCATTAGGGAGTTTGAAACATGAACCATCCACCCATAAAGTGCCATCACACTCAGTCAGGGGAGTATCTTTTAGATCTACTCTCCCTTTCGTCTCTTCTTCTGTTCTGAACAGACAGTCATGTTGCTCAATCTCATCTGAGTCTGCTGGAATTGGCAACAATGTGGCTGGATTCAGCGTATTGCATCTCTTTATGTGTATGTGATTTGCTAACAGTGTGAGCTCATAACCTGATAATCGCGCACTAGTCAAGTGTTGTGTCTTGGTTCTATTTAATAATGTGTCTACAGCATGTGGAACCATAACGATCAATGTATTGTCCATTACCAAACCAGCAGATTGTCGGATAGACATTGCTGCAGCAGCTGTCGCTCTCAGACAGCTTGGCAATGCCCTCGCTACAGGGTCCAAGGTTGATGAAAAATATGCGCATGGGCGCGGTCTGTCGCCAAAAGGCTGTGTTAACACTGACAACGCACAACCATCTTTCTCGTGAACATACAATGTAAAAGGCTTACTGTAGTCAGGGGTACCCAACACAGGAGCTGAACACAATGCATTACGCAATTCCACAAAACTTCTCTGGCACTCTTCAGACCATGGGATAGGATTCGGTGTGTCTTTGCATGTTAAGGCCAACAAAGGTTTTGCCAACAAAGAAAAACTAGGGATCCAATGCCTACAGTATGAAGTGATGCCCAAGAAAGCACGTACTTCTCTCTGTGTTTTCGGCACACTCAACTGTGCAATGGCTTGAATTCTTTCTGGGGTCAGTTTCCTTCCCTCCTTCGACAAGAGATGACCTAAGTAGGTCACTTCTTGTCGACAATATTGCAGCTTAGAGAGAGACACTTTGTGGTGGAAAGCGGATAAATGGCGCAACAGTGACAATGTGGCTTCTTTACAAATCTTCTCAGTATCCGCGGCAATTAGTAAATCATCCACGTACTGAATCAGGATAGCGCCACTAGGTAAAACAAGTGCATCAAGCTGCGCTTTCAAAGCTTGACTATATATTGATGGACTTTCACAGTAGCCCTGGGGAGCGCGTTTGAAGCGGAAGCTTCGGCCTCCCAGACTAAAACCAAAAATATCTCTGCTCTCTTCTGCAATTGGGATACTAAAGAAAGCATTCTTTAAATCAATCACTGAAAACCATGCAGCAGAGGCTGGAATCATCGTTAACAAGGCAGTTATATCGGGGACAACCGGAAACTGTGGCACAACAATCTTATTAACCTCTCTGAGATCAATCACAAATCTGTAAACAGGTGGCTGTGAAGGATCCGTTCGTTTTAAGACAGGTAAAATCGGACTATTGCAAACGTTGCCTCTTGTCTCTTCAATCACACCCTTATGAATCAAGTCGCTGACAATGTCTAACAATGCTTTCTGGCCTTCATTAGAGATCTTGTACTGGGGAATACGTGGCAGTCTGACATTAGCCTTTAAAGTCACCACATATGGCGGTATCTCTAAGAGGCCCACATCATTGGGACCAGTAGCCCAAAGGGCATCCGGAAGGGATGACAATTCAGGTGGCATTGTATTTTTAGACAAGTACATTGGGGAAATCACTTTCTTGCCTAATGTAAGTTGTACTCCTGAAGGAGAACAATACAGTGTAGCATGCAATCTTTTCAACAAATCTAATCCCAGCAAATTCTCACCACAACCTGTTGTTAGGATCAGGGGTGCTTTCAGCTCGCAAGGTCCAACAGAAAGTGACATGGGACTAGAAATCGGGTTCCTAACTGGGGCGCCAGAAAAACCTACTGAAACATTTATATCGCCAGACAAAGGTGCGCCAGGGAGTTTTGAATGCATGATTGAACTCTTTGCAGCACCAGTGTCTAGCAGAAAAGGCTCCGTTACATTTGCTGTAGTCACCTCAACATACGGTCCACTCTGATCCACTGGCACTGAAACAACTCCCTCTCTCTGTCTATGGCTGTCCTAGTAATCATTACTTTCTGCATCACCGTCCTCTGCATAATAATCATTATTATAATACTGGGCCGTATTACTAGTCGCGTTAGCTTGCTGGTCGAAACTATTGATGGTATTTTGAGGCGGCAGAGGACGCGCGTTCTGGGGAGCATTTCCACGCCCTCTGCCTCTAGGAGCTTGTTGACCACCCCTACCTCTTGCGCCATACGCATTACCGTTCCGCTGCATTAATTTAGGGCAACTATATTTATAATGACCTTCCTCTTTGCAGTATGAACATTGGTTGGGACCTACAGTGACACGTGGTTGATAATACCCGTTCATTTGCTGATTGTTCTGAAACTGTTGGGGTTGGTGATAGACACCTTGGGGTTGCCTATAATTATTCTGACCTCCACGTGGCGGATAGGCCTGCTGTAAAAGGACCTTTGTCTTTAGTTCCTTCGTTTTCTTCTCTGTTCTATCTTTCTCGTCTTTATCTCTATTTTCATAATACTGTGCAGTAGCCAGTATTTGCGCTGTAGAAGAAACAGCCCAAGAACTTTCTGAATCTTTTAACTTTTTACACAGGTCAGGAAGTAGATTCTGCACAAACTTATCCACAAACAACCGTTGGCCACCCTCAGTACTCATATCTTGCCCACTGTGATCAATAAACGTTTCTTCAAACCTAGTAAAGAAGTCTGACACTGTCTCATCTTTCTTCTGCTTACATGCAGATAGCTTGTCCCAATTTACACGCATCGCAGGCATTATTGTCTTCATATACGTGATGATTCTACCAGGCAGTTCAGCTACTAAAGGTTCTGGTTTCGCGCCACCAGTTTGTCTAGCATCAGCAGCAACGATGTTAGCCCATGTATCCCCTAGTTCTGCATCGTGATCTACATTACGAATTGATCCCCATAGAGGCTGTGGAACAACATTACCAAATAACATGTCTATGTCGGCCAGATTCATAACGCATGACCCTGCCGTCTGTGACAACTCCTTATAATAACCTGCTGGGTTTTTACGGGGATCAGGCAATGACTGCTTAAGCGCTAACACCTCTGAGCGCTTCCATGGAACATGCACCCAAACACGCTGGAAATGCGCTGGCACAGCGGGATTACCGGCACCAGCTGCAACTGCTTCCTTCCATACCGGGGGAACTTCTCTCATGGGGTATTGTCGCGCTTTTACCTTTTTCCCCACAAGGACATCTTGTTCAAACAATGACTGTTGACAATCATCATTCCTGAAGGACAATACAACCGCAACTGCTTTATCTACTTCGCGGTCCACAATTATACCAGTTCCAAAATCGAACCTCACTCTACACAATTCCTGCGGGCTCGGATTTTTACCACTATCTTCCAATTCTTCACAGAGAATTTCGCACATTTTCTCAAACACATATCTCTGTTTTGGGGCATCCCATTGATGGAAAACGTTGACAACTGATTCCACATCATACAGTGAAGGGAAAACAATCCATCTACGCGCCATGTTATCTATTACCTTTTTCTCATCGGGGTTAGGCAATTGACTGCGCAGTTGCTTACGCTGTAAACCAGGAGTCGCACCAGATGACTCAAAGAGAGGAGACATTAATGTAGTAACCACATTAGCTAAGCGCTGTCGCGCTGAAGGAGAAGTTGAGGCAAAAAACAGGGGGATACACAGAGGGAAGAAAAGAGGATGCAGAAACAGGTACTGGAGTGGTGCAAGGAAGAGTGTCAGAAGAGGCAGCTGCTGTATTAGGCAAAGTCGCAGGAAGTGCGGGGGCAGTTGGAAGCACAACTGGCGGCCCTTGAGAGGGCTGCGCTACATGGATAAGAGCCGGCTGCAAAGCAACTGGCGGTAGCGGCAAGGCTTGCAGTATATTCACTGGAGGTGGCATATTCACAAGCTGGGGAGGTGCCGTGGCATTTTGAGCATACGGGGGTGGCGAACTCAACAAATGTGACATCAGGGGATCTTTCTCCTTTTCTTCTAACTCATTCTGCTTAGAATGTGGTAAAACTGGGTAACATTTGTCAATCCCTAACTTGCGCTGCCTGTGCAATTGCTCACTCATCTGCTCCTCCTCATTGTCTTTAAATTGTACAGCTGCTTGCATTACTGTCATACCTTTCTCTCTCTTATTCTTTTTCGCTAACTTAATTTCCTTCTGTTTGGCTTCCTTTCGCCATAAGCGGAAAGAGTCAAACATCGCCGGCCGGGCTTTCTTCTTAAACAATTTAATTTCCAAATTATCTAAAATATCGGTATCGAAACTACCATTTTGGGGCCATTTCAAAACACCGTCTTTCCTAGTGTAGTGGATCCATACTTCGTTATATGCAATGGGGCCTACGCCATGTTTTACATAGAGCTCATAAGTTGGAGTTCCAACCGGAGGAACCAGACATGATTCCTCTAGCTGGAAATCTTTTCCACAACCCAAACAGAATAATCTACCAAATAGTCCAGAACCAGGCATCTTTGCTCACTAGTCTAGATCCAAACGTCAAAGGATTATCGATTACGATATTCTCGTGAATACACGAGTCCTCTGGCTTTGGCGTTTGCAAACTCCAAATCACTAATTCAAAATGATCCCGAAGGATACCAAAACAAATGGGAGACGCTCCACTTATACTTAACTGAATATTGCTGATCGATGGCGTCACCAGAAGACTCTCTTGATTGTTTCGCTCTCTCAAATTCGTCAAGGGTCCAAAACAGGTCGATTAATCAGGGCAGCAGTCCTTCGTAGCCGTCGGGACGCGGAGAACCTCACAGAAAAGACTTTCGGACCACGTCGACATGCAGGGGTCGATGAAGTGGCGGCCTTCCTCCGGAATTTCCACACGAAGCTCCTCACGAACCTCTGGCTTGGACTGGTACCGCTGAAATCGTCCCGAGTTGGGCGCCAAACTGAAGTACTGGGTATTTTAGACCCAGCGGTGCAGGGGCACACACCCTATGACTTCTGGGTTCACCCTGTTCCAGACCTACAGAAACACAGAGTCTTCTGGGTGAAGTCAAAGATTCGTTTATTGGCTGCAGACCAATTACAGGTATCCTAGAAGTACAACAGCGTGTATATTCTCAGGAGACTGCTGAAAATCATAGGAACGGGCTTCTCCTTAAGTACAAAATATCATGCTTCAGGCACACATTCCTTGGTTTACGATATGGCCATATAAAGGTATACATTACAAACGAAAAAGCAGAGTCATGATGACCATCCCACATTCCAGTTCGGCCAGCCCACAATGATTTACACAGTAAGGTTCAGATCCCACATCGGATGTCAATAGACCCCCCAATAAACACGAGCATCTCCTGTTTTGGGAAACAAGTCATAAAGCAGGAACAAGCAGGTGTGAAAGAGATTAGCCGGAGGCTTGTGTAGAATGAAAGGGTTTTATGACGGGTCAAGCCCTGATGCTAATCACAGGTGGACGGAGGAAGGGGAGCTCGTGAGACCGGTTTGACCTGGGGCAGCAGAGCCAGCTGCCCAGGTCACAGAGAAGTCAGAGGAGAAGCCCATGTACTGTGAGGCCCGTATTTACTCCATTATAGCCTATGTGAGGGCAATGACAAGATGGCCACTGCTTCCAAAATGGAACCCGCGTAGTGAAGCAGAATAACGTGTACACAGTGCATTCATAGCTAGAACGATATATAAAGCACTCGTACATGCCGCATTTACCATTTGCGGTTTGCTAATACCAAGATAGACAGGGGTAGGGCCCTGTTCCCTACGCGGTAACAAAGATTAAAGTACGACAAAACCAGGTCAGCAGTGCTGCTTTAGAGGGAGCGAACCAGGTCAACAGAGCTGCTTTAGAGCCAGAGAACCAGGTCAGCAGACCTGCTCTAGAGCCTGAGAACCAGGTCAGCCGAGTTGCTCTAGAGCCAGAGAACCAGGTCAGCAGAGCTGCTTTAGAGCCAGAGAACCAGGTCAGCAGAGCTGCTTTAGAGCCATAGAACAGGTCAGCAGAGCTGCTTTAGAGCCAGAGAACCAGGTCAGCAGAGCCATTGTACAGCCAAAGATCCAGGTCAGTAGAGCTGCTGTAGAGCCTAAGAACCAGGTCAGCAGAGCTGCTCTAGAAAGAGAGAACCAGGTCAGCAGAGCTGCGTAGAGCCAGAGAAACCAGGTCAGCAGAACTGCATTAGAGTCAGAGAAACCAGGTCAGCAGAGATGCTCTAGAGGCTAAGAACCAGGTCAGCAGAGCTGCTCTAGAGCCAGAGAACCAGGTCAGCAGAGCTGCTGTAGAGCCAGAGAAACCAGGTCAGCAGAGCTGCTTTAGAGGGAGAGAACCAGGTCAGCAGAGCTGCTCTAGATCCTAGGAACCAAGTCAGCACAGCTGGTCTTGAGTCAGATAACCAGGTCAGCAGAACCGCTTTTGAGGCAGAGAACCAGGTCATCAGAGCTGCTTTAGAGCCTGAGAACCAGGTCAGCAGAGCTGCTCTAGAGACTAAGAACAAGGTCAGCAGATCTGCTCTAGAGCTAGAGAACCAGGTCAGCAGATCTGTTTTAGAGCCAGAGAACCAGGCCAGCAGAGCTGATCTAGAACCTGAGAACCAGGTCAGCAGAGCTGATCTAGAGGCATTTAACCAGGTCAGCAGAGCTGCTTTAGAGCTAGAGAACCAGGGCAGCAGAGCTGCTCTCGAACTAGAGAACCAGGTCAGGAGAGCTGATTTAGAGGCATATAACCAGGTCAGCAGAGCTGCTTTAGAGCCAGAGAACCAGGTCAGCCGAGCAGCTGTAGAGCCAGAGAAACCACGTCAGAAGAGCAGCTTTAGAGGGAGAGAACCAGGTCAGCAGAGCTGCTCTAGAGCCTAAGAACCAGGTCAGCACAGCTGCTCTAGAGCCAGTGAACCAGGTCAGCAGATCTGCTTTAGAACCAGAGAACTAGGTCAGAAGAGCTGCTTTAGAGCCAGAGAACCAGCTCAGCAGAGCTCCTCTAGAGCCTGAGAACCAGGTCATTAGAGCTGCTGTAGAGCCAGAGAACCAGGTCAGCAGAGCTGCTGTAGAGCCAGAGGAAGCAGGTCAGGAGAGCTGCTCTAGAGCCTAAGAACCAGGTCATCAGAGCTGCTCTAGACCCAGAGAACCAGGTCAGCAGAGCTGCTGTAGAGCCAGAGAAACCAGGTCAGCAGAGCTGCTCTAGAGGGAGAGACCCAGGTAAGCAGAGCTACTCTAGAGGCAGAGAACCAGGTCAGCAGAGCTGCTTTAGAGCCAGAGAACCAGGGCAGAAGAGCTGCTCTCGAAACAGAGAACCAGGTCAGCAGAGCTGATTTTGAGCCAGAGAACCACGTCAGCAGAGCTCCTCTAGAGCCTGAGAACCACGTCAGCAGAGATGCTCTAGAGGCTAAGAACCAGGTCAGCAGAGCTGCTCTAGAGCCAGAGAACCAGGTCAGCAGAGCTGCTGTAGAGCCAGAGAAACCAGGTCAGCAGAGCTGCTTTAGAGGGAGAGAACCAGGTCAGCAGAGCTGCTCTAGAGCCTAAGAACCAAGTCAGCACAGCTGCTCTTGAGCCAGATAACCAGGTCAGCAGAACTGCTTTTGAGGCAGAGAACCAGGCCATCAGAGCTGCTTTAGAGCCAAAGAACCAGGTCAGCAGAGCTGCTCTAGAGACTAAGAACAAGGTCAGCAGATCTGCTCTAGAGCTAGAGAACCAGGTCAGCAGAGCTGTTTTAGAGCCAGAGAACCAGGCCAGCAGAGCTGATCTAGAACCTGAGAACCAGGTCAGCAGAGCTGATCTAGAGGCAGAGAACCAGGTCAGCAGAGCTGCTTTAGGGCTAGAGAACCAGGGCAGCAGAGCTGCTCTCGAACTAGAGAACCAGGTCAGGAGAGCTGATTTAGAGCCATAGAACCAGGTCAGCAGAGCTGCTTTAGAGCCAGTGAACCAGGTCAGCCGAGCAGCTGTAGAGCCAGAGAAACCACGTCAGAAGAGCAGCTTTAGAGGGAGAGAACCAGGTCAGCAGAGCTGCTCTAGAGCCTAAGAACCAGGTCAGCACAGCTGCTCTAGAGCCAAGGAACCAGGTCAGCAGATCTGCTTTAGAACCAGAGAACTAGGTCAGAAGAGCTGCTTTAGAGCCAGAGAACCAGCTTAGCAGAGCTCCACTAGAGCCTGAGCACCAGGTCTTTAGAGCTGCTGTAGAGCCAGAGAACCAGGTCAGCAGACCTGCTGTAGAGCCAGAGGAAGCAGGTCAGGAGAGCTGCTCTAGAGCCTAAGAACCAGGTCATCAGAGCTGCTCTAGACCCAGAGAACCAGGTCAGCAGAGCTGCTCAAGAGGGAGAGACCCAGGTCAGCAGAGCTACTCTAGAGGCAGATAACCAGGTCAGCAGAGCTGCTTTAGAGCCAGAGAACCAGTGCAGAAGAGCTGCTCTCGAAACAGAGAACCAGGTCAGCAGAGCTGATTTTGAGCCAGAGAACCACGTCAGTAGAGCTCCTCTAGAGCCTGAGAACCAGGTCAGCAGAGATGCTCTAGTGGCTAAGAACCAGGTCAGCAGAGCTGCTCTAGAGCCAGAGAACCAGGTCAGCAGAGCTGCTGTAGAGCCAGAGAAACCAGGTCAGCAGAGCTGCTTTAGAGGGAGAGAACCAGGTCAGCAGAGCCGCTCTAGAGCCTAAGAACCAAGCCAGCATAGCTGCTCTTGAGCCAGATAACCAGGTCAGCAGAACTGCTTTTGAGGCAGAGAACCAGGTCATCAGAGCTGCTTTAGAGCCTAAGAACCAGGTCAGCAGAGCTGCTCTAGAGACTAAGAACAAGGTCAGCAGATCTGCTCTAGAGCTAGAGAACCAGGTCAGCAGAGCTGTTTTAGAGCTAGAGAACCAGGCCAGCAGAGCTGCTTTAGAGCCAGAGAACCAGCTCAGCAGAGCTCCTCTAGAGCCTGAGAACCAGGTCATTAGAGCTGCTGTAGAGCCAGAGAACCAGGTCAGCAGAGCTGCTGTAGAGCCAGAGGAAGCAGGTCAGGAGAGCTGCTCTAGAGCCTAAGAACCAGGTCATCAGAGCTGCTCTAGACCCAGAGAACCAGGTCAGCAGAGCTGCTGTAGAGCCAGAGAAACCAGGTCAGCAGAGCTGCTCTAGAGGGAGAGACCCAGGTCAGCAGAGCTACTCTAGAGGCAGAGAACCAGGTCAGCAGAGCTGCTTTAGAGCCAGAGAACCAGGGCAGAAGAGCTGCTCTCGAAACAGAGAACCAAGTCAGCAGAGCTGATTTTGAGCCAGAGAACCACGGCAGCAGAGCTCCTCTAGAGCCTGAGAACCAGGTCAGCAGAGATGCTCTAGAGGCTAAGAACCAGGTCAGCAGAGCTGCTCTAGAGCCAGAGAACCAGGTCAGCAGAGCTGCTGTAGAGCCAGAGAAACCAGTTCAGCAGAGCTGCTTTAGAGGGAGAGAACCAGGTCAGCAGAGCTGCTCTAGAGCCTAAGAACCAAGTCAGCACAGCTGCTCTTCAGCCAGATAACCAGGTCAGCAGAACTGCTTTTGAGGCAGAGAACCAGGCCATCAGAGCTGCTTTAGAGCCTAAGAACCAGGTCAGCAGAGCTGCTCTAGAGACTAAGAACAAGGTCAGCAGATCTGCTCTAGAGCTAGAGAACCAGGTCAGCAGAGCTGTTTTAGAGCCAGAGGACCAGGCCAGCAGAGCTGATATAGAACCTGAGAACCAGGTCAGCAGAGCTGATCTAGAGGCAGAGAACCAGGTCAGCAGAGCTACTCTAGAGGCAGAGAACCAGGTCAGCAGAGCTGCTTTAGGGCTAGAGAACCAGGGCAGCAGAGCTGCTCTCGAACTAGAGAACCAGGTCAGGAGAGCTGATTTAGAGCCATAGAACCAGGTCAGCAGAGCTGCTTTAGAGCCAGTGAACCAGGTCAGCCGAGCAGCTGTAGAGCCAGAGAAACCACGTCAGAAGAGCAGCTTTAGAGGGAGAGAACCAGGCCAGCAGAGCTGATATAGAACCTGAGAACCAGGTCAGCAGAGCTGATCTAGAGGCAGAGAACCAGGTCAGCAGAGCTACTCTAGAGGCAGAGAACCAGGTCAGCAGAGCTGCTTTAGAGCCAGAGAACCAGGGCAGAAGAGCTGCTCTCGAAACAGAGAACCAAGTCAGCAGAGCTGATTTTGAGCCAGAGAACCACGGCAGCAGAGCTCCTATAGAGCCTGAGAACCAGGTCAGCAGAGATGCTCTAGAGGCTAAGAACCAGGTCAGCAGAGCTGCTCTAGAGCCAGAGAACCAGGTCAGCAGAGCTGCTGTAGAGCCAGAGAAACCAGGTCAGCAGAGCTGCTTTAGAGGGAGAGAACCAGGTCAGCAGAGCTGCTCTAGAGCCTAAGAACCAAGTCAGCACAGCTGCTCTTGAGCCAGATAACCAGGTCAGCAGAACTGCTTTTGAGGCAGAGAACCAGGCCATCAGAGCTGCTTTAGAGCCTAAGAACCAGGTCAGCAGAGCTGCTCTAGAGACTAAGAACAAGGTCAGCAGATCTGCTCTAGAGCTATAGAACCAGGTCAGCAGAGCTGTTTTAGAGCCAGAGAACCAGGCCAGCAGAGCTGATATAGAACCTGAGAACCAGGTCAGCAGAGCTGATCTAGAGGCAAAGAACCAGGTCAGCAGAGCTGCTTTAGAGCTAGAGAACCAGGGCAGCAGAGCTGCTCTCGAACTAGAGAACCAGGTCAGGAGAGCTGATTTAGAGCCATAGAACCAGGTCAGCAGAGCTGCTTTAGAGCCAGAGAACCAGGTCAGCCGAGCAGCTGTAGAGCCAGAGAAACCACGTCAGAAGAGCAGCTTTAGAGGGAGAGAACCAGGTCAGCAGAGCTGCTCTAGAGCCTAAGAACCAGGTCAGCACAGCTGCTCTAGAGCCAAGGAACCAGGTCAGCAGATCTGCTTTAGAACCAGAGAACTAGGTCAGAAGAGCAGCTTTAGAGCCAGAGAACCAGCTCAGCAGAGCTCCTCTAGAGCCTGAGAACCAGGTCATTAGAGCTGCTGTAGAGCCAGAGAACCAGGTCATTAGAGCTGCTGTAGAGCCAGAGAAACCAGGTCAGCAGAGCTGCTCTAGAGGGAGAGACCCAGGTCAGCAGAGCTACTCTAGAGGCAGAGAACCAGGTCAGCAGAGCTGCTTTAGAGCCAGAGAACCAGTGCAGAAGAGCTGCTCTCGAAACAGAGAACCAGGTCAGCAGAGCTGATTTTGAGCCAGAGAACCACGTCAGCAGAGCTCCTCTAGAGCCTGAGAACCAGGTCAGCAGAGATGCTCTAGAGGGAGAGACCCAGGTCAGCAGAGCTGCTCTAGAGCCAGAGAACCAGGTCAGCAGAGCTGCTGTAGAGCCAGAGAAACCAGGTCAGCAGAGCTGCTTTAGAGGGAGAGAACCAGGTCAGCAGAGCTGCTCTAGAGCCTAAGAACCAAGTCAGCACAGCTGCTCTTGAGCCAGATAACCAGGTCAGCAGAACTGCTTTTGAGGCAGAGAACCAGGTCATCAGATCTGCTTTAGAGCCTAAGAACCAGGTCAGCAGAGCTGCTCTAGAGACTAAGAACAAGGTCAGAAGAGCTGCTCTCGAAACAGAGAACCAGGTCAGCAGAGCTGATTTTGAGCCAGAGAACCACGTCAGCAGAGCTCCTCTAGAGCCTGAGAACCAGGTCATCAGAGTTGCTGTAGAGCCAGAGAACCAGGTCAGCAGAGCTGCTGTAGAGCCAGAGAAAGCTGGTCAACAGAGCTGCTTTAGAGCCAGAGAACCAGGTCATCAGAGCTGCTTTAGAGCCAGAGAACCAGGTTAGCAGAGCTGCTCTAGAGCCAGAGAACCAGGTCAGCCGAGCTACTGTAGAGTCAGAGAAACCAGGTCAGCAGAGCTGCTTTAGAGGGAGAGAACAAGGTCAACAGAGCTGCTTTAGACCCAGAGAACCAATTCAGCAGATCTGCTCTAGAGGCTAAGAACCAGGTCAGCAGAGCTGCTCTACAGCCAGACAACCAGGTCAGCAGAGCTTCTGTAGAGCCAGAGAAACCAGGTCAGCAGAGCCGCTTTAGAGGGAGAGAACCAGGTCAGCAGAGCTGCTCTAGAGCCTAAGAAGCAGGTCAGCACAGCTGCTATAGAGCCAGAGAACCAGGTCAGCAGAGCTGCTTTAGAGCCTAAGAACCAGGTCAGCAGAGCTGCTCTATAGCCTAATAACCAAGTAAGCAGAGCTGATCTAGAGCCAGAGAACCAGGTCAGCAGAGCTGCTTTAGAGCCAGAGAACTAGGTCAGCAGAGCTGTTTTAGAGCCAGAGAACCAGATCAACAGATCTGCTCTAGAGCCTGAGAACCAGGTCAGCAGAGCTGCTCTAGAGCCAGAGAACCAGGTCAGCAGAGCTACTTTAGAGCCATAGAACAGGTCAGCAGAGCTGCTGAAGAGCCTAAGAACCAGGTCAGCACAGCTGCTGTAGAGCCAGAGAACCAGGTCGGCAGAGCTGCTTTAGAGCCTAAGAACCAGGTCAGCAGAGCTCCTCTAGAGCCTAAGATCCACGTCAGAAGTGCTGCTCTAGAACCTGAGAACTAGGTCAGAAGAGCAGCTTTAGAGCCAGAGAACCAGGTCAGCAGAGCTCCTCTAGAGCCTGAGAACCAGGCCATTAGAGCTGCTGTAGAGCCAGAGAACCAGGTCAGCAGAGCTGCTGTAGAGCCAGAGGAAGCAGGTCAGGAGTGCTGCTCTAGAGCCTAAGAACCAGGTCATCAGAGCTGCTCTAGAGCCAGAGAACCAGGTCAGCAGAGCTGCTGTAGAGCCAGAGAAACCAGGTCAGCAGAGCTGCTCTAGAGGGAGAGACCCGGGTCAGCAGAGCTGCTCTAGAGGCAGAGAACCAGGTCAGCAGAGCTGCTTTAGAGCCAGAGAACCAGGGCAGAAGAGCTGCTCTCAAAACAGAGAACCAGGTCAGCAGAGCTGATTTTGAGCCAGAGAACCACATCAGCAGAGCTCCTCTAGAGCCTGAGAACCAGGTCATCAGAGTTGCTGCAGAGCCAGAGAACCAGGTCAGCAGAGCTGCTGTAGAGCCAGAGAAAGCAGGTCAACAGAGCTGCTTTAGAGCCAGAGAACCAGGTCATCAGAGCTGCTTTAGAGCCAGAGAACCAGGTCAACAGAGCTGCTTTAGAGCCAGAGAACCACTTCAGCAGATCTGCTCTAGAGGCTAAGAACCAGGTCAGCAGAGCTGCTCTACAGCCAGAGAACCAGGTCAGCAGAGCTTCTGTAGAGCCAGAGAAACCAGGTCAGCAGAGCCGCTTTAGAGGGAGAGAACCAGGTCAGCAGAGCTGCTCTAGAGCCTAAGAAGCAGGTCAGCACAGCTGCTATAGATCCAGAGAACAAGGTCAGCAGAGCTGCTTTAGAGCCAGAGAACCAGGTCAGCAGAGCTGCTTTAGAGCCAGAGAACTAGGTCAACAGAGCTGTTTTAGAGCCAGAGAACCAGATCAATAGATCTGCTCTAGAGCCTGAGAACCAGGTCAGCAGAGCTGCCCTAGAGCCAGAGAACCAGGTCAGCAGAGCTGCTTTAGAGCCATAGAACAGGTCAGCAGAGCTCCTCTAGAGCCTAAGATCCAGGTCAGAAGTGCGGGTCTAGGCCAGAGAACCAGGTCAGCAGAGCTACTTTAGAGGGAGCGAATCAGATCAGCAGGGCTACTCTAGAGCCTAAGAACCAGGTCAGCAGAGCTGCTCTAGAACCTGGGAACCAGGTCAGCTGAGCTGCAGTAGAGCCAGAGAAAGCAGGTCAACAGTGCTGCTTTAGAGGGAGAGAACCAGGTCAACAGAGCTGCTTTAGAGCCAGAGAACCAGGTCAGCAGACCTGCTCTAGAGCCTGAGAACCAGGTCAGCAGAGTTGCTCTAGAGCCAGAGAACCAGGTCAGCAGAGCTGCTTTAGAGCCAGAGACCCAGTTCAGCAGAGGTGCTTTAGAGCCATAGAACAGGTCAGCAGAGCTGCTTTAGATCCAGAGAACCAGGTCAGCAGAGCCATTGTAGAGCCAAAGATCCAGGTCAGTAGAGCTGCTCTAGAGCCTAAGAACCAGGTCAGCAGAGCTGCTCTAGAACGAGAGAACCAGGTCAGCAGAGCTGCATAGAGCCAGAGAAGCCAGGTCAGCAGAACTGCATTAGAGCCAGAGAACCAGGTCAGCAGAGCTGCTCTAGAGCCTAAGAACAAGGTCATTAGAGCTGCTGTAGAGCCAGAGAACCAGGTCAGCAGAGCTGCTGTAGAGCCAGAGGAAGCAGGTCAGGAGTGCTGCTCTAGAGCCTAAGAACCAGGTCATCAGAGCTGCTCTAGAGCCAGAGAACCAGGTCAGCAGAGCTGCTGTAGAGCCAGAGAAACCAGGTCAGCAGAGCTGCTCTAGAGGGAGAGACCCAGGTCAGCAGAGCTGCTCTAGAGGCAGAGAACCAGGTCAGCAGAGCTGCTTTAGAGCCAGAGAACCAGGGCAGAAGAGCTGCTCTCAAAACAGAGAACCAGGTCAGCAGAGCTGATTTTGAGCCAGAGAACCACATCAGCAGAGCTCCTCTAGAGCCTGAGAACCAGGTCATCAGAGTTGCTGCAGAGCCAGAGAACCAGGTCAGCAGAGCTGCTGTAGAGCCAGAGAAAGCAGGTCAACAGAGCTGCTTTAGAGCCAGAGAACCAGGTCATCAGAGCTGCTTTAAAGCCAGAGAACCAGGTTAGCAGAGCTGCTCTAGAGCCAGAGAACCAGGTCAGCCGAGCTACTGTAGAGTCAGAGAAACCAGGTCAGCAGAGCTGCTTTAGAGGGAGAGAACCAGGTCAACAGAGCTGCATTAGAGCCAGAGAACCGCTTCAGCAGATCTGCTCTAGAGGCTAAGAACCAGGTCAGCAGAGCTGCTCTACAGCCAGAGAACCAGGTCAGCAGAGCTTCTGTAGAGCCAGAGAAACCAGGTCAGCAGAGCCGCTTTAGAGGGAGAGAACCAGGTCAGCAGAGCTGCTCTAGAGCCGAAGAAGCAGGTCAGCACAGCTGCTATAGAGCCAGAGAACCAGGTCAGCAGAGCTGCTTTAGAGCCTAAGAACCAGGTCAGCAGAGCTGCTCTATAGCCTAATAACAAAGTAAGCAGAGCTGATCTAGAGCCAGAGAACCAGGTCAGCAGAGCTGCTTTAGAGCCAGAGAACTAGGTCAACAGAGCTGTTTTAGAGCCAGAGAACCAGATCAATAGATCTGCTCTAGAGCCTTAGAACCAGGTCAGCAGAGCTGCTCTAGAGCCAGAGAACCAGGTCAGCAGAGCTGCTTTAGAGCCATAGAACAGGTCAGCAGAGCTCCTCTAGAGCCTAAGATCCAGGTCAGAAGTGCTGGTCTAGAGCCAGAGAACCAGGTCAGCAGAGCTACTTTAGAGGGAGCGAATCAGATCAGCAGGGCTACTCTAGAGCCTAAGAACCAGGTCAGCAGAGCTGCTCTAGAACCTGGGAACCATGTCAGCTGAGCTGCAGTAGAGCCAGAGAAAGCAGGTCAACAGTGCTGCTTTAGAGGGAGAGAACCAGGTCAACAGAGCTGCTTTAGAGCCAGAGAAACAGGTCAGCAGACCTGCTCTAGAGCCTGAGAACCAGGTCAGCAGAGTTGCTCTAGAGCCAGAGAACCAGGTCAGCAGAGCTGCTTTAGAGCCAGAGAACCAGGTCAGCAGAGCTGCTTTAGAGCCATAGAACAGGTCAGCAGAGCTGCTTTAGAGCCAGAGAACCAGGTCAGCAGAGCCATTGTAGAGCCAAAGATCCAGGTCAGTAGAGCTGCTCTAGAGCCTAAGAACCAGGTCAGCAGAGCTGCTCTAGAACGAGAGAACCAGGCAGCAGAGCTGCGTAGAGCCAGAGAAGCCAGGTCAGTAGAGCTGCTTTACAGGGAGTGAACCAGGTAAGCAGAGCTACCCTAGAGCCTAAGAACCAGGTCAGCACAGCTGCTCTAGAGCCAGAGAACCAGGTCACCAGAGCTGTTTTAGAGCCAGAGAACCAGGTCAGCAGAGCTGCTCTAGAGCCTGAGAACCAGGTCAGCAGAGCTGCTTTAGAGCCAGAGAACCAGGGCAGCAGAGCTGCTCTCAAACCAGAGATCCAGGTCAGCAGAGCTGATTTAGAGACATAGAACCAGGTCAGCAGAGCTGCTTTAGAGCCAGAGAACCAGGTCAGCAGAGCTGCTGTAGAGCCAGAGAAACCAGGTCAGCCGAGTTGCTTTAGAGCCAGAGAACCAGGTCAGCAGAGCTGCTTTAGAGGGAGAGAACCAGGTCAGCAGAGCTGCTCTAGAGCCTAAGAACCAGGTCAGTACAGCTGCTATAGAGCCAGAGAACCAGGTCAGCAGAGCTGCTCTAGAGCCAGAGCACCAGGTCAGCAGAGCTGCTGTAGAGCCAGAGAAACCACGTCAGAATAGGTGCTTTAGAGGGAGAGAACCAGGTCAGCAGAGCTAATCTAGAGCCTAAGAACCAGGTCAGCACAGCTGCTTTATAGCCAGAGAACCACGTCAGCAGAGCTCATTTAGAGCTAGAGAACCAGGTCATCAGAGTTGCTGTAGAGCCAGAGAACCAGGTCAGCAGAGCTGCTGTAGAGCCAGAGAAAGCAGGTCAGCAGAGCTGCTTTAGAGCCAGAGAACCAGGTAAGCAGAGCTGCTTTAGAGCCAGAGAACCAGGTTAGCAGAGCTGCTCTAGAGCCAGAGAACCAGGTCAGCCGAGCTACTGTTGAGTCAGAGAAACCAGGTCAGCAGAGCTGCTTTAGAGGGAGAGAACCAGGTCAACAGAGCTGCTTTAGAGTCAGAGAACCACTTCAGCAGATCTGCTCTAGAGGCTAAGAACAAGGTCAGCAGAGCTGCTCTACAGCCAGAGAACCAGGTCAGCAGAGCTGCTGTAGAGCCAGAGAAACCAGGTCAGCAGAGCCGCTTTAGAGGGAGAGAACCAGGTCAGCAGAGCTGCTCTGGAGCCTAAGAAGCAGGTCAGCACAGCTGCTATAGAGCCAGAGAACCAGGTCAGCAGAGCTGCTTTAGAGCCTAAGAACCAGGTCAGCAGAGCTGCTCTATAGCCTAATAACCAAGTAAGCAGAGCTGATCTAGAGCCAGAGAACCAGGTCAGCAGAGCTGCTTTAGAGCCAGAGACCTAGGTCAGCAGAGCGGTTTTAGAGCCAGAGAACCAGATCAACAGATCTGCTCTAGCGCCTGAGAACCAGGTCAGCAGAGCTGCTCTAGAGACAGAGAACCAGGTCAGCAGAGCAGCTATAGAGCCAGAGAACCAGGTCAGCAGAGCTGCTTTAGAGCCAGAGAACTAGGTCAGCAGAGCTGTTTTAGAGCCAGAGAACCAGATCAACAGATCTGCTCTAGAGCCTAAGAAGCAGGTCAGCACAGCTGCTATAGAGCCAGAGAACCCGGTCAGCAGAGCTGCTATAGAGCCTAAGGACCAGGTCAGCAGAGCTGCTCTATAGCCTAATAACCAGGTAAGCAGAGCTGATCTAGAGCCAGAGAACCAGGTCAGTAGAGCTGCTTTAGAGCCAGAGAACTAGGTCAGCAGAGCTGTTTTAGAGCCAGAGAACCAGATCAACAGATTTGCTCTAGAGCCTGAGAACCAGGTCAGCAGAGCTGCTCTAGAGACAGAGAACCAGGTCAGCAGAGCAGCTATAGAGCAAGAGAACCAGCTCAGCAGAGCTGCTTTAGAGCCAGAAAACCAGGTCAGCAGAGCTGCTGTAGAGCCAGAGAACCAGTTCAGCAGAGCTGCTCTAGAGCCTGAGAACCAGGTCAGCAGAGCTTCTCTAGAGCCAGAGAACCAGGTCAGTCAAGCTGCTGTAGAGCCAGAGAAATAAGGTCAGCAGTGCTGCTTTAGAGGCAGAGAACCAGGTCAGCGGAGCTGCTCTAGAGCCTGAGAACCAGGTCAGCAGAGCTTCTCTAGAGCTAGAGAACCAGGTCAGTCAAGCTGCTGTAGAGCCAGAGAAACCAGGTCAGCAGTGCTGCTTTAGAGGCAGAGAACCAGGTCAGCGGAGCTGCTTTAGAGCCAAAGAACTAGGTCAGCGGAGCTGCTTTAGAGCCAGAGAACCAGGTCAGCAGAGCTGCTTTAGAGCCAGAGAACCAGGTCAGCAGAGCTGCTTTAGAGCCATAGAACAGGTCAGCAGAGCTGCTGTAGAGCCTAAGAACCAGGTCAGAAGAGCTGCTTTAGAGCCAGAGAACCACATCAGCAGAGCTGCTCTAGAGCCAGAGAACCAGGTCAGCAGAGCTGCTTTAGGGCCAGAGAAACCAGGTCAGCAGAGCTGCTGTAGAGCCTAAGAACCAGGTCAGCAGAGCTGCTCTAGAGCCAGTGAACCAGGTCAGCAGAGCTGCTGTAAATCCAGAGAAAGCAGGTCAGCAGAGCTGCTTTAGAGCCGGAGAACTAGGTCAGCAGAGCTGCTTTAGAGCCAGAGAACCAATTCAGCAGAGCTGCTCTAGAGGCAGAGAACCAGGTCAGCAGAGCTGCTATAGAGCCAGAGAACCAGGTCAGCAGACCTCCTCTAGAACCTGAGAACCAGGTCAGCAGAGCTGATTTAGAGCCATAGACCCAGGTCAGCAGAGCTGCTTAGAGCCAGAGAACCACGTCAGCAGAGCTTCTGTAGAGCCAGAGTACCAGGTCAGCAGAGCTGCTCTAGTACATGAGAACCAGGCCAGCAGAGCTGCTCTAGAGCCGGAGAACAAGGTCAGCCGAGCTGCTGTAGAGCCAGAGAAACCAGGTCAGCAGTGCTGCTTTAGAGGCAGAGAACCACGTCAGCAGAGCTGCTCTAGAGGCAGAGAACCAGGTCAGCAGAGCTGCTATAGAGCCAGAGAACCAGGTCAGCAGACCTCCTCTAGAACCTGAGAACCAGGTCAACAGAGCTGATTTAGAGCTATAGACCCAGGTCAGCAAAGCTGCTTAGAGCCAGAGAACCACGTCAGCAGAGCTGCTGTAGAGCCAGAGAACCAGGTCAGCAGAGCTGCTCTAGTGCCTGAGAACCAGGTCAGCAGAGCTGCTCTAGAGCCAGAGAACAAGGTCAGCCGAGCTGCTGTAGAGCCATTGAAACCAGGTCAGCAGTGCTGCTTTAGAGGCAGAGAACCACGTCAGCAGAGCTGCTTTAGAGCCAGAGAACCACGTCAGCAGAGCTGCTTTAGAGCCATAGAACGGGTCAGCAGAGCTGCTGTAGAGCCTAAGAACCAGGTCAGAAGAGCTGTTTTAGAGCCAAAGAACCATGTCAGCAGAGGTGCTCTAGAGCCAGAGAACCAGGTCAGCAGAGCTGCTGTAGAGCCAGAGAAACCAGGCCACAGTGCTGCTGTAGAGGGAGAGAACCAGGTCAGCAGAGCTGCTTTAGAGCCTAAGAACCAGGTCAGCAGAGCTGCTCTAGACACAGTGAAGCAGGTCAGCTGAGCTGCTGTAGAGCCAGAGAAACCAGGTCAGCAGAGCTGCTTTACAGCCATAGAACAGGTCAGCAGAGCTGCTGAAGAGCCTAAGAACCAGGTCAGCACAGCTGCTGTAGAGCCAGAGAACCAGGTCAGCAGAGCTGCTTTAGAGCGTAAGAACCAGGTCAGCAGAGCTCCTCTAGAGCCTAAGATCCACATCAGAAGTGCTGCTCTAGAACCAGAGAACTAGGTCAGAAGAGCAGCTTTAGAGCCAGAGAACCAGGTCAGCAGAGCTCCTCTAGAGCCTGAGAACCAGGTCATTAGAGCTGCTGTAGAGCCAGAGAACCAGGTCAGCAGAGCTGCTGTAGAGCCAGAGGAAGCTGGTCAGGAGAGCTGCTCTAGAGCCTAAGAACCAGGTCATCAGAGCTGCTCTAGAGCCAGAGAACCAGGTCAGCAGAGCTGCTGTAGAGCCCGAGAAACCAGGTCAGCAGAGCTGCTCTAGAGGGAGAGACCCAGGTCAGCAGAGCTGCTCTAGAGGCAGAGAACCAGGTCAGCAGAGCTGCTTTAGAGCCAGAGAACCAGGGCAGAAGAGCTGCTCTCAAAACAGAGAACCAGGTCAGCAGAGCTGATTTTGAGCCAGAGAACCACATCAGCAGAGCTCCTCTAGAGCCTGAGAACCAGGTCATCAGAGTTGCTGTAGAGCCAGAGAACCAGGTCAGCAGAGCTGCTGTAGAGCCAGAGAAAGGAGGTCAACAGAGCTGCTTTAGAGCCAGAGAACCAGGTCATCAGAGCTGCTTTAGAGCCAGAGAACCAGGTTAGCAGAGCTGCTCTAGAGCCAGAGAACCAGGTCAGCCGAGCTACTGTAGAGTCAGAGAAACCAGGTCAGCGGAGCTGCTTTAGAGGGAGAGAACCAGGTCAACAGAGCTGCTTTAGAGCCAGAGAACCACTTCAGCAGATCTGCTCTAGAGGCTAAGAACCAGGTCAGCAGAGCTGCTCTAGAGCCAGAGAACCAGGTCAGCAGAGCTGCTGTAGAGCCAGAGAAACCAGGTCAGCAGAGCTGCTTTAGAGGGAGAGAACCAGGTCAGCAGAGCCGCTCTAGAGCCTAAGAACCAAGCCAGCACAGCTGCTCTTGAGCCAGATAACCAGGTCAGCAGAACTGCTTTTGAGGCAGAGAACCAGGTCATCAGAGCTGCTTTAGAGCCTAAGAACCAGGTCAGCAGAGCTGCTCTAGAGACTAAGAACAAGGTCAGCAGATCTGCTCTAGAGCTAGAGAACCAGGTCAGCAGAGCTGTTTTAGAGCTAGAGAACCAGGCCAGCAGAGCTGCTTTAGAGCCAGAGAACCAGCTCAGCAGAGCTCCTCTAGAGCCTGAGAACCAGGTCATTAGAGCTGCTGTAGAGCCAGAGAACCAGGTCAGCAGAGCTGCTGTAGAGCCAGAGGAAGCAGGTCAGGAGAGCTGCTTTAGAGCCTAAGAACCAGGTCATCAGAGCTGCTCTAGACCCAGAGAACCAGGTCAGCAGAGCTGCTGTAGAGCCAGACAACCAGGTCAGCAGAGCTGCTTTAGAGGGAGAGACCCAGGTCAGCAGAGCTACTCTGGAGGCAGAGAACCAGGTCAGCAGAGCTGCTTTAGAGCCAGAGAACCAGGGCAGAAGAGCTGCTCTCGAAACAGAGAACCAAGTCAGCAGAGCTGATTTTGAGCCAGAGAACCACGGCAGCAGAGCTCCTCTAGAGCCTGAGAACCAGGTCAGCAGAGATGCTCTAGAGGCTAAGAACCAGGTCAGCAGAGCTGCTCTAGAGCCAGAGAACCAGGTCAGCAGAGCTGCTGTAGAGCCAGAGAAACCAGGTCAGCAGAGCTGCTTTAGAGGGAGAGAACCAGGTCAGCAGAGCTGCTCTAGAGCCTAAGAACCAAGTCAGCACAGCTGCTCTTCAGCCAGATAACCAGGTCAGCAGAACTGCTTTTGAGGCAGAGAACCAGGCCATCAGAGCTGCTTTAGAGCCTAAGAACCAGGTCAGCAGAGCTGCTCTAGAGACTAAGAACAAGGTCAGCAGATCTGCTCTAGAGCTAGAGAACCAGGTCAGCAGAGCTGTTTTAGAGCCAGAGAACCAGGCCAGCAGAGCTGATATAGAACCTGAGAACCAGGTCAGCAGAGCTGATCTAGAGGCAGAGAACCAGGTCAGCAGAGCTACTCTAGAGGCAGAGAACCAGGTCAGCAGAGCTGCTTTAGAGCCAGAGAACCAGGGCAGAAGAGCTGCTCTCGAAACAGAGAACCAAGTCAGCAGAGCTGATTTTGAGCCAGAGAACCACGGCAGCAGAGCTCCTATAGAGCCTGAGAACCAGGTCAGCAGAGATGCTCTAGAGGCTAAGAACCAGGTCAGCAGAGCTGCTCTAGAGCCAGAGAACCAGGTCAGCAGAGCTGCTGTAGAGCCAGAGAAACCAGGTCAGCAGAGCTGCTTTAGAGGGAGAGAACCAGGTCAGCAGAGCTGCTCTAGAGCCTAAGAACCAAGTCAGCACAGCTGCTCTTGAGCCAGATAACCAGGTCAGCAGAACTGCTTTTGAGGCAGAGAACCAGGCCATCAGAGCTGCTTTAGAGCCTAAGAACCAGGTCAGCAGAGCTGCTCTAGAGACTAAGAACAAGGTCAGCAGATCTGCTCTAGAGCTAGAGAACCAGGTCAGCAGAGCTGTTTTAGAGCCAGAGAACCAGGCCAGCAGAGCTGATATAGAACCTGAGAACCAGGTCAGCAGAGCTGATCTAGAGGCAGAGAACCAGGTCAGCAGAGCTGCTTTAGAGCTAGAGAACCAGGGCAGCAGAGCTGCTCTCGAACTAGAGAACCAGGTCAGGAGAGCTGATTTAGAGCCATAGAACCAGGTCAGCAGAGCTGCTTTAGAGCCAGAGAACCAGGTCAGCCGAGCAGCTGTAGAGCCAGAGAAACCACGTCAGAAGAGCAGCTTTAGAGGGAGAGAACCAGTTCAGCAGAGCTGCTCTAGAGCCTAAGAACCAGGTCAGCACAGCTGCTCTAGAGCCAAGGAACCAGGTCAGCAGATCTGCTTTAGAACCAGAGAACTAGGTCAGAAGAGCAGCTTTAGAGCCAGAGAACCAGCTCAGCAGAGCTCCTCTAGATCCTGAGAACCAGGTCATTAGAGCTGCTGTAGAGCCAGAGAACCAGGTCATTAGAGCTGCTGTAGAGCCAGAGAAACCAGGTCAGCAGAGCTGCTCTAGAGGGAGAGAACCAGGTCAGCAGAGCTGCTTTAGAGCCAGAGAACCAGTGCAGAAGAGCTGCTCTCGAAACAGAGAACCAGGTCAGCAGAGCTGATTTTGAGCCAGAGAACCACGGCAGCAGAGCTCCTCTAGAGCCTGAGAACCAGGTCAGCAGAGATGCTCTAGAGGGAGAGACCCAGGTCAGCAGAGCTGCTCTAGAGCCAGAGAACCAGGTCAGCAGAGCTGCTGTAGAGCCAGAGAAACCAGGTCAGCAGAGCTGCTTTAGAGGGAGAGAACCAGGTCAGCAGAGCTGCTCTAGAGCCTAAGAACCAAGTCAGCACAGCTGCTCTTGAGCCAGATAACCAGGTCAGCAGAACTGCTTTTGAGGCAGAGAACCAGGTCATCAGATCTGCTTTAGAGCCTAAGAACCAGGTCAGCAGAGCTGCTCTAGAGACTAAGAACAAGGTCAGAAGAGCTGCTCTCGAAACAGAGAACCAGGTCAGCAGAGCTGATTTTGAGCCAGAGAACCACGTCAGCAGAGCTCCTCTAGAGCCTGAGAACCAGGTCAACAGAGTTGCTGTAGAGCCAGAGAACCAGGTCAGCAGAGCTGCTGTAGAGCCAGAGAAAGCAGGTCAACAGAGCTGCTTTAGAGCCAGAGAACCAGGTCATCAGAGCTGCTTTAGAGCCAGAGAACCAGGTTAGCAGAGCTGCTCTAGAGCCAGAGAACCAGGTCAGCCGAGCTACTGTAGAGTCAGAGAAACCAGGTCAGCAGAGCTGCTTTAGAGGGAGAGAACAAGGTCAACAGAGCTGCTTTAGACCCAGAGAACCAATTCAGCAGATCTGCTCTAGAGGCTAAGAACCAGGTCAGCAGAGCTGCTCTACAGCCAGACAACCAGGTCAGCAGAGCTTCTGTAGAGCCAGAGAAACCAGGTCAGCAGAGCCGCTTTAGAGGGAGAGAACCAGGTCAGCAGAGCTGCTCTAGAGCCTAAGAAGCAGGTCAGCACAGCTGCTATAGAGCCAGAGAACCAGGTCAGCAGAGCTGCTTTAGAGCCTAAGAACCAGGTCAGCAGAGCTGCTCTATAGCCTAATAACCAAGTAAGCAGAGCTGATCTAGAGCCAGAGAACCAGGTCAGCAGAGCTGCTTTAGAGCCAGAGAACTAGGTCAGCAGAGCTGTTTTAGAGCCAGAGAACCAGATCAACAGATCTGCTCTAGAGCCTGAGAACCAGGTCAGCAGAGCTGCTCTAGAGCCAGAGAACCAGGTCAGCAGAGCTACTTTAGAGCCATAGAACAGGTCAGCAGAGCTGCTGAAGAGCCTAAGAACCAGGTCAGCACAGCTGCTGTAGAGCCAGAGAACCAGGTCGGCAGAGCTGCTTTAGAGCCTAAGAACCAGGTCAGCAGAGCTCCTCTAGAGCCTAAGATCCACGTCAGAAGTGCTGCTCTAGAACCTGAGAACTAGGTCAGAAGAGCAGCTTTAGAGCCAGAGAACCAGGTCAGCAGAGCTCCTCTAGAGCCTGAGAACCAGGCCATTAGAGCTGCTGTAGAGCCAGAGAACCAGGTCAGCAGAGCTGCTGTAGAGCCAGAGGAAGCAGGTCAGGAGTGCTGCTCTAGAGCCTAAGAACCAGGTCATCAGAGCTGCTCTAGAGCCAGAGAACCAGGTCAGCAGAGCTGCTGTAGAGCCAGAGAAACCAGGTCAGCAGAGCTGCTCTAGAGGGAGAGACCCGGGTCAGCAGAGCTGCTCTAGAGGCAGAGAACCAGGTCAGCAGAGCTGCTTTAGAGCCAGAGAACCAGGGCAGAAGAGCTGCTCTCAAAACAGAGAACCAGGTCAGCAGAGCTGATTTTGAGCCAGAGAACCACATCAGCAGAGCTCCTCTAGAGCCTGAGAACCAGGTCATCAGAGTTGCTGCAGAGCCAGAGAACCAGGTCAGCAGAGCTGCTGTAGAGCCAGAGAAAGCAGGTCAACAGAGCTGCTTTAGAGCCAGAGAACCAGGTCATCAGAGCTGCTTTAGAGCCAGAGAACCAGGTCAACAGAGCTGCTTTAGAGCCAGAGAACCACTTCAGCAGATCTGCTCTAGAGGCTAAGAACCAGGTCAGCAGAGCTGCTCTACAGCCAGAGAACCAGGTGAGCAGAGCTTCTGTAGAGCCAGAGAAACCAGGTCAGCAGAGCCGCTTTAGAGGGAGAGAACCAGGTCAGCAGAGCTGCTCTAGAGCCTAAGAAGCAGGTCAGCACAGCTGCTATAGATCCAGAGAACAAGGTCAGCAGAGCTGCTTTAGAGCCAGAGAACCAGGTCAGCAGAGCTGCTCTAGAGCCTAAGAAGCAGGTCAGCACAGCTGCTATAGAGCCAGAGAACCAGGTCAGCAGAGCTGCTTTAGAGCCTAAGAACCAGGTCAGCAGAGCTGCTCTATAGCCTAATAACCAAGTAAGCAGAGCTGATCTAGAGCCAGAGAACCAGGTCAGAAGAGCTGCTTTAGAGCCAGAGAACTAGGTCAGCAGAGCTGTTTTAGAGCCAGAGAACCAGATCAACAGATCTGCTCTAGAGCCTGAGAACCAGGTCAGCAGAGCTGCTCTAGAGCCAGAGAACCAGGTCAGCAGAGCTACTTTAGAGCCATAGAACAGGTCAGCAGAGCTGCTGAAGAGCCTAAGAACCAGGTCAGCACAGCTGCTGTAGAGCCAGAGAACCAGGTCGGCAGAGCTGCTTTAGAGCCTAAGAACCAGGTCAGCAGAGCTCCTCTAGAGCCTAAGATCCACATCAGAAGTGCTGCTCTAGAACCTGAGAACTAGGTCAGAAGAGCAGCTTTAGAGCCAGAGAACCAGGTCAGCAGAGCTCCTCTAGAGCCTGAGAACCAGGCCATTAGAGCTGCTGTAGAGCCAGAGAACCAGGTCAGCAGAGCTGCTGTAGAGCCAGAGGAAGCAGGTCAGGAGTGCTGCTCTAGAGCCTAAGAACCAGGTCATCAGAGCTGCTCTAGAGCCAGAGAACCAGGTCAGCAGAGCTGCTGTAAAGCCAGAGAAACCAGGTCAGCAGAGCTGCTCTAGAGGGAGAGACCCGGGTCAGCAGAGCTGCTCTAGAGGCAGAGAACCAGGTCAGCAGAGCTGCTTTAGAGCCAGAGAACCAGGGCAGAAGAGCTGCTCTCAAAACAGAGAACCAGGTCAGCAGAGCTGATTTTGAGCCAGAGAACCACATCAGCAGACCTCCTCTAGAGCCTGAGAACCAGGTCATCAGAGTTGCTGCAGAGCCAGAGAACCAGGTCAGCAGAGCTGATGTAGAGCCAGAGAAAGCAGGTCAACAGAGCTGCTTTAGAGCCAGAGAACCAGGTCATCAGAGCTGCTTTAGAGCCAGAGAACCAGGTCAACAGAGCTGCTTTAGAGCCAGAGAACCACTTCAGCAGATCTGCTCTAGAGGCTAAGAACCAGGTCAGCAGAGCTGCTCTACAGCCAGAGAACCAGGTGAGCAGAGCTTCTGTAGAGCCAGAGAAACCAGGTCAGCAGAGCCGCTTTAGAGGGAGAGAACCAGGTCAGCAGAGCTGCTCTAGAGCCTAAGAAGCAGGTCAGCACAGCTGCTATAGATCCAGAGAACAAGGTCAGCAGAGCTGCTTTAGAGCCAGAGAACCAGGTCAGCAGAGCTGCTTTAGAGCCAGAGAACTAGGTCAACAGAGCTGTTTTAGAGCCAGAGAACCAGATCAATAGATCTGCTCTAGAGCCTGAGAACCAGGTCAGCAGAGCTGCCCTAGAGCCAGAGAACCAGGTCAGCAGAGCTGCTTTAGAGCCATAGAACAGGTCAGCAGAGCTCCTCTAGAGCCTAAGATCCAGGTCAGAAGTGCGGGTCTAGAGCCAGAGAACCAGGTCAGCAGAGCTACTTTAGAGGGAGCGAATCAGATCAGCAGGGCTACTCTAGAGCCTAAGAACCAGGTCAGCAGAGCTGCTCTAGAACCTGGGAACCAGGTCAGCTGAGCTGCAGTAGAGCCAGAGAAAGCAGGTCAACAGTGCTGCTTTAGAGGGAGAGAACCAGGTCAACAGAGCTGCTTTAGAGCCAGAGAACCAGGTCAGCAGACCTGATCTAGAGCCTGAGAACCAGGTCAGCAGAGTTGCTCTAGAGCCAGAGAACCAGGTCAGCAGAGCTGCTTTAGAGCCAGAGACCCAGTTCAGCAGAGCTGCTTTAGAGCCATAGAACAGGTCAGCAGAGCTGCTTTAGATCCAGAGAACCAGGTCAGCAGAGCCATTGTAGAGCCAAAGATCCAGGTCAGTAGAGCTGCTCTAGAGCCTAAGAACCAGGTCAGCAGAGCTGCTCTAGAACGAGAGAACCAGGTCAGCAGAGCTGCATAGAGCCAGAGAAGCCAGGTCAGCAGAACTGCATTAGAGCCAGAGAACCAGGTCAGCAGAGCTGCTCTAGAGCCGAAGAACAAGGTCATTAGAGCTGCTGTAGAGCCAGAGAACCAGGTCAGCAGAGCTGCTGTAGAGCCAGAGGAAGCAGGTCAGGAGTGCTGCTCTAGAGCCTAAGAACCAGGTCATCAGAGCTGCTCTAGAGCCAGAGAACCAGGTCAGCAGAGCTGCTGTAGAGCCAGAGAAACCAGGTCAGCAGAGCTGCGCTAGAGGGAGAGACCCAGGTCAGCAGAGCTGCTCTAGAGGCAGAGAACCAGGTCAGCAGAGCTGCTTTAGAGCCAGAGAACCAGGGCAAAAGAGCTGCTCTCAAAACAGAGAACCAGGTCAGCAGAGCTGATTTTGAGCCAGAGAACCACATCAGCAGAGCTCCTCTAAGCCTGAGAACCAGGTCATCAGAGTTGCTGCAGAGCCAGAGAACCAGGTCAGCAGAGCTGCTGTAGAGCCAGAGAAAGCAGGTCAACAGAGCTGCTTTAGAGCCAGAGAACCAGGTCATCAGAGCTGCTTTAAAGCCAGAGAACCAGGTTAGCAGAGCTGCTCTAGAGCCAGAGAACCAGGTCAGCCGAGCTACTGTAGAGTCAGAGAAACCAGGTCAGCAGAGCTGCTTTAGAGGGAGAGAACCAGGTCAACAGAGCTGCTTTAGAGCCAGAGAACCACTTCAGCAGATCTGCTCTAGAGGCTAAGAACCAGGTCAGCAGAGCTGCTCTACAGCCAGAGAACCAGGTCAGCAGAGCTGCTCTAGAGCCAGAGAACCAGGTCAGCAGAGCTGCTGTAGAGCCAGAGAAACCAGGTCAGCAGAGCTGCTTTAGAGGGAGAGAACCAGATCAGCAGAGCCGCTCTAGAGCCTAAGAACCAAGCCAGCACAGCTGCTCTTGAGCCAGATAACCAGGTCAGCAGAACTGCTTTTGAGGCAGAGAACCAGGTCATCAGAGCTGCTTTAGAGCCTAAGAACCAGGTCAGCAGAGCTGCTCTAGAGACTAAGAACAAGGTCAGCAGATCTGCTCTAGAGCTAGAGAACCAGGTCAGCAGAGCTGTTTTAGAGCTAGAGAACCAGGCCAGCAGAGCTGCTTTAGAGCCAGAGAACCAGCTCAGCAGAGCTCCTCTAGAACCTGAGAACCAGGTCATTAGAGCTGCTGTAGAGCCAGAGAACCAGGTCAGCAGAGCTGCTGTAGAGCCAGAGGAAGCAGGTCAGGAGAGCTGCTCTAGAGCCTAAGAACCAGGTCATCAGAGCTGCTCTAGACCCAGAGAACCAGGTCAGCAGAGCTGCTGTAGAGCCAGAGAAACCAGGTCAGCAGAGCTGCTCTAGAGGGAGAGACCCAGGTCAGCAGAGCTACTCTAGAGGCAGAGACCCAGGTCAGCAGAGCTGCTCTAGAGCCAGAGAACCAGGTCAGCAGAGCTGCTGTAGAGCCAGAGAAACCAGGTCAGCAGAGCTGCTTTAGAGGGAGAGAACCAGGTCAGCAGAGCTGCTCTAGAGCCTAAGAACCAAGTCAGCACAGCTGCTCTTCAGCCAGATAACCAGGTCAGCAGAACTGCTTTTGAGGCAGAGAACCAGGTCATCAGATCTGCTTTAGAGCCTAAGAACCAGGTCAGCAGAGCTGCTCTAGAGACTAAGAACAAGGTCAGAAGAGCTGCTCTCGAAACAGAGAACCAGGTCAGCAGAGCTGATTTTGAGCCAGAGAACCACGTCAGCAGAGCTCCTCTAGAGCCTGAGAACCAGGTCATCAGAGTTGCTGTAGAGCCAGAGAACCAGAACAGCAGAGCTGCTGTAGAGCCAGAGAAAGCAGGTCAACAGAGCTGCTTTAGAGCCAGAGAACCAGGTCATCAGAGCTGCTTTAGAGCCAGAGAACCAGGTTAGCAGAGCTGCTCTAGAGCCAGAGAACCAGGTCAGCCGAGCTACTGTAGAGTCAGAGAAACCAGGTCAGCAGAGCTGCTTTAGAGGGAGAGAACAAGGTCAACAGAGCTGCTTTAGACCCAGAGAACCAATTCAGCAGATCTGCTCTAGAGGCTAAGAACCAGGTCAGCAGAGCTGCTCTACAGCCAGACAACCAGGTCAGCAGAGCTTCTGTAGAGCCAGAGAAACCAGGTCAGCAGAGCCGCTTTAGAGGGAGAGAACCAGGTCAGCAGAGCTGCTCTAGAGCCTAAGAAGCAGGTCAGCACAGCTGCTATAGAGCCAGAGAACCAGGTCAGCAGAGCTGCTTTAGAGCCTAAGAACCAGGTCAGCAGAGCTGCTCTATAGCCTAATAACCAAGTAAGCAGAGCTGATCTAGAGCCAGAGAACCAGGTCAGCAGAGCTGCTTTAGAGCCAGAGAACTAGGTCAGCAGAGCTGTTTTAGAGCCAGAGAACCAGATCAACAGATCTGCTCTAGAGCCTGAGAACCAGGTCAGCAGAGCTGCTCTAGAGCCAGAGAACCAGGTCAGCAGAGCTACTTTAGAGCCATAGAACAGGTCAGCAGAGCTGCTGAAGAGCCTAAGAACCAGGTCAGCACAGCTGCTGTAGAGCCAGAGAACCAGGTCGGCAGAGCTGCTTTAGAGCCTAAGAACCAGGTCAGCAGAGCTCCTCTAGAGCCTAAGATCCACGTCAGAAGTGCTGCTCTAGAACCTGAGAACTAGGTCAGAAGAGCAGCTTTAGAGCCAGAGAACCAGGTCAGCAGAGCTCCTCTAGAGCCTGAGAACCAGGCCATTAGAGCTGCTGTAGAGCCAGAGAACCAGGTCAGCAGAGCTGCTGTAGAGCCAGAGGAAGCAGGTCAGGAGTGCTGCTCTAGAGCCTAAGAACCAGGTCATCAGAGCTGCTCTAGAGCCAGAGAACCAGGTCAGCAGAGCTGCTGTAGAGCCAGAGAAACCAGGTCAGCAGAGCTGCTCTAGAGGGAGAGACCCGGGTCAGCAGAGCTGCTCTAGAGGCAGAGAACCAGGTCAGCAGAGCTGCTTTAGAGCCAGAGAACCAGGGCAGAAGAGCTGCTCTCAAAACAGAACCAGGTCAGCAGAGCTGATTTTGAGCCAGAGAACCACATCAGCAGAGCTCCTCTAGAGCCTGAGAACCAGGTCATCAGAGTTGCTGCAGAGCCAGAGAACCAGGTCAGCAGAGCTGCTGTAGAGCCAGAGAAAGCAGGTCAACAGAGCTGCTTTAGAGCCAGAGAACCAGGTCATCAGAGCTGCTTTAGAGCCAGAGAACCAGGTCAACAGAGCTGCTTTAGAGCCAGAGAACCGCTTCAGCAGATCTGCTCTAGAGGCTAAGAACCAGGTCAGCAGAGCTGCTCTACAGCCAGAGAACCAGGTCAGCAGAGCTTCTGTAGAGCCAGAGAAACCAGGTCAGCAGAGCCGCTTTAGAGGGAGAGAACCAGGTCAGCAGAGCTGCTCTAGAGCCTAAGAAGCAGGTCAGCACAGCTGCTATAGATCCAGAGAAAAAGGTCAGCAGAGCTGCTTTAGAGCCAGAGAACCAGGTCAGCAGAGCTGCTTTAGAGCCAGAGAACTAGGTCAACAGAGTTGTTTTAGAGCCAGAGAACCAGATCAATAGATCTGCTCTAGGCCTGAGAACCAGGTCAGCAGAGCTGCCCTAGAGCCAGAGAACCAGGTCAGCAGAGCTGCTTTAGAGCCATAGAACAGGTCAGCAGAGCTCCTCTAGAGCCTAAGATCCAGGTCAGAAGTGCGGGTCTAGAGCCAGAGAACCAGGTTAGCAGAGCTACTTTAGAGGGAGCGAATCAGATCAGCAGGGCTACTCTAGAGCCTAAGAACCAGGTCAGCAGAGCTGCTCTAGAACCTGGGAACCAGGTCAGCTGAGCTGCAGTAGAGCCAGAGAAAGCAGGTCAACAGTGCTGCTTTAGAGGGAGAGAACCAGGTCAACAGAGCTGCTTTAGAGCCAGAGAACCAGGTCAGCAGACCTGCTCTAGAGCCTGAGAACCAGGTCAGCAGAGTTGCTCTAGAGCCAGAGAACCAGGTCAGCAGAGCTGCTTTAGAGCCAGAGACCCAGTTCAGCAGAGCTGCTTTAGAGCCATAGAACAGGTCAGCAGAGCTGCTTTAGATCCAGAGAACCAGGTCAGCAGAGCCATTGTAGAGCCAAAGATCCAGGTCAGTAGAGCTGCTCTAGAGCCTAAGAACCAGGTCAGCAGAGCTGCTCTAGAATGAGAGAACCAGGTCAGCAGAGCTGCATAGAGCCAGAGAAGCCAGGTCAGCAGAACTGCATTAGAGCCAGAGAACCAGGTCAGCAGAGCTGCTCTAGAGCCTAAGAACAAGGTCATTAGAGCTGCTGTAGAGCCAGAGAACCAGGTCAGCAGAGCTGCTGTAGAGCCAGAGGAAGCAGGTCAGGAGTGCTGCTCTAGAGCCTAAGAACCAGGTCATCAGAGCTGCTCTAGAGCCAGAGAACCAGGTCAGCAGAGCTGCTGTAGAGCCAGAGAAACCAGGTTAGCAGAGCTGCTCTAGAGGGAGAGACCCAGGTCAGCAGAGCTGCTCTAGAGGCAGAGAACCAGGTCAGCAGAGCTGCTTTAGAGCCAGAGAACCAGGGCAGAAGAGCTGCTCTCAAAACAGAGAACCAGGTCAGCAGAGCTGATTTTGAGCCAGAGAACCACATCAGCAGAGCTCCTCTAGAGCCTGAGAACCAGGTCATCAGAGTTGCTGCAGAGCCAGAGAACCAGGTCAGCAGAGCTGCTGTAGAGCCAGAGAAAGCAGGTCAACAGAGCTGCTTTAGAGCCAGAGAACCAGGTCATCAGAGCTGCTTTAAAGCCAGAGAACCAGGTTAGCAGAGCTGCTCTAGAGCCAGAGAACCAGGTCAGCCGAGCTACTGTAGAGTCAGAGAAACCAGGTCAGCAGAGCTGCTTTAGAGGGAGAGAACCAGGTCAACAGAGCTGCTTTAGAGCCAGAGAACAACTTCAGCAGATCTGCTCTAGAGGCTAAGAACCAGGTCAGCAGAGCTGCTCTACAGCCAGAGAACCAGGTCAGCAGAGCTTCTGTAGAGCCAGAGAAACCAGGTCAGCAGAGCCGCTTTAGAGGGGGAGAACCAGGTCAGCAGAGCTGCTCTAGAGCCGAAGAAGCAGGTCAGCACAGCTGCTATAGAGCCAGAGAACCAGGTCAGCAGAGCTGCTTTAGAGCCTAAGAACCAGGTCAGCAGAGCTGCTCTATAGCCTAATAACCAAGTAAGCAGAGCTGATCTAGAGCCAGAGAACCAGGTCAGCAGAGCTGCTTTAGAGCCAGAGAACTAGGTCAACAGAGCTGTTTTAGAGCCAGAGAACCAGATCAATAGATCTGCTCTAGAGCCTTAGAACCAGGTCAGCAGAGCTGCTCTAGAGCCAGAGAACCAGGTCAGCAGAGCTGCTTTAGAGCCATAGAACAGGTCAGCAGAGCTCCTCTAGAGCCTAAGATCCAGGTCAGAAGTGCTGGTCTAGAGCCAGAGAACCAGGTCAGCAGAGCTACTTTAGAGGGAGCGAATCAGATCAGCAGGGCTACTCTAGAGCCTAAGAACCAGGTCAGCAGAGCTGCTCTAGAACCTGGGAACCATGTCAGCTGAGCTGCAGTAGAGCCAGAGAAAGCAGGTCAACAGTGCTGCTTTAGAGGGAGAGAACCAGGTCAACAGAGCTGCTTTAGAGCCAGAGAAACAGGTCAGCAGACCTGCTCTAGAGCCTGAGAACCAGGTCAGCAGAGTTGCTCTAGAGCCAGAGAACCAGGTCAGCAGAGCTGCTTTAGAGCCAGAGAACCAGGTCAGCAGAGCTGCTGTAGAGCCAGAGAAAGCAGGTCAACAGAGCTGCTTTAGAGCCAGAGAACCAGGTCATCAGAGCTGCTTTAGAGCCAGAGAACCAGGTCAACAGAGCTGCTTTAGAGCCAGAGAACCGCTTCAGCAGATCTGCTCTAGAGGCTAAGAACCAGGTCAGCAGAGCTGCTCTAGAACCTGGGAACCAGGTCAGCTGAGCTGCAGTAGAGCCAGAGAAAGCAGGTCAACAGTGCTGCTTTAGAGGGAGAGAACCAGGTCAACAGAGCTGCTTTAGAGCCAGAGAACCAGGTCAGCAGACCTGCTCTAGAGCCTGAGAACCAGGTCAGCAGAGTTGCTCTAGAGCCAGAGAACCAGGTCAGCAGAGCTGCTTTAGAGCCAGAGACCCAGTTCAGCAGAGCTGCTTTAGAGCCATAGAACAGGTCAGCAGAGCTGCTTTAGATCCAGAGAACCAGGTCAGCAGAGCCATTGTAGAGCCAAAGATCCAGGTCAGCAGAGCTGCTCTAGAGCCTAAGAACCAGGTCAGCAGAGCTGCTCTAGAACGAGAGAACCAGGTCAGCAGAGCTGCATAGAGCCAGAGAAGCCAGGTCAGCAGAACTGCATTAGAGCCAGAGAACCAGGTCAGCAGAGCTGCTCTAGAGCCTAAGAACAAGGTCATTAGAGCTGCTGTAGAGCCAGAGAACCAGGTCAGCAGAGCTGCTGTAGAGCCAGAGGAAGCAGGTCAGGAGTGCTGCTCTAGAGCCTAAGAACCAGGTCATCAGAGCTGCTCTAGAGCCAGAGAACCAGGTCAGCAGAGCTGCTGTAGAGCCAGAGAAACCAGGTCAGCAGAGCTGCTCTAGAGGGAGAGACCCAGGTCAGCAGAGCTGCTCTAGAGGCAGAGAACCAGGTCAGCAGAGCTGCTTTAGAGCCAGAGAACCAGGGCAGAAGAGCTGCTCTCAAAACAGAGAACCAGGTCAGCAGAGCTGATTTTGAGCCAGAGAACCACATCAGCAGAGCTCCTCTAGAGCCTGAGAACCAGGTCATCAGAGTTGCTGCAGAGCCAGAGAACCAGGTCAGCAGAGCTGCTGTAGAGCCAGAGAAAGCAGGTCAACAGAGCTGCTTTAGAGCCAGAGAACCAGGTCATCAGAGCTGCTTTAAAGCCAGAGAACCAGGTTAGCAGAGCTGCTCTAGAGCCAGAGAACCAGGTCAGCCGAGCTACTATAGAGTCAGAGAAACCAGGTCAGCAGAGCTGCTTTAGAGGGAGAGAACCAGGTCAACAGAGCTGCTTTAGAGCCAGAGAACCACTTCAGCAGATCTGCTCTAGAGGCTAAGAACCAGGTCAGCAGAGCTGCTCTACAGCCAGAGAACCAGGTCAGCAGAGCTTCTGTAGAGCCAGAGAAACCAGGTCAGCAGAGCCGCTTTAGAGGGGGAGAACCAGGTCAGCAGAGCTGCTCTAGAGCCGAAGAAGCAGGTCAGCACAGCTGCTATAGAGCCAGAGAACCAGGTCAGCAGAGCTGCTTTAGAGCCTAAGAACCAGGTCAGCAGAGCTGCTCTATAGCCTAATAACCAAGTAAGCAGAGCTGATCTAGAGCCAGAGAACCAGGTCAGCAGAGCTGCTTTAGAGCCAGAGAACTAGGTCAACAGAGCTGTTTTAGAGCCAGAGAACCAGATCAATAGATCTGCTCTAGAGCCTTAGAACCAGGTCAGCAGAGCTGCTCTAGAGCCAGAGAACCAGGTCAGCAGAGCTGCTTTAGAGCCATAGAACAGGTCAGCAGAGCTCCTCTAGAGCCTAAGATCCAGGTCAGAAGTGCTGGTCTAGAGCCAGAGAACCAGGTCAGCAGAGCTACTTTAGAGGGAGCGAATCAGATCAGCAGGGCTACTCTAGAGCCTAAGAACCAGGTCAGCAGAGCTGCTCTAGAACCTGGGAACCATGTCAGCTGAGCTGCAGTAGAGCCAGAGAAAGCAGGTCAACAGTGCTGCTTTAGAGGGAGAGAACCAGGTCAACAGAGCTGCTTTAGAGCCAGAGAAACAGGTCAGCAGACCTGCTCTAGAGCCTGAGAACCAGGTCAGCAGAGTTGCTCTAGAGCCAGAGAACCAGGTCAGCAGAGCTGCTTTAGAGCCAGAGAACCAGGTCAGCAGAGCTGCTGTAGAGCCAGAGAAAGCAGGTCAACAGAGCTGCTTTAGAGCCAGAGAACCAGGTCATCAGAGCTGCTTTAGAGCCAGAGAACCAGGTCAACAGAGCTGCTTTAGAGCCAGAGAACCGCTTCAGCAGATCTGCTCTAGAGGCTAAGAACCAGGTCAGCAGAGCTGCTCTACAGCCAGAGAACCAGGTCAGCAGAGCTTCTGTAGAGCCAGAGAAACCAGGTCAGCAGAGCCGCTTTAGAGGGAGAGAACCAGGTCAGCAGAGCTGCTCTAGAGCCTAAGAAGCAGGTCAGCACAGCTGCTATAGATCCAGAGAACAAGGTCAGCAGAGCTGCTTTAGAGCCAGAGAGCCAGGTCAGCAGAGCTGCTTTAGAGCCAGAGAACTAGGTCAACAGAGTTGTTTTAGAGCCAGAGAACCAGATCAATAGATCTGCTCTAGAGCCTGAGAACCAGGTCAGCAGAGCTGCCCTAGAGCCAGAGAACCAGGTCAGCAGAGCTGCTTTAGAGCCATAGAACAGGTCAGCAGAGCTCCTCTAGAGCCTAAGATCCAGGTCAGAAGTGCGGGTCTAGAGCCAGAGAACCAGGTCAGCAGAGCTACTTTAGAGGGAGCGAATCAGATCAGCAGGGCTACTCTAGAGCCTAAGAACCAGGTCAGCAGAGCTGCTCTAGAACCTGGGAACCAGGTCAGCTGAGCTGCAGTAGAGCCAGAGAAAGCAGGTCAACAGTGCTGCTTTAGAGGGAGAGAACCAGGTCAACAGAGCTGCTTTAGAGCCAGAGAACCAGGTCAGCAGACCTGCTCTAGAGCCTGAGAACCAGGTCAGCAGAGTTGCCCTAGAGCCAGAGAACCAGGTCAGCAGAGCTGCTTTAGAGCCAGAGACCCAGTTCAGCAGAGCTGCTTTAGAGCCATAGAACAGGTCAGCAGAGCTGCTTTAGATCCAGAGAACCAGGTCAGCAGAGCCATTGTAGAGCCAAAGATCCAGGTCAGTAGAGCTGCTCTAGAGCCTAAGAACCAGGTCAGCAGAGCTGCTCTAGAACGAGAGAACCAGGTCAGCAGAGCTGCATAGAGCCAGAGAAGCCAGGTCAGCAGAACTGCATTAGAGCCAGAGAACCAGGTCAGCAGAGCTGCTCTAGAGCCTAAGAACAAGGTCATTAGAGCTGCTGTAGAGCCAGAGAACCAGGTCAGCAGAGCTGCTGTAGAGCCAGAGGAAGCAGGTCAGGAGTGCTGCTCTAGAGCCTAAGAACCAGGTCATCAGAGCTGCTTAGAGCCAGAGAACCAGGTTAGCAGAGCTGCTCTAGAGCCAGAGAACCAGGTCAGCCGAGCTACTGTAGAGTCAGAGAAACCAGGTCAGCAGAGCTGCTTTAGAGGGAGAGAACCAGGTCAACAGAGCTGCTTTAGAGCCAGAGAACCACTTCAGCAGATCTGCTCTAGAGGCTAAGAACCAGGTCAGCAGAGCTGCTCTACAGCCAGAGAACCAGGTCAGCAGAGCTTCTGTAGAGCCAGAGAAACCAGGTCAGCAGAGCCGCTTTAGAGGGGGAGAACCAGGTCAGCAGAGCTGCTCTAGAGCCGAAGAAGCAGGTCAGCACAGCTGCTATAGAGCCAGAGAACCAGGTCAGCAGAGCTGCTTTAGAGCCTAAGAACCAGGTCAGCAGAGCTGCTCTATAGCCTAATAACCAAGTAAGCAGAGCTGATCTAGAGCCAGAGAACCAGGTCAGCAGAGCTGCTTTAGAGCCAGAGAACTAGGTCAACAGAGCTGTTTTAAAGCCAGAGAACCAGATCAATAGATCTGCTCTAGAGCCTTAGAACCAGGTCAGCAGAGCTGCTCTAGAGCCAGAGAACCAGGTCAGCAGAGCTGCTTTAGAGCCATAGAACAGGTCAGCAGAGCTCCTCTAGAGCCTAAGATCCAGGTCAGAAGTGCTGGTCTAGAGCCAGAGAACCAGGTCAGCAGAGCTACTTTAGAGGGAGCGAATCAGATCAGCAGGGCTACTCTAGAGCCTAAGAACCAGGTCAGCAGAGCTGCTCTAGAACCTGGGAACCATGTCAGCTGAGCTGCAGTAGAGCCAGAGAAAGCAGGTCAACAGTGCTGCTTTAGAGGGAGAGAACCAGGTCAACAGAGCTGCTTTAGAGCCAGAGAAACAGGTCAGCAGACCTGCTCTAGAGCCTGAGAACCAGGTCAGCAGAGTTGCTCTAGAGCCAGAGAACCAGGTCAGCAGAGCTGCTTTAGAGCCAGAGAACCAGGTCAGCAGAGCTGCTGTAGAGCCAGAGAAAGCAGGTCAACAGAGCTGCTTTAGAGCCAGAGAACCAGGGCATCAGAGCTGCTTTAGAGCCAGAGAACCAGGTCAACAGAGCTGCTTTAGAGCCAGAGAACCGCTTCAGCAGATCTGCTCTAGAGGCTAAGAACCAGGTCAGCAGAGCTGCTCTACAGCCAGAGAACCAGGTCAGCAGAGCTTCTGTAGAGCCAGAGAAACCAGGTCAGCAGAGCCGCTTTAGAGGGAGAGAACCAGGTCAGCAGAGCTGCTCTAGAGCCTAAGAAGCAGGTCAGCACAGCTGCTATAGATCCAGAGAACAAGGTCAGCAGAGCAGCTTTAGAGCCAGAGAACCAGGTCAGCAGAGCTGCTTTAGAGCCAGAGAACTAGGTCAACAGAGTTGTTTTAGAGCCAGAGAACCAGATCAATAGATCTGCTCTAGAGCATGAGAACCAGGTCAGCAGAGCTGCCCTAGAGCCAGAGAACCAGGTCAGCAGAGCTGCTTTAGAGCCATAGAACAGGTCAGCAGAGCTCCTCTAGAGCCTAAGATCCAGGTCAGAAGTGCGGGTCTAGAGCCAGAGAACCAGGTCAGCAGAGCTACTTTAGAGGGAGCGAATCAGATCAGCAGGGCTACTCTAGAGCCTAAGAACCAGGTCAGCAGAGCTGCTCTAGAACCTGGGAACCAGGTCAGCTGAGCTGCAGTAGAGCCAGAGAAAGCAGGTCAACAGTGCTGCTTTAGAGGGAGAGAACCAGGTCAACAGAGCTGCTTTAGAGCCAGAGAACCAGGTCAGCAGACCTGCTCTAGAGCCTGAGAACCAGGTCAGCAGAGTTGCTCTAGAGCCAGAGAACCAGGTCAGCAGAGCTGCTTTAGAGCCAGAGACCCAGTTCAGCAGAGCTGCTTTAGAGCCATAGAACAGGTCAGCAGAGCTGCTTTAGATCCAGAGAACCAGGTCAGCAGAGCCATTGTAGAGCCAAAGATCCAGGTCAGTAGAGCTGCTCTAGAGCCTAAGAACCAGGTCAGCAGAGCTGCTCTAGAACGAGAGAACCAGGTCAGCAGAGCTGCATAGAGCCAGAGAAGCCAGGTCAGCAGAACTGCATTAGAGCCAGAGAACCAGGTCAGCAGAGCTGCTCTAGAGCCTAAGAACAAGGTCATTAGAGCTGCTGTAGAGCCAGAGAACCAGGTCAGCAGAGCTGCTGTAGAGCCAGAGGAAGCAGGTCAGGAGTGCTGCTCTAGAGCCTAAGAACCAGGTCATCAGAGCTGCTCTAGAGCCAGAGAACCAGGTCAGCAGAGCTGCTGTAGAGCCAGAGAAACCAGGTCAGCAGAGCTGCTCTAGAGGGAGAGACCCAGGTCAGCAGAGCTGCTCTAGAGGCAGAGAACCAGGTCAGCAGAGCTGCTTTAGAGCCAGAGAACCAGGGCAGAAGAGCTGCTCTCAAAACAGAGAACCAGGTCAGCAGAGCTGATTTTGAGCCAGAGAACCACATCAGCAGAGCTCCTCTAGAGCCTGAGAACCAGGTCATCAGAGTTGCTGCAGAGCCAGAGAACCAGGTCAGCAGAGCTGCTGTAGAGCCAGAGAAAGCAGGTCAACAGAGCTGCTTTAGAGCCAGAGAACCAGGTCATCAGAGCTGCTTTAAAGCCAGAGAACCAGGTTAGCAGAGCTGCTCTAGAGCCAGAGAACCAGGTCAGCCGAGCTACTGTAGAGTCAGAGAAACCAGGTCAGCAGAGCTGCTTTAGATGGAGAGAACCAGGTCAACAGAGCTGCTTTAGAGCCAGAGAACCACTTCAGCAGATCTGCTCTAGAGGCTAAGAACCAGGTCAGCAGAGCTGCTCTACAGCCAGAGAACCAGGTCAGCAGAGCTTCTGTAGAGCCAGAGAAACCAGGTCAGCAGAGCCGCTTTAGAGGGGGAGAACCAGGTCAGCAGAGCTGCTCTAGAGCCGAAGAAGCAGGTCAGCACAGCTGCTATAGAGCCAGAGAACCAGGTCAGCAGAGCTGCTTTAGAGCCTAAGAACCAGGTCAGCAGAGCTGCTCTATAGCCTAATAACCAAGTAAGCAGAGCTGATCTAGAGCCAGAGAACCAGGTCAGCAGAGCTGCTTTAGAGCCAGAGAACTAGGTCAACAGAGCTGTTTTAGAGCCAGAGAACCAGATCAATAGATCTGCTCTAGAGCCTTAGAACCAGGTCAGCAGAGCTGCTCTAGAGCCAGAGAACCAGGTCAGCCGAGCTGCTTTAGAGCCATAGAACAGGTCAGCAGAGCTCCTCTAGAGCCTAAGATCCAGGTCAGAAGTGCTGGTCTAGAGCCAGAGAACCAGGTCAGCAGAGCTACTTTAGAGGGAGCGAATCAGATCAGCAGGGCTACTCTAGAGCCTAAGAACCAGGTCAGCAGAGCTGCTCTAGAACCTGGGAACCATGTCAGCTGAGCTGCAGTAGAGCCAGAGAAAGCAGGTCAACAGTGCTGCTTTAGAGGGAGAGAACCAGGTCAACAGAGCTGCTTTAGAGCCAGAGAAACAGGTCAGCAGACCTGCTCTAGAGCCTGAGAACCAGGTCAGCAGAGTTGCTCTAGAGCCAGAGAACCAGGTCAGCAGAGCTGCTTTAGAGCCAGAGAACCAGGTCAGCAGAGCTGCTTTAGAGCCATAGAACAGGTCAGCAGAGCTGCTTTAGAGCCAGAGAACCACGTCAGCAGAGCCATTGTAGAGCCAAAGATCCAGGTCAGTAGAGCTGCTCTAGAGCCTAAGAACCAGGTCAGCAGAGCTGCTCTAGAACGAGAGAACCAGGCAGCAGAGCTGCGTAGAGCCAGAGAAGCCAGGTCAGTAGAGCTGCTTTAGAGGGAGTGAACCAGGTAAGTAGAGCTACCCTAGAGCCTAAGAACCAGGTCAGCACAGCTGCTCTAGAGCCAGAGAACCAGGTCACCAGAGCTGTTTTAGAGCCAGAGAACCAGGTCAGCAGAGCTGCTCTAGAGCCTGAGAACCAGGTCAGCAGAGCTGCTTTAGAGCCAGAGAACCAGGGCAGCAGAGCTGCTCTCAAACCAGAGATCCAGGTCAGCAGAGCTGATTTAGAGACATAGAACCAGGTCAGCAGAGCTGCTTTAGAGCCAGAGAACCAGGTCAGCAGAGCTGCTGTAGAGCCAGAGAAACCAGGTCAGCAGAGCTGCTCTAGAGGGAGAGACCCGGGTCAGCAGAGCTGCTCTAGAGGCAGAGAACCAGGTCAGCAGAGCTGCTTTAGAGCCAGAGAACCAGGGCAGAAGAGCTGCTCTCAAAACAGAGAACCAGGTCAGCAGAGATGATTTTGAGCCAGAGAACCACATCAGCAGAGCTCCTTTAGAGCCTGAGAACCAGGTCATCAGAGTTGCTGCAGAGCCAGAGAACCAGGTCAGCAGAGCTGCTGTAGAGCCAGAGAAAGCAGGTCAACAGAGCTGCTTTAGAGCCAGAGAACCAGGTCATCAGAGCTGCTTTAGAGCCAGAGAACCAGGTCAACAGAGCTGCTTTAGAGCCAGAGAACCACTTCAGCAGATCTGCTCTAGAGGCTAAGAACCAGGTCAGCAGAGCTGCTCTACAGCCAGAGAACCAGGTCAGCAGAGCTTCTGTAGAGCCAGAGAAACCAGGTCAGCAGAGCCGCTTTAGAGGGAGAGAACCAGGTCAGCAGAGCTGCTCTAGAGCCTAAGAAGCAGGTCAGCACAGCTGCTATAGATCCAGAGAACAAGGTCAGCAGAGCTGCTTTAGAGCCAGAGAACCAGGTCAGCAGAGCTGCTTTAGAGCCAGAGAACTAGGTCAACAGAGCTGTTTTAGAGCCAGAGAACCAGATCAATAGATCTGCTCTAGAGCCTGAGAACCAGGTCAGCAGAGCTGCCCTAGAGCCTAAGAACAAGGTCATTAGAGCTGCTGTAGAGCCAGAGAACCAGGTCAGCAGAGCTGCTGTAGAGCCAGAGGAAGCAGGTCAGGAGTGCTGCTCTAGAGCCTAAGAACCAGGTCATCAGAGCTGCTCTAGAGCCAGAGAACCAGGTCAGCAGAGCTGCTGTAGAGCCAGAGAAACCAGGTCAGCAGAGCTGCTCTAGAGGGAGAGACCCAGGTCAGCAGAGCTGCTCTAGAGGCAGAGAACCAGGTCAGCAGAGCTGCTTTAGAGCCAGAGAACCAGGGCAGAAGAGCTGCTCTCAAAACAGAGAACCAGGTCAGCAGAGCTGATTTTGAGCCAGAGAACCACATCAGCAGAGCTCCTCTAGAGCCTGAGAACCAGGTCATCAGAGTTGCTGCAGAGCCAGAGAACCAGGTCAGCAGAGCTGCTGTAGAGCCAGAGAAAGCAGGTCAACAGAGCTGCTTTAGAGCCAGAGAACCAGGTCATCAGAGCTGCTTTAAAGCCAGAGAACCAGGTTAGCAGAGCTGCTCTAGAGCCAGAGAACCAGGTCAGCCGAGCTACTGTAGAGTCAGAGAAACCAGGTCAGCAGAGCTGCTTTAGAGGGAGAGAACCAGGTCAACAGAGCTGCTTTAGAGCCAGAGAACCACTTCAGCAGATCTGCTCTAGAGGCTAAGAACCAGGTCAGCAGAGCTGCTCTACAGCCAGAGAACCAGGTCAGCAGAGCTTCTGTAGAGCCAGAGAAACCAGGTCAGCAGAGCCGCTTTAGAGGGGGAGAACCAGGTCAGCAGAGCTGCTCTAGAGCCGAAGAAGCAGGTCAGCACAGCTGCTATAGAGCCAGAGAACCAGGTCAGCAGAGCTGCTTTAGAGCCTAAGAACCAGGTCAGCAGAGCTGCTCTATAGCCTAATAACCAAGTAAGCAGAGCTGATCTAGAGCCAGAGAACCAGGTCAGCAGAGCTGCTTTAGAGCCAGAGAACTAGGTCAACAGAGCTGTTTTAGAGCCAGAGAACCAGATCAATAGATCTGCTCTAGAGCCTTAGAACCAGGTCAGCAGAGCTGCTCTAGAGCCAGAGAACCAGGTCAGCAGAGCTGCTTTAGAGCCATAGAACAGGTCAGCAGAGCTCCTCTAGAGCCTAAGATCCAGGTCAGAAGTGCTGGTCTAGAGCCAGAGAACCAGGTCAGCAGAGCTACTTTAGAGGGAGCGAATCAGATCAGCAGGGCTACTCTAGAGCCTAAGAACCAGGTCAGCAGAGCTGCTCTAGAACCTGGGAACCATGTCAGCTGAGCTGCAGTAGAGCCAGAGAAAGCAGGTCAACAGTGCTGCTTTAGAGGGAGAGAACCAGGTCAACAGAGCTGCTTTAGAGCCAGAGAAACAGGTCAGCAGACCTGCTCTAGAGCCTGAGAACCAGGTCAGCAGAGTTGCTCTAGAGCCAGAGAACCAGGTCAGCAGAGCTGCTTTAGAGCCAGAGAACCAGGTCAGCAGAGCTGCTGTAGAGCCAGAGAAAGCAGGTCAACAGAGCTGCTTTAGAGCCAGAGAACCAGGTCATCAGAGCTGCTTTAGAGCCAGAGAACCAGGTCAACAGAGCTGCTTTAGAGCCAGAGAACCGCTTCAGCAGATCTGCTCTAGAGGCTAAGAACCAGGTCAGCAGAGCTGCTCTACAGCCAGAGAACCAGGTCAGCAGAGCTTCTGTAGAGCCAGAGAAACCAGGTCAGCAGAGCCGCTTTAGAGGGAGAGAACCAGGTCAGCAGAGCTGCTCTAGAGCCTAAGAAGCAGGTCAGCACAGCTGCTATAGATCCAGAGAACAAGGTCAGCAGAGCTGCTTTAGAGCCAGAGAGCCAGGTCAGCAGAGCTGCTTTAGAGCCAGAGAACTAGGTCAACAGAGTTGTTTTAGAGCCAGAGAACCAGATCAATAGATCTGCTCTAGAGCCTGAGAACCAGGTCAGCAGAGCTGCCCTAGAGCCAGAGAACCAGGTCAGCAGAGCTGCTTTAGAGCCATAGAACAGGTCAGCAGAGCTCCTCTAGAGCCTAAGATCCAGGTCAGAAGTGCGGGTCTAGAGCCAGAGAACCAGGTCAGCAGAGCTACTTTAGAGGGAGCGAATCAGATCAGCAGGGCTACTCTAGAGCCTAAGAACCAGGTCAGCAGAGCTGCTCTAGAACCTGGGAACCAGGTCAGCTGAGCTGCAGTAGAGCCAGAGAAAGCAGGTCAACAGTGCTGCTTTAGAGGGAGAGAACCAGGTCAACAGAGCTGCTTTAGAGCCAGAGAACCAGGTCAGCAGACCTGCTCTAGAGCCTGAGAACCAGGTCAGCAGAGTTGCCCTAGAGCCAGAGAACCAGGTCAGCAGAGCTGCTTTAGAGCCAGAGACCCAGTTCAGCAGAGCTGCTTTAGAGCCATAGAACAGGTCAGCAGAGCTGCTTTAGATCCAGAGAACCAGGTCAGCAGAGCCATTGTAGAGCCAAAGATCCAGGTCAGTAGAGCTGCTCTAGAGCCTAAGAACCAGGTCAGCAGAGCTGCTCTAGAACGAGAGAACCAGGTCAGCAGAGCTGCATAGAGCCAGAGAAGCCAGGTCAGCAGAACTGCATTAGAGCCAGAGAACCAGGTCAGCAGAGCTGCTCTAGAGCCTAAGAACAAGGTCATTAGAGCTGCTGTAGAGCCAGAGAACCAGGTCAGCAGAGCTGCTGTAGAGCCAGAGGAAGCAGGTCAGGAGTGCTGCTCTAGAGCCTAAGAACCAGGTCATCAGAGCTGCTTAGAGCCAGAGAACCAGGTTAGCAGAGCTGCTCTAGAGCCAGAGAACCAGGTCAGCCGAGCTACTGTAGAGTCAGAGAAACCAGGTCAGCAGAGCTGCTTTAGAGGGAGAGAACCAGGTCAACAGAGCTGCTTTAGAGCCAGAGAACCACTTCAGCAGATCTGCTCTAGAGGCTAAGAACCAGGTCAGCAGAGCTGCTCTACAGCCAGAGAACCAGGTCAGCAGAGCTTCTGTAGAGCCAGAGAAACCAGGTCAGCAGAGCCGCTTTAGAGGGGGAGAACCAGGTCAGCAGAGCTGCTCTAGAGCCGAAGAAGCAGGTCAGCACAGCTGCTATAGAGCCAGAGAACCAGGTCAGCAGAGCTGCTTTAGAGCCTAAGAACCAGGTCAGCAGAGCTGCTCTATAGCCTAATAACCAAGTAAGCAGAGCTGATCTAGAGCCAGAGAACCAGGTCAGCAGATCTGCTTTAGAGCCAGAGAACTAGGTCAACAGAGCTGTTTTAGAGCCAGAGAACCAGATCAATAGATCTGCTCTAGAGCCTTAGAACCAGGTCAGCAGAGCTGCTCTAGAGCCAGAGTACCAGGTCAGCAGAGCTGCTTTAGAGCCATAGAACAGGTCAGCAGAGCTCCTCTAGAGCCTAAGATCCAGGTCAGAAGTGCTGGTCTAGAGCCAGAGAACCAGGTCAGCAGAGCTACTTTAGAGGGAGCGAATCAGATCAGCAGGGCTACTCTAGAGCCTAAGAACCAGGTCAGCAGAGCTGCTCTAGAACCTGGGAACCATGTCAGCTGAGCTGCAGTAGAGCCAGAGAAAGCAGGTCAACAGTGCTGCTTTAGAGGGAGAGAACCAGGTCAACAGAGCTGCTTTAGAGCCAGAGAAACAGGTCAGCAGACCTGCTCTAGAGCCTGAGAACCAGGTCAGCAGAGTTGCTCTAGAGCCAGAGAACCAGGTCAGCAGAGCTGCTTTAGAGCCAGAGAACCAGGTCAGCAGAGCTGCTGTAGAGCCAGAGAAAGCAGGTCAACAGAGCTGCTTTAGAGCCAGAGAACCAGGGCATCAGAGCTGCTTTAGAGCCAGAGAACCAGGTCAACAGAGCTGCTTTAGAGCCAGAGAACCGCTTCAGCAGATCTGCTCTAGAGGCTAAGAACCAGGTCAGCAGAGCTGCTCTACAGCCAGAGAACCAGGTCAGCAGAGCTTCTGTAGAGCCAGAGAAACCAGGTCAGCAGAGCCGCTTTAGAGGGAGAGAACCAGGTCAGCAGAGCTGCTCTAGAGCCTAAGAAGCAGGTCAGCACAGCTGCTATAGATCCAGAGAACAAGGTCAGCAGAGCAGCTTTAGAGCCAGAGAACCAGGTCAGCAGAGCTGCTTTAGAGCCAGAGAACTAGGTCAACAGAGTTGTTTTAGAGCCAGAGAACCAGATCAATAGATCTGCTCTAGAGCATGAGAACCAGGTCAGCAGAGCTGCCCTAGAGCCAGAGAACCAGGTCAGCAGAGCTGCTTTAGAGCCATAGAACAGGTCAGCAGAGCTCCTCTAGAGCCTAAGATCCAGGTCAGAAGTGCGGGTCTAGAGCCAGAGAACCAGGTCAGCAGAGCTACTTTAGAGGGAGCGAATCAGATCAGCAGGGCTACTCTAGAGCCTAAGAACCAGGTCAGCAGAGCTGCTCTAGAACCTGGGAACCAGGTCAGCTGAGCTGCAGTAGAGCCAGAGAAAGCAGGTCAACAGTGCTGCTTTAGAGGGAGAGAACCAGGTCAACAGAGCTGCTTTAGAGCCAGAGAACCAGGTCAGCAGACCTGCTCTAGAGCCTGAGAACCAGGTCAGCAGAGTTGCTCTAGAGCCAGAGAACCAGGTCAGCAGAGCTGCTTTAGAGCCAGAGACCCAGTTCAGCAGAGCTGCTTTAGAGCCATAGAACAGGTCAGCAGAGCTGCTTTAGATCCAGAGAACCAGGTCAGCAGAGCCATTGTAGAGCCAAAGATCCAGGTCAGTAGAGCTGCTCTAGAGCCTAAGAACCAGGTCAGCAGAGCTGCTCTAGAACGAGAGAACCAGGTCAGCAGAGCTGCATAGAGCCAGAGAAGCCAGGTCAGCAGAACTGCATTAGAGCCAGAGAACCAGGTCAGCAGAGCTGCTCTAGAGCCTAAGAACAAGGTCATTAGAGCTGCTGTAGAGCCAGAGAACCAGGTCAGCAGAGCTGCTGTAGAGCCAGAGGAAGCAGGTCAGGAGTGCTGCTCTAGAGCCTAAGAACCAGGTCATCAGAGCTGCTCTAGAGCCAGAGAACCAGGTCAGCAGAGCTGCTGTAGAGCCAGAGAAACCAGGTCAGCAGAGCTGCTCTAGAGGGAGAGACCCAGGTCAGCAGAGCTGCTCTAGAGGCAGAGAACCAGGTCAGCAGAGCTGCTTTAGAGCCAGAGAACCAGGGCAGAAGAGCTGCTCTCAAAACAGAGAACCAGGTCAGCAGAGCTGATTTTGAGCCAGAGAACCACATCAGCAGAGCTCCTCTAGAGCCTGAGAACCAGGTCATCAGAGTTGCTGCAGAGCCAGAGAACCAGGTCAGCAGAGCTGCTGTAGAGCCAGAGAAAGCAGGTCAACAGAGCTGCTTTAGAGCCAGAGAACCAGGTCATCAGAGCTGCTTTAAAGCCAGAGAACCAGGTTAGCAGAGCTGCTCTAGAGCCAGAGAACCAGGTCAGCCGAGCTACTGTAGAGTCAGAGAAACCAGGTCAGCAGAGCTGCTTTAGAGGGAGAGAACCAGGTCAACAGAGCTGCTTTAGAGCCAGAGAACCACTTCAGCAGATCTGCTCTAGAGGCTAAGAACCAGGTCAGCAGAGCTGCTCTACAGCCAGAGAACCAGGTCAGCAGAGCTTCTGTAGAGCCAGAGAAACCAGGTCAGCAGAGCCGCTTTAGAGGGGGAGAACCAGGTCAGCAGAGCTGCTCTAGAGCCGAAGAAGCAGGTCAGCACAGCTGCTATAGAGCCAGAGAACCAGGTCAGCAGAGCTGCTTTAGAGCCTAAGAACCAGGTCAGCAGAGCTGCTCTATAGCCTAATAACCAAGTAAGCAGAGCTGATCTAGAGCCAGAGAACCAGGTCAGCAGAGCTGCTTTAGAGCCAGAGAACTAGGTCAACAGAGCTGTTTTAGAGCCAGAGAACCAGATCAATAGATCTGCTCTAGAGCCTTAGAACCAGGTCAGCAGAGCTGCTCTAGAGCCAGAGAACCAGGTCAGCAGAGCTGCTTTAGAGCCATAGAACAGGTCAGCAGAGCTCCTCTAGAGCCTAAGATCCAGGTCAGAAGTGCTGGTCTAGAGCCAGAGAACCAGGTCAGCAGAGCTACTTTAGAGGGAGCGAATCAGATCAGCAGGGCTACTCTAGAGCCTAAGAACCAGGTCAGCAGAGCTGCTCTAGAACCTGGGAACCATGTCAGCTGAGCTGCAGTAGAGCCAGAGAAAGCAGGTCAACAGTGCTGCTTTAGAGGGAGAGAACCAGGTCAACAGAGCTGCTTTAGAGCCAGAGAAACAGGTCAGCAGACCTGCTCTAGAGCCTGAGAACCAGGTCAGCAGAGTTGCTCTAGAGCCAGAGAACCAGGTCAGCAGAGCTGCTTTAGAGCCAGAGAACCAGGTCAGCAGAGCTGCTGTAGAGCCAGAGAAAGCAGGTCAACAGAGCTGCTTTAGAGCCAGAGAACCAGGTCATCAGAGCTGCTTTAGAGCCAGAGAACCAGGTCAACAGAGCTGCTTTAGAGCCAGAGAACCGCTTCAGCAGATCTGCTCTAGAGGCTAAGAACCAGGTCAGCAGAGCTGCTCTACAGCCAGAGAACCAGGTCAGCAGAGCTTCTGTAGAGCCAGAGAAACCAGGTCAGCAGAGCCGCTTTAGAGGGAGAGAACCAGGTCAGCAGAGCTGCTCTAGAGCCTAAGAAGCAGGTCAGCACAGCTGCTATAGATCCAGAGAACAAGGTCAGCAGAGCTGCTTTAGAGCCAGAGAGCCAGGTCAGCAGAGCTGCTTTAGAGCCAGAGAACTAGGTCAACAGAGTTGTTTTAGAGCCAGAGAACCAGATCAATAGATCTGCTCTAGAGCCTGAGAACCAGGTCAGCAGAGCTGCCCTAGAGCCAGAGAACCAGGTCAGCAGAGCTGCTTTAGAGCCATAGAACAGGTCAGCAGAGCTCCTCTAGAGCCTAAGATCCAGGTCAGAAGTGCGGGTCTAGAGCCAGAGAACCAGGTCAGCAGAGCTACTTTAGAGGGAGCGAATCAGATCAGCAGGGCTACTCTAGAGCCTAAGAACCAGGTCAGCAGAGCTGCTCTAGAACCTGGGAACCAGGTCAGCTGAGCTGCAGTAGAGCCAGAGAAAGCAGGTCAACAGTGCTGCTTTAGAGGGAGAGAACCAGGTCAACAGAGCTGCTTTAGAGCCAGAGAACCAGGTCAGCAGACCTGCTCTAGAGCCTGAGAACCAGGTCAGCAGAGTTGCCCTAGAGCCAGAGAACCAGGTCAGCAGAGCTGCTTTAGAGCCAGAGACCCAGTTCAGCAGAGCTGCTTTAGAGCCATAGAACAGGTCAGCAGAGCTGCTTTAGATCCAGAGAACCAGGTCAGCAGAGCCATTGTAGAGCCAAAGATCCAGGTCAGTAGAGCTGCTCTAGAGCCTAAGAACCAGGTCAGCAGAGCTGCTCTAGAACGAGAGAACCAGGTCAGCAGAGCTGCATAGAGCCAGAGAAGCCAGGTCAGCAGAACTGCATTAGAGCCAGAGAACCAGGTCAGCAGAGCTGCTCTAGAGCCTAAGAACAAGGTCATTAGAGCTGCTGTAGAGCCAGAGAACCAGGTCAGCAGAGCTGCTGTAGAGCCAGAGGAAGCAGGTCAGGAGTGCTGCTCTAGAGCCTAAGAACCAGGTCATCAGAGCTGCTTAGAGCCAGAGAACCAGGTTAGCAGAGCTGCTCTAGAGCCAGAGAACCAGGTCAGCCGAGCTACTGTAGAGTCAGAGAAACCAGGTCAGCAGAGCTGCTTTAGAGGGAGAGAACCAGGTCAACAGAGCTGCTTTAGAGCCAGAGAACCACTTCAGCAGATCTGCTCTAGAGGCTAAGAACCAGGTCAGCAGAGCTGCTCTACAGCCAGAGAACCAGGTCAGCAGAGCTTCTGTAGAGCCAGAGAAACCAGGTCAGCAGAGCCGCTTTAGAGGGGGAGAACCAGGTCAGCAGAGCTGCTCTAGAGCCGAAGAAGCAGGTCAGCACAGCTGCTATAGAGCCAGAGAACCAGGTCAGCAGAGCTGCTTTAGAGCCTAAGAACCAGGTCAGCAGAGCTGCTCTATAGCCTAATAACCAAGTAAGCAGAGCTGATCTAGAGCCAGAGAACCAGGTCAGCAGATCTGCTTTAGAGCCAGAGAACTAGGTCAACAGAGCTGTTTTAGAGCCAGAGAACCAGATCAATAGATCTGCTCTAGAGCCTTAGAACCAGGTCAGCAGAGCTGCTCTAGAGCCAGAGAACCAGGTCAGCAGAGCTGCTTTAGAGCCATAGAACAGGTCAGCAGAGCTCCTCTAGAGCCTAAGATCCAGGTCAGAAGTGCTGGTCTAGAGCCAGAGAACCAGGTCAGCAGAGCTACTTTAGAGGGAGCGAATCAGATCAGCAGGGCTACTCTAGAGCCTAAGAACCAGGTCAGCAGAGCTGCTCTAGAACCTGGGAACCATGTCAGCTGAGCTGCAGTAGAGCCAGAGAAAGCAGGTCAACAGTGCTGCTTTAGAGGGAGAGAACCAGGTCAACAGAGCTGCTTTAGAGCCAGAGAAACAGGTCAGCAGACCTGCTCTAGAGCCTGAGAACCAGGTCAGCAGAGTTGCTCTAGAGCCAGAGAACCAGGTCAGCAGAGCTGCTTTAGAGCCAGAGAACCAGGTCAGCAGAGCTGCTGTAGAGCCAGAGAAAGCAGGTCAACAGAGCTGCTTTAGAGCCAGAGAACCAGGGCATCAGAGCTGCTTTAGAGCCAGAGAACCAGGTCAACAGAGCTGCTTTAGAGCCAGAGAACCGCTTCAGCAGATCTGCTCTAGAGGCTAAGAACCAGGTCAGCAGAGCTGCTCTACAGCCAGAGAACCAGGTCAGCAGAGCTTCTGTAGAGCCAGAGAAACCAGGTCAGCAGAGCCGCTTTAGAGGGAGAGAACCAGGTCAGCAGAGCTGCTCTAGAGCCTAAGAAGCAGGTCAGCACAGCTGCTATAGATCCAGAGAACAAGGTCAGCAGAGCAGCTTTAGAGCCAGAGAACCAGGTCAGCAGAGCTGCTTTAGAGCCAGAGAACTAGGTCAACAGAGTTGTTTTAGAGCCAGAGAACCAGATCAATAGATCTGCTCTAGAGCATGAGAACCAGGTCAGCAGAGCTGCCCTAGAGCCAGAGAACCAGGTCAGCAGAGCTGCTTTAGAGCCATAGAACAGGTCAGCAGAGCTCCTCTAGAGCCTAAGATCCAGGTCAGAAGTGCGGGTCTAGAGCCAGAGAACCAGGTCAGCAGAGCTACTTTAGAGGGAGCGAATCAGATCAGCAGGGCTACTCTAGAGCCTAAGAACCAGGTCAGCAGAGCTGCTCTAGAACCTGGGAACCAGGTCAGCTGAGCTGCAGTAGAGCCAGAGAAAGCAGGTCAACAGTGCTGCTTTAGAGGGAGAGAACCAGGTCAACAGAGCTGCTTTAGAGCCAGAGAACCAGGTCAGCAGACCTGCTCTAGAGCCTGAGAACCAGGTCAGCAGAGTTGCTCTAGAGCCAGAGAACCAGGTCAGCAGAGCTGCTTTAGAGCCAGAGACCCAGTTCAGCAGAGCTGCTTTAGAGCCATAGAACAGGTCAGCAGAGCTGCTTTAGATCCAGAGAACCAGGTCAGCAGAGCCATTGTAGAGCCAAAGATCCAGGTCAGTAGAGCTGCTCTAGAGCCTAAGAACCAGGTCAGCAGAGCTGCTCTAGAACGAGAGAACCAGGTCAGCAGAGCTGCATAGAGCCAGAGAAGCCAGGTCAGCAGAACTGCATTAGAGCCAGAGAACCAGGTCAGCAGAGCTGCTCTAGAGCCTAAGAACAAGGTCATTAGAGCTGCTGTAGAGCCAGAGAACCAGGTCAGCAGAGCTGCTGTAGAGCCAGAGGAAGCAGGTCAGGAGTGCTGCTCTAGAGCCTAAGAACCAGGTCATCAGAGCTGCTCTAGAGCCAGAGAACCAGGTCAGCAGAGCTGCTGTAGAGCCAGAGAAACCAGGTCAGCAGAGCTGCTCTAGAGGGAGAGACCCAGGTCAGCAGAGCTGCTCTAGAGGCAGAGAACCAGGTCAGCAGAGCTGCTTTAGAGCCAGAGAACCAGGGCAGAAGAGCTGCTCTCAAAACAGAGAACCAGGTCAGCAGAGCTGATTTTGAGCCAGAGAACCACATCAGCAGAGCTCCTCTAGAGCCTGAGAACCAGGTCATCAGAGTTGCTGCAGAGCCAGAGAACCAGGTCAGCAGAGCTGCTGTAGAGCCAGAGAAAGCAGGTCAACAGAGCTGCTTTAGAGCCAGAGAACCAGGTCATCAGAGCTGCTTTAAAGCCAGAGAACCAGGTTAGCAGAGCTGCTCTAGAGCCAGAGAACCAGGTCAGCCGAGCTACTGTAGAGTCAGAGAAACCAGGTCAGCAGAGCTGCTTTAGATGGAGAGAACCAGGTCAACAGAGCTGCTTTAGAGCCAGAGAACCACTTCAGCAGATCTGCTCTAGAGGCTAAGAACCAGGTCAGCAGAGCTGCTCTACAGCCAGAGAACCAGGTCAGCAGAGCTTCTGTAGAGCCAGAGAAACCAGGTCAGCAGAGCCGCTTTAGAGGGGGAGAACCAGGTCAGCAGAGCTGCTCTAGAGCCGAAGAAGCAGGTCAGCACAGCTGCTATAGAGCCAGAGAACCAGGTCAGCAGAGCTGCTTTAGAGCCTAAGAACCAGGTCAGCAGAGCTGCTCTATAGCCTAATAACCAAGTAAGCAGAGCTGATCTAGAGCCAGAGAACCAGGTCAGCAGAGCTGCTTTAGAGCCAGAGAACTAGGTCAACAGAGCTGTTTTAGAGCCAGAGAACCAGATCAATAGATCTGCTCTAGAGCCTTAGAACCAGGTCAGCAGAGCTGCTCTAGAGCCAGAGAACCAGGTCAGCCGAGCTGCTTTAGAGCCATAGAACAGGTCAGCAGAGCTCCTCTAGAGCCTAAGATCCAGGTCAGAAGTGCTGGTCTAGAGCCAGAGAACCAGGTCAGCAGAGCTACTTTAGAGGGAGCGAATCAGATCAGCAGGGCTACTCTAGAGCCTAAGAACCAGGTCAGCAGAGCTGCTCTAGAACCTGGGAACCATGTCAGCTGAGCTGCAGTAGAGCCAGAGAAAGCAGGTCAACAGTGCTGCTTTAGAGGGAGAGAACCAGGTCAACAGAGCTGCTTTAGAGCCAGAGAAACAGGTCAGCAGACCTGCTCTAGAGCCTGAGAACCAGGTCAGCAGAGTTGCTCTAGAGCCAGAGAACCAGGTCAGCAGAGCTGCTTTAGAGCCAGAGAACCAGGTCAGCAGAGCTGCTTTAGAGCCATAGAACAGGTCAGCAGAGCTGCTTTAGAGCCAGAGAACCACGTCAGCAGAGCCATTGTAGAGCCAAAGATCCAGGTCAGTAGAGCTGCTCTAGAGCCTAAGAACCAGGTCAGCAGAGCTGCTCTAGAACGAGAGAACCAGGCAGCAGAGCTGCGTAGAGCCAGAGAAGCCAGGTCAGTAGAGCTGCTTTAGAGGGAGTGAACCAGGTAAGTAGAGCTACCCTAGAGCCTAAGAACCAGGTCAGCACAGCTGCTCTAGAGCCAGAGAACCAGGTCACCAGAGCTGTTTTAGAGCCAGAGAACCAGGTCAGCAGAGCTGCTCTAGAGCCTGAGAACCAGGTCAGCAGAGCTGCTTTAGAGCCAGAGAACCAGGGCAGCAGAGCTGCTCTCAAACCAGAGATCCAGGTCAGCAGAGCTGATTTAGAGACATAGAACCAGGTCAGCAGAGCTGCTTTAGAGCCAGAGAACCAGGTCAGCAGAGCTGCTGTAGAGCCAGAGAAACCAGGTCAGCAGAGCTGCTCTAGAGGGAGAGACCCGGGTCAGCAGAGCTGCTCTAGAGGCAGAGAACCAGGTCAGCAGAGCTGCTTTAGAGCCAGAGAACCAGGGCAGAAGAGCTGCTCTCAAAACAGAGAACCAGGTCAGCAGAGATGATTTTGAGCCAGAGAACCACATCAGCAGAGCTCCTTTAGAGCCTGAGAACCAGGTCATCAGAGTTGCTGCAGAGCCAGAGAACCAGGTCAGCAGAGCTGCTGTAGAGCCAGAGAAAGCAGGTCAACAGAGCTGCTTTAGAGCCAGAGAACCAGGTCATCAGAGCTGCTTTAGAGCCAGAGAACCAGGTCAACAGAGCTGCTTTAGAGCCAGAGAACCACTTCAGCAGATCTGCTCTAGAGGCTAAGAACCAGGTCAGCAGAGCTGCTCTACAGCCAGAGAACCAGGTCAGCAGAGCTTCTGTAGAGCCAGAGAAACCAGGTCAGCAGAGCCGCTTTAGAGGGAGAGAACCAGGTCAGCAGAGCTGCTCTAGAGCCTAAGAAGCAGGTCAGCACAGCTGCTATAGATCCAGAGAACAAGGTCAGCAGAGCTGCTTTAGAGCCAGAGAACCAGGTCAGCAGAGCTGCTTTAGAGCCAGAGAACTAGGTCAACAGAGCTGTTTTAGAGCCAGAGAACCAGATCAATAGATCTGCTCTAGAGCCTGAGAACCAGGTCAGCAGAGCTGCCCTAGAGCCAGAGAACCAGGTCAGCAGAGCTGCTTTAGAGCCATAGAACAGGTCAGCAGAGCTCCTCTAGAGCCTAAGATCCAGGTCAGAAGTGCTGCTTTAGAGCCAGAGAACTAGGTCAACAGAGCTGTTTTAGAGCCAGAGAACCAGATCAATAGATCTGCTCTAGAGCCTGAGAACCAGGTCAGCAGAGCTGCCCTAGAGCCAGAGAACCAGGTCAGCAGAGCTGCTTTAGAGCCATAGAACAGGTCAGCAGAGCTCCTCTAGAGCCAGAGAACCAGGTCAGCAGAGCTACTTTAGAGGGAGCGAATCAGATCAGCAGGGCTACTCTAGAGCCTAAGAACCAGGTCAGCAGAGCTGCTCTAGAACCTGGGAACCAGGTCAGCTGAGCTGCAGTAGAGCCAGAGAAAGCAGGTCAACAGTGCTGCTTTAGAGGGAGAGAACCAGGTCAACAGAGCTGCTTTAGAGTCAGAGAACCAGGTCAGCAGACCTGCTCTAGAGCCTGAGAACCAGGTCAGCAGAGTTGCTCTAGAGCCAGAGAACCAGGTCAGCAGAGCTGCTTTAGAGCCAGAGACCCAGTTCAGCAGAGCTGCTTTAGAGCCATAGAACAGGTCAGCAGAGCTGCTTTAGATCCAGAGAACCAGGTCAGCAGAGCCATTGTAGAGCCAAAGATCCAGGTCAGTAGAGCTGCTCTAGAGCCTAAGAACCAGGTCAGCAGAGCTGCTCTAGAACGAGAGAACCAGGTCAGCAGAGCTGCATAGAGCCAGAGAAGCCAGGTCAGCAGAAGTGCATTAGAGCCAGAGAACCAGGTCAGCAGAGCTGCTCTAGAGCCTAAGAACAAGGTCATTAGAGCTGCTGTAGAGCCAGAGAACCAGGTCAGCAGAGCTGCTGTAGAGCCAGAGGAAGCAGGTCAGGAGTGCTGCTCTAGAGCCTAAGAACCAGGTCATCAGAGCTGCTCTAGAGCCAGAGAACCAGGTCAGCAGAGCTGCTGTAGAGCCAGAGAAACCAGGTCAGCAGAGCTGCTCTAGAGGGAGAGACCCAGGTCAGCAGAGCTGCTCTAGAGGCAGAGAACAAGGTCAGCAGAGCTGCTTTAGAGCCAGAGAACCAGGGCAGAAGAGCTGCTCTCAAAACAGAGAACCAGGTCAGCAGAGCTGATTTTGAGCCAGAGAACCACATCAGCAGAGCTCCTCTAGAGCCTGAGAACCAGGTCATCAGAGTTGCTGTAGAGCCAGAGAACCAGGTCAGCAGAGCTGCTGTAGAGCCAGAGAAAGGAGGTCAACAGAGCTGCTTTAGAGCCAGAGAACCAGGTCATCAGAGCTGCTTTAGAGCCAGAGAACCAGGTTAGCAGAGCTGCTCTAGAGCCAGAGAACCAGGTCAGCCGAGCTACTGTAGAGTCAGAGAAACCAGGTCAGCAGAGCTGCTTTAGAGGGAGAGAACCAGGTCAACAGAGCTGCTTTAGAGCCAGAGAACCACTTCAGCAGATCTGCTCTAGAGGCTAAGAACCAGGTCAGCAGAGCTGCTCTACAGCCAGAGAACCAGGTCAGCAGAGCTTCTGTAGAGCCAGAGAAACCAGGTCAGCAGAGCCGCTTTAGAGGGAGAGAACCAGGTCAGCAGAGCTGCTCTAGAGCCTAAGAAGCAGGTCAGCACAGCTGCTATAGAGCCAGAGAACCAGGTCAGCAGAGCTGCTTTAGAGCCTAAGAACCAGGTCAGCAGAGCTGCTCTATAGCCTAATAACCAAGTAAGCAGAGCTGATCTAGAGCCAGAGAACCAGGTCAGCAGAGCTGCTTTAGAGCCAGAGAACTAGGTCAGCAGAGCTGTTTTAGAGCCAGAGAACCAGATCAACAGATCTGCTCTAGAGCCTGAGAACCAGGTCAGCAGAGCTGCTCTAGAGCCAGAGAACCAGGTCAGCAGAGCTACTTTAGAGCCATAGAACAGGTCAGCAGAGCTGCTGAAGAGCCTAAGAACCAGGTCAGCACAGCTGCTGTAGAGCCAGAGAACCAGGTCAGCAGAGCTGCTTTAGAGCCTAAGAACCAGGTCAGCAGAGCTCCTCTAGAGCCTAAGATCCACGTCAGAAGTGCTGCTCTAGAACCTGAGAACTAGGTCAGAAGAGCAGCTTTAGAGCCAGAGAACCAGGTCAGCAGAGCTCCTCTAGAGCCTGAGAACCAGGTCATTAGAGCTGCTGTAGAGCCAGAGAACCAGGTCAGCAGAGCTGCTGTAGAGCCAGAGGAAGCAGGTCAGGAGTGCTGCTCTAGAGCCTAAGAACCAGGTCATCAGAGCTGCTCTAGAGCCAGAGAACCAGGTCAGCAGAGCTGCTGTAGAGCCAGAGAAACCAGGTCAGCAGAGCTGCTCTAGAGGGAGAGACCCAGATCAGCAGAGCTGCTCTAGAGGCAGAGAACCAGGTCAGCAGAGCTGCTTTAGAGCCAGAGAACCAGGGCAGAAGAGCTGCTCTCAAAACAGAGAACCAGGTCAGCAGAGCTGATTTTGAGCCAGAGAACCACTTCAGCAGAGCTCCTCTAGAGCCTGAGAACCAGGTCATCAGAGTTGCTGCAGAGCCAGAGAACCAGGTCAGCAGAGCTGCTGTAGAGCCAGAGAAAGCAGGTCAACAGAGCTGCTTTAGAGCCAGAGAACCAGGTTATCAGAGCTGCTTTAGAGCCAGAGAACCAGGTTAGCAGAGCTGCTCTAGAGCCAGAGAACCAGGTCAGCCGAGCTACTGTAGAGTCAGAGAAACCAGGTCAGCAGAGCTGCTTTAGAGGGAGAGAACCAGGTCAACAGAGCTGCTTTAGAGCCAGAGAACCACTTCAGCAGATCTGCTATAGAGGCTAAGAACCAGGTCAGCAGAGCTTCTGTAGAGCCAGAGAAACCAGGTCAGCAGAGCCGCTTTAGAGGGAGAGAACCAGGTCAGCAGAGCTGCTCTAGAGCCTAAGAAGCAGGTCAGCACAGCTGCTATAGAGCCAGAGAACCAGGTCAGCAGAGCTGCTTTAGAGCCTAAGAACCAGGTCAGCAGAGCTGCTCTATAGCCTAATAACCAAGTAAGCAGAGCTGATCTAGAGCCAGAGAACCAGGTCAGCAAAGCTGCTTTAGAGCCAGAGAACTAGGTCAACAGAGCTGTTTTAGAGCCAGAGAACCAGATCAATAGATCTGCTCTAGAGCCTGAGAACCAGGTCAGCAGAGCTGCTCTAGAGCCAGAGAACCAGGTCAGCAGAGCTGCTTTAGAGCCATAGAACAGGTCAGCAGAGCTCCTCTAGAGCCTAAGATCCAGGTCAGAAGTGCTAGTCTAGAGCCAGAGAACCAGGTCAGCAGAGCTACTTTAGAGGGAGCGAATCAGATCAGCAGGGCTACTCTAGAGCCTAAGAACCAGGTCAGCAGAGCTGCTCTAGAACCTGGGAACCAGGTCAGCTGAGCTGCAGTAGAGCCAGAGAAAGCAGGTCAACAGTGCTGCTTTAGAGGGAGAGAACCAGGTCAACAGAGCTGCTTTAGAGCCAGAGAACCAGGTCAGCAGACCTGCTCTAGAGCCTGAGAACCAGGTCAGCAGAGTTGCTCTAGAGCCAGAGAACCAGGTCAGCAGAGCTGCTTTGGAGCCAGAGACCCAGTTCAGCAGAGCTGCTTTAGAGCCATAGAACAGGTCAGCAGAGCTGCTTTAGAGCCAGAGAACCAGGTCAGCAGAGCCATTGTAGAGCCAAAGATCCAGGTCAGTAGAGCTGCTCTAGAGCCTAAGAACCAGGTCAGCAGAGCTGCTCTAGAACGAGAGAACCAGGTCAGCAGAGCTGCATAGAGCCAGAGAAGCCAGGTCAGCAGAACTGCATTAGAGCCAGAGAACCAGGTCAGCAGAGCTGCTCTAGAGCCTAAGAACAAGGTCATTAGAGCTGCTGTAGAGCCAGAGAACCAGGTCAGCAGAGCTGCTGTAGAGCCAGAGGAAGCAGGTCAGGAGTGCTGCTCTAGAGCCTAAGAACCAGGTCATCAGAGCTGCTCTAGAGCCAGAGAACCAGGTCAGCAGAGCTGCTGTAGAGCCAGAGAAACCAGGTCAGCAGAGCTGCTCTAGAGGGAGAGACCCAGGTCAGCAGAGCTTCTCTAGAGGCAGAGAACCAGGTCAGCAGAGCTGCTTTAGAGCCAGAGAACCAGGGCAGAAGAGCTGCTCTCAAAACAGAGAACCAGGTCAGCAGAGCTGATTTTGAGCCAGAGAACCACATCAGCAGAGCTCCTCTAGAGCCTGAGAACCAGGTCATCAGAGTTGCTGCAGAGCCAGAGAACCAGGTCAGCAGAGCTGCTGTAGAGCCAGAGAAAGCAGGTAAACAGAACTGCTTTAGAGCCAGAGAACCAGGTCATCAGAGCTGCTTTAGAGCCAGAGAACCAGGTTAGAAGAGCTGCTCTAGAGCCAGAGAACCAGGTCAGCCGAGCTACTGTAGAGTCAGAGAAACCAGGTCAGCAGAGCTGCTTTAGAGGGAGAGAACCAGGTCAACAGAGCTGCTTTAGAGCCAGAGAACCACTTCAGCAGATCTGCTCTAGAGGCTAAGAACCAGGTCAGCAGAGCTGCTCTACAGCCAGAGAACCAGGTCAGCAGAGCTTCTGTAGAGCCAGAGAAACCAGGTCAGCAGAGCCGCTTTAGAGGGAGAGAACCAGGTCAGCAGAGCTGCTCTAGAGCCAAAGAAGCAGGTCAGCACAGCTGCTATAGAGCCAGAGAACCAGGTCAGCAGAGCTGCTTTAGAGCCTAAGAACCAGGTCAGCAGAGCTGCTCTATAGCCTAATAACCAAGTAAGCAGAGCTGATCTAGAGCCAGAGAACCAGGTCAGCAGAGCTGCTTTAGAGCCAGAGAACTAGGTCAACAGAGCTGTTTTAGAGCCAGAGAACCAGATCAATAGATCTGCTCTAGAGCCTGAGAACCAGGTCAGCAGAGCTGCATAGAGCCAGAGAAGCCAGGTCAGCAGAACTGCATTAGAGCCAGAGAACCAGGTCAGCAGAGCTGCTCTAGAGCCTAAGAACAAGGTCATTAGAGCTGCTGTAGAGCCAGAGAACCAGGTCAGCAGAGCTGCTGTAGAGCCAGAGGAAGCAGGTCAGGAGTGCTGCTGTAGAGCCTAAGAACCAGGTCATCAGAGCTGCTCTAGAGCCAGAGAACCAGGTCAGCAGAGCTGCTGTAGAGCCAGAGAAACCAGGTCAGCAGAGCTGCTCTAGAGGGAGAGACCCAGGTCAGCAGAGCTGCTCTAGAGGCAGAGAACCAGGTCAGCAGAGCTGCTTTAGAGCCAGAGAACCAGGGCAGAAGAGCTGCTCTCAAAACAGAGAACCAGGTCAGCAGAGCTGATTTTGAGCCAGAGAACCACATCAGCAGAGCTCCTCTAGAGCCTGAGAACCAGGTCATCAGAGTTGCTGCAGAGCCAGAGAACCAGGTCAGCAGAGCTGCTGTAGAGCCAGAGAAAGCAGGTCAACAGAACTGCTTTAGAGCCAGAGAACCAGGTCATCAGAGCTGCTTTAGAGCCAGAGAACCAGGTTTGCAGAGCTGCTCTAGAGCCAGAGAACCAGGTCAGCCGAGCTACTGTAGAGTCAGAGAAACCAGGTCAGCAGAGCTGCTTTAGAGGGAGAGAACCAGGTCAACAGAGCTGCTTTAGAGCCAGAGAACCACTTCAGCAGATCTGCTCTAGAGGCTAAGAACCAGGTCAGCAGAGCTGCTCTACAGCCAGAGAACCAGGTCAGCAGAGCTTCTGTAGAGCCAGAGAAACCAGGTCAGCAGAGCCGCTTTAGAGGGAGAGAACCAGGTCAGCAGAGCTGCTCTAGAGCCAAAGAAGCAGGTCAGCACAGCTGCTATAGAGCCAGAGAACCAGGTCAGCAGAGCTGCTTTAGAGCCTAAGAACCAGGTCAGCAGAGCTGCTCTATAGCCTAATAACCAAGTAAGCAGAGCTGATCTAGAGCCAGAGAACCAGGTCAGCAGAGCTGCTTTAGAGCCAGAGAACTAGGTCAACAGAGCTGTTTTAGAGCCAGAGAACCAGATCAATAGATCTGCTCTAGAGCCTGAGAACCAGGTCAGCAGAGCTGCTCTAGAGCCAGAGAACCAGGTCAGCAGAGCTGCTTTAGAGCCACAGAACAGGTCAGCAGAGCTCCTCTAGAGCCTAAGATCCAGGTCAGAAGTGCTGGTCTAGAGCCAGAGAACCAGGTCAGCAGAGCTTCTTTAGAGGGAGCGAATCAGATCAGCAGGGCTACTCTAGAGCCTAAGAACCAGGTCAGCAGAGCTGCTCTAGAACCTGGGAACGATGTCAGCTGAGCTGCAGTAGAGCCAGAGAAAGCAGGTCAACAGTGCTGCTTTAGAGGGAGAGAACCAGGTCAACAGAGCTGCTTTAGAGCCAGAGAAACAGGTCAGCAGACCTGCTCTAGAGCCTGAGAACCAGGTCAGCAGAGTTGCTCTAGAGCTGAGAACCAGGTCAGCAGAGCTGCTTTAGAGCCAGAGAACCAGGTCAGCAGAGCTGCTTTAGAGCCATAGAACAGGTCAGCAGAGCTGCTTTAGAGCCAGAGAACCAGGTCAGCAGAGCCATTGTAGAGCCAAAGATCCAGGTCAGTAGAGCTGCTCTAGAGCCTAAGAACCAGGTCAGCAGAGCTGCTCTAGAACGAGAGAACCAGGTCAGCAGAGCTGCGTAGAGCCAGAGAAGCCAGGTCAGTAGAGCTGCTTTATAGGGAGTGAACCAGGTAAGCCGAGCTACCCTAGAGCCTAAGAACCAGGTCAGCACAGCTGCTCTAGAGCCAGAGAACCAGGTCACCAGAGCTGTTTTAGAGCCAGAGAACCAGGTCAGCAGAGCTGCTCTAGAGCCTGAGAACCAGGTCAGCAGAGCTGCTTTAGAGCCAGAGAACCAGGGCAGCAGAGCTGCTCTCAAACCAGAGATCCAGGTCAGCAGAGCTGATTTAGAGCCATAGAACCAGGTCAGCAGAGCTCCTCTAGAGCCTGAGAACCAGGTCATTAGAGCTGCTGTAGAGCCAGAGAACCAGGTCAGCAGAGCTGCTGTAGAGCCAGAGGAAGCAGGTCAGGAGTGCTGCTCTAGAGCCTAAGAACCAGGTCATCAGAGCTGCTCTAGAGCCAGAGAACCAGGTCAGCAGAGCTGCTGTAGAGCCAGAGAAACCAGGTCAGCAGAGCTGCTCTAGAGGGAGAGACCCAGGTCAGCAGAGCTGCTCTAGAGGCAGAGAACCAGGTCAGCAGAGCTGCTTTAGAGCCAGAGAACCAGGGCAGAAGAGCTGCTCTCAAAACAGAGAAACCAGGTCAGCAGAGCTGCTCTAGAGGGAGAGACCCAGGTCAGCAGAGCTGCTCTAGAGGCAGAGAACCAGGTCAGCAGAGCTGCTTTAGAGCCAGAGAACCAGGGCAGAAGAGCTGCTCTCAAAACAGAGAACCAGGTCAGCAGAGCTGATTTTGAGCCAGAGAACCACATCAGCAGAGCTCCTCTAGAGCCTGAGAACCAGGTCATCAGAGTTGCTGCAGAGCCAGAGAACCAGGTCAGCAGAGCTGCTGTAGAGCCAGAGAAAGCAGGTCAACAGAGCTGCTTTAGAGCCAGAGAACCAGGTCATCAGAGCTGCTTTAGAGCCAGAGAACCAGGTTAGCAGAGCTGCTCTAGAGCCAGAGAACCAGGTCAGCCGAGCTACTGTAGAGTCAGAGAAACCAGGTCAGCAGAGCTGCTTTAGAGGGAGAGAACCAGGTCAACAGAGCTGCTTTAGAGCCAGAGAACCACTTCAGCAGATCTGCTATAGAGGCTAAGAACCAGGTCAGCAGAGCTGCTCTACAGCCAGAGAACCAGGTCAGCAGAGCTTCTGTAGAGCCAGAGAAACCAGGTCAGCAGAGCCGCTTTAGAGGGAGAGAACCAGGTCAGCAGAGCTGCTCTAGAGCCTAAGAAGCAGGTCAGCACAGCTGCTATAGAGCCAGAGAACCAGGTCAGCAGAGCTGCTTTAGAGCCTAAGAACCAGGTCAGCAGAGCTGCTCTATAGCCTAATAACCAAGTAAGCAGAGCTGATCTAGAGCCAGAGAACCAGGTCAGCAGAGCTGCTTTAGAGCCAGAGAACTAGGTCAACAGAGCTGTTTTAGAGCCAGAGAACCAGATCAATAGATCTGCTCTAGAGCCTGAGAACCAGGTCAGCAGAGCTGCTCTAGAGCCAGAGAACCAGGTCAGCAGAGCTGCTTTAGAGCCATAGAACAGGTCAGCAGAGCTCCTCTAGAGCCTAAGATCCAGGTCAGAAGTGCTGGTCTAGAGCCAGAGAACCAGGTCAGCAGAGCTACTTTAGAGGGAGCGAATCAGATCAGCAGGGCTACTCTAGAGCCTAAGAACCAGGTCAGCAGAGCTGCTCTAGAACCTGGGAACCAGGTCAGCTGAGCTGCAGTAGAGCCAGAGAAAGCAGGTCAACAGTGCTGCTTTAGAGGGGGAGAACCAGGTCAACAGAGCTGCTTTAGAGCCAGAGAACCAGGTCAGCAGACCTGCTCTAGAGCCTGAGAACCAGGTCAGCAGAGTTGCTCTAGAGCCAGAGAACCAGGTCAGCAGAGCTGCTTTGGAGCCAGAGACCCAGTTCAGCAGAGCTGCTTTAGAGCCATAGAACAGGTCAGCAGAGCTGCTTTAGAGCCAGAGAACCAGGTCAGCAGAGCCATTGTAGAGCCAAAGATCCAGGTCAGTAGAGCTGCTCTAGAGCCTAAGAACCAGGTCAGCAGAGCTGCTCTAGAACGAGAGAACCAGGTCAGCAGAGCTGCATAGAGCCAGAGAAGCCAGGTCAGCAGAACTGCATTAGAGCCAGAGAACCAGGTCAGCAGAGCTGCTCTAGAGCCTAAGAACAACGTCATTAGAGCTGCTGTAGAGCCAGAGAACCAGGTCAGCAGAGCTGCTGTAGAGCCAGAGGAAGCAGGTCAGGAGTGCTGCTCTAGAGCCTAAGAACCAGGTCATCAGAGCTGCTCTAGAGCCAGTGAACCAGGTCAGCAGAGCTGCTGTAGAGCCAGAGAAACCAGGTCAGCAGAGCTGCTCTAGAGGGAGAGACCCAGGTCAGCAGAGCTGCTCTAGAGGCAGAGAACCAGGTCAGCAGAGCTGCTTTAGAGCCAGAGAACCAGGGCAGAAGAGCTGCTCTCAAAACAGAGAACCAGGTCAGCAGAGCTGATTTTGAGCCAGAGAACCACATCAGCAGAGCTCCTCTAGAGCCTGAGAACCAGGTCATCAGAGTTGCTGCAGAGCCAGAGAACCAGGTCAGCAGAGCTGCTGTAGAGCCAGAGAAAGCAGGTCAACAGAGCTGCTTTAGAGCCAGAGAACCAGGTCATCAGAGCTGCTTTAGAGCCAGAGAACCAGGTTAGCAGAGCTGCTCTAGAGCCAGAGAACCAGGTCAGCCGAGCTACTGTAGAGTCAGAGAAACCAGGTCAGCAGAGCTGCTTTAGAGGGAGAGAACCAGGTCAACAGAGCTGCTTTAGAGCCAGAGAACCACTTCAGCAGATCTGCTCTAGAGGCTAAGAACCAGGTCAGCAGAGCTGCTCTACAGCCAGAGAACCAGGTCAGCATAGCTTCTGTAGAGCCAGAGAAACCAGGTCAGCAGAGCCGCTTTAGAGGGAGAGAACCAGGTCAGCAGAGCTGCTCTAGAGCCAAAGAAGCAGGTCAGCACAGCTGCTATAGAGCCAGAGAACCAGGTCAGCAGAGCTGCTTTAGAGCCTAAGAACCAGGTCAGCAGAGCTGCTCTATAGCCTAATAACCAAGTAAGCAGAGCTGATCTAGAGCCAGAGAACCAGGTCAGCAGAGCTGCTTTAGAGCCAGAGAACTAGGTCAACAGAGCTGTTTTAGAGCCAGAGAACCAGATCAATAGATCTGCTCTAGAGCCTGAGAACCAGGTCAGCAGAGCTGCTCTAGAGCCAGAGAACCAGGTCAGCAGAGCTGCTTTAGAGCCATAGAACAGGTCAGCAGAGCTCCTCTAGAGCCTAAGATCCAGGTCAGAAGTGCTGGTCTAGAGCCAGAGAACCAGGTCAGCAGAGCTACTTTAGAGGGAGCGAATCAGATCAGCAGGGCTACTCTAGAGCCTAAGAACCAGGTCAGCAGAGCTGCTCTAGAACCTGGGAACGATGTCAGCTGAGCTGCAGTAGAGCCAGAGAAAGCAGGTCAACAGTGCTGCTTTAGAGGGAGAGAACCAGGTCAACAGAGCTGCTTTAGAGCCAGAGAAACAGGTCAGCAGACCTGCTCTAGAGCCTGAGAACCAGGTCAGCAGAGTTGCTCTAGAGCTGAGAACCAGGTCAGCAGAGCTGCTTTAGAGCCAGAGAACCAGGTCAGCAGAGCTGCTTTAGAGCCATAGAACAGGTCAGCAGAGCTGCTTTAGAGCCAGAGACCCAGGTCAGCAGAGCCATTGTAGAGCCAAAGATCCAGGTCAGTAGAGCTGCTCTAGAGCCTAAGAACCAGGTCAGCAGAGCTGCTCTAGAACGAGAGAACCAGGTCAGCAGAGCTGCGTAGAGCCAGAGAAGCCAGGTCAGTAGAGCTGCTTTAGAGGGAGTGAACCAGGTAAGCAGAGCTACCCTAGAGCCTAAGAACCAGGTCAGCACAGCTGCTCTAGAGCCAGAGAACCAGGTCACCAGAGCTGTTTTAGAGCCAGAGAACCAGGTCAGCAGAGCTGCTCTAGAGCCTGAGAACCAGGTCAGCAGAGCTGCTTTAGAGCCAGAGAACCAGGGCAGCAGAGCTGCTCTCAAACCAGAGATCCAGGTCAGCAGAGCTGATTTAGAGCCATAGAACCAGGTCAGCAGAGCTGCTTTAGAGCCAGAGAACCAAGTCAGCAGAGCTGCTGTAGAGCCAGAGAAACCAGGTCAGCCGAGTTGCTTTAGAGCCAGAGAACCAGGTCAGCAGATCTGCTTTAGAGGGAGAGAACCAGGTCAGCAGAGCTGCTCTAGAGCCTAAGAACCAGGTCAGTACAGCTGCTATAGAGCCAGAGAACCAGGTCAGCAGAGCTGCTCTAGAGCCAGAGCACCAGGTCAGCAGAGCTGCTGTAGAGCCAGAGAAACCACGTCAGAATAGGTGCTTTAGAGGGAGAGAACCAGGTCAGCAGAGCTAATCTAGAGCCTAAGAACCAGGTCAGCACAGCTGCTTTATAGCCAGAGAACCACGTCAGCAGAGCTCATTTAGAGCCTGAGAACCAGGTCATCAGAGTTGCTGTAGAGCCAGAGAACCAGGTCAGCAGAGCTGCTGTAGAGCCAGAGAAAGCAGGTCAGCAGAGCTGCTTTAGAGCCAGAGAACCAGGTCAGCAGAGCTGCTTTAGAGCCAGAGAACCAGGTTAGCAGAGCTGCTCTAGAGCCAGAGAACCAGGTCAGCCGAGCTACTGTTGAGTCAGAGAAACCAGGTCAGCAGAGCTGCTTTAGAGGGAGAGAACCAGGTCAACAGAGCTGCTTTAGAGTCAGAGAACCACTTCAGCAGATCTGCTCTAGAGGCTAAGAACAAGGTCAGCAGAGCTGCTCAACAGCCAGAGAACCAGGTCAGCAGAGCTGCTGTAGAGCCAGAGAAACCAGGTCAGCAGAGCCGCTTTAGAGGGAGAGAACCAGGTCAGCAGAGCTGCTCTGGAGCCTAAGAAGTAGGTCAGCACAGCTGCTATAGAGCCAGAGAACCAGGTCAGCAGAGCTGCTCTATAGCCTAATAACCAAGTAAGCAGAGCTGATCTAGAGCCAGAGAACCAGGTCAGCAGAGCAGCTATAGAGCCAGAGAACCAGGTCAGCAGAGCTGCTTTAGAGCCAGAGAACTAGGTCAGCAGAGCTGTTTTAGAGCCAGAGAACCAGATCAACAGATCTGCTCTAGAGCCTAAGAAGCAGGTCAGCACAGCTGCTATAGAGCCAGAGACCCCGGTCAGCAGAGCTGCTATAGAGCCTAAGAACCAGGTCAGCAGAGCTGCTCTATAGCCTAATAACCAGGTAAGCAGAGCTGATCTAGAGCCAGAAAACCAGGTCAGTAGAGCTGCTTGAGAGCCAGAGAACTAGGTCAGCAGAGCTGTTTTAGAGCCAGAGAACCAGATCAACAGATTTGCTCTAGAGCCTAAGAACCAGGTCAGCAGAGCTGCTCTAGAGACAGAGAACCAGGTCAGCAGAGCAGCTATAGGGCAAGAGAACCAGCTCAGCAGAGCTGCTTTAGAGCCAGAAAACCAGGTCAGCAGAGCTGCTGTAGAGCCAGAGAACCAGTTCAGCAGAGCTGCTCTAGAGCCTGAGAACCAGGTCAGCAGAGCTTCTCTAGAGCCAGAGAACCAGGTCAGTCAAGTTGCTGTAGAGCCAGAGAAACCAGGTCAGCAGTGCTGCTTTAGAGGCAGAGAACCAGGTCAGCGGAGCTACTTTAGAGCCAGAGAACTAGGTCAGCGGAGCTGCTTTAGAGCCAGAGAACCAGGTCAGCAGAGCTGCTTTAGAGCCAGAGAACCATGTCAGCAGAGCTGCTTTAGAGCCATAGAACAGGTCAGCAGAGCTGCTGTAGAGCCTAAGAACCAGGTCAGAAGAGCTGCTTTAGAGCCAGAGAACCACGTCAGCAGAGCTGCTCTAGAGCCAGAGAACCAGGTCAGCAGAGCTGCTTTAGGGCCAGAGAAACCAGGTCAGCAGAGCTGCTGTAGAGCCTAAGAACCAGGTCAGCAGAGCTGCTCTAGAGCCAGTGAACCAGGTCAGCTGAGCTGCTGTAAATCCAGAGAAAGCAGGTCAGCAGAGCTGCTTTAGAGCCGGAGAACTAGGTCAGCAGAGCTGCTTTAGAGCCAGAGAACCAGGTCAGCAGAGCTGCTCTAGAGGCAGAGAACCAGGTCAGCAGAGCTGCTATAGAGCCAGAGAACCAGGTCAGCAGACCTCCTCTAGAACCTGAGAACCAGGTCAGCAGAGCTGATTTAGAGCCATAGACCCAGGTCAGCAGAGCTGCTTAGAGCCAGAGAACCACGTCAGCAGAGCTGATGTTGAGCCAGAGTACCAGGTCAGCAGAGCTGCTCTAGTGCATGAGAACCAGGTCAGCAGAGCTGCTCTAGAGCCAGAGAACAAGGTCAGCCGAGCTGCTGTAGAGCCAGAGAAACCAGGTCAGCAGTGCTGCTTTAGAGGCAGAGAACCACGTCAGCAGAGCTGCTCTAGAGGCAGAGAACCAGGTCAGCAGAGCTGCTATAGAGCCAGAGAACCAGGTCAGCAGACCTCCTCTAGAACCTGAGAACCAGGTCAACAGAGCTGATTTAGAGCCATAGACCCAGGTCAGCAAAGCTGCTTAGAGCCAGAGAACCACGTCAGCAGAGCTGCTGTAGAGCCAGAGAACCAGGTCAGCAGAGCTGCTCTAGTGCCTGAGAACCAGGTCAGCAGAGCTGCTCTAGAGCCAGAGAACAAGGTCAGCCGAGCTGCTGTAGAGCCATTGAAACCAGGTCAGCAGTGCTGCTTTAGAGGCAGAGAACCACGTCAGCAGAGCTGCTTTAGAGCCAGAGAACCACGTCAGCAGAGCTGCTTTAGAGCCATAGAACGGGTCAGCAGAGCTGCTGTAGAGCCTAAGAACCAGGTCAGAAGAGCTGTTTTAGAGCCAAAGAACCATGTCAGCAGAGGTGCCCTAGAGCCAGAGAACCAGGTCAGCAGAGCTGCTGTAGAGCCAGAGAAACCAGGCCACAGTGCTGCTGTAGAGGGAGAGAACCAGGTCAGCAGAGCTGCTTTAGAGCCTAAGAACCAGGTCAGCAGAGCTGCTCTAGACACAGTGAAGCAGGTCAGCTGAGCTGCTGTAGAGCCAGAGAAACCAGGTCAGCAGAGCTGCTTTACAGCCATAGAACAGGTCAGCAGAGCTGCTGAAGAGCCTAAGAACCAGGTCAGCACAGCTGCTGTAGAGCCAGAGAACCAGCTCAGCAGAGCTGCTTTAGAGCCTAAGAACCAGGTCAGCAGAGCTCCTCTAGAGCCTAAGATCCACGTCAGAAGTGCTGCTCTAGAACCAGAGAACTAGGTCAGAAGAGCAGCTTTAGAGCCAGAGAACCAGGTCAGCAGAGCTCCTCTAGAGCCTGAGAACCAGGTCATTAGAGCTGCTGTAGAGCCAGAGAACCAGGTCAGCAGAGCTGCTGTAGAGCCAGAGGAAGCTGGTCAGGAGAGCTGCTCTAGAGCCTAAGAACCAGGTCATCAGAGCTGCTCTAGAGCCAGAGAACCAGGTCAGCAGAGCTGCTGTAGAGCCAGAGAAACCAGGTCAGCAGAGCTGCTCTAGAGGGAGAGACCCAGGTCAGCAGAGCTGCTCTAGAGGCAGAGAACCAGGTCAGCAGAGCTGCTTTAGAGCCAGAGAACCAGGGCAGAAGAGCTGCTCTCAAAACAGAGAACCAGGTCAGCAGAGCTGATTTTGAGCCAGAGAACCACATCAGCAGAGCTCCTCTAGAGCCTGAGAACCAGGTCATCAGAGTTGCTGCAGAGCCAGAGAACCAGGTCAGCAGAGCTGCTGTAGAGCCAGAGAAAGGAGGTCAACAGAGCTGCTTTAGAGCCAGAGAACCAGGTCATCAGAGCTGCTTTAGAGCCAGAGAACCAGGTTAGCAGAGCTGCTCTAGAGCCAGAGAACCAGGTCAGCCGAGCTACTGTAGAGTCAGAGAAACCAGGTCAGCAGAGCTGCTTTAGAGGGAGAGAACCAGGTCAACAGAGCTGCTTTAGAGCCAGAGAACCACTTCAGCATATCTGCTATAGAGGCTAAGAACCAGGTCAGCAGAGCTGCTCTACAGCCAGAGAACCAGGTCAGCAGAGCTTCTGTAGAGCCAGAGAAACCAGGTCAGCAGAGCCACTTTAGAGGGAGAGAACCAGGTCAGCAGAGCTGCTCTAGAGCCTAAGAAGCAGGTCAGCACAGCTGCTATAGAGCCAGAGAACCAGGTCAGCAGAGCTGCTTTAGAGCCTAAGAACCAGTCCAGCAGAGCTGCTCTATAGCCTAATAACCAAGTAAGGAGAGCTGATCTAGAGCCAGAGAACCAGGGCAGCAGAGCTGCTTTAGAGCCAGAGAACTAGGTCAACAGAGCTGTTTTAGAGCCAGAGAACCAGATCAATAGATCTGCTCTAGAGCCTGAGAACCAGGTCAGCAGAGCTGCTCTAGAGCCAGAGAACCAGGTCAGCAGAGCTGCTTTAGAGCCATAGAACAGGTCAGCAGAGCTCCTCTAGAGCCTAAGATCCAGGTCAGAAGTGCTGGTCTAGAGCCAGAGAACCAGGTCAGCAGAGCTACTTTAGAGGGAGCGAATCAGATCAGCAGGGCTACTCTAGAGCCTAAGAACCAGGTCAGCAGAGCTGCTCTAGAACCTGGGAACCAGGTCAGCTGAGCTGCAGTAGAGCCAGAGAAAGCAGGTCAACAGTGCTGCTTTAGAGGGAGAGAACCAGGTCAACAGAGCTGCTTTAGAGCCAGAGAACCAGGTCAGCAGACCTGCTCTAGAGCCTGAGAACCAGGTCAGCAGAGTTGCTCTAGAGCCAGAGAACCAGGTCAGCAGAGCTGCTTTGGAGCCAGAGACCCAGTTCAGCAGAGCTGCTTTAGAGCCATAGAACAGGTCAGCAGAGCTGCTTTAGAGCCAGAGAACCAGGTCAGCAGAGCCATTGTAGAGCCAAAGATCCAGGTCAGTAGAGCTGCTCTAGAGCCTAAGAACCAGGTCAGCAGAGCTGCTCTAGAACGAGAGAACCAGGTCAGCAGAGCTGCATAGAGCCAGAGAAGCCAGGTCAGCAGAACTGCATTAGAGCCAGAGAACCAGGTCAGCAGAGCTGCTCTAGAGCCTAAGAACAAGGTCATTAGAGCTGCTGCAGAGCCAGAGAACCAGGTCAGCAGAGCTGCTGTAGAGCCAGAGGAAGCAGGTCAGGAGTGCTGCTCTAGAGCCTAAGAACCAGGTCATCAGAGCTGCTCTAGAGCCAGAGAACCAGGTCAGCAGAGCTGCTGTAGAGCCAGAGAAACCAGGTCAGCAGAGCTGCTCTAGAGGGAGAGACCCAGGTCAGCAGAGCTGCTCTAGAGGCAGAGAACCAGGTCAGCAGAGCGGCTATAGAACAAGAGAACCAGGGCAGAAGAGCTGCTCTCAAAACAGAGAACCAGGTCAGCAGAGCTGATTTTGAGCCAGAGAACCACATCAGCAGAGCTCCTCTAGAGCCTGAGAACCAGGTCATCAGAGTTGCTGCAGAGCCAGAGAACCAGGTCAGCAGAGCTGCTGTAGAGCCAGAGAAAGCAGGTCAACAGAGCTGCTTTAGAGCCAGAGAACCAGGTCATCAGAGCTGCTTTAGAGCCAGAGAACCAGGTTAGCAGAGCTGCTCTAGAGCCAGAGAACCAGGTCAGCCGAGCTACTGTAGAGTCAGAGAAACCAGGTCAGCAGAGCTGCTTTAGAGGGAGAGAACCAGGTCTACAGAGCTGCTTTAGAGCCAGAGAACCACTTCAGCAGATCTGCTATAGAGGCTAAGAACCAGGTCAGCAGAGCTGCTCTACAGCCAGAGAACCAGGTCAGCAGAGCTTCTGTAGAGCCAGAGAAACCAGGTCAGCAGAGCCGCTTTAGAGGGAGAGAACCAGGTCAGCAGAGCTGCTCTAGAGCCTAAGAAGCAGGTCAGCACAGCTGCTATAGAGCCAGAGAACCAGGTCAGCAGAGCTGCTTTAGAGCCTAAGAACCAGGTCAGCAGAGCTGCTCTATAGCCTAATAACCAAGTAAGCAGAGCTGATCTAGAGCCAGAGAACCAGGTCAGCAGAGCTGCTTTAGAGCCAGAGAACTAGGTCAACAGAGCTGTTTTAGAGCCAGAGAACCAGATCAATAGATCTGCTCTAGAGCCTGAGAACCAGGTCAGCAGAGCTGCTCTAGAGCCAGAGAACCAGGTCAGCAGAGCTGCTTTAGAGCCATAGAACAGGTCAGCAGAGCTCCTCTAGAGCCTAAGATCCAGGTCAGAAGTGCTGGTCTAGAGCCAGAGAACCAGGTCAGCAGAGCTACTTTAGAGGGAGCGAATCAGATCAACAGGGCTACTCTAGAGCCTAAGAACCAGGTCAGCAGAGCTGCTCTAGAACCTGGGAACCAGGTCAGCTGAGCTGCAGTAGAGCCAGAGAAAGCAGGTCAACAGTGCTGCTTTAGAGGGAGAGAACCAGGTCAACAGAGCTGCTTTAGAGCCAGAGAACCAGGTCAGCAGACCTGCTCTAGAGCCTGAGAACCAGGTCAGCAGAGTTGCTCTAGAGCCAGAGAACCAGGTCAGCAGAGCTGCTTTGGAGCCAGAGACCCAGTTCAGCAGAGCTGCTTTAGAGCCATAGAACAGGTCAGCAGAGCTGCTTTAGAGCCAGAGAACCAGGTCAGCAGAGCCATTGTAGAGCCAAAGATCCAGGTCAGTAGAGCTGCTCTAGAGCCTAAGAACCAGGTCAGCAGAGCTGCTCTAGAACGAGAGAACCAGGTCAGCAGAGCTGCATAGAGCCAGAGAAGCCAGGTCAGCAGAACTGCATTAGAGCCAGAGAACCAGGTCAGCAGAGCTGCTCTAGAGCCTAAGAACAAGGTCATTAGAGCTGCTGTAGAGCCAGAGAACCAGGTCAGCAGAGCTGCTGTAGAGCCAGAGGAAGCAGGTCAGGAGTGCTGCTCTAGAGCCTAAGAACCAGGTCATCAGAGCTGCTCTAGAGCCAGAGAACCAGGTCAGCAGAGCTGCTGTAGAGCCAGAGAAACCAGGTCAGCAGAGCTGCTCTAGAGGGAGAGACCCAGGTCAGCAGAGCTGCTCTAGAGGCAGAGAACCAGGTCAGCAGAGCTGCTTTAGAGCCAGAGAACCAGGGCAGAAGAGCTGCTCTCAAAACAGAGAACCAGGTCAGCAGAGCTGATTTTGAGCCAGAGAACCACATCAGCAGAGCTCCTCTAGAGCCTGAGAACCAGGTCATCAGAGTTGCTGCAGAGCCAGAGAACCAGGTCAGCAGAGCTGCTGTAGAGCCAGAGAAAGCAGATCAACAGAGCTGCTTTAGAGCCAGAGAACCAGGTCATCAGAGCTGCTTTAGAGCCAGAGAACCAGGTTAGCAGAGCTGCTCTAGAGCCAGAGAACCAGGTCAGCCGAGCTACTGTAGAGTCAGAGAAACCAGGTCAGCAGAGCTGCTTTAGAGGGAGAGAACCAGGTCAACAGAGCTGCTTTAGAGCCAGAGAACCACTTCAGCAGATCTGCTCTAGAGGCTAAGAACCAGGTCAGCAGAGCTGCTCTACAGCCAGAGAACCAGGTCAGCATAGCTTCTGTAGAGCCAGAGAAACCAGGTCAGCAGAGCCGCTTTAGAGGGAGAGAACCAGGTCAGCAGAGCTGCTCTAGAGCCAAAGAAGCAGGTCAGCACAGCTGCTATAGAGCCAGAGAACCAGGTCAGCAGAGCTGCTTTAGAGCCTAAGAACCAGGTCAGCAGAGCTGCTCTATAGCCTAATAACCAAGTAAGCAGAGCTGATCTAGAGCCAGAGAACCAGGTCAGCAGAGCTGCTTTAGAGCCAGAGAACTAGGTCAACAGAGCTGTTTTAGAGCCAGAGAACCAGATCAATAGATCTGCTCTAGAGCCTGAGAACCAGGTCAGCAGAGCTGCTCTAGAGCCAGAGAACCAGGTCAGCAGAGCTGCTTTAGAGCCATAGAACAGGTCAGCAGAGCTCCTCTAGAGCCTAAGATCCAGGTCAGAAGTGCTGGTCTAGAGCCAGAGAACCAGGTCAGCAGAGCTACTTTAGAGGGAGCGAATCAGATCAGCAGGGCTACTCTAGAGCCTAAGAACCAGGTCAGCAGAGCTGCTCTAGAACCTGGGAACGATGTCAGCTGAGCTGCAGTAGAGCCAGAGAAAGCAGGTCAACAGTGCTGCTTTAGAGGGAGAGAACCAGGTCAACAGAGCTGCTTTAGAGCCAGAGAAACAGGTCAGCAGACCTGCTCTAGAGCCTGAGAACCAGGTCAGCAGAGTTGCTCTAGAGCTGAGAACCAGGTCAGCAGAGCTGCTTTAGAGCCAGAGAACCAGGTCAGCAGAGCTGCTTTAGAGCCATAGAACAGGTCAGCAGAGCTGCTTTAGAGCCAGAGACCCAGGTCAGCAGAGCCATTATAGAGCCAAAGATCCAGGTCAGTAGAGCTGCTCTAGAGCCTAAGAACCAGGTCAGCAGAGCTGCTCTAGAACGAGAGAACCAGGTCAGCAGAGCTGCGTAGAGCCAGAGAAGCCAGGTCAGTAGAGCTGCTTTAGAGGGAGTGAACCAGGTAAGCAGAGCTACCCTAGAGCCTAAGAACCAGGTCAGCACAGCTGCTCTAGAGCCAGAGAACCAGGTCACCAGAGCTGTTTTAGAGCCAGAGAACCAGGTCAGCAGAGCTGCTCTAGAGCCTGAGAACCAGGTCAGCAGAGCTGCTTTAGAGCCAGAGAACCAGGGCAGCAGAGCTGCTCTCAAACCAGAGATCCAGGTCAGCAGAGCTGATTTAGAGCCATAGAACCAGGTCAGCAGAGCTGCTTTAGAGCCAGAGAACCAAGTCAGCAGAGCTGCTGTAGAGCCAGAGAAACCAGGTCAGCCGAGTTGCTTTAGAGCCAGAGAACCAGGTCAGCAGATCTGCTTTAGAGGGAGAGAACCAGGTCAGCAGAGCTGCTCTAGAGCCTAAGAACCAGGTCAGTACAGCTGCTATAGAGCCAGAGAACCAGGTCAGCAGAGCTGCTCTAGAGCCAGAGCACCAGGTCAGCAGAGCTGCTGTAGAGCCAGAGAAACCACGTCAGAATAGGTGCTTTAGAGGGAGAGAACCAGGTCAGCAGAGCTAATCTAGAGCCTGAGAACCAGGTCATCAGAGTTGCTGTAGAGCCAGAGAAAGCAGGTCAGCAGAGCTGCTGTAGAGCCAGAGAAAGCAGGTCAGCAGAGCTGCTTTAGAGCCAGAGAACCAGGTCAGCACAGCTGCTTTATAGCCAGAGAACCACGTCAGCAGAGCTCATTTAGAGCCTGAGAACCAGGTCATCAGAGTTGCTGTAGAGCCAGAGAACCAGGTCAGCAGAGCTGCTGTAGAGCCAGAGAAAGCAGGTCAGCAGAGCTGCTTTAGAGCCAGAGAACCAGGTCAGCAGAGCTGCTTTAGAGCCAGAGAACCAGGTAAGCAGAGCTGCTCTAGAGCCAGAGAACCAGGTCAGCCGAGCTACTGTTGAGTCAGAGAAACCAGGTCAGCAGAGCTGCTTTAGAGGGAGAGAACCAGGTCAACAGAGCTGCTTTAGAGTCAGAGAACCACTTCAGCAGATCTGCTCTAGAGGCTAAGAACAAGGTCAGCAGAGCTGCTCAACAGCCAGAGAACCAGGTCAGCAGAGCTGCTGTAGAGCCAGAGAAACCAGGTCAGCAGAGCCGCTTTAGAGGGAGAGAACCAGGTCAGCAGAGCTGCTCTGGAGCCTAAGAAGCAGGTCAGCACAGCTGCTATAGAGCCAGAGAACCAGGTCAGCAGAGCTGCTCTATAGCCTAATAACCAAGTAAGCAGAGCTGATCTAGAGCCAGAGAACCAGGTCAGCAGAGCAGCTATAGAGCCAGAGAACCAGGTCAGCAGAGCTGCTTTAGAGCCAGAGAACTAGGTCAGCAGAGCTGTTTTAGAGCCAGAGAACCAGATCAACAGATCTGCTCTAGAGCCTAAGAAGCAGGTCAGCACAGCTGCTATAGAGCCAGAGAACCCGGTCAGCAGAGCTGCTATAGAGCCTAAGAACCAGGTCAGCAGAGCTGCTCTATAGCCTAATAACCAGGTAAGCAGAGCTGATCTAGAGCCAGAGAACCAGGTCAGTAGAGCTGCTTTAGAGCCAGAGAACTAGGTCAGCAGAGCTGTTTTAGAGCCAGAGAACCAGATCAACAGATTTGCTCTAGAGCCTGAGAACCAGGTCAGCAGAGCTGCTCTAGAGACAGAGAACCAGGTCAGCAGAGCAGCTATAGAGCAAGAGAACCAGCTCAGCAGAGCTGCTTTAGAGCCAGAAAACCAGGTCAGCAGAGCTGCTGTAGAGCCAGAGAACCAGTTCAGCAGAGCTGCTCTAGAGCCTGAGAACCAGGTCAGCAGAGCTTCTCTAGAGCCAGAGAACCAGGTCAGTCAAGTTGCTGTAGAGCCAGAGAAACCAGGTCAGCAGTGCTGCTTTAGAGGCAGAGAACCAGGTCAGCGGAGCTGCTTTAGAGCCAGAGAACTAGGTCAGCGGAGCTGCTTTAGAGCCAGAGAACCAGGTCAGCAGAGCTGCTTTAGAGCCAGAGAACCAGGTCAGCAGAGCTGCTTTAGAGCCATAGAACAGGTCAGCAGAGCTGCTGTAGAGCCTAAGAACCAGGTCAGAAGAGCTGCTTTAGAGCCAGAGAACCACGTCAGCAGAGCTGCTCTAGAGCCAGAGAACCAGGTCAGCAGAGCTGCTTTAGGGCCAGAGAAACCAGGTCAGCAGAGCTGCTGTAGAGCCTAAGAACCAGGTCAGCAGAGCTGCTCTAGAGCCAGTGAACCAGGTCAGCTGAGCTGCTGTAAATCCAGAGAAAGCAGGTCAGCAGAGCTGCTTTAGAGCCGGAGAACTAGGTCAGCAGAGCTGCTTTAGAGCCAGAGAACCAGGTCAGCAGAGCTGCTCTAGAGGCAGAGAACCAGGTCAGCAGAGCTGCTATAGAGCCAGAGAACCAGGTCAGCAGACCTCCTCTAGAACCTGAGAACCAGGTCAGCAGAGCTGATTTAGAGCCATAGACCCAGGTCAGCAGAGCTGCTTAGAGCCAGAGAACCACGTCAGCAGAGCTGATGTTGAGCCAGAGTACCAGGTCAGCAGAGCTGCTCTAGTGCATGAGAACCAGGTCAGCAGAGCTGCTCTAGAGCCAGAGAACAAGGTCAGCCGAGCTGCTGTAGAGCCAGAGAAACCAGGTCAGCAGTGCTGCTTTAGAGGCAGAGAACCACGTCAGCAGAACTGCTCTAGAGGCAGAGAACCAGGTCAGCAGAGCTGCTATAGAGCCAGAGAACCAGGTCAGCAGACCTCCTCTAGAACCTGAGAACCAGGTCAACAGAGCTGATTTAGAGCCATAGACCCAGGTCAGCAAAGCTGCTTAGAGCCAGAGAACCACGTCAGCAGAGCTGCTGTAGAGCCAGAGAACCAGGTCAGCAGAGCTGCTCTAGTGCCTGAGAACCAGGTCAGCAGAGCTGCTCTAGAGCCAGAGAACAAGGTCAGCCGAGCTGCTGTAGAGCCATTGAAACCAGGTCAGCAGTGCTGCTTTAGAGGCAGAGAACCACGTCAGCAGAGCTGCTTTAGAGCCAGAGAACCACGTCAGCAGAGCTGCTTTAGAGCCATAGAACGGGTCAGCAGAGCTGCTGTAGAGCCTAAGAACCAGGTCAGAAGAGCTGTTTTAGAGCCAAAGAACCATGTCAGCAGAGGTGCCCTAGAGCCAGAGAACCAGGTCAGCAGAGCTGCTGTAGAGCCAGAGAAACCAGGCCACAGTGCTGCTGTAGAGGGAGAGAACCAGGTCAGCAGAGCTGCTTTAGAGCCTAAGAACCAGGTCAGCAGAGCTGCTCTAGACACAGTGAAGCAGGTCAGCTGAGCTGCTGTAGAGCCAGAGAAACCAGGTCAGCAGAGCTGCTTTACAGCCATAGAACAGGTCAGCAGAGCTGCTGAAGAGCCTAAGAACCAGGTCAGCACAGCTGCTGTAGAGCCAGAGAACCAGGTCAGCAGAGCTGCTTTAGAGCCTAAGAACCAGGTCAGCAGAGCTCCTCTAGAGCCTAAGATCCACGTCAGAAGTGCTGCTCTAGAACCAGAGAACTAGGTCAGAAGAGCAGCTTTAGAGCCAGAGAACCAGGTCAGCAGAGCTCCTCTAGAGCCTGAGAACCAGGTCATTAGAGCTGCTGTAGAGCCAGAGAACCAGGTCAGCAGAGCTGCTGTAGAGCCAGAGGAAGCTGGTCAGGAGAGCTGCTCTAGAGCCTAAGAACCAGGTCATCAGAGCTGCTCTAGAGCCAGAGAACCAGGTCAGCAGAGCTGCTGTAGAGCCAGAGAAACCAGGTCAGCAGAGCTGCTCTAGAGGGAGAGACCCAGGTCAGCAGAGCTGCTCTAGAGGCAGAGAACCAGGTCAGCAGAGCTGCTTTAGAGCCAGAGAACCAGGGCAGAAGAGCTGCTCTCAAAACAGAGAACCAGGTCAGCAGAGCTGATTTTGAGCCAGAGAACCACATCAGCAGAGCTCCTCTAGAGCCTGAGAACCAGGTCATCAGAGTTGCTGCAGAGCCAGAGAACCAGGTCAGCAGAGCTGCTGTAGAGCCAGAGAAAGCAGGTCAACAGAGCTGCTTTAGAGCCAGAGAACCAGGTCATCAGAGCTGCTTTAGAGCCAGAGAACCAGGTTAGCAGAGCTGCTCTAGAGCCAGAGAACCAGGTCAGCCGAGCTACTGTAGAGTCAGAGAAACCAGGTCAGCAGAGCTGCTTTAGAGGGAGAGAACCAGGTCAACAGAGCTGCTTTAGAGCCAGAGAACCACTTCAGCATATCTGCTATAGAGGCTAAGAACCAGGTCAGCAGAGCTGCTCTACAGCCAGAGAACCAGGTCAGCAGAGCTTCTGTAGAGCCAGAGAAACCAGGTCAGCAGAGCCGCTTTAGAGGGAGAGAACCAGGTCAGCAGAGCTGCTCTAGAGCCTAAGAAGCAGGTCAGCACAGCTGCTATAGAGCCAGAGAACCAGGTCAGCAGAGCTGCTTTAGAGCCTAAGAACCAGTCCAGCAGAGCTGCTCTATAGCCTAATAACCAAGTAAGCAGAGCTGATCTAGAGCCAGAGAACCAGGGCAGCAGAGCTGCTTTAGAGCCAGAGAACTAGGTCAACAGAGCTGTTTTAGAGCCAGAGAACCAGATCAATAGATCTGCTCTAGAGCCTGAGAACCAGGTCAGCAGAGCTGCTCTAGAGCCAGAGAACCAGGTCAGCAGAGCTGCTTTAGAGCCATAGAACAGGTCAGCAGAGCTCCTCTAGAGCCTAAGATCCAGGTCAGAAGTGCTGGTCTAGAGCCAGAGAACCAGGTCAGCAGAGCTACTTTAGAGGGAGCGAATCAGATCAGCAGGGCTACTCTAGAGCCTAAGAACCAGGTCAGCAGAGCTGCTCTAGAACCTGGGAACCAGGTCAGCTGAGCTGCAGTAGAGCCAGAGAAAGCAGGTCAACAGTGCTGCTTTAGAGGGAGAGAACCAGGTCAACAGAGCTGCTTTAGAGCCAGAGAACCAGGTCAGCAGACCTGCTCTAGAGCCTGAGAACCAGGTCAGCAGAGTTGCTCTAGAGCCAGAGAACCAGGTCAGCAGAGCTGCTTTGGAGCCAGAGACCCAGTTCAGCAGAGCTGCTTTAGAGCCATAGAATAGGTCAGCAGAGCTGCTTTAGAGCCAGAGAACCAGGTCAGCAGAGCCATTGTAGAGCCAAAGATCCAGGTCAGTAGAGCTGCTCTAGAGCCTAAGAACCAGGTCAGCAGAGCTGCTCTAGAACGAGAGAACCAGGTCAGCAGAGCTGCATAGAGCCAGAGAAGCCAGGTCAGCAGAACTGCATTAGAGCCAGAGAACCAGGTCAGCAGAGCTGCTCTAGAGCCTAAGAACAAGGTCATTAGAGCTGCTGCAGAGCCAGAGAACCAGGTCAGCAGAGCTGCTGTAGAGCCAGAGGAAGCAGGTCAGGAGTGCTGCTCTAGAGCCTAAGAACCAGGTCATCAGAGCTGCTCTAGAGCCAGAGAACCAGGTCAGCAGAGCTGCTGTAGAGCCAGAGAAACCAGGTCAGCAGAGCTGCTCTAGAGGGAGAGACCCAGGTCAGCAGAGCTGCTCTAGAGGCAGAGAACCAGGTCAGCAGAGCGGCTATAGAACAAGAGAACCAGGGCAGAAGAGCTGCTCTCAAATCAGAGAACCAGGTCAGCAGAGCTGATTTTGAGCCAGAGAACCACATCAGCAGAGCTCCTCTAGAGCCTGAGAACCAGGTCATCAGAGTTGCTGCAGAGCCAGAGAACCAGGTCAGCAGAGCTGCTGTAGAGCCAGAGAAAGCAGGTCAACAGAGCTGCTTTAGAGCCAGAGAACCAGGTCATCAGAGCTGCTTTAGAGCCAGAGAACCAGGTTAGCAGAGCTGCTCTAGAGCCAGAGAACCAGGTCAGCCGAGCTACTGTAGAGTCAGAGAAACCAGGTCAGCAGAGCTGCTTTAGAGGGAGAGAACCAGGTCTACAGAGCTGCTTTAGAGCCAGAGAACCACTTCAGCAGATCTGCTATAGAGGCTAAGAACCAGGTCAGCAGAGCTGCTCTACAGCCAGAGAACCAGGTCAGCAGAGCTTCTGTAGAGCCAGAGAAACCAGGTCAGCAGAGCCGCTTTAGAGGGAGAGAACCAGGTCAGCAGAGCTGCTCTAGAGCCTAAGAAGCAGGTCAGCACAGCTGCTATAGAGCCAGAGAACCAGGTCAGCAGAGCTGCTTTAGAGCCTAAGAACCAGGTCAGCAGAGCTGCTCTATAGCCTAATAACCAAGTAAGCAGAGCTGATCTAGAGCCAGAGAACCAGGTCAGCAGAGCTGCTTTAGAGCCAGAGAACTAGGTCAACAGAGCTGTTTTAGAGCAAGAGAACCAGATCAATAGATCTGCTCTAGAGCCTGAGAACCAGGTCAGCAGAGCTGCTCTAGAGCCAGAGAACCAGGTCAGCAGAGCTGCTTTAGAGCCATAGAACAGGTCAGCAGAGCTCCTCTAGAGCCTAAGATCCAGGTCAAAAGTGCTGGTCTAGAGCCAGAGAACCAGGTCAGCAGAGCTACTTTAGAGGGAGCGAATCAGATCAACAGGGCTACTCTAGAGCCTAAGAACCAGGTCAGCAGAGCTGCTCTAGAACCTGGGAACCAGGTCAGCTGAGCTGCAGTAGAGCCAGAGAAAGCAGGTCAACAGTGCTGCTTTAGAGGGAGAGAACCAGGTCAACAGAGCTGCTTTAGAGCCAGAGAACCAGGTCAGCAGACCTGCTCTAGAGCCTGAGAACCAGGTCAGCAGAGTTGCTCTAGAGCCAGAGAACCAGGTCAGCAGAGCTGCTTTGGAGCCAGAGACCCAGTTCAGCAGAGCTGCTTTAGAGCCATAGAACAGGTCAGCAGAGCTGCTTTAGAGCCAGAGAACCAGGTCAGCAGAGCCATTGTAGAGCCAAAGATCCAGGTCAGTAGAGCTGCTCTAGAGCCTAAGAACCAGGTCAGCAGAGCTGCTCTAGAACGAGAGAACCAGGTCAGCAGAGCTGCATAGAGCCAGAGAAGCCAGATCAGCAGAACTGCATTAGAGCCAGAGAACCAGGTCAGCAGAGCTGCTCTAGAGCCTAAGAACAAGGTCATTAGAGCTGCTGTAGAGCCAGAGAACCAGGTCAGCAGAGCTGCTGTAGAGCCAGAGGAAGCAGGTCAGGAGTGCTGCTCTAGAGCCTAAGAACCAGGTCATCAGAGCTGCTCTAGAGCCAGAGAACCAGGTCAGCAGAGCTGCTGTAGAGCCAGAGAAACCAGGTCAGCAGAGCTGCTCTAGAGGGAGAGACCCAGGTCAGCAGAGCTGCTCTAGAGGCAGAGAACCAGGTCAGCAGAGCTGCTTTAGAGCCAGAGAACCAGGGCAGAAGAGCTGCTCTCAAAACAGAGAACCAGGTCAGCAGAGCTGATTTTGAGCCAGAGAACCACATCAGCAGAGCTCCTCTAGAGCCTGAGAACCAGGTCATCAGAGTTGCTGCTGAGCCAGAGAACCAGGTCAGCAGAGCTGCTGTAGAGCCAGAGAAAGCAGATCAACAGAGCTGCTTTAGAGCCAGAGAACCAGGTCATCAGAGCTGCTTTAGAGCCAGAGAACCAGGTTAGCAGAGCTGCTCTAGAGCCAGAGAACCAGGTCAGCCGAGCTACTGTAGAGTCAGAGAAACCAGGTCAGCAGAGCTGCTTTAGAGGGAGAGAACCAGGTCAACAGAGCTGCTTTAGAGCCAGAGAACCGCTTCAGCAGATCTGCTCTAGAGGCTAAGAACCAGGTCAGCAGAGCTGCTCTACAGCCAGAGAACCAGGTCAGCAGAGCTTCTGTAGAGCCAGAGAAACCAGGTCAGCAGAGCCGCTTTAGAGGGAGAGAACCAGGTCAGCAGAGCTGCTCTAGAGCCAAAGAAGCAGGTCAGCACAGCTGCTATAGAGCCAGAGAACCAGGTCAGCAGAGCTGCTTTAGAGCCTAAGAACCAGGTCAGCAGAGCTGCTCTATAGCCTAATAACCAAGTAAGCAGAGCTGATCTAGAGCCAGAGAACCAGGTCAGCAGAGCTGCTTTAGAGCCAGAGAACTTGGTCAACAGAGCTGTTTTAGAGCCAGAGAACCATATCAATAGATCTGCTCTAGAGCCTGAGAACCAGGTCAGCAGAGCTGCTCTAGAGCCAGAGAACCAGGTCAGCAGAGCTGCTTTAGAGCCATAGAACAGGTCAGCAGAGCTCCTCTAGAGCCTAAGATCCAGGTCAGAAGTGCTGGTCTAGAGCCAGAGAACCAGGTCAGCAGAGCTACTTTAGAGGGAGCGAATCAGATCAGCAGGGCTACTCTAGAGCCTAAGAACCAGGTCAGCAGAGCTGCTCTAGAACCTGGGAACCATGTCAGCTGAGCTGCAGTAGAGCCAGAGAAAGCAGGTCAACAGTGCTGCTTTAGAGGGAGAGAACCAGGTCAACAGAGCTGCTTTAGAGCCAGAGAAACAGGTCAGCAGACCTGCTCTAGAGCCTGAGAACCAGGTCAGCAGAGTTGCTCTAGAGCCAGAGAACCAGGTCAGCAGAGCTGCTTTAGAGCCAGAGAACCAGGTCAGCAGAGCTGCTTTAGAGCCATAGAACAGGTCAGCAGAGCTGCTTTAGAGCCAGAGAACCAGGTCAGCAGAGCCATTGTAGAGCCAAAGATCCAGGTCAGTAGAGCTGCTCTAGAGCCTAAGAACCAGGTCAGCAGAGCTGCTCTAGAACGAGAGAACCAGGTCAGCAGAGCTGCGTAGAGCCAGAGAAGCCAGGTCAGTAGAGCTGCTTTAGAGGGAGTGAACCAGGTAAGCAGAGCTACCCAAGAGCCTAAGAACCAGGTCAGCACAGCTGCTCTAGAGCCAGAGAACCAGGTCACCAGAGCTGTTTTAGAGCCAGAGAACCAGGTCAGCAGAGCTGCTCTAGAGCCTGAGAACCAGGTCAGCAGAGCTGCTTTAGAGCCAGAGAACCAGGGCAGCAGAGCTGCTCTCAAACCAGAGACCAGGTCAGCAGAGCTGATTTAGAGCCATAGAACCAGGTCAGCAGAGCTGCTTTAGAGCCAGAGAACCAGGTCAGCAGAGCTGCTGTAGAGCCAGAGAAACCAGGTCAGCCGAGTTGCTTTAGAGCCAGAGAACCAGGTCAGCAGAGCTGCTTTAGAGGGAGAGAACCAGGTCAGCAGAGCTGCTCTAGAGCCTAAGAACCAGGTCAGTACAGCTGCTATAGAGCCAGAGAACCAGGTCAGCAGAGCTGCTCTAGAGCCAGAGCACCAGGTCAGCAGAGCTGCTGTAGAGCCAGAGAAACCACGTCAGAATAGGTGCTTTAGAGGGAGAGAACCAGGTCAGCAGAGCTAATCTAGAGCCTAAGAACCAGGTCAGCACAGCTGCTTTATAGCCAGAGAACCACGTCAGCAGAGCTCATTTAGAGCCTGAGAACCAGGTCATCAGAGTTGCTGTAGAGCCAGAGAACCAGGTCAGCAGAGCTGCTGTAGAGCCAGAGAAAGCAGGTCAGCAGAGCTGCTTTAGAGCCAGAGAACCAGGTCAGCAGAGCTGCTTTAGAGCCAGAGAACCAGGTTAGCAGAGCTGCTCTAGAGCCAGAGAACCAGGTCAGCCGAGCTACTGTTGAGTCAGAGAAACCAGGTCAGCAGAGCTGCTTTAGAGGGAGAGAACCAGGTCAACAGAGCTGCTTTAGAGTCAGAGAACCACTTCAGCAGATCTGCTCTAGAGGCTAAGAACAAGGTCAGCAGAGCTGCTCAACAGCCAGAGAACCAGGTCAGCAGAGCTGCTGTAGAGCCAGAGAAACCAGGTCAGCAGAGCCGCTTTAGAGGGAGAAAACCAGGTCAGCAGAGCTGCTCTGGAGCCTAAGAAGCAGGTCAGCACAGCTGCTATAGAGCCAGAGAACCAGGTCAGCAGAGCTGCTTTAGAGCCTAAGAACCAGGTCAGCAGAGCTGCTCTATAGCCTAATAACCAAGTAAGCAGAGCTGATCTAGAGCCAGAGAACCAGGTCAATAGAGCTGCTTTAGAGCCAGAGACCTAGGTCAGCAGAGCGGTTTTAGAGCCAGAGAACCAGATCAACAGATCTGCTCTAGCGCCTGAGAACCAGGTCAGCAGAGCTGCTCTAGAGACAGAGAACCAGGTCAGCAGAGCAGCTATAGAGCCAGAGAACCAGGTCAGCAGAGCTGCTTTAGAGCCAGAGAACTAGGTCAGCAGAGCTGTTTTAGAGCCAGAGAACCAGATCAACAGATCTGCTCTAGAGCCTAAGAAGCAGGTCAGCACAGCTGCTATAGAGCCAGAGAACCCGGTCAGCAGAGCTGCTATAGAGCCTAAGAACCAGGTCAGCAGAGCTGCTCTATAGCCTAATAACCAGGTAAGCAGAGCTGATCTAGAGCCAGAGAACCAGGTCAGTAGAGCTGCTTTAGAGCCAGAGAACTAGGTCAGCAGAGCTGTTTTAAAGCCAGAGAACCAGATCAACAGATTTGCTCTAGAGCCTGAGAACCAGGTCAGCAGAGCTGCTCTAGAGACAGAGAACCAGGTCAGCAGAGCAGCTATAGAGCAAGAGAACCAGCTCAGCAGAGCTGCTTTAGAGCCAGAAAACCAGGTCAGCAGAGCTGCTGTAGAGCCAGAGAACCAGTTCAGCAGAGCTGCTCTAGAGCCTGAGAACCAGGTCAGCAGAGCTTCTCTAGAGCAAGAGAACCAGGTCAGTCAAGCTGCTGTAGAGCCAGAGAAACCAGATCAGCAGTGCTGCTTTAGAGGCAGAGAACCAGGTCAGCGGAGCTGCTTTAGAGCCAGAGAACTAGGTCAGCGGAGCTGCTTTAGAGCCAGAGAACCAGGTCAGCAGAGCTGCTTTAGAGCCAGAGAACCAGGTCAGCAGAGCTGCTTTAGAGCCATAGAACAGGTCAGCAGAGCTGCTGTAAAGCCTAAGAACCAGGTCAGAAGAGCTGCTTTAGAGCCAGAGAACCACGTCAGCAGAGCTGCTCTAGAGCCAGAGAACCAGGTCAGCAGAGCTGCTTTAGGGCCAGAGAAACCAGGTCAGCAGAGCTGCTGTAGAGCCTAAGAACCGGGTCAGCAGAGCTGCTTTAGAGCCGGAGAACTAGGTCAGCAGAGCTGCTTTAGAGCCAGAGAACCAGGTCAGCAGAGCTGCTCTAGAGGCAGAGAACCAGGCCAGCAGAGCTGCTATAGAGCCAGAGAACCAGGTCAGCAGACCTCCTCTAGAACCTGAGAACCAGGTCAGCAGAGGTGATTTAGAGCCATAGACCCAGGTCAGCAGAGCTGCTTAGAGCCAGAGAACCACGTCAGCAGAGCTGCTGTAGAGCCAGAGTACCAGGTCAGCAGAGCTGCTCTAGTGTATGAGAACCAGGTCAGCAGAGCTGCTCTAGAGCCAGAGAACAAGGTCAGCCGAGCTGCTGTAGAGCCAGAGAAACCAGGTCAGCAGTGCTGCTTTATAGGCAGAGAACCACGTCAGCAGAGCTGCTCTAGAGGCAGAGAACCAGGTCAGCAGAGCTGCTATAGAGCCAGAGAACCAGGTCAGCAGACCTCCTCTAGAACCTGAGAACCAGGTCAACAGAGCTGATTTAGAGCCATAGACCCAGGTCAGCAAAGCTGCTTAGAGCCAGAGAACCACGTCAGCAGAGCTGCTGTAGAGCCAGAGAACCAGGTCAGCAGAGCTGCTCTAGTGCCTGAGAACCAGGTCAGCAGAGCTGCTCTAGAGCCAGAGAACAAGGTCAGCCAAGCTGCTGTAGAGCCATTGAAACCAGGTCAGCAGTGCTGCTTTAGAGGCAGAGAACCACGTCAGCAGAGCTGCTTTAGAGCCAGAGAACCACGTCAGCAGAGCTGCTTTAGAGCCATAGAACGGGTCAGCAGAGCTGCTGTAGAGCCTAAGAACCAGGTCAGAAGAGCTGTTTTAGAGCCAAAGAACCATGTCAGCAGAGGTGCTCTAGAGCCAGAGAACCAGGTCAGCAGAGCTGCTGTAGAGCCAGAGAAACCAGGCCACAGTGCTGCTGTAGAGGGAGAGAACCAGGTCAGCAGAGCTGCTTTAGAGCCTAAGAACCAGGTCAGCAGAGCTGCTCTAGACACAGTGAAGCAGGTCAGCTGAGCTGCTGTAGAGCCAGAGAAACCAGGTCAGCAGAGCTGCTTTACAGCCATAGAACAGGTCAGCAGAGCTGCTGAAGAGCCTAAGAACCAGGTCAGCACAGCTGCTGTAGAGCCAGAGAACCAGGTCAGCAGAGCTGCTTTAGAGCCTAAGAACCAGCTCAGCAGAGCTCCTCTAGAGCCTAAGATCCACGTCAGAAGTGCTGCTCTAGAGCCAGAGAACTAGGTCAGAAGAGCAGCTTTAGAGCCAGAGAACCAGGTCAGCAGAGCTCCTCTAGAGCCTGAGAACCAGGTCATTAGAGCTGCTGTAGAGCCAGAGAACCAGGTCAGCAGAGCTGCTGTAGAGCCAGAGGAAGCTGGTCAGGAGAGCTGCTCTAGAGCCTAAGAACAAGGTCATCAGAGCTGCTCTAGAGCCAGAGAACCAGGTCAGCAGAGCTGCTGTAGAGCCAGAGAAACCAGGTCAGCAGAGCTGCTCTAGAGGGAGAGACCCAGGTCAGCAGAGCTGCTCTAGAGGCAGAGAACCAGGTCAGCAGAGCTGCTTTAGAGCCAGAGAACCAGGGCAGAAGAGCTGCTCTCAAAACAGAGAACCAGGCCAGCAGAGCTGATTTTGAGCCAGAGAACCACATCAGCAGAGCTCCTCTAGAGCCTGAGAACCAGGTCATCAGAGTTGCTGCAGAGCCAGAGAACCAGGTCAGCAGAGCTGCTGTAGAGCCAGAGAAAGCAGGTCAACAGAGCTGCTTTAGAGCCAGAGAACCAGGTCATCAGAGCTGCTTTAGAGCCAGAGAACCAGGTTAGCAGAGCTGCTCTAGAGCCAGAGAACCAGGTCAGCCGAGCTACTGTAGAGTCAGAGAAACCAGGTCAGCAGAGCTGCTTTAGAGGGAGAGAACCAGGTCAACAGAGCTGCTGTAGAGCCAGAGAACCACTTCAGCAGATCTGCTATAGAGGCTAAGAACCAGGTCAGCAGAGCTGCTCTACAGCCAGAGAACCAGGTCAGCAGAGCTTCTGTAGAGCCAGAGAAACCAGGTCAGCAGAGCCGCTTTAGAGGGAGAGAACCAGGTCAGCAGAGCTGCTCTAGAGCCTAAGAAGCAGGTCAGCACAGCTGCTATAGAGCCAGAGAACCAGGTCAGCAGAGCTGCTTTAGAGCCTAAGAACCAGGTCAGCAGAGCTGCTCTATAGCCTAATAACCAAGTAAGCAGAGCTGATCTAGAGCCAGAGAACCAGGTCAGCAGAGCTGCTTTAGAGCCAGAGAACTAGGTCAACAGAGCTGTTTTAGAGCCAGAGAACCAGATCAATAGATCTGCTTTAGAGCCTGAGAACCAGGTCAGCAGAGCTGCTCTAGAGCCAGAGAACCAGGTCAGCAGAGCTGCTTTAGAGCTATAGAACAGGTCAGCAGAGCTCCTCTAGAGCCTAAGATCCAGGTCAGAAGTGCTGGTCTAGAGCCAGAGAACCAGGTCAGCAGAGCTACTTTAGAGGGAGCGAATCAGATCAGCAGGGCTACTCTAGAGCCTAAGAACCAGGTCAGCAGAGCTGCTCTAGAACCTGGGAACCAGGTCAGCTGAGCTGCAGTAGAGCCAGAGAAAGCAGGTCAACAGTGCTGCTTTAGAGGGAGAGAACCAGGTCAACAGAGCTGCTTTAGAGCCAGAGAACCAGGTCAGCAGACCTGCTCTAGAGCCTGAGAACCAGGTCAGCAGAGTTGCTCTAGAGCCAGAGAACCAGGTCAGCAGAGCTGCTTTGGAGCCAGAGACCCAGTTCAGCAGAGCTGCTTTAGAGCCATAGAACAGGTCAGCAGAGCTTCTTTAGAGCCAGAGAACCAGGTCAGCAGAGCCATTGTAGAGCCAAAGATCCAGGTCAGTAGAGCTGCTCTAGAGCCTAAGAACCAGGTCAGCAGAGCTGCTCTAGAACGAGAGAACCAGGTCAGCAGAGCTGCATAGAGCCAGAGAAGCCAGGTCAGCAGAACTGCATTTGAGCCAGAGAACCAGGTCAGCAGAGCTGCTCTAGAGCCTAAGAACAAGGTCATTAGAGCTGCTGTAGAGCCAGAGAACCAGGTCAGCAGAGCTGCTGTAGAGCCAGAGGAAGCAGGTCAGGAGTGCTGCTCTAGAGCCTAAGAACCAGGTCATCAGAGCTGCTCTAGAGCCAGAGAACCAGGTCAGCAGAGCTGCTGTAGAGCCAGAGAAACCAGGTCAGCAGAGCTGCTCTAGAGGGAGAGACCCAGGTCAGCAGAGCTGCTCTAGAGGCAGAGAACCAGGTCAGCAGAGCTGCTTTAGAGCCAGAGAACCAGGGCAGAAGAGCTGCTCTCAAAACAGAGAACCAGGTCAGCAGAGCTGATTTTGAGCCAGAGAACCACATCAGCAGAGCTCCTCTAGAGCCTGAGAACCAGGTCATCAGAGTTGCTGCAGAGCCAGAGAACCAGGTCAGCAGAGCTGCTGTAGAGCCAGAGAAAGCAGGTCAACAGAGCTGCTTTAGAGCCAGAGAACCAGGTCATCAGAGCTGCTTTAGAGCCAGAGAACCAGGTTAGCAGAGCTGCTCTAGAGCCAGAGAACCGGGTCAGCAGAGCTGCTCTAGAGCCTAAGAACCAGGTTAGCACAGCTGCTCTAGAGGCAGAGAAACCAGGTCAGCAGAGCTGATTTAGAGCCAGAGAACTAGGTCAGCAGAGCTCATTTAGAGCCTGAGAACCAGGTCATTAGAGCTGCTGTAGAGCCAGAGAACCAGGTCAGCAGAGCTGCTGTAGAGCCAGAGGAAGCTGGTCAGGAGAGCTGCTCTAGAGCCTAAGAACCAGGCCATCAGAGCTGCTCTAGAGCCAGAGAACCAGGTCAGCAGACCTGCTCTAGAGCCAGAGAAACCAGGTCAGCAGAGCTGCTCTAGAGGGAGAGACCCAGGTCAGCAGAGCTGCTCTAGAGGCAGAGAACCAGGTCAGCAGAGCTGCTTTAGAGCCAGAGAACCAGGGCAGAAGAGCTGCTCTCAAAACAGAGAACCAGGCCAGCAGAGCTGATTTTGAGCCAGAGAACCACATCAGCAGAGCTCCTCTAGAGCCTGAGAACCAGGTCATCAGAGTTGCTGCAGAGCCAGAGAACCAGGTCAGCAGAGCTGCTGTAGAGCCAGAGAAAGCAGGTCAACAGAGCTGCTTTAGAGCCAGAGAACCAGGTCATCAGAGCTGCTTTAGAGCCAGAGAACCAGGTTAGCAGAGCTGCTCTAGAGCCAGAGAACCAGGTCAGCCGAGCTACTGTAGAGTCAGAGAAACCAGGTCAGCAGAGCTGCTTTAGAGGGAGAGAACCAGGTCAACAGAGCTGCTGTAGAGCCAGAGAACCACTTCAGCAGATCTGCTATAGAGGCTAAGAACCAGGTCAGCAGAGCTGCTCTACAGCCAGAGAACCAGGTCAGCAGAGCTTCTGTAGAGCCAGAGAAACCAGGTCAGCAGAGCCGCTTTAGAGGGAGAGAACCAGGTCAGCAGAGCTGCTCTAGAGCCTAAGAAGCAGGTCAGCACAGCTGCTATAGAGCCAGAGAACCAGGTCAGCAGAGCTGCTTTAGAGCCTAAGAACCAGGTCAGCAGAGCTGCTCTATAGCCTAATAACCAAGTAAGCAGAGCTGATCTAGAGCCAGAGAACCAGGTCAGCAGAGCTGCTTTAGAGCCAGAGAACTAGGTCAACAGAGCTGTTTTAGAGCCAGAGAACCAGATCAATAGATCTGCTCTAGAGCCTGAGAACCAGGTCAGCAGAGCTGCTCTAGAGCCAGAGAACCAGGTCAGCAGAGCTGCTTTAGAGCCATAGAACAGGTCAGCAGAGCTCCTCTAGAGCCTAAGATCCAGGTCAGAAGTGCTGGTCTAGAGCCAGGGAACCAGGTCAGCAGAGCTACTTTAGAGGGAGCGAATCAGATCAGCAGGGCTACTCTAGAGCCTAAGAACCAGGTCAGCAGAGCTGCTCTAGAACCTGGGAACCAGGTCAGCTGAGCTGCAGTAGAGCCAGAGAAAGCAGGTCAACAGTGCTGCTTTAGAGGGAGAGAACCAGGTCAACAGAGCTGCTTTAGAGCCAGAGAACCAGGTCAGCAGACCTGCTCTAGAGCCTGAGAACCAGGTCAGCAGAGTTGCTCTAGAGCCAGAGAACCAGGTCAGCAGAGCTGCTTTGGAGCCAGAGACCCAGTTCAGCAGAGCTGCTTTAGAGCCATAGAACAGGTCAGCAGAGCTTCTTTAGAGCCAGAGAACCAGGTCAGCAGAGCCATTGTAGAGCCAAAGATCCAGGTCAGTAGAGCTGCTCTAGAGCCTAAGAACCAGGTCAGCAGAGCTGCTCTAGAACGAGAGAACCAGGTCAGCAGAGCTGCATAGAGCCAGAGAAGCCAGGTCAGCAGAACTGCATTTGAGCCAGAGAACCAGGTCAGCAGAGCTGCTGTAGAGCCAGAGAACCAGGTCAGCAGAGCTGCTCTAGTGCCTGAGAACCAGGTCAGCAGAGCTGCTCTAGAGCCAGAGAACAAGGTCAGCCAAGCTGCTGTAGAGCCATTGAAACCAGGTCAGCAGTGCTGCTTTAGAGGCAGAGAACCACGTCAGCAGAGCTGCTTTAGAGCCAGAGAACCACGTCAGCAGAGCTGCTTTAGAGCCATAGAACGGGTCAGCAGAGCTGCTGTAGAGCCTAAGAACCAGGTCAGAAGAGCTGTTTTAGAGCCAAAGAACCATGTCAGCAGAGGTGCTCTAGAGCCAGAGAACCAGGTCAGCAGAGCTGCTGTAGAGCCAGAGAAACCAGGCCACAGTGCTGCTGTAGAGGGAGAGAACCAGGTCAGCAGAGCTGCTTTAGAGCCTAAGAACCAGGTCAGCAGAGCTGCTCTAGACACAGTGAAGCAGGTCAGCTGAGCTGCTGTAGAGCCAGAGAAACCAGGTCAGCAGAGCTGCTTTACAGCCATAGAACAGGTCAGCAGAGCTGCTGAAGAGCCTAAGAACCAGGTCAGCACAGCTGCTGTAGAGCCAGAGAACCAGGTCAGCAGAGCTGCTTTAGAGCCTAAGAACCAGCTCAGCAGAGCTCCTCTAGAGCCTAAGATCCACGTCAGAAGTGCTGCTCTAGAGCCAGAGAACTAGGTCAGAAGAGCAGCTTTAGAGCCAGAGAACCAGGTCAGCAGAGCTCCTCTAGAGCCTGAGAACCAGGTCATTAGAGCTGCTGTAGAGCCAGAGAACCAGGTCAGCAGAGCTGCTGTAGAGCCAGAGGAAGCTGGTCAGGAGAGCTGCTCTAGAGCCTAAGAACAAGGTCATCAGAGCTGCTCTAGAGCCAGAGAACCAGGTCAGCAGAGCTGCTGTAGAGCCAGAGAAACCAGGTCAGCAGAGCTGCTCTAGAGGGAGAGACCCAGGTCAGCAGAGCTGCTCTAGAGGCAGAGAACCAGGTCAGCAGAGCTGCTTTAGAGCCAGAGAACCAGGGCAGAAGAGCTGCTCTCAAAACAGAGAACCAGGCCAGCAGAGCTGATTTTGAGCCAGAGAACCACATCAGCAGAGCTCCTCTAGAGCCTGAGAACCAGGTCATCAGAGTTGCTGCAGAGCCAGAGAACCAGGTCAGCAGAGCTGCTGTAGAGCCAGAGAAAGCAGGTCAACAGAGCTGCTTTAGAGCCAGAGAACCAGGTCATCAGAGCTGCTTTAGAGCCAGAGAACCAGGTTAGCAGAGCTGCTCTAGAGCCAGAGAACCAGGTCAGCCGAGCTACTGTAGAGTCAGAGAAACCAGGTCAGCAGAGCTGCTTTAGAGGGAGAGAACCAGGTCAACAGAGCTGCTGTAGAGCCAGAGAACCACTTCAGCAGATCTGCTATAGAGGCTAAGAACCAGGTCAGCAGAGCTGCTCTACAGCCAGAGAACCAGGTCAGCAGAGCTTCTGTAGAGCCAGAGAAACCAGGTCAGCAGAGCCGCTTTAGAGGGAGAGAACCAGGTCAGCAGAGCTGCTCTAGAGCCTAAGAAGCAGGTCAGCACAGCTGCTATAGAGCCAGAGAACCAGGTCAGCAGAGCTGCTTTAGAGCCTAAGAACCAGGTCAGCAGAGCTGCTCTATAGCCTAATAACCAAGTAAGCAGAGCTGATCTAGAGCCAGAGAACCAGGTCAGCAGAGCTGCTTTAGAGCCAGAGAACTAGGTCAACAGAGCTGTTTTAGAGCCAGAGAACCAGATCAATAGATCTGCTTTAGAGCCTGAGAACCAGGTCAGCAGAGCTGCTCTAGAGCCAGAGAACCAGGTCAGCAGAGCTGCTTTAGAGCTATAGAACAGGTCAGCAGAGCTCCTCTAGAGCCTAAGATCCAGGTCAGAAGTGCTGGTCTAGAGCCAGAGAACCAGGTCAGCAGAGCTACTTTAGAGGGAGCGAATCAGATCAGCAGGGCTACTCTAGAGCCTAAGAACCAGGTCAGCAGAGCTGCTCTAGAACCTGGGAACCAGGTCAGCTGAGCTGCAGTAGAGCCAGAGAAAGCAGGTCAACAGTGCTGCTTTAGAGGGAGAGAACCAGGTCAACAGAGCTGCTTTAGAGCCAGAGAACCAGGTCAGCAGACCTGCTCTAGAGCCTGAGAACCAGGTCAGCAGAGTTGCTCTAGAGCCAGAGAACCAGGTCAGCAGAGCTGCTTTGGAGCCAGAGACCCAGTTCAGCAGAGCTGCTTTAGAGCCATAGAACAGGTCAGCAGAGCTTCTTTAGAGCCAGAGAACCAGGTCAGCAGAGCCATTGTAGAGCCAAAGATCCAGGTCAGTAGAGCTGCTCTAGAGCCTAAGAACCAGGTCAGCAGAGCTGCTCTAGAACGAGAGAACCAGGTCAGCAGAGCTGCATAGAGCCAGAGAAGCCAGGTCAGCAGAACTGCATTTGAGCCAGAGAACCAGGTCAGCAGAGCTGCTCTAGAGCCTAAGAACAAGGTCATTAGAGCTGCTGTAGAGCCAGAGAACCAGGTCAGCAGAGCTGCTGTAGAGCCAGAGGAAGCAGGTCAGGAGTGCTGCTCTAGAGCCTAAGAACCAGGTCATCAGAGCTGCTCTAGAGCCAGAGAACCAGGTCAGCAGAGCTGCTGTAGAGCCAGAGAAACCAGGTCAGCAGAGCTGCTCTAGAGGGAGAGACCCAGGTCAGCAGAGCTGCTCTAGAGGCAGAGAACCAGGTCAGCAGAGCTGCTTTAGAGCCAGAGAACCAGGGCAGAAGAGCTGCTCTCAAAACAGAGAACCAGGTCAGCAGAGCTGATTTTGAGCCAGAGAACCACATCAGCAGAGCTCCTCTAGAGCCTGAGAACCAGGTCATCAGAGTTGCTGCAGAGCCAGAGAACCAGGTCAGCAGAGCTGCTGTAGAGCCAGAGAAAGCAGGTCAACAGAGCTGCTTTAGAGCCAGAGAACCAGGTCATCAGAGCTGCTTTAGAGCCAGAGAACCAGGTTAGCAGAGCTGCTCTAGAGCCAGAGAACCGGGTCAGCAGAGCTGCTCTAGAGCCTAAGAACCAGGTTAGCACAGCTGCTCTAGAGGCAGAGAAACCAGGTCAGCAGAGCTGATTTAGAGCCAGAGAACTAGGTCAGCAGAGCTCATTTAGAGCCTGAGAACCAGGTCATTAGAGCTGCTGTAGAGCCAGAGAACCAGGTCAGCAGAGCTGCTGTAGAGCCAGAGGAAGCTGGTCAGGAGAGCTGCTCTAGAGCCTAAGAACCAGGCCATCAGAGCTGCTCTAGAGCCAGAGAACCAGGTCAGCAGAGCTGCTGTAGAGCCAGAGAAACCAGGTCAGCAGAGCTGCTCTAGAGGGAGAGACCCAGGTCAGCAGAGCTGCTCTAGAGGCAGAGAACCAGGTCAGCAGAGCTGCTTTAGAGCCAGAGAACCAGGGCAGAAGAGCTGCTCTCAAAACAGAGAACCAGGCCAGCAGAGCTGATTTTGAGCCAGAGAACCACATCAGCAGAGCTCCTCTAGAGCCTGAGAACCAGGTCATCAGAGTTGCTGCAGAGCCAGAGAACCAGGTCAGCAGAGCTGCTGTAGAGCCAGAGAAAGCAGGTCAACAGAGCTGCTTTAGAGCCAGAGAACCAGGTCATCAGAGCTGCTTTAGAGCCAGAGAACCAGGTTAGCAGAGCTGCTCTAGAGCCAGAGAACCAGGTCAGCCGAGCTACTGTAGAGTCAGAGAAACCAGGTCAGCAGAGCTGCTTTAGAGGGAGAGAACCAGGTCAACAGAGCTGCTGTAGAGCCAGAGAACCACTTCAGCAGATCTGCTATAGAGGCTAAGAACCAGGTCAGCAGAGCTGCTCTACAGCCAGAGAACCAGGTCAGCAGAGCTTCTGTAGAGCCAGAGAAACCAGGTCAGCAGAGCCGCTTTAGAGGGAGAGAACCAGGTCAGCAGAGCTGCTCTAGAGCCTAAGAAGCAGGTCAGCACAGCTGCTATAGAGCCAGAGAACCAGGTCAGCAGAGCTGCTTTAGAGCCTAAGAACCAGGTCAGCAGAGCTGCTCTATAGCCTAATAACCAAGTAAGCAGAGCTGATCTAGAGCCAGAGAACCAGGTCAGCAGAGCTGCTTTAGAGCCAGAGAACTAGGTCAACAGAGCTGTTTTAGAGCCAGAGAACCAGATCAATAGATCTGCTCTAGAGCCTGAGAACCAGGTCAGCAGAGCTGCTCTAGAGCCAGAGAACCAGGTCAGCAGAGCTGCTTTAGAGCCATAGAACAGGTCAGCAGAGCTCCTCTAGAGCCTAAGATCCAGGTCAGAAGTGCTGGTCTAGAGCCAGGGAACCAGGTCAGCAGAGCTACTTTAGAGGGAGCGAATCAGATCAGCAGGGCTACTCTAGAGCCTAAGAACCAGGTCAGCAGAGCTGCTCTAGAACCTGGGAACCAGGTCAGCTGAGCTGCAGTAGAGCCAGAGAAAGCAGGTCAACAGTGCTGCTTTAGAGGGAGAGAACCAGGTCAACAGAGCTGCTTTAGAGCCAGAGAACCAGGTCAGCAGACCTGCTCTAGAGCCTGAGAACCAGGTCAGCAGAGTTGCTCTAGAGCCAGAGAACCAGGTCAGCAGAGCTGCTTTGGAGCCAGAGACCCAGTTCAGCAGAGCTGCTTTAGAGCCATAGAACAGGTCAGCAGAGCTTCTTTAGAGCCAGAGAACCAGGTCAGCAGAGCCATTGTAGAGCCAAAGATCCAGGTCAGTAGAGCTGCTCTAGAGCCTAAGAACCAGGTCAGCAGAGCTGCTCTAGAACGAGAGAACCAGGTCAGCAGAGCTGCATAGAGCCAGAGAAGCCAGGTCAGCAGAACTGCATTTGAGCCAGAGAACCAGGTCAGCAGAGCTGCTCTAGAGCCTAAGAACAAGGTCATTAGAGCTGCTGTAGAGCCAGAGAACCAGGTTAGCAGAGCTGCTGTAGAGCCAGAGGAAGCAGGTCAGGAGTGCTGCTCTAGAGCCTAAGAACCAGGTCATCAGAGCTGCTCTAGAGCCAGAGAACCAGGTCAGCAGAGCTGCTGTAGAGCCAGAGAAACCAGGTCAGCAGAGCTGCTCTAGAGGGAGAGACCCAGGTCAGCAGAGCTGCTCTAGAGGCAGAGAACCAGGTCAGCAGAGCTGCTTTAGAGCCAGAGAACCAGGGCAGAAGAGCTGCTCTCAAAACAGAGAACCAGGTCAGCAGAGCTGATTTTGAGCCAGAGAACCACATCAGCAGAGCTCCTCTAGAGCCTGAGAACCAGGTCATCAGAGTTGCTGCAGAGCCAGAGAACCAGGTCAGCAGAGCTGCTGTAGAGCCAGAGAAAGCAGGTCAACAGAGCTGCTTTAGAGCCAGAGAACCAGGTCATCAGAGCTGCTTTAGAGCCAGAGAACCAGGTTAGCAGAGCTGCTCTAGAGCCAGAGAACCGGGTCAGCAGAGCTGCTCTAGAGCCTAAGAACCAGGTTAGCACAGCTGCTCTAGAGGCAGAGAAACCAGGTCAGCAGAGCTGATTTAGAGCCAGAGAACTAGGTCAGCAGAGCTCATTTAGAGCCTGAGAACCAGGTCATCAGAGTTGCTGTAGAGCCAGAGAACCAGGTCAGCAGAGCTGCTGTAGAGCCAGAGAAAGCAGGTCAGCAGAGCTGCTTTAGAGCCAGAGAACCAGGTCAGTAGAGCTGCTCTAGAGCCTAAGAACCAGGTCAGCAGAGCTGTTCTGGAGCCAGAGAACCAGGTCAGCAGAGCTGCTTTAGAGCTAGAGAACTAGGTCAGCAGACCTGCTTTAGAGCCAGAAAACCTGTTTAGCAGAGCTCCTCTAGAGCCTGAGAACCAGGTCATCAGAGCTATTGTAGAGCCAGAGAACCAGGTCAGCAGAGCTGCTGTAGAGCGAGAGAAAACAGGTCAGCAGAGCTGCTTTAGAGCCAGAGAACCAGGTCAGCAGATCTGCTCTAGAGCCAGAGAACCAGGTCAGCCGAGCTGCTGTAGAGCCAGAGAAACCAGGTCAGCAGAGCTGCTTTAGAGGGAGAGAACCAGGTCTGCAGAGCTGCTTTAGAGCCCGAGAACCAGGTCAGAAGAGTTGCTCTAGAGGCTACGAACCAGGTCAGCAGAGCTGCTCTACAACCAGAGAACTAGGTCAGCAGAGCTGCTGTAGAGCCAGAAAAACCAGGTCAGCAGAGCCGCTTTAGAGGGAGAGAACCAGGTCAGCAGAGCTGCTCTAGAGCCTAAGAAGCAGGTCAGCACAGCTGCTACAAAGCCAGAGAAGCAGGTCAGCAGAGCTGCATTAGAGTCTAGGAACCAGGTCAGCAGAGCTGCTCTATAGCCTAAGAACCAGGTCAGCAGAGCTGATCTAGAGCTAGAGAACCAGGTCAGCAGAGCTGCTCTAGAGCCTGAGAACCAGGTTAGCAGAGCTGCTCTAGAGGCAGAGAACCAGGTCAGCAGAGCTGCGTTAGAGCCAGAGAACCAGGGCAGCAGAGCTCCTCTGAACCAGAGAACCAGGTCAGCAGAGCTGATTTAGAGCCAGAGAACCAGGTCAGCAGAGCTGCTCTAGAGCCTAAGAACAAGGTCATTAGAGCTGCTGTAGAGCCAGAGAACCAGGTCAGCAGAGCTGCTGTAGAGCCAGAGGAAGCAGGTCAGGAGTGCTGCTCTAGAGCCTAAGAACCAGGTCATCAGAGCTGCTCTAGAGCCAGAGAACCAGGTCAGCAGAGCTGCTGTAGAGCCAGAGAAACCAGGTCAGCAGAGCTGCTCTAGAGGGAGAGACCCAGGTCAGCAGAGCTGCTCTAGAGGCAGAGAACCAGGTCAGCAGAGCTGCTTTAGAGCCAGAGAACCAGGGCAGAAGAGCTGCTCTCAAAACAGAGAACCAGGTCAGCAGAGCTGATTTTGAGCCAGAGAACCACATCAGCAGAGCTCCTCTAGAGCCTGAGAACCAGGTCATCAGAGTTGCTGCAGAGCCAGAGAACCAGGTCAGCAGAGCTGCTATAGAGCCAGAGAACCAGGTCAGCAGACCTCCTCTAGAACCTGAGAACCAGGTCAACAGAGCTGATTTAGAGCCATAGACCCAGGTCAGCAAAGCTGCTTAGAGCCAGAGAACCACGTCAGCAGAGCTGCTGTAGAGCCAGAGAACCAGGTCAGCAGAGCTGCTCTAGTGCCTGAGAACCAGGTCAGCAGAGCTGCTCAAGAGCCAGAGAACAAGGTCAGCCGAGCTGCTGTAGAGCCATTGAAACCAGGTCAGCAGTGCTGCTTTAGAGGCAGAGAACCACGTCAGCAGAGCTGCTTTAGAGCCAGAGAACCACGTCAGCAGAGCTGCTTTAGAGCCATAGAACGGGTCAGCAGAGCTGCTGTAGAGCCTAAGAACCAGGTCAGAAGAGCTGTTTTAGAGCCAAAGAACCATGTCAGCAGAGGTGCTCTAGAGCCAGAGAACCAGGTCAGCAGAGCTGCTGTAGAGCCAGAGAAACCAGGCCACAGTGCTGCTGTAGAGGGAGAGAACCAGGTCAGCAGAGCTGCTTTAGAGCCTAGGAACCAGGTCAGCAGAGCTGCTCTAGACACAGTGAAGCAGGTCAGCTGAGCTGCTGTAGAGCCAGAGAAACCAGGTCAGCAGAGCTGCTTTACAGCCATAGAACAGGTCAGCAGAGCTGCTGAAGAGCCTAAGAACCAGGTCAGCACAACTGCTGTAGAGCCAGAGAACCAGGTCAGCAGAGCTGCTTTAGAGCCTAAGAACCAGGTCAGCAGAGCTCCTCTAGAGCCTAAGATCCACGTCAGAAGTGCTGCTCTAGAGCCAGAGAACTAGGTCAGAAGAGCAGCTTTAGAGCCAGAGAACCAGGTCAGCAGAGCTCCTCTAGAGCCTGAGAACCAGGTCATTAGAGCTGCTGTAGAGCCAGAGAACCAGGTCAGCAGAGCTGCTGTAGAGCCAGAGGAAGCTGGTCAGGAGAGCTGCTCTAGAGCCTAAGAACCAGGTCATCAGAGCTGCTCTAGAGCCAGAGAACCAGGTCAGCAGAGCTGCTGTAGAGCCAGAGAAACCAGGTCAGCAGAGCTGCTCTAGAGGGAGAGACCCAGGTCAGCAGAGCTGCTCTAGAGGCAGAGAACCAGGTCAGCAGAGCTGCTTTAGAGCCAGAGAACCAGGGCAGAAGAGCTGCTCTCAAAACAGAGAACCAGGTCAGCAGAGCTGATTTTGAGCCAGAGAACCACATCAGCAGAGCTCCTCTAGAGCCTGAGAACCAGGTCATCAGAGTTGCTGCAGAGCCAGAGAACCAGGTCAGCAGAGCTGCTGTAGAGCCAGAGAAAGCAGGTCAACAGAGCTGCTTTAGAGCCAGAGAACCAGGTCATCAGAGCTGCTTTAGAGCCAGAGAACCAGGTTAGCAGAGCTGCTCTAGAGCCAGAGAACCAGGTCAGCCGAGCTACTGTAGAGTCAGAGAAACCAGGTCAGCAGAGCTGCTTTAGAGGGAGAGAACCAGGTCAACAGAGCTGCTGTAGAGCCAGAGAACCACTTCAGCAGATCTACTATAGAGGCTAAGAACCAGGTCAGCAGAGCTGCTCTACAGCCAGAGAACCAGGTCAGCAGAGCTTCTGTAGAGCCAGAGAAACCAGGTCAGCACAGCCGCTTTAGAGGGAGAGAACCAGGTCAGCAGAGCTGCTCTAGAGCCTAAGAAGCAGGTCAGCACAGCTGCTATAGAGCCAGAGAACCAGGTCAGCAGAGCTGCTTTAGAGCCTAAGAACCAGGTCAGCAGAGCTGCTCTATAGCCTAATAACCAAGTAAGCAGAGCTGATCTAGAGCCAGAGAACCAGGTCAGCAGAGCTGCTTTAGAGCCAGAGAACTAGGTCAACAGAGCTGTTTTAGAGCCAGAGAACCAGATCAATAGATCTGCTCTAGAGCCTGAGAACCAGGTCAGCAGAGCTGCTCTAGAGCCAGAGAACCAGGTCAGCAGAGCTGCTTTAGAGGGAGCGAATCAGATCAGCAGGGCTACTCTAGAGCCTAAGAACCAGGTCAGCAGAGCTGCTCTAGAACCTGGGAACCAGGTCAGCTGAGCTGCAGTAGAGCCAGAGAAAGCAGGTCAACAGTGCTGCTTTAGAGGGAGAGAACCAGGTCAACAGAGCTGCTTTAGAGCCAGAGAACCAGGTCAGCAGACCTGCTCTAGAGCCTGAGAACCAGGTCAGCAGAGTTGCTCTAGAGCCAGAGAACCAGGTCAGCAGAGCTGCTTTGGAGCCAGAGACCCAGTTCAGCAGAGCTGCTTTAGAGCCATAGAACAGGTCAGCAGAGCTGCTTTAGAGCCAGAGAACCAGGTCAGCAGAGCCATTGTAGAGCCAAAGATCCAGGTCAGTAGAGCTGCTCTAGAGCCTAAGAACCAGGTCAGCAGAGCTGCTCCAGAACGAGAGAACCAGGTCAGCAGAGCTGCATAGAGCCAGAGAAGCCAGGTCAGCAGAACTGCATTAGAGCCAGAGAACCAGGTCAGCAGAGCTGCTCTAGAGCCTAAGAACCAGGTCATCAGAGCTGCTCTAGAGCCAGAGAACCAGGTCAGCAGAGCTGCTGTAGAGCCAGAGAAACCAGGTCAGCAGAGCTGCTCTAGAGGGAGAGACCCAGGTCAGCAGAGCTGCTCTAGAGGCAGAGAACAAGGTCAGCAGAGCTGCTTTAGAGCCAGAGAACCAGGGCAGAAGAGCTGCTCTCAAAACAGAGAACCAGGTCAGCAGAGCTGATTTTGAGCCAGAGAACCACATCAGCAGAGCTCCTCTAGAGCCTGAGAACCAGGTCATCAGAGTTGCTGCAGAGCCAGAGAACCAGGTCAGCAGAGCTGCTGTAGAGCCAGAGAAAGCAGGTCAACAGAGCTGCTTTAGAGCCAGAGAACCAGGTCATCAGAGCTGCTTTAGAGCCAGAGAACCAGGTTAGCAGAGCTGCTCTAGAGCCAGAGAACCAGGTCAGCCGAGCTACTGTAGAGTCAGAGAAACCAGGTCAGCAGAGCTGCTTCAGAGGGAGAGAACCAGGTCAACAGAGCTGCTTTAGAGCCAGAGAACCACTTCAGCAGATCTGCTATAGAGGCTAAGAACCAGGTCAGCAGAGCTGCTCTACAGCCAGAGAACCAGGTCAGCAGAGCTTCTGTAGAGCCAGAGAAACCAGGTCAGCAGAGCCGCTTTAGAGGGAGAGAACCAGGTCAGCAGAGCTGCTCTAGAGCCTAAGAAGCAGGTCAACACAGCTGCTATAGAGCCAGAGAACCAGGTCAGTAGAGCTGCTTTAGAGCCTAAGAACCAGGTCAGCAGAGCTGCTCTATAGCCTAATAACCAAGTAAGCAGAGCTGATCTAGAGCCAGAGAACCAGGTCAGCAGAGCGCTTTAGAGCCAGAGAACCAGGGCAGCAGAGCTGCTCTCAAACGAGAGATCCAGGTCTGCAGAGCTGATTTAGAGCCATAGAACCAGGTCAGCAGAGCTGCTTTAGAGCCAGAGAACCAGGTCAGCAGAGCTGCTGTAGAGCCAGAGAAACCAGGTCAGCCGAGTTGCTTTAGAGCCAGAGAACCAGGTCAGCAGAGCTGCTTTAGAGGGAGAGAAGCAGGTCAGCAGAGCTGCTCTAGAGCCTAAGAACCAGGTCAGTACAGCTGCTATAGAGCCAGAGAACCAGGTCAGCAGAGCTGCTCTAGAGCCAGAGCACCAGGTCAGCAGAGCTTCTGTAGAGCCAGAGAAACCACGTCAGAATAGGTGCTTTAGAGGGAGAGAACCAGGTCAGCAGAGCTAATCTAGAGCCTAAGAACCAGGTCAGCACAGCTGCTTTATAGCCAGAGAACCACGTCAGCAGAGCTCCTCTAGAGCCGGAGAACCAGGTCATCAGAGTTGCTGTAGAGCCAGAGAACCAGGTCAGCAGAGCTGCTGTAGAGCCAGAGAAAGCAGGTCAGCAGAGCTGCTTTAGAGCCAGAGAACCAGGTCAGCAGAGCTGCTTTAGAGCCAGAGAACCAGGTTAGCAGAGCTGCTCTAGAGCCAGAGAACCAGGTCAGCCGAGCTACTGTTGAGTCAGAGAAACAAGGTCAGCAGTGCTGCTTTAGAGGCAGAGAACCAGGTCAGCGGAGCTGCTTTAGAGCCAGAGAACTAGGTCAGCGGAGCTGCTTTAGAGCCAGAGAACCAGGTCAGCAGAGCTGCTTTAGAGCCAGAGAACCAGGTCAGCAGAGCTGCTTTAGAGCCATAGAACAGGTCAGCAGAGCTGCTGTAGAGCCTAAGAACCAGGTCAGAAGAGCTGCTTTAGAGCCAGAGAACCACGTCAGCAGAGCTGCTCTAGAGCCAGAGAACCAGGTCAGCAGAGCTGCTTTAGGGCCAGAGAAACCAGGTCAGCAGAGCTGCTGTAGAGCCTAAGAACCAAGTCAGCAGAGCTGCTCTAGAGCCAGTGAACCAGGTCAGCTGAGCTGCTGTAAATCCAGAGAAAGCAGGTCAGCAGAGCTGCTTTAGAGCCGGAGAACTAGGTCAGCAGAGCTGCTTTAGAGCCAGAGAACCAGGTCAGCAGAGCTGCTCTAGAGGCAGAGAACCAGGTCAGCAGAGCTGCTATAGAGCCAGAGAACCAGGTCAGCAGACCTCCTCTAGAACCTGAGAACCAGGTCAGCAGAGCTGATTTAGAGCCATAGACCCAGGTCAGCAGAGCTGCTTAGAGCCAGAGAACCACGTCAGCAGAGCTGCTGTAGAGCCAGAGTACCAGGTCAGCAGAGCTGCTCTAGTGCATGAGAACCAGGTCAGCCGAGCTGCTCTAGAGCCGGAGAACAAGGTCAGCCGAGCTGCTGTAGAGCCAGAGAAACCAGGTCAGCAGTGCTGCTTTAGAGGCAGAGATCCACGTCAGCAGAGCTGCTCTAGAGGCAGAGAACCAGGTCAGCAGAGCTGCTATAGAGCCAGAGAACCAGGTCAGCAGACCTCCTCTAGAACCTGAGAACCAGGTCAACAGAGCTGATTTAGAGCCAGAGAACCAGGTCAGCAGAGCGCTTTAGAGCCAGAGAACCAGGGCAGCAGAGCTGCTCTCAAACCAGAGATCCAGGTCAGCAGAGCTGATTTAGAGCCATAGAACCAGGTCAGCAGAGCTGCTTTAGAGCCAGAGAACCAGGTCATCAGAGCTGCTGTAGAGCCAGAGAAACCAGGTCAGCCGAGTTGCTTTAGAGCCAGAGAACCAGGTCAGCAGAGCTGCTTTAGAGGGAGAGAAGCAGGTCAGCAGAGCTGCTCTAGAGCCTAAGAACCAGGTCAGTACAGCTGCTATAGAGCCAGAGAACCAGGTCAGCAGAGCTGCTCTAGAGCCAGAGCACCAGGTCAGCAGAGCTTCTGTAGAGCCAGAGAAACCCCGTCAGAATAGGTGCTTTATAGGGAGAGAACCAGGTCAGCAGAGCTAATCTAGAGCCTAAGAACCAGGTCAGCACAGCTCCTCTAGAGCCTGAGAACCAGGTCATCAGAGTTGCTGTAGAGCCAGAGAACCAGGTCAGCAGAGCTGCTGTAGAGCCAGAGAAAGCAGGTCAGCAGAGCTGCTTTAGAGCCAGAGAACCAGGTCAGCAGAGCTGCTTTAGAGCCAGAGAACCAGGTTAGCAGAGCTGCTCTAGAGCCAGAGAACCAGGTCAGCCGAGCTACTGTTGAGTCAGAGAAACCAGGTCAGCAGTGCTGCTTTAGAGGCAGAGAACCAGGTCAGCGGAGCTGCTTTAGAGCCAGAGAACTAGGTCAGCGGAGCTGCTTTAGAGCCAGAGAACCAGGTCAGCAGAGCTGCTTTAGAGCCAGAGAACCAGGTCAGCAGAGCTGCTTTAGAGCCATAGAACAGGTCAGCAGAGCTGCTGTAGAGCCTAAGAACCAGGTCAGAAGAGCTGCTTTAGAGCCAGAGAACCACGTCAGCAGAGCTGCTCTAGAGCCAGAGAACCAGGTCAGCAGAGCTGCTTTAGGGCCAGAGAAACCAGGTCAGCAGAGCTGCTGTAGAGCCTAAGAACCAGGTCAGCAGAGCTGCTCTAGAGCCAGTGAACCAGGTCAGCTGAGCTGCTGTAAATCCAGAGAAAGCAGGTCAGCAGAGCTGCTTTAGAGCCGGAGAACTAGGTCAGCAGAGCTGCTTTAGAGCCAGAGAACCAGGTCAGCAGAGCTGCTCTAGAGGCAGAGAACCAGGTCAGCAGAGCTGCTATAGAGCCAGAGAACCAGGTCAGCAGACCTCCTCTAGAACCTGAGAACCAGGTCAGCAGAGCTGATTTAGAGCCATAGACTCAGGTCAGCAGAGCTGCTTGGAGCCAGAGAACCACGTCAGCAGAGCTGCTGTAGAGCCAGAGTACCAGGTCAGCAGAGCTGCTCTAGTGCATGAGAACCAGGTCAGCCGAGCTGCTCTAGAGCCGGAGAACAAGGTCAGCCGAGCTGCTGTAGAGCCAGAGAAACCAGGTCAGCAGTGCTGCTTTAGAGGCAGAGAACCACGTCAGCAGAGCTGCTCTAGAGGCAGAGAACCAGGTCAGCAGAGCTGCTATAGAGCCAGAGAACCAGGTCAGCAGACCTCCTCTAGAACCTGAGAACCAGGTCAACAGAGCTGATTTAGAGCCATAGACCCAGGTCAGCAAAGCTGCTTAGAGCCAGAGAACCACGTCAGCAGAGCTGCTGTAGAGCCAGAGAACCAGGTCAGCAGAGCTGCTCTAGTGCCTGAGAACCAGGTCAGCAGAGCTGCTCTAGAGCCAGAGAACAAGGTCAGCCGAGCTGCTGTAGAGCCATTGAAACCAGGTCAGCAGTGCTGCTTTAGAGGCAGAGAACCACGTCAGCAGAGCTGCTTTAGAGCCAGAGAACCACGTCAGCAGAGCTGCTTTAGAGCCATAGAACGGGTCAGCAGAGCTGCTGTAGAGCCTAAGAACCAGGTCAGAAGAGCTGTTTTAGAGCCAAAGAAACATGTCAGCAGAGGTGCTCTAGAGCCAGAGAACCAGGTCAGCAGAGCTGCTGTAGAGCCAGAGAAACCAGGCCACAGTGCTGCTGTAGAGGGAGAGAACCAGGTCAGCAGAGCTGCTTTAGAGCCTAAGAACCAGGTCAGCAGTGCTGCTCTAGACACAGTGAAGCAGGTCAGCTGAGCTGCTGTAGAGCCAGAGAAACCAGGTCAGCAGAGCTGCTTTACAGCCATAGAACAGGTCAGCAGAGTTGCTGAAGAGCCTAAGAACCAGGTCAGCACAGCTGCTGTAGAGCCAGAGAACCAGGTCAGCAGAGCTGCTTTAGAGCCTAAGAACCAGGTCAGCAGAGCTCCTCTAGAGCCTAAGATCCACATCAGAAGTGCTGCTCTAGAACCAGAGAACTAGGTCAGAAGAGCAGCTTTAGAGCCAGAGAACCAGGTCAGCAGAGCTCCTCTAGAGCCTGAGAACCAGGTCATTAGAGCTGCTGTAAAGCCAGAGAACCAGGTCAGCAGAGCTGCTGTAGAGCCAGAGGAAGCTGGTCAGGAGAGCTGCTCTAGAGCCTAAGAACCAGGTCATCAGAGCTGCTCTAGAGCCAGAGAACCAGGTCAGCAGAGCTGCTGTAGAGCCCGAGAAACCAGGTCAGAAGAGCTGCTCTAGAGGGAGAGACCCAGGTCAGCAGAGCTGCTCTAGAGGCAGAGAACCAGGTCAGCAGAGCTGCTTTAGAGCCAGAGAACCAGGGCAGAAGAGCTGCTCTCAAAACAGAGAACCAGGTCAGCAGAGCTGATTTTGAGCCAGAGAACCACATCAGCAGAGCTCCTCTAGAGCCTGAGAACCAGGTCATCAGAGTTGCTGTAGAGCCAGAGAACCAGGTCAGCAGAGCTGCTGTAGAGCCAGAGAAAGGAGGTCAACAGAGCTGCTTTAGAGCCAGAGAACCAGGTCATCAGAGCTGCTTTAGAGCCAGAGAACCAGGTTAGCAGAGCTGCTCTAGAGCCAGAGAACCAGGTCAGCCGAGCTACTGTAGAGTAAGAGAAACCAGGTCAGCAGAGCTGCTTTAGAGGGAGAGAACCAGGTCAACAGAGCTGCTTTAGAGCCAGAGAACCACTTCAGCAGATCTGCTCTAGAGGCTAAGAACCAGGTCAGCAGAGCTGCTCTACAGCCAGAGAACCAGGTCAGCAGAGCTTCTGTAGAGCCAGAGAAACCAGGTCAGCAGAGCCGCTTTAGAGGGAGAGAACCAGGTCAGCAGAGATGCTCTAGAGCCTAAGAAGCAGGTCAGCACAGCTGCTATAGAGCCAGAGAACCAGGTCAGCAGAGCTGCTTTAGAGCCTAAGAACCAGGTCAGCAGAGCTGCTCTATAGCCTAATAACCAAGTAAGCAGAGCTGATCTAGAGCCAGAGAACCAGGTCAGCAGAGCTGCTTTAGAGCCAGAGAACCAGGGCAGCAGAGCTGCTCTCAAACCAGAGATCCAGGTCAGCAGAGCTGTTTTAGAGCCATAGAACCAGGTCAGCAGAGCTGCTTTAGAGCCAGAGAACCAGGTCAGCAGAGCTGCTGTAGAGCCAGAGAAACCAGGTCAGCCGAGTTGCTTTAGAGCCAGAGAACCAGGTCAGCAGAGCTGCTTTAGAGGGAGAGAAGCAGGTCAGCAGTGCTGCTCTAGAGCCTAAGAACCAGGTCAGTACAGCTGCTATAGAGCCCGAGAACCAGGTCAGCAGAGCTGCTCTAGAGCCAGAGCACCAGGTCAGCAGAGCTTCTGTAGAGCCAGAGAAACCACGTCAGAATAGGTGCTTTAGAGGGAGAGAACCAGGTCAGCAGAGCTAATCTAGAGCCTAAGAACCAGGTCAGCACAGCTGCTTTATAGCCAGATAACCACGTCAGCAGAGCTCCTCTAGAGCCTGAGAACCTGGTCATCAGAGTTGCTGTAGAGCCAGAGAACCAGGTCAGCAGAGCTGCTGTAGAGCCAGAGAAAGCAGGTCAGCAGAGCTGCTTTAGAGCCAGAGAACCAGGTCAGCAGAGCTGCTTTAGAGCCAGAGAACCAGGTTAGCAGAGCTGCTCTAGAGCCAGAGAACCAGGTCAGCCGAGCTACTGTTGAGTCAGAGAAACCAGGTCAGCAGAGCTGCTTTAGAGGGAGAGAACCAGGTCAACAGAGCTGCTTTAGAGCCAGAGAACCACTTCAGCAGATCTGCTCTAGGGGCTAAGAACAAGGTCAGCAGAGCTGCTCTACAGCCAGAGAACCAGGTCTGCAGAGCTGCTGTAGAGCCAGAGAAACCAGGTTAGCAGAGCCGCTTTAGAGGGAGAGAACCAGGTCAGCAGAGCTGCTCTGGAGCCTAAGAAGCAGGTCAGCACAGCTGCTATAGAGCCAGAGAACCAGGTCAGCAGAGCTGCTTTAGAGCCTAAGAACCCGGTCAGCAGAGCTGCTCTATAGCCTAATAACCAAGTAAGCAGAGCTGATCTAGAGCCAGAGAACCAGGTCAGCAGAGCTGCTTTAGAGCCAGAGACCTAGGTCAGCATAGCTGTTTTAGAGCCAGAGAACCAGGTCAGCAGAGCAGCTATAGAGCCAGAGAACCAGGTCAGCAGAGCTGCTTTAGAGCCAGAGAACTAGGTCAGCAGAGCTGTTTTAGAGCCAGAGAACCAGATCAACAGATCTGCTCTAGAGCCTAAGAAGCAGGTCAGCACAGCTGCTATAGAGCCAGAGAAACCAGGTCAGCAGAGCTGCTTTAGAGGGAGAGAACCAGGTCAACAGAGCTGCTTTAGAGCCAGAGAACCACTTCAGCAGATCTGCTCTAGAGGCTAAGAACCAGGTCAGCAGAGCTGCTCTACAGCCAGAGAACCAGGTCAGCAGAGCTTCTGTAGAGCCAGAGAAACCAGGTCAGCAGAGCCGCTTTAGAGGGAGAGAACCAGGTCAGCAGAGATGCTCTAGAGCCTAAGAAGCAGGTCAGCACAGCTGCTATAGAGCCAGAGAACCAGGTCAGCAGAGCTGCTTTAGAGCCTAAGAACCAGGTCAGCAGAGCTGCTCTATAGCCTAATAACCAAGTAAGCAGAGCTGATCTAGAGCCAGAGAACCAGGTCAGCAGAGCTGCTTTAGAGCCAGAGAACCAGGGCAGCAGAGCTGCTCTCAAACCAGAGATCCAGGTCAGCAGAGCTGTTTTAGAGCCATAGAACCAGGTCAGCAGAGCTGCTTTAGAGCCAGAGAACCAGGTCAGCAGAGCTGCTGTAGAGCCAGAGAAACCAGGTCAGCCGAGTTGCTTTAGAGCCAGAGAACCAGGTCAGCAGAGCTGCTTTAGAGGGAGAGAAGCAGGTCAGCAGTGCTGCTCTAGAGCCTAAGAACCAGGTCAGTACAGCTGCTATAGAGCCCGAGAACCAGGTCAGCAGAGCTGCTCTAGAGCCAGAGCACCAGGTCAGCAGAGCTTCTGTAGAGCCAGAGAAACCACGTCAGAATAGGTGCTTTAGAGGGAGAGAACCAGGTCAGCAGAGCTAATCTAGAGCCTAAGAACCAGGTCAGCACAGCTGCTTTATAGCCAGATAACCACGTCAGCAGAGCTCCTCTAGAGCCTGAGAACCAGGTCATCAGAGTTGCTGTAGAGCCAGAGAACCAGGTCAGCAGAGCTGCTGTAGAGCCAGAGAAAGCAGGTCAGCAGAGCTGCTTTAGAGCCAGAGAACCAGGTCAGCAGAGCTGCTTTAGAGCCAGAGAACCAGGTTAGCAGAGCTGCTCTAGAGCCAGAGAACCAGGTCAGCCGAGCTACTGTTGAGTCAGAGAAACCAGGTCAGCAGAGCTGCTTTAGAGGGAGAGAACCAGGTCAACAGAGCTGCTTTAGAGCCAGAGAACCACTTCAGCAGATCTGCTCTAGGGGCTAAGAACAAGGTCAGCAGAGCTGCTCTACAGCCAGAGAACCAGGTCTGCAGAGCTGCTGTAGAGCCAGAGAAACCAGGTTAGCAGAGCCGCTTTAGAGGGAGAGAACCAGGTCAGCAGAGCTGCTCTGGAGCCTAAGAAGCAGGTCAGCACAGCTGCTATAGAGCCAGAGAACCAGGTCAGCAGAGCTGCTTTAGAGCCTAAGAACCCGGTCAGCAGAGCTGCTCTATAGCCTAATAACCAAGTAAGCAGAGCTGATCTAGAGCCAGAGAACCAGGTCAGCAGAGCTGCTTTAGAGCCAGAGACCTAGGTCAGCATAGCTGTTTTAGAGCCAGAGAACCAGGTCAGCAGAGCAGCTATAGAGCCAGAGAACCAGGTCAGCAGAGCTGCTTTAGAGCCAGAGAACTAGGTCAGCAGAGCTGTTTTAGAGCCAGAGAACCAGATCAACAGATCTGCTCTAGAGCCTAAGAAGCAGGTCAGCACAGCTGCTATAGAGCCAGAGAACCCGGTCAGCAGAGCTGCTTTAGAGCCTAAGAACCGGGTCAGCAGAGCTGCTCTATAGCCTAATAACCAGGTAAGCAGAGCTGATCTAGAGCCAGAGAACCAGGTCAGTAGAGCTGCTGTAGAGACAGAGAAAGGAGGTCAACAGAGCTGCTTTAGAGCCAGAGAACCAGGTCATCAGAGCTGCTTTAGAGCCAGAGAACCAGGTTAGCAGAGCTGCTCTAGAGCCAGAGAACCAGGTCAGCCGAGCTACTGTAGAGTAAGAGAAACCAGGTCAGCAGAGCTGCTTTAGAGGGAGAGAACCAGGTCAACAGAGCTGCTTTAGAGCCAGAGAACCACTTCAGCAGATCTGCTCTAGAGGCTAAGAACCAGGTCAGCAGAGCTGCTCTACAGCCAGAGAACCAGGTCAGCAGAGCTTCTGTAGAGCCAGAGAAACCAGGTCAGCAGAGCCGCTTTAGAGGGAGAGAACCAGGTCAGCAGAGCTGCTCTAGAGCCTAAGAAGCAGGTCAGCACAGCTGCTATAGAGCCAGAGAACCAGGTCAGCAGAGCTGCTTTAGAGCCTAAGAACCAGGTCAGCAGAGCTGCTCTATAGCCTAATAACCAAGTAAGCAGAGCTGATCTAGAGCCAGAGAACCAGGTCAGCAGAGCTGCTTTAGAGCCAGAGAACCAGGGCAGAAGAGCTGCTCTCAAACCAGAGATCCAGGTCAGCAGAGCTGTTTTAGAGCCATAGAACCAGGTCAGCAGAGCTGCTTTAGAGCCAGAGAACCAGGTCAGCAGAGCTGCTGTAGAGCCAGAGAAACCAGGTCAGCCGAGTTGCTTTAGAGCCAGAGAACCAGGTCAGTAGAGCTGCTTTAGAGGGAGAGAAGCAGGTCAGCAGAGATGCTCTAGAGCCTAAGAACCAGGTCAGTACAGCTGCTATAGAGCCAGAGAACCAGGTCAGCAGAGCTGCTCTAGAGCCAGAGCACCAGGTCAGCAGAGCTTCTGTAGAGCCAGAGAAACCACGTCAGAATAGGTGCTTTAGAGGGAGAGAACCAGGTCAGCAGAGCTAATCTAGAGCCTAAGAACCAGGTCAGCACAGCTGCTTTTTAGCCAGAGAACCACGTCAGCAGAGCTCCTCTAGAGCCTGAGAACCAGGTCATCAGAGTTGCTGTAGAGCCAGAGAACCAGGTCAGCAGAGCTGCTGTAGAGCCAGAGAAAGCAGGTCAGCAGAGCTGCTTTAGAGCCAGAGAACCAGGTCAGCAGAGCTGCTTTAGAGCCAGAGAACCAGGTTAGCAGAGCTGCTCTAGAGCCAGAGAACCAGGTCAGCCGAGCTACTGTTGAGTCAGAGAAACCAGGTCAGCAGAGCTGCTTTAGAGGGAGAGAACCAGGTCAACAGAGCTGCTTTAGAGCCAGAGAACCACTTCAGCAGATCTGCTCTGGGGGCTAAGAACAAGGTCAGCAGAGCTGCTCTACAGCCAGAGAACCAGGTCAGCAGAGCTGCTGTAGAGCCAGAGAAACCAGGTTAGCAGAGCCGCTTTAGAGGGAGAGAACCAGGTCAGCAGAGCTGCTCTGGAGCCTAAGAAGCAGGTCAGCACAGCTGCTATAGAGCCAGAGAACCCGGTCAGCAGAGCTGCTTTAGAGCCTAAGAACCAGGTCAGCATAGCTGCTCTATAGCCTAATAACCAAGTAAGCAGAGCTGATCTAGAGCCAGAGAACCAGGTCAGCAGAACTGCTTTAGAGCCAGAGACCTAGGTCAGCATAGCTGTTTTAGAGCCAGAGAACCAGGTCAGCAGAGTAGCTATAGAGCCAGAGAACCAGGTCAGCAGAGCTGCTTTAGAGCCAGAGAACTAGGTCAGCAGAGCTGTTTTAGAGCCAGAGAACCAGATCAACAGATCTGCTCTAGAGCCTAAGAAGCAGGTCAGCACAGCTGCTATAGAGCCAGAGAACCCGGTCAGCAGAGCTGCTTTAGAGCCTAAGAACCAGGTCAGCAGAGCTGCTCTATAGCCTAATAACCAGGTAAGCAGAGCTGATCTAGAGCCAGAGAACCAGGTCAGTAGAGCTGCTTTAGAGCCAGAGAACTAGGTCAGCAGAGCTGTTTTAGAGCCAGAGAACCAGATCAACAGATTTGCTCTAGAGCCTGAGAACCAGGTCAGCAGAGCAGCTATAGAGCAAGAGAACCAGCTCAGCAGAGCTGCTTTAGAGCCAGAGAACCAGGTCAGCAGAGCTGCTGTAGAGCCAGAGAACCAGTTCAGCAGAGCTGCTCTAGAGCTTGAGAACCAGGTCAGCAGAGCTTCTCTAGAGCCAGAGAACCAGGTCAGTCAAGCTGCTGTAGAGCCAGAGAAACCAGGTCAGCAGTGCTGCTTTAGAGGCAGAGAACCAGGTCAGCGGAGCTGCTTTAGAGCCAGAGAACTAGGTCAGGGGAGCTGCTTTAGAGCCAGAGAACCAGGTCAGCAGAGCTGCTTTAGAGCCAGAGAACCAGGTCAGCAGAGCTGCTTTAGAGCCATAGAACAGGTCAGCAGAGCTGCTGTAGAGCCTAAGAACCAGGTCAGAAGAGCTGCTTTAGAGCCAGAGAACCACGTCAGCAGAGCTGCTCTAGAGCCAGAGAACCAGGTCAGCAGAGCTGCTTTAGGGCCAGAGAAACCAGGTCAGCAGAGCTGCTGTAGAGCCTAAGAACCAGGTCAGCAGAGCTGCTCTAGAGCCAGTGAACCAGGTCAGCTGAGCTGCTGTAAATCCAGAGAAAGCAGGTCAGCAGAGCTGGTTTAGAGCCGGAGAACTAGGTCAGCAGAGCTGCTTTAGAGCCAGAGAACCAGGTCTGCAGAGCTGCTCTAGAGGCAGAGAACCAGGTCAGCTGAGCTGCTATAGAGCCAGAGAACCAGGTCAGCAGACCTCCTCTAGAACCTGAGAACCAGGTAAACAGAGCTGATTTAGAGCCATAGACCCAGGTCAGCAAAGCTGCTTAGAGCCAGAGAACCATGTCAGCAGAGCTGCTGTAGAGCCAGAGAACCAGGTCAGCAGAGCTGCTCTAGTGCCTGAGAACCAGGTCAGCAGAGCTGCTCTAGAGCCAGAGAACAAGGTCAGCCGAGCTGCTGTAGAGCCAGTGAAACCAGGTCAGCAGTGCTGCTTTAGAGGCAGAGAACCACGTCAGCAGAGCTGCTTTAGAGCCAGAGAACCACGTCAGCAGAGCTGCTTTAGAGCCATAGAACGGGTCAGCAGAGCTGCTGTAGAGCCTAAGAACCAGGTCAGAAGAGCTATTTTAGAGCCAAAGAACCATGTCAGCAGAGGTGCTCTAGAGCCAGAGAACCAGGTCAGCAGAGCTGCTGTAGAGCCAGAGAAACCAGGTCAGCAGTGCTGCTGTAGAGGGAGAGAACCAGGTCAGCAGAGCTGCTTTAGAGCCTAAGAACCAGGTCAGCAGAGCTGCTCTAGACACAGTGAAGCAGGTCAGCTGAGCTGCTGTAGAGCCAGAGAAACCAGGTCAGCAGAGCTGCTTTACAGCCATAGAACAGGTCAGAAGAGCTGCTGAAGAGCCTAAGAACCAGGTCAGCACAGCTGCTGTAGAGCCAGAGAACCAGGTCAGCAGAGCTGCTTTAGAGCCTAAGAACCAGGTCAGCAGAGCTCCTCTAGAGCCTAAGATCCACGTCAGAAGTGCTGCTCTAGAACCAGAGAACTAGGTCAGAAGAGCAGATTTAGAGCCAGAGAACCAGGTCAGCAGAGCTCCTCTAGAGCCTGAGAACCAGGTCATTAGAGCTGCTGTAGAGCCAGAGAGCCAGAGGAAGCAGGTCAGGAGACCTGCTCTAGAGCCTAAGAACCAGGTCATCAGAGCTGCTCTAGAGCAAGAGAACCAGGTCAGCAGAGCTGCTGTAGAGCCAGAGAAACCAGGTCAGCAGAGCTGCTCTAGAGGGAGAGACCCAGGTCAGCAGAGCTGCTCTAGAGGCAGAGAACCAGGTCAGCAGAGCTGCTTTAGAGCCAGAGAACCAGGGCAGAAGAGCTGCTCTCAAAACAGAGAACCAGGTCAGCAGAGCTGATTTTGAGCCAGAGAACCACATCAGCAGAGCTCCTCTAGAGCCTGAGAACCAGGTCAGCAGAGCTGCTGTAGAGCCAGAGAAAGCAGGTCAACAGAGCTGCTTTAGAGCCAGAGAACCAGGTCATCAGAGCTGCTTTAGAGTCAGAGAACCGGGTTAGCAGAGCTGCTCTAGAGTCAGAGAAACCAGGTCAGCAGAGCTGCTTTAGAGGGAGAGAACCAGGTCAACAGAGCTGCTTTAGAGCCAGAGAACCACTTCAGCAGATCTGCTCTAGAGGCAAAGAACCAGGTCAGCAGAGCTGCTCTACAGCCAGAGAACCAGGTCAGCAGAGTTTCTGTAGAGCCAGAGAAACCAGGTCAGCAGAGCCACTTTAGAGGGAGAGAACCAGGTCAGCAGAGCTGCTCTAGAGCCTAAGAAGCAGGTCAGCAAAGCTGCTATAGAGCCAGAGAACCAGGTCAGCAGAGCTGCTTTAGAGCCTAAGAACCAGGTCAGCAGAGCTGCTCTATAGCCTAATAACCAAGTAAGCAGAGCTGATCTAGAGCCAGAGAACAAGGTCAGCAGAGCTGCTTTAGAGCCAGAGAACTAGGTCAACAGAGCTGTTTTAGAGCCAGAGAACCAGATCAATAGATCTGCTCTAGAGCTTGAGAACCAGGTCAGCAGAGCTGCTCTAGAGCCAGAGAACCAGGTCAGCAGAGCTGCTTTAGAGCCATAGAACAGGTCAGCAGAGCTCCTCTAGAGCCTAAGATCCAGGTCAGAAGTGCTGCTCCACAGCCAGAGAACCAGGTCAGCAGAGCTACTTTAGAGGGAGCGAATCAGATCAGCAGGGCTACTCTACAGCCTAAGAACCAGGTCAGCAGAGCTGCTCTAGAACCTGGGAACCAGGTCAGCCGAGCTGCAGTAGAGCCAGAGAAACCAGGTCAATAGTGCTGCTTTAGAGGGAGAGAACCAGGTCAACAGAGCTGCTTTAGAGCCAGAGAATCAGGTCAGCAGACCTGCTCTAGAGCCTGAGAACCAGGTCAGCAGAGTTGCTCTAGAGCCAGAGAACCAGGTCAGCAGAGTTGCTTTAGAGCCAGAGAACCAGGTCAGCAGAGCTGCTTTAGAGCCATAGAACAGGTCAGCAGAGCTGCTTTAGAGCCAGAGAACCAGGTCAGCAGAGCCATTGTAGAGCCAAAGATCCAGGTCAGTAGAGCTGCTCTAGAGCCTAAGAACCAGGTCAGCAGAGCTGCTCTAGAACGAGAGAACCAGGTCAGCAGAGCTGCGTAGAGCCAGAAAAGCCGGGTCAGCAGAACTGCATTAGAGCCAGAGAACCAGGTCAGCAGAGCTGCTCTAGAGCCTAAGAACAAGGTCAGCAGACCTGCTCTAGAGCCAGAGAACGTGGTCAGCAGAGCTGCGTAGAGCCAGAGAAACCAGGTCAGTAGAGCTGCTTTAGAGGGAGTGAACCAGGTAAGCAGAGCTACCCTAGAGCCTAAGAACCAGGTCAGCACAGCTGCTCTAGAGCCAGAGAACCAGGTCACCAGAGCTGTTTTAGAGCCAGAGAACCAGGTCAGCACAGCTGCTCTAGAGCCTGAGAACCAGGTCAGCGGAGCTGCTTTAGAGCCAGAGAACCAGGGCAGCAGAGCTGCTCTCAAACCAGAGATCCAGGTCAGCAGAGCTGATTTAAAGCCATAGAACCAGGTCAGCAGAGCTGCTTTAGAGCCAGAGAACCATGTCAGCACAGCTGCTCTAGAGCCAGAGAACCAGGTCAGCAGAGCTTCTCTAGAGCCAGAGAACCAGGTCAGTCAAGCTGCTGTAGAGCCAGAGAAACCAGGTCAGCAGTGCTGCTTTAGAGGCAGAGAACCAGGTCAGCGGAGCTGTTTTAGAGCCAGAGAACCAGGTCAGCAGAGCTGCTCTAGAGCCTGAGAACCAGGTCAGCAGAGCTGCTTTAGAGCCAGAGAACCAGGGCAGCAGAGCTGCTCTCAAACCAGAGATCCAGGTCAGCAGAGCTGATTTAGAGCCATAGAACCAGGTCAGCAGAGCTGCTTTAGAGCCAGAGAACCAGGTCAGCACAGCTGCTCTAGAGCCAGAGAACCAGGTCAGCAGAGCTCCTCTAGAGCCTGAGAACCAGGTCATTAGAGCTGCTGTAGAGCCAGAGAGCCAGAGGAAGCAGGTCAGGAGAGCTGCTCTAGAGCCTAAGAACCAGGTCATCAGAGCTGCTCTAGAGCCAGAGAACCAGGTCAGCAGAGCTGCTGTAGAGCCAGAGAAACCAGGTCAGCAGAGCTGCTCTAGAGGGAGAGACCCAGGTCAGCAGAGCTGCTCTAGAGGAAGAGAACCAGGTCAACAGAGCTGCTTTAGAGCCAGAGAACCAGGGCAGAAGAGCTGCTCTCAAAACAGAGAACCAGGTCAGCAGAGCTGATTTTGAGCCAGAGAACCACACCAGCAGAGCTCCTCTAGAGCCTGAGAACCAGGTCATCAGAGTTGCTGTAGAGCCAGAGAACCAGGTCAGCAGAGCTGCTCTAGAACCTGGGAACCAGGTCAGCCGAGCTGCAGTAGAGCCAGAGAAACCAGGTCAATAGTGCTGCTTTAGAGGGAGAGAACCAGGTCAACAGAGCTGCTTTAGAGCCAGAGAATCAGGTCAGCAGACCTGCTCTAGAGCCTGAGAACCAGGTCAGCAGAGTTGCTCTAGAGCCAGAGAACCAGGTCAGCAGAGTTGCTTTAGAGCCAGAGAACCAGGTCAGCAGAGCTGCTTTAGAGCCATAGAACAGGTCAGCAGAGCTGCTTTAGAGCCAGAGAACCAGGTCAGCAGAGCCATTGTAGAGCCAAAGATCCAGGTCAGTAGAGCTGCTCTAGAGCCTAAGAACCAGGTCAGCAGAGCTGCTCTAGAACGAGAGAACCAGGTCAGCAGAGCTGCGTAGAGCCAGAAAAGCCGGGTCAGCAGAACTGCATTAGAGCCAGAGAACCAGGTCAGCAGAGCTGCTCTAGAGCCTAAGAACAAGGTCAGCAGACCTGCTCTAGAGCCAGAGAACGTGGTCAGCAGAGCTGCGTAGAGCCAGAGAAACCAGGTCAGTAGAGCTGCTTTAGAGGGAGTGAACCAGGTAAGCAGAGCTACCCTAGAGCCTAAGAACCAGGTCAGCACAGCTGCTCTAGAGCCAGAGAACCAGGTCACCAGAGCTGTTTTAGAGCCAGAGAACCAGGTCAGCACAGCTGCTCTAGAGCCTGAGAACCAGGTCAGCGGAGCTGCTTTAGAGCCAGAGAACCAGGGCAGCAGAGCTGCTCTCAAACCAGAGATCCAGGTCAGCAGAGCTGATTTAAAGCCATAGAACCAGGTCAGCAGAGCTGCTTTAGAGCCAGAGAACCATGTCAGCACAGCTGCTCTAGAGCCAGAGAACCAGGTCAGCAGAGCTTCTCTAGAGCCAGAGAACCAGGTCAGTCAAGCTGCTGTAGAGCCAGAGAAACCAGGTCAGCAGTGCTGCTTTAGAGGCAGAGAACCAGGTCAGCGGAGCTGTTTTAGAGCCAGAGAACCAGGTCAGCAGAGCTGCTCTAGAGCCTGAGAACCAGGTCAGCAGAGCTGCTTTAGAGCCAGAGAACCAGGGCAGCAGAGCTGCTCTCAAACCAGAGATCCAGGTCAGCAGAGCTGATTTAGAGCCATAGAACCAGGTCAGCAGAGCTGCTTTAGAGCCAGAGAACCAGGTCAGCACAGCTGCTCTAGAGCCAGAGAACCAGGTCAGCAGAGCTCCTCTAGAGCCTGAGAACCAGGTCATTAGAGCTGCTGTAGAGCCAGAGAGCCAGAGGAAGCAGGTCAGGAGAGCTGCTCTAGAGCCTAAGAACCAGGTCATCAGAGCTGCTCTAGAGCCAGAGAACCAGGTCAGCAGAGCTGCTGTAGAGCCAGAGAAACCAGGTCAGCAGAGCTGCTCTAGAGGGAGAGACCCAGGTCAGCAGAGCTGCTCTAGAGGAAGAGAACCAGGTCAACAGAGCTGCTTTAGAGCCAGAGAACCAGGGCAGAAGAGCTGCTCTCAAAACAGAGAACCAGGTCAGCAGAGCTGATTTTGAGCCAGAGAACCACACCAGCAGAGCTCCTCTAGAGCCTGAGAACCAGGTCATCAGAGTTGCTGTAGAGCCAGAGAACCAGGTCAGCAGAGCTGCTGTAGAGACAGAGAAAGCAGGTCAACAGAGCTGCTTTAGAGCCAGAGAACCAGGTCATCAGAGCTGCTTTAGAGCCAGAGAACCAGGTTAGCAGAGCTGCTCTAGAGCCAGAGAACCAGGTCAGCCGAGCTACTGTAGAGTCAGAGAAACCAGGTCAGCAAAGCTGCTTTAGAGGGAGAGAACCAGGTCAACAGAGCTGCTTTAGAGCCAGAGAACCACTTCAGCAGATCTGCTATAGAGGCTAAGAACCAGGTCAGCAGAGCTGCTCTACAGCCAGAGAACCAGGTCAGCAGAGCTTCTGTAGAGCCAGAGAAACCAGGTCAGCAGAGCCGCTTTAGAGGGAGAGAACCAGGTCAGCAGAGCTGCTCTAGAGCCTAAGAAGCAGGTCAGCAAAGCTGCTATAGAGCCAGAGAACCAGGTCAGCAGAGCTGCTTTAGAGCCTAAGAACCAGGTCAGCAGAGCTGCTCTATAGCCTAATAACCAAGTAAGCAGAGCTGATCTAGAGCCAGAGAACCAGGTCAGCAGAGCTGCTTTAGAGCCAGAGAACTAGGTCAACAGACCTGTTTTAGAGCTAGAGAACCAGATCAATAGATCTGCTCTAGAGCCTGAGAACCAGGTCAGCAGAGCTGCTCTAGAGCCAGAGAACCAGGTCAGCAGAGCTGCTTTAGAGCCATGGAACAGGTCAGCAGAGCTCCTCTAGAGCCTAAGATCCAGGTCAGAAGTGCTGCTCTAGAGCCAGAGAACCAGGTCAGCAGAGCTACTTTAGAGGGAGCGAATCAGATCAGCAGGGCTACTCTAGAGCCTAAGAACTAGGCCAGCAGAGCTGCTCTAGAACCTGGGAACCAGGTCAGCCGACCTGCAGTAGAGCCAGAGAAACCAGGTCAACAGTGCTACTTTAGAGGGAGAGAACCAGGTCAAAAGAGCTGCTTTAGAGCCAGAGATCCAGGTCAGCAGACCTGCTCTAGAGCCTGAGAACCAGGTCAGCAGAGTTGCTCTAGAGCCAGAGAACCAGGTCAGCAGAGCTGCTTTAGAGCCAGAGAACCAGGTCAGCAGAGCTGCTTTAGAGCCATAGAACAGGTCAGCAGAGCTGCTTTAGAGCCAGAGAACCAGGTCAGCAGAGCCATTGTAGAGCCAAAGATCCAGGTCAGTAGAGTGGCTCTAGAGCCTAAGAACCAGGTCAGCAGAGCTGCTCTAGAGGGAGAGAACCAGGTCAGCAGAGCTGCTTTAGAACCTAAGAACAAGGTCAGCAGAGCTGCTCTAGATCCAGTGAACAAGGTCAGCTGAGCTGCTGTAGAGCCAGAGAAACCAGGTCAGCAGAGCTGCTTTAGAGGCAGAGAACCAGGTCAGCAGAGCTGCTCTAGAGCCTAAGAACCAAGTCAGCACAGCTGCTCTTGAGCCAGATAACCAGGTCAGCAGAGCTGCTTTAGAGGCAGAGAACCAGGTCATCAGAGCTGCTTTAGAGCCTAAGAAACAGGTCAGCAGAGTTGCTCTAGAGACTAAGAACATGGTCAGCAGATCTGCTCTAGAGCTAGAGAACCAGGTCAGCAGAGCTGTTTTAGAGCCAGAGAACCAGGTCAGCAGAGCTGCTCTAGAGCTTGAGAACCAGGTCAGCATAGCTGCTCTGGACGCAGAGAACCAGGTCAGCAGAGCTGCTTTAGAGCCAGGGAACTAGGTCAGAAGAGCTGCTCTAGTGCCAGAGAACCAGGTCAACAGATCTGCTTTAGAGCCAGAGAACTAGGTCAGAAGAGCTGCTCTAGAGCCAGAGAACCAGGTCAGCCGAGCTGCTATAGAGCCAAAGAGACCAGGCCAGCAGAGCTGCTCTAGAGGGAGAGAACCAGGTCAGCAGAGCTGCTCTAGAGCCTAAGAACCAGGTCAGCAGAGCTGCTTTAGAGCCTAAGAATCAGGTCAGCAGATCTACTCTAGAGCCAGAGAACAAGGTCAGCAGAGCTGCTTTAGAGCCAGAGAACTAGGTCAACAGAGCTGTTTTAGAGCCAGAGAACTAGGTCAGCAGAGCTGCTCTAGAGCCTGAGAACCAGGTCAGCAGAGCTGCTCTAGAGGCAGAGAACCAGGTCAGCAGAGCGACTTTAGAGCCAGAGAACCAGGGCAGCAGACCTCCTCTAGAACCAGGTCAGCAGAGCTGCTGTAGAGCCAGAGAAACCAGGTCAGCAGTGCTGCTTTAGAAGGAGAGAACCAGGTCAGCAGAGCTGCTCTACGATAGGATAGGATCATCATTTATAGAGCGCGAACAAATGCCGAGGCGTCTTGGCGCTAGTCCATAGAGAGAGACCACTCCATCTAACACCGAGTCGTATCAAACAGCCGTGTTTTTATCAGTTTTCTGAAAACTTGGTGACTTTCCGTAAGTTTAACAAAGCCAGGGAGCTCATTCCACCGGCTAGCCGCATGAAACGAAAAAGCTCTACCACCCCATCTGGCTTTTTTGACACGATTCTAGCTTTTCTAGAGCCTAAGAACCAAGTCAGCACAGCTGCTCTTGAGCCAGATAACGAGGTCAGCAGAGCTGCTTTTGAGGCAGAGAACCAGGTCATCAGAGCTGCTTTAGAGCCTAAGAACCAGGTCAGCTGAGCTGCTGTAGAGCCAGAGAAACCAGGTCAGCAGAGCTGCTTTAGAGGGAGAGAACCAGGTCAAGAGAGCTGCTTCAGAGGGAGAGAACCAGGTCAGCAGAGCTGCTCTAGAGCCTAAGAACCAGGTCAGCTCAGGTGCTCTAGAGCCAGAGAACCAGGTCATCAGAGCTGCTGTAGAGCCAGAGAACCAGGTCAGCAGAGCTGCTCTAGAGCCTAAGAACCAGGTAAGCACAGCTGCTCTAGTGCCAGAGAACCAGGTCAACAGATCTGCTTTAGAGCCAGAGAACTAGGTCAGACAAGCTGCTGTAGAGCCAGAGAACCAGGTCAGCAGGGCTGCTGTAGAGCCATAGAACGGGTCAGCAGAGCTGCTGTAGAGCCTAAGAACCAGGTCAGAAGAGCTGCTTTAGAGCCAAAGAACCACATCAGCAGAGGTGCTCTAGAGCCAGAGAACCAGGTCAGCAGAGCTGCTGTAGAGCCAGAGAAACCAGGTTAGCAGTGCTGCTGTAGAGGGAGAGAACCAGGTCAGCAGAGCTGCTTTAGAACCTAAGAACAAGGTCAGCAGAGCTGCTCTAGATCCAGTGAACAAGGTCAGCTGAGCTGCTGTAGAACCAGAGAAACCAGGTCAGCAGAGCTGCTTTAGAGGGAGAGAACCAGGTCAGCAGAGCTGCTCTAGAGCCTAAGAACCAAGTCAGCACAGCTACTCTTGAGCCAGATAACCAGGTCAGCAGGGCTGCTGTAGAGCCATAGAACGGGTCAGCAGAGCTGCTGTAGAGCCTAAGAACCAGGTCAGAAGAGCTGCTTTAGAGCCAAAGAACCACATCAGCAGAGGTGCTCTAGAGCCAGAGAACCAGGTCAGCAGAGCTGCTGTAGAGCCAGAGAAACCAGGTTAGCAGTGCTGCTGTAGAGGGAGAGAACCAGGTCAGCAGAGCTGCTTTAGAACCTAAGAACAAGGTCAGCAGAGCTGCTCTAGATCCAGTGAACAAGGTCAGCTGAGCTTCCGTAGAGCCAGAGAAACCAGGTCAGCAGAGCTGCTTTAGAGGGAGAGAACCAGGTCAGCAGAGCTGCTCTAGAGCGTAAGAACCAAGTCAGCACAGCTGCTCTTGAGCCAGATAACCAGGTCAGCAGAGCTGCTTTAGAGTCAGAGAACCAGGTCATCAGAGCTGCTTTAGAGCCAGAGAACCAGGGCAGCCGAGCTGCTGTAGAGCCAGAGAAACCAGGTCAACAGTGCTGCTTTAGAGGCAGAGAACCAGGTCAGCGGAGCTGCTTTAGAGCCAGAGAACTAGGTCAGCAGAGCTGCTTTAGAGCCAGAGAACCACGCCAGCAGAGCTGCTTTAGAGCCATAGAACGGGTCAGCAGAGCTGCTGTAGAGCCTAAGAACCAGGTCAGAAGAGCTGCTTTAGAGCCAAAGAACCACATCAGCAGAGGTGCTCTAGAGCCAGAGGACCACGTCAGCAGAGCTGCTTTAGAGCCATGGAACGGGTCAGCATAGCTGCTGTAGAGCCTAAGAACCAGGTCAGCTGAGCTGCTGTAGAGCCAGAGAAACCAGGTCAGCAGAGCTGCTTTAGAGGGAGAGAACCAGGTCAGCAGAGCTGCTCTGAAGCCTAAGAACCAAGTCAGCACAGCTGCTCTTGAGCCAGATAACCAGGTCAGCAGAGCTGCTTTAGAGGCAGAGAACCAGGTCATCAGAGCTGTTTTAGAGCCAGAGAACCAGATCAGCAGAGCTGCTCTAGAGCTTGAGAACCAGGTCAGCATAGCTGCTCTGGACGCAGAGAACCAGGTCAGCAGAGCTGCTTTAGAGCCAGGGAAACAGGTCAGCAGAGCTGCTTTAGAGCCAGAGAACCAGGCCAGCAGAGCTGATCTAGAGCCTGAAAACCAGGTCAGCAGAGCTGCTCTAGAGGCAGAGAACCAGGTGAGCAGATCTGCTTTAGAGCCAGGGAACCAGGGCAGCAGAGCTGATTTAGAGCCATAGAACCAGGTCAGCAGAGCTGCTTTAGAGCCAGAGAACCAGGTCAGCTGAGCTGCTGTAGAGCCAGAGAAACCAGGTCAGCAGAGCTGCTTTAGAGGGAGAGAACCAGGTCAGCAGAGCCGCTCTAGAGCCTAAGAACCAGGTCAGCTCAGCTGCTCTACAGCCAGAGAACCAGGTCATCAGAGCTACTGTAGAGCCAGAGAACCAGGTCAGCAGAGCTGCTCTAGAGCCTAAGAACCAGGTAAGCACAGCTGCTCTAGTGCCAGAGAACCAGGTCAACAGATCTGCTTTAGAGCCAGAGAACTAGGTCAGACGAGCTGCTGTAGAGCCAGAGAACCAGGTCAGCAGGGCTGCTGTAGAGCCATAGAACGGGTCAGCAGAGCTGCTGTAGAGCCTAAGAACCAGGTCAGAAGATCTGCTTTAGAGCCAAAGAACCACATCAGCAGAGGTGCTCTAGAGCCAGAGAACCAGGTCAGCAGAGCTGCTGTAGAGCCAGAGAAACCAGGTTAGCAGTGCTGCTGTAGAGGGAGAGAACCAGGTCAGCAGAGCTGCTTTAGAACCTAAGAACAAGGTCAGCAGAGCTGCTCTAGATCCAGTGAACAAGGTCAGCTGAGCTTCTGTAGAGCCAGAGAAACCAGGTCAGCAGAGCTGCTTTAGAGGGAGAGAACCAGGTCAGCAGAGCTGCTCTAGAGCGTAAGAACCAAGTCAGCACAGCTGCTCTTGAGCCAGATAACCAGGTCAGCAGAGCTGCTTTAGAGGCAGAGAACCAGGTCATCAGAGCTGCTTTAGAGCCTAAGAAACAGGTCAGCAGAGTTGCTCTAGAGACTAAGAACAAGGTCAGCAGATCTACTCTAGAGCTAGAGAACCAGGTCAGCAGAGCTGTTTTAGAGCCAGAGAACCAGGTCAGCAGAGCTGCTCTAGAGCTTGAGAACCAGGTCAGCATAGCTGCTCTGGACGCAGAGAACCAGGTCAGCAGAGCTGCTTTAGAGCCAGGGAAACAGGGCAGCAGAGCTGCTTTACAGCCAGAGAACCAGGCCAGCAGAGCTGATCTAGAGCCTGAAAACCAGGTCAGTAGAGCTGCTCTAGAGGCAGAGAACCAGGTCAGCAGAGCTGCTTTAGAGCCAGAGAACCAGGGCAGAAGAGCTGCTGTCGAACCAGAGAACCAGGTCAGCAGAGCTGATTTAGAGCCATAGAACCAGGTCAGCAGAGCTGCTTTAGAGCCAGAGAACCAGGTCAGCTGAGCTGCTGTAGAGCCAGAGAAACCAGGTCAGCAGAGCTGCTTTAGAGGGAGAGAACCAGGTCAAGAGAGCTGCTTCAGAGGGAGAGAACCAGGTCAGCAGAGCTGCTCTAGAGCATAAGAACCAGGTCAGCACAGCTGCTCTAGAGCCAGAGAACCAGGTCATCAGAGCTGCTGTAGAGCCAGAGAACCAGGTCAGCAGAGCTGCTGTAGAGCCAGAGAAACCAGGTGAGAATAGCTGCTTTAGAGGGAGAGAACCAGGTCAGCAGAGCTGCTCTAGAGCCTAAGAACCAGGTAAGCACAGCTGCTCCAGTGCCAGAGAAACAGGTCAACAGATCTGCTTTAGAGCCAGAGAACTAGGTCAGAAGAGCTGCTCTAGAGCCAGAGAACCAGGTCAGCCGAGCTGCTGTAGAGCCAGAGAAACCAGGCCAGCAGAGCTGCTCTAGAGGGAGAGAACCAGGTCAGAGGAGCTTCTCTAGATCCTAAGAACCAGGTCAGCAGAGCTGCTTTAGAGCCTAAGAATCAGGTCAGCAGATCTACTCTAGAGCCAGAGAACAAGGTCAGCAGAGCTGCTTTAGAGCCAGAGAACTAGGTCAACAGAGCTGTTTTAGAGCCAGACAACTAGGTCAGCAGAGCTGCTCTAGAGCCTGAGAACCAGGTCAGCAGAGCTGCTCTAGAGGCAGAGAACCAGGTCAGCAGAGCGACTTTAGAGCCAGAGAACCAGGGCAGCAGACCTCCTCTAGAACCAGGTCAGCAGAGCTGCTGTAGAGCCAGAGAAACCAGGTCAGCAGTGCTGCTTTAGAGGGAGAGAACCAGGTCAGCAGAGCTGCTCTACGATAGGATAGGATCATCATTTATAGAGCGCGAACAAATGCCGAGGCGTCTTGGCGCTAGTCCATAGAGAGAGACCACTCCATCTAACACCGAGTCGTATCAAACAGCCGTGTTTTTATCAGTTTTCTGAAAACTTGGTGACTTTCCGTAAGTTTAACAAAGCCAGGGAGCTCATTCCACCGGCTAGCCGCATGAAACGAAAAAGCTCTACCACCCCATCTGGCTTTTTTGACACGATTCTAGCTTTTCTAGAGCCTAAGAACCAAGTCAGCACAGCTGCTCTTGAGCCAGATAACGAGGTCAGCAGAGCTGCTTTTGAGGCAGAGAACCAGGTCATCAGAGCTGCTTTAGAGCCTAAGAACCAGGTCAGCTGAGTTGCTGTAGAGCCAGGGAAACCAGGTCAGCAGAGCTGCTTTAGAGGGAGAGAACCAGGTCAAGAGAGCTGCTTCAGAGGGAGAGAACCAGGTCAGCAGAGCTGCTCTAGAGCCTAAGAACCAGGTCAGCTCAGGTGCTCTAGAGCCAGAGAACCAGGTCATCAGAGCTGCTGTAGAGCCAGAGAACCAGGTCAGCAGAGCTGCTCTAGAGCCTAAGAACCAGGTAAGCACAGCTGCTCTAGTGCCAGAGAACCAGGTCAACAGATCTGCTTTAGAGCCAGAGAACTAGGTCAGACGAGCTGCTGTAGAGCCAGAGAACCAGGTCAGCAGGGCTGCTGTAGAGCCATAGAACGGGTCAGCAGAGCTGCTGTAGAGCCTAAGAACCAGGTCAGAAGAGCTGCTTTAGAGCCAAAGAAACACATCAGCAGAGGTGCTCTAGAGCCAGAGAACCAGGTCAGCAGAGCTGCTGTAGAGCCAGAGAAACCAGGTTAGCAGTGCTGCTGTAGAGGGAGAGAACCAGGTCAGCAGAGCTGCTTTAGAACCTAAGAACAAGGTCAGCAGAGCTGCTCTAGATCCAGTGAACAAGGTCAGCTGAGCTGCTGTAGAGCCAGAGAAATCAGGTCAGCAGAGCTGCTTAAGGGGGAGAGAACCAGGTCAGCAGAGCTGCTCTAGAGCCTAAGAACCAAGTCAGCACAGCTGCTCTTGAGCCAGATAACCAGGTCAGCAGAGCTGCTTTAGAGGCAGAGAACCAGGTCATCAGAGCTGCTTTAGAGCCTAAGAAACAGGTCAGCAGAGTTGCTCTAGAGACTAAGAACAAGGTCAGCAGATCTGCTCTAGAGCTAGAGAACCAGGTCAGCAGAGCTGTTTTAGAGCCAGAGAACCAGGTGAGCAGAGCTGCTCTAGAGCTTGAGAACCAGGTCAGCATAGCTGCTCTGGACGCAGAGAACCAGGTCAGCAGAGCTGCTTTAGAGCCAGGGAAACAGGTCAGCAGAGCTGCTTTACAGCCAGAGAACCAGGCCAGCAGAGCTGATCTAGAGCCTGAAAACCAGGTCAGCAGAGCTGCTCTAGAGGCAGAGAACCAGGTCAGCAGAGCTGCTTTAGAGCCAGAGAACCAGGGCAGAAGAGATGCTGTCGAACCAGAGAACCAGGTCAGCAGAGCTGATTTAGAGCCATAGAACCAGGTCAGCAGAGCTGCTTTAGAGCCAGAGAACCAGGTCAGCTGAGCTGCTGTAGAGCCAGAGAAACCAGGTCAGCAGAGCTGCTTTAGAGGGAGAGAACCAGGTCAAGAGAGCTGCTTCAGAGGGAGAGAACCAGGTCAGCAGAGCTGCTCTAGAGCATAAGAACCAGGACAGCACAGCTGCTCTAGAGCCAGAGAACCAGGTCATCAGAGCTGCTGTAGAGCCAGAGAACCAGGTCAGCAGAGCTGCTATAGAGCCAGAGAAACCAGGTGAGAATAGCTGCTTTAGAGGGAGAGAACCAGGTCAGCAGAGCTGCTCTAGAGCCTAAGAACCAGGTAAGCACAGCTGCTCTAGTGCCAGAGAACCAGGTCAACAGATCTGCTTTAGAGCCAGAGAACTAGGTCAGAAGAGCTGCTCTAGAGCCAGAGAACCAGGTCAGCCGAGCTGCTATAGAGCCAAAGAGACCAGGCCAGCAGAGCTGCTCTAGAGGGAGAGAACCAGGTCAGCAGAGCTGCTCTAGAGCCTAAGATCCAGGTCAGCAGAGCTGCTTTAGAGCCTAAGAATCAGGTCAGCAGATCTACTCTAGAGCCAGAGAACAAGGTCAGCAGAGCTGCTTTAGAGCCAGAGAACTAGGTCAACAGAGCTGTTTTAGAGCCAGAGAACTAGGTCAGCAGAGCTGCTCTAGAGCCTGAGAACCAAGTCAGCACAGCTGCTCTTGAGCCTGATAACCAGGTCATCAGAGCTGCTTTAGAGCCTAAGAAACAGGTCAGCAGAGTTGCTCTAGAGACTAAGAACAAGGTCAGCAGATCTGCTCTAGAGCTAGAGAACCAGGTCAGCAGAGCTGTTTTAGAGCCAGAGAACCAGGTGAGCAGAGCTGCTCTAGAGCTTGAGAACCAGGTCAGCATAGCTGCTCTGGACGCAGAGAACCAGGTCAGCAGAGCTGCTTTAGAGCCAGGGAAACAGGTCAGCAGAGCTGCTTTACAGCCAGAGAACCAGGCCAGCAGAGCTGATCTAGAGCCTGAAAACCAGGTCAGCAGAGCTGCTCTAGAGGCAGAGAACCAGGTCAGCAGAGCTGCTTTAAAGCCAGAGAACCAGGGCAGAAGAGATGCTGTCGAACCAGAGAACCAGGTCAGCAGAGCTGATTTAGAGCCATAGAACCAGGTCTGCAGAGCTGCTTTAGAGCCAGAGAACCAGGTCAGCTGAGCTGCTGTAGAGCCAGAGAAACCAGGTCAGCAGAGCTGCTTTAGAGGGAGAGAACCAGGTCAAGAGAGCTGCTTCAGAGGGAGAGAACCAGGTCAGCAGAGCTGCTCTAGAGCATAAGAACCAGGACAGCACAGCTGCTCTAGAGCCAGAGAACCAGGTCATCAGAGCTGCTGTAGAGCCAGAGAACCAGGTCAGCAGAGCTGCTATAGAGCCAGAGAAACCAGGTGAGAATAGCTGCTTTAGAGGGAGAGAACCAGGTCAGCAGAGCTGCTCTAGAGCCTAAGAACCAGGTAAGCACAGCTGCTCTAGTGCCAGAGAACCAGGTCAACAGATCTGCTTTAGAGCCAGAGAACTAGGTCAGAAGAGCTGCTCTAGAGCCAGAGAACCAGGTCAGCCGAGCTGCTATAGAGCCAAAGAGACCAGGCCAGCAGAGCTGCTCTAGAGGGAGAGAACCAGGTCAGCAGAGCTGCTCTAGAGCCTAAGAACCAGGTCAGCAGAGCTGCTTTAGAGCCTAAGAATCAGGTCAGCAGATCTACTCTAGAGCCAGAGAACAAGGTCAGCAGAGCTGCTTTAGAGCCAGAGAACTAGGTCAACAGAGCTGTTTTAGAGCCAGAGAACTAGGTCAGCAGAGCTGCTCTAGAGCCTGAGAACCAGGTCAGCAGAGCTGCTCTAGAGGCAGAGAACCAGGTCAGCAGAGCGACTTTAGAGCCAGAGAACCAGGGCAGCAGACCTCCTCTAGAACCAGGTCAGCAGAGCTGCTGTAGAGCCAGAGAAACCAGGTCAGCAGTGCTGCTTTAGAGGGAGAGAACCAGGTCAGCAGAGCTGCTCTACGATAGGATAGGATCATCATTTATAGAGCGCGAACAAATGCCGAGGCGTCTTGGCGCTAGTCCATAGAGAGAGACCACTCCATCTAACACCGAGTCACATCAAACAGCCGTGTTTTTATCAGTTTTCTGAAAACTTGGTGACTTTCCGTAAGTTTAACAAAGCCAGGGAGCTCATTCCACCGGCTAGCCGCATGAAACGAAAAAGCTCTACCACCCCATCTGGCTTTTTTGACACGATTCTAGCTTTTCTAGAGCCTAAGAACCAAGTCAGCACAGCTGCTCTTGAGCCAGATAACGAGGTCAGCAGAGCTGCTTTTGAGGCAGAGAACCAGGTCATCAGAGCTGCTTTAGAGCCTAAGAACCAGGTCAGCTGAGCTGCTGTAGAGCCAGAGAAACCAGGTCAGCAGAGCTGCTTTAGAGGGAGAGAACCAGGTCAAGAGAGCTGCTTCAGAGGGAGATAACCAGGTCAGCAGAGCTGCTCTAGAGCCTAAGAACCAGGTCAGCTCAGGTGCTCTAGAGCCAGAGAACCAGGTCATCAGAGCTGCTGTAGAGCCAGAGAACCAGGTCAGCAGAGCTGCTCTAGAGCCTAAGAACCAGGTAAGCACAGCTGCTCTAGTGCCAGAGAACCAGGTCAACAGATCTGCTTTAGAGCCAGAGAACTAGGTCAGACGAGCTGCTGTAGAGCCAGAGAACCAGGTCAGCAGGGCTGCTGTAGAGCCATAGAACGGGTCAGCAGAGCTGCTGTAGAGCCTAAGAACCAGGTCAGAAGAGCTGCTTTAGAGCCAAAGAACCACATCAGCAGAGGTGCTCTAGAGCCAGAGAACCAGGTCAGCAGAGCTGCTGTAGAGCCAGAGAAACCAGGTTAGCAGTGCTGCTGTAGAGGGAGAGAACCAGGTCAGCAGAGCTGCTTTAGAACCTAAGAACAAGGTCAGCAGAGCTGCTCTAGATCCAGTGAACAAGGTCAGCTGAGCTGCTGTAGAGCCAGAGAAACCAGGTCAGCAGAGCTGCTTTAGAGGCAGAGAACCAGGTCAGCAGAGCTGCTCTAGAGCCTAAGAACCAAGTCAGCACAGCTGCTCTTGAGCCAGATAACCAGGTCAGCAGAGCTGCTTTAGAGGCAGAGAACCAGGTCATCAGAGCTGCTTTAGAGCCTAAGAAACAGGTCAGCAGAGTTGCTCTAGAGACTAAGAACATGGTCAGCAGATCTGCTCTAGAGCTAGAGAACCAGGTCAGCAGAGCTGTTTTAGAGCCAGAGAACCAGGTCAGCAGAGCTGCTCTAGAGCTTGAGAACCAGGTCAGCATAGCTGCTCTGGACGCAGAGAACCAGGTCAGCAGAGCTGCTTTAGAGCCAGGGAACTAGGTCAGAAGAGCTGCTCTAGTGCCAGAGAACCAGGTCAACAGATCTGCTTTAGAGCCAGAGAACTAGGTCAGAAGAGCTGCTCTAGAGCCAGAGAACCAGGTCAGCCGAGCTGCTATAGAGCCAAAGAGACCAGGCCAGCAGAGCTGCTCTAGAGGGAGAGAACCAGGTCAGCAGAGCTGCTCTAGAGCCTAAGAACCAGGTCAGCAGAGCTGCTTTAGAGCCTAAGAATCAGGTCAGCAGATCTACTCTAGAGCCAGAGAACAAGGTCAGCAGAGCTGCTTTAGAGCCAGAGAACTAGATCAACAGAGCTGTTTTAGAGCCAGAGAACTAGGTCAGCAGAGCTGCTCTAGAGCCTGAGAACCAGGTCAGCAGAGCTGCTCTAGAGGCAGAGAACCAGGTCAGCAGAGCGACTTTAGAGCCAGAGAACCAGGGCAGCAGACCTCCTCTAGAACCAGGTCAGCAGAGCTGCTGTAGAGCCAGAGAAACCAGGTCAGCAGTGCTGCTTTAGAGGGAGAGAACCAGGTCAGCAGAGCTGCTCTACGATAGGATAGGATCATCATTTATAGAGCGCGAACAAATGCCGAGGCGTCTTGGCGCTAGTCCATAGAGAGAGACCACTCCATCTAACACCGAGTCGTATCAAACAGCCGTGTTTTTATCAGTTTTCTGAAAACTTGGTGACTTTCCGTAAGTTTAACAAAGCCAGGGAGCTCATTCCACCGGCTAGCCGCATGAAACGAAAAAGCTCTACCACCCCATCTGGCTTTTTTGACACGATTCTAGCTTTTCTAGAGCCTAAGAACCAAGTCAGCACAGCTGCTCTTGAGCCAGATAACGAGGTCAGCAGAGCTGCTTTTGAGGCAGAGAACCAGGTCATCAGAGCTGCTTTAGAGCCTAAGAACCAGGTCAGCTGAGCTGCTGTAGAGCCAGAGAAACCAGGTCAGCAGAGCTGCTTTAGAGGGAGAGAACCAGGTCAAGAGAGCTGCTTCAGAGGGAGAGAACCAGGTCAGCAGAGCTGCTCTAGAGCCTAAGAACCAGGTCAGCTCAGGTGCTCTAGAGCCAGAGAACCAGGTCATCAGAGCTGCTGTAGAGCCAGAGAACCAGGTCAGCAGAGCTACTCTAGAGCCTAAGAACCAGGTAAGCACAGCTGCTCTAGTGCCAGAGAACCAGGTCAACAGATCTGCTTTAGAGCCAGAGAACTAGGTCAGACAAGCTGCTGTAGAGCCAGAGAACCAGGTCAGCAGGGCTGCTGTAGAGCCATAGAACGGGTCAGCAGAGCTGCTGTAGAGCCTAAGAACCAGGTCAGAAGAGCTGCTTTAGAGCCAAAGAACCACATCAGCAGAGGTGCTCTAGAGCCAGAGAACCAGGTCAGCAGAGCTGCTGTAGAGCCAGAGAAACCAGGTTAGCAGTGCTGCTGTAGAGGGAGAGAACCAGGTCAGCAGAGCTGCTTTAGAACCTAAGAACAAGGTCAGCAGAGCTGCTCTAGATCCAGTGAACAAGGTCAGCTGAGCTGCTGTAGAACCAGAGAAACCAGGTCAGCAGAGCTGCTTTAGAGGGAGAGAACCATGTCAGCAGAGCTGCTCTAGAGCCTAAGAACCAAGTCAGCACAGCTACTCTTGAGCCAGATAACCAGGTCAGCAGAGCTGCTTTAGAGGCAGAGAACCAGGTCATCAGAGCTGCTTTAGAGCCTAAGAAACAGGTCAGCAGAGTTACTCTAGAGACTAAGAACAAGGTCAGCAGATCTGCTCTAGAGCTAGAGAACCAGGTCAGCAGAGCTGTTTTAGAGCCAGAGAACCAGGTCAGCAGAGCTGCTCTAGAGCTTGAGAACCAGGTCAGCATAGCTGCTCTGGACGCAGAGAACCAGGTCAGCAGAGCTGCTTTAGAGCCAGGGAAACAGGTCAGCAGAGCTGCTTTACAGCCAGAGAACCAGGCCAGCAGAGCTGATCTAGAGCCTGAAAACCAGGTCAGCAGAGCTGCTCTAGAGGCAGAGAACCAGGTCAGCAGAGCTGCTTTAGAGCCAGAGAACCAGGGCAGAAGAGCTGCTGTCGAACCAGAGAACCAGGTCAGCAGAGCTGATTTAGAGCCATAGAACCAGGTCAGCAGAGCTGCTTTAGAGCCAGAGAACCAGGTCAGCTGAGCTGCTGTAGAGCCAGAGAAACCAGGTCAGCAGAGCTGCTTTAGAGGGAGAGAACCAGGTCAAGAGAGCTGCTTCAGAGGGAGAGAACCAGGTCAGCAGAGCTGCTCTAGAGCATAAGAACCAGGACAGCACAGCTGCTCTAGAGCCAGAGAACCAGGTCATCAGAGCTGCTGTAGAGCCAGAGAACCAGGTCAGCAGAGCTGCTATAGAGCCAGAGAAACCAGGTGAGAATAGCTGCTTTAGAGGGAGAGAACCAGGTCAGCAGAGCTGCTCTAGAGCCTAAGAACCAGGTAAGCACAGCTGCTCTAGTGCCAGAGAACCAGGTCAACAGATCTACTTTAGAGCCAGAGAACTAAGTCAGAAGAGCTGCTCTAGAGCCAGAGAACCAGGTCAGCCGAGCTGCTGTAGAGCCAGAGAAACCAGGCCAGCAGAGCTGCTCTAGAGGGAGAGAACCAGGTCAGAAGAGCTGCTCTAGATCCTAAGAACCAGGTCATCAGAGCTGCTTTAGAGCCTAAGAATCAGGTCAGCAGATCTACTCTAGAACCAGAGAACAAGGTCAGCAGAGCTGCTTTAGAGCCAGAGAACTAGGTCAACAGAGCTGTTTTAGAGCCAGACAACTAGGTCAGCAGAGCTGCTCTAGAGCCTGAGAACCAGGTCAGCAGAGCTGCTCTAGAGGCAGAGAACCAGGTCAGCAGAGCGACTTTAGAGCCAGAGAACCAGGGCAGCAGACCTCCTCTAGAACCAGGTCAGCAGAGCTGCTGTAGAGCCAGAGAAACCAGGTCAGCAGTGCTGCTTTAGAGGGAGAGAACCAGGTCAGCAGAGCTGCTCTAGGATAGGATAGGATCATCATTTATAGAGCGCGAACAAATGCCGAGGCGTCTTGGCGCCAGTCCATAGAGAGAGACCACTCCATCTAACACCGAGTCGTATCAAACAGCCGTGTTTTTATCAGTTTTCTGAAAACTTGGTGACTTTCCGTAAGTTTAACAAAGCCAGGGAGCTCATTCCACCGGCTAGCCGCATGAAACGAAAAAGCGCTACCACCCCATCTGGCTTTTTTGACACGATTCTAGCTTTTCTAGAGCCTAAGAACCAAGTCAGCACAGCTGCTCTTGAGCCAGATAACGAGGTCAGCAGAGCTGCTTTTGAGGCAGAGAACCAGGTCATCAGAGCTGCTTTAGAGCCTAAGAACCAGGTCAGTAGAGCTGCTCTAGAGCCAGAGAACCAGGTCAGCAGAGCTGCTTTAGAGGCAGAGAACCAGGTCATCAGAGCTGCTTTAGAGCCTAAGAAACAGGGCAGCAGAGTTGCTCTAGAGACTAAGAACAAGGTCAGCAGATCTGCTCTAGAGCTAGAGAACCAGGTCAGCAGAGCTGTTTTAGAGCCAGAGAACCAGGTCATCAGAGCTGCAGTAGAGCCAGAGATCCAGGTCAGCAGAGTTGCTGTAGAGCCAGAGAAACCAGGTCAGAAGTGCTGCTTTAGAGGGAGAGAACCAGGTCAGCAGAGCTGCTCTAGAGCCTAAGAACCATGTCAGCACAGCGTCTCTAGAGCCAGAGAACCCGGTCAGCATAGCTGCTTTATAGCCAGAGAACTAAGTAAGCAGAGCTGTTTTAGAGCCAGAGAACCAGGTCAGCAGAGCTCCTCTAGAGCCTGAGAACCAGATCATTAGAGCTGCTGTAGAGCCAGAGAACCAGGTCAGCAGAGCTGCTGTAGAGCCAGAGAAAGCAGGTCAGCAGAGCTGCTTTAGAGCCAGAGAACCAGGTCAGTAGAGCTGCTCTAGAGCCTAAGAACCAGGTCAGCAGAGCTGCTCTAGAGCCAGAGAACCAGGTCAGCCGAGCTGCTGTAGAGCCAGAGAAACCAAGTCAGCAGAGCTGCTCTAGAGGGAGAGAACCAGGTCAGCAGAGCTGCTCTAGAACCTAAGAACCAGGTCAGCACAGCTGTTATAGAGCCAGAGAACCAGGTCAGCAGAGCTGCTTTAGAGCCTAAGAACCAGGTCAGCAGAGCTGCTCTAGAGCCTAAGAACCAGGTGAGCAGAGCTACTCTAGAGCCAGAGAACAAGGTCTGCAGAGCTGCTTTAGAGCCAGAGAACTAGGTCAGCAGAGCTGTTTTAGAGCCATAGAACGGGTCAGCAGAGCTGCTGTAGAGCCTAAGAACCAGGTCAGAAGAGCTGCTTTAGAGCCAAAGAACCACGTCAGCAGAGGTGCTCTAGAGCCAGAGAACCAGGTCAGCAGAGCTGCTGTAGAGCCAGAGAACCAGGGCAGCCGAGCTGCTGTAGCTGTATTGCCAGAGAAACCAGGTCAGCAGTGCTGCTTTAGAGGCAGAGAACCAGGTCAGCGGAGCTGCTTTAGAGCCAGAGAACTAGGTCAGCAGAGCTGCTTTAGAGCCAGAGAACCACATCAGCAGAGCTGCTTTAGAGCCATAGAACGGGTCAGCAGAGCTGCTGTAGAGCCTAAGAACCAGGTCAGAAGAGCTGCTTTAGAGCCAAAGAACCACATCAGCAGAGGTGCTCTAGAGCCAGAGAACCACGACAGCAGAGCTGCTTTAGAGCCATAGAACGGGTCAGCAGAGCTGCTGTAGAGCCTAAGAACCAGGTCAGCTGAGCTGCTGTAGAGCCAGAGAAACCAGGTCAGCAGAGCTGCTTTAGAGGGAGAGAACCAGGTCAGTAGAGCTGCTCTAGAGCCTAAGAACCAAGTCAGCACAACTGCTCTTGAGCCAGATAACCAGGTCAGCAGAGCTGCTTTAGAGGCAGAGAACCAGGTCATCAGAGCTGCTTTAGAGCCTAAGAAACAGGTCAGCAGAGTTGCTCTAGAGACTAAGAACAAGGTCAGCAGATCTGCTCTAGAGCTAGAGAACCAGGTCAGCAGAGCTGTTTTAGAGCCAGAGAACCAGGTCAGCAGAGCTGCTCTAGAGCTTGAGAACCAGGTCAGCATAGCTGCTCTGGACGCAGAGAACCAGGTCAGCAGAGCTGCTTTAGAGCCAGGGAAACAGGTCAGCAGAGCTGCTTTAGAGCCAGAGAACCAGGCCAGCAGAGCTGATCTAGAGCCTGAAAACCAGGTCAGCAGAGCTGCTCTAGAGGCAGAGAACCAGGTGAGCAGATCTGCTTTAGAGCCAGAGAACCAGGGCAGCAGAGCTGATTTAGAGCCATAGAACTAGGTCAGCAGAGCTGCTTTAGAGCCAGAGAACCAGGTCAGCTGAGCTGCTGTAGAGCCAGAGAAACCAGGTCAGCAGAGCTGCTTTAGAGGGAGAGAACCAGGTCAGCAGAGCTGCTCTAGAGCCTAAGAACCAGGTCAGCTCAGCTGCTCTAGAGCCAGAGAACCAGGTCATCAGAGATGCTGTAGAGCCAGAGAACCAGGTCAGCAGAGCTGCTCTAGAGCCTAAGAACCAGGTAAGCACAGCTGCTCTAGTGCCAGAGAACCAGGTCAACAGATCTGCTTTAGAGCCAGAGAACTAGGTCAGACGAGCTGCTGTAGAGCCAGAGAACCAGGTCAGCAGGGCTGCTGTAGAGCCATAGAACGGGTCAGCAGAGCTGCTGTAGAGCCTAAGAACCAGGTCAGAAGAGCTGCTTTAGAGCCAAAGAACCACATCAGCAGAGGTGCTCTAGAGCCAGAGAACCAGGTCAGCAGAGCTGCTGTAGAGCCAGAGAAACCAGGTTAGCAGTGCTGCTGTAGAGGGAGAGAACCAGGTCAGCAGAGCTGCTTTAGAACCTAAGAACAAGGTCAGCAGAGCTGCTCTATATCCAGTGAACAAGGTCAGCTGAGCTTCTGTAGAGCCAGAGAAACCAGGTCAGCAGAGCTGCTTTAGAGGGAGAGAACCAGGTCAGCAGAGCTGCTCTAGAGCGTAAGAACCAGGTCAGCAGAGCTGCTGTAGAGCCAGAGAAACCAGGTTAGCAGTGCTGCTGTAGAGGGAGAGAACCAGGTCAGCAGAGCTGCTTCAGAACCTAAGACCAAGGTCAGAAGAGCTGCTCTAGATCCAGTGAACAAGGTCAGCTGAGCTTCTGTAGAGCCAGATAACCAGGTCAGCAGAGCTGCTTTATAGGCAGAGAACCAGGTCATCAGAGCTGCTTTAGAGCCTAAGAAACAGGTCAGCAGAGTTGCTCTAGAGACTAAGAACAAGGTCAGCAGATCTGCTCTAGAGCTAGAGAACCAGGTCAGCAGAGCTGTTTTAGAGCCAGAGAACCAGGTCAGCAGAGCTGCTCTAGAGCTTGAGAACCAGGTCAGCATAGCTGCTCTGGACGCAGAGAACCAGGTCAGCAGAGCTGCTTTAGAGCCAGGGAAACAGGGCAGCAGAGCTGCTTTACAGCCAGAGAACCAGGCCAGCAGAGCTGATCTAGAGCCTAAAAACCAGGTCAGCAGAGCTGCTCTAGAGGCAGAGAACCAGGTCAGCAGAGCTGCTTTAGAGCCAGAGAACCAGGGCAGCAGAGCTGATTTAGAGCCATAGAACCAGGTCAGCAGAGCTGCTTTAGAGCCAGAGAACCAGGTCAGCTGAGCTGCTGTAGAGCCAGAGAAACCAGGTCAGCAGAGCTGCTTTAGAGGGTGATAACCAGGTCAAGAGAGCTGCTTCAGAGGGAGAGAACCAGGTCAGCAGAGCTGCTCTAGAGCATAAGAACCAGGTCAGCACAGCTGCTCTAGAGCCAGAGAACCAGGTCATCAGAGCTGCTGTAGAGCCAGAGAACCAGGTCAGCAGAGCTGCTGTAGAGTCAGAGAAACCAGGTGAGAATAGCTGCTTTAGAGGGAGAGAACCAGGTCAGCAGAGCTGCTCTAGAGCCTAAGAACCAGGTAAGCACAGCTGCTCTAGTGCCAGAGAAACAGGTCAACAGATCTGCTCTAGAGCCAGAGAACCAGGTCAGCCGAGCTGCTGTAGAGCCAGAGAAACCAGGCCAGCAGAGCTGCTCTAGAGGGAGAGAACCAGGTCAGAAGAGCTGCTCTAGATCCTAAGAACCAGGTCAGCAGAGCTGCTTTAGAGCCTAAGAATCAGGTCAGCAGATCTACTCTAGAGCCAGAGAACAAGGTCAGCAGAGCTGCTTTAGAGCCAGAGAACTAGGTCAACAGAGCTGTTTTAGAGCCAGACAACTAGGTCAGCAGAGCTGCTCTAGAGCCTGAGAACCAGGTCAGCAGAGCTGCTCTAGAGGCAGAGAACCAGGTCAGCAGAGCGACTTTAGAGCCAGAGAACCAGGGCAGCAGACCTCCTCTAGAACCAGGTCAGCAGAGCTGCTGTAGAGCCAGAGAAACCAGGTCAGCAGTGCTGCTTTAGAGGGAGAGAACCAGGTCAGCAGAGCTGCTCTAGGATAGGATAGGATCATCATTTATAGAGCGCGAACAAATGCCGAGGCGTCTTGGCGCTAGTCCATAAAGAGAGACCACTCCATCTAACACCGAGTCGTATCAAACAGCCGTGTTTTTATCAGTTTTCTGAAAACTTGGTGACTTTCCGTAAGTTTAACAAAGCCAGGGAGCTCATTCCACCGGCTAGCCGCATGAAACGAAAAAGCTCTACCACCCCATCTGGCTTTTTTGACACGATTCTAGCTTTTCTAGAGCCTAAGAACCAAGTCAGCACAGCTGCTCTTGAGCCAGATAACGAGGTCAGCAGAGCTGCTTTTGAGGCAGAGAACCAGGTCATCAGAGCTGCTTTAGAGCCTAAGAACCAGGTCAGTAGAGCTGCTCTAGAGCCACAGAACCAGGCCAGCAGAGCTGCTTTAGAGGCAGAGAACCAGGTCATCAGAGCTGCTTTAGAGCCTAAGAAACAGGGCAGCAGAGTTGCTCTAGAGACTAAGACAAGGTCAGCAGATCTGCTCTAGAGCTAGAGAACCAGGTCAGCAGAGCTGTTTTAGAGCCAGAGAACCAGGTCACCAGAGCTGCAGTAGAGCCAGAGAACCAGGTCAGCAGAGTTGCTGTAGAGCCAGAGAAACCCGGTCAGAACATCTTCTTCAGAGGGAGAGAACCAGGTCAGCAGAGCTGCTCTAGAGCCTAAGAACCATGTCAGCACAGCGTCTCTAGAGCCAGAGAACTAGGTAAGCAGAGCTGTTTTAGAGCCAGAGAACCAGGTCAGCAGAGCTCCTCTAGAGCCTGAGAACCAGGTCATTAGAGCTGCTGTAGAGCCAGAGAACCAGGTCAGCAGAGCTGCTGTAGAGCCAGAGAAAGCAGGTCAGCAGAGCTGCTTTAGAGCCAGAGAACCAGGTCAGTAGAGCTGCTCTAGATCCTAAGAACCAGGTCAGCAGAGCTGCTCTAGAGCCAGAGAACCAGGTCAGCCGAGCTCCTGTAGAGCCAGAGAAACCAAGTCAGCAGAGCTGCTCTAGAGGGAGAGAACCAGGTCAGCAGAGCTGCTCTAGAACCTAAGAACAAGGTCAGCACAGCTGTTATAGAGCCAGAGAACCAGGTCAGCAGAGCTGCTTTAGTGCCTAAGAACCAGGTCAGCAGAGCTGCTCAAGAGACTAAGAACCAGGTGAGCAGAGCTACTCTAAAGCCAGAGAACAAGGTCTGCAGAGCTGCTTTAGAGCCAGAGAACTAGGTCAGCAGAGCTGTTTTAGAGCCATAGAACGGGTCAGCAGAGCTGCTGTAGAGCCTAAGAACCAGGTCAGAAGAGCTGCTTTAGAGCCAAAGAACCACGTCAGCAGAGGTGCTCTAGAGCCAGAGAACCAGGTCAGCAGAGCTGCTGTAGAGCCAGAGAACCAGGGCAGCCGAGCTGCTGTAGAGCCAGAGAAACCAGGTCAGCAGTGCTGCTTTAGAGGCAGAGAACCAGGTCAGAGGAGCTGCTTTAGAGCCAGAGAACTAGGTCAGCAGAGCTGCTTTAGAGCCAGAGAACCACGTCAGCAGAGCTGCTTTAGAGCCATAGAACAGGTCAGCAGAGCTGCTGTAGAGCCTAAGAACCAGGTCAGAAGAGCTGCTGTAGAGCCAGAGAAACCAGGTTAGCAGTGCTTCTGTAGAGGGAGAGAACCAGGTCAGCAGAGCTGCTTTAGAACCTAAGAACAAGGTCAGTAGAGCTGCTCTAGATCCAGTGAACAAGGTCAGCTGAGCTTCTGTAGAGCCAGAGAAACCAGGTCAGCAGAGCTGCTTTAGAGGGAGAGAACCAGGTCAGCAGACCTGCTCTAGAGCGTAAGAACAAAGTCAGCACAGCTGCTCTTGAGCCAGATAACCAGGTCAGCAGAGCTGCCTTAGAGGCAGAGAACCAGGTCATCAGAGCTGCTTTAGAGCCTAAGAAACAGGTCAGCAGAGTTGCTCTAGAGACTAAGAACAAGGTCAGCAGATCTGCTCTAGAGCTAGAGAACCAGGTCAGCAGAGCTGTTTTAGAGCCAGAGAACCAGGTCATCAGAGCTGCAGTAGAGCCAGAGAACCAGGTCAGCAGAGCTGCTGTAGAGCCAGAGAAACCAGGTCAGAACATCTTCTTCAGAGGGAGAGAACCAGGTCAGCAGAGCTGCTCTAGAGCCTAAGAACCATGTCAGCACAGCGTCTCTAGAGCCAGAGAACCCGGTCAGCATAGCTGCTTTAGAGCCAGAGAACTAGGTAAGCAGAGCTGTTTTAGAGCCAGAGAACCAGGTCAGCAGAGCTCCTCTAGAGCCTGAGAACCAGGTCATTAGAGCGGCTGTAGAGCCAGAAAACCAGGTCAGCAGAGCTGCTGTAGAGCCATAGAAAGCAGGTTAGCAGAGCTGCTTTAGAGGCAGAGAACCAGGTCAGTAGAGCTGCTCTGGAGCCTAAGAACCAGGTCAGCAGAGCTGCTCTAGAGCCAGAGAACCAGGTCAGCTGAGCTGCTGTAGAGCCAGAGAAACCAAGTCAGCAGAGCTGCTCTAGAGGGAGAGAACCAGGTCAGCAGATCTGCTCTAGAACCTACGAACCAGGTCAGCACAGCTGTTATAGAGCCAGAGAACCAGGTTAGCAGAGCTGCTTTAGAGCCTAAGAACCAGGTCAGCAGAGCTGCTCTAGAGCCTAAGAACCAGGTGAGCAGAGCTACTTTAGAGCCAGAGAACAAGGTCTGCAGAGCTGCTTTCGAGCCAGAGAACTAGGTCAGCAGAGCTGTTTTAGAGCCATAGAACGGGTCAGCAGAGCTGCTTTAGAGCCAGAGAACCAGGTCAGCAGAGCTGCTGTAGAGCCAGAGAAACCAGGTCAGCAGTGCTGCTCTAGAGCCTGAGAACCAGGTCAGCAGAGCTGCTCTAGAGCCAGAGAACCAGGGCAGCCGAGCTGCTGTAGAGCCAGAGAAACCAGGTCAACAGTGCTGCTTTAGAGGCAGAGAACCAGGTCAGCGGAGCTGCTTTAGAGCCAGAGAACTAGGTCAGCAGAGCTGCTTTAGAGCCAGAGAACCACGCCAGCAGAGCTGCTTTAGAGGGAGAGAACCAGGTCAGCAGAGCCGCTCTAGAGCCTAAGAACCAGGTCAGCTCAGCTGCTCTACAGCCAGAGAACCAGGTCATCAGAGCTGCTGTAGAGCCAGAGAACCAGGTCAGCAGAGCTGCTCTAGAGCCTAAGAACCAGGTAAGCACAGCTGCTCTAGTGCCAGAGAACCAGGTCAACAGATCTGCTTTAGAGCCAGAGAACTAGGTCAGACGAGCTGCTGTAGAGCCAGAGAACCAGGTCAGCAGGGCTGCTGTAGAGCCATAGAACGGGTCAGCAGAGCTGCTGTAGAGCCTAAGAACCAGGTCAGAAGAGCTGCTTTAGAGCCAAAGAACCACATCAGCAGAGGTGCTCTAGAGCCAGAGAACCAGGTCAGCAGAGCTGCTGTAGAGTCAGAGAAACCAGGTTAGCAGTGCTGCTGTAGAGGGAGAGAACCAGGTCAGCAGAGCTGCTTTAGAACCTAAGAACAAGGTCAGCAGAGCTGCTCTAGATCCAGTGAACAAGGTCAGCTGAGCTTCTGTAGAGCCAGAGAAACCAGGTCAGCAGAGCTGCTTTAGAGGGAGAGAACCAGGTCAGCAGAGCTGCTCTAGAGCGTAAGAACCAAGTCAGCACAGCTGCTCTTGAGCCAGATAACCAGGTCAGCAGAGCTGCTTTAGAGGCAGAGAACCAGGTCATCAGAGCTGCTTTAGAGCCAGAGAACCAGGGCAGCCGAGCTGCTGTAGAGCCAGAGAAACCAGGTCAACAGTGCTGCTTTAGAGGCAGAGAACCAGGTCAGCGGAGCTGCTTTAGAGCCAGAGAACTCGGTCAGCAGAGCTGCTTTAGAGCCAGAGAACCACGCCAGCAGAGCTGCTTTAGAGCCATAGAACGGGTCAGCAGAGCTGCTGTAGAGCCTAAGAACCAGGTCAGAAGAGCTGCTTTAGAACCAAAGAACCACATCAGCAGAGGTGCTCTAGAGCCAGAGGACCACGTCAGCAGAGCTGCTTTAGAGCCATGGAACGGGTCAGCATAGCTGCTGTAGAGCCTAAGAACCAGGTCAGCTGAGCTGCTGTAGAGCCAGAGAAACCAGGTCAGCAGAGCTGCTTTAGAGGGAGAGAACCAGGTCAGCAGAGCTGCTCTGAAGCCTAAGAACCAAGTCAGCACAGCTGCTCTTGAGCCAGATAACCAGGTCAGCAGAGCTGCTTTAGAGGCAGAGAACCAGGTCATCAGAGCTGTTTTAGAGCCAGAGAACCAGATCAGCAGAGCTGCTCTAGAGCTTGAGAACCAGGTCAGCATAGCTGCTCTGGACGCAGAGAACCAGGTCAGCAGAGCTGCTTTAGAGCCAGGGAAACAGGTCAGCAGAGCTGCTTTAGAGCCAGAGAACCAGGCCAGCAGAGCTGATCTAGAGCCTGAAAACCAGGTCAGCAGAGCTGCTCTAGAGGCAGAGAACCAGGTGAGCAGATCTGCTTTAGAGCCAGAGAACCAGGGCAGCAGAGCTGATTTAGAGCCATAGAACCAGGTCAGCAGAGCTGCTTTAGAGCCAGAGAACCAGGTCAGCTGAGCTGCTGTAGAGCCAGAGAAACCAGGTCAGCAGAGCTGCTTTAGAGGGAGAGAACCAGGTCAGCAGAGCCGCTCTAGAGCCTAAGAACCAGGTCAGCTCAGCTGCTCTACAGCCAGAGAACCAGGTCATCAGAGCTGCTGTAGAGCCAGAGAACCAGGTCAGCAGAGCTGCTCTAGAGCCTAAGAACCAGGTAAGCACAGCTGCTCTAGTGCCAGAGAACCAGGTCAACAGATCTGCTTTAGAGCCAGAGAACTAGGTCAGACGAGCTGCTGTAGAGCCAGAGAACCAGGTCAGCAGGGCTGCTGTAGAGCCATAGAACGGGTCAGCAGAGCTGCTGTAGAGCCTAAGAACCAGGTCAGAAGAGCTGCTTTAGAGCCAAAGAACCACATCAGCAGAGGTGCTCTAGAGCCAGAGAACCAGGTCAGCAGAGCTGATGTAGAGCCAGAGGAACCAGGTTAGCAGTGCTGCTGTAGAGGGAGAGAACCAGGTCAGCAGAGCTGCTTTAGAACCTAAGAACAAGGTCAGCAGAGCTGCTCTAGATCCAGTGAACAAGGTCAGCTGAGCTTCTGTAGAGCCAGAGAAACCAGGTCAGCAGAGCTGCTTTAGAGGGAGAGAACCAGGTCAGCAGAGCTGCTCTAGAGCGTAAGAACCAAGTCAGCACAGCTGCTCTTGAGCCAGATAACCAGGTCAGCAGAGCTGCTTTAGAGGCAGAGAACCAGGTCATCAGAGCTGCTTTAGAGCCTAAGAAACAGGTCAGCAGAGTTGCTCTAGAGACTAAGAACAAGGTCAGCAGATCTACTCTAGAGCTAGAGAACCAGGTCAGCAGAGCTGTTTTAGAGCCAGAGAACCAGGTCAGCAGAGCTGCTCTAGAGCTTGAGAACCAGGTCAGCATAGCTGCTCTGGACGCAGAGAACCAGGTCAGCAGAGCTGCTTTAGAGCCAGGGAAACAGGGCAGCAGAGCTGCTTTACAGCCAGAGAACCAGGCCAGCAGAGCTGATCTAGAGCCTGAAAACCAGGTCAGCAGAGCTGCTCTAGAGGCAGAGAACCAGGTGAGCAGATCTGCTTTAGAGCCAGAGAACCAGGGCAGCAGAGCTGATTTAGAGCCATAGAACTAGGTCAGCAGTGCTGCTTTAGAGCCAGAGAACCAGGTCAGCTGAGCTGCTGTAGAGCCAGAGAAACCAGGTCAGCAGAGCTGCTTTAGAGGGAGAGAACCAGGTCAGCAGAGCTGCTCTAGAGCCTAAGAACCAGGTCAGCTCAGCTGCTCTAGAGCCAGAGAACCAGGTCATCAGAGATGCTGTAGAGCCAGAGAACCAGGTCATCAGAGCTGCTCTAGAGCCTAAGAACCAGGTAAGCACAGCTGCTCTAGTGCCAGAGAACCAGGTCAACAGATCTGCTTTAGAGCCAGAGAACTAGGTCAGACGAGCTGCTGTAGAGCCAGAGAACCAGGTCAGCAGGGCTGCTGTAGAGCCATAGAACGGGTCAGCAGAGCTGCTGTAGAGCCTAAGAACCAGGTCAGAAGAGCTGCTTTAGAGCCAAAGAACCACATCAGCAGAGGTGCTCTAGAGCCAGAGAACCAGGTCAGCAGAGCTGCTGTAGAGCCAGAGAAACCAGGTTAGCAGTGCTGCTGTAGAGGGAGAGAACCAGGTCAGCAGAGCTGCTTTAGAACCTAAGAACAAGGTCAGCAGAGCTGCTCTATATCCAGTGAACAAGGTCAGCTGAGCTTCTGTAGAGCCAGAGAAACCAGGTCAGCAGAGCTGCTTTAGAGGGAGAGAACCAGGTCAGCAGAGCTGCTCTAGAGCGTAAGAACCAGGTCAGCAGAGCTGCTGTAGAGCCAGAGAAACCAGGTTAGCAGTGCTGCTGTAGAGGGAGAGAACCAGGTCAGCAGAGCTGCTTCAGAACCTAAGACCAAGGTCAGAAGAGCTGCTCTAGATCCAGTGAACAAGGTCAGCTGAGCTTCTGTAGAGCCAGATAACCAGGTCAGCAGAGCTGCTTTAGAGGCAGAGAACCAGGTCATCAGAGCTGCTTTAGAGCCTAAGAAACAGGTCAGCAGAGTTGCTCTAGAGACTAAGAACAAGGTCAGCAGATCTGCTCTAGAGCTAGAGAACCAGGTCAGCAGAGCTGTTTTAGAGCCAGAGAACCAGGTCAGCAGAGCTGCTCTAGAGCTTGAGAACCAGGTCAGCATAGCTGCTCTGGACGCAGAGAACCAGGTCAGCAGAGCTGCTTTAGAGCCAGGGAAACAGGGCAGCAGAGCTGCTTTACAGCCAGAGAACCAGGCCAGCAGAGCTGATCTAGAGCCTAAAAACCAGGTCAGCAGAGCTGCTCTAGAGGCAGAGAACCAGGTCAGCAGAGCTGCTTTAGAGCCAGAGAACCAGGGCAGCAGAGCTGATTTAGAGCCATAGAACCAGGTCAGCAGAGCTGCTTTAGAGCCAGAGAACCAGGTCAGCTGAGCTGCTGTAGAGCCACAGAAACCAGGTCAGCAGAGCTGCTTTAGAGGGTGATAACCAGGTCAAGAGAGCTGCTTCAGAGGGAGAGAACCAGGTCAGCAGAGCTGCTCTAGAGCATAAGAACCAGGTCAGCACAGCTGCTCTAGAGCCAGAGAACCAGGTCATCAGAGCTGCTGTAGAGCCAGAGAACCAGGTCAGCAGAGCTGCTGTAGAGTCAGAGAAACCAGGTGAGAATAGCTGCTTTAGAGGGAGAGAACCAGGTCAGCAGAGCTGCTCTAGAGCCTAAGAACCAGGTAAGCACAGCTGCTCTAGTGCCAGAGAAACAGGTCAACAGATCTGCTCTAGAGCCAGAGAACCAGGTCAGCCGAGCTGCTGTAGAGCCAGAGAAACCAGGCCAGCAGAGCTGCTCTAGAGGGAGAGAACCAGGTCAGAAGAGCTGCTCTAGATCCTAAGAACCAGGTCAGCAGAGCTGCTTTAGAGCCTAAGAATCAGGTCAGCAGATCTACTCTAGAGCCAGAGAACAAGGTCAGCAGAGCTGCTTTAGAGCCAGAGAACTAGGTCAACAGAGCTGTTTTAGAGCCAGACAACTAGGTCAGCAGAGCTGCTCTAGAGCCTGAGAACCAGGTCAGCAGAGCTGCTCTAGAGGCAGAGAACCAGGTCAGCAGAGCGACTTTAGAGCCAGAGAACCAGGGCAGCAGACCTCCTCTAGAACCAGGTCAGCAGAGCTGCTGTAGAGCCAGAGAAACCAGGTCAGCAGTGCTGCTTTAGAGGGAGAGAACCAGGTCAGCAGAGCTGCTCTAGGATAGGATAGGATCATCATTTATAGAGCGCGAACAAATGCCGAGGCGTCTTGGCGCTAGTCCATAAAGAGAGACCACTCCATCTAACACCGAGTCGTATCAAACAGCCGTGTTTTTATCAGTTTTCTGAAAACTTGGTGACTTTCCGTAAGTTTAACAAAGCCAGGGAGCTCATTCCACCGGCTAGCCGCATGAAACGAAAAAGCTCTACCACCCCATCTGGCTTTTTTGACACGATTCTAGCTTTTCTAGAGCCTAAGAACCAAGTCAGCACAGCTGCTCTTGAGCCAGATAACGAGGTCAGCAGAGCTGCTTTTGAGGCAGAGAACCAGGTCATCAGAGCTGCTTTAGAGCCTAAGAACCAGGTCAGTAGAGCTGCTCTAGAGCCACAGAACCAGGCCAGCAGAGCTGCTTTAGAGGCAGAGAACCAGGTCATCAGAGCTGCTTTAGAGCCTAAGAAACAGGGCAGCAGAGTTGCTCTAGAGACTAAGACAAGGTCAGCAGATCTGCTCTAGAGCTAGAGAACCAGGTCAGCAGAGCTGTTTTAGAGCCAGAGAACCAGGTCACCAGAGCTGCAGTAGAGCCAGAGAACCAGGTCAGCAGAGTTGCTGTAGAGCCAGAGAAACCAGGTCAGAACATCTTCTTCAGAGGGAGAGAACCAGGTCAGCAGAGCTGCTCTAGAGCCTAAGAACCATGTCAGCACAGCGTCTCTAGAGCCAGAGAACTAGGTAAGCAGAGCTGTTTTAGAGCCAGAGAACCAGGTCAGCAGAGCTCCTCTAGAGCCTGAGAACCAGGTCATTAGAGCTGCTGTAGAGCCAGAGAACCAGGTCAGCAGAGCTGCTGTAGAGCCAGAGAAAGCAGGTCAGCAGAGCTGCTTTAGAGCCAGAGAACCAGGTCAGTAGAGCTGCTCTAGAGCCTAAGAACCAGGTCAGCAGAGCTGCTCTAGAGCCAGAGAACCAGGTCAGCCGAGCTCCTGTAGAGCCAGAGAAACCAAGTCAGCAGAGCTGCTCTAGAGGGAGAGAACCAGGTCAGCAGAGCTGCTCTAGAACCTAAGAACAAGGTCAGCACAGCTGTTATAGAGCCAGAGAACCAGGTCAGCAGAGCTGCTTTAGTGCCTAAGAACCAGGTCAGCAGAGCTGCTCAAGAGACTAAGAACCAGGTGAGCAGAGCTACTCTAAAGCCAGAGAACAAGGTCTGCAGAGCTGCTTTAGAGCCAGAGAACTAGGTCAGCAGAGCTGTTTTAGAGCCATAGAACGGGTCAGCAGAGCTGCTGTAGAGCCTAAGAACCAGGTCAGAAGAGCTGCTTTAGAGCCAAAGAACCACGTCAGCAGAGGTGCTCTAGAGCCAGAGAACCAGGTCAGCAGAGCTGCTGTAGAGCCAGAGAACCAGGGCAGCCGAGCTGCTGTAGAGCCAGAGAAACCAGGTCAGCAGTGCTGCTTTAGAGGCAGAGAACCAGGTCAGAGGAGCTGCTTTAGAGCCAGAGAACTAGGTCAGCAGAGCTGCTTTAGAGCCAGAGAACCACGTCAGCAGAGCTGCTTTAGAGCCATAGAACAGGTCAGCAGAGCTGCTGTAGAGCCTAAGAACCAGGTCAGAAGAGCTGCTGTAGAGCCAGAGAAACCAGGTTAGCAGTGCTTCTGTAGAGGGAGAGAACCAGGTCAGCAGAGCTGCTTTAGAACCTAAGAACAAGGTCAGTAGAGCTGCTCTAGATCCAGTGAACAAGGTCAGCTGAGCTTCTGTAGAGCCAGAGAAACCAGGTCAGCAGAGCTGCTTTAGAGGGAGAGAACCAGGTCAGCAGACCTGCTCTAGAGCGTAAGAACAAAGTCAGCACAGCTGCTCTTGAGCCAGATAACCAGGTCAGCAGAGCTGCCTTAGAGGCAGAGAACCAGGTCATCAGAGCTGCTTTAGAGCCTAAGAAACAGGTCAGCAGAGTTGCTCTAGAGACTAAGAACAAGGTCAGCAGATCTGCTCTAGAGCTAGAGAACCAGGTCAGCAGAGCTGTTTTAGAGCCAGAGAACCAGGTCATCAGAGCTGCAGTAGAGCCAGAGAACCAGGTCAGCAGAGCTGCTGTAGAGCCAGAGAAACCAGGTCAGAACATCTTCTTCAGAGGGAGAGAACCAGGTCAGCAGAGCTGCTCTAGAGCCTAAGAACCATGTCAGCACAGCGTCTCTAGAGCCAGAGAACCCGGTCAGCATAGCTGCTTTAGAGCCAGAGAACTAGGTAAGCAGAGCTGTTTTAGAGCCAGAGAACCAGGTCAGCAGAGCTCCTCTAGAGCCTGAGAACCAGGTCATTAGAGCGGCTGTAGAGCCAGAAAACCAGGTCAGCAGAGCTGCTGTAGAGCCATAGAAAGCAGGTTAGCAGAGCTGCTTTAGAGGCAGAGAACCAGGTCAGTAGAGCTGCTCTGGAGCCTAAGAACCAGGTCAGCAGAGCTGCTCTAGAGCCAGAGAACCAGGTCAGCTGAGCTGCTGTAGAGCCAGAGAAACCAAGTCAGCAGAGCTGCTCTAGAGGGAGAGAACCAGGTCAGCAGATCTGCTCTAGAACCTACGAACCAGGTCAGCACAGCTGTTATAGAGCCAGAGAACCAGGTTAGCAGAGCTGCTTTAGAGCCTAAGAACCAGGTCAGCAGAGCTGCTCTAGAGCCTAAGAACCAGGTGAGCAGAGCTACTTTAGAGCCAGAGAACAAGGTCTGCAGAGCTGCTTTCGAGCCAGAGAACTAGGTCAGCAGAGCTGTTTTAGAGCCATAGAACGGGTCAGCAGAGCTGCTTTAGAGCCAGAGAACCAGGTCAGCAGAGCTGCTGTAGAGCCAGAGAAACCAGGTCAGCAGTGCTGCTCTAGAGCCTGAGAACCAGGTCAGCAGAGCTGCTCTAGAGCCAGAGAACCAGGGCAGCCGAGCTGCTGTAGAGCCAGAGAAACCAGGTCAACAGTGCTGCTTTAGAGGCAGAGAACCAGGTCAGCGGAGCTGCTTTAGAGCCAGAGAACTAGGTCAGCAGAGCTGCTTTAGAGCCAGAGAACCACGCCAGCAGAGCTGCTTTAGAGGGAGAGAACCAGGTCAGCAGAGCCGCTCTAGAGCCTAAGAACCAGGTCAGCTCAGCTGCTCTACAGCCAGAGAACCAGGTCATCAGAGCTGCTGTAGAGCCAGAGAACCAGGTCAGCAGAGCTGCTCTAGAGCCTAAGAACCAGGTAAGCACAGCTGCTCTAGTGCCAGAGAACCAGGTCAACAGATCTGCTTTAGAGCCAGAGAACTAGGTCAGACGAGCTGCTGTAGAGCCAGAGAACCAGGTCAGCAGGGCTGCTGTAGAGCCATAGAACGGGTCAGCAGAGCTGCTGTAGAGCCTAAGAACCAGGTCAGAAGAGCTGCTTTAGAGCCAAAGAACCAGGTCAGCAGAGCTGCTGTAGAGTCAGAGAAACCAGGTTAGCAGTGCTGCTGTAGAGGGAGAGAACCAGGTCAGCAGAGCTGCTTTAGAACCTAAGAACAAGGTCAGCAGAGCTGCTCTAGATCCAGTGAACAAGGTCAGCTGAGCTTCTGTAGAGCCAGAGAAACCAGGTCAGCAGAGCTGCTTTAGAGGGAGAGAACCAGGTCAGCAGAGCTGCTCTAGAGCGTAAGAACCAAGTCAGCACAGCTGCTCTTTAGCCAGATAACCAGGTCAGCAGAGCTGCTTTAGAGGCAGAGAACCAGGTCATCAGAGCTGCTTTAGAGCCAGAGAACCAGGGCAGCCGAGCTGCTGTAGAGCCAGAGAAACCAGGTCAACAGTGCTGCTTTAGAGGCAGAGAACCAGGTCAGCGGAGCTGCTTTAGAGCCAGAGAACTCGGTCAGCAGAGCTGCTTTAGAGCCAGAGAACCACGCCAGCAGAGCTGCTTTAGAGCCATAGAACGGGTCAGCAGAGCAGCTGTAGAGCCTAAGAACCAGGTCAGAAGAGCTGCTTTAGAACCAAAGAACCACATCAGCAGAGGTGCTCTAGAGCCAGAGGACCACGTCAGCAGAGCTGCTTTAGAGCCATGGAACGGGTCAGCATAGCTGCTGTAGAGCCTAAGAACCAGGTCAGCTGAGCTGCTGTAGAGCCAGAGAAACCAGGTCAGCAGAGCTGCTTTAGAGGGAGAGAACCAGGTCAGCAGAGCTGCTCTGAAGCCTAAGAACCAAGTCAGCACAGCTGCTCTTGAGCCAGATAACCAGGTCAGCAGAGCTGCTTTAGAGGCAGAGAACCAGGTCATCAGAGCTGTTTTAGAGCCAGAGAACCAGATCAGCAGAGCTGCTCTAGAGCTTGAGAACCAGGTCAGCATAGCTGCTCTGGACGCAGAGAACCAGGTCAGCAGAGCTGCTTTAGAGCCAGGGAAACAGGTCAGCAGAGCTGCTTTAGAGCCAGAGAACCAGGCCAGCAGAGCTGATCTAGAGCCTGAAAACCAGGTCAGCAGAGCTGCTCTAGAGGCAGAGAACCAGGTGAGAAGATCTGCTTTAGAGCCAGAGAACCAGGGCAGCAGAGCTGATTTAGAGCCATAGAACCAGGTCAGCAGAGCTGCTTTAGAGCCAGAGAACCAGGTCAGCTGAGCTGCTGTAGAGCCAGAGAAACCAGGTCAGCAGAGCTGCTTTAGAGGGAGAGAACCAGGTCAGCAGAGCCGCTCTAGAGCCTAAGAACCAGGTCAGCTCAGCTGCTCTACAGCCAGAGAACCAGGTCATCAGAGCTGCTGTAGAGCCAGAGAACCAGGTCAGCAGAGCTGCTCTAGAGCCTAAGAACCAGGTAAGCACAGCTGCTCTAGTGCCAGAGAACCAGGTCAACAGATCTGCTTTAGAGCCAGAGAACTAGGTCAGACGAGCTGCTGTAGAGCCAGAGAACCAGGTCAGCAGGGCTGCTGTAGAGCCATAGAACGGGTCAGCAGAGCTGCTGTAGAGCCTAAGAACCAGGTCAGAAGAGCTGCTTTAGAGCCAAAGAACCACATCAGCAGAGGTGCTCTAGAGCCAGAGAACCAGGTCAGCAGAGCTGATGTAGAGCCAGAGGAACCAGGTTAGCAGTGCTGCTGTAGAGGGAGAGAAACCAGGTCAGCAGAGCTGCTTTAGAACCTAAGAACAAGGTCAGCAGAGCTGCTCTAGATCCAGTGAACAAGGTCAGCTGAGCTTCTGTAGAGCCAGAGAAACCAGGTCAGCAGAGCTGCTTTAGAGGGAGAGAACCAGGTCAGCAGAGTTGCTCTAGAGCGTAAGAACCAGTCAGCACAGCTGCTCTTGAGCCAGATAACCAGGTCAGCAGAGCTGCTTTAGAGGCAGAGAACCAGGTCATCAGAGCTGCTTTAGAGCCTAAGAAACAGGTCAGCAGAGTTGCTCTAGAGACTAAGAACAAGGTCAGCAGATCTACTCTAGAGCTAGAGAACCAGGTCAGCAGAGCTGTTTTAGAGCCAGAGAACCAGGTCAGCAGAGCTGCTCTAGAGCTTGAGAACCAGGTCAGCATAGCTGCTCTGGACGCAGAGAACCAGGTCAGCAGAGCTGCTTTAGAGCCAGGGAAACAGGGCAGCAGAGCTGCTTTACAGCCAGAGAACCAGGCCAGCAGAGCTGATCTAGAGCCTGAAAACCAGGTCAGCAGAGCTGCTCTAGAGGCAGAGAACCAGGTGAGCAGATCTGCTTTAGAGCCAGAGAACCAGGGCAGCAGAGCTGATTTAGAGCCATAGAACTAGGTCAGCAGTGCTGCTTTAGAGCCAGAGAACCAGGTCAGCTGAGCTGCTGTAGAGCCAGAGAAACCAGGTCAGCAGAGCTGCTTTAGAGGGAGAGAACCAGGTCAGCAGAGCTGCTCTAGAGCCTAAGAACCAGGTCAGCTCAGCTGCTCTAGAGCCAGAGAACCAGGTCATCAGAGATGCTGTAGAGCCAGAGAACCAGGTCAGCAGAGCTGCTCTAGAGCCTAAGAACCAGGTAAGCACAGCTGCTCTAGTGCCAGAGAACCAGGTCAACAGATCTGCTTTAGAGCCAGAGAACTAGGTCAGACGAGCTGCTGTAGAGCCAGAGAACCAGGTCAGCAGGGCTGCTGTAGAGCCATAGAACGGGTCAGCAGAGCTGCTGTAGAGCCTAAGAACCAGGTCAGAAGAGCTGCTTTAGAGCCAAAGAACCACATCAGCAGAGGTGCTCTAGAGCCAGAGAACCAGGTCAGCAGAGCTGCTGTAGAGCCATTGAAACCAGGTTAGCAGTGCTGCTGTAGAGGGAGAGAACCAGGTCAGCAGAGCTGCTTTAGAACCTAAGAACAAGGTCAGCAGAGCTGCTCTATATCCAGTGAACAAGGTCAGCTGAGCTTCTGTAGAGCCAGAGAAACCAGGTCAGCAGAGCTGCTTTAGAGGGAGAGAACCAGGTCAGCAGAGCTGCTCTAGAGCGTAAGAACCAGGTCAGCAGAGCTGCTGTAGAGCCAGAGAAACCAGGTTAGCAGTGCTGCTGTAGAGGGAGAGAACCAGGTCAGCAGAGCTGCTTCAGAACCTAAGACCAAGGTCAGAAGAGCTGCTCTAGATCCAGTGAACAAGGTCAGCTGAGCTTCTGTAGAGCCAGATAACCAGGTCAGCAGAGCTGCTTTAGAGGCAGAGAACCAGGTCATCAGAGCTGCTTTAGAGCCTAAGAAACAGGTCAGCAGAGTTGCTCTAGAGACTAAGAACAAGGTCAGCAGATCTGCTCTAGAGCTAGAGAACCAGGTCAGCAGAGCTGTTTTAGAGCCAGAGAACCAGGTCAGCAGAGCTGCTCTAGAGCTTGAGAACCAGGTCAGCATAGCTGCTCTGGACGCAGAGAACCAGGTCAGCAGAGCTGCTTTAGAGCCAGGGAAACAGGGCAGCAGAGCTGCTTTACAGCCAGAGAACCAGGCCAGCAGAGCTGATCTAGAGCCTAAAAACCAGGTCAGCAGAGCTGCTCTAGAGGCAGAGAACCAGGTCAGCAGAGCTGCTTTAGAGCCAGAGAACCAGGGCAGCAGAGCTGATTTAGAGCCATAGAACCAGGTCAGCAGAGCTGCTTTAGAGCCAGAGAACCAGGTCAGCTGAGCTGCTGTAGAGCCAGAGAAACCAGGTCAGCAGAGCTGCTTTAGAGGGTGATAACCAGGTCAAGAGAGCTGCTTCAGAGGGAGAGAACCAGGTCAGCAGAGCTGCTCTAGAGCATAAGAACCAGGTCAGCACAGCTGCTCTAGAGCCAGAGAACCAGGTCATCAGAGCTGCTGTAGAGCCAGAGAACCAGGTCAGCAGAGCTGCTGTAGAGTCAGAGAAACCAGGTGAGAATAGCTGCTTTAGAGGGAGAGAACCAGGTCAGCAGAGCTGCTCTAGAGCCTAAGAACCAGGTAAGCACAGCTGCTCTAGTGCCAGAGAAACAGGTCAACAGATCTGCTCTAGAGCCAGAGAACCAGGTCAGCCGAGCTGCTGTAGAGCCAGAGAAACCAGGCCAGCAGAGCTGCTCTAGAGGGAGAGAACCAGGTCAGAAGAGCTGCTCTAGATCCTAAGAACCAGGCCAGCAGAGCTGCTTTAGAGCCTAAGAATCAGGTCAGCAGATCTACTCTAGAGCCAGAGAACAAGGTCAGCAGAGCTGCTTTAGAGCCAGAGAACTAGGTCAACAGAGCTGTTTTAGAGCCAGACAACTAGGTCAGCAGAGCTGCTCTAGAGCCTGAGAACCAGGTCAGCAGAGCTGCTCTAGAGGCAGAGAACCAGGTCAGCAGAGCGACTTTAGAGCCAGAGAACCAGGGCAGCAGACCTCCTCTAGAACCAGGTCAGCAGAGCTGCTGTAGAGCCAGAGAAACCAGGTCAGCAGTGCTGCTTTAGAGGGAGAGAACCAGGTCAGCAGAGCTGCTCTAGGATAGGATAGGATCATCATTTATAGAGCGCGAACAAATGCCGAGGCGTCTTGGCGCTAGTCCATAAAGAGAGACCACTCCATCTAACACCGAGTCGTATCAAACAGCCGTGTTTTTATCAGTTTTCTGAAAACTTGGTGACTTTCCGTAAGTTTAACAAAGCCAGGGAGCTCATTCCACCGGCTAGCCGCATGAAACGAAAAAGCTCTACCACCCCATCTGGCTTTTTTGACACGATTCTAGCTTTTCTAGAGCCTAAGAACCAAGTCAGCACAGCTGCTCTTGAGCCAGATAACGAGGTCAGCAGAGCTGCTTTTGAGGCAGAGAACCAGGTCATCAGAGCTGCTTTAGAGCCTAAGAACCAGGTCAGTAGAGCTGCTCTAGAGCCACAGAACCAAGCCAGCAGAGCTGCTTTAGAGGCAGAGAACCAGGTCATCAGAGCTGCTTTAGAGCCTAAGAAACAGGGCAGCAGAGTTGCTCTAGAGACTAAGACAAGGTCAGCAGATCTGCTCTAGAGCTAGAGAACCAGGTCAGCAGAGCTGTTTTAGAGCCAGAGAACCAGGTCACCAGAGCTGCAGTAGAGCCAGAGAACCAGGTCAGCAGAGTTGCTGTAGAGCCAGAGAAACCAGGTCAGAACATCTTCTTCAGAGGGAGAGAACCAGGTCAGCAGAGCTGCTCTAGAGCCTAAGAACCATGTCAGCACAGCGTCTCTAGAGCCAGAGAACTAGGTAAGCAGAGCTGTTTTAGAGCCAGAGAACCAGGTCAGCAGAGCTCCTCTAGAGCCTGAGAACCAGGTCATTAGAGCTGCTGTAGAGCCAGAGAACCAGGTCAGCGGAGCTGCTGTAGAGCCAGAGAAAGCAGGTCAGCAGAGCTGCTTTAGAGCCAGAGAACCAGGTCAGTAGAGCTGCTCTAGAGCCTAAGAACCAGGTCAGCAGAGCTGCTCTAGAGCCAGAGAACCAGGTCAGCCGAGCTCCTGTAGAGCCAGAGAAACCAAGTCAGCAGAGCTGCTCTAGAGGGAGAGAACCAGGTCAGCAGAGCTGCTCTAGAACCTAAGAACAAGGTCAGCACAGCTGTTATAGAGCCAGAGAACCAGGTCAGCAGAGCTGCTTTAGTGCCTAAGAACCAGGTCAGCAGAGCTGCTCAAGAGACTAAGAACCAGGTGAGCAGAGCTACTCTAAAGCCAGAGAACAAGGTCTGCAGAGCTGCTTTAGAGCCAGAGAACTAGGTCAGCAGAGCTGTTTTAGAGCCATAGAACGGGTCAGCAGAGCTGCTGTAGAGCCTAAGAACCAGGTCAGAAGAGCTGCTTTAGAGCCAAAAAACCACGTCAGCAGAGGTGCTCTAGAGCCAGAGAACCAGGTCAGCAGAGCTGCTGTAGAGCCAGAGAACCAGGGCAGCTGAGCTGCTGTAGAGCCAGAGAAACCAGGTCAGCAGTGCTTCTTTAGAGGCAGAGAACCAGGTCAGAGGAGCTGCTTTAGAGCCAGAGAACTAGGTCAGCAGAGCTGCTTTAGAGCCAGAGAACCACGTCAGCAGAGCTGCTTTAGAGCCATAGAACAGGTCAGCAGAGCTGCTGTAGAGCCTAAGAACCAGGTCAGAAGAGCTGCTGTAGAGCCAGAGAAACCAGGTTAGCAGTGCTTCTGTAGAGGGAGAGAACCAGGTCAGCAGAGCTGCTTTAGAACCTAAGAACAAGGTCAGTAGAGCTGCTCTAGATCCAGTGAACAAGGTCAGCTGAGCTTCTGTAGAGCCAGAGAAACCAGGTCAGCAGAGCTGCTTTAGAGGGAGAGAACCAGGTCAGCAGACCTGCTCTAGAGCGTAAGAACAAAGTCAGCACAGCTGCTCTTGAGCCAGATAACCAGGTCAGCAGAGCTGCCTTAGAGGCAGAGAACCAGGTCATCAGAGCTGCTTTAGAGCCTAAGAAACAGGTCAGCAGAGTTGCTCTAGAGACTAAGAACAAGGTCAGCAGATCTGCTCTAGAGCTAGAGAACCAGGTCAGCAGAGCTGTTTTAGAGCCAGAGAACCAGGTCATCAGAGCTGCAGTAGAGCCAGAGAACCAGGTCAGCAGAGCTGCTGTAGAGCCAGAGAAACCAGGTCAGAACATCTTCTTCAGAGGGAGAGAACCAGGTCAGCAGAGCTGCTCTAGAGCCTAAGAACCATGTCAGCACAGCGTCTCTAGAGCCAGAGAACCCGGTCAGCATAGCTGCTTTAGAGCCAGAGAACTAGGTAAGCAGAGCTGTTTTAGAGCCAGAGAACCAGGTCAGCAGAGCTCCTCTAGAGCCTGAGAACCAGGTTATTAGAGCGGCTGTAGAGCCAGAAAACCAGGTCAGCAGAGCTGCTGTAGAGCCATAGAAAGCAGGTTAGCAGAGCTGCTTTAGAGGCAGAGAACCAGGTCAGTAGAGCTGCTCTGGAGCCTAAGAACCAGGTCAGCAGAGCTGCTCTAGAGCCAGAGAACCAGGTCAGCTGAGCTGCTGTAGAGCCAGAGAAACCAAGTGAGCAGAGCTGCTCTAGAGGGAGAGAACCAGGTCAGCAGATCTGCTCTAGAACCTACGAACCAGGTCAGCACAGCTGTTATAGAGCCAGAGAACCAGGTTAGCAGAGCTGCTTTAGAGCCTAAGAACCAGGTCAGCAGAGCTGCTCTAGAGCCTAAGAACCAGGTGAGCAGAGCTACTTTAGAGCCAGAGAACAAGGTCTGCAGAGCTGCTTTCGAGCCAGAGAACTAGGTCAGCAGAGCTGTTTTAGAGCCATAGAACGGGTCAGCAGAGCTGCTTTAGAGCCAGAGAACCAGGTCAGCAGAGCTGCTGTAGAGCCAGAGAAACCAGGTCAGCAGTGCTGCTCTAGAGCCTGAGAACCAGGTCAGCAGAGCTGCTCTAGAGCCAGAGAACCAGGGCAGCCGAGCTGCTGTAGAGCCAGAGAAACCAGGTCAACAGTGCTGCTTTAGAGGCAGAGAACCAGGTCAGCGGAGCTGCTTTAGAGCCAGAGAACTAGGTCAGCAGAGCTGCTTTAGAGCCAGAGAACCACGCCAGCAGAGCTGCTTTAGAGGGAGAGAACCAGGTCAGCAGAGCCGCTCTAGAGCCTAAGAACCAGGTCAGCTCAGCTGCTCTACAGCCAGAGAACCAGGTCATCAGAGCTGCTTTAGAGCCAGAGAACCAGGTCAGCAGAGCTGCTCTAGAGCCTAAGAACCAGGTAAGCACAGCTGCTCTAGTGCCAGAGAACCAGGTCAACAGATCTGCTTTAGAGCCAGAGAACTAGGTCAGACGAGCTGCTGTAGAGCCAGAGAACCAGGTCAGCAGGGCTGCTGTAGAGCCATAGAACGGGTCAGCAGAGCTGCTGTAGAGCCTAAGAACCAGGTCAGAAGAGCTGCTTTAGAGCCAAAGAACCACATCAGCAGAGGTGCTCTAGAGCCAGAGAACCAGGTCAGCAGAGCTGCTGTAGAGTCAGAGAAACCAGGTTAGCAGTGCTGCTGTAGAGGGAGAGAACCAGGTCAGCAGAGCTGCTTTAGAACCTAAGAACAAGGTCAGCAGAGCTGCTCTAGATCCAGTGAACAAGGTCAGCTGAGCTTCTGTAGAGCCAGAGAAACCAGGTCAGCAGAGCTGCTTTAGAGGGAGAGAACCAGGTCAGCAGAGCTGCTCTAGAGCGTAAGAACCAAGTCAGCACAGCTGCTCTTGAGCCAGATAACCAGGTCAGCAGAGCTGCTTTAGAGGCAGAGAACCAGGTCATCAGAGCTGCTTTAGAGCCAGAGAACCAGGGCAGCCGAGCTGCTGTAGAGCCAGAGAAACCAGGTCAACAGTGCTGCTTTAGAGGCAGAGAACCAGGTCAGCGGAGCTGCTTTAGAGCCAGAGAACTCGGTCAGCAGAGCTGCTTTAGAGCCAGAGAACCACGCCAGCAGAGCTGCTTTAGAGCCATAGAACGGGTCAGCAGAGCTGCTGTAGAGCCTAAGAACCAGGTCAGAAGAGCTGCTTTAGAACCAAAGAACCACATCAGCAGAGGTGCTCTAGAGCCAGAGGACCACGTCAGCAGAGCTGCTTTAGAGCCATGGAACGGGTCAGCATAGCTGCTGTAGAGCCTAAGAACCAGGTCAGCTGAGCTGCTGTAGAGCCAGAGAAACCAGGTCAGCAGAGCTGCTTTAGAGGGAGAGAACCAGGTCAGCAGAGCTGCTCTGAAGCCTAAGAACCAAGTCAGCACAGCTGCTCTTGAGCCAGATAACCAGGTCAGCAGAGCTGCTTTAGAGGCAGAGAACCAGGTCATCAGAGCTGTTTTAGAGCCAGAGAACCAGATCAGCAGAGCTGCTCTAGAGCTTGAGAACCAGGTCAGCATAGCTGCTCTGGACGCAGAGAACCAGGTCAGCAGAGCTGCTTTAGAGCCAGGGAAACAGGTCAGCAGAGCTGCTTTAGAGCCAGAGAACCAGGCCAGCAGAGCTGATCTAGAGCCTGAAAACCAGGTCAGCAGAGCTGCTCTAGAGGCAGAGAACCAGGTGAGCAGATCTGCTTTAGAGCCAGAGAACCAGGGCAGCAGAGCTGATTTAGAGCCATAGAACCAGGTCAGCAGAGCTGCTTTAGAGCCAGAGAACCAGGTCAGCTGAGCTGCTGTAGAGCCAGAGAAACCAGGTCAGCAGAGCTGCTTTAGAGGGAGAGAACCAGGTCAGCAGAGCCGCTCTAGAGCCTAAGAACCAGGTCAGCTCAGCTGCTCTACAGCCAGAGAACCAGGTCATCAGAGCTGCTGTAGAGCCAGAGAACCAGGTCAGCAGAGCTGCTCTAGAGCCTAAGAACCAGGTAAGCACAGCTGCTCTAGTGCCAGAGAACCAGGTCAACAGATCTGCTTTAGAGCCAGAGAACTAGGTCAGACGAGCTGCTGTAGAGCCAGAGAACCAGGTCAGCAGGGCTGCTGTAGAGCCATAGAACGGGTCAGCAGAGCTGCTGTAGAGCCTAAGAACCAGGTCAGAAGAGCTGCTTTAGAGCCAAAGAACCACATCAGCAGAGGTGCTCTAGAGCCAGAGAACCAGGTCAGCAGAGCTGATGTAGAGCCAGAGGAACCAGGTTAGCAGTGCTGCTGTAGAGGGAGAGAACCAGGTCAGCAGAGCTGCTTTAGAACCTAAGAACAAGGTCAGCAGAGCTGCTCTAGATCCAGTGAACAAGGTCAGCTGAGCTTCTGTAGAGCCAGAGAAACCAGGTCAGCAGAGCTGCTTTAGAGGGAGAGAACCAGGTCAGCAGAGCTGCTCTAGAGCGTAAGAACCAAGTCAGCACAGCTGCTCTTGAGCCAGATAACCAGGTCAGCAGAGCTGCTTTAGAGGCAGAGAACCAGGTCATCAGAGCTGCTTTAGAGCCTAAGAAACAGGTCAGCAGAGTTGCTCTAGAGACTAAGAACAAGGTCAGCAGATCTACTCTAGAGCTAGAGAACCAGGTCAGCAGAGCTGTTTTAGAGCCAGAGAACCAGGTCAGCAGAGCTGCTCTAGAGCTTGAGAACCAGGTCAGCATAGCTGCTCTGGACGCAGAGAACCAGGTCAGCAGAGCTGCTTTAGAGCCAGGGAAACAGGGCAGCAGAGCTGCTTTACAGCCAGAGAACCAGGCCAGCAGAGCTGATCTAGAGCCTGAAAACCAGGTCAGCAGAGCTGCTCTAGAGGCAGAGAACCAGGTCAGCAGAGCTGCTTTAGAGCCAGAGAACCAGGGCAGCAGAGCTGATTTAGAGCCATAGAACTAGGTCAGCAGTGCTGCTTTAGAGCCAGAGAACCAGGTCAGCTGAGCTGCTGTAGAGCCAGAGAAACCAGGTCAGCAGAGCTGCTTTAGAGGGAGAGAACCAGGTCAGCAGAGCTGCTCTAGAGCCTAAGAACCAGGTCAGCTCAGCTGCTCTAGAGCCAGAGAACCAGGTCATCAGAGATGCTGTAGAGCCAGAGAACCAGGTCAGCAGAGCTGCTCTAGAGCCTAAGAACCAGGTAAGCACAGCTGCTCTAGTGCCAGAGAACCAGGTCAACAGATCTGCTTTAGAGCCAGAGAACTAGGTCAGACGAGCTGCTGTAGAGCCAGAGAACCAGGTCAGCAGGGCTGCTGTAGAGCCATAGAACGGGTCAGCAGAGCTGCTGTAGAGCCTAAGAACCAGGTCAGAAGAGCTGCTTTAGAGCCAAAGAACCACATCAGCAGAGGTGCTCTAGAGCCAGAGAACCAGGTCAGCAGAGCTGCTGTAGAGCCAGAGAAACCAGGTTAGCAGTGCTGCTGTAGAGGGAGAGAACCAGGTCAGCAGAGCTGCTTTAGAACCTAAGAACAAGGTCAGCAGAGCTGCTCTATATCCAGTGAACAAGGTCAGCTGAGCTTCTGTAGAGCCAGAGAAACCAGGTCAGCAGAGCTGCTTTAGAGGGAGAGAACCAGGTCAGCAGAGCTGCTCTAGAGCGTAAGAACCAGGTCAGCAGAGCTGCTGTAGAGCCAGAGAAACCAGGTTAGCAGTGCTGCTGTAGAGGGAGAGAACCAGGTCAGCAGAGCTGCTTCAGAACCTAAGACCAAGGTCAGAAGAGCTGCTCTAGATCCAGTGAACAAGGTCAGCTGAGCTTCTGTAGAGCCAGATAACCAGGTCAGCAGAGCTGCTTTAGAGGCAGAGAACCAGGTCATCAGAGCTGCTTTAGAGCCTAAGAAACAGGTCAGCAGAGTTGCTCTAGAGACTAAGAACAAGGTCAGCAGATCTGCTCTAGAGCTAGAGAACCAGGTCAGCAGAGCTGATTTAGAGCCAGAGAACCAGGTCAGCAGAGCTGCTCTAGAGCTTGAGAACCAGGTCAGCATAGCTGCTCTGGACGCAGAGAACCAGGTCAGCAGAGCTGCTTTAGAGCCAGGGAAACAGGGCAGCAGAGCTGCTTTACAGCCAGAGAACCAGGCCAGCAGAGCTGATCTAGAGCCTAAAAACCAGGTCAGCAGAGCTGCTCTAGAGGCAGAGAACCAGGTCAGCAGAGCTGCTTTAGAGCCAGAGAACCAGGGCAGCAGAGCTGATTTAGAGCCATAGAACCAGGTCAGCAGAGCTGCTTTAGAGCCAGAGAACCAGGTCAGCTGAGCTGCTGTAGAGCCAGAGAAACCAGGTCAGCAGAGCTGCTTTAGAGGGTGATAACCAGGTCAAGAGAGCTGCTTCAGAGGGAGAGAACCAGGTCAGCAGAGCTGCTCTAGAGCATAAGAACCAGGTCAGCACAGCTGCTCTAGAGCCAGAGAACCAGGTCATCAGAGCTGCTGTAGAGCCAGAGAACCAGGTCAGCAGAGCTGCTGTAGAGTCAGAGAAACCAGGTGAGAATAGCTGCTTTAGAGGGAGAGAACCAGGTCAGCAGAGCTGCTCTAGAGCCTAAGAACCAGGTAAGCACAGCTGCTCTAGTGCCAGAGAAACAGGTCAACAGATCTGCTCTAGAGCCAGAGAACCAGGTCAGCCGAGCTGCTGTAGAGCCAGAGAAACCAGGCCAGCAGAGCTGCTCTAGAGGGAGAGAACCAGGTCAGAAGAGCTGCTCTAGATCCTAAGAACCAGGTCAGCAGAGCTGCTTTAGAGCCTAAGAATCAGGTCAGCAGATCTACTCTAGAGCCAGAGAACAAGGTCAGCAGAGCTGCTTTAGAGCCAGAGAACTAGGTCAACAGAGCTGTTTTAGAGCCAGACAACTAGGTCAGCAGAGCTGCTCTAGAGCCTGAGAACCAGGTCAGCAGAGCTGCTCTAGAGGCAGAGAACCAGGTCAGCAGAGCGACTTTAGAGCCAGAGAACCAGGGCAGCAGACCTCCTCTAGAACCAGGTCAGCAGAGCTGCTGTAGAGCCAGAGAAACCAGGTCAGCAGTGCTGCTTTAGAGGGAGAGAACCAGGTCAGCAGAGCTGCTCTAGGATAGGATAGGATCATCATTTATAGAGCGCGAACAAATGCCGAGGCGTCTTGGCGCTAGTCCATAAAGAGAGACCACTCCATCTAACACCGAGTCGTATCAAACAGCCGTGTTTTTATCAGTTTTCTGAAAACTTGGTGACTTTCCGTAAGTTTAACAAAGCCAGGGAGCTCATTCCACCGGCTAGCCGCATGAAACGAAAAAGCTCTACCACCCCATCTGGCTTTTTTGACACGATTCTAGCTTTTCTAGAGCCTAAGAACCAAGTCAGCACAGCTGCTCTTGAGCCAGATAATGAGGTCAGCAGAGCTGCTTTTGAGGCAGAGAACCAGGTCATCAGAGCTGCTTTAGAGCCTAAGAACCAGGTCAGTAGAGCTGCTCTAGAGCCACAGAACCAGGCCAGCAGAGCTGCTTTAGAGGCAGAGAACCAGGTCATCAGAGCTGCTTTAGAGCCTAAGAAACAGGGCAGCAGAGTTGCTCTAGAGACTAAGACAAGGTCAGCAGATCTGCTCTAGAGCTAGAGAACCAGGTCAGCAGAGCTGTTTTAGAGCCAGAGAACCAGGTCACCAGAGCTGCAGTAGAGCCAGAGAACCAGGTCAGCAGAGTTGCTGTAGAGCCAGAGAAACCAGGTCAGAACATCTTCTTCAGAGGGAGAGAACCAGGTCAGCAGTGCTGCTCTAGAGCCTAAGAACCATGTCAGCACAGCGTCTCTAGAGCCAGAGAACTAGGTAAGCAGAGCTGTTTTAGAGCCAGAGAACCAGGTCAGCAGAGCTCTTCTAGAGCCTGAGAACCAGGTCATTAGAGCTGCTGTAGAGCCAGAGAACCAGGTCAGCAGAGCTGCTGTAGAGCCAGAGAAAGCAGGTCAGCAGAGCTGCTTTAGAGCCAGAGAACCAGGTCAGTAGAGCTGCTCTAGAGCCTAAGAACCAGGTCAGCAGAGCTGCTCTAGAGCCAGAGAACCAGGTCAGCCGAGCTCCTGTAGAGCCAGAGAAACCAAGTCAGCAGAGCTGCTCTAGAGGGAGAGAACCAGGTCAGCAGAGCTGCTCTAGAACCTAAGAACAAGGTCAGCACAGCTGTTATAGAGCCAGAGAACCAGGTGAGCAGAGCTGCTTTAGTGCCTAAGAACCAGGTCAGCAGAGCTGCTCAAGAGACTAAGAACCAGGTGAGCAGAGCTACTCTAAAGCCAGAGAACAAGGTCTGCAGAGCTGCTTTAGAGCCAGAGAACTAGGTCAGCAGAGCTGTTTTAGAGCCATAGAACGGGTCAGCAGAGCTGCTGTAGAGCCTAAGAACCAGGTCAGAAGAGCTGCTTTAGAGCCAAAAAACCACGTCAGCAGAGGTGCTCTAGAGCCAGAGAACCAGGTCAGCAGAGCTGCTGTAGAGCCAGAGAACCAGGGCAGCCGAGCTGCTGTAGAGCCAGAGAAACCAGGTCAGCAGTGCTGCTTTAGAGGCAGAGAACCAGGTCAGAGGAGCTGCTTTAGAGCCAGAGAACTAGGTCAGCAGAGCTGCTTTAGAGCCAGAGAACCACGTCAGCAGAGCTGCTTTAGAGCCATAGAACAGGTCAGCAGAGCTGCTGTAGAGCCTAAGAACCAGGTCAGAAGAGCTGCTGTAGAGCCAGAGAAACCAGGTTAGCAGTGCTTCTGTAGAGGGAGAGAACCAGGTCAGCAGAGCTGCTTTAGAACCTAAGAACAAGGTCAGTAGAGCTGCTCTAGATCCAGTGAACAAGGTCAGCTGAGCTTCTGTAGAGCCAGAGAAACCAGGTCAGCAGAGCTGCTTTAGAGGGAGAGAACCAGGTCAGCAGACCTGCTCTAGAGCGTAAGAACAAAGTCAGCACAGCTGCTCTTGAGCCAGATAACCTGGTCAGCAGAGCTGCCTTAGAGGCAGAGAACCAGGTCATCAGAGCTGCTTTAGAGCCTAAGAAACAGGTCAGCAGAGTTGCTCTAGAGACTAAGAACAAGGTCAGCAGATCTGCTCTAGAGCTAGAGAACCAGGTCAGCAGAGCTGTTTTAGAGCCAGAGAACCAGGTCATCAGAGCTGCAGTAGAGCCAGAGAACCAGGTCAGCAGAGCTGCTGTAGAGCCAGAGAAACCAGGTCAGAACATCTTCTTCAGAGGGAGAGAACCAGGTCAGCAGAGCTGCTCTAGAGCCTAAGAACCATGTCAGCACAGCGTCTCTAGAGCCAGAGAACCCGGTCAGCATAGCTGCTTTAGAGCCAGAGAACTAGGTAAGCAGAGCTGTTTTAGAGCCAGAGAACCAGGTCAGCAGAGCTCCTCTAGAGCCTGAGAACCAGGTCATTAGAGCGGCTGTAGAGCCAGAAAACCAGGTCAGCAGAGCTGCTTTAGAGGCAGAGAACCAGGTCAGTAGAGCTGCTCTGGAGCCTAAGAACCAGGTCAGCAGAGCTGCTCTAGAGCCAGAGAACCAGGTCAGCTGAGCTGCTGTAGAGCCAGAGAAACCAAGTCAGCAGAGCTGCTCTAGAGGGAGAGAACCAGGTCAGCAGATCTGCTCTAGAACCTACGAACCAGGTCAGCACAGCTGTTATAGAGCCAGAGAACCAGGTTAGCAGAGCTGCTTTAGAGCCTAAGAACCAGGTCAGCAGAGCTGCTCTAGAGCCTAAGAACCAGGTGAGCAGAGCTACTTTAGAGCCAGAGAACAAGGTCTGCAGAGCTGCTTTCGAGCCAGAGAACTAGGTCAGCAGAGCTGTTTTAGAGCCATAGAACGGGTCAGCAGAGCTGCTTTAGAGCCAGAGAACCAGGTCAGCAGAGCTGCTGTAGAGCCAGAGAAACCAGGTCAGCAGTGCTGCTCTAGAGCCTGAGAACCAGGTCAGCAGAGCTGCTCTAGAGCCAGAGAACCAGGGCAGCCGAGCTGCTGTAGAGCCAGAGAAACCAGGTCAACAGTGCTGCTTTAGAGGCAGAGAACCAGGTCAGCGGAGCTGCTTTAGAGCCAGAGAACTAGGTCAGCAGAGCTGCTTTAGAGCCAGAGAACCACGCCAGCAGAGCTGCTTTAGAGGGAGAGAACCAGGTCAGCAGAGCCGCTCTAGAGCCTAAGAACCAGGTCAGCTCAGCTGCTCTACAGCCAGAGAACCAGGTGAGCAGATCTGCTTTAGAGCCAGAGAACCAGGGCAGCAGAGCTGATTTAGAGCCATAGAACCAGGTCAGCAGAGCTGCTTTAGAGCCAGAGAACCAGGTCAGCTGAGCTGCTGTAGAGCCAGAGAAACCAGGTCAGCAGAGCTGCTTTAGAGGGAGAGAACCAGGTCAGCAGAGCCGCTCTAGAGCCTAAGAACCAGGTCAGCTCAGCTGCTCTACAGCCAGAGAACCAGGTCATCAGAGCTACTGTAGAGCCAGAGAACCAGGTCAGCAGAGCTGCTCTAGAGCCTAAGAACCAGGTAAGCACAGCTGCTCTAGTGCCAGAGAACCAGGTCAACAGATCTGCTTTAGAGCCAGAGAACTAGGTCAGACGAGCTGCTGTTGAGCCAGAGAATCAGGTCAGCAGGGCTGCTGTAGAGCCATAGAATGGGTCAGCAGAGCTGCTGTAGAGCCTAAGAACCAGGTCAGAAGATCTGCTTTAGAGCCAAAGAACCACATCAGCAGAGGTGCTCTAGAGCCAGAGAACCAGGTCAGCAGAGCTGCTGTAGAGCCAGAGAAACCAGGTTAGCAGTGCTGCTGTAGAGGGAGAGAACCAGGTCAGCAGAGCTGCTTTAGAACCTAAGAACAAGGTCAGCAGAGCTGCTCTAGATCCAGTGAACAAGGTCAGCTGAGCTTCTGTAGAGCCAGAGAAACCAGGTCAGCAGAGCTGCTTTAGAGGGAGAGAACCAGGTCAGCAGAGCTGCTCTAGAGCCTAAGAACCAAGTCAGCACAGCTGCTCTTGAGCCAGATAACCAGGTCAGCAGAGCTGCTTTAGAGGCAGAGAACCAGGTCATCAGAGCTGATTTAGAGCCTAAGAAACAGGTCAGCAGAGTTGCCCTAGAGACTAAGAACAAGGTCAGCAGATCTACTCTAGAGCTAGAGAACCAGGTCAGCAGAGCTGTTTTAGAGCCAGAGAACCAGGTCAGCAGAGCTGCTCTAGAGCTTGAGAACCAGGTCAGCATAGCTGCTCTGGACGCAGAGAACCAGGTCAGCAGAGCTGCTTTAGAGCCAGGGAAACAGGGCAGCAGAGCTGCTTTACAGCCAGAGAACCAGGCCAGCAGAGCTGATCTAGAGCCTGAAAACCAGGTCAGCAGAGCTGCTCTAGAGGCAGAGAACCAGGTCAGCAGAGCTGCTTTAGAGCCAGAGAACCAGGGCAGAAGAGCTGCTGTCGAACCAGAGAACCAGGTCAGCAGAGCTGATTTAGAGCCATAGAACCAGGTCAGCAGAGCTGCTTTAGAGCCAGAGAACCAGGTCAGCTGAGCTGCTGTAGAGCCAGAGAAACCAGGTCAGCAGAGCTGCTTTAGAGGGAGAGAACCAGGTCAAGAGAGCTGCTTCAGAGGGAGAGAACCAGGTCAGCAGAGCTGCTCTAGAGCATAAGAACCAGGTCAGCACAGCTGCTCTAGAGCCAGAGAACCAGGTCATCAGAGCTGCTGTAGAGCCAGAGAACCAGGTCAGCAGAGCTGCTGTAGAGCCAGAGAAACCAGGTGAGAATAGCTGCTTTAGAGGGAGAGAACCAGGTCAGCAGAGCTGCTCTAGAGCCTAAGAACCAGGTAAGCACAGCTGCTCCAGTGCCAGGGAAACAGGTCAACAGATCTGCTTTAGAGCCAGAGAACTAGGTCAGAAGAGCTGCTCTAGAGCCAGAGAACCAGGTCAGCCGAGCTGCTGTAGAGCCAGAGAAATCAGGCCAGCAGAGCTGCTCTAGAGGGAGAGAACCAGGTCAGAGGAGCTTCTCTAGATCCTAAGAACCAGGTCAGCAGAGCTGCTTTAGAGCCTAAGAATCAGGTCAGCAGATCTACTCTAGAGCCAGAGAACAAGGTCAGCAGAGCTGCTTTAGAGCCAGAGAACTAGGTCAACAGAGCTGTTTTAGAGCCAGAGAACTAGGTCAGCAGAGCTGCTCTAGAGCCTGAGAACCAGGTCAGCAGAGCTGCTCTAGAGGCAGAGAACCAGGTCAGCAGAGCGACTTTAGAGCCAGAGAACCAGGGCAGCAGACCTCCTCTAGAACCAGGTCAGCAGAGCTGCTGTAGAGCCAGAGAAACCAGGTCAGCAGTGCTGCTTTAGAGGGAGAGAACCAGGTCAGCAGAGCTGCTCTACGATAGGATAGGATCATCATTTATAGAGCGCGAACAAATGCCGAGGCGTCTTGGCGCTAGTCCATAGAGAGAGACCACTCCATCTAACACCGAGTCGTATCAAACAGCCGTGTTTTTATCAGTTTTCTGAAAACTTGGTGACTTTCCGTAAGTTTAACAAAGCCAGGGAGCTCATTCCACCGGCTAGCCGCATGAAACGAAAAAGCTCTACCACCCCATCTGGCTTTTTTGACACGATTCTAGCTTTTCTAGAGCCTAAGAACCAAGTCAGCACAGCTGCTCTTGAGCCAGATAACGAGGTCAGCAGAGCTGCTTTTGAGGCAGAGAACCAGGTCATCAGAGCTGCTTTAGAGCCTAAGAACCAGGTCAGCTGAGTTGCTGTAGAGCCAGAGAAACCAGGTCAGCAGAGCTGCTTTAGAGGGAGAGAACCAGGTCAAGAGAGCTGCTTCAGAGGGAGAGAACCAGGTCAGCAGAGCTGCTCTAGAGCCTAAGAACCAGGTCAGCTCAGGTGCTCTAGAGCCAGAGAACCAGGTCATCAGAGCTGCTGTAGAGCCAGAGAACCAGGTCAGCAGAGCTGCTCTAGAGCCTAAGAACCAGGTAAGCACAGCTGCTCTAGTGCCAGAGAACCAGGTCAACAGATCTGCTTTAGAGCCAGAGAACTAGGTCAGACGAGCTGCTGTAGAGCCAGAGAACCAGGTCAGCAGGGCTGCTGTAGAGCCATAGAACGGGTCAGCAGAGCTGCTGTAGAGCCTAAGAACCAGGTCAGAAGAGCTGCTTTAGAGCCAAAGAAACACATCAGCAGAGGTGCTCTAGAGCCAGAGAACCAGGTCAGCAGAGCTGCTGTAGAGCCAGAGAAACCAGGTTAGCAGTGCTGCTGTAGAGGGAGAGAACCAGGTCAGCAGAGCTGCTTTAGAACCTAAGAACAAGGTCAGCAGAGCTGCTCTAGATCCAGTGAACAAGGTCAGCTGAGCTGCTGTAGAGCCAGAGAAATCAGGTCAGCAGAGCTGCTTAAGGGGGAGAGAACCAGGTCAGCAGAGCTGCTCTAGAGCCTAAGAACCAAGTCAGCACAGCTGCTCTTGAGCCAGATAACCAGGTCAGCAGAGCTGCTTTAGAGGCAGAGAACCAGGTCATCAGAGCTGCTTTAGAGCCTAAGAAACAGGTCAGCAGAGTTGCTCTAGAGACTAAGAACAAGGTCAGCAGATCTGCTCTAGAGCTAGAGAACCAGGTCAGCAGAGCTGTTTTAGAGCCAGAGAACCAGGTGAGCAGAGCTGCTCTAGAGCTTGAGAACCAGGTCAGCATAGCTGCTCTGGACGCAGAGAACCAGGTCAGCAGAGCTGCTTTAGAGCCAGGGAAACAGGTCAGCAGAGCTGCTTTACAGCCAGAGAACCAGGCCAGCAGAACTGATCTAGAGCCTGAAAACCAGGTCAGCAGAGCTGCTCTAGAGGCAGAGAACCAGGTCAGCAGAGCTGCTTTAGAGCCAGAGAACCAGGGCAGAAGAGATGCTGTCGAACCAGAGAACCAGGTCAGCAGAGCTGATTTAGAGCCATAGAACCAGGTCAGCAGAGCTGCTTTAGAGCCAGAGAACCAGGTCAGCTGAGCTGCTGTAGAGCCAGAGAAACCAGGTCAGCAGAGCTGCTTTAGAGGGAGAGAACCAGGTCAAGAGAGCTGCTTCAGAGGGAGAGAACCAGGTCAGCAGAGCTGCTCTAGAGCATAAGAACCAGGTCAGCACAGCTGCTCTAGAGCCAGAGAACCAGGTCATCAGAGCTGCTGTAGAGCCAGAGAACCAGGTCAGCAGAGCTGCTGTAGAGCCAGAGAAACCAGGTGAGAATAGCTGCTTTAGAGGGAGAGAACCAGGTCAGCAGAGCTGCTCTAGAGCCTAAGAACCAGGTAAGCACAGCTGCTCCAGTGCCAGAGAAACAGGTCAACAGATCTGCTTTAGAGCCAGAGAACTAGGTCAGAAGAGCTGCTCTAGAGCCAGAGAACCAGGTCAGCCGAGCTGCTGTAGAGCCAGAGAAACCAGGCCAGCAGAGCTGCTCTAGAGGGAGAGAACCAGGTCAGAGGAGCTTCTCTAGATCCTAAGAACCAGGTCAGCAGAGCTGCTTTAGAGCCTAAGAATCAGGTCAGCAGATCTACTCTAGAGCCAGAGAACAAGGTCAGCAGAGCTGCTTTAGAGCATAAGAACCAGGACAGCACAGCTGCTCTAGAGCCAGAGAACCAGGTCATCAGAGCTGCTGTAGAGCCAGAGAACCAGGTCAGCAGAGCTGCTATAGAGCCAGAGAAACCAGGTGAGAATAGCTGCTTTAGAGGGAGAGAACCAGGTCAGCAGAGCTGCTCTAGAGCCTAAGAACCAGGTAAGCACAGCTGCTCTAGTGCCAGAGAACCAGGTCAACAGATCTGCTTTAGAGCCAGAGAACTAGGTCAGAAGAGCTGCTCTAGAGCCAGAGAACCAGGTCAGCCGAGCTGCTATAGAGCCAAAGAGACCAGGCCAGCAGAGCTGCTCTAGAGGGAGAGAACCAGGTCAGCAGAGCTGCTCTAGAGCCTAAGATCCAGGTCAGCAGAGCTGCTTTAGAGCCTAAGAATCAGGTCAGCAGATCTACTCTAGAGCCAGAGAACAAGGTCAGCAGAGCTGCTTTAGAGCCAGAGAACTGGGTCAACAGAGCTGTTTTAGAGCCAGAGAACTAGGTCAGCAGAGCTGCTCTAGAGCCTGAGAACCAGGTCAGCAGAGCTGCTCTAGAGGCAGAGAACCAGGTCAGCAGAGCGACTTTAGAGCCAGAGAACCAGGGCAGCAGACCTCCTCTAGAACCAGGTCAGCAGAGCTGCTGTAGAGCCAGAGAAACCAGGTCAGCAGTGCTGCTTTAGAGGGAGAGAACCAGGTCAGCAGAGCTGCTCTACGATAGGATAGGATCATCATTTATAGAGCGCGAACAAATGCCGAGGCATCTTGGCGCTAGTCCATAGAGAGAGACCACTCCATCTAACACCGAGTCGTATCAAACAGCCGTGTTTTTATCAGTTTTCTGAAAACTTGGTGACTTTCCGTAAGTTTAACAAAGCCAGGGAGCTCATTCCACCGGCTAGCCGCATGAAACTAAAAAGCTCTACCACCCCATCTGGCTTTTTTGACACGATTCTAGCTTTTCTAGAGCCTAAGAACCAAGTCAGCACAGCTGCTCTTGAGCCAGATAACGAGGTCAGCGGAGCTGCTTTTGAGGCAGAGAACCAGGTCATCAGAGCTGCTTTAGAGCCTAAGAACCAGGTCAGCTGAGCTGCTGTAGAGCCAGAGAAACCAGGTCAGCAGAGCTGCTTTAGAGGGAGAGAACCAGGTCAAGAGAGCTGCTTCAGAGGGAGAGAACCAGGTCAGCAGAGCTGCTCTAGAGCCTAAGAACCAGGTCAGCTCAGGTGCTCTAGAGCCAGAGAACCAGGTCATCAGAGCTGCTGTAGAGCCAGAGAACCAGGTCAGCAGAGCTGCTCTAGAGCCTAAGAACCAGGTAAGCACAGCTGCTCTAGTGCCAGAGAACCAGGTCAACAGATCTGCTTTAGAGCCAGAGAACTAGGTCAGACGAGCTGCTGTAGAGCCAGAGAACCAGGTCAGCAGGGCTGCTGTAGAGCCATAGAACGGGTCAGCAGAGCTGCTGTAGAGCCTAAGAACCAGGTCAGAAGAGCTGCTTTAGAGCCAAAGAACCACATCAGCAGAGGTGCTCTAGAGCCAGAGAACCAGGTCAGCAGAGCTGCTGTAGAGCCAGAGAAACCAGGTTAGCAGTGCTGCTGTAGAGGGAGAGAACCAGGTCAGCAGAGCTGCTTTAGAACCTAAGAACAAGGTCAGCAGAGCTGCTCTAGATCCAGTGAACAAGGTCAGCTGAGCTGCTGTAGAGCCAAGGAAACCAGGTCAGCAGAGCTGCTTTAGAGGGAGAGAACCAGGTCAGCAGAGCTGCTCTAGAGCCTAAGAACCAAGTCAGCACAGCTGCTCTTGAGCCAGATAACCAGGTCAGCAGAGCTGCTTTAGAGGCAGAGAACCAGGTCATCAGAGCTGCTGTAGAGCCTAAGAAACAGGTCAGAAGAGTTGCTCTAGAGACTAAGAACAAGGTCAGCAGATCTGCTCTAGAGCTAGAGAACCAGGTCAGCAGAGCTGTTTTAGAGCCAGAGAACCAGGTCAGCAGAGCTGCTCTAGAGCTTGAGAACCAGGTCAGCATAGCTGCTCTGGACGCAGAGAACCAGGTCAGCAGAGCTGCTTTAGAGCCAGGGAAACAGGTCAGCAGAGCTGCTTTACAGCCAGAGAACCAGGCCAGCAGAGCTGATCTAGAGCCTGAAAACCAGGTCAGCAGAGCTGCTCTAGAGGCAGAGAACCAGGTCAGCAGAGCTGCTTTAGAGCCAGAGAACCAGGGCAGAAGAGCTTCTGTCGAACCAGAGAACCAGGTCAGCAGAGCTGATTTAGAGCCATAGAACCAGGTCAGCAGAGCTGCTTTAGAGCCAGAGAACCAGGTCAGCTGAGCTGCTGTAGAGCCAGAGAAACCAGGTCAGCAGAGCTGCTTTAGAGGGAGAGAACCAGGTCAAGAGAGCTGCTTCAGAGGGAGAGAACCAGGTCAGCAGAGCTGCTCTAGAGCATAAGAACCAGGACAACACAGCAGCTCTAGAGCCAGAGAACCAGGTCATCAGAGCTGCTGTAGAGCCAGAGAACCAGGTCAGCAGAGCTGCTATAGAGCCAGAGAAACCAGGTGAGAATAGCTGCTTTAGAGGGAGAGAACCAGGTCAGCAGAGCTGCTCTAGAGCCTAAGAACCAGGTCAGCAGAGCTGCTTTAGAGCCTAAGAATCAGGTCAGCAGATCTACTCTAGAGCCAGAGAACAAGGTCAGCAGAGCTGCTTTAGAGCCAGAGAACTATGTCAGCAGAGCTGTTTTAGAGCCAGACAACTAGGTCAGCAGAGCTGCTCTAGAGCCTGAGAACCAGGTCAGCAGAGCTGCTCTAGAGGCAGAGAACCAGGTCAGCAGAGCGACTTTAGAGCCAGAGAACCAGGGCAGCAGACCTCCTCTAGAACCAGGTCAGCAGAGCTGCTGTAGAGCCAGAGAAACCAGGTCAGCAGTGCTGCTTTAGAGGGAGAGAACCAGGTCAGCAGAGCTGCTCTAGAGCCTAAGAACCAAGTCAGCACAGCTGCTCTTGAGCCAGATAACGAGGTCAGCAGAGCTGCTTTTGAGGCAGAGAACCAGGTCATCAGAGCTGCTTTAGAGCCTAAGAACCAGGTCAGCAGAGCTGCTCTAGAGACTAAGAACAAGGTCAGCAGATCTGCTCTAGAGCTAGAGAACCAGGTCAGCAGAGCTGTTTTAGAGCCAGAGAACCAGGCCAGCAGAGCTGCTTTAGAGCCAGAGAACCAGGGCAGCAGAGCTGCTCTCGAACCAGAGAACCAGGTCAGCAGAGCTGATTTAGTGCCATAGAACCATGTCAGCAGAGCTGCTTTATAGCCAGAGAACCAGGTCAGCTGAGCTGCTGTAGAGCCAGAGAAACCAGGTCAGCAGAGCTGCTTTAGAGGGAGAGAACCAGGTCAGGAGAGCTGCTTCAGAGGGAGAGAACCAGGTCAGCAGAGCTGCTCCAGAGCCTAAGAACCAGGTCAGCACAGCTGCTGTAGAGCCAGAGAACCAGGTCAGCAGAGCTGCTGTAGCGCCAGAGAACCAGGTCAGCACAGCTCCTCTAGAGCCTGAGAACCAGGTCATTAGAGCTGCTGTAGAGCCAGAGAACCAGGTCAGCAGAGCTGCTGTAGAGCCAGAGAAAGCAGGTCAGCAGAGCTGCATTAGAGCCAGAGAACCAGGTCAGTAGAGCTGCTCTAGAGCCTAAGAACCAGGTCAGCAGAGCTGCTCTAGAGCCTGAGAACCAGGTCATTAGAGCTGCTTTTGAGGCAGAGAACCAGGTCATCAGAGCTGCTTTAGAGCCTAAGAACGAGGTCAGCAGAGCTGCTCTAGAGACTAAGAACAAGGTCAGCAGATCTGCTCTAGAGCTAGAGAACCAGGTCAGCAGAGCTGTTTTAGAGCCAGAGAACCAGGCCAGCAGATGTGCTTTAGAGCCAGAGAACCAGGGCAGCAGAGCTGCTCTCGAACCAGAGAACCAGGTCAGCAGAGCTGATTTAGTGCCATAGAACCAGGTCAGCAGAGCTGCTTTAGAGCCAGAGAACCAGGTCAGCCGAGCTGCTGTAGAGCCAGAGAAACCGGGTCAGCAGAGCTGCTTTAGAGGGAGAGAACCAGGTCAGGAGAGCTGCTTCAGAGGGAGAGAACCAGGTCAGCAGAGCTGCTCTAGAGCATAAGAACCAGGTCAGCACAGCTGCTCTAGAGCCAGAGAACCAGGTCATCAGAGCTGCTGTAGAGCCAGAGAACCAGGTCAGCAGAGCTGCTGTAGAGCCAGAGAAACCAGGTGAGAATAGCTGCTTTAGAGGGAGAGAACCAGGTCAGCAGAGCTGCTCTAGAGCCTAAGAACCAGGTAAGCACAGCTGCTCCAGTGCCAGAGAAACAGGTCAACAGATCTGCTTTAGAGCCAGAGAACTAGGTCAGAAGAGCTGCTCTAGAGCCAGAGAACCAGGTCAGCCGAGCTGCTGTAGAGCCAGAGAAACCAGGCCAGCAGAGCTGCTCTAGAGGGAGAGAACCAGGTCAGAGGAGCTGCTCTAGATCCTAAGAACCAGGTCAGCAGAGCAGCTTTAGAGCCTAAGAATCAGGTCAGCAGATCTACTCTAGAGCCAGAGAACAAGGTCAGCAGAGCTGCTTTAGAGCCAGAGAACTAGGTCAACAGAGCTGTTTTAGAGCCAGAGAACTAGGTCAGCAGAGCTGCTCTAGAGCCTGAGAACCAGGTCAGCAGAGCTGCTCTAGAGGCAGAGAACCAGGTCAGCAGAGCGACTTTAGAGCCAGAGAACCAGGGCAGCAGACCTCCTCTAGAACCAGGTCAGCAGAGCTGCTGTAGAGCCAGAGAAACCAGGTCAGCAGTGCTGCTTTAGAGGGAGAGAACCAGGTCAGCAGAGCTGCTCTACGATAGGATAGGATCATCATTTATAGAGCGCGAACAAATGCCGAGGCGTCTTGGCGCTAGTCCATAGAGAGAGACCACTCCATCTAACACCGAGTCGTATCAAACAGCCGTGTTTTTATCAGTTTTCTGAAAACTTGGTGACTTTCCGTAAGTTTAACAAAGCCAGGGAGCTCATTCCACTGGCTAGCCGCATGAAACGAAAAAGCTCTACCACCCCATCTGGCTTTTTTGACACGATTCTAGCTTTTCTAGAGCCTAAGAACCAAGTCAGCACAGCTGCTCTTGAGCCAGATAACGAGGTCAGCAGAGCTGCTTTTGAGGCAGAGAACCAGGTCATCAGAGCTGCTTTAGAGCCTAAGAACCAGGTCAGCTGAGCTGCTGTAGAGCCAGAGAAACCAGGTCAGCAGAGCTGCTTTAGAGGGAGAGAACCAGGTCAAGAGAGCTGCTTCAGAGGGAGAGAACCAGGTCAGCAGAGCTGCTCTAGAGCCTAAGAACCAGGTCAGCTCAGGTGCTCTAGAGCCAGAGAACCAGGTCATCAGAGCTGCTGTAGAGCCAGAGAACCAGGTCAGCAGAGCTGCTCTAGAGCCTAAGAACCAGGTAAGCACAGCTGCTCTAGTGCCAGAGAACCAGGTCAACAGATCTGCTTTAGAGCCAGAGAACTAGGTCAGACGAGCTGCTGTAGAGCCAGAGAACCAGGTCAGCAGGGCTGCTGTAGAGCCATAGAACGGGTCAGCAGAGCTGCTGTAGAGCCTAAGAACCAGGTCAGAAGAGCTGCTTTAGAGCCAAAGAACCACATCAGCAGAGGTGCTCTAGAGCCAGAGAACCAGGTCAGCAGAGCTGCTGTAGAGCCAGAGAAACCAGGTTAGCAGTGCTGCTGTAGAGGGAGAGAACCAGGTCAGCAGAGCTGCTTTAGAACCTAAGAACAAGGTCAGCAGAGCTGCTCTAGATCCAGTGAACAAGGTCAGCTGAGCTGCTGTAGAGCCAGAGAAACCAGGTCAGCAGAGCTGCTTTAGAGGGAGAGAACCAGGTCAGCAGAGCTGCTCTAGAGCCTAAGAACCAAGTCAGCACAGCTGCTCTTGAGCCAGATAACCAGGTCAGCAGAGCTGCTTTAGAGGCAGAGAACCAGGTCATCAGAGCTGCTTTAGAGCCTAAGAAACAGGTCAGCAGAGTTACTCTAGAGACTAAGAACAAGGTCAGCAGATCTGCTCTAGAGCTAGAGAACCAGGTCAGCAGAGCTGTTTTAGAGCCAGAGAACCAGGTCAGCAGAGCTGCTCTAGAGCTTGAGAACCAGGTCAGCATAGCTGCTCTGGACGCAGAGAACCAGGTCAGCAGAGCTGCTTTAGAGCCAGGGAAACAGGTCAGCAGAGCTGCTTTACAGCCAGAGAACCAGGCCAGCAGAGCTGATCTAGAGCCTGAAAACCAGGTCAGCAGAGCTGCTCTAGAGGCAGAGAACCAGGTCAGCAGAGCTGCTTTAGAGCCAGAGAACCAGGGCAGAAGAGCTGCTGTCGAACCAGAGAACCAGGTCAGCAGAGCTGATTTAGAGCCATAGAACCAGGTCAGCAGAGCTGCTTTAGAGCCAGAGAACCAGGTCAGCTGAGCTGCTGTAGAGCCAGAGAAACCAGGTCAGCAGAGCTGCTTTAGAGGGAGAGAACCAGGTCAAGAGAGCTGCTTCAGAGGGAGAGAACCAGGTCAGCAGAGCTGCTCTAGAGCATAAGAACCAGGACAGCACAGCTGCTCTAGAGCCAGAGAACCAGGTCATCAGAGCTGCTGTAGAGCCAGAGAACCAGGTCAGCAGAGCTGCTATAGAGCCAGAGAAACCAGGTGAGAATAGCTGCTTTAGAGGGAGAGAACCAGGTCATCAGAGCTGCTCTAGAGCATAAGAACCAGGACAGCACAGCTGCTCTAGAGCCTAAGAACCAGGTCAGCAGAGCTGCTTTAGAGCCTAAGAATCAGGTCAGCAGATCTACTCTAGAGCCAGAGAACAAGGTCAGCAGAGCTGCTTTAGAGCCAGAGAACTATGTCAGCAGAGCTGTTTTAGAGCCAGACAACTAGGTCAGCAGAGCTGCTCTAGAGCCTGAGAACCAGGTCAGCAGAGCTGCTCTAGAGGCAGAGAACCAGGTCAGCAGAGCGACTTTAGAGCCAGAGAACCAGGGCAGCAGACCTCCTCTAGAACCAGGTCAGCAGAGCTGCTGTAGAGCCAGAGAAACCAGGTCAGCAGTGCTGCTTTAGAGGGAGAGAACCAGGTCAGCAGAGCTGCTCTAGAGCCTAAGAACCAAGTCAGCACAGCTGCTCTTGAGCCAGATAACGAGGTCAGCAGAGCTGCTTTTGAGGCAGAGAACCAGGTCATCAGAGCTGCTTTAGAGCCTAAGAACCAGGTCAGCAGAGCTGCTCTAGAGACTAAGAACAAGGTCAGCAGATCTGCTCTAGAGCTAGAGAACCAGGTCAGCAGAGCTGTTTTAGAGCCAGAGAACCAGGCCAGCAGAGCTGCTTTAGAGCCAGAGAACCAGGGCAGCAGAGCTGCTCTCGAACCAGAGAACCAGGTCAGCAGAGCTGATTTAGTGCCATAGAACCATGTCAGCAGAGCTGCTTTAGAGCCAGAGAACCAGGTCAGCTGAGCTGCTGTAGAGCCAGAGAAACCAGGTCAGCAGAGCTGCTTTAGAGGGAGAGAACCAGGTCAGGAGAGCTGCTTCAGAGGGAGAGAACGAGGTCAGCAGAGCTGCTCCAGAGCCTAAGAACCAGGTCAGCACAGCTGCTGTAGAGCCAGAGAACCAGGTCAGCAGAGCTGCTGTAGCGCCAGAGAACCAGGTCAGCACAGCTCCTCTAGAGCCTGAGAACCAGGTCATTAGAGCTGCTGTAGAGCCAGAGAACCAGGTCAGCAGAGCTGCTGTAGAGCCAGAGAAAGCAGGTCAGCAGAGCTGCATTAGAGCCAGAGAACCAGGTCAGTAGAGCTGCTCTAGAGCCTAAGAACCAGGTCAGCAGAGCTGCTCTAGAGCCTGAGGACCAGGTCATTAGAGCTGCTTTTGAGGCAGAGAACCAGGTCATCAGAGCTGCTTTAGAGCCTAAGAACGAGGTCAGCAGAGCTGCTCTAGAGACTAAGAACAAGGTCAGCAGATCTGCTCTAGAGCTAGAGAACCAGGTCAGCAGAGCTGTTTTAGAGCCAGAGAACCAGGCCAGCAGAGGTGCTTTAGAGCCAGAGAACCAGGGCAGCAGAGCTGCTCTCGAACCAGAGAACCAGGTCAGCAGAGCTGATTTAGTGCCATAGAACCAGGTCAGCAGAGCTGCTTTAGAGCCAGAGAACCAGGTCAGCCGAGCTGCTGTAGAGCCAGAGAAACCGGGTCAGCAGAGCTGCTTTAGAGGGAGAGAACCAGGTCAGGAGAGCTGCTTCAGAGGGAGAGAACCAGGTCAGCAGAGCTGCTCCAGAGCCTAAGAACCAGGTCAGCACAGCTGCTGTAGAGCCAGAGAACCAGGTCAGCAGAGCTGCTGTAGCGCCAGAGAACCAGGTCAGCACAGCTCCTCTAGAGCCTGAGAACCAGGTCATTAGAGCTGCTGTAGAGCCAGAGAACCAGGTCAGCAGAGCTGCTGTAGAGCCAGAGAAAGCAGGTCAGCAGAGCTGCATTAGAGCCAGAGAACCAGGTCAGTAGAGCTGCTCTAGGGCCTAAGAACCAGGTCAGCAGAGCTGCTCTAGAGCCTGAGAACCAGGTCATTAGAGCTGCTGTAGAGCCAGAGAACCAGGTCAGCAGAGCTGCTGTAGAGCTAGAGAAAGCAGGTCAGCAGAGCTGCATTAGAGCCAGAGAACCAGGTCAGTAGAGCTGCTCTAGAGCCTAAGAACCAGGTCAGCAGAGCTGCTCTAGAGCCAGAGAACCAGGTCAGCCGAGCTGCTGTAGAGCCAGAGAAACCAGGTCAGCAGAGCTGCTCTAGAGGGAGAGAACCAGGTCAGCAGAGCTGCTCTAGAGCCTAAGAACCAGGTCAGCAGAGCTGCTCTCGAACCAGAGAACCAGGTCAGCAGAGCTGATTTAGAGCCAGAGAAACCAGGTCAGCAGAGCTGCTCTAGAGGGAGAGAACCAGGTCAGCAGAGCTGCTCTAGAGCCTAAGAACCAGGTCAGCAGAGCTGCTCTCGAACCAGAGAACCAGGTCAGCAGAGCTGATTTAGAGCCATAGAACCAGGTCAGCAGAGCTGCTTTAGAGCCAGAGAACCAGGTCAGACGAGCTGCTGTAGAGCCAGAGAAACCAGGTCAGCAGAGCTGCTTTAGAGGGAGAGAACCAGGTCAGGAGAGCTGCTTCAGAGGGAGAGAACCAGGTCAGCAGAGATGCTCTAGAGCCTAAGAACCAGGTCAGCACAGCTGCTGTAGAGCCAGAGAACCAGGTCAGCAGAGCTGCTGTGGAGCCAGAGAACCAGGTCAGCACAGCTCCTCTAGAGCCTGAGAACCAGGTTATTAGAGCTGCTGTAGAGCCAGAGAACCAGGTCAGCAGAGCTGCTGTAGAGCCAGGGTAAGCAGGTCAGCAGAGCTGCATTAGAGCCAGAGAACCAGGTCAGCAGAGCTGATTTAGTGCCATAGAACCAGGTCAGCAGAGCTGCTTTAGAGCCAGAGAACCAGGTCAGCTGAGCTGCTGTAGAGCCAGAGAAACCAGGTCAGCAGAGCTGCTTTAGAGGGAGAGAACCAGGTCAGGAGAGCTGCTTCAGAGGGAGAGAACCAGGTCAGCAGAGCTGCTCCAGAGCCTAAGAACCAGGTCAGCACAGCTGCTGTAGAGCCAGAGAACCAGGTCAGCAGAGCTGCTGTAGCGCCAGAGAACCAGGTCAGCACAGCTCCTCTAGAGCCTGAGAACCAGGTCATTAGAGCTGCTGTAGAGCCAGAGAACCAGGTCAGCAGAGTTGCTGTAGAGCCAGAGAAAGCAGGTCAGTAGAGCTGCTCTAGAGCCTAAGAACCAGGTCAGCAGAGCTGCTCTAGAGCCTGAGAACCAGGTCATTAGAGCTGCTTCTGAGGCAGAGAACCAGGTCATCAGAGCTGCTTTAGAGCCTAAGAACCAGGTCAGCAGAGCTGCTCTAGAGACTAAGAACAAGGTCAGCAGATCTGCTCTAGAGCTAGAGAACCAGGTCAGCAGAGCTGTTTTAGAGCCAGAGAACCAGGCCAGCAGAGGTGCTTTAGAGCCAGAGAACCAGGGCAGCAGAGCTGCTCTCGAACCAGAGAACCAGGTCAGCAGAGCTGATTTAGTGCCATAGAACCAGGTCAGCAGAGCTGTTTTAGAGCCAGAGAACCAGGCCAGCAGAGGTGCTTTAGAGCCAGAGAACCAGGGCAGCAGAGCTGCTCTCGAACCAGAGAACCAGGTCAGCAGAGCTGATTTAGTGCCATAGAACCAGGTCAGCAGAGCTGCTTTAGAGCCAGAGATCCAGGTCAGCCGAGCTGCTGTAGAGCCAGAGAAACCAGGTCAGCAGAGCTGCTTTAGAGGGAGAGAACCAGGTCAGGAGAGCTGCTTCAGAGGGAGAGAACCAGGTCAGCAGAGCTGCTCCAGAGCCTAAGAACCAGGTCAGCACAGCTGCTGTAGAGCCAGAGAACCAGGTCAGCAGAGCTGCTGTAGCGCCAGAGAACCAGGTCAGCACAGCTCCTCTAGAGCCTGAGAACCAGGTCATTAGAGCTGCTGTAGAGCCAGAGAACCAGGTCAGCAGAGCTGCTGTAGAGCCAGAGAAAGCAGGTCAGCAGAGCTGCATTAGAGCCAGAGAACCAGGTCAGTAGAGCTGCTCTAGAGCCTAAGAACCAGGTCAGCAGAGCTGCTCTAGAGCCTGAGAACCAGGTCATTAGATCTGCTGTAGAGCCAGAGAACCAGGTCAGCAGAGCTGCTGTAGAGCTAGAGAAAGCAGGTCAGCAGAGCTGCATTAGAGCCAGAGAACCAGGTCAGTAGAGCTGCTCTAGAGCCTAAGAACCAGGTAAGCAGAGCTGCTCTAGAGCCAGAGAACCAGGTCAGCCGAGCTGCTGTAGAGCCAGAGAAACCAGGTCAGCAGAGCTGCTCTAGAGGGAGAGAACCAGGTCAGCAGAGCTGCTCTAGAGCCTAAGAACCAGGTCAGCAGAGCTGCTCTAGAGCCAGAGAACCAGGTCAGCCGAGCTGCTGTAGAGCCAGAGAAACCAGGTCAGCAGAGCTGCTCTAGAGGGAGAGAACCAGGTCAGCAGAGCTGCTCTAGAGCCTAAGAACCAGGTCAACAGAGCTACTCTAGAGCCAGAGAACAAGGTCAGCAGAGCTGCTTTAGAGCCAGAGAACTAGGTCAGCAGAGCTGTTTTAGAGCCAGACAACCAGGTCAGCAGAGATGCTCTAGAGCATGAGAACCAGGTCAGCACAGCTGCTCTTGAGCCAGATAACGAGGTCAGCAGAGCTGCTTTTGAGGCAGAGAACCAGGTCATCAGAGCTGCTCTATAGACTAAGAACAAGGTCAGCATATCTGCTCTAGAGCTAGAGAACCAGGTCAGCAGAGCTGTTTTAGAGCCAGAGAACCAGGCCAGCAGAGCTGCTTTAGAGCCAGAGAACCAGGGCAGCAGAGCTGCTCTCGAACCAGAGAACCAGGTCAGCAGAGCTGATTTAGAGCCATAGAACCAGGTCAGCAGAGCTGCATTAGAGCCAGAGAACCAGGTCAGCCGAGCTGCTGTAGAGCCAGAGAAACCAGGTCAGCAGAGCTGCTTTAGAGGGAGAGAACCAGGTCAGGAGAGCTGCTTCAGAGGGAGAGAACCAGGTCAGCAGAGCTGCTCTAGAGCCTAAGAACCAGGTCAGCACAGCTGCTGTAGAGCCAGAGAACCAGGTCAGCAGAGCTGCTGTGGAGCCAGAGAACCAGGTCAGCACAGCTCCTCTAGAGCCTGAAAACCAGGTCATTAGAGCTGCTGTAGAGCCAGAGAACCAGGTCAGCAGAGCTGCTGTAGAGCCAGGGAAAGCAGGTCAGCAGAGCTGCATTAGAGCCAGAGAACCAGGTCAGTAGAGCTGCTCTAGAGCCTAAGAACCAGGTCAGCAGCGCTGCTCTAGACCCTGAGAACCAGGTCATTAGAGCTGCTGTAGAGCCAGAGAACCAGGTCAGCAGAGCTGCTCTAGAGCGAGAGAAAACAGGTCAGCAGAGCTGCATTAGAGCCAGAGAACCAGGTCAGTAGAGCTGCTCTAGAGCCTAAGAACCAGGTCAGCAGAGCTGCTCTAGAGCCAGAGAACCAGGTCAGCCGAGCTGCTGTAGAGCCAGAGAAACCAGGTCAGCAGAGCTGCTCTAGAGGGAGAGAACCAGATCAGCAGAGCTGCTCTAGAGCCTAAGAACCAGGTCAACAGAGCTACTCTAGAGCCAGAGAACAAGGTCAGCAGAGCTGCTTTAGAGCCAGAGAACTAGGTCAGCAGAGCTGTTTTAGAGCCAGACAACCAGGTCAGCAGAGATGCTCTAGAGCCTGAGAACCAGGTCATCACAGCTGCTCTTGAGCCAGATAACGAGGTCAGCAGAGCTGCTTTTGAGGCAGAGAACCAGGTCATCAGAGCTGCTTTAGAGCCTAAGAACCAGGTCAGCAGAGCTGCTCTAGAGACTAAGAACAAGGTCAGCAGATCTGCTCTAGAGCTAGAGAACCAGGTCAGCAGAGCTGTTTTAGAGCCAGAGAACCAGGCCAGCAGAGCTGCTTTAGAGCCAGAGAACCAGGGCAGCAGAGCTGCTCTCGAACCAGAGAACCAGGTCAGCAGAGCTGATTTAGAGCCATAGAACCAGGTCAGCAGAGCTGCTTTAGAGCCAGAGAACCAGGTCAGCCGAGCTGCTGTAGAGCCAGAGAAACCAGGTCAGCAGAGCTGCTTTAGAGGGAGAGAACCAGGTCAGGAGAGCTGCTTCAGAGGGAGAGAACCAGGTCAGCAGAGCTGCTCTAGAGCCTAAGAACCAGGTCAGCACAGCTGCTGTAGAGCCAGAGAACCAGGTCAGCAGAGCTGCTGTAGAGCCAGAGAACCAGGTCAGCACAGCTCCTCTAGAGCCTGAGAACCAGGTCAGTAGAGCTGCTCTAGAGCCTAAGAACCAGGTCAGCAGAGCTGCTCTAGAGCCAGAGAACCAGGTCAGCCGAGCTGCTGTAGAGCCAGAGAAACCAGGTCAGCAGAGCTGCTGTAGAGGGAGAGAACCAGGTCAGCAGAGCTGCTCTAGAGCCTAAGAACCAGGTCAACAGAGCTACTCTAGAGCCAGAGAACAAGGTCAGCAGAGCTGCTTTAGAGCCAGAGAACTAGGTCAGCAGAGCTGTTTTAGAGCCAGACAACCAGGTCAGCAGAGATGCTCTAGAGCCTGAGAACCAGGTCAGCAGAGCTGCTCTAGAGGCAGAGAACCAGGTTAGCAGAGCTGCTTTAGAGCCAGAGAACCAGGGCAGCAGACCTCCTCTAGAACCAGAGAACCAGGTCAGCAGAGCTGCTGTAGAGCCAGAGAAACTAGGTCAGCAGTGCTGCTGTAGAGGGAGAGAACCAGGTCAGCAGAGCTGCTTTAGAGCCAGAGAACTAGGTCAGCAGAGCTGCTCTATAGCCTAATAACCAAGTAAGCAGAGCTGATCTAGAGCCAGAGAACCAGGTCAGTAGAGCTGCTTTAGAGCCAGAGAGCTAGATCAGCAGACCTGTTTTAGAGCCAGAGAACCAGATCAACAGATCTGCTCTAGAGCCTGAGAACCAGGTCAGCAGAGCTGCTCTAGAGACAGAGAACCAGGTCAGCAGAGCAGCTATAGAGCCAGAGAACCAGGTCAGCAGAGCTGCTTTAGAACCAGAGAACCAGGTCAGCAGAGCTGCTGTAGAGCCAGAGAACCAGTTCAGCAGACCTGCTCTAGAGCCTGATAACCAGGTCAGCAGAGCTTCTCAAGAGCCAGAGAACCAGGTCAGCCAAGCTGCTGTAGAGCCAGAGAAACCAGGTCAGCAATGCTGCTTTAGAGGCAGAGAACCAGGTCAGCGGAGCTGCTTTAGAGCCAGAGAACCAGGTCAGCTGAGCTGCTGTAGAGCCAGAGAAACCAGGTCAGCAGAGCTGCTCTAGAGGGAGAGAACCAGGTCAAGAGAGCTGCTTCAGAGGGAGAGAACCAGGTCAGCAGAGCTGCTCTAGAGCCTAAGAACCAGGTCAGCACAGCTGCTCTAGAGCCAGAGAACAAGGTCATCAGAGCTGCTGTAGAGCCAGAGAACCAGGTCAGCAGAGCTGCTGTAGAGCCAGAGAAACCAGGTGAGAATAGCTGCTTTAGAGGGAGAGAACCAGGTCAGCAGAGATGCTCTAGAGCCTAAGAACCAGGTAAGCACAGCTGCTCTAGTGCCAGAGAACCAGGTCAACAGATCTGCTTTAGAGCCAGAGAACTACGTCAGAAGAGCTGCTCTAGAGCCAGAGAACCAGGTCAGCCGAGCTGCTGTAGAGCCAGAGAAACCAGGCCAGCAGAGCTGCTCTAGAGGGAGAGAACCAGGTCAGCAGAGCTGCTCTAGAGCCTAAGAACCAGGTCAGCAGAGCTGCTTTAGAGCCTAAGAATCAGGTCAGCAGATCTACTCTAGAGCCAGAGAACAAGGTCAGCAGAGCTGTTTTAGAGCTAGACAACTAGGTCAGCAGAGCTGCTCTAGAGCCTGAGAACCAGGTCAGCAGAGCTGCTCTAGAGACAGAGAACCAGTGCAGCAGAGCGACTTTAGAGCCAGAGAACCAGGGCAGCAGACCTCCTCTAGAACCAGGTCAGCAGAGCTGCTGTAGAGCCAGAGAAACCAGGTCAGCAGTGCTGCTTTAGAGGGAGAGAACCAGGTCTGCAGAGCTGCTCTAGAGCCTAAGAACCTAGTCAGCACAGCTGCTCTTGAGCCAGATAACGAGGTCAGCAGAGCTGCTTTTGAGGCAGAGAGCCAGGTCATCAGAGCTGCTTTAGAGCCTAAGAACCAGGTCAGCAGAGCTGCTCTAGAGACTAAGAACAAGGTCAGCAGATCTGCTCTAGAGCGAGAGAACCAGGTCAGCAGAGCTGTTTTAGAGCCAGAGAACCAGGCCAGCAGAGCTGCTTTAGAGCCAGAGAACCAGGGCAGCAGAGCTGCTCTCGAACCAGAGAACCAGGTCAGCAGAGCTGATTTAGAGCCATAGAACCAGGTCAGCAGAGCTGCTTTAGAGCCAGAGAACCAGGTCAGCCGAGCTGCTGTAGTGCCAGAGAAACCAGGTCAGCAGAGCTGCTTTAGAGGGAGAGAACCAGGTCAGGAGAGCTGCTTCAGAGGGAGAGAACCAGGTCAGCAGAGCTGCTCTAGAGCCTAAGAACCAGGTCAGCACAGCTGCTCTAGAGCCAGAGAACCAGGTCAACAGAGCTGCTGTAGAGCCAGAGACCCAGGTCAGCAGAGCTGCTGTAGAGCCAGAGAACCAGGTCAGCAGATCTGCTTTAGAGCCAGAGAACTAGGTCAGCAGAGCTGCTTTTGAGCCAGAGAACCAGGTCAGCACAGCTGCTCTAGAGCCTGAGAACCAGGTCATTAGAGCTGCTGTAGAGCCAGAGAACCAGGTCAGCAGAGCTGCTGTAGAGCCAGAGAAAGCAGGTCAGCAGAGCTGCATTAGAGCCAGAGAACCAGGTCAGTAGAGCTGCTATAGAGCCTAAGAACCAGGTCAGCAGAGCTGCTCTAGAGCCAGAGAACCAGGTCAGCCGAGCTGCTGTAGAGCCAGAGAAACCAGGTCAGCAGAGCTGCTCCAGAGGGAGAGAACCAGGTCAGCAGAGCTGCTCTAGATCCTAAGAACCAGGTCAACAGAGCTACTCTAGAGCCAGAGAACAAGGTCAGCAGAGCTGCTTTAGAGCCAGAGAACTAGGTCAGCAGAGCTGTTTTAAAGCCAGGCAGCCAGGTCAGCAGAGATGCTCTAGAGCCTGAGAACCAGGTCAGCAGAGCTGCTCTAGAGGCAGAGAACCAGGTCAGCAGAGCTGCTGTAGAGACAGAGAAAGCAGGTCAGCAGTGCTACTGTAGAGGGAGAGAACCAGGTCAGCAGAGCTGCTTTAGAGCCAGAGAACTAGGTCAGCAGAGCTGCTCTATAGCCTAATAACCAAGTAAGCAGAGCTGATCTAGAGCCAGAGAACCAGGTCAGTAGAGCTGCTTTAGAGCCAGAGAACTAGGTCAGCAGACCTGTTTTAGAGCCAGAGAACCAGATCAACAGATCTGCTCTAGAGCCAGAGAACAAGGTCAGCAGAGCTGCTTTAGAGCCAGAGAACTAGGTCAGCAGAGCTGTTTTAAAGCCAGGCAGCCAGGTCAGCAGAGATGCTCTAGAGCCTGAGAACCAGGTCAGCAGAGCTGCTCTAGAGGCAGAGAACCAGGTCAGCAGAGCTGCTTTAGAGCCAGAGAACCAGGGCAGCAGACCTCCTCTAGAACCAGAGAACCAGGTCAGCAGAGCTGCTGTAGAGACAGAGAAAGCAGGTCAGCAGTGCTACTGTAGAGGGAGAGAACCAGGTCAGCAGAGCTGCTTTAGAGCCAGAGAACTAGGTCAGCAGAGCTGCTCTATAGCCTAATAACCAAGTAAGCAGAGCTGATCTAGAGCCAGAGAACCAGGTCAGTAGAGCTGCTTTAGAGCCAGAGAACTAGGTCAGCAGACCTGTTTTAGAGCCAGAGAACCAGATCAACAGATCTGCTCTAGAGCCTGAGAACCAGGTCAGCAGAGCTGCTCTAGAGACAGAGAACCAGGTCAGCAGAGCAGCTATAGAGCCAGAGAACCAGGTCAGCAGAGCTGCTTTAGAGCCAGAGAACCAGGTCAGCAGAACTGCTGTAGAGCCAGAGAACCAGTTCAGCAGAGCTGCTCTAGAGCCTGATAACCAGGTCAGAAGAGCTTCTCTAGAGCCAGAGAACCAGGTCAGCCAAGCTGCTGTAGAGCCAGAGAAACCAGGTCAGCAATGCTGCTTTAGAGGCAGAGAACCAGGTCAGCGGAGCTGCTTTAGAGCCAGAGAACTAGGTCAGCGGAGCTGCTTTAGAGCCAGAGAACCAGGTCAGCAGAGCTGCTTTAGGGCCAGAGAAACCAGGTCAGCAGAGCTGCTGTAGAGCCTAAGAACCAGGTCAGCAGAGCTGCTCTAGAGCCAGGTCAGCTGAGCTGCTGTAAAGCCAGAGAAAGCAGGTCAGCAGAGCTGCTTTAGAGCCGGAGAACTATGTCAGCAGAGCTGCTTTATGGCCAGAGAACCAGGTCAGCAGAGCTACTGTAGAGCCAGAGAACCAGGTCAGCGCAGCTCCTCTAGAGCCTGAGAACCAGGTCATTAGAGCTGCTGTAGAGCCAGAGAACCAGGTCAGCAGAGCTGCTGTAGAGCCAGAGAAAGCAGGTCAGCAGAGCTGCATTAGAGCCAGAGAACCAGGTCAGTAGAGCTGCTCTAGAGCCTAAGAACCAGGTCAGCAGAGCTGCTTTAGAGCCAGAGAACCAGGTCAGCCGAGCTGCTGTAGAGCCAGAGAAACCAGGTCAGCAGAGCTGCTCTAGAGGGAGAGAACCAGGTCAGCAGAGCTGCTCTAGAGCCTAAGAACCAGGTCAACAGAGCTACTCTAGAGCCAGAGAGCAAGGTCAGCAGAGCTGCTTTAGAGCCAGAGAACTAGGTCAGCAGAGCTGTTTTAGAGCCAGACAACCAGGTCAGCAGAGATGCTCTAGAGCCTGAGAACCAGGTCAGCAGAGCTGCTCTAGAGGCAGAGAACCAGGTTAGCAGAGCTGCTTTAGAGCCAGAGAACCAGGGCAGCAGACCTCCTCTAGAACCAGAGAACCAGGTCAGCAGAGCTGCTGTAGAGCCAGAGAAACCAGGTCAGCAGTGCTGCTGTAGAGGGAGAGAACCAGGTCAGCAGAGCTGCTTTAGAGCCAGAGAACTAGGTCAGCAGAGCTGCTCTATAGCCTAATAACCAAGTAAGCAGAGCTGATCTAGAGCCAGAGAACCAGGTCAGTAGAGCTGCTTTAGAGCCAGAGAACTAGGTCAGCAGACCTGTTTTAGAGCCAGAGAACGAGATCAACAGATCTGCTCTAGAGCCTGAGAACCAGGTCAGCAGAGCTGCTCTAGAGACAGAGAACCAGGTCAGCAGAGCAGCTATAGAGCCAGAGAACCAAGTCAGCAGAGCTGCTTTAGAGCCAGAGAACCAGGTCAACAGAGCTGCTGTAGAGCCAGAGAACCAGTTCAGCAGAGCTGCTCTAGAGCCTGATAACCAGGTCAGCAGAGCTTCTCTAGAGCCAGAGAACCAGGTCAGCCAAGCTGCTGTAGAGCCAGAGAAACCAGGTCAGCAATGCTGCTTTAGAGGCAGAGAACCAGGTCAGCGGAGCTGCTTTAGAGCCAGAGAACCAGGTCAGCAGAGCTGCTCTAGAGCCTGAGAACCAGGTCAGCAGAGCTGCTCTAGAGGCAGAGAACCAGGTCAGCAGAGCGACTTTAGAGCCAGAGAACCAGGGCAGCAGACCTCCTCTAGAACCAGGTCAGCAGAGCTGCTGTAGAGCCAGAGAAACCAGGTCAGCAGTGCTGCTTTAGAGGGAGAGAACCAGGTCTGCAGAGCTGCTCTAGAGCCTAAGAACCAAGTCAGCACAGCTGCTCTTGAGCCAGATAACGAGGTCAGCAGAGCTGCTTTTGAGGCAGAGAACCAGGTCATCAGAGCTGCTTTAGAGCCTAAGAACCAGGTCAGCAGAGCTGCTCTAGAGACTAAGAACAAGGTCAGCAGATCTGCTCTAGAGTTGGAGAACCAGGTCAGCAGAGCTGTTTTAGAGCCAGAGAACCAGGCCAGCAGAGCTGCTTTAGAGCCAGAGAACCAGGGCAGCAGAGCTGCTCTCGAACCAGAGAACCAGGTCAGCAGAGCTGATTTAGAGCCATAGAACCAGGTCAGCAGAGCTGCTTTAGAGCCAGAGAACCAGGTCAGCCGAGCTGCTGTAGAGCCAGAGAAACCAGGTCAGCAGAGCTGCTTTGGAGGGAGAGAACCAGGTCAGGAGAGCTGCTTCAGAGGGAGAGAACCAGGTCAGCAGAGCTGCTCTAGAGCCTAAGAACCAGGTCAGCACAGCTGCTCTAGAGCCAGAGAACCAGGTCAACAGAGCTGCTGTAGAGCAAGAGAACCAGGTCAGCAGAGCTGCTGTAGAGCCAGAGAACCAGGTCAGCAGATCTGCTTTAGAGCCAGAGAACTAGGTCAGCAGAGCTGCTTTTGAGCCAGAGAACCAGGCCAGCACAGCTCCTCTAGAGCCTGAGAACCAGGTCATTAGAGCTGCTGTAGAGCCAGAGAACCAGGTCAGCAGAGCTGCTGTAGAGCCAGAGAAAGCAGGTCAGCAGAGCTGCATTAGAGCCAGAGAACCAGGTCAGTAGAGCTGCTCTAGAGCCTAAGAACCAGGTCAGCAGAGCTGCTCTAGAGCCAGAGAACCAGGTCATCAGAGCTGCTTTAGAGCCTAAGAACCAGGTCAGCTGAGCTGCTGTAGAGCCAGAGAACCAGGTCAGCCGAGCTGCTGTAGAGCCAGAGAAACCAGGTCAGCAGAGCTGCTCCAGAGGGAGAGAACCAGGTCAGCAGAGCTGCTCTAGATCCTAAGAACCAGGTCAACAGAGCTACTCTAGAGCCAGAGAACAAGGTCAGCAGAGCTGCTTTAGAGCCAGAGAACTAGGTCAGCAGAGCTGTTTTAAAGCCAGGCAGCCAGGTCAGCAGAGATGCTCTAGAGCCTGAGAACCAGGTCAGCAGAGCTGCTCTAGAGGCAGAGAACCAGGTCAGCAGAGCTGCTGTAGAGACAGAGAAAGCAGGTCAGCAGTGCTACTGTAGAGGGAGAGAACCAGGTCAGCAGAGCTGCTTTAGAGCCAGAGAACTAGGTCAGCAGAGCTGCTCTATAGCCTAATAACCAAGTAAGCAGAGCTGATCTAGAGCCAGAGAACCAGGTCAGTAGAGCTGCTTTAGAGCCAGAGAACTAGGTCAGCAGACCTGTTTTAGAGCCAGAGAACCAGATCAACAGATCTGCTCTAGAGCCAGAGAACAAGGTCAGCAGAGCTGCTTTAGAGCCAGAGAACTAGGTCAGCAGAGCTGTTTTAAAGCCAGGCAGCCAGGTCAGCAGAGATGCTCTAGAGCCTGAGAACCAGGTCAGCAGAGCTGCTCTAGAGGCAGAGAACCAGGTCAGCAGAGCTGCTTTAGAGCCAGAGAACCAGGGCAGCAGACCTCCTCTAGAACCAGAGAACCAGGTCAGCAGAGCTGCTGTAGAGACAGAGAAAGCAGGTCAGCAGTGCTACTGTAGAGGGAGAGAACCAGGTCAGCAGAGCTGCTTTAGAGCCAGAGAACTAGGTCAGCAGAGCTGCTCTATAGCCTAATAACCAAGTAAGCAGAGCTGATCTAGAGCCAGAGAACCAGGTCAGTAGAGCTGCTTTAGAGCCAGAGAACTAGGTCAGCAGACCTGTTTTAGAGCCAGAGAACCAGATCAACAGATCTGCTCTAGAGCCTGAGAACCAGGTCAGCAGAGCTGCTCTAGAGACAGAGAACCAGGTCAGCAGAGCAGCTATAGAGCCAGAGAACCAGGTCAGCAGAGCTGCTTTAGAGCCAGAGAACCAGGTCAGCAGAACTGCTGTAGAGCCAGAGAACCAGTTCAGCAGAGCTGCTCTAGAGCCTGATAACCAGGTCAGAAGAGCTTCTCTAGAGCCAGAGAACCAGGTCAGCCAAGCTGCTGTAGAGCCAGAGAAACCAGGTCAGCAATGCTGCTTTAGAGGCAGAGAACCAGGTCAGCGGAGCTGCTTTAGAGCCAGAGAACTAGGTCAGCGGAGCTGCTTTAGAGCCAGAGAACCAGGTCAGCAGAGCTGCTTTAGGGCCAGAGAAACCAGGTCAGCAGAGCTGCTGTAGAGCCTAAGAACCAGGTCAGCAGAGCTGCTCTAGAGCCAGGTCAGCTGAGCTGCTGTAAAGCCAGAGAAAGCAGGTCAGCAGAGCTGCTTTAGAGCCGGAGAACTATGTCAGCAGAGCTGCTTTATGGCCAGAGAACCAGGTCAGCAGAGCTACTGTAGAGCCAGAGAACCAGGTCAGCGCAGCTCCTCTAGAGCCTGAGAACCAGGTCATTAGAGCTGCTGTAGAGCCAGAGAACCAGGTCAGCAGAGCTGCTGTAGAGCCAGAGAAAGCAGGTCAGCAGAGCTGCATTAGAGCCAGAGAACCAGGTCAGTAGAGCTGCTCTAGAGCCTAAGAACCAGGTCAGCAGAGCTGCTTTAGAGCCAGAGAACCAGGTCAGCCGAGCTGCTGTAGAGCCAGAGAAACCAGGTCAGCAGAGCTGCTCTAGAGGGAGAGAACCAGGTCAGCAGAGCTGCTCTAGAGCCTAAGAACCAGGTCAACAGAGCTACTCTAGAGCCAGAGAGCAAGGTCAGCAGAGCTGCTTTAGAGCCAGAGAACTAGGTCAGCAGAGCTGTTTTAGAGCCAGACAACCAGGTCAGCAGAGATGCTCTAGAGCCTGAGAACCAGGTCAGCAGAGCTGCTCTAGAGGCAGAGAACCAGGTTAGCAGAGCTGCTTTAGAGCCAGAGAACCAGGGCAGCAGACCTCCTCTAGAACCAGAGAACCAGGTCAGCAGAGCTGCTGTAGAGCCAGAGAAACCAGGTCAGCAGTGCTGCTGTAGAGGGAGAGAACCAGGTCAGCAGAGCTGCTTTAGAGCCAGAGAACTAGGTCAGCAGAGCTGCTCTATAGCCTAATAACCAAGTAAGCAGAGCTGATCTAGAGCCAGAGAACCAGGTCAGTAGAGCTGCTTTAGAGCCAGAGAACTAGGTCAGCAGACCTGTTTTAGAGCCAGAGAACGAGATCAACAGATCTGCTCTAGAGCCTGAGAACCAGGTCAGCAGAGCTGCTCTAGAGACAGAGAACCAGGTCAGCAGAGCAGCTATAGAGCCAGAGAACCAGGTCAGCAGAGCTGCTTTAGAGCCAGAGAACCAGGTCAACAGAGCTACTGTAGAGCCAGAGAAGCAGTTCAGCAGAGCTGCTCTAGAGCCTGATAACCAGGTCAGCAGAGCTTCTCTAGAGCCAGAGAACCAGGTCAGCCAAGCTGCTGTAGAGCCAGAGAAACCAGGTCAGCAATGCTGCTTTAGAGGCAGAGAACCAGGTCAGCGGAGCTGCTTTAGAGCCAGAGAACCAGGTCAGCAGAGCTGCTCTAGAGCCTGAGAACCAGGTCAGCAGAGCTGCTCTAGAGGCAGAGAACCAGGTCAGCAGAGCGACTTTAGAGCCAGAGAACCAGGGCAGCAGACCTCCTCTAGAACCAGGTCAGCAGAGCTGCTGTAGAGCCAGAGAAACCAGGTCAGCAGTGCTGCTTTAGAGGGAGAGAACCAGGTCTGCAGAGCTGCTCTAGAGCCTAAGAACCAAGTCAGCACAGCTGCTCTTGAGCCAGATAACGAGGTCAGCAGAGCTGCTTTTGAGGCAGAGAACCAGGTCATCAGAGCTGCTTTAGAGCCTAAGAACCAGGTCAGCAGAGCTGCTCTAGAGACTAAGAACAAGGTCAGCAGATCTGCTCTAGAGCTGGAGAACCAGGTCAGCAGAGCTGTTTTAGAGCCAGAGAACCAGGCCAGCAGAGCTGCTTTAGAGCCAGAGAACCAGGGCAGCAGAGCTGCTCTCGAACCAGAGAACCAGGTCAGCAGAGCTGATTTAGAGCCATAGAACCAGGTCAGCAGAGCTGCTTTAGAGCCAGAGAACCAGGTCAGCCGAGCTGCTGTAGAGCCAGAGAAACCAGGTCAGCAGAGCTGCTTTGGAGGGAGAGAACCAGGTCAGGAGAGCTGCTTCAGAGGGAGAGAACCAGGTCAGCAGAGCTGCTCTAGAGCCTAAGAACCAGGTCAGCACAGCTGCTCTAGAGCCAGAGAACCAGGTCAACAGAGCTGCTGTAGAGCAAGAGAACCAGGTCAGCAGAGCTGCTGTAGAGCCAGAGAACCAGGTCAGCAGATCTGCTTTAGAGCCAGAGAACTAGGTCAGCAGAGCTGCTTTTGAGCCAGAGAACCAGGCCAGCACAGCTCCTCTAGAGCCTGAGAACCAGGTCATTAGAGCTGCTGTAGAGCCAGAGAACCAGGTCAGCAGAGCTGCTGTAGAGCCAGAGAAAGCAGGTCAGCAGAGCTGCATTAGAGCCAGAGAACCAGGTCAGTAGAGCTGCTCTAGAGCCTAAGAACCAGGTCAGCAGAGCTGCTCTAGAGCCAGAGAACCAGGTCATCAGAGCTGCTTTAGAGCCTAAGAACCAGGTCAGCTGAGCTGCTGTAGAGCCAGAGAAACCAGGTCAGCAGAGCTGCTTTAGAGGGAGAGAACCAGGTCAAGAGAGCTGCTTCAGAGGGAGAGAACCAGGTTAGCAGAGCTGCTCTAGAGCCTAAGAACCAGGTCAGCTCAGGTGCTCTAGAGCCAGAGAACCAGGTCATCAGAGCTGCTGTAGAGCCAGAGAACCAGGCCAGCAGAGCTGCTCTAGAGCCTAAGAACCAGGTAAGCACAGCTGCTCTAGTGCCAGAGAACCAGGTCAACAGATCTGCTTTAGAGCCAGAGAACTAGGTCAGACGAGCTGCTGTAGAGCCATAGAACGGGTCAGCAGAGCTGCTGTAGAGCCTAAGAACCAGGTCAGAAGAGCTGCTTTAGAGCCAAAGAACCACATCAGCAGAGGTGCTCTAGAGCCAGAGAACCAGGTCAGCAGAGCTGCTGTAGAGCCAGAGAAACCAGGTTAGCAGTGCTGCTGTAGAGGGAGAGAACCAGGTCAGCAGAGCTGCTTTAGAACCTAAGAACAAGGTCAGCAGAGCTGCTATAGATCCAGTGAACAAGGTCAGCTGAGCTGCTGTAGAGCCAGAGAAACCAGGTCAGCAGAGCTGCTTTAGAGGGAGAGAACCGGGTCAGCAGAGCTGCTCTAGAGCCTAAGAACCAAGTCAGCACAGCTGCTCTTGAGCCAGATAACCAGGTCAGCAGAGCTGCTTTAGAGGCAGAGAACCAGGTCATCAGAGCTGCTTTAGAGCCTAAGAAAAAGGTCAGCAGAGTTGCTCTAGAGACTAAGAACAAGGTCAGCAGATCTGCTCTAGAGCTAGAGAACCAGGTCAGCAGAGCTGTTTTAGAGCCAGAGAACCAGGTCAGCAGAGCTGCTCTAGAGCTTGAGAACCAGGTCAGCATAGCTGCTCTGGACGCAGAGAACCAGGTCAGCAGAGCTGCTTTAGAGCCAGGGAAACAGGTCAGCAGAGCTGCTTTACAGCCAGAGAACCAGGCCAGCAGAGCTGATCTAGAGCCTGAAAACCAGGTCAGCAGAGCTGCTCTAGAGGCAGAGAACCAGGTCAGCAGAGCTGCTTTAGAGCCAGAGAACCAGGGCAGAAGAGCTGCTGTCGAACCAGAGAACCAGGTCAGCAGAGCTGATTTAGAGCCATAGAACCTGGTCAGCAGAGCTGCTTTAGAGCCAGAGAACCAGGTCAGCTGAGCTGCTGTAGAGCCATAGAAACCAGGTCAGCAGAGCTGCTTTAGAGGGAGAGAACCAGGTCAAGAGAGCTGCTTCAGAGGGAGAAAACCAGGTTAGCAGAGCTGCTCTAGAGCATAAGAACCAGGACAGCACAGCTGCTCTAGAGCCAGAGAACCAGGTCATCAGAGCTGCTGTAGAGCCAGAGAACAGGTCAGCAGAGCTGCTATAGAGCCAGAGAAACAAGGTGAGAATAGCTGCTTTAGAGGGAGAGAACCAGGTCAGCAGAGCTGCTCTAGAGCCTAAGAACCAGGTAAGCACAGCTGCTCTAGTGCCAGAGAACCAGGTCAACAGATCTGCTTTAGAGCCAGAGAACTAGGTCAGAAGAGCTGCTCTAGAGCCAGAGAACCAGGTCAGCCGAGCTGCTGTAGAGCCAGAGAGACCAGGCCAGCAGAGCTGCTCTAGAGGGAGAGAACCAGGTCAGCAGAGCTGCTCTAGAGCCAGAGAACCAGGTCAACAGAGCTGCTGTAGAGCAAGAGAACCAGGTCAGCAGAGCTGCTGTAGAGCCAGAGAACCAGGTCAGCAGATCTGCTTTAGAGCCAGAGAACTAGGTCTGCAGAGCTGCTTTTGAGCCAGAGAACCAGGCCAGCACAGCTCCTCTAGAGCCTGAGAACGAGGTCAGCAGAGCTGCTGTAGAGCCAGAGAACCAGGTCAGCAGAGCTGCTGTAGAGCCAGAGAAAGCAGGTCAGCAGAGCTGCATTAGAGCCAGAGAACCAGGTCAGTAGAGCTGCTCTAGAGCCTAAGAACCAGGTCAGCAGAGCTGCTCTAGAGCCAGAGAACCAGGTCATCAGAGCTGCTTTAGAGCCTAAGAACCAGGTCAGCTGAGCTGCTGTAGAGCCAGAGAAACCAGGTCAGCAGAGCTGCTTTAGAGGGAGAGAACCAGGTCAAGAGAGCTGCTTCAGAGGGAGAGAACCAGGTCAGCAGAGCTGCTCTAGAGCCTAAGAACCAGGTCAGCTCAGGTGCTCTAGAGCCAGAGAACCAGGTCATCAGAGCTGCTGTAGAGCCAGAGAACCAGGCCAGCAGAGCTGCTCTAGAGCCTAAGAACCAGGTAAGCACAGCTGCTCTAGTGCCAGAGAACCAGGTCAACAGATCTGTTTTAGAGCCAGAGAACTAGGTCAGACGAGCTGCTGTAGAGCCAGAGAACCAGGTCAGCAGGGCTGCTGTAGAGCCATAGAACGGGTCAGCAGAGCTGCTGTAGAGCCTAAGAACCAGGTCAGAAGAGCTGCTTTAGAGCCAAAGAACCACATCAGCAGAGGTGCTCTAGAGCCAGAGAACCAGGTCAGCAGAGCTGCTGTAGAGCCAGAGAAACCAGGTTAGCAGTGCTGCTGTAGAGGGAGAGAACCAGGTCAGCAGAGCTGCTTTAGAACCTAAGAACAAGGTCAGCAGAGCTGCTATAGATCCAGTGAACAAGGTCAGCTGAGCTGCTGTAGAGCCAGAGAAACCAGGTCAGCAGAGCTGCTTTAGAGGGAGAGAACCAGGTCAGCAGAGCTGCTCTAGAGCCTAAGAACCAAGTCAGCACAGCTGCTCTTGAGCCAGATAACCAGGTCAGCAGAGCTGCTTTAGAGGCAGAGAACCAGGTCATCAGAGCTGCTTTAGAGCCTAAGAAACAGGTCAGCAGAGTTGCTCTAGAGACTAAGAACAAGGTCAGCAGATCTGCTCTAGAGCTAGAGAACCAGGTCAGCAGAGCTGTTTTAGAGCCAGAGAACCAGGTCAGCAGAGCTGCTCTAGAGCTTGAGAACCAGGTCAGCATAGCAGCTCTGGACGCAGAGAACCAGGTCAGCAGAGCTGCTTTAGAGCCAGGGAAACAGGTCAGCAGAGCTGCTTTACAGCCAGAGAACCAGGCCAGCAGAGCTGATCTAGAGCCTGAAAACCAGGTCAGCAGAGCTGCTCTAGAGGCAGAGAACCAGGTCAGCAGAGCTGCTTTAGAGCCAGAGAACCAGGGCAGAAGAGCTGCTGTCGAACCAGAGAACCAGGTCAGCAGAGCTGATTTAGAGCCATAGAACCTGGTCAGCAGAGCTGCTTTAGAGCCAGAGAACCAGGTCAGCTGAGCTGCTGTAGAGCCAGAGAAACCAGGTCAGCAGAGCTGCTTTAGAGGGAGAGAACCAGGTCAAGAGAGCTGCTTCAGAGGGAGAAAACCAGGTTAGCAGAGCTGCTCTAGAGCATAAGAACCAGGACAGCACAGCTGCTCTAGAGCCAGAGAACCAGGTCATCAGAGCTGCTGTAGAGCCAGAGAACAGGTCAGCAGAGCTGCTATAGAGCCAGAGAAACCAGGTGAGAATAGCTGCTTTAGAGGGAGAGAACCAGGTCAGCAGAGCTGCTCTAGAGCCTAAGAACCAGGTAAGCACAGCTGCTCTAGTGCCAGAGAACCAGGTCAACAGATCTGCTTTAGAGCCAGAGAACTAGGTCAGAAGAGCTGCTCTAGAGCCAGAGAACCAGGTCAGCCGAGCTGCTGTAGAGCCAGAGAGACCAGGCCAGCAGAGCTGCTCTAGAGGGAGAGAACCAGGTCAGCAGAGCTGCTCTAGAGCCTAAGAACCAGGTCAGCAGAGCTGCTTTAGAGCCTAAGAATCAGGTCAGCAGATCTACTCTAGAGCCAGAGAACAAGGTCAGCAGAGCTGCTTTAGAGCCAGAGAACTAGGTCAGCAGAGCTGTTTTAGAGCCAGACAACTAGGTCAGCAGAGCTGCTCTAGAGCCTGAGAACCAGGTCAGCAGAGCTGCTCTAGAGGCAGAGAACCAGGTCAGCAGAGCGACTTTAGAGCCAGAGAACCAGGGCAGCAGACCTCCTCTAGAACCAGGTCAGCAGAGCTGCTGTAGAGCCAGAGAAACCAGGTCAGCAGTGCTGCTTTAGAGGGAGAGAACCAGGTCAGCAGAGCTGCTCTAGAGCCTAAGAACCAAGTCAGCACAGCTGCTCTTGAGCCAGATAACGAGGTCAGCAGAGCTGCTTTTGAGGCAGAGAACCAGGTCATCAGAGCTGATTTAGATCCTAAGAACCAGGTCAGCAGAGCTGCTCTAGAGACTAAGAACAAGGTCAGCAGATCTGCTCTAGAGCTAGAGAACCAGGTCAGCAGAGCTGTTTTAGAGCCAGAGAACCAGGCCAGCAGAGCTGCTTTAGAGCCAGAGAACCAGGGCAGCAGAGCTGCTCTCGAACCAGAGAACCAGGTCAGCAGAGCTGATTTAGTGCGATAGAACGAGGTCAGCAGAGCTGCTTTAGAGCCAGAGAACCAGGTCAGCCGAGCTGCTGTAGAGCCAGAGAAACCAGGTCAGCAGAGCTGCTTTAGAGGGAGAGAACCAGGTCAGGAGAGCTGCTTCAGAGGGAGAGAACCAGGTCAGCAGAGCTGCTCCAGAGCCTAAGAACCAGGTCAGCACAGCTGCTGTAGAGCCAGAGAACCAGGTCAGCAGAGCTGCTGTAGCGCCAGAGAACCAGGTCAGCACAGCTCCTCTAGAGCCTGAGAACCAGGTCATTAGAGCTGCTGTAGAGCCAGAGAACCAGGTCAGCAGAGCTGCTGTAGAGCCAGAGAAAGCAGGTCAGCAGAGCTGCATTAGAGCCAGAGAACCAGGTCAGTAGAGCTGCTCTAGAGCCTAAGAACCAGGTCAGCAGAGCTGCTCTAGAGCCTGAGAACCAGGTCATTAGAGCTGCTGTAGAGCCAGAGAACCAGGTCAGCAGAGCTGCTCTAGAGCTAGAGAAAGCAGGTCAGCAGAGCTGCATTAGAGCCAGAGAACCAGGTCAGTAGAGCTGCTCTAGAGCCTAAGAACCAGGTCAGCAGAGCTGCTCTAGAGCCAGAGAACCAGGTCAGCCGAGCTGCTGTAGAGCCAGAGAAACCAGGTCAGCAGAGCTGCTCTAGAGGGAGAGAACCAGGTCAGCAGAGCTGCTCTAGAGCCTAAGAACCAGGTCAGCAGAGCTGCTCTCGAACCAGAGAACCAGGTCAGCAGAGCTGATTTAGAGCCATAGAACCAGGTCAGCAGAGCTGCTTTAGAGCCAGAAAACCAGGTAAGCCGAGCTGCTGTAGAGCCAGAGAAACCAGGTCAGCAGAGCTGCTTTAGAGGGAGAGAACCAGGTCAGGAGAGCTGCTTCAGAGGGAGAGAACCAGGTCAGCAGAGCTGCTCTAGAGCCTAAGAACCAGGTCAGCACAGCTGCTGTAGAGCCAGAGAACCAGGTCAGCAGAGCTGCTGTGGAGCCAGAGAACCAGGTCAGCACAGCTCCTCTAGAGCCTGAGAACCAGGTCATTAGAGCTGCTGTAGAGCCAGAGAACCAGGTCAGCAGAGCTGCTGTAGAGCCAGGGAAAGCAGGTCAGCAGAGCTGCATTAGAGCCAGAGAACCAGGTCAGCAGAGCTGATTTAGTGCCATAGAACCAGGTCAGCAGAGCTGCTTTAGAGCCAGAGAACCAGGTCAGCTGAGCTGCTGTAGAGCCAGAGAAACCAGGTCAGCAGAGCTGCTTTAGAGGGAGAGAACCAGGTCAGGAGAGCTGCTTCAGAGGGAGAGAACCAGGTCAGCAGAGCTGCTACAGAGCCTAAGAACCAGGTCAGCACAGCTGCTGTAGAGCCAGAGAACCAGGTCAGCAGAGCTGCTGTAGCGCCAGAGAACCAGGTCAGCACAGCTCCTCTAGAGCCTGAGAACCAGGTCATTAGAGCTGCTGTAGAGCCAGAGAACCAGGTCAGCAGAGTTGCTGTAGAGCCAGAGAAAGCAGGTCAGCAGAGCTGCATTAGAGCCAGAGAACCAAGTCAGTAGAGCTGCTCTAGAGCCTAAGAACCAGGTCAGCAGAGCTGCTCTAGAGCCTGAGAACCAGGTCATTAGAGCTGCTTTTGAGGCAGAGAACCAGGTCATCAGAGCTGCTTTAGAGCCTAAGAACCAGGTCAGCAGAGCTGCTCTAGAGACTAAGAACAAGGTCAGCAGATCTGTTTTAGAGCCAGAGAACCAGGCCAGCAGAGGTGCTTTAGAGCCAGAGAACCAGGGCAGCAGAGCTGCTCTCGAACCAGAGAACCAGGTCAGCAGAGCTGATTTAGTGCCATAGAACCAGGTCAGCAGAGCTGCTTTAGAGCCAGAGAACCAGGTCAGCACAGCTGCTGTAGAGCCAGAGAACCAGGTCCGCAGAGCTGCTGTAGCGCCAGAGAACCAGGTCAGCACAGCTCCTCTAGAGCCTGAGAACCAGGTCATTAGAGCTGCTGTAGAGCCAGAGAACCAGGTCAGCAGAGCTGCTGTAGAGCCAGAGAAAGCAGGTCAGCAGAGCTGCATTAGTGCCAGAGAACCAGGTCAGTAGAGCTGCTCTAGAGCCTAAGAACCAGGTCAGCAGAGCTGCTCTAGAGCCTGAGAACCAGGTCATTAGAGCTGCTGTAGAGCCAGAGAACCAGGTCAGCAGAGCTGCTGTAGAGCTAGAGAAAGCAGGTCAGCAGAGCTGCATTAGAGCCAGAGAACCAGGTCAGTAGAGCTGCTCTAGAGCCTAAGAACCAGGTCAGCAGAGCTGCTCTAGAGCCAGAGAACCAGGTCAGCCGAGCTGCTGTAGAACCAGAGAAACCAGGTCAGCAGAGCTGCTCTAGAGGGAGAGAACCAGGTCAGCAGAGCTGCTCTAGAGCCTAAGAACCAGGTCAGCAGAGCTGCTCTAGAGCCAGAGAACCAGGTCAGCCGAGCTGCTGTAGAGCCAGAGAAACCAGGTCAGCAGAGCTGCTCTAGAGGGAGAGAACCAGGTCAGCAGAGCTGCTCTAGAGCCTAAGAACCAGGTCAACAGAGCTACTCTAGAGCCAGAGAACAAGGTCAGCAGAGCTGCTTTAGAGCCAGAGAACTAGGTCAGCAGAGCTGTTTTAGAGCCAGACAACCAGGTCAGCAGAGATGCTCTAGAGCCTGAGAACCAGGTCAGCACAGCTGCTCTTGAGCCAGATAACGAGGTCAGCAGAGCTGCTTTTGAGGCAGAGAACCAGGTCATCAGAGCTGCTCTATAGACTAAGAACAAGGTCAGCATATCTGCTCTAGAGCTAGAGAACCAGGTCAGCAGAGCTGTTTTAGAGCCAGAGAACCAGGCCAGCAGAGCTGCTTTAGAGCCAGAGAACCAGGGCAGCAGAGCTGCTCTCGAACCAGAGAACCAGGTCAGCAGAGCTGATTTAGAGCCATAGAACCAGGCCAGCAGAGCTGCTCTCGAACCAGAGAACCAGGTCAGCAGAGCTGATTTAGTGCCATAGAACTAGGTCAGCAGAGCTGCTTTAGAGCCAGAGAACCAGGTCAGCAGAGCTGCTTTAGAGGGAGAGAACCAGATCAGGAGAGCTGCTTCAGAGGGAGAGAACCAGGTCAGCAGAGCTGCTCCAGAGCCTAAGAACCAGGTCAGCACAGCTGCTGTAGAGCCAGAGAACCAGGTCAGCAGAGCTGCTGTAGCGCCAGAGAACCAGGTCAGCACAGCTCCTCTAGAGCCTGAGAACCAGGTCATTAGAGCTGCTGTAGAGCCAGAGAACCAGGTCAGCAGAGCTGCTGTAGAGCCAGAGAAAGCAGGTCAGCAGAGCTGCATTAGAGCCAGAGAACCAGGTCAGTAGAGCTGCTCTAGAGCCTAAGAACCAGGTCAGCAGAGCTGCTCTATAGCCTGAGAACCAGGTCATTAGAGCTGCTGTAGAGCCAGAGAACCAGGTCAGCAGAGCTGCTGTAGAGCTAGAGAAAGCAGGTCAGCAGAGCTGCATTAGAGCCAGAGAACCAGGTCAGTAGAGCTGCTCTAGAGCCTAAGAACCAGGTCAGCAGAGCTGCTCTAGAGCCAGAGAACCAGGTCAGCCGAGCTGCTGTAGAGCCAGAGAAACCAGGTCAGCAGAGCTGCTCTAGAGGGAGAGAACCAGGTCAGCAGAGCTGCTCTAGAGCCTAAGAACCAGGTCAGCAGAGCTGCTCTAGAGCCAGAGAACCAGGTCAGCCGAGCTGCTGTAGAGCCAGAGAAACCAGGTCAGCAGAGCTGCTCTAGAGGGAGAGAACCAGGTCAGCAGAGCTGCTCTAGAGCCTAAGAACCAGGTCAACAGAGCTACTCTAGAGCCAGAGAACAAGGTCAGTAGAGCTGCTTTAGAGCCAGAGAACTAGGTCAGCAGAGCTGTTTTAGAGCCAGACAACCAGGTCAGCAGAGATGCTCTAGAGCCTGAGAACCAGGTCAGCACAGCTGCTCTTGAGCCAGATAACGAGGTCAGCAGAGCTGCTCTATAGACTAAGAACAAGGTCAGCATATCTGCTCTAGAGCTAGAGAACCAGGTCAGCAGAGCTGTTTTAGAGCCAGAGAACCAGGCCAGCAGAGCTGCTTTAGAGCCAGAGAACCAGGTCAGCCGAGCTGCTGTAGAGCCAGAGAAACCAGGTCAGCAGAGCAGCTTTAGAGGTAGAGAACCAGGTCAGGAGAGCTGCTTCAGAGGGAGAGAACCAGGTCAGCAGAGCTGCTCTAGAGCCTAAGAACCAGGTCAGCACAGCTGCTGTAGAGCCAGAGAACCAGGTCAGCAGAGCTGCTGTGGAGCCAGAGAACCAGGTCAGCACAGCTCCTCTAGAGCCTGAGAACCAGGTCATTAGAGCTGCTGTAGAGCCAGAGAACCAGGTCCGCAGAGCTTTTGTAGAGCCAGGGAAAGCAGGTCAGCAGAGCTGCATTAGAGCCAGAGAACCAGGTCAGTAGAGCTGCTCTAGAGCCTAAGAACCAGGTCAGCAGCGCTGCTCTAGAGCCTGAGAACCAGGTCATTAGAGCTGCTGTAGAGCAAGAGAACCAGGTCAGCAGAGCTGCTGTAGAGCCAGAAAAACAGGTCAGCAGAGCTACATTAGAGCCAGAGAACCAGGTCAGTAGAGCTGCTCTAGAGCCTAAGAACCAGGTCAGCAGAGCTGCTCTAGAGCCAGAGAACCAGGTCAGCCGAGCTGCTGTAGAGCCAGAGAAACCAGGTCAGCAGAGCTGCTCTAGAGGGAGAGAACCAGATCAGCAGAGCTGCTCTAGAGCCTAAGAACCAGGTCAACAGAGCTACTCTAGAGCCAGAGAACAAGGTCAGCAGAGCTGCTTTAGAGCCAGAGAACTAGGTCAGCAGAGCTGTTTTAGAGCCAGACAACCAGGTCAGCAGAGATGCTCTAGAGCCTGAGAACCAGGTCAGCACAGCTGCTCTTGAGCCAGATAACGAGGTCAGCAGAGCTGCTTTTGAGGCAGAGAACCAGGTCATCAGAGCTGCTTTAGAGCCTAAGAACCAGGTCAGCAGAGCTGCTCTAGAGACTAAGAACAAGGTCAGCAGATCTGCTCTAGAGCTAGAGAACCAGGTCAGCAGAGCTGTTTTAGAGCCAGAGAACCAGGCCAGCAGAGCTGCTTTAGAGCCAGAGAACCAGGGCAGCAGAGCTGCTCTCGAACCAGAGAACCAGGTCAGCAGAGCTGATTTAGAGCCATAGAACCAGGTCAGCAGAGCTGCTGTAGAGCCAGAGAACCAGGTCAGCAGAGCTGCTCTAGAGCCTAAGAACCAGGTAAGCACAGCTGCTCTAGTGCCAGAGAACTAGGTCAACAGATCTGCTTTAGAGCCAGAGAACTAGGTCAGACGAGCTGCTGTAGAGCCAGAGAACCAGGTCAGCAGGGCTGCTGTAGAGCCATAGAACGGGTCAGCAGAGCTGCTGTAGAGCCTAAGAACCAGGTCAGAAGAGCTGCTTTAGAGCCAAAGAACCACATCAGCAGAGGTGCTCTAGAGCCAGAGAACCAGGTCAGCAGAGCTGCTGTAGAGCCAGAGAAACCAGGTTAGCAGTGCTGCTGTAGAGGGAGAGAACCAGGTCAGCAGAGCTGCTTTAGAACCTAAGAACAAGGTCAGCAGAGCTGCTCTAGATCCAGTGAACAAGGTCAGCTGAGCTTCTGTAGAGCCAGAGAAACCAGGTCAGCAGAGCTGCTCTAGAGCGTAAGAACCAAGTCAGCACAGCTGCTCTTGAGCCAGATAACCAGGTCAGCAGAGCTGCTTTAGAGGCAGAGAACCAGGTCATCAGAGCTGCTTTAGAGCCTAAGAAACAGGTCAGCAGAGTTGCTCTAGAGACTAAGAACAAGGTCAGCAGATCTACTCTAGAGCTAGAGAACCAGGTCAGCAGAGCTGTTTTAGAGCCAGAGAACCAGGTCAGCAGAGCTGCTCTAGAGCTTGAGAACCAGGTCAGCATAGCTGCTCTGGACGCAGAGAACCAGGTCAGCAGAGCTGCTTTAGAGCCAGGGAAACAGGGCAGCAGAGCTGCTTTACAGCCAGAGAACCAGGCCAGCAGAGCTGATCTAGAGCCTGAAAACCAGGTCAGCAGAGCTGCTCTAGAGGCAGAGAACCAGGTCAGCAGAGCTGCTTTAGAGCCAGAGAACCAGGGCAGAAGAGCTGCTGTCGAACCAGAGAACCAGGTCAGCAGAGCTGATTTAGAGCCATAGAACCAGGTCAGCAGAGCTGCTTTAGAGCCAGAGAACCAGGTCAGCTGAGCTGCTGTAGAGCCAGAGAAACCAGGTCAGCAGAGCTGCTTTAGAGGGAGAGAACCAGGTCTAGAGAGCTGTTTCCGGGGTGAGAGAACCAGGTCAGCAGAGCTGCTCTAGAGCATAAGAACCAGGTCAGCACAGCTGCTCTAGAGCCAGAGAACCAGGTCATCAGAGCTGCTGTAGAGCCAGAGAACCAGGTCAGCAGAGCTGCTGTAGAGCCAGGGAAACCAGGTGAGAATAGCTGCTTTAGAGGGAGAGAACCAGGTCAGCAGAGCTGCTCTAGAGCCTAAGAACCAGGTAAGCACAGCTGCTCCAGTGCCAGAGAAACAGGTCAACAGATCTGCTTTAGAGCCAGAGAACTAGGTCAGAAGAGCTGCTCTAGAGCCAGAGAACCAGGTCAGCCGAGCTGCTGTAGAGCCAGAGAAACCAGGCCAGCAGAGCTGCTCTAGAGGGAGAGAACCAGGTCAGAGGAGCTGCTCTAGATCCTAAGAACCAGGTCAGCAGAGCTGCTTTAGAGCCTAAGAATCAGGTCAGCAGATCTACTCTAGAGCCAGAGAACAAGGTCAGCAGAGCTGCTTTAGAGCCAGAGAACTAGGTCAACAGAGCTGTTTTAGAGCCAGAGAACTAGGTCAGCAGAGCTGCTCTAGAGCCTGAGAACCAGGTCAGCAGAGCTGCTCTAGAGGCAGAGAACCAGGTCAGCAGAGCGACTTTAGAGCCAGAGAACAAGGGCAGCAGACCTCCTCTAGAACCAGGTCAGCAGAGCTGCTGTAGAGCCAGAGAAACCAGGTCAGCTGTGCTGCTTTAGAGGGAGAGAACCAGGTCAGCAGAGCTGCTCTACGATAGGATAGGATCATCATTTATAGAGCGCGAACAAATGCCGAGGCGTCTTGGCGCTAGTCCATAGAGAGAGACCACTCCATCTAACACCGAGTCGTATCAAACAGCCGTGTTTTTATCAGTTTTCTGAAAACTTGGTGACTTTCCGTAAGTTTAACAAAGCCAGGGAGCTCATTCCACCGGCTAGCCGCATGAAACGAAAAAGCTCTACCACCCCATCTGGCTTTTTTGACACGATTCTAGCTTTTCTAGAGCCTAAGAACCAAGTCACCACAGCTGCTCTTGAGCCAGATAACGAGGTCAGCAGAGCTGCTTTTGAGGCAGAGAACCAGGTCATCAGAGCTGCTTTAGAGCCTAAGAACCAGGTCAGCTGAGTTGCTGTAGAGCCAGAGAAACCAGGTCAGCAGAGCTGCTTTAGAGGGAGAGAACTAGGTCAAGAGAGCTGCTTCAGAGGGAGAGAACCAGGTCAGCAGAGCTGCTCTAGAGCCTAAGAACCAGGTCAGCTCAGGTGCTCTAGAGCCAGAGAACCAGGTCATCAGAGCTGCTGTAGAGCCAGAGAACCAGGTCAGCAGAGCTGCTCTAGAGCCTAAGAACCAGGTAAGCACAGCTGCTCTAGTGCCAGAGAACCAGGTCAACAGTTCTGCTTTAGAGCCAGAGAACTAGGTCAGACGAGCTGCTGTAGAGCCAGAGAACCAGGTCAGCAGGGCTGCTGTAGAGCCATAGAACGGGTCAGCAGAGCTGCTGTAGAGCCTAAGAACCAGGTCAGAAGAGCTGCTTTAGAGCCAAAGAACCACATCAGCAGAGGTGCTCTAGAGCCAGAGAACCAGGTCAGCAGAGCTGCTGTAGAGCCAGAGAAACCAGGTTAGCAGTGCTGCTGTAGAGGGAGAGAACCAGGTCAGCAGAGCTGCTTTAGAACCTAAGAACAAGGTCAGCAGAGCTGCTCTAGATCCAGTGAACAAGGTCAGCTGAGCTGCTGTAGAGCCAGAGAAATCAGGTCAGCAGAGCTGCTTAGGGGGGAGAGAACCAGGTCAGCAGAGCTGCTCTAGAGCCTAATAACCAAGTCAGCACAGCTGCTCTTGAGCCAGATAACCAGGTCAGCAGAGCTGCTTTAGAGGCAGAGAACCAGGTCATCAGAGCTGCTTTAGAGCCTAAGAAACAGGTCAGCAGAGTTGCTCTAGAGACTAAGAACAAGGTCAGCAGATCTGCTCTAGAGCTAGAGAACCAGGTCAGCAGAGCTGTTTTAGAGCCAGAGAACCAGGTGAGCAGAGCTGCTCTAGAGCTTGAGAACCAGGTCAGCATAGCTGCTCTGGACGCAGAGAACCAGGTCAGCAGAGCTGCTTTAGAGCCAGGGAAACAGGTCAGCAGAGCTGCTTTACAGCCAGAGAACCAGGCCAGCAGAGCTGATCTAGAGCCTGAAAACCAGGTCAGCAGAGCTGCTCTAGAGGCAGAGAACCAGGTCAGCAGAGCTGCTTTAGAGCCAGAGAACCAGGGCAGAAGAGATGCTGTCGAACCAGAGAACCAGGTCAGCAGAGCTGATTTAGAGCCATAGAACCAGGTCAGCAGAGCTGCTTTAGAGCCAGAGAACCAGGTCAGCTGAGCTGCTGTAGAGCCAGAGAAACCAGGTCAGCAGAGCTGCTTTAGAGGGAGAGAACCAGGTCAAGAGAGCTGCTTCAGAGGGAGAGAACCAGGTCAGCAGAGCTGCTCTAGAGCATAAGAACCAGGACAGCACAGCTGCTCTAGAGCCAGAGAACCAGGTCATCAGAGCTGCTGTAGAGCCAGAGAAACAGGTCAGCAGAGCTGCTATAGAGCCAGAGAAACCAGGTGAGAATAGCTGCTTTAGAGGGAGAGAACCAGGTCAGCAGAGCTACTCTAGAGCCTAAGAACCAGGTAAGCACAGCTGCTCTAGTGCCAGAGAACCAGGTCAACAGATCTGCTTTAGAGCCAGAATACTAGGTCAGAAGAGCTGCTCTAGAGCCAGAGAACCAGGTCAGCCGAGCTGCTATAGAGCCAAAGAGACCAGGCCAGCAGAGCTGCTCTAGAGGGAGAGAACCAGGTCAGCAGAGCTGCTCTAGAGCCTAAGAACCAGGTCAGCAGAGCTGCTTTAGAGCCTAAGAATCAGGTCAGCAGATCTACTCTAGAGCCAGAGAACAAGGTCAGCAGAGCTGCTTTAGAGCCAGAGAACTAGGTCAACAGAGCTGTTTTAGAGCCAGAGAACTAGGTCAGCAGAGCTGCTCTAGAGCCTGAGAACCAGGTCAGCAGAGCTGCTCTAGAGGCAGAGAACCAGGTCAGCAGAGCGACTTTAGAGCCAGAGAACCAGGGCAGCAGACCTCCTCTAGAACCAGGTCAGCAGAGCTGCTGTAGAGCCAGAGAAACCAGGTCAGCAGTGCTGCTTTAGAGGGAGAGAACCAGGTCAGCAGAGCTGCTCTACGATAGGATAGGATCATCATTTATAGAGCGCGAACAAATGCCGAGGCGTCTTGGCGCTAGTCCATAGAGAGAGACCACTCCATCTAACACCGAGTCGTATCAAACAGCCGTGTTTTTATCAGTTTTCTGAAAACTTGGTGACTTTCCGTAAGTTTAACAAAGCCAGGGAGCTCATTCAATCGGCTAGCCGCATGAAACGAAAAAGCTCTACCACCCCATCTGGCTTTTTTGACACGATTCTAGCTTTTCTAGAGCCTAAGAACCAAGTCAGCACAGCTGCTCTTGAGCCAGATAACGAGGTCAGCAGAGCTGCTTTTGAGGCAGAGAACCAGGTCATCAGAGCTGCTTTAGAGCCTAAGAACCAGGTCAGCTGAGCTGCTGTAGAGCCAGAGAAACCAGGTCAGCAGAGCTGCTTTAGAGGGAGAGAACCAGGTCAAGAGAGCTGCTTCAGAGGGAGAGAACCAGGTCATCAGAGCTGCTTTAGAGCCTAAGAACCAGGTCAGCTGAGTTGCTGTAGAGCCAGAGAAACCAGGTCAGCAGAGCTGCTTTAGAGGGAGAGAACTAGGTCAAGAGAGCTGCTTCAGAGGGAGAGAACCAGGTCAGCAGAGCTGCTCTAGAGCCTAAGAACCAGGTCAGCTAAGGTGCTCTAGAGCCAGAGAACCAGGTCATCAGAGCTGCTGTAGAGCCAGAGAACCAGGTCAGCAGAGCTGCTCTGGAGCCTAAGAACCAGGTAAGCACAGCTGCTCTAGTGCCAGAGAACCAGGTCAACAGTTCTGCTTTAGAGCCAGAGAACTAGGTCAGACGAGCTGCTGTAGAGCCAGAGAACCAGGTCAGCAGGGCTGCTGTAGAGCCATAGAACGGGTCAGCAGAGCTGCTGTAGAGCCTAAGAACCAGGTCAGAAGAGCTGCTTTAGAGCCAAAGAACCACATCAGCAGAGGTGCTCTAGAGCCAGAGAACCAGGTCAGCAGAGCTGCTGTAGAGCCAGAGAAACCAGGTTAGCAGTGCTGCTGTAGAGGGAGAGAACCAGGTCAGCAGAGCTGCTTTAGAACCTAAGAACAAGGTCAGCAGAGCTGCTCTAGATCCAGTGAACAAGGTCAGCTGAGCTGCTGTAGAGCCAGAGAAATCAGGTCAGCAGAGCTGCTTAGGGGGGAGAGAACCAGGTCAGCAGAGCTGCTCTAGAGCCTAAGAACCAAGTCAGCACAGCTGCTCTTGAGCCAGATAACCAGGTCAGCAGAGCTGCTTTAGAGGCAGAGAACCAGGTCATCAGAGCTGCTTTAGAGCCTAAGAAACAGGTCAGCAGAGTTGCTCTAGAGACTAAGAACAAGGTCAGCAGATCTGCTCTAGAGCTAGAGAACCAGGTCAGCAGAGCTGTTTTAGAGCCAGAGAACCAGGTGAGCAGAGCTGCTCTAGAGCTTGAGAACCAGGTCAGCATAGCTGCTCTGGACGCAGAGAACCAGGTCAGCAGAGCTGCTTTAGAGCCAGGGAAACAGGTCAGCAGAGCTGCTTTACAGTCAGAGAACCAGGCCAGCAGAGCTGATCTAGAGCCTGAAAACCAGGTCAGCAGAGCTGCTCTAGAGGCAGAGAACCAGGTCAGCAGAGCTGCTTTAGAGCCAGAGAACCAGGGCAGAAGAGATGCTGTCGAACCAGAGAACCAGGTCAGCAGAGCTGATTTAGAGCCATAGAACCAGGTCAGCAGAGCTGCTTTAGAGCCAGAGAACCAGGTCAGCTGAGCTGCTGTAGAGCCAGAGAAACCAGGTCAGCAGAGCTGCTTTAGAGGGAGAGAACCAGGTCAAGAGAGCTGCTTCAGAGGGAGAGAACCAGGTCAGCAGAGCTGCTCTAGAGCATAAGAACCAGGACAGCACAGCTGCTCTAGAGCCAGAGAACCAGGTCATCAGAGCTGCTGTAGAGCCAGAGAACCAGGTCAGCAGAGCTGCTATAGAGCCAGAGAAACCAGGTGAGAATAGCTGCTTTAGAGGGAGAGAACCAGGTCAGCAGAGCTGCTCTAGAGCCTAAGAACCAGGTAAGCACAGCTGCTCTAGTGCCAGAGAACCAGGTCAACAGATCTGCTTTAGAGCCAGAAAACTAGGTCAGAAGAGCTGCTCTAGAGCCAGAGAACCAGGTCAGCCGAGCTGCTATAGAGCCAAAGAGACCAGGCCAGCAGAGCTGCTCTAGAGGGAGAGAACCAGGTCAGCAGAGCTGCTCTAGAGCCTAAGAACCAGGTCAGCAGAGCTGCTTTAGAGCCTAAGAATCAGGTCAGCAGATCTACTCTAGAGCCAGAGAACAAGGTCAGCAGAGCTGCTTTAGAGCCAGAGAACTAGGTCAACAGAGCTGTTTTAGAGCCAGAGAACTAGGTCAGCAGAGCTGCTCTAGAGCCTGAGAACCAGGTCAGCAGAGCTGCTCTAGAGGCAGAGAACCAGGTCAGCAGAGCGACTTTAGAGCCAGAGAACCAGGGCAGCAGACCTCCTCTAGAACCAGGTCAGCAGAGCTGCTGTAGAGCCAGAGAAACCAGGTCAGCAGTGCTGCTTTAGAGGGAGAGAACCAGGTCAGCAGAGCTGCTCTACGATAGGATAGGATCATCATTTATAGAGCGCGAACAAATGCCGAGGCGTCTTGGCGCTAGTCCATAGAGAGAGACCACTCCATCTAACACCGAGTCGTATCAAACAGCCGTGTTTTTATCAGTTTTCTGAAAACTTGGTGACTTTCCGTAAGTTTAACAAAGCCAGGGAGCTCATTCAACCGGCTAGCCGCATGAAACGAAAAAGCTCTACCACCCCATCTGGCTTTTTTGACACGATTCTAGCTTTTCTAGAGCCTAAGAACCAAGTCAGCACAGCTGCTCTTGAGCCAGATAACGAGGTCAGCAGAGCTGCTTTTGAGGCAGAGAACCAGGTCATCAGAGCTGCTTTAGAGCCTAAGAACCAGGTCAGCTGAGCTGCTGTAGAGCCAGAGAAACCAGGTCAGCAGAGCTGCTTTAGAGGGAGAGAACCAGGTCAAGAGAGCTGCTTCAGAGGGAGAGAACCAGGTCAGCAGAGCTGCTCTAGAGCCTAAGAACCAGGTCAGCTCAGGTGCTCTAGAGCCAGAGAACCAGGTCATCAGAGCTGCTGTAGAGCCAGAGAACCAGGTCAGCAGAGCTGCTCTAGAGCCTAAGAACCAGGTAAGCACAGCTGCTCTAGTGCCAGAGAACCAGGTCAACAGATCTGCTTTAGAGCCAGAGAACTAGGTCAGACGAGCTGCTGTAGAGCCAGAGAACCAGGTCAGCAGGGCTGCTGTAGAGCCATAGAACGGGTCAGCAGAGCTGCTGTAGAGCCTAAGAACCAGGTCAGAAGAGCTGCTTTAGAGCCAAAGAACCACATCAGCAGAGGTGCTCTAGAGCCAGAGAACCAGGTCAGCAGAGCTGCTGTAGAGCCAGAGAAACCAGGTTAGCAGTGCTGCTGTAGAGGGAGAGAACCAAGTCAGCAGAGCTGCTTTAGAACCTAAGAACAAGGTCAGCAGAGCTGCTCTAGATCCAGTGAACAAGGTCAGCTGAGCTGCTGTAGAGCCAGAGAAACCAGGTCAGCAGAGCTGCTTTAGAGGGAGAGAACCAGGTCAGCAGAGCTGCTCTAGAGCCTAAGAACCAAGTCAGCACAGCTGCTCTTGAGCCAGATAACCAGGTCAGCAGAGCTGCTTTAGAGGCAGAGAACCAGGTCATCAGAGCTGCTTTAGAGCCTAAGAAACAGGTCAGCAGAGTTGCTCTAGAGACTAAGAACAAGGTCAGCAGATCTGCTCTAGAGCTAGAGAACCAGGTCAGCAGAGCTGTTTTAGAGCCAGAGAACCAGGTCAGCAGAGCTGCTCTAGAGCTTGAGAACCAGGTCAGCATAGCTGCTCTGGACGCAGAGAACCAGGTCAGCAGAGCTGCTTTAGAGCCAGGGAAACAGGTCAGCAGAGCTGCTTTACAGCCAGAGAACCAGGCCAGCAGAGCTGATCTAGAGCCTGAAAACCAGGTCAGCAGAGCTGCTCTAGAGGCAGAGAACCAGGTCAGCAGAGCTGCTTTAGAGCCAGAGAACCAGGGCAGAAGAGCTGCTGTCGAACCAGAGAACCAGGTCAGCAGAGCTGATTTAGAGCCATAGAACCAGGTCAGCAGAGCTGCTTTAGAGCCAGAGAACCAGGTCAGCTGAGCTGCTGTAGAGCCAGAGAAACCAGGTCAGCAGAGCTGCTTTAGAGGGAGAGAACCAGGTCAAGAGAGCTGCTTCAGAGGGAGAGAACCAGGTCAGCAGAGCTGCTCTAGAGCATAAGAACCAGGACAGCACAGCTGCTCTAGAGCCAGAGAACCAGGCCATCAGAGCTGCTGTAGAGCCAGAGAACCAGGTCAGCAGATCTGCTTTAGAGCCAGAGAACTAGGTCAGCAGAGCTGCTTTTGAGCCAGAGAACCAGGTCAGCACAGCTGCTCTAGAGCCTGAGAACCAGGTCATTAGAGCTGCTGTAGAGCCAGAGAACCAGGTCAGCAGAGCTGCTGTAGAGCCAGAGAAAGCAGGTCAGCAGAGCTGCATTAGAGCCAGAGAACCAGGTCAGTAGAGCTGCTATAGAGCCTAAGAACCAGGTCAGCAGAGCTGCTCTAGAGCCAGAGAACCAGGTCAGCCGAGCTGCTGTAGAGCCAGAGAAACCAGGTCAGCAGAGCTGCTCTAGAGGGAGAGAACCAGGTCAGCAGAGCTGCTCTAGATCCTAAGAACCAGGTCAACAGAGCTACTCTAGAGCCGGAGAACAAGGTCAGCAGAGCTGCTTTAGAGCCAGAGAACTAGGTCAGCAGAGCTGTTTTAAAGCCAGGCAGCCAGGTCAGCAGAGATGCTCTAGAGCCTGAGAACCAGGTCAGCAGAGCTGCTCTAGAGGCAGAGAACCAGGTCAGCAGAGCTGCTTTAGCGCCAGAGAACCAGGGCAGCAGACCTCCTCTAGAACCAGAGAACCAGGTCAGCAGAGCTGCTGTAGAGACAGAGAAAGCAGGTCAGCAGTGCTACTGTAGAGGGAGAGAACCAGGTCAGCAGAGCTGCTTTAGAGCCAGAGAACTAGGTCAGCAGAGCTGCTCTATAGCCTAATAACCAAGTAAGCAGAGCTGATCTAGAGCCAGAGAACCAGGTCAGTAGAGCTGCTTTAGAGCCAGAGAACTAGGTCAGCAGATCTGTTTTAGAGCCAGAGAACCAGATCAACAGATCTGCTCTAGAGCCTGAGAACCAGGTCAGCAGAGCTGCTCTAGAGCCAGAGAACCAGGTCAGCAGAGCAGCTATAGAGCCAGAGAACCAGGTCAGCAGAGCTGCTTTAGAGCCAGAGAACCAGGTCAGCAGAACTGCTGTAGAGCCAGAGAACCAGTTCAGCAGAGCTGCTCTAGAGCCTGATAACCAGGTCAGAAGAGCTTCTCTAGAGCCAGAGAACCAGGTCAGCCAAGCTGCTGTAGAGCCAGAGAAACCAGGTCAGCAATGCTGCTTTAGAGGCAGAGAACCAGGTCAGCGGAGCTGCTTTAGAGCCAGAGAACTAGGTCAGCGGAGCTGCTTTAGAGCCAGAGAACCAGGTCAGCAGAGCTGCTTTAGGGCCAGAGAAACCAGGTCAGCAGAGCTGCTGTAGAGCCTAAGAACCAGGTCAGCAGAGCTGCTCTAGAGCCAGGTCAGCTGAGCTGCTGTAAAGCCAGAGAAAGCAGGTCAGCAGAGCTGCTTTAGAGCCGGAGAACTAGGTCAGCAGAGCTACTTTAGAGCCAGAGAACCAGGTCAGCAGAGCTACTGTAGAGCCATAGAACCAGGTCAGCACAGCTCCTCTAGAGCCTGAGAACCAGGTCATTAGAGCTGCTGTAGAGCCAGAGAACCAGGTCAGCAGAGCTGCTGTAGAGCCAGAGAAAGCAGGTCAGCAGAGCTGCATTAGAGCCAGAGAACCAGGTCAGTAGAGCTGCTCTAGAGCCTAAGAACCAGGTCAGCAGAGCTGCTCTAGAGCCAGAGAACCAGGTCAGCCGAGCTGCTGTAGAGCCAGAGAAACCAGGTCAGCAGAGCTGCTCTAGAGGGAGAGAACCAGGTCAGCAGAGCTGCTCTAGAGCCTAAGAACCAGGTCAACAGAGCTACTCTAGAGCCAGAGAGCAAGGTCAGCAGAGCTGCTTTAGAGCCAGAGAACTAGGCCAGCAGAGCTGTTTTAGAGCCAGACAACCAGGTCAGCAGAGATGCTCTAGAGCCTGAGAACCAGGTCAGCAGAGCTGCTCTAGAGGCAGAGAACCAGGTTAGCAGAGCTGCTTTAGAGCCAGAGAACCAGGGCAGCAGACCTCCTCTAGAACCAGAGAACCAGGTCAGCAGAGCTGCTGTAGAGCCAGAGAAACCAGGTCAGCAGTGCTGCTGTAGAGGGAGAGAACCAGGTCAGCAGAGCTGCTTTAGAGCCAGAGAACTAGGTCAGCAGAGCTGCTCTATAGCCTAATAACCAAGTAAGCAGAGCTGATCTAGAGCCAGAGAACCAGGTCAGTAGAGCTGCTTTAGAGCCAGAGAACTAGGTCAGCAGACCTGTTTTAGAGCCAGAGAACGAGATCAACAGATCTGCTCTAGAGCCTGAGAACCAGGTCAGCAGAGCTGCTCTAGAGACAGAGGACCAGGTCAGCAGAGCAGCTATAGAGCCAGAGAACCAGGTCAGCAGAGCTGCTTTAGAGCCAGAGAACCAGGTCAACAGAGCTGCTGTAGAGCCAGAGAACCAGTTCAGCAGAGCTGCTCTAGAGCCTGATAACCAGGTCAGCAGAGCTTCTCTAGAGCCAGAGAACCAGGTCAGCCAAGCTGCTATAGAGCAAGAGAAACCAGGTCAGCAATGCTGCTTTAGAGGCAGAGAACCAGGTCAGCGGAGCTGCTTTAGAGCCAGAGAACCAGGTCAGCAGAGCTGCTCTAGAGCCTGAGAACCAGGTCAGCAGAGCTGCTCTAGAGGCAGAGAACCAGGTCAGCAGAGCGACTTTAGAGCCAGAGAACCAGGGCAGCAGACCTCCTCTAGAACCAGGTCAGCAGAGCTGCTGTAGAGCCAGAGAACCAAGTCAGCACAGCTGCTCTTGAGCCAGATAACGAGGTCAGCAGAGCTGCTTTTGAGGCAGAGAACCAGGTCATCAGAGCTGCTTTAGAGCCTAAGAACCAGGTCAGCAGAGCTGCTCTAGAGACTAAGAACAAGGTCAGCAGATCTGCTCCTGAGCTGGAGAACCAGGTCAGCAGAGCTGTTTTAGAGCCAGAGAACCAGGCCAGCAGAGCTGCTTTAGAGCCAGAGAACCAGGGCAGCAGAGCTGCTCTCGAACCAGAGAACCAGGTCAGCAGAGCTGATTTAGAGCCATAGAACCAGGTCAGCAGAGCTGCTTTAGAGCCAGAGAACCAGGTCAGCCGAGCTGCTGTAGAGCCAGAGAAACCAGGTCAGCAGAGCTGCTTTGGAGGGAGAGAACCAGGTCAGGAGAGCTGCTTCAGAGGGAGAGAACCAGGTCAGCAGAGCTGCTCTAGAGCCTAAGAACCAGGTCAGCACAGCTGCTCTAGAGCCAGAGAACCAGGTCAACAGAGCTGCTGTAGAGCAAGAGAACCAGGTCAGCAGAGCTGCTGTAGAGCCAGAGAACCAGGTCAGCAGATCTGCTTTAGAGCCAGAGAACTAGGTCAGCAGAGCTGCTTTTGAGCTAGAGAACCAGGCCAGCACAGCTCCTCTAGAGCCTGAGAACCAGGTCATTAGAGCTGCTGTAGATCCAGAGAACCAGGTCAGCAGAGCTGCTGTAGAGCCAGAGAAAGCAGGTCAGCAGAGCTGCATTAGAGCCAGAGAACCAGGTCAGTAGAGCTGCTCTAGAGCCTAAGAACCAGGTCAGCAGAGCTGCTCTAGAGCCAGAGAACCAGGTCATCAGAGCTGCTTTAGAGCCTAAGAACCAGGTCAGCTGAGCTGCTGTAGAGCCAGAGAAACCAGGTCAGCAGAGCTGCTTTAGAGGGAGAGAACCAGGTCAAGAGAGCTGCTTCAGAGGGAGAGAACCAGGTCAGCAGAGCTGCTCTAGAGCCTAAGAACCAGGTCAGCTCAGGTGCTCTAGAGCCAGAGATCCAGGTTATCAGAGCTGCTGTAGAGCCAGAGAACCAGGCCAGCAGAGCTGCTCTAGAGCCTAAGAACCAGGTCAGCAGAGCTGCTCTAGAGCCAGAGAACCAGGTCAGCCGAGCTGCTGTAGAGCCAGAGAAACCAGGTCAGCAGAGCTGCTCTAGAGGGAGAGAACCAGGTCAGCAGAGCTGCTCTAGAGCCTAAGAACCAGGTCAACAGAGCTACTCTAGAGCCAGAGAGCAAGGTCAGCAGAGCTGCTTTAGAGCCAGAGAACTAGGTCAGCAGAGCTGTTTTAGAGCCAGACAACCAGGTCAGCAGAGATGCTCTAGAGCCTGAGAACCAGGTCAGCAGAGCTGCTCTAGAGGCAGAGAACCAGGTTAGCAGAGCTGCTTTAGAGCCAGAGAACCAGGGCAGCAGACCTCCTCTAGAACCAGAGAACCAGGTCAGCAGAGCTGCTGTAGAGCCAGAGAAACCAGGTCAGCAGTGCTGCTGTAGAGGGAGAGAACCAGGTCAGCAGAGCTGCTTTAGAGCCAGAGAACTAGGTCAGCAGAGCTGCTCTATAGCCTAATAACCAAGTAAGCAGAGCTGATCTAGAGCCAGAGAACCAGGTCAGTAGAGCTGCTTTAGAGCCAGAGAACTAGGTCAGCAGACCTGTTTTAGAGCCAGAGAACGAGATCAACAGATCTGCTCTAGAGCCTGAGAACCAGGTCAGCAGAGCTGCTCTAGAGACAGAGAACCAGGTCAGCAGAGCAGCTATAGAGCCAGAGAACCAGTTCAGCAGAGCTGCTCTAGAGCCTGATAACCAGGTCAGCAGAGGTTCTCTAGAGCCAGAGAACCAGGTCAGCCAAGCTGCTATAGAGCCAGAGAAACCAGGTCAGCAATGCTGCTTTAGAGGCAGAGAACCAGGTCAGCGGAGCTGCTTTAGAGCCAGAGAACCAGGTCAGCAGAGCTGCTCTAGAGCCTGAGAACCAGGTCAGCAGAGCTGCTCTAGAGGCAGAGAACCAGGTCAGCAGAGCGGCTTTAGAGCCAGAGAACCAGGGCAGCAGACCTCCTCTAGAACCAGGTCAGCAGAGCTGCTGTAGAGCCAGAGAAACCAGGTCAGCAGTGCTGCTTTAGAGGGAGAGAACCAGGTCTGCAGAGCTGCTCTAGAGCCTAAGAACCAAGTCAGCACAGCTGCTCTTGAGCCAGATAACGAGGTCAGCAGAGCTGCTTTTGAGGCAGAGAACCAGGTCATCAGAGCTGCTTTAGAGCCTAAGAACCAGGTCAGCAGAGCTGCTCTAGAGACTAAGAACAAGGTCAGCAGATCTGCTCTAAAGCTGGAGAACCAGGTCAGCAGAGCTGTTTTAGAGCCAGAGAACCAGGCCAGCAGAGCTGCTTTAGAGCCAGAGAACCAGGGCAGCAGAGCTGCTCTCGAACCAGAGAACCAGGTCAGCAGAGCTGATTTAGAGCCATAGAACCAGGTCAGCAGAGCTGCTTTAGAGCCAGAGAACCAGGTCAGCCGAGCTGCTGTAGAGCCAGAGAAACCAGGTCAGCAGAGCTGCTTTGGAGGGAGAGAACCAGGTCAGGAGAGCTGCTTCAGAGGGAGAGAACCAGGTCAGCAGAGCTGCTCTAGAGCCTAAGAACCAGGTCAGCACAGCTGCTCTAGAGCCAGAGAACCAGGTCAACAGAGCTGCTGTAGAGCAAGAGAACGAGGTCAGCAGAGCTGCTGTAGAGCCAGAGAACCAGGTCAGCAGATCTGCTTTAGAGCCAGAGAACTAGGTCAGCAGAGCTGCTTTTGAGCTAGAGAACCAGGCCAGCACAGCTCCTCTAGAGCCTGAGAACCAGGTCATTAGAGCTGCTGTAGAGCCAGAGAACCAGGTCAGCAGAGCTGCTGTAGAGCCAGAGAAAGCAGGTCAGCAGAGCTGCATTAGAGCCAGAGAACCAGGTCAGTAGAGCTGCTCTAGAGCCTAAGAACCAGGTCAGCAGAGCTGCTCTAGAGCCAGAGAACCAGGTCATCAGAGCTGCTTTAGAGCCTAAGAACCAGGTCAGCTGAGCTGCTGTAGAGCCAGAGAAACCAGGTCAGCAGAGCTGCTTTAGAGGGAGAGAACCAGGTCAAGAGAGCTGCTTCAGAGGGAGAGAACCAGGTCAGCAGAGCTGCTCTAGAGCCTAAGAATCAGGTCAGCTCAGGTGCTCTAGAGCCAGAGAACCAGGTCATCAGAGCTGCTGTAGAGCCAGAGAACCAGGCCAGCAGAGCTGCTCTAGAGCCCAAGAACCAGGTAAGCACAGCTGCTCTAGTGCCAGAGAACCAGGTCAACAGATCTGCTTTAGAGCCAGAGAACTAGGTCAGACGAGCTGCTGTAGAGCCAGAGAACCAGGTCAGCAGGGCTGCTGTAGAGCCATAGAACGGGTCAGCAGAGCTGCTGTAGAGCCTAAGAACCAGGTCAGAAGAGCTGCTTTAGAGCCAAACAACCACATCAGCAGAGGTGCTCTAGAGCCAGAGAACCAGGTCAGCAGGGCTGCTGTAGAGCCAGAGAAACCAGGTTAGCAGTGCTGCTGTAGAGGGAGAGAACCAGGTCAGCAGAGCTGCTTTAGAACCTAAGAACAAGGTCAGCAGAGCTGCTATAGATCCAGTGAACAAGGTCAGCTGAGCTGCTGTAGAGCCAGAGAAACCAGGTCAGCAGAGCTGCTTTAGAGGGAGAGAACCAGGTCAGCAGAGCTGCTCTAGAGCCTAAGAACCAAGTCAGCACAGCTGCTCTTGAGCCAGATAACCAGGTCAGCAGAGCTGCTTTAGAGGCAGAGAACCAGGTCATCAGAGCTGCTTTAGAGCCTAAGAAACAGGTCAGCAGAGTTGCTCTAGAGACTAAGAACAAGGTCAGCAGATCTGCTCTAGAGCTAGAGAACCAGGTCAGCAGAGCTGTTTTAGAGCCAGAGAACCAGGTCAGCAGAGCTGCTCTAGAGCTTGAGAACCAGGTCAGCATAGCTGCTCTGGACGCAGAGAAGCAGGTCTGCAGAGCTGCTTTAGAGCCAGGGAAACAGGTCAGCAGAGCTGCTTTACAGCCAGAGAACCAGGCCAGCAGAGCTGATCTAGAGCCTGAAAACCAGGTCAGCAGAGCTGCTCTAAAGGGAGAGAACCAGGTCAGCAGAGCTGCTTTAGAGCCAGAGAACCAGGGCAGAAGAGCTGCTGTCGAACCAGAGAACCAGGTCAGCAGAGCTGATTTAGAGCCATAGAACCTGGTCAGCAGAGCTGCTTTAGAGCCAGAGAACCAGGTCAGCTGAGCTGCTGTAGAGCCAGAGAAACCAGGTCAGCAGAGCTGCTTTAGAGGGAGAGAACCAGGTCAAGAGAGCTGCTTCAGAGGGAGAAAACCAGGTCAGCAGAGCTGCTCTAGAGCATAAGAACCAGGACAGCACAGCTGCTCTAGAGCCAGAGAACCAGGTCATCAGAGCTGCTGTAGAGCCAGAGAACAGGTCAGCAGAGCTGCTATAGAGCCAGAGAAACCAGGTGAGAATAGCTGCTTTAGAGGGAGAGAACCAGGTCAGCAGAGCTGCTCTAGAGCCTAAGAACCAGGTAAGCACAGCTGCTCTAGTGCCAGAGAACCAGGTCAACAGATCTGCTTTAGAGCCAGAGAACTAGGTCAGAAGAGCTGCTCTAGAGCCAGAGAACCAGGTCAGCCGAGCTGCTGTAGAGCCAGAGAGACCAGGCCAGCAGAGCTGCTCTAGAGGGAGAGAACCAGGTCAGCAGAGCTGCTCTAGAGCCTAAGAACCAGGTCAGCAGAGCTGCTTTAGAGCCTAAGAATCAGGTCAGCAGATCTACTCTAGAGCCAGAGAACAAGGTCAGCAGAGCTGCTTTAGAGCCAGAGAACTAGGTCAGCAGAGCTGTTTTAGAGCCAGACAACTAGGTCAGCAGAGCTGCTCTAGAGCCTGAGAACCAGGTCAGCAGAGCTGCTCTAGAGGCAGAGAACCAGGTCAGCAGAGCGACTTTAGAGCCAGAGAACCAGGGCAGCAGACCTCCTCTAGAACCAGGTCAGCAGAGCTGCTGTAGAGCCAGAGAAACCAGGTCAGCAGTGCTGCTTTAGAGGGAGAGAACCAGGTCAGCAGAGCTGCTCTAGAGCCTAAGAACCAAGTCAGCACAGCTGCTCTTGAGCCAGATAACGAGGTCAGCAGAGCTGCTTTTGAGGCAGAGAACCAGGTCATCAGAGCTGCTTTAGATCCTAAGAACCAGGTCAGCAGAGCTGCTCTAGAGACTAAGAACAAGGTCAGCAGATCTGCTCTAGAGCTAGAGAACCAGGTCAGCAGAGCTGTTTTAGAGCCAGAGAACCAGGCCAGCAGAGCTGCTTTAGAGCCAGAGAACCAGGGCAGCAGAGCTGCTCTCGAACCAGAGAACCAGGTCAGCAGAGCTGATTTAGTGCCATAGAACCAGGTCAGCAGAGCTGCTTTAGAGCCAGAGAACCAGGTCAGCTGAGCTGCTGTAGAGCCAGAGAAACCAGGTCAGCAGAGCTGCTTTAGAGGGAGAGAACCAGGTCAGGAGAGCTGCTTCAGAGGGAGAGAACCAGGTCAGCAGAGCTGCCCCAGAGCCTAAGAACCAGGTCATCACAGCTGCTGTAGAGCCAGAGAACCAGGTCAGCAGAGCTGCTGTAGCGCCAGAGAACCAGGTCAGCACAGCTCCTCTAGAGCCTGAGAACCAGGTCATTAGAGCTGCTGTAGAGCCAGAGAACCAGGTCAGCAGAGCTGCTGTTGAGCCAGAGAAAGCAGGTCAGCAGACCTGCATTAGAGCCAGAGAACCAGGTCAGTAGAGCTGCTCTAGAGCCTAAGAACCAGGTCAGCAGAGCTGCTCTAGAGCCTGAGAACCAGGTCATTAGAGCTGCTTTTGAGGCAGAGAACCAGGTCATCAGAGCTGCTTTAGAGCCTAAGAACCAGGTCAGCAGAGCTGCTCTAGAGACTAAGAACAAGGTCAGCAGATCTGCTCTAGAGCTAGAGAACCAGGTCAGCAGAGCTGTTTTAGAGCCAGAGAACCAGGCCAGCAGAGGTGCTTTAGAGCCAGAGAACCAGGGCAGCAGAGCTGCTCTCGAACCAGAGAACCAGGTCAGCAGAGCTGATTTAGTGCGATAGAACCAGGTCAGCAGAGCTGCTTTAGAGCCAGAGAACCAGGTCAGCCGAGCTGCTGTAGAGCCAGAGAAACCAGGTCAGCAGAGCTGCTTTAGAGGGAGAGAACCAGGTCAGGAGAGCTGCTTCAGAGGGAGAGAACCAGGTCAGCAGAGCTGCTCCAGAGCCTAAGAACCAGGTCAGCACAGCTGCTGTAGAGCCAGAGAACCAGGTCAGCAGAGCTGCTGTAGCGCCAGAGAACCAGGTCAGCACAGCTCCTCTAGAGCCTGAGAACCAGGTCATTAGAGCTGCTGTAGAGCCAGAGAACCAGGTCAGCAGAGCTGCTGTAGAGCCAGAGAAAGCAGGTCAGCAGAGCTGCATTAGAGCCAGAGAACCAGGTCAGTAGAGCTGCTCTAGAGCCTAAGAACCAGGTCAGCAGAGCTGCTCTAGAGCCTGAGAACCAGGTCATTAGAGCTGCTGTAGAGCCAGAGAACCAGGTCAGCAGAGCTGCTGTAGAGCTAGAGAAAGCAGGTCAGCAGAGCTGCATTAGAGCCAGAGAACCAGGTCAGTAGAGCTGCTCTAGAGCCTAAGAACCAGGTCAGCAGAGCTGCTCTAGAGCCAGAGAACCAGGTCAGCCGAGCTGCTGTAGAGCCAGAGAAACCAGGTCAGCAGAGCTGCTCTAGAGGGAGAGAACCAGGTCAGCAGAGCTGCTCTAGAGCCTAAGAACCAGGTCAGCAGAGCTGCTCTCGAACCAGAGAACCAGGTCAGCAGAGCTGATTTAGAGCCATAGAACCAGGTCAGCAGAGCTGCTTTAGAGCCAGAGAACCAGGTCAGCCGAGCTGCTGTAGAGCCAGAGAAACCAGGTCAGCAGAGCTGCTTTAGAGGGAGAGAACCAGGTCAGGAGAGCTGCTTCAGAGGGAGAGAACCAGGTCAGCAGAGCTGCTCTAGAGCCTAAGAACCAGGTCAGCACAGCTGCTGTAGAGCCAGAGAACCAGGTCAGCAGAGCTGCTGTGGAGCCAGAGAACCAGGTCAGCACAGCTCCTCTAGAGCCTGAGAACCAGGTCATTAGAGCTGCTGTAGAGCCAGAGAACCAGGTCAGCAGAGCTGCTGTAGAGCCAGGGAAAGCAGGTCAGCAGAGCTGCATTAGAGCCAGAGAACCAGGTCAGCAGAGCTGATTTAGTGCCATAGAACCAGGTCAGCAGAGCTGCTTTAGAGCCAGAGAACCAGGTCAGCTGAGCTGCTGTAGAGCCAGAGAAACCAGGTCAGCAGAGCTGCTTTAGAGGGAGAGAACCAGGTCAGGAGAGCTGCTTCAGAGGGAGAGAACCAGGTCAGCAGAGCTGCTACAGAGCCTAAGAACCAGGTCAGCACAGCTGCTGTAGAGCCAGAGAACCAGGTCAGCAGAGCTGCTGTAGCGCCAGAGAACCAGGTCAGCACAGCTCCTCTAGAGCCTGAGAACCAGGTCATTAGAGCTGCTGTAGAGCCAGAGAACCAGGTCAGCAGAGTTGCTGTAGAGCCAGAGAAAGCAGGTCAGCAGAGCTGCATTAGAGCCAGAGAACCAGGTCAGTAGAGCTGCTCTAGAGCCTAAGAACCAGGTCAGCAGAGCTGCTCTAGAGCCTGAGAACCAGGTCATTAGAGCTGCTTTTGAGGCAGAGAACCAGGTCATCAGAGCTGCTTTAGAGCCTAAGAACCAGGTCAGCAGAGCTGCTCTAGAGACTAAGAACAAGGTCAGCAGATCTGTTTTAGAGCCAGAGAACCAGGCCAGCAGAGGTGCTTTAGAGCCAGAGAACCAGGGCAGCAGAGCTGCTCTCGAACCAGAGAACCAGGTCAGCAGAGCTGATTTAGTGCCATAGAACCAGGTCAGCAGAGCTGCTTTAGAGCCAGAGAACCAGGTCAGCCGTGCTGCTGTAGAGCCAGAGAAACCAGGTCAGCAGAGCTGCTTTAGAGGGAGAGAACCAGGTCAGGAGAGCTGCTTCAGAGGGAGAGAACCAGGTCAGCAGAGCTGCTCCAGAGCCTAAGAACCAGGTCAGCACAGCTGCTGTAGAGCCAGAGAACCAGGTCCGCAGAGCTGCTGTAGCGCCAGAGAACCAGGTCAGCACAGCTCCTCTAGAGCCTGAGAACCAGGTCATTAGAGCTGCTGTAGAGCCAGAGAACCAGGTCAGCAGAGCTGCTGTAGAGCCAGAGAAAGCAGGTCAGCAGAGCTGCATTAGAGCCAGAGAACCAGGTCAGTAGAGCTGCTCTAGAGCCTAAGAACCAGGTCAGCAGAGCTGCTCTAGAGCCTGAGAACCAGGTCATTAGAGCTGCTGTAGAGCCAGAGAACCAGGTCAGCAGAGCTGCTGTAGAGCTAGAGAAAGCAGGTCAGCAGAGCTGCATTAGAGCCAGAGAACCAGGTCAGTAGAGCTGCTCTAGAGCCTAAGAACCAGGTCAGCAGAGCTGCTCTAGAGCCAGAGAACCAGGTCAGCCGAGCTGCTGTAGAGCCAGAGAAACCAGGTCAGCAGAGCTGCTCTAGAGGGAGAGAACCAGGTCAGCAGAGCTGCTCTAGAGCCTAAGAACCAGGTCAGCAGAGCTGCTCTAGAGCCAGAGAACCAGGTCAGCCGAGCTGCTGTAGAGCCAGAGAAACCAGGTCAGCAGAGCTGCTCTAGAGGGAGAGAACCAGGTCAGCAGAGCTGCTCTAGAGCCTAAGAACCAGGTCAACAGAGCTATTCTAGAGCCAGAGAACAAGGTCAGCAGAGCTGCTTTAGAGCCAGAGAACTAGGTCAGCAGAGCTGTTTTAGAGCCAGACAACCAGGTCAGCAGAGATGCTCTAGAGCCTGAGAACCAGGTCAGCACAGCTGCTCTTGAGCCAGATAACGAGGTCAGCAGAGCTGCTTTTGAGGCAGAGAACCAGGTCATCAGAGCTGCTCTATAGACTAAGAACAAGGTCAGCATATCTGCTCTAGAGCTAGAGAACCAGGTCAGCAGAGTTGTTTTAGAGCCAGAGAACCAGGCCAGCAGAGCTGCTTTAGAGCCAGAGAACCAGGTCAGCCGAGCTGCTGTAGAGCCAGAGAAACCAGGTCAGCAGAGCAGCTTTAGAGGGAGAGAACCAGGTCAGGAGAGCTGCTTCAGAGGGAGAGAACCAGGTCAGCAGAGCTGCTCTAGAGCCTAAGAACCAGGTCAGCACAGCTGCTCTAGAGCCTAAGAACCAGGTCAGCACAGCTGCTGTAGAGCCAGAGAACCAGGTCAGCAGAGCTGCTGTGGAGCCAGAGAACCAGGTCAGCACAGCTCCTCTAGAGCCTGAGAACCAGGTCATTAGAGCTGCTGTAGAGCCAGAGAACCAGGTCCGCAGAGCTTTTGTAGAGCCAGGGAAAGCAGGTCCGCAGAGCTGCATTAGAGCCAGAGAACCAGGTCAGTAGAGCTGCTCTAGAGCCTAAGACCCAGGTCAGCAGCGCTGCTCTAGAGCCTGAGAACCAGGTCATTAGAGCTGCTGTAGAGCAAGAGAACCAGGTCAGCAGAGCTGCTGTAGAGCCAGAGAAAACAGGTCAGCAGAGCTGCATTAGAGCCAGAGAACCAGGTCAGTAGAGCTGCTCTAGAGCCTAAGAACCAGGTCAGCAGAGCTGCTCTAGAGCCAGAGAACCAGGTCAGCCGAGCTGCTGTAGAGCCAGAGAAACCAGGTCAGCAGAGCTGCTCTAGACGGAGAGAACCAGATCAGCAGAGCTGCTCTAGAGCCTAAGAACCAGGTCAACAGAGCTACTCTAGAGCCAGAGAACAAGGTCAGCAGAGCTGCTTTAGAGCCAGAGAACCAGGTCAGCCGAGCTGCTGTAGAGCCAGAGAGACCAGGCCAGCAGAGCTGCTCTAGAGGGAGAGAACCAGGTCAGCAGAGCTGCTCTAGAGCCTAAGAACCAGGTCAGCAGAGCTGCTTTAGAGCCTAAGAATCAGGTCAGCAGATCTACTCTAGAGCCAGAGAACAAGGTCAGCAGAGCTGCTTTAGAGCCAGAGAACTAGGTCAGCAGAGCTGTTTTAGAGCCAGACAACTAGGTCAGCAGAGCTGCTCTAGAGCCTGAGAACCAGGTCAGCAGAGCTGCTCTAGAGGCAGAGAACCAAGTCAGCAGAGCGACTTTAGAGCCAGAGAACCAGGGCAGCAGACCTCCTCTAGAACCAGGTCAGCAGAGCTGCTGTAGAGCCAGAGAAACCAGGTCAGCAGTGCTGCTTTAGAGGGAGAGAACCAGGTCAGCAGAGCTGCTCTAGAGCCTAAGAACCAAGTCAGCAGAGCTGCTCTAGAGACTAGGAACAAGGTCAGCAGATCTGCTCTAGAGCTAGAGAACCAGGTCAGCAGAGCTGTTTTAGAGCCAGAGAACCAGGCCAGCAGAGCTGCTTTAGAGCCAGAGAACCAGGGCAGCAGAGCTGCTCTCGAACCAGAGAACCAGGTCAGCAGAGCTGATTTAGTGCCATAGAACCAGGTCAGCAGAGCTGCTTTAGAGCCAGAGAACCAGGTCAGCTGAGCTGCTGTAGAGCCAGAGAAACCAGGTCAGCAGAGCTGCTTTAGAGGGAGAGAACCAGGTCAGCAGAGCTGCTCCAGAGCCTAAGAACCAGGTCATCACAGCTGCTGTAGAGCCAGAGAACCAGGTCAGCAGAGCTGCTGTAGCGCCAGAGAACCAGGTCAGCACAGCTCCTCTAGAGCCTGGGAACCAGGTCATTAGAGCTGCTGTAGAGCCAGAGAACCAGGTCAGCAGAGCTGCTGTAGAGCCAGAGAAAGCAGGTCAGCAGAGCTGCATTAGAGCCAGAGAACCAGGTCAGTAGAGCTGCTCTAGAGCCTAAGAACCAGGTCAGCAGAGCTGCTCTAGAGCCTGAGAACCAGGTCATTAGAGCTGCTTTTGAGGCAGAGAACCAGGTCATCAGAGCTGCTTTAGAGCCTAAGAACCAGGTCAGCAGAGCTGCTCTAGAGACTAAGAACAAGGTCAGCAGATCTGCTCTAGAGCTAGAGAACCAGGTCAGCAGAGCTGTTTTAGAGCCAGAGAACCAGGCCAGCAGAGGTGCTTTAGAGCCAGAGAACCAGGGCAGCAGAGCTGCTCTCGAACCAGAGAACCAGGTCAGCAGAGCTGATTTAGTGTGATAGAAACAGGTCAGCAGAGCTGCTTTAGAGCCAGAGAACCAGGTCAGCCGAGCTGCTGTAGAGCCAGAGAAACCAGGTCAGCAGAGCTGCTTTAGAGGGAGAGAACCAGGTCAGGAGAGCTGCTTCAGAGGGAGAGAACCAGGTCAGCAGAGCTGCTCCAGAGCCTAAGAACCAGGTCAGCACAGCTGCTGTAGAGCCAGAGAACCAGGTCAGCAGAGCTGCTGTAGCGCCAGAGAACCAGGTCAGCACAGCTCCTCTAGAGCCTGAGAACCAGGTCATTAGAGCTGCTGTAGAGCCAGAGAACCAGGTCAGCAGAGCTGCTGTAGAGCCAGAGAAAGCAGGTCAGCAGAGCTGCATTAGAGCCAGAGAACCAGGTCAGTAGAGCTGCTCTAGAGCCTAAGAACCAGGTCAGCAGAGCTGCTCTAGAGCCTGAGAACCAGGTCATTAGAGCTGCTGTAGAGCCAGAGAACCAGGTCAGCAGAGCTGCTGTAGAGCTAGAGAAAGCAGGTCAGCAGAGCTGCATTAGAGCCAGAGAACCAGGTCAGTAGAGCTGCTCTAGAGCCTAAGAACCAGGTCAGCAGAGCTGCTCTAGAGCCAGAGAACCAGGTCAGCCGAGCTGCTGTAGAGCCAGAGAAACCAGGTCAGCAGAGCTGCTCTAGAGGGAGAGAACCAGGTCAGCAGAGCTGCTCTAGAGCCTAAGAACCAGGTCAGCAGAGCTGCTCTCGAACCAGAGAACCAGGTCAGCAGAGCTGATTTAGAGCCATAGAACCAGGTCAGCAGAGCTGCTTTAGAGCCAGAGAACCAGGTCAGCCGAGCTGCTGTAGAGCCAGAGAAACCAGGTCAGCAGAGCTGCTTTAGAGGGAGAGAACCAGGTCAGGAGAGCTGCTTCAGAGGGAGAGAACCAGGTCAGCAGAGCTGCTGTGGAGCCAGAGAACCAGGTCAGCACAGCTCCTCTAGAGCCTGAGAACCAGGTCATTAGAGCTGCTGTAGAGCCAGAGAACCAGGTGGTCAGCAGAGCTGCTGTAGAGCCAGGGAAAGCAGGTCAGCAGAGCTGCATTAGAGCCAGAGAACCAGGTCAGCAGAGCTGATTTAGTGCCATAGAACCAGGTCAGCAGAGCTGCTTTAGAGCCAGAGAACCAGGTCAGCTGAGCTGCTGTAGAGCCAGAGAAACCAGGTCAGCAGAGCTGCTTTAGAGGGAGAGAACCAGGTCAGGAGAGCTGCTTCAGAGGGAGAGAACCAGGTCAGCAGAGCTGCTACAGAGCCTAAGAACCAGGTCAGCAGAGCTGCTGTAGAGCCAGAGAACCAGGTCAGCAGAGCTGCTGTAGCGCCAGAGAACCAGGTCAGCACAGCTCCTCTAGAGCCTGAGAACCAGGTCATTAGAGCTGCTGTAGAGCCAGAGAACCAGGTCAGCAGAGTTGCTGTAGAGCCAGAGAAAGCAGGTCAGCAGAGCTGCATTAGAGCCAGAGAACCAGGTCAGTAGAGCTGCTCTAGAGCCTAAGAACCAGGTCAGCAGAGCTGCTCTAGAGCCTGAGAACCAGGTCATTAGAGCTGCTTTTGAGGCAGAGAACCAGGTCAGCAGAGCTGCTCTAGAGACTAAGAACAAGGTCAGCAGATCTGTTTTAGAGCCAGAGAACCAGGCCAGCAGAGGTGCTTTAGAGCCAGAGAACCAGGGCAGCAGAGCTGCTCTCGAACCAGAGAACCAGGTCAGCAGAGCTGATTTAGTGCCATAGAACCAGGTCAGCAGAGCTGCTTTAGAGCCAGAGAACCAGGTCAGCCGAGCTGCTGTAGAGCCAGAGAAACCAGGTCAGCAGAGCTGCTTTAGAGGGAGAGAACCAGGTCAGGAGAGCTGCTTCAGAGGGAGAGAACCAGGTCAGCAGAGCTGCTCCAGAGCCTAAGAACCAGGTCAGCACAGCTGCTGTAGAGCCAGAGAACCAGGTCCGCAGAGCTGCTGTAGCGCCAGAGAACCAGGTCAGCACAGCTCCTCTAGAGCCTGAGAACCAGGTCATTAGAGCTGCTGTAGAGCCAGAGAACCAGGTCAGCAGAGCTGCTGTAGAGCCAGAGAAAGCAGGTCAGCAGAGCTGCATTAGAGCCAGAGAACCAGGTCAGTAGAGCTGCTCTAGAGCCTAAGAACCAGGTCAGCAGAGCTGCTCTAGAGCCTGAGAACCAGGTCATTAGAGCTGCTGTAGAGCCAGAGAACCAGGTCAGCAGAGCTGCTGTAGAGCTAGAGAAAGCAGGTCAGCAGAGCTGCATTAGAGCCAGAGAACCAGGTCAGTAGAGCTGCTCTAGAGCCTAAGAACCAGGTCAGCAGAGCTGCTCTAGAGCCAGAGAACCAGGTCAGCCGAGCTGCTGTAAAGCCAGAGAAACCAGGACAGCAGAGCTGCTCTAGAGGGAGAGAACCAGGTCAGCAGAGCTGCTCTAGAGCCTAAGAACCAGGTCAGCAGAGCTGCTCTAGAGCCAGAGAACCAGGTCAGCCGAGCTGCTGTAGAGCCAGAGAAACCAGGTCAGCAGAGCTGCTCTAGAGGGAGAGAACCAGGTCAGCAGAGCTGCTCTAGAGCCTAAGAACCAGGTCAACAGAGCTACTCTAGAGCCAGAGAACAAGGTCAGCAGAGCTGCTTTAGAGCCAGAGAACTAGGTCAGCAGAGCTGTTTTAGAGCCAGACAACCAGGTCAGCAGAGATGCTCTAGAGCCTGAGAACCAGGTCAGCACAGCTGCTCTTGAGCAAGATAACGAGGTCAGCAGAGCTGCTTTTGAGGCAGAGAACCAGGTCATCAGAGCTGCTCTATAGACTAAGAACAAGGTCAGCATATCTGCTCTAGAGCTAGAGAACCAGGTCAGCAGAGCTGTTTTAGAGCCAGAGAACCAGGCCAGCAGAGCTGCTTTAGAGCCAGAGAACCAGGGCAGCAGAGCTGCTCTCGAACCAGAGAACCAGGTCAGCAGAGCTGATTTAGAGCCATAGAACCAGGCCAGCAGAGCTGCTCTCGAACCAGAGAACCAGGTCAGCAGAGCTGATTTAGTGCCATAGAACCAGGTCAGCAGAGCTGCTTTAGAGCCAGAGAACCAGGTCAGCAGAGCTGCTTTAGAGGGAGAGAACCAGGTCAGGAGAGCTGCTTCAGAGGGAGAGAACCAGGTCAGCAGAGCTGCTCCAGAGCCTAAGAACCAGGTCAGCACAGCTGCTGTAGAGCCAGAGAACCAGGTCAGCAGAGCTGCTGTAGCGCCAGAGAACCAGGTCAGCACAGCTCCTCTAGAGCCTGAGAACCAGGTCATTAGAGCTGCTGTAGAGCCAGAGAACCAGGTCAGCAGAGCTGCTGTAGAGCCAGAGAAAGCAGGTCAGCAGAGCTGCATTAGAGCCAGAGAACCAGGTCAGTAGAGCTGCTCTAGAGCCTAAGAACCAGGTCAGCAGAGCTGCTCTAGAGCCTGAGAACCAGGTCATTAGAGCTGCTGTAGAGCCAGAGAACCAGGTCAGCAGAGCTGCTGTAGAGCTAGAGAAAGCAGGTCAGCAGAGCTGCATTAGAGCCAGAGAACCAGGTCAGTAGAGCTGCTCTAGAGCCTAAGAACCAGGTCAGCAGAGCTGCTCTAGAGCCAGAGAACCAGGTCAGCCGAGCTGCTGTAGAGCCAGAGAAACCAGGTCAGCAGAGCTGCTCTAGAGGGAGAGAACCAGGTCAGCAGAGCTGCTCTAGAGCCTAAGAACCAGGTCAGCAGAGCTGCTCTAGAGCCAGAGAACCAGGTCAGCCGAGCTGCTGTAGAGCCAGAGAAACCAGGTCAGCAGAGCTGCTCTAGAGGGAGAGAACCAGGTCAGCAGAGCTGCTCTAGAGCCTAAGAACCAGGTCAACAGAGCTACTTTAGAGCCAGAGAACAAGGTCAGCAGAGCTGCTTTAGAGCCAGAGAACTAGGTCAGCAGAGCTGTTTTAGAGCCAGACAACCAGGTCAGCAGAGATGCTCTAGAGCCTGAGAACCAGGTCAGCACAGCTGCTCTTGAGCCAGATAACGAGGTCAGCAGAGCTGCTTTTGAGGCAGAGAACCAGGTCATCAGAGCTGCTCTATAGACTAAGAACAAGGTCAGCATATCTGCTCTAGAGCTAGAGAACCAGGTCAGCAGAGCTGTTTTAGAGCCAGAGAACCAGGCCAGCAGAGCTGCTTTAGAGCCAGAGAACCAGGTCAGCCGAGCTGCTGTAGAGCCAGAGAAACCAGGTCAGCAGAGCAGCTTTAGAGGGAGAGAACCAGGTCAGGAGAGCTGCTTCAGAGGGAGAGAACCAGGTCAGCAGAGCTGCTCTAGAGCCTAAGAACCAGGTCAGCACAGCTGCTGTAGAGCCAGAGAACCAGGTCAGCAGAGCTGCTGTGGAGCCAGAGAACCAGGTCAGCACAGCTCCTCTAGAGCCTGAGAACCAGGTCATTAGAGCTGCTGTAGAGCCAGAGAACCAGGTCCGCAGAGCTTTTGTAGAGCCAGGGAAAGCAGGTCAGCAGAGCTGCATTAGAGCCAGAGAACCAGGTCAGTAGAGCTGCTCTAGAGCCTAAGAACCAGGTCAGCAGCGCTGCTCTAGAGCCTGAGAACCAGGTCATTAGAGCTGCTGTAGAGCAAGAGAACCAGGTCAGCAGAGCTGCTGTAGAGCCAGAGAAAACAGGTCAGCAGAGCTGCATTAGAGCCAGAGAACCAGGTCAGTAGAGCTGCTCTAGAGCCTAAGAACCAGGTCAGCAGAGCTGCTCTAGAGCCAGAGAACCAGGTCAGCTGAGCTGCTGTAGAGCCAGAGAAACCAGGTCAGCAGAGCTGCTCTAGACGGAGAGAACCAGATCAGCAGAGCTGCTCTATAGCCTAAGAACCAGGTCAACAGAGCTACTCTAGAGCCAGAGAACAAGGTCAGCAGAGCTGCTTTAGAGCCAGAGAACTAGGTCAGCAGAGCTGTTTTAGAGCCAGACAACCAGGTCTGCAGAGATGCTCTAGAGCCTGAGAACCAGGTCAGCACAGCTGCTCTTGAGCCAGATAACGAGGTCAGCAGAGCTGCTTTTGAGGCAGAGAACCAGGTCATCAGAGCTGCTTTAGAGCCTAAGAACCAGGTCAGCAGAGCTGCTCTAGAGACTAAGAACAAGGTCAGCAGATCTGCTCTAGAGCTAGAGAACCAGGTCAGCAGAGCTGTTTTAGAGCCAGAGAACCAGGCCAGCAGAGCTGCTTTAGAGCCAGAGAACCAGGGCAGCAGAGCTGCTCTCGAACCAGAGAACCAGGTCAGCAGAGCTGATTTAGAGCCATAGAACCAGGTCAGCAGAGCTGCTTTAGAGCCAGAGAACCAGGTCAGCCGAGCTGCTGTAGAGCCAGGGAAACCAGGTCAGCAGAGCTGCTTTAGAGGGAGAGAACCAGGTCAGGAGAGCTGCTTCAGAGGGAGAGAACCAGGTCAGCAGAGCTGCTCTAGAGCCTAAGAACCAGGTCAGCACAGCTGCTGTAGAGCCAGAGAACCAGGTCAGCAGAGCTGCTGTAGAGCCAGAGAACCAGGTCAGCACAGCTCCTCTAGAGCCTGAGAACCAGGTCAGTAGAGCTGCTCTAGAGCCTAAGAACCAGGTCAGCAGAGCTGCTCTAGAGCCAGAGAACCAGGTCAGCCGAGCTGCTGTAGAGCCAGAGAAACCAGGTCAGCAGAGCTGCTGTAGAGGGAGAGAACCAGGTCAGCAGAGCTGCTCTAGAGCCTAAGAACCAGGTCAACAGAGCTGTTTTAGAGCCAGACAACCAGGTCAGCAGAGCTGTTTTAGAGCCAGAGAACCAGGCCAGCAGAGGTGCTTTAGAGCCAGAGAACCAGGGCAGCAGAGCTGCTCTCGAACCAGAGAACCAGGTCAGCAGAGCTGATTTAGTGCGATAGAAACAGGTCAGCAGAGCTGCTTTAGAGCCAGAGAACCAGGTCAGCCGAGCTGCTGTAGAGCCAGAGAAACCAGGTCAGCAGAGCTGCTTTAGAGGGAGAGAACCAGGTCAGGAGAGCTGCTTCAGAGGGAGAGAACCAGGTCAGCAGAGCTGCTCTAGAGCCTAAGAACCAGGTCAGCAGAGCTGCTTTAGAGCCAGAGAACCAGGGCAGCAGAGCTGCTCTCGAACCAGAGAACCAGGTCAGCAGAGCTGATTTAGAGCCATAGAACCAGGCCAGCAGAGCTGCTCTCGAACCAGAGAACCAGGTCAGCAGAGCTGATTTAGTGCCATAGAACCAGGTCAGCAGAGCTGCTTTAGAGCCAGAGAACCAGGTCAGCAGAGCTGCTTTAGAGGGAGAGAACCAGGTCAGGAGAGCTGCTTCAGAGGGAGAGAACCAGGTCAGCAGAGCTGCTCCAGAGCCTAAGAACCAGGTCAGCACAGCTGCTGTAGAGCCAGAGAACCAGGTCAGCAGAGCTGCTGTAGCGCCAGAGAACCAGGTCAGCACAGCTCCTCTAGAGCCTGAGAACCAGGTCATTAGAGCTGCTGTAGAGCCAGAGAACCAGGTCAGCAGAGCTGCTGTAGAGCCAGAGAAAGCAGGTCAGCAGAGCTGCATTAGAGCCAGAGAACCAGGGCAGTAGAGCTGCTCTAGAGCCTAAGAACCAGGTCAGCAGAGCTGCTCTAGAGCCTGAGAACCAGGTCATTAGAGCTGCTGTAGAGCCAGAGAACCAGGTCAGCAGAGCTGCTGTAGAGCTAGAGAAAGCAGGTCAGCAGAGCTGCATTAGAGCCAGAGAACCAGGTCAGTAGAGCTGCTCTAGAGCCTAAGAACCAGGTCAGCAGAGCTGCTCTAGAGCCAGAGAACCAGGTCAGCCGAGCTGCTGTAGAGCCAGAGAAACCAGGTCAGCAGAGCTGCTCTAGAGGGAGAGAACCAGGTCAGCAGAGCTGCTCTAGAGCCTAAGAACCAGGTCAGCAGAGCTGCTCTAGAGCCAGAGAACCAGGTCAGCCGAGCTGCTGTAGAGCCAGAGAAACCAGGTCAGCAGAGCTGCTCTAGAGGGAGAGAACCAGGTCAGCAGAGCTGCTCTAGAGCCTAAGAACCAGGTCAACAGAGCTGCTTTAGAGCCAGAGAACTAGGTCAGCAGAGCTGTTTTAGAGCCAGACAACCAGGTCAGCAGAGATGCTCTAGAGCCTGAGAACCAGGTCAGCACAGCTGCTCTTGAGCCAGATAACGAGGTCAGCAGAGCTGCTTTTGAGGCAGAGAACCAGGTCATCAGAGCTGCTCTATAGACTAAGAACAAGGTCAGCATATCTGCTCTAGAGCTAGAGAACCAGGTCAGCAGAGCTGTTTTAGAGCCAGAGAACCAGGCCAGCAGAGCTGCTTTAGAGCCAGAGAACCAGGTCAGCCGAGCTGCTGTAGAGCCAGAGAAACCAGGTCAGCAGAGCAGCTTTAGAGGGAGAGAACCAGGTCAGGAGAGCTGCTTCAGAGGGAGAGAACCAGGTCAGCAGAGCTGCTCTAGAGCCTAAGAACCAGGTCAGCACAGCTGCTGTAGAGCCAGAGAACCAGGTCAGCAGAGCTGCTGTGGAGCCAGAGAACCAGGTCAGCACAGCTCCTCTAGAGCCTGAGAACCAGGTCATTAGAGCTGCTGTAGAGCCAGAGAACCAGGTCCGCAGAGCTTTTGTAGAGCCAGGGAAAGCAGGTCAGCAGAGCTGCATTAGAGCCAGAGAACCAGGTCAGTAGAGCTGCTCTAGAGCCTAAGAACCAGGTCAGCAGCGCTGCTCTAGAGCCTGAGAACCAGGTCATTAGAGCTGCTGTAGAGCAAGAGAACCAGGTCAGCAGAGCTGCTGTAGAGCCAGAGAAAACAGGTCAGCAGAGCTGCATTAGAGCCAGAGAACCAGGTCAGTAGAGCTGCTCTAGAGCCTAAGAACCAGGTCAGCAGAGCTGCTCTAGAGCCAGAGAACCAGGTCAGCCGAGCTGCTGTAGAGCCAGAGAAACCAGGTCAGCAGAGCTGCTCTAGACGGAGAGAACCAGATCAGCAGAGCTGCTCTAGAGCCTAAGAACCAGGTCAACAGAGCTACTCTAGAGCCAGAGAACAAGGTCAGCAGAGCAGCTTTAGAGCCAGAGAACTAGGTCAGCAGAGCTGTTTTAGAGCCAGACAACCAGGTCTGCAGAGATGCTCTAGAGCCTGAGAACCAGGTCAGCACAGCTGCTCTTGAGCCAGATAACGAGGTCAGCAGAGCTGCTTTTGAGGCAGAGAACCAGGTCATCAGAGCTGCTTTAGAGCCTAAGAACCAGGTCAGCAGAGCTGCTCTAGAGACTAAGAACAAGGTCAGCAGATCTGCTCTAGAGCTAGAGAACCAGGTCAGCAGAGCTGTTTTAGAGCCAGAGAACCAGGCCAGCAGAGCTGCTTTAGAGCCAGAGAACCAGGGCAGCAGAGCTGCTCTCGAACCAGAGAACCAGGTCAGCAGAGCTGATTTAGAGCCATAGAACCAGGTCAGCAGAGCTGCTTTAGAGCCAGAGAACCAGGTCAGCCGAGCTGCTGTAGAGCCAGGGAAACCAGGTCAGCAGAGCTGCTTTAGAGGGAGAGAACCAGGTCAGGAGAGCTGCTTCAGAGGGAGAGAACCAGGTCAGCAGAGCTGCTCTAGAGCCTAAGAACCAGGTCAGCACAGCTGCTGTAGAGCCAGAGAACCAGGTCAGCAGAGCTGCTGTAGAGCCAGAGAACCAGGTCAGCACAGCTCCTCTAGAGCCTGAGAACCAGGTCAGTAGAGCTGCTCTAGAGCCTAAGAACCAGGTCAGCAGAGCTGCTCTAGAGCCAGAGAACCAGGTCAGCCGAGCTGCTGTAGAGCCAGAGAAACCAGGTCAGCAGAGCTGCTGTAGAGGGAGAGAACCAGGTCAGCAGAGCTGCTCTAGAGCCTAAGAACCAGGTCAACAGAGCTGTTTTAGAGCCAGACAACCAGGTCAGCAGAGCTGTTTTAGAGCCAGAGAACCAGGCCAGCAGAGGTGCTTTAGAGCCAGAGAACCAGGGCAGCAGAGCTGCTCTCGAACCAGAGAACCAGGTCAGCAGAGCTGATTTAGTGCGATAGAAACAGGTCAGCAGAGCTGCTTTAGAGCCAGAGAACCAGGTCAGCCGAGCTGCTGTAGAGCCAGAGAAACCAGGTCAGCAGAGCTGCTTTAGAGGGAGAGAACCAGGTCAGGAGAGCTGCTTCAGAGGGAGAGAACCAGGTCAGCAGAGCTGCTCCAGAGCCTAAGAACCAGGTCAGCACAGCTGCTGTAGAGCCAGAGAACCAGGTCAGCAGAGCTGCTGTAGCGCCAGAGAACCAGGTCAGCACAGCTCCTCTAGAGCCTGAGAACCAGGTCATTAGAGCTGCTGTAGAGCCAGAGAACCAGGTCAGCAGAGCTGCTGTAGAGCCAGAGAAAGCAGGTCAGCAGAGCTGCATTAGAGCCAGAGAACCAGGTCAGTAGAGCTGCTCTAGAGCCTAAGAACCAGGTCAGCAGAGCTGCTCTAGAGCCTGAGAACCAGGTCATTAGAGCTGCTGTAGAGCCAGAGAACCAGGTCAGCAGAGCTGCTGTAGAGCTAGAGAAAGCAGGTCAGCAGAGCTGCATTAGAGCCAGAGAACCAGGTCAGTAGAGCTGCTCTAGAGCCTAAGAACCAGGTCAGCAGAGCTGCTCTAGAGCCAGAGAACCAGGTCAGCCGAGCTGCTGTAGAGCCAGAGAAACCAGGTCAGCAGAGCTGCTCTAGAGGGAGAGAACCAGGTCAGCAGAGCTGCTCTAGAGCCTAAGAACCAGGTCAGCAGAGCTGCTCTCGAACCAGAGAACCAGGTCAGCAGAGCTGATTTAGAGCCATAGAACCAGGTCAGCAGAGCTGCTTTAGAGCCAGAGAACCAGGTCAGCCGAGCTGCTGTAGAGCCAGAGAAACCAGGTCAGCAGAGCTGCTTTAGAGGGAGAGAACCAGGTCAGGAGAGCTGCTTCAGAGGGAGAGAACCAGGTCAGCAGAGCTGCTCTAGAGCCTAAGAACCAGGTCAGCACAGCTGCTGTAGAGCCAGAGAACCAGGTCAGCAGAGCTGCTGTAGCGCCAGAGAACCAGGTCAGCACAGCTCCTCTAGAGCCTGAGAACCAGGTCATTAGAGCTGCTGTAGAGCCAGAGAACCAGGTCAGCAGAGCTGCTGTAGAGCCAGAGAAAGCAGGTCAGCAGAGCTGCATTAGAGCCAGAGAACCAGGTCAGTAGAGCTGCTCTAGAGCCTAAGAACCAGGTCAGCAGAGCTGCTCTAGAGCCTGAGAACCAGGTCATTAGAGCTGCTGTAGAGCCAGAGAACCAGGTCAGCAGAGCTGCTGTAGAGCTAGAGAAAGCAGGTCAGCAGAGCTGCATTAGAGACAGAGAACCAGGTCAGTAGAGCTGCTCTAGAGCCTAAGAACCAGGTCAGCAGAGCTGCTCTAGAGCCAGAGAACCAGGTCAGCCGAGCTGCTGTAGAGCCAGAGAAACCAGGTCAGCAGAGCTGCTCTAGAGGGAGAGAACCAGGTCAGCAGAGCTGCTCTAGAGCCTAAGAACCAGGTCAGCAGAGCTGCTCTCGAACCAGAGAACCAGGTCAGCAGAGCTGATTTAGAGCCATAGAACCAGGTCAGCAGAGCTGCTTTAGAGCCAGAGAACCAGGTCAGCCGAGCTGCTGTAGAGCCAGAGAAACCAGGTCAGCAGAGCTGCTTTAGAGGGAGAGAACCAGGTCAGGAGAGCTGCTTCAGAGGGAGAGAACCAGGTCAGCAGAGCTGCTCTAGAGCCTATGAACCAGGTCAGCACAGCTGCTGTAGAGCCAGAGAACCAGGTCAGCAGAGCTGCTGTGGAGCCAGAGAACCAGGTCAGCACAGCTCCTCTAGAGCCTGAGAACCAGGTCATTAGAGCTGCTGTAGAGCCAGAGAACCAGGTCAGCAGAGCTGCTGTAGAGCCAGGGAAAGCAGGTCAGCAGAGCTGCATTAGAGCCAGAGAACCAGGTCAGTAGAGCTGCTCTAGAGCCTAAGAACCAGGTCAGCAGAGCTGATTTAGTGCCATAGAACCAGGTCAGCAGAGCTGCTTTAGAGCCAGAGAACCAGGTCAGCTGAGCTGCTGTAGAGCCAGAGAAACCAGGTCAGCAGAGCTGCTTTAGAGGGAGAGAACCAGGTCAGGAGAGCTGCTTCAGAGGGAGAGAACCAGGTCAGCAGAGCTGCTACAGAGCCTAAGAACCAGGTCAGCAGAGCTGCTGTAGAGCCAGAGAACCAGGTCAGCAGAGCTGCTGTAGCGCCAGAGAACCAGGTCAGCACAGCTCCTCTAGAGCCTGAGAACCAGGTCATTAGAGCTGCTGTAGAGCCAGAGAACCAGGTCAGCAGAGTTGCTGTAGAGCCAGAGAAAGCAGGTCAGCAGAGCTGCATTAGAGCCAGAGAACCAGGTCAGTAGAGCTGCTCTAGAGCCTAAGAACCAGGTCAGCAGAGCTGCTCTAGAGCCTGAGAACCAGGTCATTAGAGCTGCTTTTGAGGCAGAGAACCAGGTCAGCAGAGCTGCTCTAGAGACTAAGAACAAGGTCAGCAGATCTGTTTTAGAGCCAGAGAACCAGGCCAGCAGAGGTGCTTTAGAGCCAGAGAACCAGGGCAGCAGAGCTGCTCTCGAACCAGAGAACCAGGTCAGCAGAGCTGATTTAGTGCCATAGAACCAGGTCAGCAGAGCTGCTTTAGAGCCAGAGAACCAGGTCAGCCGAGCTGCTGTAGAGCCAGAGAAACCAGGTCAGCAGAGCTGCTTTAGAGGGAGAGAACCAGGTCAGGAGAGCTGCTTCAGAGGGAGAGAACCAGGTCAGCAGAGCTGCTCCAGAGCCTAAGAACCAGGTCAGCACAGCTGCTGTAGAGCCAGAGAACCAGGTCCGCAGAGCTGCTGTAGCGCCAGAGAACCAGGTCAGCACAGCTCCTCTAGAGCCTGAGAACCAGGTCATTAGAGCTGCTGTAGAGCCAGAGAACCAGGTCAGCAGAGCTGCTGTAGAGCCAGAGAAAGCAGGTCAGCAGAGCTGCATTAGAGCCAGAGAACCAGGTCAGTAGAGCTGCTCTAGAGCCTAAGAACCAGGTCAGCAGAGCTGCTCTAGAGCCTGAGAACCAGGTCATTAGAGCTGCTGTAGAGCCAGAGAACCAGGTCAGCAGAGCTGCTGTAGAGCTAGAGAAAGCAGGTCAGCAGAGCTGCATTAGAGCCAGAGAACCAGGTCAGTAGAGCTGCTCTAGAGCCTAAGAACCAGGTCAGCAGAGCTGCTCTAGAGCCAGAGAACCAGGTCAGCCGAGCTGCTGTAGAGCCAGAGAAACCAGGTCAGCAGAGCTGCTCTAGAGGGAGAGAACCAGGTCAGCAGAGCTGCTCTAGAGCCTAAGAACCAGGTCAGCAGAGCTGCTCTAGAGCCAGAGAACCAGGTCAGCCGAGCTGCTGTAGAGCCAGAGAAACCAGGTCAGCAGAGCTGCTCTAGAGGGAGAGAACCAGGTCAGCAGAGCTGCTCTAGAGCCTAAGAACCAGGTCAACAGAGCTACTCTAGAGCCAGAGAACAAGGTCAGCAGAGCTGCTTTAGAGCCAGAGAACTAGGTCAGCAGAGCTGTTTTAGAGCCAGACAACCAGGTCAGCAGAGATGCTCTAGAGCCTGAGAACCAGGTCAGCACAGCTGCTCTTGAGCAAGATAACGAGGTCAGCAGAGCTGCTTTTGAGGCAGAGAACCAGGTCATCAGAGCTGCTCTATAGACTAAGAACAAGGTCAGCATATCTGCTCTAGAGCTAGAGAACCAGGTCAGCAGAGCTGTTTTAGAGCCAGAGAACCAGGCCAGCAGAGCTGCTTTAGAGCCAGAGAACCAGGGCAGCAGAGCTGCTCTCGAGCCAGAGAACCAGGTCAGCAGAGCTGATTTAGAGCCATAGAACCAGGCCAGCAGAGCTGCTCTCGAACCAGAGAACCAGGTCAGCAGAGCTGATTTAGTGCCATAGAACCAGGTCAGCAGAGCTGCTTTAGAGCCAGAGAACCAGGTCAGCAGAGCTGCTTTAGAGGGAGAGAACCAGGTCAGGAGAGCTGCTTCAGAGGGAGAGAACCAGGTCAGCAGAGCTGCTCCAGAGCCTAAGAACCAGGTCAGCACAGCTGCTGTAGAGCCAGAGAACCAGGTCAGCAGAGCTGCTGTAGCGCCAGAGAACCAGGTCAGCACAGCTCCTCTAGAGCCTGAGAACCAGGTCATTAGAGCTGCTGTAGAGCCAGAGAACCAGGTCAGCAGAGCTGCTGTAGAGCCAGAGAAAGCAGGTCAGCAGAGCTGCATTAGAGCCAGAGAACCAGGTCAGTAGAGCTGCTCTAGAGCCTAAGAACCAGGTCAGCAGAGCTGCTCTAGAGCCTGAGAACCAGGTCATTCGAGCTGCTGTAGAGCCAGAGAACCAGGTCAGCAGAGCTGCTGTAGAGCTAGAGAAAGCAGGTCAGCAGAGCTGCATTAGAGCCAGAGAACCAGGTCAGTAGAGCTGCTCTAGAGCCTAAGAACCAGGTCAGCAGAGCTGCTCTAGAGCCAGAGAACCAGGTCAGCCGAGCTGCTGTAGAGCCAGAGAAACCAGGTCAGCAGAGCTGCTCTAGAGGGAGAGAACCAGGTCAGCAGAGCTGCTCTAGAGCCTAAGAACCAGGTCAGCAGAGCTGCTCTAGAGCCAGAGAACCAGGTCAGCCGAGCTGCTGTAGAGCCAGAGAAACCAGGTCAGCAGAGCTGCTCTAGAGGGAGAGAACCAGGTCAGCAGAGCTGCTCTAGAGCCTAAGAACCAGGTCAACAGAGCTACTTTAGAGCCAGAGAACAAGGTCAGCAGAGCTGCTTTAGAGCCAGAGAACTAGGTCAGCAGAGCTGTTTTAGAGCCAGACAACCAGGTCAGCAGAGATGCTCTAGAGCCTGAGAACCAGGTCAGCACAGCTGCTCTTGAGCCAGATAACGAGGTCAGCAGAGCTGCTTTTGAGGCAGAGAACCAGGTCATCAGAGCTGCTCTATAGACTAAGAACAAGGTCAGCATATCTGCTCTAGAGCTAGAGAACCAGGTCAGCAGAGCTGTTTTAGAGCCAGAGAACCAGGCCAGCAGAGCTGCTTTAGAGCCAGAGAACCAGGTCAGCCGAGCTGCTGTAGAGCCAGAGAAACCAGGTCAGCAGAGCAGCTTTAGAGGGAGAGAACCAGGTCAGGAGAGCTGCTTCAGAGGGAGAGAACCAGGTCAGCAGAGCTGCTCTAGAGCCTAAGAACCAGGTCAGCACAGCTGCTGTAGAGCCAGAGAACCAGGTCAGCAGAGCTGCTGTGGAGCCAGAGAACCAGGTCAGCACAGCTCCTCTAGAGCCTGAGAACCAGGTCATTAGAGCTGCTGTAGAGCCAGAGAACCAGGTCCGCAGAGCTTTTGTAGAGCCAGGGAAAGCAGGTCAGCAGAGCTGCATTAGAGCCAGAGAACCAGGTCAGTAGAGCTGCTCTAGAGCCTAAGAACCAGGTCAGCAGCGCTGCTCTAGAGCCTGAGAACCAGGTCATTAGAGCTGCTGTAGAGCAAGAGAACCAGGTCAGCAGAGCTGCTGTAGAGCCAGAGAAAACAGGTCAGCAGAGCTGCATTAGAGCCAGAGAACCAGGTCAGTAGAGCTGCTCTAGAGCCTAAGAACCAGGTCAGCAGAGCTGCTCTAGAGCCAGAGAACCAGGTCAGCCGAGCTGCTGTAGAGCCAGAGAAACCAGGTCAGCAGAGCTGCTCTAGACGGAGAGAACCAGATCAGCAGAGCTGCTCTAGAGCCTAAGAACCAGGTCAACAGAGCTACTCTAGAGCCAGAGAACAAGGTCAGCAGAGCAGCTTTAGAGCCAGAGAACTAGGTCAGCAGAGCTGTTTTAGAGCCAGACAACCAGGTCTGCAGAGATGCTCTAGAGCCTGAGAACCAGGTCAGCACAGCTGCTCTTGAGCCAGATAACGAGGTCAGCAGAGCTGCTTTTGAGGCAGAGAACCAGGTCATCAGAGCTGCTTTAGAGCCTAAGAACCAGGTCAGCAGAGCTGCTCTAGAGACTAAGAACAAGGTCAGCAGATCTGCTCTAGAGCTAGAGAACCAGGTCAGCAGAGCTGTTTTAGAGCCAGAGAACCAGGCCAGCAGAGCTGCTTTAGAGCCAGAGAACCAGGGCAGCAGAGCTGCTCTCGAACCAGAGAACCAGGTCAGCAGAGCTGATTTAGAGCCATAGAACCAGGTCAGCAGAGCTGCTTTAGAGCCAGAGAACCAGGTCAGCCGAGCTGCTGTAGAGCCAGGGAAACCAGGTCAGCAGAGCTGCTTTAGAGGGAGAGAACCAGGTCAGGAGAGCTGCTTCAGAGGGAGAGAACCAGGTCAGCAGAGCTGCTCTAGAGCCTAAGAACCAGGTCAGCACAGCTGCTGTAGAGCCAGAGAACCAGGTCAGCAGAGCTGCTGTAGAGCCAGAGAACCAGGTCAGCACAGCTCCTCTAGAGCCTGAGAACCAGGTCAGTAGAGCTGCTCTAGAGCCTAAGAACCAGGTCAGCAGAGCTGCTCTAGAGCCAGAGAACCAGGTCAGCCGAGCTGCTGTAGAGCCAGAGAAACCAGGTCAGCAGAGCTGCTGTAGAGGGAGAGAACCAGGTCAGCAGAGCTGCTCTAGAGCCTAAGAACCAGGTCAACAGAGCTGTTTTAGAGCCAGACAACCAGGTCAGCAGAGCTGTTTTAGAGCCAGAGAACCAGGCCAGCAGAGGTGCTTTAGAGCCAGAGAACCAGGGCAGCAGAGCTGCTCTCGAACCAGAGAACCAGGTCAGCAGAGCTGATTTAGTGCGATAGAAACAGGTCAGCAGAGCTGCTTTAGAGCCAGAGAACCAGGTCAGCCGAGCTGCTGTAGAGCCAGAGAAACCAGGTCAGCAGAGCTGCTTTAGAGGGAGAGAACCAGGTCAGGAGAGCTGCTTCAGAGGGAGAGAACCAGGTCAGCAGAGCTGCTCCAGAGCCTAAGAACCAGGTCAGCACAGCTGCTGTAGAGCCAGAGAACCAGGTCAGCAGAGCTGCTGTAGCGCCAGAGAACCAGGTCAGCACAGCTCCTCTAGAGCCTGAGAACCAGGTCATTAGAGCTGCTGTAGAGCCAGAGAACCAGGTCAGCAGAGCTGCTGTAGAGCCAGAGAAAGCAGGTCAGCAGAGCTGCATTAGAGCCAGAGAACCAGGTCAGTAGAGCTGCTCTAGAGCCTAAGAACCAGGTCAGCAGAGCTGCTCTAGAGCCTGAGAACCAGGTCATTAGAGCTGCTGTAGAGCCAGAGAACCAGGTCAGCAGAGCTGCTGTAGAGCTAGAGAAAGCAGGTCAGCAGAGCTGCATTAGAGCCAGAGAACCAGGTCAGTAGAGCTGCTCTAGAGCCTAAGAACCAGGTCAGCAGAGCTGCTCTAGAGCCAGAGAACCAGGTCAGCCGAGCTGCTGTAGAGCCAGAGAAACCAGGTCAGCAGAGCTGCTCTAGAGGGAGAGAACCAGGTCAGCAGAGCTGCTCTAGAGCCTAAGAACCAGGTCAGCAGAGCTGCTCTCGAACCAGAGAACCAGGTCAGCAGAGCTGATTTAGAGCCATAGAACCAGGTCAGCAGAGCTGCTTTAGAGCCAGAGAACCAGGTCAGCCGAGCTGCTGTAGAGCCAGAGAAACCAGGTCAGCAGAGCTGCTTTAGAGGGAGAGAACCAGGTCAGGAGAGCTGCTTCAGAGGGAGAGAACCAGGTCAGCAGAGCTGCTCTAGAGCCTAAGAACCAGGTCAGCACAGCTGCTGTAGAGCCAGAGAACCAGGTCAGCAGAGCTGCTGTAGCGCCAGAGAACCAGGTCAGCACAGCTCCTCTAGAGCCTGAGAACCAGGTCATTAGAGCTGCTGTAGAGCCAGAGAACCAGGTCAGCAGAGCTGCTGTAGAGCCAGAGAAAGCAGGTCAGCAGAGCTGCATTAGAGCCAGAGAACCAGGTCAGTAGAGCTGCTCTAGAGCCTAAGAACCAGGTCAGCAGAGCTGCTCTAGAGCCTGAGAACCAGGTCATTAGAGCTGCTGTAGAGCCAGAGAACCAGGTCAGCAGAGCTGCTGTAGAGCTAGAGAAAGCAGGTCAGCAGAGCTGCATTAGAGACAGAGAACCAGGTCAGTAGAGCTGCTCTAGAGCCTAAGAACCAGGTCAGCAGAGCTGCTCTAGAGCCAGAGAACCAGGTCAGCCGAGCTGCTGTAGAGCCAGAGAAACCAGGTCAGCAGAGCTGCTCTAGAGGGAGAGAACCAGGTCAGCAGAGCTGCTCTAGAGCCTAAGAACCAGGTCAGCAGAGCTGCTCTCGAACCAGAGAACCAGGTCAGCAGAGCTGATTTAGAGCCATAGAACCAGGTCAGCAGAGCTGCTTTAGAGCCAGAGAACCAGGTCAGCCGAGCTGCTGTAGAGCCAGAGAAACCAGGTCAGCAGAGCTGCTTTAGAGGGAGAGAACCAGGTCAGGAGAGCTGCTTCAGAGGGAGAGAACCAGGTCAGCAGAGCTGCTCTAGAGCCTATGAACCAGGTCAGCACAGCTGCTGTAGAGCCAGAGAACCAGGTCAGCAGAGCTGCTGTGGAGCCAGAGAACCAGGTCAGCACAGCTCCTCTAGAGCCTGAGAACCAGGTCATTAGAGCTGCTGTAGAGCCAGAGAACCAGGTCAGCAGAGCTGCTGTAGAGCCAGGGAAAGCAGGTCAGCAGAGCTGCATTAGAGCCAGAGAACCAGGTCAGTAGAGCTGCTCTAGAGCCTAAGAACCAGGTCAGCAGAGCTGATTTAGTGCCATAGAACCAGGTCAGCAGAGCTGCTTTAGAGCCAGAGAACCAGGTCAGCTGAGCTGCTGTAGAGCCAGAGAAACCAGGTCAGCAGAGCTGCTTTAGAGGGAGAGAACCAGGTCAGGAGAGCTGCTTCAGAGGGAGAGAACCAGGTCAGCAGAGCTGCTACAGAGCCTAAGAACCAGGTCAGCAGAGCTGCTGTAGAGCCAGAGAACCAGGTCAGCAGAGCTGCTGTAGCGCCAGAGAACCAGGTCAGCACAGCTCCTCTAGAGCCTGAGAACCAGGTCATTAGAGCTGCTGTAGAGCCAGAGAACCAGGTCAGCAGAGTTGCTGTAGAGCCAGAGAAAGCAGGTCAGCAGAGCTGCATTAGAGCCAGAGAACCAGGTCAGTAGAGCTGCTCTAGAGCCTAAGAACCAGGTCAGCAGAGCTGCTCTAGAGCCTGAGAACCAGGTCATTAGAGCTGCTTTTGAGGCAGAGAACCAGGTCAGCAGAGCTGCTCTAGAGACTAAGAACAAGGTCAGCAGATCTGTTTTAGAGCCAGAGAACCAGGCCAGCAGAGGTGCTTTAGAGCCAGAGAACCAGGGCAGCAGAGCTGCTCTCGAACCAGAGAACCAGGTCAGCAGAGCTGATTTAGTGCCATAGAACCAGGTCAGCAGAGCTGCTTTAGAGCCAGAGAACCAGGTCAGCCGAGCTGCTGTAGAGCCAGAGAAACCAGGTCAGCAGAGCTGCTTTAGAGGGAGAGAACCAGGTCAGGAGAGCTGCTTCAGAGGGAGAGAACCAGGTCAGCAGAGCTGCTGTGGAGCCAGAGAACCAGGTCAGCACAGCTCCTCTAGAGCCTGAGAACCAGGTCATTAGAGCTGCTGTAGAGCCAGAGAACCAGGTGGTCAGCAGAGCTGCTGTAGAGCCAGGGAAAGCAGGTCAGCAGAGCTGCATTAGAGCCAGAGAACCAGGTCAGCAGAGCTGATTTAGTGCCATAGAACCAGGTCAGCAGAGCTGCTTTAGAGCCAGAGAACCAGGTCAGCTGAGCTGCTGTAGAGCCAGAGAAACCAGGTCAGCAGAGCTGCTTTAGAGGGAGAGAACCAGGTCAGGAGAGCTGCTTCAGAGGGAGAGAACCAGGTCAGCAGAGCTGCTACAGAGCCTAAGAACCAGGTCAGCAGAGCTGCTGTAGAGCCAGAGAACCAGGTCAGCAGAGCTGCTGTAGCGCCAGAGAACCAGGTCAGCACAGCTCCTCTAGAGCCTGAGAACCAGGTCATTAGAGCTGCTGTAGAGCCAGAGAACCAGGTCAGCAGAGTTGCTGTAGAGCCAGAGAAAGCAGGTCAGCAGAGCTGCATTAGAGCCAGAGAACCAGGTCAGTAGAGCTGCTCTAGAGCCTAAGAACCAGGTCAGCAGAGCTGCTCTAGAGCCTGAGAACCAGGTCATTAGAGCTGCTTTTGAGGCAGAGAACCAGGTCAGCAGAGCTGCTCTAGAGACTAAGAACAAGGTCAGCAGATCTGTTTTAGAGCCAGAGAACCAGGCCAGCAGAGGTGCTTTAGAGCCAGAGAACCAGGGCAGCAGAGCTGCTCTCGAACCAGAGAACCAGGTCAGCAGAGCTGATTTAGTGCCATAGAACCAGGTCAGCAGAGCTGCTTTAGAGCCAGAGAACCAGGTCAGCCGAGCTGCTGTAGAGCCAGAGAAACCAGGTCAGCAGAGCTGCTTTAGAGGGAGAGAACCAGGTCAGGAGAGCTGCTTCAGAGGGAGAGAACCAGGTCAGCAGAGCTGCTCCAGAGCCTAAGAACCAGGTCAGCACAGCTGCTGTAGAGCCAGAGAACCAGGTCCGCAGAGCTGCTGTAGCGCCAGAGAACCAGGTCAGCACAGCTCCTCTAGAGCCTGAGAACCAGGTCATTAGAGCTGCTGTAGAGCCAGAGAACCAGGTCAGCAGAGCTGCTGTAGAGCCAGAGAAAGCAGGTCAGCAGAGCTGCATTAGAGCCAGAGAACCAGGTCAGTAGAGCTGCTCTAGAGCCTAAGAACCAGGTCAGCAGAGCTGCTCTAGAGCCTGAGAACCAGGTCATTAGAGCTGCTGTAGAGCCAGAGAACCAGGTCAGCAGAGCTGCTGTAGAGCTAGAGAAAGCAGGTCAGCAGAGCTGCATTAGAGCCAGAGAACCAGGTCAGTAGAGCTGCTCTAGAGCCTAAGAACCAGGTCAGCAGAGCTGCTCTAGAGCCAGAGAACCAGGTCAGCCGAGCTGCTGTAAAGCCAGAGAAACCAGGACAGCAGAGCTGCTCTAGAGGGAGAGAACCAGGTCAGCAGAGCTGCTCTAGAGCCTAAGAACCAGGTCAGCAGAGCTGCTCTAGAGCCAGAGAACCAGGTCAGCCGAGCTGCTGTAGAGCCAGAGAAACCAGGTCAGCAGAGCTGCTCTAGAGGGAGAGAACCAGGTCAGCAGAGCTGCTCTAGAGCCTAAGAACCAGGTCAACAGAGCTACTCTAGAGCCAGAGAACAAGGTCAGCAGAGCTGCTTTAGAGCCAGAGAACTAGGTCAGCAGAGCTGTTTTAGAGCCAGACAACCAGGTCAGCAGAGATGCTCTAGAGCCTGAGAACCAGGTCAGCACAGCTGCTCTTGAGCAAGATAACGAGGTCAGCAGAGCTGCTTTTGAGGCAGAGAACCAGGTCATCAGAGCTGCTCTATAGACTAAGAACAAGGTCAGCATATCTGCTCTAGAGCTAGAGAACCAGGTCAGCAGAGCTGTTTTAGAGCCAGAGAACCAGGCCAGCAGAGCTGCTTTAGAGCCAGAGAACCAGGGCAGCAGAGCTGCTCTCGAACCAGAGAACCAGGTCAGCAGAGCTGATTTAGAGCCATAGAACCAGGCCAGCAGAGCTGCTCTCGAACCAGAGAACCAGGTCAGCAGAGCTGATTTAGTGCCATAGAACCAGGTCAGCAGAGCTGCTTTAGAGCCAGAGAACCAGGTCAGCAGAGCTGCTTTAGAGGGAGAGAACCAGGTCAGGAGAGCTGCTTCAGAGGGAGAGAACCAGGTCAGCAGAGCTGCTCCAGAGCCTAAGAACCAGGTCAGCACAGCTGCTGTAGAGCCAGAGAACCAGGTCAGCAGAGCTGCTGTAGCGCCAGAGAACCAGGTCAGCACAGCTCCTCTAGAGCCTGAGAACCAGGTCATTAGAGCTGCTGTAGAGCCAGAGAACCAGGTCAGCAGAGCTGCTGTAGAGCCAGAGAAAGCAGGTCAGCAGAGCTGCATTAGAGCCAGAGAACCAGGTCAGTAGAGCTGCTCTAGAGCCTAAGAACCAGGTCAGCAGAGCTGCTCTAGAGCCTGAGAACCAGGTCATTAGAGCTGCTGTAGAGCCAGAGAACCAGGTCAGCAGAGCTGCTGTAGAGCTAGAGAAAGCAGGTCAGCAGAGCTGCATTAGAGCCAGAGAACCAGGTCAGTAGAGCTGCTCTAGAGCCTAAGAACCAGGTCAGCAGAGCTGCTCTAGAGCCAGAGAACCAGGTCAGCCGAGCTGCTGTAGAGCCAGAGAAACCAGGTCAGCAGAGCTGCTCTAGAGGGAGAGAACCAGGTCAGCAGAGCTGCTCTAGAGCCTAAGAACCAGGTCAGCAGAGCTGCTCTAGAGCCAGAGAACCAGGTCAGCCGAGCTGCTGTAGAGCCAGAGAAACCAGGTCAGCAGAGCTGCTCTAGAGGGAGAGAACCAGGTCAGCAGAGCTGCTCTAGAGCCTAAGAACCAGGTCAACAGAGCTACTTTAGAGCCAGAGAACAAGGTCAGCAGAGCTGCTTTAGAGCCAGAGAACTAGGTCAGCAGAGCTGTTTTAGAGCCAGACAACCAGGTCAGCAGAGATGCTCTAGAGCCTGAGAACCAGGTCAGCACAGCTGCTCTTGAGCCAGATAACGAGGTCAGCAGAGCTGCTTTTGAGGCAGAGAACCAGGTCATCAGAGCTGCTCTATAGACTAAGAACAAGGTCAGCATATCTGCTCTAGAGCTAGAGAACCAGGTCAGCAGAGCTGTTTTAGAGCCAGAGAACCAGGCCAGCAGAGCTGCTTTAGAGCCAGAGAACCAGGTCAGCCGAGCTGCTGTAGAGCCAGAGAAACCAGGTCAGCAGAGCAGCTTTAGAGGGAGAGAACCAGGTCAGGAGAGCTGCTTCAGAGGGAGAGAACCAGGTCAGCAGAGCTGCTCTAGAGCCTAAGAACCAGGTCAGCACAGCTGCTGTAGAGCCAGAGAACCAGGTCAGCAGAGCTGCTGTGGAGCCAGAGAACCAGGTCAGCACAGCTCCTCTAGAGCCTGAGAACCAGGTCATTAGAGCTGCTGTAGAGCCAGAGAACCAGGTCCGCAGAGCTTTTGTAGAGCCAGGGAAAGCAGGTCAGCAGAGCTGCATTAGAGCCAGAGAACCAGGTCAGTAGAGCTGCTCTAGAGCCTAAGAACCAGGTCAGCAGCGCTGCTCTAGAGCCTGAGAACCAGGTCATTAGAGCTGCTGTAGAGCAAGAGAACCAGGTCAGCAGAGCTGCTGTAGAGCCAGAGAAAACAGGTCAGCAGAGCTGCATTAGAGCCAGAGAACCAGGTCAGTAGAGCTGCTCTAGAGCCTAAGAACCAGGTCAGCAGAGCTGCTCTAGAGCCAGAGAACCAGGTCAGCTGAGCTGCTGTAGAGCCAGAGAAACCAGGTCAGCAGAGCTGCTCTAGACGGAGAGAACCAGATCAGCAGAGCTGCTCTATAGCCTAAGAACCAGGTCAACAGAGCTACTCTAGAGCCAGAGAACAAGGTCAGCAGAGCTGCTTTAGAGCCAGAGAACTAGGTCAGCAGAGCTGTTTTAGAGCCAGACAACCAGGTCTGCAGAGATGCTCTAGAGCCTGAGAACCAGGTCAGCACAGCTGCTCTTGAGCCAGATAACGAGGTCAGCAGAGCTGCTTTTGAGGCAGAGAACCAGGTCATCAGAGCTGCTTTAGAGCCTAAGAACCAGGTCAGCAGAGCTGCTCTAGAGACTAAGAACAAGGTCAGCAGATCTGCTCTAGAGCTAGAGAACCAGGTCAGCAGAGCTGTTTTAGAGCCAGAGAACCAGGCCAGCAGAGCTGCTTTAGAGCCAGAGAACCAGGGCAGCAGAGCTGCTCTCGAACCAGAGAACCAGGTCAGCAGAGCTGATTTAGAGCCATAGAACCAGGTCAGCAGAGCTGCTTTAGAGCCAGAGAACCAGGTCAGCCGAGCTGCTGTAGAGCCAGGGAAACCAGGTCAGCAGAGCTGCTTTAGAGGGAGAGAACCAGGTCAGGAGAGCTGCTTCAGAGGGAGAGAACCAGGTCAGCAGAGCTGCTCTAGAGCCTAAGAACCAGGTCAGCACAGCTGCTGTAGAGCCAGAGAACCAGGTCAGCAGAGCTGCTGTAGAGCCAGAGAACCAGGTCAGCACAGCTCCTCTAGAGCCTGAGAACCAGGTCAGTAGAGCTGCTCTAGAGCCTAAGAACCAGGTCAGCAGAGCTGCTCTAGAGCCAGAGAACCAGGTCAGCCGAGCTGCTGTAGAGCCAGAGAAACCAGGTCAGCAGAGCTGCTGTAGAGGGAGAGAACCAGGTCAGCAGAGCTGCTCTAGAGCCTAAGAACCAGGTCAACAGAGCTGTTTTAGAGCCAGACAACCAGGTCAGCAGAGCTGTTTTAGAGCCAGAGAACCAGGCCAGCAGAGGTGCTTTAGAGCCAGAGAACCAGGGCAGCAGAGCTGCTCTCGAACCAGAGAACCAGGTCAGCAGAGCTGATTTAGTGCGATAGAAACAGGTCAGCAGAGCTGCTTTAGAGCCAGAGAACCAGGTCAGCCGAGCTGCTGTAGAGCCAGAGAAACCAGGTCAGCAGAGCTGCTTTAGAGGGAGAGAACCAGGTCAGGAGAGCTGCTTCAGAGGGAGAGAACCAGGTCAGCAGAGCTGCTCTAGAGCCTAAGAACCAGGTCAGCAGAGCTGCTTTAGAGCCAGAGAACCAGGGCAGCAGAGCTGCTCTCGAACCAGAGAACCAGGTCAGCAGAGCTGATTTAGAGCCATAGAACCAGGCCAGCAGAGCTGCTCTCGAACCAGAGAACCAGGTCAGCAGAGCTGATTTAGTGCCATAGAACCAGGTCAGCAGAGCTGCTTTAGAGCCAGAGAACCAGGTCAGCAGAGCTGCTTTAGAGGGAGAGAACCAGGTCAGGAGAGCTGCTTCAGAGGGAGAGAACCAGGTCAGCAGAGCTGCTCCAGAGCCTAAGAACCAGGTCAGCACAGCTGCTGTAGAGCCAGAGAACCAGGTCAGCAGAGCTGCTGTAGCGCCAGAGAACCAGGTCAGCACAGCTCCTCTAGAGCCTGAGAACCAGGTCATTAGAGCTGCTGTAGAGCCAGAGAACCAGGTCAGCAGAGCTGCTGTAGAGCCAGAGAAAGCAGGTCAGCAGAGCTGCATTAGAGCCAGAGAACCAGGGCAGTAGAGCTGCTCTAGAGCCTAAGAACCAGGTCAGCAGAGCTGCTCTAGAGCCTGAGAACCAGGTCATTAGAGCTGCTGTAGAGCCAGAGAACCAGGTCAGCAGAGCTGCTGTAGAGCTAGAGAAAGCAGGTCAGCAGAGCTGCATTAGAGCCAGAGAACCAGGTCAGTAGAGCTGCTCTAGAGCCTAAGAACCAGGTCAGCAGAGCTGCTCTAGAGCCAGAGAACCAGGTCAGCCGAGCTGCTGTAGAGCCAGAGAAACCAGGTCAGCAGAGCTGCTCTAGAGGGAGAGAACCAGGTCAGCAGAGCTGCTCTAGAGCCTAAGAACCAGGTCAGCAGAGCTGCTCTAGAGCCAGAGAACCAGGTCAGCCGAGCTGCTGTAGAGCCAGAGAAACCAGGTCAGCAGAGCTGCTCTAGAGGGAGAGAACCAGGTCAGCAGAGCTGCTCTAGAGCCTAAGAACCAGGTCAACAGAGCTGCTTTAGAGCCAGAGAACTAGGTCAGCAGAGCTGTTTTAGAGCCAGACAACCAGGTCAGCAGAGATGCTCTAGAGCCTGAGAACCAGGTCAGCACAGCTGCTCTTGAGCCAGATAACGAGGTCAGCAGAGCTGCTTTTGAGGCAGAGAACCAGGTCATCAGAGCTGCTCTATAGACTAAGAACAAGGTCAGCATATCTGCTCTAGAGCTAGAGAACCAGGTCAGCAGAGCTGTTTTAGAGCCAGAGAACCAGGCCAGCAGAGCTGCTTTAGAGCCAGAGAACCAGGTCAGCCGAGCTGCTGTAGAGCCAGAGAAACCAGGTCAGCAGAGCAGCTTTAGAGGGAGAGAACCAGGTCAGGAGAGCTGCTTCAGAGGGAGAGAACCAGGTCAGCAGAGCTGCTCTAGAGCCTAAGAACCAGGTCAGCACAGCTGCTGTAGAGCCAGAGAACCAGGTCAGCAGAGCTGCTGTGGAGCCAGAGAACCAGGTCAGCACAGCTCCTCTAGAGCCTGAGAACCAGGTCATTAGAGCTGCTGTAGAGCCAGAGAACCAGGTCCGCAGAGCTTTTGTAGAGCCAGGGAAAGCAGGTCAGCAGAGCTGCATTAGAGCCAGAGAACCAGGTCAGTAGAGCTGCTCTAGAGCCTAAGAACCAGGTCAGCAGCGCTGCTCTAGAGCCTGAGAACCAGGTCATTAGAGCTGCTGTAGAGCAAGAGAACCAGGTCAGCAGAGCTGCTGTAGAGCCAGAGAAAACAGGTCAGCAGAGCTGCATTAGAGCCAGAGAACCAGGTCAGTAGAGCTGCTCTAGAGCCTAAGAACCAGGTCAGCAGAGCTGCTCTAGAGCCAGAGAACCAGGTCAGCCGAGCTGCTGTAGAGCCAGAGAAACCAGGTCAGCAGAGCTGCTCTAGACGGAGAGAACCAGATCAGCAGAGCTGCTCTAGAGCCTAAGAACCAGGTCAACAGAGCTACTCTAGAGCCAGAGAACAAGGTCAGCAGAGCAGCTTTAGAGCCAGAGAACTAGGTCAGCAGAGCTGTTTTAGAGCCAGACAACCAGGTCTGCAGAGATGCTCTAGAGCCTGAGAACCAGGTCAGCACAGCTGCTCTTGAGCCAGATAACGAGGTCAGCAGAGCTGCTTTTGAGGCAGAGAACCAGGTCATCAGAGCTGCTTTAGAGCCTAAGAACCAGGTCAGCAGAGCTGCTCTAGAGACTAAGAACAAGGTCAGCAGATCTGCTCTAGAGCTAGAGAACCAGGTCAGCAGAGCTGTTTTAGAGCCAGAGAACCAGGCCAGCAGAGCTGCTTTAGAGCCAGAGAACCAGGGCAGCAGAGCTGCTCTCGAACCAGAGAACCAGGTCAGCAGAGCTGATTTAGAGCCATAGAACCAGGTCAGCAGAGCTGCTTTAGAGCCAGAGAACCAGGTCAGCCGAGCTGCTGTAGAGCCAGGGAAACCAGGTCAGCAGAGCTGCTTTAGAGGGAGAGAACCAGGTCAGGAGAGCTGCTTCAGAGGGAGAGAACCAGGTCAGCAGAGCTGCTCTAGAGCCTAAGAACCAGGTCAGCACAGCTGCTGTAGAGCCAGAGAACCAGGTCAGCAGAGCTGCTGTAGAGCCAGAGAACCAGGTCAGCACAGCTCCTCTAGAGCCTGAGAACCAGGTCAGTAGAGCTGCTCTAGAGCCTAAGAACCAGGTCAGCAGAGCTGCTCTAGAGCCAGAGAACCAGGTCAGCCGAGCTGCTGTAGAGCCAGAGAAACCAGGTCAGCAGAGCTGCTGTAGAGGGAGAGAACCAGGTCAGCAGAGCTGCTCTAGAGCCTAAGAACCAGGTCAACAGAGCTGTTTTAGAGCCAGACAACCAGGTCAGCAGAGCTGTTTTAGAGCCAGAGAACCAGGCCAGCAGAGGTGCTTTAGAGCCAGAGAACCAGGGCAGCAGAGCTGCTCTCGAACCAGAGAACCAGGTCAGCAGAGCTGATTTAGTGCGATAGAAACAGGTCAGCAGAGCTGCTTTAGAGCCAGAGAACCAGGTCAGCCGAGCTGCTGTAGAGCCAGAGAAACCAGGTCAGCAGAGCTGCTTTAGAGGGAGAGAACCAGGTCAGGAGAGCTGCTTCAGAGGGAGAGAACCAGGTCAGCAGAGCTGCTCCAGAGCCTAAGAACCAGGTCAGCACAGCTGCTGTAGAGCCAGAGAACCAGGTCAGCAGAGCTGCTGTAGCGCCAGAGAACCAGGTCAGCACAGCTCCTCTAGAGCCTGAGAACCAGGTCATTAGAGCTGCTGTAGAGCCAGAGAACCAGGTCAGCAGAGCTGCTGTAGAGCCAGAGAAAGCAGGTCAGCAGAGCTGCATTAGAGCCAGAGAACCAGGTCAGTAGAGCTGCTCTAGAGCCTAAGAACCAGGTCAGCAGAGCTGCTCTAGAGCCTGAGAACCAGGTCATTAGAGCTGCTGTAGAGCCAGAGAACCAGGTCAGCAGAGCTGCTGTAGAGCTAGAGAAAGCAGGTCAGCAGAGCTGCATTAGAGCCAGAGAACCAGGTCAGTAGAGCTGCTCTAGAGCCTAAGAACCAGGTCAGCAGAGCTGCTCTAGAGCCAGAGAACCAGGTCAGCCGAGCTGCTGTAGAGCCAGAGAAACCAGGTCAGCAGAGCTGCTCTAGAGGGAGAGAACCAGGTCAGCAGAGCTGCTCTAGAGCCTAAGAACCAGGTCAGCAGAGCTGCTCTCGAACCAGAGAACCAGGTCAGCAGAGCTGATTTAGAGCCATAGAACCAGGTCAGCAGAGCTGCTTTAGAGCCAGAGAACCAGGTCAGCCGAGCTGCTGTAGAGCCAGAGAAACCAGGTCAGCAGAGCTGCTTTAGAGGGAGAGAACCAGGTCAGGAGAGCTGCTTCAGAGGGAGAGAACCAGGTCAGCAGAGCTGCTCTAGAGCCTAAGAACCAGGTCAGCACAGCTGCTGTAGAGCCAGAGAACCAGGTCAGCAGAGCTGCTGTAGCGCCAGAGAACCAGGTCAGCACAGCTCCTCTAGAGCCTGAGAACCAGGTCATTAGAGCTGCTGTAGAGCCAGAGAACCAGGTCAGCAGAGCTGCTGTAGAGCCAGAGAAAGCAGGTCAGCAGAGCTGCATTAGAGCCAGAGAACCAGGTCAGTAGAGCTGCTCTAGAGCCTAAGAACCAGGTCAGCAGAGCTGCTCTAGAGCCTGAGAACCAGGTCATTAGAGCTGCTGTAGAGCCAGAGAACCAGGTCAGCAGAGCTGCTGTAGAGCTAGAGAAAGCAGGTCAGCAGAGCTGCATTAGAGACAGAGAACCAGGTCAGTAGAGCTGCTCTAGAGCCTAAGAACCAGGTCAGCAGAGCTGCTCTAGAGCCAGAGAACCAGGTCAGCCGAGCTGCTGTAGAGCCAGAGAAACCAGGTCAGCAGAGCTGCTCTAGAGGGAGAGAACCAGGTCAGCAGAGCTGCTCTAGAGCCTAAGAACCAGGTCAGCAGAGCTGCTCTCGAACCAGAGAACCAGGTCAGCAGAGCTGATTTAGAGCCATAGAACCAGGTCAGCAGAGCTGCTTTAGAGCCAGAGAACCAGGTCAGCCGAGCTGCTGTAGAGCCAGAGAAACCAGGTCAGCAGAGCTGCTTTAGAGGGAGAGAACCAGGTCAGGAGAGCTGCTTCAGAGGGAGAGAACCAGGTCAGCAGAGCTGCTCTAGAGCCTATGAACCAGGTCAGCACAGCTGCTGTAGAGCCAGAGAACCAGGTCAGCAGAGCTGCTGTGGAGCCAGAGAACCAGGTCAGCACAGCTCCTCTAGAGCCTGAGAACCAGGTCATTAGAGCTGCTGTAGAGCCAGAGAACCAGGTCAGCAGAGCTGCTGTAGAGCCAGGGAAAGCAGGTCAGCAGAGCTGCATTAGAGCCAGAGAACCAGGTCAGTAGAGCTGCTCTAGAGCCTAAGAACCAGGTCAGCAGAGCTGATTTAGTGCCATAGAACCAGGTCAGCAGAGCTGCTTTAGAGCCAGAGAACCAGGTCAGCTGAGCTGCTGTAGAGCCAGAGAAACCAGGTCAGCAGAGCTGCTTTAGAGGGAGAGAACCAGGTCAGGAGAGCTGCTTCAGAGGGAGAGAACCAGGTCAGCAGAGCTGCTACAGAGCCTAAGAACCAGGTCAGCAGAGCTGCTGTAGAGCCAGAGAACCAGGTCAGCAGAGCTGCTGTAGCGCCAGAGAACCAGGTCAGCACAGCTCCTCTAGAGCCTGAGAACCAGGTCATTAGAGCTGCTGTAGAGCCAGAGAACCAGGTCAGCAGAGTTGCTGTAGAGCCAGAGAAAGCAGGTCAGCAGAGCTGCATTAGAGCCAGAGAACCAGGTCAGTAGAGCTGCTCTAGAGCCTAAGAACCAGGTCAGCAGAGCTGCTCTAGAGCCTGAGAACCAGGTCATTAGAGCTGCTTTTGAGGCAGAGAACCAGGTCAGCAGAGCTGCTCTAGAGACTAAGAACAAGGTCAGCAGATCTGTTTTAGAGCCAGAGAACCAGGCCAGCAGAGGTGCTTTAGAGCCAGAGAACCAGGGCAGCAGAGCTGCTCTCGAACCAGAGAACCAGGTCAGCAGAGCTGATTTAGTGCCATAGAACCAGGTCAGCAGAGCTGCTTTAGAGCCAGAGAACCAGGTCAGCCGAGCTGCTGTAGAGCCAGAGAAACCAGGTCAGCAGAGCTGCTTTAGAGGGAGAGAACCAGGTCAGGAGAGCTGCTTCAGAGGGAGAGAACCAGGTCAGCAGAGCTGCTCCAGAGCCTAAGAACCAGGTCAGCACAGCTGCTGTAGAGCCAGAGAACCAGGTCCGCAGAGCTGCTGTAGCGCCAGAGAACCAGGTCAGCACAGCTCCTCTAGAGCCTGAGAACCAGGTCATTAGAGCTGCTGTAGAGCCAGAGAACCAGGTCAGCAGAGCTGCTGTAGAGCCAGAGAAAGCAGGTCAGCAGAGCTGCATTAGAGCCAGAGAACCAGGTCAGTAGAGCTGCTCTAGAGCCTAAGAACCAGGTCAGCAGAGCTGCTCTAGAGCCTGAGAACCAGGTCATTAGAGCTGCTGTAGAGCCAGAGAACCAGGTCAGCAGAGCTGCTGTAGAGCTAGAGAAAGCAGGTCAGCAGAGCTGCATTAGAGCCAGAGAACCAGGTCAGTAGAGCTGCTCTAGAGCCTAAGAACCAGGTCAGCAGAGCTGCTCTAGAGCCAGAGAACCAGGTCAGCCGAGCTGCTGTAGAGCCAGAGAAACCAGGTCAGCAGAGCTGCTCTAGAGGGAGAGAACCAGGTCAGCAGAGCTGCTCTAGAGCCTAAGAACCAGGTCAGCAGAGCTGCTCTAGAGCCAGAGAACCAGGTCAGCCGAGCTGCTGTAGAGCCAGAGAAACCAGGTCAGCAGAGCTGCTCTAGAGGGAGAGAACCAGGTCAGCAGAGCTGCTCTAGAGCCTAAGAACCAGGTCAACAGAGCTACTCTAGAGCCAGAGAACAAGGTCAGCAGAGCTGCTTTAGAGCCAGAGAACTAGGTCAGCAGAGCTGTTTTAGAGCCAGACAACCAGGTCAGCAGAGATGCTCTAGAGCCTGAGAACCAGGTCAGCACAGCTGCTCTTGAGCAAGATAACGAGGTCAGCAGAGCTGCTTTTGAGGCAGAGAACCAGGTCATCAGAGCTGCTCTATAGACTAAGAACAAGGTCAGCATATCTGCTCTAGAGCTAGAGAACCAGGTCAGCAGAGCTGTTTTAGAGCCAGAGAACCAGGCCAGCAGAGCTGCTTTAGAGCCAGAGAACCAGGGCAGCAGAGCTGCTCTCGAGCCAGAGAACCAGGTCAGCAGAGCTGATTTAGAGCCATAGAACCAGGCCAGCAGAGCTGCTCTCGAACCAGAGAACCAGGTCAGCAGAGCTGATTTAGTGCCATAGAACCAGGTCAGCAGAGCTGCTTTAGAGCCAGAGAACCAGGTCAGCAGAGCTGCTTTAGAGGGAGAGAACCAGGTCAGGAGAGCTGCTTCAGAGGGAGAGAACCAGGTCAGCAGAGCTGCTCCAGAGCCTAAGAACCAGGTCAGCACAGCTGCTGTAGAGCCAGAGAACCAGGTCAGCAGAGCTGCTGTAGCGCCAGAGAACCAGGTCAGCACAGCTCCTCTAGAGCCTGAGAACCAGGTCATTAGAGCTGCTGTAGAGCCAGAGAACCAGGTCAGCAGAGCTGCTGTAGAGCCAGAGAAAGCAGGTCAGCAGAGCTGCATTAGAGCCAGAGAACCAGGTCAGTAGAGCTGCTCTAGAGCCTAAGAACCAGGTCAGCAGAGCTGCTCTAGAGCCTGAGAACCAGGTCATTCGAGCTGCTGTAGAGCCAGAGAACCAGGTCAGCAGAGCTGCTGTAGAGCTAGAGAAAGCAGGTCAGCAGAGCTGCATTAGAGCCAGAGAACCAGGTCAGTAGAGCTGCTCTAGAGCCTAAGAACCAGGTCAGCAGAGCTGCTCTAGAGCCAGAGAACCAGGTCAGCCGAGCTGCTGTAGAGCCAGAGAAACCAGGTCAGCAGAGCTGCTCTAGAGGGAGAGAACCAGGTCAGCAGAGCTGCTCTAGAGCCTAAGAACCAGGTCAGCAGAGCTGCTCTAGAGCCAGAGAACCAGGTCAGCCGAGCTGCTGTAGAGCCAGAGAAACCAGGTCAGCAGAGCTGCTCTAGAGGGAGAGAACCAGGTCAGCAGAGCTGCTCTAGAGCCTAAGAACCAGGTCAACAGAGCTACTTTAGAGCCAGAGAACAAGGTCAGCAGAGCTGCTTTAGAGCCAGAGAACTAGGTCAGCAGAGCTGTTTTAGAGCCAGACAACCAGGTCAGCAGAGATGCTCTAGAGCCTGAGAACCAGGTCAGCACAGCTGCTCTTGAGCCAGATAACGAGGTCAGCAGAGCTGCTTTTGAGGCAGAGAACCAGGTCATCAGAGCTGCTCTATAGACTAAGAACAAGGTCAGCATATCTGCTCTAGAGCTAGAGAACCAGGTCAGCAGAGCTGTTTTAGAGCCAGAGAACCAGGCCAGCAGAGCTGCTTTAGAGCCAGAGAACCAGGTCAGCCGAGCTGCTGTAGAGCCAGAGAAACCAGGTCAGCAGAGCAGCTTTAGAGGGAGAGAACCAGGTCAGGAGAGCTGCTTCAGAGGGAGAGAACCAGGTCAGCAGAGCTGCTCTAGAGCCTAAGAACCAGGTCAGCACAGCTGCTGTAGAGCCAGAGAACCAGGTCAGCAGAGCTGCTGTGGAGCCAGAGAACCAGGTCAGCACAGCTCCTCTAGAGCCTGAGAACCAGGTCATTAGAGCTGCTGTAGAGCCAGAGAACCAGGTCCGCAGAGCTTTTGTAGAGCCAGGGAAAGCAGGTCAGCAGAGCTGCATTAGAGCCAGAGAACCAGGTCAGTAGAGCTGCTCTAGAGCCTAAGAACCAGGTCAGCAGCGCTGCTCTAGAGCCTGAGAACCAGGTCATTAGAGCTGCTGTAGAGCAAGAGAACCAGGTCAGCAGAGCTGCTGTAGAGCCAGAGAAAACAGGTCAGCAGAGCTGCATTAGAGCCAGAGAACCAGGTCAGTAGAGCTGCTCTAGAGCCTAAGAACCAGGTCAGCAGAGCTGCTCTAGAGCCAGAGAACCAGGTCAGCCGAGCTGCTGTAGAGCCAGAGAAACCAGGTCAGCAGAGCTGCTCTAGACGGAGAGAACCAGATCAGCAGAGCTGCTCTAGAGCCTAAGAACCAGGTCAACAGAGCTACTCTAGAGCCAGAGAACAAGGTCAGCAGAGCTGCTTTAGAGCCAGAGAACTAGGTCAGCAGAGCTGTTTTAGAGCCAGACAACCAGGTCTGCAGAGATGCTCTAGAGCCTGAGAACCAGGTCAGCACAGCTGCTCTTGAGCCAGATAACGAGGTCAGCAGAGCTGCTTTTGAGGCAGAGAACCAGGTCATCAGAGCTGCTTTAGAGCCTAAGAACCAGGTCAGCAGAGCTGCTCTAGAGACTAAGAACAAGGTCAGCAGATCTGCTCTAGAGCTAGAGAACCAGGTCAGCAGAGCTGTTTTAGAGCCAGAGAACCAGGCCAGCAGAGCTGCTTTAGAGCCAGAGAACCAGGGCAGCAGAGCTGCTCTCGAACCAGAGAACCAGGTCAGCAGAGCTGATTTAGAGCCATAGAACCAGGTCAGCAGAGCTGCTTTAGAGCCAGAGAACCAGGTCAGCCGAGCTGCTGTAGAGCCAGGGAAACCAGGTCAGCAGAGCTGCTTTAGAGGGAGAGAACCAGGTCAGGAGAGCTGCTTCAGAGGGAGAGAACCAGGTCAGCAGAGCTGCTCTAGAGCCTCAGAACCAGGTCAGCACAGCTGCTGTAGAGCCAGAGAACCAGGTCAGCAGAGCTGCTGTAGAGCCAGAGAACCAGGTCAGCACAGCTCCTCTAGAGCCTGAGAACCAGGTCAGTAGAGCTGCTCTAGAGCCTAAGAACCAGGTCAGCAGAGCTGCTCTATAGCCAGAGAACCAGGTCAGCCGAGCTGCTGTAGAGCCAGAGAAACCAGGTCAGCAGAGCTGCTGTAGAGGGAGAGAACCAGGTCAGCAGAGCTGCTCTAGAGCCTAAGAACCAGGTCAACAGAGCTGTTTTAGAGCCAGACAACCAGGTCAGCAGAGATGCTCTAGAGCCTCAGAACCACCAGGTCAGCAGAGCTGCTCTAGAGGCAGAGAACCAGGTTAGCAGAGCTGCTTTAGAGCCAGAGAACCAGGGCAGCAGACCTCCTCTAGAACCAGAGAACCAGGTCAGCAGAGCTGCTGTAGAGCCAGAGAAACTAGGTCAGCAGTGCTGCTGTAGAGGGAGAGAACCAGGTCAGCAGAGCTGCTTTAGAGCCAGAGAACTAGGTCAGCAGAGCTGCTCTATAGCCTAATAACCAAGTAAGCAGAGCTGATCTAGAGCCAGAGAACCAGGTCAGTAGAGCTGCTTTAGAGACAGAGAGCTAGGTCAGCAGACCTGTTTTAGAGCCAGAGAAACAGATCAACAGATCTGCTCTAGAGCCTGAGAACCAGGTCAGCAGAGCTGCTCTAGAGACAGAGAACCAGGTCAGCAGAGCAGCTATAGAGCCAGAGAACCAGGTCAGCAGAGCTGCTTTAGAACCAGAGAACCAGGTCAGCAGAGCTGCTGAAGAGCCAGAGAACCAGTTCAGCAGACCTGCTCTAGAGCCTGATAACCAGGTCAGCAGAGCTTCTCAAGAGCCAGAGAACCAGGTCAGCCAAGCTGCTGTAGAGCCAGAGAAACCAGGTCAGCAATGCTGCTTTAGAGGCAGAGAACCAGGTCAGCGGAGCTGCTTTATAGCCAGAGAACCAGGTCAGCTGAGCTGCTGTAGAGCCAGAGAAACCAGGTCAGCAGAGCTGCTCTAGAGGGAGAGAACTGCTTCAGAGGGAGAGAACCAGGTCAGCAGAGCTGCTCTAGAGCCTAAGAAACAGGTCAGCACAGCTGCTCTAGAGCCTAAGAACCAGGTCAGCAGAGCTGCTCTAGAGCCAGAGAACCAGGTCAGCAGAGCTGCTCTAGAGGGAGAGAACCAGGTCAGCCGAGCTGCTGTAGAGCCAGAGAAACCAGGTCAGCAGAGCTGCTCTAGAGGGAGAGAACCAGGTCAGCAGAGCTGCTCTAGAGCCTAAGAACCAGGTCAGCAGAGCTGCTCTAGAGCCAGAGAACCAGGTCAGCCGAGCTGCTGTAGAGCCAGAGAAACCAGGTCAGCAGAGCTGCTCTAGAGGGAGAGAACCAGGTCAGCAGAGCTGCTCTAGAGCCTAAGAACCAGGTCAGCAGAGCTGCTCTAGAGCCAGAGAACCAGGTCAGCCGAGCTTCTGTAGAGCCAGAGAAACCAGGTCAGCAGAGCTGCTCTAGAGGGAGAGAACCAGGTCAGCAGAGCTGCTCTAGAGCCTAAGATCCAGGTCAACAGAGCTACTCTAGAGCCAGAGAACAAGGTCAGCAGAGCTGCTTTAGAGCCAGAGAACTAGGTCAGCAGAGCTGTTTTAGAGCCAGACAACCAGGTCAGCAGAGATGCTCTAGAGCCTGAGAACCAGGTCAGCACAGCTGCTCTTGAGCCAGATAACGAGGTCAGCAGAGCTGCTTTTGAGGCAGAGAACCAGGTCATCAGAGCTGCTCTATAGACTAAGAACAAGGTCAGCATATCTGCTCTAGAGCTAGAGAACCAGGTCAGCAGAGCTGTTTTAGAGCCAGAGAACCAGGCCAGCAGAGCTGCTTTAGAGCCAGAGAACCAGGGCAGCAGAGCTGCTCTCGAACCAGAGAACCAGGTCAGCAGAGCTGATTTAGAGCCATAGAACCAGGCCAGCAGAGCTGCTCTCGAACCAGAGAACCAGGTCAGCAGAGCTGATTTAGTGCCATAGAACCAGGTCAGCAGAGCTGCTTTAGAGCCAGAGAACCAGGTCAGCAGAGCTGCTTTAGAGGGAGAGAACCAGGTCAGGAGAGCTGCTTCAGAGGGAGAGAACCAGGTCAGCAGAGCTGCTCCAGAGCCTAAGAACCAGGTCAGCACAGCTGCTGTAGAGCCAGAGAACCAGGTCAGCAGAGCTGCTGTAGCGCCAGAGAACCAGGTCAGCACAGCTCCTCTAGAGCCTGAGAACCAGGTCATTAGAGCTGCTGTAGAGCCAGAGAACCAGGTCAGGAGAGCTGCTTCAGAGGGAGAGAACCAGGTCAGCAGAGCTGCTCCAGAGCCTAAGAACCAGGTCAGCACAGCTGCTGTAGAGCCAGAGAACCAGGTCAGCAGAGCTGCTGTAGCGCCAGAGAACCAGGTCAGCACAGCTCCTCTAGAGCCTGAGAACCAGGTCATTAGAGCTGCTGTAGAGCCAGAGAACCAGGTCAGCAGAGCTGCTGTAGAGCCAGAGAAAGCAGGTCAGCAGAGCTGCATTAGAGCCAGAGAACCAGGTCAGTAGAGCTGCTCTAGAGCCTAAGAACCAGGTCAGCAGAGCTGCTCTAGAGCCTGAGAACCAGGTCATTAAAGCTGCTGTAGAGCCAGAGAACCAGGTCAGCAGAGCTGCTGTAGAGCTAGAGAAAGCAGGTCAGCAGAGCTGCATTAGAGCTAGAGAACCAGGTCAGTAGAGCTGCTCTAGAGCCTAAGAACCAGGTCAGCAGAGCTGCTCTGGAGCCAGAGAACCAGGTCAGCCGAGCTGCTGTAGAGCCAGAGAAACCAGGTCAGCAGAGCTGCTCTAGAGGGAGAGAACCAGGTCAGCAGAGCTGCTCTAGAGCCTAAGAACCAGGTCAGCAGAGCTGCTCTAGAGCCAGAGAACCAGGTCAGCCGAGCTGCTGTAGAGCCAGAGAAACCAGGTCAGCAGAGCTGCTCTAGAGGGAGAGAACCAGGTCAGCAGAGCTGCTCTAGAGCCTAAGAACCAGGTCAACAGAGCTACTCTAGAGCCAGAGAACAAGGTCAGCAGAGCTGCTTTAGAGCCAGAGAACTAGGTCAGCAGAGCTGTTTTAGAGCCAGACAACCAGGTCAGCAGAGATGCTCTAGAGCCTGAGAACCAGGTCAGCACAGCTGCTCTTGAGCCAGATAACGAGGTCAGCAGAGCTGCTTTTGAGGCAGAGAACCAGGTCATCAGAGCTGCTCTATAGACTAAGAACAAGGTCAGCACAGCTGCTGTAGAGCCAGAGAACCAGGTCAGCAGAGCTGCTGTAGAGCCAGAGAACCAGGTCAGCACAGCTCCTCTAGAGCCTGAGAACCAGGTCATTAGAGCTGCTGTAGAGCCAGAGAACCAGGTCCGCAGAGCTTTTGTAGAGCCAGGGAAAGCAGGTCAGCAGAGCTGCATTAGAGCCAGAGAACCAGGTCAGTAGAGCTGCTCTAGAGCCTAAGAACCAGGTCAGCAGCGCTGCTCTAGAGCCTGAGAACCAGGTCATTAGAGCTGCTGTAGAGCAAGAGAACCAGGTCAGCAGAGCTGCTGTAGAGCCAGAGAAAACAGGTCAGCAGAGCTGCATTAGAGCCAGAGAACCAGGTCAGTAGAGCTGCTCTAGAGCCTAAGAACCAGGTCAGCAGAGCTGCTCTAGAGCCAGAGAACCAGGTCAGCCGAGCTGCTGTAGAGCCAGAGAAACCAGGTCAGCAGAGCTGCTCTAGAGGGAGAGAACCAGATCAGCAGAGCTGCTCTAGAGCCTAAGAACCAGGTCAACAGAGCTACTCTAGAGCCATAGAACAAGGTCAGCAGAGCTGCTTTAGAGCCAGAGAACTAGGTCAGCAGAGCTGTTTTAGAGCCAGACAACCAGGTCAGCAGAGATGCTCTAGAGCCTGAGAACCAGGTCAGCACAGCTGCTCTTGAGCCAGATAACGAGGTCAGCAGAGCTGCTTTTGAGGCAGAGAACCAGGTCATCAGAGCTGCTTTAGAGCCTAAGAACCAGGTCAGCAGAGCTGCTCTAGAGACTAAGAACAAGGTCAGCAGATCTGCTCTAGAGCTAGAGAACCAGGTCAGCAGAGCTGTTTTAGAGCCAGAGAACCAGGCCAGCAGAGCTGCTTTAGAGCCAGAGAACCAGGGCAGCAGAGCTGCTTTAGAGCCAGAGAACCAGGGCAGCAGAGCTGCTCTCGAACCAGAGAACCAGGTCAGCAGAGCTGATTTAGAGCCATAGAACCAGGTCAGCAGAGCTGCTTTAGAGCCAGAGAACCAGGTCAGCCGAGCTGCTGTAGAGCCAGAGAAACCAGGTCAGCAGAGCTGCTTTAGAGGGAGAGAACCAGGTCAGGAGAGCTGCTTCAGAGGGAGAGAACCAGGTCAGCAGAGCTGCTCTAGAGCCTAAGAACCAGGTCAGCACAGCTGCTGTAGAGCCAGAGAACCAGGTCAGCAGAGCTGCTGTAGAGCCAGAGAACCAGGTCAGCACAGCTCCTCTAGAGCCTGAGAACCAGGTCAGTAGACCTGCTCTAGAGCCTAAGAACCAGGTCAGCAGAGCTGCTCTAGAGCCAGAGAACCAGGTCAGCCGAGCTGCTGTAGAGCCAGAGAAACCAGGTCAGCAGAGCTGCTGTAGAGGGAGAGAACCAGGTCAGCAGAGCTGCTCTAGAGCCTAAGAACCAGGTCAACAGAGCTGTTTTAGAGCCAGACAACCAGGTCAGCAGAGATGCTCTAGAGCCTCAGAACCACCAGGTCAGCAGAGCTGCTCTAGAGGCAGAGAACCAGGTTAGCAGAGCTGCTTTAGAGCCAGAGAACCAGGGCAGCAGACCTCCTCTAGAACCAGAGAACCAGGTCAGCAGAGCTGCTGTAGAGCCAGAGAAACTAGGTCAGCAGTGCTGCTGTAGAGGGAGAGAACCAGGTCAGCAGAGCTGCTTTAGAGCCAGAGAACTAGGTCAGCAGAGCTGCTCTATAGCCTAATAACCAAGTAAGCAGAGCTGATCTAGAGCCAGAGAACCAGGTCAGTAGAGCTGCTTTAGAGCCAGAGAGCTAGGTCAGCAGACCTGTTTTAGAGCCAGAGAACCAGATCAACAGATCTGCTCTAGAGCCTGAGAACCAGGTCAGCAGAGCTGCTCTAGAGACAGAGAACCAGGTCAGCAGAGCAGCTATAGAGCCAGAGAACCAGGTCAGCAGAGCTGATTTAGAACCAGAGAACCAGGTCAGCAGAGCTGCTGTAGAGCCAGAGAACCAGTTCAGCAGACCTGCTCTAGAGCCTGATAACCAGGTCAGCAGAGCTTCTCAAGAGCCAGAGAACCAGGTCAGCCAAGCTGCTGTAGAGCCAGAGAAACCAGGTCAGCAATGCTGCTTTAGAGGCAGAGAACCAGGTCAGCAGAGCTGCTTTAGAGCCAGAGAACCAGGTCAGCTGAGCTGCTGTAGAGCCAGAGAAACCAGGTCAGCAGAGCTGCTCTAGAGGGAGAGAACCAGGTCAAAAGAGCTGCTTCAGAGGAAGAGAACCAGGTCAGCAGAGCTGTTCTAGAGCCTAAGAACCAGGTCAGCACAGCTGCTCTAGAGCCTAAGAACCAGGTCAGCAGAGCTGCTCTAGAGCCAGAGAACCAGGTCAGCCGAGCTGCTGTAGAGCCAGAGAAACCAGGTCAGCAGAGCTGCTCTAGAGGGAGAAAACCAGGTCAGCAGAGCTGCTCTAGAGCCTAAGAACCAGGTCAGCAGAGCTGCTCTAGAGCCAGAGAACCAGGTCAGCCGAGCTGCTGTAGAGCCAGAGAAACCAGGTCAGCAGAGCTGCTCTAGAGGGAGAGAACCAGGTCAGCAGAGCTGCTCTAGAGCCTAAGAACCAGGTCAACAGAGCTACTCTAGAGCCAGAGAACAAGGTCAGCAGAGCTGCTTTAGAGCCAGAGAACTAGGTCAGCAGAGCTGTTTTAGAGCCAGACAACCAGGTCAGCAGAGATGCTCTAGAGCCTGAGAACCAGGTCAGCACAGCTGCTCTTGAGCCAGATAACGAAGTCAGCAGAGCTGCTTTTGAGGCAGAGAACCAGGTCATCAGAGCTGCTCTATAGACTAAGAACAAGGTCAGCATTTCTGCTCTAGAGCTAGAGAACCAGGTCAGCAGAGCTGTTTTAGAGCCAGAGAACCAGGCCAGCAGAGCTGCTTTAGAGCCAGAGAACCAGGGCAGCAGAGCTGCTCTCGAACCAGAGAACCAGGTCAGCAGAGCTGATTTAGAGCCATAGAACCAGGCCAGCAGAGCTGCTCTCGAACCAGAGAACCAGGTCAGCAGAGCTGATTTAGTGCCATAGAACCAGGTCAGCAGAGCTGCTTTAGAGCCAGAGAACCAGGTCAGCAGAGCTGCTTTAGAGGGAGAGAACCAGGTCAGGAGAGCTGCTTCAGAGGGAGAGAACCAGGTCAGCAGAGCTGCTCCAGAGCCTAAGAACCAGGTCAGCACAGCTGCTGTAGAGCCAGAGAACCAGGTCAGCAGAGCTGCTGTAGCGCCAGAGAACCAGGTCAGCACAGCTCCTCTAGAGCCTGATAACCAGGTCATTAGAGCTGCTGTAGAGCCAGAGAACCAGGTCAGCAGAGCTGCTGTAGAGCCAGAGAAAGCAGGTCAGCAGAGCTGCATTAGAGCCAGAGAACCAGGTCAGTAGAGCTGCTCTAGAGCCTAAGAACCAGGTCAGCAGAGCTGCTCTAGAGCCTGAGAACCAGGTCATTAGAGCTGCTGTAGAGCCAGAGAACCAGGTCAGCAGAGCTGCTGTAGAGCTAGAGAAAGCAGGTCAGCAGAGCTGCATTAGAGCCAGAGAACCAGGTCAGTAGAGCTGCTCTAGAGCCTAAGAACCAGGTCAGCAGAGCTGCTCTAGAGCCAGAGAACCAGGTCAGCCGAGCTGCTGTAGAGCCAGAGAAACCAGGTCAGCAGAGCTGCTCTAGAGGGAGAGAACCAGGTCAGCAGAGCTGCTCTAGAGCCTAAGAACCAGGTCAGCAGAGCTGCTCTAGAGGGAGAGAACCAGATCAGCAGAGCTGCTCTAGAGCCTAAGAACCAGGTCAACAGAGCTACTCTAGAGCCATAGAACAAGGTCAGCAGAGCTGCTTTAGAGCCAGAGAACTAGGTCAGCAGAGCTGTTTTAGAGCCAGACAACCAGGTCAGCAGAGATGCTCTAGAGCCTGAGAACCAGGTCAGCACAGCTGCTCTTGAGCCAGATAACGAGGTCAGCAGAGCTGCTTTTGAGGCAGAGAACCAGGTCATCAGAGCTGCTTTAGAGCCTAAGAACCAGGTCAGCAGAGCTGCTCTAGAGACTAAGAACAAGGTCAGCAGATCTGCTCTAGAGCTAGAGAACCAGGTCAGCAGAGCTGTTTTAGAGCCAGAGAACCAGGCCAGCAGAGCTGCTTTAGAGCCAGAGAACCAGGGCAGCAGAGCTGCTTTAGAGCCAGAGAACCAGGGCAGCAGAGCTGCTCTCGAACCAGAGAACCAGGTCAGCAGAGCTGATTTAGAGCCATAGAACCAGGTCAGCAGAGCTGCTTTAGAGCCAGAGAACCAGGTCAGCTGAGCTGCTGTAGAGCCAGAGAAACCAGGTCAGCAGAGCTGCTTTAGAGGGAGAGAACCAGGTCAGGAGAGCTGCTTCAGAGGGAGAGAACCAGGTCAGCAGAGCTGCTCTAGAGCCTAAGAACCAGGTCAGCACAGCTGCTGTAGAGCCAGAGAACCAGGTCAGCAGAGCTGCTGTAGAGCCAGAGAACCAGGTCAGCACAGCTCCTCTAGAGCCTGAGAACCAGGTCAGTAGACCTGCTCTAGAGCCTAAGAACCAGGTCAGCAGAGCTGCTCTAGAGCCAGAGAACCAGGTCAGCCGAGCTGCTGTAGAGCCAGAGAAACCAGGTCAGCAGAGCTGCTGTAGAGGGAGAGAACCAGGTCAGCAGAGCTGCTCTAGAGCCTAAGAACCAGGTCAACAGAGCTGTTTTAGAGCCAGACAACCAGGTCAGCAGAGATGCTCTAGAGCCTCAGAACCACCAGGTCAGCAGAGCTGCTCTAGAGGCAGAGAACCAGGTTAGCAGAGCTGCTTTAGAGCCAGAGAACCAGGGCAGCAGACCTCCTCTAGAACCAGAGAACCAGGTCAGCAGAGCTGCTGTAGAGCCAGAGAAACTAGGTCAGCAGTGCTGCTGTAGAGGGAGAGAACCAGGTCAGCAGAGCTGCTTTAGAGCCAGAGAACTAGGTCAGCAGAGCTGCTCTATAGCCTAATAACCAAGTAAGCAGAGCTGATCTAGAGCCAGAGAACCAGGTCAGTAGAGCTGCTTTAGAGCCAGAGAGCTAGGTCAGCAGACCTGTTTTAGAGCCAGAGAACCAGATCAACAGATCTGCTCTAGAGCCTGAGAACCAGGTCAGCAGAGCTGCTCTAGAGACAGAGAACCAGGTCAGCAGAGCAGCTATAGAGCCAGAGAACCAGGTCAGCAGAGCTGATTTAGAACCAGAGAACCAGGTCAGCAGAGCTGCTGTAGAGCCAGAGAACCAGTTCAGCAGACCTGCTCTAGAGCCTGATAACCAGGTCAGCAGAGCTTCTCAAGAGCCAGAGAACCAGGTCAGCCAAGCTGCTGTAGAGCCAGAGAAACCAGGTCAGCAATGCTGCTTTAGAGGCAGAGAACCAGGTCAGCGGAGCTGCTTTAGAGCCAGAGAACCAGGTCAGCTGAGCTGCTGTAGAGCCAGAGAAACCAGGTCAGCAGAGCTGCTCTAGAGGGAGAGAACCAGGTCAAGAGAGCTGCTTCAGAGGAAGAGAACCAGGTCAGCAGAGCTGTTCTAGAGCCTAAGACCCAGGTCAGCACAGCTGCTCTAGAGCCTAAGAACCAGGTCAGCAGAGCTGCTCTAGAGCCAGAGAACCAGGTCAGCCGAGCTGCTGTAGAGCCAGAGAAACCAGGTCAGCAGAGCTGCTCTAGAGGGAGAAAACCAGGTCAGCAGAGCTGCTCTAGAGCCTAAGAACCAGGTCAGCAGAGCTGCTCTAGAGCCAGAGAACCAGGTCAGCCGAGCTGCTGTAGAGCCAGAGAAACCAGGTCAGCAGAGCTGCTCTAGAGGGAGAGAACCAGGTCAGCAGAGCTGCTCTAGAGCCTAAGAACCAGGTCAACAGAGCTACTCTAGAGCCAGAGAACAAGGTCAGCAGAGCTGCTTTAGAGCCAGAGAACTAGGTCAGCAGAGCTGTTTTAGAGCCAGACAACCAGGTCAGCAGAGATGCTCTAGAGCCTGAGAACCAGGTCAGCACAGCTGCTCTTGAGCCAGATAACGAAGTCAGCAGAGCTGCTTTTGAGGCAGAGAACCAGGTCATCAGAGCTGCTCTATAGACTAAGAACAAGGTCAGCATATCTGCTCTAGAGCTAGAGAACCAGGTCAGCAGAGCTGTTTTAGAGCCAGAGAACCAGGCCAGCAGAGCTGCTTTAGAGCCAGAGAACCAGGGCAGCAGAGCTGCTCTCGAACCAGAGAACCAGGTCAGCAGAGCTGATTTAGAGCCATAGAACCAGGCCAGCAGAGCTGCTCTCGAACCAGAGAACCAGGTCAGCAGAGCTGATTTAGTGCCATAGAACCAGGTCAGCAGAGCTGCTTTAGAGCCAGAGAACCAGGTCAGCAGAGCTGCTTTAGAGGGAGAGAACCAGGTCAGGAGAGCTGCTTCAGAGGGAGAGAACCAGGTCAGCAGAGCTGCTCCAGAGCCTAAGAACCAGGTCAGCACAGCTGCTGTAGAGCCAGAGAACCAGGTCAGCAGAGCTGCTGTAGCGCCAGAGAACCAGGTCAGCACAGCTCCTCTAGAGCCTGATAACCAGGTCATTAGAGCTGCTGTAGAGCCAGAGAACCAGGTCAGCAGAGCTGCTGTAGAGCCAGAGAAAGCAGGTCAGCAGAGCTGCATTAGAGCCAGAGAACCAGGTCAGTAGAGCTGCTCTAGAGCCTAAGAACCAGGTCAGCAGAGCTGCTCTAGAGCCTGAGAACCAGGTCATTAGAGCTGCTGTAGAGCCAGAGAACCAGGTCAGCAGAGCTGCTGTAGAGCTAGAGAAAGCAGGTCAGCAGAGCTGCATTAGAGCCAGAGAACCAGGTCAGTAGAGCTGCTCTAGAGCCTAAGAACCAGGTCAGCAGAGCTGCTCTAGAGCCAGAGAACCAGGTCAGCCGAGCTGCTGTAGAGCCAGAGAAACCAGGTCAGCAGAGCTGCTCTAGAGGGAGAGAACCAGGTCAGCAGAGCTGCTCTAGAGCCTAAGAACCAGGTCAGCAGAGCTGCTCTAGAGCCAGAGAACCAGGTCAGCCGAGCTGCTGTAGAGCCAGAGAAACCAGGTCAGCAGAGCTGCTCTAGAGGGAGAGGACCAGGTCAGCAGAGCTGCTCTAGAGCCTAAGAACCAGGTCAACAGAGCTACTCTAGAGCCAGAGAACAAGGTCAGCAGAGCTGCTTTAGAGCCAGAGAACTAGGTCAGCAGAGCTGTTTTAGAGCCAGACAACCAGGTCAGCAGAGATGCTCTAGAGCCTGAGAACCAGGTCAGCACAGCTGCTCTTGAGCCAGATAACGAGGTCAGCAGAGCTGCTTTTGAGGCAGAGAACCAGGTCATCAGAGCTGCTCTATAGACTAAGAACAAGGTCAGCATATCTGCTCTAGAGCTAGAGAACCAGGTCAGCAGAGCTGTTTTAGAGCCAGAGAACCAGGCCAGCAGAGCTGCTTTAGAGCCAGAGAACCAGGTCAGCCGAGCTGCTGTAGAGCCAGAGAAACCAGGTCAGCAGAGCAGCTTTAGAGGGAGAGAACCAGGTCAGGAGAGCTGCTTCAGAGGGAGAGAACCAGGTCAGCAGAGCTGCTCTAGAGCCTAAGAACCAGGTCAGCACAGCTGCTGTAGAGCCAGAGAACCAGGTCAGCAGAGCTGCTGTGGAGCCAGAAAACCAGGTCAGCACAGCTCCTCTAGAGCCTGAGAACCAGGTCATTAGAGCTGCTGTAGAGCCAGAGAACCAGGTCCGCAGAGCTTTTGTAGAGCCAGGGAAAGCAGGTCAGCAGAGCTGCATTAGAGCCAGAGAACCAGGTCAGTAGAGCTGCTCTAGAGCCTAAGAACCAGGTCAGCAGCGCTGCTCTAGAGCCTGAGAACCAGGTCATTAGAGCTGCTGTAGAGCAAGAGAACCAGGTCAGCAGAGCTGCTGTAGAGCCAGAGAAAACAGGTCAGCAGAGCTGCATTAGAGCCAGAGAACCAGGTCAGTAGAGCTGCTCTAGAGCCTAAGAACCAGGTCAGCAGAGCTGCTCTAGAGCCAGAGAACCAGGTCAGCCGAGCTGCTGTAGAGCCAGAGAAACCAGGTCAGCAGAGCTGCTCTAGACGGAGAGAACCAGATCAGCAGAGCTGCTCTAGAGCCTAAGAACCAGGTCAACAGAGCTACTCTAGAGCCAGAGAACAAGGTCAGCAGAGCTGCTTTAGAGCCAGAGAACTAGGTCAGCAGAGCTGTTTTAGAGCCAGACAACCAGGTCTGCAGAGATGCTCTAGAGCCTGAGAACCAGGTCAGCACAGCTGCTCTTGAGCCAGATAACGAGGTCAGCACAGCTGCTGTAGAGCCAGAGAACCAGGTCAGCAGAGCTGCTATAGCGCCAGAGAACCAGGTCAGCACAGCTCCTCTAGAGCCTGAGAACCAGGTCATTAGAGCTGCTGTAGAGCCAGAGAACCAGGTCAGCAGAGCTGCTGTAGAGCCAGAGAAAGCAGGTCAGCAGAGCTGCATTAGAGCCAGAGAACCAGGTCAGTAGAGCTGCTCTAGAGCCTAAGAACCAGGTCAGCAGAGCTGCTCTAGAGCCTGAGAACCAGGTCATTAGAGCTGCTGTAGAGCCAGAGAACCAGGTCAGCAGAGCTGCTGTAGAGCTAGAGAAAGCAGGTCAGCAGAGCTGCATTAGAGCCAGAGAACCAGGTCAGTAGAGCTGCTCTAGAGCCTAAGAACCAGGTCAGCAGAGCTGCTCTAGAGCCAGAGAACCAGGTCAGCCGAGCTGCTGTAGAGCCAGAGAAACCAGGTCAGCAGAGCTGCTCTAGAGGGAGAGAACCAGGTCAGCAGAGCTGCTCTAGAGCCTAAGAACCAGGTCAGCAGAGCTGCTCTAGAGCCAGAGAACCAGGTCAGCCGAGCTGCTGTAGAGCCAGAGAAACCAGGTCAGCAGAGCTGCTCTAGAGGGAGAGGACCAGGTCAGCAGAGCTGCTCTAGAGCCTAAGAACCAGGTCAACAGAGCTACTCTAGAGCCAGAGAACAAGGTCAGCAGAGCTGCTTTAGAGCCAGAGAACTAGGTCAGCAGAGCTGTTTTAGAGCCAGACAACCAGGTCAGCAGAGATGCTCTAGAGCCTGAGAACCAGGTCAGCACAGCTGCTCTTGAGCCAGATAACGAGGTCAGCAGAGCTGCTTTTGAGGCAGAGAACCAGGTCATCAGAGCTGCTCTATAGACTAAGAACAAGGTCAGCATATCTGCTCTAGAGCTAGAGAACCAGGTCAGCAGAGCTGTTTTAGAGCCAGAGAACCAGGCCAGCAGAGCTGCTTTAGAGCCAGAGAACCAGGTCAGCCGAGCTGCTGTAGAGCCAGAGAAACCAGGTCAGCAGAGCAGCTTTAGAGGGAGAGAACCAGGTCAGGAGAGCTGCTTCAGAGGGAGAGAACCAGGTCAGCAGAGCTGCTCTAGAGCCTAAGAACCAGGTCAGCACAGCTGCTGTAGAGCCAGAGAACCAGGTCAGCAGAGCTGCTGTGGAGCCAGAGAACCAGGTCAGCACAGCTCCTCTAGAGCCTGAGAACCAGGTCATTAGAGCTGCTGTAGAGCCAGAGAACCAGGTCCGCAGAGCTTTTGTAGAGCCAGGGAAAGCAGGTCAGCAGAGCTGCATTAGAGCCAGAGAACCAGGTCAGTAGAGCTGCTCTAGAGCCTAAGAACCAGGTCAGCAGCGCTGCTCTAGAGCCTGAGAACCAGGTCATTAGAGCTGCTGTAGAGCAAGAGAACCAGGTCAGCAGAGCTGCTGTAGAGCCAGAGAAAACAGGTCAGCAGAGCTGCATTAGAGCCAGAGAACCAGGTCAGTAGAGCTGCTCTAGAGCCTAAGAACCAGGTCAGCAGAGCTGCTCTAGAGCCAGAGAACCAGGTCAGCCGAGCTGCTGTAGAGCCAGAGAAACCAGGTCAGCAGAGCTGCTCTAGACGGAGAGAACCAGATCAGCAGAGCTGCTCTAGAGCCTAAGAACCAGGTCAACAGAGCTACTCTAGAGCCAGAGAACAAGGTCAGCAGAGCTGCTTTAGAGCCAGAGAACTAGGTCAGCAGAGCTGTTTTAGAGCCAGACAACCAGGTCTGCAGAGATGCTCTAGAGCCTGAGAACCAGGTCAGCACAGCTGCTCTTGAGCCAGATAACGAGGTCAGCAGAGCTGCTTTTGAGGCAGAGAACCAGGTCATCAGAGCTGCTTTAGAGCCTAAGAACCAGGTCAGCAGAGCTGCTCTAGAGACTAAGAACAAGGTCAGCAGATCTGCTCTAGAGCTAGAGAACCAGGTCAGCAGAGCTGTTTTAGAGCCAGAGAACCAGGCCAGCAGAGCTGCTTTAGAGCCAGAGAACCAGGGCAGCAGAGCTGCTCTCGAACCAGAGAACCAGGTCAGCAGAGCTGATTTAGAGCCATAGAACCAGGTCAGCAGAGCTGCTTTAGAGCCAGAGAACCAGGTCAGCCGAGCTGCTGTAGAGCCAGGGAAACCAGGTCAGCAGAGCTGCTTTAGAGGGAGAGAACCAGGTCAGGAGAGCTGCTTCAGAGGGAGAGAACCAGGTCAGCAGAGCTGCTCTAGAGCCTAAGAACCAGGTCAGCACAGCTGCTGTAGAGCCAGAGAACCAGGTCAGCAGAGCTGCTGTAGAGCCAGAGAACCAGGTCAGCACAGCTCCTCTAGAGCCTGAGAACTAGGTCAGTAGAGCTGCTCTAGAGCCTAAGAACCAGGTCAGCAGAGCTGCTCTAGAGCCAGAGAACCAGGTCAGCCGAGCTGCTGTAGAGCCAGAGAAACCAGGTCAGCAGAGCTGCTGTAGAGGGAGAGAACCAGGTCAGCAGAGCTGCTCTAGAGCCTAAGAACCAGGTCAACAGAGCTGTTTTAGAGCCAGACAACCAGGTCAGCAGAGATGCTCTAGAGCCTCAGAACCACCAGGTCAGCAGAGCTGCTCTAGAGGCAGAGAACCAGGTTAGCAGAGCTGCTTTAGAGCCAGAGAACCAGGGCAGCAGACCCCCTCTAGAACCAGAGAACCAGGTCAGCAGAGCTGCTGTAGAGCCAGAGAAACTAGGTCAGCAGTGCTGCTGTAGAGGGAGAGAACCAGGTCAGCAGAGCTGCTTTAGAGCCAGAGAACTAGGTCAGCAGAGCTGCTCTATAGCCTAATAACCAAGTAAGCAGAGCTGATCTAGAGCCAGAGAACCAGGTCAGTAGAGCTGCTTTAGAGCCAGAGAGCTAGGTCAGCAGACCTGTTTTAGAGCCAGAGAACCAGATCAACAGATCTGCTCTAGAGCCTGAGAACCAGGTCAGCAGAGCTGCTCTAGAGACAGAGAACCAGGTCAGCAGAGCAGCTATAGAGCCAGAGAACCAGGTCAGCAGAGCTGCTTTAGAACCAGAGAACCAGGTCAGCAGAGCTGCTGTAGAGCCAGAGAACCAGTTCAGCAGACCTGCTCTAGAGCCTGATAACCAGGTCAGCAGAGCTTCTCAAGAGCCAGAGAACCAGGTCAGCCAAGCTGCTGTAGAGCCAGAGAAACCAGGTCAGCAATGCTGCTTTAGAGGCAGAGAACCAGGTCAGCGGAGCTGCTTTATAGCCAGAGAACCAGGTCAGCTGAGCTGCTGTAGAGCCAGAGAAACCAGGTCAGCAGAGCTGCTCTAGAGGGAGAGAACCAGGTCAAGAGAGCTGCTTCAGAGGGAGAGAACCAGGTCAGCAGAGCTGCTCTAGAGCCTAAGAACCAGGTCAGCACAGCTGCTCTAGAGCCTAAGAACCAGGTCAGCAGAGCTGCTCTAGAGCCAGAGAACCAGGTCAGCAGAGCTGCTCTAGAGGGAGAGAACTAGGTCAGCCGAGCTGCTGTAGAGCCAGAGAAACCAGGTCAGCAGAGCTGCTCTAGAGGGAGAGAACCAGGTCAGCAGAGCTGCTCTAGAGCCTAAGAACCAGGTCAGCAGAGCTGCTCTAGAGCCAGAGAACCAGGTCAGCCGAGCTGCTGTAGAGCCAGAGAAACCAGGTCAGCAGAGCTGCTCTAGAGGGAGAGAACCAGGTCAGCAGAGCTGCTCTAGAGCCTAAGAACCAGGGCAGCAGAGCTGCTCTAGAGCCAGAGAACCAGGTCAGCCGAGCTGCTGTAGAGCCAGAGAAACCAGGTCAGCAGAGCTGCTCTAGAGGGAGAGAACCAGGTCAGCAGAGCTGCTCTAGAGCCTAAGAACCAGGTCAACAGAGCTACTCTAGAGCCAGAGAACAAGGTCAGCAGAGCTGCTTTAGAGCCAGAGAACTAGGTCAGCAGAGCTGTTTTAGAGCCAGACAACCAGGTCAGCAGAGATGCTCTAGAGCCTGAGAACCAGGTCAGCACAGCTGCTCTTGAGCCAGATAACGAGGTCAGCAGAGCTGCTTTTGAGGCAGAGAACCAGGTCATCAGAGCTGCTCTATAGACTAAGAACAAGGTCAGCATATCTGCTCTAGAGCTAGAGAACCAGGTCAGCAGAGCTGTTTTAGAGCCAGAGAACCAGGCCAGCAGAGCTGCTTTAGAGCCAGAGAACCAGGGCAGCAGAGCTGCTCTCGAACCAGAGAACCAGGTCAGCAGAGCTGATTTAGAGCCATAGAACCAGGCCAGCAGAGCTGCTCTCGAACCAGAGAACCAGGTCAGCAGAGCTGATTTAGTGCCATAGAACCAGGTCAGCAGAGCTGCTTTAGAGCCAGAGAACCAGGTCAGCAGAGCTGCTTTAGAGGGAGAGAACCAGGTCAGGAGAGCTGCTTCAGAGGGAGAGAACCAGGTCAGCAGAGCTGCTCCAGAGCCTAAGAACCAGGTCAGCACAGCTGCTGTAGAGCCAGAGAACCAGGTCAGCAGAGCTGCTGTAGCGCCAGAGAACCAGGTCAGCACAGCTCCTCTAGAGCCTGAGAACCAGGTCATTAGAGCTTCTGTAGAGCCAGAGAACCAGGTCAGGAGAGCTGCTTCAGAGGGAGAGAACCAGGTCAGCAGAGCTGCTCCAGAGCCTAAGAACCAGGTCAGCACAGCTGCTGTATAGCCAGAGAACCAGGTCAGCAGAGCTGCTGTAGCGCCAGAGAACCAGGTCAGCACAGCTCCTCTAGAGCCTGAGAACCAGGTCATTAGAGCTGCTGTAGAGCCAGAGAACCAGGTCAGCAGAGCTGCTGTAGAGCCAGAGAAAGCAGGTCAGCAGAGCTGCATTAGAGCCAGAGAACCAGGTCAGTAGAGCTGCTCTAGAGCCTAAGAACCAGGTCAGCAGAGCTGCTCTAGAGCCTGAGAACCAGGTCATTAAAGCTGCTGTAGAGCCAGAGAACCAGGTCAGCAGAGCTGCTGTAGAGCTAGAGAAAGCAGGTCAGCAGAGCTGCATTAGAGCCAGAGAACCAGGTCAGTAGAGCTGCTCTAGAGCCTAAGAACCAGGTCAGCAGAGCTGCTCTGGAGCCAGAGAACCAGGTCAGCCGAGCTGCTGTAGAGCCAGAGAAACCAGGTCAGCAGAGCTGCTCTAGAGGGAGAGAACCAGGTCAGCAGAGCTGCTCTAGAGCCTAAGAACCAGGTCAGCAGAGCTGCTCTAGAGCCAGAGAACCAGGTCAGCCGAGCTGCTGTAGAGCCAGAGAAACCAGGTCAGCAGAGCTGCTCTAGAGGGAGAGAACCAGGTCAGCAGAGCTGCTCCAGAGCCTAAGAACCAGGTCAACAGAGCTACTCTAGAGCCAGAGAACAAGGTCAGCATAGCTGCTTTAGAGCCAGAGAACTAGGTCAGCAGAGCTGTTTTAGAGCCAGACAACCAGGTCAGCAGAGATGCTCTAGAGCCTGAGAACCAGGTCAGCACAGCTGCTCTTGAGCCAGATAACGAGGTCAGCAGAGCTGCTTTTGAGGCAGAGAACCAGGTCATCAGAGCTGCTCTATAGACTAAGAACAAGGTCAGCATATCTGCTCTAGAGCTAGAGAACCAGGTCAGCAGAGCTGTTTTAGAGCCAGAGAACCAGGCCAGCAGAGCTGCTTTAGAGCCAGAGAGCCAGGTCAGCCGAGCTGCTGTAGAGCCAGAGAAACCAGGTCAGCAGAGCAGCTTTAGAGGGAGAGAACCAGGTCAGGAGAGCTGCTTCAGAGGGAGAGAACCAGGTCAGCAGAGCTGCTCTAGAGCCTAAGAACCAGGTCAGCACAGCTGCTGTAGAGCCAGAGAACCAGGTCAGCAGAGCTGCTGTAGAGCCAGAGAACCAGGTCAGCACAGCTCCTCTAGAGCCTGAGAACCAGGTCATTAGAGCTGCTGTAGAGCCAGAGAACCAGGTCCGCAGAGCTTTTGTAGAGCCAGGGAAAGCAGGTCAGCAGAGCTGCATTAGAGCCAGAGAACCAGGTCAGTAGAGCTGCTCTAGAGCCTAAGAACCAGGTCAGCAGCGCTGCTCTAGAGCCTGAGAACCAGGTCATTAGAGCTGCTGTAGAGCAAGAGAACCAGGTCAGCAGAGCTGCTGTAGAGCCAGAGAAAACAGGTCAGCAGAGCTGCATTAGAGCCAGAGAACCAGGTCAGTAGAGCTGCTCTAGAGCCTAAGAACCAGGTCAGCAGAGCTGCTCTAGAGCCAGAGAACCAGGTCAGCCGAGCTGCTGTAGAGCCAGAGAAACCAGGTCAGCAGAGCTGCTCTAGAGGGAGAGAACCAGATCAGCAGAGCTGCTCTAGAGCCTAAGAACCAGGTCAACAGAGCTACTCTAGAGCCATGGAACAAGGTCAGCAGAGCTGCTTTAGAGCCAGAGAACTAGGTCAGCAGAGCTGTTTTAGAGCCAGACAACCAGGTCAGCAGAGATGCTTTAGAGCCTAAGAACCAGGTCAGCAGAGCTGCTCTAGAGCCAGAGAACCAGGTCAGCCGAGCTGCTGTAGAGCCAGAGAAACCAGGTCAGCAGAGCTGCTGTAGAGGGAGAGAACCAGGTCAGCAGAGCTGCTCTAGAGCCTAAGAACCAGGTCAACAGAGCTGTTTTAGAGCCAGACAACCAGGTCAGCAGAGATGCTCTAGAGCCTCAGAACCACCAGGTCAGCAGAGCTGCTCTAGAGGCAGAGAACCAGGTTAGCAGAGCTGCTTTAGAGCCAGAGAACCAGGGCAGCAGACCTCCTCTAGAACCAGAGAACCAGGTCAGCAGAGCTGCTGTAGAGCCAGAGAAACTAGGTCAGCAGTGCTGCTGTAGAGGGAGAGAACCAGGTCAGCAGAGCTGCTTTAGAGCCAGAGAACTAGGTCAGCAGAGCTGCTCTATAGCCTAATAACCAAGTAAGCAGAGCTGATCTAGAACCAGAGAACCAGGTCAGTAGAGCTGCTTTAGAGCCAGAGAGCTAGGTCAGCAGACCTGTTTTAGAGCCAGAGAACCAGATCAACAGATCTGCTCTAGAGCCTGAGAACCAGGTCAGCAGAGCTGCTCTAGAGACAGAGAACCAGGTCAGCAGAGCAGCTATAGAGCCAGAGAACCAGGTCAGCAGAGCTGCTTTAGAACCAGAGAACCAGGTCAGCAGAGCTGCTGTAGAGCCAGAGAACCAGTTCAGCAGACCTGCTCTAGAGCCTGATAACCAGGTCAGCAGAGCTTCTCAAGAGCCAGAGAACCAGGTCAGCCAAGCTGCTGTAGAGCCAGAGAAACCAGGTCAGCAATGCTGCTTTAGAGGCAGAGAACCAGGTCAGCGGAGCTGCTTTAGAGCCAGAGAACCAGGTCAGCTGAGCTGCTGTAGAGCCAGAGAAACCAGGTCAGCAGAGCTGCTCTAGAGGGAGAGAACCAGGTCAAGAGAGCTGCTTCAGAGGGAGAGAACCAGGTCAGCAGAGCTGCTCTAGAGCCTAAGAACCAGGTCAGCACAGCTGCTCTAGAGCCTAAGAACCAGGTCAGCAGAGCTGCTCTAGAGCCAGAGAACCAGGTCAGCCGAGCTGCTGTAGAGCCAGAGAAACCAGGTCAGCAGAGCTGCTCTAGAGGGAGAGAACCAGGTCAGCAGAGCTGCTCTAGAGCCTAAGAACCAGGTCAGCAGAGCTGCTCTAGAGCCAGAGAACCAGGTCAGCCGAGCTGCTGTAGAGCCAGAGAAACCAGGTCAGCAGAGCTGCTCTAGAGGGAGAGAACCAGGTCAGCAGAGCTGCTCTAGAGCCTAAGAACCAGGTCAACAGAGCTACTCTAGAGCCAGAGAACAAGGTCAGCAGAGCTGCTTTAGAGCCAGAGAACTAGGTCAGCAGAGCTGTTTTAGAGCCAGACAACCAGGTCAGCAGAGATGCTCTAGAGCCTGAGAACCAGGTCAGCACAGCTGCTCTTGAGCCAGATAACGAGGTCAGCAGAGCTGCTTTTGAGGCAGAGAACCAGGTCATCAGAGCTGCTCTATAGACTAAGAACAAGGTCAGCATATCTGCTCTAGAGCTAGAGAACCAGGTCAGCAGAGCTGTTTTAGAGCCAGAGAACCAGGCCAGCAGAGCTGCTTTAGAGCCAGAGAACCAGGGCAGCAGAGCTGCTCTCGAACCAGAGAACCAGGTCAGCAGAGCTGATTTAGAGCCATAGAACCAGGCCAGCAGAGCTGCTCTCGAACCAGAGAACCAGGTCAGCAGAGCTGATTTAGTGCCATAGAACCAGGTCAGCAGAGCTGCTTTAGAGCCAGAGAACCAGGTCAGCAGAGCTGCTTTAGAGGGAGAGAACCAGGTCAGGAGAGCTGCTTCAGAGGGAGAGAACCAGGTCAGCAGAGCTGCTCCAGAGCCTAAGAACCAGGTCAGCACCGCTGCTGTAGAGCCAGAGAACCAGGTCAGCAGAGCTGCTGTAGCGCCAGAGAACCAGGTCAGCACAGCTCCTCTAGAGCCTGAGAACCAGGTCATTAGAGCTGCTGTAGAGCCAGAGAACCAGGTCAGCAGAGCTGCTGTAGAGCCAGAGAAAGCAGGTCAGCAGAGCTGCATTAGAGCCAGAGAACCAGGTCAGTAGAGCTGCTCTAGAGCCTAAGAACCAGGTCAGCAGAGCTGCTCTAGAGCCTGAGAACCAGGTCATTAGAGCTGCTGTAGAGCCAGAGAACGAGGTCAGCAGAGCTGCTGTAGAGCTAGAGAAAGCAGGTCAGCAGAGCTGCATTAGAGCCAGAGAACCAGGTCAGTAGAGCTGCTCTAGAGCCTAAGAACCAGGTCAGCAGAGCTGCTCTAGAGCCAGAGAACCAGGTCAGCCGAGCTGCTGTAGAGCCAGAGAAACCAGGTCAGCAGAGCTGCTCTAGAGGGAGAGAACCAGGTCAGCAGAGCTGCTCTAGAGCCTAAGAACCAGGTCAGCAGAGCTGCTCTAGAGCCAGAGAACCAGGTCAGACGAGCTGCTGTAGAGCCAGAGAACCAGGTCAGCAGAGCTGCTCTAGAGCTTAAGAACCAGGTCAACAGAGCTACTCTAGAGCCAGAGAACAAGGTCAGCAGAGCTGCTTTAGAGCCAGAGAACTAGGTCAGCAGAGCTGTTTTAGAGCCAGACAACCAGGTCAGCCGAGCTGCTGTAGAGCCAGAGAAACCAGGTCAGCAGAGCTGCTCTAGAGGGAGAGAACCAGGTCATCAGAGCTGCTTTAGAGCCTAAGAACCAGGTCAGCAGAGCTGCTCTAGAGACTAAGAACAAGGTCATCAGATCTGCTCTAGAGCTAGAGAACCAGGTCAGCAGAGCTGTTTTAGAGCCAGAGAACCAGGCCAGCAGAGCTGCTTTAGAGCCAGAGAACCAGGGCAGCAGAGCTGCTCTCGAACCAGAGAACCAGGTCAGCAGAGCTGATTTAGAGCCATAGAACCAGGTCAGCAGAGCTGCTTTAGAGCCAGAGAACCAGGTCAGCCGAGCTGCTGTAGAGCCAGAGAAACCAGGTCAGCAGAGCTGCTTTAGAGGGAGAGAACCAGGTCAGGAGAGCTGCTTCAGAGGGAGAGAACCAGGTCAGCAGAGCTGCTCTAGAGCCTAAGAACCAGGTCAGCACAGCTGCTGTAGAGCCAGAGAACCAGGTCAGCAGAGCTGCTGTAGAGCCAGAGAACCAGGTCAGCACAGCTCCTCTAGAGCCTGAGAACCAGGTCAGTAGAGCTGCTCTAGAGCCTAAGAACCAGGTCAGCAGAGCTGCTCTAGAGCCAGAGAACCAGGTCAGCCGAGCTGCTGTAGAGCCAGAGAAACCAGGTCAGCAGAGCTGCTGTAGAGGGAGAGAACCAGGTCAGCAGAGCTGCTCTAGAGCCTAAGAACCAGGTCAACAGAGCTGTTTTAGAGCCAGACAACCAGGTCAGCAGAGATGCTCTAGAGCCTCAGAACCACCAGGTCAGCAGAGCTGCTCTAGAGGCAGAGAACCAGGTTAGCAGAGCTGCTTTAGAGCCAGAGAACCAGGGCAGCAGACCTCCTCTAGAACCAGAGAACCAGGTCAGCAGAGCTGCTGTAGAGCCAGAGAAACTAGGTCAGCAGTGCTGCTGTAGAGGGAGAGAACCAGGTCAGCAGAGCTGCTTTAGAGCCAGAGAACTAGGTCAGCAGAGCTGCTCTATAGCCTAATAACCAAGTAAGCAGAGCTGATCTAGAGCCAGAGAACCAGGTCAGTAGAGCTGCTTTAGAGCCAGAGAGCTAGGTCAGCAGACCTGTTTTAGAGCCAGAGAACCAGATCAACAGATCTGCTCTAGAGCCTGAGAACCAGGTCAGCAGAGCTGCTCTAGAGACAGAGAACCAGGTCAGCAGAGCAGCTATAGAGCCAGAGAACCAGGTCAGCAGAGCTGCTTTAGAACCAGAGAACCAGGTCAGCAGAGCTGCTGTAGAGCCAGAGAACCAGTTCAGCAGACCTGCTCTAGAGCCTGATAACCAGGTCAGCAGAGCTTCTCAAGAGCCAGAGAACCAGGTCAGCCAAGCTGCTGTAGAGCCAGAGAAACCAGGTCAGCAATGCTGCTTTAGAGGCAGAGAACCAGGTCAGCGGAGCTGCTTTAGAGCCAGAGAACCAGGTCAGCTGAGCTGCTGTAGAGCCAGAGAAACCAGGTCAGCAGAGCTGCTCTAGAGGGAGAGAACCAGGTCAAGAGAGCTGCTTCAGAGGGAGAGAACCAGGTCAGCAGAGCTGCTCTAGAGCCTAAGAACCAGGTCAGCACAGCTGCTCTAGAGCCTAAGAACCAGGTCAGCAGAGCTGCTCTAGAGCCAGAGAACCAGGTCAGCCGAGCTGCTGTAGAGCCAGAGAAACCAGGTCAGCAGAGCTGCTCTAGAGGGAGAGAACCAGGTCAGCAGAGCTGCTCTAGAGCCTAAGAACCAGGTCAGCAGAGCTGCTCTAGAGCCAGAGAACCAGGTCAGCCGAGCTGCTGTAGAGCCAGAGAAACCAGGTCAGCAGAGCTGCTCTAGAGGGAGAGAACCAGGTCAGCAGAGCTGCTCTAGAGCCTAAGAACCAGGTCAACAGAGCTACTCTAGAGCCAGAGAACAAGGTCAGCAGAGCTGCTTTAGAGCCAGAGAACTAGGTCAGCAGAGCTGTTTTAGAGCCAGACAACCAGGTCAGCAGAGATGCTCTAGAGCCTGAGAACCAGGTCAGCACAGCTGCTCTTGAGCCAGATAACGAGGTCAGCAGAGCTGCTTTTGAGGCAGAGAACCAGGTCATCAGAGCTGCTCTATAGACTAAGAACAAGGTCAGCATATCTGCTCTAGAGCTAGAGAACCAGGTCAGCAGAGCTGTTTTAGAGCCAGAGAACCAGGCCAGCAGAGCTGCTTTAGAGCCAGAGAACCAGGGCAGCAGAGCTGCTCTCGAACCAGAGAACCAGGTCAGCAGAGTTGATTTAGAGCCATAGAACCAGGCCAGCAGAGCTGCTCTCGAACCAGAGAACCAGGTCAGCAGAGCTGATTTAGTGCCATAGAACCAGGTCAGCAGAGCTGCTTTAGAGCCAGAGAACCAGGTCAGCAGAGCTGCTTTAGAGGGAGAGAACCAGGTCAGGAGAGCTGCTTCAGAGGGAGAGAACCAGGTCAGCAGAGCTGCTCCAGAGCCTAAGAACCAGGTCAGCACCGCTGCTGTAGAGCCAGAGAACCAGGTCAGCAGAGCTGCTGTAGCGCCAGAGAACCAGGTCAGCACAGCTCCTCTAGAGCCTGAGAACCAGGTCAGCAGAGCTGCTCTAGAGACAGAGAACCAGGTCAGCAGAGCAGCTATAGAGCCAGAGAACCAGGTCAGCAGAGCTGCTTTAGAACCAGAGAACCAGGTCAGCAGAGCTGCTGTAGAGCCAGAGAACCAGTTCAGCAGACCTGCTCTAGAGCCTGATAACCAGGTCAGCAGAGCTTCTCAAGAGCCAGAGAACCAGGTCAGCCAAGCTGCTGTAGAGCCAGAGAAACCAGGTCAGCAATGCTGCTTTAGAGGCAGAGAACCAGGTCAGCGGAGCTGCTTTAGAGCCAGAGAACCAGGTCAGCTGAGCTGCTGTAGAGCCAGAGAAACCAGGTCAGCAGAGCTGCTCTAGAGGGAGAGAACCAGGTCAAGAGAGCTGCTTCAGAGGGAGAGAACCAGGTCAGCAGAGCTGCTCTAGAGCCTAAGAACCAGGTCAGCACAGCTGCTCTAGAGCCTAAGAACCAGGTCAGCAGAGCTGCTCTAGAGCCAGAGAACCAGGTCAGCCGAGCTGCTGTAGAGCCAGAGAAACCAGGTCAGCAGAGCTGCTCTAGAGGGAGAGAACCAGGTCAGCAGAGCTGCTCTAGAGCCTAAGAACCAGGTCAGCAGAGCTGCTCTAGAGCCAGAGAACCAGGTCAGCCGAGCTGCTGTAGAGCCAGAGAAACCAGGTCAGCAGAGCTGCTCTAGAGGGAGAGAACCAGGTCAGCAGAGCTGCTCTAGAGCCTAAGAACCAGGTCAACAGAGCTACTCTAGAGCCAGAGAACAAGGTCAGCAGAGCTGCTTTAGAGCCAGAGAACTAGGTCAGCAGAGCTGTTTTAGAGCCAGACAACCAGGTCAGCAGAGATGCTCTAGAGCCTGAGAACCAGGTCAGCACAGCTGCTCTTGAGCCAGATAACGAGGTCAGCAGAGCTGCTTTTGAGGCAGAGAACCAGGTCATCAGAGCTGCTCTATAGACTAAGAACAAGGTCAGCATATCTGCTCTAGAGCTAGAGAACCAGGTCAGCAGAGCTGTTTTAGAGCCAGAGAACCAGGCCAGCAGAGCTGCTTTAGAGCCAGAGAACCAGGGCAGCAGAGCTGCTCTCGAACCAGAGAACCAGGTCAGCAGAGTTGATTTAGAGCCATAGAACCAGGCCAGCAGAGCTGCTCTCGAACCAGAGAACCAGGTCAGCAGAGCTGATTTAGTGCCATAGAACCAGGTCAGCAGAGCTGCTTTAGAGCCAGAGAACCAGGTCAGCAGAGCTGCTTTAGAGGGAGAGAACCAGGTCAGGAGAGCTGCTTCAGAGGGAGAGAACCAGGTCAGCAGAGCTGCTCCAGAGCCTAAGAACCAGGTCAGCACCGCTGCTGTAGAGCCAGAGAACCAGGTCAGCAGAGCTGCTGTAGCGCCAGAGAACCAGGTCAGCACAGCTCCTCTAGAGCCTGAGAACCAGGTCATTAGAGCTGCTGTAGAGCCAGAGAACCAGGTCAGCAGAGCTGCTGTAGAGCCAGAGAAAGCAGGTCAGCAGAGCTGCATTAGAGCCAGAGAACCAGGTCAGTAGAGCTGCTCTAGAGCCTAAGAACCAGGTCAGCAGAGCTGCTCTAGAGCCTGAGAACCAGGTCATTAGAGCTGCTGTAGAGCCAGAGAACGAGGTCAGCAGAGCTGCTGTAGAGCTAGAGAAAGCAGGTCAGCAGAGCTGCATTAGAGCCAGAGAACCAGGTCAGTAGAGCTGCTCTAGAGCCTAAGAACCAGGTCAGCAGAGCTGCTCTAGAGCCAGAGAACCAGGTCAGCCGAGCTGCTGTAGAGCCAGAGAAACCAGGTCAGCAGAGCTGCTCTAGAGGGAGAGAACCAGGTCAGCAGAGCTGCTCTAGAGCCTAAGAACCAGGTCAGCAGAGCTGCTCTAGAGCCAGAGAACCAGGTCAGACGAGCTGCTGTAGAGCCAGAGAACCAGGTCAGCAGAGCTGCTCTAGAGCCTAAGAACCAGGTCAACAGAGCTACTCTAGAGCCAGAGAACAAGGTCAGCAGAGCTGCTTTAGAGCCAGAGAACTAGGTCAGCAGAGCTGTTTTAGAGCCAGACAACCAGGTCAGCAGAGATGCTCTAGAGCCTGAGAACCAGGTCAGCACAGCTGCTCTTGAGCCAGATAACGAGGTCAGCAGAACTGCTTTTGAGGCAGAGAACCAGGTCATCAGAGCTGCTCTATAGACTAAGAAGAAGGTCAGCATATCTGCTCTAGAGCTAGAGAACCAGGTCAGCAGAGCTGTTTTAGAGCCAGAGAACCAGGCCAGCAGAGCTGCTTTAGAGCCAGAGAACCAGGTCAGCCGAGCTGCTGTAGAGCCAGAGAAACCATGTCAGCAGAGCAGCTTTAGAGGGAGAGAACCAGGTCAGGAGAGCTGCTTCAGAGGGAGAGAACCAGGTCAGCAGAGCTGCTCTAGAGCCTAAGAACCAGGTCAGCACAGCTGCTGTAGAGCCAGAGAACCAGGTCAACAGAGCTGCTGTGGAGCCAGAGAACCAGGTCAGCACAGCTCCTCTAGAGCCTGAGAACCAGGTCATTAGAGCTGCTGTAGAGCCAGAGAACCAGGTCCGCAGAGCTTTTGTAGAGCCAGGGAAAGCAGGTCAGCAGAGCTGCATTAGAGCCAGAGAACCAGGTCAGTAGAGCTGCTCTAGAGCCTAAGAACCAGGTCAGCAGCGCTGCTCTAGAGCCTGAGAACCAGGTCATTAGAGCTGCTGTAGAGCAAGAGAACCAGGTCAGCAGAGCTGCTGTAGAGCCAGAGAAAACAGGTCAGCAGAGCTGCATTAGAGCCAGAGAACAAGGTCAGCAGAGCTGCTTTAGAGCCAGAGAACTAGGTCAGCAGAGCTGTTTTAGAGCCAGACAACCAGGTCAGCAGAGATGCTCTAGAGCCTGAGAACCAGGTCAGCACAGCTGCTCTTGAGCCAGATAACGAGGTCAGCAGAGCTGCTTTTGAGGCAGAGAACCAGGTCATCAGAGCTGCTTTAGAGCCTAAGAACCAGGTCAGCAGAGCTGCTCTAGAGACTAAGAACAAGGTCAGCAGATCTGCTCTAGAGCTAGAGAACCAGGTCAGCAGAGCTGTTTTAGAGCCAGAGAACCAGGGCAGCAGAGCTGCTCTCGAACCAGAGAACCAGGTCAGCAGAGCTGATTTAGAGCCATAGAACCAGGTCAGCAGAGCTGCTTTAGAGCCAGAGAACCAGGTCAGCCGAGCTGCTGTAGAGCCAGAGAAACCAGGTCAGCAGAGCTGCTTTAGAGGGAGAGAACCAGGTCAGGAGAGCTGCTTCAGAGGGAGAGAACCAGGTCAGCAGAGCTGCTCTAGAGCCTAAGAACCAGGTCAGCACAGCTGCTGTAGAGCCAGAGAACCAAGTCAGCAGAGCTGCTGCAGAGCCATAGAACCAGGTCAGCACAGCTCCTCTAGAGCCTGAGAACCAGGTCAGTAGAGCTGCTCTAGAGCCTAAGAACCAGGTCAGCAGATCTGCTCTAGAGCCAGAGAACCAGGTCAGCCGAGCTGCTGTAGAGCCAGAGAAACCAGGTCAGCAGAGCTGCTGTAGAGGGAGAGAACCAGGTCAGCAGAGCTGCTCTAGAGCCTAAGAACCAGGTCAACAGAGCTGTTTTAGAGCCAGACAACCAGGTCAGCAGAGATGCTCTAGAGCCTCAGAACCACCAGGTCAGCAGAGCTGCTCTAGAGGCAGAGAACCAGGTTAGCAGAGCTGCTTTAGAGCCAGAGAACCAGGGCAGCAGACCTCCTCTAGAACCAGAGAACCAGGTCAGCAGAGCTGCTGTAGAGCCAGAGAAACTAGGTCAGCAGTGCTGCTGTAGAGGGAGAGAACCAGGTCAGCAGAGCTGCTTTAGAGCCAGAGAACTAGGTCAGCAGAGCTGCTCTATAGCCTAATAACCAACTAAGCAGAGCTGATCTAGAGCCAGAGAACCAGGTCAGTAGAGCTGCTTTAGAGCCAGAGAGCTAGGTCAGCAGACCTGTTTTAGAGCCAGAGAACCAGATCAACAGATCTGCTCTAGAGCCTGAGAACCAGGTCAGCAGAGCTGCTCTAGAGACAGAGAACCAGGTCAGCAGAGCAGCTATAGAGCCAGAGAACCAGGTCAGCAGAGCTGCTTTAGAACCAGAGAACCAGGTCAGCAGAGCTGCTGTAGAGCCAGAGAACCAGTTCAGCAGACCTGCTCTAGAGCCTGATAACCAGGTCAGCAGAGCTTCTCAAGAGCCAGAGAACCAGGTCAGCCAAGCTGCTGTAGAGCCAGAGAAACCAGGTCAGCAATGCTGCTTTAGAGGCAGAGAACCAGGTCAGCGGAGCTGCTTTAGAGCCAGAGAACCAGGTCAGCTGAGCTGCTGTAGAGCCAGAGAAACCAGGTCAGCAGAGCTGCTCTAGAGGGAGAGAACCAGGTCAAGAGAGCTGCTTCAGAGGGAGAGAACCAGGTCAGCAGAGCTGCTCTAGAGCCTAAGAACCAGGTCAGCACAGCTGCTCTAGAGCCAGAGAACAAGGTCATCAGAGCTGCTGTAGAGCCAGAGAACCAGGTCAGCAGAGCTGCTGTAGAGCCAGAGAAACCAGGTGAGAATAGCTGCTTTAGAGGGAGAGAACCAGGTCAGCAGAGATGCTCTAGAGCCTAAGAACCAGGTAAGCACAGCTGCTCTAGTGCCAGAGAACCAGGTCAACAGATCTGCTTTAGAGCCAGAGAAACCAGGTCAGCAGTGCTGCTTTAGAGGGAGAGAACCAGGTCTGCAGAGCTGCTCTAGAGCCTAAGAACCTAGTCAGCACAGCTGCTCTTGAGCCAGATAACGAGGTCAGCAGAGCTGTTTTAGAGCTAGACAACTAGGTCAGCAGAGCTGCTCTAGAGCCTGAGAACCAGGTCAGCAGAGCTGCTCTAGAGGCAGAGAACCAATGCAGCAGAGCGACTTTAGAGCCAGAGAACCAGGGCAGCAGACCTCCTCTAGAACCAGGTCAGCAGAGCTGCTGTAGAGCCAGAGAAACCAGGTCAGCAGTGCTGCTTTAGAGGGAGAGAACCAGGTCTGCAGAGCTGCTCTAGAGCCTAAGAACCTAGTCAGCACAGCTGCTCTTGAGCCAGATAACGAGGTCAGCAGAGCTGCTTTTGAGGCAGAGAACCAGGTCATCAGAGCTGCTTTAGAGCCTAAGAACCAGGTCAGCAGAGCTGCTCTAGAGACTAAGAACAAGGTCAGCAGATCTGCTCTAGAGCGAGAGGACCAGGTCAGCAGAGCTGTTTTAGAGCCAGAGAACCAGGCCAGCAGAGCTGCTTTAGAGCCAGAGAACCAGGTCAGCAGAGCTGCTCTAGAGCCAGAGAACCAGGTCAGCCGAGCTGCTGTAGAGCCAGAGAAACCAGGTCAGCAGAGCTGCTCTAGAGGGAGAGAACCAGGTCAGCAGAGCTGCTCTAGAGCCTAAGAACCAGGTCAGCAGAGCTGCTCTAGAGCCAGAGAACCAGGTCAGACGAGCTGCTGTAGAGCCAGAGAACCAGGTCAGCAGAGCTGCTCTAGAGCCTAAGAACCAGGTCAACAGAGCTACTCTAGAGCCAGAGAACAAGGTCAGCAGAGCTGCTTTAGAGCCAGAGAACTAGGTCAGCAGAGCTGTTTTAGAGCCAGACAACCAGGTCAGCCGAGCTGCTGTAGAGCCAGAGAAACCAGGTCAGCAGAGCTGCTCTAGAGGGAGAGAACCAGGTCATCAGAGCTGCTTTAGAGCCTAAGAACCAGGTCAGCAGAGCTGCTCTAGAGACTAAGAACAAGGTCATCAGATCTGCTCTAGAGCTAGAGAACCAGGTCAGCAGAGCTGTTTTAGAGCCAGAGAACCAGGCCAGCAGAGCTGCTTTAGAGCCAGAGAACCAGGGCAGCAGAGCTGCTCTCGAACCAGAGAACCAGGTCAGCAGAGCTGATTTAGAGCCATAGAACCAGGTCAGCAGAGCTGCTTTAGAGCCAGAGAACCAGGTCAGCCGAGCTGCTGTAGAGCCAGAGAAACCAGGTCAGCAGAGCTGCTTTAGAGGGAGAGAACCAGGTCAGGAGAGCTGCTTCAGAGGGAGAGAACCAGGTCAGCAGAGCTGCTCTAGAGCCTAAGAACCAGGTCAGCACAGCTGCTGTAGAGCCAGAGAACCAGGTCAGCAGAGCTGCTGTAGAGCCAGAGAACCAGGTCAGCACAGCTCCTCTAGAGCCTGAGAACCAGGTCAGTAGAGCTGCTCTAGAGCCTAAGAACCAGGTCAGCAGAGCTGCTCTAGAGCCAGAGAACCAGGTCAGCCGAGCTGCTGTAGAGCCAGAGAAACCAGGTCAGCAGAGCTGCTGTAGAGGGAGAGAACCAGGTCAGCAGAGCTGCTCTAGAGCCTAAGAACCAGGTCAACAGAGCTGTTTTAGAACCAGACAACCAGGTCAGCAGAGATGCTCTAGAGCCTCAGAACCACCAGGTCAGCAGAGCTGCTCTAGAGGCAGAGAACCAGGTTAGCAGAGCTGCTTTAGAGCCAGAGAACCAGGGCAGCAGACCTCCTCTAGAACCAGAGAACCAGGTCAGCAGAGCTGCTGTAGAGCCAGAGAAACTAGGTCAGCAGTGCTGCTGTAGAGGGAGAGAACCAGGTCAGCAGAGCTGCTTTAGAGCCAGAGAACTAGGTCAGCAGAGCTGCTCTATAGCCTAATACCCAAGTAAGCAGAGCTGATCTAGAGCCAGAGAACCAGGTCAGTAGAGCTGCTTTAGAGCCAGAGAGCTAGGTCAGCAGACCTGTTTTAGAGCCAGAGAACCAGATCAACAGATCTGCTCTAGAGCCTGAGAACCAGGTCAGCAGAGCTGCTCTAGAGACAGAGAACCAGGTCAGCAGAGCAGCTATAGAGCCAGAGAACCAGGTCAGCAGAGCTGCTTTAGAACCAGAGAACCAGGTCAGCAGAGCTGCTGTAGAGCCAGAGAACCAGTTCAGCAGACCTGCTCTAGAGCCTGATAACCAGGTCAGCAGAGCTTCTCAAGAGCCAGAGAACCAGGTCAGCCAAGCTGCTGTAGAGCCAGAGAAACCAGGTCAGCAATGCTGCTTTAGAGGCAGAGAACCAGGTCAGCGGAGCTGCTTTAGAGCCAGAGAACCAGGTCAGCTGAGCTGCTGTAGAGCCAGAGAAACCAGGTCAGCAGAGCTGCTCTAGAGGGAGAGAACCAGGTCAAGAGAGCTGCTTCAGAGGGAGAGAACCAGGTCAGCAGAGCTGCTCTAGAGCCTAAGAACCAGGTCAGCACAGCTGCTCTAGAGCCTAAGAACCAGGTCAGCAGAGCTGCTCTAGAGCCAGAGAACCAGGTCAGCCGAGCTGCTGTAGAGCCAGAGAAACCAGGTCAGCAGAGCTGCTCTAGAGGGAGAGAACCAGGTCAGCAGAGCTGCTCTAGAGCCTAAGAACCAGGTCAGCAGAGCTGCTCTAGAGCCAGAGAACCAGGTCAGCCGAGCTGCTGTAGAGCCAGAGAAACCAGGTCAGCAGAGCTGCTCTAGAGGGAGAGAACCAGGTCAGCAGAGCTGCTCTAGAGCCTAAGAACCAGGTCAACAGAGCTACTCTAGAGCCAGAGAACAAGGTCAGCAGAGCTGCTTTAGAGCCAGAGAACTAGGTCAGCAGAGCTGTTTTAGAGCCAGACAACCAGGTCAGCAGAGATGCTCTAGAGCCTGAGAACCAGGTCAGCACAGCTGCTCTTGAGCCAGATAACGAGGTCAGCAGAGCTGCTTTTGAGGCAGAGAACCAGGTCATCAGAGCTGCTCTATAGACTAAGAACAAGGTCAGCATATCTGCTCTAGAGCTAGAGAACCAGGTCAGCAGAGCTGTTTTAGAGCCAGAGAACCAGGCCAGCAGAGCTGCTTTAGAGCCAGAGAACCAGGGCAGCAGAGCTGCTCTCGAACCAGAGAACCAGGTCAGCAGAGCTGATTTAGAGCCATAGAACCAGGCCAGCAGAGCTGCTCTCGAACCAGAGAACCAGGTCAGCAGAGCTGATTTAGTGCCATAGAACCAGGTCAGCAGAGCTGCTTTAGAGCCAGAGAACCAGGTCAGCAGAGCTGCTTTAGAGGGAGAGAACCAGGTCAGGAGAGCTGCTTCAGAGGGAGAGAACCAGGTCAGCAGAGCTGCTCCAGAGCCTAAGAACCAGGTCAGCACCACTGCTGTTGAGCCAGAGAACCAGGTCAGCAGAGCTGCTGTAGCGCCAGAGAACCAGGTCAGCACAGCTCCTCTAGAGCCTGAGAACCAGGTCATTAGAGCTGCTGTAGAGCCAGAGAACCAGGTCAGCAGAGCTGCTGTAGAGCCAGAGAAAGCAGGTCAGCAGAGCTGCATTAGAGCCAGAGAACCAGGTCAGTAGAGCTGCTCTAGAGCCTAAGAACCAGGTCAGCAGAGCTGCTCTAGAGCCTGAGAACCAGGTCATTAGAGCTGCTGTAGAGCCAGAGAACGAGGTCAGCAGAGCTGCTGTAGAGCTAGAGAAAGCAGGTCAGCAGAGCTGCATTAGAGCCAGAGAACCAGGTCAGTAGAGCTGCTCTAGAGCCTAAGAACCAGGTCAGCAGAGCTGCTCTAGAGCCAGAGAACCAGGTCAGCCGAGCTGCTGTAGAGCCAGAGAAACCAGGTCAGCAGAGCTGCTCTAGAGGGAGAGAACCAGGTCAGCAGAGCTGCTCTAGAGCCTAAGAACCAGGTCAGCAGAGCTGCTCTAGAGCCAGAGAACCAGGTCAGACGAGCTGCTGTAGAGCCAGAGAACCAGGTCAGCAGAGCTGCTCTAGAGCCTAAGAACCAGGTCAACAGAGCTACTCTAGAGCCAGAGAACAAGGTCAGCAGAGCTGCTTTAGAGCCAGAGAACTAGGTCAGCAGAGCTGTTTTAGAGCCAGACAACCAGGTCAGCAGAGATGCTCTAGAGCCTGAGAACCAGGTCAGCACAGCTGCTCTTGAGCCAGATAACGAGGTCAGCAGAACTGCTTTTGAGGCAGAGAACCAGGTCATCAGAGCTGCTCTATAGACTAAGAAGAAGGTCAGCATATCTGCTCTAGAGCTAGAGAACCAGGTCAGCAGAGCTGTTTTAGAGCCAGAGAACCAGGCCAGCAGAGCTGCTTTAGAGCCAGAGAACCAGGTCAGCCGAGCTGCTGTAGAGCCAGAGAAACCAGGTCAGCAGAGCAGCTTTAGAGGGAGAGAACCAGGTCAGGAGAGCTGCTTCAGAGGGAGAGAACCAGGTCAGCAGAGCTGCTCTAGAGCCTAAGAACCAGGTCAGCACAGCTGCTGTAGAGCCAGAGAACCAGGTCAACAGAGCTGCTGTGGAGCCAGAGAACCAGGTCAGCACAGCTCCTCTAGAGCCTGAGAACCAGGTCATTAGAGCTGCTGTAGAGCCAGAGAACCAGGTCCGCAGAGCTTTTGTAGAGCCAGGGAAAGCAGGTCAGCAGAGCTGCATTAGAGCCAGAGAACCAGGTCAGTAGAGCTGCTCTAGAGCCTAAGAACCAGGTCAGCAGAGCTGCTCTAGAGCCAGAGAACCAGGTCAGACGAGCTGCTGTAGAGCCAGAGAACCAGGTCAGCAGAGCTGCTCTAGAGCCTAAGAACCAGGTCAACAGAGCTACTCTAGAGCCAGAGAACAAGGTCAGCAGAGCTGCTTTAGAGCCAGAGAACTAGGTCAGCAGAGCTGTTTTAGAGCCAGACAACCAGGTCAGCAGAGATGCTCTAGAGCCTGAGAACCAGGTCAGCACAGCTGCTCTTGAGCCAGATAACGAGGTCAGCAGAACTGCTTTTGAGGCAGAGAACCAGGTCATCAGAGCTGCTCTATAGACTAAGAAGAAGGTCAGCATATCTGCTCTAGAGCTAGAGAACCAGGTCAGCAGAGCTGTTTTAGAGCCAGAGAACCAGGCCAGCAGAGCTGCTTTAGAGCCAGAGAACCAGGTCAGCCGAGCTGCTGTAGAGCCAGAGAAACCAGGTCAGCAGAGCAGCTTTAGAGGGAGAGAACCAGGTCAGGAGAGCTGCTTCAGAGGGAGAGAACCAGGTCAGCAGAGCTGCTCTAGAGCCTAAGAACCAGGTCAGCACAGCTGCTGTAGAGCCAGAGAACCAGGTCAACAGAGCTGCTGTGGAGCCAGAGAACCAGGTCAGCACAGCTCCTCTAGAGCCTGAGAACCAGGTCATTAGAGCTGCTGTAGAGCCAGAGAACCAGGTCCGCAGAGCTTTTGTAGAGCCAGGGAAAGCAGGTCAGCAGAGCTGCATTAGAGCCAGAGAACCAGGTCAGTAGAGCTGCTCTAGAGCCTAAGAACCAGGTCAGCAGCGCTGCTCTAGAGCCTGAGAACCAGGTCATTAGAGCTGCTGTAGAGCAAGAGAACCAGGTCAGCAGAGCTGCTGTAGAGCCAGAGAAAACAGGTCAGCAGAGCTGCATTAGAGCCAGAGAACAAGGTCAGCAGAGCTGCTTTAGAGCCAGAGAACTAGGTCAGCAGAGCTGTTTTAGAGCCAGACAACCAGGTCAGCAGAAATGCTCTAGAGCCTGAGAACCAGGTCAGCACAGCTGCTCTTGAGCCAGATAACGAGGTCAGCAGAGCTGCTTTTGAGGCAGAGAACCAGGTCATCAGAGCTGCTTTAGAGCCTAAGAACCAGGTCAGCAGAGCTGCTCTAGAGACTAAGAACAAGGTCAGCAGATCTGCTCTAGAGCTAGAGAACCAGGTCAGCAGAGCTGTTTTAGAGCCAGAGAACCAGGGCAGCAGAGCTGCTCTCGAACCAGAGAACCAGGTCAGCAGAGCTGATTTAGAGCCATAGAACCAGGTCAGCAGAGCTGCTTTAGAGCCAGAGAACCAGGTCAGCCGAGCTGCTGTAGAGCCAGAGAAACCAGGTCAGCAGAGCTGCTTTAGAGGGAGAGAACCAGGTCAGGAGAGCTGCTTCAGAGGGAGAGAACCAGGTCAGCAGAGCTGCTCTAGAGCCTAAGAACCAGGTCAGCACAGCTGCTGTAGAGCCAGAGAACCAAGTCAGCAGAGCTGCTGCAGAGCCATAGAACCAGGTCAGCACAGCTCCTCTAGAGCCTGAGAACCAGGTCAGTAGAGCTGCTCTAGAGCCTAAGAACCAGGTCAGCAGATCTGCTCTAGAGCCAGAGAACCAGGTCAGCCGAGCTGCTGTAGAGCCAGAGAAACCAGGTCAGCAGAGCTGCTGTAGAGGGAGAGAACCAGGTCAGCAGAGCTGCTCTAGAGCCTAAGAACCAGGTCAACAGAGCTGTTTTAGAGCCAGACAACCAGGTCAGCAGAGATGCTCTAGAGCCTCAGAACCACCAGGTCAGCAGAGCTGCTCTAGAGGCAGAGAACCAGGTTAGCAGAGCTGCTTTAGAGCCAGAGAACCAGGGCAGCAGACCTCCTCTAGAACCAGAGAACCAGGTCAGCAGAGCTGCTGTAGAGCCAGAGAAACTAGGTCAGCAGTGCTGCTGTAGAGGGAGAGAACCAGGTCAGCAGAGCTGCTTTAGAGCCAGAGAACTAGGTCAGCAGAGCTGCTCTATAGCCTAATAACCAACTAAGCAGAGCTGATCTAGAGCCAGAGAACCAGGTCAGTAGAGCTGCTTTAGAGCCAGAGAGCTAGGTCAGCAGACCTGTTTTAGAGCCAGAGAACCAGATCAACAGATCTGCTCTAGAGCCTGAGAACCAGGTCAGCAGAGCTGCTCTAGAGACAGAGAACCAGGTCAGCAGAGCAGCTATAGAGCCAGAGAACCAGGTCAGCAGAGCTGCTTTAGAACCAGAGAACCAGGTCAGCAGAGCTGCTGTAGAGCCAGAGAACCAGTTCAGCAGACCTGTTCTAGAGCCTGATAACCAGGTCAGCAGAGCTTCTCAAGAGCCAGAGAACCAGGTCAGCCAAGCTGCTGTAGAGCCAGAGAAACCAGGTCAGCAATGCTGCTTTAGAGGCAGAGAACCAGGTCAGCGGAGCTGCTTTAGAGCCAGAGAACCAGGTCAGCTGAGCTGCTGTAGAGCCAGAGAAACCAGGTCAGCAGAGCTGCTCTAGAGGGAGAGAACCAGGTCAAGAGAGCTGCTTCAGAGGGAGAGAACCAGGTCAGCAGAGCTGCTCTAGAGCCTAAGAACCAGGTCAGCACAGCTGCTCTAGAGCCAGAGAACAAGGTCATCAGAGCTGCTGTAGAGCCAGAGAACCAGGTCAGCAGAGCTGCTGTAGAGCCAGAGAAACCAGGTGAGAATAGCTGCTTTAGAGGGAGAGAACCAGGTCAGCAGAGATGCTCTAGAGCCTAAGAACCAGGTAAGCACAGCTGCTCTAGTGCCAGAGAACCAGGTCAACAGATCTGCTTTAGAGCCAGAGAAACCAGGTCAGCAGTGCTGCTTTAGAGGGAGAGAACCAGGTCTGCAGAGCTGCTCTAGAGCCTAAGAACCTAGTCAGCACAGCTGCTCTTGAGCCAGATAACGAGGTCAGCAGAGCTGTTTTAGAGCTAGACAACTAGGTCAGCAGAGCTGCTCTAGAGCCTGAGAACCAGGTCAGCAGAGCTGCTCTAGAGGCAGAGAACCAATGCAGCAGAGCGACTTTAGAGCCAGAGAACCAGGGCAGCAGACCTCCTCTAGAACCAGGTCAGCAGAGCTGCTGTAGAGCCAGAGAAACCAGGTCAGCAGTGCTGCTTTAGAGGGAGAGAACCAGGTCTGCAGAGCTGCTCTAGAGCCTAAGAACCTAGTCAGCACAGCTGCTCTTGAGCCAGATAACGAGGTCAGCAGAGCTGCTTTTGAGGCAGAGAACCAGGTCATCAGAGCTGCTTTAGAGCCTAAGAACCAGGTCAGCAGAGCTGCTCTAGAGACTAAGAACAAGGTCAGCAGATCTGCTCTAGAGCGAGAGGACCAGGTCAGCAGAGCTGTTTTAGAGCCAGAGAACCAGGCCAGCAGAGCTGCTTTAGAGCCAGAGAACCAGGGCAGCAGAGCTGCTCTCGAACCAGAGAACCAGGTCAGCAGAGCTGATTTAGAGCCATAGAACCAGGTCAGCAGAGCTGCTTTAGAGCCAGAGAACCAGGTCAGCCGAGCTGCTGTAGAGCCAGAGAAACCAGGTCAGCAGAGCTGCTTTAGAGGGAGGGAACCAGGTCAGGAGAGCTGCTTCAGAGGGAGAGAACCAGGTCAGCAGAGCTGCTCTAGAGCCTAAGAACCAGGTCAGCACAGCTGCTCTAGAGCCAGAGAACCAGGTCAACAGAGCTGCTGTAGAGCCAGAGAACCAGGTCAGCAGAGCTGCTGTAGAGCCAGAGAACCAGGTCAGCAGATCTGCTTTAGAGCCAGAGAACTAGGTCAGCAGATCTGCTTTTGAGCCAGAGAACCAGGTCAGCACAGCTCCTCTAGAGCCTGAGAACCAGGTCATTAGAGCTGCTGTAGAGCCAGAGAAAGCAGGTCAGCATTTCTGGTGATGAGGATATTATTCCTCCCTTCTAGAGGGAGAGACATGTTAAAATCCTACTTTGCTGTTTAACTCTAACCAAAGCCTCAGCATCACAAAATGGATGCTGCTGCCACAGACACGAGTCTGACCCCCTGCTGCTGGGAGTGATCCTGGCAAGGGAGGCTTGCACAATAGGTTCCCTGCTTGGGGAGGTGCTAGCACCTCCCCAGACAGACTTTAGTGTATTGGGGCAGGGAGGGCTGAAAGGAATGAGACATGCCTGGGGCACACAAGGGTGCCGATTACGATCCTGTAAAAAAATTCCCCATACGACTCGTATCCGGTCTTTTTACCGTACGAATCGTACAAGTGCCGTACAAACTGCCAACTACGATTCGCTTGGGAAAAAGTCCATACGAATCGCATTGGGAATAATTCCCCACACGTCCTCGGGTCGGAAAATGTGCCCGACACGTCTCCGGACGAATTACCGTACAAATGTGAAAAGTGAAGTCCGACCGCGGAAGTACGATCCATCCCGTGCGTCCGATGTTACAACCGGATGGGAAAAGCACCGTCCGCACCGAACTCCCATAGCAACCATGGAGACATGTGCCCGCATACGCGCCCAACACTCCCCCCAGCCCCGTATGTACGCGCCCAACCAGCCCCCCAGCCCTCCTATGTACGAGTCGAACCCCCACCCGTGTATGTACACCCGTGTACGTACGAGTCGAACCCCCACCCGTGTATGTACACCCGTGTATGTACGAGACGTACCCCCACCCGTGTATGTACACCCCCGTACGTACGGCCCGTACCCCCACCCGCGTATGTATGGAGCGTACCCCCACCCCAACCATGTATGTACGGACCGTACCCACACCCGTGTATGTATGGAGCGTACCCCCACCCCAACCGTGCATGTACGGCTCGTACCCACACCCGCGTATGTATGGAGCGTACCCCCACCCCAACTGTGTATGTACGGCCCGTACCCTCACCCGCGTATGTATGGAGCGTACCCCCACCCCAACCGTGCATGTACGGCTCGTACCCACACCCGCGTATGTATGGAGCGTACCCCCACCCCAACCATGCATGTACGGCTCGTACCCACACCCGCGTATGTATGGAGCGTACCCCCACCCCAACAGTGTACGTACGGACCGTAACACCACCCCCGTATGTATGGAGCGTACCCCCACCCCAACCGTGTATGTACGGCCCGTACCCTCACCCGCGTATGTATGGAGCGTACCCCCCCCAACAGTGTATGTAAGGACCGTAACACCACCCCCGTATGCATGGAGCGTACCCCCACCCCAACCGTGTATGTACGGCCCGTACCCCCATCCGCGTATGTATTGAGCGTACCCCGACCCCAACAGTCTAAGTACGGAGCGCACCCCAGGCCCCAACACCAGCACCTTCACCCAACATTGCGCATGTACGAGTCGTACCAAGCCAGCGACAAGGACAGCACAGTACAACAAAATGGCCGATGTACACACCGTACACACGCTAAAAACACACGTACACAACCAGGACAAAGCAAAACAACACAAGAATACTCTATTCGAATCGCACAAAGCCACAAAACATGTCCAACAAGCACAAATACATCACATTCACTGACCTGCAACTGCCAAACTCCCAAACAGAGGCCCAAAACACAACCACTCCTTATAACACACCCACCCAAAGTTCAAACACAGCCACACCCACCAATGGACCAATAAAAAGGGCCCACAGACACAAACCATGAGCCTTTGCAACAGACTCACTGCTGCCAGACCCCACAGACAACCCACAGCACCATACTTGAACCTTTACTACGCCTCACACTTGCTCACCTTCACACAACCACCTTCACAAACACCCCCTCATCAGATTCACACACACACCTGCACAACCACACCCACACACCCACAACCATCCACACCCACACCCCCCACAACCATCCACACCCACACCCCTCACCATGCCCACTAACAAGAATCCAAAGTTCACTAGCCAAGAGTTGGAGGTCCTTGTCGATGAAATCCTCAGAGTCGAGCCACACCTCTTTGGAACATTGGTCAGACAGACCAGCATTTTCGAAAAAACAGCCATGTGGCAGACGATTGTCGATGCTGTGAATGCTGTTGCGTCCACCAGAAGGACCAGGCATGAATGCCAAGCCAGGTGGTACGATCTGCGGAGGAGGGTCCGAGCCAAAATGACCGACGACCACAACCAGGCCAACATCACTGGAGGAGGGCCGCCCCGCAGACGCGTACAATACCATCCCTGGGAGGAGAGGGTGATGGCCATACTGACGGTGGTGGCAGTGGACGGAGTAGAAGGACTCCGAGAGCCGGGTGAGTACACAAACAACTCACCTCACATGGGGGGAACGTCATCCACAACCAAACTCACAATTATGCACGCAACCACCCCAAGCTATCGCATGACTCAACCACACTCCATAAACACGCACATGCCACTAGCGCCACCATGCCCCATGCACCCCGCTGGACAATGCCAAGTCACAGGCCACAGAAAACACCAACACAAGACACGGTAACCCGGATGGCGGGAGTGTGGGCCCCAAAAATCACATAGTGCAACTCAGAAGCAGACAACAATGCCCTCTGCCCATATGGCCTAGGTCACAGCCAGACAAACAGTGTGTCCCCACACAGGAAAGACTTGCCTGCAAATGGAGGACGCCTTGCATGAAGACATGGGGGTGAAGGCACTTTTTGCACATGACAGCAGCCAATGAACAGCCAACACTGTGAAAGAGTGGCAGCACACACCACCACAGCAGCAGCGCAGACACAGACACTACACCCAATGGGTGCCTGGAGATCAGAAACAAACTCACATGAACAAGCCAAGGGCCCTTCAAAGATCTGCAAAAAGTGTGTGCCTAGGAAGCTGGGCTGAGGTGACAGAGGGTGACACACAGAGGGAGGGAGAGGGGGAGAGAGAGGGAGGGAGACACAGGGAGACGGACAGAGGGAGGAGGCTGACACAAGGAGGGAGGGAGAGGGGGACAGAGAGGGAGTGAGAAAGGGAGACACAGGGAGACCAATTCAGCCTTGGGTGGTGTGGGAATGTCTGCTCGTCAGCAGGTGGACTGCGTGCATGTAGACAAGGGTGGCCAGTGCCTGAATCCCCCTCTCTTCACCATGGAAAAACACTGGGCCATGTCTCAACCTGTGCACGAGCACAACAACAGCTACCTGCATCATATAAGTGTGTGGAACAACTCCATGTGCCCACGTACAGTGCAACACGGAAGGCGCCAATGCATGGCTCGCCACACCTGCTCACTCCACTGCTGACTGCAGTCACAATTGACGCAGCAAGTAAGACTGTGTCACACATAGGTAAAATCTCAAAAGCTGTGGCCAAGGGACATACCCATGCACAAGTGCACTGTGAGTGGAATGCAAGACATATCCAAATACCCAGAGGAAATTTGCCAACTTTGAAACATGGATGTTGCATGGAACAAAATTAACATTGTCTCTCTCACACACAGGTCAACGTCGTGGATCACCCCCCAACCCGGGGGGGAAGACTCACAGGACCCGGCTCTGCGGGATGACGATCCCACCGGCAGTGACGACTCTCACCACTCTGTGGACGACCCCGACCAACCTGGCCCCTCTGGTGTCCAACCACCTGCAGCACCTGCGTCAGGTACAACTGGGCCAACCACCACCCCCACTCCTGCCACATCCCAGGAGACACCCAGGATCCCTGCCCTACCACCACAATGCAGCCAGGCTGACCAGGAGGTACACGGTGTACCGGGCACCCAGGAGGAGGCAGGCGACAACGCTAATGCCACCCCTCAGGGGTCCCGGAGACCCGATGTGCCGACAAGGGCAGGCCAGGTGCAAGTGGGCAGGGGTGGTGGGAGTGGAGGACGGCGGAGGCGCGAGCCTGACCAGTTGGCTGCGGAACCGGTATATTCCCATGTCAGAAACATCCTGGACACATACCGGCAGGACACCACGGGCATGGGCCAGGTTGTGTCCACCCTCAACGAGATGAAGGGGACCCTCGAGGAGATCAAGACCCAGCAGGCCCAGCAACATGCGGAGCAACATGCCTGTCTACTGCGACACCAAGGGCGGATGGAGGACAGACAGGCTGAGCTCGTGACGGTGTTCACGGGAATTCACCGTACACTCCGTCGGATAGCCGACAACATGGGCAACCCTCCCTGTGCCACCAGGCCAAGAACATCACCACCCACAGGGAGGGATCAGGAGGAGGAGGAGACATCCGACGGAGCATCCCAAACATCGTCACGGCCTGCTTCTGAGGGTTCCCGCAGGAGGGAGGGTCGTCCCCGGAAAAGACCGTGAGGGTCGGCGCAACAGCACCATCTCCCAGGACACCTGGCCTGGCACCTGGCCCACTGGACCAAAAGCAGCACATCAGCAAAAGACATTCTCTGCCACATGGACTTGCTGGTCACTGTCTGACCAATGTTGACAAAGACTGTGGCATGGACTCTGATGATTTCCAATGGCAAGGACACCAACTCCCCCAGTGAACTTTGGATTCCACACACCCGGAAAGCCCCTCTTGTCATACCCCCCCCAACACCTACCCCAACACAAATAAAAAGTTACACAATAAAGAGATGATGCCTACATTTTGCATTATTACCTTACATGTGTCTTGTAAAGTCTAACCATGCCTGAGTTCTCATATGACTTCAACCATCCATACCCTGGGGCCTGAGTCTGGCACAGGACACACATGGGTCACAATGTATTAGGCAAGACAGACATGGATCACCATACACACCCGTGATGGGCCCAACCAGCTGAGGGGGTGGCCGCACAACCGTGCCGACAGACATATTGAGTACAGCGACAGTCATGCGCAGAGGTCAGGGATCATGTGGAGTGTCCTGGGGGGCTCCCAGATATGTGTAGACAGGTGGCAGAACCATGTCCTGCAAGCTTGAGTCAGGTGGATGCAGAGAATGGTGGCCTGGCCAACGTTGAATGCATGGGGATGGCACATGTCACAATCCCCACACAGTCATGGACATCATGCACAATACAGAGTCTAATCCCACACAAACAGCTTGCAACTTGCTACTCGACACATAGACACATAGCCACTATCACGGAAAACCATGCCAGACATGCCGTATGCACCGTGGTAACACACCAGCATTGACTGAGAAGAGGCACCTTGGAGGCATAGGGACACCTTTATTAGTCATGTATTCGGGAATGCAGAGGCAACTCGGAGTACACATACACAGGTCATGTGGAGTAACATGTGGGTCCAACACTGGAACCCCCCTTCTGCAGCACAAATGCGTGATAGCCATGGAACTGGCACACAAGTGTCGGGTAACAGCTAAACACCCCCTGCTGCTCACGGAGAGGCTGCCATACACCATTGATCCTCTGATGTGGAAGTCCCACACCATGTCAAGCCAATGCAAACCGTATGTGTCCGAGGGCAGTGTTACACACATTGATGACATCATCACAATCCACTATCCCATCACAGATGACTGTCAACAAGTCTGACCATCTATTCAGGTGTATCCAGCTACATGTAATGTGTCCCATGGTGATGCGACATGTCTGCAGAGGAACCAAACATCGACAGGGGCAGTGTGCACACATCGGAAACAACTGCCACACCCAATACACCCCTGATGCATCCCTTACCCTAAGGAGACTTCCAAACTTGTCCGTGCGTGTAACGCTGAGTCAGCACACAATGACGTGTCCATGAGGAATAGCAGTGCCACAACAATGCAACCAGCAGACGGCATGCGCAAGTACCTGGGGATGAGAGACACACAAGAAGTCAGCCACAAAAAGCACAGCCACTTGCATGTGCATGTACTCGACACATGTAAGGATGACAACATGCTAGGTCACTATTATGACTGGGGAAATACACTCATCACTGGCACCATCACTCGAGTGACACATCCACACACACCTCTGACTCACGTGGTATACATGCAGATGGACACACACATCGCAACACATGCCACACGGGGACCAATGCGTGCACACTCAGACACTGGTACTCACCACTAAGCAAAGAAGTTGCGTATGAGCCGACTCCGGATGTCCTCTTGCGGAACCACATCCTCCACATCACTAGCCCCATTGCCAAGCTCTTCGTCCTCCACGGGTGGATGGTCCTGATCATCTTGATCCAGGATGAGTGGCACAGCTTTCTCAACTGCCATGTTGTGCAGCATGCAGCAGACCATGAAGATTTTGCAGACCTTCGCCGGGGCATATGGGAGGGCGCCGCCGGTCTTGTGGAGGCACCTGAATCGGCTCTTCAGGAGGCCAAATGTCCTCTCTATCACTCGCCTTGTGCGGCCATGGGCGGTGTTGTAGCGGAGCTGGGCCGGCATGCTGGGGTTGCGGAGAGTTGTGATCAGCCATGGCATGTTGGGATAGCCAGCGTCCCCTACATGGAAACCACATGGACATAAGTAGGACAGGAGAAGCGGTCGTGCTGGAAGTCTACGCAAAATACAGGACAAACAGAGTGTCCCCACCAACAACACATGCTCGTTCGTTGCGCAGCTGCGTCATCATTTCAGGCACCCTGCTACGCCTCATGATGTAGGCATCGTGTGCTGATCCTGGAAAACGAGCACAGACATGTGAAATCACCATGTTGGGCAGACACACCACAAGGGCATTGATGGGGTGGTAGTGTTTGCGATTCCTGTACGCTACCTCCTGTGCCTGTGGTGGTACCAAAGCCACATGTGTCCCATCTATGGACCCAATGACATGGGGCATCCCTCCCAGGGCATAGAATCCACGCTTGACCCCAGTCAACTGTTCAGGAGTTGGGAAATGGATGAACTCATCCAGGTAAAGCAACATGGCCTCTAAGAAATCATGCAGCACACGGCTGAACATGCTCTGGGACATGCCACCAACATGAGCTATGGTATATTGAAAGGTACCCGTGGCAAGAAAATGTAGGGCTGCCATTACCTTCAGCTTGGGTGTCAGTGCCGTAGGATACCTGTGCAACGGTTGCAGGTGTGGTGCCAGCCTTGCCATCAAGACCTCAATCAACGGTTGTGGGAAGCGGTAGCAGCATATACAGTCATTCTCCCGCATGTCAGCCAAGTCCGGAATTGGTCGGGGAAGAGGCGGCGCTCTGCAGTAATTTGGAAGAGTGAGTGCACTACAACGACAATTTATATGTACTGAGCACATGTTAATCTGTCAATACACATATGCTACATAGGGAGTCAGGTATGTGCTACATGCCCTGGACACGTATGGCTGCCAGGTGACACTCCTACCAAGACCCAGCTACACACGGAGATTGTGAACCTCCACATCCCATGGCATGGGACTAGCTGTGTCCCAGTGTAAGTGAACAGCCAGACGCAACACAGGAGTGACATACATCAACACATCAGCAGAAGTAGGATGTCGATTGCAGAGACAGGTAGCGGAACACTAGAGCCACAGGTCACATGACATTACACTAGGACAGCCCACACACCTTGCCATTAAGGTGTACATGTCATGACTCACCACACATACATTGAGAGGATGCAGACAGGTCCTTGTTACGCTACTCCGTGTCCCATGCATACATACACACCTCACATCCGATACCACATGTGGCCTGGTGTGCGTAACAGTGTGCCATGGCCATCTACACACAGACACATGTTGGTTGCTGCAACAGCAGATGCTTTTGAGGGAACACCAACATCAAGCTAATGGGAACACACCACACATACATGACATAGACACATCGTGCACCGTGGGTAGTCACATGTCTGGTGTGGTAACCCCTGCAGCGGGCATCAGGGGACACTTGCGTGTGTTGTTGACTGTGCCATGCCAGTGACGCTCATCCCAAGTGTGCAGTACGACATGCACACATGTCAAAGGAGTTAAGGGCATGTCTGCCACATATTGCACCGTCACACATAACATCTGTACACATCTCATCATACATCTATTGCCTTCTCAACTCAGAAGTAATGTGCCACATCACAGCCTTTCACACCTGTGCCCCACACATGTAGTACTGCCCAGACAATGCCTTGATGTCCATCCATGGACAAGTATGTCAGCTCTATTCCTTCCTGTGTGCTGCCTGTCACCACTGTGATGTGTGAAAGGCACCGTACATTCGCTCTGAGGGCCTGTGTACGTTCCCTATCACTATGGGAGTGCTGCCGTAGGCCTACCCATAGTGATAGTGAGCGTAGGCACGCGTGTACGGTCCGTATCACTATGGGTACGCATACGCGAGCACACCCATAGTGATAGTGAGCGTAGGCGCGCGTGTACGGTCTGTATCACTATGGGTACGCATACGCGAGCACACCCATAGGGATAGTGAGCGTAGGCGCGCGTGTACGGTCCGTATCACTATGGGTACGCATACGCGAGCACACCCATAGTGATAGTGAGCGTAGGCGCGCGTGTACGGTCCGTATCACTATGGGTACGCATACGCAAGCACACCCATAGTGATACGGACCGTACACACGCGCGTATGCTCACTATCACTATGGGTGTGCTCGCGTATGCCTACCCATAGTGATACGGACCGTACACGCGCGCCTACGCTCACTATCACTATGGGTGTGCTCGCGTATGCGTAACCATAGTGATACGGACCGTACACGCGCGCCTACGCTCACTATCACTATGGGTGTGCTCGCGTATGCGTACCCATAGTGATACGGACCGTACACACGCCTGTACGGGCCATTGCCATGCATTTGGGGTGCCCTAGGGCCCCGGAACGCACCGTACCTGGGTGTGAATCTCCAAATTACATAGGGGACACATGAGGGACAAGTATAAAGGCCTACATGCATGCTGGTTGTCATGGAGACCAAGTTTAAAGTATGAGTGTTTTTCTGCAGGTGCACAGCAAAAGTCAGTTTGAATGAATCTACTTTGTTGCAATGTGGTTGTGGAGTTGACATCATGCTCAAGGAAAAAACAATAAGAACCCACTGACTGTGCTAGGTTTAAAGGGATTGGAGGAAACATAGGATGCAAATGTGAGTGACCAATCACTCTGTACTCCTGTGCATGAAACAGGCCTGCAAGGCAGATATAAGGCAGCCAGGTCCCATGAGAGAGCACTTGCCTGCACATCTTTGGATTCTAAGACCCAGCTGCTGCTCGTGATTCCCTGGAACCATGTCAAGGTCTGTGGAGAGGGCCCAGCCTTTCACCCTGGAGGAGAACCTGGCATTGCTGGATGTGATCCTCCCGCAGTACCCCCTGCTGTATGGGCGACCAGAGTATCAGGTGAGTGCAGAGTCCACTAGCACAGACTGTGTCCCTTTTTTGTGACTGTGACTTCTGGCATTGTGTCCAGGTGTGACACACATGCAATGTACTGTAGGGGGGGTCCCAGGGGCGGGAATGCCTGATGTCTCCCAGCCAGAGCATGCTGTGGTGCATGTCTGCCGTCCTCACTTGCATTGTGTTTACTGTGACAATCACTGCATGGTGCATGCCACATTCTGCCTGTCTTATCCTCCTGGGAATGTAGCCTCTACAGTCCTCATGTGATTATGTGGTCAGCCCAGTGTGACAGGTGACTGTACCCACAGATGTGTGTTAGTTCTGTGTACCTGTGCTGAGAGTGTCCACATGATGTGTTCGTACCCTGGACATCGGTGTGTGTGTAAGTCCCCTGTCATGTGGGTGGGTGCATATGTGGAGTGTAGCACCCAAGCTGCATGAGGGATGGATATACCCTGCCCATCTGATGTGAGCAGGGAGCAGTGCTGTGTATCTGACGTGCAGAGCCAGCCCCACACCTGTGAGCCCCCCCCGTCTAGTGGCACATGTGCAGAGTGAGGTTTGTAGCTGCATTTGGCAATGGCAGGTGAATGTCCTGTGCCTGTGTGTGTCTGTGTACTCTGCTGAGGTAGCGTCAGTGGCCTGTGGCATGTGACTGCTTTGAGGTGCTGCACATAATCCTGGTGTAGCTTGTGATGCACAGTGTGAGCCTGGATCATTGATTGTGTCGTTGCCCTCATTCCACCTGTGTACTTTCAATGGCACGTACTGCTTTTGCCATTCCCCAGAGGATAATGTCCCTATGACAAAGGTGCAATGCGTTGGATGCATACTATGCCTTGTTGTAACCAGCAAATTTGTTCTAATATGTGTCTCTGTGACATGTGCCAGGTGTATTGATGTAGTGTCACTTGTTCATCCTCACAGGTAGGCGCCTCTGCCAAGAAGCAGATCTGGATGAACGCCGTCAGTGCCGTGAGGAGGACGGATGGTCGCAAGCGGCGCCTGGCCCAGGTGAGAAAACGCTGGCAGGATATCCGGTGCTGGACGCGGAGGATCGCACGGGTCCTGCTGGGGGACTCACCTGAGACCCATAAGAACCGCGGGCGCCGCCGTCTGACCCACATCCACAAGCGTGTGCTGGCGGTGGTCTTTCCAGACTTGGACAGGCGCTTACAGGAGAAGCAGCAGCAGGAAGGGGGTAGGTACATGTGTGTTTGTTGTGTGTCACCAGCATTTGTAAGTGCGCAGTTGCATGGATACACTGCCAGGGTTTAAAGGTGCTGTGCAGATCCTGTTACCCTCAGTATGGCGGTGCTCTCCTGCCTCCCTTCCCCTCCTTGCAATGTGTTCCCTGGTCTGTGTGTAGTCACTCCTTCACAAGGTTATCTAGGCTGGCAGTTTATCCACGTGAACAATGCCTGTAGCATCATGTGTGGGGGTGGTGTGTAACAGGTTTTGGGACCTTGCCTGTGCCCTGTCCAGTTCAGTACTTGTGGGTTCCATGTCAGTTGGCACTGATGCTGAGTCCAGACATGGGAGTTAGTCTCTCAAGTGTCATGCCTTACAGCACGCATGTCCTATGTTGTGGCCTGTTACATGATGTGCATGAGTGTGCGATACGCATAGTGCAGGGATGGTGGCGTGTGTTGCAGTCATTCCCATTCAGGACCATAGAGTTGTGTGGCCACTACTGTCCCCTGGGGCATATTTTCCTAGGTGGCATGTGTGTCATCACAAAATGTGGACACTCTGAGTGTCTACGGCATAGGTTGTGCTCTGTGCCATTGTCCGCTGGCACCATGTATATTGACGTAAAATGTAGTACAAGTGTCCACTGTACAGCCTGACCTGATTTTCCTTGTTCATACTCACGGTGGCCAGTGCCTGTGTGTCTTGTTACAATCATCTGATGATGCCCATTTGTACATGATTATTGGGACAGGCACACCTTGGGTATTTTGTGTCCAATCTTGCATTTTTCCAGCCCATGTGTATTTCACCCAGACTAAGAGATGTAAGTGCTTCCTGTGTCTCAACAAATTGTCTCATGTAGGGGGTCGTTGGTGCAGGCAAAGCCTACATGTCAAAACCTGATATCTCCTTGCTAGGTCTGGCCAGTGTGTGATGTTTGTCTGGACATACACTCAAGGTGCAGTGAGCCAGTCATGGTGGGCATGTTTTCTGTATTACCTATGCAGCATGTGCCTAAAGTTCATGGATATGGTCCCTGCTCATCCCTATTTTCTGCAACGCTGTGTGGTGCAGATGCAGTGCTGGATTGTCCCCAGAGCCTGGCTCCTCTGTCAAAATCCATTTCATGTCATTTGCTATTGTGTCATGCTCTCCATAGTATTTCAGTCGCATGGTGGGTCAACCAACTGTGTGTTGCGGGGCCTACATATGTACCTTGTTTTGTAGATGTTACTCATCTTTCTTTTCAGGCTATGCACTGTGACCTATGTAGATTGGACTCATGTGACATATGTATACAGGTGTCTGATTAATTCCTGTCTCTTTACCTTGCCCACAGCATCGTCGGGGGACACGGAGGGAGACATCAGCACAGACCGAGCGGAGGGACCGAGCACCAGTGCCAGCGGTGACATCTTGGCTGGCACATCGAGTGGAACTGAGGCGGAGGGGAGTGAGGCGGAGGACCTGTCCACTGCCACCACAGAATATGAAGCTGACGGGTCCGAGGCTGAGCTCTCCGAGTGGGCGGAGGCTGCACCACCAGCTGACAACAGCACATCATCTCTCCCCACCCCCTCCATTGCCATCAGCCGCCTCCCACTTGCTCGTGTCCCTTCCCAGCGTGCCCGGTCACCACATGTCTCCTTCCTGCCAGGCACCGCACCCCCTGCCCCTGTCTCCACTGCTGCCGCCAATGCCGAGTCTGTGGACATCCAGCGGCAGTTGCAGGTTGGTCAGGCTGCGATGCTTAATGTCCTCCATGGCCACAGCCAAGTGCTGAATAACATGGAGGCATACTTGGAGGGCATTTTCTCATTGCAGGCTGACCAACGCAACTTGCTGAGGTCCATTGACTCGACACTGACTGCAGCAGTGGGTCTCCTGCAGCGCTTCATCCAACCCCCTACCCCTGACCCATCCACACTTCCCACTCCCATGCCTGTCCCACATACACCCAGACGTCAGCATGCACCCACCACAACAGACACAGGCACCACACCAGCAGGGAAGGTCAAACGCACACCTCCTGGCACGCACACACAGGGTGAAGTAGGCACACCCACTGGGTCGGGGGGCAAACGTAAGACACGCAGCCAGAGTGGGAGTCCGCATTCCACAAAATCCACTCCCTCCAAATCCCCTTCCCTCAGCTCTCCTGGCCAAAAGTCGGATACAGGGTCAGTCCTGCCCAGTCTGTCCATCAGCCCCAGAGTGGCACCACCCCGCAAGCGGTGGAGGCAGGACACCGGCAGGGGAGTTGAGTCCCCCCCCTGTCCACACCCTCCCCCAGTGGCGCTGCGACCCATCCCTCCGACCCTTGGGGCCTGTGGTTCCTTCGGGTGCAGGGGAGTCGCTGGAGGACCTTGCTAAGGTGTGCAGCGCCATCCTGACCTCCGCCTTTGGCGCTGCCCCACCCCCTGTGGTGGAGTCCTCCGTCCCTGCACCCAGGACGCCTACCCTTCGCCCTCATGTCCCTGCGGTGCCTGGTCCTTCCCCCCCACATGATGCCCCCCCCCCCCTCTGGAAGACAAAGGAGTCTGACTGTGCAGGCAAGCTAGGGGACACGCGTCCCACTGTGTCCCTGTTGGACTTGGCCCTTTTTCCCTCATTTTTTTCGTTTTTGTAATGTTAAGGTGCAGGTGCTTACTTCGCCCAAGATGGCTGCCACAGACTCCTGCTACTGCAGGGTGGTCGTTTTTCATAGTAGCACCCTAGCTGCCAGGAGCTGGCTGGGACCCACAACAATGTTGCGATACCAGCCCGCCTTTTTGTCCCATAGTTAGAGTGGGGAAGCTCCTGGAAGAAGCTGGAACCTTCTAGAAGGGAGGCGGGGTTTTACTTTTGCCGCCTTGGCTAGAGGTCACCTGACCTAGGGCTACTTAAGAGTGGGAGGGAAGCTTTTGTGGTGAGTTGGCCGTTGGGGTGAAGCAGAGCTGGAAGAATCCACCAGGAGTGTAGGCGGTAGGGCCTAGCCAGGGACTTATGCCTCTGAGAGTGACAGGATTTAGGTACTGCCTCTTAAGTGAGTGAGGTGCCCTGTGAATCCCACTGATCTTGCCCAGTAGTAGGAGGACCCAGAGACTCTCTGCCAGCCTGACTAGGAAGGACCTAGTCGCCCTCTCCATCCCTACCCCTGTAACAGAACCCCTTAAGGGCGCCAGATACATCTGCGCCAAAAGACTTCATCTGTCAACTGAGAACTGAAACCTAACTTTAAGAACTGAGACTGCATGACAAGAGCGAGCTGTAAGCCTTGAATCCCAGAGCTGAGACTGCGTGTCCAAGCTACCCTAGTGAACAAAATACTAAGCCGATTGCCAAGTCACCGGGGATCGACCAGGTACTAGCGCTGTGACCCCCGCGCTCCCTGCCCTGGTCTGGGACCCCCGGCAGCGTGCTCCGCTGAGCACTGATCCCCATCCTTAATTTGAGCCCCCCCCCCTGCGACAACGAAGCCAGCGCGCTCACCGCCGCGGCCTGGAGGCCTGTAGGAGTGCCCTGCTGTGTCGCGAGGCCCAGGCGAAGTCCAGGGCCCCGTCGCTGCCGTCGCAGCCGTGTGAGGAGAAGCGCAAGGTCGGGGCCGAGTTCCCCCAACGTCGTGAGGACGGACGCCTTCTGACGCCGAGACGGAGGTAAGCCCGGAGGCCGAGATCCCCCCTGGTGCGCCCCCTGCTGGTCCGGAAACCGCACCGCACTTGGCCCGGGTTGTCCCCTCCGTGGGAATCCCCTCCCCTGCCTGCGCGACGGAGAGACCCCGCCGAGGGATCCTGTCCGTGTCCCCCCTTCTGTGCTACTGAGCGCGGTGCTCTGTGAACTGCACCGGAGCATAGGGACTCGCTCCTCAAGTCCAGTAATCCTCCCCGCTGGAAGCCGTTCAAAGTACTGACTGACATTGCTCTCGCGTGGCGCTTCACGCCACCGACTCTGCTTCCTCAGCCGGAGAGACCGGGACGGCGAGTAACCCCCTGTGTTGTATGCTCTGCTCGAAAGTAATTATATGCCCAGGGATGCGAGTAGCGCACTGTGTTACATGCTCTGCTCGAAGTAGATTATATGCCCAGGGATGCGAGTAGCGCACTGTGTTACATGCTCTGCTCGAAGTAGATTATATGCCAAGGAGTGCGAGTAGCGCATTGTGTTATATGCTCTGCTCGAAAGTAATTACATGCCAAGGAATGCGAGTAGCGCACTGTGTTATATGCTCTGCTCGAAAGTAATTACATGCCAAGGAATGCGAGTAGCGCACTGTGTTCTATGCTCTGCTCGAAAGTAATTATATGCCCAGGAATGCGAGTAGCGCACTGTGTTATATGCTCTGCTCAAAGGTAATGACATGCGACTGATTACGAGTCACGCGATGTATTAAATGTTCTACGCAAACGTATCCACATGCAACTGATTGCGCGTAGCGCTATGTTTATATGCCTTGCTTCACAGTACTAGGGGCCATTGATCACGAGGAGTGCTCAGTTCTACAGGCGCCATGTTAGTGAACCCAATGTTTCCCCCTTCAAGTATTACGCTTAGTTAGACGGCCGGTTCAGGGAAAGACTTTACGTAAGCGCGCACAGCGCTAGAACAAGGTTAGGCACTGCATAGATATCACCCAGAGTGTCGAATGTAATGTTACAATGGTATTATGTTTCATGTATTACCTTGTTATTTCCTGAACTGCAACTGACCAGCTATACTTGGATAAACTTGAAGTATTTGCATAATTTAAACGGTGTGGCGTCCCTTATTGCGTGTGACTCTAGTCCATGAGAAGCGTGTGGTGTATGGTTGCTTAACACATAGCCCTCTGGTTGCCCGACCGGCTCGCGCCACGCTACCGCCTATAGGGCCTGGTGACCCCAGGTTCCTACATTGGTGGCAGCGGTGGGATCCTTGGGACTTGTGACCATACAGCATCCTTCCGTGAGGCGAAGGGCGCCACAATTAAACGCCTATTTGTTCCAGAGCTTGAAAACCATTGATTGCTGCATTATTATTTCCACTGTACAGGTTGAGAGTGCAAGGAGCCTGGTTAGCTGAGAACTGTTACCTATACCCTAGGAAATTTTCTCCTTAGTGTCTAGGTCCCCACCCGCCAGAATGGAATTCCGGTTAGCTGACCTCGAGGGGTACACAGCGAAGCAACTAAGGGAGTTCGCGCAGGAGTTGGGGGTGCCTGGGATGCGGAGGGCCAAAGGGCCGGAACTCCGTACCGCCATTAGGGCATGGGTAGAGGCCCACCCAGACGGGAGAGGGGATGAGGGACAGGAAGCGCCAGAGGCACCTCAGGGGGAGAGCGCCCAGGAAGTCCTAGACATCTTGAATGTAGACATGTCTGAGAATGTGCCCCCAGGAAGACGTTCTGGGGCCAGTAGTAGGACAGGGTCCAGGAGGAGCGCGTCTCCAGAAGAGTACGAGGACAGGAGGGAAGAGAGGCGATTAAAATGGGAGCTGGCCAAATTAGAGCAGGAGAAAGAAAGGGAAAAGGCCAGATTGGAACAGGAAAAGGAATTAGCAAAATTGGAATGGGCAATGGAGGAGAAGAGGATGGCGCACGAGCTTCGGATGAAGGAGTTGGAGCTGTGTGCCCTCCAGATGAATGTGTCCAGTGAGGACACTGGTGGCAGCATACCGGAAGCTCCACAGGAGCTAGAAGTTTATTTACCCCAGGATGACATCACCAGGGTGTCTGAGGAGGCATTGGTGGGTGACCCTGAAGGGGGTGGTGCAGGGATCTCCAAACCCAGCGAGGTGGGAGAAGTGCCAGATAGCCCAGCTAGGTCCCAGGGAGAGAGGGTTGTAGGGCCTCACGACCTATCTATAGGAAGGCGTGAGACGGGGAGGTGTCCCGAGGTGCCCCAACCGAAGTCTCAGGGCCTGGAGAGTTCCGCAAGGGAGCCCCAGGTTGGGAGCCTAGGCTGTCCCGATGTGCCATCCAGTGTCAGGAGGACCCAGGGCGACTGTAACCAGCGCTCCTGAGGTTCTGGGGTTGGCCCAGTTGCAGGGTTTAGATCCTGGGCTGGGGTGCCAGGCTCAGGGGTTGCCTGACCTGGCGGGTGGGGCCTCTGCTAACAGGGTCCCCCCGAAATTGACTTCCAGGGGTACTTTTCCCGTTAGGAGGGTGCTGAAATCTGGAAGGGGGTGCAGAGGGAGGAAGGTCTCGCCTCGGGCACCAGCTCGGCCTAAGGGTTTAGACCCTAGGTTGAGGAATCAGTTGAAGGGTCAAGGCCCTGTACTGAGGAGACAGTGGTGGTCTGAGGGTGCCCCGCAGGGTAGGGTGAGGAACCCCAGAAGGAGAGTTAGGGGGAGGAGAGCCTCGCCCCTGAAGGCTGGTCAGCCTAAGGGTGTGAACCCCAGGAGGAAGGACCAGAGGCAGTTTAGGACTGCAAGGAGGAGGACCGGAGTGGTCAACGGACACTGGATTTGAACTTTGGATTGCCCTATGGGCATTGTACATTTTGAACTTTCAAGGGACAAACAGATTTTTGGATGCTGAATAAAGCAATTTCTTTTTCCTTAGTACACTACTGTCTATCTGGTATTGCTGTTGGTGGACCTGCTCCATTATTTTGGGTGGTGATAATGTGTTGGGTGTGTGGGAATTGTCGTCTTGTGCTGGTCATAGGGTGGACCCAGGTATCTGTGTGCCATCACAAGCTGTTGGCTACATAACTTTGTTCATGTAAGCAGTTACTGCATGGTGACATCGTCCCAAGGTGTGTTCCTTCCTCTGTGTAACCTGACATCTTCCCTGCAGGGTCATTCCAATATGTGGTGCTGAGCTGTGTCTACATTGGCTGGGTGTGTGACGGACTCGTTAGACTTTGGCCATGCATGCTGAGCGATGTCTCCACCTGCATCATTCGTGGCGTCCTTGGTGGTCACTGTACTTGTGTATGTAGACTGTTGACATGACTTCATGTGGACATGTTTTCTTTTCGGCGCTATGCATGTGTATACTCCCAGCCTCCCACACATGTAGTACATGTACTGCAGGATCTTTGTGCACCTGACTGACATTTGTGGGCATTGGATCTGTGGGTACTCCACCCTTTTCTTTGCAGGGGCACTGCTGTGAGTGTTATGCACCCACCCCTCCTGTGTCTGGGCACTGCTGGGAGTGTTAGGCACCCACCCCTCCTGTGTCTGGGCACTGCTGGGAGGACTCTGCACACACCCCTCTTATGTCTGGGCACTGCTGGGAGGACTCTGCACCCACCCCTCCTGTGTCTGGGCACTGCTGGGAGGACTCTGCACACACCCCTCTTATGTCTGGACACTGCTGGGAGGACTCTGCACCCACCCCTCCTGTGTCTGGGCACTGCTGGGAGGACTCTGCACCCACCCCTCCTGTGTCTGGGCACTGCTGGGAGGACTCTGCACACACCCCTCTTATGTCTGGGCACTGCTGGGAGGACTCTGCACCCACCCCTCCTGTGTCTGGGCACTGCTGGGAGGACTCTGCACCCACCCCTCCTGTGTCTGGGCACTGCTGGGAGGACTCTGCACCCACCCCTCCTGTGTCTGGGCACTGCTGGGAGGACTCTGCACCCACCCCTCCTGTGTCTGGGCACTGCTGGGAGGACTCTGCACACACCCCTCTTATGTCTGGGCACTGCTGTGAGTGTTAGGCACCCACCCCTCCTGTGTCTGGGCACTGCTGGGAGGACTCTGCACACACCCCTCTTATGTCTGGGCACTGCTGGGAGGACTCTGCACCCACCCCTCCTGTGTCTGGGCACTGCTGGGAGGACTCTGCACACACCCCTCTTATGTCTGGGCACTGCTGGGAGGACTCTGCACCCACCCCTCCTGTGTCTGGGCACTGCTGGGAGGACTCTGCACCCACCCCTCCTGTGTCTGGGCACTGCTGGGAGGACTCTGCACACACCCCTCTTATATCTGGGCACTGCTGGGAGGACTCTGCACCCACCCCTCCTGTGTCTGGGCACTGCTGGGAGGACTCTGCACCCACCCCCCCTGTGTCTGGGCACTGCTGGGAGGACTCTGCACCCACCCCTCTTATGTCTGGGCACTGCTGGGAGGACTCTGCACCCACCCCTCCTGTGTCTGGGCACTGCTGGGAGGACTCTGCACACACCCCTCTTATGTCTGGGCACTGCTGTGAGTGTTAGGCACCCACCCCTCCTGTGTCTGGGCACTGCTGGGAGGACTCTGCACACACCCCTCTTATGTCTGGGCACTGCTGGGAGGACTCTGCACACACCCCTCCTGTGTCTGGGCACTGCTGGGAGGACTCTGCACACACCCCTCTGATGTCTGGACACTGCTGGGAGGACTCTGCACCCACCCCTCCTGTGTCTGGGCACTGCTGGGAGGACTCTGCACCCACCCCTCCTGTGTCTGGGCACTGCTGGGAGGACTCTGCACACACCCCTCTTATGTCTGGGCACTGCTGGGAGGACTCTGCACCCACCCCTCCTGTGTCTGGGCACTGCTGGGAGGACTCTGCACCCACCCCTCCTGTGTCTGGGCACTGCTGGGAGGACTCTGCACACACCCCTCTTATGTCTGGGCACTGCTGGGAGGACTCTGCACCCACCCCTCCTGTGTCTGGGCACTGCTGGGAGGACTCTGCACCCACCCCTCCTGTGTCTGGGCACTGCTGGGAGGACTCTGCACACACCCCTCTTATGTCTGGGCACTGCTGGGAGGACTCTGCACCCACCCCTCCTGTGTCTGGGCACTGCTGGGAGGACTCTGCACACACCCAGACCTCTTATGTCTGGGCACTGCTGTGAGTGTTAGGCACCCACCCCTCCTGTGTCTGGGCACTGCTGGGAGGACTCTGCACCCACCCCTCCTATATCAGGATATGTATGCTTAGAACATACATGGGTGTGGGTTCGTTCCATGCATACGTGGGTGGGGGTACGGTCCGTACGTACACTGTTGGGGTGGGGGGTACGCTCCATGCATACGGGGGTGGTGTTACGGTCCGTATGTACACTGTTGGGGTGGGGGTACGCTCCATGCATACGGGGGTGGTGTTACGGTCCGTACGTACACTGTTGGGGTGGGGGGTATGCTCCATGCATATGGGGGTGGGGGTACGGTCCGTACGTACACTGTTGGGGTGGGGGTACGCTCCATGCATACGGGGGTGGGGGTATGGTCCGTACGTACACTGTTGAGGTGGGGGTACGCTCCATGCATACGCGGGTGGGGGTACGGTCCGTACGTACACTGTTGGGGTGGGGGGTACGCTCCATACATACGCGGGTGAGGGTACGGGCCGTACATACACGGTTGGGGTGGGGGTACGCTCCATGCATACGGGGGTGGTGTTACGCTCCGTACGTACACTGTTGGGGTGGGGGTACGCTCCATGCATACGCGGGTGGGGGTACGGTCCGTACGTACACTGTTGGGGTGGGGGTACGCTCCATGCATATGCGGGTGGGGGTACAGTCCGTACGTACACTGTTGGGGTGGGGGTACGCTCCATGCATACGGGGGTGGGGGTACAGTCCGTACATACACTGTTGGGGTGGGGGGTACGCTCTATGCATACGCGGGTGGGGGTACGGTCCGTACATATCCATACCCACGCTGTGGAATGCTTGTGCGGGCCGTACCCAGACCTTTGCCACGTGGGTACGAGCCGTCCCGCCATTGTTGGGGTGACGTAGGTGTGGGCGTGATACGACTCGTACCCATGCTCTTAAGGCGTGGGTACGGGACGTACCTGTATTGTTGTGTTACCGGTTCGCGTCGTCATCCACTTCCGTTGTGGCGGACGCTGGCTTTGCTGGACACGCCCCCACCCCCTCGTAGTGACCAGGGCCTGGGGGTCAGGTACGTCCAGGGCATGTGTGCGTGTGTCTTGGGTGGGGGTTTTGTGGCCTGCCCCTGCTCCTGCCCCCCCCCCTTTCCCCTCTCCCTTTGTTGTTCTGACCTTCTGCGGTGTCTGCGTCGGAACCTGTAGAGGAGGTCGACTGCTATGAGGGCCGGGATGACACGTAGGTTCGGGTCCATGTCTGTCCGCGTTCGCGTCGTCCTGATTTCCCGGCAGTTTTTGGCTGCCGGAAAATATTCTCCGTGCGGTGCGAATCGTACTTCCTGGTTCGTGAAAGGCAGGCTGCGTGCGTCCCGACGTCACGTCGGCGCTTTCCCGGATCACATTTGTATGTATATTTTCGTCGGACGGTGTTTTGTACGATTCGTACGGAAATAGTATCTCCGTGCGAATCGTACTTCCATGTTTGTATATTGTTCCGACCGGGTACGCGTCGGACGGGGAATATGCTCCGTCTGACGGTTCGTACCCGGTTTTTACAGGATCGTAATCGCCACCAAGGTGTCCCATGCATAGTCCAGTTCAAACCGGTGCTGGGGCACACAAGCCCCAGTCCTGGCGCGAAACTGGACAAAGGGAAGGGGGTGTAACCACCCCCCTCCCAGGTCCCACCCATAAGGCGTGACCTAGCAGGTAACCCAGCCCCCAAGATTTGGATAAGAGTGGTAGCTGGGCCCCAGGAGATTAGATTATCCTGAACCTGCAACTTGAACAGAAACTCTGGACCTTCGACATTTGACGAAAGAAGAAGACTGAAGAATCTCCCTTGTGGCCAAGGAGTGGCTACCCTGTGCAAACAGGCACCATCAAGAGACTACCCTTTGCTTTGCTGAAGTTCTACGAGGGACCGACTGCAGAGCCCGACCAGAGCCTTGACTTCCAGACTTCTCCGACCCTGATCCACATCCACAGCCGAGCTGAGATCCGTGGAGGCGACGAGAGACGTGGGACCGGCTACCTGGGAAAAGTGGCGAGTATCTTCCAGCGCAGCTTCTGAGGCACCCTCGAAGTTGTGCACCGGGGATTGAGAAGCCCCAACCCCAAGCACCATCTGCACCGAAGATCAGCCCCCCACACTCCACGAGTCCTGCGTGGGGCCCTTCTGCATTTTCCTGCTTGCCGCGTCTGTCCGGTTGCTTGCCCGTTGGCTAGCGGCCTTTGTGACGACACACCTTGAAATCTTCACTGCTGGTTTGGCTCCTCCAGACTGGCTCCCGCTTCTTTGCAAAAGAGAAGCACCCCAGACCTTCCTGGTCTGCACCAGAAGCAAGTCCTCCGTTCTTCGTGGGTTCCGCTTGCCAAGGCTTGGTGAGTCCTAGTTCGACTTCGACGCCGCCGACAGCAAGAGCCTTTGTGGGACAGCTCGCCTCCTGGTCCTGGTCGTCCACGACGTCTCCTGGTACCCGTGGCTGCAGCGACAAGCTTCACCCTTCACCTGCAATCTTCACGACATCGCCTGGTTCCTTCCTGGTTCCACGTGGTCACTGGCTAGTGACCTTGACTCTGTCCCTTCTGCTTGCAGGTATCCTCCCTTCTTGATCCCAGCCTTGGGATCCACCGGACACTCTTCACTGACTGCCTGTCAGCAACCTTCCTTCAGGCATCCATAGAAGTCCACGATGAAACCCGACGCAAGTTCACACCTATGCACCCGCAGCCTGTGGGCTAGGTAACTTGGGTACTTCGGTGCTCACAAGGGTAGTGACTATCCTAGGGTCTAGTTTCCGAGTCTCGACTCTCTAGCTGCTTCACAAGTGTCCTTAAACTGTTAATTTCTAATTGCTAGTAATTCTATCGACTTTTACGCATTATGCGTGAGTGTTTCCACTCTGCACCTGAATCCCGTGGGCCTCCCACTTCCTAACTGTTGCTAGTGTAGTGTAGCCCCAGCGATTCCCTAGGCCTATCCTATTTCCGTGACAGTGGTCCTTATACCACTTCTTTAGTATATGGTTTGCGTGGCCCCTAGGGCCTAACTGTATTACTTACCTGTGTGACTTAATGTATGCTTAAATAAGACTGTGTTGTACTTACCTCGAATCTCATAAAGAGTGCTGAGGGTTTGACTAGAATAAATACACTTTATTTTATATATATATCTGTTGTGGTGTCCTTTCATTTGGTATTCAAGGGATTATATATGGTATCACAGCTGGCTTCACATGCCATTCAGAGTTTAGCCTAAGACTGCTCTTGTCCATGCTACCACTAGGATAGCTGGCCTATAAGGTTGACTTTACATCCAATCACCATAAGGGTTGTTTGGACTGATATAGGGTGTACACTAGAACTAGTGACATCATACATCAGGCCAACTTCCCACACTCTAGAGCCTGAGAACCAGGTCAGCAGAGCTGCTCTAGAGCCAGAGAACCAGGGCAGCAGACCTCCTCTGGAACCAGAGAACTAGGTCAGCAGAGCTGCTGTAGAGCCAGAGAAACCAGGTCAGCAGTGCTGCTGTAGAGGGAGAGAACCAGGTCAGCAGAGCTGCTTTAGAGCCTAAGAACCAGGTCAGCAGAGCTGCTCTAGACCCAGTGAACCAGGTCAGCTGAGCTGCTGTAGAGCCAGAGAAACCAGGTCAGCAGAGCTGCTTTAGAGGGAGAGAACCAGGTCAGCAGAGCTGCTTTAGAGCCAGAGAACCAGGTCAGCAGAGCTGCTCTAGAGCCAGAGAACAAGGTCAGCAGAGCTGCTGTAGAGCCAGAGAAACCAGGTCAGCAGAGCTTCTTTAGAGGGAGAGAACCAGGTCAGCAGAGCTGCTCTAGAGCCTAAGAACCAGGTCAGCACAGCTGCTCTAGAGCCAGTGAACCAGGTCAGCAGATCTGCTTTAGAGCCAGAGAACTAGGTCAGAAGAGCTGCTTTAGAGCCAGAGAACCAGGTCAGCAGAGCTCCTCTAGAGCTTGAGAACCAGGTCATAAGAGCTGCTGTAGAGCCAGAGTACCAGGTCAGCAAAGCTGCTGTAGAGCCAGAGAAAGCAGGTCAGCAGAGCTGCTTTGGAGTCAGAGAACCAGGTCAGTAGAGCTGCTCTAGAGCCTAAGAACCAGGTCATCAGAGCTGCTGTAGAGCCAGAGAACCAGGTCAGCAGAGCTGCTGTAGAGCCAGAGAAACCAGGTCAGCAGAGCTGCTCTAGAGGGAGAGACCCAGGTCAGCAGAGCTGCTCTAGAGCCTAAGAACCAGGTCAGCACAGCTGCTCTAGAGCCAGAGAACCAGGTCAGCAGATCTGCTTTAGAGCCAGAGAACTAGGTCAGCAGAGCTGCTTTTGAGCCAGATAAAAAGGTCAGCACAGCTGCTCTAGAGCCTGAGAACCAGGTCATTAGAGCTGCTGTAGAGCCAGAGAACCAGGTAAGCTGAGCTGCTGTAGAGCCAGAGAAAGCAGGTCAGCAGAGCTGCTTTGGAGCCAGAGAACCAGGTCAGTAGAGCTGCTCTAGAGCCTAAGAACCAGGTCAGCAGAGCTGCTCTAGAGCCAGAGAACCAGGTCAGCCGAGCTACTGTAGAGCCAGCGAAACCAGGTCAGCAGAGCTGCTCTAGAGCCAGAGAACCGGGTCAGCCGAGCTGCTGTAGAGCCAGAGAAACCAGGTCAGCTGAGCTGCTTTAGAGGGAGAGAACCAGGTCAGGAGAGTTGCTTCAGAGGGAGAGAACCAGGTCAGCAGAGCTGCTCTAGAGCCAAAGAACCAGGTCAGCACAGCTGCTCTAGAGCCAGAGAACCAGAGATCCAGGTCATCAGAGCTGCTGTACAGCCAGAGAAACAGGTCAGCAGAGCTGCTGTAGAGCCAGAGAAACCACGTCAGAAGAGCAGCTTTAGAGGGAGACAACCAGCTCAGCAGAGCTGCTCTAGAGCCTAAGAACCAGGTCAGCACAGCTGCTCTAGAGCCAGTGAACCAGGTCAGCAGATCTGCTTTAGAGCCAGAGAACTAGGTCAGAAGAGCTGCTTTAGAGCCAGAGAACCAGGTCAGCAGAGCTGCTTTAGAGCCAGAGAACCAGGTCAGCAGAGCTGCTGTAGAGCCAGAGAAACCAGGTCAGCAGAGCTGCTTTAGAGGGAGAGAACCAGGTCAGCAGAGCTGCTCTAGAGCCTAAGAACCAGGTCAGCAGAGCTGCTCTAGAGCTAGAGAACCAGGTCAGCAAAGCTGTTTTAGAGCCGGAGAACCAGGCCAGTAGAGATGATCTAGAACCTGAGAACCAGGTCAGCAGAGCTGCTGTAAAGCCTGAGAAAGCAGGTCAGCAGAGCTGCTTTAGAGCCAGAGAACCAGGTCAGTAGAGCTGTTCTAGAGCCTAAGAACCAGGAAAGCAGAGCTGCTCTAGAGCCGGAGAACCAGGTCAGCCGAGCTGCTGTAGAGCCAGAGAAACCAGGCCAGCAGAGCTGCTCTAGAGGGAGAGAACCAGGTCAGCAGAGCTGCTCTAGAGCCTAAGAACCAGGTCAGCACAGCTGCTATAGAGCCAGAGAACCAGGTCAGCAGAGCTGCTTTAGGGCCTAAGAACCAGGTCAGCACAGCTGTTATAGAGCCAGTGAACCAGGTCAGCAGATCTGCTTTAGAGCAAGAGAACTAGGTCAGAAGAGCTGCTTTAGAGCCAGAGAACCAGGTCAGCAGAGCTGCTTTAGAGCCAGAGAACCAGGTCAGCAGAGCTGCTGTAGAGCCAGAGAAACCAGGTCAGCAGAGCTGCTTTAGAGGGAGAGAACCAGGTCAGCAGAGCTGCTCTAGAGCCTAAGAACCAGGTCAGCAGAGCTGCTCTAGAGCTAGAGAACCAGGTCAGCAAAGCTGTTTTAGAGCCAGAGAACCAGGCCAGTAGAGCTGATCTAGAACCTGAGAACCAGGTCAGCAGAGCTGCTGAAGAGCCTAAGAAAGCAGGTCAGCAGAGCTGCTTTAGAGCCAGAGAACCAGGTCAGTAGAGCTGTTCTAGAGCCTAAGAACCAGGAAAGCAGAGCTGCTCTAGAGCCAGAGATCCAGGTCAGCCGAGATGCTGTAGAGCCAGAGAAACCAGGCCAGCAGAGCTGCTCTAGAGGGAGAGACCCAGGTCAGCAGAGCTGCTCTAGAGCCTAAGAACCAGGTCAGCACAGTTGCTCTAGAGCCAGAGAACCAGGTCAGCAGATCTGCTTTAGAGCCAGAGAACTAGGTCAGCAGATCTGCTTTTGAGCCAGACAACCAGGCCAGCACAGCTGCTCTAGAGCCTGAGAACCAGGTCATTAGAGCTGCTGTAGAGCCAGAGAAAAAGGTCAGCAGAGCTGCTGTAGAGCCAGAGAAAGCAGGTCAGCAGAGCTGCTTTAGAGCCAGAGAACCAGGTCAGTAGAGCTGCTCTAGAGCCTGAGAACCAGGTCATTAGAGCTGCTTTTGAGCCAGACAACCAGGCCAGCACAGCTGCTCTAGAGCCTGAGAACCAGGTCATTAGAGCTGCTGTAGAGCCAGAGAACCAGGTCAGCAGAGCTGCTGTAGAGCCAGAGAAACCAGGTCAGAAGAGCTGCTCTAGAGCCAGAGAACCAGGTCAGCCGAGCTGCTGTAGAGCCAGAGAAACCAGGTCAGCAGAGCTGCTTTAGAGGGAGAGAACCAGGTCAGGAGAGCTGCTCTAGAGCCAGAGAACCAGGTCATCAGAGCTGCTGTAGAGCCAGAGAACCAGGTCAGCAGAGCTGCTGTAGAGCCAGAGAAACCACGTCAGAAGAGCAGCTTTAGAGGGAGACAACCAGGTCAGCAGAGCTGCTCTAGAGCCTAAGAACCAGGTCAGCACAGCTGCTCTAGAGCCAGTGAACCAGGTCAGCAGATCTGCTTTAGAGCCAGAGAACTAGGTCAGAAGAGCTGCTTTAGAGCCAGAGAACCAGGTCAGCAGAGCTGCTCTAGAGCCAGAGAACCAGATCAGCAGAGCTGCTGTAGAGCCAGAGAAACCAGGTCAGCAGAGCTGCTTTAGAGGGAGAGAACCAGGTCAGCAGAGCTGCTCTAGAGCCTAAGAACCAAGTCAGCACAGCTGCTCTTGAGCCAGATAACCAGGTCAGCAGAGCTGCTTTTGAGGCAGAGAACCAGGTCAGCAGAGCTGCTGTAGAGCCAGAGAAACCAGGTCAGCAGTGCTGCTGTAGAGGGAGAGAACCAGGTCAGCAGAGCTGCTTTAGAGCCTAAGAACCAGGTCAGCAGAGCTGCTCTAGACCCAGTGAACCAGGTCAGCTGAGCTGCTGTAGAGCCAGAGAAACCAGGTCAGCAGAGCTGCTTTAGAGGGAGAGAACCAGGTCAGCAGAGCTGCTTTAGAGCCAGAGAACCAGGTCAGCAGAGCTGCTCTAGAGCCAGAGAACAAGGTCAGCAGAGCTGCTGTAGAGCCAGAGAAACCAGGTCAGCAGAGCTTCTTTAGAGGGAGAGAACCAGGTCAGCAGAGCTGCTTTAGAGCCTAAGAACCAAGTCAGCACAGCTGCTCTTGAGCCAGATAACCAGGTCAGCAGAGCTGCTTTTGAGCCAGAGAACCAGGTCAGCAGAGCTGCTTTAGAGCTAGAGAACCAGGGCAGCAGAGCTGCTCTCGATCCAGAGAACCAGGTCAGCAGAGCTGATTTAGAGCCATAGAACCAGGTCAGCAGAGCTGCTTTAGAGCCAGAGAACCAGGTCAGCCGAGCTGCTGTAGAGCCAGAGAAACCAGGTCAGCAGAGCTGCTTTAGAGGGAGAGAACCAGGTCAGGAGAGCTGCTTCAGAGGGAGAGAACCAGGTCAGCAGAGCTGCTCTAGAGCCTAAGAACCAGGTCAGCACAGCTGCTCTAGAACCAGAGAACCAGGTCATCAGAGCTGCTGTAGAGGCAGAGAACCAGGTCAGCAGAGCTGCTGTAGAGCCAGAGAAACCACATCAGAAGAGCAGCTTTAGAGGGAGAGAACCAGGTCAGCAGAGCTGCTCTAGAGCCTAAGAACCAGGTCAGCACAGCTGCTCTAGAGCCAGTGAACCAGGTCAGCAGATCTGCTTTAGAGCCAGAGAACTAGGTCAGAAGAGCTGCTTTAGAGCCAGAGAACCAGGTCAGCAGAGCTCCTCTAGAGCTTGAGAACCAGGTCATAAGAGCTGCTGTAGAGCCAGAGTACCAGGTCAGCAAAGCTGCTGTAGAGCCAGAGAAAGCAGGTCAGCAGAGCTGCTTTGGAGTCAGAGAACCAGGTCAGTAGAGCTGCTCTAGAGCCTAAGAACCAGGTCATCAGAGCTGCTGTAGAGCCAGAGAACCAGGTCAGCAGAGCTGCTGTAGAGCCAGAGAAACCAGGTCAGCAGAGCTGCTCTAGAGGGAGAGACCCAGGTCAGCAGAGCTGCTCTAGAGCCTAAGAACCAGGTCAGCACAGCTGCTCTAGAGCCAGAGAACCAGGTCAGCAGATCTGCTTTAGAGCCAGAGAACTAGGTCAGCAGAGCTGCTTTTGAGCCAGATAAAAAGGTCAGCACAGCTGCTCTAGAGCCTGAGAACCAGGTCATTAGAGCTGCTGTAGAGCCAGAGAACCAGGTAAGCTGAGCTGCTGTAGAGCCAGAGAAAGCAGGTCAGCAGAGCTGCTTTGGAGCCAGAGAACCAGGTCAGTAGAGCTGCTCTAGAGCCTAAGAACCAGGTCAGCAGAGCTGCTCTAGAGCCAGAGAACCAGGTCAGCCGAGCTACTGTAGAGCCAGCGAAACCAGGTCAGCAGAGCTGCTCTAGAGCCAGAGAACCGGGTCAGCCGAGCTGCTGTAGAGCCAGAGAAACCAGGTCAGCTGAGCTGCTTTAGAGGGAGAGAACCAGGTCAGGAGAGTTGCTTCAGAGGGAGAGAACCAGGTCAGCAGAGCTGCTCTAGAGCCTAAGAACCAGGTCAGCACAGCTGCTCTAGAGCCAGAGAACCAGAGATCCAGGTCATCAGAGCTGCTGTACAGCCAGAGAAACAGGTCAGCAGAGCTGCTGTAGAGCCAGAGAAACCACGTCAGAAGAGCAGCTTTAGAGGGAGACAACCAGCTCAGCAGAGCTGCTCTAGAGCCTAAGAACCAGGTCAGCACAGCTGCTCTAGAGCCAGTGAACCAGGTCAGCAGATCTGCTTTAGAGCCAGAGAACTAGGTCAGAAGAGCTGCTTTAGAGCCAGAGAACCAGGTCAGCAGAGCTGCTTTAGAGCCAGAGAACCAGGTCAGCAGAGCTGCTGTAGAGCCAGAGAAACCAGGTCAGCAGAGCTGCTTTAGAGGGAGAGAACCAGGTCAGCAGAGCTGCTCTAGAGCCTAAGAACCAGGTCAGCAGAGCTGCTCTAGAGCTAGAGAACCAGGTCAGCAAAGCTGTTTTAGAGCCGGAGAACCAGGCCAGTAGAGATGATCTAGAACCTGAGAACCAGGTCAGCAGAGCTGCTGTAAAGCCTGAGAAAGCAGGTCAGCAGAGCTGCTTTAGAGCCAGAGAACCAGGTCAGTAGAGCTGTTCTAGAGCCTAAGAACCAGGAAAGCAGAGCTGCTCTAGAGCCGGAGAACCAGGTCAGCCGAGCTGCTGTAGAGCCAGAGAAACCAGGCCAGCAGAGCTGCTCTAGAGGGAGAGAACCAGGTCAGCAGAGCTGCTCTAGAGCCTAAGAACCAGGTCAGCACAGCTGCTATAGAGCCAGAGAACCAGGTCAGCAGAGCTGCTTTAGGGCCTAAGAACCAGGTCAGCACAGCTGTTATAGAGCCAGTGAACCAGGTCAGCAGATCTGCTTTAGAGCAAGAGAACTAGGTCAGAAGAGCTGCTTTAGAGCCAGAGAACCAGGTCAGCAGAGCTGCTTTAGAGCCAGAGAACCAGCGCAGCAGAGCTGCTGTAGAGCCAGAGAAACCAGGTCAGCAGAGCTGCTTTAGAGGGAGAGAACCAGGTCAGCAGAGCTGCTCTAGAGCCTAAGAACCAGGTCAGCAGAGCTGCTCTAGAGCTAGAGAACCAGGTCAGCAAAGCTGTTTTAGAGCCAGAGAACCAGGCCAGTAGAGCTGATCTAGAACCTGAGAACCAGGTCAGCAGAGCTGCTGAAGAGCCTAAGAAAGCAGGTCAGCAGAGCTGCTTTAGAGCCAGAGAACCAGGTCAGTAGAGCTGTTCTAGAGCCTAAGAACCAGGAAAGCAGAGCTGCTCTAGAGCCAGAGATCCAGGTCAGCCGAGATGCTGTAGAGCCAGAGAAACCAGGCCAGCAGAGCTGCTCTAGAGGGAGAGACCCAGGTCAGCAGAGCTGCTCTAGAGCCTAAGAACCAGGTCAGCACAGTTGCTCTAGAGCCAGAGAACCAGGTCAGCAGATCTGCTTTAGAGCCAGAGAACTAGGTCAGCAGATCTGCTTTTGAGCCAGACAACCAGGCCAGCACAGCTGCTCTAGAGCCTGAGAACCAGGTCATTAGAGCTGCTGTAGAGCCAGAGAAAAAGGTCAGCAGAGCTGCTGTAGAGCCAGAGAAAGCAGGTCAGCAGAGCTGCTTTAGAGCCAGAGAACCAGGTCAGTAGAGCTGCTCTAGAGCCTGAGAACCAGGTCATTAGAGCTGCTTTTGAGCCAGACAACCAGGCCAGCACAGCTGCTCTAGAGCCTGAGAACCAGGTCATTAGAGCTGCTGTAGAGCCAGAGAACCAGGTCAGCAGAGCTGCTGTAGAGCCAGAGAAACCAGGTCAGAAGAGCTGCTCTAGAGCCAGAGAACCAGGTCAGCCGAGCTGCTGTAGAGCCAGAGAAACCAGGTCAGCAGAGCTGCTTTAGAGGGAGAGAACCAGGCCAGGAGAGCTGCTCTAGAGCCAGAGAACCAGGTCATCAGAGCTGCTGTAGAGCCAGAGAACCAGGTCAGCAGAGCTGCTGTAGAGCCAGAGAAACCACGTCAGAAGAGCAGCTTTAGAGGGAGACAACCAGGTCAGCAGAGCTGCTCTAGAGCCTAAGAACCAGGTCAGCACAGCTGCTCTAGAGCCAGTGAACCAGGTCAGCAGATCTGCTTTAGAGCCAGAGAACTAGGTCAGAAGAGCTGCTTTAGAGCCAGAGAACCAGGTCAGCAGAGCTGCTCTAGAGCCAGAGAACCAGGTCAGCAGAGCTGCTGTAGAGCCAGAGAAACCAGGTCAGCAGAGCTGCTTTAGAGGGAGAGAACCAGGTCAGCAGAGCTGCTCTAGAGCCTAAGAACCAAGTCAGCACAGCTGCTCTTGAGCCAGATAACCAGGTCAGCAGAGCTGCTTTTGAGGCAGAGAACCAGGTCATCAGAGCTGCTTTAGAGCCTAAGAACCAGGTCAGCAAAGCTGCTCTAGAGACTAAGAACAAGGTCAGCAGATCTGCTCTGGAGCCAGAGAACCAGGTCAGCAGAGCTGTTTTAGAGCCAGAGAACCAGGCCAGCAGAGCTGATCTAGAACCTGAGAACCAGGTCAGCAGAGCTGCTGTAGAGCCTGAGAAAGCAGGTCAGCAGAGCTGCTTTAGAGCCAGAGAACCAGGTCAGTAGAGCTGTTCTAGAGCCTAAGAACCAGGAAAGCAGCGCTGCTCTAGAGCCAGAGAACCAGGTCAGCCGAGCTGCTGTAGAGCCAGAGAAACCAGGCCAGCAGAGCTGCTCTAGAGGGAGAGAACCAGGTCAGCAGAGCTGCTCTAGAGACTAAGAACCAGGTCAGCACAGCTGCTCTAGAGCCAGAGAACCAGGTCAGCAGATCTGCTTTAGAGCCAGAGAACTAGGTCAGCAGAGCTGTTTTATAGCCAGACAACCAGGTCAGCCGAGCTGCTCTAGAGCCTAAGAACCAGGTCAGCACAGCTGCTCTAGAGCCAGAGAACCAGGTCAGTAGATCTGCTTTAGAGCCAGAGAACTAGGTCAGAAGAGCTGCTCTAGAGCCAGAGAACAAGGTCAGCAGAGCTGCTTTAGAGCCAGAGAACTAGGTCAGCAGAGCTGTTTTAGAGCCAGACAACCAGGTCAGCAGAGATGCTCTAGAGCCTGAGAACCAGGTCAGCAGAGCTGCTCTAGAGCCAGAGAACCAGGTCAGCAGAGCTGTTTTAGAGCCAGAGAACTAGGTCAGAAGAGCTGCTTTAGAGCCAGAGAACCAGGTCAGCAGAGCTGCTCTAGAGCCAGAGAACCAGGTCAGCAGAGCTGCTGTAGAGCCAGAGAAACCAGGTCAGCAGAGCTGCTTTAGAGTGAGAGAACCAGGTCAGCAGAGCTGCTCTAGAGCCTTAGAACCAAGTCAGCACAGCTGCTCTTGAGCCAGATAACCAGGTCAGCAGAGCTGCTTTTGAGGCAGAGAACCAGGTCATCAGAGCTGCTTTAGAGCCTAAGAACCAGGTCAGCAGAGCTGTTTTAGAGACTAAGAACAAGGTCAGCAGATCTGCTCTAGAGTTAGAGAACCAGGTCAGCAGAGCTGTATTAGAGCCAGAGAACCAGGCCAGCAGAGGTGATCTAGAACCTGAGAACCAGGTCAGCAGAGCTGCTGTAGAGCCTGGGAAAGGAGGTCAGCAGAGCTGCTTTAGAGCCAGAGAACCAGGTCAGTAGAGCTGTTCTAGAGCCTAAGAACCAGGAAAGCAGAGCTGCTCTAGAGCCAGAGAACCAGGTCAGCCGAGCTGCTGTAGAGCCAGAGAAACCAGGCCAGCAGAGCTGCTCTAGAGGGAGAGAACCAGGTCAGCAGGGCTGCTCTAGAGCCTAAGAACCAGGTCAGCACAGCTGCTCTAGAGCCAGAGAACCAGGTCAGCAGATCTGCTTTAGAGCCAGAGAACTAGGTCAGCAGAGCTGCTTTTGAGCCAGAGAACCAGGTCAGCACAGCTCCTCTAGAGCCTGAGAACCAGGTCATTAGAGCTACTGTAGAGCCAGTGAACCAGGTCAGCAGAGCTGCTGTAGAGCCAGAGAAAGCAGGTCAGCAGAGCTGCTTTAGAGCCAGAGAACCAGGTCAGTAGAGCTGCTCTAGAGCCTAAACACCAGGTCAGCAGAGCTGCTCTAGAGCCAGAGAACCAGGTCAGCCGAGCTGCTGTAGAGCCAGAGAAACCAGGTCAGCAGAGCTGCTCTAGAGGGAGAGAACCAGGTCAGCAGAGCTGCTCTAGAGCCAGAGAACCAGGTCAGCAGAGCTGCTCTAGAGCCAGAGAACCAGGTCAGCAGAGCTGCTTTAGAGCCAGAGAAACCAGGTCAGCAGAGCTGCTTTAGAGGGAGAGAACCAGGTCAGCAGAGCTGCTCTAGAGCCTAAGAACCAGGTCAGCACAGCTGCTATAGAGCCAGAGAGCCAGGTCAGCAGAGCTGCTTTAGAGCCTAAGAAGCAGGTCAGTAGAGCTGCTCTAGAGCCTAAGAACCAGGTCAGCAGATCTGCTCTAGAGCCAGAGAACCAGGTCAACAGAGCTGCTTTAGAGCCAGAGAACAATGTCAGAAGATCTGTTTTAGAGCCTAAGAACCAAATCAGCACAGCTGCTCTTGAGCCAGATAACCAGGTCAGCAGAGCTGCTTTTGAGGCAGAGAACCAGGTCATCAGAGCTGCTTTAGATCCAGAGAACCAGGTCAGCCGAGCTGCTGTAGAGCCAGAGAAACCAGGTCAGCAGAGCTGCTTTAGAGGGAGAGAACCAGGTCAGGAGAGCTATTTCAGAGGGAGAGAACCAGGTCAGCAGAGCTGCTCTAGAGCCAGAGAACCAGGTCAGCAGAGCTGCTTTAGAGCCAGAGAACCAGGTCAGTAGAGCTGCTCTAGAGCCTAAGAACTAGGTCAGCAGAACTGCTCTAGAGACAGAGAACCAGGTCAGCCGAGCTACTGTAGAGCCAGAGAAACCAGGTCAGAAGATCTGCTCTAGAGCGAGAGAACCAGGTCAGCCGAGCTGCTGTAGAGCCAGAGAAACCAGGTCAGCAGAGCTGCTTTAGAGGGAGAGAACCAGGTCAGGAGAGCTGCTTCAGAGGGAGAGAACCAGGTCAGCAGAGCTGCTCTAGAGCCTAAGAACCAGGTCAGCACAGCTGCTCTAGAGCCAGGGAACCAGGTCATCAGAGCTGCTGTAGAGCCAGAGAACCAGGTCAGCAGAGCTGCTGTAGAGCCAGAGAAACCACGTCAGAAGAGCAGCTTTAGAGGGAGACAACCAGGTCAGCAGAGCTGCTCTAGAGCCTAAGAACCAGGTCAGCACAGCTGCTCTAGAGCCAGTGAACCAGGTCAGCAGATCTGCTTTAGAGCCAGAGAACTAGGTCAGAAGAGCTGCTTTAGAGCCAGAGAACCAGGTCAGCAGAGCTGCTCTAGAGCCAGGGAACCAGGTCAGCAGAGCTGCTGTAGAGCCAGAGAAACCATGTCAGCAGAGCTGCTTTAGAGGGAGAGAACCAGGTCAGCAGAGCTGCTCTAGAGCCTAAGAACCAAGTCAGCACAGCTGCTCTTGAGCCTGATAACCAGGTCAGCAGAGCTGCTTTTGAGGCAGAGAACCAGGTCATCAGAGCTGCTTTAGAGCCTAAGAACCAGGTCAGCAGAGCTGCTCTAGAGACTGAGAACAAGGTCAGCAGATCTGCTCTGGAGCTAGAGAACCAGGTCAGCAGAGCTGTTTTAGAGACAGAGAACCAGGCCAGCAGAGCTGATCTAGAACCTGAGAACCAGGTCAGCAGAGCTGCTGTAGAGCCTGAGAAAGCAGGTCAGCAGAGCTGCTTTAGAGCAAGAGAACCAGGTCAGTAGAGCTGTTCTAGAGCCTAAGAACCAGGAAAGCAGAGCTGCTCTAGAGCCAGAGAACCAGGTCAGCCGAGCTGCTGTAGAGCCAGAGAAACCAGGCCAGCAGAGCTGCTCTAGAGGGAGAGAACCAGGTCAGCAGAGCTTCTCCAGAGCCTAAGAACCAGGTCAGCACAGCTGCTCTAAAGCCAGAGAACCAGGTCAGCAGATCTGCTTTAGAGCCAGAGAACTAGGTCAGCAGAGCTGCTTTTGAGCCAGAGAACCAGGTCAGCACAGCTCCTCTAGAGCCTGAGAACCAGGTCATTAGAGCTGCTGTAGAGCCAGAGAACCAAGTCAGCAGAGCTGCTGTAGAGCCAGAGAAAGCAGGTCAGCAGAGCTGCTTTAGAGCCAGAGAACCAGGTCAGTAGAGCTGCTCTAGAGCCTAAAAACCAGGTCAGCAGAGCTGCTCTAGAGCCAGAGAACCAGGGCAGCCGAGCTGCTGTAGAGCCAGAGAAACCAGGTCAGCAGAGCTGCTCTAGAGGGAGAGAACCAGGTCAGCGGAGCTGCTCTAGAGCCTAAGAACCAGGTCAACAGAGCTACTCTAGAGCCAGAGAACAAGATCAGCAGAGCTGCTTTAGAGCCAGTGAACTAGGTCAGCAGAGCTGTTTTAGAGCCAGACAACCAGGTCAGCAGAGATGCTCTAGAGCCTAAGAACCAGGTCAGCACAGCTGTTATAGAGCCAGAGAACCAGGTCAGCAGAGCTGCTTTAGGGCCTAAGAACCAGGTCAGCACAGCTGTTATAGAGCCAGAGAACCAGGTCAGCAGATCTGCTTCAGAGCCAGAGAACTAGGTCAGCAGAGCTGCTTTTGAGCCAGACAACCAGGCCAGCACAGCTGCTCTAGAGCCTGAGAACCAGGTCATTAGAGCTGCTGTAGAGCCAGAGAACCAGGTCAGCAGAGCTGCTGTAGAGCCAGAGAAAGCAGGTCAGCAGAGCTGCTTTAGAGCCAGAGAACCAGGTCAGTAGAGCTGCTCTAGAGCCTGAGAACCAGGTCATTAGAGTTGCTTTTGAGCCAGACAACCAGGCCAGCACAGCTGCTCTAGAGCCTGAGAACCAGGTCATTAGAGCTGCTGTAGAGCCAGAGAACCAGGTCAGCAGAGCTGCTGTAGAGCCAGAGAAACCAGGTCAGAAGAGCTGCTCTAGAGCCAGAGTACCAGGTCAGCCGAGCTGCTGTAGAGCCAGAGAAACCAGGTCAGCAGAGCTGCTTTAGAGGGAGAGAACCATGTCAGGAGAGCTGCTTCAGAGGGAGAGAACCAGGTCAGCAGAGCTGCTCTAGAGCCTAAGAACCTGGTCAGCACAGCTGCTCTAGAGCCAGAGAACCAGGTCATCAGAGCTGCTGTAGAGCCAGAGAACCAGGTCAGCAGAGCTGCTGTAGAGCCAGAGAAACCACGTCAGAAGAGCAGCTTTAGAGGGAGACAACCAGGTCAGCAGAGCTGCTCTAGAGCCTAAGAACCAGGTCAGCACAGCTGCTCTAGAGCCAGTGAACCAGGTCAGCAGATCTATTTTAGAGCCAGAGAACTAGGTCAGAAGAGCTGCTTTAGAGACAGAGAACCAGGTCAGCAGAGCTGCTCTAGAGCCAGAGAACCAGGTCAGCAGAGCTGCTGTAGAGCCAGAGAAACCAGGTCAGCAGAGCTGCTTTAGAGGGAGAGAACCAGGTCAGCAGAGCTGCTCTAGAGCCTAAGAACCAAGTCAGCACAGCTGCTCTTGAGCCAGATAACCAGGTCAGCAGAGCTGCTTTTGAGGCAGAGAACCAGGTCATCAGAGCTGCTTTAGAGCCTAAGAACCAGGTCAGCAAAGCTGCTCTAGAGACTAAGAACAAGGTCAGCAGATCTGCTCTGGAGCCAGAGAACCAGGTCAGCAGAGCTGTTTTAGAGCCAGAGAACCAGGCCAGCAGAGCTGATCTAGAACCTGAGAACCAGGTCAGCAGAGCTGCTGTAGAGCCTGAGAAAGCAGGTCAGCAGAGCTGCTTTAGAGCCAGAGAACCAGGTCAGTAGAGCTGTTCTAGAGCCTAAGAACCAGGAAAGCAGCGCTGCTCTAGAGCCAGAGAACCAGGTCAGCCGAGCTGCTGTAGAGCCAGAGAAACCAGGCCAGCAGAGCTGCTCTAGAGGGAGAGAACCAGGTCAGCAGAGCTGCTCTAGAGCCTAAGAACCAGGTCAGCACAGCTGCTCTAGAGCCAGAGAACCAGGTCAGCAGATCTGCTTTAGAGCCAGAGAACTAGGTCAGCAGAGCTGTTTTATAGCCAGACAACCAGGTCAGCCGAGCTGCTCTAGAGCCTAAGAACCAGGTCAGCACAGCTGCTCTAGAGCCAGAGAACCAGGTCAGTAGATCTGCTTTAGAGCCAGAGAACTAGGTCAGAAGAGCTGCTTTAGAGCCAGAGAACCAGGTCAGCAGAGCTGCTCTAGAGCCAGAGAACAAGGTCAGCAGAGCTGCTTTAGAGCCAGAGAACTAGGTCAGCAGAGCTGTTTTAGAGCCAGACAACCAGGTCAGCAGAGATGCTCTAGAGCCTGAGAACCAGGTCAGCAGAGCTGCTCTAGAGCCAGAGAACCAGGTCAGCAGAGCTGTTTTAGAGCCAGAGAACTAGGTCAGAAGAGCTGCTTTAGAGCCAGAGAACCAGGTCAGCAGAGCTGCTTTAGAGGGAGAGAACCAGGTCAGGAGAGTTGCTTCAGAGGGAGAGAACCAGGTCAGCAGAGCTGCTCTAGAGCCTAAGAACCAGGTCAGCACAGCTGCTCTAGAGCCAGAGAACCAGAGATCCAGGTCATCAGAGCTGCTGTACAGCCAGAGAAACAGGTCAGCAGAGCTGCTGTAGAGCCAGAGAAACCACGTCAGAAGAGCAGCTTTAGAGGGAGACAACCAGCTCAGCAGAGCTGCTCTAGAGCCTAAGAACCAGGTCAGCACAGCTGCTCTAGAGCCAGTGAACCAGGTCAGCAGATCTGCTTTAGAGCCAGAGAACTAGGTCAGAAGAGCTGCTTTAGAGCCAGAGAACCAGGTCAGCAGAGCTGCTTTAGAGCCAGAGAACCAGGTCAGCAGAGCTGCTGTAGAGCCAGAGAAACCAGGTCAGCAGAGCTGCTTTAGAGGGAGAGAACCAGGTCAGCAGAGCTGCTCTAGAGCCTAAGAACCAGGTCAGCAGAGCTGCTCTAGAGCTAGAGAACCAGGTCAGCAAAGCTGTTTTAGAGCCGGAGAACCAGGCCAGTAGAGATGATCTAGAACCTGAGAACCAGGTCAGCAGAGCTGCTGTAAAGCCTGAGAAAGCAGGTCAGCAGAGCTGCTTTAGAGCCAGAGAACCAGGTCAGTAGAGCTGTTCTAGAGCCTAAGAACCAGGAAAGCAGAGCTGCTCTAGAGCCGGAGAACCAGGTCAGCCGAGCTGCTGTAGAGCCAGAGAAACCAGGCCAGCAGAGCTGCTCTAGAGGGAGAGAACCAGGTCAGCAGAGCTGCTCTAGAGCCTAAGAACCAGGTCAGCACAGCTGCTATAGAGCCAGAGAACCAGGTCAGCAGAGCTGCTTTAGGGCCTAAGAACCAGGTCAGCACAGCTGTTATAGAGCCAGTGAACCAGGTCAGCAGATCTGCTTTAGAGCAAGAGAACTAGGTCAGAAGAGCTGCTTTAGAGCCAGAGAACCAGGTCAGCAGAGCTGCTTTAGAGCCAGAGAACCAGGTCAGCAGAGCTGCTGTAGAGCCAGAGAAATCAGGTCAGCAGAGCTGCTTTAGAGGGAGAGAACCAGGTCAGCAGAGCTGCTCTAGAGCCTAAGAACCAGGTCAGCAGAGCTGCTCTAGAGCTAGAGAACCAGGTCAGCAAAGCTGTTTTAGAGCCAGAGAACCAGGCCAGTAGAGCTGATCTAGAACCTGAGAACCAGGTCAGCAGAGCTGCTGAAGAGCCTAAGAAAGCAGGTCAGCAGAGCTGCTTTAGAGCCAGAGAACCAGGTCAGTAGAGCTGTTCTAGAGCCTAAGAACCAGGAAAGCAGAGCTGCTCTAGAGCCAGAGATCCAGGTCAGCCGAGATGCTGTAGAGCCAGAGAAACCAGGCCAGCAGAGCTGCTCTAGAGGGAGAGACCCAGGTCAGCAGAGCTGCTCTAGAGCCTAAGAACCAGGTCAGCACAGTTGCTCTAGAGCCAGAGAACCAGGTCAGCAGATCTGCTTTAGAGCCAGAGAACTAGGTCAGCAGATCTGCTTTTGAGCCAGACAACCAGGCCAGCACAGCTGCTCTAGAGCCTGAGAACCAGGTCATTAGAGCTGCTGTAGAGCCAGAGAAAAAGGTCAGCAGAGCTGCTGTAGAGCCAGAGAAAGCAGGTCAGCAGGGCTGCTTTAGAGCCAGAGAACCAGGTCAGTAGAGCTGCTCTAGAGCCTGAGATCCAGGTCATTAGAGCTGCTTTTGAGCCAGACAACCAGGCCAGCACAGCTGCTCTAGAGCCTGAGAACCAGGTCATTAGAGCTGCTGTAGAGCCAGAGAACCAGGTCAGCAGAGCTGCTGTAGAGCCAGAGAAACCAGGTCAGAAGAGCTGCTCTAGAGCCAGAGAACCAGGTCAGCCGAGCTGCTGTAGAGCCAGAGAAACCAGGTCAGCAGAGCTGCTTTAGAGGGAGAGAACCAGGCCAGGAGAGCTGCTCTAGAGCCAGAGAACCAGGTCATCAGAGCTGCTGTAGAGCCAGAGAACCAGGTCAGCAGAGCTGCTGTAGAGCCAGAGAAACCACGTCAGAAGAGCAGCTTTAGAGGGAGACAACCAGGTCAGCAGAGCTGCTCTAGAGCCTAAGAACCAGGTCAGCACAGCTGCTCTAGAGCCAGTGAACCAGGTCAGCAGATCTGCTTTAGAGCCAGAGAACTAGGTCAGAAGAGCTGCTTTAGAGCCAGAGAACCAGGTCAGCAGAGCTGCTCTAGAGCCAGAGAACCAGGTCAGCAGAGCTGCTGTAGAGCCAGAGAAACCAGGTCAGCAGAGCTGCTTTAGAGGGAGAGAACCAGGTCAGCAGAGCTGCTCTAGAGCCTAAGAACCAAGTCAGCACAGCTGCTCTTGAGCCAGATAACCAGGTCAGCAGAGCTGCTTTTGAGGCAGAGAACCAGGTCATCAGAGCTGCTTTAGAGCCTAAGAACCAGGTCAGCAAAGCTGCTCTAGAGACTAAGAACAAGGTCAGCAGATCTGCTCTGGAGCCAGAGAACCAGGTCAGCAGAGCTGTTTTAGAGCCAGAGAACCAGGCCAGCAGAGCTGATCTAGAACCTGAGAACCAGGTCAGCAGAGCTGCTGTAGAGCCTGAGAAAGCAGGTCAGCAGAGCTGCTTTAGAGCCAGAGAACCAGGTCAGTAGAGCTGTTCTAGAGCCTAAGAACCAGGAAAGCAGCGCTGCTCTAGAGCCAGAGAACCAGGTCAGCCGAGCTGCTGTAGAGCCAGAGAAACCAGGCCAGCAGAGCTGCTCTAGAGGGAGAGAACCAGGTCAGCAGAGCTGCTCTAGAGACTAAGAACCAGGTCAGCACAGCTGCTCTAGAGCCAGAGAACCAGGTCAGCAGATCTGCTTTAGAGCCAGAGAACTAGGTCAGCAGAGCTGTTTTATAGCCAGACAACCAGGTCAGCCGAGCTGCTCTAGAGCCTAAGAACCAGGTCAGCACAGCTGCTCTAGAGCCAGAGAACCAGGTCAGTAGATCTGCTTTAGAGCCAGAGAACTAGGTCAGAAGAGCTGCTCTAGAGCCAGAGAACAAGGTCAGCAGAGCTGCTTTAGAGCCAGAGAACTAGGTCAGCAGAGCTGTTTTAGAGCCAGACAACCAGGTCAGCAGAGATGCTCTAGAGCCTGAGAACCAGGTCAGCAGAGCTGCTCTAGAGCCAGAGAACCAGGTCAGCAGAGCTGTTTTAGAGCCAGAGAACTAGGTCAGAAGAGCTGCTTTAGAGCCAGAGAACCAGGTCAGCAGAGCTGCTCTAGAGCCAGAGAACCAGGTCAGCAGAGCTGCTGTAGAGCCAGAGAAACCAGGTCAGCAGAGCTGCTTTAGAGTGAGAGAACCAGGTCAGCAGAGCTGCTCTAGAGCCTTAGAACCAAGTCAGCACAGCTGCTCTTGAGCCAGATAACCAGGTCAGCAGAGCTGCTTTTGAGGCAGAGAACCAGGTCATCAGAGCTGCTTTAGAGCCTAAGAACCAGGTCAGCAGAGCTGTTTTAGAGACTAAGAACAAGGTCAGCAGATCTGCTCTAGAGTTAGAGAACCAGGTCAGCAGAGCTGTATTAGAGCCAGAGAACCAGGCCAGCAGAGGTGATCTAGAACCTGAGAACCAGGTCAGCAGAGCTGCTGTAGAGCCTGGGAAAGGAGGTCAGCAGAGCTGCTTTAGAGCCAGAGAACCAGGTCAGTAGAGCTGTTCTAGAGCCTAAGAACCAGGAAAGCAGAGCTGCTCTAGAGCCAGAGAACCAGGTCAGCCGAGCTGCTGTAGAGCCAGAGAAACCAGGCCAGCAGAGCTGCTCTAGAGGGAGAGAACCAGGTCAGCAGGGCTGCTCTAGAGCCTAAGAACCAGGTCAGCACAGCTGCTCTAGAGCCAGAGAACCAGGTCAGCAGATCTGCTTTAGAGCCAGAGAACTAGGTCAGCAGAGCTGCTTTTGAGCCAGAGAACCAGGTCAGCACAGCTCCTCTAGAGCCTGAGAACCAGGTCATTAGAGCTACTGTAGAGCCAGTGAACCAGGTCAGCAGAGCTGCTGTAGAGCCAGAGAAAGCAGGTCAGCAGAGCTGCTTTAGAGCCAGAGAACCAGGTCAGTAGAGCTGCTCTAGAGCCTAAACACCAGGTCAGCAGAGCTGCTCTAGAGCCAGAGAACCAGGTCAGCCGAGCTGCTGTAGAGCCAGAGAAACCAGGTCAGCAGAGCTGCTCTAGAGGGAGAGAACCAGGTCAGCAGAGCTGCTCTAGAGCCAGAGAACCAGGTCAGCAGAGCTGCTCTAGAGCCAGAGAACCAGGTCAGCAGAGCTGCTTTAGAGCCAGAGAAACCAGGTCAGCAGAGCTGCTTTAGAGGGAGAGAACCAGGTCAGCAGAGCTGCTCTAGAGCCTAAGAACCAGGTCAGCACAGCTGCTATAGAGCCAGAGAGCCAGGTCAGCAGAGCTGCTTTAGAGCCTAAGAAGCAGGTCAGTAGAGCTGCTCTAGAGCCTAAGAACCAGGTCAGCAGATCTGCTCTAGAGCCAGAGAACCAGGTCAACAGAGCTGCTTTAGAGCCAGAGAACAATGTCAGAAGATCTGTTTTAGAGCCTAAGAACCAAATCAGCACAGCTGCTCTTGAGCCAGATAACCAGGTCAGCAGAGCTGCTTTTGAGGCAGAGAACCAGGTCATCAGAGCTGCTTTAGATCCAGAGAACCAGGTCAGCCGAGCTGCTGTAGAGCCAGAGAAACCAGGTCAGCAGAGCTGCTTTAGAGGGAGAGAACCAGGTCAGGAGAGCTATTTCAGAGGGAGAGAACCAGGTCAGCAGAGCTGCTCTAGAGCCAGAGAACCAGGTCAGGAGAGCTGCTTTAGAGCCAGAGAACCAGGTCAGTAGAGCTGCTCTAGAGCCTAAGAACTAGGTCAGCAGAACTGCTCTAGAGACAGAGAACCAGGTCAGCCGAGCTACTGTAGAGCCAGAGAAACCAGGTCAGAAGATCTGCTCTAGAGCGAGAGAACCAGGTCAGCCGAGCTGCTGTAGAGCCAGAGAAACCAGGTCAGCAGAGCTGCTTTAGAGGGAGAGAACCAGGTCAGGAGAGCTGCTTCAGAGGGAGAGAACCAGGTCAGCAGAGCTGCTCTAGAGCCTAAGAACCAGGTCAGCACAGCTGCTCTAGAGCCAGGGAACCAGGTCATCAGAGCTGCTGTAGAGCCAGAGAACCAGGTCAGCAGAGCTGCTGTAGAGCCAGAGAAACCACGTCAGAAGAGCAGCTTTAGAGGGAGACAACCAGGTCAGCAGAGCTGCTCTAGAGCCTAAGAACCAGGTCAGCACAGCTGCTCTAGAGCCAGTGAACCAGGTCAGCAGATCTGCTTTAGAGCCAGAGAACTAGGTCAGAAGAGCTGCTTTAGAGCCAGAGAACCAGGTCAGCAGAGCTGCTCTAGAGCCAGGGAACCAGGTCAGCAGAGCTGCTGTAGAGCCAGAGAAACCATGTCAGCAGAGCTGCTTTAGAGGGAGAGAACCAGGTCAGCAGAGCTGCTCTAGAGCCTAAGAACCAAGTCAGCACAGCTGCTCTTGAGCCTGATAACCAGGTCAGCAGAGCTGCTTTTGAGGCAGAGAACCAGGTCATCAGAGCTGCTTTAGAGCCTAAGAACCAGGTCAGCAGAGCTGCTCTAGAGACTGAGAACAAGGTCAGCAGATCTGCTCTGGAGCTAGAGAACCAGGTCAGCAGAGCTGTTTTAGAGCCAGAGAACCAGGCCAGCAGAGCTGATCTAGAACCTGAGAACCAGGTCAGCAGAGCTGCTGTAGAGCCTGAGAAAGCAGGTCAGCAGAGCTGCTTTAGAGCAAGAGAACCAGGTCAGTAGAGCTGTTCTAGAGCCTAAGAACCAGGAAAGCAGAGCTGCTCTAGAGCCAGAGAACCAGGTCAGCCGAGCTGCTGTAGAGCCAGAGAAACCAGGCCAGCAGAGCTGCTCTAGAGGGAGAGAACCAGGTCAGCAGAGCTTCTCCAGAGCCTAAGAACCAGGTCAGCACAGCTGCTCTAAAGCCAGAGAACCAGGTCAGCAGATCTGCTTTAGAGCCAGAGAACTAGGTCAGCAGAGCTGCTTTTGAGCCAGAGAACCAGGTCAGCACAGCTCCTCTAGAGCCTGAGAACCAGGTCATTAGAGCTGCTGTAGAGCCAGAGAACCAAGTCAGCAGAGCTGCTGTAGAGCCAGAGAAAGCAGGTCAGCAGAGCTGCTTTAGAGCCAGAGAACCAGGTCAGTAGAGCTGCTCTAGAGCCTAAAAACCAGGTCAGCAGAGCTGCTCTAGAGCCAGAGAACCAGGGCAGCCGAGCTGCTGTAGAGCCAGAGAAACCAGGTCAGCAGAGCTGCTCTAGAGGGAGAGAACCAGGTCAGCGGAGCTGCTCTAGAGCCTAAGAACCAGGTCAACAGAGCTACTCTAGAGCCAGAGAACAAGATCAGCAGAGCTGCTTTAGAGCCAGTGAACTAGGTCAGCAGAGCTGTTTTAGAGCCAGACAACCAGGTCAGCAGAGATGCTCTAGAGCCTAAGAACCAGGTCAGCACAGCTGTTATAGAGCCAGAGAACCAGGTCAGCAGAGCTGCTTTAGGGCCTAAGAACCAGGTCAGCACAGCTGTTATAGAGCCAGAGAACCAGGTCAGCAGATCTGCTTCAGAGCCAGAGAACTAGGTCAGCAGAGCTGCTTTTGAGCCAGACAACCAGGCCAGCACAGCTGCTCTAGAGCCTGAGAACCAGGTCATTAGAGCTGCTGTAGAGCCAGAGAACCAGGTCAGCAGAGCTGCTGTAGAGCCAGAGAAAGCAGGTCAGCAGAGCTGCTTTAGAGCCAGAGAACCAGGTCAGTAGAGCTGCTCTAGAGCCTGAGAACCAGGTCATTAGAGTTGCTTTTGAGCCAGACAACCAGGCCAGCACAGCTGCTCTAGAGCCTGAGAACCAGGTCATTAGAGCTGCTGTAGAGCCAGAGAACCAGGTCAGCAGAGCTGCTGTAGAGCCAGAGAAACCAGGTCAGAAGAGCTGCTCTAGAGCCAGAGTACCAGGTCAGCCGAGCTGCTGTAGAGCCAGAGAAACCAGGTCAGCAGAGCTGCTTTAGAGGGAGAGAACCATGTCAGGAGAGCTGCTTCAGAGGGAGAGAACCAGGTCAGCAGAGCTGCTCTAGAGCCTAAGAACCTGGTCAGCACAGCTGCTCTAGAGCCAGAGAACCAGGTCATCAGAGCTGCTGTAGAGCCAGAGAACCAGGTCAGCAGAGCTGCTGTAGAGCCAGAGAAACCACGTCAGAAGAGCAGCTTTAGAGGGAGACAACCAGGTCAGCAGAGCTGCTCTAGAGCCTAAGAACCAGGTCAGCACAGCTGCTCTAGAGCCAGTGAACCAGGTCAGCAGATCTATTTTAGAGCCAGAGAACTAGGTCAGAAGAGCTGCTTTAGAGACAGAGAACCAGGTCAGCAGAGCTGCTCTAGAGCCAGAGAACCAGGTCAGCAGAGCTGCTGTAGAGCCAGAGAAACCAGGTCAGCAGAGCTGCTTTAGAGGGAGAGAACCAGTTCAGCAGAGCTGCTCTAGAGCCTAAGAACCAAGTCAGCACAGCTGCTCTTGAGCCAGATAACCAGGTCAGCAGAGCTGCTTTTGAGGCAGAGAACCAGGTCATCAGAGCTGCTTTAGAGCCTAAGAACCAGGTCAGCAAAGCTGCTCTAGAGACTAAGAACAAGGTCAGCAGATCTGCTCTGGAGCCAGAGAACCAGGTCAGCAGAGCTGTTTTAGAGCCAGAGAACCAGGCCAGCAGAGCTGATCTAGAACCTGAGAACCAGGTCAGCAGAGCTGCTGTAGAGCCTGAGAAAGCAGGTCAGCAGAGCTGCTTTAGAGCCAGAGAACCAGGTCAGTAGAGCTGTTCTAGAGCCTAAGAACCAGGAAAGCAGCGCTGCTCTAGAGCCAGAGAACCAGGTCAGCCGAGCTGCTGTAGAGCCAGAGAAACCAGGCCAGCAGAGCTGCTCTAGAGGGAGAGAACCAGGTCAGCAGAGCTGCTCTAGAGCCTAAGAACCAGGTCAGCACAGCTGCTCTAGAGCCAGAGAACCAGGTCAGCAGATCTGCTTTAGAGCCAGAGAACTAGGTCAGCAGAGCTGTTTTATAGCCAGACAACCAGGTCAGCCGAGCTGCTCTAGAGCCTAAGAACCAGGTCAGCACAGCTGCTCTAGAGCCAGAGAACCAGGTCAGTAGATCTGCTTTAGAGCCAGAGAACTAGGTCAGAAGAGCTGCTTTAGAGCCAGAGAACCAGGTCAGCAGAGCTGCTCTAGAGCCAGAGAACAAGGTCAGCAGAGCTGCTTTAGAGCCAGAGAACTAGGTCAGCAGAGCTGTTTTAGAGCCAGACAACCAGGTCAGCAGAGATGCTCTAGAGCCTGAGAACCAGGTCAGCAGAGCTGCTCTAGAGCCAGAGAACCAGGTCAGCAGAGCTGTTTTAGAGCCAGAGAACTAGGTCAGAAGAGCTGCTTTAGAGCCAGAGAACCAGGTCAGCAGAGCTGCTCTAGAGCCAGAGAACCAGGTCAGCAGAGCTGCTGTAGAGCCAGAGAAACCAGGTCAGCAGAGCTGCTTTAGAGTGAGAGAACCAGGTCAGCAGAGCTGCTCTAGAGCCTTAGAACCAATTCAGCACAGCTGCTCTTGAGCCAGATAACCAGGTCAGCAGAGCTGCTTTTGAGGCAGAGAACCAGGTCATCAGAGCTGCTTTAGAGCCTAAGAACCAGGTCAGCAGAGCTGTTTTAGAGACTAAGAACAAGGTCAGCAGATCTGCTCTAGAGTTAGAGAACCAGGTCAGCAGAGCTGTATTAGAGCCAGAGAACCAGGCCAGCAGAGGTGATCTAGAACCTGAGAACCAGGTCAGCAGAGCTGCTGTAGAGCCTGGGAAAGGAGGTCAGCAGAGCTGCTTTAGAGCCAGAGAACCAGGTCAGTAGAGCTGTTCTAGAGCCTAAGAACCAGGAAAGCAGAGCTGCTCTAGAGCCAGAGAACCAGGTCAGCCGAGCTGCTGTAGAGCCAGAGAAACCAGGCCAGCAGAGCTGCTCTAGAGGGAGAGAACCAGGTCAGCAGGGCTGCTCTAGAGCCTAAGAACCAGGTCAGCACAGCTGCTCCAGAGCCAGAGAACCAGGTCAGCAGATCTGCTTTAGAGCCAGAGAACTAGGTCAGCAGAGCTGCTTTTGAGCCAGAGAACCAGGTCAGCACAGCTCCTCTAGAGCCTGAGAACCAGGTCATTAGAGCTACTGTAGAGCCAGTGAACCAGGTCAGCAGAGCTGCTGTAGAGCCAGAGAAAGCAGGTCAGCAGAGCTGCTTTAGAGCCAGAGAACCAGGTCAGTAGAGCTGCTCTAGAGCCTAAACACCAGGTCAGCAGAGCTGCTCTAGAGCCAGAGAACCAGGTCAGCCGAGCTGCTGTAGAGCCAGAGAAACCAGGTCAGCAGAGCTGCTCTAGAGGGAGAGAACCAGGTCAGCAGAGCTGCTCTAGAGCCAGAGAACCAGGTCAGCAGAGCTGCTCTAGAGCCAGAGAACCAGGTCAGCAGAGCTGCTTTAGAGCCAGAGAAACCAGGTCAGCAGAGCTGCTTTAGAGGGAGAGAACCAGGTCAGCAGAGCTGCTCTAGAGCCTAAGAACCAGGTCAGCACAGCTGCTATAGAGCCAGAGAGCCAGGTCAGCAGAGCTGCTTTAGAGCCAGAGAACCAGGTCAACAGAGCTGCTTTAGAGCCAGAGAACAATGTCAGAAGATCTGTTTTAGAGCCTAAGAACCAAATCAGCACAGCTGCTCTTGAGCCAGATAACCAGGTCAGCAGAGCTGCTTTTGAGGCAGAGAACCAGGTCATCAGAGCTGCTTTAGATCCAGAGAACCAGGTCAGCCGAGCTGCTGTAGAGCCAGAGAAACCAGGTCAGCAGAGCTGCTTTAGAGGGAGAGAACCAGGTCAGGAGAGCTATTTCAGAGGGAGAGAACCAGGTCAGCAGAGCTGCTCTAGAGCCAGAGAACCAGGTCAGCAGAGCTGCTTTAGAGCCAGAGAACCAGGTCAGTAGAGCTGCTCTAGAGCCTGAGAACCAGGTCATTAGAGTTGCTTTTGAGCCAGACAACCAGGCCAGCACAGCTGCTCTAGAGCCTGAGAACCAGGTCATTAGAGCTGCTGTAGAGCCAGAGAACCAGGTCAGCAGAGCTGCTGTAGAGCCAGAGAAACCAGGTCAGAAGAGCTGCTCTAGAGCCAGAGTACCAGGTCAGCCGAGCTGCTGTAGAGCCAGAGAAACCAGGTCAGCAGAGCTGCTTTAGAGGGAGAGAACCAGGTCAGGAGAGCTGCTTCAGAGGGAGAGAACCAGGTCAGCAGAGCTGCTCTAGAGCCTAAGAACCAGGTCAGCACAGCTGCTCTAGAGCCAGAGAACCAGGTCATCAGAGCTGCTGTAGAGCCAGAGAACCAGGTCAGCAGAGCTGCTGTAGAGCCAGAGAAATCACGTCAGAAGAGCAGCTTTAGAGGGAGACAACCAGGTCAGCAGAGCTGCTCTAGAGCCTAAGAACCAGGTCAGCACAGCTGCTCTAGAGCCAGTGAACCAGGTCAGCAGATCTATTTTAGAGCCAGAGAACTAGGTCAGAAGAGCTGCTTTAGAGCCAGAGAACCAGGTCAGCAGAGCTGCTCTAGAGCCAGAGAACCAGGTCAGCAGAGCTGCTGTAGAGCCAGAGAAACCAGGTCAGCAGAGCTGCTTTAGAGGGAGAGAACCAGGTCAGCAGAGCTGCTCTAGAGCCTAAGAACCAAGTCAGCACAGCTGCACTTGAGCCAGATAACCAGGTCAGCAGAGCTGCTTTTGAGGCAGAGAACCAGGTCATCAGAGCTGCTTTAGAGCCTAAGAACCACGTCAGCAGAGCTGCTCTAGAGACTAAGAACAAGGTCAGCAGATCTGCTCTGGAGCTAGAGAACCAGGTCAGCAGAGCTGTTTTAGAGCCAGAGAACCAGGCCAGCAGAGCTGATCTAGAACCTGAGAACCAGGTCAGCAGAGCTGCTCTAGAGGCAGAGAACCAGGTCAGCAGAGCTGCTTTAGAGCTAGAGAACCAGGGAAGCAGAGCTGCTCTCGAACCAGAGAACCAGGTCAGCAGAGCTGATTTAGAGCCATAGAACTGGGTCAGCAGAGCTGCTTTAGAGCCAGAGAACCAGGTCAGCCGAGCTGCTGTAGAGCCAGAGAAAACAGGTCAGGAGAGCTGCTTCAGAGGGAGAGAACCAGGTCAGCAGAGCTGCTCTAGGGCCTAAGAACCAGGTTACAACAGCTGCTCTGGAGCCAGAGAACCAGGTCATCAGAGCTGCTGTCGAGCCAGAGAACCAGGTCAGCAGAGCTGATGTAGAGCCAGAGAAACCACATCAGAAGAGCAGCTTTAGAGGGAGAGAACCAGGTCAGCAGAGCTGCTCTAGAGCCTAAGAACCAGGTCAGCACAGCTGCTCTAGAGCCAGTGAACCAGGTCAGCAGATCTGCTTTAGAGCCAGAGAACTAGGTCAGCAGAGCTGCTTTTGAGCCAGAGAACCAGGTCAGCACAGCTCCTCTAGAGCCTGAGAACCAGGTCATTAGAGCTACTGTAGAGCCAGTGAACCAGGTCAGCAGAGCTGCTGTAGAGCCAGAGAAAGCAGGTCAGCAGAGCTGCTTTAGAGCCAGAGAACCAGGTCAGTAGAGCTGCTCTAGAGCCTAAAAACCAGGTCAGCAGAGCTGCTCTAGAGCCAGAGAACCAGGTCAGCCGAGCTGCTGTAGAGCCAGAGAAACCAGGTCAGCAGAGCTGCTCTAGAGGGAGAGAACCAGGTCAGCAGAGCTGCTCTAGAGCCTAAGAACCAGGTCAACAGAGCTACTCTAGAGCCAGAGAACAAGGTCAGCAGAGCTGCTTTAGAGCCAGAGAACTAGGTCAGCAGAGCTGTTTTAGAGCCAGACAACCAGGTCAGCAGAGATGCTCTAGAGCCTGAGAACCAGGTCAGCAGAGCTGCTCTAGAGGCAGAGAACCAGGTCAGCAGAGCTGCTTTAGAGCCAGAGAACCAGGGCTGCAGACCTCCTCTAGAACCAGAGAACCAGGTCAGCAGAGCTGCTGTAGAGCCAGAGAAACCAGGTCAGCAGTGCTGCTGTAGAGGGAGAGAACCAGGTCAGCAGAGCTGCTTTAGAGCCTAAGAACCAGGTCAGCAGAGCTGCTCTAGACCCAGTGAACCAGGTCAGTTGAGCTGCTGTAGAGCCAGAGAAACCAGGTCAGCAGAGCTGCTTTAGAGGGAGAGAACCAGGTCAGCAGAGCTGCTTTAGAGCCAGAGAACCAGGTCAGCAGAGCTGCTTTAGAGCCAGAGAACCAGGTCAGCAGAGCTGCTGTAGAGCCAGAGACACCAGGTCAGCAGAGCTGCTTTAGAGGGAGAGAACCAGGTCGGCAGAGCTGCTCTAGAGCCTAAGAACCAGGTCAGCACAGCTGCTATAGAGCCAGAGAGCCAGGTCAGCAGAGCTGCTTTAGAGCCTAAGAACCAGGTCAGCAGAGCTGCTCTAGAGCCTAAGAACCAGGTCAGCAGATCTGCTCTAGAGCCAGAGAACCAGGTCAGCAGAGCTGCTTTAGAGCCAGAGAACAATGTCAGAAGAGCTGTTTTAGAGCCTAAGATCCAAGTCAGCACAGCTGCTCTTGAGCCAGATAACCAGGTCAGCAGAGCTGCTTTTGAGGCAGAGAACCAGGTCATCAGAGCTGCTTTAGAGCCTAAGAACCAGGTCAGCAGAGCTGCTCTAGAGACTAAGAACAAGGTCAGCAGATCTGCTCTGGAGCTAGAGAACCAGGTCAGCAGAGCTGTTTTAGAGCCAGAGAACCAGGCCAGCAGAGCTGATCTAGAACCTGAGAGCCAGGTCAGCAGAGCTGCTCTAAAGGCAAAGAACCAGGTCAGCAGAGCTGCTTTAGAGCTAGAGAACCAGGGCAGCAGAGCTGCTCTCGAACCAGAGAACCAGGTCAGCAGAGCTGATTTAGAGCCATAGAACTAGGTCAGCAGAGCTGCTTTAGAGCCAGAGAACCAGGTCAGCCGAGCTGCTGTAGAGCCAGAGAAAACAGGCCAGGAGAGCTGCTTCAGAGGGAGAGAACCAGGTCAGCAGAGCTGCTCTAGGGCCTAAGAACCAGGTTACAACAGCTGCTCTGGAGCCAGAGAACCAGGTCATCAGAGCTGCTGTAGAGCCAGAGAACCAGGTCAGCAGAGCTGCTGTAGAGCCAGAGAAACCACATCAGAAGAGCAGCTTTAGAGGGAGAGAACCAGGTCAGCAGAGCTGCTCTAGAGCCTAAGAACCAGGTCAGCACAGCTGCTCTAGAGCCAGTGAACCAGGTCAGCAGATCTGCTTTAGAGCCAGAGAACTAGGTCAGAAGAGCTGCTTTAGAGCCAGAGAACCAGGTCAGCAGAGCTCCTCTAGAGCCTGAGAACCAGGTCATTAGAGCTGCTGTAGAGCCAGAGAACCAGGTCAGCAGAGCTGCTGTAGAGCCAGAGAAAGCAGGTCAGCAGAGCTGCTTTAGAGCCAGAGAACCAGGTCAGTAGAGCTGCTCTAGAGCCTAAGAACCAGGTCTTCAGAGCTGCTCTAGAGCCATAGATCCAGGTCAGCAGAGCTGCTGTAGAGCCAGAGAAACCAGGTCAGCAGAGTTGCTCTAGAGGGAGAGACCCAGGTCAGCAGAGCTGCTCTAGAGCCTAAGAACCAGGTCAGCACAGCTGCTCTAGAGCCAGAGAACCAGGTCAGCAGATCTGCTTTAGAGCCAGAGAACTAGGTCAGCAGAGCTGCTTTTGAGCCCGAGAACCAGGTCAGCACAGCTGCTCTAGAGCCTGAGAACCAGGTAATTAGAGCTGCTCTAGAGCCTAAGAACCAGGTCTTCAGAGCTGCTCTAGAGCCATAGATCCAGGTCAGCAGAGCTGCTGTAGAGCCAGAGAAACCAGGTCAGCAGAGCTGCTCTAGAGGGAGAGACCCAGGTCAGCAGAGCTGCTCTAGAGCCTAAGAACCAGGTCAGCACAGCTGCTCTAGAGCCAGAGAACCAGGTCAGCAGATCTGCTTTAGAGCCAGAGAACTAGGTCAGCAGAGCTGCTTTTGAGCCAGAGAACCAGGTCAGCACAGCTGCTCTAGAGCCTGAGAACCAGGTCATTAGAGCTGCTGTAGAGCCAGAGAACCAGGTCAGCAGAGCTGCTGTAGAGCCAGAGAAAGCAGGTCAGCAGAGCTGCTTTAGAGCCAGAGAACCAGGTCAGTAGAGCTGCTCTAGAGCCTAAGAACCAGGTCAGCAGAGCTGCTCTAGAGGCAGAGAACCAGGTCATCAGAGCTGCTTTAGAGCCAGAGAACCAGGTCAGCAGAGCTGCTGTAGAGCCAGAGAACCAGGTCATCAGAGCTGCTTTAGAGCCAGAGAACCAGGTCAGCAGAGCCATTGTAGAGCAAGAGTACCAGGTCAGTAGAGTTTCTCTAGAGCCTAACAACCAGGTCAGCAGAGCTGCTCTAGAACCAGAGAACCAGGTCAGCAGAGCTGCTCTAGAGCCTGAGAACCAGGTCATCAGATCTGCTCTGGAGCCAGAGAACCAGGTCATCAGAGCTGCTGTAGAGCCAGAGAACTAGGTCAGCAGAGCTGCTGTAGAGCCAGAGAAACCACGTCAGAAGAGCAGCTTTAGAGGGAGACAACCAGGTCAGCAGAGCTGCTCTAGAGCCTAAGAACCAGGTCAGCACAGCTGCTCTTGAGCCAGATAACCAGGTCAGCAGAGCTGCTTCTGAGGCAGAGAACCAGGTCATCAGAGCTGCTTTAGAGCCTAAGAACCAGGTCAGCAGAGCTGCTCTAGAGACTAAGAACAAGGTCAGCAGATCTGCTCTGGAGCTAGAGAACCAGGTCAGCAGAGCTGTTTTAGAGCCAGAGAACCAGGCCAGCAGAGCTGATCTAGAACCTGAGAACCAGGTCAGCAGAGCTGCTCTAGAGGCAGAGAACCAGGTCAGCAGAGCTGCTTTAGAGCTAGAGAACCAAGGCAGCAGAGCTGCTCTCGAACCAGAGAACCAGGTCAGCAGAGCTGATTTAGAGCCATAGAACCAGGTCAGCAGAGCTGCTTTAGATCCAGAGAACCAGGTCAGCCGAGCTGCTGTAGAGCCAGAGAAACCAGGTCAGCAGAGCTGCTTTAGAGGGAGAGATCCAGGTCAGGAGAGCTGCTTCAGAGGGAGAGAACCAAGTCAGCAGAGCTGCTCTAGAGCCTAAGAACCAGGTCAGCACAGCTGCTCTAGAGCCAGAGAACCAGGTCATCAGAGCTGCTGTAGAGCCAGAGAACCAGGTCAGCAGAGCTGCTGTAGAGCCAGAGAAACCACGTCAGAAGAGCAGCTTTAGAGGGAGACAACAAGGTCAGCAGAGCTGCTCTAGAGCCTAAGAACCAGGTCAGCACAGCTGCTCTTGAGCCAGATAACCAGGTCAGCAGAGCTGCTTCTGAGGCAGAGAACCAGGTCATCAGAGCTGCTTTAGAGCCTAAGAACCAGGTCAGCAGAGCTGCTCTAGAGACTAAGAACAAGGTCAGCAGATCTGCTCTGGAGCTAGAGAACCAGGTCAGCAGAGCTGTTTTAGAGCCAGAGAACCAGACCAGCAGAGCTGATCTAGAACCTGAGAACCAGGTCAGCAGAGCTGCTCTAGAGGCAGAGAACCAGGTCAGCAGAGCTGCTTTAGAGCTAGAGAACCAAGGCAGCAGAGCTGCTCTCGAACCAGAGAACCAGGTCAGCAGAGCTGATTTAGAGCCATAAAACCAGGTCAGCAGAGCTGCTTTAGATCCAGAGAACCAGGTCAGCCGAGCTGCTGTAGAGCCAGAGAAACCAGGTCAGCAGAGCTGCTTTAGAGGGAGAGAACCAGGCCAGGAGAGCTGCTTCAGAGGGAGAGAACCAGGTCAGCAGAGCTGCTCTAGAGCCTAAGAACCAGGTTAGCACAGCTGCTCTAGAGCCAGAGAACCAGGTCATCATAGCTGCTGTAGAGCAAGAGAACCAGGTCAGCAGAGCTGCTGTAGAGCCAGAGAAACCACATCAGAAGAGCAGCTTTAGAGGGAGAGAACCAGGTCAGCAGAGCTGCTCTAGAGCCTAAGAACCAGGTCAGCACAGCTGCTCTAGAGCTAGTGAACCAGCTCAGCAGATCTGCTTCAGAGCCAGAGAACTAGGTCAGAAGAGCTGCTTTAGAGCCAGAGAACCAGGTCAGCACAGCTCCTCTAGAGCCTGAGAACCAGGTCATTAGAGCTGCTTTGGAGCCTGAGAACCAGGTCAGTAGAGCTGCTATAGAGCCTAAAAACCAGGTCAGCAGAGCTGCTCTAGAGCCAGAGAACCAGGTCAGCCGAGCTGCTGTAGAGCCAGAGAACCAGGTCAGCCGAGCTGCTGTAGAGCCTAAAACCAGGTCAGCAGAGCTGCTCTAGAGACAGAGAACCAGGTCAGCCGAGCTGCTGTAGAGCCAGAGAAACCAGGTCAGCAGAGCTGCTCTAGCGGGAGAGAACCAGGTCAGCAGAGCTGCTCTAGAGCCTAAGAACCAGGTCAATAGAGCTACTCTAGAGCCAGAGAAGAAGGTCAGCAGAGCTGCTTTAGAGCCAGAGAACTAGGTCAGCAGAGCTGTTTTAGAGCCAGACAACCAGGTCAGCAGAGATGCTCTAGAGCCTGAGAACCAGGTCAGCAGAGCTGCTCTAGAGGCAGAGAACTAGGTCAGCAGAGCTGCTTTAGAGCCATAGAACCAGGGCAGCAGAGCTGCTTTAGAGGGAGAGAACCAGGTCAGCAGAGCTGCTTTAGAGCCAGAGAAACCATGTCAGCAGAGCTGCTTTAGAGGGAGAGAACCAGGTCAGCAGAGCTGCTCTAGAGCCTAAGAACCAAGTCAGCACAGCTGCTCTTGAGCCTGATAACCTGGTCAGCAGAGCTGCTTTTGAGGCAGAGAACCAGGTCATCAGAGCTGCTTTAGAGCCTAAGAACCAGGTCAGCAGAGCTGCTCTAGAGACTGAGAACAAGGTCAGCAGATCTGCTCTGGAGCTAGAGAACCAGGTCAGCAGAGCTGTTTTAGTGCCAGAGAACCAGGCCAGCAGAGCTGATCTAGAACCTGAGAACCAGGTCAGAAGAGCTGCTGTAGAGCCTGAGAATGCAGGTCAGCAGAGCTGCTTTAGAGCCAGAGAACCAGGTCAGTAGAGCTGTTCTAGAGCCTAAGAACCAGGAAAGCAGAGCTGCTCTAGAGCCAGAGAACCAGGTCAGCCGAGCTGCTGTACAGCCAGAGAAACCAGGCCAGCAGAGCTGCTCTAGAGGGAGAGAACCAGGTCAGCAGAGCTGCTCCAGAGCCTAAGAACCAGGTCAGCACAGCTGCTCTAAGGCCAGAGAACCAGGTCAGCAGATCTGCTTTAGAGCCAGAGAACTAGGTCAGCAGAGCTGCTTTTGAGCCAGAGAACCAGGTCAGCACAGCTCCTCTAGAGCCTGAGAACCAGGTCATTAGAGCTGCTGTAGAGCCAGAGAACCAAGTCAGCAGAGCTGCTGTAGAGCCAGAGAAAGCAGGTCAGCAGAGCTGCTTTAGAGCCAGAGAACCAGGTCAGTAGAGCTGCTCTAGAGCCTAAAAACCAGGTCAGCAGAGCTGCTCTAGAGCCAGAGAACCAGGGCAGCCGAGCTGCTGTAGAGCCAGAGAAACCAGGTCAGCAGAGCTGCTCTAGAGGGAGAGAACCAGGTCAGCGGAGCTGCTCTAGAGCCTAAGAACCAGGTCAACAGAGCTACTCTAGAGCCAGAGAACAAGATCAGCAGAGCTGCTTTAGAGCCAGTGAACTAGGTCAGCAGAGCTGTTTTAGAGCCAGACAACCAGGTCAGCAGAGATGCTCTAGAGCCTAAGAACCAGGTCAGCACAGCTGTTATAGAGCCAGAGAACCAGGTCAGCAGAGCTGCTTTAGGGCCTAAGAACCAGGTCAGCACAGCTGTTATAGAGTCAGAGAACCAGGTCAGCAGATCTGCTTTAGAGCCAGAGAACTAGGTCAGCAGAGCTGCTTTTGAGCCATACAACCAGGCCAGCACAGCTGCTCTAGAGCCTGAGAACCAGGTCATTAGAGCTGCTGTAGAGCCAGAGAACCAGGTCAGCAGAGCTGCTGTAGAGCCAGAGAAAGCAGGTCAGCAGAGCTGCTTTAGAGCCAGGGAACCAGGTCAGTAGAGCTGCTCTAGAGCCTGAGAACCAGGTCATTAGAGTTGCTTTTGAGCCAGACAACCAGGCCAGCACAGCTGCTCTAGAGCCTGAGAACCAGGTCATTAGAGCTGCTGTAGAGCCAGAGAACCAGGTCAGCAGAGCTGCTGTAGAGCCAGAGAAACCAGGTCAGAAGAGCTGCTCTAGAGCCAGAGTACCAGGTCAGCCGAGCTGCTGTAGAGCCAGAGAAACCAGGTCAGCAGAGCTGCTTTAGAGGGAGAGAACCAGGTCAGGAGAGCTGCTTCAGAGGGAGAGAACCAGGTCAGCAGAGCTGCTCTAGAGCCTAAGAACCAGGTCAGCACAGCTGCTCTAGAGCCAGAGAACCAGGTCATCAGAGCTGCTGTAGAGCCAGAGAACCAGGTCAGCAGAGCTGCTGTAGAGCCAGAGAAACCACGTCAGAAGAGCAGCTTTAGAGGGAGACAACCAGGTCAGCAGAGCTGCTCTAGAGCCTAAGAACCAGGTCAGCACAGCTGCTCTAGAGCCAGTGAACCAGGTCAGCAGATCTGCTTTAGAGCCAGAGAATTAGGTCAGAAGAGCTGCTTTAGAGCCAGAGAACCAGGTCAGCAGAGCTGCTCTAGAGCCAGAGAACCAGGTCAGCAGAGCTGCTGTAGAGCCAGAGAAACAGGTCAGCAGAGCTGCTTTAGAGGGAGAGAACCAGGTCAGCAGAGCTGCTCTAGAGCCTAAGAACCAAGTCAGCACAGCTGCACTTGAGCCAGATAACCAGGTCAGCAGAGATGCTTTTGAGGCAGAGAACCAGGTCATCAGAGCTGCTTTAGAGCCTAAGAACCACGTCAGCAGAGCTGCTCTAGAGACTAAGAACAAGGTCAGCAGATCTGCTCTGGAGCTAGAGAACCAGGTCAGCAGAGCTGTTTTAGAGCCAGAGAACCAGGCCAGCAGAGCTGATCTAGAACCTGAGAACCAGGTCAGCAGAGCTGCTCTAGAGGCAGAGAACCAGGTCAGCAGAGCTGCTTTAGAGCTAGAGAACCAGGGCAGCAGAGCTGCTCTCGAACCAGAGAACCAGGTCAGCAGAGCTGATTTAAAGCCATAGAACTAGGTCAGCAAAGCTGCTTTAGAGCCAGAGAACCAGGTCAGCCGAGCTGCTGTAGAGCCAGAGAAAACAGGTCAGGAGCGCTGCTTCAGAGGGAGAGAACCAGGTCAGCAGAGCTGCTCTAGGGCCTAAGAACCAGGTTACAACAGCTGCTCTGGAGCCAGAGAACCAGGTCATCAGAGCTGCTGTAGAGCCAGAGAACCAGGTCAGCAGAGCTGCTGTAGAGCCAGAGAAACCACATCAGAAGAGCAGCTTTAGAGGGAGAGAACCAGGTCAGCAGAGCTGCTCTAGAGCCTAAGAACCAGGACATTAGAGCTACTGTAGAGCCAGTGAACCAGGTCAGCAGAGCTGCTGTAGAGCCAGAGAAAGCAGGTCAGCAGAGCTGCTTTAGAGCCAGAGAACCAGGTCAGTAGAGCTGCTCTAGAGCCTAAAAACCAGGTCAGCAGAGCTGCTCTAGAGCCAGAGAACCAGGTCAGCCGAGCTGCTGTAGAGCCAGAGAAACCAGGTCAGCAGAGCTGCTCTAGAGGGAGAGAACCAGGTCAGCAGAGCTGCTCTAGAGCCTAAGAACCAGGTCAACAGAGCTACTCTAGAGCCAGAGAACAAGGTCAGCAGAGCTGCTTTAGAGCCAGAGAACTAGGTCAGCAGAGCTGTTTTAGAGCCAGACAACCAGGTCAGCAGAGATGCTCTAGAGCCTGAGAACCAGGTCAGCAGAGCTGCTCTAGAGGCAGAGAACCAGGTCAGCAGAGCTGCTTTAGAGCCAGAGAACCAGGGCAGCAGACCTCCTTTAGAACCAGAGACCCAGGTCAGCAGAGCTGCTGTAGAGCCAGAGAAACCAGGTCAGCAGTGCTGCTGTAGAGGGAGAGAACCAGGTCAGCAGAGCTGCTTTAGAGCTTAAGAACCAGGTCAGCAGAGCTGCTCTAGACCCAGTCAACCAGGTCAGTTGAGCTGCTGTAGAGCCAGAGAAAACAGGTCAGCAGAGCTGCTTTAGAGGGAGAGAACCAGGTCAGCAGAGCTGCTTTAGAGCCAGAGAACCAGGTCAGCAGAGCTGCTTTAGAGCCAGAGAACCAGGTCAGCAGAGCTGCTGTAGAGCCAGAGACACCAGGTCAGCAGAGCTGCTTTAGAGGGAGAGAACCAGGTCAGCAGAGCTGCTCTAGAGCCTAAGAACCAGGTCAGCACAGCTGCTATAGAGCCAGAGAGCCAGGTCAGCAGACCTGCTTTAGAGCCTAAGAACCAGGTCAGCAGAGCTGCTCTAGAGCCTAAGAACCAGGTCAGCAGATCTGCTCTAGAGCCAGAGAACCAGGTCAGCAGAGCTGCTTTAGAGCCAGAGAACAATGTCAGAAGAGCTGTTTTAGAGCCTAAGAACCAAGTCAGCACAGCTGCTCTTGAGCCAGATAACCAGGTCAGCAGAGCTGCTTTTGAGGCAGAGAACCAGGTCATCAGAGCTGCTTTAGAGCCTAAGAACCAGGTCAGCAGAGCAGCTCTAGAGACTAAGAACAAGGTCAGCAGATCTGCTCTGGAGCTAGAGAACCAGGTCAGCAGAGCTGTTTTAGAGCCAGAGAACCAGGCCAGCAGAGCTGATCTAGAACCTGAGAGCCAGGTCAGCAGAGCTGCTCTAAAGGCAGAGAACCAGGTCAGCAGAGCTGCTTTAGAGCTAGAGAACCAGGGCAGCAGAGCTGCTCTCGAACCAGAGAACCAGGTCAGCAGAGCTGATTTAGAGCCATAGAACTAGGTCAGCAGAGCTGCTTTAGAGCCAGAGAACCAGGTCAGCCGAGCTGCTGTAGAGCCAGAGAAAACAGGTCAGGAGAGCTGCTTCAGAGGGAGAGAACCAGGTCAGCAGAGCTGCTCTAGGGCCTAAGAACCAGGTTACAACAGCTGCTCTGGAGCCAGAGAACCAGGTCATCAGAGCTGCTGTAGAGCCAGAGAACCAGGTCAGCAGAGCTGCTGTAGAGCCAGAGAAACCACATCAGAAGAGCAGCTTTAGAGGGAGAGAACCAGGTCAGCAGAGCTGCTCTAGAGCCTAAGAACCAGGTCAGCACAGCTGCTCTAGAGCCAGTGAACCAGGTCAGCAGATCTGCTTTAGAGCCAGAGAACTAGGTCAGAAGAGCTGCTTTAGAGCCAGAGAACTAGGTCAGCAGAGCTGCTCTAGAGCCTGAGAACCAGGTCATTAGAGCTGCTGTAGAGCCAGAGAACCAGGTCAGCAGAGCTGCTGTAGAGCCAGAGAAAGCAGGTCAGCAGAGCTGCTTTAGAACCAGAGAACCAGGTCAGTAGAGCTGCTCTAGAGCCTAAGAACCAGGTCTTCAGAGCTGCTCTAGAGCCATGGATCCAGGTCAGCAGAGCTGCTGTAGAGCCAGAGAAACCAGGTCAGCAGAGCTGCTCTAGAGGGAGAGACCCAGGTCAGCAGAGCTGCTCTAGAGCCTAAGAACCAGGTCAGCACAGCTGCTCTAGAGCCAGAGAACCAAGTCAGCAGATCTGCTTTAGAGCCAGAGAACTAGGTCAGCAGAGCTGCTTTTGAGCCAGAGAACCAGGTCAGCACAGCTGCTCTAGAGCCTGAGAACCAGGTCATTAGAGCTGCTGTAGAGCCAGAGAACCAGGTCAGCAGAGCTGCTGTAGAGCCAGAGAAATCAGGTCAGCAGAGCTGCTTTAGAGCCAGAGAACCAGGTCAGTAGAGCTGCTCTAGAGCCTAAGAACCAGGTCAGCAGAGCTGCTCTAGAGCCAGAGAACCAGGTCAGCCGAGCTACTGTAGAGCCAGAGAAACCAGGTTAGCAGAGCTGCTCTAGAGCCTGAGAACCAGGTCAGCCGAGCTGCTGTAGAGCCAGAAAAACCATGTCAGCAGAGCTGCTTCTGAGGCAGAGAACCAGGTCATCAGAGCTGCTTTAGAGCCAGAGAACCAGGTCAGCAGAGCTGCTGTAGAGCCAGAGAACCAGGTCATCAGAGCTGCTTTAGAGCCAGAGAACCAGGTCAGCAGAGCCATTGTAGAGCAAGAGTACCAGGTCAGTAGAGTTTCTCTAGAGCCTAACAACCAGGTCAGCAGAGCTGCTCTATAACCAGAGAACCAGGTCAGCAGAGCTGCTCTAGAGCCTGAGAACCAGGTCAGCAGATCTGCTCTGGAGCCAGAGAACCAGGTCATCAGAGCTGCTGTAGAGCCAGAGAACCAGGTCAGCAGAGCTGCTGTAGAGCCAGAGAAACCACGTCAGAAGAGCAGCTTTAGAGGGAGACAACCAGGTCAGCAGAGCTGCTCTAGAGCCTAAGAACCAGGTCAGCACAGCTGCTCTTGAGCCAGATAACCAGGTCAGCAGAGCTGCTTCTGAGGCAGAGAACCAGGTCATCAGAGCTGCTTTAGAGCCTAAGAACCAGGTCAGCAGAGCTGCTCTAGAGACTAAGAACAAGGTCAGCAGATCTGCTCTGGAGCTAGAGAACCAGGTCAGCAGAGCTGTTTTAGAGCCAGAGAACCAGGCCAGCAGAGCTGATCTAGAACCTGAGAACCAGGTCAGCAGAGCTGCTCTAGAGGCAGAGAACCAGGTCAGCAGAGCTGCTTTAGAGCTAGAGAACCAAGGCAGCAGAGCTGCTCTCGAACCAGAGAACCAGGTCAGCAGAGCTGATTTAGAGCCATAGAACCAGGTCAGCAGAGCTGCTTTAGATCCAGAGAACCAGGTCAGCCGAGCTGCTGTAGAGCCAGAGAAACCAGGTCAGCAGAGCTGCTTTAGAGGGAGAGATCCAGGTCAGGAGAGCTGCTTCAGAGGGAGAGAACCAGGTCAGCAGAGCTGCTCTAGAGCCTAAGAACCAGGTCAGCACAGCTGCTCTAGAGCCAGAGAACCAGGTCATCAGAGCTGCTGTAGAGCCAGAGAACCAGGTCAGCAGAGCTGCTGTAGAGCCAGAGAAACCACGTCAGAAGAGCAGCTTTAGAGGGAGACAACCAGGTCAGCAGAGCTGCTCTAGAGCCTAAGAACCAGGTCAGCACAGCTGCTCTTGAGCCAGATAACCAGGTCAGCAGAGCTGCTTCTGAGGCAGAGAACCAGGTCATCAGAGCTGCTTTAGAGCCTAAGAACCAGGTCAGCAGAGCTGCTCTAGAGACTAAGAACAAGGTCAGCAGATCTGCTCTGGAGCTAGAGAACCAGGTCAGCAGAGCTGTTTTAGAGCCAGAGAACCAGGCCAGCAGAGCTGATCTAGAACCTGAGAACCAGGTCAGCAGAGCTGCTCTAGAGGCAGAGAACCAGGTCAGCAGAGCTGCTTTAGAGCTAGAGAACCAAGGCAGCAGAGCTGCTCTCGAACCAGAGAACCAGGTCAGCAGAGCTGATTTAGAGCCATAAAACCAGGTCAGCAGAGCTGCTTTAGATCCAGAGAACCAGGTCAGCCGAGCTGCTGTAGAGCCAGAGAAACCAGGTCAGCAGAGCTGCTTTAGAGGGAGAGAACCAGGCCAGGAGAGCTGCTTCAGAGGGAGAGAACCAGGTCAGCAGAGCTGCTCTAGAGCCTAAGAACCAGGTTAGCACAGCTGCTCTAGAGCCAGAGAACCAGGTCATCATAGCTGCTGTAGAGCCAGAGAACCAGGTCAGCAGAGCTGCTGTAGAGCCAGAGAAACCACATCAGAAGAGCAGCTTTAGAGGTAGAGAACCAGGTCAGCAGAGCTGCTCTAGAGCCTAAGAACCAGGTCAGCACAGCTGCTCTAGAGCCAGTGAACCAGCTCAGCAGATCTGCTTCAGAGCCAGAGAACTAGGTCAGAAGAGCTGCTTTAGAGCCAGAGAACCAGGTCAGCACAGCTCCTCTAGAGCCTGAGAACCAGGTCATTAGAGCTGCTTTGGAGCCTGAGAACCAGGTCAGTAGAGCTGCTATAGAGCCTAAAAACCAGGCCAGCAGAGCTGCTCTAGAGCCAGAGAACCAGGTCAGCCGAGCTGCTGTAGAGCCAGAGAACCAGGTCAGCCGAGCTGCTGTAGAGCCTAAAAACCAGGTCAGCAGAGCTGCTCTAGAGACAGAGAACCAGGTCAGCCGAGCTGCTGTAGAGCCAGAGAAACCAGGTCAGCAGAGCTGCTCTAGCGGGAGAGAACCAGGTCAGCAGAGCTGCTCTAGAGCCTAAGAACCAGGTCAATAGAGCTGCTCTAGAGCCAGAGAACAAGGTCAGCAGAGCTGCTTTAGAGCCAGAGAACTAGGTCAGCAGAGCTGTTTTAGAGCCAGACAACCAGGTCAGCAGAGATGCTCTAGAGCCTGAGAACCAGGTCAGCAGAGCTGCTCTAGAGGCAGAGAACTAGGTCAGCAGAGCTGCTTTAGAGCCATAGAACCAGGGCAGCAGAGCTGCTTTAGAGGGAGAGAACCAGGTCAGCAGAGCTGCTTTAGAGCCAGAGAAACCATGTCAGCAGAGCTGCTTTAGAGGGAGAGAACCAGGTCAGCAGAGCTGCTCTAGAGCCTAAGAACCAAGTCAGCACAGCTGCTCTTGAGCCTGATAACCAGGTCAGCAGAGCTGCTTTTGAGGCAGAGAACCAGGTCATCAGAGCTGCTTTAGAGCCTAAGAACCAGGTCAGCAGAGCTGCTCTAGAGACTGAGAACAAGGTCAGCAGATCTGCTCTGGAGCTAGAGAACCAGGTCAGCAGAGCTGTTTTAGTGCCAGAGAACCAGGCCAGCAGAGCTGATCTAGAACCTGAGAACCAGGTCAGAAGAGCTGCTGTAGAGCCTGAGAATGCAGGTCAGCAGAGCTGCTTTAGAGCCAGAGAACCAGGTCAGTAGAGCTGTTCTAGAGCCTAAGAACCAGGAAAGCAGAGCTGCTCTAGAGCCAGAGAACCAGGTCAGCCGAGCTGCTGTACAGCCAGAGAAACCAGGCCAGCAGAGCTGCTCTAGAGGGAGAGAACCAGGTCAGCAGAGCTGCTCCAGAGCCTAAGAACCAGGTCAGCACAGCTGCTCTAAGGCCAGAGAACCAGGTCAGCAGATCTGCTTTAGAGCCAGAGAACTAGGTCAGCAGAGCTGCTTTTGAGCCAGAGAACCAGGTCAGCACAGCTCCTCTAGAGCCTGAGAACCAGGTCATTAGAGCTGCTGTAGAGCCAGAGAACCAAGTCAGCAGAGCTGCTGTAGAGCCAGAGAAAGCAGGTCAGCAGAGCTGCTTTAGAGCCAGAGAACCAGGTCAGTAGAGCTGCTCTAGAGCCTAAAAACCAGGTCAGCAGAGCTGCTCTAGAGCCAGAGAACCAGGGCAGCCGAGCTGCTGTAGAGCCAGAGAAACCAGGTCAGCAGAGCTGCTCTAGAGGGAGAGAACCAGGTCAGCGGAGCTGCTCTAGAGCCTAAGAACCAGGTCAACAGAGCTACTCTAGAGCCAGAGAACAAGATCAGCAGAGCTGCTTTAGAGCCAGTGAACTAGGTCAGCAGAGCTGTTTTAGAGCCAGACAACCAGGTCAGCAGAGATGCTCTAGAGCCTAAGAACCAGGTCAGCACAGCTGTTATAGAGCCAGAGAACCAGGTCAGCAGAGCTGCTTTAGGGCCTAAGAACCAGGTCAGCACAGCTGTTATAGAGTCAGAGAACCAGGTCAGCAGATCTGCTTTAGAGCCAGAGAACTAGGTCAGCAGAGCTGCTTTTGAGCCATACAACCAGGCCAGCACAGCTGCTCTAGAGCCTGAGAACCAGGTCATTAGAGCTGCTGTAGAGCCAGAGAACCAGGTCAGCAGAGCTGCTCTAGAGCCAGAGAAAGCAGGTCAGCAGAGCTGCTTTAGAGCCAGGGAACCAGGTCAGTAGAGCTGCTCTAGAGCCTGAGAACCAGGTCATTAGAGTTGCTTTTGAGCCAGACAACCAGGCCAGCACAGCTGCTCTAGAGCCTGAGAACCAGGTCATTAGAGCTGCTGTAGAGCCAGAGAACCAGGTCAGCAGAGCTGCTGTAGAGCCAGAGAAACCAGGTCAGAAGAGCTGCTCTAGAGCCAGAGTACCAGGTCAGCCGAGCTGCTGTAGAGCCAGAGAAACCAGGTCAGCAGAGCTGCTTTAGAGGGAGAGAACCAGGTCAGGAGAGCTGCTTCAGAGGGAGAGAACCAGGTCAGCAGAGCTGCTCTAGAGCCTAAGAACCAGGTCAGCACAGCTGCTCTAGAGCCAGAGAACCAGGTCATCAGAGCTGCTGTAGAGCCAGAGAACCAGGTCAGCAGAGCTGCTGTAGAGCCAGAGAAACCACGTCAGAAGAGCAGCTTTAGAGGGAGACAACCAGGTCAGCAGAGCTGCTCTAGAGCCTAAGAACCAGGTCAGCACAGCTGCTCTAGAGCCAGTGAACCAGGTCAGCAGATCTGCTTTAGAGCCAGAGAATTAGGTCAGAAGAGCTGCTTTAGAGCCAGAGAACCAGGTCAGCAGAGCTGCTCTAGAGCCAGAGAACCAGGTCAGCAGAGCTGCTGTAGAGCCAGAGAAACAGGTCAGCAGAGCTGCTTTAGAGGGAGAGAACCAGGTCAGCAGAGCTGCTCTAGAGCCTAAGAACCAAGTCAGCACAGCTGCACTTGAGCCAGATAACCAGGTCAGCAGAGCTGCTTTTGAGGCAGAGAACCAGGTCATCAGAGCTGCTTTAGAGCCTAAGAACCACGTCAGCAGAGCTGCTCTAGAGACTAAGAACAAGGTCAGCAGATCTGCTCTGGAGCTAGAGAACCAGGTCAGCAGAGCTGTTTTAGAGCCAGAGAACCAGGCCAGCAGAGCTGATCTAGAACCTGAGAACCAGGTCAGCAGAGCTGCTCTAGAGGCAGAGAACCAGGTCAGCAGAGCTGCTTTAGAGCTAGAGAACCAGGGCAGCAGAGCTGCTCTCGAACCAGAGAACCAGGTCAGCAGAGCTGATTTAAAGCCATAGAACTAGGTCAGCAGAGCTGCTTTAGAGCCAGAGAACCAGGTCAGCCGAGCTGCTGTAGAGCCAGAGAAAACAGGTCAGGAGCGCTGCTTCAGAGGGAGAGAACCAGGTCAGCAGAGCTGCTCTAGGGCCTAAGAACCAGGTTACAACAGCTGCTCTGGAGCCAGAGAACCAGGTTATCAGAGCTGCTGTAGAGCCAGAGAACCAGGTCAGCAGAGCTGCTGTAGAGCCAGAGAAACCACATCAGAAGAGCAGCTTTAGAGGGAGAGAACCAGGTCAGCAGAGCTGCTCTAGAGCCTAAGAACCAGGACATTAGAGCTACTGTAGAGCCAGTGAACCAGGTCAGCAGAGCTGCTGTAGAGCCAGAGAAAGCAGGTCAGCAGAGCTGCTTTAGAGCCAGAGAACCAGGTCAGTAGAGCTGCTCTAGAGCCTAAAAACCAGGTCAGCAGAGCTGCTCTAGAGCCAGAGAACCAGGTCAGCCGAGCTGCTGTAGAGCCAGAGAAACCAGGTCAGCAGAGCTGCTCTAGAGGGAGAGAACCAGGTCAGCAGAGCTGCTCTAGAGCCTAAGAACCAGGTCAACAGAGCTACTCTAGAGCCAGAGAACAAGGTCAGCAGAGCTGCTTTAGAGCCAGAGAACTAGGTCAGCAGAGCTGTTTTAGAGCCAGACAACCAGGTCAGCAGAGATGCTCTAGAGCCTGAGAACCAGGTCAGCAGAGCTGCTCTAGAGGCAGAGAACCAGGTCAGCAGAGCTGCTTTAGAGCCAGAGAACCAGGGCAGCAGACCTCCTTTAGAACCAGAGACCCAGGTCAGCAGAGCTGCTGTAGAGCCAGAGAAACCAGGTCAGCAGTGCTGCTGTAGAGGGAGAGAACCAGGTCAGCAGAGCTGCTTTAGAGCTTAAGAACCAGGTCAGCAGAGCTGCTCTAGACCCAGTCAACCAGGTCAGTTGAGCTGCTGTAGAGCCAGAGAAAACAGGTCAGCAGAGCTGCTTTAGAGGGAGAGAACCAGGTCAGCAGAGCTGCTTTAGAGCCAGAGAACCAGGTCAGCAGAGCTGCTTTAGAGCCAGAGAACCAGGTCAGCAGAGCTGCTGTAGAGCCAGAGACACCAGGTCAGCAGAGCTGCTTTAGAGGGAGAGAACCAGGTAAGCAGAGCTGCTCTAGAGCCTAAGAACCAGGTCAGCACAGCTGCTATAGAGCCAGAGAGCCAGGTCAGCAGACCTGCTTTAGAGCCTAAGAACCAGGTCAGCAGAGCTGCTCTAGAGCCTAAGAACCAGGTCAGCAGATCTGCTCTAGAGCCAGAGAACCAGGTCAGCAGAGCTGCTTTAGAGCCAGAGAACAATGTCAGAGGAGCTGTTTTAGAGCCTAAGAACCAAGTCAGCACAGCTGCTCTTGAGCCAGATAACCAGGTCAGCAGAGCTGCTTTTGAGGCAGAGAACCAGGTCATCAGAGCTGCTTTAGAGCCTAAGAACCAGGTCAGCAGAGCAGCTCTAGAGACTAAGAACAAGGTCAGCAGATCTGCTCTGGAGCTAGAGAACCAGGTCAGCAGAGCTGTTTTAGAGCCAGAGAACCAGGCCAGCAGAGCTGATCTAGAACCTGAGAGCCAGGTCAGCAGAGCTGCTCTAAAGGCAGAGAACCAGGTCAGCAGAGCTGCTTTAGAGCTAGAGAACCAGGGCAGCAGAGCTGCTCTCGAACCAGAGAACCAGGTCAGCAGAGCTGATTTAGAGCCATAGAACTAGGTCAGCAGAGCTGCTTTAGAGCCAGAGAACCAGGTCAGCCGAGCTGCTGTAGAGCCAGAGAAAACAGGTCAGGAGAGCTGCTTCAGAGGGAGAGAACCAGGTCAGCAGAGCTGCTCTAGGGCCTAAGAACCAGATTACAACAGCTGCTCTGGAGCCAGAGAACCAGGTCATCAGAGCTGCTGTAGAGCCAGAGAACCAGGTCAGCAGAGCTGCTGTAGAGCCAGAGAAACCACATCAGAAGAGCAGCTTTAGAGGGAGAGAACCAGGTCAGCAGAGCTGCTCTAGAGCCTAAGAACCAGGTCAGCACAGCTGCTCTAGAGCCAGTGAACCAGGTCAGCAGATCTGCTTTAGAGCCAGAGAACTAGGTCAGAAGAGCTGCTTTAGAGCCAGAGAACCAGGTCAGCAGAGCTGCTCTAGAGCCTGAGAACCAGGTCATTAGAGCTGCTGTAGAGCCAGAGAACCAGGTCAGCAGAGCTGCTGTAGAGCCAGAGAAAGCAGGTCAGCAGAGCTGCTTTAGAACCAGAGAACCAGGTCAGTAGAGCTGCTCTAGAGCCTAAGAACCAGGTCTTCAGAGCTGCTCTAGAGCCATGGATCCAGGTCAGCAGAGCTGCTGTAGAGCCAGAGAAACCAGGTCAGCAGAGCTGCTCTAGAGGGAGAGACCCAGGTCAGCAGAGCTGCTCTAGAGCCTAAGAACCAGGTCAGCACAGCTGCTCTAGAGCCAGAGAACCAAGTCAGCAGATCTGCTTTAGAGCCAGAGAACTAGGTCAGCAGAGCTGCTTTTGAGCCAGAGAACCAGGTCAGCACAGCTGCTCTAGAGCCTGAGAACCAGGTCATTAGAGCTGCTGTAGAGCCAGAGAACCAGGTCAGCAGAGCTGCTGTAGAGCCAGAGAAATCAGGTCAGCAGAGCTGCTTTAGAGCCAGAGAACCAGGTCAGTAGAGCTGCTCTAGAGCCTAAGAACCAGGTCAGCAGAGCTGCTCTAGAGCCAGAGAACCAGGTCAGCCGAGCTACTGTAGAGCCAGAGAAACCAGGTTAGCAGAGCTGCTCTAGAGCCTGAGAACCAGGTCAGCCGAGCTGCTGTAGAGCCAGAAAAACCATGTCAGCAGAGCTGCTTCTGAGGCAGAGAACCAGGTCATCAGAGCTGCTTTAGAGCCAGAGAACCAGGTCAGCAGAGCTGCTGTAGAGCCAGAGAACCAGGTCATCAGAGCTGCTTTAGAGCCAGAGAACCAGGTCAGCAGAGCCATTGTAGAGCAAGAGTACCAGGTCAGTAGAGTTTCTCTAGAGCCTAACAACCAGGTCAGCAGAGCTGCTCTATAACCAGAGAACCAGGTCAGCAGAGCTGCTCTAGAGCCTGAGAACCAGGTCAGCAGATCTGCTCTGGAGCCAGAGAACCAGGTCATCAGTGCTGCTGTAGAGCCAGAGAACCAGGTCAGCAGAGCTGCTGTAGAGCCAGAGAAACCACGTCAGAAGAGCAGCTTTAGAGGAAGACAACCAGGTCAGCAGAGCTGCTCTAGAGCCTAAGAACCAGGTCAGCACAGCTGCTCTTGAGCCAGATAACCAGGTCAGCAGAGCTGCTTCTGAGGCAGAGAACCAGGTCATCAGAGCTGCTTTAGAGCCTAAGAACCAGGTCAGCAGAGCTGCTCTAGAGACTAAGAACAAGGTCAGCAGATCTGCTCTGGAGCTAGAGAACCAGGTCAGCAGAGCTGTTTTAGAGCCAGAGAACCAGGCCAGCAGAGCTGATCTAGAACCTGAGAACCAGGTCAGCAGAGCTGCTCTAGAGGCAGAGAACCAGGTCAGCAGAGCTGCTTTAGAGCTAGAGAACCAAGGCAGCAGAGCTGCTCTCGAACCAGAGAACCAGGTCAGCAGAGCTGATTTAGAGCCATAGAACCAGGTCAGCAGAGCTGCTTTAGATCCAGAGAACCAGGTCAGCCAAGCTGCTGTAGAGCCAGAGAAACCAGGTCAGCAGAGCTGCTTTAGAGGGAGAGATCCAGGTCAGGAGAGCTGCTTCAGAGGGAGAGAACCAGGTCAGCAGAGCTGCTCTAGAGCCTAAGAACCAGGTCAGCACAGCTGCTCTAGAGCCAGAGAACCAGGTCAGCAGAGCTGCTGTAGAGCCAGAGAACCAGGTCAGCAGAGCTGCTGTAGAGCCAGAGAAACCACGTCAGAAGAGCAGCTTTAGAGGGAGACAACCAGGTCAGCAGAGCTGCTCTAGAGCCTAAGAACCAGGTCAGCAAAGCTGCTCTTGAGCCAGATAACCAGGTCAGCAGAGCTGCTTCTGAGGCAGAGAACCAGGTCATCAGAGCTGCTTTAGAGCCTAAGAACCAGGTCAGCAGAGCTGCTCTAGAGACTAAGAACAAGGTCAGCAGATCTGCTCTGGAGCTAGAGAACCAGGTCAGCAGAGCTGTTTTAGAGCCAGAGAACCAGGCCAGCAGAGCTGATCTAGAACCTGAGAACCAGGTCAGCAGAGCTGCTCTAGAGGCAGAGAACCAGGTCAGCAGAGCTGCTTTAGAGCTAGAGAACCAAGGCAGCAGAGCTGCTCTCGAACCAGAGAACCAGGTCAGCAGAGCTGATTTAGAGCCATAAAACCAGGTCAGCAGAGCTGCTTTAGATTCAGAGAACCAGGTCAGCCGAGCTGCTGTAGAGCCAGAGAAACCAGGTCAGCAGAGCTGCTTTAGAGGGAGAGAACCAGGCCAGGAGAGCTGCTTCAGAGGGAGAGAACCAGGTCAGCAGAGCTGCTCTAGAGCCAGAGAACCAGGTCATCAGAGCTGCTGTAGAGCCAGAGAACCAGGTCAGCAGAGCTGCTGTAGAGCCAGAGAAACCACATCAGAAGAGCAGCTTTAGAGGGAGAGAACCAGGTCAGCAGAGCTGCTCTAGAGCCTAAGAACCAGGTCAGCACAGCTGCTCTAGAGCCAGTGAACCAGGTCAGCAGATCTGCTTCAGAGCCAGAGAACTAGGTCAGAAGAGCTGCTTTAGAGCCAGAGAACCAGGTCAGCACAGCTCCTCTAGAGCCTGAGAACCAGGTCATTAGAGCTGCTGTAGAGCCAGAGAACCAGGTCAGCAGAGCTGCTGTAGAGCCAGAGAAAGCAGGTCAGCAGAGCTGCTTTGGAGCCTGAGAACCAGGTCAGTAGAGCTGCTATAGAGCCTAAAAACCAGCTCAGCAGAGCTGCTCTAGAGCCAGAGAACCAGGTCAGCCGAGCTGCTGTAGAGCCAGAGAACCAGGTCAGCCGAGCTGCTGTAGAGCCTAAAAACCAGGTCAGCAGAGCTACTCTAGAGACAGAGAACCAGGTCAGCCAAGCTGCTGTAGAGCCAGAGAAACCAGGTCAGCAGAGCTGCTCTAGCGGGAGAGAACCAGGTCAGCAGAGCTGCTCTAGAGCCTAAGAACCAGGTCAATAGAGCTCCTCTAGAGCCAGAGAACAAGGTCAGCAGAGCTGCTTTAGAGCCAGAGAACTAGGTCAGCAGAGCTGTTTTAGAGCCAGACAACCAGGTCAGCAGAGATGCTCTAGAGCCTGAGAACCAGGTCAGCAGAGCTGCTCTAGAGGCAGAGAACTAGGTCAGCAGAGCTGCTTTAGAGCCAGAGAACCAGGGCAGCAGACCTCCTCTAGAACCAGAGAACCAGGTCAGCTGATCTGCTATAGAGCCAGAGAAACCAGGTCAGCAGAGATGCTTTAGAGGGAGGGAACCAGGTCAGCAGAGCTGCTTTAGAGCCAGAGAACCAGGTAAGCAGAGCTGCTCTAGAGCCAGAGAACCAGGTAAGCAGAGCTGCTGTAGAGCCAGAGAAACCAGGTCAGCAGAGCTGCTCTAGAGCCTAAGATCCAGGTCAGCACAGCTGCTATAGAGCCAGAGAGCCAGGTCAGCAGAGCTGCTTTAGAGCCTAAGAACCAGGTCAGCAGAGCTGCTCTAGAGCCTAAGAACCAGGTCAGCAGATCTGCTCTAGAGCCAGAGAACCAGGTCAGCAGAGAAGCTTTAGAGCCAGAGAACAATGTCAATAGAGCTGTTTTAGAGCCTAAGAACCAAGTCAGCACAGCTGCTCTTGAGCCAGATAACCAGGTCAGCAGAGCTGCTTTTGAGGCAGAGAACCAGGTCATCAGAGCTTCTTTAGAGCCTAAGAACCAGGTCAGCAGAGCTGCTTTAGAGCCTAAGAACCAGGTCAGCACAGCTGCTCTAGACCCAGTGAACCAGGTCAGCTGAGCTGCTGTAGAGCCAGAGAAACCAGGTCAGCAGAGCTCCTTTAGAGGGAGAGAACCAGGTCAGCCGAGCTGCTTTAGAGCCAGAGAACCAGGTCAGCAGAGCTGCTCTAGAGCCAGAGAACCAGGTCAGCAGAGCTGCTTTAGAGCCTGAGAAACCAGGTCAGCAGAGCTGCTTTAGAGGGAGAGAACCAGGTCAGCAGAGCTGCTCTAGAGCCTAAGAACCAGGTCAGCACAGCTGCTATAGAGCCAGAGAGCCAGGTCAGCAGAGCTGCTTTAGAGCCTAAGAAGCAGGTCAGTAGAGCTGCTCTAGAGCCTAAGAACCAGGTCAGCTGATCTGCTATAGAGCCGGAGAAACAAGGTCAGCTGAGATGCTTTAGAGGGAGGGAACCAGGTCAGCAGAGCTGCTTTAGAGCCAGAGAACCAGGTCAGCAGAGCTGCTCTAGAGCCAGAGAACCAGGTAAGCAGAGCTGCTGTAGAGCCAGAGAAACCAGGTCAGCAGAGCTGCTCTAGAGCCTAAGATCCAGGTCAGCACAGCTGCTATAGAGCCAGAGAGCCAGGTCAGCAGAGCTGCTTTAGAGCCTAAGAACCAGGTCAGCAGAGCTGCTCTAGAGCCTAAGAACCAGGTCAGCAGATCTGCTCTAGAGCCAGAGAACCAGGTCAGCAGAGAAGCTTTAGAGCCATAGAACAATGTCAATAGAGCTGTTTTAGAGCCTAAGAACCAAGTCAGCACAGCTGCTCTTGAGCCAGATAACCAGGTCAGCAGAGCTGCTTTTGAGGCAGAGAACCAGGTCATCAGAGCTGCTTTAGAGCCAGAGAACCAGGTCAGCAGAGCTGCTTTAGAGCCAGAGAAACCAGGTCAGCAGAGCTGCTTTAGAGGGAGAGAACCAGGTCAGCAGAGCTGCTCTAGAGCCTAAGAACCAGGTCAGCACAGCTGCTATAGAGCCAGAGAGCCAGGTCAGCAGAGCTGCTTTAGAGCCTAAGAAGCAGGTCAGTAGAGCTGCTCTAGAGCCTAAGAACCAGGTCAGCAGATCTGCTCTAGAGCCAGAGAACCAGGTAAACAGAGCTGCTTTAGAGCCAGAGAACAATGTCAGAAGATCTGTTTTAGAGCCTAAGAACCAAATCAGCACAGCTGCTCTTGAGCCAGATAACCAGGTCAGCAGAGCTGCTTTTGAGGCAGAGAACCAGGTCATCAGAGCTGCTTGAGAGGGAGAGAACCAGGTCAGGAGAGCTATTTCAGAGGGAGAGAACCAGGTCAGCAGAGCTGCTCTAGAGCCAGAGAACCAGGTCAGCAGAGCTGCTTTAGAGCCAGAGAACCAGGTCAGTAGAGCTGCTCTAGAGCCTAAGAACTAGGTCAGCAGAACTGCTCTAGAGACAGAGAACCAGGTCAGCCGAGCTACTGTAGAGCCAGAGAAACCAGGTCAGAAGATCTGCTCTAGAGCGAGAGAACCAGGTCAGCCGAGCTGCTGTAGAGCCAGAGAAACCAGGTCAGCAGAGCTGCTTTAGAGGGAGAGAACCAGGTCAGGAGAGCTGCTTCAGAGGGAGAGAACCAGGTCAGCAGAGCTGCTCTAGAGCCTAAGAACCAGGTCAGCACAGCTGCTCTAGAGCCAGAGAACCAGGTCATCAGAGCTGCTGTAGAGCCAGAGAACCAGGTCAGCAGAGCTGCTGTAGAGCCAGAGAAACCACGTCAGAAGAGCAGCTTTAGAGGGAGACAACCAGGTCAGCAGAGCTGTTCTAGAGCCTAAGAACCAGGTCAGCACAGCTGCTCTAGAGCCAGTGAACCAGGTCAGCAGATCTGCTTTAGAGCCAGAGAACTAGGTCAGAAGAGCTGCTTTAGAGCCAGAGAACCAGGTCAGCAGAGCTGCTCTAGAGCCAGGGAACCAGGTCAGCAGAGCTGCTGTAGAGCCAGAGAAACCATGTCAGCAGAGCTGCTTTAGAGGGAGAGAACCAGGTCAGCGGAGCTGCACTAGAGCCTAAGAACCAAGTCAGCACAGCTGCTCTTGAGCCTGATAACCAGGTCAGCAGAGCTGCTTTTGAGGCAGAGAACCAGGTCATCAGAGTTGCTTTAGAGCCTAAGAACCATGTCAGCAGAGCTGCTCTAGAGACTGAGAACAAGGTCAGCAGATCTGCTCTGGAGCTAGAGAACCAGGTCAGCAGAGCTGTTTTAGAGCCAGAGAACCAGGCCAGCAGAGCTGATCTAGAACCTGAGAAAGCAGGTCAGCAGAGCTGCTTTAGAGCCAGAGAACCAGGTCAGTAGAGCTGTTCTAGAGCCTAAGAACCAGGAAAGCAGAGCTGCTCTAGAGCCAGAGAACCAGGTCAGCCGAGCTGCTGTAGAGCCAGAGAAACCAGGCCAGCAGAGCTGCTCTAGAGGGAGAGAACCAGGTCAGCAGAGCTGCTCTAGAGCCTAACAACCAGGTCAGCACAGCTGCTCTAAAGCCAGAGAACCAGGTCAGCAGATCTGCTTTAGAGCCAGAGAACTAGGTCAGCAGAGCTGCTTTTGAGCCAGAGAACCAGGTCAGCACAGCTCCTCTAGAGCCTGAGAACCAGGTCATTAGAGCTGCTGTAGAGCCAGAGAACCAAATCAGCAGAGCTGCTGTAGAGCCAGAGAAAGCAGGTCAGCAGAGCTGATTTAGAGCCAGAGAACCAGGTCAGTAGAGCTGCTCTAGAGCCTAAAAACCAGGTCAGCAGAGCTGCTCTAGAGCCAGAGAACCAGGGCAGCTGAGCTGCTGTAGAGCCAGAGAAACCAGGTCAGCAGAGCTGCTCTAGAGGGAGAGAACCAGGTCAGCGGAGCTGCTCTAGAGCCTAAGAACCAGGTCAACAGAGCTACTCGAGAGCCAGAGAACAAGATCAGCAGAGCTGCTTTAGAGCCAGTGAACTAGGTCAGCAGAGCTGTTTTAGAGCCAGACAACCAGGTCAGCAGAGATTCTCTAGAGCCTAAGAACCAGGTCAGCACAGCTGTTATAGAGCCAGAGAACCAGGTCAGCAGAGCTGCTTTAGGGCCTAAGAACCAGGTCAGCACAGCTGTTATAGTGCCAGAGAACCAGGTCAGCAGATCTGCTTTAGAGCCAGAGAACTAGGTCAGAAGAGCTGCTTTTGAGCCAGACAACCAGGCCAGCACAGCTGCTCTAGAGCCTGAGAACCAGGTCATTAGAGCTGCTGTAGAGCCAGAGAACCAGGTCAGCAGAGCTGCTGTAGAGCCAGAGAAAGCAGGTCAGCAGAGCTGCTTTAGAGCCAGAGAACCAGGTCAGTAGAGCTGCTCTAGAGCCTGAGAACCAGGTCATTAGAGTTGCTTTTGAGCCAGACAACCAGGCCAGCACAGCTGCTCTAGAGCCTGAGAACCAGGTCATTAGAGCTGCTGTAGAGCCAGAGAACCAGGTCAGCAGAGCTGCTGTAGAGCCAGAGAAACCAGGTCAGAAGAGCTGCTCTAGAGCCAGAGTACCAGGTCAGCCGAGCTGCTGTAGAGCCAGAGAAACCAGGTCAGCAGAGCTGCTTTAGAGGGAGAGAACCAGGTCAGGAGAGCTGCTTCAGAGGGAGAGAACCAGGTCAGCAGAGCTGCTCTAGAGCCTAAGAACCAGGTCAGCACAGCTGCTCTAGAGCCAGAGAACCAGAGAACCAGGTCATCAGAGCTGCTGTAGAGCCAGAGAACCAGGTCAGCAGAGCTGCTGTAGAGCCAGAGAAACCACGTCAGAAGAGCAGCTTTAGAGGGAGACAACCAGGTCAGCAGAGCTGCTCTAGAGCCTAAGAACCAGGTCAGCACAGCTGCTCTAGAGCCAGTGAACCAGGTCAGCAGATCTGCTTTAGAGCCAGAGAACTAGGTCAGAAGAGCTGCTTTAGAGCCAGAGAACCAGGTCAGCAGAGCTGCTATAGAGCCAGAGAACCAGGTCAGCAGAGCTGCTGTAGAGCCAGAGAAACCAGGTCAGCAGAGCTGCTTTAGAGGGAGAGAACCAGGTCAGCAGAGCTGCTCTAGAGCCTAAGAAGCAAGTCAGCACAGCTGCTCTAGAGGCAGAGAACCAGGTCAGCAGAGCTGCTTTAGAGCCAGAGAACCAGGGCAGCAGACCTCCTCTAGAACCAGAGAACCAGGTCAGCAGAGCTGCTGTAGAGCCAGAGAAACCAGGTCAGCAGTGCTGCTGTAGAGGGAGAGAACCAGGTCAGCAGAGCTGCTTTAGAGCCAAAGAAGCAGGTCAGCAGAGCTGCTCTAGACCCAGTGAACCAGGTCAGTTGAGCTGCTGTAGAGCCAGAGAAACCAGGTCAGCAGAGCTGCTTTAGAGGGAGAGAACCAGGTCAGCAGAGCTGCTTTAGAGCCAGAGAACCAGGTCAGCAGAGCTGCTTTAGAGCCAGAGAACCAGGTCAGCAGAGCTGCTGTAGAGCCAGAGACACCAGGTCAGCAGAGCTGCTTTAGAGGGAGAGAACCAGGTCAGCAGAGCTGCTCTAGAGCCTAAGAACCAGGTCAGCACAGCTGCTATAGAGCCAGAGAGCCAGGTCAGCACAGCTGCTTTAGAGCCTAAGAACCAGGTCAGCAGAGCTGCTCTAGAGCCTAAGAACCAGGTCAGCAGATCTGCTCTAGAGCCAGAGAACCAGGTCAGCAGACCTGCTTTAGAGCCAGAGAACAATGTCAGAAGAGCTGTTTTAGAGCCTAAGAACCAAGTCAGCACAGCTGCTCTTGAGCCAGATAACCAGGTCAGCAGAGCTGCTTTTGAGGCAGAGAACCAGGTCATCAGAGCTGCTTTAGAGCCTAAGAACCAGGTCAGCAGAGCTGCTCTAGAGACTAAGAACAAGGTCAGCAGATCTGCTCTGGAGCTAGAGAACCAGGTCAGCAGAGCTGTTTTAGAGCCAGAGAACCAGGCCAGCAGAGCTGATCTAGAACCTGAGAGCCAGGTCAGCAGAGCTGCTCTAAAGGCAGAGAACCAGGTCAGCAGAGCTGCTTTAGAGCTAGAGAACCAGGGCAGCAGAGCTGCTCTCGAACCAGAGAACCAGGTCAGCAGAGCTGATTTAGAGCCATAGAACTAGGTCAGCAGAGCTGCTTTAGAGCCAGAGAACCAGGTCAGCCGAGCTGCTGTAGAGCCAGAGAAAACAGGTCAGGAGAGCTGCTTCAGAGGGAGAGAACCAGGTCAGCAGAGCTGCTCTAGGGCCTAAGAACCAGGTTACAACAGCTGCTCTGGCGCCAGAGAACCAGGTCATCAGAGCTGCTGTAGAGCCAGAGAACCAGGTCAGCAGAGCTGCTGTAGAGCCAGAGAAACCACATCAGAAGAGCAGCTTTAGAGGGAGAGAACCAGGTCAGCAGAGCTGCTCTAGAGCCTAAGAACCAGGTCAGCACAGCTGCTCTAGAGCCAGTGAACCAGGTCAGCAGATCTGCTTTAGAGCCAGAGAACCAGGTCAGCAGAGCTCCTCTAGAGCCTGAGAACCAGGTCATTAGAGCTGCTGTAGAGCCAGAGAACCAGGTCAGCAGAGCTGCTGTAGAGCTAGAGAAAGCAGGTCAGCAGAGCTGCTTTAGAGCCAGAGAACCAGGTCAGTAGAGCTGCTCTAGAGCCTAAGAACCAGGTCTTCAGAGCTGCTCTAGAGCCATAGATCCAGGTCAGCAGAGCTGCTGTAGAGCCAGAAAAACCAGGTCAGCAGGGCTGCTCTAGAGGGAGAGACCCAGGTCAGCAGAGCTGCTCTAGAGCCTAAGAACCAGGTCAGCACAGCTGCTCTAGAGCCAGAGAACCAGGTCAGCAGATCTGCTTTAGAGCCAGAGAACTAGGTCAGCAGAGCTGCTTTTGAGCCAGAGAACCAGGTCAGCACAGCTGCTCTAGAGCCTGAGAACCAGGTCATTAAAGCTGCTGTAGAGCCAGAGAACCAGGTCAGCAGAGCTGCTGTAGAGCCAGAGAAAGCAGGTCAGCAGAGCTGCTTTAGAGCCAGAGAACCAGGTCAGTAGAGCTGCTCCAGAGCCTAAGAACCAGGTCAGCAGAGCTGCTCTAGAGCCAGAGAACCAGGTCAGCCGAGCTACTGTAGAGCCAGAGAAACCAGGTTAGCAGAGCTGCTCTAGAGCCTGAGAACCAGGTCAGCCGAGCTGCTGTAGAGCCAGAAGAACCAGGTCAGCAGAGCTGCTTCTGAGGCAGAGAACCAGGTCATCAGAGCTGCTTTAGAGCCAAAGAACCAGGTCAGCAGAGCTGCTGTAGAGCCAGAGAACCAGGTCATCAGAGCTGCTTTAGAGCCAGAGAACCAGGTCAGCAGAGCCATTGTAGAGCCAGAGTACCAGGTCAGTAGAGTTTCTCTAGAGCCTAACAACCAGGTCAGCAGATCTGCTCTAGAACCAGAGAACCAGGTCAGCAGAGCTGCTCTAGAGCCTGAGAACCAGGGCAGCAGATCTGCTCTGGAGCCAGAGAACCAGGTCATCAGAGCTGCTGTAGAGCCAGAGAACCAGGTCAGCAGAGCTGCTGTAGAGCCAGAGAAACCACGTCAGAAGAGCAGCTTTAGAGGGAGACAACCAGGTCAGCAGAGCTGCTCTAGAGCCTAAGAACCAGGTCAGCACAGCTGCTCTTGAGCCAGATAACCAGGTCAGCAGAGCTGCTTCTGAGGCAGAGAACCAGGTCATCAGAGCTGCTTTAGAGCCTAAGAACCAGGTCAGCAGAGCTGCTCTAGAGACTAAGAACAAGGTCAGCAGATCTGCTCTGGAGCTAGAGAACCAGGTCAGCAGAGCTGTTTTAGAGCCAGAGAACCAGGCCAGCAGAGCTGATCTAGAACCTGAGAACCAGGTCAGCAGAGCTGCTCTAGAGGCAGAGAACCAGGTCAGCAGAGCTGCTTTAGAGCTAGAGAACCAAGGCAGCAGAGCTGCTCTCGAACCAGAGAACCAGGTCAGCAGAGCTGATTTAGAGCCATAGAACCAGGTCAGCAGAGCTGCTTTAGATCCAGAGAACCAGGTCAGCCGAGCTGCTGTAGAGCCAGAGAAACCAGGTCAGCAGAGCTGCTTTAGAGGGAGAGAACCAGGCCAGGAGAGCTGCTTCAGAGGGAGAGAACCAGGTCAGCAGAGCTGCTCTAGAGCCTAAGAACCAGGTTAGCACAGCTGCTCTAGAGCCAGAGAACCAGGTCATCAGAGCTGCTGTAGAGCCAGAGAACCAGGTCAGCAGAGCTGCTGTAGAGCCAGAGAAACCACATCAAAAGAGCAGCTTTAGAGGGAGAGAACCAGGTCAGCAGAGCTGCTCTAGAGCCTAAGAACCAGGTCAGCACAGCTGCTCTAGAGCCAGTGAACCAGGTCAGCAGATCTGCTTCAGAGCCAGAGAACTAGGTCAGAAGAGCTGCTTTAGAGCCAGAGAACCAGGTCAGCACAGCTCCTCTAGAGCCTGAGAACCAGGTCATTAGAGCTGCTGTAGAGCCAGAGAACCAGGTCAGCAGAGCTGCTGTAGAGCCAGAGAAAGCAGGTCAGCAGAGCTGCTTTGGAGCCTGAGAACCAGGTCAGTAGAGCTGCTATAGAGCCTAAAAACCAGGTCAGCAGAGCTGCTCTAGAGCCAGAGAACCAGGTCAGCCGAGCTGCTGTAGAGCCAGAGAACCAGGTCAGCCGAGCTGCTGTAGAGCCTAAAAACCAGGTCAGCAGAGCTGCTCTAGAGCCAGAGAACCAGGTCAGCCGAGCTGCTGTAGAGCCAGAGAAACCAGGTCAGCAGAGCTGCTCTAGCGGGAGAGAACCAGGTCAGCAGAGCTGCTCTAGAGCCTAAGAACCAGGTCAATAGAGCTACTCTAGAGCCAGAGAACAAGGTCAGCAGAGCTGCTTTAGAGCCAGAGAACTAGGTCAGCAGAGCTGTTTTAGAGCCAGACAACCAGGTCAGCAGAGATGCTCTAGAGCCTGAGAACCAGGTCAGCAGAGCTGCTCTAGAGGCAGAGAACTAGGTCAGCAGAGCTGCTTTAGAGCCAGAGAACCAGGGCAGCAGACCTCCTCTAGAACCAGAGAACCAGGTCAGCTGATCTGCTATAGAGCCAGAGAAACCAGGTCAGCAGAGATGCTTTAGAGGGAGAGAACCAGGTCAGCAGAGCTGCTTTAGAGCCCGAGAACCAGGTCAGCAGAGCTGCTCTAGAGCCAGAGAACCAGGTAAGCAGAGCTGCTGTTTAAGTTTAAGTTTAAGTTTAAAGGAGCTTATAAAGCGCCTGGTGACGCCTCCCGGCGTGTCCCCGCGCTGAGGAGAGAGAGAAATGAGTAGAAGAAAAGAGCCTATCGCAGATCGAAAAGGAAAGTTTTCAGTTTTTTCCTAAAAGAGGTCTCATTCGCCTCTAACCTGATGTCCATGGGCAGGAGGTTCCAGGACTTCGCTGCCATTGTGCGGAAAGATCTACCTCCCATTCTGGCCTTTTTAGGACGGGTGCTTCTGAGCAGCCCTGTACCTTTGGATCTAAGGGTTCTGTTAGGTTCATATGGCGAGGCCAGATCCGACATATAGGCAGGTGCCTTGTTATGGAGGATCTTGTGACACCATAGCAGAGCTTTAAAAGTTATCCTCTGCTTGATAGGCAGCCAATGGAGAGTTACCAATGAGGGTCGAGAAGGGGCTCTGCGGGGCAGTCTTAATACTAGGCGTGCTGCCGAATTTTGTATGACCTGTAATTTCTTTATGTTTTTCTCCGATGTGCCTAGGAGTAAAACATTCCCGTAGTCAATCCGGGAGGTAATTAGTGCCTGCGTCATTGTCCGTCTGGAATTGAGAGGCAGCAAGTCAAGGGTGCGGTTGAGAGTCTTCATCACTCCGAAGCACTTGCCTACAGTTCTCTTTATGTGGCTATCAAAAGATAGCTTATTGTCAATCCATACTCCTAAGTTCTTCGCCTCCCGACTGGGAGGGGGCAAGGGACCTAAACAGGTAGGCCACCATTCTTTAGTCCAATTGGTCTCATCACCTCCAATGATGATGACCTCTGTTTTGGTTCCGTTCAGTTTTAGACAGTGCTCTGTCATCCAAGATGCCAGCTTGCTCATACAGTTGTTAAAGTTAGCGGCTTCCGTGGAAGGGGCCTGCGTCAAAGATATTAGAAGTTGCGTATCGTCGGTGTAAGAGACAAGCTCCACGCCGAACGATTGCACCACTTCAGCCAGGGGGGCCATGTATAGATTAAACAGGGTGGGACTCAGGGCCGATCCCTGAGGTACCCCCTGTTCAAGCCTCACACTGTCTGAGAGGAAAGTCCCTCTTTGGACTTGGAAGCTTCTATTGATCAAGAAGGCTTTCAGCCATCCCAGAGCTCTGTCGGTTACTCCAGCTTTGTTTAGACACTGTAGCAAGATGGAGTGTGCTACAGTGTCAAACGCGGCACTAAGGTCGAGCATGATGAGCATTAGAGCCAGAGAACCAGGTCAGCAGAGCTGCTCTAGAGCCAGAGAACCAGGTAAGCAGAGCTGCTGTAGAGCCAGAGAACCAGGTCAGCAGATCTGCTTCAGAGCCAGAGAACTAGGTCAGAAGAGCTGCTTTAGAGCCAGAGAACCAGGTCAGCACAGCTCCTCTAGAGCCTGAGAACCAGGTCATTAGAGCTGCTGTAGAGCCAGAGAACCAGGTCAGCAGAGCTGCTGTAGAGCCAGAGAAAGCAGGTCAGCAGAGCTGCTTTGGAGCCTGAGAACCAGGTCAGTAGAGCTGCTATAGAGCCTAAAAACCAGGTCAGCAGAGCTGCTCTAGAGCCAGAGAACCAGGTCAGCCGAGCTGCTGTAGAGCCAGAGAACCAGGTCAGCCGAGCTGCTGTAGAGCCTAAAAACCAGGTCAGCAGAGCTGCTCTAGAGCCAGAGAACCAGGTCAGCCGAGCTGCTGTAGAGCCAGAGAAACCAGGTCAGCAGAGCTGCTCTAGCGGGAGAGAACCAGGTCAGCAGAGCTGCTCTAGAGCCTAAGAACCAGGTCAATAGAGCTACTCTAGAGCCAGAGAACAAGGTCAGCAGAGCTGCTTTAGAGCCAGAGAACTAGGTCAGCAGAGCTGTTTTAGAGCCAGACAACCAGGTCAGCAGAGATGCTCTAGAGCCTGAGAACCAGGTCAGCAGAGCTGCTCTAGAGGCAGAGAACTAGGTCAGCAGAGCTGCTTTAGAGCCAGAGAACCAGGGCAGCAGACCTCCTCTAGAACCAGAGAACCAGGTCAGCTGATCTGCTATAGAGCCAGAGAAACCAGGTCAGCAGAGATGCTTTAGAGGGAGAGAACCAGGTCAGCAGAGCTGCTTTAGAGCCCGAGAACCAGGTCAGCAGAGCTGCTCTAGAGCCAGAGAACCAGGTAAGCAGAGCTGCTGTTTAAGTTTAAGTTTAAGTTTAAAGGAGCTTATAAAGCGCCTGGTGATGCCTCCCGGCGTGTCCCCGCGCTGAGGAGAGAGAGAAATGAGTAGAAGAAAAGAGCCTATCGCAGATCGAAAAGGAAAGTTTTCAGTTTTTTCCTAAAAGAGGTCTCATTCGCCTCTAACCTGATGTCCATGGGCAGGAGGTTCCAGGACTTCGCTGCCATTGTGCGGAAAGACCTACCTCCCATTCTGGCCTTTTTAGGACGGGTGCTTCTGAGCAGCCCTGTACCTTTGGATCTAAGGGTTCTGTTAGGTTCATATGGCGAGGCCAGATCCGACATATAGGCAGGTGCCTTGTTATGGAGGATCTTGTGACACCATAGCAGAGCTTTAAAAGTTATCCTCTGCTTGATAGGCAGCCAATGGAGAGTTACCAATGAGGGTCGAGAAGGGGCTCTGCGGGGCAGTCTTAATACTAGGCGTGCTGCCGAATTTTGTATGACCTGTAATTTCTTTATGTTTTTCTCCGATGTGCCTAGGAGTAAAACATTCCCGTAGTCAATCCGGGAGGTAATTAGTGCCTGCGTCATTGTCCGTCTGGAATTGAGAGGCAGCAAGTCAAGGGTGCGGTTGAGAGTCTTCATCACTCCGAAGCACTTGCCTACAGTTCTCTTTATGTGGCTATCAAAAGATAGCTTATTGTCAATCCATACTCCTAAGTTCTTCGCCTCCCGACTGGGAGGGGGCAAGGGACCTAAACAGGTAGGCCACCATTCTTTAGTCCAATTGGTCTCATCACCTCCAATGATGATGACCTCTGTTTTGGTTCCGTTCAGTTTTAGACAGTGCTCTGTCATCCAAGATGCCAGCTTGCTCATACAGTTGTTAAAGTTAGCGGCTTCCGTGGAAGGGGCCTGCGTCAAAGATATTAGAAGTTGCGTATCGTCGGCGTAAGAGACAAGCTCCACGCCGAACGATTGCACCACTTCAGCCAGGGGGGCCATGTATAGATTAAACAGGGTGGGACTCAGGGCCGATCCCTGAGGTACCCCCTGTTCAAGCCTCACACTGTCTGAGAGGAAAGTCCCTCTTTGGACTTGGAAGCTTCTATTGATCAAGAAGGCTTTCAGCCATCCCAGAGCTCTGTCGGTTACTCCAGCTTTGTTTAGACACTGTAGCAAGATGGAGTGTGCTACAGTGTCAAACGCGGCACTAAGGTCGAGCATGATGAGCATTAGAGCCAGAGAACCAGGTCAGCAGAGCTGCTCTAGAGCCAGAGAACCAGGTAAGCAGAGCTGCTGTAGAGCCAGAGAAACCAGGTCAGCAGAGCTGCTCTAGAGCCTAAGATCCAGGTCAGCACAGCTGCTATAGAGCCAGAGAGCCAGGTCAGCAGAGCTGCTTTAGAGCCTAAGAACCAGGTCAGCAGAGCTGCTCTAGAGCCTAAGAACCAGGTCAGCAGATCTGCTCTAGAGCCAGAGAACCAGGTCAGCAGAGAAGCTTTAGAGCCAGAGAACAATGTCAATAGAGCTGTTTTAGAGCCTAAGAACCAAGTCAGCACAGCTGCTCTTGAGCCAGATAACCAGGTCAGCAGAGCTGCTTTTGAGGCAGAGAACCAGGTCATCAGAGCTGCTTTAGAGCCTAAGAACCAGGTCAGCAGAGCTGCTTTAGAGCCTAAGAACCAGGTCAGCACAGCTGCTCTAGACCCAGTGAACCAGGTCAGCTGAGCTGCTGTAGAGCCAGAGAAACCAGGTCAGAAGAGCTGCTTTAGAGGGAGAGAACCAGGTCAGCAGAGCTGCTTTAGAGGGAGAGAACCAGGTCAGCAGAGCTGCTCTAGAGCCAGAGAACCAGGTCAGCAGAGCTGCTTTAGAGCCAGAGAAACCAGGTCAGCAGAGCTGCTTTAGAGGGAGAGAACCAGGTCAGCAGAGCTGCTCTAGAGCCTAAGAACCAGGTCAGCACAGCTGCTATAGAGCCAGAGAGCCAGGTCAGCAGAGCTGCTTTAGAGCCTAAGAAGCAGGTCAGTAGAGCTGCTCTAGAGCCTAAGAACCAGGTCAGCTGATCTGCTATAGAGCCGGAGAAACCAGGTCAACAGAGCTGCTTTAGAGCCAGAGAACAATGTCAGAAGATCTGTTTTAGAGCCTAAGAACCAAATCAGCACAGCTGCTCTTGAGCCAGATAACCAGGTCAGCAGAGCTGCTTTTGAGGCAGAGAACCAGGTCATCAGAGCTGCTTTAGAGGGAGAGAATTAGGTCAGGAGAGCTATTTCAGAGGGAGAGAACCAGGTCAGCAGAGCTGCTCTAGAGCCAGAGAACCAGGTCAGCAGAGCTGCTTTAGAGCCAGAGAACCAGGTCAGTAGAGCTGCTCTAGAGCCTAAGAACTAGGTCAGCAGAACTGCTCTAGAGACAGAGAACCAGGTCAGCCGAGCTACTGTAGAGCCAGAGAAACCAGGTCAGAAGATCTGCTCTAGAGCGAGAGAACCAGGTCAGCCGAGCTGCGGTAGAGCCAGAGAAACCAGGTCAGCAGAGCTGCTTTAGAGGGAGAGAACCAGGTCAGGAGAGCTGCTTCAGAGGGAGAGAACCAGGTCAGCAGAGCTGCTCTAGAGCCTAAGAACCAGGTCAGCACAGCTGCTCTAGAGCCAGAGAACCAGGTCATCAGAGCTGCTGTAGAGCCAGAGAACCAGGTCAGCAGAGCTGCTGTAGAGCCAGAGAAACCACGTCAGAAGAGCAGCTTTAGAGGGAGACAACCAGGTCAGCAGAGCTGCTCTAGAGCCTAAGAACCAGGTCAGCACAGCTGCTCTAGAGTCAGTGAACCAGGTCAGCAGATCTGCTTTAGAGCCAGAGAACTAGGTCAGAAGAGCTGCTTTAGAGCCAGAGAACCAGGTCAGCAGAGCTGCTCTAGAGCCAGGGAACCAGGTCAGCAGAGCTGCTGTAGAGCCAGAGAAACCATGTCAGCAGAGCTGCTTTAGAGGGAGAGAACCAGGTCAGCGGAGCTGCTCTAGAGCCTAAGAACCAAGTAAGCACAGCTGCTCTTGAGCCTGATAACCAGGTCAGCAGAGCTGCTTTTGAGGCAGAGAACCAGGTCATCAGAGCTGCTTTAGAGCCTAAGAACCAGGTCAGCGGAGCTGCTCTAGAGACTGAGAACAAGGTCAGCAGATCTGCTCTGGAGCTAGAGAACCAGGTCAGCAGAGCTGTTTTAGAGCCAGAGAACCAGGCCAGCAGAGCTGATCTAGAACCTGAGAACCAGGTCAGCAGAGCTGCTGTAGAGCCTGAGAAAGCAGGTCAGCAGAGCTGCTTTAGAGCCAGAGAACCAGGTCAGTAGAGCTGTGCTAGAGCCTAAGAACCAGGAAAGCAGAGCTGCTCTAGAGCCAGAGAACCAGGTCAGCCGAGCTGCTGTAGAGGCAGAGAATCCAGGCCAGCAGAGCTGCTCTAGAGGGAGAGAACCAGGTCAGCGGAGCTGCTCTAGAGCCTAAGAACCAGGTCAACAGAGGTACTCTAGAGCCAGAGAACAAGATCAGCAGAGCTGCTTTAGAGCCAGTGAACTAGGTCAGCAGAGCTGTTTTAGAGCCAGACAACCAGGTCAGCACAGCTCCTCTAGAGCCTGAGAACCAGGTCATTAGAGCTGCTGTAGAGCCAGAGAACCAAGTCAGCAGAGCTGCTGTAGAGCCAGAGAAAGCAGGTCAGCAGAGCTGATTTAGAGCCAGAGAACCAGGTCAGTAGAGCTGCTCTAGAGCCTAAAAACCAGGTCAGCAGAGCTGCTCTAGAGCCAAAGAACCAGGGCAGCCGAGCTGCTGTAGAGCCAGAGAAACCAGGTCAGCAGAGCTGCTCTAGAGGGAGAGAACCAGGTCAGCGGAGCTGCTCTAGAGCCTAAGAACCAGGTCAACAGAGGTACTCTAGAGCCAGAGAACAAGATCAGCAGAGCTTCTTTAGAGCCAGTGAACTAGGTCAGCAGAGCTGTTTTAGAGCCAGACAACCAGGTCAGCAGAGATGCTCTAGAGCCTAAGAACCAGGTCAGCACAGCTGTTATAGAGCCAGAGAACCAGGTCAGCAGAGCTGCTTTAGGGCCTCAGAACCAGGTCAGCACAGCTGTTATAGAGCCAGAGAACCAGGTCAGCAGATCTGCTTTAGAGCCAGAGAACTAGGTCAGCAGAGCTGCTTTTGAGCCAGAGAACCAGGTCAGCAGATCTGCTTTAGAGCCAGAGAACTAGGTCAGCAGAGCTGCTTTTGAGCCAGACAACCAGGCCAGCACAGCTGCTCTAGAGCCTGAGAACCAGGTCATTAGAGCTGCTGTAGAGCCAGAGAACCAGGTCAGCAGAGCTGCTTTAGAGCCAGAGAACCAGGTCAGTAGAGCTGCTCTAGAGCCTGAGAACCAGGTCATTAGAGTTGCTTTTGAGCCAGACAACCAGGCCAGCACAGCTGCTCTAGAGCCTGAGAACCAGGTCATTAGAGCTGCTGTAGAGCCAGAGAACCAGGTCAGCAGAGCTGCTGTAGAGCCAGAGAAACCAGGTCAGAAGAGCTGCTCTAGAGCCAGAGTACCAGGTCAGCCGAGCTGCTGTAGAGCCAGAGAAACCAGGTCAGCAGAGCTGCTTTAGAGGGAGAGAACCAGGTCAGGATAGCTGCTTCAGAGGGAGAGAACCAGGTCAGCAGAGCTGCTCTAGAGCCTAAGAACCAGGTCAGCACAGCTGCTCTAGAGCCAGAGAACCAGGTCATCAGAGCTGCTGTAGAGCCACAGAACCAGGTCAGCAGAGCTGCTGTAGAGCCAGAGAAACCACGTCAGAAGAGCAGCTTTAGAGGGAGACAACCAGGTCAGCAGAGCTGCTCTAGAGCCTAAGAACCAGGTCAGCACAGCTGCTCTAGAGCCAGTGAACCAGGTCAGCAGATCTGCTTTAGAGCCAGAGAACTAGGTCAGAAGAGCTGCTTTAGAGCCAGAGAACCAGGTCAGCAGAGCTGCTCTAGAGCCAGAGAACCAGGTCAGCAGAGCTGCTGTAGAGCCAGAGAAACCAGGTCAGCAGAGCTGCTTTAGAGGGAGAGAACCAGGTCAGCAGAGCTGCTCTAGAGCCTAAGAACCAAGTCAGCACAGCTGCACTTGAGCCAGATAACCAGGTCAGCAGAGCTGCTTTTGAGGCAGAGAACCAGGTCATCAGAGCTGCTTTAGAGCCTAAGAACCACGTCAGCAGAGCTGCTCTAGAGACTAAGAACAAGGTCAGCAGATCTGCTCTGGAGCTAGAGAACCAGGTCAGCAGAGCTGTTTTAGAGCCAGAGAACCAGGCCAGCAGAGCTGATCTAGAACCTGAGAACCAGGTCAGCAGAGCTGCTCTAGAGGCAGAGAACCAGGTCAGCAGAGCTGCTTTAGAGCTAGAGAACCAGGGCAGCAGAGCTGCTCTCGAACCAGAGAACCAGGTCAGCAGAGCTGATTTAGAGCCATAGAACTAGGTCAGCAGAGCTGCTTTAGAGCCAGAGAACCAGGTCAGCCGAGCTGCTGTAGAGCCAGAGAAAACAGGTCAGGAGAGCTGCTTCAGAGGGAGAGAACCAGGTCAGCAGAGCTGCTCTAGGGCCTAAGAACCAGGTTACAACAGCTGCTCTGGAGCCAGAGAACCAGGTCATCAGAGCTGCTGTAGAGCCAGAGAACCAGGTCAGCAGAGCTGCTGTAGAGCCAGAGAAACCACATCAGAAGAGCAGCTTTAGAGGGAGAGAACCAGGTCAGCAGAGCTGCTCTAGAGCCCAAGAACCAGGTCAGCACAGCTGCTCTAGAGCCAGTGAACCAGGTCAGCAGATCTGCTTTAGAGGGAGAGATCCAGGTCAGGAGAGCTGCTTCAGAGGGAGAGAACCAGGTCAGCAGAGCTGCTCTAGAGCCTAAGAACCAGGTCAGCACAGCTGCTCTAGAGATAGAGAACCAGGTCATCAGAGCTGCTGTAGAGCCAGAGAACCAGGTCAGCAGAGCTGCTGTAGAGCCAGAGAAACCACGTCAGAAGAGCAGCTTTAGAGGGAGACAACCAGGTCAGCAGAGCTGCTCTAGAGCCTAAGAACCAGGTCAGCACAGCTGCTCTTGAGCCAGATAACCAGGTCAGCAGAGCTGCTTCTGAGGCAGAGAACCAGGTCATCAGAGCTGCTTTAGAGCCTAAGAACCAGGTCAGCAGAGCTGCTCTAGAGACAAAGAACAAGTTCAGCAGATCTGCTCTGGAGCTAGAGAACCAGGTCGGCAGAGCTGTTTCAGAGCCAGAGAACCAGGCCAGCAGAGCTGATCTAGAACCTGAGAACCAGGTCAGCAGAGCTGCTCTAGAGGCAGAGAACCAGGTCAGCAGAGCTGCTTTAGAGCTAGAGAACCAAGGCAGCAGAGCTGCTCTCGAACCAGAGAACCAGGTCAGCAGAGCTGATTTAGAGCCATAGAACCAGGACAGCAGAGCTGCTTTAGATCCAGAGAACCAGGTCAGCCGGGCTGCTGTAGAGCCAGAGAAACCAGATCAGCAGAGCTGCTTTAGAGGGAGAGAACCAGGCCAGGAGAGTTGCTTCAGAGGGAGAGAACCAGGTCAGCAGAGCTGCTCTAGAGCCTAAGAACCAGGTTAGCACAGCTGCTCTAGAGCCAGAGAACCAGGTCATCAGAGCTGCTGTAGAGCCAGAGAACCAGGTCAGCAGAGCTGCTGTAGAGCCAGAGAAACCACATCAGAAGAGCAGCTTTAGAGGGAGAGAACCAGGTAAGCAGAGCTGCTCTAGAGCCTAAGAACCAGGTCAGCACAGCTGCTCTAGAGCCAGTGAACCAGGTCAGCAGATCTGCTTCAGAGCCAGAGAACTAGGTCAGAAGAGCTGCTTTAGAGCCAGAGAACCAGGTCAGCACAGCTCCTCTAGAGCCTGAGAACCAGGTCATTAGAGCTGCTGTAGAGCCAGAGAACCAGGTCAGCAGAGCTGCTGTAGAGCCAGAGAAAGCAGGTCAGCAGAGCTGCTTTGGAGCCTGAGAACCAGGTCAGTAGAGCTGCTATAGAGCCTAAAAACCAGGTCAGCAGAGCTGCTCTAGAGCCAGAGAACCAGGTCAGCCGAGCTGCTGTAGAGCCAGAGAACCAGGTCAGCCGAGCTGCTTTAGAGCCTAAAAACCAGGTCAGCAGAGCTGCTCTATAGCCAGAGAACCAGGTCAGCCGAGCTGCTGTAGAGCCAGAGAAACCAGGTCAGCAGAGCTGCTCTAGCGGGAGAGAACCAGGTCAGCAGAGCTGCTCTAGAGCCTAAGAACCAGGTCAATAGAGCTACTCTAGAGCCAGAGAACAAGGTCAGCAGAGCTGCTTTAGAGCCAGAGAACTAGGTCAGCAGAGCTGTTTTAGAGCCAGACAACCAGGTCAGCAGAGATGCTCTAGAGCCTGAGAACCAGGTCAGCAGAGCTGCTCTAGAGGCAGAGAACTAGGTCAGCAGAGCTGCTTTAGAACCAGAGAACCAGGGCAGCAGACCTCCTCTAGAACCAGAGAACCAGGTCAGCTGATCTGCTATAGAGCCAGAGAAACCAGGTCAGCAGAGATGCTTTAGAGGGAGGGAACCAGGTCAGCAGAGCTGCTTTAGAGCCAGAGAACCAGGTAAGCAGAGCTGCTGTAGAGCCAGAGAAACCAGGTCAGCAGAGCTGCTGTAGAGCCTAAGATCCAGGTCAGCACAGCTGCTATAGAGCCAGAGAGCCAGGTCAGCAGAGCTGCTTTAGAGCCTAAGAACCAGGTCAGCAGAGCTGCTCTAGAGCCTAAGAACCAGGTCAGCAGATCTGCTCTAGAGCCAGAGAACCAGGTCAGCAGAGAAGCTTTAGAGCCAGAGAACAATGTCAATAGAGCTGTTTTAGAGCCTAAGAACCAAGTCAGCACAGCTGCTCTTGAGCCAGATAACCAGGTCAGCAGAGCTGCTTTTGAGGCAGAGAACCAGGTCATCAGAGCTGCTTTAGAGCCTAAGAACCAGGTCAGCAGAGCTGCTTTAGAGCCTAAGAACCAGGTCAGCACAGCTGCTCTAGACCCAGTGAACCAGGTCAGCTGAGCTGCTGTAGAGCCAGAGAAACCAGGTCAGCAGAGCTGCTTTAGAGGGAGAGAACCAGGTCAGCAGAGCTGCTTTAGAGCCAGAGAACCAGGTCAGCAGAGCTGCTCTAGAGCCAGAGAACCAGGTCAGCAGAGCTGCTGTAGAGCCACAGAAACCAGGTCAGCAGAGCTGCTTTAGAGGGAGAGAACCAGGTCAGCACAGCTGCTATAGAGCCAGAGAGCCAGGTCAGCAGAGCTGCTTTAGAGCCTAAGAAGCAGGTCAGTAGAGCTGCTCTAGAGCCTAAGAACCAGGTCAGCAGACCAGCTCTAGAGCCAGAGAACCAGGTCAGCAGAGCTGCTTTAGAGCCAGAGAACAATGTCAGAAGATCTGTTTTAGAGCCTAAGAACCAAATCAGCACAGCTGCTCTTGAGCCAGATAACCAGGTCAGCAGAGCTGCTTTTGAGGCAGAGAACCAGGTCATCAGAGCTGCTTTAGATCCAGAGAACCAGGTCAGCCGAGCTGCTGTAGAGCCAGAGAAACCAGGTCAGCAGAGCTGCTTTAGAGGGAGAGAACCAGGTCAGGAGAGCTACTTCAGAGGGAGAGAACCAGGTCAGCAGAGCTGCTCTAGAGCCTAAGAACCAGGTTAGCACAGCTGCTCTAGAGCCAGAGAACCAGGTCATCAGAGCTGCTGTAGAGCCAGAGAACCAGGTCAGCAGAGCTGCTGTAGAGCCAGAGAAACCACATCAGAAGAGCAGCTTTAGAGGGAGAGAACCAGGTCAGCAGAGCTGCTCTAGAGCCTAAGAACCAGGTCAGCACAGCTGCTCTAGAGCCAGTGAACCAGGTCAGCAGATCTGCTTCAGAGCCAGAGAACTAGGTCAGAAGAGCTGCTTTAGAGCCAGTGAACCAGGTCAGCACAGCTCCTCTAGAGCCTGAGAACCAGGTCATTAGAGCTGGTGTAGAGCCAGAGAACCAGGTCAGCAGAGCTGCTGTAGAGCCAGAGAAAGCAGGTCAGCCGAGCTGCTGTAGAGCCAGAGAAACCAGGTCAGCAGAGCTGCTCTAGAGGGAGAGAACCAGGTCAGCAGAGCTGCTCTAGAGCCTAAGAACCAGGTCAATAGAGCTACTCTAGAGCCAGAGAACCAGGGCAGCAGACCTCCTCTAGAACCAGAGAACCAGGTCAGCAGAGCTGCTGTAGAGCCAGAGAAACCAGGTCAGCAGTGCTGCTGTAGAGGGAGAGAACCAGGTCAGCAGAGCTGCTTTAGAGCCTAAGAACCAGGTCAGCACAGCTGCTCTAGACCCAGTGAACCAGGTGAGCTGAGCTGCTGTAGAGCCAGAGAAACCAGGTCAGCAGAGCTGCTTTAGAGGGAGAGAACCAGGTCAGCAGAGCTGCTTTAGAGCCAGAGAACCAGGTCAGCAGAGCTGCTCTAGAGCTAGAGAACCAGGTCAGCAGAGCTGCTGTAGAGCCAGAGAAACCAGGTCAGCAGAGTTGCTTTAGAGGGAAAGAACCAGGTCAGCAGAGCTGCTCTAGAGCCTAAGAACCAGGTCAGCACAGCTGCTATAGAGCCAGAGAGCCAGGTCAGCAGAGCTGCTTTAGAGCCTAAGAACCAGGTCAGCAGAGCTGCTCTAGAGCCTAAGAACCAGGTCAGCAGATCTGCTCTAGAGCCAGAGAACCAGGTCAGCAGAGCTGCTTTAGAGCCAGAGAACAATGTCAGAAGAGCTGTTTTAGAGCCTAAGAACCAAATCAGCACAGCTGCTCTTGAGCCAGATAACCAGGTCAGCAGAGCTGCTTTTGAGGCAGAGAACCAGGTCATCAGAGCTGCTTTAGAGCCTAAGAACCAGGTCAGCAGAGCTGCTCTAGAGACTAAGAACAAGGTCAGCAGATCTGCTCTGGAGCTAGAGAACCAGGTCAGCAGAGCTGTTGTAGAGCCAGAGAACCAGGCCAGCAGAGCTGATCTAGAACCTGAGAACCAGGTCAGCAGAGCTGCTCTAGAAGCAGAGAACCAGGTCAGCAGAGCTGATTTAGAGCTAGAGAACCAGGGCAGCAGAGCTGCTCTCGAACCAGAGAACCAGGTCAGCAGAGCTGATTTAGAGCCATAGAACCAGGTCAGCAGAGCTGCTTTAGAGCCAGAGAACCAGGTCAGCCGAGCTGCTGTAGAGCCAGAGAAAACAGGTCAGCAGAGCTGCTTTAGAGGGAGAGAACCAGGTCAGGAGAGCTGCTTCAGAGGGAGAGAACCAGGTCAGCAGAGCTGCTCTAGAGCCTAAGAACCAGGTTTGCACAGCTGCTCTAGAGCCAGAGAGCCAGGTCATCAGAGCTGCTGTAGAGCCAGAGAACCAGGTCAGCAGAGCTGCTGTAGAGCCAGAGAAACCACATCAGAAGAGCAGCTTTAGAGGGAGAGAACCAGGTCAGCAGAGCTGCTCTAGAGCCTAAGAACCAGGTCAGCACAGCTGCTCTAGAGCCAGTGAACCAGGTCAGCAGATCTGCTTTGGAGCCAGAGAACTAGGTCAGAAGATCTGCTTTAGAGCCAGGGAACCAGGTCAGCAGAGCTCCTCTAGAGCCTGAGAACCAGGTCATTAGAGCTGCTGTAGAGCCAGAGAACCAGGTCAGCAGAGCTGCTGTAGAGCCAGAGAAAGCAGGTCAGCAGAGCTGCTTTAGAGCCAGAGAACCAGGTCAGTAGAGCTGCTCTAGAGCCTGAGAACCAGGTCATCAGAGCTGCTCTAGAGCCAGAGAACCAGGTCAGCAGAGCTGCTGTAGAGCCAGAGAAACCAGGTCAGCAGAGCTGCTCTAGAGGGAGAGACCCAGGTCAGCAGAGCTGCTCTAGAGCCTAAGAACCAGGTCAGCACAGCTGCTCTAGAGCCAGAGAACGAGGTTAGCAGATCTGCTTTAGAGCCAGAGAACTAGGTCAGCAGAGCTGCTTTTGAGCCAGAGAACCAGGTCAGCACAGCTGCTCTAGAGCCTGAGAACCAGGTCATTAGAGCTGCTGTAGAGCCAGAGAACCAGGTCAGCAGAGCTGCTGTAGAGCCAGAGAAAGCAGGTTAGCAGAGCTGCTTTAGAGCCAGAGAACCAGGTCAGTAGAGCTGCTCTAGAGCCTAAGAACCAGGTCAGCAGAGCTGCTCTAGAGCCAGAGAACCAGGTCAGCCGAGCTACTGTAGAGCCAGAGAAACCAGGTTAGCAGAGCTGCTCTAGAGCCAGAGAACCAGGTCAGCCGAGCTGCTGTAGAGCCAGAGAAACCAGGTCAGCAGAGCTGCTTTAGAGGGAGAGAACCAGGTCAGGAGAGGTGCTTCAGAGGGAGAGAACCAGGTCAGCAGAGCTGCTCTAGAGCCTAAGAACCAGGCCAGCACAGCTGCTCTAGAGCCAGAGAACCAGGTCATCAGAGCTGCTGTAGAGCCAGAGAACCAGGTCAGCAGAGCTGCTGTAGAGCCAGAGAAACCACGTCAGATGAGCAGCTTTAGAGGGAGACCACCAGGTCAGCAGAGCTGCTCTAGAACCTAAGAACCAGGTCAGCACAGCTGCTCTTGAGCCAGATAACCAGGTCAGCAGAGCTGCTTTTGAGGCAGAGAACCAGGTCATCAGATTTGCTTTAGAGCCTAAGAACCAGGTCAGCAGAGCTGCTCTAGAGACTAAGAACAAGGTCAGCAGATCTGCTCTGGAGCTAGAGAACCAGGTCAGCAGAGCTGTTTTAGAGCCAGAGAACCAGTCAAGCAGAGCTGATCTAGAACCTGAGAACCAGGTCAGCAGAGCTGCTCTAGAGGCAGAGAACCAGGTCAGCAGAGCTGCTTTAGAGCTAGAGAACCAAGGCAGCAGAACTGCTCTCGAACCAGAGAACCAGGTCAGCAGAGCTGATTTAGAGCCATAGAACCAGGTCAGCAGAGCTGCTTTAGAGCCAGAGAACCAGGTCAGCCGAGCTGCTGTAGAGCCAGAGAAACCAGATCAGCAGAGCTGCTTTAGAGGGAGAGACCAGGTCAGCAGAGCTGCTCTAGAGCCTAAGAACCAGGTTAGCACAGCTGCTCTAGAGCCAGAGAACCAGGTCATAAGAGCTGCTGTACAGCCAGAGAACCAGGTCAGCAGAGCTGCTGTAGAGTCAGAGAAACCACATCAGAAGAGCACGTTTAAAGGGAGAGAACCAGGTCAGCAGAGCTGCTCTAGAGCCTAAGAACCAGGTCAGCACAGCTGCTCTAGAGCCAGTGAACCAGGTCAGCAGAGCTGCTTTAGAACCAGAGAACCAGGGCAGCAGACCTCCTCTAGAACCAGAGAACCAGGTCAGCTGATCTGCTATAGAGCCAGAGAAACCAGGTCAGCAGAGATGCTTTAGAGGGAGGGAACCAGGTCAGCAGAGCTGCTTTAGAGCCAGAGAACCAGGTAAGCAGAGCTGCTGTAGAGCCAGAGAAACCAGGTCAGCAGAGCTGCTGTAGAGCCTAAGATCCAGGTCAGCACAGCTGCTATAGAGCCAGAGAGCCAGGTCAGCAGAGCTGCTTTAGAGCCTAAGAACCAGGTCAGCAGAGCTGCTCTAGAGCCTAAGAACCAGGTCAGCAGATCTGCTCTAGAGCCAGAGAACCAGGTCAGCAGAGAAGCTTTAGAGCCAGAGAACAATGTCAATAGAGCTGTTTTAGAGCCTAAGAACCAAGTCAGCACAGCTGCTCTTGAGCCAGATAACCAGGTCAGCAGAGCTGCTTTTGAGGCAGAGAACCAGGTCATCAGAGCTGCTTTAGAGCCTAAGAACCAGGTCAGCAGAGCTGCTTTAGAGCCTAAGAACCAGGTCAGCACAGCTGCTCTAGACCCAGTGAACCAGGTCAGCTGAGCTGCTGTAGAGCCAGAGAAACCAGGTCAGCAGAGCTGCTTTAGAGGGAGAGAACCAGGTCAGCAGAGCTGCTTTAGAGCCAGAGAACCAGGTCAGCAGAGCTGCTCTAGAGCCAGAGAACCAGGTCAGCAGAGCTGCTGTAGAGCCACAGAAACCAGGTCAGCAGAGCTGCTTTAGAGGGAGAGAACCAGGTCAGCACAGCTGCTATAGAGCCAGAGAGCCAGGTCAGCAGAGCTGCTTTAGAGCCTAAGAAGCAGGTCAGTAGAGCTGCTCTAGAGCCTAAGAACCAGGTCAGCAGACCAGCTCTAGAGCCAGAGAACCAGGTCAGCAGAGCTGCTTTAGAGCCAGAGAACAATGTCAGAAGATCTGTTTTAGAGCCTAAGAACCAAATCAGCACAGCTGCTCTTGAGCCAGATAACCAGGTCAGCAGAGCTGCTTTTGAGGCAGAGAACCAGGTCATCAGAGCTGCTTTAGATCCAGAGAACCAGGTCAGCCGAGCTGCTGTAGAGCCAGAGAAACCAGGTCAGCAGAGCTGCTTTAGAGGGAGAGAACCAGGTCAGGAGAGCTACTTCAGAGGGAGAGAACCAGGTCAGCAGAGCTGCTCTAGAGCCTAAGAACCAGGTTAGCACAGCTGCTCTAGAGCCAGAGAACCAGGTCATCAGAGCTGCTGTAGAGCCAGAGAACCAGGTCAGCAGAGCTGCTGTAGAGCCAGAGAAACCACATCAGAAGAGCAGCTTTAGAGGGAGAGAACCAGGTCAGCAGAGCTGCTCTAGAGCCTAAGAACCAGGTCAGCACAGCTGCTCTAGAGCCAGTGAACCAGGTCAGCAGATCTGCTTCAGAGCCAGAGAACTAGGTCAGAAGAGCTGCTTTAGAGCCAGTGAACCAGGTCAGCACAGCTCCTCTAGAGCCTGAGAACCAGGTCATTAGAGCTGGTGTAGAGCCAGAGAACCAGGTCAGCAGAGCTGCTGTAGAGCCAGAGAAAGCAGGTCAGCCGAGCTGCTGTAGAGCCAGAGAAACCAGGTCAGCAGAGCTGCTCTAGAGGGAGAGAACCAGGTCAGCAGAGCTGCTCTAGAGCCTAAGAACCAGGTCAATAGAGCTACTCTAGAGCCAGAGAACCAGGGCAGCAGACCTCCTCTAGAACCAGAGAACCAGGTCAGCAGAGCTGCTGTAGAGCCAGAGAAACCAGGTCAGCAGTGCTGCTGTAGAGGGAGAGAACCAGGTCAGCAGAGCTGCTTTAGAGCCTAAGAACCAGGTCAGCACAGCTGCTCTAGACCCAGTGAACCAGGTGAGCTGAGCTGCTGTAGAGCCAGAGAAACCAGGTCAGCAGAGCTGCTTTAGAGGGAGAGAACCAGGTCAGCAGAGCTGCTTTAGAGCCAGAGAACCAGGTCAGCAGAGCTGCTCTAGAGCTAGAGAACCAGGTCAGCAGAGCTGCTGTAGAGCCAGAGAAACCAGGTCAGCAGAGTTGCTTTAGAGGGAAAGAACCAGGTCAGCAGAGCTGCTCTAGAGCCTAAGAACCAGGTCAGCACAGCTGCTATAGAGCCAGAGAGCCAGGTCAGCAGAGCTGCTTTAGAGCCTAAGAACCAGGTCAGCAGAGCTGCTCTAGAGCCTAAGAACCAGGTCAGCAGATCTGCTCTAGAGCCAGAGAACCAGGTCAGCAGAGCTGCTTTAGAGCCAGAGAACAATGTCAGAAGAGCTGTTTTAGAGCCTAAGAACCAAATCAGCACAGCTGCTCTTGAGCCAGATAACCAGGTCAGCAGAGCTGCTTTTGAGGCAGAGAACCAGGTCATCAGAGCTGCTTTAGAGCCTAAGAACCAGGTCAGCAGAGCTGCTCTAGAGACTAAGAACAAGGTCAGCAGATCTGCTCTGGAGCTAGAGAACCAGGTCAGCAGAGCTGTTGTAGAGCCAGAGAACCAGGCCAGCAGAGCTGATCTAGAACCTGAGAACCAGGTCAGCAGAGCTGCTCTAGAAGCAGAGAACCAGGTCAGCAGAGCTGATTTAGAGCTAGAGAACCAGGGCAGCAGAGCTGCTCTCGAACCAGAGAACCAGGTCAGCAGAGCTGATTTAGAGCCATAGAACCAGGTCAGCAGAGCTGCTTTAGAGCCAGAGAACCAGGTCAGCCGAGCTGCTGTAGAGCCAGAGAAAACAGGTCAGCAGAGCTGCTTTAGAGGGAGAGAACCAGGTCAGGAGAGCTGCTTCAGAGGGAGAGAACCAGGTCAGCAGAGCTGCTCTAGAGCCTAAGAACCAGGTTTGCACAGCTGCTCTAGAGCCAGAGCGCCAGGTCATCAGAGCTGCTGTAGAGCCAGAGAACCAGGTCAGCAGAGCTGCTGTAGAGCCAGAGAAACCACATCAGAAGAGCAGCTTTAGAGGGAGAGAACCAGGTCAGCAGAGCTGCTCTAGAGCCTAAGAACCAGGTCAGCACAGCTGCTCTAGAGCCAGTGAACCAGGTCAGCAGATCTGCTTTGGAGCCAGAGAACTAGGTCAGAAGATCTGCTTTAGAGCCAGGGAACCAGGTCAGCAGAGCTCCTCTAGAGCCTGAGAACCAGGTCATTAGAGCTGCTGTAGAGCCAGAGAACCAGGTCAGCAGAGCTGCTGTAGAGCCAGAGAAAGCAGGTCAGCAGAGCTGCTTTAGAGCCAGAGAACCAGGTCAGTAGAGCTGCTCTAGAGCCTGAGAACCAGGTCATCAGAGCTGCTCTAGAGCCAGAGAACCAGGTCAGCAGAGCTGCTGTAGAGCCAGAGAAACCAGGTCAGCAGAGCTGCTCTAGAGGGAGAGACCCAGGTCAGCAGAGCTGCTCTAGAGCCTAAGAACCAGGTCAGCACAGCTGCTCTAGAGCCAGAGAACGAGGTTAGCAGATCTGCTTTAGAGCCAGAGAACTAGGTCAGCAGAGCTGCTTTTGAGCCAGAGAACCAGGTCAGCACAGCTGCTCTAGAGCCTGAGAACCAGGTCATTAGAGCTGCTGTAGAGCCAGAGAACCAGGTCAGCAGAGCTGCTGTAGAGCCAGAGAAAGCAGGTTAGCAGAGCTGCTTTAGAGCCAGAGAACCAGGTCAGTAGAGCTGCTCTAGAGCCTAAGAACCAGGTCAGCAGAGCTGCTCTAGAGCCAGAGAACCAGGTCAGCCGAGCTACTGTAGAGCCAGAGAAACCAGGTTAGCAGAGCTGCTCTAGAGCCAGAGAACCAGGTCAGCCGAGCTGCTGTAGAGCCAGAGAAACCAGGTCAGCAGAGCTGCTTTAGAGGGAGAGAACCAGGTCAGGAGAGGTGCTTCAGAGGGAGAGAACCAGGTCAGCAGAGCTGCTCTAGAGCCTAAGAACCAGGCCAGCACAGCTGCTCTAGAGCCAGAGAACCAGGTCATCAGAGCTGCTGTAGAGCCAGAGAACCAGGTCAGCAGAGCTGCTGTAGAGCCAGAGAAACCACGTCAGATGAGCAGCTTTAGAGGGAGACAACCAGGTCAGCAGAGCTGCTCTAGAACCTAAGAACCAGGTCAGCACAGCTGCTCTTGAGCCAGATAACCAGGTCAGCAGAGCTGCTTTTGAGGCAGAGAACCAGGTCATCAGATTTGCTTTAGAGCCTAAGAACCAGGTCAGCAGAGCTGCTCTAGAGACTAAGAACAAGGTCAGCAGATCTGCTCTGGAGCTAGAGAACCAGGTCAGCAGAGCTGTTTTAGAGCCAGAGAACCAGTCAAGCAGAGCTGATCTAGAACCTGAGAACCAGGTCAGCAGAGCTGCTCTAGAGGCAGAGAACCAGGTCAGCAGAGCTGCTTTAGAGCTAGAGAACCAAGGCAGCAGAACTGCTCTCGAACCAGAGAACCAGGTCAGCAGAGCTGATTTAGAGCCATAGAACCAGGTCAGCAGAGCTCCTTTAGAGCCAGAGAACCAGGTCAGCCGAGCTGCTGTAGAGCCAGAGAAACCAGATCAGCAGAGCTGCTTTAGAGGGAGAGACCAGGTCAGCAGAGCTGCTCTAGAGCCTAAGAACCAGGTTAGCACAGCTGCTCTAGAGCCAGAGAACCAGGTCATAAGAGCTGCTGTACAGCCAGAGAACCAGGTCAGCAGAGCTGCTGTAGAGTCAGAGAAACCACATCAGAAGAGCACGTTTAAAGGGAGAGAACCAGGTCAGCAGAGCTGCTCTAGAGCCTAAGAACCAGGTCAGCACAGCTGCTCTAGAGCCAGTGAACCAGGTCAGCAGATCTGCTTTAGAGCCAGAGAACTAGGTCAGAAGAGCTGCTTTAGAGTCAGAGAACCAGGTCAGCAGAGCTCCTCTAGAGCCTGAAAACCAGGTCATTGGAGCTGCTGTAGAGCCAGAGAACCAGGTCAGTAGTGCTGCTCTAGAGCCAGAGAACCAGGTCAGTAGAGCTGCTCTAGAGCCTAAGAACCAGGTCATCAGAGCTGCTCTAGAGCCAGAGAACCAGGTCAGCAGAGCTGCTCTAGAGCCAGAGAACCAGGTCAGCAGAGCTCCTCTAGAGCCTGAGAACCAGGTCATTGGAGCTGCTGTAGAGCCAGAGAACCAGGTCAGTAGTGCTGCTCTAGAGCCAGAGAACCAGGTCAGTAGAGCTGCTCTAGAGCCAGAGAACCAGGTCAGCAGAGCTGCTCTAGAGCCAGAGAACCAGGTCAGCAGAGCTGCTGTAGAGCCAGAGAAACCAGGTCAGCATAGCTGCTTAAGAGGGAGAGAACCAGGTCAGCAGAGCTGCTCTAGAGCCTAAGAACCAGGCCAGCACAGCTGCTCTAGAGCCAGAGAACCAGGTCATCAGAGCTGCTGTAGAGCCAGAGAACCAGGTCAGCAGAGCTGCTGTAGAGCCAGAGAAACCACGTCAGATGAGCAGCTTTAGAGGGAGACAACCAGGTCAGCAGAGCTGCTCTAGAACCTAAGAACCAGGTCAGCACAGCTGCTCTTGAGCCAGATAACAAGGTCATAAGAGCTGCTGTACAGCCAGAGAACCAGGTCATCAGAGCTGCTCTAGAGCCAGAGAACCAGGTCAGCGGAGCTGCTGTAGAGCCAGAGAAACCAGGTCAGCAGAGCTGCTCTAGAGGGAGAGACCCAGGTCAGCAGAGCTGCTCTAGAGCCTAAGAACCAGGTCAGCACAGCTGCTCTAGAGCCAGAGAACGAGGTCAGCAGATCTGCTTTAAAGCCAGAGAACTAGGTCAGCAGAGCTGCTTTTGAGCCAGAGAACCAGGTCAGCACAGCTGCTCTAGAGCCTGAGAACCAGGTCATTAGAGCTGCTGTAGAGCCAGAGAACCAGGTCAGCTGAGCTGCTGTAGAGCCAGAGAAAGCAGGTCAGCAGAGCTGCTTTAGAGCCAGAGAACCATGTCAGTAGAGCTGCTCTAGAGCCTAAGAACCAGGTCAGCAGAGCTGCTCTAGAGCCAGAGAACCAGGTCAGCCGAGCTACTGTAGAGCCAGAGAAACCAGGTTAGCAGAGCTGCTCTAGAGCCAGAGAACCAGGTCAGCCGAGCTGCTGTAGAGCCAGAGAAACCAGGTCAGCAGAGCTGCTTTAGAGGGAGAGAACCAGGTCAGGAGAGCTGCTTCAGAGGGAGAGAACCAGGTCAGCAGAGCTGCTCTAGAGCCTAAGAACCAGGCCAGCACAGCTGCTCTAGAGCCAGAGAACCAGGTCATCAGAGCTGCTGTAGAGCCAGAGAACCAGGTCAGCAGAGCTGCTGTAGAGCCAGAGAAACCACGTCAGATGAGCAGCTTTAGAGGGAGACAACCAGGTCAGCAGAGCTGCTCTAGAACCTAAGAACCAGGTCAGCACAGCTGCTCTTGAGCCAGATAACCAGGTCAGCAGAGCTGCTTTTGAGGCAGAGAACCAGGTCATCAGATTTGCTTTAGAGCCTAAGAACCAGGTCAGCAGAGCTGCTCTAGAGACTAAGAACAAGGTCAGCAGATCTGCTCTGGAGCTAGAGAACCAGGTCAGCAGAGCTGTTTTAGAGCCAGAGAACCAGGCAAGCATAGCTGATCTAGAACCTGAGAACCAGATCAGCAGAGCTGCTCTAGAGGCAGAGAACCAGGTCAGCAGAGCTGCTATAGAGCTAGAGAACCAAGGCAGCAGAACTGCTCTCGAACCAGAGAACCAGGTCAGCAGAGCTGATTTAGAGCCAGAGAACCAGGTCAGCAGAGCTGCTTTAGAGCCAGAGAAACCAGGTCAGCAGAGCTGCTTTAGAGGGAGAGTACCAGGTCAGCAGAGCTGCTCTAGAGCCTAAGAACCAGGTCAGCACAGCTGCTATAGAGCCAGAGAGCCAGGTCAGCAGAGCTGCTTTAGAGCCTAAGAAGCAGGTCAGTAGAGCTGCTCTAGAGCCTAAGAACCAGGTCAGCAGATCTGCTCTAGAGCCAGAGAACCAGGTCAACAGAGCTGCTTTAGAGCCAGAGAACAATGTCAGAAGATCTGTTTTAGAGCCTAAGAACCAAATCAGCACAGCTGCTCTTGAGCCAGATAACCAGGTCAGCAGAGCTGCTTTTGAGGCAGAGAACCAGGTCATCAGAGCTGCTTTAGAGGGAGAGAATTAGGTCAGGAGAGCTATTTCAGAGGAAGAGAACCAGGTCAGCAGAGCTGCTCTAGAGCCAGAGAACCAGGTCAGCAGAGCTGCTTTAGAGCCAGAGAACCAGGTCAGTAGAGCTGCTCTAGAGCCTAAGAACTAGGTCAGCAGAACTGCTCTAGAGACAGAGAACCAGGTCAGCCGAGCTACTGTAGAGCCAGAGAAACCAGGTCAGAAGATCTGCTCTAGAGCGAGAGAACCAGGTCAGCCGAGCTGCTGTAGAGCCAGAGAAACCAGGTCAGCAGAGCTGCTTTAGAGGGAGAGAACCAGGTCAGGAGAGCTGCTTCAGAGGGAGAGAACCAGGTCAGCAGAGCTGCTCTAGAGCCTAAGAACCAGGTCAGCACAGCTGCTCTAGAGCCAGAGAACCAGGTCATCAGAGCTGCTGTAGAGCCAGAGAACCAGGTCAGCAGAGCTGCTGTAGAGCCAGAGAGACCACGTCAGAAGAGCAGCTTTAGAGGGAGACAACCAGGTCAGCAGAGCTGCTCTAGAGCCTAAGAACCAGGTCAGCACAGCCGCTCTAGAGTCAGTGAACCAGGTCAGCAGATCTGCTTTAGAGCCAGAGAACTAGGTCAGAAGAGCTGCTTTAGAGCCAGAGAACCAGGTCAGCAGAGCTGCTCTAGAGCCAGGGAACCAGGTCAGCAGAGCTGCTGTAGAGCCAGAGAAACCATGTCAGCAGAGCTGCTTTAGAGGGAGAGAACCAGGTCAGCGGAGCTGCTCTAGAGCCTAAGAACCAAGTCAGCACAGCTGCTCTTGAGCCTGATAACCAGGTCAGCAGAGCTGCTTTTGAGGCAGAGAACCAGGTCATCAGAGCTGCTTTAGAGCCTAAGAACCAGGTCAGCAGAGCTGCTCTAGAGACTGAGAACAAGGTCAGCAGATCTGCTCTGGAGCTAGAGAACCAGGTCAGCAGAGCTGTTTTAGAGCCAGAGAACCAGGCCAGCAGAGCTGATCTAGAACCTGAGAACCAGGTCAGCAGAGCTGCTGTAGAGCCTGAGAAAGCAGGTCAGCAGAGCTGCTTTAGAGCCAGAGAACCAGGTCAGTAGAGCTGTTCTAGAGCCTAAGAACCAGGAAAGCAGAGATGCTCTAGAGCCAGAGAACCAGGTCAGCAGAGCTGCTGTAGAGGCAGAGAATCCAGGCCAGCAGAGCTGCTCTAGAGGGAGAGAACCAGGTCAGCAGAGCTGCTCTAGAGCCTAAGAACCAGGTCAGCACAGCTGCTCTAAAGCCAGAGAACCAGGTCGGCAGATTTGCTTTAGAGCCAGAGAACTAGGTCAGCAGAGCTGCTTTTGAGCCAGAGAACCAGGTCAGCACAGCTCCTCTAGAGCCTGAGAACCAGGTCATTAGAGCTGCTGTAGAGCCAGAGAACCAAGTCAGCAGAGCTGCTGTAGAGCCAGAGAAAGCAGGTCAGCAGAGCTGATTTAGAGCCAGAGAACCAGGTCAGTAGAGCTGCTCTAGAGCCTAAAAACCAGGTCAGCAGAGCTGCTCTAGAGCCAGAGAACCAGGGCAGCCGAGCTGCTGTAGAGCCAGAGAAACCAGGTCAGCAGAGCTGCTCTAGAGGGAGAGAACCAGGTCAGCGGAGCTGCTCTAGAGCCTAAGAAGCAGGTCAACAGAGGTACTCTAGAGCCAGAGAACAAGATCAGCAGAGCTGCTTTAGAGCCAGTGAACTAGGTCAGCAGAGCTGTTTTAGAGCCAGACAACCAGGTCAGCAGAGATGCTCTAGAGCCTAAGAACCAGGCCAGCACAGCTGTTATAGAGCCAGAGAACCAGGTCAGCAGAGCTGCTTTAGGGCCTAAGAACCAGGTCAGCACAGCTGTTATAGAGCCAGAGAACCAGGTCAGCAGATCTGCTTTAGAGCCAGAGAACTAGGTCAGCAGAGCTGCTTTTGAGCCAGACAACCAGGCCAGCACAGCTGCTCTAGAGCCTGAGAACCAGGTCATTAGAGCTGCTGTAGAGCCAGAGAACCAGGTCAGCAGAGCTGCTGTAGAGCCAGAGAAAGCAGGTCAGCAGAGCTGCTTTAGAGCCAGAGAACCAGGTCAGTAGAGCTGCTCTAGAGCCTGAGAACCAGGTCATTAGAGTTGCTTTTGAGCCAGACAACCAGGCCAGCACAGCTGCTCTAGAGCCTGAGAACCAGGTTATTAGAGCTGCTGTAGAGCCAGAGAACCAGGTCAGCAGAGCTGCTGTAGAGCCAGAGAAACCAGGTCAGAAGAGCTGCTCTAGAGCCAGAGTACCAGGTCAGCCGAGCTGCTGTAGAGCCAGAGAAACCAGGTCAGCAGAGCTGCTTTAGAGGGAGAGAACCAGGTCAGGAGAGCTGCTTCAGAGGGAGAGAACCAGGTCAGCAGAGCTGCTCTAGAGCCTAAGAACCAGGTCAGCACAGCTGCTCTAGAGCCAGAGAACCAGGTCATCAGAGCTGCTGTAGAGCCAGAGAACCAGGTCAGCAGAGCTGCTGTAGAGCCAGAGAAACCACGTCAGAAGAGCAGCTTTAGAGGGAGACAACCAGGTCAGCAGAGCTGCTCTAGAGCCTAAGAACCAGGTCAGCACAGCTGCTCTAGAGCCAGTGAACCAGGTCAGCAGATCTGCTTTAGAGCCAGAGAACTAGGTCAGAAGAGCTGCTTTAGAGCCAGAGAACCAGGTCAGCAGAGCTGCTCTAGAGCCAGAGAACCAGGTCAGCAGAGCTGCTGTAGAGCCAGAGAAACCAGGTCAGCAGAGCTGCTTTAGAGGGAGAGAACCAGGTCAGCAGAGCTGCTCTAGAGCCTAAGAACCAAGTCAGCATAGCTGCACTTGAGCCAGATAACCAGGTCAGCAGAGCTGCTTTTGAGGCAGAGAACCAGGTCATCAGAGCTGCTTTAGAGCCTAAGAACCACGTCAGCAGAGCTGCTCTAGAGACTAAGAACAAGGTCAGCAGATCTGCTCTGGAGCTAGAGAACCAGGTCAGCAGAGCTGTTTTAGAGCCAGAGAACCAGGCCAGCAGAGCTGATCTAGAACCTGAGAACCAGGTCAGCAGAGCTGCTCTAGAGGCAGAGAACCAGGTCAGCAGAGCTGCTTTAGAGCTAGAGAACCAGGGCAGCAGAGCTGCTCTCGAACCAGAGAACCAGGTCAGCAGAGCTGATTTAGAGCCATAGAACTAGGTCAGCAGAGCTGCTTTAGAGCCAGAGAACCAGGTCAGCCGAGCTGCTGTAGAGCCAGAGAAAACAGGTCAGGAGAGCTGCTTCAGAGGGAGAGAACCAGGTCAGCAGAGCTGCTCTAGGGCCTAAGAACCAGGTTACAACAGCTGCTCTGGAGCCAGAGAACCAGGTCATCGGAGCTGCTGTAGAGCCAGAGAACCAGGTCAGCAGAGCTGCTGTAGAGCCAGAGAAACCACATCAGAAGAGCAGCTTTAGAGGGAGAGAACCAGGTCAGCAGAGCTGCTCTAGAGCCCAAGAACCAGGTCAGCAAAGCTGCTCTAGAGCCAGTGAACCAGGTCAGCAGATCTGCTTTAGAGCCAGAGAACTAGGTCAGCAGAGCTGCTTTTGAGCCAGAGAACCAGGTCAGCACAGCTCCTCTAGAGCCTGAGAACCAGGTCATTAGAGCTACTGTAGAACCAGTGAACCAGGTCAGCAGAGCTGCTGTAGAGCCAGAGAAAGCAGGTCAGCAGAGCTGCTTTAGAGCCAGAGAACCAGGTCAGCCGAGCTGCTGTAGAGCCAGAGAAACCAGGTCAGCAGAGCTGCTCTAGAGGGAGAGAACCAGGTCAGCAGAGCTGCTCTAGAGCCTAAGAACCAGGTCAACAGAGCTACTCTAGAGCCAGAGAACAAGGTCAGCAGAGCTGCTTTAGAGCCAGAGAACTAGGTCAGCAGAGCTGTTTTAGAGCCAGACAACCAGGTCAGCAGAGATGCTCTAGAGCCTGAGAACCAGGTCAGCAGAGCTGCTCTAGAGGCAGAGAACCAGGTCAGCAGAGCTGCTTTAGAGCCAGAGAACCAGGGCAGCAGACCTCCTCTAGAACCAGAGAACCAGGTCAGCAGAGCTGCTGTAGAGCCAGAGAAACCAGGTCAGCAGTGCTGCTGTAGAGGGAGAGAACCAGGTCAGCAGAGCTGCTTTAGAGCCTAAGAACCAGGTCAGCAGAGCTGCTCTAGACCCAGTGAACCAGGTCAGTTGAGCTGCTGTAGAGCCAGAGAAACCAGGTCAGCAGAGCTGCTTTAGAGGGAGAGAACCAGGTCATCAGAGCTGCTTTAGAGCCAGAGAACCAGGTCAGCAGAGCTGCTTTAGAGCCAGAGAACCAGGTCAGCAGAGCTGCTGTAGAGCCAGAGACACCAGGTCAGCAGAGCTGCTTTAGAGGGAGAGAACCAGGTCAGCAGAGCTGCTCTAGAGCCTAAGAACCAGGTCAGCACAGCTGCTATAGAGCCAGAGAGCCAGGTCAGCACAGCTGCTTTAGAGCCTAAGAACCAGGTCAGCAGAGCTGCTCTAGAGCCTAAGAACCAGGTCAGCAGATCTGCTCTAGAGCCAGAGAACCAGGTCAGCAGAGCTGCTTTAGAGCCAGAGAACAATGTCAGAAGAGCTGTTTTAGAGCCTAAGAACCAAGTCAGCACAGCTGCTCTTGAGCCAGATAACCAGGTCAGCAGAGCTGCTTTTGAGGCAGAGAACCAGGTCATCAGAGCTGCTTTAGAGCCTGAGAACCAGGTCAGCAGAGCTGCTCTAGAGACTAAGAACAAGGTCAGCAGATCTGCTCTGGAGCTAGAGAACCAGGTCAGCAGAGCTGTTTTAGAGCCAGAGAACCAGGCCAGCACAGCTGCTTTAGAGCTAGAGAACCAGGGCAGCAGAGCTGCTCTCGAACCAGAGAACCAGGTCAGCAGAGCTGATTTAGAGCCATAGAACTAGGTCAGCAGAGCTGCTTTAGAGCCAGAGAACCAGGTCAGCCGAGCTGCTGTAGAGCCAGAGAAAACAGGTCAGGAGAGCTGCTTCAGAGGGAGAGAACCAGGTCAGCAGAGCTGCTCTAGGGCCTAAGAACCAGGTTACAACAGCTGCTCTGGAGCCAGAGAACCAGGTCATCAGAGCTGCTGTAGAGCCAGAGAACCAGGTCAGCAGAGCTGCTGTAGAGCCAGAGAAACCACATCAGAAGAGCAGCTTTAGAGGGAGAGAACCAGGTCAGCAGAGCTGCTCTAGAGCCTAAGAACCAGGTCAGCACAGCTGCTCTAGAGCCAGTGAACCAGGTCAGCAGATCTGCTTTAGAGCCAGAGAACTAGGTCAGAAGAGCTGCTTTAGAGCCAGAGAACCAGGTCAGCAGAGCTCCTCTAGAGCATGAGAACCAGGTCATTAGAGCTGCTGTAGAGCCAGAGAACCAGGTCAGCAGAGCTGCTGTAGAGCCAGAGAAAGCAGGTCAGCAGAGCTGCTTTAGAGCCAGAGAACCAGGTCAGTAGAGCTGCTCTAGAGCCTAAGAACCAGGTCTTCAGAGCTGCTCTAGAGCCATAGATCCAGGTCAGCAGAGCTGCTGTAGAGCCAGAGAAACCAGGTCAGCAGAGCTGCTCTAGAGGGAGAGACCCAGGTCAGCAGAGCTGCTCTAGAGCCTAAGAACCAGGTCAGCACAGCTGCTCTAGAGCCAGAGAACCAGGTCAGCAGATCTGCTTTAGAGCCAGAGAACTAGGTCAGCAGAGCTGCTTTGGAGCCAGAGAACCAGGTCAGCACAGCTGCTCTAGAGCCTGAGAACCAGGTCATTAAAGCTGCTGTAGAGCCAGAGAACTAGGTCAGCAGAGCTGCTGTAGAGCCAGAGAAAGCAGGTCAGCAGAGCTGCTTTAGAGCCAGAGAACCAGGTCAGTAGAGCTGCTCTAGAGCCTAAGAACCAGGTCAGCAGAGCTGCTCTAGAGCCAGAGAACCAGGTCAGCCGAGCTACTGTAGAGCCAGAGAAACCAGGTTAGCAGAGCTGCTCTAGAGCCTGAGAACCAGGTCAGCCGAGCTGCTGTAGAGCCAGAAGAACCAGGTCAGCAGAGCTGCTTCTGAGGCAGAGAACCAGGTCATCAGAGCTGCTTTAGAGCCAAAGAACCAGGTCAGCAGAGCTGCTGTAGAGCCAGAGAACCAGGTCATCAGAGCTGCTTTAGAGCCAGAGAACCAGGTCAGCAGAGCCATTGTAGAGCCAGAGTACCAGGTCAGTAGAGTTTCTCTAGAGCCTAACAACCAGGTCAGCAGAGCTGCTCTAGAACCAGAGAACCAGGTCAGCAGAGCTGCTCTAGAGCCTGAGAACCAGGTCAGCAGATCTGCTCTGGAGCCAGAGAACCAGGTCATCAGAGCTGCTGTAGAGCCAGAGAACCAGGTCAGCAGAGCTGCTGTAGAGCCAGAGAAACCACGTCAGAAGAGCAGCTTTAGAGGGAGACAACCAGGTCAGCAGAGCTGCTCTAGAGCCTAAGAACCAGGTCAGCACAGCTGCTCTTGAGCCAGATAACCAGGTCAGCAGAGCTGCTTCTGAGGCAGAGAACCAGGTCATCAGAGCTGCTTTAGAGCCTAAGAACCAGGTCAGCAGAGCTGCTCTAGAGACTAAGAAGAAGGTCAGCAGATCTGCTCTGGAGCTAGAGAACCAGGTCAGCAGAGCTGCTTTAGAGGGAGAGATCCAGGTCAGGAGAGCTGCTTCAGAGGGAGAGAACCAGGTCAGCAGAGCTGCTCTAGAGCCTAAGAACCAGGTCAGCACAGCTGCTCTAGAGCCAGAGAACCAGGTCATCAGAGGTGCTGTAGAGCCAGAGAACCAGGTCAGCAGAGCTGCTGTAGAGCCAGAGAAACCACGTCAGAAGAGCAGCTTTAGAGGGAGACAACCAGGTCAGCAGAGCTGCTCTAGAGCCTAAGAACCAGGTCAGCACAGCTGCTCTTGAGCCAGATAACCAGGTCAGCAGAGCTGCTTCTGAGGCAGAGAACCAGGTAATCAGAGCTGCTTTAGAGCCTAAGAACCAGGTCAGCAGAGCTGCTCTAGAGACTAAGAACAAGGTCAGCAGATCTGCTCTGGAGCTAGAGAACCAGGTCAGCAGAGCTGTTTTAGAGCCAGAGAACCAGGCCAGCAGAGCTGATCTAGAACCTGAGAACCAGGTCAGCAGAGCTGCTCTAGAGGCAGAGAACCAGGTCAGCAGAGCTGCTTTAGAGCTAGAGAACCAAGGCAGCAGAGCTGCTCTCGAACCAGAGAACCAGGTCAGCAGAGCTGATTTAGAGCCATAGAACCAGGTCAGCAGAGCTGCTTTAGATCCAGAGAACCAGGTCAGCCGAGCTGCTGTAGAGCCAGAGAAACCAGATCAGCAGAGCTGCTTTAGAGGGAGAGAACCAGGCCAGGAGAGCTGCTTCAGAGGGAGAGAACCAGGTCAGCAGAGCTGCTCTAGAGCCTAAGAACCAGGTTAGCACAGCTGCTCTAGAGCCAGAGAACCAGGTCATCAGAGCTGCTGTAGAGCCAGAGAACCAGGTCAGCAGAGCTGCTGTAGAGCCAGAGAAACCACATCAGAAGAGCAGCTTTAGAGGGAGAGAACCAGGTAAGCAGAGCTGCTCTAGAGCCTAAGAACCAGGTCAGCACAGCTGCTCTAGAGCCAGTGAACCAGGTCAGCAGATCTGCTTCAGAGCCAGAGAACTAGGTCAGAAGAGCTGCTTTAGAGCCAGAGAACCAGGTCAGCACAGCTCCTCTAGAGCCTGAGAACCAGGTCATTAGAGCTGCTGTAGAGCCAGAGAACCAGGTCAGCAGAGCTGCTGTAGAGCCAGAGAAAGCAGGTCAGCAGAGCTGCTTTGGAGCCTGAGAACCAGGTCAGTAGAGCTGCTATAGAGCCTAAAAACCAGGTCAGCAGAGCTGCTCTAGAGCCAGAGAACCAGGTCTGCCGAGCTGCTGTAGAGCCAGAGAACCAGGTCAGCCGAGCTGCTGTAGAGCCTAAAAACCAGGTCAGCAGAGCTGCTCTATAGCCAGAGAACCAGGTCAGCCGAGCTGCTGTAGAGCCAGAGAAACCAGGTCAGCAGAGCTGCTCTAGCGGGAGAGAACCAGGTCAGCAGAGCTGCTCTAGAGCCTAAGAACCAGGTCAATAGAGCTACTCTAGAGCCAGAGAACAAGGTCAGCAGAGCTGCTTTAGAGCCAGAGAACTAGGTCAGCAGAGCTGTTTTAGAGCCAGACAACCAGGTCAGCAGAGATGCTCTAGAGCCTGAGAACCAGGTCAGCAGAGCTGCTCTAGAGGTAGAGAACTAGGTCAGCAGAGCTGCTTTAGAGCCAGAGAACCAGGGCAGCAGACCTCCTCTAGAACCAGAGAACCAGGTCAGCTGATCTGCTATAGAGCCAGAGAAACCAGGTCAGCAGAGATGCTTTAGAGGGAGGGAACCAGGTCAGCAGAGCTGCTTTAGAGCCAGAGAACCAGGTCAGCAGAGCTGCTCTAGAGCCAGAGAACCAGGTAAGCAGAGCTGCTGTAGAGCCAGAGAAACCAGGTCAGCAGAGCTGCTGTAGAGCCTAAGATCCAGGTCAGCACAGCTGCTATAGAGCCAGAGAGCCAGGTCAGCAGAGCTGCTTTAGAGCCTAAGAACCAGGTCAGCAGAGCTGCTCTAGAGCCTAAGAACCAGGTCAGCAGATCTGCTCTAGAGCCAGAGAACCAGGTCAGCAGAGAAGCTTTAGAGCCAGAGAACAATGTCAATAGAGCTGTTTTAGAGCCTAAGAACCAAGTCAGCACAGCTGCTCTTGAGCCAGATAACCAGGTCAGCAGAGCTGCTTTTGAGGCAGAGAACCAGGTCATCAGAGCTGCTTTAGAGCCTAAGAACCACGTCAGCAGAGCTGCTTTAGAGCCTAAGAACCAGGTCAGCACAGCTGCTCTAGACCCAGTGAACCAGATCAGCTGAGCTGCTGTAGAGCCAGAGAAACCAGGTCAGCAGAGCTGCGTTGGAGGGAGAGAACCAGGTCAGCAGAGCTGCTTTAGAGCCAGAGAACCAGGTCAGCAGAGCTGCTCTAGAGCCAGAGAACCAGGTCAGCAGAGCTGCTGTAGAGCCACAGAAACCAGGTCAGCAGAGCTGCTTTAGAGGGAGAGAACCAGGTCAGCAGAGCTGCTCTAGAGCCTAAGAACCAGGTCAGCACAGCTGCTATAGAGCCAGAGAGCCAGGTCAGCAGAGCTGCTTTAGAGCCTAAGAAGCAGGTCAGTAGAGCTGCTCTAGAGCCTAAGAACCAGGTCAGCAGACCAGCTCTAGAGCCAGAGAACCAGGTCAGCAGAGCTGCTTTAGAGCCAGAGAACAATGTCAGAAGATCTGTTTTAGATCCAGAGAACCAGGTCAGCCGAGCTGCTGTAGAGCCAGAGGAACCAGGTCAGCAGAGCTGCTTTAGAGGGAGAGAACCAGGTCAGGAGAGCTACTTCAGTGGGAGAGAACCAGGTCAGCAGAGCTGCTCTAGAGCCTAAGAACCAGGTTAGCACAGCTGCTCTAGAGCCAGAGAACCAGGTCATCAGAGCTGCTGTAGAGCCAGAGAAACAGGTCAGCAGAGCTGCTGTAGAGCCAGAGAAACCACATCAGAATAGCAGCTTTAGAGGGAGAGAACCAGGTCAGCAGAGCTGCTCTGGAGCCTATGAACCAGGTCAGCACAGCTGCTCTAGAGCCAGTGAACCAGGTCAGCAGATCTGCTTCAGAGCCAGAGAACTAGGTCAGAAGAGCTGCTTTAGAGCCAGAGAACCAGGTCAGCACAGCTCCTCTAGAGCCTGAGAACCAGGTCATTAGATCTGCTGTAGAGCCAGAGAAAGCAGGTCAGCCGAGCTGCTGTAGAGCCAGAGAAACCAGGTCAGCAGAGCTGCTCTAGAGGGAGAGAACCAGGTCAGCAGAGCTGCTCTAGAGCCTAAGAACCAGGTCAATAGAGCTACTCTAGAGCCAGAGAACCAGGGCAGCAGACCTCCTCTAGAACCAGAGAACCAGGTCAGCAGAGCTGCTGTAGAGCCAGAGAAACCAGGTCAGCAGTGCTGCTGTAGAGGGAGAGAACCAGGTCAGCAGAGCTGCTTTAGAGCCTAAGAACCAGGTCAGCACAGCTGCTCTAGACCCAGTGAACCAGGTCAGCTGAGGTGCTGTAGAGCCAGAGAAACCAGGTCAGCAGAGATGCTTTAGAGGGAGAGAACCAGGTCAGCAGAGCTGCTTTAGAGCCAGAGAACCAGGTCAGCAGAGCTGCTCTAGAGCCAGAGAACAAGGTCAGCAGAGCTGCTGTAGAGCCAGAGAAACCAGGTCAGCAGAGCTGCTTTAGAGGGAGAGAACCAGGTCAGCAGAGCTGCTCTAGAGCCTAAGATCCAGGTCAGCACAGCTGCTATAGAGCCAGAGAGCCAGGTCAGCAGAGCTGCTTTAGAGCCTAAGAACCAGGTCAGAAGAGCTGCTCTAGAGTCTAAGAACCAGGTCGGCAGATCTGCTCTAGAGCCAGAGAACCAGGTCAGCAGAGCTGCTTTAGAGCCAGAGAACAATGTCAATAGAGCTGTTTTAGAGCCTAAGAACCAAGTCAGCACAGCTGCTCTTGAGCCAGATAACCAGGTCAGCAGAGCTGCTTTTGAGGCAGAGAACCAGGTCATCAGAGCTGCTTTAGAGCCTAAGAACCAGGTCAGCAGAGCTGCTCTAGACCCAGTGAACCAGGTGAGCTGAGCTGCTGTAGAGCCAGAGAAACCAGGTCAGCAGAGCTGCTTTAGAGGGAGAGAACCAGGTCAGCAGAGCTGCTTTAGAGCCAGAGAACCAGGTCAGCAGAGCTGCTCTAGAGCTAGAGAACCAGGTCAGCAGAGCTGCTGTAGAGCCAGAGAAACCAGGTCAGCAGAGTTGCTTTAGAGGGAAAGAACCAGGTCAGCAGAGCTGCTCTAGAGCCTAAGAACCAGGTCAGCACAGCTGCTATAGAGCCAGAGAGCCAGGTCAGCAGTGCTGCTTTAGAGCCTAAGAACCAGGTCAGCAGAGCTGCTCTAGAGCCTAAGAACCAGGTCAGCAGATCTGCTCTAGAGCCAGAGAACCAGGTCAGCAGAGCTGCTTTAGAGCCAGAGAACAATGTCAGAAGAGCTGTTTTAGAGCCTAAGAACCAAATCAGCACAGCTGCTCTTGAGCCAGATAACCAGGTCAGCAGAGCTGCTTTTGAGGCAGAGAACCAGGTCATCAGAGCTGCTTTAGAGCCTAAGAACCAGGTCAGCAGAGCTGCTCTAGAGACTAAGAACAAGGTCAGCAGATCTGCTCTGGAGCTACAGAACCAGGTCAGCAGAGCTGTTGTAGAGCCAGAGAACCAGGCCAGCAGAGCTGATCTAGAACCTGAGAACCAGGTCAGCAGAGCTGCTCTAGAAGCAGAGAACCAGGTCAGCAGAGCTGATTTAGAGCTAGAGAACCAGGGCAGCAGAGCTGCTCTCGAACCAGAGAACCAGGTCAGCAGAGCTGATTTAGAGCCATAGAACCAGGTCAGCAGAGCTGCTTTAGAGCCAGAGAACCAGGTCAGCCAAGCTGCTGTAGAGCCATAGTAAACAGGTCAGCAGAGCTGCTTTAGAGGGAGAGAACCAGGTCAGGAGAGCTGCTTCAGAGGGAGAGAACCAGGTCAGCAGAGCTGCTCTAGAGCCTAAGAACCAGGTTTGCACAGCTGCTCTAGAGCCAGAGAGCCAGGTCATCAGAGCTGCTGTAGAGCCAGAGAACCAGGTCAGCAGAGCTGCTGTAGAGCCAGAGAAACCACATCAGAAGAGCAGCTTTAGAGGGAGAGAACCAGGTCAGCAGAGCTGCTCTAGAGCCTAAGAACCAGGTCAGCACAGCTGCTCTAGAGCCAGTGAACCAGGTCAGCAGATCTGCTTTGGAGCCAGAGAACTAGGTCAGAAGATCTGCTTTAGAGCCAGAGAACCAGGTCAGCAGAGCTCCTCTAGAGCCTGAGAACCAGGTCATTAGAGCTGCTGTAGAGCCAGAGAACCAGGTCAGCAGAGCTGCCGTAGAGCCAGAGAAAGCAGGTCAGCAGAGCTGCTTTAGAGCCAGAGAACCAGGTCAGTAGAGCTGCTCTAGAGCCTGAGAACCAGGTCATCAGAGCTGCTCTAGAGCCAGAGAACCAGGTCAGCGGAGCTGCTGTAGAGCCAGAGAAACCAGGTCAGCAGAGCTGCTCTAGAGGGAGAGACCCAGGTCAGCAGAGCTGCTCTAGAGCCTAAGAACCAGGTCAGCACAGCTGCTCTAGAGCCAGAGAACGAGGTTAGCAGATCTGCTTTAGAGCCAGAGAACTAGGTCAGCAGAGCTGCTTTTGAGCCAGAGAACCAGTTCAGCACAGCTGCTCTAGAGCCTGAGAACCAGGTCATTAGAGCTGCTGTAGAGCCAGAGAACCAGGTCAGCAGAGCTGCTGTAGAGCCAGAGAAAGCAGGTCAGCAGAGCTGCTTTAGAGCCAGAGAACCAGGTCAGTAGAGCTGCTCTAGAGCCTAAGAACCAGGTCAGCGAAGCTGCTCTAGAGCCAGAGAACCAGGTCAGCCGAGCTACTGTAGAGCCAGAGAAACCAGGTTAGCAGAGCTGCTCTAGAGCCAGAGAACCAGGTCAGCCGAGCTGCTGTAGAGCCAGAGAAACCACATCAGATGAGCAGCTTTAGAGGGAGACAACCAGGTCAGCAGAGCTGCTCTAGAACCTAAGAACCAGGTCAGCACAGCTGCTCTTGAGCCAGATAACCAGGTCAGCAGAGCTGCTTTTGAGGCAGAGAACCAGGTCATCAGATTTGCTTTAGAGCCTAAGAACCAGGTCAGCAGAGCTGCTCTAGAGACTAAGAACAAGGTCAGCAGATCTGCTCTGGAGCTAGAGAACCAGGTCAGCAGAGCTGTTTTAGAGCCAGAGAACCAGGCAAGCAGAGCTGATCTAGAACCTGAGAACCAGGTCAGCAGAGCTGCTCTAGAGGCAGAGAACCAGGTCAGCAGAGCTGCTTTAGAGCTAGAGAACCAAGGCAGCAGAACTGCTCTCGAACCAGAGAACCAGGTCAGCAGAGCTGATTTAGAGCCATAGAACCAGGTCAGCAGAGCTGCTTTAGAGCCAGAGAACCAGGTCAGCCGAGCTGCTGTAGAGCCAGAGAAACCAGATCAGCAGAGCTGCTTTAGAGGGAGAGACCAGGTCAGCAGAGCTGCTCTAGAGCCTAAGAACCAGGTTAGCACAGCTGCTCTAGAGCCAGAGAACCAGGTCATAAGAGCTGCTGTACAGCCAGAGAATCAGGTCAGCAGAGCTGCTGTAGAGCCAGAGAAACCACATCAGAAGAGCAGCTTTAAAGGGAGAGAACCAGGTCAGCAGAGCTGCTCTAGAGCCTAAGAACCAGGTCAGCACAGCTGCTCTAGAGCCAGTGAACCAGGTCAGCAGATCTGCTTTAGAGCCAGAGAACTAGGTCAGAAGAGCTGCTTTAGAGTCAGAGAACCAGGTCAGCAGAGCTCCTCTAGAGCCTGAGAACCAGGTCATTGGAGCTGCTGTAGAGCCAGAGAACCAGGTCAGTAGTGCTGCTCTAGAGCCAGAGAACCAGGTCAGTAGAGCTGCTCTAGAGCCTAAGAACCAGGTCATCAGAGCTGCTCTAGAGCCAGAGAACCAGGTCAGCAGAGCTGCTCTAGAGCCAGAGAACCAGGTCAGCAGAGCTCCTCTAGAGCCTGAGAACCAGGTCATTGGAGCTGCTGTAGAGCCAGAGAACCAGGTCAGTAGTGCTGCTCTAGAGCCAGAGAACCAGGTCAGTAGAGCTGCTCTAGAGCCTAAGAACCAGGTCATCAGAGCTGCTCTAGAGCCAGAGAGCCAGGTCAGCAGAGCTGCTCTAGAGCCAGAGAACCAGGTCAGCAGAGCTGCTGTAGAGCCAGAGAAACCAGGTCAGCATAGCTGCTTCAGAGGGAGAGAACCAGGTCAGCAGAGCTGCTCTAGAGCCTAAGAACCAGGCCAGCACAGCTGCTCTAGAGCCAGAGAACCAGGTCATCAGAGCTGCTGTAGAGCCAGAGAACCAGGTCAGCAGAGCTGCTGTAGAGCCAGAGAAACCACGTCAGATGAGCAGGTTTAGAGGGAGACAACCAGGTCAGCAGAGATGCTTTAGAGGGAGGGAACCAGGTCAGCAGAGCTGCTTTAGAGCCAGAGAACCAGGTCAGCAGAGCTGCTCTAGAGCCAGAGAACCAGGTAAGCAGAGCTGCTGTAGAGCCAGAGAAACCAGGTCAGCAGAGCTGCTGTAGAGCCTAAGATCCAGGTCAGCACAGCTGCTATAGAGCCAGAGAGCCAGGTCAGCAGAGCTGCTTTAGAGCCTAAGAACCAGGTCAGCAGAGCTGCTCTAGAGCTTAAGAACCAGGTCAGCAGATCTGCTCTAGAGCCAGAGAACCAGGTCAGCAGAGAAGCTTTAGAGCCAGAGAACAATGTCAATAGAGCTGTTTTAGAGCCTAAGAACCAAGTCAGCACAGCTGCTCTTGAGCCAGATAACCAGGTCAGCAGAGCTGCTTTTGAGGCAGAGAACCAGGTCATCAGAGCTGCTTTAGAGCCTAAGAACCACGTCAGCAGAGCTGCTTTAGAGCCTAAGAACCAGGTCAGCACAGCTGCTCTAGACCCAGTGAACCAGGTCAGCTGAGCTGCTGTAGAGCCAGAGAAACCAGGTCAGCAGAGCTGCTTTAGAGGGAGAGAACCAGGTCAGCAGAGCTGCTTTAGAGCCAGAGAACCAGGTCAGCAGAGCTGCTCTAGAGCCAGAGAACCAGGTCAGCAGAGCTGCTGTAGAGCCACAGAAACCAGGTCAGCAGAGCTGCTTTAGAGGGAGAGAACCAGGTCAGCAGAGCTGCTTTAGAGCCTAAGAAGCAGGTCAGTAGAGCTGCTCTAGAGCCTAAGAACCAGGTCAGCAGACCAGCTCTAGAGCCAGAGAACCAGGTCAGCAGAGCTGCTTTAGAGCCAGAGAACAATGTCAGAAGATCTGTTTTAGATCCAGAGAACCAGGTCAGCCGAGCTGCTGTAGAGCCAGAGGAACCAGGTCAGCAGAGCTGCTTTAGAGGGAGAGAACCAGGTCAGGAGAGCTACTTCAGTGGGAGAGAACCAGGTCAGCAGAGCTGCTCTAGAGCCTAAGAACCAGGTTAGCACAGCTGCTCTAGAGCCAGAGAACCAGGTCATCAGAGCTGCTGTAGAGCCAGAGAACCAGGTCAGCAGAGCTGCTGTAGAGCCAGAGAAACCACATCAGAAGAGCAGCTTTAGAGGGAGAGAACCAGGTCAGCAGAGCTGCTCTAGAGCCTATGAACCAGGTCAGCACAGCTGCTCTAGAGCCAGTGAACCAGGTCAGCAGATCTGCTTCAGAGCCAGAGAACTAGGTCAGAAGAGCTGCTTTAGAGCCAGAGAACCAGGTCAGCACAGCTCCTCTAGAGCCTGAGAACCAGGTCATTAGAGCTGCTGTAGAGCCAGAGAAAGCAGGTCAGCCAAGCTGCTGTAGAGCCAGAGAAACCAGGTCAGCAGAGCTGCTCTAGAGGGAGAGAACCAGGTCAGCAGAGCTGCTCTAGAGCCTAAGAACCAGGTCAATAGAGCTACTCTAGAGCCAGAGAACCAGGGCAGCAGACCTCCTCTAGAACCAGAGAACCAGGTCAGCAGAGCTGCTGTAGAGCCAGAGAAACCAGGTCAGCAGTGCTGCTGTAGAGGGAGAGAACCAGGTCAGCAGAGCTGCTTTAGAGCCTAAGAACCAGGTCAGCACAGCTGCTCTAGACCCAGTGAACCAGGTCAGCTGAGCTGCTGTAGAGCCAGAGAAACCAGGTCAGCAGAGATGCTTTAGAGGGAGAGAACCAGGTCAGCAGAGCTGCTTTAGAGCCAGAGAACCAGGTCAGCAGAGCTGCTCTAGAGCCAGAGAACAAGGTCAGCAGAGCTGCTGTAGAGCCAGAGAAACCAGGTCAGCAGAGCTGCTTTAGAGGGAGAGAACCAGGTCAGCAGAGCTGCTCTAGAGCCTAAGATCCAGGTCAGCACAGCTGCTATAGAGCCAGAGAGCCAGGTCAGCAGAGCTGCTTTAGAGCCTAAGAACCAGGTCAGAAGAGCTGCTCTAGAGTCTAAGAACCAGGTCGGCAGATCTGCTCTAGAGCCAGAGAACCAGGTCAGCAGAGCTGCTTTAGAGCCAGAGAACAATGTCAATAGAGCTGTTTTAGAGCCTAAGAACCAAGTCAGCACAGCTGCTCTTGAGCCAGATAACCAGGTCAGCAGAGCTGCTTTTGAGGCAGAGAACCAGGTCATCAGAGCTGCTTTAGAGCCTAAGAACCAGGTCAGCAGAGCTGCTCTAGACCCAGTGAACCAGGTGAGCTGAGCTGCTGTAGAGCCAGAGAAACCAGGTCAGCAGAGCTGCTTTAGAGGGAGAGAACCAGGTCAGCAGAGCTGCTTTAGAGCCAGAGAACCAGGTCAGCAGAGCTGCTCTAGAGCTAGAGAACCAGGTCAGCAGAGCTGCTGTAGAGCCAGAGAAACCAGGTCAGCAGAGTTGCTTTAGAGGGAAAGAACCAGGTCAGCAGAGCTGCTCTAGAGCCTAAGAACCAGGTCAGCACAGCTGCTATAGAGCCAGAGAGCCAGGTCAGCAGAGCTGCTTTAGAGCCTAAGAACCAGGTCAGCAGAGCTGCTCTAGAGCCTAAGAACCAGGTCAGCAGATCTGCTCTAGAGCCAGAGAACCAGGTCAGCAGAGCTGCTTTAGAGCCAGAGAACAATGTCAGAAGAGCTGTTTTAGAGCCTAAGAACCAAATCAGCACAGCTGCTCTTGAGCCAGATAACCAGGTCAGCAGAGCTGCTTTTGAGGCAGAGAACCAGGTCATCAGAGCTGCTTTAGAGCCTAAGAACCAGGTCAGCAGAGCTGCTCTAGAGACTAAGAACAAGGTCAGCAGATCTGCTCTAGAGCTAGAGAACCAGGTCAGCAGAGCTGTTGTAGAGCCAGAGAACCAGGCCAGCAGAGCTGATCTAGAACCTGAGAACCAGGTCAGCAGAGCTGCTCTAGAAGCAGAGAACCAGGTCAGCAGAGCTGATTTAGAGCTAGAGAACCAGGGCAGCAGAGCTGCTCTCGAACCAGAGAACCAGGTCAGCAGAGCTGATTTAGAGCCATAGAACCAGGTCAGCAGAGCTGCTTTAGAGCCAGAGAACCAGGTCAGCCGAGCTGCTGTAGAGCCAGAGAAAACAGGTCAGCAGAGCTGCTTTAGAGGGAGAGAACCAGGTCAGGAGAGCTGCTTCAGAGGGAGAGAACCAGGTCAGCAGAGCTGCTCTAGAGCCTAAGAACCAGGTTTGCACAGCTGCTCTAGAGCCAGAGAGCCAGGTCATCAGAGCTGCTGTAGAGCCAGAGAACCAGGTCAGCAGAGCTGCTGTAGAGCCAGAGAAACCACATCAGAAGAGCAGCTTTAGAGGGAGAGAACCAGGTCAGCAGAGCTGCTCTAGAGCCTAAGAACCAGGTCAGCACAGCTGCTCTAGAGCCAGTGAACCAGGTCAGCAGATCTGCTTTGGAGCCAGAGAACTAGGTCAGAAGATCTGCTTTAGAGCCAGAGAACCAGGTCAGCAGAGCTCCTCTAGAGCCAGAGAACCAGGTCATTAGAGCTGCTGTAGAGCCAGAGAACCAGGTCAGCAGAGCTGCCGTAGAGCCAGAGAAAGCAGGTCAGCAGAGCTGCTTTAGAGCCAGAGAACCAGGTCAGTAGAGCTGCTCTAGAGCCTGAGAACCAGGTCATCAGAGCTGCTCTAGAGCCAGAGAACCAGGTCAGCGGAGCTGCTGTAGAGCCAGAGAAACCAGGTCAGCAGAGCTGCTCTAGAGGGAGAGACCCAGGTCAGCAGAGCTGCTCTAGAGCCTAAGAACCAGGTCAGCACAGCTGCTCTAGAGCCAGAGAACGAGGTTAGCAGATCTGCTTTAGAGCCAGAGAACTAGGTCAGCAGAGCTGCTTTTGAGCCAGTGAACCAGGTCAGCACAGCTGCTCTAGAGCCTGACAACCAGGTCATTAGAGCTGCTGTAGAGCCAGAGAACCAGGTCAGCAGAGCTGCTTTAGAGCCAGAGAACCAGGTCAGTAGAGCTGCTCTAGAGCCTAAGAACCAGGTCAGCGAAGCTGCTCTAGAGCCAGAGAACCAGGTCAGCCGAGCTACTGTAGAGCCAGAGAAACCAGGTTAGCAGAGCTGCTCTAGAGCCAGAGAACCAGGTCAGCCGAGCTGCTGTAGAGCCAGAGAAACCACATCAGATGAGCAGCTTTAGTGGGAGACAACCAGGTCAGCAGAGCTGCTCTAGAACCTAAGAACCAGGTCAGCACAGCTGCTCTTGAGCCAGATAACCAGGTCAGCAGAGCTGCTTTTGAGGCAGAGAACCAGGTCATCAGATTTGCTTTAGAGCCTAAGAACTAGGTCAGCAGAGCTGCTCTAGAGACTAAGAACAAGGTCAGCAGATCTGCTCTGGAGCTAGAGAACCAGGTCAGCAGAGCTGTTTTAGAGCCAGAGAACCAGGCAAGCAGAGCTGATCTAGAACCTGAGAACCAGGTCAGCAGAGCTGCTCTAGAGGCAGAGAACCAGGTCAGCAGAGCTGCTTTAGAGCTAGAGAACCAAGGCAGCAGAACTGCTCTCGAACCAGAGAACCAGGTCAGCAGAGCTGATTTAGAGCCATAGAACCAGGTCAGCAGAGCTGCTTTAGAGCCAGAGAACCAGGTCAGCCGAGCTGCTGTAGAGCCAGAGAAACCAGATCAGCAGAGCTGCTTTAGAGGGAGAGACCAGGTCAGCAGAGCTGCTCTAGAGCCTAAGAACCAGGTTAGCACAGCTGCTCTAGAGCCAGAGAACCAGGTCATAAGAGCTGCTGTACAGCCAGAGAACCAGGTCAGCAGAGCTGCTGTAGAGCCAGAGAAACCACATCAGAAGAGCAGCTTTAAAGGGAGAGAACCAGGTCAGCAGAGCTGCTCTAGAGCCTAAGAACCAGGTCAGCACAGCTGCTCTAAAGCCAGTGAACCAGGTCAGCAGATCTGCTTTAGAGCCAGAGAACTAGGTCAGAAGAGCTGCTTTAGAGTCAGAGAACCAGGTCAGCAGAGCTCCTCTAGAGCCTGAGAACCAGGTCATTGGAGCTGCTGTAGAGCCAGAGAACCAGGTCAGTAGTGCTGCTCTAGAGCCAGAGAACCAGGTCAGTAGAGCTGCTCTAGAGCCTAAGAACCAGGTCATCAGAGCTGCTCTAGAGCCAGAGAACCAGGTCAGCAGAGCTGCTCTAGAGCCAGAGAACCAGGTCAGCAGAGCTCCTCTAGAGCCTGAGAACCAGGTCATTGGAGCTGCTGTAGAGCCAGAGAACCAGGTCAGTAGTGCTGCTCTAGAGCCAGAGAACCAGGTCAGTAGAGCTGCTCTAGAGCCTAAGAACCAGGTCATCAGAGCTGCTCTAGAGCCAGAGAGCCAGGTCAGCAGAGCTGCTCTAGAGCCAGAGAACCAGGTCAGCAGAGCTGCTGTAGAGCCAGAGAAACCAGGTCAGCATAGCTGCTTCAGAGGGAGAGAACCAGGTCAGCAGAGCTGCTCTAGAGCCTAAGAACCAGGCCAGCACAGCTGCTCTAGAGCCAGAGAACCAGGTCATCAGAGCTGCTGTAGAGCCAGAGAACCAGGTCAGCAGAGCTGCTGTAGAGCCAGAGAAACCACGTCAGATGAGCAGGTTTAGAGGGAGACAACCAGGTCAGCAGAGCTGCTCTAGAACCTAAGAACCAGGTCAGCACAGCTGCTCTTGAGCCAGATAACCAGGTCATAAGAGCTGCTGTACAGCCAGAGAACCAGGTCATCAGAGCTGCTCTAGAGCCAGAGAACCAGGTCAGCGGAGCTGCTGTAGAGCCAGAGAAACCAGGTCAGCAGAGCTGCTCTAGAGGGAGAGACCCAGGTCAGCAGAGCTGCTCTAGAGCCTAAGAACCAGGCCAGCACAGCTGCTCTAGAGCCAGAGAACGAGGTCAGCAGATCTGCTTTAGAGCCAGAGAACTAGGTCAGCAGAGCTGCTTTTGAGCCAGAGAACCAGGTCAGCACAGCTGCTCTAGAGCCTGAGAACCAGGTCATTAGAGCTGCTGTAGAGCCAGAGAACCAGGTCAGCAGAGCTGCTGTAGAGCCAGAGAAAGCAGGTCAGCAGAGCTGCTTTAGAGCCAGAGAACCAGGTCAGTAGAGCTGCTCTAGAGCCTAAGAACCAGGTCAGCAGAGCTGCTCTAGAGCCAGAGAACCAGGTCAGCCGAGCTACTGTAGAGCCAGGGAAACCAGGTTAGCAGAGCTGCTCTAGAGCCAGAGAACCAGGTCAGCCGAGCTGCTGTAGAGCCAGAGAAACCAGGTCAGCAGAGCTGCTTTAGAGGGAGAGAACCAGGTCAGGAGAGCTGCTTCAGAGGGAGAGAACCAGGTCAGCAGAGCTGCTCTAGAGCCTAAGAACCAGGCCAGCACAGCTGCTCTAGAGCCAGAGAACCAGGTCATCAGAGCTGCTGTAGAGCCAGAGAACCAGGTCAGCAGAGCTGCTGTAGAGCCAGAGAAACCACGTCAGATGAGCAGCTTTAGAGGGAGACAACCAGGTCAGCAGAGCTGCTCTAGAACCTAAGAACCAGGTCAGCACAGCTGCTCTTGAGCCAGATAACCAGGTCAGCAGAGCTGCTTTTGAGGCAGAGAACCAGGTCATCAGATTTGCTTTAGAGCCTAAGAACCAGGTCAGCAGAGCTGCTCTAGAGACTAAGAACAAGGTCAGCAGATCTGCTCTTGAGCTAGAGAACCAGGTCAGCAGAGCTGTTTTAGAGCCAGAGAACCAGGCAAGCAGAGCTGATCTAGAACCTGAGAACCAGGTCAGCAGAGCTGCTCTAGAGGCAGAGAACCAGGTCAGCAGAGCTGCTTTAGAGCTAGAGAAGCAAGGCAGCAGAACTGCTCTCGAACCAGAGAACCAGGTCAGCAGAGCTGATTTAGAGCCATAGAACCAGGTCAGCAGAGCTGCTTTAGAGCCAGAGAACCAGGTCAGCCGAGCTGCTGTAGAGCCAGAGAAACCAGATCAGCAGAGCTGCTTTAGAGGGAGAGAACCAGGTCAGCAGAGCTGCTCTAGAGCCTAAGAACCAGGTTAGCACAGCTGCTCTAGAGCCAGTGAACCAGGTCATAAGAGCTGCTGTACAGCCAGAGAACCAGGTCAGCAGAGCTGCTGTAGAGCCAGAGAAACCACATCAGAAGAGCAGCTTTAAAGGGAGGGAACCAGGTCAGCAGAGCTGCTCTAGAGCCTAAGAACCAGGTCAGCACAGCTGCTCTAGAGCCAGTGAACCAGGTCAGCAGATCTGCTTTAGAGCCAGAGAACTAGGTCAGCAGAGCTCCTCTAGAGCCTGAGAACCAGGTCAATGGAGCTGCTGTAGAGCCAGAGAACCAGGTCAGTAGTGCTGCTCTAGAGCCAGAGAACCAGGTCAGTAAAGCTGCTCTAGAGCCTAAGAACCAGGTCATCAGAGCTGCTCTAGAGCCAGAGAACCAGGTCAGCAGAGCTGCTCTAGAGCCAGAGAACCAGGTCAGTAGAGCTCCTCTAGAGCCTGAGAACCAGGTCATTGGAGCTGCTGTAGAGCCAGAGAACCAGGTCAGTAGTGCTGCTCTAGAGCCAGAGAACCAGGTCAGTAGAGCTGCTCTAGAGCCTAAGAACCAGGTCATCAGAGCTGCTCTAGAGCCAGAGAACCAGGTCAGCAGAGCTGCTCTAGAGCCAGAGAACCAGGTCAGCAGAGCTGCTGTAGAGCCAGAGAAACCAGGTCAGCATAGCTGCTTCAGAGGGAGAGAACCAGGTCAGCAGAGCTGCTCTAGAGCCTAAGAACCAGGCCAGCACAGCTGCTCTAGAGCCAGAGAACCAGGTCATCAGAGCTGCTGTAGAGCCAGAGAACCAGGTCAGCAGAGCTGCTGTAGAGCCAGAGAAACCACGTCAGATGAGCAGCTTTAGAGGGAGACAACCAGGTCAGCAGAGCTGCTCTAGAACCTAAGAACCAGGTCAGCACAGCTGCTCTTGAGCCAGATAACCAGGTCAGCAGAGCTGCTTTTGAGGCAGAGAACCAGGTCATCAGATTTGCTTTAGAGCCTAAGAACCAGGTCAGCAGAGCTGCTCTAGAGACTAAGAACAAGGTCAGCAGATTTGCTCTGGAGCTAGAGAACCAGGTCAGCAGAGCTGTTTTAGAGCCAGAGAACCAGGCAAGCAGAGCTGATCTAGAACCTGAGAACCAGGTCAGCAGAGCTGCTCTAGAGGCAGAGAACCAGGTCAGCAGAGCTGCTTTAGAGCTAGAGAACCAAGGCAGCAGAACTGCTCTCGAACCAGAGAACCAGGTCAGCAGAGCTGATTTAGAGCCATAGAACCAGGTCAGCAGAGCTGCTTTAGAGCCAGAGAACCAGGTCAGCCGAGATGCTGTAGAGCCAGAGAAACCAGATCAGCAGAGCTGCTTTAGAGGGAGAGAACCAGGTCAGCAGAGCTGCTCTAGAGCCTAAGAACCAGGTCAGCGGAGCTGCTGTAGAGCCAGAGAAACCAGGTCAGCAGAGCTGCTCTAGAGGGAGAGACCCAGGTCAGCAGAGCTGCTCTAGAGCCTAAGAACCAGGTCAGCACAGCTGCTCTAGAGCCAGAGAACGAGGTCAGCAGATCTGCTTTAGAGCCAGAGAACTAGGTCAGCAGAGCTGCTTTTGAGCCAGAGAACCAGGTCAGCACAGCTGCTCTAGAGCCTGTGAACCAGGTCATCAGAGCTGCTGTAGAGCCAGAGAACCAGGTCAGCAGAGCTGCTGTAGAGCCAGAGAAAGCAGGTCAGCAGAGCTGCTTTAGAGCCAGAGAACCAGGTCAGTAGAGCTGCTCTAGAGCCTAAGAACCAGGTCAGCCGAGCTACTGTAGAGCCAGAGAAACCAGGTTAGCAGAGCTGCTCTAGAGCCTAAGAACCAGGTCAGCAGAGCTGCTCTAGAGCCTAAGAACCAGGTCAGCAGATCTGCTCTAGAGCCTAAGAACCAGGTCATCAGAGCTGCTCTAGAGCCAGAGAACAATGTCAGAAGAGCTGTTTTAGAGCCTAAGAACCAAGTCAGCACAGCTGCTCTTGAGGCAGATAACCAGGTCAGCAGATCTGCTTTAGAGCCAGAGAACTAGGTCAGAAGAGCTGCTTTAGAGTCAGAGAACCAGGTCAGCAGAGCTCCTCTAGAGCCTGAGAACCAGGTCATTGGAGCTGCTGTAGAGCCAGAGAACCAGGTCAGTAGTGCTGCTCTAGAGCCAGAGAACCAGGTCAGTAGAGCTGCTCTAGAGCCTAAGAACCAGGTCATCAGAGCTGCTCTAGAGCCAGAGAACCAGGTCAGCAGAGCTGCTCTAGAGCCAGAGAACCAGGTCAGCAGAGCTCCTCTAGAGCCTGAGAACCAGGTCATTGGAGCTGCTGTAGAGCCAGAGAACCAGGTCAGTAGTGCTGCTCTAGAGCCAGAGAACCAGGTCAGTAGAGCTGCTCTAGAGCCTAAGAACCAGGTCATCAGAGCTGCTCTAGAGCCAGAGAGCCAGGTCAGCAGAGCTGCTCTAGAGCCAGAGAACCAGGTCAGCAGAGCTGCTGTAGAGCCAGAGAAACCAGGTCAGCATAGCTGCTTCAGAGGGAGAGAACCAGGTCAGCAGAGCTGCTCTAGAGCCTAAGAACCAGGCCAGCACAGCTGCTCTAGAGCCAGAGAACCAGGTCATCAGAGCTGCTGTAGAGCCAGAGAACCAGGTCAGCAGAGCTGCTGTAGAGCCAGAGAAACCACGTCAGATGAGCAGGTTTAGAGGGAGACAACCAGGTCAGCAGAGATGCTTTAGAGGGAGGGAACCAGGTCAGCAGAGCTGCTTTGGAGCCAGAGAACCAGGTCAGCAGAGCTGCTCTAGAGCCAGAGAACCAGGTAAGCAGAGCTGCTGTAGAGCCAGAGAAACCAGGTCAGCAGAGCTGCTGTAGAGCCTAAGATCCAGGTCAGCACAGCTGCTATAGAGCCAGAGAGCCAGGTCAGCAGAGCTGCTTTAGAGCCTAAGAACCAGGTCAGCAGAGCTGCTCTAGAGCTTAAGAACCAGGTCAGCAGATCTGCTCTAGAGCCAGAGAACCAGGTCAGCAGAGAAGCTTTAGAGCCAGAGAACAATGTCAATAGAGCTGTTTTAGAGCCTAAGAACCAAGTCAGCACAGCTGCTCTTGAGCCAGATAACCAGGTCAGCAGAGCTGCTTTTGAGGCAGAGAACCAGGTCATCAGAGCTGCTTTAGAGCCTAAGAACCACGTCAGCAGAGCTGCTTTAGAGCCTAAGAACCAGGTCAGCACAGCTGCTCTAGACCCAGTGAACCAGGTCAGCTGAGCTGCTGTAGAGCCAGAGAAACCAGGTCAGCAGAGCTGCTTTAGAGGGAGAGAACCAGGTCAGCAGAGCTGCTTTAGAGCCAGAGAACCAGGTCAGCAGAGCTGCTCTAGAGCCAGAGAACCAGGTCAGCAGAGCTGCTGTAGAGCCACAGAAACCAGGTCAGCAGAGCTGCTTTAGAGGGAGAGAACCAGGTCAGCAGAGCTGCTTTAGAGCCTAAGAAGCAGGTCAGTAGAGCTGCTCTAGAGCCTAAGAACCAGGTCAGCAGACCAGCTCTAGAGCCAGAGAACCAGGTCAGCAGAGCTGCTTTAGAGCCAGAGAACAATGTCAGAAGATCTGTTTTAGATCCAGAGAACCAGGTCAGCCGAGCTGCTGTAGAGCCAGAGGAACCAGGTCAGCAGAGCTGCTTTAGAGGGAGAGAACCAGGTCAGGAGAGCTACTTCAGTGGGAGAGAACCAGGTCAGCAGAGCTGCTCTAGAGCCTAAGAACCAGGTTAGCACAGCTGCTCTAGAGCCAGAGAACCAGGTCATCAGAGCTGCTGTAGAGCCAGAGAACCAGGTCAGCAGAGCTGCTGTAGAGCCAGAGAAACCACATCAGAAGAGCAGCTTTAGAGGGAGAGAACCAGGTCAGCAGAGCTGCTCTAGAGCCTATGAACCAGGTCAGCACAGCTGCTCTAGAGCCAGTGAACCAGGTCAGCAGATCTGCTTCAGAGCCAGAGAACTAGGTCAGAAGAGCTGCTTTAGAGCCAGAGAACCAGGTCAGCACAGCTCCTCTAGAGCCTGAGAACCAGGTCATTAGAGCTGCTGTAGAGCCAGAGAAAGCAGGTCAGCCAAGCTGCTGTAGAGCCAGAGAAACCAGGTCAGCAGAGCTGCTCTAGAGGGAGAGAACCAGGTCAGCAGAGCTGCTCTAGAGCCTAAGAACCAGGTCAATAGAGCTACTCTAGAGCCAGAGAACCAGGGCAGCAGACCTCCTCTAGAACCAGAGAACCAGGTCAGCAGAGCTGCTGTAGAGCCAGAGAAACCAGGTCAGCAGTGCTGCTGTAGAGGGAGAGAACCAGGTCAGCAGAGCTGCTTTAGAGCCTAAGAACCAGGTCAGCACAGCTGCTCTAGACCCAGTGAACCAGGTCAGCTGAGCTGCTGTAGAGCCAGAGAAACCAGGTCAGCAGAGATGCTTTAGAGGGAGAGAACCAGGTCAGCAGAGCTGCTTTAGAGCCAGAGAACCAGGTCAGCAGAGCTGCTCTAGAGCCAGAGAACAAGGTCAGCAGAGCTGCTGTAGAGCCAGAGAAACCAGGTCAGCAGAGCTGCTTTAGAGGGAGAGAACCAGGTCAGCAGAGCTGCTCTAGAGCCTAAGATCCAGGTCAGCACAGCTGCTATAGAGCCAGAGAGCCAGGTCAGCAGAGCTGCTTTAGAGCCTAAGAACCAGGTCAGAAGAGCTGCTCTAGAGTCTAAGAACCAGGTCGGCAGATCTGCTCTAGAGCCAGAGAACCAGGTCAGCAGAGCTGCTTTAGAGCCAGAGAACAATGTCAATAGAGCTGTTTTAGAGCCTAAGAACCAAGTCAGCACAGCTGCTCTTGAGCCAGATAACCAGGTCAGCAGAGCTGCTTTTGAGGCAGAGAACCAGGTCATCAGAGCTGCTTTAGAGCCTAAGAACCAGGTCAGCAGAGCTGCTCTAGACCCAGTGAACCAGGTGAGCTGAGCTGCTGTAGAGCCAGAGAAACCAGGTCAGCTGAGCTGCTTTAGAGGGAGAGAACCAGGTCAGCAGAGCTGCTTTAGAGCCAGAGAACCAGGTCAGCAGAGCTGCTCTAGAGCTAGAGAACCAGGTCAGCAGAGCTGCTGTAGAGCCAGAGAAACCAGGTCAGCAGAGTTGCTTTAGAGGGAAAGAACCAGGTCAGCAGAGCTGCTCTAGAGCCTAAGAACCAGGTCAGCACAGCTGCTATAGAGCCAGAGAGCCAGGTCAGCAGAGCTGCTTTAGAGCCTAAGAACCAGGTCAGCAGAGCTGCTCTAGAGCCTAAGAACCAGGTCAGCAGATCTGCTCTAGAGCCAGAGAACCAGGTCAGCAGAGCTGCTTTAGAGCCAGAGAACAATGTCAGAAGAGCTGTTTTAGAGCCTAAGAACCAAATCAGCACAGCTGCTCTTGAGCCAGATAACCAGGTCAGCAGAGCTGCTTTTGAGGCAGAGAACCAGGTCATCAGAGCTGCTTTAGAGCCTAAGAACCAGGTCAGCAGAGCTGCTCTAGAGACTAAGAACAAGGTCAGCAGATCTGCTCTGGAGCTAGAGAACCAGGTCAGCAGAGCTGTTGTAGAGCCAGAGAACCAGGCCAGCAGAGCTGATCTAGAACCTGAGAACCAGGTCAGCAGAGCTGCTCTAGAAGCAGAGAACCAGGTCAGCAGAGCTGATTTAGAGCTAGAGAACCAGGGCAGCAGAGCTGCTCTCGAACCAGAGAACCAGGTCAGCAGAGCTGATTTAGAGCCATAGAACCAGGTCAGCAGAGCTGCTTTAGAGCCAGAGAACCAGGTCAGCCGAGCTGCTGTAGAGCCAGAGAAAACAGGTCAGCAGAGCTGCTTTAGAGGGAGAGAACCAGGTCAGGAGAGCTGCTTCAGAGGGAGAGAACCAGGTCAGCAGAGCTGCTCTAGAGCCTAAGAACCAGGTTTGCACAGCTGCTCTAGAGCCAGAGAGCCAGGTCATCAGAGCTGCTGTAGAGCCAGAGAACCAGGTCAGCAGAGCTGCTGTAGAGCCAGAGAAACCACATCAGAAGAGCAGCTTTAGAGGGAGAGAACCAGGTCAGCAGAGCTGCTCTAGAGCCTAAGAACCAGGTCAGCACAGCTGCTCTAGAGCCAGTGAACCAGGTCAGCAGATCTGCTTTGGAGCCAGAGAACTAGGTCAGAAGATCTGCTTTAGAGCCAGAGAACCAGGTCAGCAGAGCTCCTCTAGAGCCAGAGAACCAGGTCATTAGAGCTGCTGTAGAGCCAGAGAACCAGGTCAGCAGAGCTGCCGTAGAGCCAGAGAAAGCAGGTCAGCAGAGCTGCTTTAGAGCCAGAGAACCAGGTCAGTAGAGCTGCTCTAGAGCCTGAGAACCAGGTCATCAGAGCTGCTCTAGAGCCAGAGAACCAGGTCAGCGGAGCTGCTGTAGAGCCAGAGAAACCAGGTCAGCAGAGCTGCTCTAGAGGGAGAGACCCAGGTCAGCAGAGCTGCTCTAGAGCCTAAGAACCAGGTCAGCACAGCTGCTCTAGAGCCAGAGAACGAGGTTAGCAGATCTGCTTTAGAGCCAGAGAACTAGGTCAGCAGAGCTGCTTTTGAGCCAGTGAACCAGGTCAGCACAGCTGCTCTAGAGCCTGACAACCAGGTCATTAGAGCTGCTGTAGAGCCAGAGAACCAGGTCAGCAGAGCTGCTGTAGAACCAGAGAAAGCAGGTCAGCAGAGCTGCTTTAGAGCCAGAGAACCAGGTCAGTAGAGCTGCTCTAGAGCCTAAGAACCAGGTCAGCGAAGCTGCTCTAGAGCCAGAGAACCAGGTCAGCCGAGCTACTGTAGAGCCAGAGAAACCAGGTTAGCAGAGCTGCTCTAGAGCCAGAGAACCAGGTCAGCCGAGCTGCTGTAGAGCCAGAGAAACCACATCAGATGAGCAGCTTTAGTGGGAGACAACCAGGTCAGCAGAGCTGCTCTAGAACCTAAGAACCAGGTCAGCACAGCTGCTCTTGAGCCAGATAACCAGGTCAGCAGAGCTGCTTTTGAGGCAGAGAACCAGGTCATCAGATTTGCTTTAGAGCCTAAGAACTAGGTCAGCAGAGCTGCTCTAGAGACTAAGAACAAGGTCAGCAGATCTGCTCTGGAGCTAGAGAACCAGGTCAGCAGAGCTGTTTTAGAGCCAGAGAACCAGGCAAGCAGAGCTGATCTAGAACCTGAGAACCAGGTCAGCAGAGCTGCTCTAGAGGCAGAGAACCAGGTCAGCAGAGCTGCTTTAGAGCTAGAGAACCAAGGCAGCAGAACTGCTCTCGAACCAGAGAACCAGGTCAGCAGAGCTGATTTAGAGCCATAGAACCAGGTCAGCAGAGCTGCTTTAGAGCCAGAGAACCAGGTCAGCCGAGCTGCTGTAGAGCCAGAGAAACCAGATCAGCAGAGCTGCTTTAGAGGGAGAGACCAGGTCAGCAGAGCTGCTCTAGAGCCTAAGAACCAGGTTAGCACAGCTGCTCTAGAGCCAGAGAACCAGGTCATAAGAGCTGCTGTACAGCCAGAGAACCAGGTCAGCAGAGCTGCTGTAGAGCCAGAGAAACCACATCAGAAGAGCAGCTTTAAAGGGAGAGAACCAGGTCAGCAGAGCTGCTCTAGAGCCTAAGAACCAGGTCAGCACAGCTGCTCTAAAGCCAGTGAACCAGGTCAGCAGATCTGCTTTAGAGCCAGAGAACTAGGTCAGAAGAGCTGCTTTAGAGTCAGAGAACCAGGTCAGCAGAGCTCCTCTAGAGCCTGAGAACCAGGTCATTGGAGCTGCTGTAGAGCCAGAGAACCAGGTCAGTAGTGCTGCTCTAGAGCCAGAGAACCAGGTCAGTAGAGCTGCTCTAGAGCCTAAGAACCAGGTCATCAGAGCTGCTCTAGAGCCAGAGAACCAGGTCAGCAGAGCTGCTCTAGAGCCAGAGAACCAGGTCAGCAGAGCTCCTCTAGAGCCTGAGAACCAGGTCATTGGAGCTGCTGTAGAGCCAGAGAACCAGGTCAGTAGTGCTGCTCTAGAGCCAGAGAACCAGGTCAGTAGAGCTGCTCTAGAGCCTAAGAACCAGGTCATCAGAGCTGCTCTAGAGCCAGAGAGCCAGGTCAGCAGAGCTGCTCTAGAGCCAGAGAACCAGGTCAGCAGAGCTGCTGTAGAGCCAGAGAAACCAGGTCAGCATAGCTGCTTCAGAGGGAGAGAACCAGGTCAGCAGAGCTGCTCTAGAGCCTAAGAACCAGGCCAGCACAGCTGCTCTAGAGCCAGAGAACCAGGTCATCAGAGCTGCTGTAGAGCCAGAGAACCAGGTCAGCAGAGCTGCTGTAGAGCCAGAGAAACCACGTCAGATGAGCAGGTTTAGAGGGAGACAACCAGGTCAGCAGAGCTGCTCTAGAACCTAAGAACCAGGTCAGCACAGCTGCTCTTGAGCCAGATAACCAGGTCATAAGAGCTGCTGTACAGCCAGAGAACCAGGTCATCAGAGCTGCTCTAGAGCCAGAGAACCAGGTCAGCAGAGCTGCTGTAGAGCCAGAGAAACCAGGTCAGCAGAGCTGCTCTAGAGGGAGAGACCCAGGTCAGCAGAGCTGCTCTAGAGCCTAAGAACCAGGCCAGCACAGCTGCTCTAGAGCCAGAGAACGAGGTCAGCAGATCTGCTTTAGAGCCAGAGAACTAGGTCAGCAGAGCTGCTTTTGAGCCAGAGAACCAGGTCAGCACAGCTGCTCTAGAGCCTGAGAACCAGGTCATTAGAGCTGCTGTAGAGCCAGAGAACCAGGTCAGCAGAGCTGCTGTAGAGCCAGAGAAAGCAGGTCAGCAGAGCTGCTTTAGAGCCAGAGAACCAGGTCAGTAGAGCTGCTCTAGAGCCTAAGAACCAGGTCAGCAGAGCTGCTCTAGAGCCAGAGAACCAGGTCAGCCGAGCTACTGTAGAGCCAGGGAAACCAGGTTAGCAGAGCTGCTCTAGAGCCAGAGAACCAGGTCAGCCGAGCTGCTGTAGAGCCAGAGAAACCAGGTCAGCAGAGCTGCTTTAGAGGGAGAGAACCAGGTCAGGAGAGCTGCTTCAGAGGGAGAGAACCAGGTCAGCAGAGCTGCTCTAGAACCTAAGAACCAGGCCAGCACAGCTGCTCTAGAGCCAGAGAACCAGGTCATCAGAGCTGCTGTAGAGCCAGAGAACCAGGTCAGCAGAGCTGCTGTAGAGCCAGAGAAACCACGTCAGATGAGCAGCTTTAGAGGGAGACAACCAGGTCAGCAGAGCTGCTCTAGAACCTAAGAACCAGGTCAGCACAGCTGCTCTTGAGCCAGGTAACCAGGTCAGCAGAGCTGCTTTTGAGGCAGAGAACCAGGTCATCAGATTTGCTTTAGAGCCTAAGAACCAGGTCAGCAGAGCTGCTTTAGAGCTAGAGAAGCAAGGCAGCAGAACTGCTCTCGAACCAGAGAACCAGGTCAGCAGAGCTGATTTAGAGCCATAGAACCAGGTCAGCAGAGCTGCTTTAGAGCCAGAGAACCAGGTCAGCCGAGCTGCTGTAGAGCCAGAGAAACCAGATCAGCAGAGCTGCTTTAGAGGGAGAGAACCAGGTCAGCAGAGCTGCTCTAGAGCCTAAGAACCAGGTTAGCACAGCTGCTCTAGAGCCAGTGAACCAGGTCATAAGAGCTGCTGTACAGCCAGAGAACCAGGTCAGCAGAGCTGCTGTAGAGCCAGAGAAACCACATCAGAAGAGCAGCTTTAAAGGGAGGGAACCAGGTCAGCAGAGCTGCTCTAGAGCCTAAGAACCAGGTCAGCACAGCTGCTCTAGAGCCAGTGAACCAGGTCAGCAGATCTGCTTTAGAGCCAGAGAACTAGGTCAGCAGAGCTCCTCTAGAGCCTGAGAACCAGGTCAATGGAGCTGCTGTAGAGCCAGAGAACCAGGTCAGTAGTGCTGCTCTAGAGCCAGAGAACCAGGTCAGTAAAGCTGCTCTAGAGCCTAAGAACCAGGTCATCAGAGCTGCTCTAGAGCCAGAGAACCAGGTCAGCAGAGCTGCTCTAGAGCCAGAGAACCAGGTCAGTAGAGCTCCTCTAGAGCCTGAGAACCAGGTCATTGGAGCTGCTGTAGAGCCAGAGAACCAGGTCAGTAGTGCTGCTCTAGAGCCAGAGAACCAGGTCAGTAGAGCTGCTCTAGAGCCTAAGAACCAGGTCATCAGAGCTGCTCTAGAGCCAGAGAACCAGGTCAGCAGAGCTGCTCTAGAGCCAGAGAACCAGGTCAGCAGAGCTGCTGTAGAGCCAGAGAAACCAGGTCAGCATAGCTGCTTCAGAGGGAGAGAACCAGGTCAGCAGAGCTGCTCTAGAGCCTAAGAACCAGGCCAGCACAGCTGCTCTAGAGCCAGAGAACCAGGTCATCAGAGCTGCTGTAGAGCCAGAGAACCAGGTCAGCAGAGCTGCTGTAGAGCCAGAGAAACCACGTCAGATGAGCAGCTTTAGAGGGAGACAACCAGGTCAGCAGAGCTGCTCTAGAACCTAAGAACCAGGTCAGCACAGCTGCTCTTGAGCCAGATAACCAGGTCAGCAGAGCTGCTTTTGAGGCAGAGAACCAGGTCATCAGATTTGCTTTAGAGCCTAAGAACCAGGTCAGCAGAGCTGCTCTAGAGACTAAGAACAAGGTCAGCAGATTTGCTCTGGAGCTAGAGAACCAGGTCAGCAGAGCTGTTTTAGAGCCAGAGAACCAGGCAAGCAGAGCTGATCTAGAACCTGAGAACCAGGTCAGCAGAGCTGCTCTAGAGGCAGAGAACCAGGTCAGCAGAGCTGCTTTAGAGCTAGAGAACCAAGGCAGCAGAACTGCTCTCGAACCAGAGAACCAGGTCAGCAGAGCTGATTTAGAGCCATAGAACCAGGTCAGCAGAGCTGCTTTAGAGCCAGAGAACCAGGTCAGCCGAGATGCTGTAGAGCCAGAGAAACCAGATCAGCAGAGCTGCTTTAGAGGGAGAGAACCAGGTCAGCAGAGCTGCTCTAGAGCCTAAGAACCAGGTCAGCGGAGCTGCTGTAGAGCCAGAGAAACCAGGTCAGCAGAGCTGCTCTAGAGGGAGAGACCCAGGTCAGCAGAGCTGCTCTAGAGCCTAAGAACCAGGTCAGCACAGCTGCTCTAGAGCCAGAGAACGAGGTCAGCAGATCTGCTTTAGAGCCAGAGAACTAGGTCAGCAGAGCTGCTTTTGAGCCAGAGAACCAGGTCAGCACAGCTGCTCTAGAGCCTGAGAACCAGGTCATCAGAGCTGCTGTAGAGCCAGAGAACCAGGTCAGCAGAGCTGCTGTAGAGCCAGAGAAAGCAGGTCAGCAGAGCTGCTTTAGAGCCAGAGAACCAGGTCAGTAGAGCTGCTCTAGAGCCTAAGAACCAGGTCAGCCGAGCTACTGTAGAGCCAGAGAAACCAGGTTAGCAGAGCTGCTCTAGAGCCTAAGAACCAGGTCAGCAGAGCTGCTCTAGAGCCTAAGAACCAGGTCAGCAGATCTGCTCTAGAGCCTAAGAACCAGGTCATCAGAGCTGCTCTAGAGCCAGAGAACAATGTCAGAAGAGCTGTTTTAGAGCCTAAGAACCAAGTCAGCACAGCTGCTCTTGAGGCAGATAACCAGGTCAGCAGAGCTGCTTTTGAGGCAGAGAACCAGGCCATCAGAGCTGCTTTAGAGCCTAAGAACAAGGTCAGCAGATCTGCTCTGGAGCTAGAGAACCAGGTCAGCAGAGCTGTTTTAGAGCCAGAGAACCAGGCCAGCAGAGTTGATCTAGAACCTGAGAACCAGGTCAGCAGAGCTGCTCTAGAGGCAGAGAACCAGGTCAGCAGAGCTGCTTTAGAGCTAGAGAACCAGGGCAGCAGAGCTGCTCTCGAACCAGAGAGCCAGGTCAGCAGAGCTGATTTAGAGCCATAGAACCAGGTCAGCAGAGCTGCTTTAGAGCCAGAGAACCAGGTCAGCCGAGCTGCTGTAGAGCCAGAGAAAACTGGTCAGCAGAGCTGCTTTAGAGGGAGAGAACCAGGTCAGGAGAGCTGCTTCAGAGGGAGAGAACCAGGTCAGCAGAGCTGCTTTAGAGCCTAAGAACCAGAATAGCACAGCTGCTCTAGAGCCAGAGAACCAGGTCATCAGAGCTGCTGTCGAGCCAGAGAACCAGGTCAGCAGAGCTGCTCTAGAGCCTAAGAACCAGGTCAGCACAGCTGCTCTAGAGCCAGTGAACCAGGTCAGCAGATCTGCTTTAGAGCCAGAGAACTAGGTCAGAAGAGCTGCTTTAGAGCCAGAGAACCAGGTCAGCAGAGCTCCTCTAGAGCCTGAGAAGCAGGTCATTAGAGCTGATGTAGAGCCAGAGAACCAGGTCAGCAGAGCTGCTGTAGAGCCAGAGAAAGCAGGTCAGCAGAGCTGCTTTAGAGCCAGAGAACCAGGTCAGTAGAGCTGCTCTAGAGCCTAAGAACCAGGTCATCAGAGCTGCTCTAGAGCCAGAGAACCAGGTCAGCAGAGCTGCTGTAGAGCCAGAGAAACAAGGTCAGCAGAGCTGCTCTAGAGGGAGAGACCCAGGTCAGCAGAGCTGCTCTAGAGCCTAAGAACCAGGTCAGCACAGCTGCTCTAGATCCAGAGAACCAGGTCAGCAGATCTGCTTTAGAGCCAGAGAACTAGGTCAGCAGAGCTGCTTTTGAGCCAGAGAACCAGGTCAGCACAGCTGCTCTAGAGCCTGAGAACCAGGTCATTAGAGCTGCTGTAGAGCCAGAGAACCAGGTCAGCAGAGCTGCTGTAGAGCCAGAGAAAGCAGGTCAGGAGAGCTGCTTTAGAGCCAGAGAACCAGATCAGTAGAGCTGCTCTAGATCCTAAGAACCAGGTCAGCAGAGCTGCTCTAGAGCCAGAGAACCAGGTCAGCCGAGCTACTGTAGAGCCAGAGAAACCAGGTTAGCAGAGCTGCTCTAGAGCCAGAGAACCAGGTCAGCCGAGCTGCTGTTGAGCCAGAGAAACCAGGTCAGCAGAGCTGCTTTAGAGGGAGAGAATCAGGTCAGGAGAGCTGCTTCAGAGGGAGAGAACCAGGTCAGCAGAGCTGCTCTAGAGCCTAAGAACCAGGTCAGCACAGCTGCTCTAGAGCCAGAGAACCAGGTCATCAGAGCTGCTGTAGAGCCAGAGAACCAGGTCAGCAGAGCTGCTGTAGAGCCAGAGAAACCACGTCAGAAGAGTAGCTTTAGAGGGAGACAACCAGGTCAGCAGAGATGCTCTAGAGCCTAAGAACCAGGTCAGCACAGCTGCTCTTGAGCCAGATAACCAGGTCATCAGAGCTGCTTTTTAGGCAGAGAACCAGGTCATCAGATTTGCTTTAGAGCCTAAGAACCAGGTCAGCAGAGCTGCTATAGAGACTAAGAACAAGGTCAGCAGATCTGCTCTGGAGCTAGAGAACCAGGTCAGCAGAGCTGTTTTAGAGCCAGAGAACCAGGCCAGCAGAGCTGATCTGGAACCTGAGAACCAGGTCAGCAGAGCTGCTCTAGAGGCAGAGAACCAGGTCAGCAGAGCTGCTTTAGAGCTAGAGAACCAAGGCAGCAGAGCTGCTCTCGAACCAGAGAACCAGGTCAGCAGAGCTGATTTAGAGCCATAGAACCAGGTCAGCAGAGCTGCTTTAGAGCCAGAGAACCAGGTCAGCCGAGCTGCTGTAGAGCCAGAGAAACTAGGTCAGCAGAGCTGCTTTAGAGGGAGAGAACCAGGTCAGGAGAGCTGCTTCAGAGGGAGAGAACCAGGTCAGCAGAGCTGCTCTAGAGCCTAAGAACCAGGTTAGCACAGCTGCTCTAGAGCCAGAGAACCAGGTCATCAGAGCTGCTGTAGAGCCAGAGAACCAGGCCAGCAGAGCTGCTGTAGAGCCAGAGAAACCACATCAGAAGAGCAGTTTTAGAGGGAGAGAACCAGGTCAGCAGAGCTGCTCTAGAGCCTAAGAACCAGGTCAGCACAGCTGCTCTAGAGCCAGATAACCAGGTCAGCACAGCTGCTTTAGAGGCAGAGAACCAGGTCATCAGAGCTGCTTTAGAGCCTAAGAAACAGGTCAGCAGAGTTGCTCTAGAGACTAAGAACAAGGTCAGCAGATCTGCTCTAGAGCTAGAGAACCAGGTCAGCAGATCTGCTCTAGAGCTAGAGAACCAGGTCAGCAGAGCTTTTTTAGAGCCAGAGAACCAGGTCAGCAGAGCTGCTCTAGAGCTTGAGAACCAGGTCAGCATAGCTGCTCTGGACGCAGAGAACCAGGTCAGCAGAGCTGCTCTAGAGCCTAAGAACCAGGTCAGCACAGCTGCTCTACTGCCAGTGAACCAGGTCAGCAGATCTGCTTTAGAGCCAGAGAACTAGGTCAGAAGAGCTGCTTTAGAGCCAGAGAACCAGGTCAGCAGAGCTCCTCTAGAGCCTGAGAACCAGGTCATTAGAGCTGCTGTAGAGCCAGAGAACCAGGTCAGCAGAGCTGCTGTAGAGCCAGAGAGAACAGGTCAGCAGAGCTGCTTTTGAGGCAGAGAACCAGGTCATCAGATTTGCTTTAGAGCCTAAGAACCAGGTCAGCAGAGCTGCTCTAGAGACTAAGAACAAGGTCAGCAGATCTGCTCTGGAGCTAGAGAACCAGGTCAGCAGAGCTGTTTTAGAGCCAGAGAACCAGGCAAGCAGAGCTGATCTAGAACCTGAGAACCAGGTCAACAGAGCTGCTCTAGAGGCAGAGAACCAGGTCAGCAGAGCTGCTTTAGAGCTAGAGAACCAAGGCAGCAGAACTGCTCTCGAACCAGAGAACCAGGTCAGCAGAGCTGATTTAGAGCCATAGAACCAGGTCAGCAGAGCTGCTTTAGAGCCAGAGAACCAGGTCAGCCGAGCTGCTGTAGAGCCAGAGAAACCAGATCAGCAGAGCTGCTTTAGAGGGAGAGAACAAGGTCAGCAGAGCTGCTCTAGAGCCTAAGAACCAGGTTAGCACAGCTGCTCTAGAGCCAGAGAACCAGGTCATAAGAGCTGCTGTACAGCCAGAGAACCAGGTCAGCAGAGCTGCTGTAGAGCCAGAGAAACCACATCAGAAGAGCAGCTTTAAAGGGAGAGAACCAGGTCAGCAGAGCTGCTCTAGAGCCTAAGAACCAGGTCAGCACAGCTGCTCTAGAGCCAGTGAACTAGGTCAGCAGATCTGCTTTAGAGCCAGAGAACTAGGTCAGAAGAGCTGCTTTAGAGTCAGAGAACCAGGTCAGAAGAGCTCCTCTAGAGCCTGAGAACCAGGTCATTGGAGCTGCTGTAGAGCCAGAGAACCAGGTCAGCAGAGCTGCTCTAGAGCCAGAGAACCAGGTCAGCAGAGCTGCTGTAGAGCCAGAGAAACCAGGTCAGCATAGCTGCTTTAGAGGGAGAGAACCAGGTCAGCAAAGCTGCTCTAGAGCCTAAGAACCAGGTCAGCACAGCTGCTATAGAGCCAGAGCGCTAGGTCAACAGAGCTGCTTTAGAGCCTAAGAACCAGGTCAGCAGAGCTGCTCTAGAGCCTAAGAACCAGGTCAGCAGATCTGCTCTAGAGCCTAAGAACCAGGTCAGCAGAGCTGCTCTAGAGCCAGAGAACAATGTCAGAAGAGCTGTTTTAGAGCCTAAGAACCAAGTCAGCACAGCTGCTCTTGAGCCAGATAACTAGGTCAGCAGAGCTGCTTTTGAGGCAGAGAACCAGGCCATCAGAGCTGCTTTAGAGCCTAAGAACCAGGTCAGCAGAGCTGCTCTAGAGACTAAGAACAAGGTCAGCAGATCTGCTCTGGAGCTAGAGAACCAGGTGAGCAGAGCTGTTTTAGAGCCAGAGAACCAGGCCAGCAGAGCTGATCTAGAACCTGAGAACCAGGTCAGCAGAGCTGCTCTAGAGGCAGAGAACCAGGTCAGCAGAGCTGCTTTAGAGCTAGAGAACCAGGGCAGCAGGGCTGCTCTCGAACCAGAGAACCAGGTCAGCAGAGCTGATTTAGAGCCATAGAACCAGGTCAGCAGAGCTGCTTTAGAGCCAGAGAACCAGGTCAGCCAAGCTGCTGTAGAGCCAGAGAAAACTGGTCAGCAGAGCTGCTTTAGAGGGAGAGAACCAGGTCAGGAGAGCTGCTTCAGAGGGAGAGAACCAGGTCAGCAGAGCTGCTCTAGAGCCTAAGAACCAGGATAGCACAGCTGCTCTAGAGCCAGAGAACCAGGTCATCAGAGCTGCTGTCGAGCCAGAGAACCAGGTCAGCAGAGCTGCTCTAGAGCCTAAGAACCAGGTCAGCACAGCTGCTCTAGAGCCAGTGAACCAGGTCAGCAGATCTGCTTTAGAGCCAGAGAACTAGGTCAGAAGAGCTGCTTTAGAGCCAGAGAACCAGGTCAGCAGAGCTCCTCTAGAGCCTGAGAACCAGGTCATTAGAGCTGCTGTAGAGCCAGAGAACCAGGTCAGCAGAGCTGCTGTAGAGCCAGAGAAAGCAGGTCAGCAGAGCTGCTTTAGAGCCAGAGAACCAGGTCAGTAGAGCTGCTCTAGAGCCTAAGAACCAGGTCATCAGAGCTGCTCTAGAGCCAGAGAACCAGGTCAGCAGAGCTGCTGTAGAGCCAGAGAAACCAGGTCAGCAGAGCTGCTCTAGAGGGAGAGACCCAGGTCAGCAGAGCTGCTCTAGAGCCTGAGAACCAGGTCAGCACAGCTGCTCTAGATCCAGAGAACCAGGTCAGCAGATCTGCTTTAGAGCCAGAGAACTAGGTCAGCAGAGCTGCTTTTGAGCCAGAGAACCAGGTCAGCACAGCTGCTCTAGAGCCTGAGAACCAGGTCATTAGAGCTGCTGTAGAGCCAGAGAACCAGGTCAGCAGAGCTGCTGTAGAGCCAGAGAAACCAGGTCAGCAGAGCTGCTCTAGAGGGAGAGACCCAGGTCAGCAGAGCTGCTCCAGAGCCTAAGAACCAGGTCAGCACAGCTGCTCTAGAGCCAGAGAACCAGGTCAGCAGATATGCTTTAGAGCCAGAGAACTAGGTCAGCAGAGCTGCTTTTGAGCCAGAGAACCAGGTCAGCACAGCTGCTCTAGAGCCTGAGAACCAGGTCATTAGAGCTGCTGTAGAGCCAAAGAACCAGGTCAGCAGAGCTGCTGTAGAGCCAGAGAAAGCAGGTCAGGAGAGCTGCTTTAGAGCCAGAGAACCAGGTCAGTAGAGCTGCTCTAGATCCTAAGAACCAGGTCAGCAGAGCTGCTCTAGAGCCAGAGAACCAGGTCAGCCGAGCTACTGTAGAGCCAGAGAAATCAGGTTAGCAGAGCTGCTCTAGAGCCAGAGAACCAGGTCAGCCGAGCTGCTGTAGAGCCAGAGAAACCAGGTCAGCAGAGCTGCTTTAGAGGGAGAGAACCAGGTCAGGAGAGCTGCTTCAGAGGGAGAGAACCAGGTCAGCAGAGCTGCTCTAGAGCCTAAGAACCAGATCAGCACAGCTGCTCTAGAGCCAGAGAACCAGGTCATCAGAGCTGCTGTAGAGCCAGAGAACCAGGTCAGCAGAGCTGCTGTAGAGCCAGAGAAACCACGTCAGAAGAGTAGCTTTAGAGGGAGACAACCAGGTCAGCAGAGCTGCTCTAGAGCCTAAGAACCAGGTCAACACAGCTGCTCTTGAGCCAGATAACCAGGTCAGCAGAGATGCTTTTGAGGCAGAGAACCAGATCATCAGATTTGCTTTAGAGCCTAAGAACCAGGTCAGCAGAGCTGCTATAGAGACTAAGAACAAGGTCAGCAGATCTGCTCTGGAGCTAGAGAACCAGGTCAGCAGAGCTGTTTTAGAGCCAGAGAACCAGGCAAGCAGAGCTGATCTAGAACCTGAGAACCAGGTCAGCAGAGCTGCTCTAGAGGCAGAGAACCAGGTCAGCAGAGCTGCTTTAGAGCTAGAGAACCAAGGCAGCAGAACTGCTCTCGAACCAGAGAACCAGGTCCGCAGAGCTGATTTAGAGCCATAGAACCAGGTCAGCAGAGCTGCTTTAGAGCCAGAGAACCAGGTCATCCGAGCTGCTGTAGAGCCAGAGAAACCAGATCAGCAGAGCTGCTTTAGAGGGAGAGAACCAGGTCAGCAGAGCTGCTCTAGAGCCTAAGAACCAGGTTAGCACAGCTGCTCTAGAGCCAGAGAACCAGGTCATAAGAGCTGCTGTACAGCCAGAGAACCAGGTCAGCAGAGCTGCTGTAGAGCCAGAGAAACCACATCAGAAGAGCAGCTTTAAAGGGAGAGAACCAGGTCAGCAGAGCTGCTCTAGAGCCTAAGAACCAGGTCAGCACAGCTGCTCTAGAGCCAGTGAACCAGGTCAGCAGATCTGCTTTAGAGCCAGAGAACTAGGTCAGAAGAGCTGCTTTAGAGTCAGAGAACCAGGTCAGCAGAGCTCCTCTAGAGCCTGAGAACCAGGTCATTGGAGCTGCTGTAGAGCCAGAGAACCAGGTCAGTAGTGCTGCTCTAGAGCCAGAGAACCAGGTCAGTAGAGCTGCTCTAGAGCCTAAGAACCAGGTCATCAGAGCTGCTCTAGAGCCAGAGAACCAGGTCAGCAGAGCTGCTCTAGAGCCAGAGAACCAGGTCAGCAGAGCTGCTGTAGAGCCAGAGAAACCAGGTCAGCATAGCTGCTTTAGGGGACGCCTTGCTGCTTTTGTTTCTGCCCGTTTGGAGTCGCCTGTTGCCAGCCTACTTCTTGCGGAACCCGCTCCGCGGGTCCCGCTGCGTGAGGAGTGTTGACCGCAGCGCCTTGAAGGGGACACCGAGGGAAGTACTTGCACGGGGCTGCGAGCGAGTGCGTGAGCTCCTTGGGACTGCATTTCCCAGGAGCACCCGCCAGCCCTGATCAGCTACACCTGGGCCGCTCTCCCCGACCCCTCCTACCCTTCCACCGAGCCCTTATCATCTGCTCTCGCTGAGACGGCGAGTGGGACGCCTTGCTGCTTTTGTTTCTGCCCGTTTGGAATCGCCTGTTGCCAGCCTACTTCTTGCGGAACCCGCTCCGCGGGTCCCGCTGCGTGAGGAGTGTTGACCGCAGCGCCTTGAAGGGGACACCGAGGGAAGTACTTGCACGGGGCTGCGAGCGAGTGCGTGAGCTCCTTGGGACTGCATTTCCCAGGAGCACCCGCCAGCCCTGATCAGCTACACCTGGGCCGCTCTCCCCGACCCCTCCTACCCCTTCCACCTATTGTGTTCAGACTCCTTATTAAGCCACGAGTACTCCCGCAGCGCGGGAGAGCGCGCGGGAGATGCCCGGGACAAGGGCGGGACCGTCTGTGGCCGTCCGGGGCCGAAGGAGGCCGGGCTGGGCCACCCCCCTTACCAGTGACATATAGTATCACCTCCAGTAAGTGGCTTAGGAAAGTTGGATTTGTTTAGTGTTTAACATGGCAACGTCTACATCAACAAACTCTGTAAATAGCCATCAAATAACTCCTCTTGTAGAGTCTGGTCCACTGGCAATTGGCCCCCTAGATAAATTTTTCTTTAATCGTTCACTGGTAATAGACAAAGAGTTGACCTTGGCAGAGAAGCGCGCAGAGCGTAGGCTGTCAATCGAAATACTTAAGAATTCAACGGATAAGTTTTCAAATCTAGCTTACCCCACCCTGGTAACTCCTCTGTCATCAGTGAACTTGCCAGTTGTAAACGACCATTTTGAGGTCCAGGCCCAAAAACCAAACAAGGATGTTGTGATAGAACTAAATAATCCTTGTGGCGGCAAAATCCTACCAGCAACGCTCACTGATTCTGGCGCCCAGGTTACATTGGCCCAACCCAAAATCGGGTCCAAACGGAAACGACCAGCATCTGTAAGAAAATGTAAAAGGGTGGTCAAACCCCCTCAAAAACTCAGGAAGTTACATAAACTCGTGAACACAGGAGAGGTAGCTACTAACGAAACTCAAAGCACAGAAAGTGTTACACCTACTAATCTTGTCTCCTTGAACAGCCAGGATGGAGATGACAATCCTTGTACCGACTCCACTGTACCATGTAAAGATAAGGAGCAATCACTTGTAACTGTTCTCCCTGAACTGGAAAAATTGTTTAGATCACTACTTACCCCCATTGAGGATAGAATTGCAAAGCTTGTAGATAGGCTAAACCATTTTGAACAGACTACCTTAGACAATTTTTATTCCACAAAATCACTGATTAAAGCGAATAGGGTGGAAGTAAGCACAAACTCTCAGGTCCTAAACAACCCTGTTATTCAGGATAAGGGAAGAAATCCCCGAAATAGCTCTCCTTTACCTCCCAAACTGAGCAAACCTACAGTTAAAGCCATTACAAAATCCTCAGACAGAACAGAGAGAGCAAACGTTGGCCCTGATTTACCTCAGTCGACCATAATACACCCTACACAGCCCACAATCCCCCCGACACAAAATCCACCAATCGCAACGAGTGCTGAGGCTACAGTGCGTCACCAAGCGGGAATAGTACCAACAAACGCAAACGTAACTAATAGTACGCAGAAAGCTCAGAATATTCCGGTGGGAGGGAATAGGGCTAACACAGGTTTGTTGGTAGGTAAAACTTCAGTACCGTCCCAAATAAATAACAAACAACAGGCGCTGAAGCCTGTCCCCCAAGTTCCCAAATCTATCCCACCGCCCGTGGCAAAACAACCCTACAGAAAACCACCAATTAATCTCACCCCAGACTCCTTTCCCTATGTAGCAGTTCTTATAAACGTCCCACCATTACCCCCAGGACAGAGAGAAACTTTCCAGATGCTCAAAAATAAGATCATGCACTGGCTAAAGGAAAACGTCCTCTGCCTGGTGACATCGACGGGCTAATCATAGGGGTAAGGAGAATAGATTGGATGGGATATACATCGAAAACCTTGGGTGGGGATTGCATAGTGGTCAATTTCCAAGACCCAAGGGTGGCGGGATGGATAACAAGGCAGGGATGGGGAACAAATAAGGGAGGTATCGGAATTGTAGACCTTACCTTTTTTTACCCCCGACCGACTAGTGTAACGACTAGTTTACTCAATGAACCCCTTATTCCCCCTACTGTATCATGGCCAGTCAATCCCTTACCACCTCCTCCTGTAGGTCATAATCATACCACTTACACATATTACAACCCTCATGTAGGATGGCAGGAGCCGGGATGGGGATATTGACAAACCAGTACTGACAGTTTAGGAGGGAACACTAACGAGCCAGAAGGGCAATGTGATGTTCATGGTAATACAACTGTTACAAACTTATTGGTCAATTACATCGAGACGGGGGGTTTGGTCGAAGAAGGTGGTTTTAGACTGGGAACCCTAAATACAAATGCCAAGATAACATACCCAGCCAATACGATAGTGGATCCGACAGATGACCAAGAAAGGCAGACTAATTCTACTGAAAGCCCTATGTTAGCCCAAGTATTTCCATTGACTAACACCCGAGATGGGCTAGATGCTAGCATTGGTACGCTTTTATCTTGGAATGTCGCTGGGCTGGCAAGTAAATTGGATTCCCAATCCTGGGTGGATTTTATAAGTGGGTATGACATCTGTTGCTTCCAAGAAACCTGGGCTTGTGATCCCCTTTTCTGTCTTGGCTATTTGAACTATTGTATACCAGCGTCAAAAGGGGGAAGAGGGCGGCCCAAGGGAGGCTTAACTGTTTGGGTTAGACAGGACCTGCAGGTCAACATCAAAATGTTGGACCTGGGAAATTGTGATTTGCAATTATTAAGAATCTCCGTAGCAAAGGGTCAACTAATAGATTTGTACAATGTCTACGTGAGAGGTAGCAACGTAACCAATTTACCCACCATTGAGCTGTTGTCTACTGCCATTGAGACCAAGTCCCAGGAAAATGTAACGATAATTGTAGGGGACCTCAACAGGACTTTTGAACCTCTGGACTGTACAAATGACCTCTTGGAGAGCGAAGAGGACAATCTCTGGGGAGTACCACCTCTATGCCTAAAACCTGTAAGGAGATGGACAAAAGAGATCTTATCACTGAATGGAATTTGTATGGAACATGGCTTAAGAGCACTGAACGGGAGGACACCTGGGGACAAGGAGGGCAGCTACACTTTTGACAATGGCATCAACAGGAGCCGAATCGATTACATTTTGTGCAGTCTCCAACTGTGGAAAGGGGTTGTTGACATGACAGTTAGGCCCCGGGTTGAAAGTGACCACAACCCCCTCTGTGTGACTCATAGGTGGTGGAATACTGGTGCGGGCAACCCTCTAGTGATATACGATGAAACCCCTGTTATGAGTAATGATGAACGCAGGTTAAAATGGCCCAAGGTACTGGCAAACGAGGCCACTATGACTTACATCAATAATGCTGTTGATTGTGCAATTTCCGCGATGGAAACAGCAGTTCCAGTGGTTCCAGGGGATAGTGGAATCACCGAAATCCACAATAAGTTATTCTCCCTCCTGAGACCATGCTTCTTCATTAAAAAAAGGAAAGGGAAGAAATCTAAAGAAGTGGGAAGGTGGTTTGATAGTCATTGTAGATCAGCACGATTAGCCCTGGGACAAGCCATAAGGAATAGGGACCGCGCCGCTGTGACAAAGAATAGGGAACTGTACAAGATGGCCATCTATCGTGCAAAAAAGAATTGGGATGAAGGCCACTGGGCCGAACTAAAAGAGGCCTCTGATAGTAAAGACTCCAGGGCATTCTGGAAAATCATCAAGTGGGGTAGCGGAGCCGGTCCTGCGAAGCCAGACAACAATGTAGCAGAGGAAGCTTGGGTTGATTACTTCAGACCTCAGTACGCGGAAGTTAACCATCCTGTGGCAGCTGATAGTATAACACCGGTTTATGCAACCGACGATTTGTTCTCCCTTAGAGAAGTGGAAATTGCCATTGGTTCCGCGAAATGTGGGAGGGCGCCAGGTCCAGATGGCATTCCACCTGATATTTTTAAACACGATATGACCAGATGGGCGAGATATACCCTCCTTGTAGCGAACGCCCTAGCCAAGGGGGAAGTGGTCCCAGACCTCTGGAAAGGCGCAACCATTATCCCCATCCACAAGAAGGGAGATCGTTCACTGCCTGCAAACTATAGGCCCATAAGCTTAATAGCCACCTTACAGAAAGTAGTTGGGAGAATGGTAACAAACCAGCTTATGGACTGGGTTGAAGACAACAACGCCCTTTCTCCATACCAAGCGGGATTCAGGCGAGCAACCAGTACCATCGATCAGGTCTTCCGCTTTACCATATTAAGGTGGAAGACCGTTGTACTGGGAAGGGGCTGCCTGTACGTCGCGTTCGTCGACCTGCGGACGGCGTTCGACCTAGTCCCCCGGTTTAAGTTATGGTTGGTTTTGCAAAAGTTGGGGATCCCTGCTGATCTGCTAACATTAATTATGCGACTGCACGAATTCAACTTCGCTAGAGTCCAGTGGGGTGGAAGTGGAGAGACAACAGAGGATTTCCCAGTGGAAAGGGGTGTTCGACAGGGCTGTTCCATGGCCCCTTTACTTTTCTCGTTATTTATTAACGGAATCGTTGAGAGGATGCTGGAGGCTAGTGTTGATGCCCCATCGTTAGCGGACACCAGGGTTCCGATCCTGATGTTCGCTGACGACACTCTTATCTTGTCTAAGACCCCCATGGGGCTGCAACGTGCATTAAACATTTTTGATGCTTTTTGCACTGAGCATGGGCTAGAGGTAAATGTGGGAAAAACAAAACTAATGGCTTTTTCCCCCGGATGCAGGAACTACCCCAAGGTAACCCTAAACAGCAGTAGGTTAGACATTGTCAAAGAATTTACGTACCTGGGTATACAGATCGCAGAGGGCATTGGCTGGACGCATCATGTAGATAAAGTGGTCTTAAAGCACCAGCAGCTTTCTGGTGCTTTAAGGGGGGAACACCGCAAATCCAAAACAAAACCCATAAAACCCGCATTAATAGTGTATGACGCGAAGGTTTTGGGTGCCACATTATATGGCGCGGAGCTATGGGCCTGGGATGGTTTAGCGGCTCTTCAGACTTCAGAGAACAAGTTTATGCGAGGGATTACAAGACTCTCACAGAGTACCCCCTTAACCCCACTGTTTTTGGAGTTAGGTAGACGCACCATTGTAGATAGAGCCCGATTGCGCCCAGTCCTTTACTGGAGACGTCTCTGGACGACTCCAGAAATAAGACAATATGCGGAGGGTTTTCAATGGATTATCAAGGAAGATACCTTCCATAAGATAAAATGGCTAAAACATCTGAAGTCCATGTTAGTAAACTTAGGGTTTTCAAATCTTTGGAATAACCCTGAGGGAGAGATCTTCCCTAGCAAAGAAGCCCTTAAAGAACAATACTGGGATTGGGTTGGCGGTAAGATGCTGAATGACACCAGGGCCGACTCTATGACTGGTCGCTTCCTGGAGATAAAAATGTTTCCTGCCCTGGAAAATTACTGGGACAACATCACGGTACCAATGGACAGGAAACTTGTATTTCAGCTAAGATCAGGATCTATCCCCCTCAAGAAACTGACATCTGGCTGGCACAGACCCACCAATAACTTATGTCCAGCATGCGAAAATGCCGAGGAGAGCATAGGCCATTTTCTTTTCGTATGCCACGCTTATGTGAATCCGAGGAGAAAATGGCTCTCGCCGGTATGCAAAAACTTGGGGACACGAGACAGCACAGTGGCTCTAAGAATCCTACGTACAACAACTCAGGATTCGATAGTCATAGGGGTAGCTAAATACCTGGGTTGGGCATGGGCAATTAGAAGACGGTCCCTGGGGGGAAGCAGGTAACAAGGTATTCCTCTCAACAATGATTAATGTAATACTATTTGTAAATATGGTTTTTATATGCAAATGTTGTATGAGCTGTACTCTATGTTTAATGAATTTTTAATCCGTAATAATGTATTATTGTATAATTGTGTTGATTTTATGTGCTTTTATGAGAATTGTCTCGAATAAAGCTTATACAAAGCAAAGCTTTAGAGGGAGATAACCAGGTCAGCAAAGCTGCTCTAGAGCCTAAGAACCAGGTCAGCACAGCTGCTATAGAGCCAGAGCGCTAGGTCAACAGAGCTGCTTTAGAGCCTAAGAACCAGGTCAGCAGAGCTGCTCTAGAGCCTAAGAACCAGGTCAGCAGATCTGCTCTAGAGCCTAAGTACCAGGTCAGCAGAGCTGCTCTAGAGCCAGAGAACAATGTCAGAAGAGCTGTTTTAGAGCCTAAGAACCAAGTCAGCACAGCTGCTCTTGAGCCAGATAACCAGGTCAGCAGAGCTGCTTTTGAAGCAGAGAACCAGGTCATCAGAGCTGCTTTAGAGCCTAAGAACCAGGTCAGCAGAGCTGCTCTAGAGACTAAGAACAAGGTCAGCAGATCTGCTCTGGAGCTAGAGAACCAGGTCAGCAGAGCTGTTTTAGAGCCAGAGAACCAGGCCAGCAGAGCTGATCTAGAACCTGAGAACCAGGTCAGCAGAGCTGCTCTAGAGGCAGAGAACCAGGTCAGCAGAGCTGCTTTAGAGCTAGAGAACCAGGGCAACAGAGCTGCTCTCGAACCAGAGAACCAGGTCAGTAGAGCTGATTTAGAGCCATAGAACCAGGTCAGCAGAGCTGCTTTAGAGCCAGAGAACCAGGTCAGCCGAGCTGCTGTAGAGCCAGAGAAAACTGGTCAGCAGAGCTGCTTTAGAGGGAGAGAACCAGGTCAGGAGAGCTGCTTCAGAGGGAGAGAACCAGGTCAGCAGAGCTGCTCTAGAGCCTAAGAAGCAGGATAGCACAGCTGCTCTAGAGCCAGAGAACCAGGTCATCAGAGCTGCTGTCGAGCCAGAGAACCAGGTCAGCAGAGCTGCTCTAGAGCCTAAGAACCAGGTCAGCACAGCTGCTCTAGAGCCAGTGAACCAGGTCAGCAGATCTGCTTTAGAGCCAGAGAACTAGGTCAGAAGAGCTGCTTTAGAGCCAGAGAACCAGGTCAGCAGAGCTCCTCTAGAGCCTGAGAACCAGGTCATTAGAGCTGCTGTAGAGCCAGAGAACCAGGTCAGCAGAGCTGCTGTAGAGCCAGAGAAAGCAGGTCAGCAGAGCTGCTTTAGAGCCAGAGAACCAGGTCAGTAGAGCTGCTCTAGAGCCTAAGAACCAGGTCATCAGAGCTGCTCTAGAGCCAGAGAACCAGGTCAGCAGAGCTGCTGTAGAGCCAGAGAAACCAGGTCAGCAGAGCTGCTCTAGAGGGAGAGACCCAGGTCAGCAGAGCTGCTCTAGAGCCTAAGAACCAGGTCAGCACAGCTGCTCTAGAGCCAGAGAACCAGGTCAGCAGATCTGCTTTGGAGCCAGAGAACTAGGTCAGCAGAGCTGCTTTTGAGCCAGAGAACCAGGTCAGCACAGCTGCTCTAGAGCCTGAGAACCAGGTCATTAGAGCTGCCGTAGAGCCAGAGAACCAGTTCAGCAGAGCTGCTGTAGAGCCAGAGAAAGCAGGTCAGGAGAGCTGCTTTAGAGCCAGAGAACCAGATCAGTAGAGCTGCTCTAGATCCTAAGAACCAGGTCAGCAGAGCTGCTCTAGAGCCAGAGAACCAGGTCAGCCGAGCTACTGTAGAGCCAGAGAAACCAGGTTAGCAGAGCTGCTCTAGAGCCAGAGAACCAGGTCAGCCGAGCTGCTGTAGAGCCAGAGAAACCAGGTCAGCAGAGCTGCTTTAGAGGGAGAGAACCAGGTCAGGAGAGCTGCTTCAGAGGGAGAGAACCAGGTCAGCAGAGCTGCTCTAGAGCCTAAGAACCAGGTCAGCACAGCTGCTCTAGAGCCAGAGAACCAGGTCATCAGAGCTGCTGTAGAGCCAGAGAACCAGGTCAGCAGAGCTGCTGTAGAGCCAGAGAAACCACGTCAGAAGAGTAGCTTTAGAGGGAGAGAACCAGGTCAGGAGAGCTGCTTCAGAGGGAGAGAACCAGGTCAGCAGAGCTGCTCTAGAGCCTAAGAACCAGGTCAGCACAGCTGCTCTAGAGCCAGAGAACCAGGTCATCAGAGCTGCTGTAGAGCCAGAGAACCAGGTCAGCAGAGCTGCTGTAGAGCCAGAGAAACCACGTCAGAAGAGTAGCTTTAGAGGGAGACAACCAGGTCAGCAGAGATGCTCTAGAGCCTAAGAACCAGGTCAGCACAGCTGCTCTTGAGCCAGATAACCAGGTTATCAGAGCTGCTTTTTAGGCAGAGAACCAGGTCATCAGATTTGCTTTAGAGCCTAAGAACCAGGTCAGCAGAGCTGCTATAGAGACTAAGAACAAGGTCAGCAGATCTGCTCTGGAGCTAGAGAACCAGGTCAGCAGAGCTGTTTTAGAGCCAGAGAACCAGGCCAGCAGAGCTGATCTAGAACCTGAGAACCAGGTCAGCAGAGCTGCTTTAGAGCTAGAGAACCAAGGCAGCAGAGCTGCTCTCGAACCAGAGAACCAGGTCAGCAGAGCTGATTTAGAGCCATAGAACCAGGTCAGCAGAGCTGCTTTAGAGCCAGAGAACCAGGTCAGCAGAGCTGCTGTAGAGCCAGAGAAACTAGGTCAGCAGAGCTGCTTTAGAGGGAGAGAACCAGGTCAGGAGAGCTGCTTCAGAGGGAGAGAACCAGGTCAGCAGAGCTGCTCTAGAGCCTAAGAACCAGGTTAGCACAGCTGCTCTAGAGCCAGAGAACCAGGTCATCAGAGCTGCTGTAGAGCCAGAGAACCAGGTCAGCAGAGCTGCTGTAGAGCCAGAGAAACCACATCAGAAGAGCAGCTTTAGAGGGAGAGAACCAGGTCAGCAGAGCTGCTCTAGAGCCTAAGAACCAGGTCAGCACAGCTGCTCTAGAGCCAGATAACCAGGTCAGCAGAGCTGCTTTAGAGGCAGAGAACCAGGTCATCAGAGCTGCTTTAGAGCCTAAGAAACAGGTCAGCAGAGTTGCTCTAGAGACTAAGAACAAGGTCAGCAGATCTGCTCTAGAGCTAAAGAACCAGGTCAGCAGAGCTGTTTAGAGCCAGAGAACCAGGTCAGCAGAGCTGCTCTAGAGCTTGAGAACCAGGTCAGCATAGCTGCTCTGGACGCAGAGAACCAGGTCAGCAGAGCTGCTCTAGAGCCTAAGAACCAGGTCAGCACAGCTGCTCTAGAGCCAGTGAACCAGGTCAGCAGATCTGCTTTAGAGCCAGAGAACTAGGTCAGAAGAGCTGCTTTAGAGCCAGAGAACCAGGTCAGCAGAGCTCCTCTAGAGCCTGAGAACCAGGTCATTAGAGCTGCTGTAGAGCCAGAGAACCAGGTCAGCAGAGCTGCTGTAGAGCCAGAGAGAACAGGTCAGCAGAGCTGCTTTAGAGCCAGAGAACCAGGTCAGTAGAGCTGCTCTAGAGCCTAAGAACCAGGTCATCAGAGCTGCTCTAGAGCCAGAGAACCAGGTCAGCAGAGCTGCTGTAGAGCCAGAGAAACCAGGTCAGCAGAGCTGCTCTAGAGGGAGAGACCCAGGTCAGCAGAGCTGCTCCAGAGCCTAAGAACCAGGTCAGCACAGCTGCTCTAGAGCCAGAGAACCAGGTCAGCAGATCTGCTTTAGAGCCAGAGAACTAGGTCAGCAGAGCTGCTTTTGAGCCAGAGAACCAGGTCAGCACAGCTGCTCTAGAGCCTGAGAACCAGGTCATTAGAGCTGCTGTAGAGCCAGAGAACCAGGTCAGCAGAGCTGCTGTAGAGCCAGAGAAAGCAGGTCAGGAGAGCTGCTTTAGAGCCAGAGAACCAGGTCAGTAGAGCTGCTCTAGATCCTAAGAACCAGGTCAGCAGAGCTGCTCTAGAGCCAGAGAACCAGGTCAGCCGAGCTACTGTAGAGCCAGAGAAACCAGGTTAGCAGAGCTGCTCTAGAGCCAGAGAACCAGGTCAGCCGAGCTGCTGTAGAGCCAGAGAAACCAGGTCAGCAGAGCTGCTTTAGAGGGAGAGAACCAGGTCAGGAGAGCTGCTTCAGAGGGAGAGAACCAGGTCAGCAGAGCTGCTCTAGAGCCTAAGAACCAGGTCAGCACAGCTGCTCTAGAGCCAGAGAACCAGGTCATCAGAGCTGCTGTAGAGCCAGAGAAGCAGGTCAGCAGAGCTGCTGTAGAGCCAGAGAAACCACGTCAGAAGAGTAGCTTTAGAGGGAGACAACCAGGTCAGCAGAGCTGCTCTAGAACCTAAGAACCAGGTCAACACAGCTGCTCTTGAGCCAGATAACCAGGTCAGCAGAGCTGCTTTTGAGGCAGAGAACCAGGTCATCAGATTTGCTTTAGAGCCTAAGAACCAGGTCAGCAGAGCTGCTATAGAGACTAAGAACAAGGTCAGCAGATCTGCTCTGGAGCTAGAGAACCAGGTCAGCAGAGCTGTTTTAGAGCCAGAGAACCAGGCCAGCAGAGCTGATCTAGAACCTGAGAACCAGGTCAGCAGAGCTGCTCTAGGGGCAGAGAACCAGGTCAGCAGAGCTGGTTTAGAGCTAGAGAACCAAGGCAGCAGAGCTGCTCTCGAACCAGAGAACCAGGTCAACAGAGCTGATTTAGAGCCATAGAACCAGGTCAGCAGAGCTGCTTTAGAGCCAGAGAACCAGGTCAGCCGAGCTGCTGTAGAGCCAGAGAAACCAGGTCAGCAGAGCTGCTTTAGAGGGAGAGAACCAGGTCAGGAGAGCTGCTTCAGAGGGAGAGAACCAGGTCAGCAGAGGTGCTCTAGAGCCTAAGAACCAGGTTAGCACAGCTGCTCTAGAGCCAGAGAACCAGGTCATCAGAGCTGCTGTAGAGCCAGAGAACCAGGTCAGCAGAGCTGCTGTAGAGCCAGAGAAACCACATCAGAAGAGCAGCTTTAGAGGGAGAGAACCAGGTCAGCAGAGCTGCTCTAGAGCCTAAGAACCAGGTCAGCACAGCTGCTCTAGAGCCAGTGAACCAGGTCAGCAGATCTGCTTTAGAGCCAGAGAACTAGGTCAGAAGAGCTGCTTTAGAGCCAGAGAACCAGGTCAGCAGAGCTCCTCTAGAGCCTGAGAACCAGGTCATTAGAGCTGCTGTAGAGCCAGAGAACCAGGTCAGCAGAGCAGCTGTAGAGCCAGAGAAAGCAGGTCAGCAGAGCTGCTTTAGAGCCAGAGAACCAGGTCAGTAGAGCTGCTCTAGAGCCTAAGAACCAGGTCATCAGAGCTGCTCTAGAGCCAGAGAACCAGGTCAGCAGAGCTGCTCTAGAGCCAGAGAACCAGGTCAGCAGAGCTGCTGTAGAGCCAGAGAAACCAGGTCAGCAGAGCTGCTTTAGAGGGAGAGAACCAGGTCAGCAGAGCTGCTCTAGAGCCTAAGAACCAGGTCAGCACAGCTGCTATAGAGCCAGAGAGCCAGGTCAGCAGAGCTGCTTTAGAGCCTAAGAACCAGGTCAGCAGAGCTGCTCTAGAGCCTAAGAACCAGGTCAGCAGATCTGCTCTAGAGCCAGAGAACCAGGTCAGCAGAGCTGCTTTAGAGCCAGAGAACAATGTCAGAAGAGCTGTTTTAAGCCTAAGAACCAAGTCAGCACAGCTGCTCTTGAGCCAGATAACCAGGTCAGCAGAGCTGCTTTTGAGGCAGAGAACCAGGTCATCAGAGCTGCTTTAGAGCCTAAGAACCAGGTCAGCAGAGCTGCTCTAGAGACTAAGAACAAGGTCAGCAGATCTGCTCTGGAGCTAGAGAACCAGGTCAGCAGAGCTGTTTTAGAGCCAGAGAACCAGGCCAGCAGAGCTGATCTAGAACCTGAGAGCCAGGTCAGCAGTGCTGCTCTAGAGGCAGAGAACCAGGTCAGCAGAGCTGCTTTAGAGCTAGAGAACCAGGGCAGCAGAGCTGCTCTCGAATCAGAGAACCAGGTCAGCAGAGCTGATTTAGAGCCATAGAACCAGGTCAGCAGAGCTGCTTTAGAGCCAGAGAACCAGGTCAGCTGAGCTGCTGTAGAGCCAGAGAAAACAGGTCAGCAGAGCTGCTTTAGAGGGAGAGAACCAGGTCAGGAGAGCTGCTTCAGAGGGAGAGAAGCAGGTCAGCAGAGCTGCTCTAGAGCCTAAGAACCAGGTTAGCACAGCTGCTCTAGAGCCAGAGAACCAGGTCATCAGAGCTGCTGTAGAGCCAGAGAACCAGGTCAGCAGAGCTGCTCTAGAGCCTAAGAACCAGGTTAGCACAGCTGCTCTAGAGCCAGAGAACCAGGTCAGCAGATCTGCTTTAGAGCCAGAGAACTAGGTCAGAAGAGCTGCTTTAGAGCCAGAGAACCAGGTCAGCAGAGCTCCTCTAGAGCCTGAGAACCAGGTCATTAGAGCTGCTGTAGAGCCAGAGAACCAGGTCAGCAGAGCTGCTGTAGAGCCAGAGAAAGCAGGTCAGCAGAGCTGTTTTAGAGCCAGAGAACCAGGCCAGCAGAGCTGCTCTAGAGCCTGAGAACCAGGTCATTAGAGCTGCTGTAGAGCCAGAGAACCAGGTCAGCAGAGCTGCTGTAGAGCCAGAGAAAGCAGGTCAGGAGAGCTGCTTTAGAGCCAGAGAACCAGGTCAGTAGAGCTGCTCTAGATCCTAAGAACCAGGTCAGCAGAGCTGCTCTAGAGCCAGAGAACCAGGTCAGCCGAGCTACTGTAGAGCCAGAGAAACCAGGTTAGCAGAGCTGCTCTAGAGCCAGAGAACCAGGTCAGCCGAGCTGCTGTAGAGCCAGAGAAACCAGGTCAGCAGAGCTGCTTTAGAGGGAGAGAACCAGGTCAGGAGAGCTGCTTCAGAGGGAGAGAACCAGGTCAGCAGAGCTGCTCTAGAGCCTAAGAACCAGGTCAGCACAGCTGCTCTAGAGCCAGAGAACCAGGTCATCAGAGCTGCTGTAGAGCCAGAGAAGCAGGTCAGCAGAGCTGCTGTAGAGCCAGAGAAACCACGTCAGAAGAGTAGCTTTAGAGGGAGACAACCAGGTCAGCAGAGCTGCTCTAGAACCTAAGAACCAGGTCAACACAGCTGCTCTTGAGCCAGATAACCAGGTCAGCAGAGCTGCTTTTGAGGCAGAGAACCAGGTCATCAGATTTGCTTTAGAGCCTAAGAACCAGGTCAGCAGAGCTGCTATAGAGACTAAGAACAAGGTCAGCAGATCTGCTCTGGAGCTAGAGAACCAGGTCAGCAGAGCTGTTTTAGAGCCAGAGAACCAGGCCAGCAGAGCTGATCTAGAACCTGAGAACCAGGTCAGCAGAGCTGCTCTAGGGGCAGAGAACCAGGTCAGCAGAGCTGGTTTAGAGCTAGAGAACCAAGGCAGCAGAGCTGCTCTCGAACCAGAGAACCAGGTCAACAGAGCTGATTTAGAGCCATAGAACCAGGTCAGCAGAGCTGCTTTAGAGCCAGAGAACCAGGTCAGCCGAGCTGCTGTAGAGCCAGAGAAACCAGGTCAGCAGAGCTGCTTTAGAGGGAGAGAACCAGGTCAGGAGAGCTGCTTCAGAGGGAGAGAACCAGGTCAGCAGAGGTGCTCTAGAGCCTAAGAACCAGGTTAGCACAGCTGCTCTAGAGCCAGAGAACCAGGTCATCAGAGCTGCTGTAGAGCCAGAGAACCAGGTCAGCAGAGCTGCTGTAGAGCCAGAGAAACCACATCAGAAGAGCAGCTTTAGAGGGAGAGAACCAGGTCAGCAGAGCTGCTCTAGAGCCTAAGAACCAGGTCAGCACAGCTGCTCTAGAGCCAGTGAACCAGGTCAGCAGATCTGCTTTAGAGCCAGAGAACTAGGTCAGAAGAGCTGCTTTAGAGCCAGAGAACCAGGTCAGCAGAGCTCCTCTAGAGCCTGAGAACCAGGTCATTAGAGCTGCTGTAGAGCCAGAGAACCAGGTCAGCAGAGCAGCTGTAGAGCCAGAGAAAGCAGGTCAGCAGAGCTGCTTTAGAGCCAGAGAACCAGGTCAGTAGAGCTGCTCTAGAGCCTAAGAACCAGGTCATCAGAGCTGCTCTAGAGCCAGAGAACCAGGTCAGCAGAGCTGCTCTAGAGCCAGAGAACCAGGTCAGCAGAGCTGCTGTAGAGCCAGAGAAACCAGGTCAGCAGAGCTGCTTTAGAGGGAGAGAACCAGGTCAGCAGAGCTGCTCTAGAGCCTAAGAACCAGGTCAGCACAGCTGCTATAGAGCCAGAGAGCCAGGTCAGCAGAGCTGCTTTAGAGCCTAAGAACCAGGTCAGCAGAGCTGCTCTAGAGCCTAAGAACCAGGTCAGCAGATCTGCTCTAGAGCCAGAGAACCAGGTCAGCAGAGCTGCTTTAGAGCCAGAGAACAATGTCAGAAGAGCTGTTTTAAGCCTAAGAACCAAGTCAGCACAGCTGCTCTTGAGCCAGATAACCAGGTCAGCAGAGCTGCTTTTGAGGCAGAGAACCAGGTCATCAGAGCTGCTTTAGAGCCTAAGAACCAGGTCAGCAGAGCTGCTCTAGAGACTAAGAACAAGGTCAGCAGATCTGCTCTGGAGCTAGAGAACCAGGTCAGCAGAGCTGTTTTAGAGCCAGAGAACCAGGCCAGCAGAGCTGATCTAGAACCTGAGAGCCAGGTCAGCAGTGCTGCTCTAGAGGCAGAGAACCAGGTCAGCAGAGCTGCTTTAGAGCTAGAGAACCAGGGCAGCAGAGCTGCTCTCGAATCAGAGAACCAGGTCAGCAGAGCTGATTTAGAGCCATAGAACCAGGTCAGCAGAGCTGCTTTAGAGCCAGAGAACCAGGTCAGCTGAGCTGCTGTAGAGCCAGAGAAAACAGGTCAGCAGAGCTGCTTTAGAGGGAGAGAACCAGGTCAGGAGAGCTGCTTCAGAGGGAGAGAAGCAGGTCAGCAGAGCTGCTCTAGAGCCTAAGAACCAGGTTAGCACAGCTGCTCTAGAGCCAGAGAACCAGGTCATCAGAGCTGCTGTAGAGCCAGAGAACCAGGTCAGCAGAGCTGCTCTAGAGCCTAAGAACCAGGTTAGCACAGCTGCTCTAGAGCCAGAGAACCAGGTCAGCAGATCTGCTTTAGAGCCAGAGAACTAGGTCAGAAGAGCTGCTTTAGAGCCAGAGAACCAGGTCAGCAGAGCTCCTCTAGAGCCTGAGAACCAGGTCATTAGAGCTGCTGTAGAGCCAGAGAACCAGGTCAGCAGAGCTGCTGTAGAGCCAGAGAAAGCAGGTCAGCAGAGCTGCTTTAGAGCCAGAGAACCAGGTCATCAGAATTGCTTTAGAGCCTAAGAACCAGGTCAGCAGAGCTGCTCTAGAGACTAAGAACAAGGTCAGCAGATCTGCTCTGGAGCTAGAGAACCAGGTCAGCAGAGCTGTTTTAGAGCCAGAGAACCAGGCCAGCAGAGCTGATCTAGAACCTGAGAACCAGGTCAGCAGAGCTGCTCTAGAGGCAGAGAACCAGGTCAGCAGAGCTGCTTTAGAGCTAGAGAACCAAGGCAGCAGAGCTGCTCTCGAACCAGAGAACCAGGTCAGCAGAGCTGATTTAGAGCCATAGAACCAGGTCAGCAGAGCTGCTTTAGAGCCAGAGAACCAGGTCAGCAGAGCTGCTGTAGAGTGAATATGCTACTTACCAGTATGCATCTGTTCTTGGCATGTAGGGCTGCTGACATTCATATCTGTGCATAGATCGCCGCCTAGTGTTGGGTCCGGATGATTGCACATTGTTGTCCTGGAAGAGTCTTCGAAGTATCACGAGATAGGTGGCTCCTCCCCTGGACTACAGTGCGCATGGGCATCCTCTCCATCCTTAGATTGTTTTTCGCCATTGTGGCAGTGATGGAGTAGATACAGTAAGTGATGACCATGCTATACAGTAATTCTGAGAGCTGCAGCTGCTACAGGCGCCGGGGAGGAGGGTGGGCGATATGAATGTCAGCAGCCCTACATGCCAAGAACAGATGCATACTGGTAAGTAGCATATTCAGTTCGAGGCATGTGGGCTGCTGAATTCATATCTGTGCATAGAATACATAGCAGTACCTCCTATTAGCGGCGGGTACCCGTGCCAGCTGCAGCAGTCTGAAAAAGAGTTTTGAGAACAGCCTGTCCTACAGCTGCTTGCTGTCTTGAGTGTACATCTACGCAGTAGTGTTTGGTAAATGTATGTATAGTGGACCATGTGGCTGCCCTACAAATTTCGTGTAAAGGGATGTTTCCTAGGAAAGCCATGGATGCCCCTAACTTTCGTGTTGAGTGGGCTCGTGTGAGAACCGTTAATGTGCGTTTAGCTTTGTGATAGCAAATCTGAATGCATTTAACGATCCATCTGGCTATTCCTGCTTTGGAAATGGCGTTGCCTTTGTGTTGTGGAGAGAAGGCAACGAACAGTTGTTTAGTTTTTCTAAAATCCTTTGTCCTGTCAATATAGTACATGAGAGCCCGCTTTACATCTAGTGTATGGAGCATTCTTTCTGCGACATTTTGCGGATTTTGGAAGAAAACGGGCAGTTCGATAGTTTGATTAATGTGGAACTGTGATATGACTTTGGGCATGAACTTGGGGTTGGTGCGTAGGACAACCCTGTTTGCGTGGACCTGAATGAATGGCTCCTGAATGGTTAGTGCCTGGAGTTCACTAACTCTCCTTAAGGAAGTGATGGCAACCAGGAAAGCCACTTTCCAGGTGAGGAATTGAATCTCACATGAATGGAGAGGTTCAAAGGGCGGACCCATCAGTCTGGTGAGGACCAAGTTGAGGTTCCACACCGGTGCTGGTGGGTGTCTTGGGGGAATTACTCGTTTAAGTTCTTCCAAGAAGGCTTTGATGGCAGGCACTCTGAATAAAGAGAGGTGCTGCCTGTTTTGGAGATAGGCTGCTATTGCTGTTAAATGGATACGTATTGAGGTGTATGCCAGATTGCATCGGTATAAGTGTAAGAGGTAGCAGATTATGTTCTGAATGGATGCGTCTAGCGGGTTAATGTCATTGTTGTTGCAGTAAATGACAAACCTCTTCCATTTAGCTGCATAGCAAGCTCTGGTAGTGGGTCTCCTGGCCTCCTTGATGATCTCCACACAGTCAGGTGGCAGGTTTAGGTAGCCAAACTCTAAGACTTCAGGAGCCAGATTGCCAGGTTCAGCTGTTGCGGATCTGGGTGCTGAATTTCGCCATGGTTCTGCGTTAAAAGTGCGGGTTTGATCCGCAGCCTTTGATGCGGCACCACGGAAAGCTCCAGAAAGGTGGTGTATCATGGCTGGCGCACCCACGTTAGAGCAACTAGGATGAGTGTCAGTGAGTGCTGTCGCAGTTTGCGTGCCACCAGCGGTATTAATGGCGCTGGGGGAAAAGCGTACGCAAATCTGCCGGACCAGTTCATCCATATCGCATTGCCCTGCGACTGTGGATGTGGGAACCTGGCGGCAAAGCTTTGGCATTTTGCGTTTTCGTTTGTGGCGAATAGGTCTATCTCTGGATGACCCCACTGCTGGAAGTACGGTTGGAGTACTGATGGGTGTAGCTCCCACTCGTGCATCTGGTGGCTGTGTCTGGTGAGCAGATCCGCCATCTGGTTGTCCTTGCCGGGGAGGTGTTCCGCCATGAGGAATATGTTCCTTTGAAAGGCCCACTTCCACATGCTCTGAGCCAGATGAGACAACTGTGGAGAGTGTGTTCCTCCCTGCTTCTGTATGTAGTACATGGCAGTCATGTTGTCCGTCCGGATCAACACGACTTTGTTGCACAGGTGTACTTTGAATGCCTTCATGGCTAGGAAGATTGCCATCAGTTCCAGAAGGTTGATGTGCATCTTCTTTTGCTGTGTCGTCCATAGTCCCTGCACTGTGTAATTGAGTACATGAGCTCCCCATCCCTGGAGAGAGGCGTCCGCTGTCAGTACTATTTGTGGAACAGGCTCTTGGAACGGTCGGCCCTTGCAAAGGTTTTGTGGATTCCACCAATGCAGAGAGTTGTATGCCCGACCGCTCACCAACACTAGGTCTTTTAATTGCCCGTGAGCCTGATTCCATTGACGTGCCAAGCACTCCTGAAGCGGGCGCATATGTAGTCTTGCGTGTGGGACTATGAAAATGCAGGAGGCCATCATGCCTATCAACTGCATGAATACTCGCGCAGGAAGGGAGTGCTGAGGTCGGAATTTGGAGATCAGCTGTTGCATGCTGTTGATTCTCACTAAAGTTGGCTGAGCTGTGGCAGCCAGAGTGTCGATCGTTGCGCCTAAGTACTGTTGTACGTGCGCAGGTTGGAGACTTGATTTTGGGTAATTTAGTGAGAATCCCAGACCGTGGAGAAGGTGAATGGTGTGGGACATGTGGGTAGCACATTGTTGTGCTGATTTGGCCTGAACTAGCCAGTCGTCCAGATAAGGGAAGACGTGAATGTTTTGTCTCCGCAGATGCGCGGCTACTGTTGCCAGGCACTTGGTAAAGACCCTGGGTGCTGTTGTTACTCCGAAGGGGAGAACTTTGAACTGATAGTGATTCCCTTGAATAGTGAATCTGAGGTATTTCCTGTGTGAAGGGTGTATTGGTATGTGGAAGTATGCATCCTTCAGGTCTAGCGTAGCTAGGAAATCCCCTTGACTGAGTAGTGGGAGAACCTGCTGGAGGGTGAGCATATGGAAATGCTCCGATAGTATATATAGGTTTAGGGGTCGCAGGTCTAGGATAGGTCAGAGCGAGCCGTCCTTTTTTGGGATTAAGAAGTACAGAGAGTACACCCCTGTGCCCTGCTGGTCGATGGGCACTACTTCTATTGCCCCTTTTGTGAGCATAGCAAGCACTTCTTGCTGGAGTAAATCTAAGTGTTCGGCTGACATAGGACGGTGCTTTGGTGGTATGTTGGGTGGAGTGGAAGTTAGTTCTAGACAGTACCCATGTTGGATGATGTCCCTGACCCACCTGTCCGTGGTGATGTTCTTCCATGCGGACAGGAACTGCTGGAGTCGTCCTCCGACAGGTGTTATGTGGTCGGGGGGTAAGGAGAGGGCGTCACTGTTTGTTTTTCGGAGAGGACCTGGTGTTGCCATAGCCACGTCCCCTGCCTTTGGTGCTGGATCCACGATATCCACCCCTGTTGTTTTTGTCATAGGTGCTTTGTGCGCGACTTTTATTATACTGCTGTTGTGACCCCTGACCCCTTGTTGTGCCTCTATTTCCAGTGCGACGAAAGGAGCCACTACGAAATTGCTGCGTTTACAGAGCCCCCATTGATTTCGCAGTGTCAGTGTCTTTCTTTATCTTTTCTAGGGTAGTGTCAACGTCTGGGCCGAATAAGAATTCTGTGTTAACTGGTAAGTTCAGAATATTGTTTTGGATCTCGGGTTTGAAGCCGGAGATTCTTAACCAGGCATGACGTCTTAGCATGACGCTTGTGTTTATTGCTCTAGCCGCTGTGTCAGCTGCGTCAAGGGCGCATTTTATGGATGCATTAGTGAGGAGTTGTCCTTCTCTAATGAGTAGCTCCGCTGACTCCTTATACTCATCTGGTAGATGTTGGAGCAGTGACTCCAGCGTGTCGTAATGTGACCTGTCACAACGTGCCAGGAGTGCCTGTGTATTAGCAATGCGCAGGATGTTCGCTGCTTGCGCTGCAATGCGTTTGCCCGATGTTTCTAGTACTTTTGACTCCTTGTCTGGGGGAGGAGCATCACCAATCGTTTGTGAGTGGGCTCTCTTGCGAGCATTGGCAACCACCATGGAGTCTAACGGTAATTGACCCCTAATGTATTTAGGGTCACCGGGTGCAGGCTTGTATTTTTTTTCAATCCTAGGATTTAGCACCCGGGCTCTTGTGGTGTCCTTGAAAATGTCTTTAGCAGGTTTGAGAACCCCTTTTAACATGGGCAGGGTTTTGACAGTTCTTTCTGAAGATGCGAAAGTGTCAAGCAGGAAGTCTTCTTCAATGGCGTCAGAATGGAGCTCCACCCCATGATGAGCAGCAGCCCGTTCGATGAGGGCATTAAATGCAGCCGTGTCCTCTGTAGGAGACGTTTTTACGTTATAGAGTTGCGCATCTTGAGTATGTGGCGCGACACTTTGGTCTGTGGGATCATCCCACGCCTGATCCGGGTCTTGTAGTTGTTCATCAGGATCTACGTCCCCAGGGTAGATGGTATCCTCCCCGCCATAGTCCTGTATTGCGTCCGATTCGGAAGGGGTAGGAGAAAAGGACTGCGGATCTGAATGGAAGGGTTGGAAGTGTTCTTGTAGCACTGGTTCCTGCTCAGCTGGCAGCTTGCGTTTAAGAGGAATTTTGTATGGCTCCTCTTCCCCGAACTGTTGGGAACTTAAGGATTTATTTTCCGACGCACCCATGGCCACATTACTAGTTTGGAGATACGGGAATCATTACCTGGGACTGTAAATAATTATATAGAAGGTAAGATCAGCCTTTACGCCGAGACGCGCTATTAAGCCTCGTTACTTGCTTTGCATCAATTGTTTAGCCTTGAATAGTCAATTATTTATTTTCCTCCACTGTAGCGGCCAGTACAAGATTGATGCTAATCCCTCCCATCTGACTCGTTATCTGCTGAGTCCTTAGCTCCTCCTACCTAGGCAGACCAGTGTGACCCCTACGGGTACTTAAGGTATTTTTATGTTGAATTTTATTTTCTTTTGGATAGAGATAACACCTTTATGAGGTTGTTTTGAGTAGGTGCACGACATATTCCGTCCCTTTTAATTCCGCACTAATCAGTAGGAAGACCTTACTTCTTTTCTTGTGGGGCCAGATGAAAGGTTGGCCGAAGATATCAACACCAAGATTAATTTGGGCATGAGAGACAAGTTTATAGATTGAGCGACTTGGGAGTTCGTACATGTCTGGTTATATTGAGATTATTTTCATGTTTTTAGAAATGCGTATCACTTCTTTGGTGGTTCTTTGTGGTGGTGGATCTATCCATATGCCTCACAGGGAAAGAGACCTGTATATAAATCGGCAAGGATAATTGTTTATTTTTGTTTGTATATGTTATTGGAGCTTATGTTTGTTTTTTGTAGAATGCTGCTGTTGCTTTTTGTCCTGAAGAAGCCGTAAGAAATAGTCCGGCTGAAACGCGACCGCGTCGACAGTTGTTCTATAGAAGGAGTAAAATTTGAATCAATTATTTGTGGATGTTACAATCTCACATTGCTTCCCATGAATAATTTGGAAAAAGTTGATCCTAATGCAATGTTTGAACCTTCTAGGTAGTCCATACTATTTAAAGGTGGCTCCACAATAAGAAAAAATTCCCTGGTGGACAGTAGCTTTAGTTTGTTGTGTGTATATATATTTTTTCAGTTGCAGAGGTGTTAAGTGTAAATATATGTTTTTTGTATATGCTCAATGATAAAATGTTGAAATAACTAAAATGCGAATATATACGCAGATGACAGGATAATTAAAGGTATCCGTGTCCAAAAATATTTGTGTATCTTTTCCTCCTTACCAATTGCTTATATATTGTGTTTCAGATACCCAGGTAAAAGGGGAGGGTGATCGTTGGGTATACCCCTAACCATTAGAATTCCTCTTCCCCGACTGGCGTTATTTTGCGCTTGTGGAGCATTAACCTGCCAGTGTCGGCGTCGATAAATCGTGGCCCCGAAGAGTCTTGTTCTGTAAGGCCAGAGGTGGTGGACTGTGTGTGGAGGACACGTGTCCGAATTTGAAATAGTTTCGGTGCCGATGGCGGTGGCAGCCCAAACGTGATGTTGGTGGGCTCCGAGTGCACTCTACAAGGGGAGGTTGTGTCGGGACCCGAGATAGAGTGGAGGGTTGCCCGGTCACGGATGCGTTGTAAAGATGCAGAGACCTGCTGCACAGCGAACGCAGATGGTGGTTTGATGGGCACCTTGGTAGTAGATGTCGAGGCCAGCCCCGACTTCTTTGTCAGAAGGGGGTCACTGGTATGAAGGGATGTATCGACAGTCGACGTAGTCGAGGACTTAGTCGGCATCGGTGCTCTAGGCGTCGACGTAGCCGGGGCGGCCATTTTGACTGCGGAGGTTACGGCCTTCGATGTCGGCACCCAAGGTCTCGGTGCCTTGTGGTGCCCGAGGGCATGCTTTTTCCGTGTATCGACCGCATCCGCTGCGGTGAGCTCGGCGCCGAAGTCTCTTTGTACGCGGTCGGAGCCGACGACTTTTTTCGGCGTCGGGGCAGTGGATGGTTTCGACGCCTTCGATCCGACCACCACCAGTTTCACTTTCGTTTTTGAAGGGACTGGAGCGATGGATGGTTTTGGGTCTAATAACCCGGTCGTCTTCGGTAATAGTGGCTCTTGCAGAGTGTTTGAGGCCGGACCGGAAGGTGGGGCCGAGGAACCATGTATTTGATCTTGGGTAAGGCCCGAAGGCGATCCCTCGACCGGAGCCTGATGACGACGTACAGTTTCGGCCTCCGTTTCGACGGGTTGGCCTAGCTCTTCGGGAGAGCTGTCTTCTTCGGCCCCGTAGGCTTCGTCGACGGTTTCTTCACGTCGAAAGATCACCTCATCGTCGTCGTCCGATCGGGAATCATGTTCTGAAGCGGGCTAGAGACTACTTCTTCCACGCTCTCGGCGTCCTCGTCCTCGGTGCTGAATATGTTGGTGGGAGCAGGCGCTGCTTGCTGTGCTTCGAGCCTCTCTGTCCGTCGATTCCGCAGAGTCTTCTTAGATCGGAACCGTACACAGGCCATGCATTTCGATTCGTCGTGATCCGGCGAGAGACATTTATTACAGACTGGGTGGACGTCGATATGAGGGTACTTCGCGTGGCATAACGGACACCTCTTGAATGGAGTCCTCGATTCCATCGTCGATCGAGCTTCGAAGTTTGGACCAAACCGGTCTGAGAGTTGGAGCACTAAAGCTAGTAGTCGACACCGAACGGTAACTGTACCGACGAAAACTAAAGGCCTTTTGGCCTAAAAATAAGTATTCCTAAGTTGAGCTAAGATAGTTACATCCGAACCCAATGGCGAAAAAAAAAAATCTAAGGATGGAGAGGATGCCCATGCGCACTGTAGTCCAGGGGAGGAGCCACCTATCTCGTGATACTTCGAAGACTCTTCCAGGACAACAATGTGCAATCATCCGGACCCAACACTAGGCGGCGATCTATGCACAGATACGAATTCAGCAGCCCACATGCCTCGAACCCAGAGAAACCAGGTCAGCAGAGCTGCTTTAGAGGGAGAGAACCAGGTCAGGAGAGCTGCTTCAGAGGGAGAGAACCAGGTCAGCAGAGCTGCTCTAGAGCCTAAGAACCAGGTTAGCACAGCTGCTCTAGAGCCAGAGAACCAGGTCATCAGAGCTGCTGTAGAGCCAGAGAACCAGGTCAGCAGAGCTACTGTAGAGCCAGAGAAACCACATCAGAAGAGCAGCTTTAGAGGGAGAGAACCAGGTCAGCAGAGCTGCTCTAGAGCCTAAGAACCAGGTCAGCACAGCTGCTCTAGAGCCAGTGAACCAGGTCAGCAGATCTGCTTTAGAGCCAGAGAACTAGGTCAGAAGAGCTGCTTTAGAGCCAGAGAACCAGGTCAGCAGAGCTCCTCTAGAGCCTGAGAACCAGGTCATTAGAGCTGCTGTAGAGCCAGAGAACCAGGTCAGCAGAGCTGCTGTAGAGCCAGAGAAAGCAGGTCAGCAGAGCTGCTTTAGAGCCAGAGAACCAGGTCAGTAGAGCTGCTCTAGAGCCTAAGAACCAGGTCATCAGAGCTGCTCTAGAGCCAGAGAACCAGGTCAGCAGAGCTGCTCTAGAGCCAGAGAACCAGGTCAGCAGAGCTGCTGTAGAGCCAGAGAAACCAGGTCAGCAGAGCTGCTTTAGAGGGAGAGAACCAGGTCAGCAGAGCTGCTCTAGAGCCTAAGAACCAGGTCAGCACAGCTGCTATAGAGCCAGAGAGCCAGGTCAGCAGAGCTGCTTTAGAGCCTAAGAACCAGGTCAGCAGAGCTGCTCTAGAGCCTAAAAACCAGGTCAGCAGATCTGCTCTAGAGCCAGAGAACCAGGTCAGCAGAGCTGCTTTAGAGCCAGAGAACAATGTCAGAAGAGCTGTTTTAGAGCCTAAGTACCAAGTCAGCACAGCTGCTCTTGAGCCAGATAACCAGGTCAGCAGAGCTGCTTTTGAGGCAGAGAACCAGGTCATCAGAGCTGCTTTAGAGCCTAAGAACCAGGTCAGCAGAGCTGCTCTAGAGACTAAGAACAAGGTCAGCAGATCTGCTCTGGAGCTAGAGAACCAGGTCAGCAGAGCTGTTTTAGAGCCAGAGAACCAGGCCAGCAGAGCTGATCTAGAACCTGAGAGCCAGGTCAGCAGTACTGCTCTAGAGGCAGAGAACCAGGTCAGCAGAGCTGCTGTAGAGCTAGAGAACCAGGGCAGCAGAGCTGCTCTCGAACCAGAGAAGCAGGTCAGCAGAGCTGATTTAGAGCCATAGAACCAGGTCAGCAGAGCTGCTTTAGAGCCAGAGAACCAGGTCAGCCGAGCTGCTGTAGAGCCAGAGAAAACAGGTCAGCAGAGCTGCTTTAGAGGGAGAGAACCAGGTCAGGAGAGCTGCTTCAGAGGGAGAGAACCAGGTCAGCAGAGCTGCTCTAGAGCCTAAGAACCAGGTTAGCACAGCTGCTCTACAGCCAGAGAACCAGGTCATCAGAGCTGCTGTAGAACCAGAGAACCAGGTCAGCAACGCTGCTCTAGAGCCTAAGAACCAGGTTAGCACAGCTGCTCTAGAGCCAGAGAACCAGGTCAGCAGATCTGCTTTAGAGCCAGAGAACTAGGTCAGAAGAGCTGCTTTAGAGCCAGAGAACCAGGTCAGCAGAGCTCCTCTAGAGCCTGAGAACCAGGTCATTAGAGCTGCTATAGAGCCAGAGAACCAGGTCAGAAGAGCTGCTGTAGAGCTAGAGAAAGCAGGTCAGCAGAGCTGCTTTAGAGCCAGAGAACCAGGTCATCAGATTTGCTTTAGAGCCTAAGAACCAGGTCAGCAGAGCTGCTCTAGAGACTAAGAACAAGGTCAGCAGATCTGCTCTGGAGCTAGAGAACCAGGTCAGCAGAGCTGTTTTAGAGCCAGAGAACCAGGCCAGCAGAGCTGATCTAGAACCTGAGAACCAGGTCAGCAGAGCTGCTCTAGAGGCAGAGAACCAGGTCAGCAGAGCTGCTTTAGAGCTAGAGAACCAAGGCAGCAGAGCTGCTCTCGAACCAGAGAACCAGGTCAGCAGAGCTGATTTAGAGCCATAGAACCAAGTCAGCAGAGCTGCTTTAGAGCCAGAGAACCAGGTCAGCCGAGCTGCTGTAGAGCCAGAGAAACCAGGTCAGCAGAGCTGGTTTAGAGGGAGAGAACCAGGTCAGGAGAGCTGCTTCAGAGGGAGAGAACCAGGTCAGCAGAGCTGCTCTAGAGCCTAAGAACCAGGTTAGCACAGCTGCTCTAGAGCCAGAGAACCAGGTCATCAGAGCTGCTCTAGAGCCAGAGAACCAGGTCAGCAGAGCTGCTTTAGAGCCAGAGAAACCACATCAGAAGAGCAGCTTTAGAGGGAGAGAACCAGGTCAGCAGAGCTGCTCTAGAGCCTAAGAACCAGGTCAGCACAGCTGCTCTAGAACCAGTGTACCAGGTCAGCAGATCTGCTTTAGAGCCAGAGAACTAGGTCAGAAGAGCTGCTTTAGAGCCAGAGAACCAGGTCAGCAGAGCTCCTCTAGAGCCTGAGAACCAGGTCATTAGAGCTGCTGTAGAGCCAGAGAACCAGGTCAGCAGAGCTGCTGTAGAGCCAGAGAAAGCAGGTCAGCAGAGCTGCTTTAGAGCCAGAGAACCAGGTCAGTAGAGCTGCTCTAGAGCCTAAGAACCAGGTCATCAGAGCTGCTCTAGAGCCAGAGAACCAGGTCAGCAGAGCTGCTCTAGAGCCAGAGAACCAGGTCAGCAGAGCTGCTGTAGAGCCAGAGAAACCAGGTCAGCAGAGCTGCTTTAAAAGGAGAGAACCAGGTCAGCAGAGCTGCTCTAGAGCCTAAGAACCAGGTCAGCACAGCTGCTATAGAGCCAGAGAGCCAGGTCAGCAGAGCTGCTTTAGAGCCTAAGAACCAGGTCAGCAGAGCTGCTCTAGAGCCTAAGAACCAGGTCAGCAGATCTGCTCTAGAGCCAGAGAACCAGGTCAGCAGAGCTGCTTTAGAGCCAGAGAACAATGTCAGAAGAGCTGTTTTAGAGCCTAAGAACCAAGTCAGCACAGCTGCTCTTGAGCCAGATAACCAGGTCAGCAGAGCTGCTTTTGAGGCAGAGAACCAGGTCATCAGAGCTGCTTTAGAGCCTAAGAACCAGGTCAGCAGAGCTGCTCTAGAGACTAAGAACAAGGTCAGCAGATCTGCTCTGGAGCTAGAGAACCAGGTCAGCAGAGCTGTTTTAGAGCCAGAGAACCAGGCCAGCAGAGCTGATCTAGAACCTGAGAGCCAGGTCAGCAGTACTGCTCTAGAGGCAGAGAACCAGGTCAGCAGAGCTGCTGTAGAGCTAGAGAACCAGGGCAGCAGAGCTGCTCTCGAACCAGAGAAGCAGGTCAGCAGAGCTGATTTAGAGCCATAGAACCAGGTCAGCAGAGCTGCTTTAGAGCCAGAGAACCAGGTCAGCCGAGCTGCTGTAGAGCCAGAGAAAACAGGTCAGCAGAGCTGCTTTAGAGGGAGAGAACCAGGTCAGGAGAGCTGCTTCAGAGGGAGAGAACCAGGTCAGCAGAGCTGCTCTAGAGCCTAAGAACCAGGTTAGCACAGCTGCTCTAGAGCCAGAGAACCAGGTCATCAGAGCTGCTGTAGAGCCAGAGAACCAGGTCAGCAGAGCTGCTCTAGAGCCTAAGAACCAGGTTAGCACAGCTGCTCTAGAGCCAGAGAACCAGGTCAGCAGATCTGCTTTAGAGCCAGAGAACTAGGTCAGCAGAGCTGCTGTAGAGCCAGAGAAACCACATCAGAAGAGCAGCTTTAGAGGGAGAGAACCAGGTCAGCAGAGCTGCTCTAGAGCCTAAGAACCAGGTTAGCACAGCTGCTCTAGAGCCAGAGAACCAGGTCATCAGAGCTGCTGTAGATCCAGAGAACCAGGTCAGCAGAGCTGCTGTAGAGCCAGAGAAACCACATCAGAAGAGCAGCTTTAGAGGGAGAGAACCAGGTCAGCAGAGCTGCTCTAGAGCCTAAGAACCAGGTCAGCACAGCTGCTCTAGAACCAGTGAACCAGGTCAGCAGATCTGCTTTAGAGCCAGAGAACTCGGTCAGAAGAGCTGCTTTAGAGCCAGAGAACCAGGTCAGCAGAGCTCCTCTAGAGCCTGAGAACCAGGTCATTAGAGCTGCTGTAGAGCCAGAGAAAGCAGGTCAGCAGAGCTGCTTTAGAGCCAGAGAACCAGGTCATCAGATTTGCTTTAGAGCCTAAGAACCAGGTCAGCAGAGCTGCTCTAGAGACTAAGAACAAGGTCAGCAGATCTGCTCTGGAGCTAGAGAACCAGGTCAGCAGAGCTGTTTTAGAGCCAGAGAACCAGGCCAGCAGAGCTGATCTAGAACCTGAGAACCAGGTCAGCAGAGCTGCTCTAGAGGCAGAGAACCAGGTCAGCAGAGCTGCTTTAGAGCTAGAGAACCAAGGCAGCAGAGCTGCTCTCGAACCAGAGAACCAGGTCAGCAGAGCTGATTTAGAGCCATAGAACCAAGTCAGCAGAGCTGCTTTAGAGCCAGAGAACCAGGTCAGCCGAGCTGCTGTAGAGCCAGAGAAACCAGGTCAGCAGAGCTGGTTTAGAGGGAGAGAACCAGGTCAGGAGAGCTGCTTCAGAGGGAGAGAACCAGGTCAGCAGAGCTGCTCTAGAGCCTAAGAACCAGGTTAGCACAGCTGCTCTAGAGCCAGAGAACCAGGTCATCAGAGCTGCTCTAGAGCCAGAGAACCAGGTCAGCAGAGCTGCTTTAGAGCCAGAGAAACCACATCAGAAGAGCAGCTTTAGAGGGAGAGAACCAGGTCAGCAGAGCTGCTCTAGAGCCTAAGAACCAGGTCAGCACAGCTGCTCTAGAACCAGTGTACCAGGTCAGCAGATCTGCTTTAGAGCCAGAGAACTAGGTCAGAAGAGCTGCTTTAGAGCCAGAGAACCAGGTCAGCAGAGCTCCTCTAGAGCCTGAGAACCAGGTCATTAGAGCTGCTGTAGAGCCAGAGAACCAGGTCAGCAGAGCTGCTGTAGAGCCAGAGAAAGCAGGTCAGCAGAGCTGCTTTAGAGCCAGAGAACCAGGTCAGTAGAGCTGCTCTAGAGCCTAAGAACCAGGTCATCAGAGCTGCTCTAGAGCCAGAGAACCAGGTCAGCAGAGCTGCTCTAGAGCCAGAGAACCAGGTCAGCAGAGCTGCTGTAGAGCCAGAGAAACCAGGTCAGCAGAGCTGCTTTAAAAGGAGAGAACCAGGTCAGCAGAGCTGCTCTAGAGCCTAAGAACCAGGTCAGCACAGCTGCTATAGAGCCAGAGAGCCAGGTCAGCAGAGCTGCTTTAGAGCCTAAGAACCAGGTCAGCAGAGCTGCTCTAGAGCCTAAGAACCAGGTCAGCAGATCTGCTCTAGAGCCAGAGAACCAGGTCAGCAGAGCTGCTTTAGAGCCAGAGAACAATGTCAGAAGAGCTGTTTTAGAGCCTAAGAACCAAGTCAGCACAGCTGCTCTTGAGCCAGATAACCAGGTCAGCAGAGCTGCTTTTGAGGCAGAGAACCAGGTCATCAGAGCTGCTTTAGAGCCTAAGAACCAGGTCAGCAGAGCTGCTCTAGAGACTAAGAACAAGGTCAGCAGATCTGCTCTGGAGCTAGAGAACCAGGTCAGCAGAGCTGTTTTAGAGCCAGAGAACCAGGCCAGCAGAGCTGATCTAGAACCTGAGAGCCAGGTCAGCAGTACTGCTCTAGAGGCAGAGAACCAGGTCAGCAGAGCTGCTGTAGAGCTAGAGAACCAGGGCAGCAGAGCTGCTCTCGAACCAGAGAAGCAGGTCAGCAGAGCTGATTTAGAGCCATAGAACCAGGTCAGCAGAGCTGCTTTAGAGCCAGAGAACCAGGTCAGCCGAGCTGCTGTAGAGCCAGAGAAAACAGGTCAGCAGAGCTGCTTTAGAGGGAGAGAACCAGGTCAGGAGAGCTGCTTCAGAGGGAGAGAACCAGGTCAGCAGAGCTGCTCTAGAGCCTAAGAACCAGGTTAGCACAGCTGCTCTAGAGCCAGAGAACCAGGTCATCAGAGCTGCTGTAGAGCCAGAGAACCAGGTCAGCAGAGCTGCTCTAGAGCCTAAGAACCAGGTTAGCACAGCTGCTCTAGAGCCAGAGAACCAGGTCAGCAGATCTGCTTTAGAGCCAGAGAACTAGGTCAGCAGAGCTGCTGTAGAGCCAGAGAAACCACATCAGAAGAGCAGCTTTAGAGGGAGAGAACCAGGTCAGCAGAGCTGCTCTAGAGCCTAAGAACCAGGTTAGCACAGCTGCTCTAGAGCCAGAGAACCAGGTCATCAGAGCTGCTGTAGAGCCAGAGAACCAGGTCAGCAGAGCTGCTGTAGAGCCAGAGAAACCACATCAGAAGAGCAGCTTTAGAGGGAGAGAACCAGGTCAGCAGAGCTGCTCTAGAGCCTAAGAACCAGGTCAGCACAGCTGCTCTAGAACCAGTGAACCAGGTCAGCAGATCTGCTTTAGAGCCAGAGAACTCGGTCAGAAGAGCTGCTTTAGAGCCAGAGAACCAGGTCAGCAGAGCTCCTCTAGAGCCTGAGAACCAGGTCATTAGAGCTGCTGTAGAGCCAGAGAACCAGGTCAGCAGAGCTGCTGTAGAGCCAGAGAAAGCAGGTCAGCAGAGCTGCTTTAGAGCCAGAGAACCAGGTCAGTACAGCTGCTCTAGAGCCTAAGAACCAGGTCATCAGAGCTGCTCTAGAGCCAGAGAACCAGGTCAGCAGAGCTGCTCTAGAGCCAGAGAACCAGGTCAGCAGAGCTGCTGTAGAGCCAGAGAAACCAGGTCAGCAGAGCTGCTTTAAAAGGAGAGAACCAGGTCAGCAGAGCTGCTCTAGAGCCTAAGAACCAGGTCAGCACAGCTGCTATAGAGCCAGAGAGCTAGGTCAGCAGAGCTGCTTTAGAGCCTAAGCACCAGGTCAGCAGAGCTGCTCTAGAGCCTAAGAACCAGGTCAGCAGATCTGCTCTAGAGCCAGAGAACCAGGTCAGCAGAGCTGCTTTAGAGCCAGAGAACAATGTCAGAAGAGCTGTTTTAGAGCCTAAGAACCAAGTCAGCACAGCTGCTCTTGAGCCAGATAACCAGGTCAGCAGAGCTGCTTTTGAGGCAGAGAACCAGGTCATCAGAGCTGCTTTAGAGCCTAAGAACCAGGTCAGCAGAGCTGCTCTAAAGACTAAGAACAAGGTCAGTAGATCTGCTCTGGAGCTAGAGAACCAGGTCAGCAGAGCTGTTTTAGAGCCAGAGAACCAGGCCAGCAGAGCTGATCTAGAACCTGAGAGCCAGGTCAGCAGTACTGCTCTAGAGGCAGAGAACCAGGTCAGCAGAGCTGCTGTAGAGCTAGAGAACCAGGGCAGCAGAGCTGCTCTCGAACCAGAGAAGCAGGTCAGCAGAGCTGATTTAGAGCCATAGAACCAGGTCAGCAGAGCTGCTTTAGAGCCAGAGAACCAGGTCAGCCGAGCTGCTGTAGAGCCAGAGAAAACAGGTCAGCAGAGCTGCTTTAGAGGGAGAGAACCAGGTCAGGAGAGCTGCTTCAGAGGGAGAGAACCAGATCAGCAGAGCTGCTCTAGAGCCTAAGAACCAGGTTAGCACAGCTGCTCTAGAGCCAGAGAACCAGGTCATCAGAGCTGCTGTAGAGCCAGAGAACCGGGTCAGCAGAGCTGCTCTAGAGCCTAAGAACCAGGTTAGCACAGCTGCTCTAGAACCAGTGAACCAGGTCAGCAGATCTGCTTTAGAGCCAGAGAACTAGGTCAGAAGAGCTGCTTTAGAGCCAGAGAACCAGGTCAGCAGAGCTCCTCTAGAGCCTGAGAACCAGGTCATTAGAGCTGCTGTAGAGCCAGAGAACCAGGTCAGCAGAGCTGCTGTAGAGCCAGAGAAAGCAGGTCAGCAGAGCTGCTTTAGAGCCAGAGAACCAGGTCAGTAGAGCTGCTCTAGAGCCTAAGAACCAGGTCATCAGAGCTGCTCTAGAGCCAGAGAACCAGGTCAGCAGAGCTGCTCTAGAGCCAGAGAACCAGGTCAGCAGAGCTGCTGTAGAGCCAGAGAAACCAGGTCAGCAGAGCTGCTTTAAAAGGAGAGAACCAGGTCAGCAGAGCTGCTCTAGAGCCTAAGAACCAGGTCAGCACAGCTGCTATAGAGCCAGAGAGCCAGGTCAGCAGAGCTGCTTTAGAGCCTAAGAACCAGGTCAGCAGAGCTGCTCTAGAGCCTAAGAACCAGGTCAGCAGATCTGCTCTAGAGCCAGAGAACCAGGTCAGCAGAGCTGCTTTAGAGCCAGAGAACAATGTCAGAAGAGCTGTTTTAGAGCCTAAGAACCAAGTCAGCACAGCTGCTCTTGAGCCAGATAACCAGGTCAGCAGAGCTGCTTTTGAGGCAGAGAACCAGGTCATCAGAGCTGCTTTAGAGCCTAGGAACCAGGTCAGCAGAGCTGCTCTAGAGACTAAGAACAAGGTAAGCAGATCTGATCTGGAGCTAGAGAACCAGGTCAGCAGAGCTGTTTTAGAGCCAGAGAACCAGGCCAGCAGAGCTGATCTAGAACCTGAGAGCCAGGTCAGCAGTACTGCTCTAGAGGCAGAGAACCAGGTCAGCAGAGCTGCTGTAGAGCTAGAGAACCAGGGCAGCAGAGCTGCTCTCGAACCAGAGAAGCAGGTCAGCAGAGCTGATTTAGAGCCATAGAACCAGGTCAGCAGAGCTGCTTTAGAGCCAGAGAACCAGGTCAGCCGAGCTGCTGTAGAGCCAGAGAAAACAGGTCAGCAGAGCTTCTTTAGAGGGAGAGAACCAGGTCAGGAGAGCTGCTTCAGAGGGAGAGAACCAGGTCAGCAGAGCTGCTCTAGAGCCTAAGAACCAGGTTAGCACAGCTGCTCTAGAGCCAGAGAACCAGGTCATCAGAGCTGCTGTAGAGCCAGAGAACCAGGTCAGCAGAGCTGCTGTAGAGCCAGAGAAACCACATCAGAAGAGCAGCTTTAGAGGGAGAGAACCAGGTCAGCAACGCTGCTCTAGAGCCTAAGAACCAGGTTAGCACAGCTGCTCTAGAGCCAGAGAACCAGGTCAGCAGATCTGCTTTAGAGCCAGAGAACTAGGTCAGAAGAGCTGCTTTAGAGCCAGAGAACCAGGTCAGCAGAGCTCTTCTAGAGCCTGAGAACCAGGTCATTAGAGCTGCTATAGAGCCAGAGAACCAGGTCAAAAGAGCTGCTGTAGAGCTAGAGAAAGCAGGTCAGCAGAGCTGCTTTAGAGCCAGAGAACCAGGTCATCAGATTTGCTTTAGAGCCTAAGAACCAGGTCAGCAGAGCTGCTCTAGAGACTAAGAACAAGGTCAGCAGACCTGCTCTGGAGCTAGAGAACCAGGTCAGCAGAGCTGTTTTAGAGCCAGAGAACCAGGCCAGCAGAGCTGATCTAGAACCTGAGAACCAGGTCAGCAGAGCTGCTCTAGAGGTAGAGAACCCGGTCAGCAGAGCTGCTTTAGAGCTAGAGAACCAAGGCAGCAGAGCTGCTCTCGAACCAGAGAACCAGGTCAGCAGAGCTGATTTAGAGCCATAGAACCAGGTCAGCAGAGCTGCTTTAGAGCCAGAGAACCAGGTCAGCCGAGCTGCTGTAGAGCCAGAGAAACCAGGTCAGCAGAGCTGCTTTAGAGGGAGAGAACCAGGTCAGGAGAGCTGCTTCAGAGGGAGAGAACCAGGTCAGCAGAGCTGCTCTAGAGCCTAGGAACCAGGTTAGCACAGCTGCTCTAGAGCCAGAGAACCAGGTCATCAGAGCTGCTGTAGAGCCAGAGAACCAGGTCAGCAGAGCTGCTGTAGAGCCAGAGAAACCACATCAGAAGAGCAGCTTTAGAGGGAGAGAACCAGGTCAGCAGAGCTGCTCTAGAGCCTAAGAACCAGGTCAGCACAGCTGCTCTAGAACCAGTGAACCAGGTCAGCAGATCTGCTTTAGAGCCAGAGAACTAGGTCAGAAGAGCTGCTTTAGAGCCAGAGAACCAGGTCAGCAGAGCTCCTCTAGAGCCTGAGAACCAGGTCAGCAGAGCTGCTGTAGAGCCAGAGAAAGCAGGTCAGCAGAGCTGCTTTAGAGCCAGAGAACCAGGTCAGTAGAGCTGCTCTAGAGCCTAAGAACCAGGTCATCAGAGCTGCTCTAGAGCCAGAGAACCAGGTCAGCAGAGCTGCTCTAGAGCCAGAGAACCAGGTCAGCAGAGCTGCTGTAGAGCCAGAGAAACCAGGTCAGCAGAGCTGCTTTAAAAGGAGAGAACCAGGTCAGCAGAGCTGCTCTAGAGCCTAAGAACCAGGTCAGCACAGCTGCTATAGAGCCAGAGAGCCAGGTCAGCAGAGCTGCTTTAGAGCCTAAAAACCAGGTCAGCAGAGCTGCTCTAGAGCCTAAGAACCAGGTCAGCAGATCTGCTCTAGAGCCAGAGAACCAGGTCAGCAGAGCTGCTTTAGAGCCAGAGAACAATGTCAGAAGAGCTGTTTTAGAGCCTAAGAACCAAGTCAGCACAGCTGCTCTTGAGCCAGATAACCAGGTCAGCAGAGCTGCTTTTGAGGCAGAGAACCAGGTCATCAGAGCTGCTTTAGAGCCTAAGAACCAGGTCAGCAGAGCTGCTCTAGAGACTAAGAACAAGGTCAGCAGATCTGCTCTGGAGCTAGAGAACCAGGTCAGCAGAGCTGTTTTAGAGCCAGAGAACCAGGCCAGCAGAGCTGATCTAGAACCTGAGAGCCAGGTCAGCAGTACTGCTCTAGAGGCAGAGAACCAGGTCAGCAGAGCTGCTGTAGAGCTAGAGAACCAGGGCAGCAGAGCTGCTCTCGAACCAGAGAAGCAGGTCAGCAGAGCTGATTTAGAGCCATAGAACCAGGTCAGCAGAGCTGCTTTAGAGCCAGAGAACCAGGTCAGCCGAGCTGCTGTAGAGCCAGAGAAAACAGGTCAGCAGAGCTGCTTTAGAGGGAGAGAACCAGGTCAGGAGAGCTGCTTCAGAGGGAGAGAACCAGGTCAGCAGAGCTGCTCTAGAGCCTAAGAACCAGGTTAGCACAGCTGCTCTAGAGCCAGAGAACCAGGTCATCAGAGCTGCTGTAGAGCCAGAGAACCAGGTCAGCAGAGCTGCTCTAGAGCCTAAGAACCAGGTTAGCACAGCTGCTCTAGAGCCAGAGAACCAGGTCAGCAGATCTGCTTTAGAGCCAGAGAACTAGGTCAGCAGAGCTGCTGTAGAGCCAGAGAAACCACATCAGAAGAGCAGCTTTAGAGGGAGAGAACCAGGTCAGCAGAGCTGCTCTAGAGACTAAGAACCAGGTTAGCACAGCTGCTCTAGAGCCAGAGAACCAGATCATCAGAGCTGCTGTAGAGCCAGAGAACCAGGTCAGCAGAGCTGCTGTAGAGCCAGAGAAACCACATCAGAAGAGCAGCTTTAGAGGGAGAGAACCAGGTCAGCAGAGCTGCTCTAGAGCCTAAGAACCAGGTCAGCACAGCTGCTCTAGAACCAGTGAACCAGGTCAGCAGATCTGCTTTAGAGCCAGAGAACTAGGTCAGAAGAGCTGCTTTAGAGCCAGAGAACCAGGTCAGCAGAGCTCCTCTAGAGCCTGAGAACCAGGTCATTAGAGCTGCTGTAGAGCCAGAGAACCAGGTCAGCAGAGCTGCTGTAGAGCCAGAGAAAGCAGGTCAGCAGAGCTGCTTTAGAGCCAGAGAACCAGGTCAGTAGAGCTGCTCTAGAGCCTAAGAGCCAGGTCATCAGAGCTGCTCTAGAGCCAGAGAACCAGGTCAGCAGAGCTGCTCTAGAGACTAAGAACAAGGTCAGCAGACCTGCTCTGGAGCTATAGAACCAGGTCAGCAGAGCTGTTTTAGAGCCAGAGAACCAGGCCAGCAGAGCTGATCTAGAACCTGAGAACCAGGTCAGCAGAGCTGCTCTAGAGGTAGAGAACCAGGTCAGCAGAGCTGCTTTAGAGCTAGAGAACCAAGGCAGCAGAGCTGCTCTCGAACCAGAGAACCAGGTCAGCAGAGCTGATTTAGAGCCATAGAACCAGGTCAGCAGAGCTGCTTTAGAGCCAGAGAACCAGGTCAGCCGAGCTGCTGTAGAGCCAGAGAAACCAGGTCAGCAGAGCTGCTTTAGAGGGAGAGAACCAGGTCAGGAGAGCTGCTTCAGAGGGAGAGAACCAGGTCAGCAGAGCTGCTCTAGAGCCTAAGAACCAGGTTAGCACAGCTGCTCTAGAGCCAGAGAACCAGGTCATCAGAGCTGCTGTAGAGCCAGAGAACCAGGTCAGCAAAGCTGCTGTAGAGCCAGAGAAACCACATCAGAAGAGCAGCTTTAGAGGGAGAGAACCAGGTCAGCAGAGCTGCTCTAGAGCCTAAGAACCAGGTCAGCACAGCTGCTCTAGAACCAGTGAACCAGGTCAGCAGATCTGCTTTAGAGCCAGAGAACTAGGTCAGAAGAGCTGCTTTAGAGCCAGAGAACCAGGTCAGCAGAGCTCCTCTAGAGCCTGAGAACCAGGTCAGCAGAGCTGCTGTAGAGCCAGAGAAAGCAGGTCAGCAGAGCTGCTTTAGAGCCAGAGAACCAGGTCAGTAGAGCTGCTCTAGAGCCTAAGAACCAGGTCATCAGAGCTGCTCTAGAGCCAGAGAACCAGGTCAGCAGAGCTGCTCTAGAGCCAGAGAACCAGGTCAGCAGAGCTGCTGTAGAGCCAGAGAAACCAGGTCAGCAGAGCTGCTTTAAAAGGAGAGAACCAGGTCAGCAGAGCTGCTCTAGAGCCTAAGAACCAGGTCAGCACAGCTGCTATAGAGCCAGAGAGCCAGGTCAGCAGAGCTGCTTTAGAGCCTAAGAACCAGGTCAGCAGAGCTGCTCTAGAGCCTAAGAACCAGGTCAGCAGATCTGCTCTAGAGCCAGAGAACCAGGTCAGCAGAGCTGCTTTAGAGCCAGAGAACAATGTCAGAAGAGCTGTTTTAGAGCCTAAGAACCAAGTCAGCACAGCTGCTCTTGAGCCAGATAACCAGGTCAGCAGAGCTGCTTTTGAGGCAGAGAACCAGGTCATCAGAGCTGCTTTAGAGCCTAAGAACCAGGTCAGCAGAGCTGCTCTAGAGACTAAGAACAAGGTCAGCAGATCTGCTCTGGAGCTAGAGAACCAGGTCAGCAGAGCTGTTTTAGAGCCAGAGAACCAGGCCAGCAGAGCTGATCTAGAACCTGAGAGCCAGGTCAGCAGTACTGCTCTAGAGGCAGAGAACCAGGTCAGCAGAGCTGCTGTAGAGCTAGAGAACCAGGGCAGCAGAGCTGCTCTCGAACCAGAGAAGCAGGTCAGCAGAGCTGATTTAGAGCCATAGAACCAGGTCAGCAGAGCTGCTTTAGAGCCAGAGAACCAGGTCAGCCGAGCTGCTGTAGAGCCAGAGAAAACAGGTCAGCAGAGCTGCTTTAGAGGGAGAGAACCAGGTCAGGAGAGCTGCTTCAGAGGGAGAGAACTAGGTCAGCAGAGCTGCTCTAGAGCCTAAGAACCAGGTTAGCACAGCTGCTCTAGAGCCAGAGAACAAGGTCATCAGAGCTGCTGTAGAGCCAGAGAACCAGGTCAGCAGAGCTGCTCTAGAGCCTAAGAACCAGGTTAGCACAGCTGCTCTAGAGCCAGAGAACCAGGTCAGCAGATCTGCTTTAGAGCCAGAGAACTAGGTCAGCAGAGCTGCTGTAGAGCCAGAGAAACCACATCAGAAGAGCAGCTTTAGAGGGAGAGAACCAGGTCAGCAGAGCTGCTCTAGAGCCTAAGAACCAGGTTAGCACAGCTGCTCTAGAGCCAGAGAACTAGGTCATCAGAGCTGCTGTAGAGCCAGAGAACCAGGTCAGCAGAGCTGCTGTAGAGCCAGAGAAACCACATCAGAAGAGCAGCTTTAGAGGGAGAGAACCAGGTCAGCAGAGCTGCTCTAGAGCCTAAGAACCAGGTCAGCACAGCTGCTCTAGAACCAGTGAACCAGGTCAGCAGATCTGCTTTAGAGCCAGAGAACTAGGTCAGAAGAGCTGCTTTAGAGCCAGAGAACCAGGTCAGCAGAGCTCCTCTAGAGCCTGAGAACCAGGTCATTAGAGCTGCTGTAGAGCCAGAGAACCAGGTCAGCAGAGCTGCTGTAGAGCCAGAGAAAGCAGGTCAGCAGAGCTGCTTTAGAGCCAGAGAACCAGGTCAGTAGAGCTGCTCTAGAGCCTAAGAACCAGGTCATCAGAGCTGCTCTAGAGCCAGAGAACCAGGTCAGCAGAGCTGCTCTAGAGCCAGAGAACCAGGTCAGCAGAGCTGCTGTAGAGCCAGAGAAACCAGGTCAGCAGAGCTGCTTTAAAAGGAGAGAACCAGGTCAGCAGAGCTGCTCTAGAGCCTAAGAACCAGGTCAGCACAGCTGCTATAGAGCCAGAGAGCCAGGTCAGCAGAGCTGCTTTAGAGCCTAAGCACCAGGTCAGTAGAGCTGCTCTAGAGCCTAAGAACCAGGTCAGCAGATCTGCTCTAGAGCCAGAGAACCAGGTCAGCAGAGCTGCTTTAGAGCCAGAGAACAATGTCAGAAGAGCTGTTTTAGAGCCTAAGAACCAAGTCAGCACAGCTGCTCTTGAGCCAGATAACCAGGTCAGCAGAGCTGCTTTTGAGGCAGAGAACCAGGTCATCAGAGCTGCTTTAGAGCCTAAGAACCAGGTCAGCAGAGCTGCTCTAGAGACTAAGAACAAGGTCAGCAGATCTGCTCTGGAGCTAGAGAACCAGGTCAGCAGAGCTGTTTTAGAGCCAGAGAACCAGGCCAGCAGAGCTGATCTAGAACCTGAGAGCCAGGTCAGCAGTACTGCTCTAGAGGCAGAGAACCAGGTCAGCAGAGCTGCTGTAGAGCTAGAGAACCAGGGCAGCAGAGCTTCTCTCGAACCAGAGAAGCAGGTCAGCAGAGCTGATTTAGAGCCATAGAACCAGGTCAGCAGAGCTGCTTTAGAGCCAGAGAACCAGGTCAGCCGAGCTGCTGTAGAGCCAGAGAAAACAGGTCAGCAGAGCTGCTTTAGAGGGAGAGAACCAGGTCAGGAGAGCTGCTTCAGAGGGAGAGAACCAGATCAGCAGAGCTGCTCTAGAGCCTAAGAACCAGGTTAGCACAGCTGCTCTAGAGCCAGAGAACCAGGTCATCAGAGCTGCTGTAGAGCCAGAGAACCGGGTCAGCAGAGCTGCTCTAGAGCCTAAGAACCAGGTTAGCACAGCTGCTCTAGAGCCAGAGAACCAGGTCATCAGAGCTGCTGTAGAGCCAGAGAACCAGGTCAGCAGAGCTGCTGTAGAGCCAGAGAAACCACATCAGAAGAGCAGCTTTAGAGGGAGAGAACCAGGTCAGCAGAGCTGCTCTAGAGCCTAAGAACCAGGTCAGCACAGCTGCTCTAGAACCAGTGAACCAGGTCAGCAGATCTGCTTTAGAGCCAGAGAACTAGGTCAGAAGAGCTGCTTTAGAGCCAGAGAACCAGGTCAGCAGAGCTCCTCTAGAGCCTGAGAACCAGGTCAGCAGAGCTGCTGTAGAGCCAGAGAAAGCAGGTCAGCAGAGCTGCTTTAGAGCCAGAGAACCAGGTCAGTAGAGCTGCTCTAGAGCCTAAGAACCAGGTCATCAGAGCTGCTCTAGAGCCAGAGAACCAGGTCAGCAGAGCTGCTCTAGAGCCAGAGAACCAGGTCAGCAGAGCTGCTATAGAGCCAGAGAAACCAGGTCAGCAGAGCTGCTTTAAAAGAGAGAACCAGGTCAGCAGAGCTGCTCTAGAGCCTAAGAACCAGGTCAGCACAGCTGCTATAGAGCCAGAGAACCAGGCCAATAGAGCTGCTTTAGAGCCTAAGAACCAGGTCAGCAGAGCTGCTCTAGAGCCTAAGAACCAGGTCAGCAGATCTGCTCTAGAGCCAGAGAACCAGGTCAGCAGAGCTGCTTTAGAGCCAGAGAACAATGTCAGAAGAGCTGTTTTAGAGCCTAAGAACCAAGTCAGCACAGCTGCTCTTGAGCCAGATAACCAGGTCAGCAGAGCTGCTTTTGAGGCAGAGAACCAGGTCATCAGAGCTGCTTTAGAGCCTAAGAACCAGGTCAGCAGAGCTGCTCTAGAGACTAAGAACAAGGTCAGCAGATCTGCTCTGGAGCTAGAGAACCAGGTCAGCAGAGCTGTTTTAGAGCCAGAGAACCAGGCCAGCAGAGCTGATCTAGAACCTGAGAGCCAGGTCAGCAGTACTGCTCTAGAGGCAGAGAACCAGGTCAGCAGAGCTGCTGTAGAGCTAGAGAACCAGGGCAGCAGAGCTGCTCTCGAACCAGAGAAGCAGGTCAGCAGAGCTGATTTAGAGCCATAGAACCAGGTCAGCAGAGCTGCTTTAGAGCCAGAGAACCAGGTCAGCCGAGCTGCTGTAGAGCCAGAGAAAACAGGTCAGCAGAGCTGCTTTAGAGGGAGAGAACCAGGTCAGGAGAGCTGCTTCAGAGGGAGAGAACCAGGTCAGTAGAGCTGCTCTAGAGCCTAAGAACCAGGTTAGCACAGCTGCTCTAGAGCCAGAGAACCAGGCCATCAGAGCTGCTGTAGAGCCAGAGAACCAGGTCAGCAGAGCTGCTCTAGAGCCTAAGAACCAGGTTAGCACAGCTGCTCTAGAGCCAGAGAACCAGGTCATCAGAGCTGCTGTAGAGCCAGAGAACCAGGTCAGCAGATCTGCTTTAGAGCCAGAGAACCAGGTCAGCAGAGCTGCTCTAGAGCCTAAGAACCAGGTTAGCACAGATGCTCTAGAGCCAGAGAACCAGGTCATCAGAGCTGCTCTAGAGCCTAAGAACCAGGTCAGCAGATCTGCTTTAGAGCCAGAGAACTAGGTCAGCAGAGCTGCTGTAGAGCCAGAGAAACCACATCAGAAGAGCAGCTTTAGAGGGAGAGAACCAGGTCAGCAGAGCTGCTCTAGAGCCTAAGAACCAGGTTAGCACAGCTGCTCTAGAGCCAGAGAACCAGGTCATCAGAGCTGCTGTAGAGCCAGACAACCAGGTCAGCAGAGCTGCTGTAGAGCCAGAGAAACCACATCAGAAGAGCAGCTTTAGAGGGAGAGAACCAGGTCAGCAGAGCTGCTCTAGAGCCTAAGAACCAGGTCAGCACAGCTGCTCTAGAACCAGTGAACCAGGTCAGCAGATCTGCTTTAGAGCCAGAGAACTAGGTCAGAAGAGCTGCTTTAGAGCCAGAGAACCAGGTCAGCAGAGCTCCTCTAGAGCCTGAGAACCAGGTCATTAGAGCTGTTGTAGAGCCAGAGAACCAGGTCAGCAGAGCTGCTGTAGAGCCAGAGAAAGCAGGTCAGCAGAGCTGCTTTAGAGCCAGAGAACCAGGTCAGTAGAGCTGCTCTAGAGCCTAAGAACCAGGTCATCAGAGCTGCTCTAGAGCCAGAGAACCAGGTCAGCAGAGCTGCTCTAGAGCCAGAGAACCAGGTCAGCAGAGCTGCTGTAGAGCCAGAGAAACCAGGTCAGCAGAGCTGCTTTAAAAGGAGAGAACCAGGTCAGCAGAGCTGCTCTAGAGCCTAAGAACCAGGTCAGCACAGCTGCTATAGAGCCAGAGAGCCAGGTCAGCAGAGCTGCTTTAGAGCCTAAGCACCAGGTCAGCAGAGCTGCTCTAGAGCCTAAGAACCAGGTCAGCAGATCTGCTCTAGAGCCAGAGAACCAGGTCAGCAGAGCTGCTTTAGAGCCAGAGAACAATGTCAGAAGAGCTGTTTTAGAGCCTAAGAACCAAGTCAGCACAGCTGCTCTTGAGCCAGATAACCAGGTCAGCAGAGCTGCTTTTGAGGCAGAGAACCAGGTCATCAGAGCTGCTTTAGAGCCTAAGAACCAGGTCAGCAGAGCTGCTCTAGAGACTAAGAACAAGGTCAGCAGATCTGCTCTGGAGCTAGAGAACCAGGTCAGCAGAGCTGTTTTAGAGCCAGAGAACCAGGCCAGCAGAGCTGATCTAGAACCTGAGAGCCAGGTCAGCAGTACTGCTCTAGAGGCAGAGAACCAGGTCAGCAGAGCTGCTGTAGAGCTAGAGAACCAGGGCAGCAGAGCTTCTCTCGAACCAGAGAAGCAGGTCAGCAGAGCTGATTTAGAGCCATAGAACCAGGTCAGCAGAGCTGCTTTAGAGCCAGAGAACCAGGTCAGCCGAGCTGCTGTAGAGCCAGAGAAAACAGGTCAGCAGAGCTGCTTTAGAGGGAGAGAACCAGGTCAGGAGAGCTGCTTCAGAGGGAGAGAACCAGATCAGCAGAGCTGCTCTAGAGCCTGAGAACCAGGTTAGCACAGCTGCTCTAGAGCCAGAGAACCAGGTCATCAGAGCTGCTGTAGAGCCAGAGAACCGGGTCAGCAGAGCTGCTCTAGAGCCTAAGAACCAGGTTAGCACAGCTGCTCTAGAACCAGTGAACCAGGTCAGCAGATCTGCTTTAGAGTCAGAGAACTAGGTCAGAAGAGCTGCTTTAGAGCCAGAGAACCAGGTCAGCAGAACTCCTCTAGAGCCTGAGAACCAGGTCATTACAGCTGCTGTAGAGCCAGAGAACCAGGTCAGCAGAGCTGCTGTAGAGCCAGAGAAAGCACGTCAGCAGAGCTGCTTTAGAGCCAAAGAACCAGGTCAGTAGAGCTGCTCTAGAGCCTAAGAACCAGGTCATCAGAGCTGCTCTAGAGCCAGAGAACCAGGCCAGCAGAGCTGCTCTAGAGCCAGAGAACAAGGTCAGCAGAGCTGCTGTAGAGCCAGAGAAACCAGGTCAGCAGAGCTGCTTTAAAAGGAGAGAACCAGGTCAGCAGAACTGCTCTAGAGCCTAAGAACCAGGTCAGCACAGCTGCTATAGAGCCAGAGAGCCAGGTCAGCAGAGCTGCTTTAGAGCCTAAGAACCAGGTCAGCAGAGCTGCTCTAGAGCCTAAGAACCAGGTCAGCAGATCTGCTCTAGAGCCAGAGAACCAGGTCAGCAGAGCTGCTTTAGAGCCAGAGAACAATGTCAGAAGAGCTGTTTTAGAGCCTAGGAACCAAGTCAGCACAGCTGCTCTTGAGCCAGATAACCAGGTCAGCAGAGCTGCTTTTGAGGCAGAGAACCAGGTCATCAGAGCTGCTTTAGAGCCTAAGAACCAGGTCCGCAGAGCTGCTCTAGAGACTAAGAACAAGGTCAGCAGATCTGCTCTGGAGCTAGAGAACCAGGTCAGCAGAGCTATTTTAGAGCCAGAGAACCAGGCCAGCAGAGCTGATCTAGAACCTGAGAGCCAGGTCAGCAGTACTGCTCTAGAGGCAGAGAACCAGGTCAGCAGAGCTGCTGTAGAGCTAGAGAACCAGGGCAGCAGAGCTGCTCTCGAACCAGAGAAGCAGGTCAGCAGAGCTGATTTAGAGCCATAGAACCAGGTCAGCAGAGCTGCTTTAGAGCCAGAGAACCAGGTCAGCCGAGCTGCTGTAGAGCCAGAGAAAACAGGTCAGCAGAGCTGCTTTAGAGGGAGAGAACCAGGTCAGGAGAGCTGCTTCAGAGGGAGAGAACCAGGTCAGCAGAGCTGCTCTAGAGCCTAAGAACCAGGTTAGCACAGCTGCTATAGAGCCAGAGAACCAGGTCATCAGAGCTGCTGTAGAGCCAGAGAACCAGGTCAGCAGAGCTGCTCTAGAGCCTAAGAACCAGGTTAGCACAGCTGCTCTAGAGCCAGAGAACCAGGTCAGCAGATCTGCTTTAGAGCCAGAGAACTAGGTCAGCAGAGCTGCTGTAGAGCCAGAGAAACCACATCAGAAGAGCAGCTTTAGAGGGAGAGAACCAGGTCAGCAGAGCTGCTCTAGAGCCTAAGAACCAGGTTAGCACAGCTGCTCTATAGCCAGAGAACCAGGTCATCAGAGCTGCTGTAGAGCCAGAGAACCAGGTCAGCGGAGCTGCTGTAGAGCCAGAGAAACCACATCAGAAGAGCAGCTTTAGAGGGAGAGAACCAGGTCAGCAGAGCTGCTCTAGAGCCTAAGAACCAGGTCAGCACAGCTGCTCTAGAACCAGTGAACCAGGTCAGCAGATCTGCTTTAGAGCCAGAGAACTAGGTCAGAAGAGCTGCTTTAGAGCCAGAGAACCAGGTCAGCAGAGCTCCTCTAGAGCCTGAGAACCAGGTCATTAGAGCTGCTGTAGAGCCAGAGAACCAGGTCAGCAGAGCTGCTTTAGAGCCAGAGAACCAGGTCAGTAGAGCTGCTCTAGAGCCTAAGAACCAGGTCATCAGAGCTGCTCTAGAGCCAGAGAACCAGGTCAGTAGAGCTGCTCTAGAGCCAGAGAACCAGGTCATTAGAGCTGCTGTAGAGCCAGAGAACCAGGTCAGCAGAGCTGCTGTAGAGCCAGAGAAAGCAGGTCAGCAGAGCTGCTTTAGAGCCAGAGAACCAGGTCAGTAGAGTTGCGCTAGAGCCTAAGAACCAGGTCATCAGAGCTGCTCTAGAGCCAGAGAACCAGGTCAGCAGAGCTGCTCTAGAGCCAGAGAACCAGGTCAGCAGAGCTGCTGTAGAGCCAGAGAAACCAGGTCAGCAGAGCTGCTTTAAAAGGAGAGAACCAGGTCAGCAGAGCTGCTCTAGAGCCTAAGAACCAGGTCAGCACAGCTGCTATAGAGCCAGAGAGCCAGGTCAGCAGAGCTGCTTTAGAGCCTAAGCACCAGGTCAGCAGAGCTGCTTTAGAGCCTAAGCACCAGGTCAGCAGAGCTGCTCTAGAGCCTAAGAACCAGATCAGCAGATCTGCTCTAGAGCCAGAGAACCAGGTCAGCAGAGCTGCTTTAGAGCCAGAGAACAATGTCAGAAGAGCTGTTTTAGAGCCTAAGAACCAGGTCATCAGAGCTGCTCTAGAGCCAGAGAACCAGGTCAGTAGAGCTGCTCTAGAGCCAGAGAACCAGGTCATTAGAGCTGCTGTAGAGCCAGAGAACCAGGTCAGCAGAGCTGCTGTAGAGCCAGAGAAAGCAGGTCAGCAGAGCTGCTTTAGAGCCAGAGAACCAGGTCAGTAGAGTTGCGCTAGAGCCTAAGAACCAGGTCATCAGAGCTGCTCTAGAGCCTGAGAACCAGGTTAGCACAGCTGCTCTAGAGCCAGAGAACCAGGTCATCAGAGCTGCTGTAGAGCCAGAGAACCGGGTCAGCAGAGCTGCTCTAGAGCCTAAGAACCAGGTTAGCACAGCTGCTCTAGAACCAGTGAACCAGGTCAGCAGATCTGCTTTAGAGTCAGAGAACTAGGTCAGAAGAGCTGCTTTAGAGCCAGAGAACCAGGTCAGCAGAACTCCTCTAGAGCCTGAGAACCAGGTCATTACAGCTGCTGTAGAGCCAGAGAACCAGGTCAGCAGAGCTGCTGTAGAGCCAGAGAAAGCACGTCAGCAGAGCTGCTTTAGAGCCAAAGAACCAGGTCAGTAGAGCTGCTCTAGAGCCTAAGAACCAGGTCATCAGAGCTGCTCTAGAGCCAGAGAACCAGGCCAGCAGAGCTGCTCTAGAGCCAGAGAACAAGGTCAGCAGAGCTGCTGTAGAGCCAGAGAAACCAGGTCAGCAGAGCTGCTTTAAAAGGAGAGAACCAGGTCAGCAGAACTGCTCTAGAGCCTAAGAACCAGGTCAGCACAGCTGCTATAGAGCCAGAGAGCCAGGTCAGCAGAGCTGCTTTAGAGCCTAAGAACCAGGTCAGCAGAGCTGCTCTAGAGCCTAAGAACCAGGTCAGCAGATCTGCTCTAGAGCCAGAGAACCAGGTCAGCAGAGCTGCTTTAGAGCCAGAGAACAATGTCAGAAGAGCTGTTTTAGAGCCTAGGAACCAAGTCAGCACAGCTGCTCTTGAGCCAGATAACCAGGTCAGCAGAGCTGCTTTTGAGGCAGAGAACCAGGTCATCAGAGCTGCTTTAGAGCCTAAGAACCAGGTCCGCAGAGCTGCTCTAGAGACTAAGAACAAGGTCAGCAGATCTGCTCTGGAGCTAGAGAACCAGGTCAGCAGAGCTATTTTAGAGCCAGAGAACCAGGCCAGCAGAGCTGATCTAGAACCTGAGAGCCAGGTCAGCAGTACTGCTCTAGAGGCAGAGAACCAGGTCAGCAGAGCTGCTGTAGAGCTAGAGAACCAGGGCAGCAGAGCTGCTCTCGAACCAGAGAAGCAGGTCAGCAGAGCTGATTTAGAGCCATAGAACCAGGTCAGCAGAGCTGCTTTAGAGCCAGAGAACCAGGTCAGCCGAGCTGCTGTAGAGCCAGAGAAAACAGGTCAGCAGAGCTGCTTTAGAGGGAGAGAACCAGGTCAGGAGAGCTGCTTCAGAGGGAGAGAACCAGGTCAGCAGAGCTGCTCTAGAGCCTAAGAACCAGGTTAGCACAGCTGCTATAGAGCCAGAGAACCAGGTCATCAGAGCTGCTGTAGAGCCAGAGAACCAGGTCAGCAGAGCTGCTCTAGAGCCTAAGAACCAGGTTAGCACAGCTGCTCTAGAGCCAGAGAACCAGGTCAGCAGATCTGCTTTAGAGCCAGAGAACTAGGTCAGCAGAGCTGCTGTAGAGCCAGAGAAACCACATCAGAAGAGCAGCTTTAGAGGGAGAGAACCAGGTCAGCAGAGCTGCTCTAGAGCCTAAGAACCAGGTTAGCACAGCTGCTCTATAGCCAGAGAACCAGGTCATCAGAGCTGCTGTAGAGCCAGAGAACCAGGTCAGCGGAGCTGCTGTAGAGCCAGAGAAACCACATCAGAAGAGCAGCTTTAGAGGGAGAGAACCAGGTCAGCAGAGCTGCTCTAGAGCCTAAGAACCAGGTCAGCACAGCTGCTCTAGAACCAGTGAACCAGGTCAGCAGATCTGCTTTAGAGCCAGAGAACTAGGTCAGAAGAGCTGCTTTAGAGCCAGAGAACCAGGTCAGCAGAGCTCCTCTAGAGCCTGAGAACCAGGTCATTAGAGCTGCTGTAGAGCCAGAGAACCAGGTCAGCAGAGCTGCTTTAGAGCCAGAGAACCAGGTCAGTAGAGCTGCTCTAGAGCCTAAGAACCAGGTCATCAGAGCTGCTCTAGAGCCAGAGAACCAGGTCAGTAGAGCTGCTCTAGAGCCAGAGAACCAGGTCATTAGAGCTGCTGTAGAGCCAGAGAACCAGGTCAGCAGAGCTGCTGTAGAGCCAGAGAAAGCAGGTCAGCAGAGCTGCTTTAGAGCCAGAGAACCAGGTCAGTAGAGTTGCGCTAGAGCCTAAGAACCAGGTCATCAGAGCTGCTCTAGAGCCAGAGAACCAGGTCAGCAGAGCTGCTCTAGAGCCAGAGAACCAGGTCAGCAGAGCTGCTGTAGAGCCAGAGAAACCAGGTCAGCAGAGCTGCTTTAAAAGGAGAGAACCAGGTCAGCAGAGCTGCTCTAGAGCCTAAGAACCAGGTCAGCACAGCTGCTATAGAGCCAGAGAGCCAGGTCAGCAGAGCTGCTTTAGAGCCTAAGCACCAGGTCAGCAGAGCTGCTTTAGAGCCTAAGCACCAGGTCAGCAGAGCTGCTCTAGAGCCTAAGAACCAGATCAGCAGATCTGCTCTAGAGCCAGAGAACCAGGTCAGCAGAGCTGCTTTAGAGCCAGAGAACAATGTCAGAAGAGCTGTTTTAGAGCCTAAGAACCAAGTCAGCACAGCTGCTCTTGAGCCAGATAACCAGGTCAGCGGAGCTGCTTTTGAGGCAGAGAACCAGGTCATCAGAGCTGCTTTAGAGCCTAAGAACCAGGTCAGCAGAGCTGCTCTAGAGACTAAGAACAAGGTCAGCAGATCTGCTCTGGAGCTAGAGAACCAGGTCAGCAGAGCTGTTTTAGAGCCAGAGAACCAGGCCAGCAGAGCTGATCTAGAACCTGAGAGCCAGGTCAGCAGTACTGCTCTAGAGGCAGAGAACCAGGTCAGCAGAGCTGCTGTAGAGCTAGAGAACCAGGGCAGCAGAGCTGCTCTCGAACCAGAGAAGCAGGTCAGCAGAGCTGATTTAGAGCCATAGAACCAGGTCAGCAGAGCTGCTTTAGAGCCAGAGAACCAGGTCAGCCGAGCTGCTGTAGAGCCAGAGAAAACAGGTCAGCAGAGCTGCTTTAGAGGGAGAGAACCAGGTCAGGAGAGCTGCTTCAGTGGGAGAGAACCAGATCAGCAGAGCTGCTCTAGAGCCTAAGAACCAGGTTAGCACAGCTGCTCTAGAGCCAGAGAACCAGGTCATCAGAGCTGCTGTAGAGCCAGAGAACCGGGTCAGCAGAGCTGCTCTAGAGCCTAAGAACCAGGTGAGCACAGCTGCTCTAGAGCCAGAGAACCAGGTCAGCAGATCTGCTTTAGAGCCAGAGAACTAGGTCAGAAGAGCTGCTTTAGAGCCAGAGAACCAGGTCAGCAGAGCTCCTCTAGAGCCTGAGAACCAGGTCATTAGAGCTGCTGTAGAGACAGAGAACCAGGTCAGAAGAGCTGCTGTAGAGCTAGAGAAAGCAGGTCAGCAGAGCTGCTTTAGAGCCAGAGAACCAGGTCATCAGATTTGCTTTAGAGCATAAGAACCAGGTCAGCAGAGCTGCTCTAGAGACTAAGAACAAGGTCAGCAGATCTGCTCTGGAGCTAGAGAACCAGGTCAGCAGAGCTGTTTTAGAGCCAGAGAACCAGGCCAGCAGAGCTGATCTAGAACCTGAGAACCAGGTCAGCAGAGCTGCTCTAGAGGCAGAGAACCAGGTCAGCAGAGCTGCTTTAGAGCTAGAGAACCAAGGCAGCAGAGCTGCTCTCGAACCAGAGAACCAGGTCAGCAGAGCTGATTTAGAGCCATAGAACCAGGTCAGCAGAGCTGCTTTAGAGCCAGAGAACCAGGTCAGCCGAGCTGCTGTAGAGCCAGAGAAACCAGGTCAGCAGAGCTGCTTTAGAGGGAGAGAACCAGGTCAGGAGAGCTGCTTCAGAGGGAGAGAACCAGGTCAGCAGAGCTGCTCTAGAGCCTAAGAACCAGGTTAGCACAGCTGCTCTAGAGCCAGAAAACCAGGTCATCAGAGCTGCTGTAGAGCCAGACAACCAGGTCAGCAGAGCTGCTGTAGAGCCAGAGAAACCACATCAGAAGAGCAGCTTTAGAGGGAGAGAACCAGGTCAGCAGAGCTGCTCTAGAGCCTAAGAACCAGGTCAGCACAGCTGCTCTAGAACCAGTGAACCAGGTCAGCAGATCTGCTTTAGAGCCAGAGAACTAGGTCAGAAGAGCTGCTTTAGAGCCAGAGAACCAGGTCAGTAGAGCTCCTCTAGAGCCTGAGAACCAGGTCATTAGAGCTGCTGTAGAGCCAGAGAACCAGGTCAGCAGAGCTGCTGTAGAGCCAGAGAAAGCAGGTCAGCAGAGCTGCTTTAGAACCAGAGAACCAGATCAGTAGAGCTGCTCTAGAGCCTAAGAACCAGGTCATCAGAGCTGCTCTAGAGCCAGAGAACCAGGTCTGCAGAGCTGCTCTAGAGCCAGAGAACCAGGTCAGCAGAGCTGCTGTAGAGCCAGAGAAACCAGGTCAGCAGAGCTGCTTTAAAAGGAGAGAACCAGGTCAGCAGAGTTGCTATAGAGCCAGAGAGCCAGGTCAGCAGAGCTGCTTTAGAGCCTAAGAACCAGGTCAGCAGAGCTGCTCTAGAGCCTAAGAACCAGGTCAGCAGATCTGCTCTAGAGCCAGAGAACCAGGTCAGCAGAGCTGCTTTAGAGCCAGAGAACAATGTCAGAAGAGCTGTTTTAGAGCCTAAGAACCAAGTCAGCACAGCTGCTCTTGAGCCAGATAACCAGGTCAGCAGAGCTGCTTTTAAGGCAGAGAACCAGGTCATCAGAGCTGCTTTAGAGCCTAAGAACCAGGTCAGCAGAGCTGCTCTAGAGACTAAGAACAAGGTCAGCAGATCTGCTCTGGAGCTAGAGAACCAGGTCAGCAGAGCTGTTTTAGAGCCAGAGAACCAGGCCAGCAGAGCTGATCTAGAACCTGAGAGCCAGGTCAGCAGTGCTGCTCTAGAGGCAGAGAACCAGGTCAGCAGAGCTGCTTTAGAGCTAGAGAACCAGGGCAGCAGAGCTGCTCTCGAAGCAGAGAACCAGGTCAGCAGAGCTGATTTAGAGCCATAGAACCAGGTCAGCAGAGCTGCTTTAGAGCCAGAGAACCAGGTCAGCCGAGCTGCTGTAGAGCCAGAGAAAACAGGTCAGCAGAGCTGCTTTAGAGGGAGAGAACCAGATCAGGAGAGCTGCTTCAGAGGGAGAGAACCAGGTCAGCAGAGCTGCTCTAGAGCCTAAGAACCAGGTTAGCACAGCTGCTCTAGAGCCAGAGAACCAGGTCATCAGAGCTGCTTTAGAGCCAGAGAATCAGGTCAGCAGAGCTGCTCTAGAGCCTAAGAACCAGGTTAGCACAGCTGCTCTAGAGCCAGAGAACTAGGTCAGCATATCTGCTTTAGAGCCAGAGAACTAGGTCAGCAGAGCTGCTCTAGAGGGAGAGACCCAGGTCAGCAGAGTTGCTCTAAAGTATAAGAACCAGGTCAGCACAGCTGCTCTAGAGCCAGAGAACCAGGTCAGCAGATCTGCTTTAGAGCCAGAGAACTAGGTCAGCAGAGCTGCTTTTGAGCCAGAGAACCAGGTCAGCACAGCTGCTTTTGAGCCTGAGAACCAGGTCATTAGAGCTGCTGTAGAGCCAGAGAACCAGGTCAGCAGAGCTGCTGTAGAGCCAGAGAAAGCAGGTCAGCAGAGCTGCTTTAGAGCCAGGGAACCAGGTCAGTAGAGCTGCTCTAGAGCCTAAGAACCAGGTCAGCAGAGCTGCTCTAGAGCCAGAGAACCAGGTCAGCCGAGCTACTGTAGAGCCAGAGAAACCAGGTTAGCAGAGCTGCTCTAGAGCCAGAGAACCAGGTCAGACGAGCTGCTGTAGAGCCAGAGAAACCAGGTCATCAGAGCTGCTTTAGAGGGAGAGAACCAGGTCAGGAGAGCTGCGTCAGAGGGAGAGAACCAGGTCAGCAGAGCTGCTCTAGAGCCTAAGAACCAGGTCAGCACAGCTGCTCTAGAACCAGAGAACCAGGTCAGCAGAGCTGCTGTAGAGCCAGAGAAACGAGGTCAGCAGAGCTGCTTTAGAGCCTAAGAACCAGGTCAGCAGAGCTGCTCTAGAGCCTAAAAACCAGGTCAGCAGATCTGCTCTAGAGCCAGAGAACCAGGTCAGCAGAGCTGCTTTAGAGCCAGAGAACAATGTCAGAACAGCTGTTTTAGAGCTTAAGAACCAAGTCAGCACAGCTGCTCTTGAGCCAGATAACCAGGTCAGCAGAGCTGCTTTTGAGGCAGAGAACCAGGTCATCAGAGCTGCTTTAGAGCCTAAGAACCAGGTCAGCAGAGCTGCTCTAGAGACTAAGAACAAGGTCAGCAGATCTGCTCTGGAGCTAGAGAACCAGGTCAGCAGAGCTGTTTTAGAGCCAGAGAACCAGGCCAGCAGAGCTGATCTAGAACCTGAGAGCCAGGTCAGCAGTACTGCTCTAGAGGCAGAGAACCAGGTCAGCAGAGCTGCTGTAGAGCTAGAGAACCAGGGCAGCAGAGCTGCTCTCGAACCAGAGAAGCAGGTCAGCAGAGCTGATTTAGAGCCATAGAACCAGGTCAGCAGAGCTGCTTTAGAGCCAGAGAACCAGGTCAGCCGAGCTGCTGTAGAGCCAGAGAAAACAGGTCAGCAGAGCTGCTTTAGAGGGAGAGAACCAGCTCAGGAGAGCTGCTTCAGAGGGAGAGAACCAGGTCAGCAGAGCTGCTCTAGAGCCTAAGAACCAGGTTAGCACAGCTGCTCTAGAGCCAGAGAACCAGGTCATCAGAGCTGCTGTAGAGCCAGAGAACCAGGTCAGCAACGCTGCTCTAGAGCCTAAGAACCAGGTTAGCACAGCTGCTCTAGAGCCAGAGAACCAGGTCAGCAGATCTGCTATAGAGCCAGAGAACTAGGTCAGAAGAGCTGCTTTAGAGCCAGAGAACCAGGTCAGCAGAGCTCCTCTAGAGCCTGAGAACCAGGTCATTAGAGCTGCTGTAGAGCCAGAGAAAGCAGGTCAGCAGAGCTGCTTTAGAGCCAGAGAACCAGGTCATCAGATTTGCTTTAGAGCCTAAGAACCAGGTCAGCAGAGCTGCTCTAGAGACTAAGAACAAGGTCAGCAGATCTGCTCTGGAGCTAGAGAACCAGGTCAGTAGAGCTGTTTTAGAGCCAGAGAACCAGGCCAGCAGAGCTGATCTAGAACCTGAGAACCAGGTCAGCAGAGCTGCCCTAGAGGCAGAGAACCAGGTCAGCAGAGCTGCTTTAGAGCTAGAGAACCAAGGCAGCAGAGCTGCTCTCGAAGCAGAGAACCAGGTCAGCAGAGCTGATTTAGAGCCATAGAACCAGGTCAGCAGAGCTGCTTTAGAGCCAGAGAACCAGGTCAGCCGAGCTGCTGTAGAGCCAGAGAAACCAGGTCAGCAGAGCTGCTTTAGAGGGAGAGAACCAGGTCAGGAGAGCTGCTTCAGAGGGAGAGAACCAGGTCAGCAGAGCTGCTCTAGAGCCTAAGAACCAGGTTAGAACAGCTGCTCTAGAGCCAGAGAACCAGGTCATCAGAGCTGCTGTAGAGCCAGAGAACCAGGTCGGCAGAGCTGCTGTAGAGCCAGAGAAACCACATCAGAAGAGCAGCTTTAGAGGGAGAAAACCAGGTCAGCAGAGCTGCTCTAGAGCCTAAGAACCAGGTCAGCACAGCTGCTCTAGAACCAGTGAACCAGGTCAGCAGATCTGCTTTAGAGCCAGAGAACTAGGTCAGAAGAGCTGCTTTAGAGCCAGAGAACCAGGTCAGCAGAGCTCCTCTAGAGCCTGAGAACCAGGTCATTAGAGCTGCTGTAGAGCCAGAGAACCAGGTCAGCAGAGCTGCTGTAGAGCCAGAGAAAGCAGGTCAGCAGAGCTGCTTTAGAGCCAGAGAACCAGGTCAGTAGAGCTGCTCTAGAGCCTAAGAACCAGGTCATCAGAGCTGCTCTAGAGCCAGAGAACCAGGTCAGCAGAGCTGCTCTAGAGCCAGAGAACCAGGTCAGCAGAGCTGCTGTAGAGCCAGAGAAACCAGGTCAGCAGAGCTGCTTTAAAAGGAGAGAACCAGGTCAGCAGAGCTGCTCTAGAGCCTAAGAACCAGGTCAGCACAGCTGCTATAGAGCCAGAGAGCCAGGTCAGCAGAGCTGCTTTAGAGCCTAAGAACCAGGTCAGCAGAGCTGCTCTAGAGCCTAAGAACCAGGTCAGCAGATCTGCTCTAGAGCCAGAGAACCAGGTCAGCAGAGCTGCTTTAGAGCCAGAGAACAATGTCAGAAGAGCTGTTTTAGAGCCTAAGAACCAAGTCAGCACAGCTGCTCTTGAGCCAGATAACCAGGTCAGCAGAGCTGCTTTTGAGGCAGAGAACCAGGTCATCAGAGCTGCTTTAGAGCCTAAGAACCAGGTCAGCAGAGCTGCTCTAGAGACTAAGAACAAGGTCAGCAAATCTGCTCTGGAGCTAGAGAACCAGGTCAGCAGAGCTGTTTTAGAGCCAGAGAACCAGGCCAGCAGAGCTGATCTAGAACCTGAGAGCCAGGTCAGCAGTACTGCTCTAGAGGCAGAGAACCAGGTCAGCAGAGCTGCTGTAGAGCTAGAGAACCAGGGCAGCAGAGCTGCTCTCGAACCAGAGAAGCAGGTCAGCAGAGCTGATTTAGAGCCATAGAACCAGGTCAGCAGAGCTGCTTTAGAGCCAGAGAACCAGGTCAGCCGAGCTGCTGTAGAGCCAGAGAAAACAGGTCAGCAGAGCTGCTTTAGAGGGAGAGAACCAGGTCAGGAGAGCTGCTTCAGAGGGAGAGAACCAGGTCAGCAGAGCTGCTCTAGAGCCTAAGAACCAGGTTAGCACAGCTGCTCTAGAGCCAGAGAACCAGGTCATCAGAGCTGCTGTAGAGCCAGAGAACCAGGTCAGCAGAGCTGCTCTAGAGCCTAAGAACCAGGTTAGCACAGCTGCTCTAGAGCCAGAGAACCAGGTCAGCAGATCTGCTTTAGAGCCAGAGAACTAGGTCAGCAGAGCTGCTGTAGAGCCAGAGAAACCACATCAGAAGAGCAGCTTTAGAGGGAGAGAACCAGGTCAGCAGAGCTGCTCTAGAGCCTAAGAACCAGGTTAGCACAGCTGCTCTAGAGCCAGAGAACCAGGTCATCAGAGCTGCTGTAGAGCCAGAGAACCAGGTCAGCAGAGCTGCTGTAGAGCCAGAGAAACCACATCAGAAGAGCAGCTTTAGAGGGAGAGAACCAGGTCAGCAGAGCTGCTCTAGAGCCTAAGAACCAGGTCAGCACAGCTGCTCTAGAACCAGTGAACCAGGTCAGCAGATCTGCTTTAGAGCCAGAGAACTAGGTCAGAAGAGCTGCTTTAGAGCCAGAGAACCAGGTCAGCAGAGCTCCTCTAGAGCCTGAGAACCAGGGCATTAGAGCTGCTGTAGAGCCAGAGAACCAGGTCAGCAGAGCTGCTGTAGAGCCAGAGAAAGCAGGTCAGCAGAGCTGCTTTAGAGCCAGAGAACCAGGTCAGTAGAGCTGCTCTAGAGCCTAAGAACCAGGTCATCAGAGCTGCTCTAGAGCCAGAGAACCAGGTCAGCAGAGCTGCTCTAGAGCCAGAGAACCAGGTCAGCAGAGCTGCTGTAGAGCCAGAGAAACCAGGTCAGCAGAGCTGCTTTAAAAGGAGAAACCAGGTCAGCAGAGCTGCTCTAGAGCCTAAGAACCAGGTCAGCACAGCTGCTATAGAGCCAGAGAGCCAGGTCAGCAGAGCTGCTTTAGAGCCTAAGCACCAGGTCAGCAGAGCTGCTCTAGAGCCTAAGAACCAGGTCAGCAGATCTGCTCTAGAGCCAGAGAACCAGGTCAGCAGAGCTGCTTTAGAGCCAGAGAACAATGTCAGAAGAGCTGTTTTAGAGCCTAAGAACCAAGTCAGCACAGCTGCTCTTGAGCCAGATAACCAGGTCAGCAGAGCTGCTTTTGAGGCAGAGAACCAGGTCATCAGAGCTGCTTTAGAGCCTAAGAACCAGGTCAGCAGAGCTGCTCTAGAGACTAAGAACAAGGTCAGCAGATCTGCTCTGGAGCTAGAGAACCAGGTCAGCAGAGCTGTTTTAGAGCCAGAGAACCAGGCCAGCAGAGCTGATCTAGAACCTGAGAGCCAGGTCAGCAGTACTGCTCTAGAGGCAGAGAACCAGGTCAGCAGAGCTGCTGTAGAGCTAGAGAACCAGGGCAGCAGAGCTGCTCTCGAACCAGAGAAGCAGGTCAGCAGAGCTGATTTAGAGCCATAGAACCAGGTCAGCAGAACTGCTTTAGAGCCAGAGAACCAGGTCAGCCGAGCTGCTTTAGAGCCAGAGAAAACAGGTCAGCAGAGCTGCTTTAGAGGGAGAGAACCAGGTCAGGAGAGCTGCTTCAGAGGGAGAGAACCAGATCAGCAGAGCTGCTCTAGAGCCTAAGAACCAGGTTAGCACAGCTGCTCTAGAGCCAGAGAACCAGGTCATCAGAGCTGCTGTAGAGCCAGAGAACCGGGTCAGCAGAGCTGCTCTAGAGCCTAAGAACCAGGTTAGCACAGCTGCTCTAGAACCAGTGAACCAGGTCAGCAGATCTGCTTTAGAGCCAGAGAACTAGGTCAGAAGAGCTGCTTTAGAGCCAGAGAACCAGGTCAGCAGAGCTCCTCTAGAGCCTGAGAACCAGGTCATTAGAGCTGCTGTAGAGCCAGAGAACCAGGTCAGCAGAGCTGCTGTAGAGCCAGAGAAAGCAGGTCAGCAGAGCTGCTTTGGAGCCAGAGAACCAGGTCAGCAGAGCTGCTCTAGAGCCTAAAAACCAGGTCAGCAGAGCTGCTCTAGAGCCAGAGAACCAGGTCAGCCGAGCTGCTGTAGAGCCAGAGAAACCAGGTCAGCAGAGCTGCTTTAGAGCCAGAGAACAATGTCAGAAGAGCTGTTTTAGAGCCTAAGAACCAAGTCAGCACAGCTGCTCCTGAGCCAGATAACCAGGTCAGCAGAGCTGCTTTTGAGGTAGAGAACCAGGTCATCAGAGCTGCTTTAGAGCCTAAGAACCAGGTCAGCAGAGCTGCTCTAGAGACTAAGAACAAGGTCAGCAGATCTGCTCTGGAGCTAGAGAACCAGGTCAGCAGAGCTATTTTAGAGCCAGAGAACCAGGCCAGCAGAGCTGATCTAGAACCTGAGAGCCAGGTCAGCAGTACTGCTCTAGAGGCAGAGAACCAGGTCAGCAGAGCTGCTGTAGAGCTAGAGAACCAGGGCAGCAGAGCTGCTCTCGAACCAGAGAAGCAGGTCAGCAGAGCTGATTTAGAGCCATAGAACCAGGTCAGCTGAGCTGCTTTAGAGCCAGAGAACCAGGTCAGCCGAGCTGCTGTAGAGCCAGAGAAAACAGGTCAGCAGAGCTGCTTTAGAGGGAGAGAACCAGGTCAGGAGAGCTGCTTCAGAGGGAGAGAACCAGGTCAGCAGAGCTGCTCTAGAGCCTAAGAACCAGGTTAGCACAGCTGCTCTAGAGCCAGAGAACCAGGTCATCAGAGCTGCTGTAGAGCCAGAGAACCAGGTCAGCAGAGCTGCTCTAGAGCCTAAGAACCAGGTTAGCACAGCTGCTCTAGAGCCAGAGAACTAGGTCAGCATATCTGCTTTAGAGCCAGAGAACTAGGTCAGAAGAGCTGCTTTAGAGCCAGAGAACCAGGTCAGCAGAGCTCCTCTAGAGCCTGAGAACCAGGTCATTAGAGCTGCTGTAGAGCCAGAGAACCAGGTCAGCAGAGCTGCTGTAGAGCCAGAGAAAGCAGGTCAGCAGAGCTGCTTTAGAGCCAGTGAACCAGGTCAGTAGAGCTGCTCTAGAGCCTAAGAACCAGGTCATCAGAGCTGCTCTAGAGCCAGAGAACCAGGTCAGCAGAGCTGCTGTTGAGCCAGAGAAACCAGGTCAGCAGAGCTGCTCTAGAGGGAGAGACCCAGGTCAGCAGAGCTGCTCTAAAGTATAAGAACCAGGTCAGCACAGCTGCTCTAGAGCCAGAGAACCAGGTCAGCAGATCTGCTTTAGAGCCAGAGAACTAGGTCAGCAGAGCTGCTTTTGAGCCAGAGAACCAGGTCAGCACAGCTGCTTTTGAGCCTGAGAACCAGGTCATTAGAGCTGCTGTAGAGCCAGAGAACCAGGTCAGCAGAGCTGCTGTAGAGCCAGAGAAAGCAGGTCAGCAGAGCTGCTTTAGAGCCAGGGAACCAGGTCAGTAGAGCTGCTCTAGAGCCTAAGAACCAGGTCAGCAGAGCTGCTCTAGAGCCAGAGAACCAGGTCAGCCGAGCTACTGTAGAGCCAGAGAAACCAGGTTAGCAGAGCTGCTTTAGAGCCAGAGAACCAGGTCAGCCGAGCTGCTGTAGAGCCAGAGAAACCAGGTCATCAGAGCTGCTTTAGAGGGAGAGAACCAGGTCAGGAGAGCTGCGTCAGAGGGAGAGAACCAGGTCAGCAGAGCTGCTCTAGAGCCTAAGAACCAGGTCAGCACAGCTGCTCTAGAACCAGAGAACCAGGTCAGCAGAGCTGCTGTAGAGCCAGAGAAACGAGGTCAGCAGAGCTGCTTTAGAGCCTAAGAACCAGGTCAGCAGAGCTGCTCTAGAGCCTAAAAACCAGGTCAGCAGATCTGCTCTAGAGCCAGAGAACCAGGTCAGCAGAGCTGCTTTAGAGCCAGAGAACAATGTCAGAAGAGCTGTTTTAGAGCTTAAGAACCAAGTCAGCACAGCTGCTCTTGAGCCAGATAACCAGGTCAGCAGAGCTGGTTTTGAGGCAGAGAACCAGGTCATCAGAGCTGCTTTAGAGCCTAAGAACCAGGTCAGCAGAGCTGCTCTAGAGACTAAGAACAAGGTCAGCAGATCTGCTCTGGAGCTAGAGAACCAGGTCAGCAGAGCTGTTTTAGAGCCAGAGAACCAGGCCAGCAGAGCTGATCTAGAACCTGAGAGCCAGGTCAGCAGTACTGCTCTAGAGGCAGAGAACCAGGTCAGCAGAGCTGCTGTAGAGCTAGAGAACCAGGGCAGCAGAGCTGCTCTCGAACCAGAGAAGCAGGTCAGCAGAGCTGATTTAGAGCCATAGAACCAGGTCAGCAGAGCTGCTTTAGAACCAGAGAACCAGGTCAGCCGAGCTGCTGTAGAGCCAGAGAAAACAGGTCAGCAGAGCTGCTTTAGAGGGAGAGAACCAGCTCAGGAGAGCTGCTTCAGAGGGAGAGAACCAGGTCAGCAGAGCTGCTCTAGAGCCTAAGAACCAGGTTAGCACAGCTGCTCTAGAGCCAGAGAACCAGGTCATCAGAGCTGCTGTAGAGCCAGAGAACCAGGTCAGCAACGCTGCTCTGGAGCCTAAGAACCAGGTTAGCACAGCTGCTCTAGAGCCAGAGAACCAGGTCAGCAGATCTGCTATAGAGCCAGAGAACTAGGTCAGAAGAGCTGCTTTAGAGCCAGAGAACCAGGTCAGCAGAGCTCCTCTAGAGCCTGAGAACCAGGTCATTAGAGCTGCTGTAGAGCCAGAGAAAGCAGGTCAGCAGAGCTGCTTTAGAGCCAGAGAACCAGGTCATCAGATTTGCTTTAGAGCCTAAGAACCAGGTCAGCAGAGCTGCTCTAGAGACTAAGAACAAGGTCAGCAGATCTGCTCTGGAGCTAGAGAACCAGGTCAGCAGAGCTGTTTTAGAGCCAGAGAACCAGGCCAGCAGAGCTGATGATCTAGAACCTGAGAACCAGGTCAGCAGAGCTGCTCTAGAGGCAGAGAACCAGGTCAGCAGAGCTGCTTTAGAGCTAGAGAACCAAGGCAGCAGAGCTGCTCTCGAAGCAGAGAACCAGGTCAGCAGAGCTGATTTAGAGCCATAGAACCAGGTCAGCAGAGCTGCTTTAGAGCCAGAGAACCAGGTCAGCCGAGCTGCTGTAGAGCCAGAGAAACCAGGTCAGCAGAGCTGCTTTAGAGGGAGAGAACCAGGCCAGGAGAGCTGCTTCAGAGGGAGAGAACCAGGTCAGCAGAGCTGCTCTAGAGCCTAAGAACCAGGTTAGCACAGCTGCTCTAGAGCCAGAGAACCAGGTCATCAGAGCTGCTGTAGAGCCAGAGAACCAGGTCAGCAGAGCTGCTCTAGAGCCTAAGAACCAGGTTAGCACAGCTGCTCTAGAGCCAGAGAACCAGGTCAGCAGATCTGCTTTAGAGCCAGAGAACTAGGTCAGCAGAGCTGCTGTAGAGCCAGAGAAACCACATCAGAAGAGCAGCTTTAGAGGGAGAGAACCAGGTCAGCAGAGCTGCTCTAGAGCCTAAGAACCAGGTTAGCACAGCTGCTCTAGAGCCAGAGAACCAGGTCATCAGAGCTGCTGTAGAGCCAGAGAACCAGGTCAGCGGAGCTGCTGTAGAGCCTGAGAAACCACATCAGAAGAGCAGCTTTAGAGGGAGAGAACCAGGTCAGCAGAGCTGCTCTAGAGCCTAAGAACCAGGTCAGCACAGCTGCTCTAGAACCAGTGAACCAGGTCAGCAGATCTGCTTTAGAGCCAGAGAACTAGGTCAGAAGAGCTGCTTTAGAGCCAGAGAACCAGGTCAGCAGAGCTCCTCTAGAGCCTGAGAACCAGGTCATTAGAGCTGCTGTAGAGCCAGAGAACCAGGTCAGCAGAGCTGCTGTAGAGCCAGAGAAAGCAGGTCAGCAGAGCTGCTTTAGAGCCAGAGAACCAGGTCAGTAGAGCTGCTCTAGAGCCTAAGAACCAGGTCATCAGAGCTGCTCTAGAGCCAGAGAACCAGGTCAGTAGAGCTGCTCTAGAGCCAGAGAACCAGGTCATTAGAGCTGCTGTAGAGCCAGAGAACCAGGTCAGCAGAGCTGCTGTAGAGCCAAAGAAAGCAGGTCAGCAGAGCTGCTTTAGAGCCAGAGAACCAGGTCAGTAGAGCTGCGCTAGAGCCTAAGAACCAGGTCATCAGAGCTGCTCTAGAGCCAGAGAACCAGGTCAGCAGAGCTGCTCTAGAGCCAGAGAACCAGGTCAGCAGAGCTGCTTTAAAAGGAGAGAACCAGGTCAGCAGAGCTGCTCTAGAGCCTAAGAACCAGGTCAGCACAGCTGCTATAGAGCCAGAGAGCCAGGTCAGCAGAGCTGCTTTAGAGCCTAAGCACCAGGTCAGCAGAGCTGCTTTAGAGCCTAAGCACCAGGTCAGCAGAGCTGCTCTAGAGCCTAAGAACCAGATCAGCAGAGCTGCTCTAGAGCCTAAGAACCAGATCAGCAGATCTGCTCTAGAGCCAGAGAACAATGTCAGAAGAGCTGTTTTAGAGCCTAAGAACCAAGTCAGCACAGCTGCTCTTGAGCCAGATAACCAGGTCAGCGGAGCTGCTTTTGAGGCAGAGAACCAGGTCATCAGAGCTGCTTTAGAGCCTAAGAACCAGGTCAGCAGAGCTGCTCTAGAGACTAAGAACAAGGTCAGCAGATCTGCTCTGGAGCTAGAGAACCAGGTCAGCAGAGCTGTTTTAGAGCCAGAGAACCAGGCCAGCAGAGCTGATCTAGAACCTGAGAGCCAGGTCAGCAGTACTGCTCTAGAGGCAGAGAACCAGGTCAGCAGAGCTGCTGTAGAGCTAGAGAACCAGGGCAGCAGAGCTGCTCTCGAACCAGAGAAGAAGGTCAGCAGAGCTGATTTAGAGCCATAGAACCAGGTCAGCAGAGCTGCTTTAGAGCCAGAGAACCAGGTCAGCCGAGCTGCTGTAGAGCCAGAGAAAACAGGTCAGCAGAGCTGCTTTAGAGGGAGAGAACCAGGTCAGGAGAGCTGCTTCAGAGGGAGAGAACCAGATCAGCAGAGCTGCTCTAGAGCCTAAGAACCAGGTTAGCACAGCTGCTCTAGAGCCAGAGAACCAGGTCATCAGAGCTGCTGTAGAGCCAGAGAACCGGGTCAGCAGAGCTGCTCTAGAGCCTAAGAACCAGGTTAGCACAGCTGCTCTAGAGCCAGAGAACCAGGTCAGCAGATCTGCTTTAGAGCCAGAGAACTAGGTCAGAAGAGCTGCTTTAGAGCCAGAGAACCAGGTCAGCAGAGCTCCTCTAGAGCCTGAGAACCAGGTCATTAGAGCTGCTGTAGAGACAGAGAACCAGGTCAGAAGAGCTGCTGTAAAGCTAGAGAAAGCAGGTCAGCAGAGCTGCCTTAGAGCCAGAGAACCAGGTCATCAGATTTGCTTTAGAGCCTAAGAACCAGGTCAGCAGAGCTGCTCTAGAGACTAAGAACAAGGTCAGCAGATCTGCTCTGGAGCTAGAGAACCAGGTCAGCAGAGCTGTTTTAGAGCCAGAGAACCAGGCCAGCAGAGCTGATCTAGAACCTGAGAACCAGGTCAGCAGAGCTGCTCTAGAGGCAGAGAACCAGGTCAGCAGAGCTGCTTTAGAGCTAGAGAACCAAGGCAGCAGAGCTGCTCTCGAACCAGAGAACCAGGTCAGCAGAGCTGATTTAGAGCCATAGAACCAGGTCAGCAGAGCTGCTTTAGAGCCAGAGAACCAGGTCAGCCGAGCTGCTGTAGAGCCAGAGAAACCAGGTCAGCAGAGCTGCTTTAGAGGGAGAGAACCAGGTCAGGAGAGCTGCTTCAGAGGGAGAGAACCAGGTCAGCAGAGCTGCTCTAGAGCCTAAGAACCAGGTTAGCACAGCTGCTCTAGAGCCAGAAAACCAGGTCATCAGAGCTGCTGTAGAGCCAGACAACGAGGTCAGCAGAGCTGCTGTAGAGCCAGAGAAACCACATCAGAAGAGCAGCTTTAGAGGGAGAGAACCAGGTCAGCAGAGCTGCTCTAGAGCCTAAGAACCAGGTCAGCACAGCTGCTCTAGAACCAGTGAACCAGGTCAGCAGATCTGCTTTAGAGCCAGAGAACTAGGTCAGAAGAGCTGCTTTAGAGCCAGAGAACCAGGTCAGAAGAGCTCCTCTAGAGCCTGAGAACCAGGTCATTAGAGCTGCTGTAGAGCCAGAGAACCAGGTCAGCAGAGCTGCTGTAGAGCCAGAGAAAGCAGGTCAGCAGAGCTGCTTTAGAACCAGAGAACCAGATCAGTAGAGCTGCTCTAGAGCCTAAGAACCAGGTCATCAGAGCTGCTCTAGAGCCAGAGAACCAGGTCAGCAGAGCTGCTCTAGAGCCAGAGAACCAGGTCAGCAGAGCTGCTGTAGAGCCAGAGAAACCAGGTCAGCAGAGCTGCTTTAAAAGGAGAGAACCAGGTCAGCAGAGCTGCTATAGAGCCAGAGAGCCAGGTCAGCAGAGCTGCTTTAGAGCCTAAGAACCAGGTCAGCAGAGCTGCTCTAGAGCCTAAGAACCAGGTCAGCAGATCTGCTCTAGAGCCAGACAACCAGGTCAGCAGAGCTGCTGTAGAGCCAGAGAAACCACATCAGAAGAGCAGCTTTAGAGGGAGAGAACCAGGTCAGCAGAGCTGCTCTAGAGCCTAAGAACCAGGTCAGCACAGCTGCTCTAGAACCAGTGAACCAGGTCAGCAGATCTGCTTTAGAGCCAGAGAACTAGGTCAGAAGAGCTGCTTTAGAGCCAGAGAACCAGGTCAGAAGAGCTCCTCTAGAGCCTGAGAACCAGGTCATTAGAGCTGCTGTAGAGCCAGAGAACCAGGTCAGCAGAGCTGCTGTAGAGCCAGAGAAAGCAGGTCAGCAGAGCTGCTTTAGAACCAGAGAACCAGGTCAGTAGAGCTGCTCTAGAGCCTAAGAACCAGGTCATCAGAGCTGCTCTAGAGCCAGAGAACCAGGTCAGCAGAGCTGCTCTAGAGCCAGAGAACCAGGTCAGCAGAGCTGCTGTAGAGCCAGAGAAACCAGGTCAGCAGAGCTGCTTTAAAAGGAGAGAACCAGGTCAGCAGAGCTGCTATAGAGCCAGAGAGCCAGGTCAGCAGAGCTGCTTTAGAGCCTAAGAACCAGGTCAGCAGAGCTGCTCTAGAGCCTAAGAACCAGGTCAGCAGATCTGCTCTAGAGCCAGAGAACCAGGTCAGCAGAGCTGCTGTAGAGCCAGAGAACCAGGTCAGCAGAGCTGCTGTAGAGCCAGAGAAAGCAGGTCAGCAGAGCTGCTTTAGAGCCAGAGAACCAGGTCAGTAGAGCTGCTCTAGAGCCTAAGAACCAGGTCATCAGAGCTGCTCTAGAGCCAGAGAACCAGGTCAGTAGAGCTGCTCTAGAGCCAGAGAACCAGGTCATTAGAGCTGCTGTAGAGCCAGAGAACCAGGTCAGCAGAGCTGCTGTAGAGCCAGAGAAAGCAGGTCAGCAGAGCTGCTTTAGAGCCAGAGAACCAGGTCAGTAGAGCTGCGCTAGAGCCTAAGAACCAGGTCATCAGAGCTGCTCTAGAGCCAGAGAACCAGGTCAGCAGAGCTGCTCTAGAGCCAGAGAACCAGGTCAGCAGAGCTGCTTTAAAAGGAGAGAACCAGGTCAGCAGAGCTGCTCTAGAGCCTAAGAACCAGGTCAGCACAGCTGCTATAGAGCCAGAGAGCCAGGTCAGCAGAGCTGCTTTAGAGCCTAAGCACCAGGTCAGCAGAGCTGCTTTAGAGCCTAAGCACCAGGTCAGCAGAGCTGCTCTAGAGCCTAAGAACCAGATCAGCAAAGCTGCTCTAGAGCCTAAGAACCAGATCAGCAGATCTGCTCTAGAGCCAGAGAACAATGTCAGAAGAGCTGTTTTAGAGCCTAAGAACCAAGTCAGCACAGCTGCTCTTGAGCCAGATAACCAGGTCAGCGGAGCTGCTTTTGAGGCAGAGAACCAGGTCATCAGAGCTGCTTTAGAGCCTAAGAACCAGGTCAGCAGAGCTGCTCTAGAGACTAAGAACAAGGTCAGCAGATCTGCTCTGGAGCTAGAGAACCAGGTCAGCAGAGCTGTTTTAGAGCCAGAGAACCAGGCCAGCAGAGCTGATCTAGAACCTGAGAGCCAGGTCAGCAGTACTGCTCTAGAGGCAGAGAACCAGGTCAGCAGAGCTGCTGTAGAGCTAGAGAACCAGGGCAGCAGAGCTGCTCTCGAACCAGAGAAGCAGGTCAGCAGAGCTGATTTAGAGCCATAGAACCAGGTCAGCAGAGCTGCTTTAGAGCCAGAGAACCAGGTCAGCCGAGCTGCTGTAGAGCCAGAGAAAACAGGTCAGCAGAGCTGCTTTAGAGGGAGAGAACCAGGTCAGGAGAGCTGCTTCAGAGGGAGAGAACCAGATCAGCAGAGCTGCTCTAGAGCCTAAGAACCAGGTTAGCACAGCTGCTCTAGAGCCAGAGAACCAGGTCATCAGAGCTGCTGTAGAGCCAGAGAACCGGGTCAGCAGAGCTGCTCTAGAGCCTAAGAACCAGGTTAGCACAGCTGCTCTAGAGCCAGAGAACCAGGTCAGCAGATCTGCTTTAGAGCCAGAGAACTAGGTCAGAAGAGCTGCTTTAGAGCCAGAGAACCAGGTCAGCAGAGCTCCTCTAGAGCCTGAGAACCAGGTCATTAGAGCTGCTGTAGAGACAGAGAACCAGGTCAGAAGAGCTGCTGTAAAGCTAGAGAAAGCAGGTCAGCAGAGCTGCCTTAGAGCCAGAGAACCAGGTCATCAGATTTGCTTTAGAGCCTAAGAACCAGGTCAGCAGAGCTGCTCTAGAGACTAAGAACAAGGTCAGCAGATCTGCTCTGGAGCTAGAGAACCAGGTCAGCAGAGCTGTTTTAGAGCCAGAGAACCAGGCCAGCAGAGCTGATCTAGAACCTGAGAACCAGGTCAGCAGAGCTGCTCTAGAGGCAGAGAACCAGGTCAGCAGAGCTGCTTTAGAGCTAGAGAACCAAGGCAGCAGAGCTGCTCTCGAACCAGAGAACCAGGTCAGCAGAGCTGATTTAGAGCCATAGAACCAGGTCAGCAGAGCTGCTTTAGAGCCAGAGAACCAGGTCAGCCGAGCTGCTGTAGAGCCAGAGAAACCAGGTCAGCAGAGCTGCTTTAGAGGGAGAGAACCAGGTCAGGAGAGCTGCTTCAGAGGGAGAGAACCAGGTCAGCAGAGCTGCTCTAGAGCCTAAGAACCAGGTTAGCACAGCTGCTCTAGAGCCAGAAAACCAGGTCATCAGAGCTGCTGTAGAGCCAGACAACGAGGTCAGCAGAGCTGCTGTAGAGCCAGAGAAACCACATCAGAAGAGCAGCTTTAGAGGGAGAGAACCAGGTCAGCAGAGCTGCTCTAGAGCCTAAGAACCAGGTCAGCACAGCTGCTCTAGAACCAGTGAACCAGGTCAGCAGATCTGCTTTAGAGCCAGAGAACTAGGTCAGAAGAGCTGCTTTAGAGCCAGAGAACCAGGTCAGAAGAGCTCCTCTAGAGCCTGAGAACCAGGTCATTAGAGCTGCTGTAGAGCCAGAGAACCAGGTCAGCAGAGCTGCTGTAGAGCCAGAGAAAGCAGGTCAGCAGAGCTGCTTTAGAACCAGAGAACCAGATCAGTAGAGCTGCTCTAGAGCCTAAGAACCAGGTCATCAGAGCTGCTCTAGAGCCAGAGAACCAGGTCAGCAGAGCTGCTCTAGAGCCAGAGAACCAGGTCAGCAGAGCTGCTGTAGAGCCAGAGAAACCAGGTCAGCAGAGCTGCTTTAAAAGGAGAGAACCAGGTCAGCAGAGCTGCTATAGAGCCAGAGAGCCAGGTCAGCAGAGCTGCTTTAGAGCCTAAGAACCAGGTCAGCAGAGCTGCTCTAGAGCCTAAGAACCAGGTCAGCAGATCTGCTCTAGAGCCAGACAACCAGGTCAGCAGAGCTGCTGTAGAGCCAGAGAAACCACATCAGAAGAGCAGCTTTAGAGGGAGAGAACCAGGTCAGCAGAGCTGCTCTAGAGCCTAAGAACCAGGTCAGCACAGCTGCTCTAGAACCAGTGAACCAGGTCAGCAGATCTGCTTTAGAGCCAGAGAACTAGGTCAGAAGAGCTGCTTTAGAGCCAGAGAACCAGGTCAGAAGAGCTCCTCTAGAGCCTGAGAACCAGGTCATTAGAGCTGCTGTAGAGCCAGAGAACCAGGTCAGCAGAGCTGCTGTAGAGCCAGAGAAAGCAGGTCAGCAGAGCTGCTTTAGAACCAGAGAACCAGGTCAGTAGAGCTGCTCTAGAGCCTAAGAACCAGGTCATCAGAGCTGCTCTAGAGCCAGAGAACCAGGTCAGCAGAGCTGCTCTAGAGCCAGAGAACCAGGTCAGCAGAGCTGCTGTAGAGCCAGAGAAACCAGGTCAGCAGAGCTGCTTTAAAAGGAGAGAACCAGGTCAGCAGAGCTGCTATAGAGCCAGAGAGCCAGGTCAGCAGAGCTGCTTTAGAGCCTAAGAACCAGGTCAGCAGAGCTGCTCTAGAGCCTAAGAACCAGGTCAGCAGATCTGCTCTAGAGCCAGAGAACCAGGTCAGCAGAGCTGCTTTAGAGCCAGAGAACAATGTCAGAAGAGCTGTTTTAGAGCCTAAGAACCAAGTCAGCACAGCTGCTCTTGAGCCAGATAACCAGGTCAGCAGAGCTGCTTTTGAGGCAGAGAACCAGGTCATCAGAGCTGCTTTAGAGCCTAAGAACCAGGTCAGCAGAGCTGCTCTAGAGACTAAGAACAAGGTCAGCAGATCTGCTCTGGAGCTAGAGAACCAGGTCAGCAGAGCTGTTTTAGAGCCAGAGAACCAGGCCAGCAGAGCTGATCTAGAACCTGAGAGCCAGGTCAGCAGTGCTGCTCTAGAGGCAGAGAACCAGGTCAGCAGAGCTGCTTTAGAGCTAGAGAACCAGGGCAGCAGAGCTGCTCTCGAACCAGAGAACCAGGTCAGCAGAGCTGATTTAGAGCCATAGAACTAGGTCAGCAGAGCTGCTTTAGAGCCAGAGAACCAGGTCAGCCGAGCTGCTGTAGAGCCAGAGAAAACAGGTCAGCAGAGCTGCTTTAGAGGGAGAGAACCAGATCAGGAGAGCTGCTTCAGAGGGAGAGAACCAGGTCAGCAGAGCTGCTCTAGAGCCTAAGAACCAGGTTAGCACAGCTGCTCTAGAGCCAGAGAACCAGGTCATCAGAGCTGCTTTAGAGCCAGAGAATCAGGTCAGCAGAGCTGCACTAGAGCCTAAGAACCAGGTTAGCACAGCTGCTCTAGAGCCAGAGAACTAGGTCAGCATATCTGCTTTAGAGCCAGAGAACTAGGTCAGAAGAGCTGCTTTAGAGCCAGAGAACCAGGTCAGCAGAGCTCCTCTAGAGCCTGAGAACCAGGTCATTAGAGCTGCTGTAGAGCCAGAGAACCAGGTCAGCAGAGCTGCTGTAGAGCCAGAGAAAGCAGGTCAGCAGAGCTGCTTTAGAGCCAGTGAACCAGGTCAGTAGAGCTGCTCTAGAGCCTAAGAACCAGGTCATCAGAGCTGCTCTAGAGCCAGAGAACCAGGTCAGCAGAGCTGCTGTTGAGCCAGAGAAACCAGGTCAGCAGAGCTGCTCTAGAGGGAGAGACCCAGGTCAGCAGAGCTGCTCTAAAGTATAAGAACCAGGTCAGCACAGCTGCTCTAGAGCCAGAGAACCAGGTCAGCAGATCTGCTTTAGAGCCAGAGAACTAGGTCAGCAGAGCTGCTTTTGAGCCAGAGAACCAGGTCAGCACAGCTGCTTTTGAGCCTGAGAACCAGGTCATTAGAGCTGCTGTAGAGCCAGAGAACCAGGTCAGCAGAGCTGCTGTAGAGCCAGAGAAAGCAGGTCAGCAGATCTGCTTTAGAGCCAGGGAACCAGGTCAGTAGAGCTGCTCTAGAGCCTAAGAACCAGGTCAGCAGAGCTGCTCTAGAGCCAGAGAACCAGGTCAGCCGAGCTACTGTAGAGCCAGAGAAACCAGGTTAGCAGAGCTGCTCTAGAGCCAGAGAACCAGGTCAGCCGAGCTGCTGTAGAGCCAGAGAAACCAGGTCATCAGAGCTGCTTTAGAGGGAGAGAACCAGGTCAGGAGAGCTGCGTCAGAGGGAGAGAACCAGGTCAGCAGAGCTGCTCTAGAGCCTAAGAACCAGGTCAGCACAGCTGCTCTAGAACCAGAGAACCAGGTCAGCAGAGCTGCTGTAGAGCCAGAGAAACGAGGTCAGCAGAGCTGCTTTAGAGCCTAAGAACCAGGTCAGCAGAGCTGCTCTAGAGCCTAAAAACCAGGTCAGCAGATCTGCTCTAGAGCCAGAGAACCAGGTCAGCAGAGCTGCTTTAGAGCCAGAGAACAATGTCAGAAGAGCTGTTTTAGAGCTTAAGATCCAAGTCAGCACAGCTGCTCTTGAGCCAGATAACCAGGTCAGCAGAGCTGGTTTTGAGGCAGAGAACCAGGTCATCAGAGCTGCTTTAGAGCCTAAGAACCAGGTCAGCAGAGCTGCTCTAGAGACTAAGAACAAGGTCAGCAGATCTGCTCTGGAGCTAGAGAACCAGGTCAGCAGAGCTGTTTTAGAGCCAGAGAACAAGGCCAGCAGAGCTGATATAGAACCTGAGAGCCAGGTCAGCAGTACTGCTCTAGAGGCAGAGAACCAGGTCAGCAGAGCTGCTGTAGAGCTAGAGAACCAGGGCAGCAGAGCTGCTCTCGAACCAGAGAAGCAGGTCAGCAGAGCTGATTTAGAGCCATAGAACCAGGTCAGCAGAGCTGCTTTAGAACCAGAGAACCAGGTCAGCCGAGCTGCTGTAGAGCCAGAGAAAACAGGTCAGCAGAGCTGCTTTAGAGGGAGAGAACCAGCTCAGGAGAGCTGCTTCAGAGGGAGAGAACCAGGTCAGCAGAGCTGCTCTAGAGCCTAAGAACCAGGTTAGCACAGCTGCTCTAGAGCCAGAGAACCAGGTCATCAGAGCTGCTGTAGAGCCAGAGAACCAGGTCAGCAACGCTGCTCTAGAGCCTAAGAACCAGGTTAGCACAGCTGCTCTAGAGCCAGAGAACCAGGTCAGCAGATCTGCTATAGAGCCAGAGAACTAGGTCAGAAGAGCTGCTTTAGAGCCAGAGAACCAGGTCAGCAGAGCTCCTCTAGAGCCTGAGAACCAGGTCATTAGAGCTGCTGTAGAGCCAGAGAAAGCAGGTCAGCAGAGCTGCTTTAGAGCCAGAGAACCAGGTCATCAGATTTGCTTTAGAGCCTAAGAACCAGGTCAGCAGAGCTGCTCTAGAGACTAAGAACAAGGTCAGCAGATCTGCTCTGGAGCTAGAGAACCAGGTCAGCAGAGCTGTTTTAGAGCCAGAGAACCAGGCCAGCAGAGCTGATCTAGAACCTGAGAACCAGGTCAGCAGAGCTGCTCTAGAGGCAGAGAACCAGGTCAGCAGAGCTGCTTTAGAGCTAGAGAACCAAGGCAGCAGAGCTGCTCTCGAAGCAGAGAACCAGGTCAGCAGAGCTGATTTAGAGCCATAGAACCAGGTCAGCAGAGCTGCTTTAGAGCCAGAGAACCAGGTCAGCCGAGCTGCTGTAGAGCCAGAGAAACCAGGTCAGCAGAGCTGCTTTAGAGGGAGAGAACCAGGTCAGGAGAGCTGCTTCAGAGGGAGAGAACCAGGTCAGCAGAGCTGCTCTAGAGCCTAAGAACCAGGTTAGCACAGCTGCTCTAGAGCCAGAGAACCCGGTCATCAGAGCTGCTGTAGAGCCAGAGAACCAGGTCAGCAGAGCTGCTGTAGAGCCAGAGAAACCACATCAGAAGAGCAGCTTTAGAGGGAGAGAACCAGGTCAGCAGAGCTGCTTTAGAGCCAGAGAACAATGTCAGAAGAGCTGTTTTAGAGCCTAAGAACCAAGTCAGCACAGCTGCTCTTGAGCCAGATAACCAGGTCAGCAGAGCTGCTTTTGAGGCAGAGAACCAGGTCATCAGAGCTGCTTTAGAGCCTAAGAACCAGGTCAGCAGAGCTGCTCTAGAGACTAAGAACAAGGTCAGCAGATCTGCTCTGGAGCTAGAGAACCAGGTCAGCAGAGCTGTTTTAGAGCCAGAGAACCAGGCCAGCAGAGCTGATCTAGAACCTGAGAGCCAGGTCAGCAGTACTGCTCTAGAGGCAGAGAACCAGGTCAGCAGAGCTGCTGTAGAGCTAGAGAACCAGGGCAGCAGAGCTGCTCTCAAACCAGAGAAGCAGGTCAGCAGAGCTGATTTAGAGCCATAGAACCAGGTCAGCAGAGCTGCTTTAGAGCCAGAGAACCAGGTCAGCCGAGCTGCTGTAGAGCCAGAGAAAACAGGTCAGCAGAGCTGCTTTAGAGGGAGAGAACCAGGTCAGGAGAGCTGCTTCAGAGGGAGAGAACCAGGTCAGCAGAGCTGCTCTAGAGCCTAAGAACCAGGTTAGCACAGCTGCTCTAGAGCCAGAGAACCAGGTCATCAGAGCTGCTGTAGAGCCAGAGAACCAGGTCAGCAGAGCTGCTCTAGAGCCTAAGAACAAGGTTAGCACAGCTGCTCTAGAGCCAGAGAACCAGGTCAGCAGATCTGCTTTAGAGCCAGAGAACTAGGTCAGCAGAGCTGCTGTAGAGCCAGAGAAACCACATCAGAAGAGCAGCTTTAGAGGGAGAGAACCAGGTCAGCAGAGCTGCTCTAGAGCCTAAGAACCAGGTTAGCACAGCTGCTCTAGAGCCAGAGAACCAGGTCATCAGAGCTGCTGTAGAGCCAGAGAACCAGGTCAGCAGAGCTGCTGTAGAGCCAGAGAAACCACATCAGAAGAGCAGCTTTAGAGGGAGAGAACCAGGTCAGCAGAGCTGCTCTAGAGCCTAAGAACCAGGTCAGCACAGCTGCTCTAGAACCAGTGAACCAGGTCAGCAGATCTGCTTTAGAGCCAGAGAACTAGGTCAGAAGAGCTGCTTTAGAGCCAGAGAACCAGGTCAGCAGAGCTCCTCTAGAGCCTGAGAACCAGGGCATTAGAGCTGCTGTAGAGCCAGAGAACCAGGTCAGCAGAGCTGCTGTAGAGCCAGAGAAAGCAGGTCAGCAGAGCTGCTTTAGAGCCAGAGAACCAGGTCAGTAGAGCTGCTCTAGAGCCTAAGAACCAGGTCATCAGAGCTGCTCTAGAGCCAGAGAACCAGGTCAGCAGAGCTGCTGTAGAGCCAGAGAAACCAGGTCAGCAGAGCTGCTTTAAAAGGAGAGAACCAGGTCAGCAGAGCTGCTCTAGAGCCTAAGAACCAGGTCAGCACAGCTGCTATAGAGCCAGAGAGCCAGGTCAGCAGAGCTGCTTTAGAGCCTAAGCACCAGGTCAGCAGAGCTGCTCTAGAGCCTAAGAACCAGGTCAGCAGATCTGCTCTAGAGCCAGAGAACCAGGTCAGCAGAGCTGCTTTAGAGCCAGAGAACAATGTCAGAAGAGCTGTTTTAGAGCCTAAGAACCAAGTCAGCACAGCTGCTCTTGAGCCAGATAACCAGGTCAGCAGAGCTGCTTTTGAGGCAGAGAACCAGGTCATCAGAGCTGCTTTAGAGCCTAAGAACCAGGTCAGCAGAGCTACTCTAGAGACTAAGAACAAGGTCAGCAGATCTGCTCTGGAGCTAGAGAACCAGGTCAGCAGAGCTGTTTTAGAGCCAGAGAACCAGGCCAGCAGAGCTGATCTAGAACCTGAGAGCCAGGTCAGCAGTACTGCTCTAGAGGCAGAGAACCAGGTCAGCAGAGCTGCTGTAGAGCTAGAGAACCAGGGCAGCAGAGCTGCTCTCGAACCAGAGAAGCAGGTCAGCAGAGCTGATTTAGAGCCATAGAACCAGGTCAGCAGAGCTGCTTTAGAGCCAGAGAACCAGGTCAGCCGAGCTGCTTTAGAGCCAGAGAAAACAGGTCAGCAGAGCTGCTTTAGAGGGAGAGAACCAGGTCAGGAGAGCTGCTTCAGAGGGAGAGAACCAGATCAGCAGAGCTGCTCTAGAGCCTAAGAACCAGGTTAGCACAGCTGCTCTAGAGCCAGAGAACCAGGTCATCAGAGCTGCTGTAGAGCCAGAGAACCGGGTCAGCAGAGCTGCTCTAGAGCCTAAGAACCAGGTTAGCACAGCTGCTCTAGAACCAGTGAACCAGGTCAGCAGATCTGCTTTAGAGCCAGAGAACTAGGTCAGAAGAGCTGCTTTAGAGCCAGAGAACCAGGTCAGCAGAGCTCCTCTAGAGCCTGAGAACCAGGTCATTAGAGCTGCTGTAGAGCCAGAGAACCAGGTCAGCAGAGCTGCTGTAGAGCCAGAGAAAGCAGGTCAGCAGAGCTGCTTTAGAGCCAGAGAACCAGGTCAGTAGAGCTGCTCTAGAGCCTAAGAACCAGGTCATCAGAGCTGCTTTAGAGCCAGAGAACCAGGTCAGCAGAGCTGCTCTAGAGCCAGAGAACCAGGTCAGCAGAGCTGCTGTAGAGCCAGAGAAACCAGGTCAGCAGAGCTGCTTTAAAAGGAGAGAACCAGGTCAGCAGAGCTGCTCTAGAGCCTAAGAACCAGGTCAGCACAGCTGCTATAGAGCCAGAGAGCCAGGTCAGCAGAGCTGCTTTAGAGCCTAAGAACCAGGTCAGCAGAGCTGCTCTAGAGCCTAAGAACCAGGTCAGCAGATCTGCTCTAGAGCCAGAGAACCAGGTCAGCAGAGCTGCTTTAGAGCCAGAGAACAATGTCAGAAGAGCTGTTTTAGAGCCTAAGAACCAAGTCAGCACAGCTGCTCTTGAGCCAGATAACCAGGTCAGCAGAGCTGCTTTAGAGCCTAAGAACCAGGTCAGCAGAGCTGCTCTAGAGACTAAGAACAAGGTCAGCAGATCTGCTCTGGAGCTAGAGAACCAGGTCAGCAGAGCTGTTTTAGAGCCAGAGAACCAGGCCAGCAGAGCTGATCTAGAACCTGAGAGCCAGGTCAGCAGTACTGCTCTAGAGGCAGAGAACCAGGTCAGCAGAGCTGCTGTAGAGCTAGAGAACCAGGGCAGCAGAGCTGCTCTCGAACCAGAGAAGCAGGTCAGCAGAGCTGATTTTACTGCCATAGAACCAGGTCAGCAGAGCTGCTTTAGAGCCAGAGAACCAGGTCAGCCGAGCTGCTGTAGAGCCAGAGAAAACAGGTCAGCAGAGCTGCTTTAGAGGGAGAGAACCAGGTCAGGAGAGCTGCTTCAGAGGGAGAGAACCAGGTCAGCAGATCTGCTCTAGAGCCTAAGAACCAGGTTAGCAGAGCTGCTCTAGAGCCAGAGAACCAGGTCATCAGAGCTGCTGTAGAGCCAGAGAACCAGGTCAGCAGAGCTGCTCTAGAGCCTAAGAACCAGGTTAGCACAGCTGCTCTAGAGCCAGAGAACCAGGTCAGCAGATCTGCTTTAGAGCCAGAGAACTAGGTCAGCAGAGCTGCTGTAGAGCCAGAGAAACCACATCAGAAGAGCAGCTTTAGAGGGAGAGAACCAGGTCAGCAGAGCTGCTCTAGAGCCTAAGAACCAGGTTAGCACAGCTGCTCTAGAGCCAGAGAACCAGGTCATCAGAGCTGCTGTAGAGCCAGAGAACCAGGTCAGCAGAGCTGCTGTAGAGCCAGAGAAACCACATCAGAAGAGCAGCTTTAGAGGGAGAGAACCAGGTCAGCAGAGCTGCTCTAGAGCCTAAGAACCAGGTCAGCACAGCTGCTCTAGAACCAGTGAACCAGGTCAGCAGATCTGCTTTAGAGCCAGAGAACTAGGCCAGAAGAGCTGCTTTAGAGCCAGAGAACCAGGTCAGCAGAGCTCCTCTAGAGCCTGAGAACCAGGTCATTAGAGCTGCTGTAGAGCCAGAGAACCAGGTCAGCAGAGCTGCTGTAGAGCCAGAGAAAGCAGGTCAGCAGAGCTGCTTTAGAGCCAGAGAACCAGGTCAGTAGAGCTGCTCTAGAGCCTAAGAAACAGGTCATCAGAGCTGCTCTAGAGCCAGAGAACCAGGTCAGCAGAGCTGCTCTAGAGCCAGAGAACCAGGTCAGCAGAGCTGCTGTAGAGCCAGAGAAACCAGGTCAGCAGACCTGCTTTAAAAGGAGAGAACCAGGTCAGCAGAGCTGCTCTAGAGCCTAAGAACCAAGTCAGCACAGCTGCTATAGAGCCAGAGAGCCAGGTCAGCAGAGCTGCTTTAGAGCCTAAGCACCAGGTCAGCAGAGCTGCTCTAGAGCCTAAGAACCAGGTCAGCAGATCTGCTCTAGAGCCAGAGAACCAGGTCAGCAGAGCTGCTTTAGAGCCAGAGAACAATGTCAGAAGAGCTGTTTTAGAGCCTAAGAACCAAGTCAGCACAGCTGCTCTTGAGCCAGATAACCAGGTCAGCAGAGCTGCTTTTGAGGCAGAGAACCAGGTCATCAGAGCTGCTTTAGAGCCTAAGAACCAGGTCAGCAGAGCTGCTCTAGAGACTAAGAACAAGGTCAGCAGATCTGCTCTGGAGCTAGAGAACCAGGTCAGCAGAGCTGTTTTAGAGCCAGAGAACCAGGCCAGCAGAGCTGATCTAGAACCTGAGAGCCAGGTCAGCAGAACTGCTCTAGAGGCAGAGAACCAGGTCAGCAGAGCTGCTGTAGAGCTAGAGAACCAGGGCAGCAGAGCTGCTCTCGAACCAGAGAAGCAGGTCAGCAGAGCTGATTTAGAGCCATAGAACCAGGTCAGCAGAGCTGCTTTAGAGCCAGAGAACCAGGTCAGCCGAGCTGCTGTAGAGCCAGAGAAAACAGGTCAGCAGAGCTGCTTTAGAGGGAGAGAACCAGGTCAGGAGAGCTGCTTCAGAGGGAGAGAACCAGATCAGCAGAGCTGCTCTAGAGCCTAAGAACCAGGTTAGCACAGCTGCTCTAGAGCCAGAGAACAAGGTCATCAGAGCTGCTGTAGAGCCAGAGAACCGGGTCAGCAGAGCTGCTCTAGAGCCTAAGAACCAGGTTAGCACAGCTGCTCTAGAGCCAGAGAACCAGGTCAGCAGATCTGCTTTAGAGCCAGAGAACTAGGTCAGAAGAGCTGCTTTAGAGCCAGAGAACCAGGTCAGCAGAGCTCCTCTAGAGCCTGAGAACCAGGTCATTAGAGCTGCTGTAGAGCCAGAGAACCAGGTCAGAAGAGCTGCTGTAGAGCTAGAGAAAGCAGGTCAGCAGAGCTGCTTTAGAGCCAGAGAACCAGGTCATCAGATTTGCTTTAGAGCCTAAGAACCAGGTCAGCAGAGCTGCTCTAGCGACTAAGAACAAGGTCAGCAGATCTGCTCTGGAGCTAGAGAACCAGGTCAGCAGAGCTGTTTTAGAGCCAGAGAACCAGGCCAGCAGAGCTGATCTAGAACCTGAGAACCAGGTCAGCAGAGCTGTTCTAGAGGCAGAGAACCAGGTCAGCAGAGCTGCTTTAGAGCTAGAGAACCAAGGCAGCAGAGCTGCTCTCGAACCAGAGAACCAGGTCAGCAGAGCTGATTTAGAGCCATAGAACCAGGTCAGCAGAGCTGCTTTAGAGCCAGAGAACCAGGTCAGCCGAGCTGCTGTAGAGCCAGATAAACCAGGTCAGCAGAGCTGCTTTAGAGGGAGAGAACCAGGTCAGGAGAGCTGCTTCAGAGGGAGAGAACCAGGTCAGCAGAGCTGCTCTAGAGCCTAAGAACCAGGTTAGCACAGCTGCTCTAGAGCCAGAAAACCAGGTCATCAGAGCTGCTGTAGAGCCAGAGAACCAGGTCAGCAGAGCTGCTGTAGAGCCAGAGAAACCACATCAGAAGAGCAGCTTTAGAGGGAGAGAACCAGGTCAGCAGAGCTGCTCTAGAGCCTAAGAACCAGGTCAGCACAGCTGCTCTAGAACCAGTGAACCAGGTCAGCAGATCTGCTTTAGAGCCAGAGAACTAGGTCAGAAGAGCTGCTTTAGAGCCAGAGAACCAGGTCAGAAGAGCTCCTCTAGAGCCTGAGAACCAGGTCATTAGAGCTGCTGTAGAGCCAGAGAACCAGGTCAGCAGAGCTGCTGTAGAGCCAGAGAAAGCAGGTCAGCAGAGCTGCTTTAGAGCCAGAGAACCAGGTCAGTAGAGCTGCTCTAGAGCCTAAGAAACAGGTCATCAGAGCTGCTCTAGAGCCAGAGAACCAGGTCAGCAGAGCTGCTCTAGAGCCAGAGAACCAGGTCAGCAGAGCTGCTGTAGAGCCAGAGAAACCAGGTCAGCAGAGCTGCTTTAAAAGGAGAGAACCAGGTCAGCAGAGCTGCTCTAGAGCCTAAGAACCAGGTCAGCACAGCTGCTATAGAGCCAGAGAGCCAGGTCAGCAGAGCTGCTTTAGAGCCTAAGAACCAGGTCAGCAGAGCTGCTCTAGAGCCAGAGAACCAGGTCAGCAGAGCTGCTCTAGAGCCAGAGAACCAGGTCAGCAGAGCTGCTGTAGAGCCAGAGAAACCAGGTCAGCAGAGCTGCTTTAAAAGGAGAGAACCAGGTCAGCAGAGCTGCTCTAGAGCCTAAGAACCAGGTCAGCACAGCTGCTATAGAGCCAGAGAGCCAGGTCAGCAGAGCTGCTTTAGAGCCTAAGAACCAGGTCAGCAGAGCTGCTCTAGAGCCTAAGAACCAGGTCAGCAGATCTGCTCTAGAGCCAGAGAACCAGGTCAGCAGAGCTGCTTTAGAGCCAGAGAACAATGTCAGAAGAGCTGTTTTAGAGCCTAAGAACCAAGTCAGCACAGCTGCTCTTGAGCCTAAGAACCAGGTCAGCAGAGCTGCTCTAGAGACTAAGAACAAGGTCAGCAGATCTGCTCTGGAGCTAGAGAACCAGGTCAGCAGAGCTGTTTTAGAGCCAGAGAACCAGGCCAGCAGAGCTGATCTAGAACCTGAGAGCCAGGTCAGCAGTACTGCTCTAGAGGCAGAGAACCAGGTCAGCAGAGCTGCTGTAGAGCTAGAGAACCAGGGCAGCAGAGCTGCTCTCGAACCAGAGAAGCAGGTCAGCAGAGCTGATTTAGAGCCATAGAACCAGGTCAGCAGAGCTGCTTTAGAGCCAGAGAACCAGGTCAGCCGAGCTGCAGTAGAGCCAGAGAAAACAGGTCAGCAGAGCTGCTTTAGAGGGAGAGAACCAGGTCAGGAGAGCTGCTTCAGAGGGAGAGAACCAGGTCAGCAGAGCTGCTCTAGAGCCTAAGAACCAGGTTAGCACAGCTGCTCTAGAGCCAGAGAACCAGGTCATCAGAGCTGCTGCAGAGCCAGAGAACCAGGTCAGCAGAGCTGCTCTAGAGCCTAAGAACCAGGTTAGCACAGCTGCTCTAGAGCCAGAGAACCAGGTCAGCAGATCTGCTTTAGAGCCAGAGAACTAGGTCAGCAGAGCTGCTGTAGAGCCAGAGAAACCACATCAGAAGAGCAGCTTTAGAGGGAGAGAACCAGGTCAGCAGAGCTGCTCTAGAGCCTGAGAACCAGGTTAGCACAGCTGCTCTAGAGCCAGAGAACCAGGTCATCAGAGCTGCTGTAGAGCCAGAGAACCAGGTCAGCAGAGCTGCTGTAGAGCCAGAGAAACCACATCCGAAGAGCAGCTTTAGAGGGAGAGAACCAGGTCAGCAGAGCTGCTCTAGAGCCTAAGAACCAGGTCAGCACAGCTGCTCTAGAACCAGTGAACCAGGTCAGCAGATCTGCTTTAGAGCCAGAGAACTAGGTCAGAAGAGCTGCTTTAGAGCCAGAGAACCAGGTCAGCAGAGCTCCTCTAGAGCCTGAGAACCAGGTCATTAGAGCTGCTGTAGAGCCAGAGAACCAGGTCAGCAGAGCTGCTGTAGAGCCAGAGAAAGCAGGTCAGCAGAGCTGCTTTAGAGCCAGAGAACCAGGTCAGTAGAGCTGCTCTAGAGCCTAAGAACCAGGTCATCAGAGCTGCTCTAGAGCCAGAGAACCAGGTCAGCAGAGCTGCTCTAGAGCCAGAGAACCAGGTCAGCAGAGCTGCTGTAGAGCCAGAGAAACCAGGTCAGCAGAGCTGCTTTAAAAGGAGAGAACCAGGTCAGCAGAGCTACTCTAGAGCCTAAGAACCAGGTCAGCACAGCTGCTATAGAGCCAGAGAGCCAGGTCAGCAGAGCTGCTTTAGAGCCTAAGCACCAGGTCAGCAGAGCTGCTCTAGAGCCTAAGAACCAGGTCAGCAGATCTGCTCTAGAGCCAGAGAACCAGGTCAGCAGAGCTGCTTTAGAGCCAGAGAACAATGTCAGAAGAGCTGTTTTAGAGCCTAAGAACCAAGTCAGCACAGCTGCTCTTGAGCCAGATAACCAGGTCAGCAGAGCTGCTTTTGAGGCAGAGAACCAGGTCATCAGAGCTGCTTTAGAGCCTAAGAACCAGGTCAGCAGAGCTGCTCTAGAGACTAAGAACAAGGTCAGCAGATCTGCTATGGAGCTAGAGAACCAGGTCAGCAGAGCTGTTTTAGAGCCAGAGAACCAGGCCAGTAGAGCTGATCTAGAACCTGAGAGCCAGGTCAGCAGTACTGCTCTAGAGGCAGAGAACCAGGTCAGCAGAGCTGCTGTAGAGCTAGAGAACCAGGGCAGCAGAGCTGCTATCGAACCAGAGAAGCAGGTCAGCAGAGCTGATTTAGAGCCATAGAACCAGGTCAGCAGAGCTGCTTTAGAGCCAGAGAACCAGGTCAGCCGAGCTGCTTTAGAGCCAGAGAAAACAGGTCAGCAGAGCTGCTTTAGAGGGAGAGAACCAGGTCAGGAGAGCTGCTTCAGAGGGAGAGAACCAGATCAGCAGAGCTGCTCTAGAGCCTAAGAACCAGGTTAGCACAGCTGCTCTAGAGCCAGAGAACCAGGTCATCAGAGCTGCTGTAGAGCCAGAGAACCGGGTCAGCAGAGCTGCTCTAGAGCCTAAGAACCAGGTTAGCACAGCTGCTCTAGAACCAGTGAACCAGGTCAGCAGATCTGCTTTAGAGCCAGAGAACTAGTTCAGAAGAGCTGCTTTAGAGCCAGAGAACCAGGTCAGCAGAGCTCCTCTAGAGCCTGAGAACCAGGTCATTAGAGCTGCTGTAGAGCCAGAGAACCAGGTCAGCAGAGCTGCTGTAGAGCCAGAGAAAGCAGGTCAGCAGAGCTGCTTTAGAGCCAGAGAACCAGGTCAGTAGAGCTGCTCTAGAGCCTAAGAACCAGGTCAGCAGAGCTGATTTAGAGCCATAGAACCAGGTCAGCAGAGCTGCTTTAGAGCCAGACAACCAGGTCAGCAGAGCTGCTGTAGAGCCGGAGAAACCAGGTCAGCAGAGCTGCTTTAAAAGGAGAGAACCAGGTCAGCAGAGCTGCTCTAGAGCCTAAGAACCAGGTCAGCACAGCTGCTATAGAGCCAGAGAGCCAGGTCAGCAGAGCTGCTTTAGAGCCTAAGCACCAGGTCAGCAGAGCTGCTCTAGAGCCTAAGAACCAGGTCAGCAGATCTGCTCTAGAGCCAGAGAACCAGGTCAGCAGAGCTGCTTTAGAGCCAGAGAACAATGTCAGAAGAGCTGTTTTAGAGCCTAAGAACCAAGTCAGCACAGCTGCTCTTGAGCCAGATAACCAGGTCAGCAGAGCTGCTTTTGAGGCAGAGAACCAGGTCATCAGAGCTGCTTTAGAGCCTAAGAACCAGGTCAGCAGAGCTGCTCTAGAGACTAAGAACAAGGTCAGCAGATCTGCTCTGGAGCTAGAGAACCAGGTCAGCAGAGCTGTTTTAGACTTAGAGAACCAGGCCAGCAGAGCTGATCTAGAACCTGAGAGCCAGGTCAGCAGTACTGCTCTAGAGGCAGAGAACCAGGTCAGCAGAGCTGCTGTAGAGCTAGAGAACCAGGGCAGCAGAGCTGCTCTCGAACCAGAGAAGCAGGTCAGCAGAGCTGATTTAGAGCCATAGAACCAGGTCAGCAGAGCTGCTTTAGAGCCAGAGAACCAGGTCAGCCGAGCTGCTTTAGAGCCAGAGAAAACAGGTCAGCAGAGCTGCTTTAGAGGGAGAGAACCAGGTCAGGAGAGCTGCTTCAGAGGGAAAGAACCAGATCAGCAGAGCTGCTCTAGAGCCTAAGAACCAGGTTAGCACAGCTGCTCTAGAGCCAGAGAACCAGGTCATCAGAGCTGCTGTAGAGCCAGAGAACCGGGTCAGCAGAGCTGCTCTAGAGCCTAAGAACCAGGTTAGCACAGCTGCTCTAGAACCAGTGAACCAGGTCAGCAGATCTGCTTTAGAGCCAGAGAACTAGGTCAGAAGAGCTGCTTTAGAGCCAGAGAACCAGGTCAGCAGAGCTCCTCTAGAGCCTGAGGACCAGGTCATTAGAGCTGCTGTAGAGCCAGAGAACCAGGTCAGCAGAGCTGCTGTAGAGCCAGAGAAAGCAGGTCAGCAGAGCTGCTTTAGAGCCAGAGAACCAGGTCAGTAGAGCTGCTCTAGAGCCTAAGAACCAGGTCATCAGAGCTGCTCTAGAGCCAGAGAACCAGGTCAGCAGAGCTGCTCTAGAGCCAGAGAACCAGGTCAGCAGAGCTGCTGTAGAGCCAGAGAAACCAGGTCAGCAGAGCTGCTTTAAAAGGAGAGAACCAGGTCAGCAGAGCTGCTCTAGAGCCTAAGAACCAGGTCAGCACAGCTGCTATAGAGCCAGAGAGCCAAGTCAGCAGAGCTGCTTTAGAGCCTAAGAACCAGGTCAGCAGAGCTGCTCTAGAGCCTAAGAACCAGGTCAGCAGATCTGCTCTAGAGCCAGAGAACCAGGTCAGCAGAGCTGCTTTAGAGCCAGAGAACAATGTCAGAAGAGCTGTTTTAGAGCCTAAGAACCAAGTCAGCACAGCTGCTCTTGAGCCAGATAACCAGGTCAGCAGAGCTGCTTTTGAGGCAGAGAACCAGGTCATCAGAGCTGCTTTAGAGCCTAAGAACCAGGTCAGCAGAGCTGCTCTAGAGACTAAGAACAAGGTCAGCAGATCTGCTCTGGAGCTAGAGAACCAGGTCAGCAGAGCTGTTTTAGAGCCAGAGAACCAGGCCAGCAGAGCTGATCTAGAACCTGAGAGCCAGGTCAGCAGTACTGCTCTAGAGGCAGAGAACCAGGTCAGCAGAGCTGCTGTAGAGCTAGAGAACCAGGGCAGCAGAGCTGCTCTCGAACCAGAGAAGCAGGTCAGCAGAGCTGATTTTACTGCCATAGAACCAGGTCAGCAGAGCTGCTTTAGAGCCAGAGAACCAGGTCAGCCGAGCTGCTGTAGAGCCAGAGAAAACAGGTCAGCAGAGCTGCTTTAGAGGGAGAGAACCAGGTCAGGAGAGCTGCTTCAGAGGGAGAGAACCAGGTCAGCAGAGCTGCTCTAGAGCCTAAGAACCAGGTTAGCAGAGCTGCTCTAGAGCCAGAGAACCAGGTCATCAGAGCTGCTGTAGAGCCAGAGAACCAGGTCAGCAGAGCTGCTCTAGAGCCTAAGAACCAGGTTAGCACAGCTGCTCTAGAGCCAGAGAACCAGGTCAGCAGATCTGCTTTAGAGCCAGAGAACTAGGTCAGCAGAGCTGCTGTAGAGCCAGAGAAACCACATCAGAAGAGCAGCTTTAGAGGGAGAGAACCAGGTCAGCAGAGCTGCTCTAGAGCCTAAGAACCAGGTTAGCACAGCTGCTCTAGAGCCAGAGAACCAGGTCATCAGAGCTGCTGTAGAGCCAGAGAACCAGGTCAGCAGAGCTGCTGTAGAGCCATAGAAACCACATCAGAAGAGCAGCTTTAGAGGGAGAGAACCAGGTCAGCAGAGCTGCTCTAGAGCCTAAGAACCAGGTCAGCACAGCTGCTCTAGAACCAGTGAACCAGGTCAGCAGATCTGCTTTAGAGCCAGAGAACTAGGTCAGAAGAGCTGCTTTAGAGCCAGAGAACCAGGTCAGCAGAGCTCCTCTAGAGCCTGAGAACCAGGTCAGCAGAGCTGCTGTAGAGCCAGAGAAAGCAGGTCAGCAGAGCTGCTTTAGAGCCAGAGAACCAGGTCAGTAGAGCTGCTCTAGAGCCTAAGAACCAGGTCATCAGAGCTGCTCTAGAGCCAGAGAACCAGGTCAGCAGAGCTGCTCTAGAGCCAGAGAACCAGGTCAGCAGAGCTGCTGTAGAGCCAGAGAAACCAGGTCAGCAGAGCTGCTTTAAAAGGAGAGAACCAGGTCAGCAGAGCTGCTCTAGAGCCTAAGAACCAAGTCAGCACAGCTGCTATAGAGCCAGAGAGCCAGGTCAGCAGAGCTGCTTTAGAGCCTAAGCACCAGGTCAGCAGAGCTGCTCTAGAGCCTAAGAACCAGGTCAGCAGATCTGCTCTAGAGTCAGAGAACCAGGTCAGCAGAGCTGCTTTAGAGCCAGAGAACAATGTCAGAAGAGCTGTTTTAGAGCCTAAGAACCAAGTCAGCACAGCTGCTCTTGAGCCAGATAACCAGGTCAGCAGAGCTGCTTTTGAGGCAGAGAACCAGGTCATCAGAGCTGCTTTAGAGCCTAAGAACCAGGTCAGCAGAGCTGCTCTAGAGACTAAGAACAAGGTCAGCAGATCTGCTCTGGAGCTAGAGAACCAGGTCAGCAGAGCTGTTTTAGAGCCAGAGAACCAGGCCAGCAGAGCTGATCTAGAACCTGAGAGCCAGGTCAGCAGAACTGCTCTAGAGGCAGAGAACCAGGTCAGCAGAGCTGCTGTAGAGCTAGAGAACCAGGGCAGCAGAGCTGCTCTCGAACCAGAGAAGCAGGTCAGCAGAGCTGATTTAGAGCCATAGAACCAGGTCAGCAGAGCTGCTTTAGAGCCAGAGAACCAAGTCAGCCGAGCTGCTGTAGAGCCAGAGAAAACAGGTCAGCAGAGCTGCTTTAGAGGGAGAGAACCAGGTCAGGAGAGCTGCTTCAGAGGGAGAGAACCAGATCAGCAGAGCTGCTCTAGAGCCTAAGAACCAGGTTAGCACAGCTGCTCTAGAGCCAGAGAACAAGGTCATCAGAGCTGCTGTAGAGCCAGAGAACCGGGTCAGCAGAGATGCTCTAGAGCCTAAGAACCAGGTTAGCACAGCTGCTCTAGAGCCAGAGAACCAGGTCAGCAGATCTGCTTTAGAGCCAGAGAACTAGGTCAGAAGAGCTGCTTTAGAGCCAGAGAACCAGGTCAGCAGAGCTCCTCTAGAGCCTGAGAACCAGGTCATTAGAGCTGCTGTAGAGCCAGAGAACCAGGTCAGAAGAGCTGCTGTAGAGCTAGAGAAAGCAGGTCAGCAGAGCTGCTTTAGAGCCAGAGAACCAGGTCATCAGATTTGCTTTAGAGCCTAAGAACCAGGTCAGCAGAGCTGCTCTAGAGACTAAGAACAAGGTCAGCAGATCTGCTCTGGAGCTAGAGAACCAGGTCAGCAGAGCTGTTTTAGAGCCAGAGAACCAGGCCAGCAGAGCTGATCTAGAACCTGAGAACCAGGTCAGCAGAGCTGCTCTAGAGGCAGAGAACCAGGTCAGCAGAGCTGCTTTAGAGCTAGAGAACCAAGGCAGCAGAGCTGCTCTCGAACCAGAGAACCAGGTCAGCAGAGCTGATTTAGAGCCATAGAACCAGGTCAGCAGAGCTGCTTTAGAGCCAGAGAACCAGGTCAGCCGAGCTGCTGTAGAGCCAGATAAACCAGGTCAGCAGAGCTGCTTTAGAGGGAGAGAACCAGGTCAGGAGAGCTGCTTCAGAGGGAGAGAACCAGGTCAGCAGAGCTGCTCTAGAGCCTAAGAACCAGGTTAGCACAGCTGCTCTAGATCCAGAAAACCAGGTCATCAGAGCTGCTGTAGAGCCAGAGAACCAGGTCAGCAGAGCTGCTGTAGAGCCAGAGAAACCACATCAGAAGAGCAGCTTTAGAGGGAGAGAACCAGGTCAGCAGAGCTGCTCTAGAGCCTAAGAACCAGGTCAGCACAGCTGCTCTAGAACCAGTGAACCAGGTCAGCAGATCTGCTTTAGAGCCAGAGAACTAGGTCAGAAGAGCTGCTTTAGAGCCAGAGAACCAGGTCAGAAGAGCTCCTCTAGAGCCTGAGAACCAGGTCATTAGAGCTGCTGTAGAGCCAGAGAACCAGGTCAGCAGAGCTGCTGTAGAGCCAGAGAAAGCAGGTCAGCAGAGCTGCTTTAGAGCCAGAGAACCAGGTCAGTAGAGCTGCTCTAGAGCCTAAGAACCAGGTCATCAGAGCTGCTCTAGAGCCAGAGAACCAGGTCAGCAGAGCTGCTCTAGAGCCAGAGAACCAGGTCAGCAGAGCTGCTGTAGAGCCAGAGAAACCAGGTCAGCAGAGCTGCTTTAAAAGGAGAGAACCAGGTCAGCAGAGCTGCTCTAGAGCCTAAGAACCAGGTCAGCACAGCTGCTATAGAGCCAGAGAGCCAGGTCAGCAGAGCTGCTTTAGAGCCTAAGAACCAGGTCAGCAGAGCTGCTCTAGAGCCAGAGAACCAGGTCAGCAGAGCTGCTCTAGAGCCAGAGAACCAGGTCAGCAGAGCTGCTGTAGAGCCAGAGAAACCAGGTCAGCAGATCTGCTTTAAAAGGAGAGAACCAGGTCAGCAGAGCTGCTCTAGAGCCTAAGAACCAGGTCAGCACAGCTGCTATAGAGCCAGAGAGCCAGGTCAGCAGAGCTGCTTTAGAGCCTAAGAACCAGGTCAGCAGAGCTGCTCTAGAGCCTAAGAACCAGGTCAGCAGATCTGCTCTAGAGCCAGAGAACCAGGTCAGCAGAGCTGCTTTAGAGCCAGAGAACAATGTCAGAAGAGCTGTTTTAGAGCCTAAGAACCAAGTCAGCACAGCTGCTCTTGAGCCTAAGAACCAGGTCAGCAGAGCTGCTCTAGAGACTAAGAACAAGGTCAGCAGATCTGCTCTGGAGCTAGAGAACCAGGTCAGCAGAGCTGTTTTAGAGCCAGAGAACCAGGCCAGCAGAGCTGATCTAGAACCTGAGAGCCAGGTCAGCAGTACTGCTCTAGAGGCAGAGAACCAGGTCAGCAGATCTGCTGTAGAGCTAGAGAACCAGGGCAGCAGAGCTGCTCTCGAACCAGAGAAGCAGGTCAGCAGAGCTGATTTAGAGCCATAGAACCAGGTCAGCAGAGCTGCTTTAGAGCCAGAGAACCAGGTCAGCCGAGCTGCTGTAGAGCCAGAGAAAACAGGTCAGCAGAGCTGCTTTAGAGGGAGAGAACCAGGTCAGGAGAGCTGCTTCAGAGGGAGAGAACCAGGTCAGCAGAGCTGCTCTAGAGCCTAAGAACCAGGTTAGCACAGCTGCTCTAGAGCCAGAGAACCAGGTCATCAGAGCTGCTGTAGAGCCAGAGAACCAGGTCAGCAGAGCTGCTCTAGAGCCTAAGAACCAGGTTAGCACAGCTGCTCTAGAGCCAGAGAACCAGGTCAGCAGATCTGCTTTAGAGCCAGAGAACTAGGTCAGCAGAGCTGCTGTAGAGCCAGAGAAACCACATCAGAAGAGCATCTTTAGAGGGAGAGAACCAGGTCAGCAGAGCTACTCTAGAGCCTAAGAACCAGGTTAGCACAGCTGCTCTAGAGCCAGAGAACCAGGTCATCAGAGCAGCTTTAGAGGGAGAGAACCAGGTCAGCAGAGCTGCTCTAGAGCCTAAGAACCAGGTCAGCACAGCTGCTCTAGAACCAGTGAACCAGGTCAGCAGATCTGCTTTAGAGCCAGAGAACTAGGTCAGAAGAGCTGCTTTAGAGCCAGAGAACCAGGTCAGCAGAGCTCCTCTAGAGCCTGAGAACCAGGTCATTAGAGCTGCTGTAGAGCCAGAGAACCAGGTCAGCAGAGCTGCTGTAGAGCCAGAGAAAGCAGGTCAGCAGAGCTGCTGTAGAGCCAGAGAAACCAGGTCAGCAGAGCTGCTTTAAAAGGAGAGAACCAGGTCAGCAGAGCTGCTCTAGAGCCTAAGAACCAGGTTAGCACAGCTGCTCTAGAGCCAGAGAACCAGGTCATCAGAGCTGCTGTAGAGCCAGAGAACCAGGTCAGCAGAGCTGCTGTAGAGCCAGAGAAACCACATCCGAAGAGCAGCTTTAGAGGGAGAGAACCAGGTCAGCAGAGCTGCTCTAGAGCCTAATAACCAGGTCAGCACAGCTGCTCTAGAACCAGTGAACCAGGTCAGCAGATCTGCTTTAGAGCCAGAGAACTAGGTCAGCAGAGCTGCTTTAGAGCCAGAGAACCAGGTCAGTAGAGCTGCTCTAGAGCCTAAGAACCAGGTCATCAGAGCTGCTCTAGAGCCAGAGAACCAGGTCAGCAGAGCTGCTCTAGAGCCAGAGAACCAGGTCAGCAGAGCTGCTGTAGAGCCAGAGAAACCAGGTCAGCAGAGCTGCTTTAAAAGGAGAGAACCAGGTCAGCAGAGCTACTCTAGAGCCTAAGAACCAGGTCAGCACAGCTGCTATAGAGCCAGAGAGCCAGGTCAGCAGAGCTGCTTTAGAGCCTAAGCACCAGGTCAGCAGAGCTGCTCTAGAGCCTAAGAACCAGGTCAGCAGATCTGCTCTAGAGCCAGAGAACCAGGTCAGCAGAGCTGCTTTAGAGCCAGAGAACAATGTCAGAAGAGCTGTTTTAGAGCCTAAGAACCAAGTCAGCACAGCTGCTCTTGAGCCAGATAACCAGGTCAGCAGAGCTGCTTTTGAGGCAGAGAACCAGGTCATCAGAGCTCCTTTAGAGCCTAAGAACCAGGTCAGCAGAGCTGCTCTAGAGACTAAGAACAAGGTCAGCAGATCTGCTCTGGAGCTAGAGAACCAGGTCAGCAGAGCTGTTTTAGAGCCAGAGAACCAGGCCAGCAGAGCTGATCTAGAACCTGAGAGCCAGGTCAGCAGTACTGCTCTAGAGGCAGAGAACCAGGTCAGCAGAGCTGCTGTAGAGCTAGAGAACCAGGGCAGCAGAGCTGCTATCGAACCAGAGAAGCAGGTCAGCAGAGCTGATTTAGAGCCATAGAACCAGGTCAGCAGAGCTGCTTTAGAGCCAGAGAACCAGGTCAGTCGAGCTGCTTTAGAGCCAGAGAAAACAGGTCAGCAGAGCTGCTTTAGAGGGAGAGAACAAGGTCAGGAGAGCTGCTTCAGAGGGAGAGAACCAGGTCAGCAGAGCTGCTCTAGAGCCTAAGAACCAGGTTAGCACAGCTGCTCTAGAGCCAGAAAACCAGGTCATCAGAGCTGCTGTAGAGCCAGAGAACCAGGTCAGCAGAGCTGCTGTAGAGCCAGAGAAACCACATCAGAAGAGCAGCTTTAGAGGGAGAGAACCAGGTCAGCAGAGCTGCTCTAGAGCCTAAGAACCAGGTCAGCACAGCTGCTCTAGAACCAGTGAACCAGGTCAGCAGATCTGCTTTAGAGCCAGAGAACTAGGTCAGAAGAGCTGCTTTAGAGCCAGAGAACCAGGTCAGAAGAGCTCCTCTAGAGCCTGAGAACCAGGTCATTAGAGCTGCTGTAGAGCCAGAGAACCAGGTCAGCAGAGCTGCTGTAGAGCCAGAGAAAGCAGGTCAGCAGAGCTGCTTTAGAGCCAGAGAACCAGGTCAGTAGAGCTGCTCTAGAGCCTAAGAACCAGGTCATCAGAGCTGCTCTAGAGCCAGAGAACCAGGTCAGCAGAGCTGCTCTAGAGCCAGAGAACCAGGTCAGCAGAGCTGCTGTAGAGCCAGAGAAACCAGGTCAGCAGAGCTGCTTTAAAAGGAGAGAACCAGGTCAGCAGAGCTGCTCTAGAGCCTAAGAACCAGGTCAGCACAGCTGCTATAGAGCCAGAGAGCCAGGTCAGCAGAGCTGCTTTAGAGCCTAAGAACCAGGTCAGCAGAGCTGCTCTAGAGCCTAAGAACCAGGTCAGCAGATCTGCTCTAGAGCCAGAGAACCAGGTCAGCAGAGCTGCTTTAGAGCCAGAGAACAATGTCAGCAGAGCTGTTTTAGAGCCTAAGAACCAAGTCAGCACAGCTGCTCTTGAGCCAGATAACCAGGTCAGCAGAGCTGCTTTTGAGGCAGAGAACCAGGTCATCAGAGCTGCTTTAGAGCCTAAGAACCAGGTCAGCAGAGCTGCTCTAGAGACTAAGAACAAGGTCAGCAGATCTGCTCTGGAGCTAGAGAACCAGGTCAGCAGAGCTGTTTTAGAGCCAGAGAACCAGGCCAGCAGAGCTGATCTAGAACCTGAGAGCCAGGTCAGCAGTACTGCTCTAGAGGCAGAGAACCAGGTCAGCAGAGCTGCTGTAGAGCTAGAGAACCAGGGCAGCAGAGCTGCTCTCGAACCAGAGAAGCAGGTCAGCAGAGCTGATTTAGAGCCATAGAACCAGGTCAGCAGAGCTGCTTTAGAGCCAGAGAACCAGGTCAGCCGAGCTGCTGTAGAGCCAGAGAAAACAGGTCAGCAGAGCTGCTTTAGAGGGAGAGAACCAGGTCAGGAGAGCTGCTTCAGAGGGAGAGAACCAGGTCAGCAGAGCTGCTCTAGAGACTAAGAACCAGGTTAGCACAGCTGCTCTAGAGCCAGAGAACCAGGTCATCAGAGCTGCTGTAGAGCCAGAGAACCAGGTCAGCAGAGCTGCTCTAGAGCCTAAGAACCAGGTTAGCACAGCTGCTCTAGAGCCAGAGAACCAGGTCAGCAGATCTGCTTTAGAGCCAGAGAACTAGGTCAGCAGAGCTGCTGTAGAGCCAGAGAAACCACATCAGAAGAGCAGCTTTAGAGGGAGAGAACCAGGTCAGCACAGCTGCTCTAGAGCCTAAGAACCAGGTTAGCACAGCTGCTCTAGAGCCAGAGTACCAGGTCATCAGAGCTGCTGTAGAGCCAGAGAACCAGGTCAGCAGAGCTGCTGTAGAGCCAGAGAAACCACATCAGAAGAGCAGCTTTAGAGGGTGAGAACCAGGTCAGCAGAGCTGCTCTAGAGCCTAAGAACCAGGTCAGCACAGCTGCTCTAGAACCAGTGAACCAGGTCAGCAGATCTGCTTTAGAGCCAGAGAACTAGGTCAGAAGAGCTGCTTTAGAGCCAGAGAACCAGGTCAGCAGAGCTCCTCTAGAGCCTGAGAACCAGGTCATTAGAGCTGCTGTAGAGCCAGAGAACCAGGTCAGCAGAGCTGCTGTAGAGCCAGAGAAAGCAGGTCAGCAGAGCTGCTTTAGAGCCAGAGAACCAGGTCAGTAGAGCTGCTCTAGAGCCTAAGAACCAGGTCATCAGAGCTGCTCTAGAGCCAGAGAACCAGGTCAGCAGAGCTGCTCTAGAGCCAGAGAACCAGGTCAGCAGAGCTGCTGTAGAGCCAGAGAAACCAGGTCAGCAGAGCTGCTTTAAAAGGAGAGAACCAGGTCAGCAGAGCTGCTCTAGAGCCTAAGAACCAGGTCAGCACAGCTGCTATAGAGCCAGAGAGCCAGGTGAGCAGAGCTGCTTTAGAGCCTAAGAACCAGGTCAGCAGAGCTGCTCTAGAGCCTAAGAACCAGGTCAGCAGATCTGCTCTAGAGCCAGAGAACCAGGTCAGCAGAGCTGCTTTAGAGCCAGAGAACAATGTCAGAAGAGCTGCTTTAGAGCCTAAGAACCAAGTCAGCACAGCTGCTCTTGAGCCAGATAACCAGGTCAGCAGAGCTGCTTTTGAGGCAGAGAACCAGGTCATCAGAGCTGCTTTAGAGCCTAAGAACCAGGTCAGCAGAGCTGCTCTAGAGACTAAGAACAAGGTCAGCAGATCTGCTCTGGAGCTAGAGAACCAGGTCAGCAGAGCTGTTTTAGAGCCAGAGAACCAGGGCAGCAGAGCTGCTCTCGAACCAGAGAAGCAGGTCAGCAGAGCAGATTTAGAGCCATAGAACCAGGTCAGCAGAGCTGCTTTAGAGCCAGAGAACCAGGTCAGCCGAGCTGCTTTAGAGCCAGAGAAAACAGGTCAGCAGAGCTGCTTTAGAGGGAGAGAACCAGGTCAGGAGAGCTGCTTCAGAGGGAGAGAACCAGATCAGCAGAGCTGCTCTAGAGCCTAAGAACCAGGTTAGCACAGCTGCTCTAGAGCCAGAGAACCAGGTCATCAGAGCTGCTGTAGAGCCAGAGAACCGGGTCAGCAGAGCTGCTCTAGAGCCTAAGAACCAGGTTAGCACAGCTGCTCTAGAACCAGTGAACCAGGTCAGCAGATCTGCTTTAGAGCCAGAGAACTAGGTCAGAAGAGCTGCTTTAGAGCCAGAGAACCAGGTCAGCAGAGCTCCTCTAGAGCCTGAGAACCAGGTCATTAGAGCTGCTGTAGAGCCAGAGAACCAGGTCAGCAGAGCTGCTGTAGAGCCAGAGAAAGCAGGTCAGCAGAGCTGCTTTAGAGCCAGAGAACCAGGTCAGTAGAGCTGCTCTAGAGCCTAAGAACCAGGTCATCAGAGCTGCTCTAGAGCCAGAGAACCAGGTCAGCAGAGCTGCTCTAGAGCCAGAGAACCAGGTCAGCAGAGCTGCTGTAGAGCCAGATAAACCAGGTCAGCAGAGCTGCTTTAGAGGGAGAGAACCAGGTCAGGAGAGCTGCTTCAGAAGGAGAGAACCAGGTCAGCAGAGCTGCTCTAGAGCCTAAGAACCAGGTTAGCACAGCTGCTCTAGAGCCAGAAAACCAGGTCATCAGAGCTGCTGTAGAGCCAGAGAACCAGGTCAGCAGAGCTGCTGTAGAGCCAGAGAAACCACATCAGAAGAGCAGCTTTAGAGGGAGAGAACCAGGTCAGCAGAGCTGCTCTAGAGCCTAAGAACCAGGTCAGCACAGCTGCTCTAGAACCAGTGAACCAGGTCAGCAGATCTGCTTTAGAGCCAGAGAACTAGGTCAGAAGAGCTGCTTTAGAGCCAGAGAACCAGGTCAGAAGAGCTCCTCTAGAGCCTGAGAACCAGGTCATTAGAGCTGCTGTAGAGCCAGAGAACCAGGTCAGCAGAGCTGCTGTAGAGCCAGAGAAAGCAGGTCAGCAGAGCTGCTTTAGAGCCAGAGAACCAGGTCAGTAGAGCTGCTCTAGAGCCTAAGAACCAGGTCATCAGAGCTGCTCTAGAGCCAGAGAACCAGGTCAGCAGAGCTGCTCTAGAGCCAGAGAACCAGGTCAGCAGAGCTGCTGTAGAGCCAGAGAAACCAGGTCAGCAGAGCTGCTTTAAAAGGAGAGAACCAGGTCAGCAGAGCTGCTCTAGAGCCTAAGAACCAGGTCAGCACAGCTGCTATAGAGCCAGAGAGCCAGGTCAGCAGAGCTGCTTTAGAGCCTAAGAACCAGGTCAGCAGAGCTGCTCTAGAGCCTAAGAACCAGGTCAGCAGATCTGCTCTAGAGCCAGAGAACCAGGTCAGCAGAGCTGCTTTAGAGCCAGAGAACAATGTCAGAAGAGCTGTTTTAGAGCCTAAGAACCAAGTCAGCACAGCTGCTCTTGAGCCAGATAACCAGGTCAGCAGAGCTGCTTTTGAGGCAGAGAACCAGGTCATCAGAGCTGCTTTAGAGCCTAAGAACCAGGTCAGCAGAGCTGCTCTGGAGACTAAGAACAAGGTCAGCAGATCTGCTCTGGAGCTAGAGAACCCGGTCAGCAGAGCTGTTTTAGAGCCTGAGAACCAGGCCAGCAGAGCTGATCTAGAACCTGAGAGCCAGGTCAGCAGTGCTGCTCTAGAGGCAGAGAACCAGGTCAGCAGAGCTGTTTTAGAGCCTGAGAACCAGGCCAGCAGAGCTGATCTAGAACCTGAGAGCCAGGTCAGCAGTGCTGCTCTAGAGCCATAGAACCAGGTCAGCCGAGCTGCTGTAGAGCCAGAGAAAACAGGTCAGCAGAGCTGCTTTAGAGGGAGAGAACCAGATCAGGAGAGCTGCTTCAGAGGGAGAGAACCAGGTCAGCAGAGCTGCTCTAGAGCCTAAGAACCAGGTTAGCACAGCTGCTCTAGAGCCAGAGAACCAGGTCATCAGAGCTGCTTTAGAGCCAGAGAATCAGGTCAGCAGAGCTGCTCTAGAGCCTAAGAACCAGGTTAGCACAGCTGCTCTAGAGCCAGAGAACTAGGTCAGCATATCTGCTTTAGAGCCAGAGAACTAGGTCAGAAGAGCTGCTTTAGAGCCAGAGAACCAGGTCAGCAGAGCTCCTCTAGAGCCTGAGAACCAGGTCATTAGAGCTGCTGTAGAGCCAAAGAACCAGGTCAGCAGAGCTGCTGTAGAGCCAGAGAAAGCAGGTCAGCAGAGCTGCTTTAGAGCCAGAGAACCAGGTCAGTAGAGCTGCTCTAGAGCCTAAGAACCAGGTCATCAGAGCTGCTATAGAGCCAGAGAACCAGGTCAGCAGAGCTGCTGTAGAGCAAGAGAAACCAGGTCAGCAGAGCTGCTCTAGAGGGAGAGACCCAGGTCAGCAGAGCTGCTCTAAAGTATAAGAACCAGGTCAGCACAGCTGCTCTAGAGCCAGAGAACCAGGTCAGCAGATCTGCTTTAGAGCCAGAGAACTAGGTCAGCAGAGCTGCTTTTGAGCCAGAGAACCAGGTCAGCACAGCTGCTTTAGAGCCTGAGAACCAGGTCATTAGAGCTGCTGTAGAGCCAGAGAACCAGGTCAGCAGAGCTGCTGTAGAGCCAGAGAAAGCAGGTCAGCAGAGCTGCTTTAGAGCCAGGGAACCAGGTCAGTAGAGCTGCTCTAGAGCCTAAGAACCAGGTCAGCAGAGCTGCTCTAGAGCCAGAGAACCAGGTCAGCTGAGCTACTGTAGAGCCAGAGAAACCAGGTTAGCAGAGCTGCTCTAGAGCCAGAGAACCAGGTCAGCCGAGCTGCTGTAGAGCCAGAGAAACCAGGTCATCAGAGCTGCTTTAGAGGGAGAGAACCAGGTCAGGAGAGCTGCGTCAGAGGGAGAGAACCAGGTCAGCAGAGCTGCTTTAGAGCCAGAGAACCAGGTCAGTAGAGCTGCTCTAGAGCCTAAGAACCAGGTCATCAGAGCTGCTCTAGAGCCAGAGAACCAGGTCAGCAGAGCTGCTCTAGAGCCAGAGAACCAGGTCAGCAGAGCTGCTGTAGAGCCAGAGAAACCAGGTCAGCAGAGCTGCTTTAAAAGGAGAGAACCAGGTCAGCAGAGCTGCTCTAGAGCCTAAGAACCAGGTCAGCACAGCTGCTATAGAGCCAGAGAGCCAGGTCAGCAGAGCTGCTTTAGAGCCTAAGAACCAGGTCAGCAGAGCTGCTCTAGAGCCTAAGAACCAGGTCAGCAGATCTGCTCTAGAGCCAGAGAACCAGGTCAGCAGAGCTGCTTTAGAGCCAGAGAACAATGTCAGAAGAGCTGTTTTAGAGCCTAAGAACCAAGTCAGCACAGCTGCTCTTGAGCCAGATAACCAGGTCAGCAGAGCTGCTTTTGAGGCAGAGAACCAGGTCATCAGAGCTGCTTTAGAGCCTAAGAACCAGGTCAGCAGAGCTGCTCTAGAGACTAAGAACAAGGTCAGCAGATCTGCTCTGGAGCTAGAGAACCAGGTCAGCAGAGCTGTTTTAGAGCCTGAGAACCAGGCCAGCAGAGCTGATCTAGAACCTGAGAGCCAGGTCAGCAGTGCTGCTCTAGAGGCAGAGAACCAGGTCAGCAGAGCTGCTTTAGAGCTAGAGAACCAGGGCAGCAGAGCTGCTCTCGAACCAGAGAACCAGGTCAGCAGAGCTGATTTAGAGCTAGAGAACCAGGGCAGCAGAGCTGCTCTCGAACCAGAGAACCAGGTCAGCAGAGCTGATTTAGAGCCATAGAACCAGGTCAGCCGAGCTGCTGTAGAGCCAGAGAAAACAGGTCAGCAGAGCTGCTTTAGAGGGAGAGAACCAGATCAGGAGAGCTGCTTCAGAGGGAGAGAACCAGGTCAGCAGAGCTGCTCTAGAGCCTAAGAACCAGGTTAGCACAGCTGCTCTAGAGCCAGAGAACCAGGTCATCAGAGCTGCTTTAGAGCCAGAGAATCAGGTCAGCAGAGCTGCTCTAGAGCCTAAGAACCAGGTTAGCACAGCTGCTCTAGAGCCAGAGAACTAGGTCAGCATATCTGCTTTAGAGCCAGAGAACTAGGTCAGAAGAGCTGCTTTAGAGCCAGAGAACCAGGTCAGCAGAGCTCCTCTAGAGCCTGAGAACCAGGTCATTAGAGCTGCTGTAGAGCCAGAGAACCAGGTCAGCAGAGCTGCTGTAGAGCCAGAGAAAGCAGGTCAGCAGAGCTGCTTTAGAGCCAGAGAACCAGGTCAGTAGAGCTGCTCTAGAGCCTAAGAACCAGGTCATCAGAGCTGCTCTAGAGCCAGAGAACCAGGTCAGCAGAGCTGCTGTAGAGCAAGAGAAACCAGGTCAGCAGAGCTGCTCTAGAGGGAGAGACCCAGGTCAGCAGAGCTGCTCTAAATTATAAGAACCAGGTCAGCACAGCTGCTCTAGAGCCAGAGAACCAGGTCAGCAGATCTGCTTTAGAGCCAGAGAACTAGGTCAGCAGAGCTGCTTTTGAGCCAGAGAACCAGGTCAGCACAGCTGCTTTAGAGCCTGAGAACCAGGTCATTAGAGCTGCTGTAGAGCCAGAGAACCAGGTCAGCAGAGCTGCTGTAGAGCCAGAGAAAGCAGGTCAGCAGAGCTGCTTTAGAGCCAGGGAACCAGGTCAGTAGAGCTGCTCTAGAGCCTAAGAACCAGGTCAGCAGAGCTGCTCTAGAGCCAGAGAACCAGGTCAGCCGAGCTACTGTAGAGCCAGAGAAACCAGGTTAGCAGAGCTGCTCTAGAGCCAGAGAACCAGGTCAGCCGAGCTGCTGTAGAGCCAGAGAAACCAGGTCATCAGAGCTGCTTTAGAGGGAGAGAACCAGGTCAGGAGAGCTGCGTCAGAGGGAGAGAACCAGGTCAGCAGAGCTGCTTTAGAGCCAGAGAACCAGGTCAGTAGAGCTGCTCTAGAGCCTAAGAACCAGGTCATCAGAGCTGCTCTAGAGCCAGAGAACCAGGTCAGCAGAGCTGCTCTAGAGCCAGAGAACCAGGTCAGCAGAGCTGCTGTAGAGCCAGAGAAACCAGGTCAGCAGAGCTGCTTTAAAAGGAGAGAACCAGGTCAGCAGAGCTGCTCTAGAGCCTAAGAACCAGGTCAGCACAGCTGCTATAGAGCCAGAGAGCCAGGTCAGCAGAGCTGCTTTAGAGCCTAAGAACCAGGTCAGCAGAGCTGCTCTAGAGCCTAAGAACCAGGTCAGCAGATCTGCTCTAGAGCCAGAGAACCAGGTCAGCAGAGCTGCTTTAGAGCCAGAGAACAATGTGAGAAGAGCTGTTTTAGAGCCTAAGAACCAAGTCAGCACAGCTGCTCTTGAGCCAGATAACCAGGTCAGCAGAGCTGCTTTTGAGGCAGAGAACCAGGTCATCAGAGCTGCTTTAGAGCCTAAGAACCAGGTCAGCAGAGCTGCTCTAGAGACTAAGAACAAGGTCAGCAGATCTGCTCTGGAGCTAGAGAACCAGGTCAGCAGAGCTGATTTAGAGCCTGAGAACCAGGCCAGCAGAGCTGATCTAGAACCTGAGAGCCAGGTCAGCAGTGCTGCTCTAGAGGCAGAGAACCAGGTCAGCAGAGCTGCTTTAGAGCTAGAGAACCAGGGCAGCAGAGCTGCTCTCGAACCAGAGAACCAGGTCAGCAGAGCTGATTTAGAGCCATAGAACCAGGTCAGCCGAGCTGCTGTAGAGCCAGAGAAAACAGGTCAGCAGAGCTGCTTTAGAGGGAGAGAACCAGATCAGGAGAGCTGCTTCAGAGGGAGAGAACCAGGTCAGCAGAGCTGCTCTAGAGCCTAAGAACCAGGTTAGCACAGCTGCTCTAGAGCCAGAGAACCAGGTCATCAGAGCTGCTTTAGAGCCAGAGAATCAGGTCAGCAGAGCTGCTCTAGAGCCTAAGAACCAGGTTAGCACAGCTGCTCTAGAGCCAGAGAACAAGGTCAGCATATCTGCTTTAGAGCCAGAGAACTAGGTCAGAAGAGCTGCTTTAGAGCCAGAGAACCAGGTCAGCAGAGCTCCTCTAGAGCCTGAGAACCAGGTCATTAGAGCTGCTGTAGAGCCAGAGAACCAGGTCAGCAGAGCTGCTGTAGAGCCAGAGAAAGCAGGTCAGCAGAGCTGCTTTAGAGCCAGAGAACCAGGTCAGTAGAGCTGCTCTAGAGCCTAAGAACCAGGTCATCAGAGCTGCTCTAGAGCCAGAGAACCAGGTCAGCAGAGCTGCTGTAGAGCAAGAGAAACCAGGTCAGCAGAGCTGCTCTAGAGGGAGAGACCCAGGTCAACAGAGCTGCTCTAAAGTATAAGAATCAGGTCAGCACAGCTGCTCTAGAGCCAGAGAACCAGGTCAGCAGATCTGCTTTAGAGCCAGAGAACTAGGTCAGCAGAGCTGCTTTTGAGCCAGAGAACCAGGTCAGCACAGCTGCTTTAGAGCCTGAGAATCAGGTCATTAGAGCTGCTGTAGAGCCAGAGAACCAGGTCAGCAGAGCTGCTGTAGAGCCAGAGAAAGCAGGTCAGCAGAGCTGCTTTAGAGCCAGGGAACCAGGTCAGTAGAGCTGCTCTAGAGCCTAAGAACCAGGTCAGCAGAGCTGCTCTAGAGCCAGAGAACCAGGTCAGCCGAGCTACTGTAGAGCCAGAGAAACCAGGTTAGCAGAGCTGCTCTAGAGCCAGAGAACCAGGTCAGCCGAGCTGCTGTAGAGCCAGAGAAACCAGGTCATCAGAGCTGCTTTAGAGGGAGAGAACCAGGTCAGGAGAGCTGCGTCAGAGGGAGAGAACCAGGTCAGCAGAGCTGCTGTAGAGCCTAAGAACCAGGTCAGCACAGCTGCTCTAGAACCAGAGAACCAGGTCAGCAGAGCTGCTGTAGAGCCAGAGAAACAAGGTCAGCAGAGCTGCTTTAGAGCCTAAGAACCAGGTCAGCAGAGCTGCTCTAGAGCCTAAAAACCAGGTCAGCAGATCTGCTCTAGAGCCAGAGAACCAGGTCAGCAGAGCTGCTTTAGAGCCAGAGAACAATGTCAGAAGAGCTGTTTTAGAGCCTAAGAACCAAGTCAGCACAGCTGCTCTTGAGCCAGATAACCAGGTCAGCAGAGCTGGTTTTGAGGCAGAGAACCAGGTCATCAGAGCTGCTTTAGAGCCTAAGAACCAGGTCAGCAGAGCTGCTCTAGAGCCTAAGAACCAGGTCATCAGAGCTGCTTTAGAGCCTAAGAACCAGGTCAGCAGAGCTGCTCTAGAGCCTAAGAACCAGGTCAGCAGAGCTGCTCTAGAGCCAGAGAACCAGGTCAGCCGAGCTGCTGTAGAGCCAGAGAAACCAGGTCATCAGAGCTGCTTTAGAGGGAGAGAACCAGGTCAGGAGAGCTGCGTCAGAGGGAGAGAACCAGGTCAGCAGAGCTGCTGTAGAGCCTAAGAACCAGGTCAGCACAGCTGCTCTAGAACCAGAGAACCAGGTCAGCAGAGCTGCTTTAGAGCCAGAGAACAATGTCAGAAGAGCTGTTTTAGAGCCTAAGAACCAAGTCAGCACAGCTGCTCTTGAGCCAGATAACCAGGTCAGCAGAGCTGGTTTTGAGGCAGAGAACCAGGTCATCAGAGCTGCTTTAGAGCCTAAGAACCAGGTCAGCAGAGCTGCTCTAGAGACTAAGAACAAGGTCAGCAGATCTGCTCTGGAGCTAGAGAACCAGGTCAGCAGTGCTGTATTAGAGCCAGAGAACCAGGCCAGCAGAGCTGATCTAGAACCTGAGAGCCAGGTCAGCAGTACTGCTCTAGAGGCAGAGAACCAGGTCAGCAGAGCTGCTGTAGAGCTAGAGAACCAGGGCAGCAGAGCTGCTCTCGAACCAGAAAAGCAGGTCAGCAGAGCTGATTTAGAGCCATAGAACCAGGTCAGCAGAGCTGCTTTAGAGCCAGAGAACCAGGTCAGCCGAGCTGCTGTAGAGCCAGAGAAAACAGGACAGCAGAGCTGCTTTAGAGGGAGAGAACCAGCTCAGGAGAGCTGCTTCAGAGGGAGAGAACCAGGTCAGCAGAGCTGCTCTAGAGCCTAAGAACCAGGTTAGCACAGCTGCTCTAGAGCCAGAGAACCAGGTCATCAGAGCTGCTGTAGAGCCAGAGAACCAGGTCAGCAACGCTGCTCTAGACCCTAAGAACCAGGTTAGCACAGCTGCTCTAGAGCCAGAGAACCAGGTCAGCAGATCTGCTATAGAGCCAGAGAACTAGGTCAGAAGAGGTGCTTTAGAGCCAGAGAACCAGGTCAGCAGAGCTCCTCTAGAGCCTGAGAACCAGGTCATTAGAGCTGCTGTAGAGCCAGAGAACCAGGTCAGAAGAGCTGCTGTAGAGCTAGAGAAAGCAGGTCAGCAGAGCTGCTTTAGAGCCAGAGAACCAGGTCATCAGATTTGCTTTAGAGCCTAAGAACCAGGTCAGCAGAGCTGCTCTAGAGACTAAGAACAAGGTCAGCAGATCTGCTCTGGAGCTAGAGAACCAGGTCAGCAGAGCTGTTTTAGAGCCAGAGAACCAGGCCAGCAGAGCTGATCTAGAACCTGAGAACCAGGTCAGCAGAGCTGCTCTAGAGGCAGAGAACCAGGTCAGCAGAGCTGCTTTAGAGCTAGAGAACCAAGGCAGCAGAGCTGCTCTCGAAGCAGAGAACCAGGTCAGCAGAGCTGATTTAGAGCCATAGAACCAGGTCAGCAGAGCCTCTTTAGAGCCAGAGAACCAGGTCAGCCGAGCTGCTGTAGAGCCAGAGAAACCAGGTCAGCAGAGCTGCTTTAGAGGGAGAGAACCAGGTCAGGAGAGCTGCTTCAGAGGGAGAGAACCAGGTCAGCAGAGCTGCTCTAGAGCCTAAGAACCAGGTTAGCACAGCTGCTCTAGAGCCAGAGAACCAGGTCATCAGAGCTGCTGTAGAGCCAGAGAACCAGGCCAGCAGAGCTGCTGTAGAGCCAGAGAAACCACATCAGAAGAGCAGCTTTAGAGGGAGAGAACCAGGTCAGCAGAGCTGCTCTAGAGCCTGAGAACTAGGTCAGAAGAGCTGCTTTAGAGCCAGAGAACCAGGTCAGCAGAGCTCCTCTAGAGCCTGAGAACCAGGTCATTAGAGCTGCTCTAGAGCCAGAGAACCAGGTCAGCAGAGCTGCTGTAGAGCCAGAGAAAGCAGGTCAGCAGAGCTGCTTTAGAGCCAGAGAACCAGGTCAGTAGAGCTGCTCTAGAGCCTAAGAACCAGGTCATCAGAGCTGCTCTAGAGCCAGAGAACCAGGTCAGCAGAGCTGCTCTAGAGCCAGAGAACCAGGTCAGCAGAGCTGCTGTAGAGCCAGAGAAACCAGGTCAGCAGAGCTGCTTTAAAAGGAGAGAACCAGGTCAGCAGAGCTGCTCTAGAGCCTAAGAACCAGGTCAGCACAGCTGCTATAGAGCCAGAGAGCCAGGTCAGCAGAGCTGCTTTAGAGCCTAAGAACCAGGTCAGCAGAGCTGCTCTAGAGCCTAAGAACCAGGTCAGCAGATCTGCTCTAGAGCCAGAGAACCAGGTCAGCAGAGCTGCTTTAGAGCCAGAGAACAATGTCAGAAGAGCTGTTTTAGAGCCTAAGAACCAAGTCAGCACAGCTGCTCTTGAGCCAGATAACCAGGTCAGCAGAGCTGCTTTTGAGGCAGAGAACCAGGTCATCAGAGCTGCTTTAGAGCCTAAGAACCAGGTCAGCAGAGCTGCTCTAGAGACTAAGAACAAGGTCAGCAGATCTGCTCTGGAGCTAGAGAACCAGGTCAGCAGAGCTGTTTTAGAGCCAGAGTACCAGGCCAGCAGAGCTGATCTAGAACCTGAGAGCCAGGTCAGCAGTGCTGCTCTAGAGGCAGAGAACCAGGTCAGCAGAGCTGTTGTAGAGCTAGAGAACCAGGGCAGCAGAGCTGCTCTTGAACCAGAGAAGCAGGTCAGCAGAGCTGATTTAGAGCCATAGAACCAGGTCAGCAGAGCTGCTTTAGAGCCAGAGAACCAGGTCAGCCGAGCTGCTGTAGAGCCAGAGAAACCAGGTCAGCAGAGCTGCTTTAGAGGGAGAGAACCAGGTCAGGAGAGCTGCTTCAGAGGGAGAGAACCAGGTCAGCAGAGCTGCTCTAGAGCCTAAGAACCAGGTTAGCACAGTTGCTCTAGAGCCAGAGAACCAGGTCATCAGAGCTGCTGTAGAGCCAGAGAACCAGGTCAGCAGAGCTGCTCTAGAGCCTAAGAACCAGGTTAGCACAGCTGCTCTAGAGCCAGAGAACCAGGTCAGCAGATCTGCTTTAGAGCCAGAGAACTAGGTCAGAAGAGCTGCTTTAGAGCCAGAGAACCAGGTCAGCAGAGCTCCTCTAGAGCCTGAGAACCAGGTCATTAGAGCTGCTGTAGAGCCAGAGAACCAGGTCAGAAGAGCTGCTGTAGAGCTAGAGAAAGCAGGTCAGCAGAGCTGCTTTAGAGCCAGAGAACCAGGTCATCAGATTTGCTTTAGAGCCTAAGAACCAGGTCAGCAGAGCTGCTCTAGAGACTAAGAACAAGGTCAGCAGATCTGCTCTGGAGCTAGAGAACCAGGTCAGCAGAGCTGTTTTAGAGCCAGAGAACCAGGCCAGCAGAGCTGATCTAGAACCTGAGAACCAGGTCAGCAGAGCTGCTCTAGAGGCAGAGAACCAGGTCAGCAGAGCTGCTTTAGAGCTAGAGAACCAAGGCAGCAGAGCTGCTCTCGAACCAGAGAACCAGGTCAGCAGAGCTGATTTAGAGCCATAGAACCAGGTCAGCAGAGCTGCTTTAGAGGGAGAGAACCAGGTCAGGAGAGCTGCTTCAGAGGGAGAGAACCAGGTCAGCAGAGCTGCTCTAGAGCCTAAGAACCAGGTTAGCACAGCTGCTCTAGAGCCAGAAAACCAGGTCATCAGAGCTGCTGTAGAGCCAGAGAAACCACATCAGAAGAGCAGCTTTAGAGGGAGAGAACCAGGTCAGCAGAGCTGCTCTAGAGCCTAAGAACCAGGTCAGCACAGCTGCTCTAGAACCAGTGAACCAGGTCAGCAGATCTGCTTTAGAGCCAGAGAACTAGGTCAGTAGAGCTGCTCTAGAGCCTAAGAACCAGGTCATCAGAGCTGCTCTAGAGCCAGAGAACCAGGTCAGCAGAGCTGCTCTAGAGCCAGAGAACCAGGTCAGCAGAGCTGCTGTAGAGCCAGAGAAACCAGGTCAGCAGAGCTGCTTTAAAAGGAGAGAACCAGGTCAGCAGAGCTGCTCTAGAGCCTAAGAACCAGGTCAGCACAGCTGCTATAGAGCCAGAGAGCCAGGTCAGCAGAGCTGCTTTAGAGCCTAAGAACCAGGTCAGCAGAGCTGCTCTAGAGCCTAAGAACCAGGTCAGCAGATCTGCTCTAGAGCCAGAGAACCAGGTCAGCAGAGCTGCTTTAGAGCCAGAGAACAATGTCAGAAGAGCTGTTTTAGAGCCTAAGAACCAAGTCAGCACAGCTGCTCTTGAGCCAGATAACCAGGTCAGCAGAGCTGCTTTTGAGGCAGAGAACCAGGTCATCAGAGCTGCTTTAGAGCCTAAGAACCAGGTCAGCAGAGCTGCTCTAGAGACTAAGAACAAGGTCAGCAGATCTGCTCTGGAGCTAGAGAACCAGGTCAGCAGAGCTGTTTTAGAGCCTGAGAACCAGGCCAGCAGAGCTGATCTAGAACCTGAGAGCCAGGTCAGCAGTGCTGCTCTAGAGGCAGAGAACCAGGTCAGCAGAGCTGCTTTAGAGCTAGAGAACCAGGGCAGCAGAGCTGCTCTCGAACCAGAGAACCAGGTCAGCAGAGCTGATTTAGAGCCATAGAACCAGGTCAGCCGAGCTGCTGTAGAGCCAGAGAAAACAGGTCAGCAGAGCTGCTTTAGAGGGAGAGAACCAGATCAGGAGAGCTGCTTCAGAGGGAGAGAACCAGGTCAGCAGAGCTGCTCTAGAGCCGAAGAACCAGGTTAGCACAGCTGCTCTAGAGCCAGAGAACCAGGTCATCAGAGCTGCTTTAGAGCCAGAGAATCAGGTCAGCAGAGCTGCTCTAGAGCCTAAGAACCAGGTTAGCACAGCTGCTCTAGAGCCAGAGAACTAGGTCAGCATATCTGCTTTAGAGCCAGAGAACTAGGTCAGAAGAGCTGCTTTAGAGCCAGAGAACCAGGTCAGCAGAGCTCCTCTAGAGCCTGAGAACCAGGTCATTAGAGCTGCTGTAGAGCCAGAGAACCAGGTCAGCAGAGCTGCTGTAGAGCCAGAGAAAGCAGGTCAGCAGAGCTGCTTTAGAGCCAGAGAACCAGGTCAGTAGAGCTGCTCTAGAGTCTAAGAACCAGGTCATCAGAGCTGCTCTAGAGCCAGAGAACCAGGTCAGCAGAGCTGCTGTAGAGCAAGAGAAACCAGGTCAGCAGAGCTGCTCTAGAGGGAGAGACCCAGGTCAGCAGAGCTCCTCTAAAGTATAAGAACCAGGTCAGCACAGCTGCTCTAGAGCCAGAGAACCAGGTCAGCAGATCTGCTTTAGAGCCAGAGAACTGGGTCAGCAGAGCTGCTTTTGAGCCAGAGAACCAGGTCAGCACAGCTGCTTTAGAGCCTGAGAACCAGGTCATTAGAGCTGCTGTAGAGCCAGAGAACCAGGTCAGCAGAGCTGCTGTAGAGCCAGAGAAAGCAGGTCAGCAGAGCTGCTTTAGAGCCAGGGAACCAGGTCAGTAGAGCTGCTCTAGAGCCTAAGAACCAGGTCAGCAGAGCTGCTCTAGAGCCAGAGAACCAGGTCAGCCAAGCTACTGTAGAGCCAGAGAAACCAGGTTAGCAGAGCTGCTCTAGAGCCAGAGAACCAGGTCAGCCGAGCTGCTGTAGAGCCAGAGAAACCAGGTCATCAGAGCTGCTTTAGAGGGAGAGAACCAGGTCAGGAGAGCTGCGTCAGAGGGAGAGAACCAGGTCAGCAGAGCTGCTTTAGAGCCAGAGAACCAGGTCAGTAGAGCTGCTCTAGAGCCAGAGAACCAGGTCAGCAGAGCTGCTTTAGAGGGAGAGAACGAGATCAGGAGAGCTGCTTCAGAGGGAGAGAACCAGGTCAGCAGAGCTGCTCTAGAGCCTAAGAACCAGGTTAGCACAGCTGCTCTAGAGCCAGAGAACCAGGTCATCAGAGCTGCTTTAGAGCCAGAGAATCAGGTCAGCAGAGCTGCTCTAGAGCCTAAGAACCAGGTTAGCACAGCTGCTCTAGAGCCAGAGAACTAGGTCAGCATATCTGCTCTAGAGCCTAAGAACCAGGTCATCAGAGCTGCTCTAGAGCCAGAGAACCAGGTCAGCAGAGCTGCTCTAGAGCCAGAGAACCAGGTCAGCAGAGCTGCTGTAGAGCCAGAGAAACCAGGTCAGCAGAGCTGCTTTAAAAGGAGAGAACCAGGTCAGCAGAGCTGCTCTAGAGCCTAAGAACCAGGTCAGCACAGCTGCTATAGAGCCAGAGAGCCAGGTCAGCAGAGCTGCTTTAGAGCCTAAGAACCAGGTCAGCAGAGCTGCTCTAGAGCCTAAGAACCAGGTCAGCAGATCTGCTCTAGAGCCAGAGAACCAGGTCAGCAGAGCTGCTTTAGAGCCAGAGAACAATGTCAGAAGAGCTGTTTTAGAGCCTAAGAACCAAGTCAGCACAGCTGCTCTTGAGCCAGATAACCAGGTCAGCAGAGCTGCTTTTGAGGCAGAGAACCAGGTCATCAGAGCTGCTTTAGAGCCTAAGAACCTGGTCAGCAGAGCTGCTTTAGAGACTAAGAACAAGGTCAGCAGATCTGCTCTGGAGCTAGAGAACCAGGTCAGCAGAGCTGTTTTAGAGCCTGAGAACCAGGCCAACAGAGCTGATCTAGAACCTGAGAGCCAGGTCAGCAGTGCTGCTCTAGAGGCAGAGAACCAGGTCAGCAGAGCTGCTTTAGAGCTAGAGAACCAGGGCAGCAGAGCTGCTCTCGAACCAGAGAACCAGGTCAGCAGAGCTGATTTAGAGCCATAGAACCAGGTCAGCCGAGCTGCTGTAGAGCCAGAGAAAACAGGTCAGCAGAGCTGCTTTAGAGGGAGAGAACCAGATCAGGAGAGCTGCTTCAGAGGGAGAGAACCAGGTCAGCAGAGCTGCTCTAGAGCCTAAGAACCAGGTTAGCACAGCTGCTCTAGAGCCAGAGAACCAGGTCATCAGAGCTGCTTTAGAGCCAGAGAATCAGGTCAGCAGAGCTGCTCTAGAGCCTAAGAACCAGGTTAGCACAGCTGCTCTAGAGCCAGAGAACTAGGTCAGCATATCTGCTTTAGAGCCAGAGAACTAGGTCAGAAGAGCTGCTTTAGAGCCAGAGAACCAGGTCAGCAGAGCTCCTCTAGAGCCTGAGAACCAGGTCATTAGAGCTGCTGTAGAGCCAGAGAAAGCAGGTCAGCAGAGCTGCTTTAGAGCCAGAGAACCAGGTCAGTAGAGCTGCTCTAGAGCCTAAGAACCAGGTCATCAGAGCTGCTCTAGAGCCAGAGAACCAGGTCAGCAGAGCTGCTGTAGAGCAAGAGAAACCAGGTCAGCAGAGCTGCTCTAGAGGGAGAGACCCAGGTCAGCAGAGCTGCTCTAAAGTATAAGAACCAGGTCAGCACAGCTGCTCTAGAGCCAGAGAACCAGGTCAGCAGAGCTGCTTTAGAGCCAGAGAACTAGGTCAGCAGAGCTGCTTTTGAGCCAGAGAACCAGGTCAGCACAGCTGCTTTAGAGCCTGAGAACCAGGTCATTAGAGCTGCTGTAGAGCCAGAGAACCAGGTCAGCAGAGCTGCTGTAGAGCCAGAGAAAGCAGGTCAGCAGAGCTGCTTTAGAGCCAGGGAACCAGGTCAGTAGAGCTGCTCTAGAGCCTAAGAAACAGGTCAGCAGAGCTGCTCTAGAGCCAGAGAACCAGGTCAGCCGAGCTACTGTAGAGCCAGAGAAACCAGGTTAGCAGAGCTGCTCTAGAGCCAGAGAACCAGGTCAGCCGAGCTGCTGTAGAGCCAGAGAAACCAGGTCATCAGAGCTGCTTTAGAGGGAGAGAACCAGGTCAGGAGAGCTGCGTCAGAGGGAGAGAACCAGGTCAGCAGAGCTGCTGTAGAGCCTAAGAACCAGGTCAGCACAGCTGCTCTAGAACCAGAGAACCAGGTCAGCAGAGCTGCTGTAGAGCCAGAGAACCAGGTCAGCAGAGCTGCTGTAGAGCCAGAGAAACCACATCAGAAGAGCAGCTTTAGAGGGAGAGAACCAGGTCAGCAGAGCTGCTCTAGAGCCTGAGAACTAGGTCAGCAGAGCTGCTTTAGAGCCTAAGAACCAGGTCAGCAGAGCTGCTCTAGAGCCTAAAAACCAGGTCAGCAGATCTGCTTTAGAGCCAGAGAACAATGTCAGAAGAGCTGTTTTAGAGCCTAAGAACCAAGTCAGCACAGCTGCTCTTGAGCCAGATAACCAGGTCAGCAGAGCTGGTTTTGAGGCAGAGAACCAGGTCATCAGAGCTGCTTTAGAGCCTAAGAACCAGGTCAGCAGAGCTGCTCTAGAGACTAAGAACAAGGTCAGCAGATCTGCTCTGGAGCTAGAGAACCAGGTCAGCAGAGCTGTTTTAGAGCCAGAGAACCAGGCCAGCAGAGCTGATCTAGAACCTGAGAGCCAGGTCAGCAGTACTGCTCTAGAGGCAGAGAACCAGGTCAGCAGAGCTGCTGTAGAGCTAGAGAACCAGGGCAGCAGAGCTGCTCTCGAACCAGAGAAGCAGGTCAGCAGAGCTGATTTAGAGCCATAGAACCAGGTCAGCAGAGCTGCTTTAGAGCCAGAGAACCAGGTCAGCCGAGCTGCTGTAGAGCCAGAGAAAACAGGACAGCAGAGCTGCTTTAGAGGGAGAGAACCAGCTCAGGAGAGCTGCTTCAGAGAGAGAACCAGGTCAGCAGAGCTGCTCTAGAGCCTAAGAACCAGGTTAGCACAGCTGCTCTAGAGCCAGAGAACCAGGTCATCAGAGCTGCTGTAGAGCCAGAGAACCAGGTCAGCAATGCTGCTCTAGAGCCTAAGAACCAGGTTAGCACAGCTGCTCTAGAGCCAGAAACCAGGTCAGCAGATCTGCTATAGAGCCAGAGAACTAGGTCAGAAGAGGTGCTTTGGAGCCAGAGAACCAGGTCAGCAGAGCTCCTCTAGAGCCTGTGAACCAGGTCATTAGAGCTGCTGTAGAGCCAGAGAACCAGGTCAGAAGAGCTGCTGTAGAGCTAGAGAAAGCAGGTCAGCAGAGCTGCTCTAGAGCCTAAGAACCAGGTTAGCACAGCTGCTCTAGAGCCAGAGAACCAGGTCATCAGAGCTGCTGTAGAGCCAGAGAACCAGGTCAGCAGAGCTGCTGTAGAGCCAGAGAAACCACATCAGAAGAGCAGCTTTAGAGGGAGAGAACCAGGTCAGCAGAGCTGCTCTAGAGCCTGAGAACTAGGTCAGAAGAGCTGCTTTAGAGCCAGAGAACCAGGTCAGCAGAGCTCCTCTAGAGCCTGAGAACCAGGTCATTAGAGCTGCTGTAGAGCCAGAGAACCAGGTCAGCAGAGCTGCTATAGAGCCAGAGAAAGCAGGTCAGCAGAGCTGATTTAGAGCCAGAGAACCAGGTCAGTAGAGCTGCTCTAGAGCCTAAGAACCAGGTCATCAGAGCTGCTCTAGAGCCAGAGAACCAGGTCAGCAGAGCTGCTCTGAAGCCAGAGAACCAGGTCAGCAGAGCTGCTGTAGAGCCAGAGAAACCAGGTCAGCAGAGCTGCTTTAAAAGGAGAGAACCAGGTCAGCAGAGCTGCTCTAGAGCCTAAGAACCAGGTCAGCACAGCTGCTATAGAGCCAGAGAGCCAGGTCAGCAGAGCTGCTTTAGAGCCTAAGAACCAGGTCAGCAGAGCTGCTCTAGAGCCTAAGAACCAGGTCAGCAGATCTGCTCTAGAGCCAGAGAACCAGGTCAGCAGAGCTGCTTTAGAGCCAGAGAACAATGTCAGAAGAGCTGTTTTAGAGCCTAAGAACCAAGTCAGCACAGCTGCTCTTGAGCCAGATAACCAGGTCAGCAGAGCTGCTTTAGAGCCAGAGAACCAGGTCAGCAGAGCTCCTCTAGAGCCTGAGAACCAGGTCATTAGAGCTGCTGTAGAGCCAGAGAACCAGGTCAGCAGAGCTGCTTTAGAGCCAGAGAACAATGTCAGAAGAGCTGTTTTAGAGCCTAAGAACCAGGTTAGCACAGTTGCTCTAGAGCCAGAGAACCAGGTCATCAGAGCTGCTGTAGAGCCAGAGAACCAGGTCAGCAGAGCTGCTCTAGAGCCTAAGAACCAGGTTAGCACAGCTGCTCTAGAGCCAGAGAACCAGGGAAGCAGATCTGCTTTAGAGCCAGAGAACTAGGTCAGAAGAGCTGCTTTAGAGCCAGAGAACCAGGTCAGCAGAGCTCCTCTAGAGCCTGAGAACCAGGTCATTAGAGCTGCTGTAGAGCCAGAGAACCAGGTCAGAAGAGCTGCTGTAGAGCTAGAGAAAGCAGGTCAGCAGAGCTGCTTTAGAGCCAGAGAACCAGGTCATCAGATTTGCTTTAGAGCCTAAGAACCAGGTCAGCAGAGCTGCTCTAGAGACTAAGAACAAGGTCAGCAGATCTGCTCTGGAGCTAGAGAACCAGGTCAGCAGAGCTGTTTTAGAGCCAGAGAACCAGGCCAGCAGAGCTGATCTAGAACCTGAGAACCAGGTCAGCAGAGCTGCTCTAGAGGCAGAGAACCAGGTCAGCAGAGCTGCTTTAGAGCTAGAGAACCAAGGCAGCAGAGCTGCTCTCGAACCAGAGAACCAGGTCAGCAGAGCTGATTTAGAGCCATAGAACCAGGTCAGCAGAGCTGCTTTAGAGCCAGAGAACCAGGTCAGCCGAGCTGCTGTAGAGCCAGAGAAACCAGGTCAGCAGAGCTGCTTTAGAGGGAGAGAACCAGGTCAGGAGAGCTGCTTCAGAGGGAGAGAACCAGGTCAGCAGAGCTCCTCTAGAGCCTGAGAACCAGGTCATTAGAGCTGCTGTAGAGCCAGAGAACCAGGTCAGAAGAGCTGCTGTAGAGCTGGAGAAAGAAGGTCAGCAGAGCTGCTTTAGAGCCAGAGAACCAGGTCATCAGATTTGCTTTAGAGCCTAAGAACCAGGTCAGCAGAGCTGCTCTAGAGACTAAGAACAAGGTCAGCAGATCTGCTCTGGAGCTAGAGAACCAGGTCAGCAGAGCTGTTTTAGAGCCAGAGAACCAGGCCAGCAGAGCTGATCTAGAACCTGAGAACCAGGTCAGCAGAGCTGCTCTAGAGGCAGAGAACCAGGTCAGCAGAGCTGCTTTAGAGCTAGAGAACCAAGGCAGCAGAGCTGCTCTCAAACCAGAGAACCAGGTCAGCAGAGCTGATTTAGAGCCATAGAACCAGGTCAGCAGAGCTGCTTTAGAGCCAGAGAACCAGGTCAGCCGAGCTGCTGTAGAGCCAGAGAAACCAGGTCAGCAGAGCTGCTTTAGAGGGAGAGAACCAGGTCAGGAGAGCTTTTTCAGAGGGAGAGAACCAGGTCAGCAGAGCTGCTCTAGAGCCTAAGAACCAGGTTAGCACAGCTGCTCTAGAGGCAGAAAACCAGGTCATCAGAGCTGCTGTAGAGCCAGAGAACCAGGTCAGCAGAGCTGCTGTAGAGCCAGAGAAACCACATCAGAAGAGCAGCTTTAGAGGGAGAGAACCAGGTCAGCAGAGCTGCTCTAGAGCCTAAGAACCAGGTCAGCACAGCTGCTCTAGAACCAGTGAACCAGGTCAGCAGATCTGCTTTAGAGCCAGAGAACTAGGTCAGAAGAGCTGCTTTAGAGCCAGAGAACCAGGTCAGAAGAGCTGCTGTAGAGCCAGAGAAATCAGGTCAGCAGAGCTGCTTTAGAGCCAGAGAACCATGTCAGTAGAGCTGCTCTAGAGCCTAAGAACCAGGTCATCAGAGCTGCTCTAGAGCCAGAGAACCAGGTCAGCAGAGCTGCTCTAGAGCCAGAGAACCAGGTCAGCAGAGCTGCTGTAGAGCCAGAGAATCCAGGTCAGCAGAGCTGCTTTAAAAGGAGAGAACCAGGTCAGCAGAGCTGCTCTAGAGCCTAAGAACCAGGTCAGCACAGCTGCTATAGAGCCAGAGAGCCAGGTCAGCAGAGCTGCTTTAGAGCCTAAGAACCAGGTCAGCAGAGCTGCTCTAGAGCCTAAGAACCAGGTCAGCAGATCTGCTCTAGAGCCAGAGAACCAGGTCAGCAGAGCTGCTTTAGAGCCAGAGAACAATGTCAGAAGAGCTGTTTTAGAGCCTAAGAACCAAGTCAGCACAGCTGCTCTTGAGCCAGATAACCAGGTCAACAGAGCTGCTTTTGAGGCAGAGAACCAGGTCATCAGAGCTGCTTTAGAGCCGAAGAACCAGGTCAGCAGAGCTGCTCTAGAGACTAAGAACAAGGTCAGCAGATCTGCTCTAGAGCTAGAGAACCAGGTCAGCAGAGCTGTTTTAGAGCCAGAGAACCAGGCCAGCAGAGCTGATCTAGAACCTGAGAGCCAGGTCAGCAGTGCTGCTCTAGAGGCAGAGAACCAGGTCAGCAGAGCTGCTTTAGAGCTAGAGAACCAGGGCAGCAGAGCTGCTCTCGAACCAGAGAACCAGGTCAGCAGAGCTGATTTAGAGCCATAGAACCAGGTCAGCAGAGCTGCTTTAGAGCCAGAGAACCAGGTCAGCCGAGCTGCTGTAGAGCCAGAGAAAACAGGTCAGCAGAGCTGCTTTAGAGGGAGAGAACCAGATCAGGAGAGCTGCTTCAGAGGGAGAGAACCAGGTCAGCAGAGCTGCTCTAGAGCCTAAGAACCAGGTTAGCACAGCTGCTCTAGAGCCAGAGAACCAGGTCATCAGAGCTGCTTTAGAGCCAGAGAATCAGGTCAGCAGAGCTGCTCTAGAGCCTAAGAACCAGGTTAGCACAGCTGCTCTAGAGCCAGAGAACTAGGTCAGCAGAGCTGCTGTAGAGCCAGAGAAAGCAGGTCAGCAGAGCTGCTTTAGAGCCAGAGAACCAGGTCAGTAGAGCTGCTCTAGAGCCTAAGAACCAGGTCATCAGAGCTGCTATAGAGCCAGAGAACCAGGTCAGCAGAGCTGCTGTAGAGCCAGAGAAACCAGGTCAGCAGAGCTGCTCTAGAGGGAGAGACCCAGGTCAGCAGAGATGCTCTAAAGTATAAGAACCAGGTCAGCACAGCTGCTCTAGAGCCAGAGAACCAGGTCAGCAGATCTGCTTTAGAGCCAGAGAACTAGGTCATTAGAGCTGCTGTAGAGCCAGAGAACCAGGTCAGCAGAGCTGCTGTAGAGCCAGAGAAAGTAGGTCAGCAGAGCTGCTTTAGAGCCAGAGAACCAGGTCAGTAGAGCTGCTCTAGAGCCTAAGAACCAGGTCATCAGAGCTGCTATAGAGCCAGAGAACCAGGTCAGCAGAGCTGCTGTAGAGCCAGAGAAACCAGGTCAGCAGAGCTGCTCTAGAGGGAGAGACCCAGGTCAGCAGAGCTGCTCTAAAGTATAAGAACCAGGTCAGCACAGCTGCTCTAGAGCCAGAGAACCAGGTCAGCAGATCTGCTTTAGAGCCAGAGAACTAGGTCAGCAGAGCTGCTTTTGAGCCAGAGAACCAGGTCAGCACAGCTGCTTTAGAGCCTGAGAACCAGGTCATTAGAGCTGCTGTAGAGCCAGAGAACCAGGTCAGCAGAGCTGCTGTAGAGTCAGAGAAAGCAGGTCAGCAGAGCTGCTTTAGAGCCAGGGAACCAGGTCAGTAGAGCTGCTCTAGAGCCTAAGAACCAGGTCATCAGAGCTGCTTTAGAGCCAGAGAACCAGGTCAGCCGAGCTACTGTAGAGCCAGAGAAACCAGGTTAGCAGAGCTGCTCTAGAGCCAGAGAACCAGGTCAGCCGAGCTGCTGTAGAGCCAGAGAAACCAGGTCATCAGAGCTGCTTTAGAGGGAGAGAACCAGGTCAGGAGAGCTGCGTCAGAGGGAGAGAACCAGGTCAGCAGAGCTGCTCTAGAGCCTAAGAACCAGGTCAGCACAGCTGCTCTAGAACCAGAGAACCAGGTCAGCAGAGCTGCTGTAGAGCCAGAGAAACGAAGTCAGCAGAGCTGCTTTAGAGCCTAAGAACCAGGTCAGCAGAGCTGCTCTAGAGTCTAAAAACCAGGTCAGCAGATCTGCTCTAGAGCCAGAGAACCAGGTCAGCAGAGCTGCTTTAGAGCCAGAGAACAATGTCAGAAGAGCTGTTTTAGAGCCTAAGAACCAAGTCAGCACAGCTGCTCTTGAGCCAGATAACCAGGTCAGCAGAGCTGGTTTTGAGGCAGAGAACCAGGTCATCAGAGCTGCTTTAGAGCCTAAGAACCAGGTCAGCAGAGCTGCTCTAGAGACTAAGAACAAGGTCAGCAGATCTGCTCTGGAGCTAGAGAACCAGGTCAGCAGAGCTGTTTTAGAGCCAGAGAACCAGGCCAGCAGAGCTGATCTAGAACCTGAGAGCCAGGTCAGCAGTACTGCTCTAGAGGCAGAGAACCAGGTCAGCAGAGCTGCTGTAGAGCTAGAGAACCAGGGCAGCAGAGCTGCTCTCGAACCAGAGAAGCAGGTCAGCAGAGCTGATTTAGAGCCATAGAACCAGGTCAGCAGAGCTGCTTTAGAGCCAGAGAACCAGGTCAGCCGAGCTGCTGTAGAGCCAGAGAAAACAGGTCAGCAGAGCTGCTTTAGAGGGAGAGAACCAGCTCAGGAGAGCTGCTTCAGAGGGAGAGAACCAGGTCAGCAGAGCTGCTCTAGAGCCTAAGAACCAGGTTAGCACAGCTGCTCTAGAGCCAGAGAACCAGGTCATCAGAGCTGCTGTAGAGCCAGAGAACCAGGTCAGCAACGCTGCTCTAGAGCCTAAGAATCAGGTTAGCACAGCTGCTCTAGAGCCAGAGAACCAGGTCAGCAGATCTGCTATAGAGCCAGAGAACTAGGTCAGAAGAGCTGCTTTAGAGCCAGAGAACCAGGTCAGCAGAGCTCCTCTAGAGCCTGAGAACCAGGTCATTAGAGCTGCTGTAGAGCCAGAGAACCAGGTCAGAAGAGCTGCTGTAGAGCTAGAGAAATCAGGTCAGCAGAGCTGCTTTAGAGCCAGAGAACCAGGTCATCAGATTTGCTTTAGAGCCTAAGAACCAGGTCAGCAGAGCTGCTCTAGAGACTAAGAACAAGGTCAGCAGATCTGCTCTGGAGCTAGAGAACCAGGTCAGCAGAGCTGTTTTAGAGCCAGAGAACCAGGCCAGCAGAGCTGATCTAGAACCTGAGAACCAGGTCAGCAGAGATGCTCTAGAGGCAGAGAACCAGGTCAGCAGAGCTGCTTTAGAGCTAGAGAACCAAGGCAGCAGAGCTGCTCTCGAACCAGAGAACCAGGTCAGCAGAGCTGATTTAGAGCCATAGAACCAGGTCAGCAGAGCTGCTTTAGAGCCAGAGAACCAGGTCAGCCGAGCTGCTGTAGAGCCAGAGAAACCAGGTCAGCAGAGCTGCTTTAGAGGGAGAGAACCAGGTCAGGAGAGCTGCTTCAGAGGGAGAGAACCAGGTCAGCAGAGCTGCTCTAGAGCCTAAGAACCAGGTTAGCACAGCTGCTCTAGAGCCAGAGGACCAGGTCATCAGAGCTGCTGTAGAGCCAGAGAACCAGGTCAGCAGAGCTGCTGTAGAGCCAGAGAAACCACATCAGAAGAGCAGCTTTAGAGGGAGAGAACCAGGTCAGCAGAGCTGCTCTAGAGCCTAAGAACCAGGTAAGCACAGCTGCTCTAGAACCAGTGAACCAGGTCAGCAGATCTGCTTTAGAGCCAGAGAACTAGGTCAGAAGAGCTGCTTTAGAGCCAGAGAACCAGGTCAGCAGAGCTCCTCTAGAGCCTGAGAACCAGGTCATTAGAGCTGCTGTAGAGCCAGAGAACCAGGTCAGCAGAGCTGCTGTAGAGCCAGAGAAAGCAGGTCAGCAGAGCTGCTTTAGAGCCAGAGAACCAGGTCAGTAGAGCTGCTCTAGAGCCTAAGAACCAGGTCATCAGAGCTGCTCTAGAGCCAGAGAACCAGGTCAGCAGAGCTACTCTAGAGCCAGAGAACCAGGTCAGCAGAGCTGCTGTAGAGCCAGAGAAACCGGGTCAGCAGAGCTGCTTTAAAAGGAGAGAACCAGGTCAGCAGAGCTGCTCTAGAGCCTAAGAACCATGTCAGCACAGCTGCTATAGAGCCAGAGAGCCAGGTCAGCAGAGCTGCTTTAGAGCCTAAGAACCAGGTCAGCAGAGCTGCTCTAGAGTCTAAAAACCAGGTCAGCAGATCTGCTCTAGAGCCAGAGAACCAGGTCAGCAGAGCTGCTTTAGAGCCAGAGAACAATGTCAGAAGAGCTGTTTTAGAGCCTAAGAACCAAGTCAGCACAGCTGCTCTTGAGCCAGATAACCAGGTCAGCAGAGCTACTTTTGAGGCAGAGAACCAGGTCATCAGAGCTGCTTTAGAGCCTAAGAACCAGGTCAGCAGAGCTGCTCTAGAGACTAAGAACAAGGTCAGCAGATCTGCTCTGGAGCTAGAGAACCAGGTCAGCAGAGCTGTTTTAGAGCCAGAGAACCAGGCCAGCAGAGCTGATCTAGAACCTGAGAGCCAGGTCAGCAGTACTGCTCTAGAGGCAGAGAACCAGGTCAGCAGAGCTGCTGTAGAGCTAGAGAACCAGGGCAGCAGAGCTGCTCTCGAACCAGAGAAGCAGGTCAGCAGAGCTGATTTAGAGCCATAGAACCAGGTCAGCAGAGCTGCTTTAGAGCCAGAGAACCAGGTCAGCCGAGCTGCTGTAGAGCCAGAGAAACCAGGTCAGCAGAGCTGCTTTAGAGGGAGAGAACCAGGTCAGGAGAGCTGCTTCAGAGAGAGAGAAGCAGGTCAGCAGAGCTGCTCTAGAGCCTAAGAACCAGGTTAGCACAGCTGCTCTAGAGCCAGAGAACCAGGTCATCAGAGCTGCTGTAGAGCCAGAGAACCAGGTCAGCAACGCTGCTCTAGAGCCTAAGAATCAGGTTAGCACAGCTGCTCTAGAGCCAGAGAACCAGGTCAGCAGATCTGCTATAGAGCCAGAGAACTAGGTCAGAAGAGCTGCTTTAGAGCCAGAGAACCAGGTCAGCAGAGCTCCTCTAGAGCCTGAGAACCAGGTCATTAGAGCTGCTGTAGAGCCAGAGAACCAGGTCGGAAGAGCTGCTGTAGAGCTAGAGAAATCAGGTCAGCAGAGCTGCTTTAGAGCCAGAGAACCAGGTCATCAGGTTTGCTTTAGAGCCTAAGAACCAGGTCAGCAGAGCTGCTCTAGAGACTAAGAACAAGGTCAGCAGATCTGCTCTGGAGCTAGAGAACCAGGTCAGCAGAGCTGTTTTAGAGCCAGAGAACCAGGCCAGCAGAGCTGATCTAGAACCTGAGAACCAGGTCAGCAGAGCTGCTCTAGAGGCAGAGAACCAGGTCAGCAGAGCTGCTTTAGAGCTAGAGAACCAAGGCAGCAGAGCTGCTCTCGAACCAGAGAACCAGGTCAGCAGAGCTGATTTAGAGCCATAGAACCAGGTCAGCAGAGCTGCTTTAGAGCCAGAGAACCAGGTCAGCCGAGCTGCTGTAGAGCCAGAGAAACCAGGTCAGCAGAGCTGCTTTAGAGGGAGAGAACCAGGTCAGGAGAGCTGCTTCAAAGGGAGAGAACCAGGTCAGCAGAGCTGCTCTAGAGCCTAAGAACCAGGTTAGCACAGCTGCTCTAGAGCCAGAGGACCAGGTCATCAGAGCTGCTGTAGAGCTAGAGAACCAGGTCAGCAGAGCTGCTGTAGAGCCAGAGAAACCACATCAGAAGAGCAGCTTTAGAGGGAGAGAACCAGGTCAGCAGAGCTGCTCTAGAGCCTAAGAACCAGGTAAGCACAGCTGCTCTAGAACCAGTGAACCAGGTCAGCAGATCTGCTTTAGAGCCAGAGAACTAGGTCAGAAGAGCTGCTTTAGAGCCAGAGAACCAGGTCAGCAGAGCTCCTCTAGAGCCTGAGAACCAGGTCATTAGAGCTGCTGTAGAGCCAGAGAACCAGGTCAGCAGAGCTGCTGTAGAGCCAGAGAAAGCAGGTCAGCAGAGCTGCTTTAGAGCCAGAGAACCAGGTCAGTAGAGCTGCTCTAGAGCCTAAGAACCAGGTCATCAGAGCTGCTCTAGAGCCAGAGAACCAGGTCAGCAGAGCTACTCTAGAGCCAGAGAACCAGGTCAGCAGAGCTGCTGTAGAGCCAGAGAAACCGGGTCAGCAGAGCTGCTTTAAAAGGAGAGAACCAGGTCAGCAGAGCTGCTCTAGAGCCTAAGAACCATGTCAGCACAGCTGCTATAGAGCCAGAGAGCCAGGTCAGCAGAGCTGCTTTAGAGCCTAAGAACCAGGTCAGCAGAGCTGCTCTAGAGCCTAAGAACCAGGTCAGCAGATCTGCTCTAGAGCCAGAGAACCAGGTCAGCAGAGCTGCTTTAGAGCCAGAGAACAATGTCAGAAGAGCTGTTTTAGAGCCTAAGAACCAAGTCAGCACAGCTGCTCTTGAGCCAGATAACCAGGTCAGCAGAGCTGCTTTTGAGGCAGAGAACCAGGTCATCAGAGCTGCTTTAGAGCCTAAGAACCAGGTCAGCAGAGCTGCTCTAGAGACTAAGAACAAGGTCAGCAGATCTGCTCTGGAGCTAGAGAACCAGGTCAGCAGAGCTGTTTTAGAGCCAGAGAACCAGGCCAGCAGAGCTGATCTAGAACCTGAGAGCCAGGTCAGCAGTACTGCTCTCGAGGCAGAGAACCAGGTCAGCAGAGCTGCTGTAGAGCTAGAGAACCAGGGCAGCAAAGCTGCTCTCGAAGCAGAGAAGCAGGTCAGCAGAGCTGATTTAGAGCCATAGAACCAGGTCAGCAGAGCTACTTTAGAGCCAGAGAACCAGGTCAGCCGAGCTGCTGTAGAGCCTGAGAAAACAGGTCAGCAGAGCTGCTTTAGCGGAAGAGAACCAGGTCAGGAGAGCTGCTTCAGAGGGAGAGAACCAGGTCAGCAGAGCTGCTCTAGAGCCTAAGAACCAGGTTAGCACAGCTGCTCTAGAGCCAGAGAACCAGGTCATCAGAGCTGCTGTAGAGCCAGAGAACCAGGTCAGCAGAGCTGCTCTAGAGCCTAAGAACCAGGTTAGCACAGCTGCTCTAGAGCCAGAGAACCAGGTCAGCAGATCTGCTTTAGAGCCAGAGAACTAGGTCAGAAGAGCTGCTTTAGAGCCAGAGAACCAGGTCAGCAGAGCTCCTCTAGAGCCTGAGAACCAGGTCATTAGAGCTGCTGTAGAGCCAGAGAACCAGGTCAGAAGAGCTGCTGTAGAGCTAGAGAAAGCAGGTCAGCAGAGCTGCTTTAGAGCCAGAGAACCAGGTCATCAGATTTGCTTTAGAGCCTAAGAACCAGGTCAGCAGAGCTGCTCTAGAGACTAAGAACAAGGTCAGCAGATCTGCTCTGGAGCTAGAGAACCAGGTCAGCAGAGCTGTTTTAGAGCCAGAGAACCAGGCCAGCAGAGCTGATCTAGAACCTGAGAACCAGGTCAGCAGAGCTGCTCTAGAGGCAGAGAACCAGGTCAGCAGAGCTGCTTTAGAGCTAGAGAACCAAGGCAGCAGAGCTGCTCTCGAACCAGAGAACCAGGTCAGCAGAGCTGATTTAGAGCCATAGAACCAGGTCAGCAGAGCTGCTTTAGAGCCAGAGAACCAGGTCAGCCCAGCTGCTGTAGAGCCAGAGAAACCAGGTCAGCAGAGCTGCTTTAGAGGGAGAGAACCAGGTCAGGAGAGCTGCTTCAGAGGGAGAGAACCAGGTCAGCAGAGCTGCTCTAGAGCCTAAGAACCAGGTTAGCACAGCTGCTCTAGAGCCAGAAAACCAGGTCATCAGAGCTGCTGTAGAGCCAGAGAACCAGGTCAGCAGAGCTGCTGTAGAGCCAGAGAAACCACATCAGAAGAGCAGCTTTAGAGGGAGAGAACCAGGTCAGCAGAGCTGCTCTAGAGCCTAAGAACCAGGTCAGCACAGCTGCTCTAGAACCAGTGAACCAGGTCAGCAGATCTGCTTTAGAGCCAGAGAACTAGGTCAGAAGAGCTGTTTAGAGCCAGAGAACCAGGTCAGAAGAGCTCCTCTAGAGCCTGAGAACCAGGTCATTAGAGCTGCTGTAGAGCCAGAGAACCAGGTCAGCAGAGCTGCTGTAGAGCCAGAGAAAGCAGGTCAGCAGAGCTGCTTTAGAGCCAGAGAACCAGGTCAGTAGAGCTGCTCTAGAGCCTAAGAACCAGGTCATCAGAGCTGCTCTAGAGCCAGAGAACCAGGTCAGCAGAGCTGCTCTAGAGCCAGAGAACCAGGTCAGCAGAGCTGCTGTAGAGCCAGAGAAACCAGGTCAGCAGAGCTGCTTTAAAAGGAGAGAACCAGGTCAGCAGAGCGGCTCTAGAGCCTAAGAACCAGGTCAGCACAGCTGCTATAGAGCCAGAGAGCCAGGTCAGCAGAGCTGCTTTAGAGCCTAAGAACCAGGTCAGCAGAGTTGCTCTAGAGCCTAAGAACCAGGTCAGCAGATCTGCTCTAGAGCCAGCGAACCAGGTCAGCAGAGCTGCTTTAGAGCCAGAGAACAATGTCAGAAGAGCTGTTTTAGAGCCTAAGAACCAAGTCAGAACAGTTGCTCTTGAGCCAGATAACCAGGTCAGCGGAGCTGCTTTTGAGGCAGAGAACCAGGTGATCAGAGCTGCTTTAGAGCCTAAGAACCAGGTCAGCAGAGCTGCTCTAGAGACTAAGAACAAGGTCAGCAGATCTGCTCTGGAGCTAGAGAACCAGGTCAGCAGAGCTGTTTTAGAGCCAGAGAACCAGGCCAGCAGAGCTGATCTAGAACCTGAGAGCCAGGTCAGCAGTGCTGCTCTAGAGGCAAAGAACCAGGTCAGCAGAGCTGCTTTAGAGCTAGAGAACCAGGGCAGCAGAGCTGCTCTCGAACCAGAGAACCAGGTCAGCAGAGCTGATTTAGAACCATAGAACCAGGTCAGCAGAGCTGCTTTAGAGACAGAGAACCAGGTCAGCCAAGCTGCTGTAGAGCCAGAGAAAACAGGTCAGCAGAGCTGCTTTAGAGGGAGAGAACCAGATCAGGAGAGCTGCTTCAGAGGGAGAGAACCAGGTCAGCAGAGCTGCTCTAGAGCATAAGAACCAGGTTATCCCAGCTGCTCTAGAGCCAGAGAACCAGGTCATCAGAGCTGCTTTAGAGCCAGAGAATCAGATCAGCAGAGCTGCTCTAGAGCCTAAGAACCAGGTTAGCACAGCTGCTCTAGAGCCAGAGAACCAGGTCAGCATATCTGCTTTAGAGCCAGAGAACTAGGTCAGAAGAGCTGCTTCAGAGCCAGAGAACCAGGTCAGCAGAGCTCCTCTAGAGCCTGAGAACCAGGTCATTAGAGCTGCTGTAGAGCCAGAGAACCAGGTCAGCAGAGCTGCTGTAGAGCCAGAGAAAGCAGGTCAGCAGAGCTGCTTTAGAGCCAGATAACCAGGTCAGTAGAGCTGCTCTAGAGCCTAAGAACCAGGTCATCAGAGCTGCTCTAGAGCCAGAGAACCAGGTCAGCAGAGCTGCTGTAGAGCCAGAGAAACCAGGTCAGCAGAGCTGCTCTAGAGGGAGAGACCCAGGTCAGCAGAGCTGCTCTAAAGCCTAAGAACCAGGTCAGCACAGCTGCTCTAGAGCCAGAGAACCAGGTCAGCAGATCTGCTTTAGAGCCAGAGAACAAGGTCAGCAGAGCTGCTTTTGAGCCAGAGAACCAGGTCAGCACAGCTGCTTTAGAGCCTGAGAACCAGGTCATTAGAGCTGCTGTAGAGCCAGAGAACCAGGTCAGCAGAGCTGCTGTAGAGCCAGAGAAAGCAGGTCAGCAGAGCTGCTTTAGAGCCAGAGAACCAGGTCAGTAGAGCTGCTCTAGAGCCTAAGAACCAGGTCAGCAGAGCTGCTCTAGAGCCAGAGAACCAGGTCAGCCGAGCTACTGTAGAGCCAGAGAAACCAGGTTAGCAGAGCTGCTCTAGAGCCAGAGAACCAGGTCAGCCGAGCTGCTGTAGAGCCAGAGAAACCAGGTCATCAGAGCTGCTTTAGAGGGAGAGAACCAGGTCAGGAGAGCTGCGTCAGAGGGAGAGAACCAGGTCAGCAGAGCTGCTCTAGAGCCTAAGAACCAGGTCAGCACAGCTGCTCTAGAGCCAGAGAACCAGGTCATCAGAGCTGCTGTAGAGCCAGAGAACAAGGTAAGCAGAGCTGCTGTAGAGCCAGAGAAATCACGTCAGAAGAGCAGCTTTAGAGGGAGACAACCAGGTCAGCAGAGCTGCTCTAGAGCCTAAGAACCAGGTCAGCACAGCTGCTCTTGAGCCAGATGACCAGGTCAGCAGAGCTGCTTTTGAGGCAGAGAACCAGGTCATCAGAGCTGCTGTAGAGCCTAAGAACCAGGTCAGCAGAGCTGCTCTAGAGACTAGGAACAAGGTCAGCAGATCTGCCCTGGAGCTAGAGAACCAGGTCAGCAGAGCTGTTTTAGAGCCAGAGAACCAGGCCAGCAGAGCTGATCTAGAACCTGAGAACCAGGTCAGCAGAGCTGCTCTAGAGGCAGAGAACCAGGTCAGCAGAGCTGCTTTTGAGCTAGAGAACCAAGGCAGCAGAGCTGCTCTCGAACCAGAGAACCAGGTCAGCAGAGCTGATTTAGAGCCATAGAACCAGGTCAGCAGAGCTGCTTTAGAGCCAGAGAACCAGGTCAGCCGATCTGCTGTAGAGCCAGAGAAACCAGGTCAGCAGAGCTGCTTTAGAGGGAGAGAACCAGGTCAGGAGAGCTGCTTCAGAGGGAGAGAACCAGGTCAGCAGAGCTGCTCTAGAGCCTAAGAACCAGGTTAGCACAGCTGCTCTAGAGCCAGAGAACCAGGTCATCAGAGCTGCTGTAGAGCCAGAGAACCAGGTCAGCAGAGCTGCTGTAGAGCCAGAGAAACCACATCAGAAGAGCAGCTTTAGAGGGAGAGAACCAGGTCAGCAGAGCTGCTCTAGAGCCTAAGAACCAGGTCAGCACAGCTGCTCTAGAGCCAGTAAACCAGGTCAGCAGATCTGCTTTAGAGCCAGAGAACTAGGTCAGAAGAGCTGCTTTAGAGCCAGAGAACCAGGTCAGCACAGCTCCTCTAGAGCCTGAGAACCAGGTCATTAGAGCTGCTGTAGAGCCAGAGAACCAGGTCAGCAGAGCTGCTGTAGAGCCAGAGAAAGCAGGTCAGCAGAGCTGCTTTGGAGCCAGAGAACCAGGTCAGTAGAGCTGCTCTAGAGCCTAAAAACCAGGTCCGCAGAGCTGCTCTAGAGCCAGAGAACCAGGTCAGCCGAGCTGCTGTAGAGCCAGAGAAACCAGGTCAGCAGAGCTGCTCTAGAGGGAGAGAACCAGGTCAGCAGAGCTGCTCTAGAGCCTAAGAACCAGGTCAATAGAGCTACTCTAGAGCCAGAGAACAAGGTCAGCAGAGCTGTTTTAGAGCCACACAACCAGGTCAGCAGAGATGCTCTAGAGCCTGAGAACCAGGTCAGCAGAGCTGCTCTAGAGGCAGAGAACCAGGTCAGCAGAGCTGCTTTAGAGCCAGAGAACCAGGGCAGCAGACCTCCTCTAGAACCAGAGAACCATGTCAGCAGAGCTGCTGTAGAGCCAGAGAAACCAGGTCAGCAGTGCTGCTGTAGAGGGAGAGAACCAAGTCAGCAGAGCTGCTTTAGAGCCTAAGAACCAGGTCAGCAGAGCTGCTCTAGACCCAGTGAACCAGGTCAGCTGAGCTGCTGTAGAGCCAGAGAAACCAGGTCAGCAGAGATGCTTTAGAGGGAGAGAACCAGGTCAGCAGAGCTGCTTTAGAGCCAGAGAACCAGGTCAGCAGAGCTGCTCTAGAGCCAGAGAACCAGGTCAGCAGAGCTGCTGTAGAGCCACAGAAACCAGGTCAGCAGAGCTGCTTTAGAGGGAGAGAACCAGGTCAGCAGAGCTGCTCTGGAGCCTAAGAACCAGGTCAGCAGAGCTGCTCTAGAGCCTAAGAACCAGGTCAATAGAGCTACTCTAGAGCCAGAGAACAAGGTCAGCAGAGCTGTTTTAGAGCCACACAACCAGGTCAGCAGAGATGCTCTAGAGCCTGAGAACCAGGTCAGCAGAGCTGCTCTAGAGGCAGAGAACCAGGTCAGCAGAGCTGCTTTAGAGCCAGAGAACCAGGGCAGCAGACCTCCTCTAGAACCAGAGAACCATGTCAGCAGAGCTGCTGTAGAGCCAGAGAAACCAGGTCAGCAGTGCTGCTGTAGAGGGAGAGAACCAAGTCAGCAGAGCTGCTTTAGAGCCTAAGAACCAGGTCAGCAGAGCTGCTCTAGACCCAGTGAACCAGGTCAGCTGAGCTGCTGTAGAGCCAGAGAAACCAGGTCAGCAGAGATGCTTTAGAGGGAGAGAACCAGGTCAGCAGAGCTGCTTTAGAGACAGAGAACCAGGTCAGCAGAGCTGCTCTAGAGCCAGAGAACCAGGTCAGCAGAGCTGCTGTAGAGCCAGAGAAACCAGGTCAGCAGAGCTGCTTTAGAGGGAGAGAACCAGGTCAGCAGAGCTGCTCTAGAGCCTAAGAACCAGGTCAGCACAGCTGCTATAGAGCAAGAGAGCCAGGTCAGCAGAGCTTATTTGGATCCTAAGAACCAGGTCAGCAGAGCTGTTCTAGAGCCTAAGAACCAGGTCAGCAGATCTGCTCTAGAGCCAGAGAACCAGGTCAGCAGAGCTGCTTTAGAGCCAGAGAACAATGTCAGAAGAGCTGTTTTAGAGCTTAAGAACCAAGTCAGCACAGCTGCTCTTGAGCCAGATAACCAGGTCAGGAGAGCTGCTCTTGAGGCAGAGAACCAGGTCATCAGAGCTGCTTTAGAGCCTAAGAACCAGGTCAGCAGAGCTGCTTTAGAGCCTAAGAACCAGGTCAGCAGAGCTGCTCTAGACCCAGTGAACCAGGTCAGCTGAGCTGCTGTAGAGCCAGAGAAACCAGGTCAGCAGAGCTGCTTTAGAGGGAGAGAACCAGGTCTGCAGAGCTGCTTTAGAGCCAGAGAACCAGGTCAGCAGAGCTGCTCTAGAGCCAGAGAACCAGGTCAGCAGAGCTGCTGTAGAGCCAGAGAAACCAGGTCAGCAGAGCTGCTTTAGAGGGAGAGAACCAGGTCAGCAGAGCTGCTCTAGAGCCTAAGAACCAGGTCAGCACAGCTGCTATAGAGCCAGAGAGCCAGGTCAGCAGAGCTGCTTTAGAGCAGTGTGGCTCACTGGTTAGAGCAGGCAGACCCTGAAGCAGAGGTCAGACCCGGGACCAGGGTTCAATTTCCGACGCGGCAGGGTCTTGAGCTCAAATGTCCATGGACTCGATAATTCTCGCTTCGCTGCCTGACCTAATCATGGGTTCACACTCTGCAACTCTGGGCATTAAGCTTGCTTAATCTCCACAACGGCCCCCGCGGCGGGATGCCTGGCTTTCACCTTGGGGATGCCCTGTAGGGGCTATCTCACAGGGAAAAGCCAGGACGGGTTCCCAAGGCAAGCGCGGAGATACCCCTTCGGGGGTCGATTCAGGCGCTATATAAGAAACATAATAATAATAATAATAACCAGGTCAGCAGAGCTGCTCTAGAACCTAAGAACCAGGTCAGCCGAGCTACTGTAGAGCCAGAGAAACCAGGTTAGCAGAGCTGCTCTAGAGCCAGAGAACCAGGTCAGCCGAGCTGCTGTAGAGCCAGAGAAACCAGGTCATCAGAGCTGCTTTAGAGGGAGAGAACCAGGTCAGGAGAGCTGCGTCAGAGGGAGAGAACCAGGTCAGCAGAGCTGCTCTAGAGCCTAAGAACCAGGTCAGCACAGCTGCTCTAGAGCCAGAGAACCAGGTCATCAGAGCTGCTGTAGAGCCAGAGAACAAGGTAAGCAGAGCTGCTGTAGAGCCAGAGAAATCACGTCAGAAGAGCAGCTTTAGAGGGAGACAACCAGGTCAGCAGAGCTGCTCTAGAGCCTAAGAACCAGGTCAGCACAGCTGCTCTTGAGCCAGATGACCAGGTCAGCAGAGCTGCTTTTGAGGCAGAGAACCAGGTCATCAGAGCTGCTGTAGAGCCTAAGAACCAGGTCAGCAGAGCTGCTCTAGAGACTAGGAACAAGGTCAGCAGATCTGCCCTGGAGCTAGAGAACCAGGTCAGCAGAGCTGTTTTAGAGCCAGAGAACCAGGCCAGCAGAGCTGATCTAGAACCTGAGAACCAGGTCAGCAGAGCTGCTCTAGAGGCAGAGAACCAGGTCAGCAGAGCTGCTTTAGAGCTAGAGAACCAAGGCAGCAAAGCTGCTCTCGAACCAGAGAACCAGGTCAGCAGAGCTGATTTAGAGCCATAGAACCAGGTCAGCAGAGCTGATTTAGAGCCAGAGAACCAGGTCAGCCGATCTGCTGTAGAGCCAGAGAAACCAGGTCAGCAGAGCTGCTTTAGAGGGAGAGAACCAGGTCAGGAGAGCTGCTTCAGAGGGAGAGAACCAGGTCAGCAGAGCTGCTCTAGAGCCTAAGAACCAGGTTAGCACAGCTGCTCTAGAGCCAGAGAACCAGGTCATCAGAGCTGCTGTAGAGCCAGAGAACCAGGTCAGCAGAGCTGCTGTAGAGCCAGAGAAACCACATCAGAAGAGCAGCTTTAGAGGGAGAGAACCAGGTCAGCAGAGCTGCTCTAGAGCCTAAGAACCAGGTCAGCACAGCTGCTCTAGAGCCAGTAAACCAGGTCAGCAGATCTGCTTTAGAGCCAGAGAACTAGGTCAGAAGAGCTGCTTTAGAGCCAGAGAACCAGGTCAGCACAGCTCCTCTAGAGCCTGAGAACCAGGTCATTAGAGCTGCTGTAGAGCCAGAGAACCAGGTCAGCAGAGCTGCTGTAGAGCCAGAGAAAGCAGGTCAGCAGAGCTGCTTTGGAGCCAGAGAACCAGGTCAGTAGAGCTGCTCTAGAGCCTAAAAACCAGGTCAGCAGAGCTGCTCTAGAGCCAGAGAACCAGGTCAGCCGAGCTGCTGTAGAGCCAGAGAAACCAGGTCAGCAGAGCTGCTCTAGAGGGAGAGAACCAGGTCAGCAGAGCTGCTCTAGAGCCTAAGAACCAGGTCAATAGAGCTACTCTAGAGCCAGAGAACAAGGTCAGCAGAGCTGTTTTAGAGCCACACAACCAGGTCAGCAGAGATGCTCTAGAGCCTGAGAACCAGGTCAGCAGAGCTGCTCTAGAGGCAGAGAACCAGGTCAGCAGAGCTGCTTTAGAGCCAGAGAACCAGGGCAGCAGACCTCCTCTAGAACCAGAGAACCATGTCAGCAGAGCTGCTGTAGAGCCAGAGAAACCAGGTCAGCAGTGCTGCTGTAGAGGGAGAGAACCAAGTCAGCAGAGCTGCTTTAGAGCCTAAGAACCAGGTCAGCAGAGCTGCTCTAGACCCAGTGAACCAGGTCAGCTGAGCTGCTGTAGAGCCAGAGAAACCAGGTCAGCAGAGATGCTTTAGAGGGAGAGAACCAGGTCAGCAGAGCTGCTTTAGAGCCAGAGAACCAGGTCAGCAGAGCTGCTCTAGAGCCAGAGAACCAGGTCAGCAGAGCTGCTGTAGAGCCACAGAAACCAGGTCAGCAGAGCTGCTTTAGAGGGAGAGAACCAGGTCAGCAGAGCTGCTCTGGAGCCTAAGAACCAGGTCAGCAGAGCTGCTCTAGAGCCTAAGAACCAGGTCAATAGAGCTACTCTAGAGCCAGAGAACAAGGTCAGCAGAGCTGTTTTAGAGCCACACAACCAGGTCAGCAGAGATGCTCTAGAGCCTGAGAACCAGGTCAGCAGAGCTGCTCTAGAGGCAGCGAACCAGGTCAGCAGAGCTGCTTTAGAGCCAGAGAACCAGGGCAGCAGACCTCCTCTAGAACCAGAGAACCATGTCAGCAGAGCTGCTGTAGAGCCAGAGAAACCAGGTCAGCAGTGCTGCTGTAGAGGGAGAGAACCAAGTCAGCAGAGCTGCTTTAGAGCCTAAGAACCAGGTCAGCAGAGCTGCTCTAGACCCAGTGAACCAGGTCAGCTGAGCTGCTGTAGAGCCAGAGAAACCAGGTCAGCAGAGATGCTTTAGAGGGAGAGAACCAGGTCAGCAGAGCTGCTTTAGAGACAGAGAACCAGGTCAGCAGAGCTGCTCTAGAGCCAGAGAACCAGGTCAGCAGAGCTGCTGTAGAGCCAGAGAAACCAGGTCAGCAGAGCTGCTTTAGAGGGAGAGAACCAGGTCAGCAGAGCTGCTCTAGAGCCTAAGAACCAGGTCAGCACAGCTGCTATAGAGCAAGAGAGCCAGGTCAGCAGAGCTTATTTGGATCCTAAGAACCAGGTCAGCAGAGCTGTTCTAGAGCCTAAGAACCAGGTCAGCATCTCTGCTCTAGAGCCAGAGAACCAGGTCAGCAGAGCTGCTTTAGAGCCAGAGAACAATGTCAGAAGAGCTGTTTTAGAGCTTAAGAACCAAGTCAGCACAGCTGCTCTTGAGCCAGATAACCAGGTCAGGAGAGCTGCTCTTGAGGCAGAGAACCAGGTCATCAGAGCTGCTTTAGAGCCAGAGAACCAGGGCAGCAGACCTCCTCTAGAACCAGAGAACCATGTCAGCAGAGCTGCTGTAGAGCCAGAGAAACCAGGTCAGCAGTGCTGCTGTAGAGGGAGAGAACCAAGTCAGCAGAGCTGCTTTAGAGCCTAAGAACCAGGTCAGCAGAGCTGCTCTAGACCCAGTGAACCAGGTCAGCTGAGCTGCTGTAGAGCCAGAGAAACCAGGTCAGCAGAGCTGCTTTAGAGGGAGAGAACCAGGTCTGCAGAGCTGCTTTAGAGCCAGAGAACCAGGTCAGCAGAGCTGCTCTAGAGCCAGAGAACCAGGTCAGCAGAGCTGCTGTAGAGCCAGAGAAACCAGGTCAGCAGAGCTGCTTTAGAGGGAGAGAACCAGGTCAGCAGAGCTGCTCTAGAGCCTAAGAACCAGGTCAGCACAGCTGCTATAGAGCCAGAGAGCCAGGTCAGCAGAGCTGCTTTAGAGCAGTGTGGCTCACTGGTTAGAGCAGGCAGACCCTGAAGCAGAGGTCAGACCCGGGACCAGGGTTCAATTTCCGACGCGGCAGGGTCTTGAGCTCAAATGTCCATGGACTCGATAATTCTCGCTTCGCTGCCTGACCTAATCATGGGTTCACACTCTGCAACTCTGGGCATTAAGCTTGCTTAATCTCCACAACGGCCCCCGCGGCGGGATGCCTGGCTTTCACCTTGGGGATGCCCTGTAGGGGCTATCTCACAGGGAAAAGCCAGGACGGGTTCCCAAGGCAAGCGCGGAGATACCCCTTCGGGGGTCGATTCAGGCGCTATATAAGAAACATAATAATAATAATAATAACCAGGTCAGCAGAGCTGCTCTAGAACCTAAGAACCAGGTCAGCAGATCTGCTCTAGAGCCAGAGAACCAGGTCAGCAGAGCTGCATTAGAGCCAGAGAACAATGTAAGAAGAGCTGTTTTAGAGCCTAAGAACCAAGCCAGCACAGCTGCTCTTGAGCCAGATAACCAGGTCAGCAGAGCTGCTGTAGAGCCAGAGAAACCACATCAGAAGAGCAGCTTTAGAGGGAGAGAACCAGGTCAGCAGAGCTGCTCTAGAGCCTAAGAACCAGGTCAGCACAGCTGCTCTAGAGCCAGATAACCAGGTCAGCAGAGCTGCTTTTGAGGCAGAGAACCAGGTCATCAGAGCTGCTTTAGAGCCTAAGAACCAGGTCAGCAGAGCTGCTCTAGAGACTAAGAACAAGGTCAGCAGATCTGCTCTGGAGCTAGAGAACCAGGTCAGCAGAGCTGTTTTAGAGCCAGAGAACCAGGCCAGCAGAGCTGATCTAGAACCTGAGAACCAGGTCAGCAGAGCTGCTTTAGAGCTAGAGAACCAGGGCAGCAGAGCTGCTCTCGAACCAGAGAACCAGGTCAGCAGAGTTGATTTAGAGCCATAGAACCAGGTCAGCAGAGCTGCTTTAGAGCCACAGAACCAGGTCAGCCGAGCTGCTGTAGAGCCAGAGAAAACAGGTCAGCAGAGCTGCTTTAGAGGGAGAGAACCAGGTCAGGAGAGCTGCTTCAGAGGGAGAGAACCAGGTCAGCAGAGCTGCTCTAGAGCCTAAGAACCAGGTTAGCACAGCTGCTCTAGAGCCAGAGAACCAGGTCATCAGAGCTGCTGTAGAGCCAGAGAACCAGGTCAGCAGAGCTGCTGTAGAGCCAGAGAAAGCAGGTCAGCAGATCTGATTTAGAGCCAGAGAACCAGGTCAGTAGAGCTGCACTAGAGCCTAAGAACCAGGTCATTAGAGCTGCTGTAGAGCCAGAGAACCAGGTCATTAGAGCTGCTGTAGAGCCAGAGAACCAGGTCAGCAGATCTGATTTAGAGCCAGAGAACCAGGTCATCAGAGCTGCTCTAGAGCCAGAGAACCAGGTAATTAGAGCTGCTGTAGAGCCAGAGAACCAGGTCAGCAGAGCTGCTGTAGAGGCAGAGAAAGCAGGTCAGCAGAGCTGCTTTAGAGCCAGAGAACCAGGTCAGTAGAGCTGCTCTAGAGCCTAAGAACCAGGTCAGCAGAGCTGCTCTAGAGCCAGAGAACCAGGTCAGCCGAGCTACTGTAGAGCCAGAGAAACCAGGTTAGCAGAGCTGCTCTAGAGCCAGAGAACCAGGTCAGCCGAGCTGCTGTAGAGCCAGAGAACCAGGTCAGCAGAGCTGCTGTAGAGCCAGAGAAACCACATCAGAAGAGCAGCTTTAGAGGGAGAGAACCAGGTCAGCAGAGCTGCTCTAGAGCCTAAGAACCAGGTCAGCACAGCTGCTCTAGAGCCAGTGAACCAGGTCAGCAGATCTGCTTTAGGGCCAGAGAACTAGGTCAGAAGAGCTGCTTTAGAGCCAGAGAACCAGGTCAGCAGAGCTCCTCTAGAGCCTGAAAACCAGGTCGTTAGAGCTGCTGTAGAGCCAGAGAACCAGGTCAGCAGAGCTGCTGTAGAGCCAGAGAAAGCAGGTCAGCAGAGCTGCTTTAGAGCCAGAGAACCAGGTCAGTAGAGCTGCTCTAGAGCCTAAGAACCAGGTCATCAGAGCTGCTCTAGAGCCAGAGAACCAGGTCAGCAGAGCTGCTGTAGAGCCAGAGAAACCAGGTCAGCAGAGCTGCTCTAGAGGGAGATACCCAGGTCAGCAGAGCTGCTCTAGAGCCTAAGAACCAGGTCAGCACAGCTGCTCTAGAGCCAGAGAACCAGGTCAGCAGATCTGCTTTATAGCCAGAGAACTAGGTCAGCAGAGCTGCTTTTGAGCCAGAGAACCAGGTCAGCACAGCTGCTTTAGAGCCAGAGAACTAGGTCAGCAGAGCTGCTGTAGAGCCAGAGAACCAGGTCAGCACAGCTGCTCTAGAGCCTGAGAACCAGGTCATTAGAGCTGCTGTAGAGCCAGAGAACCAGGTCAGCAGAGCTGCTGTAGAGGCAGAGAAAGCAGGTCAGCAGAGCTGCGTTAGAGCCAGAGAACCAGGTCAGTAGAGCTGCTCTAGAGCCTAAGAACCAGGTCAGCAGAGCTGCTCTAGAGCCAGAGAACCAGGTCAGCCGAGCTACTGTAGAGCCAGAGAAACCAGGTCAGCAGAGCTGCTTTAGAGGGAGAGAACCAGGTCAGGCGAGCTGCTTCAGAGGGAGAGAACCAGGTCAGCAGAGCTGCTCTAGAGCCTAAGAACCAGGTCAGCACAGCTGCTCTAAAGCCAGAGAACCAGGTCATCAGAGCTGCTGTAGAGCCAGAGAACCAGATCAGCAGAGCTGCTGTAGAGCCAGAGAAACCACATCAGAAGAGCAGCTTTAGAGGGAGACAACCAGGTCAGCAGAGCTGCTCTAGAGCCTAAGAACCAGGTCAGCACAGCTGCTCTTGAGCCAGATAACCAGGTCAGCCGAGCTGCTTTTGAGGCATAGAACCAGGTCATCAGATTTGCTTTAGAGCCTAAGAACCAGGTCAGCAGAGCTGCTCTAGAGACTAAGAACAAGGTTAGCAGATCTGCTCTGGAGCTAGAGAACCAGGTCAGCAGAGCTGTTTCAGAGCCAGAGAACCAGGCCAGCAGAGCTGATCTAGAACCTGAGAACCAGGTCAGCAGAGCTGCTCTAGAGGCAGAGAACCAGGTCAGCAGAGCTGCTTTAGAGCTAGAGAACCAGGGCAGCAGAGCTGCTCTCGAACCAGAGAACCAGGTCAGCAGAGCTGATTTAGAGCCATAGAACCAGGTCAGCAGAGCTGCTTTAGAGCCAGAGAACCAGGTCAGCCGAGCTGCTGTAGAGCCAGAGAAACCAGGTCAGCAGAGCTGCTTTAGAGGGAGAGAACCAGGTCAGGAGAGCTGCTTCAGAGGGAGAGAACCAGGTCAGCAGAGCTGCTCTAGAGCCTAAGAACCAGGTTAGCACAGCTGCTCTAGAGCCAGAGAACCAGGTCATCAGAGCTGCTGTAGAGCCAGAGAACCAGGTCAGCAGAGCTGCTGTAGAGCCAGAGAAACCACATCAGAAGAGCAGCTTTAGAGGGAGAGAACCAGGTCAGCAGAGCTGCTCTAGAGCCTGAGAACTAGGTCAGAAGAGCTGCTTTAGAGCCAGAGAACCAGGTCAGCAGAGCTCCTCTAGAGCCTGAGAACCAGGTCATTAGAGCTGCTGTAGAGCCAGAGAACCAGGTCAGCAGAGCTGCTGTAGAGCCAGAGAAAGCAGGTCAGCAGAGCTGCTTTAGAGCCAGAGAACCAGGTCAGTAGAGCTGCTCTAGAGCCTAAGAACCAGGTCATCAGAGCTGCTCTAGAGCCAGAGAACCAGGTCAGCAGAGCTGCTCTAGAGCCAGAGAACCAGGTCAGCAGAGCTGCTCTAGAGCCAGAGAACCAGGTCAGCAGAGCTGCTGTAGAGCCAGAGAAACCAGGTCAGCAGAGCTGCTTTAAAAGGAGAGAACCAGGTCAACAGAGCTGCTCTAGAGCCTAAGAACCAGGTCAGCACAGCTGCTATAGAGCCAGAGAGCCAGGTCAGCAGAGCTGCTTTAGAGCCTAAGAACCAGGTCAGCAGAGCTGCTCTAGAGCCTAAGAACCAGGTCAGCAGATCTGCTCTAGAGCCAGAGAACCAGGTCAGCAGAGCTGCTTTAGAGCCAGAGAACAATGTCAGAAGAGCTGTTTTAGAGCCTAAGAACCAAGTCAGCACAGCTGCTCTTGAGCCAGATAACCAGGTCAGCAGAGCTGCTTTTGAGGCAGAGAACCAGGTCATCAGAGCTGCTTTAGAGCCTAAGAACCAGGTCAGCAGAGCTGCTCTAGAGACTAAGAACAAGGTCAGCAGATCTGCTCTGGAGCTAGAGAACCAGGTCAGCAGAGCTGTTTTAGAGCCAGAGAACCAGGCCAGCAGAGCTGATCTAGAACCTGAGAGCCAGGTCAGCAGTACTGCTCTAGAGGCAGAGAACCAGGTCAGCAGAGCTGTTGTAGAGCTAGAGAACCAGGGCAGCAGAGCTGCTCTCGAACCAGAGAAGCAGGTCAGCAGAGCTGATTTAGAGCCATAGAACCAGGTCAGCAGAGCTGCTTTAGAGCCAGAGAACCAGGTCAGCCGAGCTGCTGTAGAGCCAGAGAAAACAGGTCAGCAGAGCTGCTTTAGAGCCAGAGAACCAGGTCAGCAGAGCTGCTGTAGAGCCAGAGAAACCACATCAGAAGAGCAGCTTTAGAGGGAGAGAACCAGGTCAGCAGAGCTGCTCTAGAGCCTAAGAACCAGGTCAGCACATCTGCTCTAGAGCCAGTAAACCAGGTCAGCAGATCTGCTTTAGAGCCAAAGAACTAGGTCAGAAGAGCTGCTTTAGAGCCAGAGAACCAGGTCAGCACAGCTCCTCTAGAGCCTGAGAACCAGGTCATTAGAGCTGCTGTAGAGCCAGAGAACCAGGTCAGCAGAGCTGCTGTAGAGCCAGAGAAAGCAGGTCAGCAGAGCTGCTTTGGAGCCAGAGAACCAGGTCAGTAGAGCTGCTCTAGAGCCTAAAAACCAGGTCAGCAGAGCTGCTCTAGAGCCAGAGAACCAGGTCAGCTGAGCTGCTGTAGAGCCAGAGAAACCAGGTCAGCAGAGCTGCTCTAGAGGGAGAGAACCAGGTCAGCAGAGCTGCTCTAGAGCCTAAGAACCAGGTCAATAGAGCTACTCTAGAGCCAGAGAACAAGGTCAGCAGAGCTGTTTTAGAGCCACACAACCAGGTCAGCAGAGATGCTCTAGAGCCTGAGAACCAGGTCAGCAGAGCTGCTCTAGAGGCAGAGAACCAGGTCAGCAGAGCTGCTTTAGAGCCAGAGAACCAGGGCAGCAGACCTCCTCTAGAACCAGAGAACCATGTCAGCAGAGCTGCTGTAGAGCCAGAGAAACCAGGTCAGCAGTGCTGCTGTAGAGGGAGAGAACCAAGTCAGCAGAGCTGCTTTAGAGCCTAAGAACCAGGTCAGCAGAGCTGCTCTAGACCCAGTGAACCAGGTCAGCTGAGCTGCTGTAGAGCCAGAGAAACCAGGTCAGCAGAGATGCTTTAGAGGGAGAGAACCAGGTCAGCAGAGCTGCTTTAGAGCCAGAGAACCAGGTCAGCAGAGCTGCTCTAGAGCCAGAGAACCAGGTCAGCAGAGCTGCTGTAGAGCCAGAGAAACCAGGTCAGCAGAGCTGCTTTAGAGGGAGAGAACCAGGTCAGCAGAGCTGCTCTGGAGCCTAAGAACCAGGTCAGCAGAGCTGCTCTAGAGCCTAAGAACCAGGTCAATAGAGCTACTCTAGAGCCAGAGAACAAGGTCAGCAGAGCTGTTTTAGAGCCACACAACCAGGTCAGCAGAGATGCTCTAGAGCCTGAGAACCAGGTCAGCAGAGCTGCTCTAGAGGCAGAGAACCAGGTCAGCAGAGCTGCTTTAGAGCCAGAGAACCAGGGCAGCAGACCTCCTCTAGAACCAGAGAACCATGTCAGCAGAGCTGCTGTAGAGCCAGAGAAAGCAGGTCAGCAGTGCTGCTGTAGAGGGAGAGAACCAAGTCAGCAGAGCTGCTTTAGAGCCTAAGAACCAGGTCAGCAGAGCTGCTCTAGACCCAGTGAACCAGGTCAGCTGAGCTGCTGTAGAGCCAGAGAAACCAGGTCAGCAGAGATGCTTTAGAGGGAGAGAACCAGGTCAGCAGAGCTGCTTTAGAGACAGAGAACCAGGTCAGCAGAGTTGCTCTAGAGCCAGAGAACCAGGTCAGCAGAGCTGCTGTAGAGCCAGAGAAACCAGGTCAGCAGAGCTGCTTTAGAGGGAGAGAACCAGGTCAGCAGAGCTGCTCTAGAGCCTAAGAACCAGGTCAGCACAGCTGCTATAGAGCCAGAGAGCCAGGTCAGCAGAGCTTATTTGGATCCTAAGAACCAGGTCAGCAGAGCTGTTCTAGAGCCTAAGAACCAGGTCAGCAGATCTGCTCTAGAGCCAGAGAACCAGGTCATCAGAGCTGCTTTAGAGCCAGAGAACAATGTCAGAAGAGCTGTTTTAGAGCTTAAGAACCAAGTCAGCACAGCTGCTCTTGAGCCAGATAACCAGGTCAGGAGAGCTGCTTTTGAGGCAGAGAACCAGGTCATCAGAGCTGCTTTAGAGCCTAAGAACCAGGTCAGCAGAGCTGCTTTAGAGCCTAAGAACCAGGTCAGCAGAGCTGCTCTAGACCCAGTGAACCAGGTCAGCTGAGCTGCTGTAGAGCCAGAGAAACCAGGTCAGCAGAGCTGCTTTAGAGGGAGAGAACCAGGTCTGCAGAGCTGCTTTAGAGCCAGAGAACCAGGTCAGCAGAGCTGCTCTAGAGCCAGAGAACCAGGTCAGCAGAGCTGCTGTAGAGCCAGAGAAACCAGGTCAGCAGAGCTGCTTTAGAGGGAGAGAACCAGGTCAGCAGAGCTGCTCTAGAGCCTAAGAACCAGGTCAGCACAGCTGCTATAGAGCCAGAGAGCCAGGTCAGCAGAGCTGCTTTAGAGCAGTGTGGCTCACTGGTTAGAGCAGGCAGACCCTGAAGCAGAGGTCAGACCCGGGACCAGGGTTCAATTTCCGACGCGGCAGGGTCTTGAGCTCAAATGTCCATGGACTCGATAATTCTCGCTTCGCTGCCTGACCTAATCATGGGTTCACACTCTGCAACTCTGGGCATTAAGCTTGCTTAATCTCCACAACGGCCCCCGCGGCGGGATGCCTGGCTTTCACCTTGGGGATGCCCTGTAGGGGCTATCTCACAGGGAAAAGCCAGGACGGGTTCCCAAGGCAAGCGCGGAGATACCCCTTCGGGGGTCGATTCAGGCGCTATATAAGAAACATAATAATAATAATAATAACCAGGTCAGCAGAGCTGCTCTAGAACCTAAGAACCAGGTCAGCAGATCTGCTCTAGAGCCAGAGAACCAGGTCAGCAGAGCTGCATTAGAGCCAGAGAACAATGTAAGAAGAGCTGTTTTAGAGCCTAAGAACCAAGCCAGCACAGCTGCTCTTGAGCCAGATAACCAGGTCAGCAGAGCTGCTTTTGAGGCAGAGAACCAGGTCATCAGAGCTGCTTTAGAGCCTAAGAACCAGGTCAGCAGAGCTGCTCTAGAGACTAAGAACAAGGTCAGCAGATCTGCTCTGGAGCTATAGAACCAGGTCAGCAGAGCTGTTTTAGAGCCAGAGAACCAGGCCAGCAGAGCTGATCTAGAACCTGAGAACCAGGTCAGCAGAGCTGCTCTAGAGGCAGAGAACCAGGTCAGCAGAGCTGCTTTAGAGCTAGAGAACCAGGGCAGCAGAGCTGCTCTCGAACCAGAGAACCAGGTCAGCAGAGTTGATTTAGAGCCATAGAACCAGGTCAGCAGAGCTGCTTTAGAGCCACAGAACCAGGTCAGCCGAGCTGCTGTAGAGCCAGAGAAAACAGGTCAGCAGAGCTGCTTTAGAGGGAGAGAACCAGGTCAGGAGAGCTGCTTCAGAGGGAGAGAACCAGGTCAGCAGAGCTGCTCTAGAGCCTAAGAACCAGGTTAGCACAGCTGCTCTAGAGCCAGAGAACCAGGTCATCAGAGCTGCTGTAGAGCCAGAGAACCAGGTCAGCAGAGCTGCTGTAGAGCCAGAGAAAGCAGGTCAGCAGATCTGATTTAGAGCCAGAGAACCAGGTCAGTAGAGCTGCACTAGAGCCTAAGAACCAGGTCATTAGAGCTGCTGTAGAGCCAGAGAACCAGGTCATTAGAGCTGCTGTAGAGCCAGAGAACCAGGTCAGCAGATCTGATTTAGAGCCAGAGAACCAGGTCATCAGAGCTGCTCTAGAGCCAGAGAACCAGGTCATTAGAGCTGCTGTAGAGCCAGAGAACCAGGTCAGCAGAGCTGCTGTAGAGGCAGAGAAAGCAGGTCAGCAGAGCTGCTTTAGAGCCAGAGAACCAGGTCAGTAGAGCTGCTCTAGAGCCTAAGAACCAGGTCAGCAGAGCTGCTCTAGAGCCAGAGAACCAGGTCAGCCGAGCTACTGTAGAGCCAGAGAAACCAGGTTAGCAGAGCTGCTCTAGAGCCAGAGAACCAGGTCAGCCGAGCTGCTGTAGAGCCAGAGAACCAGGTCAGCAGAGCTGCTGTAGAGCCAGAGAAACCACATCAGAAGAGCAGCTTTAGAGGGAGAGAACCAGGTCAGCAGAGCTGCTCTAGAGCCTAAGAACCAGGTCAGCACAGCTGCTCTAGAGCCAGTGAACCAGGTCAGCAGATCTGCTTTAGGGCCAGAGAACTAGGTCAGAAGAGCTGCTTTAGAGCCAGAGAACCAGGTCAGCAGAGCTCCTCTAGAGCCTGAAAACCAGGTCGTTAGAGCTGCTGTAGAGCCAGAGAACCAGGTCAGCAGAGCTGCTGTAGAGCCAGAGAAAGCAGGTCAGCAGAGCTGCTTTAGAGCCAGAGAACCAGGTCAGTAGAGCTGCTCTAGAGCCTAAGAACCAGGTCATCAGAGCTGCTCTAGAGCCAGAGAACCAGGTCAGCAGAGCTGCTGTAGAGCCAGAGAAACCAGGTCAGCAGAGCTGCTCTAGAGGGAGATACCCAGGTCAGCAGAGCTGCTCTAGAGCCTAAGAACCAGGTCAGCACAGCTGCTCTAGAGCCAGAGAACCAGGTCAGCAGATCTGCTTTATAGCCAGAGAACTAGGTCAGCAGAGCTGCTTTTGAGCCAGAGAACCAGGTCAGCACAGCTGCTTTAGAGCCAGAGAACTAGGTCAGCAGAGCTGCTGTAGAGCCAGAGAACCAGGTCAGCACAGCTGCTCTAGAGCCTGAGAACCAGGTCATTAGAGCTGCTGTAGAGCCAGAGAACCAGGTCAGCAGAGCTGCTGTAGAGGCAGAGAAAGCAGGTCAGCAGAGCTGCGTTAGAGCCAGAGAACCAGGTCAGTAGAGCTGCTCTAGAGCCTAAGAACCAGGTCAGCAGAGCTGCTCTAGAGCCAGAGAACCAGGTCAGCCGAGCTACTGTAGAGCCAGAGAACCCAGGTCAGCAGAGCTGCTTTAGAGGGAGAGAACCAGGTCAGGCGAGCTGCTTCAGAGGGAGAGAACCAGGTCAGCAGAGCTGCTCTAGAGCCTAAGAACCAGGTCAGCACAGCTGCTCTAGAGCCAGAGAACCAGGTCATCAGAGCTGCTGTAGAGCCAGAGAACCAGATCAGCAGAGCTGCTGTAGAGCCAGAGAAACCACATCAGAAGAGCAGCTTTAGAGGGAGACAACCAGGTCAGCAGAGCTGCTCTAGAGCCTAAGAACCAGGTCAGCACAGCTGCTCTTGAGCCAGATAACCAGGTCAGCCGAGCTGCTTTTGAGGCATAGAACCAGGTCATCAGATTTGCTTTAGAGCCTAAGAACCAGGTCAGCAGAGCTGCTCTAGAGACTAAGAACAAGGTTAGCAGATCTGCTCTGGAGCTAGAGAACCAGGTCAGCAGAGCTGTTTTAGAGCCAGAGAACCAGGCCAGCAGAGCTGATCTAGAACCTGAGAACCAGGTCAGCAGAGCTGCTCTAGAGGCAGAGAACCAGGTCAGCAGAGCTGCTTTAGAGCTAGAGAACCAGGGCAGCAGAGCTGCTCTCGAACCAGAGAACCAGGTCAGCAGGGCTGATTTAGAGCCATAGAACCAGGTCAGCAGAGCTGCTTTAGAGCCAGAGAACCAGGTCAGCCGAGCTGCTGTAGAGCCAGAGAAACCAGGTCAGCAGAGCTGCTTTAGAGGGAGAGAACCAGGTCAGGAGAGCTGCTTCAGAGGGAGAGAACCAGGTCAGCAGAGCTGCTCTAGAGCCTAAGAACCAGGTTAGCACAGCTGCTCTAGAGCCAGAGAACCAGGTCATCAGAGCTGCTGTAGAGCCAGAGAACCAAGTCAGCAGAGCTGCTGTAGAGCCAGAGAAACCACATCAGAAGAGCAGCTTTAGAGGGAGAGAACCAGGTCAGCAGAGCTGCTCTAGAGCCTGAGAACCAGGTCAGCAGAGCTGCTGTAGAGCCAGAGAAAGCAGGTCAGCAGAGCTGCTTTAGAGCCAGAGAACCAGGTCAGTAGAGCTGCTCTAGAGCCTAAGAACCAGGTCATCAGAGCTGCTCTAGAGCCAGAGAACCAGGTCAGCAGAGCTGCTCTAGAGCCAGAGAACCAGGTCAGCAGAGCTGCTGTAGAGCCAGAGAAACCAGGTCAGCAGAGCTGCTTTAAAAGGAGAGAACCAGGTCAGCAGAGCTGCTCTAGAGCCTAAGAACCAGGTCAGCACAGCTGCTATAGAGCCAGAGAGCCAGGTCAGCAGAGCTGCTTTAGAGCCTAAGAACCAGGTCAGCAGAGCTGCTCTAGAGCCTAAGAACCACGTCAGCAGATCTGCTCTAGAGCCAGAGAACCAGGTCAGCAGAGCTGCTTTAGAGCCAGAGAACAATGTCAGAAGAGCTGTTTTAGAGCCTAAGAACCAAGTCAGCACAGCTGCTCTTGAGCCAGATAACGAGGTCAGCAGAGCTGCTTTTGAGGCAGAGAACCAGGTCATCAGAGCTGCTTTAGAGCCTAAGAACCAGGTCAGCAGAGCTGCTCTAGAGCCAGAGAACCAGGTCAGCAGAGCTGCTGTAGAGCCACAGAAACCAGGTCAGCAGAGCTGCTTTAGAGGGAGAGAACCAGGTCAGCAGAGCTGCTTTAGAGCCAGAGAACCAGGTCAGCAGAGCTGCTCTAGAGCCAGAGAACCAGGTCAGCAGAGCTGCTGTAGAGCCACAGAAACCAGGTCAGCAGAGCTGCTTTAGAGGGAGAGAACCAGGTCAGCAGAGCTGCTCTGGAGCCTAAGAACCAGGTCAGCAGAGCTGCTCTAGAGCCTAAGAACCAGGTCAATAGAGCTACTCTAGAGCCAGAGAACAAGGTCAGCAGAGCTGTTTTAGAGCCACACAACCAGGTCAGCAGAGATGCTCTAGAGCCTGAGAACCAGGTCAGCAGAGCTGCTCTAGAGGCAGAGAACCAGGTCAGCAGAGCTGCTTTAGAGCCAGAGAACCAGGGCAGCAGACCTCCTCTAGAACCAGAGAACCATGTCAGCAGAGCTGCTGTAGAGCCAGAGAAACCAGGTCAGCAGTGCTGCTGTAGAGGGAGAGAACCAAGTCAGCAGAGCTGCTTTAGAGCCTAAGAACCAGGTCAGCAGAGCTGCTCTAGACCCAGTGAACCAGGTCAGCTGAGCTGCTGTAGAGCCAGAGAAACCAGGTCAGCAGAGATGCTTTAGAGGGAGAGAACCAGGTCAGCAGAGCTGCTTTAGAGACAGAGAACCAGGTCAGCAGAGCTGCTCTAGAGCCAGAGAACCAGGTCAGCAGAGCTGCTGTAGAGCCAGAGAAACCAGGTCAGCAGAGCTGCTTTAGAGGGAGAGAACCAGGTCAGCAGAGCTGCTCTAGAGCCTAAGAACCAGGTCAGCACAGCTGCTATAGAGCAAGAGAGCCAGGTCAGCAGAGCTTATTTGGATCCTAAGAACCAGGTCAGCAGAGCTGTTCTAGAGCCTAAGAACCAGGTCAGCAGATCTGCTCTAGAGCCAGAGAACCAGGTCAGCAGAGCTGCTTTAGAGCCAGAGAACAATGTCAGAAGAGCTGTTTTAGAGCTTAAGAACCAAGTCAGCACAGCTGCTCTTGAGCCAGATAACCAGGTCAGGAGAGCTGCTCTTGAGGCAGAGAACCAGGTCATCAGAGCTGCTTTAGAGCCTAAGAACCAGGTCAGCAGAGCTGCTTTAGAGCCTAAGAACCAGGTCAGCAGAGCTGCTCTAGACCCAGTGAACCAGGTCAGCTGAGCTGCTGTAGAGCCAGAGAAACCAGGTCAGCAGAGCTGCTTTAGAGGGAGAGAACCAGGTCTGCAGAGCTGCTTTAGAGCCAGAGAACCAGGTCAGCAGAGCTGCTCTAGAGCCAGAGAACCAGGTCAGCAGAGCTGCTGTAGAGCCAGAGAAACCAGGTCAGCAGAGCTGCTTTAGAGGGAGAGAACCAGGTCAGCAGAGCTGCTCTAGAGCCTAAGAACCAGGTCAGCACAGCTGCTATAGAGCCAGAGAGCCAGGTCAGCAGAGCTGCTTTAGAGCAGTGTGGCTCACTGGTTAGAGCAGGCAGACCCTGAAGCAGAGGTCAGACCCGGGACCAGGGTTCAATTTCCGACGCGGCAGGGTCTTGAGCTCAAATGTCCATGGACTCGATAATTCTCGCTTCGCTGCCTGACCTAATCATGGGTTCACACTCTGCAACTCTGGGCATTAAGCTTGCTTAATCTCCACAACGGCCCCCGCGGCGGGATGCCTGGCTTTCACCTTGGGGATGCCCTGTAGGGGCTATCTCACAGGGAAAAGCCAGGACGGGTTCCCAAGGCAAGCGCGGAGATACCCCTTCGGGGGTCGATTCAGGCGCTATATAAGAAACATAATAATAATAATAATAACCAGGTCAGCAGAGCTGCTCTAGAACCTAAGAACCAGGTCAGCCGAGCTACTGTAGAGCCAGAGAAACCAGGTTAGCAGAGCTGCTCTAGAGCCAGAGAACCAGGTCAGCCGAGCTGCTGTAGAGCCAGAGAAACCAGGTCATCAGAGCTGCTTTAGAGGGAGAGAACCAGGTCAGCAGAGCTGCTTTAGAGCCAGAGAACCAGGTCAGCAGAGCTGCTCTAGAGCCAGAGAACCAGGTCAGCAGAGCTGCTGTAGAGCCACAGAAACCAGGTCAGCAGAGCTGCTTTAGAGGGAGAGAACCAGGTCAGCAGAGCTGCTCTGGAGCCTAAGAACCAGGTCAGCAGAGCTGCTCTAGAGCCTAAGAACCAGGTCAGCACAGCTGCTCTAGAGCCAGAGAACCAGGTCATCAGAGCTGCTGTAGAGCCAGAGAACAAGGTAAGCAGAGCTGCTGTAGAGCCAGAGAAATCACGTCAGAAGAGCAGCTTTAGAGGGAGACAACCAGGTCAGCAGAGCTGCTCTAGAGCCTAAGAACCAGGTCAGCACAGCTGCTCTTGAGCCAGATGACCAGGTCAGCAGAGCTGCTTTTGAGGCAGAGAACCAGGTCATCAGAGCTGCTGTAGAGCCTAAGAACCAGGTCAGCAGAGCTGCTCTAGAGACTAGGAACAAGGTCAGCAGATCTGCCCTGGAGCTAGAGAACCAGGTCAGCAGAGCTGTTTTAGAGCCAGAGAACCAGGCCAGCAGAGCTGATCTAGAACCTGAGAACCAGGTCAGCAGAGCTGCTCTAGAGGCAGAGAACCAGGTCAGCAGAGCTGCTTTAGAGCTAGAGAACCAAGGCAGCAAAGCTGCTCTCGAACCAGAGAACCAGGTCAGCAGAGCTGATTTAGAGCCATAGAACCAGGTCAGCAGAGCTGATTTAGAGCCAGAGAACCAGGTCAGCCGATCTGCTGTAGAGCCAGAGAAACCAGGTCAGCAGAGCTGCTTTAGAGGGAGAGAACCAGGTCAGGAGAGCTGCTTCAGAGGGAGAGAACCAGGTCAGCAGAGCTGCTCTAGAGCCTAAGAACCAGGTTAGCACAGCTGCTCTAGAGCCAGAGAACCAGGTCATCAGAGCTGCTGTAGAGCCAGAGAACCAGGTCAGCAGAGCTGCTGTAGAGCCAGAGAAACCACATCAGAAGAGCAGCTTTAGAGGGAGAGAACCAGGTCAGCAGAGCTGCTCTAGAGCCTAAGAACCAGGTCAGCACAGCTGCTCTAGAGCCAGTAAACCAGGTCAGCAGATCTGCTTTAGAGCCAGAGAACTAGGTCAGAAGAGCTGCTTTAGAGCCAGAGAACCAGGTCAGCACAGCTCCTCTAGAGCCTGAGAACCAGGTCATTAGAGCTGCTGTAGAGCCAGAGAACCAGGTCAGCAGAGCTGCTGTAGAGCCAGAGAAAGCAGGTCAGCAGAGCTGCTTTGGAGCCAGAGAACCAGGTCAGTAGAGCTGCTCTAGAGCCTAAAAACCAGGTCAGCAGAGCTGCTCTAGAGCCAGAGAACCAGGTCAGCCGAGCTGCTGTAGAGCCAGAGAAACCAGGTCAGCAGAGCTGCTCTAGAGGGAGAGAACCAGGTCAGCAGAGCTGCTCTAGAGCCTAAGAACCAGGTCAATAGAGCTACTCTAGAGCCAGAGAACAAGGTCAGCAGAGCTGTTTTAGAGCCACACAACCAGGTCAGCAGAGATGCTCTAGAGCCTGAGAACCAGGTCAGCAGAGCTGCTCTAGAGGCAGAGAACCAGGTCAGCAGAGCTGCTTTAGAGCCAGAGAACCAGGGCAGCAGACCTCCTCTAGAACCAGAGAACCATGTCAGCAGAGCTGCTGTAGAGCCAGAGAAACCAGGTCAGCAGTGCTGCTGTAGAGGGAGAGAACCAAGTCAGCAGAGCTGCTTTAGAGCCTAAGAACCAGGTCAGCAGAGCTGCTCTAGACCCAGTGAACCAGGTCAGCTGAGCTGCTGTAGAGCCAGAGAAACCAGGTCAGCAGAGATGCTTTAGAGGGAGAGAACCAGGTCAGCAGAGCTGCTTTAGAGCCAGAGAACCAGGTCAGCAGAGCTGCTCTAGAGCCAGAGAACCAGGTCAGCAGAGCTGCTGTAGAGCCACAGAAACCAGGTCAGCAGAGCTGCTTTAGAGGGAGAGAACCAGGTCAGCAGAGCTGCTCTGGAGCCTAAGAACCAGGTCAGCAGAGCTGCTCTAGAGCCTAAGAACCAGGTCAATAGAGCTACTCTAGAGCCAGAGAACAAGGTCAGCAGAGCTGTTTTAGAGCCACACAACCAGGTCAGCAGAGATGCTCTAGAGCCTGAGAACCAGGTCAGCAGAGCTGCTCTAGAGGCAGAGAACCAGGTCAGCAGAGCTGCTTTAGAGCCAGAGAACCAGGGCAGCAGACCTCCTCTAGAACCAGAGAACCATGTCAGCAGAGCTGCTGTAGAGCCAGAGAAACCAGGTCAGCAGTGCTGCTGTAGAGGGAGAGAACCAAGTCAGCAGAGCTGCTTTAGAGCCTAAGAACCAGGTCAGCAGAGCTGCTCTAGACCCAGTGAACCAGGTCAGCTGAGCTGCTGTAGAGCCAGAGAAACCAGGTCAGCAGAGATGCTTTAGAGGGAGAGAACCAGGTCAGCAGAGCTGCTTTAGAGACAGAGAACCAGGTCAGCAGAGCTGCTCTAGAGCCAGAGAACCAGGTCAGCAGAGCTGCTGTAGAGCCAGAGAAACCAGGTCAGCAGAGCTGCTTTAGAGGGAGAGAACCAGGTCAGCAGAGCTGCTCTAGAGCCTAAGAACCAGGTCAGCACAGCTGCTATAGAGCAAGAGAGCCAGGTCAGCAGAGCTTATTTGGATCCTAAGAACCAGGTCAGCAGAGCTGTTCTAGAGCCTAAGAACCAGGTCAGCATCTCTGCTCTAGAGCCAGAGAACCAGGTCAGCAGAGCTGCTTTAGAGCCAGAGAACAATGTCAGAAGAGCTGTTTTAGAGCTTAAGAACCAAGTCAGCACAGCTGCTCTTGAGCCAGATAACCAGGTCAGGAGAGCTGCTCTTGAGGCAGAGAACCAGGTCATCAGAGCTGCTTTAGAGCCAGAGAACCAGGGCAGCAGACCTCCTCTAGAACCAGAGAACCATGTCAGCAGAGCTGCTGTAGAGCCAGAGAAACCAGGTCAGCAGTGCTGCTGTAGAGGGAGAGAACCAAGTCAGCAGAGCTGCTTTAGAGCCTAAGAACCAGGTCAGCAGAGCTGCTCTAGACCCAGTGAACCAGGTCAGCTGAGCTGCTGTAGAGCCAGAGAAACCAGGTCAGCAGAGCTGCTTTAGAGGGAGAGAACCAGGTCTGCAGAGCTGCTTTAGAGCCAGAGAACCAGGTCAGCAGAGCTGCTCTAGAGCCAGAGAACCAGGTCAGCAGAGCTGCTGTAGAGCCAGAGAAACCAGGTCAGCAGAGCTGCTTTAGAGGGAGAGAACCAGGTCAGCAGAGCTGCTCTAGAGCCTAAGAACCAGGTCAGCACAGCTGCTATAGAGCCAGAGAGCCAGGTCAGCAGAGCTGCTTTAGAGCAGTGTGGCTCACTGGTTAGAGCAGGCAGACCCTGAAGCAGAGGTCAGACCCGGGACCAGGGTTCAATTTCCGACGCGGCAGGGTCTTGAGCTCAAATGTCCATGGACTCGATAATTCTCGCTTCGCTGCCTGACCTAATCATGGGTTCACACTCTGCAACTCTGGGCATTAAGCTTGCTTAATCTCCACAACGGCCCCCGCGGCGGGATGCCTGGCTTTCACCTTGGGGATGCCCTGTAGGGGCTATCTCACAGGGAAAAGCCAGGACGGGTTCCCAAGGCAAGCGCGGAGATACCCCTTCGGGGGTCGATTCAGGCGCTATATAAGAAACATAATAATAATAATAATAACCAGGTCAGCAGAGCTGCTCTAGAACCTAAGAACCAGGTCAGCAGATCTGCTCTAGAGCCAGAGAACCAGGTCAGCAGAGCTGCATTAGAGCCAGAGAACAATGTAAGAAGAGCTGTTTTAGAGCCTAAGAACCAAGCCAGCACAGCTGCTCTTGAGCCAGATAACCAGGTCAGCAGAGCTGCTGTAGAGCCAGAGAAACCACATCAGAAGAGCAGCTTTAGAGGGAGAGAACCAGGTCAGCAGAGCTGCTCTAGAGCCTAAGAACCAGGTCAGCACAGCTGCTCTAGAGCCAGATAACCAGGTCAGCAGAGCTGCTTTTGAGGCAGAGAACCAGGTCATCAGAGCTGCTTTAGAGCCTAAGAACCAGGTCAGCAGAGCTGCTCTAGAGACTAAGAACAAGGTCAGCAGATCTGCTCTGGAGCTAGAGAACCAGGTCAGCAGAGCTGTTTTAGAGCCAGAGAACCAGGCCAGCAGAGCTGATCTAGAACCTGAGAACCAGGTCAGCAGAGCTGCTTTAGAGCTAGAGAACCAGGGCAGCAGAGCTGCTCTCGAACCAGAGAACCAGGTCAGCAGAGTTGATTTAGAGCCATAGAACCAGGTCAGCAGAGCTGCTTTAGAGCCACAGAACCAGGTCAGCCGAGCTGCTGTAGAGCCAGAGAAAACAGGTCAGCAGAGCTGCTTTAGAGGGAGAGAACCAGGTCAGGAGAGCTGCTTCAGAGGGAGAGAACCAGGTCAGCAGAGCTGCTCTAGAGCCTAAGAACCAGGTTAGCACAGCTGCTCTAGAGCCAGAGAACCAGGTCATCAGAGCTGCTGTAGAGCCAGAGAACCAGGTCAGCAGAGCTGCTGTAGAGCCAGAGAAAGCAGGTCAGCAGATCTGATTTAGAGCCAGAGAACCAGGTCAGTAGAGCTGCACTAGAGCCTAAGAACCAGGTCATTAGAGCTGCTGTAGAGCCAGAGAACCAGGTCATTAGAGCTGCTGTAGAGCCAGAGAACCAGGTCAGCAGATCTGATTTAGAGCCAGAGAACCAGGTCATCAGAGCTGCTCTAGAGCCAGAGAACCAGGTAATTAGAGCTGCTGTAGAGCCAGAGAACCAGGTCAGCAGAGCTGCTGTAGAGGCAGAGAAAGCAGGTCAGCAGAGCTGCTTTAGAGCCAGAGAACCAGGTCAGTAGAGCTGCTCTAGAGCCTAAGAACCAGGTCAGCAGAGCTGCTCTAGAGCCAGAGAACCAGGTCAGCCGAGCTACTGTAGAGCCAGAGAAACCAGGTTAGCAGAGCTGCTCTAGAGCCAGAGAACCAGGTCAGCCGAGCTGCTGTAGAGCCAGAGAACCAGGTCAGCAGAGCTGCTGTAGAGCCAGAGAAACCACATCAGAAGAGCAGCTTTAGAGGGAGAGAACCAGGTCAGCAGAGCTGCTCTAGAGCCTAAGAACCAGGTCAGCACAGCTGCTCTAGAGCCAGTGAACCAGGTCAGCAGATCTGCTTTAGGGCCAGAGAACTAGGTCAGAAGAGCTGCTTTAGAGCCAGAGAACCAGGTCAGCAGAGCTCCTCTAGAGCCTGAAAACCAGGTCGTTAGAGCTGCTGTAGAGCCAGAGAACCAGGTCAGCAGAGCTGCTGTAGAGCCAGAGAAAGCAGGTCAGCAGAGCTGCTTTAGAGCCAGAGAACCAGGTCAGTAGAGCTGCTCTAGAGCCTAAGAACCAGGTCATCAGAGCTGCTCTAGAGCCAGAGAACCAGGTCAGCAGAGCTGCTGTAGAGCCAGAGAAACCAGGTCAGCAGAGCTGCTCTAGAGGGAGATACCCAGGTCAGCAGAGCTGCTCTAGAGCCTAAGAACCAGGTCAGCACAGCTGCTCTAGAGCCAGAGAACCAGGTCAGCAGATCTGCTTTATAGCCAGAGAACTAGGTCAGCAGAGCTGCTTTTGAGCCAGAGAACCAGGTCAGCACAGCTGCTTTAGAGCCAGAGAACTAGGTCAGCAGAGCTGCTGTAGAGCCAGAGAACCAGGTCAGCACAGCTGCTCTAGAGCCTGAGAACCAGGTCATTAGAGCTGCTGTAGAGCCAGAGAACCAGGTCAGCAGAGCTGCTGTAGAGGCAGAGAAAGCAGGTCAGCAGAGCTGCGTTAGAGCCAGAGAACCAGGTCAGTAGAGCTGCTCTAGAGCCTAAGAACCAGGTCAGCAGAGCTGCTCTAGAGCCAGAGAACCAGGTCAGCCGAGCTACTGTAGAGCCAGAGAAACCAGGTCAGCAGAGCTGCTTTAGAGGGAGAGAACCAGGTCAGGCGAGCTGCTTCAGAGGGAGAGAACCAGGTCAGCAGAGCTGCTCTAGAGCCTAAGAACCAGGTCAGCACAGCTGCTCTAAAGCCAGAGAACCAGGTCATCAGAGCTGCTGTAGAGCCAGAGAACCAGATCAGCAGAGCTGCTGTAGAGCCAGAGAAACCACATCAGAAGAGCAGCTTTAGAGGGAGACAACCAGGTCAGCAGAGCTGCTCTAGAGCCTAAGAACCAGGTCAGCACAGCTGCTCTTGAGCCAGATAACCAGGTCAGCCGAGCTGCTTTTGAGGCATAGAACCAGGTCATCAGATTTGCTTTAGAGCCTAAGAACCAGGTCAGCAGAGCTGCTCTAGAGACTAAGAACAAGGTTAGCAGATCTGCTCTGGAGCTAGAGAACCAGGTCAGCAGAGCTGTTTCAGAGCCAGAGAACCAGGCCAGCAGAGCTGATCTAGAACCTGAGAACCAGGTCAGCAGAGCTGCTCTAGAGGCAGAGAACCAGGTCAGCAGAGCTGCTTTAGAGCTAGAGAACCAGGGCAGCAGAGCTGCTCTCGAACCAGAGAACCAGGTCAGCAGAGCTGATTTAGAGCCATAGAACCAGGTCAGCAGAGCTGCTTTAGAGCCAGAGAACCAGGTCAGCCGAGCTGCTGTAGAGCCAGAGAAACCAGGTCAGCAGAGCTGCTTTAGAGGGAGAGAACCAGGTCAGGAGAGCTGCTTCAGAGGGAGAGAACCAGGTCAGCAGAGCTGCTCTAGAGCCTAAGAACCAGGTTAGCACAGCTGCTCTAGAGCCAGAGAACCAGGTCATCAGAGCTGCTGTAGAGCCAGAGAACCAGGTCAGCAGAGCTGCTGTAGAGCCAGAGAAACCACATCAGAAGAGCAGCTTTAGAGGGAGAGAACCAGGTCAGCAGAGCTGCTCTAGAGCCTGAGAACTAGGTCAGAAGAGCTGCTTTAGAGCCAGAGAACCAGGTCAGCAGAGCTCCTCTAGAGCCTGAGAACCAGGTCATTAGAGCTGCTGTAGAGCCAGAGAACCAGGTCAGCAGAGCTGCTGTAGAGCCAGAGAAAGCAGGTCAGCAGAGCTGCTTTAGAGCCAGAGAACCAGGTCAGTAGAGCTGCTCTAGAGCCTAAGAACCAGGTCATCAGAGCTGCTCTAGAGCCAGAGAACCAGGTCAGCAGAGCTGCTCTAGAGCCAGAGAACCAGGTCAGCAGAGCTGCTCTAGAGCCAGAGAACCAGGTCAGCAGAGCTGCTGTAGAGCCAGAGAAACCAGGTCAGCAGAGCTGCTTTAAAAGGAGAGAACCAGGTCAACAGAGCTGCTCTAGAGCCTAAGAACCAGGTCAGCACAGCTGCTATAGAGCCAGAGAGCCAGGTCAGCAGAGCTGCTTTAGAGCCTAAGAACCAGGTCAGCAGAGCTGCTCTAGAGCCTAAGAACCAGGTCAGCAGATCTGCTCTAGAGCCAGAGAACCAGGTCAGCAGAGCTGCTTTAGAGCCAGAGAACAATGTCAGAAGAGCTGTTTTAGAGCCTAAGAACCAAGTCAGCACAGCTGCTCTTGAGCCAGATAACCAGGTCAGCAGAGCTGCTTTTGAGGCAGAGAACCAGGTCATCAGAGCTGCTTTAGAGCCTAAGAACCAGGTCAGCAGAGCTGCTCTAGAGACTAAGAACAAGGTCAGCAGATCTGCTCTGGAGCTAGAGAACCAGGTCAGCAGAGCTGTTTTAGAGCCAGAGAACCAGGCCAGCAGAGCTGATCTAGAACCTGAGAGCCAGGTCAGCAGTACTGCTCTAGAGGCAGAGAACCAGGTCAGCAGAGCTGTTGTAGAGCTAGAGAACCAGGGCAGCAGAGCTGCTCTCGAACCAGAGAAGCAGGTCAGCAGAGCTGATTTAGAGCCATAGAACCAGGTCAGCAGAGCTGCTTTAGAGCCAGAGAACCAGGTCAGCCGAGCTGCTGTAGAGCCAGAGAAAACAGGTCAGCAGAGCTGCTTTAGAGCCAGAGAACCAGGTCAGCAGAGCTGCTGTAGAGCCAGAGAAACCACATCAGAAGAGCAGCTTTAGAGGGAGAGAACCAGGTCAGCAGAGCTGCTCTAGAGCCTAAGAACCAGGTCAGCACATCTGCTCTAGAGCCAGTAAACCAGGTCAGCAGATCTGCTTTAGAGCCAAAGAACTAGGTCAGAAGAGCTGCTTTAGAGCCAGAGAACCAGGTCAGCACAGCTCCTCTAGAGCCTGAGAACCAGGTCATTAGAGCTGCTGTAGAGCCAGAGAACCAGGTCAGCAGAGCTGCTGTAGAGCCAGAGAAAGCAGGTCAGCAGAGCTGCTTTGGAGCCAGAGAACCAGGTCAGTAGAGCTGCTCTAGAGCCTAAAAACCAGGTCAGCAGAGCTGCTCTAGAGCCAGAGAACCAGGTCAGCTGAGCTGCTGTAGAGCCAGAGAAACCAGGTCAGCAGAGCTGCTCTAGAGGGAGAGAACCAGGTCAGCAGAGCTGCTCTAGAGCCTAAGAACCAGGTCAATAGAGCTACTCTAGAGCCAGAGAACAAGGTCAGCAGAGCTGTTTTAGAGCCACACAACCAGGTCAGCAGAGATGCTCTAGAGCCTGAGAACCAGGTCAGCAGAGCTGCTCTAGAGGCAGAGAACCAGGTCAGCAGAGCTGCTTTAGAGCCAGAGAACCAGGGCAGCAGACCTCCTCTAGAACCAGAGAACCATGTCAGCAGAGCTGCTGTAGAGCCAGAGAAACCAGGTCAGCAGTGCTGCTGTAGAGGGAGAGAACCAAGTCAGCAGAGCTGCTTTAGAGCCTAAGAACCAGGTCAGCAGAGCTGCTCTAGACCCAGTGAACCAGGTCAGCTGAGCTGCTGTAGAGCCAGAGAAACCAGGTCAGCAGAGATGCTTTAGAGGGAGAGAACCAGGTCAGCAGAGCTGCTTTAGAGCCAGAGAACCAGGTCAGCAGAGCTGCTCTAGAGCCAGAGAACCAGGTCAGCAGAGCTGCTGTAGAGCCAGAGAAACCAGGTCAGCAGAGCTGCTTTAGAGGGAGAGAACCAGGTCAGCAGAGCTGCTCTGGAGCCTAAGAACCAGGTCAGCAGAGCTGCTCTAGAGCCTAAGAACCAGGTCAATAGAGCTACTCTAGAGCCAGAGAACAAGGTCAGCAGAGCTGTTTTAGAGCCACACAACCAGGTCAGCAGAGATGCTCTAGAGCCTGAGAACCAGGTCAGCAGAGCTGCTCTAGAGGCAGAGAACCAGGTCAGCAGAGCTGCTTTAGAGCCAGAGAACCAGGGCAGCAGACCTCCTCTAGAACCAGAGAACCATGTCAGCAGAGCTGCTGTAGAGCCAGAGAAAGCAGGTCAGCAGTGCTGCTGTAGAGGGAGAGAACCAAGTCAGCAGAGCTGCTTTAGAGCCTAAGAACCAGGTCAGCAGAGCTGCTCTAGACCCAGTGAACCAGGTCAGCTGAGCTGCTGTAGAGCCAGAGAAACCAGGTCAGCAGAGATGCTTTAGAGGGAGAGAACCAGGTCAGCAGAGCTGCTTTAGAGACAGAGAACCAGGTCAGCAGAGTTGCTCTAGAGCCAGAGAACCAGGTCAGCAGAGCTGCTGTAGAGCCAGAGAAACCAGGTCAGCAGAGCTGCTTTAGAGGGAGAGAACCAGGTCAGCAGAGCTGCTCTAGAGCCTAAGAACCAGGTCAGCACAGCTGCTATAGAGCCAGAGAGCCAGGTCAGCAGAGCTTATTTGGATCCTAAGAACCAGGTCAGCAGAGCTGTTCTAGAGCCTAAGAACCAGGTCAGCAGATCTGCTCTAGAGCCAGAGAACCAGGTCATCAGAGCTGCTTTAGAGCCAGAGAACAATGTCAGAAGAGCTGTTTTAGAGCTTAAGAACCAAGTCAGCACAGCTGCTCTTGAGCCAGATAACCAGGTCAGGAGAGCTGCTTTTGAGGCAGAGAACCAGGTCATCAGAGCTGCTTTAGAGCCTAAGAACCAGGTCAGCAGAGCTGCTTTAGAGCCTAAGAACCAGGTCAGCAGAGCTGCTCTAGACCCAGTGAACCAGGTCAGCTGAGCTGCTGTAGAGCCAGAGAAACCAGGTCAGCAGAGCTGCTTTAGAGGGAGAGAACCAGGTCTGCAGAGCTGCTTTAGAGCCAGAGAACCAGGTCAGCAGAGCTGCTCTAGAGCCAGAGAACCAGGTCAGCAGAGCTGCTGTAGAGCCAGAGAAACCAGGTCAGCAGAGCTGCTTTAGAGGGAGAGAACCAGGTCAGCAGAGCTGCTCTAGAGCCTAAGAACCAGGTCAGCACAGCTGCTATAGAGCCAGAGAGCCAGGTCAGCAGAGCTGCTTTAGAGCAGTGTGGCTCACTGGTTAGAGCAGGCAGACCCTGAAGCAGAGGTCAGACCCGGGACCAGGGTTCAATTTCCGACGCGGCAGGGTCTTGAGCTCAAATGTCCATGGACTCGATAATTCTCGCTTCGCTGCCTGACCTAATCATGGGTTCACACTCTGCAACTCTGGGCATTAAGCTTGCTTAATCTCCACAACGGCCCCCGCGGCGGGATGCCTGGCTTTCACCTTGGGGATGCCCTGTAGGGGCTATCTCACAGGGAAAAGCCAGGACGGGTTCCCAAGGCAAGCGCGGAGATACCCCTTCGGGGGTCGATTCAGGCGCTATATAAGAAACATAATAATAATAATAATAACCAGGTCAGCAGAGCTGCTCTAGAACCTAAGAACCAGGTCAGCAGATCTGCTCTAGAGCCAGAGAACCAGGTCAGCAGAGCTGCATTAGAGCCAGAGAACAATGTAAGAAGAGCTGTTTTAGAGCCTAAGAACCAAGCCAGCACAGCTGCTCTTGAGCCAGATAACCAGGTCAGCAGAGCTGCTTTTGAGGCAGAGAACCAGGTCATCAGAGCTGCTTTAGAGCCTAAGAACCAGGTCAGCAGAGCTGCTCTAGAGACTAAGAACAAGGTCAGCAGATCTGCTCTGGAGCTATAGAACCAGGTCAGCAGAGCTGTTTTAGAGCCAGAGAACCAGGCCAGCAGAGCTGATCTAGAACCTGAGAACCAGGTCAGCAGAGCTGCTCTAGAGGCAGAGAACCAGGTCAGCAGAGCTGCTTTAGAGCTAGAGAACCAGGGCAGCAGAGCTGCTCTCGAACCAGAGAACCAGGTCAGCAGAGTTGATTTAGAGCCATAGAACCAGGTCAGCAGAGCTGCTTTAGAGCCACAGAACCAGGTCAGCCGAGCTGCTGTAGAGCCAGAGAAAACAGGTCAGCAGAGCTGCTTTAGAGGGAGAGAACCAGGTCAGGAGAGCTGCTTCAGAGGGAGAGAACCAGGTCAGCAGAGCTGCTCTAGAGCCTAAGAACCAGGTTAGCACAGCTGCTCTAGAGCCAGAGAACCAGGTCATCAGAGCTGCTGTAGAGCCAGAGAACCAGGTCAGCAGAGCTGCTGTAGAGCCAGAGAAAGCAGGTCAGCAGATCTGATTTAGAGCCAGAGAACCAGGTCAGTAGAGCTGCACTAGAGCCTAAGAACCAGGTCATTAGAGCTGCTGTAGAGCCAGAGAACCAGGTCATTAGAGCTGCTGTAGAGCCAGAGAACCAGGTCAGCAGATCTGATTTAGAGCCAGAGAACCAGGTCATCAGAGCTGCTCTAGAGCCAGAGAACCAGGTCATTAGAGCTGCTGTAGAGCCAGAGAACCAGGTCAGCAGAGCTGCTGTAGAGGCAGAGAAAGCAGGTCAGCAGAGCTGCTTTAGAGCCAGAGAACCAGGTCAGTAGAGCTGCTCTAGAGCCTAAGAACCAGGTCAGCAGAGCTGCTCTAGAGCCAGAGAACCAGGTCAGCCGAGCTACTGTAGAGCCAGAGAAACCAGGTTAGCAGAGCTGCTCTAGAGCCAGAGAACCAGGTCAGCCGAGCTGCTGTAGAGCCAGAGAACCAGGTCAGCAGAGCTGCTGTAGAGCCAGAGAAACCACATCAGAAGAGCAGCTTTAGAGGGAGAGAACCAGGTCAGCAGAGCTGCTCTAGAGCCTAAGAACCAGGTCAGCACAGCTGCTCTAGAGCCAGTGAACCAGGTCAGCAGATCTGCTTTAGGGCCAGAGAACTAGGTCAGAAGAGCTGCTTTAGAGCCAGAGAACCAGGTCAGCAGAGCTCCTCTAGAGCCTGAAAACCAGGTCGTTAGAGCTGCTGTAGAGCCAGAGAACCAGGTCAGCAGAGCTGCTGTAGAGCCAGAGAAAGCAGGTCAGCAGAGCTGCTTTAGAGCCAGAGAACCAGGTCAGTAGAGCTGCTCTAGAGCCTAAGAACCAGGTCATCAGAGCTGCTCTAGAGCCAGAGAACCAGGTCAGCAGAGCTGCTGTAGAGCCAGAGAAACCAGGTCAGCAGAGCTGCTCTAGAGGGAGATACCCAGGTCAGCAGAGCTGCTCTAGAGCCTAAGAACCAGGTCAGCACAGCTGCTCTAGAGCCAGAGAACCAGGTCAGCAGATCTGCTTTATAGCCAGAGAACTAGGTCAGCAGAGCTGCTTTTGAGCCAGAGAACCAGGTCAGCACAGCTGCTTTAGAGCCAGAGAACTAGGTCAGCAGAGCTGCTGTAGAGCCAGAGAACCAGGTCAGCACAGCTGCTCTAGAGCCTGAGAACCAGGTCATTAGAGCTGCTGTAGAGCCAGAGAACCAGGTCAGCAGAGCTGCTGTAGAGGCAGAGAAAGCAGGTCAGCAGAGCTGCGTTAGAGCCAGAGAACCAGGTCAGTAGAGCTGCTCTAGAGCCTAAGAACCAGGTCAGCAGAGCTGCTCTAGAGCCAGAGAACCAGGTCAGCCGAGCTACTGTAGAGCCAGAGAACCCAGGTCAGCAGAGCTGCTTTAGAGGGAGAGAACCAGGTCAGGCGAGCTGCTTCAGAGGGAGAGAACCAGGTCAGCAGAGCTGCTCTAGAGCCTAAGAACCAGGTCAGCACAGCTGCTCTAGAGCCAGAGAACCAGGTCATCAGAGCTGCTGTAGAGCCAGAGAACCAGATCAGCAGAGCTGCTGTAGAGCCAGAGAAACCACATCAGAAGAGCAGCTTTAGAGGGAGACAACCAGGTCAGCAGAGCTGCTCTAGAGCCTAAGAACCAGGTCAGCACAGCTGCTCTTGAGCCAGATAACCAGGTCAGCCGAGCTGCTTTTGAGGCATAGAACCAGGTCATCAGATTTGCTTTAGAGCCTAAGAACCAGGTCAGCAGAGCTGCTCTAGAGACTAAGAACAAGGTTAGCAGATCTGCTCTGGAGCTAGAGAACCAGGTCAGCAGAGCTGTTTTAGAGCCAGAGAACCAGGCCAGCAGAGCTGATCTAGAACCTGAGAACCAGGTCAGCAGAGCTGCTCTAGAGGCAGAGAACCAGGTCAGCAGAGCTGCTTTAGAGCTAGAGAACCAGGGCAGCAGAGCTGCTCTCGAACCAGAGAACCAGGTCAGCAGGGCTGATTTAGAGCCATAGAACCAGGTCAGCAGAGCTGCTTTAGAGCCAGAGAACCAGGTCAGCCGAGCTGCTGTAGAGCCAGAGAAACCAGGTCAGCAGAGCTGCTTTAGAGGGAGAGAACCAGGTCAGGAGAGCTGCTTCAGAGGGAGAGAACCAGGTCAGCAGAGCTGCTCTAGAGCCTAAGAACCAGGTTAGCACAGCTGCTCTAGAGCCAGAGAACCAGGTCATCAGAGCTGCTGTAGAGCCAGAGAACCAAGTCAGCAGAGCTGCTGTAGAGCCAGAGAAACCACATCAGAAGAGCAGCTTTAGAGGGAGAGAACCAGGTCAGCAGAGCTGCTCTAGAGCCTGAGAACTAGGTCAGAAGAGCTGCTTTAGAGCCAGAGAACCAGGTCAGCAGAGCTCCTCTAGAGCCTGAGAACCAGGTCATTAGAGCTGCTGTAGAGCCAGAGAACCAGGTCAGCAGAGCTGCTGTAGAGCCAGAGAAAGCAGGTCAGCAGAGCTGCTTTAGAGCCAGAGAACCAGGTCAGTAGAGCTGCTCTAGAGCCTAAGAACCAGGTCATCAGAGCTGCTCTAGAGCCAGAGAACCAGGTCAGCAGAGCTGCTCTAGAGCCAGAGAACCAGGTCAGCAGAGCTGCTGTAGAGCCAGAGAAACCAGGTCAGCAGAGCTGCTTTAAAAGGAGAGAACCAGGTCAGCAGAGCTGCTCTAGAGCCTAAGAACCAGGTCAGCACAGCTGCTATAGAGCCAGAGAGCCAGGTCAGCAGAGCTGCTTTAGAGCCTAAGAACCAGGTCAGCAGAGCTGCTCTAGAGCCTAAGAACCACGTCAGCAGATCTGCTCTAGAGCCAGAGAACCAGGTCAGCAGAGCTGCTTTAGAGCCAGAGAACAATGTCAGAAGAGCTGTTTTAGAGCCTAAGAACCAAGTCAGCACAGCTGCTCTTGAGCCAGATAACGAGGTCAGCAGAGCTGCTTTTGAGGCAGAGAACCAGGTCATCAGAGCTGCTTTAGAGCCTAAGAACCAGGTCAGCAGAGCTGCTCTAGAGACTAAGAACAAGGTCAGCAGATCTGCTCTGGAGCTAGAGAACCAGGTCAGCAGAGCTGTTTTAGAGCCAGAGAACCAGGCCAGCAGAGCTGATCTAGAACCTGAGAGCCAGGTCAGCAGTACTGCTCTAGAGGCAGAGAACCAGGTCAGCAGAGCTGTTGTAGAGCTAGAGAACCAGGGCAGCAGAGCTGCTCTCGAACCAGAGAAGCAGGTCAGCAGAGCTGATTTAGAGCCATAGAACCAGGTCAGCAGAGCTGCTTTAGAGCCAGAGAACCAGGTCAGCCGAGCTGCTGTAGAGCCAGAGAAAACAGGTCAGCAGAGCTGCTTAAGAGGAAGAGAACCAGGTCAGGAGAGCTGCTTCAGAGGGAGAGAACCAGGTCAGCAGAGCTGCTCTAGAGCCTAAGAACCAGGTTAGCACAGTTGCTCTAGAGCCAGAGAACCAGGTCATCAGAGCTGCTGTAGAGCCAGAGAACCAGGTCAGCAGAGCTGCTCTAGAGCCTAAGAACCAGGTTAGCACAGCTGCTCTAGAGCCAGAGAACCAGGTCAGCAGATCTGCTTTAGAGCCAGAGAACTAGGTCAGAAGAGCTGCTTTAGAGCCAGAGAACCAGGTCAGCAGAGCTCCTCTAGAGCCTGAGAATCAGGTCATTAGAGCTGCTGTAGAGCCAGAGAACCAGGTCAGAAGAGCTGCTGTAGAGCTAGAGAAAGCAGGTCAGCAGAGCTGCTTTAGAGCCAGAGAACCAGGTCATCAGATTTGCTTTAGAGCCTAAGAACCAGGTCAGCAGAGCTGCTCTAGAGACTAAGAACAAGGTCAGCAGATCTGCTCTGGAGCTAGAGAACCAGGTCAGCAGAGCTGTTTTAGAGCCAGAGAACCAGGCCAGCAGAGCTGATCTAGAACCTGAGAACCAGGTCAGCAGAGCTGCTCTAGAGGCAGAGAACCAGGTCAGCAGAGCTGCTTTAGAGCTAGAGAACCAAGGCAGCAGAGCTGCTCTCGAACCAGAGAACCAGGTCAGCAGAGCTGATTTAGAGCCATAGAACCAGGTCAGCAGAGCTGCTTTAGAGCCAGAGAACCAGGTCAGCCGAGCTGCTGTAGAGCCAGAGAAACCAGGTCAGCAGAGCTGCTTTAGAGGGAGAGAACCAGGTCAGGAGAGCTGCTTCAGAGGGAGAGAACCAGGTCAGCAGAGCTGCTCTAGAGCCTAAGAACCAGGTTAGCACAGCTGCTCTAGAGCCAGAAAACCAGGTCATCAGAGCTGCTGTAGAGCCAGAGAACCAGGTCAGCAGAGCTGCTGTAGAGCCAGAGAAAGCAGGTCAGCAGTGCTGCTGTAGAGGGAGAGAACCAAGTCAGCAGAGCTGCTTTAGAGCCTAAGAACCAGGTCAGCAGAGCTGCTCTAGACCCAGTGAACCAGGTCAGCTGAGCTGCTGTAGAGCCAGAGAAACCAGGTCAGCAGAGATGCTTTAGAGGGAGAGAACCAGGTCAGCAGAGCTGCTTTAGAGACAGAGAACCAGGTCAGCAGAGTTGCTCTAGAGCCAGAGAACCAGGTCAGCAGAGCTGCTGTAGAGCCAGAGAAACCAGGTCAGCAGAGCTGCTTTAGAGGGAGAGAACCAGGTCAGCAGAGCTGCTCTAGAGCCTAAGAACCAGGTCAGCACAGCTGCTATAGAGCCAGAGAGCCAGGTCAGCAGAGCTTATTTGGATCCTAAGAACCAGGTCAGCAGAGCTGTTCTAGAGCCTAAGAACCAGGTCAGCAGATCTGCTCTAGAGCCAGAGAACCAGGTCATCAGAGCTGCTTTAGAGCCAGAGAACAATGTCAGAAGAGCTGTTTTAGAGCTTAAGAACCAAGTCAGCACAGCTGCTCTTGAGCCAGATAACCAGGTCAGGAGAGCTGCTTTTGAGGCAGAGAACCAGGTCATCAGAGCTGCTTTAGAGCCTAAGAACCAGGTCAGCAGAGCTGCTTTAGAGCCTAAGAACCAGGTCAGCAGAGCTGCTCTAGACCCAGTGAACCAGGTCAGCTGAGCTGCTGTAGAGCCAGAGAAACCAGGTCAGCAGAGCTGCTTTAGAGGGAGAGAACCAGGTCTGCAGAGCTGCTTTAGAGCCAGAGAACCAGGTCAGCAGAGCTGCTCTAGAGCCAGAGAACCAGGTCAGCAGAGCTGCTGTAGAGCCAGAGAAACCAGGTCAGCAGAGCTGCTTTAGAGGGAGAGAACCAGGTCAGCAGAGCTGCTCTAGAGCCTAAGAACCAGGTCAGCACAGCTGCTATAGAGCCAGAGAGCCAGGTCAGCAGAGCTGCTTTAGAGCAGTGTGGCTCACTGGTTAGAGCAGGCAGACCCTGAAGCAGAGGTCAGACCCGGGACCAGGGTTCAATTTCCGACGCGGCAGGGTCTTGAGCTCAAATGTCCATGGACTCGATAATTCTCGCTTCGCTGCCTGACCTAATCATGGGTTCACACTCTGCAACTCTGGGCATTAAGCTTGCTTAATCTCCACAACGGCCCCCGCGGCGGGATGCCTGGCTTTCACCTTGGGGATGCCCTGTAGGGGCTATCTCACAGGGAAAAGCCAGGACGGGTTCCCAAGGCAAGCGCGGAGATACCCCTTCGGGGGTCGATTCAGGCGCTATATAAGAAACATAATAATAATAATAATAACCAGGTCAGCAGAGCTGCTCTAGAACCTAAGAACCAGGTCAGCAGATCTGCTCTAGAGCCAGAGAACCAGGTCAGCAGAGCTGCATTAGAGCCAGAGAACAATGTAAGAAGAGCTGTTTTAGAGCCTAAGAACCAAGCCAGCACAGCTGCTCTTGAGCCAGATAACCAGGTCAGCAGAGCTGCTTTTGAGGCAGAGAACCAGGTCATCAGAGCTGCTTTAGAGCCTAAGAACCAGGTCAGCAGAGCTGCTCTAGAGACTAAGAACAAGGTCAGCAGATCTGCTCTGGAGCTATAGAACCAGGTCAGCAGAGCTGTTTTAGAGCCAGAGAACCAGGCCAGCAGAGCTGATCTAGAACCTGAGAACCAGGTCAGCAGAGCTGCTCTAGAGGCAGAGAACCAGGTCAGCAGAGCTGCTTTAGAGCTAGAGAACCAGGGCAGCAGAGCTGCTCTCGAACCAGAGAACCAGGTCAGCAGAGTTGATTTAGAGCCATAGAACCAGGTCAGCAGAGCTGCTTTAGAGCCACAGAACCAGGTCAGCCGAGCTGCTGTAGAGCCAGAGAAAACAGGTCAGCAGAGCTGCTTTAGAGGGAGAGAACCAGGTCAGGAGAGCTGCTTCAGAGGGAGAGAACCAGGTCAGCAGAGCTGCTCTAGAGCCTAAGAACCAGGTTAGCACAGCTGCTCTAGAGCCAGAGAACCAGGTCATCAGAGCTGCTGTAGAGCCAGAGAACCAGGTCAGCAGAGCTGCTGTAGAGCCAGAGAAAGCAGGTCAGCAGATCTGATTTAGAGCCAGAGAACCAGGTCAGTAGAGCTGCACTAGAGCCTAAGAACCAGGTCATTAGAGCTGCTGTAGAGCCAGAGAACCAGGTCATTAGAGCTGCTGTAGAGCCAGAGAACCAGGTCAGCAGATCTGATTTAGAGCCAGAGAACCAGGTCATCAGAGCTGCTCTAGAGCCAGAGAACCAGGTCATTAGAGCTGCTGTAGAGCCAGAGAACCAGGTCAGCAGAGCTGCTGTAGAGGCAGAGAAAGCAGGTCAGCAGAGCTGCTTTAGAGCCAGAGAACCAGGTCAGTAGAGCTGCTCTAGAGCCTAAGAACCAGGTCAGCAGAGCTGCTCTAGAGCCAGAGAACCAGGTCAGCCGAGCTACTGTAGAGCCAGAGAAACCAGGTTAGCAGAGCTGCTCTAGAGCCAGAGAACCAGGTCAGCCGAGCTGCTGTAGAGCCAGAGAACCAGGTCAGCAGAGCTGCTGTAGAGCCAGAGAAACCACATCAGAAGAGCAGCTTTAGAGGGAGAGAACCAGGTCAGCAGAGCTGCTCTAGAGCCTAAGAACCAGGTCAGCACAGCTGCTCTAGAGCCAGTGAACCAGGTCAGCAGATCTGCTTTAGGGCCAGAGAACTAGGTCAGAAGAGCTGCTTTAGAGCCAGAGAACCAGGTCAGCAGAGCTCCTCTAGAGCCTGAAAACCAGGTCGTTAGAGCTGCTGTAGAGCCAGAGAACCAGGTCAGCAGAGCTGCTGTAGAGCCAGAGAAAGCAGGTCAGCAGAGCTGCTTTAGAGCCAGAGAACCAGGTCAGTAGAGCTGCTCTAGAGCCTAAGAACCAGGTCATCAGAGCTGCTCTAGAGCCAGAGAACCAGGTCAGCAGAGCTGCTGTAGAGCCAGAGAAACCAGGTCAGCAGAGCTGCTCTAGAGGGAGATACCCAGGTCAGCAGAGCTGCTCTAGAGCCTAAGAACCAGGTCAGCACAGCTGCTCTAGAGCCAGAGAACCAGGTCAGCAGATCTGCTTTATAGCCAGAGAACTAGGTCAGCAGAGCTGCTTTTGAGCCAGAGAACCAGGTCAGCACAGCTGCTTTAGAGCCAGAGAACTAGGTCAGCAGAGCTGCTGTAGAGCCAGAGAACCAGGTCAGCACAGCTGCTCTAGAGCCTGAGAACCAGGTCATTAGAGCTGCTGTAGAGCCAGAGAACCAGGTCAGCAGAGCTGCTGTAGAGGCAGAGAAAGCAGGTCAGCAGAGCTGCGTTAGAGCCAGAGAACCAGGTCAGTAGAGCTGCTCTAGAGCCTAAGAACCAGGTCAGCAGAGCTGCTCTAGAGCCAGAGAACCAGGTCAGCCGAGCTACTGTAGAGCCAGAGAACCCAGGTCAGCAGAGCTGCTTTAGAGGGAGAGAACCAGGTCAGGCGAGCTGCTTCAGAGGGAGAGAACCAGGTCAGCAGAGCTGCTCTAGAGCCTAAGAACCAGGTCAGCACAGCTGCTCTAGAGCCAGAGAACCAGGTCATCAGAGCTGCTGTAGAGCCAGAGAACCAGATCAGCAGAGCTGCTGTAGAGCCAGAGAAACCACATCAGAAGAGCAGCTTTAGAGGGAGACAACCAGGTCAGCAGAGCTGCTCTAGAGCCTAAGAACCAGGTCAGCACAGCTGCTCTTGAGCCAGATAACCAGGTCAGCCGAGCTGCTTTTGAGGCATAGAACCAGGTCATCAGATTTGCTTTAGAGCCTAAGAACCAGGTCAGCAGAGCTGCTCTAGAGACTAAGAACAAGGTTAGCAGATCTGCTCTGGAGCTAGAGAACCAGGTCAGCAGAGCTGTTTTAGAGCCAGAGAACCAGGCCAGCAGAGCTGATCTAGAACCTGAGAACCAGGTCAGCAGAGCTGCTCTAGAGGCAGAGAACCAGGTCAGCAGAGCTGCTTTAGAGCTAGAGAACCAGGGCAGCAGAGCTGCTCTCGAACCAGAGAACCAGGTCAGCAGGGCTGATTTAGAGCCATAGAACCAGGTCAGCAGAGCTGCTTTAGAGCCAGAGAACCAGGTCAGCCGAGCTGCTGTAGAGCCAGAGAAACCAGGTCAGCAGAGCTGCTTTAGAGGGAGAGAACCAGGTCAGGAGAGCTGCTTCAGAGGGAGAGAACCAGGTCAGCAGAGCTGCTCTAGAGCCTAAGAACCAGGTTAGCACAGCTGCTCTAGAGCCAGAGAACCAGGTCATCAGAGCTGCTGTAGAGCCAGAGAACCAAGTCAGCAGAGCTGCTGTAGAGCCAGAGAAACCACATCAGAAGAGCAGCTTTAGAGGGAGAGAACCAGGTCAGCAGAGCTGCTCTAGAGCCTGAGAACTAGGTCAGAAGAGCTGCTTTAGAGCCAGAGAACCAGGTCAGCAGAGCTCCTCTAGAGCCTGAGAACCAGGTCATTAGAGCTGCTGTAGAGCCAGAGAACCAGGTCAGCAGAGCTGCTGTAGAGCCAGAGAAAGCAGGTCAGCAGAGCTGCTTTAGAGCCAGAGAACCAGGTCAGTAGAGCTGCTCTAGAGCCTAAGAACCAGGTCATCAGAGCTGCTCTAGAGCCAGAGAACCAGGTCAGCAGAGCTGCTCTAGAGCCAGAGAACCAGGTCAGCAGAGCTGCTGTAGAGCCAGAGAAACCAGGTCAGCAGAGCTGCTTTAAAAGGAGAGAACCAGGTCAGCAGAGCTGCTCTAGAGCCTAAGAACCAGGTCAGCACAGCTGCTATAGAGCCAGAGAGCCAGGTCAGCAGAGCTGCTTTAGAGCCTAAGAACCAGGTCAGCAGAGCTGCTCTAGAGCCTAAGAACCACGTCAGCAGATCTGCTCTAGAGCCAGAGAACCAGGTCAGCAGAGCTGCTTTAGAGCCAGAGAACAATGTCAGAAGAGCTGTTTTAGAGCCTAAGAACCAAGTCAGCACAGCTGCTCTTGAGCCAGATAACCAGGTCAGCAGAGCTGCTTTTGAGGCAGAGAACCAGGTCATCAGAGCTGCTTTAGAGCCTAAGAACCAGGTCAGCAGAGCTGCTCTAGAGACTAAGAACAAGGTCAGCAGATCTGCTCTGGAGCTAGAGAACCAGGTCAGCAGAGCTGTTTTAGAGCCAGAGAACCAGGCCAGCAGAGCTGATCTAGAACCTGAGAGCCAGGTCAGCAGTACTGCTCTAGAGGCAGAGAACCAGGTCAGCAGAGCTGTTGTAGAGCTAGAGAACCAGGGCAGCAGAGCTGCTCTCGAACCAGAGAAGCAGGTCAGCAGAGCTGATTTAGAGCCATAGAACCAGGTCAGCAGAGCTGCTTTAGAGCCAGAGAACCAGGTCAGCCGAGCTGCTGTAGAGCCAGAGAAAACAGGTCAGCAGAGCTGCTTAAGAGGAAGAGAACCAGGTCAGGAGAGCTGCTTCAGAGGGAGAGAACCAGGTCAGCAGAGCTGCTCTAGAGCCTAAGAACCAGGTTAGCACAGTTGCTCTAGAGCCAGAGAACCAGGTCATCAGAGCTGCTGTAGAGCCAGAGAACCAGGTCAGCAGAGCTGCTCTAGAGCCTAAGAACCAGGTTAGCACAGCTGCTCTAGAGCCAGAGAACCAGGTCAGCAGATCTGCTTTAGAGCCAGAGAACTAGGTCAGAAGAGCTGCTTTAGAGCCAGAGAACCAGGTCAGCAGAGCTCCTCTAGAGCCTGAGAATCAGGTCATTAGAGCTGCTGTAGAGCCAGAGAACCAGGTCAGAAGAGCTGCTGTAGAGCTAGAGAAAGCAGGTCAGCAGAGCTGCTTTAGAGCCAGAGAACCAGGTCATCAGATTTGCTTTAGAGCCTAAGAACCAGGTCAGCAGAGCTGCTCTAGAGACTAAGAACAAGGTCAGCAGATCTGCTCTGGAGCTAGAGAACCAGGTCAGCAGAGCTGTTTTAGAGCCAGAGAACCAGGCCAGCAGAGCTGATCTAGAACCTGAGAACCAGGTCAGCAGAGCTGCTCTAGAGGCAGAGAACCAGGTCAGCAAAGCTGCTTTAGAGCTAGAGAACCAAGGCAGCAGAGCTGCTCTCGAACCAGAGAACCAGGTCAGCAGAGCTGATTTAGAGCCATAGAACCAGGTCAGCAGAGCTGCTTTAGAGCCAGAGAACCAGGTCAGCCGAGCTGCTGTAGAGCCAGAGAAACCAGGTCAGCAGAGCTGCTTTAGAGGGAGAGAACCAGGTCAGGAGAGCTGCTTCAGAGGGAGAGAACCAGGTCAGCAGAGCTGCTCTAGAGCCTAAGAACCAGGTTAGCACAGCTGCTCTAGAGCCAGAAAACCAGGTCATCAGAGCTGCTGTAGAGCCAGAGAACCAGGTCAGCAGAGCTGCTGTAGAGCCAGAGAACCAGGTCAGAAGAGCTGCTTTAGAGCCAGAGAACCAGGTCAGAAGAGCTCCTCTAGAGCCTGAGAACCAGGTCATTAGAGCTGCTGTAGAGCCAGAGAACCAGGTCAGCAGAGCTGCTGTAGAGCCAGAGAAATCAGGTCAGCAGAGCTGCTTTAGAGCCAGAGAACCATGTCAGTAGAGCTGCTCTAGAGCCTAAGAACCAGGTCATCAGAGCTGCTCTAGAGCCAGAGAACCAGGTCAGCAGAGCTGCTCTAGAGCCAGAGAACCAGGTCAGCAGAGCTGCTGTAGAGCCAGAGAAACCAGGTCAGCAGTGCTGCTTTAAAAGGAGAGAACCAGGTCAGCAGAGCTGCTCTAGAGCCTAAGAACCAGGTCAGCACAGCTGCTATAGAGCCAGAGAGCCAGGTCAGCAGAGCTGCTTTAGAGCCTAAGAACCAGGTCAGCAGAGCTGCTCTAGAGCCTAAGAACCAGGTCAGCAGATCTGCTCTAGAGCCAGAGAACCAGGTCAGCAGAGCTGCTTTAGAGCCAGAGAACAATGTCAGAAGAGCTGTTTTAGAGCCTAAGAACCAAGTCAGCACAGCTGCTCTTGAGCCAGATAACCAGGTCAGCAGAGCTGCTTTTGAGGCAGAGAACCAGGTCATCAGAGCTGCTTTAGAGCCTAAGAACCAGGTCAGCAGAGCTGCTCTAGAGACTAAGAACAAGGTCAGTAGATCTGCTCTGGAGCTAGAGAACCAGCTCAGCAGAGCTGTTTTAGAGCCAGAGAACCAGGCCAGCAGAGCTGATCTAGAACCTGAGAGCCAGGTCAGCAGTGCTGCTCTAGAGGCAGAGAACCAGGTCAGCAGAGCTGCTTTAGAGCTAGAGAACCAGGGCAGCAGAGCTGCTCTCGAACCAGAGAACCAGGTCAGCAGAGCTGATTTAGAGACATAGAACCAGGTCAGCAGAGCTGCTTTAGAGCCAGAGAACCAGGTCAGCCGAGCTGCTGTAGAGCCAGAGAAAACAGGTCAGCAGAGCTGCTTTAGAGGGAGAGAACCAGATCAGGAGAGTTGCTTCAGAGGGAGAGAACCAGTTCAGCAGAGCTGCTCTAGAGCCTAAGAACCAGGTTAGCACAGCTGCTCTAGAGCCAGAGAACCAGGTCATCAGAGCTGCTTTAGAGCCAGAGAATCAGGTCAGCAGAGCTGCTCTAGAGCCTAAGAACCAGGTTAGCACAGCTGCTCTAGAGCCAGAGAACTAGGTCAGCAGAGCTGCTGTAGAGCCAGAGAAAGCAGGTCAGCAGAGCTGCTTTAGAGCCAGAGAACCAGGTCAGTAGAGCTGCTCTAGAGCCTAAGAACCAGGTCATCAGAGCTGCTATAGAGCCAGAGAACCAGGTCAGCAGAGCTGCTGTAGAGCCAGAGAAACCAGGTCAGCAGAGCTGCTCTAGAGGGAGAGACCCAGGTCAGCAGAGATGCTCTAAAGTATAAGAACCAGGTCAGCACAGCTGCTCTAGAGCCAGAGAACCAGGTCAGCAGATCTGCTTTAGAGCCAGAGAACTAGGTCATTAGAGCTGCTGTAGAGCCAGAGAACCAGGCCAGCAGAGCTGCTGTAGAGCCAGAGAAAGTAGGTCAGCAGAGCTGCTTTAGAGCCAGAGAACCAGGTCAGTAGAGCTGCTCTAGAGCCTAGGAACCAGGTCATCAGAGCTGCTATAGAGCCAGAGAACCAGGTCAGCAGAGCTGCTGTAGAGCCAGAGAAACCAGGTCAGCAGAGCTGCTCTAGAGGGAGAGACCCAGGTCAGCAGAGCTGCTCTAAAGTATAAGAACCAGGTCAGCACAGCTGCTCTAGAGCCAGAGAACCAGGTCAGCAGATCTGCTTTAGAGCCAGGGGGAACAACCTTTACAACGCAACTTTTACAACGCACTACCATTACAACGCATTTTTTACAACGCATAATCCATTACAACGCATGACATTACAACGCATGACACTACAACGCATTTTTAAAAACTACCTTTACAACGCATTCCATTACAACGCATACTACCATTACAACGCATACCATTACAACGCATAATATTACACTATACTATCCAACACTTACCCTACTGATGCACCCCCTGGAGTTAGAATAGTAATTTTTACCCCTACACTATCCAACACTTACCCTACTGTTGCACCCCCTGGAGTTAGAATAGTAATTTTTACCCCTACACTATCCAACACTTACCCTACTGTTGCACCCCCTGGAGTTAGAATAGTAATTTTTACCCCTACACTATCCAACACTTACCCTACTGTTGCACCCCCTGGAGTTAGAATAGTAATTTTTACCCCTACACTATCCAACATTTACCCTACTGTTGCACCCCCTGGAGTCAGAATAGTAATTTTTACCCCTATACTATCCAACACTTACCCTACTGATGCACCCCCTGGAGTTAGAATAGTAATTTTTACCCCTATACTATCCAACACTTACCCTACTGATGCACCCCCTGGAGTTAGATTAGTAATTTTTACCCCTATACTATCCAACACTTACCCTACTGATGCACCCCCTGGAGTTAGAATAGTAATTTTTACCCCTATACTATCCAACACTTACCCTACTGATGCACCCCCTGGAGTTAGAATAGTAATTTTTACCCCTATACTATCCAACACTTACCCTACTGATGCACCCCCTGGAGTTAGAATAGTAATTTTTACCCCTATACTATCCAACACTTACCCTACTGATGCACCCCCTGGAGTTAGAATAGTAATTTTTACCCCTATACTATCCAACACTTACCCTACTGATGCACCCCCTGGAGTTAGAATAGTAATTTTTACCCCTTCACTATCCAACACTTACCCTACTGTTGCACCCCCTGGAGTTAGAATAGTAATTTTTACCCCTATACTATCTAATACTTACCTTAAATGTAATTTAATATTATGCGTTGTAATGGTATGCGTTGTAAAGGTAATATGCGTTGTAATGGTAATGCGTTGTAAAGGTATTTTTTAAAAATGCGTTGTAGTGTCCTGCGTTGTAATGTCATGCGTTGTAATGGATTATGCGTTGTAAAAAATGCGTTGTAAGTGCATGCGTTGTAAAAGTGTGCGTTGTAACGTCATACATCCAGAGCCAGAGAACTAGGTCAGCAGAGCTGCTTTAGAGCCAGAGAACAATGTCAGAAGAGCTGTTTTAGAGCCTAAGAACCAAGTCAGCACAGCTGCTCTTGAGCCAGATAACCAGGTCAGCAGAGCTGCTTTTGAGGCAGAGAACCAGGTCATCAGAGCTGCTTTAGAGCCTAAGAACCAGGTCAGCAGAGCTGCTCTAGAGACTAAGAACAAGGTCAGCAGATCTGCTCTGGAGCTAGAGAACCAGGTCAGCAGAGCTGTTTTAGAGCCAGAGAACCAGGCCAGCAGAGCTGATCTAGAACCTGAGAGCCAGGTCAGCAGTGCTGCTCTAGAGGCAGAGAACCAGGTCAGCAGAGCTGCTTTAGAGCTAGAGAACCAGGGCAGCAGAGCTGCTCTCGAACCAGAGAACCAGGTCAGCAGAGCTGATTTAGAGACATAGAACCAGGTCAGCAGAGCTGCTTTAGAGCCAGAGAACCAGGTCAGCCGAGCTGCTGTAGAGCCAGAGAAAACAGGTCAGCAGAGCTGCTTTAGAGGGAGAGAACCAGATCAGGAGAGCTGCTTCAGAGGGAGAGAACCAGTTCAGCAGAGCTGCTCTAGAGCCTAAGAACCAGGTTAGCACAGCTGCTCTAGAGCCAGAGAACCAGGTCATCAGAGCTGCTTTAGAGCCAGAGAATCAGGTCAGCAGAGCTGCTCTAGAGCCTAAGAACCAGGTTAGCACAGCTGCTCTAGAGCCAGAGAACTAGGTCAGCAGAGCTGCTGTAGAGCCAGAGAAAGCAGGTCAGCAGAGCTGCTTTAGAGCCAGAGAACCAGGTCAGTAGAGCTGCTCTAGAGCCTAAGAACCAGGTCATCAGAGCTGCTATAGAGCCAGAGAACCAGGTCAGCAGAGCTGCTGTAGAGCCAGAGAAACCAGGTCAGCAGAGCTGCTCTAGAGGGAGAGACCCAGGTCAGCAGAGATGCTCTAAAGTATAAGAACCAGGTCAGCACAGCTGCTCTAGAGCCAGAGAACCAGGTCAGCAGATCTGCTTTAGAGCCAGAGAACTAGGTCATTAGAGCTGCTGTAGAGCCAGAGAACCAGGTCAGCAGAGCTGCTGTAGAGCCAGAGAAAGTAGGTCAGCAGAGCTGCTTTAGAGCCAGAGAACCAGGTCAGTAGAGCTGCTCTAGAGCCTAAGAACCAGGTCATCAGAGCTGCTATAGAGCCAGAGAACCAGGTCAGCAGAGCTGCTGTAGAGCCAGAGAAACCAGGTCAGCAGAGCTGCTCTAGAGGGAGAGACCCAGGTCAGCAGAGCTGCTCTAAAGTATAAGAACCAGGTCAGCACAGCTGCTCTAGAGCCAGAGAACCAGGTCAGCAGATCTGCTTTAGAGCCAGAGAACTAGGTCAGCAGAGCTGCTTTTGAGCCAGAGAACCAGGTCAGCACAGCTGCTTTAGAGCCTGAGAACCAGGTCATTAGAGCTGCTGTAGAGCCAGAGAACCAGGTCAGCAGAGCTGCTGTAGAGCCAGAGAAAGCAGGTCAGCAGAGCTGCTTTAGAGCCAGGGAACCAGGTCAGTAGAGCTGCTGTAGAGCCTAAGAACCAGGTCAGCAGAGCTGCTCTAGAGCCAGAGAACCAGGTCAGCAGAGCTACTCTAGAGCCAGAGAACCGGGTCAGCAGAGCTGCTTTAAAAGGAGAGAGCCAGGTCAGCAGAGCTGCTCTAGAGCCTAAGAACCATGTCAGCACAGCTGCTATAGAGCCAGAGAGCCAGGTCAGCAGAGCTGCTTTAGAGCCTAAGAACCAGGTCAGCAGAGCTGCTCTAGAGCCTAAGAACCAGGTCAGCAGATCTGCTCTAGAGCCAGAGAACCAGGTCAGCAGAGCTGCTTTAGAGCCAGAGAACAATGTCAGAAGAGCTGTTTTAGAGCCTAAGAACCAAGTCAGCACAGCTGCTATTGAGCCAGATAACCAGGTCAGCAGAGCTGCTTTTGAGGCAGAGAACCAGGTCATCAGAGCTGCTTTAGAGCCTAAGAACCAGGTCAGCAGAGCTGCTCTAGAGACTAAGAACAAGGTCAGCAGATCTGCTCTGGAGCTAGAGAACCAGGTCAGCAGAGCTGTTTTAGAGCCAGAGAACCAGGCCAGCAGAGCTGATCTAGAACCTGAGAGCCAGGTCAGCAGTACTGCTCTCGAGGCAGAGAACCAGGTCAGCAGAGCTGCTGTAGAGCTAGAGAACCAGGGCAGCAAAGCTGCTCTCGAAGCAGAGAAGCAGGTCAGCAGAGCTGATTTAGAGCCATAGAACCAGGTCAGCAGAGCTACTTTAGAGCCAGAGAACCAGGTCAGCCGAGCTGCTGTAGAGCCAGAGAAAACAGGTCAGCAGAGCTGCTTTAGAGGAAGAGAACCAGGTCAGGAGAGCTGCTTCAGAGGGAGAGAACCAGGTCAGCAGAGCTGCTCTAGAGCCTAAGAACCAGGTTAGCACAGCTGCTCTAGAGCCAGAGAACCAGGTCATCAAAGCTGCTGTAGAGCCAGAGAACCAGGTCAGCAGAGCTGCTCTAGAGCCTAAGAACCAGGTTAGCACAGCTGCTCTAGAGCCAGAGAACCAGGTCAGCAGATCTGCTTTAGAGCCAGAGAACTAGGTCAGAAGAGCTGCTTTAGAGCCAGAGAACCAGGTCAGCAGAGCTCCTCTAGAGCCTGAGAACCAGGTCATTAGAGCTGCTGTAGAGCCAGAGAACCAGGTCAGAAGAGCTGCTGTAGAGCTAGAGAAAGCAGGTCAGCAGAGCTGCTTTAGAGCCAGAGAACCAGGTCATCAGATTTGCTTTAGAGCCTAAGAACCAGGTCAGCAGAGCTGCTCTAGAGACTAAGAACAAGGTCAGCAGATCTGCTCTGGAGCTAGAGAACCAGGTCAGCAGAGCTGTTTTAGAGCCAGAGAACCAGGCCAGCAGAGCTGATCTAGAACCTGAGAACCAGGTCAGCAGAGCTGCTCTAGAGGCAGAGAACCAGGTCAGCAGAGCTGCTTTAGAGCTAGAGAACCAAGGCAGCAGAGCTGCTCTCGAACCAGAGAACCAGGTCAGCAGAGCTGATTTAGAGCCATAGAACCAGGTCAGCAGAGCTGCTTTAGAGCCAGAGAACCAGGTCAGCCGAGCTGCTGTAGAGCCAGAGAAACCAGGTCAGCAGAGCTGCTTTAGAGGGAGAGAACCAGGTCAGGAGAGCTGCTTCAGAGGGAGAGAACCAGGTCAGCAGAGCTGCTCCAGAGCCTAAGAACCAGGTTAGCACAGCTGCTCTAGAGCCAGAAAACCAGGTCATCAGAGCTGCTGTAGAGCCAGAGAACCAGGTCAGCAGAGCTGCTGTAGAGCCAGAGAAACCACATCAGAAGAGCAGCTTTAGAGGGAGAGAACCAGGTCAGCAGAGCTGCTCTAGAGCCTAAGAACCAGGTCAGCACAGCTGCTCTAGAACCAGTGAACCAGGTCAGCAGATCTGCTTTAGAGCCAGAGAACTAGGTCAGAAGAGCTGTTTAGAGCCAGAGAACCAGGTCAGAAGAGCTCCTCTAGAGCCTGAGAATCAGGTCATTAGAGCTGCTGTAGAGCCAGAGAACCAGGTCAGCAGAGCTGCTGTAGAGCCAGAGAAAGCAGGTCAGCAGAGCTGCTTTAGAGCCAGAGAACCAGGTCAGTAGAGCTGCTCTAGAGCCTAAGAACCAGCTCATCAGAGCTGCTCTAGAGACAAAGAACCAGGTAAGCAGAGCTGCTCTAGAGCCAGAGAACCAGGTCAGCAGAGCTGCTGTAGAGCCAGAGAAACCAGGTCAGCAGAGCTGCTTTAAAAGGAGAGAACCAGGTCAGCAGAGCGGCTCTAGAGCCTAAGAACCAGGTCAGCACAGCTGCTATAGAGCCAGAGAGCCAGGTCAGCAGAGCTGCTTTAGAGCCTAAGAACCAGGTCAGCAGAGTTGCTCTAGAGCCTAAGAACCAGGTCAGCAGATCTGCTCTAGAGCCAGCGAACCAGGTCAGCAGAGCTGCTTTAGAGCCAGAGAACAATGTCAGAAGAGCTGTTTTAGAGCCTAAGAACCAAGTCAGAACAGTTGCTCTTGAGCCAGATAACCAGGTCAGCAGAGCTGCTTTTGAGGCAGAGAACCAGGTCATCAGAGCTGCTTTAGAGCCTAAGAACCAGGTCAGCAGAGCTGCTCTAGAGACTAAGAACAAGGTCAGCAGATCTGCTCTGGAGCTAGAGAACCAGGTCAGCAGAGCTGTTTTAGAGCCAGAGAACCAGGCCAGCAGAGCTGATCTAGAACCTGAGAGCCAGGTCAGCAGTGCTGCTCTAGAGGCAAAGAACCAGGTCAGCAGAGCTGCTTTAGAGCTAGAGAACCAGGGCAGCAGAGCTGCTCTCGAACCAGAGAACCAGGTCAGCAGAGCTGATTTAGAACCATAGAACCAGGTCAGCAGAGCTGCTTTAGAGCCAGAGAACCAGGTTAGCCAAGCTGCTGTAGAGCCAGAGAAAACAGGTCAGCAGAGCTGCTTTAGAGGAAGAGAACCAGGTCAGGAGAGCTGCTTCAGAGGGAGAGAACCAGGTCAGCAGAGCTGCTCTAGAGCCTAAGAACCAGGTTAGCACAGCTGCTCTAGAGCCAGAGAACCAGGTCATCAGAGCTGCTGTAGAGCCAGAGAATCAGGTCAGCAGAGCTGCTCTAGAGCCTAAGAACCAGGTTAGCACAGCTGCTCTAGAGCCAGAGAACCAGGTCAGCATATCTGCTTTAGAGCCAGAGAACTAGGTCAGAAGAGCTGCTTTAGAGCCAGAGAACCAGGTCAGCAGAGCTCCTCTAGAGCCTGAGAACCAGGTCATTAGAGCTGCTGTAGAGCCAGAAAACCAGGTTAGCAGAGCTGCTGTAGAGCCAGAGAAAGCAGGTCAGCAGAGCTGCTTTAGAGCCAGAGAACCAGGTCAGTAGAGCTGCTCTAGAGCCTAAGAACCAGGTCATCAGAGCTGCTCTAGAGCCAGAGAACCAGGTCAGCAGAGCTGCTGTAGAGCCAGAGAAACCAGGTCAGCAGAGCTGCTCTAGAGGGAGAGACCCAGGTCAGCAGAGCTGCTCTAAAGCCTAAGAACCAGGTCAGCACAGCTGCTCTAGAGCCAGAGAACCAGGTCAGCAGATCTGCTTTAGAGCCAGAGAACAAGGTCAGCAGAGCTGCTTTTGAGCCAGAGAACCAGGTCAGCACAGCTGCTTTAGAGCCTGAGAACCAGGTCATTAGAGCTGCTGTAGAGCCAGAGAACCAGGTCAGCAGAGCTGCTGTAGAGCCAGAGAAAGCAGGTCAGCAGAGCTGCTTTAGAGCCAGCGAACCAGGTCAGTAGAGCTGCTCTAGAGCCTAAGAACCAGGTCAGCAGAGCTGCTCTAGAGCCAGAGAACCAGGTCAGCCGAGCTACTGTAGAGCCAGAGAAACCAGGTTAGCAGAGCTGCTCTAGAGCCAGAGAACCAGGTCAGCCGAGCTGCTGTAGAGCCAGAGAAACCAGGTCATCAGAGCTGCTTTAGAGGGAGAGAACCAGGTCAGGAGAGCTGCGTCAGAGGGAGAGAACCAGGTCAGCAGAGCTGCTCTAGAGCCTAAGAACCAGGTCAGCACAGCTGCTCTAGAGCCAGAGAACCAGGTCATCAGAGCTGCTGTAGAGCCAGAGAACAAGGTAAGCAGAGCTGCTGTAGAGCCAGAGAAATCACGTCAGAAGAGCAGCTTTAGAGGGAGACAACCAGGTCAGCAGAGCTGCTCTAGAGCCTAAGAACCAGGTCAGCACAGCTGCTCTTGAGCCAGATGACCAGGTCAGCAGAGCTGCTGTAGAGCCTAAGAACCAGGTCAGCAGAGCTGCTCTAGAGACTAGGAACAAGGTCAGCAGATCTGCCCTGGAGCTAGAGAACCAGGTCAGCAGAGCTGTTTTAGAGCCAGAGAACCAGGCCAGCAGAGCTGATCTAGAACCTGAGAACCAGGTCAGCAGAGCTGCTCTAGAGGCAGAGAACCAGGTCAGCAGAGCTGCTTTAGAGCTAGAGAACCAAGGCAGCAGAGCTGCTCTCGAACCAGAGAACCAGGTCAGCAGAGCTGATTTAGAGCCATAGAACCAGGTCAGCAGAGCTGCTTTAGAGCCAGAGAACCAGGTCAGCCGAGCTGCTGTAGAGCCAGAGAAACCAGGTCAGCAGAGCTGCTTTACAGGGAGAGAACCAGGTCAGGAGAGCTGCTTCAGAGGGAGAGAACCAGGTCAGCAGAGCTGCTCTAGAGCCTAAGAACCAGGTTAGCACAGCTGCTCTAGAGCCAGAGAACCAGGTCATCAGAGCTGCTGTAGAGCCAGAGAACCAGGTCAGCAGAGCTGCTGTAGAGCCAGAGAAACCACATCAGAAGAGCAGCTTTAGAGGGAGAGAACCAGGTCAGCAGAGCTGCTCTAGAGCCTAAGAACCAGGTCAGCACAGCTGCTCTAGAGCCAGTAAACCAGGTCAGCAGATCTGCTTTAGAGCCAGAGAACTAGGTCAGAAGAGCTGCTTTAGAGCCAGAGAACCAGGTCAGCACAGCTCCTCTAGAGCCTGAGAACCAGGTCATTAGAGCTGCTGTAGAGCCAGAGAACCAGGTCAGCAGAGCTGCTGTAGAGCCAGAGAAAGCAGGTCAGCAGAGCTGCTTTGGAGCCAGAGAACCAGGTCAGTAGAGCTGCTCTAGAGCCTAAAAACCAGGTCAGCAGAGCTGCTCTAGAGCCAGAGAACCAGGTCAGCCGAGCTGCTGTAGAGCCAGAGAAACCAGGTCAGCAGAGCTGCTCTAGAGGGAGAGAACCAGGTCAGCAGAGCTGCTCTAGAGCCTAAGAACCAGGTCAATAGAGCTACTCTAGAGCCAGAGAACAAGGTCAGCAGAGCTGTTTTAGAGCCACACAACCAGGTCAGCAGAGATGCTCTAGAGCCTGAGAACCAGGTCAGCAGAGCTGCTCTAGAGGCAGAGAGCCAGGTCAGCAGAGCTGCTTTAGAGCCAGAGACCCAGGGCAGCAGACCTCCTCTAGAACCAGAGAACCATGTCAGCAGAGCTGCTGTAGAGCCAGAGAAACCAGGTCAGCAGTGCTGCTGTAGAGGGAGAGAACCAAGTCAGCAGAGCTGCTTTAGAGCCTAAGAACCAGGTCAGCAGAGCTGCTCTAGACCCAGTGAACCAGGTCAGCTGAGCTGCTGTAGAGCCAGAGAAACCAGGTCAGCAGAGATGCTTTAGAGGGAGAGAACCAGGTCAGCAGAGCTGCTTTAGAGACAGAGAACCAGGTCAGCAGAGCTGCTCTAGAGCCAGAGTACCAGGTCAGCAGAGCTGCTGTAGAGCCAGAGAAACCAGGTCAGCAGAGCTGCTTTAGAGGGAGAGAACCAGGTCAGCAGAGCTGCTCTGGAGCCTAAGAACCAGGTCAGCAGAGCTGCTCTAGAGCCTAAGAACCAGGTCAATAGAGCTACTCTAGAGCCAGAGAACAAGGTCAGCAGAGCTGTTTTAGAGCCACACAACCAGGTCAGCAGAGATGCTCTAGAGCCTGAGAACCAGGTCAGCAGAGCTGCTCTAGAGGCAGAGAACCAGGTCAGCAGAGCTGCTTTAGAGCCAGAGAACCAGGGCAGCAGACCTCCTCTAGAACCAGAGAACCATGTCAGCAGAGCTGCTGTAGAGCCAGAGAAACCAGGTCAGCAGTGCTGCTGTAGAGGGAGAGAACCAAGTCAGCAGAGCTGCTTTAGAGCCTAAGAACCAGGTCAGCAGAGCTGCTCTAGACCCAGTGAACCAGGTCAGCTGAGCTGCTGTAGAGCCAGAGAAACCAGGTCAGCAGAGATGCTTTAGAGGGAGAGAACCAGGTCAGCAGAGCTGCTTTAGAGACAGAGAACCAGGTCAGCAGAGCTGCTCTAGAGCCAGAGAACCAGGTCAGCAGAGCTGCTGTAGAGCCAGAGAAACCAGGTCAGCAGAGCTGCTTTAGAGGGAGAGAACCAGGTCAGCAGAGCTGCTCTAGAGCCTAAGAACCAGGTCAGCACAGCTGCTATAGAGCCAGAGAGCCAGGTCAGCAGAGCTTATTTGGATCCTAAGAACCAGGTCAGCAGAGCTGTTCTAGAGCCTAAGAACCAGGTCAGCAGATCTGCTCTAGAGCCAGAGAACCAGGTCAGCAGAGCTGCTTTAGAGCCAGAGAACAATGTCAGAAGAGCTGTTTTAGAGCTTAAGAACCAAGTCAGCACAGCTGCTCTTGAGCCAGATAACCAGGTCAGGAGAGCTGCTTTTGAGGCAGAGAACCAGGTCATCAGAGCTGCTTTAGAGCCTAAGAACCAGGTCAGCAGAGCTGCTTTAGAGCCTAAGAACCAGGTCAGCAGAACTGCTCTAGACCCAGTGAACCAGGTCAGCTGAGCTGCTGTAGAGCCAGAGAAACCAGGTCAGCAGAGCTGCTTTAGAGGGAGAGAACCAGGTCTGCAGAGCTGCTTTAGAGCCAGAGAACCAGGTCAGCAGAGCTGCTCTAGAGCCAGAGAACCAGGTCAGCAGAGCTGCTGTAGAGCCAGAGAAACCAGGTCAGCAGAGCTGCTTTAGAGGGAGAGAACCAGGTCAGCAGAGCTGCTCTAGAGCCTAAGAACCAGGTCAGCACAGCTGCTATAGAGCCAGAGAGCCAGGTCAGCAGAGCTGCTTTAGAGCAGTGTGGCTCACTGGTTAGAGCAGGCAGACCCTGAAGCAGAGGTCAGACCCGGGACCAGGGTTCAATTTCCGACGCGGCAGGGTCTTGAGCTCAAATGTCCATGGACTCGATAATTCTCGCTTCGCTGCCTGACCTAAACATGGGTTCACACTCTGCAACTCTGGGCATTAAGCTTGCTTAATCTCCACAACGGCCCCCGCGGCGGGATGCCTGGCTTTCACCTTGGGGATGCCCTGTAGGGGCTATCTCACAGGGAAAAGCCAGGACGGGTTCCCAAGGCAAGCGCGGAGATACCCCTTCGGGGGTCGATTGAGGCGCTATATAAGAAACATAATAATAATAATAATAACCAGGTCAGCAGAGCTGCTCTAGAACCTAAGAACCAGGTCAGCAGATCTGCTCTAGAGCCAGAGAACCAGGTCAGCAGAGCTGCTTTAGAGCCAGAGAACAATGTAAGAAGAGCTGTTTTAGAGCCTAAGAACCAAGCCAGCACAGCTGCTCTTGAGCCAGATAACCAGGTCAGCAGAGCTGCTTTTGAGGCAGAGAACCAGGTCATCAGAGCTGCTTTAGAGCCTAAGAACCAGGTCAGCAGAGCTGCTCTAGAGACTAAGAACAAGGTCAGCAGATCTGCTCTGGAGCTAGAGAACCAGGTCAGCAGAGCTGTTTTAGAGCCAGAGAACCAGGCCAGCAGAGCTGATCTAGAACCTGAGAACCAGGTCAGCAGAGCTGCTCTAGAGGCAGAGAACCAGGTCAGCAGAGCTGCTTTAGAGCTAGAGAACCAGGGCAGCAGAGCTGCTCTCGAACCAGAGAACCAGGTCAGCAGAGCTGATTTAGAGCCAGAGAACCAGGTCAGCAGAGCTGCTGTAGAGCCAGAGAAACCAGGTCAGCAGAGCTGCTCTAGAGGGAGAGACCCAGGTCAGCAGAGATGCTCTAAAGTATAAGAACCAGGTCAGCACAGCTGCTCTAGAGCCAGAGAACCAGGTCAGCAGATCTGCTTTAGAGCCAGAGAACTAGGTCATTAGAGCTGCTGTAGAGCCAGAGAACCAGGTCAGCAGAGCTGCTGTAGAGCCAGAGAAAGTAGGTCAGCAGAGCTGCTTTAGAGCCAGAGAACCAGGTCAGTAGAGCTGCTCTAGAGCCTAAGAACCAGGTCATCAGAGCTGCTATAGAGCCAGAGAACCAGGTCAGCAGAGCTGCTGTAGAGCCAGAGAAACCAGGTCAGCAGAGCTGCTCTAGAGGGAGAGACCCAGGTCAGCAGAGCTGCTCTAAAGTATAAGAACCAGGTCAGCACAGCTGCTCTAGAGCCAGAGAACCAGGTCAGCAGATCTGCTTTAGAGCCAGAGAACTAGGTCAGCAGAGCTGCTTTAGAGCCAGAGAACAATGTCAGAAGAGCTGTTTTAGAGCCTAAGAACCAAGTCAGCACAGCTGCTCTTGAGCCAGATAACCAGGTCAGCAGAGCTGCTTTTGAGGCAGAGAACCAGGTCATCAGAGCTGCTTTAGAGCCTAAGAACCAGGTCAGCAGAGCTGCTCTAGAGACTAAGAACAAGGTCAGCAGATCTGCTCTGGAGCTAGAGAACCAGGTCAGCAGAGCTGTTTTAGAGCCAGAGAACCAGGCCAGCAGAGCTGATCTAGAACCTGAGAGCCAGGTCAGCAGTGCTGCTCTAGAGGCAGAGAACCAGGTCAGCAGAGCTGCTTTAGAGCTAGAGAACCAGAGCAGCAGAGCTGCTCTCGAACCAGAGAACCAGGTCAGCAGAGCTGATTTAGAGACATAGAACCAGGTCAGCAGAGCTGCTTTAGAGCCAGAGAACCAGGTCAGCCGAGCTGCTGTAGAGCCAGAGAAAACAGGTCAGCAGAGCTGCTTTAGAGGGAGAGAACCAGATCAGGAGAGCTGCTTCAGAGGGAGAGAACCAGTTCAGCAGAGCTGCTCTAGAGCCTAAGAACCAGGTTAGCACAGCTGCTCTAGAGCCAGAGAACCAGGTCATCAGAGCTCCTTTAGAGCCAGAGAATCGGGTCAGCAGAGCTGCTCTAGAGCCTAAGAACCAGGTTAGCACAGCTGCTCTAGAGCCAGAGAACTAGGTCAGCAGAGCTGCTGTAGAGCCAGAGAAAGCAGGTCAGCAGAGCTGCTTTAGAGCCAGAGAACCAGGTCAGTAGAGCTGCTCTAGAGCCTAAGAACCAGGTCATCAGAGCTGCTATAGAGCCAGAGAACCAGGTCAGCAGAGCTGCTGTAGAGCCAGAGAAACCAGGTCAGCAGAGCTGTCTAGAGGGAGAGACCCAGGTCAGCAGAGATGCTCTAAAGTATAAGAACCAGGTCAGCACAGCTGCTCTAGAGCCAGAGAACCAGGTCAGCAGATCTGCTTTAGAGCCAGAGAACTAGGTCATTAGAGCTGCTGTAGAGCCAGAGAACCAGGTCAGCAGAGCTGCTGTAGAGCCAGAGAAAGTAGGTCAGCAGAGCTGCTTTAGAGCCAGAGAACCAGGTCAGTAGAGCTGCTCTAGAGCCTAAGAACCAGGTCATCAGAGCTGCTATAGAGCCAGAGAACCAGGTCAGCAGAGCTGCTGTAGAGCCAGAGAAACCAGGTCAGCAGAGCTGCTCTAGAGGGAGAGACCCAGGTCAGCAGAGCTGCTCTAAAGTATAAGAACCAGGTCAGCACAGCTGCTCTAGAGCCAGAGAACCAGGTCAGCAGATCTGCTTTAGAGCCAGAGAACTAGGTCAGCAGAGCTGCTTTTGAGCCAGAGAACCAGGTCAGCACAGCTGCTTTAGAGCCTGAGAACCAGGTCATTAGAGCTGCTGTAGAGCCAGAGAACCAGGTCAGCAGAGCTGCTGTAGAGCCAGAGAAAGCAGGTCAGCAGAGCTGCTTTAGAGCCAGGGAACCAGGTCAGTAGAGCTGCTCTAGAGCCTAAGAACCAGGTCAGCAGAGCTGCACTAGAGCCAGAGAACCAGGTCAGCAGAGCTACTCTAGAGCCAGAGAACCGGGTCAGCAGAGCTGCTTTAAAAGGAGAGAGCCAGGTCAGCAGAGCTGCTCTAGAGCCTAAGAACCATGTCAGCACAGCTGCTATAGAGCCAGAGAGCCAGGTCAGCAGAGCTGCTTTAGAGCCTAAGAACCAGGTCAGCAGAGCTGCTCTAGAGCCTAAGAACCAGGTCAGCAGATCTGCTCTAGAGCCAGAGAACCAGGTCAGCAGAGCTGCTTTAGAGCCAGAGAACAATGTCAGAAGAGCTGTTTTAGAGCCTAAGAACCAAGTCAGCACAGCTGCTATTGAGCCAGATAACCAGGTCAGCAGAGCTGCTTTTGAGGCAGAGAACCAGGTCATCAGAGCTGCTTTAGAGCCTAAGAACCAGGTCAGCAGAGCTGCTCTAGAGACTAAGAACAAGGTCAGCAGATCTGCTCTGGAGCTAGAGAACCAGGTCAGCAGAGCTGTTTTAGAGCCAGAGAACCAGGCCAGCAGAGCTGATCTAGAACCTGAGAGCCAGGTCAGCAGTACTGCTCTCGAGGCAGAGAACCAGGTCAGCAGAGCTGCTGTAGAGCTAGAGAACCAGGGCAGCAAAGCTGCTCTCGAAGCAGAGAAGCAGGTCAGCAGAGCTGATTTAGAGCCATAGAACCAGGTCAGCAGAGCTACTTTAGAGCCAGAGAACCAGGTCAGCCGAGCTGCTGTAGAGCCAGAGAAAACAGGTCAGCAGAGCTGCTTTAGAGGAAGAGAACCAGGTCAGGAGAGCTGCTTCAGAGGGAGAGAACCAGGTCAGCAGAGCTGCTCTAGAGCCTAAGAACCAGGTTAGCACAGCTGCTCTAGAGCCAGAGAACCAGGTCATCAGAGCTGCTGTAGAGCCAGAGAACCAGGTCAGCAGAGCTGCTCTAGAGCCTAAGAACCAGGTTAGCACAGCTGCTCTAGAGCCAGAGAACCAGGTCAGCAGATCTGCTTTAGAGCCAGAGAACTAGGTCAGAAGAGCTGCTTTAGAGCCAGAGAACCAGGTCAGCAGAGCTCCTCTAGAGCCTGAGAACCAGGTCATTAGAGCTGCTGTAGAGCCAGAGAACCAGGTCAGAAGAGCTGCTGTAGAGCTAGAGAAAGCAGGTCAGCAGAGCTGCTTTAGAGCCAGAGAACCAGGTCATCAGATTTGCTTTAGAGCCTAAGAACCAGGTCAGCAGAGCTGCTCTAGAGACTAAGAACAAGGTCAGCAGATCTCCTCTGGAGCTAGAGAACCAGGTCAGCAGAGCTGTTTTAGAGCCAGAGAACCAGGCCAGCAGAGCTGATCTAGAACCTGAGAACCAGGTCAGCAGAGCTGCTCTAGAGGCAGAGAACCAGGTCAGCAGAGCTGCTTTAGAGCTAGAGAACCAAGGCAGCAGAGCTGCTCTCGAACCAGAGAACCAGGTCAGCAGAGCTAATTTAGAGCCATAGAACCAGGTCAGCAGAGCTGCTTTAGAGCCAGAGAACCAGGTCAGCCGAGCTGCTGTAGAGCCAGAGAAACCAGGTCAGCAGAGCTGCTTTAGAGGGAGAGAACCAGGTCAGGAGAGCTGCTTCAGAGGGAGAGAACCAGGTCAGCAGAGCTGCTCCAGAGCCTAAGAACCAGGTTAGCACAGCTGCTCTAGAGCCAGAAAACCAGGTCATCAGAGCTGCTGTAGAGCCAGAGAACCAGGTCAGCAGAGCTGCTGTAGAGCCAGAGAAACCACATCAGAAGAGCAGCTTTAGAGGGAGAGAACCAGGTCAGCAGAGCTGCTCTAGAGCCTAAGAACCAGGTCAGCACAGCTGCTCTAGAGCCAGAGAACCAGGTCATCAGAGCTGCTGTAGAGCCAGAGAACCAGGTCAGCAGAGCTGCTCTAGAGCCTAAGAACCAGGTTAGCACAGCTGCTCTAGAGCCAGAGAACCAGGTCAGCAGATCTGCTTTAGAGCCAGAGAACTAGGTCAGAAGAGCTGCTTTAGAGCCAGAGAACCAGGTCAGCAGAGCTCCTCTAGAGCCTGAGAACCAGGTCATTAGAGCTGCTGTAGAGCCAGAGAACCAGGTCAGAAGAGCTGCTGTAGAGCTAGAGAAAGCAGGTCAGCAGAGCTGCTTTAGAGCCAGAGAACCAGGTCATCAGATTTGCTTTAGAGCCTAAGAACCAGGTCAGCAGAGCTGCTCTAGAGACTAAGAACAAGGTCAGCAGATCTCCTCTGGAGCTAGAGAACCAGGTCAGCAGAGCTGTTTTAGAGCCAGAGAACCAGGCCAGCAGAGCTGATCTAGAACCTGAGAACCAGGTCAGCAGAGCTGCTCTAGAGGCAGAGAACCAGGTCAGCAGAGCTGCTTTAGAGCTAGAGAACCAAGGCAGCAGAGCTGCTCTCGAACCAGAGAACCAGGTCAGCAGAGCTAATTTAGAGCCATAGAACCAGGTCAGCAGAGCTGCTTTAGAGCCAGAGAACCAGGTCAGCCGAGCTGCTGTAGAGCCAGAGAAACCAGGTCAGCAGAGCTGCTTTAGAGGGAGAGAACCAGGTCAGGAGAGCTGCTTCAGAGGGAGAGAACCAGGTCAGCAGAGCTGCTCCAGAGCCTAAGAACCAGGTTAGCACATCTGCTCTAGAGCCAGAAAACCAGGTCATCAGAGCTGCTGTAGAGCCAGAGAACCAGGTCAGCAGAGCTGCTGTAGAGCCAGAGAAACCACATCAGAAGAGCAGCTTTAGAGGGAGAGAACCAGGTCAGCAGAGCTGCTCTAGAGCCTAAGAACCAGGTCAGCACAGCTGCTCTAGAACCAGTGAACCAGGTCAGCAGATCTGCTTTAGAGCCAGAGAACTAGGTCAGAAGAGCTGTTTAGAGCCAGAGAACCAGGTCAGAAGAGCTCCTCTAGAGCCTGAGAATCAGGTCATTAGAGCTGCTGTAGAGCCAGAGAACCAGGTCAGCAGAGCTGCTGTAGAGCCAGAGAAAGCAGGTCAGCAGAGCTGCTTTAGAGCCAGAGAACCAGGTCAGTAGAGCTGCTCTAGAGCCTAAGAACCAGCTCATCAGAGCTGCTCTAGAGTCAGAGAACCAGGTCAGCAGAGCTGCTCTAGAGCCAGAGAACCAGGTCAGCAGAGCTGCTGTAGAGCCAGAGAAACCAGGTCAGCAGAGCTGCTTTAAAAGGAGAGAACCAGGTCAGCAGAGCGGCTCTAGAGCCTAAGAACCAGGTCAGCACAGCTGCTATAGAGCCAGAGAGCCAGGTCAGCAGAGCTGCTTTAGAGCCTAAGAACCAGGTCAGCAGAGTTGCTCTAGAGCCTAAGAACCAGGTCAGCAGATCTGCTCTAGAGCCAGCGAACCAGGTCAGCAGAGCTGCTTTAGAGCCAGAGAACAATGTCAGAAGAGCTGTTTTAGAGCCTAAGAACCAAGTCAGAACAGTTGCTCTTGAGCCAGATAACCAGGTCAGCAGAGCTGCTTTTGAGGCAGAGAACCAGGTCATCAGAGCTGCTTTAGAGCCTAAGAACCAGGTCAGCAGAGCTGCTCTAGAGACTAGGAACAAGGTCAGCAGATCTGCTCTGGAGCTAGAGAACCAGGTCAGCAGAGCTGTTTTAGAGCCAGAGAACCAGGCCAGCAGAGCTGATCTAGAACCTGAGAGCCAGGTCAGCAGTGCTGCTCTAGAGGCAAAGAACCAGGTCAGCAGAGCTGCTTTAGAGCTAGAGAACCAGGGCAGCAGAGCTGCTCTCGAACCAGAGAACCAGGTCAGCAGAGCTGATTTAGAACCATAGAACCAGGTCAGCAGAGCTGCTTTAGAGCCAGAGAACCAGGTCAGCCAAGCTGCTGTAGAGCCAGAGAAAACAGGTCAGCAGAGCTGCTTTAGAGGAAGAGAACCAGGTCAGGAGAGCTGCTTCAGAGGGAGAGAACCAGGTCAGCAGAGCTGCTCTAAAGCCTAAGAACCAGGTTAGCACAGCTGCTCTAGAGCCAGAGAACCAGGTCATCAGAGCTGCTGTAGAGCCAGAGAATCAGGTCAGCAGAGCTGCTCTAGAGCCTAAGAACCAGGTTAGCAACACCCGGTCTAGAGCCGGAGAACCAGGTCAGCATATCTGCTTTAGAGCCAGAGAACTAGGTCAGAAGAGCTGCTTTAGAGCCAGAGAACCAGGTCAGCAGAGCTCCTCTAGAGCCTGAGAACCAGGTCATTAGAGCTGCTGTAGAGCCAGAAAACCAGGTTAGCAGAGCTGCTGTAGAGCCAGAGAAAGCAGGTCAGCAGAGCTGCTTTAGAGCCAGAGAACCAGGTCAGTAGAGCTGCTCTAGAGCCTAAGAACCAGGTCATCAGAGCTGCTCTAGAGCCAGAGAACCAGGTCAGCAGAGCTGCTGTAGAGCCAGAGAAACCAGGTCAGCAGAGCTGCTCTAGAGGGAGAGACCCAGGTCAGCAGAGCTGCTCTAAAGCCTAAGAACCAGGTCAGCACAGCTGCTCTAGAGCCTGAGAACCAGGTCATTAGAGCTGCTGTAGAGCCAGAGAACCAGGTCAGCAGAGCTGCTGTAGAGCCAGAGAAAGCAGGTCAGCAGAGCTGCTTTAGAGCCAGCGAACCAGGTCAGTAGAGCTGCTCTAGAGCCTAAGAACCAGGTCAGCAGAGCTGCTCTAGAGCCAGAGAACCAGGTCAGCCGAGCTACTGTAGAGCCAGAGAAACCAGGTTAGCAGAGCTGCTCTAGAGCCAGAGAACCAGGTCAGCCGAGCTGCTGTAGAGCCAGAGAAACCAGGTCATCAGAGCTGCTTTAGAGGGAGAGAACCAGGTCAGGAGAGCTGCGTCAGAGGGAGAGAACCAGGTCAGCAGAGCTGCTCTAGAGCCTAAGAACCAGGTCAGCACAGCTGCTCTAGAGCCAGAGAACCAGGTCATCAGAGCTGCTGTAGAGCCAGAGAACAAGGTAAGCAGAGCTGCTGTAGAGCCAGAGAAATCACGTCAGAAGAGCAGCTTTAGAGGGAGACAACCAGGTCAGCAGAGCTGCTCTAGAGCCTAAGAACCAGGTCAGCACAGCTGCTCTTGAGCCAGATGACCAGGTCAGCAGAGCTGCTGTAGAGCCTAAGAACCAGGTCAGCAGAGCTGCTCTAGAGACTAGGAACAAGGTCAGCAGATCTGCCCTGGAGCTAGAGAACCAGGTCAGCAGAGCTGTTTTAGAGCCAGAGAACCAGGCCAGCAGAGCTGATCTAGAACCTGAGAACCAGGTCAGCAGAGCTGCTCTAGAGGCAGAGAACCAGGTCAGCAGAGCTGCTTTAGAGCTAGAGAACCAAGGCAGCAGAGCTGCTCTCGAACCAGAGAACCAGGTCAGCAGAGCTGATTTAGAGCCATAGAACCAGGTCAGCAGAGCTGCTTTAGAGCCAGAGAACCAGGTCAGCCGAGCTGCTGTAGAGCCAGAGAAACCAGGTCAGCAGAGCTGCTTTAGAGGGAGAGAACCAGGTCAGGAGAGCTGCTTCAGAGGGAGAGAACCAGGTCAGCAGAGCTGCTCTAGAGCCTAAGAACCAGGTTAGCACAGCTGCTCTAGAGCCAGAGAACCAGGTCATCAGAGCTGCTGTAGAGCCAGAGAACCAGGTCAGCAGAGCTGCTGTAGAGCCAGAGAAACCACATCAGAAGAGCAGCTTTAGAGGGAGAGAACCAGGTCAGCAGAGCTGCTCTAGAGCCTAAGAACCAGGTCAGCACAGCTGCTCTAGAGCCAGTAAACCAGGTCAGCAGATCTGCTTTAGAGCCAGAGAACTAGGTCAGAAGAGCTGCTTTAGAGCCAGAGAACCAGGTCAGCACAGCTCCTCTAGAGCCTGAGAACCAGGTCATTAGAGCTGCTGTAGAGCCAGAGAACCAGGTCAGCAGAGCTGCTGTAGAGCCAGAGAAAGCAGGTCAGCAGAGCTGCTTTGGAGCCAGAGAACCAGGTCAGTAGAGCTGCTCTAGAGCCTAAAAACCAGGTCAGCAGAGCTGCTCTAGAGCCAGAGAACCAGGTCAGCCGAGCTGCTGTAGAGCCAGAGAAACCAGGTCAGCAGAGCTGCTCTAGAGGGAGAGAACCAGGTGAGCAGAGCTGCTCTAGAGCCTAAGAACCAGGTCAATAGAGCTACTCTAGAGCCAGAGAACAAGGTCAGCAGAGCTGTTTTAGAGCCACACAACCAGGTCAGCAGAGATGCTCTAGAGCCTGAGAACCAGGTCAGCAGAGCTGCTCTAGAGGCAGAGAACCAGGTCAGCAGAGCTGCTTTAGAGCCAGAGAACCAGGGCAGCAGACCTCCTCTAGAACCAGAGAACCATGTCAGCAGAGCTGCTGTAGAGCCAGAGAAACCAGGTCAGCAGTGCTGCTGTAGAGGGAGAGAACCAAGTCAGCAGAGCTGCTTTAGAGCCTAAGAACCAGGTCAGCAGAGCTGCTCTAGACCCAGTGAACCAGGTCAGCTGAGCTGCTGTAGAGCCAGAGAAACCAGGTCAGCAGAGATGCTTTAGAGGGAGAGAACCAGGTCAGCAGAGCTGCTTTAGAGACAGAGAACCAGGTCAGCAGAGCTGCTCTAGAGCCAGAGTACCAGGTCAGCAGAGCTGCTGTAGAGCCAGAGAAACCAGGTCAGCAGAGCTGCTTTAGAGGGAGAGAACCAGGTCAGCAGAGCTGCTCTGGAGCCTAAGAACCAGGTCAGCAGAGCTGCTCTAGAGCCTAAGAACCAGGTCAATAGAGCTACTCTAGAGCCAGAGAACAAGGTCAGCAGAGCTGTTTTAGAGCCACACAACCAGGTCAGCAGAGATGCTCTAGAGCCTGAGAACCAGGTCAGCAGAGCTGCTCTAGAGGCAGAGAACCAGGTCAGCAGAGCTGCTTTAGAGCCAGAGAACCAGGGCAGCAGACCTCCTCTAGAACCAGAGAACCATGTCAGCAGAGCTGCTGTAGAGCCAGAGAAACCAGGTCAGCAGTGCTGCTGTAGAGGGAGAGAACCAAGTCAGCAGAGCTGCTTTAGAGCCTAAGAACCAGGTCAGCAGAGCTGCTCTAGACCCAGTGAACCAGGTCAGCTGAGCTGCTGTAGAGCCAGAGAAACCAGGTCAGCAGAGATGCTTTAGAGGGAGAGAACCAGGTCAGCAGAGCTGCTTTAGAGACAGAGAACCAGGTCAGCAGAGCTGCTCTAGAGCCAGAGAACCAGGTCAGCAGAGCTGCTGTAGAGCCAGAGAAACCAGGTCAGCAGAGCTGCTTTAGAGGGAGAGAACCAGGTCAGCAGAGCTGCTCTAGAGCCTAAGAACCAGGTCAGCACAGCTGCTATAGAGCCAGAGAGCCAGGTCAGCAGAGCTTATTTGGATCCTAAGAACCAGGTCAGCAGAGCTGTTCTAGAGCCTAAGAACCAGGTCAGCAGATCTGCTCTAGAGCCAGAGAACCAGGTCAGCAGAGCTGCTTTAGAGCTTAAGAACCAAGTCAGCACAGCTGCTCTTGAGCCAGATAACCAGGTCAGGAGAGCTGCTTTTGAGGCAGAGAACCAGGTCATCAGAGCTGCTTTAGAGCCTAAGAACCAGGTCAGCAGAGCTGCTTTAGAGCCTAAGAACCAGGTCAGCAGAGCTGCTCTAGACCCAGTGAACCAGGTCAGCTGAGCTGCTGTAGAGCCAGAGAAACCAGGTCAGCAGAGCTGCTTTAGAGGGAGAGAACCAGGTCTGCAGAGCTGCTTTAGAGCCAGAGAACCAGGTCAGCAGAGCTGCTCTAGAGCCAGAGAACCAGGTCAGCAGAGCTGCTGTAGAGCCAGAGAAACCAGGTCAGCAGAGCTGCTTTAGAGGGAGAGAACCAGGGCAGCAGACCTCCTCTAGAACCAGAGAACCATGTCAGCAGAGCTGCTGTAGAGCCAGAGAAACCAGGTCAGCAGTGCTGCTGTAGAGGGAGAGAACCAAGTCAGCAGAGCTGCTTTAGAGCCAGAGAACCAGGGCAGCAGACCTCCTCTAGAACCAGAGAACCATGTCAGCAGAGCTGCTGTAGAGCCAGAGAAACCAGGTCAGCAGTGCTGCTGTAGAGGGAGAGAACCAAGTCAGCAGAGCTGCTTTAGAGCCTAAGAACCAGGTCAGCAGAGCTGCTCTAGACCCAGTGAACCAGGTCAGCTGAGCTGCTGTAGAGCCAGAGAAACCAGGTCAGCAGAGATGCTTTAGAGGGAGAGAACCAGGTCAGCAGAGCTGCTTTAGAGACAGAGAACCAGGTCAGCAGAGCTGCTCTAGAGCCAGAGTACCAGGGCAGCAGACCTCCTCTAGAACCAGAGAACCATGTCAGCAGAGCTGCTGTAGAGCCAGAGAAACCAGGTCAGCAGTGCTGCTGTAGAGGGAGAGAACCAAGTCAGCAGAGCTGCTTTAGAGCCTAAGAACCAGGTCAGCAGAGCTGCTCTAGACCCAGTGAACCAGGTCAGCTGAGCTGCTGTAGAGCCAGAGAAACCAGGTCAGCAGAGATGCTTTAGAGGGAGAGAACCAGGTCAGCAGAGCTGCTTTAGAGACAGAGAACCAGGTCAGCAGAGCTGCTCTAGAGCCAGAGTACCAGGTCAGCAGAGCTGCTGTAGAGCCAGAGAAACCAGGTCAGCAGAGCTGCTTTAGAGGGAGAGAACCAGGTCAGCAGAGCTGCTCTGGAGCCTAAGAACCAGGTCAGCAGAGCTGCTCTAGAGCCTAAGAACCAGGTCAATAGAGCTACTCTAGAGCCAGAGAACAAGGTCAGCAGAGCTGTTTTAGAGCCACACAACCAGGTCAGCAGAGATGCTCTAGAGCCTGAGAACCAGGTCAGCAGAGCTGCTCTAGAGGCAGAGAACCAGGTCAGCAGAGCTGCTTTAGAGCCAGAGAACCAGGGCAGCAGACCTCCTCTAGAACCAGAGAACCATGTCAGCAGAGCTGCTGTAGAGCCAGAGAAACCAGGTCAGCAGTGCTGCTGTAGAGGGAGAGAACCAAGTCAGCAGAGCTGCTTTAGAGCCTAAGAACCAGGTCAGCAGAGCTGCTCTAGACCCAGTGAACCAGGTCAGCTGAGCTGCTGTAGAGCCAGAGAAACCAGGTCAGCAGAGATGCTTTAGAGGGAGAGAACCAGGTCAGCAGAGCTGCTTTAGAGACAGAGAACCAGGTCAGCAGAGCTGCTCTAGAGCCAGAGAACCAGGTCAGCAGAGCTGCTGTAGAGCCAGAGAAACCAGGTCAGCAGAGCTGCTGTAGAGGGAGAGAACCAGGTCAGCAGAGCTGCTCTAGAGCCTAAGAACCAGGTCAGCACAGCTGCTATAGAGCCAGAGAGCCAGGTCAGCAGAGCTTATTTGGATCCTAAGAACCAGGTCAGCAGAGCTGTTCTAGAGCCTAAGAACCAGGTCAGCAGATCTGCTCTAGAGCCAGAGAACCAGGTCAGCAGAGCTGCTTTAGAGCTTAAGAACCAAGTCAGCACAGCTGCTCTTGAGCCAGATAACCAGGTCAGGAGAGCTGCTTTTGAGGCAGAGAACCAGGTCATCAGAGCTGCTTTAGAGCCTAAGAACCAGGTCAGCAGAGCTGCTTTAGAGCCTAAGAACCAGGTCAGCAGAGCTGCTCTAGACCCAGTGAACCAGGTCAGCTGAGCTGCTGTAGAGCCAGAGAAACCAGGTCAGCAGAGCTGCTTTAGAGGGAGAGAACCAGGTCTGCAGAGCTGCTTTAGAGCCAGAGAACCAGGTCAGCAGAGCTGCTCTAGAGCCAGAGAACCAGGTCAGCAGAGCTGCTGTAGAGCCAGAGAAACCAGGTCAGCAGAGCTGCTTTAGAGGGAGAGAACCAGGGCAGCAGACCTCCTCTAGAACCAGAGAACCATGTCAGCAGAGCTGCTGTAGAGCCAGAGAAACCAGGTCAGCAGTGCTGCTGTAGAGGGAGAGAACCAAGTCAGCAGAGCTGCTTTAGAGCCAGAGAACCAGGGCAGCAGACCTCCTCTAGAACCAGAGAACCATGTCAGCAGAGCTGCTGTAGAGCCAGAGAAACCAGGTCAGCAGTGCTGCTGTAGAGGGAGAGAACCAAGTCAGCAGAGCTGCTTTAGAGCCTAAGAACCAGGTCAGCAGAGCTGCTCTAGACCCAGTGAACCAGGTCAGCTGAGCTGCTGTAGAGCCAGAGAAACCAGGTCAGCAGAGATGCTTTAGAGGGAGAGAACCAGGTCAGCAGAGCTGCTTTAGAGACAGAGAACCAGGTCAGCAGAGCTGCTCTAGAGCCAGAGTACCAGGTCAGCAGAGCTGCTGTAGAGCCAGAGAAACCAGGTCAGCAGAGCTGCTTTAGAGGGAGAGAACCAGGTCAGCAGAGCTGCTCTGGAGCCTAAGAACCAGGTCAGCAGAGCTGCTCTAGAGCCTAAGAACCAGGTCAATAGAGCTACTCTAGAGCCAGAGAACAAGGTCAGCAGAGCTGTTTTAGAGCCACACAACCAGGTCAGCAGAGATGCTCTAGAGCCTGAGAACCAGGTCAGCAGAGCTGCTCTAGAGGCAGAGAACCAGGTCAGCAGAGCTGCTTTAGAGCCAGAGAACCAGGGCAGCAGACCTCCTCTAGAACCAGAGAACCATGTCAGCAGAGCTGCTGTAGAGCCAGAGAAACCAGGTCAGCAGTGCTGCTGTAGAGGGAGAGAACCAAGTCAGCAGAGCTGCTTTAGAGCCTAAGAACCAGGTCAGCAGAGCTGCTCTAGACCCAGTGAACCAGGTCAGCTGAGCTGCTGTAGAGCCAGAGAAACCAGGTCAGCAGAGATGCTTTAGAGGGAGAGAACCAGGTCAGCAGAGCTGCTTTAGAGACAGAGAACCAGGTCAGCAGAGCTGCTCTAGAGCCAGAGAACCAGGTCAGCAGAGCTGCTGTAGAGCCAGAGAAACCAGGTCAGCAGAGCTGCTTTAGAGGGAGAGAACCAGGTCAGCAGAGCTGCTCTAGAGCCTAAGAACCAGGTCAGCACAGCTGCTATAGAGCCAGAGAGCCAGGTCAGCAGAGCTTATTTGGATCCTAAGAACCAGGTCAGCAGAGCTGTTCTAGAGCCTAAGAACCAGGTCAGCAGATCTGCTCTAGAGCCAGAGAACCAGGTCAGCAGAGCTGCTTTAGAGCTTAAGAACCAAGTCAGCACAGCTGCTCTTGAGCCAGATAACCAGGTCAGGAGAGCTGCTTTTGAGGCAGAGAACCAGGTCATCAGAGCTGCTTTAGAGCCTAAGAACCAGGTCAGCAGAGCTGCTTTAGAGCCTAAGAACCAGGTCAGCAGAGCTGCTCTAGACCCAGTGAACCAGGTCAGCTGAGCTGCTGTAGAGCCAGAGAAACCAGGTCAGCAGAGCTGCTTTAGAGGGAGAGAACCAGGTCTGCAGAGCTGCTTTAGAGCCAGAGAACCAGGTCAGCAGAGCTGCTCTAGAGCCAGAGAACCAGGTCAGCAGAGCTGCTGTAGAGCCAGAGAAACCAGGTCAGCAGAGCTGCTTTAGAGGGAGAGAACCAGGTCAGCAGAGCTGCTCTAGAGCCTAAGAACCAGGTCAGCACAGCTGCTATAGAGCCAGAGAGCCAGGTCAGCAGAGCTGCTTTAGAGCAGTGTGGCTCACTGGTTAGAGCAGGCAGACCCTGAAGCAGAGGTCAGACCCGGGACCAGGGTTCAATTTCCGACGCGGCAGGGTCTTGAGCTCAAATGTCCATGGACTCGATAATTCTCGCTTCGCTGCCTGACCTAATCATGGGTTCACACTCTGCAACTCTGGGCATTAAGCTTGCTTAATCTCCACAACGGCCCCCGCGGCGGGATGCCTGGCTTTCACCTTGGGGATGCCCTGTAGGGGCTATCTCACAGGGAAAAGCCAGGACGGGTTCCCAAGGCAAGCGCGGAGATACCCCTTCGGGGGTCGATTGAGGCGCTATATAAGAAACATAATAATAATAATAATAACCAGGTCAGCAGAGCTGCTCTAGAACCTAAGAACCAGGTCAGCAGATCTGCTCTAGAGCCAGAGAACCAGGTCAGCAGAGCTGCTTTAGAGCCAGAGAACAATGTAAGAAGAGCTGTTTTAGAGCCTAAGAACCAAGCCAGCACAGCTGCTCTTGAGCCAGATAACCAGGTCAGCAGAGCTGCTTTTGAGGCAGAGAACCAGGTCATCAGAGCTGCTTTAGAGCCTAAGAACCAGGTCAGCAGAGCTGCTCTAGAGACTAAGAACAAGGTCAGCAGATCTGCTCTGGAGCTAGAGAACCAGGTCAGCAGAGCTGTTTTAGAGCCAGAGAACCAGGCCAGCAGAGCTGATCTAGAACCTGAGAACCAGGTCAGCAGAGCTGCTCTAGAGGCAGAGAACCAGGTCAGCAGAGCTGCTTTAGAGCTAGAGAACCAGGGCAGCAGAGCTGCTCTCGAACCAGAGAACCAGGTCAGCAGAGCTGATTTAGAGCCATAGAACCAGGTCAGCAGAGCTGCTTTAGAGCCACAGAACCAGGTCAGCCGAGCTGCTGTAGAGCCAGAGAAAACAGGTCAGCAGAGCTGCTTTAGAGGGAGAGAACAAGGTCAGGAGAGCTGCTTCAGAGGGAGAGAACCAGGTCAGCAGAGCTGCTCTAGAGCCTAAGAACCAGGTTAGCACAGCTGCTCTAGAGCCAGAGAACCAGGTCATCAGAGCTGCTGTAGAGCCAGAGAACCAGGTCAGCAGAGCTGCTGTAGAGCCAGAGAAAGCAGGTCAGCAGATCTGATTTAGAGCCAGAGAACCAGGTCAGTAGAGCTGCACTAGAGCCTAAGAACCAGGTCATTAGAGCTGCTGTAGAGCCAGAGAACCAGGTCATTAGAGCTGCTGTAGAGCCAGAGAACCAGGTCAGCAGATCTGATTTAGAGCCAGAGAACCAGGTCATCAGAGCTGCTCTAGAGCCAGAGAACCAGGTCATTAGAGCTGCTGTAGAGCCAGAGAACCAGGTCAGCAGAGCTGCTGTAGAGGCAGAGAAAGCAGGTCAGCAGAGCTGCTTTAGAGCCAGAGAACCAGGTCAGTAGAGCTGCTCTAGAGCCTAAGAACCAGGTCAGCAGAGCTGCTCTAGAGCCAGAGAACCAGGTCAGCCGAGCTACTGTAGAGCCAGAGAAACCAGGTTAGCAGAGCTGCTCTAGAGCCAGAGAACCAGGTCAGCCGAGCTGCTGTAGAGCCAGAGAACCAGGTCAGCAGAGCTGCTGTAGAGCCAGAGAAACCACATCAGAAGAGCAGCTTTAGAGGGAGAGAACCAGGTCAGCAGAGCTGCTCTAGAGCCTAAGAACCAGGTCAGCACAGCTGCTCTAGAGCCAGTGAACCAGGTCAGCAGATCTGCTTTAGGGCCAGAGAACTAGGTCAGAAGAGCTGCTTTAGAGCCAGAGAACCAGGTCAGCAGAGCTCCTCTAGAGCCTGAAAACCAGGTCGTTAGAGCTGCTGTAGAGCCAGAGAACCAGGTCAGCAGAGCTGCTGTAGAGCCAGAGAAAGCAGGTCAGCAGAGCTGCTTTAGAGCCAGAGAACCAGGTCAGTAGAGCTGCTCTAGAGCCTAAGAACCAGGTCACCAGAGCTGCTCTAGAGCCAGAGAACCAGGTCAGCAGAGCTGCTGTAGAGCCAGAGAAACCAGGTCAGCAGAGCTGCTCTAGAGGGAGATACCCAGGTCAGCAGAGCTGCTCTAGAGCCTAAGAACCAGGTCAGCACAGCTGCTCTAGAGCCAGAGAACCAGGTCAGCAGATCTGCTTTATAGCCAGAGAACTAGGTCAGCAGAGCTGCTTTTGAGCCAGAGAACCAGGTCAGCACAGCTGCTTTAGAGCCAGAGAACTAGGTCAGCAGAGCTGCTGTAGAGCCAGAGAACCAGGTCAGCACAGCTGCTCTAGAGCCTGAGAACCAGGTCATTAGAGCTGCTGTAGAGCCAGAGAACCAGGTCAGCAGAGCTGCTGTAGAGGCAGAGAAAGCAGGTCAGCAGAGCTGCGTTAGAGCCAGAGAACCAGGTCAGTAGAGCTGCTCTAGAGCCTAAGAACCAGGTCAGCAGAGCTGCTCTAGAGCCAGAGAACCAGGTCAGCCGAGCTGCTGTAGATCCAGAGAAACCAGGTCAGCAGAGCTGCTTTAGAGGGAGAGAACCAGGTCAGGCGAGCTGCTTCAGAGGGAGAGAACCAGGTCAGCAGAGCTGCTCTAGAGCCTAAGAACCAGGTCAGCACAGCTGCTCTAGAGCCAGAGAACCAGGTCATCAGAGCTGCTGTAGAGCCAGAGAACCAGATCAGCAGAGCTGCTGTAGAGCCAGAGAAACCACATCAGAAGAGCAGCTTTAGAGGGAGACAACCAGGTCAGCAGAGCTGCTCTAGAGCCTAAGAACCAGGTCAGCACAGCTGCTCTTGAGCCAGATAACCAGGTCAGCCGAGCTGCTTTTGAGGCATAGAACCAGGTCATCAGATTTGCTTTAGAGCCTAAGAACCAGGTCAGCAGAGCTGCTCTAGAGACTAAGAACAAGGTTAGCAGATCTGCTCTGGAGCTAGAGAACCAGGTCAGCAGAGCTGTTTTAGAGCCAGAGAACCAGGCCAGCAGAGCTGATCTAGAACCTGAGAACCAGGTCAGCAGAGCTGCTCTAGAGGCAGAGAACCAGGTCAGCAGAGCTGCTTTAGAGCTAGAGAACCAGGGCAGCAGAGCTGCTCTCGAACCAGAGAACCAGGTCAGCAAGGCTGATTTAGAGCCATAGAACCAGGTCAGCAGAGCTGCTTTAGAGCCAGAGAACCAGGTCAGCCGAGCTGCTGTAGAGCCAGAGAAACCAGGTCAGCAGAGCTGCTTTAGAGGGAGAGAACCAGGTCAGGAGAGCTGCTTCAGAGGGAGAGAACCAGGTCAGCAGAGCTGCTCTAGAGCCTAAGAACCAGGTTAGCACAGCTGCTCTAGAGCCAGAGAACCAGGTCATCAGAGCTGCTGTAGAGCCAGAGAACCAGGTCAGCAGAGCTGCTGTAGAGCCCGAGAAACCACATCAGAAGAGCAGCTTTAGAGGGAGAGAACCAGGTCAGCAGAGCTGCTCTAGAGCCTGAGAACTAGGTCAGAAGAGCTGCTTTAGAGCCAGAGAACCAGGTCAGCAGAGCTCCTCTAGAGCCTGAGAACCAGGTCGTTAGAGCTGCTGTAGAGCCAGAGAACCAGGTTAGCAGAGCTGCTGTAGAGCCAGAGAAAGCAGGTCAACAGAGCTGCTTTAGAGCCAGAGAACCAGGTCAGTAGAGCTGCTCTAGAGCCTAAGAACCAGGTCATCAGAGCTGCTCTAGAGCCAGAGAACCAGGTCAGCAGAGCTGCTCTAGAGCCAGAGAACCAGGTCAGCAGAGCTGCTGTAGAGCCAGAGAAACCAGGTCAGCAGAGCTGCTTTAAAAGGAGAGAACCAGGTCAGCAGAGCTGCTCTAGAGCCTAAGAACCAGGTCAGCACAGCTGCTATAGAGCCAGAGAGCCAGGTCAGCAGAGCTGCTTTAGAGCCTAAGAACCAGGCCAGCAGAGCTGCTCTAGAGCCTAAGAACCAGGTCAGCAGATCTGCTCTAGAGCCAGAGAACCAGGTCAGCAGAGCTGCTTTAGAGCCAGAGAACAATGTCAGAAGAGCTGTTTTAGAGCCTAAGAACCAAGTCAGCACAGCTGCTCTTGAGCCAGATAACCAGGTCAGCAGAGCTGCTTTTGAGGCAGAGAACCAGGTCATCAGAGCTGCTTTAGAGCCTAAGAACCAGGTCAGCAGAGCTGCTCTAGAGACTAAGAACAAGGTCAGCAGATCTGCTCTGGAGCTAGAGAACCAGGTCAGCAGAGCTGTTTTAGAGCCAGAGAACCAGGCCAGCAGAGCTGATCTAGAACCTGAGAGCCAGGTCAGCAGTACTGCTCTAGAGGCAGAGAACCAGGTCAGCAGAGCTGTTGTAGAGCTAGAGAACGAGGGCAGCAGAGCTGCTCTCGAACCAGAGAAGCAGGTCAGCAGAGCTGATTTAGAGCCATAGAACCAGGTCAGCAGAGCTGCTTTAGAGCCAGAGAACCAGGTCAGCCGAGCTGCTGTAGAGCCAGAGAAAACAGGTCAGCAGAGCTGCTTTAGAGGAAGAGAACCAGGTCAGGAGAGCTGCTTCAGAGGGAGAGAACCAGGTCAGCAGAGCTGCTCTAGAGCCTAAGAACCAGGTTAGCACAGTTGCTCTAGAGCCAGAGAACCAGGTCATCAGAGCTGCTGTAGAGCCAGAGAACCAGGTCAGCAGAGCTGCTCTAGAGCCTAAGAACCAGGTTAGCACAGCTGCTCTAGAGCCAGAGAACCAGGTCAGCAGATCTGCTTTAGAGCCAGAGAACTAGGTCAGAAGAGCTGCTTTAGAGCCAGAGAACCAGGTCAGCAGAGCTCCTCTAGAGCCTGAGAACCAGGTCATTAGAGCTGCTGTAGAGCCAGAGAACCAGGTCAGAAGAGCTGCTGTAGAGCTAGAGAAAGCAGGTCAGCAGAGCTGCTTTAGAGCCAGAGAACCAGGTCATCAGATTTGCTTTAGAGCCTAAGAACCAGGTCAGCAGAGCTGCTCTAGAGACTAAGAACAAGGTCAGCAGATCTGCTCTGGAGCTAGAGAACCAGGTCAGCAGAGCTGTTTTAGAGCCAGAGAACCAGGCCAGCAGAGCTGATCTAGAACCTGAGAACCAGGTCAGCAGAGCTGCTCTAGAGGCAGAGAACCAGGTCAGCAGAGCTGCTTTAGAGCTAGAGAACCAAGGCAGCAGAGCTGCTCTCGAACCAGAGAACCAGGTCAGCAGAGCTGATTTAGAGCCATAGAACCAGGTCAGCAGAGCTGCTTTAGAGCCAGAGAACCAGGTCAGCCGAGCTGCTGTAGAGCCAGAGAAACCAGGTCAGCAGAGCTGCTTTAGAGGGAGAGAACCAGGTCAGGAGAGCTGCTTCAGAGGGAGAGAACCAGGTCAGCAGAGCTCCTCTAGAGCCTGAGAACCAGGTCATTAGAGCTGCTGTAGAGCCAGAGAACCAGGTCAGAAGAGCTGCTGTAGAGCTAGAGAAAGCAGGTCAGCAGAGCTGCTTTAGAGCCAGAGAACCAGGTCATCAGATTTGCTTTAGAGCCTAAGAACCAGGTCAGCAGAGCTGCTCTAGAGACTAAGAACAAGGTCAGCAGATCTGCTCTGGAGCTAGAGAACCAGGTCAGCAGAGCTGTTTTAGAGCCAGAGAACCAGGCCAGCAGAGCTGATCTAGAACCTGAGAACCAGGTCAGCTGAGCTGCTCTAGAGGCAGAGAACCAGGTCAGCAGAGCTGCTTTAGAGCTAGAGAACCAAGGCAGCAGAGCTGCTCTCGAACCAGAGAACCAGGTCAGCAGAGCTGATTTAGAGCCATAGAACCAGGTCAGCAGAGCTGCTTTAGAGCCAGAGAACCAGGTCAGCCGAGCTGCTGTAGAGCCAGAGAAACCAGGTCAGCAGAGCTGCTTTAGAGGGAGAGAACCAGGTCAGGAGAGCTGCTTCAGAGGGAGAGAACCAGGTCAGCAGAGCTGCTCTAGAGCCTAAGAACCAGGTTAGCACAGCTGCTCTAGAGCCAGAAAACCAGGTCATCAGAGCTTCTGTAGAGCCAGAGAACCAGGTCAGCAGAGCTGCTGTAGAGCCAGAGAAACCACATCAGAAGAGCAGCTTTAGAGGGAGAGAACCAGGTCAGCAGAGCTGCTCTAGAGCCTAAGAACCAGGTCAGCACAGCTGCTCTAGAACCAGTGAACCAGGTCAGCAGATCTGCTTTAGAGCCAGAGAACTAGGTCAGAAGATCTGCTTTAGAGCCAGAGAACCAGGTCAGAAGAGCTCCTCTAGAGCCTGAGAACCAGGTCATTAGAGCTGCTGTAGAGCCAGAGAACCAGGTCAGCAGAGCTGCTGTAGAGCCAGAGAAATCAGGTCAGCAGAGCTGCTTTAGAGCCAGAGAACCATGTCAGTAGAGCTGCTCTAGAGCCTAAGAACCAGGTCGTCAGAGCTGCTCTAGAGCCAGAGAACCAGGTCAGCAGAGCTGCTCTAGAGCCAGAGAACCAGGTCAGCAGAGCTGCTGTAGAGCCAGAGAAACCAGGTCAGCAGAGCTGCTTTAAAAGGAGAGAACCAGGTCAGCAGAGCTGCTCTAGAGCCTAAGAACCAGGTCAGCACAGCTGCTATAGAGCCAGAGAGCCAGGTCAGCAGAGCTGCTTTAGAGCCTAAGAACCAGGTCAGCAGAGCTGCTCTAGAGCCTAAGAACCAGGTCAGCAGATCTGCTCTAGAGCCAGAGAACCAGGTCAGCAGAGCTGCTTTAGAGCCAGAGAACAATGTCAGAAGAGCTGTTTTAGAGCCTAAGAACCAAGTCAGCAGAGCTGCTCTTGAGCCAAAAAACCAGGTCAGCAGAGCTGCTTTTGAGGCAGAGAACCAGGTCATCAGAGCTGCTTTAGAGCCTAAGAACCAGGTCAGCAGAGCTGCTCTAGAGACTAAGAACAAGGTCAGAAGATCTGCTCTGGAGCTAGAGAACCAGGTCAGCAGAGCTGTTTTAGAGCCAGAGAACCAGGCCAGCAGAGCTGATCTAGAACCTGAGAGCCAGGTCAGCAGTGCTGCTCTAGAGGCAGAGAACCAGGTCAGCAGAGCTGCTTTAGAGCTAGAGAACCAGGGCAGCAGAGCTGCTCTCGAACCAGAGAACCAGGTCAGCAGAGCTGATTTAGAGCCATAGAACCAGGTCAGCAGAGCTGCTTTAGAGCCAGAGAACCAGGTCAGCCGAGCTGCTGTAGAGCCAGAGAAACCAGGTCAGCAGAGCTGCTTTAGAGGGAGAGAACCAGGTCAGGAGAGCTGCTTCAGAGGGAGAGAACCAGGTCAGCAGAGCTGCTCTAGAGCCTAGGAACCAGGTTAGCACAGCTGCTCTAGAGCCAGAGAACCAGGTCATCAGAGCTGCTGTAGAGCCAGAGAACCAGGTCAGCAGAGCTGCTGTAGAGCCAGAGAAACCACATCAGAAGAGCAGCTTTAGAGGGAGAGAACCAGGTCAGCAGAGCTGCTCTAGAGCCTAAGAACCAGGTCAGCACAGCTGCTCTAGAGCCAGTAAACCAGGTCAGCAGATCTGCTTTAGAGCCAGAGAACTAGGTCAGAAGAGCTGCTTTAGAGCCAGAGAACCAGGTCAGCACAGCTCCTCTAGAGCCTGAGAACCAGGTCATTAGAGCTGCTGTAGAGCCAGAGAACCAGGTCAGCAGAGCTGCTGTAGAGCCAGAGAAAGCAGGTCAGCAGAGCTGCTTTGGAGCCAGAGAACCAGGTCAGTAGAGCTGCTCTAGAGCCTAAAAACCAGGTCAGCAGAGCTGCTCTAGAGCCAGAGAACCAGGTCAGCCGAGCTGCTGTAGAGCCAGAGAAACCAGGTCAGCAGAGCTGCTCTAGAGGGAGAGAACCAGGTCAGCAGAGCTGCTCTAGAGCCTAAGAACCAGGTCAATAGAGCTACTCTAGAGCCAGAGAACAAGGTCAGCAGAGCTGTTTTAGAGCCACACAACCAGGTCAGCAGAGCTGCTCTAGAGGCAGACAACCAGGTCAGCAGAGCTGCTTTAGAGCCAGAGAACCAGGGCAGCAGACCTCCTCTAGAACCAGAGAACCATGTCAGCAGAGCTGCTGTAGAGCCAGAGAAACCAGGTCAGCAGTGCTGCTGTAGAGGGAGAGAACCAAGTCAGCAGAGCTGCTTTAGAGCCTAAGAACCAGGTCAGCAGAGCTGCTCTAGACCCAGTGAACCAGGTCAGCTGAGCTGCTGTAGAGCCAGAGAAAAAAGGTCAGCAGAGATGCTTTAGAGGGAGAGAACCAGGTCAGCAGAGCTGCTTTAGAGACAGAGAACCAGGTCAGCAGAGCTGCTCTAGAGCCAGAGTACCAGGTCAGCAGAGCTGCTGTAGAGCCAGAGAAACCAGGTCAGCAGAGCTGCTTTAGAGGGAGAGAACCAGGTCAGCAGAGCTGCTCTGGAGCCTAAGAACCAGGTCAGCAGAGCTGCTCTAGAGCCTAAGAACCAGGTCAATAGAGCTACTCTAGAGCCAGAGAACAAGGTCAGCAGAGCTGTTTTAGAGCCACACAACCAGGTCAGCAGAGATGCTCTAGAGCCTGAGAACCAGGTCAGCAGAGCTGCTCTAGAGGCAGAGAACCAGGTCAGCAGAGCTGCTTTAGAGCCAGAGAACCAGGGCAGCAGACCTCCTCTAGTACCAGAGAACCATGTCAGCAGAGCTGCTGTAGAGCCAGAGAAACCAGGTCAGCAGTGCTGCTGTAGAGGGAGAGAACCAAGTCAGCAGAGCTGCTTTAGAGCCTAAGAACCAGGTCAGCAGAGCTGCTCTAGACCCAGTGAACCAGGTCAGCTGAGCTGCTGTAGAGCCAGAGAAACCAGGCCAGCAGAGATGCTTTAGAGGGAGAGAACCAGGTCAGCAGAGCTGCTTTAGAGACAGAGAACCAGGTCAGCAGAGCTGCTCTAGAGCCAGAGAACCAGGTCAGCAGAGCTGCTGTAGAGCCAGAGAAACCAGGTCAGCAGAGCTGCTTTAGAGGGAGAGAACCAGGTCAGCAGAGCTGCTCTAGAGCCTAAGAACCAGGTCAGCACAGCTGCTATAGAGCCAGAGAGCCAGGTCAGCAGAGCTTATTTGGATCCTAAGAACCAGGTCAGCAGAGCTGTTCTAGAGCCTAAGAACCAGGTCAGCAGATCTGCTCTAGAGCCAGAGAACCAGGTCAGCAGAGCTGCTTTAGAGCCAGAGAACAATGTCAGAAGAGCTGTTTTAGAGCTTAAGAACCAAGTCAGCACAGCTGCTCTTGAGCCAGATAACCAGGTCAGGAGAGCTGCTTTTGAGGCAGAGAACCAGGTCATCAGAGCTGCTTTAGAGCCTAAGAACCAGGTCAGCAGAGCTGCTTTAGAGCCTAAGAACCAGGTCAGCAGAGCTGCTCTAGACCCAGTGAACCAGGTCAGCTGAGCTGCTGTAGAGCCAGAGAAACCAGGTCAGCAGAGCTGCTTTAGAGGGAGAGAACCAGGTCTGCAGAGCTGCTTTAGAGCCAGAGAACCAGGTCAGCAGAGCTGCTCTAGAGCCAGAGAACCAGGTCAGCAGAGCTGCTGTAGAGCCAGAGAAACCAGGTCAGCAGAGCTGCTTTAGAGGGAGAGAACCAGGTCAGCAGAGCTGCTCTAGAGCCTAAGAACCAGGTCAGCACAGCTGCTATAGAGCCAGAGAGCCAGGTCAGCAGAGCTGCTTTAGAGCAGTGTGGCTCACTGGTTAGAGCAGGCAGACCCTGAAGCAGAGGTCAGACCCGGGACCAGGGTTCAATTTCCGACGCGGCAGGGTCTTGAGCTCAAATGTCCATGGACTCGATAATTCTCGCTTCGCTGCCTGACCTAATCATGGGTTCACACTCTGCAACTCTGGGCATTAAGCTTGCTTAATCTCCACAACGGCCCCCGCGGCGGGATGCCTGGCTTTCACCTTGGGGATGCCCTGTAGGGGCTATCTCACAGGGAAAAGTTAGGACGGGTTCCCAAGGCAAGCGCGGAGATACCCCTTCGGGGGTCGATTCAGGAGCTATATAAGAAACATAATAATAATAATAATAACCAGGTCAGCAGAGCTGCTCTAGAACCTAAGAACCAGGTCAGCAGATCTGCTCTAGAGCCAGAGAACCAGGTCAGCAGAGCTGCTTTAGAGCCAGAGAACAATGTAAGAAGAGCTGTTTTAGAGCCTAAGAACCAAGCCAGCACAGCTGCTCTTGAGCCAGATAACCAGGTCAGCAGAGCTGCTTTTGAGGCAGAGAACCAGGTCATCAGAGCTGCTTTAGAGCCTAAGAACCAGGTCAGGAGAGCTGCTCTAGAGACTAAGAACAAGGTCAGCAGATCTGCTCTGGAGCTAGAGAACCAGGTCAGCAGAGCTGTTTTAGAGCCAGAGAACCAGGCCAGCAGAGCTGATCTAGAACCTGAGAACCAGGTCAGCAGAGCTGCTCTAGAGGCAGAGAACCAGGTCAGCAGAGCTGCTTTAGAGCTAGAGAACCAGGGCAGCAGAGCTGCTCTCGAACCAGAGAACCAGGTCAGCAGAGCTGATTTAGAGCCATAGAACCAGGTCAGCAGAGCTGCTTTAGAGCCACAGAACCAGGTCAGCCGAGCTGCTGTAGAGCCAGAGAAAACAGGTCAGCAGAGCTGCTTTAGAGGGAGAGAACAAGGTCAGGAGAGCTGCTTCAGAGGGAGAGAACCAGGTCAGCAGAGCTGCTCTAGAGCCTAAGAACCAGGTTAGCACAGCTGCTCTAGAGCCAGAGAACCAGGTCATCAGAGCTGCTGTAGAGCCAGAGAACCAGGTCAGCAGAGCTGCTGTAGAGCCAGAGAAAGCAGGTCAGCAGATCTGATTTAGAGCCAGAGAACCAGGTCAGTAGAGCTGCACTAGAGCCTAAGAACCAGGTCATTAGAGCTGCTGTAGAGCCAGAGAACCAGGTCATTAGAGCTGCTGTAGAGCCAGAGAACCAGGTCAGCAGATCTGATTTAGAGCCAGAGAACCAGGTCATCAGAGCTGCTCTAGAGCCAGAGAACCAGGTCATTAGAGCTGCTGTAGAGCCAGAGAACAAGGTCAGCAGAGCTGCTGTAGAGGCAGAGAAAGCAGGTCAGCAGAGCTGCTTTAGAGCCAGAGAACCAGGTCAGTAGAGCTGCTCTAGAGCCTAAGAACCAGGTCAGCAGAGCTGCTCTAGAGCCAGAGAACCAGGTCAGCCGAGCTACTGTAGAGCCAGAGAAACCAGGTTAGCAGAGCTGCTCTAGAGCCAGAGAACCAGGTCAGCCGAGCTGCTGTAGAGCCAGAGAACCAGGTCAGCAGAGCTGCTGTAGAGCCAGAGAAACCACATCAGAAGAGCAGCTTTAGAGGGAGAGAACCAGGTCAGCAGAGCTGCTCTAGAGCCTAAGAACCAGGTCAGCACAGCTGCTCTAGAGCCAGTGAACCAGGTCAGCAGATCTGCTTTAGGGCCAGAGAACTAGGTCAGAAGAGCTGCTTTAGAGCCAGAGAACCAGGTCAGCAGAGCTCCTCTAGAGCCTGAAAACCAGGTCTTTAGAGCTGCTGTAGAGCCAGAGAACCAGGTCAGCAGAGCTGCTGTAGAGCCAGAGAAAGCAGGTCAGCAGAGCTGCTTTAGAGCCAGAGAACCAGGTCAGTAGAGCTGCTCTAGAGCCTAAGAACCAGGTCATCAGAGCTGCTCTAGAGCCAGAGAACCAGGTCAGCAGAGCTGCTGTAGAGCCAGAGAAACCAGGTCAGCAGAGCTGCTCTAGAGGGAGATACCCAGGTCAGCAGAGCTGCTCTAGAGCCTAAGAACCAGGTCAGCACAGCTGCTCTAGAGCCAGAGAACCAGGTCAGCAGATCTGCTTTATAGCCAGAGAACTAGGTCAGCAGAGCTGCTTTTGAGCCAGAGAACCAGGTCAGCACAGCTGCTTTAGAGCCAGAGAACTAGGTCAGCAGAGCTGCTGTAGAGCCAGAGAACCAGGTCAGCACAGCTGCTCTAGAGCCTGAGAACCAGGTCATTAGAGCTGCTGTAGAGCCAGAGAACCAGGTCAGCAGAGCTGCTGTAGAGGCAGAGAAAGCAGGTCAGCAGAGCTGCGTTAGAGCCAGAGAACCAGGTCAGTAGAGCTGCTCTAGAGCCTAAGAACCAGGTCAGCAGAGCTGCTCTAGAGCCAGAGAACCAGGTCAGCCGAGCTGCTGTAGAGCCAGAGAAACCAGGTCAGCAGAGCTGCTTTAGAGGGAGAGAACCAGGTCAGGCGAGCTGCTTCAGAGGGAGAGAACCAGGTGAGCAGAGCTGCTCTAGAGCCTAAGAACCAGGTCAGCACAGCTGCTCTAGAGCCAGAGAACCAGGTCATCAGAGCTGCTGTAGAGCCAGAGAACCAGATCAGCAGAGCTGCTGTAGAGCCAGAGAAACCACATCAGAAGAGCAGCTTTAGAGGGAGACAACCAGGTCAGCAGAGCTGCTCTAGAGCCTAAGAACCAGGTCAGCACAGCTGCTCTTGAGCCAGATAACCAGGTCAGCCGAGCTGCTTTTGAGGCATAGAACCAGGTCATCAGATTTGCTTTAGAGCCTAAGAACCAGGTCAGCAGAGCTGCTCTAGGGACTAAGAACAAGGTTAGCAGATCTGCTCTGGAGCTAGAGAACCAGGTCAGCAGAGCTGTTTTAGAGCCAGAGAACCAGGCCAGCAGAGCTGATCTAGAACCTGAGAACCAGGTCAGCAGAGCTGCTCTAGAGGCAGAGAACCAGGTCAGCAGAGCTGCTTTAGAGCTAGAGAACCAGGGCAGCAGAGCTGCTCTCGAACCAGAGAACCAGGTCAGCAGAGCTGATTTAGAGCCATAGAACCAGGTCAGCAGAGCTGCTTTAGAGCCAGAGAACCAGGTCAGCCGAGCTGCTGTAGAGCCAGAGAAACCAGGTCAGCAGAGCTGCTTTAGAGGGAGAGAACCAGGTCAGGAGAGCTGCTTCAGAGGGAGAGAACCAGGTCAGCAGAGCTGCTCTAGAGCCTAAGAACCAGGTTAGCACAGCTGCTCTAGAGCCAGAGAACCAGGTCATCAGAGCTGCTGTAGAGCCAGAGAACCAGGTCAGCAGAGCTGCTGTAGAGCCCGAGAAACCACATCAGAAGAGCAGCTTTAGAGGGAGAGAACCAGGTCAGCAGAGCTGCTCTAGAGCCTGAGAACTAGGTCAGAAGAGCTGCTTTAGAGCCAGAGAACCAGGTCAGCAGAGCTCCTCTAGAGCCTGAGAACCAGGTCGTTAGAGCTGCTGTAGAGCCAGAGAACCAGGTCAGCAGAGCTGCTGTAGAGCCAGAGAAAGCAGGTCAACAGAGCTGCTTTAGAGCCAGAGAACCAGGTCAGTAGAGCTGCTCTAGAGCCTAAGAACCAGGTCATCAGAGCTGCTCTAGAGCCAGAGAACCAGGTCAGCAGAGCTGCTCTAGAGCCAGAGAACCAGGTCAGCAGAGCTGCTGTAGAGCCAGAGAAACCAGGTCAGCAGAGCTGCTTTAAAAGGAGAGAACCAGGTCAGCAGAGCTGCTCTAGAGCCTAAGAACCAGGTCAGCACAGCTGCTATAGAGCCAGAGAGCCAGGTCAGCAGAGCTGCTTTAGAGCCTAAGAACCAGGTCAGCAGAGCTGCTCTAGAGCCTAAGAACCAGGTCAGCAGATCTGCTCTAGAGCCAGAGAACCAGGTCAGCAGAGCTGCTTTAGAGCCAGAGAACAATGTCAGAAGAGCTGTTTTAGAGCCTAAGAACCAAGTCAGCACAGCTGCTCTTGAGCCAGATAACCAGGTCAGCAGAGCTGCTTTTGAGGCAGAGAACCAGGTCATCAGAGCTGCTTTAGAGCCTAAGAACCAGGTCAGCAGAGCTGCTCTAGAGACTAAGAACAAGGTCAGCAGATCTGCTCTGGAGCTAGAGAACCAGGTCAGCAGAGCTGTTTTAGAGCCAGAGAACCAGGCCAGCAGAGCTGATCTAGAACCTGAGAGCCAGGTCAGCAGTACTGCTCTAGAGGCAGAGAACCAGGTCAGCAGAGCTGTTGTAGAGCTAGAGAACCAGGGCAGCAGAGCTGCTCTCGAACCAGAGAAGCAGGTCAGCAGAGCTGATTTAGAGCCATAGAACCAGGTCAGCAGAGCTGCTTTAGAGCCAGAGAACCAGGTCAGCCGAGCTGCTGTAGAGCCAGAGAAAACAGGTCAGCAGAGCTGCTTTAGAGGAAGAGAACCAGGTCAGGAGAGCTGCTTCAGAGGGAGAGAACCAGGTCAGCAGAGCTGCTCTAGAGCCTAAGAACCAGGTTAGCACAGTTGCTCTAGAGCCAGAGAACCAGGTCATCAGAGCTGCTGTAGAGCCAGAGAACCAGGTCAGCAGAGCTGCTCTAGAGCCTAAGAACCAGGTTAGCACAGCTGCTCTAGAGCCAGAGAACCAGGTCAGCAGATCTGCTTTAGAGCCAGAGAACTAGGTCAGAAGAGCTGCTTTAGAGCCAGAGAACCAGGTCAGCAGAGCTCCTCTAGAGCCTGAGAACCAGGTCATTAGAGCTGCTGTAGAGCCAGAGAACCAGGTCAGAAGAGCTGCTGTAGAGCTAGAGAAAGCAGGTCAGCAGAGCTGCTTTAGAGCCAGAGAACCAGGTCATCAGATTTGCTTTAGAGCCTAAGAACCAGGTCAGCAGAGCTGCTCTAGAGACTAAGAACAAGGTCAGCAGATCTGCTCTGGAGCTAGAGAACCAGGTCAGCAGAGCTGTTTTAGAGCCAGAGAACCAGGCCAGCAGAGCTGATCTAGAACCTGAGAACCAGGTCAGCAGAGCTGCTCTAGAGGCAGAGAACCAGGTCAGCAGAGCTGCTTTAGAGCTAGAGAACCAAGGCAGCAGAGCTGCTCTCGAACCAGAGAACCAGGTCAGCAGAGCTGATTTAGAGCCATAGAACCAGGTCAGCAGAGCTGCTTTAGAGCCAGAGAACCAGGTCAGCCGAGCTGCTGTAGAGCCAGAGAAACCAGGTCAGCAGAGCTGCTTTAGAGGGAGAGAACCAGGTCAGGAGAGCTGCTTCAGAGGGAGAGAACCAGGTCAGCAGAGCTCCTCTAGAGCCTGAGAACCAGGTCATTAGAGCTGCTGTAGAGCCAGAGAACCAGGTCAGAAGAGCTGCTGTAGAGCTAGAGAAAGCAGGTCAGCAGAGCTGCTTTAGAGCCAGAGAACCAGGTCATCAGATTTGCTTTAGAGCCTAAGAACCAGGTCAGCAGAGCTGCTCTAGTGACTAAGAACAAGGTCAGCAGATCTGCTCTGGAGCTAGAGAACCAGGTCAGCAGAGCTGTTTTAGAGCCAGAGAACCAGGCCAGCAGAGCTGATCTAGAACCTGAGAACCAGGTCAGCAGAGCTGCTCTAGAGGCAGAGAACCAGGTCAGCAGAGCTGCTTTAGAGCTAGAGAACCAAGGCAGCAGAGCTGCTCTCGAACCAGAGAACCAGGTCAGCAGAGCTGATTTAGAGCCATAGAACCAGGTCAGCAGAGCTGCTTTAGAGCCAGAGAACCAGGTCAGCCGAGCTGCTGTAGAGCCAGAGAAACCAGGTCAGCAGAGCTGCTTTAGAGGGAGAGAACCAGGTCAGGAGAGCTGCTTCAGAGGGAGAGAACCAGGTCAGCAGAGCTGCTCTAGAGCCTAAGAACCAGGTTAGCACAGCTGCTCTAGAGCCAGAAAACCAGGTCATCAGAGCTGCTGTAGAGCCAGAGAACCAGGTCAGCAGAGCTGCTGTAGAGCCAGAGAAACCACATCAGAAGAGCAGCTTTAGAGGGAGAGAACCAGGTCAGCAGAGCTGCTCTAGAGCCTAAGAACCAGGTCAGCACAGCTGCTCTAGAACCAGTGAACCAGGTCAGCAGATCTGCTTTAGAGCCAGAGAACTAGGTCAGAAGAGCTGCTTTAGAGCCAGAGAACCAGGTCAGAAGAGCTCCTCTAGATCCTGAGAACCAGGTCATTAGAGCTGCTGTAGAGCCAGAGAACCAGGTCAGCAGAGCTGCTGTAGAGCCAGAGAAATCAGGTCAGCAGAGCTGCTTTAGAGCCAGAGAACCATGTCAGTAGAGCTGCTCTAGAGCCTAAGAACCAGGTCATCAGAGCTGCTCTAGAGCCAGAGAACCAGGTCAGCAGAGCTGCTCTAGAGCCAGAGAACCAGGTCAGCAGAGCTGCTGTAGAGCCAGAGAAACCAGGTCAGCAGAGCTGCTTTAAAAGGAGAGAACCAGGTCAGCAGAGCTGCTCTAGAGCCTAAGAACCAGGTCAGCACAGCTGCTATAGAGCCAGAGAGCCAGGTCAGCAGAGCTGCTTTAGAGCCTAAGAACCAGGTCAGCAGAGCTGCTCTAGAGCCTAAGAACCAGGTCAGCAGATCTGCTCTAGAGCCAGAGAACCAGGTCAGCAGAGCTGCTTTAGAGCCAGAGAACAATGTCAGAAGAGCTGTTTTAGAGCCTAAGAACCAAGTCAGCACAGCTGCTCTTGAGCCAGATAACCAGGTCAGCAGAGCTGCTTTTGAGGCAGAGAACCAGGTCATCAGAGCTGCTTTAGAGCCTAAGAACCAGGTCAGCAGAGCTGCTCTAGAGACTAAGAACAAGGTCAGAAGATCTGCTCTGGAGCTAGAGAACCAGGTCAGCAGAGCTGTTTTAGAGCCAGAGAACCAGGCCAGCAGAGCTGATCTAGAACCTGAGAGCCAGGTCAGCAGTGCTGCTCTAGAGGCAGAGAACCAGGTCAGCAGAGCTGCTTTAGAGCTAGAGAACCAGGGCAGCAGAGCTGCTCTCGAACCAGAGAACCAGGTCAGCAGAGCTGATTTAGAGCCATAGAACCAGGTCAGCAGAGCTGCTTTAGAGCCAGAGAACCAGGTCAGCCGAGCTGCTGTAGAGCCAGAGAAAACAGGTCAGCAGAGCTGCTTTAGAGGGAGAGAACCAGATCAGGAGAGCTGCTTCAGAGGGAGAGAACCAGGTCAGCAGAGCTGCTCTAGAGCCTAAGAACCAGGTTAGCACAGCTGCTCTAGAGCCAGAGAACCAGGTCATCAGAGCTGCTTTAGAGCCAGAGAATCAGGTCAGCAGAGCTGCTCTAGAGCCTAAGAACCAGGTTAGCACAGCTGTTCTAGAGCCAGAGAACTAGGTCAGCAGAGCTGCTGTAGAGCCAGAGAAAGCAGGTCAGCAGAGCTGCTTTAGAGCCAGAGAACCAGGTCAGTAGAGCTGCTCTAGAGCCTAAGAACCAGGTCATCAGAGCTGCTATAGAGCCAGAGAACCAGGTCAGCAGAGCTGCTGTAGAGCCAGAGAAACCAGGTCAGCAGAGCTGCTCTAGAGGGAGAGACCCAGGTCAGCAGAGATGCTCTAAAGTATAAGAACCAGGTCAGCACAGCTGCTCTAGAGCCAGAGAACCAGGTCAGCAGATCTGCTTTAGAGCCAGAGAACTAGGTCATTAGAGCTGCTGTAGAGCCAGAGAACCAGGTCAGCAGAGCTGCTTTAGAGCCAGAGAAAGTAGGTCAGCAGAGCTGCTTTAGAGCCAGAGAACCAGGTCAGTAGAGCTGCTCTAGAGCCTAAGAACCAGGTCATCAGAGCTGCTCTAGAGCCAGAGAACCAGGTCAGCAGAGCTGCTGTAGAGCCAGAGAAACCAGGTCAGCAGAGCTGCTCTAGAGGGAGATACCCAGGTCAGCAGAGCTGCTCTAGAGCCTAAGAACCAGGTCAGCACAGCTGCTCTAGAGCCAGAGAACCAGGTCAGCAGATCTGCTTTATAGCCAGAGAACTAGGTCAGCAGAGCTGCTTTTGAGCCAGAGAACCAGGTCAGCACAGCTGCTTTAGAGCCAGAGAACTAGGTCAGCAGAGCTGCTGTAGAGCCAGAGAACCAGGTCAGCACAGCTGCTCTAGAGCCTGAGAACCAGGTCATTAGAGCTGCTGTAGAGCCAGAGAACCAGGTCAGCAGAGCTGCTGTAGAGGCAGAGAAAGCAGGTCAGCAGAGCTGCGTTAGAGCCAGAGAACCAGGTCAGTAGAGCTGCTCTAGAGCCTAAGAACCAGGTCAGCAGAGCTGCTCTAGAGCCAGAGAACCAGGTCAGCCGAGCTGCTGTAGAGCCAGAGAAACCAGGTCAGCAGAGCTGCTTTAGAGGGAGAGAACCAGGTCAGGCGAGCTGCTTCAGAGGGAGAGAACCAGGTGAGCAGAGCTGCTCTAGAGCCTAAGAACCAGGTCAGCACAGCTGCTCTAGAGCCAGAGAACCAGGTCATCAGAGCTGCTGTAGAGCCAGAGAACCAGATCAGCAGAGCTGCTGTAGAGCCAGAGAAACCACATCAGAAGAGCAGCTTTAGAGGGAGACAACCAGGTCAGCAGAGCTGCTCTAGAGCCTAAGAACCAGGTCAGCACAGCTGCTCTTGAGCCAGATAACCAGGTCAGCCGAGCTGCTTTTGAGGCATAGAACCAGGTCATCAGATTTGCTTTAGAGCCTAAGAACCAGGTCAGCAGAGCTGCTCTAGGGACTAAGAACAAGGTTAGCAGATCTGCTCTGGAGCTAGAGAACCAGGTCAGCAGAGCTGTTTTAGAGCCAGAGAACCAGGCCAGCAGAGCTGATCTAGAACCTGAGAACCAGGTCAGCAGAGCTGCTCTAGAGGCAGAGAACCAGGTCAGCAGAGCTGCTTTAGAGCTAGAGAACCAGGGCAGCAGAGCTGCTCTCGAACCAGAGAACCAGGTCAGCAGAGCTGATTTAGAGCCATAGAACCAGGTCAGCAGAGCTGCTTTAGAGCCAGAGAACCAGGTCAGCCGAGCTGCTGTAGAGCCAGAGAAACCAGGTCAGCAGAGCTGCTTTAGAGGGAGAGAACCAGGTCAGGAGAGCTGCTTCAGAGGGAGAGAACCAGGTCAGCAGAGCTGCTCTAGAGCCTAAGAACCAGGTTAGCACAGCTGCTCTAGAGCCAGAGAACCAGGTCATCAGAGCTGCTGTAGAGCCAGAGAACCAGGTCAGCAGAGCTGCTGTAGAGCCCGAGAAACCACATCAGAAGAGCAGCTTTAGAGGGAGAGAACCAGGTCAGCAGAGCTGCTCTAGAGCCTGAGAACTAGGTCAGAAGAGCTGCTTTAGAGCCAGAGAACCAGGTCAGCAGAGCTCCTCTAGAGCCTGAGAACCAGGTCGTTAGAGCTGCTGTAGAGCCAGAGAACCAGGTCAGCAGAGCTGCTGTAGAGCCAGAGAAAGCAGGTCAACAGAGCTGCTTTAGAGCCAGAGAACCAGGTCAGTAGAGCTGCTCTAGAGCCTAAGAACCAGGTCATCAGAGCTGCTCTAGAGCCAGAGAACCAGGTCAGCAGAGCTGCTCTAGAGCCAGAGAACCAGGTCAGCAGAGCTGCTGTAGAGCCAGAGAAACCAGGTCAGCAGAGCTGCTTTAAAAGGAGAGAACCAGGTCAGCAGAGCTGCTCTAGAGCCTAAGAACCAGGTCAGCACAGCTGCTATAGAGCCAGAGAGCCAGGTCAGCAGAGCTGCTTTAGAGCCTAAGAACCAGGTCAGCAGAGCTGCTCTAGAGCCTAAGAACCAGGTCAGCAGATCTGCTCTAGAGCCAGAGAACCAGGTCAGCAGAGCTGCTTTAGAGCCAGAGAACAATGTCAGAAGAGCTGTTTTAGAGCCTAAGAACCAAGTCAGCACAGCTGCTCTTGAGCCAGATAACCAGGTCAGCAGAGCTGCTTTTGAGGCAGAGAACCAGGTCATCAGAGCTGCTTTAGAGCCTAAGAACCAGGTCAGCAGAGCTGCTCTAGAGACTAAGAACAAGGTCAGCAGATCTGCTCTGGAGCTAGAGAACCAGGTCAGCAGAGCTGTTTTAGAGCCAGAGAACCAGGCCAGCAGAGCTGATCTAGAACCTGAGAGCCAGGTCAGCAGTACTGCTCTAGAGGCAGAGAACCAGGTCAGCAGAGCTGTTGTAGAGCTAGAGAACCAGGGCAGCAGAGCTGCTCTCGAACCAGAGAAGCAGGTCAGCAGAGCTGATTTAGAGCCATAGAACCAGGTCAGCAGAGCTGCTTTAGAGCCAGAGAACCAGGTCAGCCGAGCTGCTGTAGAGCCAGAGAAAACAGGTCAGCAGAGCTGCTTTAGAGGAAGAGAACCAGGTCAGGAGAGCTGCTTCAGAGGGAGAGAACCAGGTCAGCAGAGCTGCTCTAGAGCCTAAGAACCAGGTTAGCACAGTTGCTCTAGAGCCAGAGAACCAGGTCATCAGAGCTGCTGTAGAGCCAGAGAACCAGGTCAGCAGAGCTGCTCTAGAGCCTAAGAACCAGGTTAGCACAGCTGCTCTAGAGCCAGAGAACCAGGTCAGCAGATCTGCTTTAGAGCCAGAGAACTAGGTCAGAAGAGCTGCTTTAGAGCCAGAGAACCAGGTCAGCAGAGCTCCTCTAGAGCCTGAGAACCAGGTCATTAGAGCTGCTGTAGAGCCAGAGAACCAGGTCAGAAGAGCTGCTGTAGAGCTAGAGAAAGCAGGTCAGCAGAGCTGCTTTAGAGCCAGAGAACCAGGTCATCAGATTTGCTTTAGAGCCTAAGAACCAGGTCAGCAGAGCTGCTCTAGAGACTAAGAACAAGGTCAGCAGATCTGCTCTGGAGCTAGAGAACCAGGTCAGCAGAGCTGTTTTAGAGCCAGAGAACCAGGCCAGCAGAGCTGATCTAGAACCTGAGAACCAGGTCAGCAGAGCTGCTCTAGAGGCAGAGAACCAGGTCAGCAGAGCTGCTTTAGAGCTAGAGAACCAAGGCAGCAGAGCTGCTCTCGAACCAGAGAACCAGGTCAGCAGAGCTGATTTAGAGCCATAGAACCAGGTCAGCAGAGCTGCTTTAGAGCCAGAGAACCAGGTCAGCCGAGCTGCTGTAGAGCCAGAGAAACCAGGTCAGCAGAGCTGCTTTAGAGGGAGAGAACCAGGTCAGGAGAGCTGCTTCAGAGGGAGAGAACCAGGTCAGCAGAGCTCCTCTAGAGCCTGAGAACCAGGTCATTAGAGCTGCTGTAGAGCCAGAGAACCAGGTCAGAAGAGCTGCTGTAGAGCTAGAGAAAGCAGGTCAGCAGAGCTGCTTTAGAGCCAGAGAACCAGGTCATCAGATTTGCTTTAGAGCCTAAGAACCAGGTCAGCAGAGCTGCTCTAGTGACTAAGAACAAGGTCAGCAGATCTGCTCTGGAGCTAGAGAACCAGGTCAGCAGAGCTGTTTTAGAGCCAGAGAACCAGGCCAGCAGAGCTGATCTAGAACCTGAGAACCAGGTCAGCAGAGCTGCTCTAGAGGCAGAGAACCAGGTCAGCAGAGCTGCTTTAGAGCTAGAGAACCAAGGCAGCAGAGCTGCTCTCGAACCAGAGAACCAGGTCAGCAGAGCTGATTTAGAGCCATAGAACCAGGTCAGCAGAGCTGCTTTAGAGCCAGAGAACCAGGTCAGCCGAGCTGCTGTAGAGCCAGAGAAACCAGGTCAGCAGAGCTGCTTTAGAGGGAGAGAACCAGGTCAGGAGAGCTGCTTCAGAGGGAGAGAACCAGGTCAGCAGAGCTGCTCTAGAGCCTAAGAACCAGGTTAGCACAGCTGCTCTAGAGCCAGAAAACCAGGTCATCAGAGCTGCTGTAGAGCCAGAGAACCAGGTCAGCAGAGCTGCTGTAGAGCCAGAGAAACCACATCAGAAGAGCAGCTTTAGAGGGAGAGAACCAGGTCAGCAGAGCTGCTCTAGAGCCTAAGAACCAGGTCAGCACAGCTGCTCTAGAACCAGTGAACCAGGTCAGCAGATCTGCTTTAGAGCCAGAGAACTAGGTCAGAAGAGCTGCTTTAGAGCCAGAGAACCAGGTCAGAAGAGCTCCTCTAGATCCTGAGAACCAGGTCATTAGAGCTGCTGTAGAGCCAGAGAACCAGGTCAGCAGAGCTGCTGTAGAGCCAGAGAAATCAGGTCAGCAGAGCTGCTTTAGAGCCAGAGAACCATGTCAGTAGAGCTGCTCTAGAGCCTAAGAACCAGGTCATCAGAGCTGCTCTAGAGCCAGAGAACCAGGTCAGCAGAGCTGCTCTAGAGCCAGAGAACCAGGTCAGCAGAGCTGCTGTAGAGCCAGAGAAACCAGGTCAGCAGAGCTGCTTTAAAAGGAGAGAACCAGGTCAGCAGAGCTGCTCTAGAGCCTAAGAACCAGGTCAGCACAGCTGCTATAGAGCCAGAGAGCCAGGTCAGCAGAGCTGCTTTAGAGCCTAAGAACCAGGTCAGCAGAGCTGCTCTAGAGCCTAAGAACCAGGTCAGCAGATCTGCTCTAGAGCCAGAGAACCAGGTCAGCAGAGCTGCTTTAGAGCCAGAGAACAATGTCAGAAGAGCTGTTTTAGAGCCTAAGAACCAAGTCAGCACAGCTGCTCTTGAGCCAGATAACCAGGTCAGCAGAGCTGCTTTTGAGGCAGAGAACCAGGTCATCAGAGCTGCTTTAGAGCCTAAGAACCAGGTCAGCAGAGCTGCTCTAGAGACTAAGAACAAGGTCAGAAGATCTGCTCTGGAGCTAGAGAACCAGGTCAGCAGAGCTGTTTTAGAGCCAGAGAACCAGGCCAGCAGAGCTGATCTAGAACCTGAGAGCCAGGTCAGCAGTGCTGCTCTAGAGGCAGAGAACCAGGTCAGCAGAGCTGCTTTAGAGCTAGAGAACCAGGGCAGCAGAGCTGCTCTCGAACCAGAGAACCAGGTCAGCAGAGCTGATTTAGAGCCATAGAACCAGGTCAGCAGAGCTGCTTTAGAGCCAGAGAACCAGGTCAGCCGAGCTGCTGTAGAGCCAGAGAAAACAGGTCAGCAGAGCTGCTTTAGAGGGAGAGAACCAGATCAGGAGAGCTGCTTCAGAGGGAGAGAACCAGGTCAGCAGAGCTGCTCTAGAGCCTAAGAACCAGGTTAGCACAGCTGCTCTAGAGCCAGAGAACCAGGTCATCAGAGCTGCTTTAGAGCCAGAGAATCAGGTCAGCAGAGCTGCTCTAGAGCCTAAGAACCAGGTTAGCACAGCTGTTCTAGAGCCAGAGAACTAGGTCAGCAGAGCTGCTGTAGAGCCAGAGAAAGCAGGTCAGCAGAGCTGCTTTAGAGCCAGAGAACCAGGTCAGTAGAGCTGCTCTAGAGCCTAAGAACCAGGTCATCAGAGCTGCTATAGAGCCAGAGAACCAGGTCAGCAGAGCTGCTGTAGAGCCAGAGAAACCAGGTCAGCAGAGCTGCTCTAGAGGGAGAGACCCAGGTCAGCAGAGATGCTCTAAAGTATAAGAACCAGGTCAGCACAGCTGCTCTAGAGCCAGAGAACCAGGTCAGCAGATCTGCTTTAGAGCCAGAGAACTAGGTCATTAGAGCTGCTGTAGAGCCAGAGAACCAGGTCAGCAGAGCTGCTTTAGAGCCAGAGAAAGTAGGTCAGCAGAGCTGCTTTAGAGCCAGAGAACCAGGTCAGTAGAGCTGCTCTAGAGCCTAAGAACCAGGTCATCAGAGCTGCTATAGAGCCAGAGAACCAGGTCAGCAGAGCTGCTCTAGAGCCAGAGAAACCAGGTCAGCAGAGCTGCTCTAGAGGGAGAGACCCAGGTCAGCAGAGCTGCTCTAAAGTATAAGAACCAGGTCAGCACAGCTGCTCTAGAGCCAGAGAACCAGGTCAGCAGATCTGCTTTAGAGCCAGAGAACTAGGTCAGCAGAGCTGCTTTTGAGCCAGAGAACCAGGTCAGCACAGCTGCTTTAGAGCCTGAGAACCAGGTCGTTAGAGCTGCTGTAGAGCCAGAGAACCAGGTCAGCAGAGCTGCTGTAGAGCCAGAGAAAGCAGGTCAGCAGAGCTGCTTTAGAGCCAGGGAACCAGGTCAGTAGAGCTGCTCTAGAGCCTAAGAACCAGGTCAGCAGAGCTGCTTTAGAGCCAGAGAACCAGGTCAGCCGAGCTACTGTAGAGCCAGAGAAACCAGGTTAGCAGAGCTGCTCTAGAGCCAGAGAACCAGGTCAGCCGAGCTGCTGTAGAGCCAGAGAAACCAGGTCATCAGAGCTGCTTTAGAGGGAGAGAACCAGGTCAGGAGAGCTGCGTCAGAGGGAGAGAACCAGGTCAGCAGAGCTGCTCTAGAGCCTAAGAACCAGGTCAGCACAGCTGCTCTAGAACCAGAGAACCAGGACAGCAGAGCTGCTGTAGAGCCAGGGAAACGAAGTCAGCAGAGCTGCTTTAGAGCCTAAGAACCAGGTCAGAAGAGCTGCTCTAGAGTCTAAAAACCAGGTCAGCAGATCTGCTCTAGAGCCAGAGAACCAGGTCAGCAGAGCTGCTTTAGAGCCAGAGAACAATGTCAGAAGAGCTGTTTTAGAGCCTAAGAACCAAGTCAGCACAGCTGCTCTTGAGCCAGATAACCAGGTCAGCAGAGCTGGTTTTGAGGCAGAGAACCAGGTCATCAGAGCTGCTTTAGAGCCTAAGAACCAGGTCAGCAGAGCTGCTCTAGAGACTAAGAACAAGGTCAGCAGATCTGCTCTGGAGCTAGAGAACCAGGTCAGCAGAGCTGTTTTAGAGCCAGAGAACCAGGCCAGCAGAGCTGATCTAGAACCTGAGAGCCAGGTCAGCAGTACTGCTCTAGAGGCAGAGAACCAGGTCAGCAGAGCTGCTGTAGAGCTAGAGAACCAGGGCAGCAGAGCTGCTCTCGAACCAGAGAAGCAGGTCAGCAGAGCTGATTTAGAGCCATAGAACCAGGTCAGCAGAGCTGCTTTAGAGCCAGAGAACCAGGTCAGCCGAGCTGCTGTAGAGCCAGAGAAAACAGGTCAGCAGAGCTGCTTTAGAGGGAGAGAACCAGCTCAGGAGAGCTGCTTCAGAGGGAGAGAACCAGGTCAGCAGAGCTGCTCTAGAGCCTAAGAACCAGGTTAGCACAGCTGCTCTAGAGCCAGAGAACCAGGTCATCAGAGCTGCTGTAGAGCCAGAGAACCAGGTCAGCAACGCTGCTCTAGAGCCTAAGAATCAGGTTAGCACAGCTGCTCTAGAGCCAGAGAACCAGGTCAGCAGATCTGCTATAGAGCCAGAGAACTAGGTCAGAAGAGCTGCTTTAGAGCCAGAGAACCAGGTCAGCAGAGCTCCTCTAGAGCCTGAGAACCAGGTCATTAGAGCTGCTGTAGAGCCAGAGAAACAGGTCAGAAGAGCTGCTGTAGAGCTAGAGAAAGCAGGTCAGCAGAGCTGCTTTAGAGCCAGAGAACCAGGTCATCAGATTTGCTTTAGAGCCTAAGAACCAGGTCAGCAGAGCTGCTCTATAGACTAAGAACAAGGTCAGCAGATCTGCTCTGGAGCTAGAGAACCAGGTCAGCAGAGCTGTTTTAGAGCCAGAGAACCAGCCCAGCAGAGCTGATCTAGAACCTGAGAACCAGGTCAGCAGAGCTGCTCTAGAGGCAGAGAACCAGGTCAGCAGAGCTGCTTTAGAGCTAGAGAACCAAGGCAGCAGAGCTGCTCTCGAAGCAGAGAACCAGGTCAGCAGAGCTGATTTAGAGCCATAGAACCAGGTCAGCAGAGCTGCTTTAGAGCCAGAGAACCAGGTCAGCCGAGCTGCTGTAGAGCCAGAGAAACCAGGTCAGCAGAGCTGCTTTAGAGGGAGAGAACCAGGTCAGGAGAGCTGCTTCAGAGGGAGAGAACCAGGTCAGCAGAGCTGCTCTAGAGCCTAAGAACCAGGTTAGCACAGCTGCTCTAGAGCCAGAGGACCAGGTCATCAGAGCTGCTGTAGAGCCAGAGAACCAGGTCAGCAGAGCTGCTGTAGAGCCAGAGAAACCACATCAGAAGAGCAGCTTTAGAGGGAGAGAACCAGGTCAGCAGAGCTGCTCTAGAGCCTAAGAACCAGGTCAGCACAGCTGCTCTAGAACCAGTGAACCAGGTCAGCAGATCTGCTTTAGAGCCAGAGAACTAGGTCAGAAGAGCTGCTTTAGAGCCAGAGAACCAGGTCAGCAGAGCTCCTCTAGAGCCTGAGAACCAGGTCATTAGAGCTGCTGTAGAGCCAGAGAACCAGGTCAGCAGAGCTGCTGTAGAGCCAGAGAAAGCAGGTCAGCAGAGCTGCTTTAGAGCCAGAGAACCAGGTCAGTAGAGCTGCTCTAGAGCCTAAGAACCAGGTCATCAGAGCTGCTCTAGAGCCAGAGAACCAGGTCAGCAGAGCTACTCTAGAGCCAGAGAACCAGGTCAGCAGAGCTGCTGTAGAGCCAGAGAAACCGGGTCAGCAGAGCTGCTTTAAAAGGAGAGAACCAGGTCAGCAGAGCTGCTCTAGAGCCTAAGAACCAGGTCAGCACAGCTGCTATAGAGCCAGAGAGCCAGGTCAGCAGAGCTGCTTTAGAGCCTAAGAACCAGGTCAGCAGAGCTGCTCTAGAGCCTAAGAACCAGGTCAGCAGATCTGCTCTAGAGCCAGAGAACCAGGTCAGCAGAGCTGCTTTAGAGCCAGAGAACAATGTCAGAAGAGCTGTTTTAGAGCCTAAGAACCAAGTCAGCACAGCTGCTCTTGAGCCAGATAACCAGGTCAGCAGAGCTGCTGTTGAGGCAGAGAACCAGGTCATCAGAGCTGCTTTAGAGCCTAAGAACCAGGTCAGCAGAGTTGCTCTAGAGACTAAGAACAAGGTCAGCAGATCTGCTCTGGAGCTAGAGAACCAGGTCAGCAGAGCTGTTTTAGAGCCAGAGAACCAGGCCAGCAGAGCTGATCGAGAACCTGAGAGCCAGGTCTGCAGTACTGCTCTAGAGGCAGAGAACCAGTTCAGCAGAGCTGCTGTAGAGCTAGAGAACCAGGGCAGCAGAGCTGCTCTCGAACCAGAGAAGCAGGTCAGCAGAGCTGATTTAGAGCCATAGAACCAGGTCAGCAGAGCTGCTTTAGAGTCAGAGAACCAGGTCAGCCGAGCTGCTGTAGAGCCAGAGAAAACAGGTCAGCAGAGCTGCTTTAGAGGAAGAGATCCAGGTCAGGAGAGCTGCTTCAGAGGGAGAGAACCAGGTCAGCAGAGCTGCTCTAGAGCCTAAGAACCAGGTTAGCACAGCTGCTCTAGAGCCAGAGAACCAGGTCATCAGAGCTGCTGTAGAGCCAGAGAACCAGGTCAGCAGAGCTGATCTAGAGCCTAAAAACCAGGTTAGCACAGCTGCTCTAGAGCCAGAGAACCAGGTCAGCAGATCTGCTTTAGAGCCAGAGAACTAGGTCAGAAGAGCTGCTTTAGAGCCAGAGAACCAGGTCAGCAGAGCTCCTCTAGAGCCTGAGAACCAGGTCATTAGAGCTGCTGTAGAGCCAGAGAACCAGGTTAGAAGAGCTGCTGTAGAGCTAGAGAAAGCAGGTCAGCAGAGCTGCTTTAGAGCCAAAGAACCAGGTCATCAGATTTGCTTTAGAGCCTAAGAACCAGGTCAGCAGAGCTGCTCTAGAGACTAAGAACAAGGTCAGCAGATCTGCTCTGGAGCTAGAGAACCAGGTCAGCAGAGCTGTTTTAGAGCCAGAGAACCAGGCCAGCAGAGCTGATCTAGAACCTGAGAACCAGGTCAGCAGAGCTGCTCTAGAGGCAGAGAACCAGGTCAGCAGAGCTGCTTTAGAGCTAGAGAACCAAGGCAGCAGAGCTGCTCTCGAACCAGAGAACCAGGTCAGCAGAGCTGATTTAGAGCCATAGAACCAGGTCAGCAGAGCTGCTTTAGAGCCAGAGAACCAGGTCAGCCGAGCTGCTGTAGAGCCAGAGAAACCAGGTCAGCAGAGCTGCTTTAGAGGGAGAGAACCAGGTCAGGAGAGCTGCTTCAGAGGGAGAGAACCAGGTCAGCAGAGCTGCTCTAGAGCCTAAGAACCAGGTTAGCACAGCTGCTCTAGAGCCAGAAAACCAGGTCATCAGAGCTGCTGTAGAGCCAGAGAACCAGGTCAGCAGAGCTGCTGTAGAGCCAGAGAAAGCAGGTCAGCAGAGCTGCTTTAGAGCCAGAGAACCAGGTCAGTAGAGCTGCTCTAGAGCCTAAGAACCAGGTCATCAGAGCTGCTATAGAGCCAGAGAACCAGGTCAGCAGAGCTGCTGTAGAGCCAGAGAAACCAGGTCAGCAGAGCTGCTCTAGAGGGAGAGACCCAGGTCAGCAGAGCTGCTCTAAAGTATAAGAACCAGGTCAGCACAGCTGCTCTAGAGCCAGAGAACCAGGTCAGCAGATCTGCTTTAGAGCCAGAGAACTAGGTCAGCAGAGCTGCTTTTGAGCCAGAGAACCAGGTCAGCACAGCTGCTTTATAGCCTGAGAACCAGGTCATTAGAGCTGCTGTAGAGCCAGAGAACCAGGTCAGCAGAGCTGCTGTAGAGCCAGAGAAAGCAGGTCAGCAGAGCAGCTTTAGAGCCAGGGAAACAGGTCAGTAGAGCTGCTCTAGAGCCTAAGAACCAGGTCAGCAGAGCTGCTCTAGAGCCAGAGAACCAGGTCAGCCGAGCTACTGTAGAGCCAGAGAAACCAGGTTAGCAGAGCTGCTCTAGAGCCAGAGAACCAGGTCAGCCGAGCTGCTGTAGAGCCAGAGAAACCAGGTCATCAGAGCTGCTTTAGAGGGAGAGAACCAGGTCAGGAGAGCTGCGTCAGAGGGAGAGAACCAGGTCAGCAGAGCTGCTCTAGAGCCTAAGAACCAGGTCAGCACAGCTGCTCTAGAACCAGAGAACCAGGTCAGCAGAGCTGCTGTAGAGCCAGAGAAACAAGGTCAGCAGAGCTGCTTTAGAGCCTAAGAACCAGGTCAGCAACGCTGCTCTAGAGCCTAAGAACCAGGTTAGCACAGCTGCTCTAGAGCCAGAGAACCAGGTCAGCAGATCTGCTATAGAGCCAGAGAACTAGGTCAGAAGAGCTGCTTTAGAGCCAGAGAACCAGGTCAGCAGAGCTCCTCTAGAGCCTGAGAACCAGGTCATTAGAGCTGCTGTAGAGCCAGAGAACCAGGTCAGAAGAGCTGCTGTAGAGCTAGAGAAAGCAGGTCAGCAGAGCTGCTTTAGAGCCAGAGAACCAGGTCATCAGATTTGCTTTAGAGCCTAAGAACCAGGTCAGCAGAGCTGCTCTAGAGACTAAGAACAAGGTCAGCAGATCTGCTCTGGAGCTAGAGAACCAGGTCAGCAGAGCTGTTTTAGAGCCAGAGAACCAGGCCAGCAGAGCTGATCTAGAACCTGAGAACCAGGTCAGCAGAGCTGCTCTAGAGGCAGAGAACCAGGTCAGCAGAGCTGCTTTAGAGCTAGAGAACCAAGGCAGCAGAGCTGCTCTCGAAGCAGAGAACCAGGTCAGCAGAGCTGATTTAGAGCCATAGAACCAGGTCAGCAGAGCTGCTTTAGAGCCAGAGAACCAGGTCAGCCGAGCTGCTGTAGAGCCAGAGAAACCAGGTCAGCAGAGCTGCTTTAGAGGGAGAGAACCAGGTCAGGAGAGCTGCTTCAGAGGGAGAGAACCAGGTCAGCAGAGCTGCTCTAGAGCCTAAGAACCAGGTAAGCACAGCTGCTCTAGAACCAGTGAACCAGGTCAGCAGATCTGCTTTAGAGCCAGAGAACTAGGTCAGAAGAGCTGCTTTAGAGCCAGAGAACCAGGTCAGCAGAGCTCCTCTAGAGCCTGAGAACCAGGTCATTAGAGCTGCTGTAGAGCCAGAGAACCAGGTCAGCAGAGCTGCTGTAGAGCCAGAGAAAGCAGGTCAGCAGAGCTGCTTTAGAGCCAGAGAACCAGGTCAGTAGAGCTGCTCTAGAGCCTAAGAACCAGGTCATCAGAGCTGCTCTAGAGCCAGAGAACCAGGTCAGCAGAGCTACTCTAGAGCCAGAGAACCAGGTCAGCAGAGCTGCTGTAACGCCAGAGAAACCGGGTCAGCAGAGCTGCTTTAAAAGGAGAGAACCAGGTCAGCAGAGCTGCTCTAGAGCCTAAGAACCATGTCAGCACAGCTGCTATAGAGCCAGAGAGCCAGGTCAGCAGAGCTGCTTTAGAGCCTAAGAACCAGGTCAGCAGAGCTGCTCTAGAGCCTAAGAACCAGGTCAGCAGATCTGCTCTAGAGCCAGAGAACCAGGTCAGCAGAGCTGCTTTAAAACCAGAGAACAATGTCAGAAGAGCTGTTTTAGAGCCTAAGAACCAAGTCAGCACAGCTGCTCTTGAGCCAGATAACCAGGTCAGCAGAGCTGCTTTTGAGGCAGAGAACCAGGTCATCAGAGCTGCTTTAGAGCCTAAGAACCAGGTCAGCAGAGCTGCTCTAGAGACTAAGAACAAGGTCAGCAGATCTGCTCTGGAGCTAGAGAACCAGGTCAGCAGAGCTGTTTTAGAGCCAGAGAACCAGGCCAGCAGAGCTGATCTAGAACCTGAGAGCCAGGTCAGCAGTACTGCTCTCGAGGCAGAGAACCAGGTCAGCAGAGCTGCTGTAGAGCTAGAGAACCAGGGCAGCAGAGCTGCTCTCGAAGCAGAGAAGCAGGTCAGCAGAGCTGATTTAGAGCCATAGAACCAGGTCAGCAGAGCTACTTTAGAGCCAGAGAACCAGGTCAGCCGAGCTGCTGTAGAGCCAGAGAAAACAGGTCAGCAGAGCTGCTTTAGAGGAAGAGAACCAGGTCAGGAGAGCTGCTTCAGAGGGAGAGAACCAGGTCAGCAGAGCTGCTCTAGAGCCTAAGAACCAGGTTAGCACTGCTGCTCTATTGCCAGAGAACCAGGTCATCAGAGCTGCTGTAGAGCCAGAGAACCAGGTCAGCAGAGCTGCTCTAGAGCCTAAGAACCAGGTTAGCACAGCTGCTCTAGAGCCAGAGAACCAGGTCAGCAGATCTGCTTTAGAGCCAGAGAACTAGGTCAGAAGAGCTGCTTTAGAGCCAGAGAACCAGGTCAGCAGAGCTCCTCTAGAGCCTGAGAACCAGGTCATTAGAGCTGCTGTAGAGCCAGAGAACCAGGTCAGAGGAGCTGCTGTAGAGCTAGAGAAAGCAGGTCAGCAGAGCTGCTTTAGAGCCAGAGAACAAGGTCATCAGATTTGCTTTAGAGCCTAAGAACCAGGTCAGCAGAGCTGCTCTAGAGACTAAGAACAAGGTCAGCAGATCTGCTCTGGAGCTAGAGAACCAGGTCAGCAGAGCTGTTTTAGAGCCAGAGAACCAGGCCAGCAGAGCTGATCTAGAACCTGAGAACCATGTCAGCAGAGCTGCTCTAGAGGCAGAGAACCAGGTCAGCAGAGCTGCTTTAGAGCTAGAGAACCAAGGCAGCAGAGCTGCTCTCGAACCAGAGAACCAGGTCAGCAGAGCTGATTTAGAGCCATAGAACCAGGTCAGCAGAGCTGCTTTAGAGCCAGAGAACCAGGTCAGCCGAGCTGCTGTAGAGCCAGAGAAACCAGGTCAGCAGAGCTGCTTTAGAGGGAGAGAACCAGGTCAGGAGAGCTGCTTCAGAGGGAGAGAACCAGGTCAGCAGAGCTGCTCTAGAGCCTAAGAACCAGGTTAGCACAGCTGCTCTAGAGCCAGAAAACCAGGTCATCAGAGCTGCTGTAGAGCCAGAGAACCAGGTCAGCAGAGCTGCTGTAGATCCAGAGAAACCACATCAGAAGAGCAGCTTTAGAGGGAGAGAACCAGGTCAGCAGAGCTGCTCTAGAGCCTAAGAACCAGGTCAGCACAGCTGCTCTAGAACCAGTGAACCAGGTCAGCAGATCTGCTTTAGAGCCAGAGAACTAGGTCAGAAGAGCTGTTTAGAGCCAGAGAACCAGGTCAGAAGAGCTCCTCTAGAGCCTGAGAACCAGGTCATTAGAGCTGCTGTAGAGCCAGAGAACCAGGTCAGCAGAGCTGCTGTAGAGCCAGAGAAAGCAGGTCAGCAGAGCTGCTTTAGAGCCAGAGAACCAGGTCAGTAGAGTTGCTCTAGAGCCTAAGAACCAGGTCATCAGAGCTGCTCTAGAGCCAGAGAACCAGGTCAGCAGAGCTGCTCTAGAGCCAGAGAACCAGGTCAGCAGAGCTGCTGTAGAGCCAGAGAAACCAGGTCAGCAGAGCTGCTTTAAAAGGAGAGAACCAGGTCAGCAGAGCGGCTCTAGAGCCTAAGAACCAGGTCAGCACAGCTGCTATAGAGCCAGAGAGCCAGGTCAGCAGAGCTGCTTTAGAGCCTAAGAACCAGGTCAGCAGAGCTGCTCTAGAGCCTAAGAACCAGGTCAGCAGATCTGCTCTAGAGCCAGAGAACCAGGTCAGCAGAGCTGCTTTAGAGCCAGAGAACAATGTCAGAAGAGCTGTTTTAGAGCCTAAGAACCAAGTCAGCACAGCTGCTCTTGAGCCAGATAACCAGGTCAGCAGAGCTGCTTTTGAGGCAGAGAACCAGGTCATCAGAGCTGCTTTAGAGCCTAAGAACCAGGTCAGCAGAGCTGCTCTAGAGACTAAGAACAAGGTCAGAAGATCTGCTCTGGAGCTAGAGAACCAGGTCAGCAGAGCTGTTTTAGAGCCAGAGAACCAGGCCAGCAGAGCTGATCTAGAACCTGAGAGCCAGGTCAGCAGTGCTGCTCTAGAGGCAGAGAACCAGGTCAGCAGAGCTGCTTTAGAGCTAGAGAACCAGGGCAGCAGAGCTGCTCTCGAACCAGAGAACCAGGTCAGCAGAGCTGATTTAGAGCCATAGAACCAGGTCAGCAGAGCTGCTTTAGAGCCAGAGAACCAGGTCAGCCGAGCTGCTGTAGAGCCAGAGAAAACAGGTCAGCAGAGCTGCTTTAGAGGGAGAGAACCAGATCAGGAGAGCTGCTTCAGAGGGAGAGAACCAGGTCAGCAGAGCTGCTCTAGAGCCTAAGAACCAGGTTAGCACAGCTGCTCTAGAGCCAGAGAACCAGGTCATCAGAGCTGCTTTAGAGCCAGAGAATCAGGTCAGCAGAGCTGCTCTAGAGCCTAAGAACCAGGTTAGCACAGCTGTTCTAGAGCCAGAGAACTAGGTCAGCAGAGCTGCTGTAGAGCCAGAGAAAGCAGGTCAGCAGAGCTGCTTTAGAGCCAGAGAACCAGGTCAGTAGAGCTGCTCTAGAGCCTAAGAACCAGGTCATCAGAGCTGCTATAGAGCCAGAGAACCAGGTCAGCAGAGCTGCTGTAGAGCCAGAGAAACCAGGTCAGCAGAGCTGCTCTAGAGGGAGAGACCCAGGTCAGCAGAGATGCTCTAAAGTATAAGAACCAGGTCAGCACAGCTGCTCTAGAGCCAGAGAACCAGGTCAGCAGATCTGCTTTAGAGCCAGAGAACTAGGTCATTAGAGCTGCTGTAGAGCCAGAGAACCAGGTCAGCAGAGCTGCTTTAGAGCCAGAGAAAGTAGGTCAGCAGAGCTGCTTTAGAGCCAGAGAACCAGGTCAGTAGAGCTGCTCTAGAGCCTAAGAACCAGGTCATCAGAGCTGCTATAGAGCCAGAGAACCAGGTCAGCAGAGCTGCTCTAGAGCCAGAGAAACCAGGTCAGCAGAGCTGCTCTAGAGGGAGAGACCCAGGTCAGCAGAGCTGCTCTAAAGTATAAGAACCAGGTCAGCACAGCTGCTCTAGAGCCAGAGAACCAGGTCAGCAGATCTGCTTTAGAGCCAGAGAACTAGGTCAGCAGAGCTGCTTTTGAGCCAGAGAACCAGGTCAGCACAGCTGCTTTAGAGCCTGAGAACCAGGTCGTTAGAGCTGCTGTAGAGCCAGAGAACCAGGTCAGCAGAGCTGCTGTAGAGCCAGAGAAAGCAGGTCAGCAGAGCTGCTTTAGAGCCAGGGAACCAGGTCAGTAGAGCTGCTCTAGAGCCTAAGAACCAGGTCAGCAGAGCTGCTTTAGAGCCAGAGAACCAGGTCAGCCGAGCTACTGTAGAGCCAGAGAAACCAGGTTAGCAGAGCTGCTCTAGAGCCAGAGAACCAGGTCAGCCGAGCTGCTGTAGAGCCAGAGAAACCAGGTCATCAGAGCTGCTTTAGAGGGAGAGAACCAGGTCAGGAGAGCTGCGTCAGAGGGAGAGAACCAGGTCAGCAGAGCTGCTCTAGAGCCTAAGAACCAGGTCAGCACAGCTGCTCTAGAACCAGAGAACCAGGACAGCAGAGCTGCTGTAGAGCCAGGGAAACGAAGTCAGCAGAGCTGCTCTAGAGCCTAAGAACCAGGTCAGCACAGCTGCTCTAGAACCAGAGAACCAGGACAGCAGAGCTGCTGTAGAGCCAGGGAAACGAAGTCAGCAGAGCTGCTTTAGAGCCTAAGAACCAGGTCAGAAGAGCTGCTCTAGAGTCTAAAAACCAGGTCAGCAGATCTGCTCTAGAGCCAGAGAACCAGGTCAGCAGAGCTGCTTTAGAGCCAGAGAACAATGTCAGAAGAGCTGTTTTAGAGCCTAAGAACCAAGTCAGCACAGCTGCTCTTGAGCCAGATAACCAGGTCAGCAGAGCTGGTTTTGAGGCAGAGAACCAGGTCATCAGAGCTGCTTTAGAGCCTAAGAACCAGGTCAGCAGAGCTGCTCTAGAGACTAAGAACAAGGTCAGCAGATCTGCTCTGGAGCTAGAGAACCAGGTCAGCAGAGCTGTTTTAGAGCCAGAGAACCAGGCCAGCAGAGCTGATCTAGAACCTGAGAGCCAGGTCAGCAGTACTGCTCTAGAGGCAGAGAACCAGGTCAGCAGAGCTGCTGTAGAGCTAGAGAACCAGGGCAGCAGAGCTGCTCTCGAACCAGAGAAGCAGGTCAGCAGAGCTGATTTAGAGCCATAGAACCAGGTCAGCAGAGCTGCTTTAGAGCCAGAGAACCAGGTCAGCCGAGCTGCTGTAGAGCCAGAGAAAACAGGTCAGCAGAGCTGCTTTAGAGGGAGAGAACCAGCTCAGGAGAGCTGCTTCAGAGGGAGAGAACCAGGTCAGCAGAGCTGCTCTAGAGCCTAAGAACCAGGTTAGCACAGCTGCTCTAGAGCCAGAGAACCAGGTCATCAGAGCTGCTGTAGAGCCAGAGAACCAGGTCAGCAACGCTGCTCTAGAGCCTAAGAATCAGGTTAGCACAGCTGCTCTAGAGCCAGAGAACCAGGTCAGCAGATCTGCTATAGAGCCAGAGAACTAGGTCAGAAGAGCTGCTTTAGAGCCAGAGAACCAGGTCAGCAGAGCTCCTCTAGAGCCTGAGAACCAGGTCATTAGAGCTGCTGTAGAGCCAGAGAAACAGGTCAGAAGAGCTGCTGTAGAGCTAGAGAAAGCAGGTCAGCAGAGCTGCTTTAGAGCCAGAGAACCAGGTCATCAGATTTGCTTTAGAGCCTAAGAACCAGGTCAGCAGAGCTGCTCTATAGACTAAGAACAAGGTCAGCAGATCTGCTCTGGAGCTAGAGAACCAGGTCAGCAGAGCTGTTTTAGAGCCAGAGAACCAGGCCAGCAGAGCTGATCTAGAACCTGAGAACCAGGTCAGCAGAGCTGCTCTAGAGGCAGAGAACCAGGTCAGCAGAGCTGCTTTAGAGCTAGAGAACCAAGGCAGCAGAGCTGCTCTCGAAGCAGAGAACCAGGTCAGCAGAGCTGATTTAGAGCCATAGAACCAGGTCAGCAGAGCTGCTTTAGAGCCAGAGAACCAGGTCAGCCGAGCTGCTGTAGAGCCAGAGAAACCAGGTCAGCAGAGCTGCTTTAGAGGGAGAGAACCAGGTCAGGAGAGCTGCTTCAGAGGGAGAGAACCAGGTCAGCAGAGCTGCTCTAGAGCCTAAGAACCAGGTTAGCACAGCTGCTCTAGAGCCAGAGGACCAGGTCATCAGAGCTGCTGTAGAGCCAGAGAACCAGGTCAGCAGAGCTGCTGTAGAGCCAGAGAAACCACATCAGAAGAGCAGCTTTAGAGGGAGAGAACCAGGTCAGCAGAGCTGCTCTAGAGCCTAAGAACCAGGTCAGCACAGCTGCTCTAGAACCAGTGAACCAGGTCAGCAGATCTGCTTTAGAGCCAGAGAACTAGGTCAGAAGAGCTGCTTTAGAGCCAGAGAACCAGGTCAGCAGAGCTCCTCTAGAGCCTGAGAACCAGGTCATTAGAGCTGCTGTAGAGCCAGAGAACCAGGTCAGCAGAGCTGCTGTAGAGCCAGAGAAAGCAGGTCAGCAGAGCTGCTTTAGAGCCAGAGAACCAGGTCAGTAGAGCTGCTCTAGAGCCTAAGAACCAGGTCATCAGAGCTGCTCTAGAGCCAGAGAACCAGGTCAGCAGAGCTACTCTAGAGCCAGAGAACCAGGTCAGCAGAGCTGCTGTAGAGCCAGAGAAACCGGGTCAGCAGAGCTGCTTTAAAAGGAGAGAACCAGGTCAGCAGAGCTGCTCTAGAGCCTAAGAACCAGGTCAGCACAGCTGCTATAGAGCCAGAGAGCCAGGTCAGCAGAGCTGCTTTAGAGCCTAAGAACCAGGTCAGCAGAGCTGCTCTAGAGCCTAAGAACCAGGTCAGCAGATCTGCTCTAGAGCCAGAGAACCAGGTCAGCAGAGCTGCTTTAGAGCCAGAGAACAATGTCAGAAGAGCTGTTTTAGAGCCTAAGAACCAAGTCAGCACAGCTGCTCTTGAGCCAGATAACCAGGTCAGCAGAGCTGCTGTTGAGGCAGAGAACCAGGTCATCAGAGCTGCTTTAGAGCCTAAGAACCAGGTCAGCAGAGTTGCTCTAGAGACTAAGAACAAGGTCAGCAGATCTGCTCTGGAGCTAGAGAACCAGGTCAGCAGAGCTGTTTTAGAGCCAGAGAACCAGGCCAGCAGAGCTGATCGAGAACCTGAGAGCCAGGTCTGCAGTACTGCTCTAGAGGCAGAGAACCAGTTCAGCAGAGCTGCTGTAGAGCTAGAGAACCAGGGCAGCAGAGCTGCTCTCGAACCAGAGAAGCAGGTCAGCAGAGCTGATTTAGAGCCATAGAACCAGGTCAGCAGAGCTGCTTTAGAGTCAGAGAACCAGGTCAGCCGAGCTGCTGTAGAGCCAGAGAAAACAGGTCAGCAGAGCTGCTTTAGAGGAAGAGATCCAGGTCAGGAGAGCTGCTTCAGAGGGAGAGAACCAGGTCAGCAGAGCTGCTCTAGAGCCTAAGAACCAGGTTAGCACAGCTGCTCTAGAGCCAGAGAACCAGGTCATCAGAGCTGCTGTAGAGCCAGAGAACCAGGTCAGCAGAGCTGATCTAGAGCCTAAAAACCAGGTTAGCACAGCTGCTCTAGAGCCAGAGAACCAGGTCAGCAGATCTGCTTTAGAGCCAGAGAACTAGGTCAGAAGAGCTGCTTTAGAGCCAGAGAACCAGGTCAGCAGAGCTCCTCTAGAGCCTGAGAACCAGGTCATTAGAGCTGCTGTAGAGCCAGAGAACCAGGTTAGAAGAGCTGCTGTAGAGCTAGAGAAAGCAGGTCAGCAGAGCTGCTTTAGAGCCAAAGAACCAGGTCATCAGATTTGCTTTAGAGCCTAAGAACCAGGTCAGCAGAGCTGCTCTAGAGACTAAGAACAAGGTCAGCAGATCTGCTCTGGAGCTAGAGAACCAGGTCAGCAGAGCTGTTTTAGAGCCAGAGAACCAGGCCAGCAGAGCTGATCTAGAACCTGAGAACCAGGTCAGCAGAGCTGCTCTAGAGGCAGAGAACCAGGTCAGCAGAGCTGCTTTAGAGCTAGAGAACCAAGGCAGCAGAGCTGCTCTCGAACCAGAGAACCAGGTCAGCAGAGCTGATTTAGAGCCATAGAACCAGGTCAGCAGAGCTGCTTTAGAGCCAGAGAACCAGGTCAGCCGAGCTGCTGTAGAGCCAGAGAAACCAGGTCAGCAGAGCTGCTTTAGAGGGAGAGAACCAGGTCAGGAGAGCTGCTTCAGAGGGAGAGAACCAGGTCAGCAGAGCTGCTCTAGAGCCTAAGAACCAGGTTAGCACAGCTGCTCTAGAGCCAGAAAACCAGGTCATCAGAGCTGCTGTAGAGCCAGAGAACCAGGTCAGCAGAGCTGCTGTAGAGCCAGAGAAAGCAGGTCAGCAGAGCTGCTTTAGAGCCAGAGAACCAGGTCAGTAGAGCTGCTCTAGAGCCTAAGAACCAGGTCATCAGAGCTGCTATAGAGCCAGAGAACCAGGTCAGCAGAGCTGCTGTAGAGCCAGAGAAACCAGGTCAGCAGAGCTGCTCTAGAGGGAGAGACCCAGGTCAGCAGAGCTGCTCTAAAGTATAAGAACCAGGTCAGCACAGCTGCTCTAGAGCCAGAGAACCAGGTCAGCAGATCTGCTTTAGAGCCAGAGAACTAGGTCAGCAGAGCTGCTTTTGAGCCAGAGAACCAGGTCAGCACAGCTGCTTTATAGCCTGAGAACCAGGTCATTAGAGCTGCTGTAGAGCCAGAGAACCAGGTCAGCAGAGCTGCTGTAGAGCCAGAGAAAGCAGGTCAGCAGAGCAGCTTTAGAGCCAGGGAAACAGGTCAGTAGAGCTGCTCTAGAGCCTAAGAACCAGGTCAGCAGAGCTGCTCTAGAGCCAGAGAACCAGGTCAGCCGAGCTACTGTAGAGCCAGAGAAACCAGGTTAGCAGAGCTGCTCTAGAGCCAGAGAACCAGGTCAGCCGAGCTGCTGTAGAGCCAGAGAAACCAGGTCATCAGAGCTGCTTTAGAGGGAGAGAACCAGGTCAGGAGAGCTGCGTCAGAGGGAGAGAACCAGGTCAGCAGAGCTGCTCTAGAGCCTAAGAACCAGGTCAGCACAGCTGCTCTAGAACCAGAGAACCAGGTCAGCAGAGCTGCTGTAGAGCCAGAGAAACAAGGTCAGCAGAGCTGCTTTAGAGCCTAAGAACCAGGTCAGCAACGCTGCTCTAGAGCCTAAGAACCAGGTTAGCACAGCTGCTCTAGAGCCAGAGAACCAGGTCAGCAGATCTGCTATAGAGCCAGAGAACTAGGTCAGAAGAGCTGCTTTAGAGCCAGAGAACCAGGTCAGCAGAGCTCCTCTAGAGCCTGAGAACCAGGTCATTAGAGCTGCTGTAGAGCCAGAGAACCAGGTCAGAAGAGCTGCTGTAGAGCTAGAGAAAGCAGGTCAGCAGAGCTGCTTTAGAGCCAGAGAACCAGGTCATCAGATTTGCTTTAGAGCCTAAGAACCAGGTCAGCAGAGCTGCTCTAGAGACTAAGAACAAGGTCAGCAGATCTGCTCTGGAGCTAGAGAACCAGGTCAGCAGAGCTGTTTTAGAGCCAGAGAACCAGGCCAGCAGAGCTGATCTAGAACCTGAGAACCAGGTCAGCAGAGCTGCTCTAGAGGCAGAGAACCAGGTCAGCAGAGCTGCTTTAGAGCTAGAGAACCAAGGCAGCAGAGCTGCTCTCGAAGCAGAGAACCAGGTCAGCAGAGCTGATTTAGAGCCATAGAACCAGGTCAGCAGAGCTGCTTTAGAGCCAGAGAACCAGGTCAGCCGAGCTGCTGTAGAGCCAGAGAAACCAGGTCAGCAGAGCTGCTTTAGAGGGAGAGAACCAGGTCAGGAGAGCTGCTTCAGAGGGAGAGAACCAGGTCAGCAGAGCTGCTCTAGAGCCTAAGAACCAGGTAAGCACAGCTGCTCTAGAACCAGTCAACCAGGTCAGCAGATCTGCTTTAGAGCCAGAGAACTAGGTCAGAAGAGCTGCTTTAGAGCCAGAGAACCAGGTCAGCAGAGCTCCTCTAGAGCCTGAGAACCAGGTCATTAGAGCTGCTGTAGAGCCAGAGAACCAGGTCAGCAGAGCTGCTGTAGAGCCAGAGAAAGCAGGTCAGCAGAGCTGCTTTAGAGCCAGAGAACCAGGTCAGTAGAGCTGCTCTAGAGCCTAAGAACCAGGTCATCAGAGCTGCTCTAGAGCCAGAGAACCAGGTCAGCAGAGCTACTCTAGAGCCAGAGAACCAGGTCAGCAGAGCTGCTGTAACGCCAGAGAAACCGGGTCAGCAGAGCTGCTTTAAAAGGAGAGAACCAGGTCAGCAGAGCTGCTCTAGAGCCTAAGAACCATGTCAGCACAGCTGCTATAGAGCCAGAGAGCCAGGTCAGCAGAGCTGCTTTAGAGCCTAAGAACCAGGTCAGCAGAGCTGCTCTAGAGCCTAAGAACCAGGTCAGCAGATCTGCTCTAGAGCCAGAGAACCAGGTCAGCAGAGCTGCTTTAAAACCAGAGAACAATGTCAGAAGAGCTGTTTTAGAGCCTAAGAACCAAGTCAGCACAGCTGCTCTTGAGCCAGATAACCAGGTCAGCAGAGCTGCTTTTGAGGCAGAGAACCAGGTCATCAGAGCTGCTTTAGAGCCTAAGAACCAGGTCAGCAGAGCTGCTCTAGAGACTAAGAACAAGGTCAGCAGATCTGCTCTGGAGCTAGAGAACCAGGTCAGCAGAGCTGTTTTAGAGCCAGAGAACCAGGCCAGCAGAGCTGATCTAGAACCTGAGAGCCAGGTCAGCAGTACTGCTCTCGAGGCAGAGAACCAGGTCAGCAGAGCTGCTGTAGAGCTAGAGAACCAGGGCAGCAGAGCTGCTCTCGAAGCAGAGAAGCAGGTCAGCAGAGCTGATTTAGAGCCATAGAACCAGGTCAGCAGAGCTACTTTAGAGCCAGAGAACCAGGTCAGCCGAGCTGCTGTAGAGCCAGAGAAAACAGGTCAGCAGAGCTGCTTTAGAGGAAGAGAACCAGGTCAGGAGAGCTGCTTCAGAGGGAGAGAACCAGGTCAGCAGAGCTGCTCTAGAGCCTAAGAACCAGGTTAGCACTGCTGCTCTATTGCCAGAGAACCAGGTCATCAGAGCTGCTGTAGAGCCAGAGAACCAGGTCAGCAGAGCTGCTCTAGAGCCTAAGAACCAGGTTAGCACAGCTGCTCTAGAGCCAGAGAACCAGGTCAGCAGATCTGCTTTAGAGCCAGAGAACTAGGTCAGAAGAGCTGCTTTAGAGCCAGAGAACCAGGTCAGCAGAGCTCCTCTAGAGCCTGAGAACCAGGTCATTAGAGCTGCTGTAGAGCCAGAGAACCAGGTCAGAGGAGCTGCTGTAGAGCTAGAGAAAGCAGGTCAGCAGAGCTGCTTTAGAGCCAGAGAACAAGGTCATCAGATTTGCTTTAGAGCCTAAGAACCAGGTCAGCAGAGCTGCTCTAGAGACTAAGAACAAGGTCAGCAGATCTGCTCTGGAGCTAGAGAACCAGGTCAGCAGAGCTGTTTTAGAGCCAGAGAACCAGGCCAGCAGAGCTGATCTAGAACCTGAGAACCATGTCAGCAGAGCTGCTCTAGAGGCAGAGAACCAGGTCAGCAGAGCTGCTTTAGAGCTAGAGAACCAAGGCAGCAGAGCTGCTCTCGAACCAGAGAACCAGGTCAGCAGAGCTGATTTAGAGCCATAGAACCAGGTCAGCAGAGCTGCTTTAGAGCCAGAGAACCAGGTCAGCCGAGCTGCTGTAGAGCCAGAGAAACCAGGTCAGCAGAGCTGCTTTAGAGGGAGAGAACCAGGTCAGGAGAGCTGCTTCAGAGGGAGAGAACCAGGTCAGCAGAGCTGCTCTAGAGCCTAAGAACCAGGTTAGCACAGCTGCTCTAGAGCCAGAAAACCAGGTCATCAGAGCTGCTGTAGAGCCAGAGAACCAGGTCAGCAGAGCTGCTGTAGATCCAGAGAAACCACATCAGAAGAGCAGCTTTAGAGGGAGAGAACCAGGTCAGCAGAGCTGCTCTAGAGCCTAAGAACCAGGTCAGCACAGCTGCTCTAGAACCAGTGAACCAGGTCAGCAGATCTGCTTTAGAGCCAGAGAACTAGGTCAGAAGAGCTGTTTAGAGCCAGAGAACCAGGTCAGAAGAGCTCCTCTAGAGCCTGAGAACCAGGTCATTAGAGCTGCTGTAGAGCCAGAGAACCAGGTCAGCAGAGCTGCTGTAGAGCCAGAGAAAGCAGGTCAGCAGAGCTGCTTTAGAGCCAGATAACCAGGTCAGTAGAGTTGCTCTAGAGCCTAAGAACCAGGTCATCAGAGCTGCTCTAGAGCCAGAGAACCAGGTCAGCAGAGCTGCTCTAGAGCCAGAGAACCAGGTCAGCAGAGCTGCTGTAGAGCCAGAGAAACCAGGTCAGCAGAGCTGCTTTAAAAGGAGAGAACCAGGTCAGCAGAGCGGCTCTAGAGCCTAAGAACCAGGTCAGCACAGCTGCTATAGAGCCAGAGAGCCAGGTCAGCAGAGCTGCTTTAGAGCCTAAGAACCAGGTCAGCAGAGTTGCTCTAGAGCCTAAGAACCAGGTCAGCAGATCTGCTCTAGAGCCAGCGAACCAGGTCAGCAGAGCTGCTTTAGAGCCAGAGAACAATGTCAGAAGAGCTGTTTTAGAGCCTAAGAACCAAGTCAGAACAGTTGCTCTTGAGCCAGATAACCAGGTCAGCAGAGCTGCTTTTGAGGCAGAGAACCAGGTCATCAGAGCTGCTTTAGAGCCTAAGAACCAGGTCAGCAGAGCTGCTCTAGAGACTATGAACAAGGTCAGCAGATCTGCTCTGGAGCTAGAGAACCAGGTCAGCAGAGCTGTTTTAGAGCCAGAGAAACAGGCCAGCAGAGCTGATCTAGAACCTGAGAGCCAGGTCAGCAGTACTGCTCTAGAGGCAAAGAACCAGGTCAGCAGAGCTGCTTTAGAGCTAGAGAACCAGGGCAGCAGAGCTGCTCTCGAACCAGAGAACCAGGTCAGCAGAGCTGATTTAGAACCATAGAACCAGGTCAGCAGAGCTGCTTTAGAGCCAGAGAACCAGGTCAGCCAAGCTGCTGTAGAGCCAGAGAAAACAGGTCAGCAGAGCTGCTTTAGAGGGAGAGAACCAGATCAGGAGAGCTGCTTCAGAGGGAGAGAACCAGGTCAGCAGAGCTGCTCTAGAGCCTAAGAACCAGGTTAGCACAGCTGCTCTAGAGCCAGAGAACCAGGTCATCAGAGCTGCTTTAGAGCCAGAGAATCAGGTCAGCAGAGCTGCTCTAGAGCCTAAGAACCAGGTTAGCACAGCTGCTCTAGAGCCAGAGAACCAGGTCAGCATATCTGCTTTAGAGCCAGAGAACTAGGTCAGAAGAGCTGCTTTAGAGCCAGAGAACCAGGTCAGCAGAGCTCCTCTAGAGCCAGAGAACCAGGTCAGCACAGCTGCTTTAGAGCCTGAGAACCAGGTCATTAGAGCTGCTGTAGAGCCAGAGAACCAGGTCAGCAGAGCTGCTGTAGAGCCAGAGAAAGCAGGTCAGCAGAGCTGCTTTAGAGCCAGAGAACCAGGTCAGTAGAGCTGCTCTAGAGCCTAAGAACCAGGTCAGCAGAGCTGCTCTAGAGCCAGAGAACCAGGTCAGCCGAGCTACTGTAGAGCCAGAGAAACCAGGTTAGCAGAGCTGCTCTAGAGCCAGAGAACCAGGTCAGCCGAGCTGCTGTAGAGCCAGAGAAACCAGGTCATCAGAGCTGCTTTAGAGGGAGAGAACCAGGTCAGGAGAGCTGCGTCAGAGGGAGAGAACCAGGTCAGCAGAGCTGCTCTAGAGCCTAAGAACCAGGTCAGCACAGCTGCTCTAGAGCCAGAGAACCAGGTCATCAGAGCTGCTGTAGAGCCAGAGAACAAGGTAAGCAGAGCTGCTGTAGAGCCAGAGAAATCACGTCAGAAGAGCAGCTTTAGAGGGAGACAACCAGGTCAGCAGAGCTGCTCTAGAGCCTAAGAACCAGGTCAGCACAGCTGCTCTTGAGCCAGATGACCAGGTAAGCAGAGCTGCTTTTGAGGCAGAGAACCAGGTCATCAGAGCTGCTGTAGAGCCTAAGAACCAGGTCAGCAGAGCTGCTCTAGAGACTAGGAACAAGGTCAGCAGATCTGCCCTGGAGCTAGAGAACCAGGTCAGCAGAGCTGTTTTAGAGCCAGAGAACCAGGCCAGCAGAGCTGATCTAGAACCTGAGAACCAGGTCAGCAGAGCTGCTCTAGAGGCAGAGAACCAGGTCAGCAGAGCTGCTTTAGAGCTAGAGAACCAAGGCAGCAGAGCTGCTCTCGAACCAGAGAACCAGGTCAGCAGAGCTGATTTAGAGCCATAGAACCAGGTCAGCAGAGCTGCTTTAGAGCCAGAGAACCAGGTCAGCCGAGCTGCTGTAGAGCCAGAGAAACCAGGTCAGCAGAGCTGCTTTAGAGGGAGAGAACCAGGTCAGGAGAGCTGCTTCAGAGGGAGAGAACCAGGTCAGCAGAGCTGCTCTAGAGCCTAAGAACCAGGTTAGCACAGCTGCTCTAGAGCCAGAGAACCAGGTCATCAGAGCTGCTGTAGAGCCAGAGAACCAGGTCAGCAGAGCTGCTGTAGAGCCAGAGAAACCACATCAGAAGAGCAGCTTTAGAGGGAGAGAACCAGGTCAGCAGAGCTGCTCTAGAGCCTAAGAACCAGGTCAGCAGATCTGCTCTAGAGCCAGCGAACCAGGTCAGCAGAGCTGCTTTAGAGCCAGAGAACAATGTCAGAAGAGCTGTTTTAGAGCCTAAGAACCAAGTCAGAACAGTTGCTCTTGAGCCAGATAACCAGGTCAGCAGAGCTGCTTTTGAGGCAGAGAACCAGGTCATCAGAGCTGCTTTAGAGCCTAAGAACCAGGTCAGCAGAGCTGCTCTAGAGACTATGAACAAGGTCAGCAGATCTGCTCTGGAGCTAGAGAACCAGGTCAGCAGAGCTGTTTTAGAGCCAGAGAAACAGGCCAGCAGAGCTGATCTAGAACCTGAGAGCCAGGTCAGCAGTACTGCTCTAGAGGCAAAGAACCAGGTCAGCAGAGCTGCTTTAGAGCTAGAGAACCAGGGCAGCAGAGCTGCTCTCGAACCAGAGAACCAGGTCAGCAGAGCTGATTTAGAACCATAGAACCAGGTCAGCAGAGCTGCTTTAGAGCCAGAGAACCAGGTCAGCCAAGCTGCTGTAGAGCCAGAGAAAACAGGTCAGCAGAGCTGCTTTAGAGGGAGAGAACCAGATCAGGAGAGCTGCTTCAGAGGGAGAGAACCAGGTCAGCAGAGCTGCTCTAGAGCCTAAGAACCAGGTTAGCACAGCTGCTCTAGAGCCAGAGAACCAGGTCATCAGAGCTGCTTTAGAGCCAGAGAATCAGGTCAGCAGAGCTGCTCTAGAGCCTAAGAACCAGGTTAGCACAGCTGCTCTAGAGCCAGAGAACCAGGTCAGCATATCTGCTTTAGAGCCAGAGAACTAGGTCAGAAGAGCTGCTTTAGAGCCAGAGAACCAGGTCAGCAGAGCTCCTCTAGAGCCAGAGAACCAGGTCAGCACAGCTGCTTTAGAGCCTGAGAACCAGGTCATTAGAGCTGCTGTAGAGCCAGAGAACCAGGTCAGCAGAGCTGCTGTAGAGCCAGAGAAAGCAGGTCAGCAGAGCTGCTTTAGAGCCAGAGAACCAGGTCAGTAGAGCTGCTCTAGAGCCTAAGAACCAGGTCAGCAGAGCTGCTCTAGAGCCAGAGAACCAGGTCAGCCGAGCTACTGTAGAGCCAGAGAAACCAGGTTAGCAGAGCTGCTCTAGAGCCAGAGAACCAGGTCAGCCGAGCTGCTGTAGAGCCAGAGAAACCAGGTCATCAGAGCTGCTTTAGAGGGAGAGAACCAGGTCAGGAGAGCTGCGTCAGAGGGAGAGAACCAGGTCAGCAGAGCTGCTCTAGAGCCTAAGAACCAGGTCAGCACAGCTGCTCTAGAGCCAGAGAACCAGGTCATCAGAGCTGCTGTAGAGCCAGAGAACAAGGTAAGCAGAGCTGCTGTAGAGCCAGAGAAATCACGTCAGAAGAGCAGCTTTAGAGGGAGACAACCAGGTCAGCAGAGCTGCTCTAGAGCCTAAGAACCAGGTCAGCACAGCTGCTCTTGAGCCAGATGACCAGGTAAGCAGAGCTGCTTTTGAGGCAGAGAACCAGGTCATCAGAGCTGCTGTAGAGCCTAAGAACCAGGTCAGCAGAGCTGCTCTAGAGACTAGGAACAAGGTCAGCAGATCTGCCCTGGAGCTAGAGAACCAGGTCAGCAGAGCTGTTTTAGAGCCAGAGAACCAGGCCAGCAGAGCTGATCTAGAACCTGAGAACCAGGTCAGCAGAGCTGCTCTAGAGGCAGAGAACCAGGTCAGCAGAGCTGCTTTAGAGCTAGAGAACCAAGGCAGCAGAGCTGCTCTCGAACCAGAGAACCAGGTCAGCAGAGCTGATTTAGAGCCATAGAACCAGGTCAGCAGAGCTGCTTTAGAGCCAGAGAACCAGGTCAGCCGAGCTGCTGTAGAGCCAGAGAAACCAGGTCAGCAGAGCTGCTTTAGAGGGAGAGAACCAGGTCAGGAGAGCTGCTTCAGAGGGAGAGAACCAGGTCAGCAGAGCTGCTCTAGAGCCTAAGAACCAGGTTAGCACAGCTGCTCTAGAGCCAGAGAACCAGGTCATCAGAGCTGCTGTAGAGCCAGAGAACCAGGTCAGCAGAGCTGCTGTAGAGCCAGAGAAACCACATCAGAAGAGCAGCTTTAGAGGGAGAGAACCAGGTCAGCAGAGCTGCTCTAGAGCCAGTAAACCAGGTCAGCAGATCTGCTTTAGAGCCAGAGAACTAGGTCAGAAGAGCTGCTTTAGAGCCAGAGAACCAGGTCAGCACAGCTCCTCTAGAGCCTGAGAACCAGGTCATTAGAGCTGCTGTAGAGCCAGAGAACCAGGTCAGCAGAGCTGCTGTAGAGCCAGAGAAAGCAGGTCAGCAGAGCTGCTTTGGAGCCAGAGAACCAGGTCAGTAGAGCTGCTCTAGAGCCTAAAAACCAGGTCAGCAGAGCTGCTCTAGAGCCAGAGAACCAGGTCAGCAGAGCTGCTTTAGAGCCTAAGAACCAGGTCAGCAGAGTTGCTCTAGAGCCTAAGAACCAGGTCAGCAGATCTGCTCTAGAGCCAGCGAACCAGGTCAGCAGAGCTGCTTTAGAGCCAGAGAACAATGTCAGAAGAGCTGTTTTAGAGCCTAAGAACCAAGTCAGAACAGTTGCTCTTGAGCCAGATAACCAGGTCAGCAGAGCTGCTTTTGAGGCAGAGAACCAGGTCATCAGAGCTGCTTTAGAGCCTAAGAACCAGGTCAGCAGAGCTGCTCTAGAGACTATGAACAAGGTCAGCAGATCTGCTCTGGAGCTAGAGAACCAGGTCAGCAGAGCTGTTTTAGAGCCAGAGAAACAGGCCAGCAGAGCTGATCTAGAACCTGAGAGCCAGGTCAGCAGTACTGCTCTAGAGGCAAAGAACCAGGTCAGCAGAGCTGCTTTAGAGCTAGAGAACCAGGGCAGCAGAGCTGCTCTCGAACCAGAGAACCAGGTCAGCAGAGCTGATTTAGAACCATAGAACCAGGTCAGCAGAGCTGCTTTAGAGCCAGAGAACCAGGTCAGCCAAGCTGCTGTAGAGCCAGAGAAAACAGGTCAGCAGAGCTGCTTTAGAGGGAGAGAACCAGATCAGGAGAGCTGCTTCAGAGGGAGAGAACCAGGTCAGCAGAGCTGCTCTAGAGCCTAAGAACCAGGTTAGCACAGCTGCTCTAGAGCCAGAGAACCAGGTCATCAGAGCTGCTTTAGAGCCAGAGAATCAGGTCAGCAGAGCTGCTCTAGAGCCTAAGAACCAGGTTAGCACAGCTGCTCTAGAGCCAGAGAACCAGGTCAGCATATCTGCTTTAGAGCCAGAGAACTAGGTCAGAAGAGCTGCTTTAGAGCCAGAGAACCAGGTCAGCAGAGCTCCTCTAGAGCCAGAGAACCAGGTCAGCACAGCTGCTTTAGAGCCTGAGAACCAGGTCATTAGAGCTGCTGTAGAGCCAGAGAACCAGGTCAGCAGAGCTGCTGTAGAGCCAGAGAAAGCAGGTCAGCAGAGCTGCTTTAGAGCCAGAGAACCAGGTCAGTAGAGCTGCTCTAGAGCCTAAGAACCAGGTCAGCAGAGCTGCTCTAGAGCCAGAGAACCAGGTCAGCCGAGCTACTGTAGAGCCAGAGAAACCAGGTTAGCAGAGCTGCTCTAGAGCCAGAGAACCAGGTCAGCCGAGCTGCTGTAGAGCCAGAGAAACCAGGTCATCAGAGCTGCTTTAGAGGGAGAGAACCAGGTCAGGAGAGCTGCGTCAGAGGGAGAGAACCAGGTCAGCAGAGCTGCTCTAGAGCCTAAGAACCAGGTCAGCACAGCTGCTCTAGAGCCAGAGAACCAGGTCATCAGAGCTGCTGTAGAGCCAGAGAACAAGGTAAGCAGAGCTGCTGTAGAGCCAGAGAAATCACGTCAGAAGAGCAGCTTTAGAGGGAGACAACCAGGTCAGCAGAGCTGCTCTAGAGCCTAAGAACCAGGTCAGCACAGCTGCTCTTGAGCCAGATGACCAGGTAAGCAGAGCTGCTTTTGAGGCAGAGAACCAGGTCATCAGAGCTGCTGTAGAGCCTAAGAACCAGGTCAGCAGAGCTGCTCTAGAGACTAGGAACAAGGTCAGCAGATCTGCCCTGGAGCTAGAGAACCAGGTCAGCAGAGCTGTTTTAGAGCCAGAGAACCAGGCCAGCAGAGCTGATCTAGAACCTGAGAACCAGGTCAGCAGAGCTGCTCTAGAGGCAGAGAACCAGGTCAGCAGAGCTGCTTTAGAGCTAGAGAACCAAGGCAGCAGAGCTGCTCTCGAACCAGAGAACCAGGTCAGCAGAGCTGATTTAGAGCCATAGAACCAGGTCAGCAGAGCTGCTTTAGAGCCAGAGAACCAGGTCAGCCGAGCTGCTGTAGAGCCAGAGAAACCAGGTCAGCAGAGCTGCTTTAGAGGGAGAGAACCAGGTCAGGAGAGCTGCTTCAGAGGGAGAGAACCAGGTCAGCAGAGCTGCTCTAGAGCCTAAGAACCAGGTTAGCACAGCTGCTCTAGAGCCAGAGAACCAGGTCATCAGAGCTGCTGTAGAGCCAGAGAACCAGGTCAGCAGAGCTGCTGTAGAGCCAGAGAAACCACATCAGAAGAGCAGCTTTAGAGGGAGAGAACCAGGTCAGCAGAGCTGCTCTAGAGCCTAAGAACCAGGTCAGCACAGCTGCTCTAGAGCCAGTAAACCAGGTCAGCAGATCTGCTTTAGAGCCAGAGAACTAGGTCAGAAGAGCTGCTTTAGAGCCAGAGAACCAGGTCAGCACAGCTCCTCTAGAGCCTGAGAACCAGGTCATTAGAGCTGCTGTAGAGCCAGAGAACCAGGTCAGCAGAGCTGCTGTAGAGCCAGAGAAAGCAGGTCAGCAGAGCTGCTTTGGAGCCAGAGAACCAGGTCAGTAGAGCTGCTCTAGAGCCTAAAAACCAGGTCAGCAGAGCTGCTCTAGAGCCAGAGAACCAGGTCAGCCGAGCTGCTGTAGAGCCAGAGAAACCAGGTCAGCAGAGCTGCTCTAGAGGGAGAGAACCAGGTCAGCAGAGCTGCTCTAGAGCCTAAGAACCAGGTCAATAGAGCTACTCTAGAGCCAGAGAACAAGGTCAGCAGAGCTGTTTTAGAGCCACACAACCAGGTCAGCAGAGATGCTCTAGAGCCTGAGAACCAGGTCAGCAGAGCTGCTCTAGAAGCAGAGAACCAGGTCAGCAGAGCTGCTTTAGAGCCAGAGAACCAGGGCAGCAGACCTCCTCTAGAACCAGAGAACCATGTCAGCAGAGCTGCTGTAGAGCCAGAGAAACCAGGTCAGCAGTGCTGCTGTAGAGGGAGAGAACCAAGTCAGCAGAGCTGCTTTAGAGCCTAAGAACCAGGTCAGCAGAGCTGCTCTAGACCCAGTGAACCAGGTCAGCTGAGCTGCTGTACAGCCAGAGAAACCAGGTCAGCAGAGATGCTTTAGAGGGAGAGAACCAGGTCAGCAGAGCTGCTTTAGAGCCAGAGAACCAGGTCAGCAGAGCTGCTCTAGAGCCAGAGAACCAGGTCAGCAGAGCCGCTGTAGAGCCAGAGAAACCAGGTCAGCAGAGCTGCTTTAGAGGGAGAGAACCAGGTCAGCAGAGCTGCTCTGGAGCCTAAGAACCAGGTCAGCAGAGCTGCTCTAGAGCCTAAGAACCAGGTCAATAGAGCTACTCTAGAGCCAGAGAACAAGGTCAGCAGAGCTGTTTTAGAGCCACACAACCAGGTCAGCAGAGATGCTCTAGAGCCTGAGAACCAGGTCAGCAGAGCTGCTCTAGAGGCAGAGAACCAGGTCAGCAGAGCTGCTTTAGAGCCAGAGAACCAGGGCAGCAGACCTCCTCTAGAACCAGAGAACCATGTCAGCAGAGCTGCTGTAGAGCCAGAGAAACCAGGTCAGCAGTGCTGCTGTAGAGGGAGAGAACCAAGTCAGCAGAGCTGCTTTAGAGCCTAAGAACCAGGTCAGCAGAGCTGCTCTAGACCCAGTGAACCAGGTCAGCTGAGCTGCTGTAGAGCCAGAGAAACCAGGTCAGCAGAGATGCTTTAGAGGGAGAGAACCAGGTCAGCAGAGCTGCTTTAGAGACAGAGAACCAGGTCAGCAGAGCTGCTCTAGAGCCAGAGAACCAGGTCAGCAGAGCTGCTGTAGAGCCAGAGAAACCAGGTCAGCAGAGCTGCTTTAGAGGGAGAGAACCAGGTCAGCAGAGCTGCTCTAGAGCCTAAGAACCAGGTCAGCACAGCTGCTATAGAGCCAGAGAGCCAGGTCAGCAGAGCTTATTTGGATCCTAAGAACCAGGTCAGCAGAGCTGTTCTAGAGCCTAAGAACCAGGTCAGCAGATCTGCTCTAGAGCCAGAGAACCAGGTCAGCAGAGCTGCTTTAGAGCCAGAGAACAATGTCAGAAGAGCTGTTTTAGAGCTTAAGAACCAAGTCAGCACAGCTGCTCTTGAGCCAGATAACCAGGTCAGGAGAGCTGCTTTTGAGGCAGAGAACCAGGTCATCAGAGCTGCTTTAGAGCCTAAGAACCAGGTCAGCAGAGCTGCTCTAGACCCAGTGAACCAGGTCAGCTGAGCTGCTGTAGAGCCAGAGAAACCAGGTCAGCAGAGCTGCTTTAGAGGGAGAGAACCAGGTCTGCAGAGCTGCTTTAGAGCTAGAGAACCAGGTCAGCAGAGCTGCTCTAGAGCCAGAGAACCAGGTCAGCAGAGCTGCTGTAGAGCCAGAGAAACCAGGTCAGCAGAGCTGCTTTAGAGGGAGAGAACCAGGTCAGCAGAGCTGCTCTAGAGCCTAAGAACCAGGTCAGCACAGCTGCTATAGAGCCAGAGAGCCAGGTCAGCAGAGCTGCTTTAGAGCAGTGTGGCTCACTGGTTAGAGCAGGCAGACCCTGAAGCAGAGGTCAGACCCGGGACCAGGGTTCAATTTCCGACGCGGCAGGGTCTTGAGCTCAAATGTCCATGGACTCGATAATTCTCGCTTCGCTGCCTGACCTAATCATGGGTTCACACTCTGCAACTCTGGGCATTAAGCTTGCTTAATCTCCACAACGGCCCCCGCGGCGGGATGCCTGGCTTTCACCTTGGGGATGTCCTGTAGGGGCTATCTCACAGGGAAAAGCCAGGACGGGTTCCCAAGGCAAGCGCGGAGATACCCCTTCGGGGGTCGATTCAGGCGCTATATAAGAAACATAATAATAATAATAATAACCAGGTCAGCAGAGCTGCTCTAGAACCTAAGAACCAGGTCAGCAGATCTGCTCTAGAGCCAGAGAACCAGGTCAGCAGAGCTGCTTTAGAGCCAGAGAACAATGTAAGAAGAGCTGTTTTAGAGCCTAAGAACCAAGCCAGCACAGCTGCTCTTGAGCCAGATAACCAGGTCAGCAGAGCTGCTTTTGAGGCAGAGAACCAGGTCATCAGAGCTGCTTTAGAGCCTAAGAACCAGGTCAGCAGAGCTGCTCTAGAGACTAAGAACAAGGTCAGCAGATCTGCTCTGGAGCTAGAGAACCAGGTCAGCAGAGCTGTTTTAGAGCCAGAGAACCAGGCCAGCAGAGCTGATCTAGAACCTGAGAACCAGGTCAGCAGAGCTGCTCTAGAGGCAGAGAACCAGGTCAGCAGAGCTGCTTTAGAGCTAGAGAACCAGGGCAGCAGAGCTGCTCTCGAACCAGAGAACCAGGTCAGCAGAGCTGATTTAGAGCCATAGAACCAGGTCAGCAGAGCTGCTTTAGAGCCACAGAACCAGGTCAGCCGAGCTGCTGTAGAGCCAGAGAAAACAGGTCAGCAGAGCTGCTTTAGAGGGAGAGAACCAGGTCAGGAGAGCTGCTTCAGAGGGAGAGAACCAGGTCAGCAGAGCTGCTCTAGAGCCTAAGAACCAGGTTAGCACAGCTGCTCTAGAGCCAGAGAATCAGGTCATCAGAGCTGCTGTAGAGCCAGAGAACCAGGTCAGCAGAGCTGCTGTAGAGCCAGAGAAAGCAGGTCAGCAGATCTGATTTAGAGCCAGAGAACCAGGTCAGTAGAGCTGCACTAGAGCCTAAGAACCAGGTCATTAGAGCTGCTGTAGAGCCAGAGAACCAGGTCATTAGAGCTGCTGTAGAGCCAGAGAACCAGGTCAGCAGATCTGATTTAGAGCCAGAAAACCAGGTCATCAGAGCTGCTCTAGAGCCAGAGAACCAGGTCATTAGAGCTGCTGTAGAGCCAGAGAACCAGGTCAGCAGAGCTGCTGTAGAGGCAGAGAAAGCAGGTCAGCAGAGCTGCTTTAGAGCCAGAGAACCAGGTCAGTAGAGCTGCTCTAGAGCCTAAGAACCAGGTCAGCAGAGCTGCTCTAGAGCCAGAGAACCAGGTCATTAGAGCTGCTGTAGAGCCAGAGAACCAGGTCAGCAGAGCTGCTGTAGAGGCAGAGAAAGCAGGTCAGCAGAGCTGCTTTAGAGCCAGAGAACCAGGTCAGTAGAGCTGCTCTAGAGCCTAAGAACCAGGTTAGCAGAGCTGCTCTAGAGCCAGAGAACCAGGTCAGCCGAGCTGCTGTAGAGCCAGAGAACCAGGTCAGCAGAGCTGCTGTAGAGCCAGAGAAACCACATCAGAAGAGCAGCTTTAGAGGGAGAGAACCAGGTCAGCAGAGCTGCTCTAGAGCCTAAGAACCAGGTCAGCACAGCTGCTCTAGAGCCAGTGAACCAGGTCAGCAGATCTGCTTTAGGGCCAGAGAACTAGGTCAGAAGAGCTGCTTTAGAGCCAGAGAACCAGGTCAGCAGAGCTCCTCTAGAGCCTGAAAACCAGGTCGTTAGAGCTGCTGTAGAGCCAGAGAACCAGGTCAGCAGAGCTGCTGTAGAGCCAGAGAAAGCAGGTCAGCAGAGCTGCTTTAGAGCCAGAGAACCAGGTCAGTAGAGCTGCTCTAGAGCCTAAGAACCAGGTCATCAGAGCTGCTCTAGAGCCAGAGAACCAGGTCAGCAGAGCTGCTGTAGAGCCAGAGAAACCAGGTCAGCAGAGCTGCTCTAGAGGGAGATACCCAGGTCAGCAGAGCTGCTCTAGAGCCTAAGAACCAGGTCAGCACAGCTGCTCTAGAGCCAGAGAACCAGGTCAGCAGATCTGCTTTATAGCCAGAAAACTAGGTCAGCAGAGCTGCTTTTGAGCCAGAGAACCAGGTCAGCACAGCTGCTTTAGAGCCAGAGAACTAGGTCAGCAGAGCTGCTGTAGAGCCAGAGAACCAGGTCAGCACAGCTGCTCTAGAGCCTGAGAACCAGGTCATTAGAGCTGCTGTAGAGCCAGAGAACCAGGTCAGCAGAGCTGCTGTAGAGGCAGAGAAAGCAGGTCAGCAGAGCTGCGTTAGAGCCAGAGAACCAGGTCAGTAGAGCTGCTCTAGAGCCTAAGAACCAGGTCAGCAGAGCTGCTCTAGAGCCAGAGAACCAGGTCAGCCGAGCTGCTGTAGAGCCAGAGAAACCAGGTCAGCAGAGCTGCTTTAGAGGGAGAGAACCAGGTCAGGCGAGCTGCTTCAGAGGGAGAGAACCAGGTCAGCAGAGCTGCTCTAGAGCCTAAGAACCAGGTCAGCACAGCTGCTCTAGAGCCAGAGAACCAGGTCATCAGAGCTGCTGTAGAGCCAGAGAACCAGATCAGCAGAGCTGCTGTAGAGCCAGAGAAACCACATCAGAAGAGCAGCTTTAGAGGGAGACAACCAGGTCAGCAGAGCTGCTCTAGAGCCTAAGAACCAGGTCAGCACAGCTGCTCTTGAGCCAGATAACCAGGTCAGCCGAGCTGCTTTTGAGGCATAGAACCAGGTCATCAGATTTGCTTTAGAGCCTAAGAACCAGGTCAGCAGAGCTGCTCTAGAGACTAAGAACAAGGTTAGCAGATCTGCTCTGGAGCTAGAGAACCAGGTCAGCAGAGCTGTTTTAGAGCCAGAGAACCAGGCCAGCAGAGCTGATCTAGAACCTGAGAACCAGGTCAGCAGAGCTGCTCTAGAGGCAGAGAACCAGGTCAGCAGAGCTGCTTTAGAGCTAGAGAACCAGGGCAGCAGAGCTGCTCTCGAACCAGAGAACCAGGTCAGCAGAGCTGATTTAGAGCCATAGAACCAGGTCAGCAGAGCTGCTTTAGAGCCAGAGAACCAGGTCAGCCGAGCTGCTGTAGAGCCAGAGAAACCAGGTCAGCAGAGCTGCTTTAGAGGGAGAGAACCAGGTCAGGAGAACTGCTTCAGAGAGAGAGAAGCAGGTCAGCAGAGCTGCTCTAGAGCCTAAGAACCAGGTTAGCACAGCTGCTCTAGAGCCAGAGAACCAGGTCATCATTGCTGCTTTAGAGCCAGAGAACCAGGTCAGCAGAGCTGCTGTAGAGCCAGAGAAACCACATCAGAAGAGCAGCTTTAGAGGGAGAGAAACCACATCAGAAGAGCAGCTTTAGAGGGAGAGAACCAGGTCAGCAGAGCTGCTTTAGAGCCAGAGAACCAGGGCAGCAGACCTCCTCTAGAACCAGAGAACCATGTCAGCAGAGCTGCTGTAGAGCCAGAGAAACCAGGTCAGCAGTGCTGCTGTAGAGGGAGAGAACCAAGTCAGCAGAGCTGCTTTAGAGCCTAAGAACCAGGTCAGCAGAGCTGCTCTAGACCCAGTGAACCAGGTCAGCTGAGCTGCTGTACAGCCAGAGAAACCAGGTCAGCAGAGATGCTTTAGAGGGAGAGAACCAGGTCAGCAGAGCTGCTTTAGAGCCAGAGAACCAGGTCAGCAGAGCTGCTCTAGAGCCAGAGAACCAGGTCAGCAGAGCCGCTGTAGAGCCAGAGAAACCAGGTCAGCAGAGCTGCTTTAGAGGGAGAGAACCAGGTCAGCAGAGCTGCTCTGGAGCCTAAGAACCAGGTCAGCAGAGCTGCTCTAGAGCCTAAGAACCAGGTCAATAGAGCTACTCTAGAGCCAGAGAACAAGGTCAGCAGAGCTGTTTTAGAGCCACACAACCAGGTCAGCAGAGATGCTCTAGAGCCTGAGAACCAGGTCAGCAGAGCTGCTCTAGAGGCAGAGAACCAGGTCAGCAGAGCTGCTTTAGAGCCAGAGAACCAGGGCAGCAGACCTCCTCTAGAACCAGAGAACCATGTCAGCAGAGCTGCTGTAGAGCCAGAGAAACCAGGTCAGCAGTGCTGCTGTAGAGGGAGAGAACCAAGTCAGCAGAGCTGCTTTAGAGCCTAAGAACCAGGTCAGCAGAGCTGCTCTAGACCCAGTGAACCAGGTCAGCTGAGCTGCTGTAGAGCCAGAGAAACCAGGTCAGCAGAGATGCTTTAGAGGGAGAGAACCAGGTCAGCAGAGCTGCTTTAGAGACAGAGAACCAGGTCAGCAGAGCTGCTCTAGAGCCAGAGAACCAGGTCAGCAGAGCTGCTGTAGAGCCAGAGAAACCAGGTCAGCAGAGCTGCTTTAGAGGGAGAGAACCAGGTCAGCAGAGCTGCTCTAGAGCCTAAGAACCAGGTCAGCACAGCTGCTATAGAGCCAGAGAGCCAGGTCAGCAGAGCTTATTTGGATCCTAAGAACCAGGTCAGCAGAGCTGTTCTAGAGCCTAAGAACCAGGTCAGCAGATCTGCTCTAGAGCCAGAGAACCAGGTCAGCAGAGCTGCTTTAGAGCCAGAGAACAATGTCAGAAGAGCTGTTTTAGAGCTTAAGAACCAAGTCAGCACAGCTGCTCTTGAGCCAGATAACCAGGTCAGGAGAGCTGCTTTTGAGGCAGAGAACCAGGTCATCAGAGCTGCTTTAGAGCCTAAGAACCAGGTCAGCAGAGCTGCTCTAGACCCAGTGAACCAGGTCAGCTGAGCTGCTGTAGAGCCAGAGAAACCAGGTCAGCAGAGCTGCTTTAGAGGGAGAGAACCAGGTCTGCAGAGCTGCTTTAGAGCCAGAGAACCAGGTCAGCAGAGCTGCTCTAGAGCCAGAGAACCAGGTCAGCAGAGCTGCTGTAGAGCCAGAGAAACCAGGTCAGCAGAGCTGCTTTAGAGGGAGAGAACCAGGTCAGCAGAGCTGCTCTAGAGCCTAAGAACCAGGTCAGCACAGCTGCTATAGAGCCAGAGAGCCAGGTCAGCAGAGCTGCTTTAGAGCAGTGTGGCTCACTGGTTAGAGCAGGCAGACCCTGAAGCAGAGGTCAGACCCGGGACCAGGGTTCAATTTCCGACGCGGCAGGGTCTTGAGCTCAAATGTCCATGGACTCGATAATTCTCGCTTCGCTGCCTGACCTAATCATGGGTTCACACTCTGCAACTCTGGGCATTAAGCTTGCTTAATCTCCACAACGGCCCCCGCGGCGGGATGCCTGGCTTTCACCTTGGGGATGTCCTGTAGGGGCTATCTCACAGGGAAAAGCCAGGACGGGTTCCCAAGGCAAGCGCGGAGATACCCCTTCGGGGGTCGATTCAGGCGCTATATAAGAAACATAATAATAATAATAATAACCAGGTCAGCAGAGCTGCTCTAGAACCTAAGAACCAGGTCAGCAGATCTGCTCTAGAGCCAGAGAACCAGGTCAGCAGAGCTGCTTTAGAGCCAGAGAACAATGTAAGAAGAGCTGTTTTAGAGCCTAAGAACCAAGCCAGCACAGCTGCTCTTGAGCCAGATAACCAGGTCAGCAGAGCTGCTTTTGAGGCAGAGAACCAGGTCATCAGAGCTGCTTTAGAGCCTAAGAACCAGGTCAGCAGAGCTGCTCTAGAGACTAAGAACAAGGTCAGCAGATCTGCTCTGGAGCTAGAGAACCAGGTCAGCAGAGCTGTTTTAGAGCCAGAGAACCAGGCCAGCAGAGCTGATCTAGAACCTGAGAACCAGGTCAGCAGAGCTGCTCTAGAGGCAGAGAACCAGGTCAGCAGAGCTGCTTTAGAGCTAGAGAACCAGGGCAGCAGAGCTGCTCTCGAACCAGAGAACCAGGTCAGCAGAGCTGATTTAGAGCCATAGAACCAGGTCAGCAGAGCTGCTTTAGAGCCACAGAACCAGGTCAGCCGAGCTGCTGTAGAGCCAGAGAAAACAGGTCAGCAGAGCTGCTTTAGAGGGAGAGAACCAGGTCAGGAGAGCTGCTTCAGAGGGAGAGAACCAGGTCAGCAGAGCTGCTCTAGAGCCTAAGAACCAGGTTAGCACAGCTGCTCTAGAGCCAGAGAATCAGGTCATCAGAGCTGCTGTAGAGCCAGAGAACCAGGTCAGCAGAGCTGCTGTAGAGCCAGAGAAAGCAGGTCAGCAGATCTGATTTAGAGCCAGAGAACCAGGTCAGTAGAGCTGCACTAGAGCCTAAGAACCAGGTCATTAGAGCTGCTGTAGAGCCAGAGAACCAGGTCATTAGAGCTGCTGTAGAGCCAGAGAACCAGGTCAGCAGATCTGATTTAGAGCCAGAAAACCAGGTCATCAGAGCTGCTCTAGAGCCAGAGAACCAGGTCATTAGAGCTGCTGTAGAGCCAGAGAACCAGGTCAGCAGAGCTGCTGTAGAGGCAGAGAAAGCAGGTCAGCAGAGCTGCTTTAGAGCCAGAGAACCAGGTCAGTAGAGCTGCTCTAGAGCCTAAGAACCAGGTCAGCAGAGCTGCTCTAGAGCCAGAGAACCAGGTCAGCCGAGCTACTGTAGAGCCAGAGAAACCAGGTTAGCAGAGCTGCTCTAGAGCCAGAGAACCAGGTCAGCCGAGCTGCTGTAGAGCCAGAGAACCAGGTCAGCAGAGCTGCTGTAGAGCCAGAGAAACCACATCAGAAGAGCAGCTTTAGAGGGAGAGAACCAGGTCAGCAGAGCTGCTCTAGAGCCTAAGAACCAGGTCAGCACAGCTGCTCTAGAGCCAGTGAACCAGGTCAGCAGATCTGCTTTAGGGCCAGAGAACTAGGTCAGAAGAGCTGCTTTAGAGCCAGAGAACCAGGTCAGCAGAGCTCCTCTAGAGCCTGAAAACCAGGTCGTTAGAGCTGCTGTAGAGCCAGAGAACCAGGTCAGCAGAGCTGCTGTAGAGCCAGAGAAAGCAGGTCAGCAGAGCTGCTTTAGAGCCAGAGAACCAGGTCAGTAGAGCTGCTCTAGAGCCTAAGAACCAGGTCATCAGAGCTGCTCTAGAGCCAGAGAACCAGGTCAGCAGAGCTGCTGTAGAGCCAGAGAAACCAGGTCAGCAGAGCTGCTCTAGAGGGAGATACCCAGGTCAGCAGAGCTGCTCTAGAGCCTAAGAACCAGGTCAGCACAGCTGCTCTAGAGCCAGAGAACCAGGTCAGCAGATCTGCTTTATAGCCAGAAAACTAGGTCAGCAGAGCTGCTTTTGAGCCAGAGAACCAGGTCAGCACAGCTGCTTTAGAGCCAGAGAACTAGGTCAGCAGAGCTGCTGTAGAGCCAGAGAACCAGGTCAGCACAGCTGCTCTAGAGCCTGAGAACCAGGTCATTAGAGCTGCTGTAGAGCCAGAGAACCAGGTCAGCAGAGCTGCTGTAGAGGCAGAGAAAGCAGGTCAGCAGAGCTGCGTTAGAGCCAGAGAACCAGGTCAGTAGAGCTGCTCTAGAGCCTAAGAACCAGGTCAGCAGAGCTGCTCTAGAGCCAGAGAACCAGGTCAGCCGAGCTGCTGTAGAGCCAGAGAAACCAGGTCAGCAGAGCTGCTTTAGAGGGAGAGAACCAGGTCAGGCGAGCTGCTTCAGAGGGAGAGAACCAGGTCAGCAGAGCTGCTCTAGAGCCTAAGAACCAGGTCAGCACAGCTGCTCTAGAGCCAGAGAACCAGGTCATCAGAGCTGCTGTAGAGCCAGAGAACCAGATCAGCAGAGCTGCTGTAGAGCCAGAGAAACCACATCAGAAGAGCAGCTTTAGAGGGAGACAACCAGGTCAGCAGAGCTGCTCTAGAGCCTAAGAACCAGGTCAGCACAGCTGCTCTTGAGCCAGATAACCAGGTCAGCCGAGCTGCTTTTGAGGCATAGAACCAGGTCATCAGATTTGCTTTAGAGCCTAAGAACCAGGTCAGCAGAGCTGCTCTAGAGACTAAGAACAAGGTTAGCAGATCTGCTCTGGAGCTAGAGAACCAGGTCAGCAGAGCTGTTTTAGAGCCAGAGAACCAGGCCAGCAGAGCTGATCTAGAACCTGAGAACCAGGTCAGCAGAGCTGCTCTAGAGGCAGAGAACCAGGTCAGCAGAGCTGCTTTAGAGCTAGAGAACCAGGGCAGCAGAGCTGCTCTCGAACCAGAGAACCAGGTCAGCAGAGCTGATTTAGAGCCATAGAACCAGGTCAGCAGAGCTGCTTTAGAGCCAGAGAACCAGGTCAGCCGAGCTGCTGTAGAGCCAGAGAAACCAGGTCAGCAGAGCTGCTTTAGAGGGAGAGAACCAGGTCAGGAGAACTGCTTCAGAGAGAGAGAAGCAGGTCAGCAGAGCTGCTCTAGAGCCTAAGAACCAGGTTAGCACAGCTGCTCTAGAGCCAGAGAACCAGGTCATCATTGCTGCTTTAGAGCCAGAGAACCAGGTCAGCAGAGCTGCTGTAGAGCCAGAGAAACCACATCAGAAGAGCAGCTTTAGAGGGAGAGAAACCACATCAGAAGAGCAGCTTTAGAGGGAGAGAACCAGGTCAGCACAGCTGCTCTAGAGCCAGTGAACCAGGTCAGCAGATCTGCTTTAGAGCCAGAGAACTAGGTCAGAAGAGCTGCTTTAGAGCCAGAGAACCAGGTCAGCACAGCTCCTCTAGAGCCTGAGAACCAGGTCATTAGAGCTGCTGTAGAGCCATTGAACCACGTCAACAGAGCTGCTGTAGAGCCAGAGAAAGCAGGTCAGCAGAGCTGCTTTAGAGCCAGAGAACCAGGTCAGTAGAGCTGCTCTAGAGCCTAAGAACCAGGTCATCAGAGCTGCTCTAGAGCCAGAGAACCAGGTCAGCAGAGCTGCTGTAGAGCCAGAGAAACCAGGTCAGCAGAGCAGCTTTAGAGGGAGACAACCAGGTCAGCAGAGCTGCTCTAGAGCCTAAGAACCAGGTCAGCACAGCTGCTCTTGAGCCAGATAACCAGGTCAGCCGAGCTGCTTTTGAGGCATAGAACCAGGTCATCAGATTTGCTTTAGAGCCCAAGAACCAGGTCAGCAGAGCTGCTCTAGAGACTAAGAACAAGGTTAGCAGATCTGCTCTGGAGCTAGAGAACCAGGTCAGCAGAGCTGTTTTAGTGCCAGAGAACCAGGCCAGCAGAGCTGATCTAGAACCTGAGAACCAGGTCAACAGAGCTGCTCTAGAGGCAGAGAACCAGGTCAGCAGAGCTGCTTTCGAGCTAGAGAACCAAGGCAGCAGAGCTGCTCTCGAACCAGAGAACCGGGTCAGCAGAGCTGATTTAGAGCCATAGAACCAGGTCAGCAGAGCTGCTTTAGAGGGAGAGAACCAGGTCAGGAGAGCTGCTTCAGAGGGAGAGAACCAGGTCAGCAGAGCTGCTCTAGAGCCTAAGAACCAGGTTAGCACAGCTGCTCTAGAGCCAGAGAACCAGGTAATCAGAGCTGCTGTAGAGCCAGAGAACCAGGTCAGCAGAGCTGCTGTAGAGCCAGAGAAACCACATCAGAAGAGCAGCTTTAGAGGGAGAGAACCAGGTCAGCACAGCTGCTCTAGAGCCAGTGAACCAGGTCAGCAGATCTGCTTTAGAGCCAGAGAACTAGGTCAGAAGAGCTGCTTTAGAGCCAGAGAACCAGGTCAGCACAGCTCCTCTAGAGCCTGAGAACCAGGTCATTAGAGCTGCTGTAGAGCCAGAGAACCAGGTCAGCAGAGCTGCTGTAGAGCCAGAGAAAGCAGGTCAGCAGAGCTGCTTTAGAGCCAGAGAACCAGGTCAGTAGAGCTGCTCTAGAGCCTAAAAACCAGGTCAGCAGAGCTGCTCTAGAGCCTAAGAACCAGGTCAGCACAGCTGCTCTTGAGGCAGATAACCAGGTCAGTCGAGCTGCTTTTGAGGCATAGAACCAGGTCATCAGATTTGCTTTAGAGCGTAAGAACCAGGTCAGCAGAGCTGCTCTAGAGACTAAGAACAAGGTTAGCAGATCTGCTCTGGAGCTAGAGAACCAGGTCAGCAGAGCTGTTTTAGAGCCAGAGAACCAGGCCAGCAGAGCTGATCTAGAACCTGAGAACCAGGTCAGCAGAGCTGCTCTAGAGGCAGAGAACCAGGTCAGCAGAGCTGCTTTAGAGCTAGAGAACCAAGGCAGCAGAGCTGCTCTCGAACCAGAGAACCAGGTCAGCAGAGCTGATTTAGAGCCATAGAACCAGGTCAGCAGAGCTGCTTTAGAGTCAGAGAACCAGGTCAGCAGATCTGCTGTAGAGCCAGAGAAACCAGGTCAGCAGAGCTGCTTTAGAGGGAGAGAACCAGGTCAGGAGAGCTGCTTCAGAGGGAGAGAACCAGGTCAGCAGAGCTGCTCTAGAGCCTAAGAACCAGGTTAGCACAGCTGCTCTAGAGCCAGAGAACCAGGTCATCAGAGCTGCTGTAGAGCCACAGAAACCACATCAGAAGAGCAGCTTTAGAGGGAGAGAACCAGGTCAGCACAGCTGCTCTAGAGCCAGTGAACCAGGTCAGCAGATCTGCTTTAGAGCCAGAGAACTAGGTCAGAAGAGCTGCTTTAGAGCCAGAGAACCAGGTCAGCACAGCTCCTCTAGAGCCTGAGAACCAGGTCATTAGAGCTGCTGTAGAGTCAAAGAACCAGGTCAGCAGAGCTGCTGTAGAGCCAGAGAAAGCAGGTCAGCAGAGCTGCTTTAGAGACAGAGAACCAGGTCAGTAGAGCTGCTCTAGAGCCTAAAAACCAGGTCAGCAGAGCTGCTCTAGAGCCAGAGAACCAGGTGAGCCGAGCTGCTGTAGAGCCAGAGAAACCAGGTCAGCAGAGCTGCTCTAGAGGGAGAGAACCAGGTCAGCAGAGCTGCTCTAGAGCCTAAGAACCAGGTCAACAGAGCTACTCTAGAGCCAGAGAACAAGGTCAGCAGAGCTGCTTTAGAGCCAGAGAACTAGGTCAGCAGAGCTGTTTTAGAGCCAGACAACCAGGCCAGCAGAGATGCTCTAGAGCCTGAGAACCAGGTCAGCAGAGCTGCTCTAGAGGCAGAGAACCAGGTCAGCAGAGCTTCTTTAGAGCCAGAGAACCAGGGCAGCAGACCTCCTCTAGAACCAGAGAACCAAGTCAGCAGAGCTGCTGTAGAGCCAGAGAAACCAGGTCAGCAGTGCTGCTGTAGAGAGAGAGAACCAGGTCAGCAGAGCTGCTTTAGAGCCTAAGAACCAGGTCAGCAGAGCTGCTCTAGACCCAGTGAACCAGGTCAGCTGAGCTGCTGTAGAGCCAGAGAAACCAGGTCAGCAGAGATGCTTTAGAGGGAGAGAACCAGGTCAGCAGAGCTGCTTTAGAGCCAGAGAACCAGGTCAGCAGAGCTGCTCTAGAGCCAGAGAACCAGGTCAGCAGAGCTGCCATAGAGCCAAAGAAACCAGGTCAGCAGAGCTGCTTTAGAGGGAGAGAACCAGGTCAGCAGAGCTGCTCTAGAGCCTAAGAACCAGGTCAGCACAGCTGCTATAGAGCCAGAGAGCCAGGTCAACAGAGCTGCTTTAGAGCCTAAGAACCAGGTCAGCAGAGCTGCTCTAGAGCCTAAGAACCAGGTCAGCAGATCTGCTCTAGAGCCAGAGAACCAGGTCAGCAGAGCTGCTTTAGAGCCAGAGAACAATGTCAGAAGAGCCGTTTTAGAGCCTAAGAACCAAGTCAGCACAGCTGCTCTTGAGCCAGATAACCAGGTCAATAGAGCTGCTTTTGAGGCAGAGAACCAGGTCAGCAGAGCTGCTCTAGAGACTAAGAACAAGGTCAGCAGATCTGCTTTGGAGCTAGAGAACCAGGTCAGCAGAGCTGTTTTAGAGCCAGAGAACCAGGCCAGCAGAGCTGATCTAGAACCTGAGAACCAGGTCAGCAGAGCTGCTCTAGAGGCAGAGAACCAGGTCAGCAGAGCTGCTTTAGAGCTAGAGAACCAGGGCAGCAGAGCTGCTCTCGAACCAGAGAACCAGGTCAGCAGAGCTGATTTAGAGCCATAGAACCAGGTCAGCAGAGCTGCTTTAGAGCCAGAGAACCAGGTCAGCCGAGCTGCTGTAGAGCCAGAGAAACCAGGTCAGCAGAGCTGCTTTAGAGGGAGAGAACCAGGTCAGGAGAGCTGCTTCAGAGAGAGAAGCAGGTCAGCAGAGCTGCTCTAGAGCCTAAGAACCAGGTTAGCACAGCTGCTCTAGAGCCAGAGAACCAGGTCATCAGAGCTGCTTTAGAGCCAGAGAACCAGGTCAGCAGAGCTGCTGTTGAGCCAGAGAAACCACATCAGAAGAGCAGCTTTAGAGGGAGAGAACCAGGTCAGCAGAGCTGCTCTAGAGCCTAAGAATCAGGTCAGCACAGCTGCTCTAGAGCCAGTGAACCAGGTCATTAGAGCTGCTGTAGAGCCAGAGAACCAGGTCAGCAGAGCTGCTGTAGAGCCAGAGAAAGCAGGTCAGCAGAGCTGCTTTAGAGCCAGAGAACCAGGTCAGTAGAGCTGCTCTAGAGCCTAAGAACCAGGTCATCAGAGCTGCTCTAGAGCCAGAGAACCAGGTCAGCAGAGCTGCTGTAGAGGCAGAGAAACCAGGTCAGCAGAGCTGCTCTAGAGGGAGAGATCCAGGTCAGCAGAGCTGCTCTAGAGCCTAAGAACCAGGTCAGCACAGCTGCTCTAGAGCCAGAGAACCAGGTCAGCAGATCTGCTTTAGAGCCAGAGAACTAGGTCTGCAGAGCTGCTTTTGAGCCAGAGAACCAGGTCAGCACAGCTCCTCTAGAGCCTGAGAACCAGGTCATTAGAGCTGCTGTAGAGTCAGAGAACCAGGTCAGCAGAGCTGCTGTAGAGCCAGAGAAAGCAGGTCAGCAGAGCTGCTTTAGAGACAGAGAACCAGGTCAGTAGAGCTGCTCTAGAGCCTAAAAACCAGGTCAGCAGAGCTGCTCTAGAGCCAGAGAACCAGGTGAGCCGAGTTGCTGTAGAGCCAGAGAAACCAGGTCAGCAGAGCTGCTCTAGAGGGAGAGAACCAGGTCAGCAGAGCTGCTCTAGAGCCTAAGAACCAGGTCAACAGAGCTACTCTAGAGCCAGAGAACAAGGTCAGCAGAGCTGCTTTAGAGCCAGAGAACTAGGTCAGCAGAGCTGTTTTAGAGCCAGACAACCAGGCCAGCAGAGATGCTCTAGAGCCTGAGAACCAGGTCAGCAGAGCTGCTCTAGAGGCAGAGAACCAGGTCAGCAGAGCTGCTTTAGAGCCAGAGAACCAGGGCAGCAGACCTCCTCTAGAACCAGAGAACCAGGTCAGCAGAGCTGCTGTAGAGCCAGAGAAACCAGGTCAGCAGTGCTGCTGTAGAGGGAGAGAACCAGGTCAGCAGAGCTGCTTTAGAGCCTAAGAACCAGGTCAGCAGAGCTGCTCTAGACCCAGTGAACCAGGTCTGCTGAGCTGCTGTAGAGCCAGAGAAACCAGGTCAGCAGAGATGCTTTAGAGGGAGAGAACCAGGTCAGCAGAGCTGCTTTAGAGCCAGAGAACCAGGTCAGCAGAGCTGCCGTAGAGCCAGAGAAACCAGGTCAGCAGAGCTGCTTTAGAGGGAGAGAACCAGGTCAGCAGAGTTGCTCTAGAGCCTAAGAACCAGGTCAGCACAGCTGCTATAGAGCCAGAGAGCCAGGTCAACAGAGCTGCTTTAGAGCCTAAGAACCAGGTCAGCAGAGCTGCTCTAGAGCCTAAGAACCAGGTCAGCAGATCTGCTCTAGAGCCAGAGAACCAGGTCAGCAGAGCTGCTTTAGAGCCAGAGAACAATGTCAGAAGAGCCGTTTTAGAGCCTAAGAACCAAGTCAGCACAGCTGCTCTTGAGCCAGATAACCAGGTCAATAGAGCTGCTTTTGAGGCAGAGAACCAGGTCAGCAGAGCTGCTCTAGAGACTAAGAACAAGGTCAGCAGATCTGCTCTGGAGCTAGAGAACCAGGTCAGCAGAGCTGTTTTAGAGCCAGAGAACCAGGCCAGCAGAGCTGATCTAGAACCTGAGAACCAGGTCAGCAGAGCTGCTTTAGAGGCAGAGAACCAGGTCAGCAGAGCTGCTTTAGAGCTAGAGAACCAGGGCAGCAGAGCTGCTCTCGAACCAGAGAACCAGGTCAGCAGAGCTGATTTAGAGCCATAGAACCAGGTCAGCAGAGCTGCTTTAGAGCCAGAGAACCAGGTCAGCCGAGCTGCTGTAGAGCCAGAGAAACCAGGTCAGCAGAGCTGCTTTAGAGGGAGAGAACCAGGTCAGGAGAGCTGCTTCAGAGAGAGAGAAGCAGGTCAGCAGAGCTGCTCTAGAGCCTAAGAACCAGGTTAGCACAGCTGCTCTAGAGCCAGAGAACCAGGTCATCAGAGCTGCTTTAGAGCCAGAGAACCAGGTCAGCAGAGCTGCTGTAGAGCCAGAGAAACCACACCAGAAGAGCAGCTTTAGAGGGAGAGAACCAGGTCAGCAGAGCTGCTCTAGAGCCTAAGAATCAGGTCAGCACAGCTGCTCTAGAGCCAGTGAACCAGGTCATTAGAGCTGCTGTAGAGCCAGAGAACCAGGTCAGCAGAGCTGCTGTAGAGCCAGAGAAAGCAGGTCAGCAGAGCTGCTTTAGAGCCAGAGAACCAGGTCAGTAGAGCTGCTCTAGAGCCTGAGAACCAGGTCATCAGAGCTGCTCTAGAGCCAGAGAACCAGGTCAGCAGAGCTGCTGTAGAGCCAGAGAAACCAGGTCAGCAGAGCTGCTCTAGAGGGAGAGATCCAGGTCAGCAGAGCTGCTCTAGAGCCTAAGAACCAGGTCAGCACAGCTGCTCTAGAGCCAGAGAAACCAGGTCAGCAGTGCTGCTGTAGAGGGAGAGAACCAGGTCAGCAGAGCTGCTTTAGAGCCTAAGAACCAGGTCAGCAGAGCTGCTCTAGACCCAGTGAACCAGGTCTGCTGAGCTGCTGTAGAGCCAGAGAAACCAGGTCAGCAGAGATGCTTTAGAGGGAGAGAACCAGGTCAGCAGAGCTGCTTAGGAGCCAGAGAACCAGGTCAGCAGAGCTGCTCTATAGCCAGAGAACCAGGTCAGCAGAGCTGCCGTAGAGCCAGAGAAACCAGGTCAGCAGAGCTGCTTTAGAGGGAGAGAACCAGGTCAGCAGAGCTGCTCTAGAGCCTAAGAACCAGGTCAGCACAGCTGCTATAGAGCCAGAGAGCCAGGTCAACAGACCTGCTTTAGAGCCTAAGAACCAGGTCAGCAGAGCTGCTCTAGAGCCTAAGAACCAGGTCAGCAGATCTGCTCTAGAGCCAGAGAACCAGGTCAGCAGAGCTGCTTTAGAGCCAGAGAACAATGTCAGAAGAGCCGTTTTAGAGCCTAAGAACCAAGTCAGCACAGCTGCTCTTGAGCCAGATAACCAGGTCAATAGAGCTGCTTTTGAGGCAGAGAACCAGGTCAGCAGAGCTGCTCTAGAGACTAAGAACAAGGTCAGCAGATCTGCTCTGGGGCTAGAGAACCAGGTCAGCAGAGCTGTTTTAGAGCCAGAGAACCAGGCCAGCAGAGCTGATCTAGAACCTGAGAACCAGGTCAGCAGAGCTGCTCTAGAGGCAGAGAACCAGGTCAGCAGAGCTGCTTTAGAGCTAGAGAACCAGGGCAGCAGAGCTGCTCTCGAACCAGAGAACCAGGTCAGCAGAGCTGATTTAGAGCCATACAACCAGGTCAGCAGAGCTGCTTTAGAGCCAGAGAACCAGGTCAACCGAGCTGCTGTAGAGCCAGAGAAACCAGGTCAGCAGAGCTGCTTTAGAGGGAGAGAACCAGGTCAGGAGAGCTGCTTCAGAGAGAGAGAAGCAGGTCAGCAGAGCTGCTCTAGAGCCTAAGAACCAGGTTAGCACAGCTGCCCTAGAGCCAGAGAACCAGGTCATCAGAGCTGCTTTAGAGCCAGAGAACCAGGTCAGCAGAGCTGCTGTAGAGCCAGAGAAACCACATCAGAAGAGCAGCTTTAGAGGGAGAGAAATAGGTCAGCAGAGCTGCTCTAGAGCCTAAGAATCAGGTCAGCACAGCTGCTCTAGAGCCAGTGAACCAGGTCATTAGAGCTGCTGTAGAGCCAGAGAAAGCAGGTCAGCAGAGCTGCTTTAGAGCCAGAGAACCAGGTCATCAGAGCTGCTTTAGAGCCAGAGAACCAGGTCAGCAGAGCTGCTGTAGAGCCAGAGAAACCACATCAGAAGAGCAGCTTTAGAGGGAGAGAACCAGGTCAGCAGAGCTGCTCTAGAGCCTAAGAATCAGGTCAGCACAGCTGCTCTAGAGCCAGAGAACCAGGTCAGCAGAGCTGCTGTAGAGCCAGAGAAAGCAGGTCAGCAGAGCTGCTTTAGAGCCAGAGAACCAGGTCAGTAGAGCTGCTCTAGAGCCTAAGAACCAGGTCATCAGAGCTGCTCTAGAGCCAGAGAACCAGGTCAGCAGAGCTGCTGTAGAGCCAGAGAAACCAGGTCAGCAGAGCTGCTCTAGAGGGAGAGATCCAGGTCAGCAGAGCTGCTCTAGAGCCTAAGAACCAGGTCAGCACAGCTGCTCTAGAGCCAGAGAACCAGGTCAGCAGATCTGCTTTAGAGCCAGAGAACTAGGTCAGCAGAGCTGCTTTTGAGCCAGAGAACCAGGTCAGCAGAGCTGCTCTAGAGGCAGAGAACCAGGTCAGCAGAGCTGCTTTAGAGCTAGAGAACCAGGGCAGCAGAGCTGCTCTCGAACCAGAGAACCAGGTCAGCAGAGCTGATTTAGAGCCATAGAACCAGGTCAGCAGAGCTGCTTTAGAGCCAGACAACCAGGTCAGGAGAGCTGCTTCAGAGGGAGAGAACCAGGTCAGCAGAGCTGCTCTAGAGCCTAAGAACCAAATGTAAATATAAATGTAAATGTCAAGGTACTTATAGAGCGCACTGTCACCAGACGGACACCTTGCGGTGTCACCTTTTGCGGTTTCCTGGCACTGATACTCATACCGCTGTGGAACCCCTCCTGGCTTTCCCTGTGAAGTGTCCACTCCTGGGCACCCCCAGGGTGAAGCCAGGCATCCTTAGCGCTGTTGGGGCCGGTGTGGAGGCTAAGCAAGCTATTGCCCAGAGTTGCAGCGTGGGGCCCATGATTAGAATAGGCACCGAGGCGAGAATAGACAGGTCTGAGGAAATTGAGCCCGAGCCCCGCCGAGGCAGGAATCGAACCCTGGTCCCTGGCCAGAACTCTGCTTCAGGGTCTGCCGCTCTAACCATTGAGCCACACTCCTCCACAAACCCACAAGAACCAGGTTAGCACAGCTGCTCTAGAGCCAGAGAACCAGGTTATCAGAGCTGCTGTAGAGCCAGAGAACCAGGTCAGCAGAGCTGCTGTAGAGCCAGATAAACCACATCAGAAGAGCAGCTTTAGAGGGAGAGAACCAGGTCAGCAGAGCTGCTCTAGAGCCTAAGAACCAGGTCAGCACAGCTGCTCTAGAGCCAGTGAACCAGGTCAGCAGATCTGCTTTAGAGCCAGAGAACAAGGTCAGCAGAGCTCCTCTAGAGCCTGACAACCAGGTCATTAGAGCTGCTGTAGAGCCAGAGAACCAGGTCAGTAGAGCTGCTCTAGAGCCAAAGAACCAGATCAGCAGAGCTGCTGTAGAGCCAGAGAAACGAGGTCAGCAGAGCTGCTCTAGAGGGAGATACCCAGGTCAGCAGAGCTGCTCTAGAGCCTAAGAACCAGGTCAGCACAGCTGCTCTAGAGCCAGAGAACCAGGTCAGCAGATCTGATTTAGAGCCAGAGAACTAGGTCAGCAGAGCTGCTTTTGAGCCAGAGAACCAGGTCAGCACAGCTGCTCTAGAGCCTGAGAACCAGGTCATTAGAGCTGCTGTAGAGCCAGAGAACCAGGTCATTAGAGCTGCTGTAGAGCCAGAGAAAGCAGGTCAGCAGAGCTGCTTTAGAGCCAGAGAACCAGGTCAGTAGAGCTGCTCTAGAGCCTAAGAACCAGGTCAGCAGAGCTGCTCTAGAGCCAGAGAACCAGGTCAGCCGAGCTACTGTAGAGCCAGAGAAACAAGGTCAGCAGAGTTGCTCTAGAGCCAGAGAACCAGGTCAGCCGAGCTGCTGTAGAGCCAGAGAAACCAGGTCAGCAGAGCTGCTTTAGAGGGAGAGAATCAGGTCAGGAGAGCTGCTTCAGAGGGAGAGAACCAGGTCAGCAGAGCTGCTCTAGAGCCTAAGAACCAGGTCAGCACAGCTGCTCTAGAGCCAGAGAACCAGGTCATCAGAGCTGCTGTAGAGCCAGAGAACCAGGTCAGCAGAGCTGCTGTAGAGCCAGAGAAACCACGTCAGAAGAGCAGCTTTAGAGGGAGACAACCAGGTCAGCAGAGCTGCTCTAGAGCCAGAGAACCAGGTCATCAGAGCTGCTCTAGAGCCAGTGAATCAGGTCAGCAGATCTGCTTTAGAGCCAGAGAACTAGGTCAGAAGAGCTGCTTTACGGCCAGAGAACCAGGTCAGCAGAGCTCCTCTAGAGCCTGAGAACCAGGTCATTAGAGCTGCTGTAGAGCCAGAGAACAAGGTCAGCAGAGCTGCTGTAGAGCCAGAGAAAGCAGGTCAGCAGAGCTGCTTTAGAGCCAGAGAACCAGGTCAGTAGAGCTGCTCTGAAGCCTAAGAAGCAGGTCAGCAGAGCTGCTCTAGAGCCAGAGAACCAGATCAGCCGAGCTGCTGTAGAGCCAGAGAAACCAGGTCAGCAGAGCTGCTCTAGAGGGAGAGACCCAGGTCAGCAGAGCTGCTCTAGAGCCTAAGAACCAGGTCAACAGAGCTACTCTAGAGCCAGAGAACAAGGTCAGCAGAGCTGCTTTAGAGCCAGAGAACTAGGTGAGCAGAGCTGTTTTAGAGCCAGACAACCAGGTCAGCAGAGATGCTCTAGAGCCTGAGAACCAGGTCAGCAGAGCTGCTCTAGAGGCAGAGAACCAGGTCAGCAGAGCTGCTTTAGAGCCAGAGAACCATGGCAGCAGACCTCCTCTAGAACCAGAGAACCAGGTCAGCAGAGCTGCTGTAGAGCCAGAGAAACCAGGTCAGCAGTGCTGCTGTAGAGGGAGAGAAAAAGGTCAGCAGAGCTGCTATAGAGCCCCAGAACCAGGTCAGCAGAGCTGCTCTAGACCCAGTGAACCAGGTCAGCTGAGCTGCTGTAGAGCCAGAGAACCCAGGTCAGCAGAGCTGCTTTAGAGCCAGAGAACCAGGTCAGCAGAGCTGCTGTAGAGCCAGAGAAACCACATCAGAAGAGCAGCTTTAGAGGGAGAGAACCAGGTCAGCAGAGCTCCTCTAGAGCCTAAGAATCAGGTCAGCACAGCTGCTCTAGAGCCAGTGAACCAGGTCATTAGAGCTGCTGTAGAGCCAGAGAACCAGGTCAGCAGAGCTGCTGTAGAGCCAGAGAAAGCAGGTCAGCAGAGCTGCTTTAGAGCCAGAGAACCAGGTCAGTAGAGCTGCTCTAGAGCCTAAGAACCAGGTCATCAGAGCTGCTCTAGAGCCAGAGAACCAGGTCAGCAGAGCTGCTGTAGAGCCAGAGAAACCAGGTCAGCAGAGCTGCTCTAGAGGGAGAGATCCAGGTCAGCAGAGCTGCTCTAGAGCCTAAGAACCAGGTCAGCACAGCTGCTCTAGAGCCAGAGAACCAGGTCAGCAGATCTGCTCTAGAGGCAGAGAACCAGGTCAGCAGAGCTGCTTTAGAGCTAGAGAACCAGGGCAGCAGAGCTGCTCTCGAACCAGAGAACCAGGTCAGCAGAGCTGATTTAGAGCCATAGAACCAGGTCAGCAGAGCTGCTTTAGAGCCAGACAACCAGGTCAGGAGAGCTGCTTCAGAGGGAGAGAACCAGGTCAGCAGAGCTGCTCTAGAGCCTAAGAACCAAATGTAAATATAAATGTAAATGTCAAGGTACTTATAGAGCGCACTGTCACCAGACGGACACCTTGCGGTGTCACCTTTTGCGGTTTCCTGGCGCTGATACTCATACCGCTGTGGAACCCCTCCTGGCTTTCCCTGTGAAGTGTCCACTCCTGGGCACCCCCAGGGTGAAGCCAGGCATCCTTAGCGCTGTTGGGGCCGGTGTGGAGGCTAAGCAAGCTATTGCCCAGAGTTGCAGCGTGGGGCCCATGATTAGAATAGGCACCGAGGCGAGAATAGACAGGTCCGAGGAAATTGAGCCCGAGCCCCGCCGAGGCAGGAATCGAACCCTGGTCCCTGGCCAGAACTCTGCTTCAGGGTCTGCCGCTCTAACCATTGAGCCACACTCCTCCACAAACCCACAAGAACCAGGTTAGCACAGCTGCTCTAGAGCCAGAGAACCAGGTTATCAGAGCTGCTGTAGAGCCAGAGAACCAGGTCAGCAGAGCTGCTGTAGAGCCAGATAAACCACATCAGAAGAGCAGCTTTAGAGGGAGAGAACCAGGTCAGCAGAGCTGCTCTAGAGCCTAAGAACCAGGTCAGCACAGCTGCTCTAGAGCCAGTGAACCAGGTCAGCCGAGCTACTCTAGAGCCAGAGAACCAGGTCAGCAGAGCTGCCGTAGAGCCAGAGAAACCAGGTCAGCAGAGCTGCTTTAGAGGGAGAGAACCAGGTCAGCAGAGCTGCTCTAGAGCCTAAGAACCAGGTCAGCACAGCTGCTCTAGAGCCAGAGAACCAGGTCAGCAGATCTGATTTAGAGCCAGAGAACTAGGTCAGCAGAGCTGCTTTTGAGCCAGAGAACCAGGTCAGCACAGCTGCTCTAGAGCCTGAGAACCAGGTCATTAGAGCTGCTGTAGAGCCAGAGAACCAGGTCAGCAGAGCTGCTGTAGAGCCAGAGAAAGCAGGTCAGCAGAGCTGCTTTAGAGCCAGAGAACCAGGTCAGTAGAGCTGCTCTAGAGCCTAAGAACCAGGTCAGCAGAGCTGCTCTAGAGCCAGAGAACCAGGTCAGCCGAGCTACTGTAGAGCCAGAGAAACAAGGTCAGCAGAGTTGCTCTAGAGCCAGAGAACCAGGTCAGCCGAGCTGCTGTAGAGCCAGAGAAACCAGGTCAGCAGAGCTGCTTTAGAGGGAGAGAATCAGGTCAGGAGAGCTGCTTCAGAGGGAGAGATCCAGGTCAGCAGAGCTGCTCTAGAGCCTAAGAACCAGGTCAGCACAGCTGCTCTAGAGCCAGCGAACCAGGTCATCAGAGCTGCTGTAGAGCCAGAGAACCAGGTCAGCAGAGCTGCTGTAGAGCCAGAGAAACCACGTCAGAAGAGCAGCTTTAGAGGGAGACAACCAGGTCAGCAGAGCTGCTCTAGAGCCAGAGAACCAGGTCATCAGAGCTGCTCTAGAGCCAGTGAACCAGGTCAGCAGATCTGCTTTAGAGCCAGAGAACTAGGTCAGAAGAGCTGCTTTACGGCCAGAGAACCAGGTCAGCAGAGCTCCTCTAGAGCCTGAGAACCAGGTCATTAGAGCTGCTGTAGAGCCAGAGAACCAGGTCAGCAGAGCTGCTGTAGAGCCAGAGAAAGCAGGTCAGCAGAGCTGCTCTAGAGGGAGAGACCCAGGTCAGCATAGCTGCTCTAGAGTCTAAGAACCAGGTCAACAGAGCTACTCTAGAGCCAGAGAACAAGGTCAGCAGAGCTGCTTTAGAGCCAGAGAACTAGGTGAGCAGAGCTATTTTAGAGCCAGACAACCAGGTCAGCAGAGATGCTCTAGAGCCTGAGAACCAGGTCAGCAGAGCTGCTCTAGAGGCAGAGAACCAGGTCAGCAGAGCTGCTTTAGAGCCAGAGAACCATGGCAGCAGACCTCCTCTAGAACCAGAGAACCAGGTCAGCAGAGCTGCTGTAGAGCCAGAGAAACCAGGTCAGCAGTGCTGCTGTAGAGGGAGAGAACCAGGTCAGCAGAGCTGCTATAGAGCCCCAGAACCAGGTCAGCAGAGCTGCTCTAGACCCAGTGAACCAGGTCAGCTGAGCTGCTGTAGAGCCAGAGAACCCAGGTCAGCAGAGCTGCTTAAGAGGGAGAGAACAAGGTCAGCAGAGCTGCTTTAGAGGGAGAGAATCAGGTCAGGAGAGCTGCTTCAGAGGGAGAGAACCAGGTCAGCAGAGCTGCTCTAGAGCCTAAGAACCAGGTCAGTTCAGCTGCTCTAGAGCCAGAGAACCAGGTCATTAGAGCTGCTGTAGAGCCAGATAAACCAGGTCAGCAGAGATGCTTTAGAGGGAGAGAACCAGGTCAGCAGAGCTGCTTTAGAGCCAGAGAACCAGGTCAGCAGAGCTGCTCTAGAGCCAGAGAACCAGGTCAGCAGAGCTGCCGTAGAGCCAGAGAAACCAGGTCAGCAGAGCTGCTTTAGAGGGAGAGAACCAGGTCAGCAGAGCTGCTCTAGAGCCTAAGAACCAGGTCAGCACAGCTGCTATAGAGCCAGAGAGCCAGGTCAATAGAGCTGCTTTAGAGCCTGAGAACCAGGTCAGCAGAGCTGCTCTAGAGCCTAAGAACCAGGTCAGCAGATCTGCTCTAGAGCCAGAGAACCAGGTCAGCAGAGCTGCTTTAGAGCCAGAGACAATGTCAGAAGAGCTGTTTTAGAGCCTAAGAACCAAGTCAGCACAGCTGCTCTTGAGCCAGATAACCAGGTCAACAGAGCTGCTTTTGAGGCAGAGAACCAGGTCAGCAGAGCTGCTCTAGAGACTAAGAACAAGGTCAGCAGATCTGCTCTGGAGCTAGAGAACCAGGTCAGCAGAGCTGTTTTAGAGCCAGAGAACCAGGCCAGCAGAGCTGATCTAGAACCTGAGAACCAGGTCAGCAGAGCTGCTCTAGAGGCAGAGAACCAGGTCAGCAGAGCTGCTTTAGAGCTAGAGAACCAGGGCAGCAGAGCTGCTCTCGAACCAGAGAACCAGGTCAGCAGAGCTGATTTAGAGCCATAGAACCAGGTCAGCAGAGCTGCTTTAGAGCCAGAGAACCAGGTCAGCCGAGCTGCTGTAGAGCCAGAGAAACCATGTCAGCAGAGCTGCTTTAGAGGGAGAGAACCAGGTCAGGAGAGCTGCTTCAGAGAGAGAGAAGCAGGTCAGCAGAGCTGCTCTAGAGCCTAAGAACCAGGTTAGCACAGCTGCTCTAGAGCCAGAGAACCAGGTCATCAGAGCTGCTTTAGAGCCAGAGAACCAGGTCAGCAGAGCTGCTGTAGAGCCAGAGAAACCACATCAGAAGAGCAGCTTTAGAGGGAGAGAACCAGGTCAGCAGAGCTGCTCTAGAGCCTAAGAATCAGGTCAGCACAGCTGCTCTAGAGCCAGTGAACCAGGTCATTAGAGCTGCTGTAGAGCCAGAGAACCAGGTCAGCAGAGCTGCTGTAGAGCCAGAGAAAGCAGGTCAGCAGAGCTGCTTTAGAGCCAGAGAACCAGGTCAGTAGAGCTGCTCTAGAGCCTAAGAACCAGGTCATCAGAGCTGCTCTAGAGCCAGAGAACCAGGTCAGCAGAGCTGCTGTAGAGCCAGAGAAACCAGGTCAGCAGAGCTGCTCTAGAGGGAGAGATCCAGGTCAGCAGAGCTGCTCTAGAACCTAAGAACCAGGTCAGCACAGCTGCTCTAGAGCCAGAGAACCAGGTCAGCAGATCTGCTTTAGAGCCAGAGAACTAGGTCCGCAGAGCTGCTTTTGAGCCAGAGAACCAGGTCAGCAGAGCTGCTCTAGAGGCAGAGAACCAGGTCAGCAGAGCTGCTTTAGAGCTAGAGAACCAGGGCAGCAGAGCTGCTCTCGAACCAGAGAACCAGGTCAGCAGAGCTGATTTAGAGCCATAGAACCAGGTCAGGAGAGCTGCTTCAGAGGGAGAGAACCAGGTCAGCAGAGCTGCTCTAGAGCCTAAGAACCAAATGTAAATATAAATGTAAATGTCAAGGTACTTATAGAGCGCACTGTCACCAGACGGACACCTTGCGGTGTCACCTTTTGCGGTTTCCTGGCGCTGATACTCATACCGCTGTGGAACCCCTCCTGGCTTTCCCTGTGAAGTGTCCACTCCTGGGCACCCCCAGGGTGAAGCCAGGCATCCTTAGCGCTGTTGGGGCCGGTGTGGAGGCTAAGCAAGCTATTGCCCAGAGTTGCAGCGTGGGGCCCATGATTAGAATAGGCACCGAGGCGAGAATAGACAGGTCCGAGGAAATTGAGCCCGAGCACCGCCGAGGCAGGAATCGAACCCTGGTCCCTGGCCAGAACTCTGCTTCAGGGTCTGCCGCTCTAACCATTGAGCCACACTCCTCCACAAACCCACAAGAACCAGGTTAGCACAGCTGCTCTAGAGCCAGAGAACCAGGTCATCAGAGCTGCTGTAGAGCCAGAGAACCAGGTCAGCAGAGCTGCTGTAGAGCCAGATAAACCACATCAGAAGAGCAGCTTTCGAGGGAGAGAACCAGGTCAGCAGAGCTGCTCTAGAGCCTAAGAACCAGGTCAGCACAGCTGCTCTAGAGCCAGTGAACCAGGTCAGCAGATCTGCTTTAGAGCCAGAGAACAAGGTCAGCAGAGCTCCTCTAGAGCCTGAGAACCAGGTCATTAGAGCTGCTGTAGAGCCAGAGAACCAGGTCAGCAGAGCTGCTGTAGAGCCAGAGAAAGCAGGTCAGCAGAGCTGCTTTAGAGCCAGAGAACCAGGTCAGTAGAGCTGCTCAAGAGCCTAAGAACCAGGTCATCAGAGCTGCTCTAGAGCCAGAGAACCAGGTCAGCAGAGCTGCTGTAGAGCCAGAGAAACGAGGTCAGCAGAGCTGCTCTAGAGGGAGATACCCAGGTCAGCAGAGCTGCTCTAGAGCCTAAGAACCAGGTCAGCACAGCTGCTCTAGAGCCAGAGAACCAGGTCAGCAGATCTGATTTAGAGCCAGAGAACTAGGTCAGCAAAGCTGCTTTTGAGCCAGAGAACCAGGTCAGCACAGCTGCTCTAGAGCCTGAGAACCAGGTCATTAGAGCTGCTGTAGAGCCAGAGAACCAGGTCAGCAGAGCTGCTGTAGAGCCAGAGAAAGCAGGTCAGCAGAGCTGCTTTAGAGCCAGAGAACCAGGTCAGTAGAGCTGCTCTAGAGCCTAAGAACCAGGTCAGCAGAGCTGCTCTAGAGCCAGAGAACCAGGTCAGCCGAGCTACTGTAGAGCCAGAGAAACAAGGTCAGCAGAGTTGCTCTAGAGCCAGAGAACCAGGTCAGCCGAGCTGCTGTAGAGCCAGAGAAACCAGGTCAGCAGAGCTGCTTTAGAGGGAGAGAATCAGGTCAGGAGAGCTGCTTCAGAGGGAGTGAACCAGGTCAGCAGAGCTGCTCTAGAGCCTAAGAACCAGGTCAGCACAGCTGCTCTAGAGCCAGAGAACCAGGTCATCAGAGCTGCTGTAGAGCCAGAGAACCAGGTCAGCAGAGCTGCTGTAGAGCCAGAGAAACCACGTCAGAAGAGAAGCTTTAGAGGGAGACAACCAGGTCAGCAGAGCTGCTCTAGAGCCAGAGAACCAGGTCATCAGAGCTGCTCTAGAGCAAGTGAACTAGGTCAGCAGATCTGCTTTAGAGCCAGAGAACTAGGTCAGAAGAGCTGCTTTACGGCCAGAGAACCAGGTCAGCAGAGCTCCTCTAGAGCCTGAGAACCAGGTCATTAGAGCTGCTGTAGAGCCAGAGAACCAGGTCAGCAGAGCTGCTGTAGAGCCAGAGAAAGCAGGTCAGCAGAGCTGCTTTAGAGCCAGAGAACCAGGTCAGTAGAGCTGCTCTGGAGCCTAAGAACCAGGTCAGCAGAGCTACTCTAGAGCCAGACAACCAGGTCAGCCGAGCTGCTGTAGAGCCAGAGAAACCAGGTCAGCAGAGCTGCTCTAGAGGGAGAGACCCAGGTCAGCTGAGCTGCTCTAGAGCCTAAGAACCAGGTCAACAGAGCTACTCTAGAGCCAGAGAACAAGGTCAGCAGAGCTGCCTTAGAGCCAGAGAACTAGGTGAGCAGAGCTGTTTTAGAGCCAGACAACCAGGTCAGCAGAGATGCTCTAGAGCCTGAGAACCAGGTCAGCAGAGCTGCTCTAGAGGCAGAGAACCATGGCAGCAGACCTCCTCTAGAACCAGAGAACCAGGTCAGCAGAGCTGCTGTAGAGCCAGAGAAACCAGGTCAGCAGTGCTGCTGTAGAGGGAGAGAACCAGGTCAGCAGAGCTGCTATAGAGCCCCAGAACCAGGTCAGCAGAGCTGCTCTAGACCCAGTGAACCAGGTCAGCTGAGCTGCTGTAGAGCCAGAGAAACCAGGTCAGCAGAGCTGCTTTAGAGGGAGAGAACAAGGTCAGCAGAGCTGCTTTAGAGGGAGAGAATCAGGTCAGGAGAGCTGCTTCAGAGGGAGAGAACCAGGTCAGCAGAGCTGCCCTAGAGCCTAAGAACCAGGTCAGTTCAGCTGCTCTAGAGCCAGAGAACCAGGTCATTAGAGCTGCTGTAGAGCCAGAGAAACCAGGTCAGCAGAGATGCTTTAGAGGGAGAGAACCAGGTCAGCAGAGCTGCTTTAGAGCCAGAGAACCAGGTCAGCAGAGCTGCTCTAGAGCCAGAGAACCAGGTCAGCAGAGCTGCCGTAGAGCCAGAGAAACCAGGTCAGCAGAGCTGCTTTAGAGGGAGAGAACCAGGTCAGCAGAGCTGCTCTAGAGCCTAAGAACCAGGTCAGCACAGCTGCTATAGAGCCAGAGAGCCAGGTCAACAGAGCTGCTTTAGAGCCTAAGAACCAGGTCAGCAGAGCTGCTCTAGAGCCTAAGAACCAGGTCAGCAGATCTGCTCTAGAGCCAGAGAACCGGGTCAGCAGAGCTGCTTTAGAGCCAGAGAACAATGTCAGAAGAGCTGTTTTAGAGCCTAAGAACCAAGTCAGCACAGCTGCTCTTGAGCCAGATAACCAGGTCAACAGAGCTGCTTTTGAGGCAGAGAACCAGGTCAGCAGAGCTGCTCTAGAGACTAAGAACAAGGTCAGCAGATCTGCTCTGGAGCTAGAGAACCAGGTCAGCAGAGCTGTTTTAGAGCCAGAGAACCAGGCCAGCAGAGCTGATCTATAACCTGAGAACCAGGTCAGCAGAGCTGCTCTAGCGGCAGAGAACCAGGTCAGCAGAGCTGCTTTAGAGCTAGAGAACCAGGGCAGCAGAGCTGCTCTCGAACCAGAGAACCAGGTCAGCAGAGCTGATTTAGAGCCATAGAACCAGGTCAGCAGAGCTGCTTTAGAGCCAGAGAACCAGGTCAGCCGAGCTGCTGTAGAGCCAGAGAAACCAGGTCAGCAGAGCTGCTTTAGAGGGAGAGAACCAGGTCAGGAGAGCTGCTTCAGAGAGAGAGAAGCAGGTCAGCAGAGCTGCTCTAGAGCCTAAGAACCAGGTTAGCACAGCTGCTCTAGAGCCAGAGAACCAGGTCATCAGAGCTGCTTTAGAGCCAGAGAACCAGGTCAGCAGAGCTGCTGTAGAGCCAGAGAAACCACATCAGAAGAGCAGCTTTAGAGGGAGAGAACCAGGTCAGCAGAGCTGCTCTAGAGCCTAAGAATCAGGTCAGCACAGCTGCTCTAGAGCCAGTGAACCAGGTCATTAGAGCTGCTGTAGAGCCAGAGAACCAGGTCAGCAGAGCTGCTGTAGAGCCAGCCAGAGAAAGCAGGTCAGCAGAGCTGCTTTAGAGCCAGAGAACCAGGTCAGTAGAGCTGCTCTAGAGCCTAAGAACCAGGTCATCAGAGCTGCTCTAGAGCCAGAGAACCAGGTCAGCAGAGCTGCTGTAGAGCCAGAGAAACCAGGTCAGCAGAGCTGCTCTAGAGGGAGAGATCCAGGTCAGCAGAGCTGCTCTAGAGCCTAAGAACCAGGTCAGCACAGCTGCTCTAGAGCCAGAGAACCAGGTCAGCAGATCTGCTTTAGAGCCAGAGAACTAGGTCAGCAGAGCTGCTTTAGAGCCAGAGAACCAGGTCAGTAGAGCTGCTCTAGAGCCTAAGAACCAGGTCATCAGAGCTGCTCTAGAGCCAGAGAACCAGGTCAGCAGAGCTGCTGTAGAGCCAGAGAAACCAGGTCAGGAGAGCTGCTTCAGAGGGAGAGAACCAGGTCAGCAGAGCTGCTCTAGAGCCTAAGAACCAAATGTAAATATAAATGTAAATGTCAAGGTACTTATAGAGCGCACTGTCACCAGACAGACACCTTGCGGAGTCACCTTTTGCGGTTTCCTGGCGCTGATACTCATACCGCTGTGGAACCCCTCCTGGCTTTCCCTGTGAAGTGTCCACTCCTGGGCACCCCCAGGGTGAAGCCAGGCATCCTTAGCGCTGTTGGGGCCGGTGTGGAGGCTAAGCAAGCTATTGCCCAGAGTTGCAGCGTGGGGCCCATGATTAGAATAGGCACCGAGGCGAGAATAGACAGGTCCGAGGAAATTGAGCCCGAGCCCCGCCGAGGCAGGAATCGAACCCTGGTCCCTGGCCAGAACTCTGCTTCAGGGTCTGCCGCTCTAACCATTGAGCCACACTCCTCCACAAACCCACAAGAACCAGGTTAGCACAGCTGCTCTAGAGCCAGAGAACCAGGTCATCAGAGCTGCTGTAGAGCCAGAGAACCAGGTCAGCAGAGCTGCTGTAGAGCCAGATAAACCACAAAAGAAGAGCAGCTTTAGAGGGAGAGAACCAGGTCAGCAGAGCTGCTCTAGAGCCTAAGAACCAGGTCAGCACAGCTGCTCTAGAGCCAGTGAACCAGGTCAGCAGATCTGCTTTAGAGCCAGAGAACAAGGTCAGCAGAGCTCCTCTAGAGCCTGAGAACCAGGTCATTAGAGCTGCTGTAGAGCCAGAGAACCAGGTCAGCAGAGCTGCTGTAGAGCCAGAGAAAGCAGGTCAGCAGAGCTGCTTTAGAGCCAGAGAACCAGGTCAGTAGAGCTGCTCAAGAGCCTAAGAACCAGGTCATCAGAGCTGCTCTAGAGCCAGAGAACCAGGTCAGCAGAGCTGCTGTAGAGCCAGAGAAACGAGGTCAGCAGAGCTGCTCTAAAGGGAGATACTCAGGTCAGCAGAGCTGCTCTAGAGCCTAAGAACCAGGTCAGCACAGCTGCTCTAGAGCCAGAGAACCAGGTCAGCAGATCTGATTTAGAGCCAGAGAACTAGGTCAGCAGAGCTGCTTTTGAGCCAGAGAACCAGGTCAGCACAGCTGCTCTAGAGCCTGAGAACCAGGTCATTAGAGCTGCTGTAGAGCCAGAGAACCAGGTCAGCAGAGCTGCTGTAGAGCCAGAGAAAGCAGGTCAGCAGAGCTGCTTTAGAGCCAGAGAACCAGGTCAGTAGAGCTGCTCTAGAGCCTAAGAACCAGGTCAGCAGAGCTGCTCTAGAGCCAGAGAACCAGGTCAGCCGAACTACTGTAGAGCCAGAGAAACAAGGTCAGCAGAGTTGCTCTAGAGCCAGAGAACCAGGTCAGCCGAGCTGCTGTAGAGCCAGAGAAACCAGGTCAGCAGAGCTGCTTTAGAGGGAGAGAATCAGGTCAGGAGAGCTGCTTCAGAGGGAGAGAACCAGGTCAGCAGAGCTGCTCTAGAGCCTAAGAACCAGGTCAGCACAGCTGCTCCAGAGCCAGAGAACCAGGTCATCAGAGCTGCTGTAGAGCCAGAGAACCAGGTCAGCAGAGCTGCTGTAGAGCCAGAGAAACCACGTCAGCAGAGCAGCTTTAGAGGGAGACAACCAGGTCAGCAGAGCTGCTCTAGAGCCAGAGAACCAGGTCATCAGAGCTGCTCTAGAGCCAGTGAACCAGGTCAGCAGATCTGCTTTAGAGCCAGAGAACTAGGTCAGAAGAGCTGCTTTACGGCCAGAGAACCAGGTCAGCAGAGCTCCTCTAGAGCCTGAGAACCAGGTCATTAGAGCTGCTGTAGAGCCAGAGAACCAGGTCAGCAGAGCTGCTTTAGAGCCAGAGAACCAGGTCAGTAGAGCTGCTCTGGAGCCTAAGAACCAGGTCAGCAGAGCTGCTCTAGAGCCAGAGAACCAGGTCAGCCGAGCTGCTGTAGAGCCAGAGAAACCAGGTCAGCAGACCTGCTCTAGAGGGAGAGACCCAGGTCAGCAGAGCTGCTCTAGAGCCTAAGAACCAGGTCAACAGAGCTACTCTAGAGCCAGAGAACAAGGTCAGCAGAGCTGCTTTAGAGCCAGAGAACTAGGTGAGCAGAGCTGTTTTAGAGCCAGACAACCAGGTCAGCAGAGATGCTCTAGAGCCTGAGAACCAGGTCAGCAGAGCTGCTCTAGAGGCAGAGAACCAGGTCAGCAGAGCTGCTTTAGAGCCAGAGAACCATGGCAGCAGACCTCCTCTAGAACCAGAGAACCAGGTCAGCAGAGCTGCTGTAGAGCCAGAGAAACCAGGTCAGCAGTGCTGCTGTAGAGGGAGAGAACCATGTCAGCAGAGCTGCTATAGAGCCCCAGAACCAGGTCAGCAGAGCTGCTCTAGACCCAGTGAACCAGGTCAGCTGAGCTGCTGTAGAGCCAGAGAAACCAGGTCAGCAGAGCTGCTTTAGAGGGAGAGAACAAGGTCAGCAGAGCTGCTTTATAGGGAGAGAATCAGGTCAGGAGAGCTGCTTCAGAGGGAGAGAACCAGGTCAGCAGAGCTGCTCTAGCGCCTAAGAACCAGGTCAGTTCAGCTGCTCTAGAGCCAGAGAACCAGGTCATTAGAGCTGCTGTAGAGCCAGAGAACCAGGTCAGCAGAGCTGCTGTAGAGCCAGAGAAAGCAGGTCAGCAGAGCTGCTTTAGAGCCAGAGAACCAGGTCAGTAGAGCTGCTCTGGAGCCCAAGAACCAGGTCAGCAGAACTGCTCTAGAGCCAGAGAACCAGGTCAACCGAGCTGCTGTAGAGCCAGAGAAACCAGGTCAGCAGAGCTGCTCTAGAGGGAGAGACCCAGGTCAACAAAGCTGCTCTAGAGCCTAAGAACCAGGTCAACAGAGCTACTCTAGAGCCAGACAACAAGGTCAGCAGAGCTGCTTTAGAGCCAGAGAACTAGGTCAGCAGAGCTGTTTTAGAGCCAGACAACCAGGTCAGCAGAGATGCTCTAGAGCCTGAGAACCAGGTCAGCAGAGCTGCTCTAGAGGCAGAGAACCAGGTCAGCAGATCTGCTTTAGAGCCAGAGAACCAGGGCAGCAGACCTCCTCTAGAACCAGAGAACCAGGTCAGCAGAGCTGCTGTAGAGCCAGAGAAACCAGGTCAGCAGTGCTGCTGTAGAGGGAGAGAACCAGGTCAGCAGAGCTGCTTTAGAGCCCCAGAACCAGGTCAGCAGAGCTGCTCTAGACACAGTGAACCAGGTCCTGCTGAGCTGCTGTAGAGTCAGAGAAACCAGGTCAGCAGAGCTGCTTTAGAGGGAGAGAACCAGGTCAGCACAGCTGCTTTAGAGCCAGAGAACCAGGCCAGCAGAGCTGCTCTAGAGCCAGAGAACCAGGTCAGCAGAGCTGCTGTAGAGCCAGAGAAACCAGGTCAGCAGAGCTGCTTTAGAGGGAGAGAACCAGGTCAGCAGAGCTGCTCTAGAGCCTAAGAACCAAGTCAGCACAGCTGCTCTTGAGCCAGATAACCAGGTCAGCAGAGCTGCTTTTGAGGCAGAGAACCAGGTCATCAGAGCTGCTTTAGAGCCTAAGAACCAGGTCAGCAGAGCTGCTCTAGAGACTAAGAACAAGGTCAGCAGATCTGCTCTGGAGCTAGAGAACCAGGTCAGCAGAGCTGTTTTAGAGCCAGAGAACCAGGCCAGCAGAGCTGATCTAGAACCTGAGAACCTTGTCAGCAGAGCTGCTCTAGAGGCAGAGAACTGGGTCAGCAGAGCTGCTTTAGAGCTAGAGAACCAGGGCAGCAGAGCTGCTCTCGAACCAGAGAACCAGGTCAGCAGAGCTGATTTAGAGCCATAGAAACAGGTCAGCAGAGCTGTTTTAGAGCCAGAGAACCAGGTCAGCCGAGCTTCTCTAGAGCCAGAGAACCAGGTCAGCAGATCTGATTTAGAGCCAGAGAACTAGGTCAGCAGAGCTGCTTTTGAGCCAGAGAACCAGGTCAGCACAGCTGCTCTAGAGCCTGAGAACCAGGTCATTAAAGCTGCTGTAGAGCCAGAGAACCAGGTCAGCAGAGCTGCTGTAGAGCCAGAGAAAGCAGGTCAGCAGAGCTGCTTTAGAGCCAGAGAACCAGGTCAGTAGAGCTGCTCTAGAGCCTAAGAACCAGGTCAGCAGAGCTGCTCTAGAGCCAGAGAACCAGGTCAGCCGAGCTGCTCTAGAGCCTAAGAACCAGGTCAACAGAGCTACTCTAGAGCCAGAGAACAAGGTCAGCAGAGCTGCTTTAGAGCCAGAGAACTAGGTCAGCAGAGCTGTTTTAGAGCCAGACAACCAGGCCAGCAGAGATGCTCTAGAGCCTGAGAACCAGGTCAGCAGAGCTGCTCTAGAGGCAGAGAACCAGGTCAGCAGAGCTGCTTTAGAGCCAGAGAACCAGGGCAGCAGACCTCCTCTAGAACCAGAGAACCAAGTCAGCAGAGCTGCTGTAGAGCCAGAGAAACCAGGTCAGCAGTGCTGCTGTAGAGAGAGAGAACCAGGTCAGCAGAGCTGCTTTAGAGCCTAAGAACCAGGTCAGTAGAGCTGCTCTAGACCCAGTGAACCAGGTCAGCTGAGCTGCTGTAGAGCCAGAGAAACCAGGTCAGCAGAGATGCTTTAGAGGGAGAGAACCAGGTCAGCAGAGCTGCTTTAGAGCCAGAGAACCAGGTCAGCAGAGCTGCTCTAGAGCCAGAGAACCAGGTCAGCAGAGCTGCCATAGAGCCAGAGAAACCAGGTCAGCAGAGCTGCTTTAGAGGGAGAGAACCAGGTCAGCAGAGCTGCTCTAGAGCCTAAGAACCAGGTCAGCACAGCTGCTATAGAGCCAGAGAGCCAGGTCAACAGAGCTGCTTTAGAGCCTAAGAACCAGGTCAGCAGAGCTGCTCTAGAGCCTAAGAACCAGGTCAGCAGATCTGCTCTAGAGCCAGAGAACCAGGTCAGCAGAGCTGCTTTAGAGCCAGAGAACAATGTCAGAAGAGCCGTTTTAGAGCCTAAGAACCAAGTCAGCACAGCTGCTCTTGAGCCAGATAACCAGGTCAATAGAGCTGCTTTTGAGGCAGAGAACCAGGTCAGCAGAGCTGCTCTAGAGACTAAGAACAAGGTCAGCAGATCTGCTCTGGAGCTAGAGAACCAGGTCAGCAGAGCTGTTTTAGAGCCAGAGAACCAGGCCAGCAGAGCTGATCTAGAACCTGAGAACCAGGTCAGCAGAGCTGCTCTAGAGGCAGAGAACCAGGTCAGCAGAGCTGCTTTAGAGCTAGAGAACCAGGGCAGCAGAGCTGCTCTCGAACCAGAGAACCAGGTCAGCAGAGCTGATTTAGAGCCATAGAACCAGGTCAGCAGAGCTGCTTTAGAGCCAGAGAACCAGGTCAGCCGAGCTGCTGTAGAGCCAGAGAAACCAGGTCAGCAGAGCTGCTTTAGAGGGAGAGAACCAGGTCAGGAGAGCTGCTTCAGAGAGAGAAGCAGGTCAGCAGAGCTGCTCTAGAGCCTAAGAACCAGGTTAGCACAGCTGCTCTAGAGCCAGAGAACCAGGTCATCAGAGCTGCTTTAGAGCCAGAGAACCAGGTCAGCAGAGCTGCTGTTGAGCCAGAGAAACCACATCAGAAGAGCAGCTTTAGAGGGAGAGAACCAGGTCAGCAGAGCTGCTCTAGAGCCTAAGAATCAGGTCAGCACAGCTGCTCTAGAGCCAGTGAACCAGGTCATTAGAGCTGCTGTAGAGCCAGAGAACCAGGTCAGCAGAGCTGCTGTAGAGCCAGAGAAAACAGGTCAGCAGAGCTGCTTTAGAGCCAGAGAACCAGGTCAGTAGAGCTGCTCTAGAGCCTAAGAACCAGGTCATCAGAGCTGCTCTAGAGCCAGAGAACCAGGTCAGCAGAGCTGCTGTAGAGGCAGAGAAACCAGGTCAGCAGAGCTGCTCTAGAGGGAGAGATCCAGGTCAGCAGAGCTGCTCTAGAGCCTAAGAACCAGGTCAGCACAGCTGCTCTAGAGCCAGAGAACCAGGTCAGCAGATCTGCTTTAGAGCCAGAGAACTAGGTCTGCAGAGCTGCTTTTGAGCCAGAGAACCAGGTCAGCACAGCTCCTCTAGAGCCTGAGAACCAGGTCATTAGAGCTGCTGTAGAGTCAGAGAACCAGGTCAGCAGAGCTGCTGTAGAGCCAGAGAAAGCAGGTCAGCAGAGCTGCTTTAGAGACAGAGAACCAGGTCAGTAGAGCTGCTCTAGAGCCTAAAAACCAGGTCAGCAGAGCTGCTCTAGAGCCAGAGAACCAGGTGAGCCGAGTTGCTGTAGAGCCAGAGAAACCAGGTCAGCAGAGCTGCTCTAGAGGGAGAGAACCAGGTCAGCAGAGCTGCTCTAGAGCCTAAGAACCAGGTCAACAGAGCTACTCTAGAGCCAGAGAACAAGGTCAGCAGAGCTGCTTTAGAGCCAGAGAACTAGGTCAGCAGAGCTGTTTTAGAGCCAGACAACCAGGCCAGCAGAGATGCTCTAGAGCCTGAGAACCAGGTCAGCAGAGCTGCTCTAGAGGCAGAGAACCAGGTCAGCAGAGCTGCTTTAGAGCCAGAGAACCAGGGCAGCAGACCTCCTCTAGAACCAGAGAACCAGGTCAGCAGAGCTGCTGTAGAGCCAGAGAAACCAGGTCAGCAGTGCTGCTGTAGAGGGAGAGAACCAGGTCAGCAGAGCTGCTTTAGAGCCTAAGAACCAGGTCAGCAGAGCTGCTCTAGACCCAGTGAACCAGGTCTGCTGAGCTGCTGTAGAGCCAGAGAAACCAGGTCAGCAGAGATGCTTTAGAGGGAGAGAAGCAGGTCAGCAGAGCTGCTTTAGAGCCAGAGAACCAGGTCAGCAGAGCTGCCGTAGAGCCAGAGAAACCAGGTCAGCAGAGCTGCTTTAGAGGGAGAGAACCAGGTCAGCAGAGTTGCTCTAGAGCCTAAGAACCAGGTCAGCACAGCTGCTATAGAGCCAGAGAGCCAGGTCAACAGAGCTGCTTTAGAGCCTAAGAACCAGGTCAGCAGAGCTGCTCTAGAGCCTAAGAACCAGGTCAGCAGATCTGCTCTAGAGCCAGAGAACCAGGTCAGCAGAGCTGCTTTAGAGCCAGAGAACAATGTCAGAAGAGCCGTTTTAGAGCCTAAGAACCAAGTCAGCACAGCTGCTCTTGAGCCAGATAACCAGGTCAATAGAGCTGCTTTTGAGGCAGAGAACCAGGTCAGCAGAGCTGCTCTAGAGACTAAGAACAAGGTCAGCAGATCTGCTCTGGAGCTAGAGAACCAGGTCAGCAGAGCTGTTTTAGAGCCAGAGAACCAGGCCAGCAGAGCTGATCTAGAACCTGAGAACCAGGTCAGCAGAGCTGCTTTAGAGGCAGAGAACCAGGTCAGCAGAGCTGCTTTAGAGCTAGAGAACCAGGGCAGCAGAGCTGCTCTCGAACCAGAGAACCAGGTCAGCAGAGCTGATTTAGAGCCATAGAACCAGGTCAGCAGAGCTGCTTTAGAGCCAGAGAACCAGGTCAGCCGAGCTGCTGTAGAGCCAGAGAAACCAGGTCAGCAGAGCTGCTTTAGAGGGAGAGAACCAGGTCAGGAGAGCTGCTTCAGAGAGAGAGAAGCAGGTCAGCAGAGCTGCTCTAGAGCCTAAGAACCAGGTTAGCACAGCTGCTCTAGAGCCAGAGAACCAGGTCATCAGAGCTGCTTTAGAGCCAGAGAACCAGGTCAGCAGAGCTGCTGTAGAGCCAGAGAAACCACATCAGAAGAGCAGCTTTAGAGGGAGAGAACCAGGTCAGCAGAGCTGCTCTAGAGCCTAAGAATCAGGTCAGCACAGCTGCTCTAGAGCCAGTGAACCAGGTCATTAGAGCTGCTGTAGAGCCAGAGAACCAGGTCAGCAGAGCTGCTGTAGAGCCAGAGAAAGCAGGTCAGCAGAGCTGCTTTAGAGCCAGAGAACCAGGTCAGTAGAGCTGCTCTAGAGCCTGAGAACCAGGTCATCAGAGCTGCTCTAGAGCCAGAGAACCAGGTCAGCAGAGCTGCTGTAGAGCCAGAGAAACCAGGTCAGCAGAGCTGCTCTAGAGGGAGAGATCCAGGTCAGCAGAGCTGCTCTAGAGCCTAAGAACCAGGTCAGCACAGCTGCTCTAGAGCCAGAGAAACCAGGTCAGCAGTGCTGCTGTAGAGGGAGAGAACCAGGTCAGCAGAGCTGCTTTAGAGCCTAAGAACCAGGTCAGCAGAGCTGCTCTAGACCCAGTGAACCAGGTCTGCTGAGCTGCTGTAGAGCCAGAGAAACCAGGTCAGCAGAGATGCTTTAGAGGGAGAGAACCAGGTCAGCAGAGCTGCTTTAGAGCCAGAGAACCAGGTCAGCAGAGCTGCTCTATAGCCAGAGAACCAGGTCAGCAGAGCTGCCGTAGAGCCAGAGAAACCAGGTCAGCAGAGCTGCTTTAGAGGGAGAGAACCAGGTCAGCAGAGCTGCTCTAGAGCCTAAGAACCAGGTCAGCACAGCTGCTATAGAGCCAGAGAGCCAGGTCAACAGACCTGCTTTAGAGCCTAAGAACCAGGTCAGCAGAGCTGCTCTAGAGCCTAAGAACCAGGTCAGCAGATCTGCTCTAGAGCCAGAGAACCAGGTCAGCAGAGCTGCTTTAGAGCCAGAGAACAATGTCAGAAGAGCCGTTTTAGAGCCTAAGAACCAAGTCAGCACAGCTGCTCTTGAGCCAGATAACCAGGTCAATAGAGCTGCTTTTGAGGCAGAGAACCAGGTCAGCAGAGCTGCTCTAGAGACTAAGAACAAGGTCAGCAGATCTGCTCTGGGGCTAGAGAACCAGGTCAGCAGAGCTGTTTTAGAGCCAGAGAACCAGGCCAGCAGAGCTGATCTAGAACCTGAGAACCAGGTCAGCAGAGCTGCTCTAGAGGCAGAGAACCAGGTCAGCAGAGCTGCTTTAGAGCTAGAGAACCAGGGCAGCAGAGCTGCTCTCGAACCAGAGAACCAGGTCAGCAGAGCTGATTTAGAGCCATAGAACCAGGTCAGCAGAGCTGCTTTAGAGCCAGAGAACCAGGTCAACCGAGCTGCTGTAGAGCCAGAGAAACCAGGTCAGCAGAGCTGCTTTAGAGGGAGAGAACCAGGTCAGGAGAGCTGCTTCAGAGAGAGAGAAGCAGGTCAGCAGAGCTGCTCTAGAGCCTAAGAACCAGGTTAGCACAGCTGCCCTAGAGCCAGAGAACCAGGTCATCAGAGCTGCTTTAGAGCCAGAGAACCAGGTCAGCAGAGCTGCTGTAGAGCCAGAGAAACCACATCAGAAGAGCAGCTTTAGAGGGAGAGAAATAGGTCAGCAGAGCTGCTCTAGAGCCTAAGAATCAGGTCAGCACAGCTGCTCTAGAGCCAGTGAACCAGGTCATTAGAGCTGCTGTAGAGCCAGAGAAAGCAGGTCAGCAGAGCTGCTTTAGAGCCAGAGAACCAGGTCATCAGAGCTGCTTTAGAGCCAGAGAACCAGGTCAGCAGAGCTGCTGTAGAGCCAGAGAAACCACATCAGAAGAGCAGCTTTAGAGGGAGAGAACCAGGTCAGCAGAGCTGCTCTAGAGCCTAAGAATCAGGTCAGCACAGCTGCTCTAGAGCCAGAGAACCAGGTCAGCAGAGCTGCTGTAGAGCCAGAGAAAGCAGGTCAGCAGAGCTGCTTTAGAGCCAGAGAACCAGGTCAGTAGAGCTGCTCTAGAGCCTAAGAACCAGGTCATCAGAGCTGCTCTAGAGCCAGAGAACCAGGTCAGCAGAGCTGCTGTAGAGCCAGAGAAACCAGGTCAGCAGAGCTGCTCTAGAGGGAGAGATCCAGGTCAGCAGAGCTGCTCTAGAGCCTAAGAACCAGGTCAGCACAGCTGCTCTAGAGCCAGAGAACCAGGTCAGCAGATCTGCTTTAGAGCCAGAGAACTAGGTCAGCAGAGCTGCTTTTGAGCCAGAGAACCAGGTCAGCAGAGCTGCTCTAGAGGCAGAGAACCAGGTCAGCAGAGCTGCTTTAGAGCTAGAGAACCAGGGCAGCAGAGCTGCTCTCGAACCAGAGAACCAGGTCAGCAGAGCTGATTTAGAGCCATAGAACCAGGTCAGCAGAGCTGCTTTAGAGCCAGACAACCAGGTCAGGAGAGCTGCTTCAGAGGGAGAGAACCAGGTCAGCAGAGCTGCTCTAGAGCCTAAGAAGCAAATGTAAATATAAATGTAAATGTCAAGGTACTTATAGAGCGCACTGTCACCAGACGGACACCTTGCGGTGTCACCTTTTGCGGTTTCCTGGCGCTGATACTCATACCGCTGTGGAACCCCTCCTGGCTTTCCCTGTGAAGTGTCCACTCCTGGGCACCCCCAGGGTGAAGCCAGGCATCCTTAGCGCTGTTGGGGCCGGTGTGGAGGCTAAGCAAGCTATTGCCCAGAGTTGCAGCGTGGGGCCCATGATTAGAATAGGCACCGAGGCGAGAATAGACAGGTCCGAGGAAATTGAGCCCGAGCCCCGCCGAGGCAGGAATCGAACCCTGGTCCCTGGCCAGAACTCTGCTTCAGGGTCTGCCGCTCTAACCATTGAGCCACACTCCTCCACAAACCCACAAGAACCAGGTTAGCACAGCTGCTCTAGAGCCAGAGAACCAGGTTATCAGAGCTGCTGTAGAGCCAGAGAACCAGGTCAGCAGAGCTGCTGTAGAGCCAGATAAACCACATCAGAAGAGCAGCTTTAGAGGGAGAGAACCAGGTCAGCAGAGCTGCTCTAGAGCCTAAGAACCAGGTCAGCACAGCTGCTCTAGAGCCAGTGAACCAGGTCAGCAGATCTGCTTTAGAGCCAGAGAACAAGGTCAGCAGAGCTCCTCTAGAGCCTGACAACCAGGTCATTAGAGCTGCTGTAGAGCCAGAGAACCAGGTCAGTAGAGCTGCTCAAGAGCCTAAGAACCAGGTCATCAGAGCTGCTCTAGAGCCAAAGAACCAGATCAGCAGAGCTGCTGTAGAGCCAGAGAAACGAGGTCAGCAGAGCTGCTCTAGAGGGAGATACCCAGGTCAGCAGAGCTGCTCTAGAGCCTAAGAACCAGGTCAGCACAGCTGCTCTAGAGCCAGAGAACCAGGTCAGCAGATCTGATTTAGAGCCAGAGAACTAGGTCAGCAGAGCTGCTTTTGAGCCAGAGAACCAGGTCAGCACAGCTGCTCTAGAGCCTGAGAACCAGGTCATTAGAGCTGCTGTAGAGCCAGAGAACCAGGTCAGCAGAGCTGCTGTAGAGCCAGAGAAAGCAGGTCAGCAGAGCTGCTTTAGAGCCAGAGAACCAGGTCAGTAGAGCTGCTCTAGAGCCTAAGAACCAGGTCAGCAGAGCTGCTCTAGAGCCAGAGAACCAGGTCAGCCGAGCTACTGTAGAGCCAGAGAAACAAGGTCAGCAGAGTTGCTCTAGAGCCAGAGAACCAGGTCAGCCGAGCTGCTGTAGAGCCAGAGAAACCAGGTCAGCAGAGCTGCTTTAGAGGGAGAGAATCAGGTCAGGAGAGCTGCTTCAGAGGGAGAGAACCAGGTCAGCAGAGCTGCTCTAGAGCCTAAGAACCAGGTCAGCACAGCTGCTCTAGAGCCAGAGAACCAGGTCATCAGAGCTGCTGTAGAGCCAGAGAACCAGGTCAGCAGAGCTGCTGTAGAGCCAGAGAAACCACGTCAGAAGAGCAGCTTTAGAGGGAGACAACCAGGTCAGCAGAGCTGCTCTAGAGCCAGAGAACCAGGTCATCAGAGCTGCTCTAGAGCCAGTGAATCAGGTCAGCAGATCTGCTTTAGAGCCAGAGAACTAGGTCAGAAGAGCTGCTTTACGGCCAGAGAACCAGGTCAGCAGAGCTCCTCTAGAGCCTGAGAACCAGGTCATTAGAGCTGCTGTAGAGCCAGAGAACCAGGTCAGCAGAGCTGCTGTAGAGCCAGAGAAAGCAGGTCAGCAGAGCTGCTTTAGAGCCAGAGAACCAGGTCAGTAGAGCTGCTCTGAAGCCTAAGAAGCAGGTCAGCAGAGCTGCTCTAGAGCCAGAGAACCAGATCAGCCGAGCTGCTGTAGAGCCAGAGAAACCAGGTCAGCAGAGCTGCTCTAGAGGGAGAGACCCAGGTCAGCAGAGCTGCTCTAGAGCCTAAGAACCAGGTCAACAGAGCTACTCTAGAGCCAGAGAACAAGGTCAGCAGAGCTGCTTTAGAGCCAGAGAACTAGGTGAGCAGAGCTGTTTTAGAGCCAGACAACCAGGTCAGCAGAGATGCTCTAGAGCCTGAGAACCAGGTCAGCAGAGCTGCTCTAGAGGCAGAGAACCAGGTCAGCAGAGCTGCTTTAGAGCCAGAGAACCATGGCAGCAGACCTCCTCTAGAACCAGAGAACCAGGTCAGCAGAGCTGCTGTAGAGCCAGAGAAACCAGGTCAGCAGTGCTGCTGTAGAGGGAGAGAAAAAGGTCAGCAGAGCTGCTATAGAGCCCCAGAACCAGGTCAGCAGAGCTGCTCTAGACCCAGTGAACCAGGTCAGCTGAGCTGCTGTAGAGCCAGAGAACCCAGGTCAGCAGAGCTGCTTTAGAGCCAGAGAACCAGGTCAGCAGAGCTGCTGTAGAGCCAGAGAAACCACATCAGAAGAGCAGCTTTAGAGGGAGAGAACCAGGTCAGCAGAGCTCCTCTAGAGCCTAAGAATCAGGTCAGCACAGCTGCTCTAGAGCCAGTGAACCAGGTCATTAGAGCTGCTGTAGAGCCAGAGAACCAGGTCAGCAGAGCTGCTGTAGAGCCAGAGAAAGCAGGTCAGCAGAGCTGCTTTAGAGCCAGAGAACCAGGTCAGTAGAGCTGCTCTAAAGCCTAAGAACCAGGTCATCAGAGCTGCTCTAGAGCCAGAGAACCAGGTCAGCAGAGCTGCTGTAGAGCCAGAGAAACCAGGTCAGCAGAGCTGCTCTAGAGGGAGAGATCCAGGTCAGCAGAGCTGCTCTAGAGCCTAAGAACCAGGTCAGCACAGCTGCTCTAGAGCCAGAGAACCAGGTCAGCAGATCTGCTCTAGAGGCAGAGAACCAGGTCAGCAGAGCTGCTTTAGAGCTAGAGAACCAGGGCAGCAGAGCTGCTCTCGAACCAGAGAACCAGGTCAGCAGAGCTGATTTAGAGCCATAGAACCAGGTCAGCAGAGCTGCTTTAGAGCCAGACAACCAGGTCAGGAGAGCTGCTTCAGAGGGAGAGAACCAGGTCAGCAGAGCTGCTCTAGAGCCTAAGAACCAAATGTAAATATAAATGTAAATGTCAAGGTACTTATAGAGCGCACTGTCACCAGACGGACACCTTGCGGTGTCACCTTTTGCGGTTTCCTGGCGCTGATACTCATACCGCTGTGGAACCCCTCCTGGCTTTCCCTGTGAAGTGTCCACTCCTGGGCACCCCCAGGGTGAAGCCAGGCATCCTTAGCGCTGTTGGGGCCGGTGTGGAGGCTAAGCAAGCTATTGCCCAGAGTTGCAGCGTGGGGCCCATGATTAGAATAGGCACCGAGGCGAGAATAGACAGGTCCGAGGAAATTGAGCCCGAGCCCCGCCGAGGCAGGAATCGAACCCTGGTCCCTGGCCAGAACTCTGCTTCAGGGTCTGCCGCTCTAACCATTGAGCCACACTCCTCCACAAACCCACAAGAACCAGGTTAGCACAGCTGCTCTAGAGCCAGAGAACCAGGTTATCAGAGCTGCTGTAGAGCTAGAGAACCAGGTCAGCAGAGCTGCTGTAGAGCCAGATAAACCACATCAGAAGAGCAGCTTTAGAGGGAGAGAACCAGGTCAGCAGAGCTGCTCTAGAGCCTAAGAACCAGGTCAGCACAGCTGCTCTAGAGCCAGTGAACCAGGTCAGCAGATCTGCTTTAGAGCCAGAGAACAAGGTCAGCAGAGCTCCTCTAGAGCCTGAGAACCAGGTCATTAGAGCTGCTGTAGAGCCAGAGATCCAGGTCAGTAGAGCTGCTCAAGAGCCTAAGAACCAGGTCATCAGAGCTGCTCTAGAGCCAGAGAACCAGGTCAGCAGAGCTGCTGTAGAGCCAGAGAAACGAGGTCAGCAGAGCTGCTCTAGAGGGAGATACCCAGGTCAGCAGAGCTGCTCTAGAGCCTAAGAACCAGGTCAGCACAGCTGCTCTAGAGCCAGAGAACCAGGTCAGCAGATCTGATTTAGAGCCAGAGAACTAGGTCAGCAGAGCTGCTTTTGAGCCAGAGAACCAGGTCAGCACAGCTGCTCTAGAGCCTGAGAACCAGGTCATTAGAGCTGCTGTAGAGCCAGAGAACCAGGTCAGCAGAGCTGCTGTAGAGCCAGAGAAAGCAGGTCAGCAGAGCTGCTTTAGAGCCAGAGAACCAGGTCAGTAGAGCTGCTCTAGAGCCTAAGAACCAGGTCAGCAGAGCTGCTCTAGAGCCAGAGAACCAGGTCAGCCGAGCTACTGTAGAGCCAGAGAAACAAGGTCAGCAGAGTTGCTCTAGAGCCAGAGAACCAGGTCAGCCGAGCTGCTGTAGAGCCAGAGAAACCAGGTCAGCAGAGCTGCTTTAGAGGGAGAGAATCAGGTCAGGAGAGCTGCTTCAGAGGGAGAGATCCAGGTCAGCAGAGCTGCTCTAGAGCCTAAGAACCAGGTCAGCACAGCTGCTCTAGAGCCAGCGAACCAGGTCATCAGAGCTGCTGTAGAGCCAGAGAACCAGGTCAGCAGAGCTGCTGTAGAGCCAGAGAAACCACGTCAGAAGAGCAGCTTTAGAGGGAGACAACCAGGTCAGCAGAGCTGCTCTAGAGCCAGAGAACCAGGTCATCAGAGCTGCTCTAGAGCCAGTGAACCAGGTCAGCAGATCTGCTTTAGAGCCAGAGAACTAGGTCAGAAGAGCTGCTTTACGGCCAGAGAACCAGGTCAGCAGAGCTCCTCTAGAGCCTGAGAACCAGGTCATTAGAGCTGCTGTAGAGCCAGAGAACCAGGTCAGCAGAGCTGCTGTAGAGCCAGAGAAAGCAGGTCAGCAGAGCTGCTCTAGAGGGAGAGACCCAGGTCAGCATAGCTGCTCTAGAGTCTAAGAACCAGGTCAACAGAGCTACTCTAGAGCCAGAGAACAAGGTCAGCAGAGCTGCTTTAGAGCCAGAGAACTAGGTGAGCAGAGCTATTTTAGAGCCAGACAACCAGGTCAGCAGAGATGCTCTAGAGCCTGAGAACCAGGTCAGCAGAGCTGCTCTAGAGGCAGAGAACCAGGTCAGCAGAGCTGCTTTAGAGCCAGAGAACCATGGCAGCAGACCTCCTCTAGAACCAGAGAACCAGGTCAGCAGAGCTGCTGTAGAGCCAGAGAAACCAGGTCAGCAGTGCTGCTGTAGAGGAAGAGAACCAGGTAAGCAGAGCTGCTATAGAGCCCCAGAACCAGGTCAGCAGAGCTGCTCTAGACCCAGTGAACCAGGTCAGCTGAGCTGCTGTAGAGCCAGAGAACCCAGGTCAGCGGAGCTGCTTAAGAGGGAGAGAACAAGGTCAGCAGAGCTGCTTTAGAGGGAGAGAATCAGGTCAGGAGAGCTGCTTCAGAGGGAGAGAACCAGGTCAGCAGATCTGCTCTAGAGCCAGAGAACCAGGTCAGCAGAGCTGCTTTAGAGCCAGAGAACAATGTCAGAAGAGCCGTTTTAGAGCCTAAGAAGTAAGAACCAAGTCAGCACAGCTGCTCTTGAGCCAGATAACCAGGTCAATAGAGCTGCTTTTGAGGCAGAGAACCAGGTCAGCAGAGCTGCTCTAGAGACTAAGAACAAGGTCAGCAGATCTGCTCTGGGGCTAGAGAACCAGGTCAGCAGAGCTGTTTTAGAGCCAGAGAACCAGGCCAGCAGAGCTGATCTAGAACCTGAGAACCAGGTCAGCAGAGCTGCTCTAGAGGCAGAGAACCAGGTCAGCAGAGCTGCTTTAGAGCTAGAGAACCAGGGCAGCAGAGCTGCTCTCGAACCAGAGAACCAGGTCAGCAGAGCTGATTTAGAGCCATAGAACCAGGTCAGCAGAGCTGCTTTAGAGCCAGAGAACCAGGTCAACCGAGCTGCTGTAGAGCCAGAGAAACCAGGTCAGCAGAGCTGCTTTAGAGGGAGAGAACCAGGTCAGGAGAGCTGCTTCAGAGAGAGAGAAGCAGGTCACCAGAGCTGCTCTAGAGCCTAAGAACCAGGTTAGCACAGCTGCCCTAGAGCCAGAGAACCAGGTCATCAGAGCTGCTTTAGAGCCAGAGAACCAGGTCAGCAGAGCTGCTGTAGAGCCAGAGAAACCACATCAGAAGAGCAGCTTTAGAGGGAGAGAAATAGGTCAGCAGAGCTGCTCTAGAGCCTAAGAATCAGGTCAGCACAGCTGCTCTAGAGCCAGTGAACCAGGTCATTAGAGCTGCTGTAGAGCCAGAGAAAGCAGGTCAGCAGAGCTGCTTTAGAGCCAGAGAACCAGGTCATCAGAGCTGCTTTAGAGCCAGAGAACCAGGTCAGCAGAGCTGCTGTAGAGCCAGAGAAACCACATCAGAAGAGCAGCTTTAGAGGGAGAGAACCAGGTCAGCAGAGCTGCTCTAGAGCCTAAGAATCAGGTCAGCACAGCTGCTCTAGAGCCAGAGAACCAGGTCAGCAGAGCTGCTGTAGAGCCAGAGAAAGCAGGTCAGCAGAGCTGCTTTAGAGCCAGAGAACCAGGTCAGTAGAGCTGCTCTAGAGCCTAAGAACCAGGTCATCAGAGCTGCTCTAGAGCCAGAGAACCAGGTCAGCAGAGCTGCTGTAGAGCCAGAGAAACCAGGTCAGCAGAGCTGCTCTAGAGGGAGAGATCCAGGTCAGCAGAGCTGCTCTAGAGCCTAAGAACCAGGTCAGCACAGCTGCTCTAGAGCCAGAGAACCAGGTCAGCAGATCTGCTTTAGAGCCAGAGAACTAGGTCAGCAGAGCTGCTTTTGAGCCAGAGAACCAGGTCAGCAGAGCTGCTCTAGAGGCAGAGAACCAGGTCAGCAGAGCTGCTTTAGAGCTAGAGAACCAGGGCAGCAGAGCTGCTCTCGAACCAGAGAACCAGGTCAGCAGAGCTGATTTAGAGCCATAGAACCAGGTCAGCAGAGCTGCTTTAGAGCCAGACAACCAGGTCAGGAGAGCTGCTTCAGAGGGAGAGAACCAGGTCAGCAGAGCTGCTCTAGAGCCTAAGAAGCAAATGTAAATATAAATGTAAATGTCAAGGTACTTATAGAGCGCACTGTCACCAGACGGACACCTTGCGGTGTCACCTTTTGCGGTTTCCTGGCGCTGATACTCATACCGCTGTGGAACCCCTCCTGGCTTTCCCTGTGAAGTGTCCACTCCTGGGCACCCCCAGGGTGAAGCCAGGCATCCTTAGCGCTGTTGGGGCCGGTGTGGAGGCTAAGCAAGCTATTGCCCAGAGTTGCAGCGTGGGGCCCATGATTAGAATAGGCACCGAGGCGAGAATAGACAGGTCCGAGGAAATTGAGCCCGAGCCCCGCCGAGGCAGGAATCGAACCCTGGTCCCTGGCCAGAACTCTGCTTCAGGGTCTGCCGCTCTAACCATTGAGCCACACTCCTCCACAAACCCACAAGAACCAGGTTAGCACAGCTGCTCTAGAGCCAGAGAACCAGGTTATCAGAGCTGCTGTAGAGCCAGAGAACCAGGTCAGCAGAGCTGCTGTAGAGCCAGATAAACCACATCAGAAGAGCAGCTTTAGAGGGAGAGAACCAGGTCAGCAGAGCTGCTCTAGAGCCTAAGAACCAGGTCAGCACAGCTGCTCTAGAGCCAGTGAACCAGGTCAGCAGATCTGCTTTAGAGCCAGAGAACAAGGTCAGCAGAGCTCCTCTAGAGCCTGACAACCAGGTCATTAGAGCTGCTGTAGAGCCAGAGAACCAGGTCAGTAGAGCTGCTCAAGAGCCTAAGAACCAGGTCATCAGAGCTGCTCTAGAGCCAAAGAACCAGATCAGCAGAGCTGCTGTAGAGCCAGAGAAACGAGGTCAGCAGAGCTGCTCTAGAGGGAGATACCCAGGTCAGCAGAGCTGCTCTAGAGCCTAAGAACCAGGTCAGCACAGCTGCTCTAGAGCCAGAGAACCAGGTCAGCAGATCTGATTTAGAGCCAGAGAACTAGGTCAGCAGAGCTGCTTTTGAGCCAGAGAACCAGGTCAGCACAGCTGCTCTAGAGCCTGAGAACCAGGTCATTAGAGCTGCTGTAGAGCCAGAGAACCAGGTCAGCAGAGCTGCTGTAGAGCCAGAGAAAGCAGGTCAGCAGAGCTGCTTTAGAGCCAGAGAACCAGGTCAGTAGAGCTGCTCTAGAGCCTAAGAACCAGGTCAGCAGAGCTGCTCTAGAGCCAGAGAACCAGGTCAGCCGAGCTACTGTAGAGCCAGAGAAACAAGGTCAGCAGAGTTGCTCTAGAGCCAGAGAACCAGGTCAGCCGAGCTGCTGTAGAGCCAGAGAAACCAGGTCAGCAGAGCTGCTTTAGAGGGAGAGAATCAGGTCAGGAGAGCTGCTTCAGAGGGAGAGAACCAGGTCAGCAGAGCTGCTCTAGAGCCTAAGAACCAGGTCAGCACAGCTGCTCTAGAGCCAGAGAACCAGGTCATCAGAGCTGCTGTAGAGCCAGAGAACCAGGTCAGCAGAGCTGCTGTAGAGCCAGAGAAACCACGTCAGAAGAGCAGCTTTAGAGGGAGACAACCAGGTCAGCAGAGCTGCTCTAGAGCCAGAGAACCAGGTCATCAGAGCTGCTCTAGAGCCAGTGAATCAGGTCAGCAGATCTGCTTTAGAGCCAGAGAACTAGGTCAGAAGAGCTGCTTTACGGCCAGAGAACCAGGTCAGCAGAGCTCCTCTAGAGCCTGAGAACCAGGTCATTAGAGCTGCTGTAGAGCCAGAGAACCAGGTCAGCAGAGCTGCTGTAGAGCCAGAGAAAGCAGGTCAGCAGAGCTGCTTTAGAGCCAGAGAACCAGGTCAGTAGAGCTGCTCTGAAGCCTAAGAAGCAGGTCAGCAGAGCTGCTCTAGAGCCAGAGAACCAGATCAGCCGAGCTGCTGTAGAGCCAGAGAAACCAGGTCAGCAGAGCTGCTCTAGAGGGAGAGACCCAGGTCAGCAGAGCTGCTCTAGAGCCTAAGAACCAGGTCAACAGAGCTACTCTAGAGCCAGAGAACAAGGTCAGCAGAGCTGCTTTAGAGCCAGAGAACTAGGTGAGCAGAGCTGTTTTAGAGCCAGACAACCAGGTCAGCAGAGATGCTCTAGAGCCTGAGAACCAGGTCAGCAGAGCTGCTCTAGAGGCAGAGAACCAGGTCAGCAGAGCTGCTTTAGAGCCAGAGAACCATGGCAGCAGACCTCCTCTAGAACCAGAGAACCAGGTCAGCAGAGCTGCTGTAGAGCCAGAGAAACCAGGTCAGCAGTGCTGCTGTAGAGGGAGAGAAAAAGGTCAGCAGAGCTGCTATAGAGCCCCAGAACCAGGTCAGCAGAGCTGCTCTAGACCCAGTGAACCAGGTCAGCTGAGCTGCTGTAGAGCCAGAGAACCCAGGTCAGCAGAGCTGCTTTAGAGCCAGAGAACCAGGTCAGCAGAGCTGCTGTAGAGCCAGAGAAACCACATCAGAAGAGCAGCTTTAGAGGGAGAGAACCAGGTCAGCAGAGCTCCTCTAGAGCCTAAGAATCAGGTCAGCACAGCTGCTCTAGAGCCAGTGAACCAGGTCATTAGAGCTGCTGTAGAGCCAGAGAACCAGGTCAGCAGAGCTGCTGTAGAGCCAGAGAAAGCAGGTCAGCAGAGCTGCTTTAGAGCCAGAGAACCAGGTCAGTAGAGCTGCTCTAAAGCCTAAGAACCAGGTCATCAGAGCTGCTCTAGAGCCAGAGAACCAGGTCAGCAGAGCTGCTGTAGAGCCAGAGAAACCAGGTCAGCAGAGCTGCTCTAGAGGGAGAGATCCAGGTCAGCAGAGCTGCTCTAGAGCCTAAGAACCAGGTCAGCACAGCTGCTCTAGAGCCAGAGAACCAGGTCAGCAGATCTGCTCTAGAGGCAGAGAACCAGGTCAGCAGAGCTGCTTTAGAGCTAGAGAACCAGGGCAGCAGAGCTGCTCTCGAACCAGAGAACCAGGTCAGCAGAGCTGATTTAGAGCCATAGAACCAGGTCAGCAGAGCTGCTTTAGAGCCAGACAACCAGGTCAGGAGAGCTGCTTCAGAGGGAGAGAACCAGGTCAGCAGAGCTGCTCTAGAGCCTAAGAACCAAATGTAAATATAAATGTAAATGTCAAGGTACTTATAGAGCGCACTGTCACCAGACGGACACCTTGCGGTGTCACCTTTTGCGGTTTCCTGGCGCTGATACTCATACCGCTGTGGAACCCCTCCTGGCTTTCCCTGTGAAGTGTCCACTCCTGGGCACCCCCAGGGTGAAGCCAGGCATCCTTAGCGCTGTTGGGGCCGGTGTGGAGGCTAAGCAAGCTATTGCCCAGAGTTGCAGCGTGGGGCCCATGATTAGAATAGGCACCGAGGCGAGAATAGACAGGTCCGAGGAAATTGAGCCCGAGCCCCGCCGAGGCAGGAATCGAACCCTGGTCCCTGGCCAGAACTCTGCTTCAGGGTCTGCCGCTCTAACCATTGAGCCACACTCCTCCACAAACCCACAAGAACCAGGTTAGCACAGCTGCTCTAGAGCCAGAGAACCAGGTTATCAGAGCTGCTGTAGAGCCAGAGAACCAGGTCAGCAGAGCTGCTGTAGAGCCAGATAAACCACATCAGAAGAGCAGCTTTAGAGGGAGAGAACCAGGTCAGCAGAGCTGCTCTAGAGCCTAAGAACCAGGTCAGCACAGCTGCTCTAGAGCCAGTGAACCAGGTCAGCAGATCTGCTTTAGAGCCAGAGAACAAGGTCAGCAGAGCTCCTCTAGAGCCTGAGAACCAGGTCATTAGAGCTGCTGTAGAGCCAGAGATCCAGGTCAGTAGAGCTGCTCAAGAGCCTAAGAACCAGGTCATCAGAGCTGCTCTAGAGCCAGAGAACCAGGTCAGCAGAGCTGCTGTAGAGCCAGAGAAACGAGGTCAGCAGAGCTGCTCTAGAGGGAGATACCCAGGTCAGCAGAGCTGCTCTAGAGCCTAAGAACCAGGTCAGCACAGCTGCTCTAGAGCCAGAGAACCAGGTCAGCAGATCTGATTTAGAGCCAGAGAACTAGGTCAGCAGAGCTGCTTTTGAGCCAGAGAACCAGGTCAGCACAGCTGCTCTAGAGCCTGAGAACCAGGTCATTAGAGCTGCTGTAGAGCCAGAGAACCAGGTCAGCAGAGCTGCTGTAGAGCCAGAGAAAGCAGGTCAGCAGAGCTGCTTTAGAGCCAGAGAACCAGGTCAGTAGAGCTGCTCTAGAGCCTAAGAACCAGGTCAGCAGAGCTGCTCTAGAGCCAGAGAACCAGGTCAGCCGAGCTACTGTAGAGCCAGAGAAACAAGGTCAGCAGAGTTGCTCTAGAGCCAGAGAACCAGGTCAGCCGAGCTGCTGTAGAGCCAGAGAAACCAGGTCAGCAGAGCTGCTTTAGAGGGAGAGAATCAGGTCAGGAGAGCTGCTTCAGAGGGAGAGATCCAGGTCAGCAGAGCTGCTCTAGAGCCTAAGAACCAGGTCAGCACAGCTGCTCTAGAGCCAGCGAACCAGGTCATCAGAGCTGCTGTAGAGCCAGAGAACCAGGTCAGCAGAGCTGCTGTAGAGCCAGAGAAACCACGTCAGAAGAGCAGCTTTAGAGGGAGACAACCAGGTCAGCAGAGCTGCTCTAGAGCCAGAGAACCAGGTCATCAGAGCTGCTCTAGAGCCAGTGAACCAGGTCAGCAGATCTGCTTTAGAGCCAGAGAACTAGGTCAGAAGAGCTGCTTTACGGCCAGAGAACCAGGTCAGCAGAGCTCCTCTAGAGCCTGAGAACCAGGTCATTAGAGCTGCTGTAGAGCCAGAGAACCAGGTCAGCAGAGCTGCTGTAGAGCCAGAGAAAGCAGGTCAGCAGAGCTGCTCTAGAGGGAGAGACCCAGGTCAGCATAGCTGCTCTAGAGTCTAAGAACCAGGTCAACAGAGCTACTCTAGAGCCAGAGAACAAGGTCAGCAGAGCTGCTTTAGAGCCAGAGAACTAGGTGAGCAGAGCTATTTTAGAGCCAGACAACCAGGTCAGCAGAGATGCTCTAGAGCCTGAGAACCAGGTCAGCAGAGCTGCTCTAGAGGCAGAGAACCAGGTCAGCAGAGCTGCTTTAGAGCCAGAGAACCATGGCAGCAGACCTCCTCTAGAACCAGAGAACCAGGTCAGCAGAGCTGCTGTAGAGCCAGAGAAACCAGGTCAGCAGTGCTGCTGTAGAGGAAGAGAACCAGGTAAGCAGAGCTGCTATAGAGCCCCAGAACCAGGTCAGCAGAGCTGCTCTAGACCCAGTGAACCAGGTCAGCTGAGCTGCTGTAGAGCCAGAGAACCCAGGTCAGCGGAGCTGCTTAAGAGGGAGAGAACAAGGTCAGCAGAGCTGCTTTAGAGGGAGAGAATCAGGTCAGGAGAGCTGCTTCAGAGGGAGAGAACCAGGTCAGCAGATCTGCTCTAGAGCCAGAGAACCAGGTCAGCAGAGCTGCTTTAGAGCCAGAGAACAATGTCAGAAGAGCCGTTTTAGAGCCTAAGAAGTAAGAACCAAGTCAGCACAGCTGCTCTTGAGCCAGATAACCAGGTCAATAGAGCTGCTTTTGAGGCAGAGAACCAGGTCAGCAGAGCTGCTCTAGAGACTAAGAACAAGGTCAGCAGATCTGCTCTGGGGCTAGAGAACCAGGTCAGCAGAGCTGTTTTAGAGCCAGAGAACCAGGCCAGCAGAGCTGATCTAGAACCTGAGAACCAGGTCAGCAGAGCTGCTCTAGAGGCAGAGAACCAGGTCAGCAGAGCTGCTTTAGAGCCAGAGAACCATGGCAGCAGACCTCCTCTAGAACCAGAGAACCAGGTCAGCAGAGCTGCTGTAGAGCCAGAGAAACCAGGTCAGCAGTGCTGCTGTAGAGGAAGAGAACCAGGTAAGCAGAGCTGCTATAGAGCCCCAGAACCAGGTCAGCAGAGCTGCTCTAGACCCAGTGAACCAGGTCAGCTGAGCTGCTGTAGAGCCAGAGAACCCAGGTCAGCAGAGCTGCTTAAGAGGGAGAGAACAAGGTCAGCAGAGCTGCTTTAGAGGGAGAGAATCAGGTCAGGAGAGCTGCTTCAGAGGGAGAGAACCAGGTCAGCAGAGCTGCTCTAGAGCCTAAGAACCAGGTCAGTTCAGCTGCTCTAGAGCCAGAGAACCAGGTCATTAGAGCTGCTGTAGAGCCAGATAAACCAGGTCAGCAGAGATGCTTTAGAGGGAGAGAACCAGGTCAGCAGAGCTGCTTTAGAGCCAGAGAACCAGGTCAGCAGAGCTGCTCTAGAGCCAGAGAACCAGGTCAGCAGAGCTGCCGTAGAGCCAGAGAAACCAGGTCAGCAGAGCTGCTTTAGAGGGAGAGAACCAGGTCAGCAGAGCTGCTCTAGAGCCTAAGAACCAGGTCAGCACAGCTGCTATAGAGCCAGAGAGCCAGGTCAATAGAGCTGCTTTAGAGCCTGAGAACCAGGTCAGCAGAGCTGCTCTAGAGCCTAAGAACCAGGTCAGCAGATATGCTCTAGAGCCAGAGAACCAGGTCAGCAGAGCTGCTTTAGAGCCAGAGACAATGTCAGAAGAGCTGTTTTAGAGCCTAAGAACCAAGTCAGCACAGCTGCTCTTGAGCCAGATAACCAGGTCAACAGAGCTGCTTTTGAGGCAGAGAACCAGGTCAGCAGAGCTGCTCTAGAGACTAAGAACAAGGTCAGCAGATCTGCTCTGGAGCTAGAGAACCAGGTCAGCAGAGCTGTTTTAGAGCCAGAGAACCAGGCCAGCAGAGCTGATCTAGAACCTGAGAACCAGGTCAGCAGAGCTGCTCTAGAGGCAGAGAACCAGGTCAGCAGAGCTGCTTTAGAGCTAGAGAACCAGGGCAGCAGAGCTGCTCTCGAACCAGAGAACCAGGTCAGCAGAGCTGATTTAGAGCCATAGAACCAGGTCAGCAGAGCTGCTTTAGAGCCAGAGAACCAGGTCAGCCGAGCTGCTGTAGAGCCAGAGAAACCATGTCAGCAGAGCTGCTTTAGAGGGAGAGAACCAGGTCAGGAGAGCTGCTTCAGAGAGAGAGAAGCAGGTCAGCAGAGCTGCTCTAGAGCCTAAGAACCAGGTTAGCACAGCTGCTCTAGAGCCAGAGAACCAGGTCATCAGAGCTGCTTTAGAGCCAGAGAACCAGGTCAGCAGAGCTGCTGTAGAGCCAGAGAAACCACATCAGAAGAGCAGCTTTAGAGGGAGAGAACCAGGTCAGCAGAGCTGCTCTAGAGCCTAAGAATCAGGTCAGCACAGCTGCTCTAGAGCCAGTGAACCAGGTCATTAGAGCTGCTGTAGAGCCAGAGAACCAGGTCAGCAGAGCTGCTGTAGAGCCAGAGAAAGCAGGTCAGCAGAGCTGCTTTAGAGCCAGAGAACCAGGTCAGTAGAGCTGCTCTAGAGCCTAAGAACCAGGTCATCAGAGCTGCTCTAGAGCCAGAGAACCAGGTCAGCAGAGCTGCTGTAGAGCCAGAGAAACCAGGTCAGCAGAGCTGCTCTAGAGGGAGAGATCCAGGTCAGCAGAGCTGCTCTAGAACCTAAGAACCAGGTCAGCACAGCTGCTCTAGAGCCAGAGAACCAGGTCAGCAGATCTGCTTTAGAGCCAGAGAACTAGGTCAGCAGAGCTGCTTTTGAGCCAGAGAACCAGGTCAGCAGAGCTGCTCTAGAGGCAGAGAACCAGGTCAGCAGAGCTGCTTTAGAGCTAGAGAACCAGGGCAGCAGAGCTGCTCTCGAACCAGAGAACCAGGTCAGCAGAGCTGATTTAGAGCCATAGAACCAGGTCAGGAGAGCTGCTTCAGAGGGAGAGAACCAGGTCAGCAGAGCTGCTCTAGAGCCTAAGAACCAAATGTAAATATAAATGTAAATGTCAAGGTACTTATAGAGCGCACTGTCACCAGACGGACACCTTGCGGTGTCACCTTTTGCGGTTTCCTGGCGCTGATACTCATACCGCTGTGGAACCCCTCCTGGCTTTCCCTGTGAAGTGTCCACTCCTGGGCACCCCCAGGGTGAAGCCAGGCATCCTTAGCGCTGTTGGGGCCGGTGTGGAGGCTAAGCAAGTTATTGCCCAGAGTTGCAGCGTGGGGCCCATGATTAGAATAGGCACCGAGGCGAGAATAGACAGGTCCGAGGAAATTGAGCCCGAGCACCGCCGAGGCAGGAATCGAACCCTGGTCCCTGGCCAGAACTCTGCTTCAGGGTCTGCCGCTCTAACCATTGAGCCACACTCCTCCACAAACCCACAAGAACCAGGTTAGCACAGCTGCTCTAGAGCCAGAGAACCAGGTCATCAGAGCTGCTGTAGAGCCAGAGAACCAGGTCAGCAGAGCTGCTGTAGAGCCAGATAAACCACATCAGAAGAGCAGCTTTCGAGGGAGAGGACCAGGTCAGCAGAGCTGCTCTAGAGCCTAAGAACCAGGTCAGCACAGCTGCTCTAGAGCCAGTGAACCAGGTCAGCAGATCTGCTTTAGAGCCAGAGAACAAGGTCAGCAGAGCTCCTCTAGAGCCTGAGAACCAGGTCATTAGAGCTGCTGTAGAGCCAGAGAACCAGGCCAGCAGAGCTGCTGTAGAGCCAGAGAAAGCAGGTCAGCAGAGCTGCTTTAGAGCCAGAGAACCAGGTCAGTAGAGCTGCTCAAGAGCCTAAGAACCAGGTCATCAGAGCTGCTCTAGAGCCAGAGAACCAGGTCAGCAGAGCTGCTGTAGAGCCAGAGAAACGAGGTCAGCAGAGCTGCTCTAGAGGGAGATACCCAGGTCAGCAGAGCTGCTCTAGAGCCTAAGAACCAGGTCAGCACAGCTGCTCTAGAGCCAGAGAACCAGGTCAGCAGATCTGATTTAGAGCCAGAGAACTAGGTCAGCAAAGCTGCTTTTGAGCCAGAGAACCAGGTCAGCACAGCTGCTCTAGAGCCTGAGAACCAGGTCATTAGAGCTGCTGTAGAGCCAGAGAACCAGGTCAGCAGAGCTGCTGTAGAGCCAGAGAAAGCAGGTCAGCAGAGCTGCTTTAGAGCCAGAGAACCAGGTCAGTAGAGCTGCTCTAGAGCCTAAGAACCAGGTCAGCAGAGCTGCTCTAGAGCCAGAGAACCAGGTCAGCCGAGCTACTGTAGAGCCAGAGAAACAAGGTCAGCAGAGTTGCTCTAGAGCCAGAGAACCAGGTCAGCCGAGCTGCTGTAGAGCCAGAGAAACCAGGTCAGCAGAGCTGCTTTAGAGGGAGAGAATCAGGTCAGGAGAGCTGCTTCAGAGGGAGTGAACCAGGTCAGCAGAGCTGCTCTAGAGCCTAAGAACCAGGTCAGCACAGCTGCTCTAGAGCCAGAGAACCAGGTCATTAGAGCTGCTGTAGAGCCAGAGAACCAGGTCAGCAGAGCTGCTGTAGAGCCAGAGAAACCACGTCAGAAGAGAAGCTTTAGAGGGAGACAACCAGGTCAGCAGAGCTGCTCTAGAGCCAGAGAACCAGGTCATCAGAGCTGCTCTAGAGCAAGTGAACCAGGTCAGCAGATCTGCTTTAGAGCCAGAGAACTAGGTCAGAAGAGCTGCTTTACGGCCAGAGAACCAGGTCAGCAGAGCTCCTCTAGAGCCTGAGAACCAGGTCATTAGAGCTGCTGTAGAGCCAGAGAACCAGGTCAGCAGAGCTGCTGTAGAGCCAGAGAAAGCAGGTCAGCAGAGCTGCTTTAGAGCCAGAGAACCAGGTCAGTAGAGCTGCTCTGGAGCCTAAGAACCAGGTCAACAGAGCTACTCTAGAGCCAGAGAACAAGGTCAGCAGAGCTGCCTTAGAGCCAGAGAACTAGGTGAGCAGAGCTGTTTTAGAGCCAGACAACCAGGTCAGCAGAGATGCTCTAGAGCCTGAGAACCAGGTCAGCAGAGCTGCTCTAGAGGCAGAGAACCATGGCAGCAGACCTCCTTTAGAACCAGAGAACCAGGTCAGCAGAGCTGCTGTAGAGCCAGAGAAACCAGGTCAGCAGTGCTGCTGTAGAGGGAGAGAACCAGGTCAGCAGAGCTGCTATAGAGCCCCAGAACCAGGTCAGCAGAGCTGCTCTAGACCCAGTGAACCAGGTCAGCTGAGCTGCTGTAGAGCCAGAGAAACCAGGTCAGCAGAGCTGCTTTAGAGGGAGAGAACAAGGTCAGCAGAGCTGCATTAGAGGGAGAGAATCAGGTCAGGAGAGCTGCTTCAGAGGGAGAGAACCAGGTCAGCAGAGCTGCCCTAGAGCCTAAGAACCAGGTCAGTTCAGCTGCTCTAGAGCCAGAGAACCAGGTCATTAGAGCTGCTGTAGAGCCAGAGAAACCAGGTCAGCAGAGATGCTTTAGAGGGAGAGAACCAGGTCAGCAGAGCTGCTTTAGAGCCAGAGAACCAGGTCAGCAGAGCTGCTCTAGAGCCAGAGAACCAGGTCAGCAGAGCTGCCGTAGAGCCAGAGAAACCAGGTCAGCAGAGCTGCTTTAGAGGGAGAGAACCAGGTCAGCAGAGCTGCTCTAGAGCCTAAGAACCAGGTCAGCACAGCTGCTATAGAGCCAGAGAGCCAGGTCAACAGAGCTGCTTTAGAGCCTAAGAACCAGGTCAGCAGAGCTGCTCTAGAGCCTAAGAACCAGGTCAGCAGATCTGCTCTAGAGCCAGAGAACCGGGTCAGCAGAGCTGCTTTAGAGCCAGAGAACAATGTCAGAAGAGCTGTTTTAGAGCCTAAGAACCAAGTCAGCACAGCTGCTCTTGAGCCAGATAACCAGGTCAACAGAGCTGCTTTTGAGGCAGAGAACCAGGTCAGCAGAGCTGCTCTAGAGACTAAGAACAAGGTCAGCAGATCTGCTCTGGAGCTAGAGAACCAGGTCAGCAGAGCTGTTTTAGAGCCAGAGAACCAGGCCAGCAGAGCTGATCTATAACCTGAGAACCAGGTCAGCAGAGCTGCTCTAGCGGCAGAGAACCAGGTCAGCAGAGCTGCTTTAGAGCTAGAGAACCAGGGCAGCAGAGCTGCTCTCGAACCAGAGAACCAGGTCAGCAGAGCTGATTTAGAGCCATAGAACCAGGTCAGCAGAGCTGCTTTAGAGCCAGAGAACCAGGTCAGCCGAGCTGCTGTAGAGCCAGAGAAACCAGGTCAGCAGAGCTGCTTTAGAGGGAGAGAACCAGGTCAGGAGAGCTGCTTCAGAGAGAGAGAAGCAGGTCAGCAGAGCTGCTCTAGAGCCTAAGAACCAGGTTAGCACAGCTGCTCTAGAGCCAGAGAACCAGGTCATCAGAGCTGCTTTAGAGCCAGAGAACCAGGTCAGCAGAGCTGCTGTAGAGCCAGAGAAACCACATCAGAAGAGCAGCTTTAGAGGGAGAGAACCAGGTCAGCAGAGCTGCTCTAGAGCCTAAGAATCAGATCAGCACAGCTGCTCTAGAGCCAGTGAACCAGGTCATTAGAGCTGCTGTAGAGCCAGAGAACCAGGTCAGCAGAGCTGCTGTAGAGCCAGCCAGAGAAAGCAGGTCAGCAGAGCTGCTTTAGAGCCAGAGAACCAGGTCAGTAGAGCTGCTCAGAGCCTAAGAACCAGGTCATCAGAGCTGCTCTAGAGCCAGAGAACCAGGTCAGCAGAGCTGCTGTAGAGCCAGAGAAACCAGGTCAGCAGAGCTGCTCTAGAGGGAGAGATCCAGGTCAGCAGAGCTGCTCTAGAGCCTAAGAACCAGGTCAGCACAGCTGCTCTAGAGCCAGAGAACCAGGTCAGCAGATCTGCTTTAGAGCCAGAGAACTAGGTCAGCAGAGCTGCTTTAGAGCCAGAGAACCAGGTCAGTAGAGCTGCTCTAGAGCCTAAGAACCAGGTCATCAGAGCTGCTCTAGAGCCAGAGAACCAGGTCAGCAGAGCTGCTGTAGAGCCAGAGAAACCAGGTCAGGAGAGCTGCTTCAGAGGGAGAGAACCAGGTCAGCAGAGCTGCTCTAGAGCCTAAGAACCAAATGTAAATATAAATGTAAATGTCAAGGTACTTATAGAGCGCACTGTCACCAGACAGACACCTTGCAGAGTCACCTTTTGCGGTTTCCTGGCGCTGATACTCATACCGCTGTGGAACCCCTCCTGGCTTTCCCTGTGAAGTGTCCACTCCTGGGCACCCCCAGGGTGAAGCCAGGCATCCTTAGCGCTGTTGGGGCCGGTGTGGAGGCTAAGCAAGCTATTGCCCAGAGTTGCAGCGTGGGGCCCATGATTAGAATAGGCACCGAGGCGAGAATAGACAGGTCCGAGGAAATTGAGCCCGAGCCCCGCCGAGGCAGGAATCGAACCCTGGTCCCTGGCCAGAACTCTGCTTCAGGGTCTGCCGCTCTAACCATTGAGCCACACTCCTCCACAAACCCACAAGAACCAGGTTAGCACAGCTGCTCTAGAGCCAGAGAACCAGGTCATCAGAGCTGCTGTAGAGCCAGAGAACCAGGTCAGCAGAGCTGCTGTAGAGCCAGATAAACCACAAAAGAAGAGCAGCTTTAGAGGGAGAGAACCAGGTCAGCAGAGCTGCTCTAGAGCCTAAGAACCAGGTCAGCACAGCTGCTCTAGAGCCAGTGAACCAGGTCAGCAGATCTGCTTTAGAGCCAGAGAACAAGGTCAGCAGAGCTCCTCTAGAGCCTGAGAACCAGGTCATTAGAGCTGCTGTAGAGCCAGAGAACCAGGTCAGCAGAGCTGCTGTAGAGCCAGAGAAAGCAGGTCAGCAGAGCTGCTTTAGAGCCAGAGAACCAGGTCAGTAGAGCTGCTCAAGAGCCTAAGAACCAGGTCATCAGAGCTGCTCTAGAGCCAGAGAACCAGGTCAGCAGAGCTGCTGTAGAGCCAGAGAAACGAGGTCAGCAGAGCTGCTCTAGAGGGAGATACTCAGGTCAGCAGAGCTGCTCTAGAGCCTAAGAACCAGGTCAGCACAGCTGCTCTAGAGCCAGAGAACCAGGTCAGCAGATCTGATTTAGAGCCAGAGAACTAGGTCAGCAGAGCTGCTTTTGAGCCAGAGAACCAGGTCAGCACAGCTGCTCTAGAGCCTGAGAACCAGGTCATTAGAGCTGCTGTAGAGCCAGAGAACCAGGTCAGCAGAGCTGCTGTAGAGCCAGAGAAAGCAGGTCAGCAGAGCTGCTTTAGAGCCAGAGAACCAGGTCAGTAGAGCTGCTCTAGAGCCTAAGAACCAGGTCAGCAGAGCTGCTCTAGAGCCAGAGAACCAGGTCAGCCGAACTACTGTAGAGCCAGAGAAACAAGGTCAGCAGAGTTGCTCTAGAGCCAGAGAACCAGGTCAGCCGAGCTGCTGTAGAGCCAGAGAAACCAGGTCAGCCGAGCTGCTGTAGAGCCAGAGAAACCACGTCAGAAGAGCAGCTTTAGAGGGAGACAACCAGGTCAGCAGAGCTGCTCTATAGCCAGAGAACCAGGTCATCAGAGCTGCTCTAGAGCCAGTGAACCAGGTCAGCAGATCTGCTTTAGAGCCAGAGAACCAGGTCAGTAGAGCTGCTCTGGAGCCTAAGAACCAGGTCAGCAGAGCTGCTCTAGAGCCAGAGAACCAGGTCAGCCGAGCTGCTGTAGAGCCAGAGAAACCAGGTCAGCAGACCTGCTCTAGAGGGAGAGACCCAGGTCAGCAGAGCTGCTCTAGAGCCTAAGAACCAGGTCATTAGAGCTGCTGTAGAGCCAGAGAACCAGGTCAGCAGAGCTGCTTTAGAGCCAGAGAACCAGGTCAGTAGAGCTGCTCTGGAGCCTAAGAACCAGGTCAGCAGAGCTGCTCTAGAGCCAGAGAACCAGGTCAGCCGAGCTGCTGTAGAGCCAGAGAAACCAGGTCAGCAGACCTGCTCTAGAGGGAGAGACCCAGGTCAGCAGAGCTGCTCTAGAGCCTAAGAACCAGGTCAACAGAGCTACTCTAGAGCCAGAGAACAAGGTCAGCAGAGCTGCTGTAGAGCCAGAGAACCAGGTCAGCAGAGCTGCTGTAGAGCCAGATAAACCACATCAGAAGAGCAGCTTTCGAGGGAGAGGACCAGGTCAGCAGAGCTGCTCTAGAGCCTAAGAACCAGGTCAGCACAGCTGCTCTAGAGCCAGTGAACCAGGTCAGCAGATCTGCTTTAGAGCCAGAGAACAAGGTCAGCAGAGCTCCTCTAGAGCCTGAGAACCAGGTCATTAGAGCTGCTGTAGAGCCAGAGAACCAGGCCAGCAGAGCTGCTGTAGAGCCAGAGAAAGCAGGTCAGCAGAGCTGCTTTAGAGCCAGAGAACCAGGTCAGTAGAGCTGCTCAAGAGCCTAAGAACCAGGTCATCAGAGCTGCTCTAGAGCCAGAGAACCAGGTCAGCAGAGCTGCTGTAGAGCCAGAGAAACGAGGTCAGCAGAGCTGCTCTAGAGGGAGATACCCAGGTCAGCAGAGCTGCTCTAGAGCCTAAGAACCAGGTCAGCACAGCTGCTCTAGAGCCAGAGAACCAGGTCAGCAGATCTGATTTAGAGCCAGAGAACTAGGTCAGCAAAGCTGCTTTTGAGCCAGAGAACCAGGTCAGCACAGCTGCTCTAGAGCCTGAGAACCAGGTCATTAGAGCTGCTGTAGAGCCAGAGAACCAGGTCAGCAGAGCTGCTGTAGAGCCAGAGAAAGCAGGTCAGCAGAGCTGCTTTAGAGCCAGAGAACCAGGTCAGTAGAGCTGCTCTAGAGCCTAAGAACCAGGTCAGCAGAGCTGCTCTAGAGCCAGAGAACCAGGTCAGCCGAGCTACTGTAGAGCCAGAGAAACAAGGTCAGCAGAGTTGCTCTAGAGCCAGAGAACCAGGTCAGCCGAGCTGCTGTAGAGCCAGAGAAACCAGGTCAGCAGAGCTGCTTTAGAGGGAGAGAATCAGGTCAGGAGAGCTGCTTCAGAGGGAGTGAACCAGGTCAGCAGAGCTGCTCTAGAGCCTAAGAACCAGGTCAGCACAGCTGCTCTAGAGCCAGAGAACCAGGTCATCAGAGCTGCTGTAGAGCCAGAGAACCAGGTCAGCAGAGCTGCTGTAGAGCCAGAGAAACCACGTCAGAAGAGAAGCTTTAGAGGGAGACAACCAGGTCAGCAGAGCTGCTCTAGAGCCAGAGAACCAGGTCATCAGAGCTGCTCTAGAGCAAGTGAACCAGGTCAGCAGATCTGCTTTAGAGCCAGAGAACTAGGTCAGAAGAGCTGCTTTACGGCCAGAGAACCAGGTCAGCAGAGCTCCTCTAGAGCCTGAGAACCAGGTCATTAGAGCTGCTGTAGAGCCAGAGAACCAGGTCAGCAGAGCTGCTGTAGAGCCAGAGAAAGCAGGTCAGCAGAGCTGCTTTAGAGCCAGAGAACCAGGTCAGTAGAGCTGCTCTGGAGCCTAAGAACCAGGTCAACAGAGCTACTCTAGAGCCAGAGAACAAGGTCAGCAGAGCTGCCTTAGAGCCAGAGAACTAGGTGAGCAGAGCTGTTTTAGAGCCAGACAACCAGGTCAGCAGAGATGCTCTAGAGCCTGAGAACCAGGTCAGCAGAGCTGCTCTAGAGGCAGAGAACCATGGCAGCAGACCTCCTCTAGAACCAGAGAACCAGGTCAGCAGAGCTGCTGTAGAGCCAGAGAAACCAGGTCAGCAGTGCTGCTGTAGAGGGAGAGAACCAGGTCAGCAGAGCTGCTATAGAGCCCCAGAACCAGGTCAGCAGAGCTGCTCTAGACCCAGTGAACCAGGTCAGCTGAGCTGCTGTAGAGCCAGAGAAACCAGGTCAGCAGAGCTGCTTTAGAGGGAGAGAACAAGGTCAGCAGAGCTGCTTTAGAGGGAGAGAATCAGGTCAGGAGAGCTGCTTCAGAGGGAGAGAACCAGGTCAGCAGAGCTGCCCTAGAGCCTAAGAACCAGGTCAGTTCAGCTGCTCTAGAGCCAGAGAACCAGGTCATTAGAGCTGCTGTAGAGCCAGAGAAACCAGGTCAGCAGAGATGCTTTAGAGGGAGAGAACCAGGTCAGCAGAGCTGCTTTAGAGCCAGAGAACCAGGTCAGCAGAGCTGCTCTAGAGCCAGAGAACCAGGTCAGCAGAGCTGCCGTAGAGCCAGAGAAACCAGGTCAGCAGAGCTGCTTTAGAGGGAGAGAACCAGGTCAGCAGAGCTGCTCTAGAGCCTAAGAACCAGGTCAGCACAGCTGCTATAGAGCCAGAGAGCCAGGTCAACAGAGCTGCTTTAGAGCCTAAGAACCAGGTCAGCAGAGCTGCTCTAGAGCCTAAGAACCAGGTCAGCAGATCTGCTCTAGAGCCAGAGAACCGGGTCAGCAGAGCTGCTTTAGAGCCAGAGAACAATGTCAGAAGAGCTGTTTTAGAGCCTAAGAACCAAGTCAGCACAGCTGCTCTTGAGCCAGATAACCAGGTCAACAGAGCTGCTTTTGAGGCAGAGAACCAGGTCAGCAGAGCTGCTCTAGAGACTAAGAACAAGGTCAGCAGATCTGCTCTGGAGCTAGAGAACCAGGTCAGCAGAGCTGTTTTAGAGCCAGAGAACCAGGCCAGCAGAGCTGATCTATAACCTGAGAACCAGGTCAGCAGAGCTGCTCTAGCGGCAGAGAACCAGGTCAGCAGAGCTGCTTTAGAGCTAGAGAACCAGGGCAGCAGAGCTGCTCTCGAACCAGAGAACCAGGTCAGCAGAGCTGATTTAGAGCCATAGAACCAGGTCAGCAGAGCTGCTTTAGAGCCAGAGAACCAGGTCAGCCGAGCTGCTGTAGAGCCAGAGAAACCAGGTCAGCAGAGCTGCTTTAGAGGGAGAGAACCAGGTCAGGAGAGCTGCTTCAGAGAGAGAGAAGCAGGTCAGCAGAGCTGCTCTAGAGCCTAAGAACCAGGTTAGCACAGCTGCTCTAGAGCCAGAGAACCAGGTCATCAGAGCTGCTTTAGAGCCAGAGAACCAGGTCAGCAGAGCTGCTGTAGAGCCAGAGAAACCACATCAGAAGAGCAGCTTTAGAGGGAGAGAACCAGGTCAGCAGAGCTGCTCTAGAGCCTAAGAATCAGATCAGCACAGCTGCTCTAGAGCCAGTGAACCAGGTCATTAGAGCTGCTGTAGAGCCAGAGAACCAGGTCAGCAGAGCTGCTGTAGAGCCAGCCAGAGAAAGCAGGTCAGCAGAGCTGCTTTAGAGCCAGAGAACCAGGTCAGTAGAGCTGCTCTAGAGCCTAAGAACCAGGTCATCAGAGCTGCTCTAGAGCCAGAGAACCAGGTCAGCAGAGCTGCTGTAGAGCCAGAGAAACCAGGTCAGCAGAGCTGCTCTAGAGGGAGAGATCCAGGTCAGCAGAGCTGCTCTAGAGCCTAAGAACCAGGTCAGCACAGCTGCTCTAGAGCCAGAGAACCAGGTCAGCAGATCTGCTTTAGAGCCAGAGAACTAGGTCAGCAGAGCTGCTTTAGAGCCAGAGAACCAGGTCAGTAGAGCTGCTCTAGAGCCTAAGAACCAGGTCATCAGAGCTGCTCTAGAGCCAGAGAACCAGGTCAGCAGAGCTGCTGTAGAGCCAGAGAAACCAGGTCAGGAGAGCTGCTTCAGAGGGAGAGAACCAGGTCAGCAGAGCTGCTCTAGAGCCTAAGAACCAAATGTAAATATAAATGTAAATGTCAAGGTACTTATAGAGCGCACTGTCACCAGACAGACACCTTGCAGAGTCACCTTTTGCGGTTTCCTGGCGCTGATACTCATACCGCTGTGGAACCCCTCCTGGCTTTCCCTGTGAAGTGTCCACTCCTGGGCACCCCCAGGGTGAAGCCAGGCATCCTTAGCGCTGTTGGGGCCGGTGTGGAGGCTAAGCAAGCTATTGCCCAGAGTTGCAGCGTGGGGCCCATGATTAGAATAGGCACCGAGGCGAGAATAGACAGGTCCGAGGAAATTGAGCCCGAGCCCCGCCGAGGCAGGAATCGAACCCTGGTCCCTGGCCAGAACTCTGCTTCAGGGTCTGCCGCTCTAACCATTGAGCCACACTCCTCCACAAACCCACAAGAACCAGGTTAGCACAGCTGCTCTAGAGCCAGAGAACCAGGTCATCAGAGCTGCTGTAGAGCCAGAGAACCAGGTCAGCAGAGCTGCTGTAGAGCCAGATAAACCACAAAAGAAGAGCAGCTTTAGAGGGAGAGAACCAGGTCAGCAGAGCTGCTCTAGAGCCTAAGAACCAGGTCAGCACAGCTGCTCTAGAGCCAGTGAACCAGGTCAGCAGATCTGCTTTAGAGCCAGAGAACAAGGTCAGCAGAGCTCCTCTAGAGCCTGAGAACCAGGTCATTAGAGCTGCTGTAGAGCCAGAGAACCAGGTCAGCAGAGCTGCTGTAGAGCCAGAGAAAGCAGGTCAGCAGAGCTGCTTTAGAGCCAGAGAACCAGGTCAGTAGAGCTGCTCAAGAGCCTAAGAACCAGGTCATCAGAGCTGCTCTAGAGCCAGAGAACCAGGTCAGCAGAGCTGCTGTAGAGCCAGAGAAACGAGGTCAGCAGAGCTGCTCTAGAGGGAGATACTCAGGTCAGCAGAGCTGCTCTAGAGCCTAAGAACCAGGTCAGCACAGCTGCTCTAGAGCCAGAGAACCAGGTCAGCAGATCTGATTTAGAGCCAGAGAACTAGGTCAGCAGAGCTGCTTTTGAGCCAGAGAACCAGGTCAGCACAGCTGCTCTAGAGCCTGAGAACCAGGTCATTAGAGCTGCTGTAGAGCCAGAGAACCAGGTCAGCAGAGCTGCTGTAGAGCCAGAGAAAGCAGGTCAGCAGAGCTGCTTTAGAGCCAGAGAACCAGGTCAGTAGAGCTGCTCTAGAGCCTAAGAACCAGGTCAGCAGAGCTGCTCTAGAGCCAGAGAACCAGGTCAGCCGAACTACTGTAGAGCCAGAGAAACAAGGTCAGCAGAGTTGCTCTAGAGCCAGAGAACCAGGTCAGCCGAGCTGCTGTAGAGCCAGAGAAACCAGGTCAGCCGAGCTGCTGTAGAGCCAGAGAAACCACGTCAGAAGAGCAGCTTTAGAGGGAGACAACCAGGTCAGCAGAGCTGCTCTATAGCCAGAGAACCAGGTCATCAGAGCTGCTCTAGAGCCAGTGAACCAGGTCAGCAGATCTGCTTTAGAGCCAGAGAACCAGGTCAGTAGAGCTGCTCTGGAGCCTAAGAACCAGGTCAGCAGAGCTGCTCTAGAGCCAGAGAACCAGGTCAGCCGAGCTGCTGTAGAGCCAGAGAAACCAGGTCAGCAGACCTGCTCTAGAGGGAGAGACCCAGGTCAGCAGAGCTGCTCTAGAGCCTAAGAACCAGGTCATTAGAGCTGCTGTAGAGCCAGAGAACCAGGTCAGCAGAGCTGCTTTAGAGCCAGAGAACCAGGTCAGTAGAGCTGCTCTGGAGCCTAAGAACCAGGTCAGCAGAGCTGCTCTAGAGCCAGAGAACCAGGTCAGCCGAGCTGCTGTAGAGCCAGAGAAACCAGGTCAGCAGACCTTCTCTAGAGGGAGAGACCCAGGTCAGCAGAGCTGCTCTAGAGCCTAAGAACCAGGTCAACAGAGCTACTCTAGAGCCAGAGAACAAGGTCAGCAGAGCTGCTTTAGAGCCAGAGAACTAGGTGAGCAGAGCTGTTTTAGAGCCAGACAACCAGGTCAGCAGAGATGCTCTAGAGCCTGAGAACCAGGTCAGCAGAGCTGCTCTAGAGGCAGAGAACCAGGTCAGCAGAGCTGCTTTAGAGCCAGAGAACCATGGCAGCAGACCTCCTCTAGAACCAGAGAACCAGGTCAGCAGAGCTGCTGTAGAGCCAGAGAAACCAGGTCAGCAGTGCTGCTGTAGAGGGAGAGAACCATGTCAGCAGAGCTGCTATAGAGCCCCAGAACCAGGTCAGCAGAGCTGCTCTAGACCCAGTGAACCAGGTCAGCTGAGCTGCTGTAGAGCGAGAGAAACCAGGTCAGCAGAGCTGCTTTAGAGGGAGAGAACAAGGTCAGCAGAGCTGCTTTAGAGGGAGAGAATCAGGTCAGGAGAGCTGCTTCAGAGGGAGAGAACCAGGTCAGCAGAGCTGCTCTAGCGCCTAAGAACCAGGTCAGTTCAGCTGCTCTAGAGCCAGAGAACCAGGTCATTAGAGCTGCTGTAGAGCCAGAGAACCAGGTCAGCAGAGCTGCTGTAGAGCCAGAGAAAGCAGGTCAGCAGAGCTGCTTTAGAGCCAGAGAATCAGGTCAGTAGAGCTGCTCTGGAGCCTAAGAACCAGGTCAGCAGAACTGCTCTAGAGCCAGAGAACCAGGTCAACCGAGCTGCTGTAGAGCCAGAGAAACCAGGTCAGCAGAGCTGCTCTAGAGGGAGAGACCCAGGTCAACAAAGCTGCTCTAGAGCCTAAGAACCAGGTCAACAGAGCTACTCTAGAGCCAGACAACAAGGTCAGCAGAGCTGCTTTAGAGCCAGAGAACTAGGTCAGCAGAGCTGTTTTAGAGCCAGACAACCAGGTCAGCAGAGATGCTCCAGAGCCTGAGAACCAGGTCAGCAGAGCTGCTCTAGAGGCAGAGAACCAGGTCAGCAGATCTGCTTTAGAGCCAGAGAACCAGGGCAGCAGACCTCCTCTAGAACCAGAGAACCAGGTCAGCAGAGCTGCTGTAGAGCCAGAGAAACCAGGTCAGCAGTGCTGCTGTAGAGGGAGAGAACCAGGTCAGCAGAGCTGCTTTAGAGCCCCAGAACCAGGTCAGCAGAGCTGCTCTAGACACAGTGAACCAGGTCCTGCTGAGCTGCTGTAGAGTCAGAGAAACCAGGTCAGCAGAGCTGCTTTAGAGGGAGAGAACCAGGTCAGCACAGCTGCTTTAGAGCCAGAGAACCAGGCCAGCAGAGCTGCTCTAGAGCCAGAGAACCAGGTCAGCAGAGCTGCTGTAGAGCCAGAGAAACCAGGTCAGCAGAGCTGCTTTAGAGGGAGAGAACCAGGTCAGCAGAGCTGCTCTAGAGCCTAAGAACCAAGTCAGCACAGCTGCTCTTGAGCCAGATAACCAGGTCAGCAGAGCTGCTTTTGAGGCAGAGAACCAGGTCATCAGAGCTGCTTTAGAGCCTAAGAACCAGGTCAGCAGAGCTGCTCTAGAGACTAAGAACAAGGTCAGCAGATCTGCTCTGGAGCTAGAGAACCAGGTCAGCAGAGCTGTTTTAGAGCCAGAGAACCAGGCCAGCAGAGCTGATCTAGAACCTGAGAACCTTGTCAGCAGAGCTGCTCTAGAGGCAGAGAACTGGGTCAGCAGAGCTGCTTTAGAGCTAGAGAACCAGGGCAGCAGAGCTGCTCTCGAACCAGAGAACCAGGTCAGCAGAGCTGATTTAGAGCCATAGAAACAGGTCAGCAGAGCTGTTTTAGAGCCAGAGAACCAGGTCAGCCGAGCTTCTCTAGAGCCAGAGAACCAGGTCAGCAGATCTGATTTAGAGCCAGAGAACTAGGTCAGCAGAGCTGCTTTTGATCCAGAGAACCAGGTCAGCACAGCTGCTCTAGAGCCTGAGAACCAGGTCATTAAAGCTGCTGTAGAGCCAGAGAACCAGGTCAGCAGAGCTGCTGTAGAGCCAGAGAAAGCAGGTCAGCAGAGCTGCTTTAGAGCCAGAGAACCAGGTCAGTAGAGCTGCTCTAGAGCCTAAGAACCAGGTCAGCAGAGCTGCTCTAGAGCCAGAGAACCAGGTCAGCCGAGCTACTGTAGAGCCAGAGAAACAAGGTCAGCAGAGTTGCTCTAGAGCCAGAGAACCAGGTCAGCCGAGCTGCTGTAGAGCCAGAGAAACCAGGTCAGCAGAGCTGCTTTAGAGGGAGAGAATCAGGTCAGGAGAGCTGCTTCAGAGGGAGAGAACCAGGTCAGCAGAGCTGCTCTAGAGCCTAAGAACCAGGTCAGCACAGCTGCTCTAGAGCCAGAGAACCAGGTCATCAGAGCTGCTGTAGAGCCAGAGAACCAGGTCAGCAGAGCTGCTGTAGAGCCAGAGAAACCACGTCAGAAGAGCAGCTTTAGAGGGAGACAACCAGGTCAGCAGAGCTGCTCTAGAGCCAGAGAAAGCAGGTCAGCAGAGCTGCTTTAGAGCCAGAGAACCAGGTCAGTAGAGCTGCTCAAGAGCCTAAGAACCAGGTCATCAGAGCTGCTCTAGAGCCAGAGAACCAGGTCAGCAGAGCTGCTGTAGAGCCAGAGAAACGAGGTCAGCAGAGCTGCTCTAGAGGGAGATACTCAGGTCAGCAGAGCTGCTCTAGAGCCTAAGAACCAGGTCAGCACAGCTGCTCTAGAGCCAGAGAACCAGGTCAGCAGATCTGATTTAGAGCCAGAGAACTAGGTCAGCAGAGCTGCTTTTGAGCCAGAGAACCAGGTCAGCACAGCTGCTCTAGAGCCTGAGAACCAGGTCATTAGAGCTGCTGTAGAGCCAGAGAACCAGGTCAGCAGAGCTGCTGTAGAGCCAGAGAAAGCAGGTCAGCAGAGCTGCTTTAGAGCCAGAGAACCAGGTCAGTAGAGCTGCTCTAGAGCCTAAGAACCAGGTCAGCAGAGCTGCTCTAGAGCCAGAGAACCAGGTCAGCCGAACTACTGTAGAGCCAGAGAAACAAGGTCAGCAGAGTTGCTCTAGAGCCAGAGAACCAGGTCATCCGAGCTGCTGTAGAGCCAGAGAAACCAGGTCAGCCGAGCTGCTGTAGAGCCAGAGAAACCACGTCAGAAGAGCAGCTTTAGAGGGAGACAACCAGGTCAGCAGAGCTGCTCTATAGCCAGAGAACCAGGTCATCAGAGCTGCTCTAGAGCCAGTGAACCAGGTCAGCAGATCTGCTTTAGAGCCAGAGAACCAGGTCAGTAGAGCTGCTCTGGAGCCTAAGAACCAGGTCAGCAGAGCTGCTCTAGAGCCAGAGAACCAGGTCAGCCGAGCTGCTGTAGAGCCAGAGAAACCAGGTCAGCAGACCTGCTCTAGAGGGAGAGACCCAGGTCAGCAGAGCTGCTCTAGAGCCTAAGAACCAGGTCATTAGAGCTGCTGTAGAGCCACAGAACCAGGTCAGCAGAGCTGCTTTAGAGCCAGAGAACCAGGTCAGTAGAGCTGCTCTGGAGCCTAAGAACCAGGTCAGCAGAGCTGCTCTAGAGCCAGAGAACCAGGTCAGCCGAGCTGCTGTAGAGCCAGAGAAACCAGGTCAGCAGACCTGCTCTAGAGGGAGAGACCCAGGTCAGCAGAGCTGCTCTAGAGCCTAAGAACCAGGTCAACAGAGCTACTCTAGAGCCAGAGAACAAGGTCAGCAGAGCTGCTTTAGAGCCAGAGAACTAGGTGAGCAGAGCTGTTTTAGAGCCAGACAACCAGGTCAGCAGAGATGCTCTAGAGCCTGAGAACCAGGTCAGCAGAGCTGCTCTAGAGGCAGAGAACCAGGTCAGCAGAGCTGCTTTAGAGCCAGAGAACCATGGCAGCAGACCTCCTCTAGAACCAGAGAACCAGGTCAGCAGAGCTGCTGTAGAGCCAGAGAAACCAGGTCAGCAGTGCTGCTGTAGAGGGAGAGAACCATGTCAGCAGAGCTGCTATAGAGCCCCAGAACCAGGTCAGCAGAGCTGCTCTAGACCCAGTGAACCAGGTCAGCTGAGCTGCTGTAGAGCGAGAGAAACCAGGTCAGCAGAGCTGCTTTAGAGGGAGAGAACAAGGTCAGCAGAGCTGCTTTAGAGGGAGAGAATCAGGTCAGGAGAGCTGCTTCAGAGGGAGAGAACCAGGTCAGCAGAGCTGCTCTAGCGCCTAAGAACCAGGTCAGTTCAGCTGCTCTAGAGCCAGAGAACCAGGTCATTAGAGCTGCTGTAGAGCCAGAGAACCAGGTCAGCAGAGCTGCTGTAGAGCCAGAGAAAGCAGGTCAGCAGAGCTGCTTTAGAGCCAGAGAATCAGGTCAGTAGAGCTGCTCTGGAGCCTAAGAACCAGGTCAGCAGAACTGCTCTAGAGCCAGAGAACCAGGTCAACCGAGCTGCTGTAGAGCCAGAGAAACCAGGTCAGCAGAGCTGCTCTAGAGGGAGAGACCCAGGTCAACAAAGCTGCTCTAGAGCCTAAGAACCAGGTCAACAGAGCTACTCTAGAGCCAGACAACAAGGTCAGCAGAGCTGCTTTAGAGCCAGAGAACTAGGTCAGCAGAGCTGTTTTAGAGCCAGACAACCAGGTCAGCAGAGATGCTCCAGAGCCTGAGAACCAGGTCAGCAGAGCTGCTCTAGAGGCAGAGAACCAGGTCAGCAGATCTGCTTTAGAGCCAGAGAACCAGGGCAGCAGACCTCCTCTAGAACCAGAGAACCAGGTCAGCAGAGCTGCTGTAGAGCCAGAGAAACCAGGTCAGCAGTGCTGCTGTAGAGGGAGAGAACCAGGTCAGCAGAGCTGCTTTAGAGCCCCAGAACCAGGTCAGCAGAGCTGCTCTAGACACAGTGAACCAGGTCCTGCTGAGCTGCTGTAGAGTCAGAGAAACCAGGTCAGCAGAGCTGCTTTAGAGGGAGAGAACCAGGTCAGCACAGCTGCTTTAGAGCCAGAGAACCAGGCCAGCAGAGCTGCTCTAGAGCCAGAGAACCAGGTCAGCAGAGCTGCTGTAGAGCCAGAGAAACCAGGTCAGCAGAGCTGCTTTAGAGGGAGAGAACCAGGTCAGCAGAGCTGCTCTAGAGCCTAAGAACCAAGTCAGCACAGCTGCTCTTGAGCCAGATAACCAGGTCAGCAGAGCTGCTTTTGAGGCAGAGAACCAGGTCATCAGAGCTGCTTTAGAGCCTAAGAACCAGGTCAGCAGAGCTGCTCTAGAGACTAAGAACAAGGTCAGCAGATCTGCTCTGGAGCTAGAGAACCAGGTCAGCAGAGCTGTTTTAGAGCCAGAGAACCAGGCCAGCAGAGCTGATCTAGAACCTGAGAACCTTGTCAGCAGAGCTGCTCTAGAGGCAGAGAACTGGGTCAGCAGAGCTGCTTTAGAGCTAGAGAACCAGGGCAGCAGAGCTGCTCTCGAACCAGAGAACCAGGTCAGCAGAGCTGATTTAGAGCCATAGAAACAGGTCAGCAGAGCTGTTTTAGAGCCAGAGAACCAGGTCAGCCGAGCTTCACTAGAGCCAGAGAACCAGGTCAGCAGATCTGATTTAGAGCCAGAGAACTAGGTCAGCAGAGCTGCTTTTGATCCAGAGAACCAGGTCAGCACAGCTGCTCTAGAGCCTGAGAACCAGGTCATTAAAGCTGCTGTAGAGCCAGAGAACCAGGTCAGCAGAGCTGCTGTAGAGCCAGAGAAAGCAGGTCAGCAGAGCTGCTTTAGAGCCAGAGAACCAGGTCAGTAGAGCTGCTCTAGAGCCTAAGAACCAGGTCAGCAGAGCTGCTCTAGAGCCAGAGAACCAGGTCAGCCGAGCTACTGTAGAGCCAGAGAAACAAGGTCAGCAGAGTTGCTCTAGAGCCAGAGAACCAGGTCAGCCGAGCTGCTGTAGAGCCAGAGAAACCAGGTCAGCAGAGCTGCTTTAGAGGGAGAGAATCAGGTCAGGAGAGCTGCTTCAGAGGGAGAGAACCAGGTCAGCAGAGCTGCTCTAGAGCCTAAGAACCAGGTCAGCACAGCTGCTCTAGAGCCAGAGAACCAGGTCATCAGAGCTGCTGTAGAGCCAGAGAACCAGGTCAGCAGAGCTGCTGTAGAGCCAGAGAAACCACGTCAGAAGAGCAGCTTTAGAGGGAGACAACCAGGTCAGCAGAGCTGCTCTAGAGCCAGAGAACCAGGTCATCAGAGCTGCTCTAGAGCAAGTGAACCAGGTCAGCAGATCTGCTTTAGAGCCAGAGAACTAGGTCAGAAGAGCTGCTTTACGGCCAGAGAACCAGGTCAGCAGAGCTCCTCTAGAGCCTGAGAACCAGGTCATTAGAGCTGCTGTAGAGCCAGAGAACCAGGTCAGCAGAGCTGCTGTAGAGCCAGAGAAAGCAGGTCAGCAGAGCTGCTTTAGAGCCAGAGAACCAGGTCAGTAGAGCTGCTCTGGAGCCTAAGAACCAGGTCAGCAGAGCTACTCTAGAGCCAGAGAACCAGGTCAGCCGAGCTGCTGTAGAGCCAGAGAAACCAGGTCAGCAGAGCTGCTCTAGAGCCTAAGAACCAGGTCAAGAGAGCTACTCTAGAGCCAGATAACAAGGTCAGCAGAGCTGCTTTAGAACCAGAGAACTAGGTGAGCAGAGCTGTTTTAGAGCCAGACAACCAGGTCAGCAGAGATGCTCTAGAGCCTGAGAACCAGGTCAGCAGAGCTGCTCTAGAGGCAGAGAACCAGGTCAGCAGAGCTGCTTTAGAGCCAGAGAACCATGGCAGCAGACCTCCTCTAGAACCAGAGAACCAGGTCAGCAGAGCTGCTGTAGAGCCAGAGAAACCAGGTCAGCAGTGCTGCTGTAGAGGGAGAGAACCAGGTCAGCAGAGCTGCTATAGAGCCCCAGAACGAGGTCAGCAGAGCTGCTCTAGACCCAGTGAACCAGGTCAGCTGAGCTGCTGTAGAGCCAGAGAAACCAGGTCAGCAGAGCTGCTTTAGAGGGAGAGAACAAGGTCAGCAGAGCTGCTTTAGAGGGAGAGAATCAGGTCAGGAGAGCTGCTTCAGAGGGAGAGAACCAGGTCAGCAGAGCTGCTCTAGAGCCTAAGAACCAGGTCAGTTCAGCTGCTCTAGAGCTAGAGAACCAGGTCATTAGAGCTGCTGTAGAGACAGAGAAACCAGGTCAGCAGAGATGCTTTAGAGGGAGAGAACCAGGTCAGCAGAGCTGCTTTAGAGCCAGAGAACCAGGTCAGTAGAGCTGCTCTAGAGCCAGAGAACCAGGTCAGCAGAGCTGCCGTAGAGCCAGAGAAACCAGGTCAGCAGAGCTGCTTTAGAGGGAGAGAACCAGGTCAGCAGAGCTGCTCTAGAGCCTAAGAACCAGGTCAGCACAGCTGCTATAGAGCCAGAGAGCCAGGTCAACAGAGTTGCTTTAGAGCCTAAGAACCAGGTCAGCAGAGCTGCTCTAGAGCCTAAGAACCAGGTCAGCAGATCTGCTCTAGAGCCAGAGAACCAGGTCAGCAGAGCTGCTTTAGAGCCAGAGAACAATGTCAGAAGAGCTGTTTTAGAGCCTAAGAACCAAGTCAGCACAGCTGCTCTTGAGCCAGATAACCAGGTCAACAGAGCTGCTTTTGAGGCAGAGAACCAGGTCAGCCGAGCTGCTCTAGAGACTAAGAACAAGGTCAGCAGATCTGCTCTGGAGCTAGAGAACCAGGTCAGCAGAGCTGTTTTAGAGCCAGAGAACCAGGCCAGCAGAGCTTATCTAGAACCTGAGAACCAGGTCAGCAGAGCTGCTCTAGCGGCAGAGAACCAGGTCAGCAGAGCTGCTTTAGAGCTAGAGAACCAGGGCAGCAGAGCTGCTCTCGAACCAGAGAACCAGGTCAGCAGAGCTGATTTAGAGCCATAGAACCAGGTCAGCAGAGCTGCTTTAGAGCCAGAGAACCAGGTCAGCCGAGCTGCTGTAGAGCCAGAGAAACCAGGTCAGCAGAGCTGCTTTAGAGGGAGAGAACCAGGTCAGGAGAGCTGCGTCAGAGGGAGAGAACCAGGGCAGCAGAGCTGCTCTAGAGCCTAAGAACCAGGTCAGCACAGCTGCTCTAGAGCCAGAGAACCAGGTCAGCAGAGCTGCTTTAGAGCCTAAGAACCAGGTCAGCAGAGCTGCTCTAGAGCCTAAGAACCAGGTCAGCAGAGCTGCTCTAGAGCCAGAGAACCAGGTCAGCAGAGCTGCTGTAGAGCCAGAGAAACCACGTCAGAAGAGCAGCTTTAGAGGGAGACAACCAGGTCAGCAGAGCTGCTCTAGAGCCAGAGAACCAGGTCATCAGAGCTGCTCTAGAGCCAGTGAACCAGGTCAGCAGATCTGCTTTAGAGCCAGAGAACCAGGTCATTAGAGCTGCTGTAGAGCCAGAGAACCAGGTCAGCAGAGCTGCTGTAGAGCCAGAGAAAGCAGGTCAGCAGAGCTGCTTTAGAGCCAGAGAACCAGGTCAGTAGAGCTGCTCTGGAGCCTAAGAACCAGGTCAGCAGAGCTGCTCTAGAGCCAGAGAACCAGGTCAGCCGAGCTGCTGTAGAGCCAGAGAAACCAGGTCAGCAGAGCTGCTCTAGAGGGAGATACCCAGGTCAGCAGAGCTGCTCTAGAGCCTAAGAACCAGGTCAACAGAGCTACTCTAGAGCCAGAGAACAAGGTCAGCAGAGCTGCTTTAGAGCCAGAGAACTAGGTGAGCAGAGCTGTTTTAGAGCCAGACAACCAGGTCAGCAGAGATGCTCTAGAGCCTGAGAACCAGGTCAGCAGAGCTGCTCTAGAGGCAGAGAACCAGGTCAGCAGAGCTGCTTTAGAGCCAGAGAACCATGGTAGCAGACCTCCTCTAGAACCAGAGAACCAGGTCAGCAGAGCTGCTGTAGAGCCAGAGAAACCAGGTCAGCAGTGCTGCTGTAGAGGGAGAGAACCATGTCAGCAGAGCTGCTATAGAGCCCCAGAACAAGGTCAGCAGAGCTGCTCTAGACCCAGTGAACCAGGTCAGCTGAGCTGCTGTAGAGCCAGAGAAACCAGGTCAGCAGAGCTGCTTTAGAGGGAGAGAACAAGGTCAGCAGAGCTGCTTTAGAGGGAGAGAATCAGGTCAGGAGAGCTGCTTCAGAGGGAGAGAACCAGGTCAGCAGAGCTGCTCTAGAGCCTAAGAACCAGGTCAGTTCAGCTGCTCTAGAGCCAGAGAACCAGGTCATTAGAGCTGCTGTAGAGCCAGAGAACCTGGTCAGCAGAGCTGCTGTAGAGCCAGAGAAAGCAGGTCAGCAGAGCTGCTTTAGAGCCAGAGAACCAGGTCAGTAGAGCTGCTCTGGAGCCTAAGAACCAGGTCAGCAGAGCTGCTCTAGAGCCAGAGAACCAGGTCAACCGAGCTGCTGTAGAGCCAGAGAAACCAGGTCAGCAGACCTGCTCTAGAGGGAGAGACCCAGGTCAACAGAGCTGCTCTAGAGCCTAAGAACCAGGTCAACAGAGCTACTCTAGAGCCAGAGAACAAGGTCAGCAGAGCTGCTTTAGAGCCAGAGAACTAGGTCAGCAGAGCTGTTTTAGAGCCAGACAACCAGGTCAGCAGAGATGCTCTAGAGCCTGAGAACCAGGTCAGCAGAGCTGCTCTAGAGGCAGAGAACCAGGTCAGCAGAGCTGCTTTAGAGCCAGAGAACCAGGGCAGCAGACCTCCTCTAGAACCAGAGAACCAGGTCAGCAGAGCTGCTGTAGTGCCAGAGAAACCAGGTCAGCAGTGCTGCTGTAGAGGGAGAGAACCAGGTCAGCAGAGCTGCTTTAGAGCCCCAGAACCAGGTCAGCAGAGCTGCTCTAGACACAGTGAACCAGGTCCTGCTGAGCTGCTGTAGAGTCAGAGAAACCAGGTCAGCAGAGCTGCTTTAGAGGGAGAGAACCAGGTCAGCACAGCTGCTTTAGAGCCAGAGAACCAGGCCAGCAGAGCTGCTCTAGAGCCAGAGAACCAGGTCAGCAGAGCTGCTGTAGAGCCAGAGAAACCACGTCAGCAGAGCTGCTTTAGAGGGAGAGAACCAGGTCAGCAGAGCTGCTCTAGAGCCTAAGAACCAAGTCAGCACAGCTGCTCTTGAGCCAGATAACCAGGTCAGCAGAGCTGCTTTTGAGGCAGAGAACCAGGTCATCAGAGCTGCTTTAGAGCCTAAGAACCAGGTCAGCAGAGCTGCTCTAGAGACTAAGAACAAGGTCAGCAGATCTGCTCTGGAGCTAGAGAACCAGGTCAGCAGAGCTGTTTTAGAGCCAGAGAACCAGGCCAGCAGAGCTGATCTAGAACCTGAGAACCTTGTCAGCAGAGCTGCTCTAGAGGCAGAGAACTGGGTCAGCAGAGCTGCTTTAGAGCTAGAGAACCAGGGCAGCAGAGCTGCTCTCGAACCAGAGAACCAGGTCAGCAGAGCTGATTTAGAGCCATAGAAACAGGTCAGCAGAGCTGTTTTAGAGCCAGAGAACCATGTCAGCCGAGCTGCTGTAGAGTCAGAGAAATCAGGTCAGCAGAGCTGCTTTAGGGGGAGATACCCAGGTCAGCAGAGCTGCTCTAGAGCCTAAGAACCAGGTCAGCACAGCTGCTCTAGAGCCAGAGAACCAGGTCAGCAGATCTGATTTAGAGCCAGAGAACTAGGTCAGCAGAGCTGCTTTTGAGCCAGAGAACCAGGTCAGCACAGCTGCTCTAGAGCCTGAGAACCAGGTCATTAGAGCTGCTGTAGAGCCAGAGAACCAGGTCAGCAGAGCTGCTGTAGAGCCAGAGAAAGCAGGTCAGCAGAGCTGCTTTAGAGCCAGAGAACCAGGTCAGTAGAGCTGCTCTAGAGCCTAAGAACCAGGTCAGCAGAGCTGCTCTAGAGCCAGAGAACCAGGTCAGCCGAGCTACTGTAGAGCCAGAGAAACAAGGTCAGCAGAGTTGCTCTAGAGCCAGAGAACCAGGTCAGCCGAGCTGCTGTAGAGCCAGAGAAACCAGGTCAGCAGAGCTGCTTTAGAGGGAGAGAATCAGGTCAGGAGAGCTGCTTCAGAGGGAGAGAACCAGGTCAGCAGAGCTGCTCTAGAGCCTAAGAACCAGGTCAGCTCAGCTGCTCTAGAGCCAGAGAACCAGGTCATCAGAGCTGCTGTAGAGCCAGAGAACCAGGTCAGCAGAGCTGCTGTAGAGCCAGAGAAACCACGTCAGAAGAGCAGCTTTAGAGGGAGACAACCAGGTCAGCAGAGCTGCTCTAGAGCCAGAGAACCAGGTCATCAGAGCTGCTCTAGAGCAAGTGAACCAGGTCAGCAGATCTGCTTTAGAGCCAGAGAACTAGGTCAGAAGAGCTGCTTTACGGCCAGAGAACCAGGTCAGCAGAGCTCCTCTAGAGCCTGAGAACCAGGTCATTAGAGCTGCTGTAGAGCCAGAGAACCAGGTCAGCAGAGCTGCTGTAGAGCCAAAGAAAGCAGGTCAGCTGAGCTGCTTTAGAGCCAGAGTTCCAGGTCAGTAGAGCTGCTCTGGAGCCTAAGAACCAGGTCAGCAGAGCTACTCTAGAGCCAGAGAACCAGGTCAGCCGAGCTGCTGTAGAGCCAGAGAAACCAGGTCAGCAGAGCTGCTCTAGCGGGAGAGACCCAGGTCAGCAGAGCTGCTCTAGAGCCTAAGAACCAGGTCAACAGAGCTACTCTAGAGCCAGAGAACAAGGTCAGCAGAGCTGTTTTAGAGTCAGACAACCAGGTCAGCAGAGATGCTCTAGAGCCTGAGAACCTGGTCAGCAGAGCTGCTCTAGAGGCAGAGAACCAGGTTAGCAGAGCTGCTTTAGAGCCAGAGAACCATGGCAGCAGACCTCCTCTAGAACCAGAGAACCAGGTCAGCAGAGCTGCTGTAGAGCCAGAGAAACCAGGTCAGCAGTGCTGCTGTAGAGGGAGAGAACCAGGTCAGCAGAGCTGCTATAGAGCCCCAGAACCAGGTCAGCAGAGCTGCTCTAGACCCAGTGAACCAGGTCAGCTGAGCTGCTGTAGAGCCAGAGAAACCAGGTCAGCAGAGCTGCTTTAGAGGGAGAGAACAAGGTCAGCAGAGCTGCTTTAGAGGGAGAGAATCAGGTCAGGAGAGCTGCTTCAGAGGGAGAGAACCAGGTCAGCAGAGCTGCTCTAGAGCCTAAGAACCAGGTCAGTTCAGCTGCTCTAGAGCTAGAGAACCAGGTCATTAGAGCTGCTGTAGAGACAGAGAAACCAGGTCAGCAGAGATGCTTTAGAGGGAGAGAACCAGGTCAGCAGAGCTGCTTTAGAGCCAGAGAACCAGGTCAGCAGAGCTACTCTAGAGCCAGAGAACCAGGTCAGCAGAGCTGCCGTAGAGCCAGAGAAACCAGGTCAGCAGAGCTGCTTTAGAGGGAGAGAACCAGGTCAGCAGAGCTGCTCTAGAGCCTAAGAACCAGGTCAGCACAGCTGCTATAGAGCCAGAGAGCCAGGTCAGCAGAGCTGCTTTAGAGCCTAAGAACCAGGTCAGCAGAGCTGCTCTAGAGCCTAAGACCCAGGTCAGCAGATCTGCTCTAGAGCCAGAGAACCAGGTCAGCAGAGCTGCTTTAGAGCCAGAGAACAATGTCAGAAGAGCTGTTTTAGAGCCTAAGAACCAAGTCAGCACAGCTGCTCTTGAGCCAGATAACCAGGTCAACAGAGCTGCTTTTGAGGCAGAGAACCAGGTCAGCAGAGCTGCTCTAGAGACTAAGAACAAGGTCAGCAGATCTGCTCTGGAGCTAGAGAACCAGGTCAGCAGAGCTGTTTTAGAGCCAGAGAACCAGGCCAGCAGAGCTTATCTAGAACCTGAGAACCAGGTCAGCAGAGCTGCTCTAGCGGCAGAGAACCAGGTCAGCAGAGCTGCTTTAGAGCTAGAGAACCAGGGCAGCAGAGCTGCTCTCGAACCAGAGAACCAGGTCAGCAGAGCTGCTTTAGAGCCATAGAACCAGGTCAGCAGAGCTGCTTTAGAGCCAGAGAACCAGGTCAGCCGAGCTGCTGTAGAGCCAGAGAAACCAGGTCAGCAGAGCTGCTTTAGAGGGAGAGAACCAGGTCAGGAGAGCTGCTTCAGAGAGAGAGAAGCAGGTCAGCAGAGCTGCTCTAGAGCCTAAGAACCAGGTTAGCACAGCTGCTCTAGAGCCAGAGAACCAGGTCATCAGAGCTGCTTTAGAGCCAGAGAACCAGGTCAGCAGAGCTGCTGTAGAGCCAGAGAAACCACATCAGAAGAGCAGCTTTAGAGGGAGAGAACCAGGTCAGCAGAGCTGCTCTAGAGCCTAAGAATCAGGTCAGCACAGCTGCTCTAGAGCCAGTGAACCAGGTCATTAGAGCTGCTGTAGAGCCAGAGAACCATGTCAGCAGAGCTGCTGTAGAGCCAGAGAAAGCAGGTCAGCAGAGCTGCTTTAGAGCCAGAGAACCAGGTCAGTAGAGCTGCTCTAGAGCCTAAGAACCAGGTCATCAGAGCTGCTCTAGAGCCAGAGAACCAGGTCAGCAGAGCTGCTGTAGAGCCAGAGAAACCAGGTCAGCAGAGCTGCTCTAGAGGGAGAGAACCAGGTCAGCACAGCTGCTCTAGAGCCAGAGAACCAGGTCAGCAGATCTGCTTTAGAGCCAGAGAACTAGGTCAGCAGAGCTGCTTTTGAGCCAGAGAACCAGGTCAGCAGAGCTGCTCTAGAGGCAGAGAACCAGGTCAGCAGAGCTGCTTTAGAGCTAGAGAACCAGGGCAGCAGAGCTGCTCTCGAACCAGAGAACCAGGTCAGCAGAGCTGATTTAGAGCCATAGAACCAGGTCAGCAGAGCTGCTTTAGAGCCAGACAACCAGGTCAGGAGAGCTGCTTCAGAGGGAGAGAACCAGGTCAGCAGAGCTGCTCTAGAGCCTAAGAACCAAATGTAAATATAAATGTAAATGTCAAGGTACTTATAGAGCGCACTGTCACCAGACGGACACCTTGCGGTGTCACCTTTTGCGGTTTCCTGGCGCTGATACTCATACCGCTGTGGAACCCCTCCTGGCTTTCCCTGTGAAGTGTCCACTCCTGGGCACCCCCAGGGTGAAGCCAGGCATCCTTAGCGCTGTTGGGGCCGGTGTGGAGGCTAAGCAAGCTATTGCCCAGAGTTGCAGCGTGGGGCCCATGATTAGAATAGGCACCGAGGCGAGAATAGACAGGTCCGAGGAAATTGAGCCCGAGCCCCGCCGAGGCAGGAATCGAACCCTGGTCCCTGGCCAGAACTCTGCTTCAGGGTCTGCCGCTCTAACCATTGAGCCACACTCCTCCACAAACCCACAAGAACCAGGTTAGCACAGCTGCTCTAGAGCCAGAGAACCAGGTCATCAGAGCTGCTGTAGAGCCAGAGAACCAGGTCAGCAGAGCTGCTGTAGAGCCAGATAAACCACATCAGAAGAGCAGCTTTAGAGGGAGAGAACCATGTCAGCAGAGCTGCTCTAGAGCCTAAGAACCAGGTCAGCACAGCTGCTCTAGAGCCAGTGAACCAGGTCAGCAGATCTGCTTTAGAGCCAGAGAACAAGGTCAGCAGAGCTCCTCTAGAGCCTGAGAACCAGGTCATTAGAGCTGCTGTAGAGCCAGAGAACCAGGTCAGCAGAGCTGCTGTAGAGCCAGAGAAAGCAGGTCAGCAGAGCTGCTTTAGAGCCAGAGAACCAGGTCAGTAGATCTGCTCAAGAGCCTAAGAACCAGGTCATCAGAGCTGCTCTAGAGCCAGAGAACCAGGTCAGCAGAGCTGCTGTAGAGCCAGAGAAACGAGGTCAGCAGAGCTGCTCTAGAGGGAGATACCCAGGTCAGCAGAGCTGCTCTAGAGCCTAAGAACCAGGTCAGCACAGCTGCTCTAGAGCCAGAGAACCAGGTCAGCAGATCTGATTTAGAGCCAGAGAACTAGGTCAGCAGAGCTGCTTTTGAGCCAGAGAACCAGGTCAGCACAGCTGCTCTAGAGCCTGAGAACCAGGTCATTAGAGCTGCTGTAGAGCCAGAGAACCAGGTCAGCAGAGCTGCTGTAGAGCCAGAGAAAGCAGGTCAGCAGAGCTGCTTTAGAGCCAGAGAACCAGGTCAGTAGAGCTGCTCTAGAGCCTAAGAACCAGGTCAGCAGAGCTGCTCTAGAGCCAGAGAACCAGGTCAGCCGAACTACTGTAGAGCCAGAGAAACAAGGTCAGCAGAGTTGCTCTAGAGCCAGAGAACCAGGTCAGCCGAGCTGCTGTAGAGCCAGAGAAACCAGGTCAGCAGAGCTGCTTTAGAGGGAGAGAATCAGGTCAGGAGAGCTGCTTCAGAGGAAGAGAACCAGGTCAGCAGAGCTGCTCTAGAGCCTAAGAACCAGGTCAGCACAGCTGCTCTAGAGCCAGAGAACCAGGTCATCAGAGCTGCTGTAGAGCCAGAGAACTAGGTCAGCAGAGCTGCTCTAGAGCCAGAGAACCAGGTCATCAGAGCTGCTCTATGGCCAGTGAACCAGGTCAGCGGATCTGCTTTAGAGCCAGAGAACTAGGTCAGAAGAGCTGCTTTACGGCCAGAGAACCAGGTCAGAAGAGCTCCTCTAGAGCCTGAGAACCAGGTCATTAGAGCTGCTGTAGAGCCAGAGAACCAGGTCAGCAGAGCTGCTGTAGAGCCAGAGAAAGCAGGTCAGCAGAGCTGCTTTAGAGCCAGAGAACCAGGTCAGCCGAGCTTCTGTAGAGCCAGAGAAACCAGGTCAGCAGAGCTGCTCTAGAGGGAGAGACCCAGGTCAGCAGAGCTGCTCTAGAGCCTAAGAACCAGGTCAACAGAGCTACTCTAGAGCCAGAGAACAAGGTCAGCAGAGCTGCTTTAGAGCCAGAGAACTAGGTGAGCAGAGCTGTTTTATAGCCAGACAACCAGGTCAGCAGAGATGCTCTAGAGCCTGAGAACCAGGTCAGCAGAGCTGCTCTAGAGGCAGAGAACCAGGTCAGCAGAGCTGCTTTAGAGCCAGAGAACCATGGCAGCAGACCTCCTCTAGAACCAGAGAACCAGGTCAGCAGAGCTGCTGTAGAGCCAGAGAAACCAGGTCAGCAGTGCTGCTGTAGAGGGAGAGAACCAGGTCAGCAGAGCTGCTATAGAGCCCCAGAACCAGGTCAGCAGAGCTGCTCTAGACCCAGTGAACCAGGTCAGCTGAGCTGCTGTAGAGCCAGAGAAACCAGGTCAGCAGAGCTGCTTTAGAGGGAGAGAACAAGGTCAGCAGAGCTGCTTTAGAGGGAGAGAATCAGGTCAGGAGAGCTGCTTCAGAGGGAGAGAACCAGGTCAGCAGAGCTGCTGTAGAGCCAGAGAACCAGGTCAGCAGAGCTGCTGTAGAGCCAGAGAAAGCAGGTCAGCAGAGCTGCTTTAGAGCCAGAGAACCAGGTCAGTAGAGCTGCTCTGGAGCCTAAGAACCAGGTCAGCAGAGCTGCTCTAGAGCCAGAGAACCAGGTCAACCGAGCTGCTGTAGAGCCAGAGAAACCAGGTCAGCAGAGCTGCTCTAGAGGGAGAGACCCAGGTCAGCAGAGCTGCTCTAGAGCCTAAGAACCAGGTCAACAGAGCTACTCTAGAGCCAGAGAACAAGGTCAGCAGAGCTGCTTTAGAGCCAGAGAACTAGGTCAGCGGAGCTGTTTTAGAGCCAGACAACCAGGTCAGCAGAGATGCTCTAGAGCCTGAGAACCAGGTCAGCAGAGCTGCTCTAGAGGCAGAGAACCAGGTCAGCAGAGCTGCTTTAGAGCCAGAGAACCAGGGCAGCAGACCTCCTCTAGAACCAGAGAACCAGGTCAGCAGAGCTGCTGTAGAGCCAGAGAAACCAGGTCAGCAGTGCTGCTGTAGAGGGAGAGAACCAGGTCAGCAGAGCTGCTTTAGAGCCCCAGAACCAGGTCAGCAGAGCTGCTCTGGACACAGTGAACCAGGTCCTGCTGAGCTGCTGTAGAGTCAGAGAAACCAGGTCAGCAGAGCTGCTTTAGAGGGAGAGAACCAGGTCAGCACAGCTGCTTTAGAGCCAGAGAACCAGGCCAGCAGAGCTGCTCTAGAGCCAGAGAACCAGGTCAGCAGAGCTGCTGTAGAGCCAGAGAAACCAGGTCAGCAGAGCTGCTTTAGAGGGAGAGAACCAGGTCAGCAGAGCTGCTCTAGAGCCTAAGAACCAAGTCAGCACAGCTGCTCTTGAGCCAGATAACCAGGTCAGCAGAGCTGCTTTTGAGGCAGAGAACCAGGTCATCAGAGCTGCTTTAGAGCCTAAGAACCAGGTCAGCAGAGCTGCTCTAGCGGCAGAGAACCAGGTCAGCAGAGCTGCTTTAGAGCTAGAGAACCAGGGCAGCAGAGCTGCGCTCGAACCAGAGAACCAGGTCAGCAGAGCTGATTTAGAGCCATAGAACCAGGTCAGCAGAGCTGCTTTAGAGCCAGAGAACCAGGTCAGCCGAGCTGCTGTAGAGCCAGAGAAACCAGGTCAGCAGAGCTGCTTTAGAGGGAGAGAACCAGGTCAGGAGAGCTGCTTCAGAGAGAGAGAAGCAGGTCAGCAGAGCTGCTCTAGAGCCTAAGAACCAGGTTAGCACAGCTGCTCTAGAGCCAGAGAACCAGGTCATCAGAGCTGCTTTAGAGCCAGAGAACCAGGTCAGCAGAGCTGCTGTAGAGCCAGAGAAACCACATCAGAAGAGCAGCTTTAGAGGGAGAGAACCAGGTCAGCAGAGCTGCTCTAGAGCCTAAGAATCAGGTCTGCACAGCTGCTCTAGAGCCAGTGAACCAGGTCATTAGAGCTGCTGTAGAGCCAGAGAACCATGTCAGCAGAGCTGCTGTAGAGCCAGAGAAAGCAGGTCAGCAGAGCTGCTTTATAGCCAGAGAACCAGGTCAGTAGAGCTGCTCTAGAGCCTAAGAACCAGGTCATCAGAGCTGCTCTAGAGCCAGAGAACCAGGTCAGCAGAGCTGCTGTAGAGCCAGAGAAACCAGGTCAGCAGAGCTGCTCTAGAGGGAGAGATCCAGGTCAGCAGAGCTGCTCTAGAGCCTAAGAACCAGGTCAGCACAGCTGCTCTAGAGCCAGAGAACTAGGTCAGCAGAGCTGCTTTTGAGCCAGAGAACCAGGTCAGCAGAGCTGCTCTAGAGGCAGAGAACCAGGTCAGCAGAGCTGCTTTAGAGCTAGAGAACCAGGGCAGCAGAGCTGCTCTCGAACCAGAGAACCAGGTCAGCAGAGCTGATTTAGAGCCATAGAACCAGGTCAGCAGAGCTGCTTTAGAGCCAGACAACCAGGTCAGCAGATCTGCTTTAGAGCCAGAGAACAAGGTCAGCAGAGCTCCTCTAGAGCCTGAGAACCAGGTCATTAGAGCTGCTGTAGAGCCAGAGAACCAGGTCAGCAGAGCTGCTGTAGAGCCAGAGAAAGCAGGTCAGCAGAGCTGCTTTAGAGCCAGAGAACCAGGTCAGTAGATCTGCTCAAGAGCCTAAGAACCAGGTCATCAGAGCTGCTCTAGAGCCAGAGAACCAGGTCAGCAGAGCTGCTGTAGAGCCAGAGAAACGAGGTCAGCAGAGCTGCTCTAGAGGGAGATACCCAGGTCAGCAGAGCTGCTCTAGAGCCTAAGAACCAGGTCAGCACAGCTGCTCTAGAGCCAGAGAACCAGGTCAGCAGATCTGCTTTAGAGCCAGAGAACAAGGTCAGCAGAGCTCCTCTAGAGCCTGAGAACCAGGTCATTAGAGCTGCTGTAGAGCCAGAGAACCAGGTCAGCAGAGCTGCTGTAGAGCCAGAGAAAGCAGGTCAGCAGAGCTGCTTTAGAGCCAGAGAACCAGGTCAGTAGATCTGCTCAAGAGCCTAAGAACCAGGTCATCAGAGCTGCTCTAGAGCCAGAGAACCAGGTCAGCAGAGCTGCTGTAGAGCCAGAGAAACGAGGTCAGCAGAGCTGCTCTAGAGGGAGATACCCAGGTCAGCAGAGCTGCTCTAGAGCCTAAGAACCAGGTCAGCACAGCTGCTCTAGAGCCAGAGAACCAGGTCAGCAGATCTGATTTAGAGCCAGAGAACTAGGTCAGCAGAGCTGCTTTTGAGCCAGAGAACCAGGTCAGCACAGCTGCTCTAGAGCCTGAGAACCAGGTCATTAGAGCTGCTGTAGAGCCAGAGAACCAGGTCAGCAGAGCTGCTGTAGAGCCAGAGAAAGCAGGTCAGCAGAGCTGCTTTAGAGCCAGAGAACCAGGTCAGTAGAGCTGCTCTAGAGCCTAAGAACCAGGTCAGCAGAGCTGCTCTAGAGCCAGAGAACCAGGTCAGCCGAACTACTGTAGAGCCAGAGAAACAAGGTCAGCAGAGTTGCTCTAGAGCCAGAGAACCAGGTCAGCCGAGCTGCTGTAGAGCCAGAGAAACCAGGTCAGCAGAGCTGCTTTAGAGGGAGAGAATCAGGTCAGGAGAGCTGCTTCAGAGGAAGAGAACCAGGTCAGCAGAGCTGCTCTAGAGCCTAAGAACCAGGTCAGCACAGCTGCTCTAGAGCCAGAGAACCAGGTCATCAGAGCTGCTGTAGAGCCAGAGAATCAGGTCAGCAGAGCTGCTCTAGAGCCAGAGAACCAGGTCATCAGAGCTGCTCTATGGCCAGTGAACCAGGTCAGCAGATCTGCTTTAGAGCCAGAGAACTAGGTCAGAAGAGCTGCTTTACGGCCAGAGAACCAGGTCAGAAGAGCTCCTCTAGAGCCTGAGAACCAGGTCATTAGAGCTGCTGTAGAGCCAGAGAACCAGGTCAGCAGAGCTGCTGTAGAGCCAGAGAAAGCAGGTCAGCAGAGCTGCTTTAGAGCCAGAGAACCAGGTCAGCCGAGCTGCTGTAGAGCCAGAGAAACCAGGTCAGCAGAGCTGCTCTAGAGGGAGAGACCCAGGTCAGCAGAGCTGCTCTAGAGCCTAAGAACCAGGTCAACAGAGCTACTCTAGAGCCAGAGAACAAGGTCAGCAGAGCTGCTTTAGAGCCAGAGAACTAGGTGAGCAGAGCTGTTTTATAGCCAGACAACCAGGTCAGCAGAGATGCTCTAGAGCCTGAGAACCAGGTCAGCAGAGCTGCTCTAGAGGCAGAGAACCAGGTCAGCAGAGCTGCTTTAGAGCCAGAGAACCATGGCAGCAGACCTCCTCTAGAACCAGAGAACCAGGTCAGCAGAGCTGCTGTAGAGCCAGAGAAACCAGGTCAGCAGTGCTGCTGTAGAGGGAGAGAACCAGGTCAGCAGAGCTGCTATAGAGCCCCAGAACCAGGTCAGCAGAGCTGCTCTAGACCCAGTGAACCAGGTCAGCTGAGCTGCTGTAGAGCCAGAGAAACCAGGTCAGCAGAGCTGCTTTAGAGGGAGAGAACAAGGTCAGCAGAGCTGCTTTAGAGGGAGAGAATCAGGTCAGGAGAGCTGCTTCAGAGGGAGAGAACCAGGTCAGCAGAGCTGCTCTAGAGCCTAAGAACCAGGTCAGTTCAGCTGCTCTAGAGCCAGAGAACCAGGTCATTAGAGCTGCCGTAGAGCCAGAGAACCGGGTCAGCAGAGCTGCTGTAGAGCCAGAGAAAGCAGGTCAGCAGAGCTGCTTTAGAGCCAGAGAACCAGGTCAGTAGAGCTGCTCTGGAGCCTAAGAACCAGGTCAGCAGAGCTGCTCTAGAGCCAGAGAACCAGGTCAACCGAGCTGCTGTAGAGCCAGAGAAACCAGGTCAGCAGAGCTGCTCTAGAGGGAGAGACCCAGGTCAGCAGAGCTGCTCTAGAGCCTAAGAACCAGGTCAACAGAGCTACTCTAGAGCCAGAGAACAAGGTCAGCAGAGCTGCTTTAGAGCCAGAGAACTAGGTCAGCAGAGCTGTTTTAGAGCCAGACAACCAGGTCAGCAGAGATGCTCTAGAGCCTGAGAACCAGGTCAGCAGAGCTGCTCTAGAGGCAGAGAACCAGGTCAGCAGAGCTGCTTTAGAGCCAGAGAACCAGGGCAGCAGACCTTTCTCTAGAACCAGAGAACCAGGTCAGCAGAGCTGCTGAGAGCCAGAGAAACCAGGTCAGCAGTGCTGCTGTAGAGGGAGAGAACCAGGTCAGCAGAGCTGCTTTATAGCCCCAGAACCAGGTCAGCAGAGCTGCTCTAGACACAGTGAACCAGGTCCTGCTGAGCTGCTGTAGAGTCAGAGAAACCAGGTCAGCAGAGCTGCTTTAGAGGGAGAGAACCAGGTCAGCACAGCTGCTTTAGAGCCAGAGAACCAGGCCAGCAGAGCTGCTCTAGAGCCAGAGAACCAGGTCAGCAGAGCTGCTGTAGAGCCAGAGAAACCAGGTCAGCAGAGCTGCTTTAGAGGAAGAGAACCAGGTCAGCAGAGCTGCTCTAGAGCCTAAGAACCAAGTCAGCACAGCTGCTCTTGAGCCAGATAACCAGGTCAGCAGAGCTGTTTTAGAGCCAGACAACCAGGTCAGCAGAGATGCTCTAGAGCCTAAGAACCAGGTCAGCAGAGCTGCTCTAGAGGCAGAGAACCAGGTCAGCAGAGCTGCTTTAGAGCCCCAGAACCAGGTCAGCAGAGCTGCTCTAGACCCAGTGAACCAGGTCAGCTGAGCTGCTGTAGAGCCAGAGAAACCAGGTCAGCAGAGCTGCTTTAGAGGGAGAGAACAAGGTCAGCAGAGCTGCTTTAGAGGGAGAGAATCAGGTCAGGAGAGCTGCTTCAGAGGGAGAGAACCAGGTCAGCAGAGCTGCTCTAGAGCCTAAGAACCAGGTCAGTTCAGCTGCTCTAGAGCCAGAGAACCAGGTCATTAGAGCTGCTGTAGAGCCAGAGAACCAGGTCAGCAGAGCTGCTGTAGAGCCAGAGAAAGCAGGTCAGCAGAGCTGCTTTAGAGCCAGAGAACCAGGTCAGTAGAGCTGCTCTGGAGCCTAAGAACCATGGCAGCAGACCTCCTCTAGAACCAGAGAACCAGGTCAGCAGAGCTGCTGTAGAGCCAGAGAAACCAGGTCAGCAGTGCTGCTGTAGAGGGAGAGAACCAGGTCAGCAGAGCTGCTATAGAGCCCCAGAACCAGGTCAGCAGAGCTGCTCTAGACCCAGTGAACCAGGTCAGCTGAGCTGCTGTAGAGCCAGAGAAACCAGGTCAGCAGAGCTGCTTTAGAGGGAGAGAACAAGGTCAGCAGAGCTGCTTTAGAGGGAGAGAATCAGGTCAGGAGAGCTGCTTCAGAGGGAGAGAACCAGGTCAGCAGAGCTGCTCTAGAGCCTAAGAACCAGGTCAGTTCAGCTGCTCTAGAGCCAGAGAACCAGGTCATTAGAGCTGCTGTAGAGCCAGAGAACCAGGTCAGCAGAGCTGCTGTAGAGCCAGAGAAAGCAGGTCAGCAGAGCTGCTTTAGAGCCAGAGAACCAGGTCAGTAGAGCTGCTCTGGAGCCTAAGAACCAGGTCAGCAGAGCTGCTCTAGAGCCAGAGAACCAGGTCAACCGAGCTGCTGTAGAGCCAGAGAAACCAGGTCAGCAGAGCTGCTCTAGAGGGAGAGACCCAGGTCAGCAGAGCTGCTCTAGAGCCTAAGAACCAGGTCAACAGAGCTACTCTAGAGCCAGAGAACAAGGTCAGCAGAGCTGCTTTAGAGCCAGAGAACTAGGTCAGCGGAGCTGTTTTAGAGCCAGACAACCAGGTCAGCAGAGATGCTCTAGAGCCTGAGAACCAGGTCAGCAGAGCTGCTCTAGAGGCAGAGAACCAGGTCAGCAGAGCTGCTTTAGAGCCAGAGAACCAGGGCAGCAGACCTCCTCTAGAACCAGAGAACCAGGTCAGCAGAGCTGCTGTAGAGCCAGAGAAACCAGGTCAGCAGTGCTGCTGTAGAGGGAGAGAACCAGGTCAGCAGAGCTGCTTTAGAGCCCCAGAACCAGGTCAGCAGAGCTGCTCTGGACACAGTGAACCAGGTCCTGCTGAGCTGCTGTAGAGTCAGAGAAACCAGGTCAGCAGAGCTGCTTTAGAGGGAGAGAACCAGGTCAGCACAGCTGCTTTAGAGCCAGAGAACCAGGCCAGCAGAGCTGCTCTAGAGCCAGAGAACCAGGTCAGCAGAGCTGCTGTAGAGCCAGAGAAACCAGGTCAGCAGAGCTGCTTTAGACGGAGAGAACCAGGTCAGCAGAGCTGCTCTAGAGCCTAAGAACCAAGTCAGCACAGCTGCTCTTGAGCCAGATAACCAGGTCAGCAGAGCTGCTTTTGAGGCAGAGAACCAGGTCATCAGAGCTGCTTTAGAGCCTAAGAACCAGGTCAGCAGAGCTGCTCTAGAGGCAGAGAACCAGGTCAGCAGAGCTGCTTTAGAGCCAGAGAACCATGGCAGCAGACCTCCTCTAGAACCAGAGAACCAGGTCAGCAGAGCTGCTGTAGAGGGAGAGAACCAGGTCAGCAGAGCTGCTATAGAGCCCCAGAACCAGGTCAGCAGAGCTGCTCTAGACCCAGTGAACCAGGTCAGCTGAGCTGCTGTAGAGCCAGAGAAACCAGGTCAGCAGAGCTGCTTTAGAGGGAGAGAACAAGGTCAGCAGAGCTGCTTTAGGGAGAGAATCAGGTCAGGAGAGCTGCTTCAGAGGGAGAGAACCAGGTCAGCGGAGCTGCTCTAGAGCCTAAGAACCAGGTCAGTTCAGCTGCTCTAGAGCCAGAGAACCAGGTCATTAGAGCTGCTGTAGAGCCAGAGAACCAGGTCAGCAGAGCTGCTGTAGAGCCAGAGAAAGCAGGTCAGCAGAGCTGCTTTAGAGCCAGAGAACCAGGTCAGTAGAGCTGCTCTGGAGCCTAAGAACCAGGTCAGCAGAGCTGCTCTAGAGCCAGAGAACCAGGTCAACCGAGCTGCTGTAGAGCCAGAGAAACCAGGTCAGCAGAGCTGCTCTAGAGGGAGAGACCCAGGTCAGCAGAGCTGCTCTAGAGCCTAAGAACCAGGTCAACAGAGCAACTCTAGAGCCAGAGAACAAGGTCAGCAGAGCTGCTTTAGAGCCAGAGAACTAGGTCAGCAGAGCTGTTTTAGAGCCAGACAACCAGGTCAGCAGAGATGCTCTAGAGCCTGAGAACCAGGTCAGCAGAGCTGCTCTAGAGGCAGAGAACCAGGTCAGCAGAGCTGCTTTAGAGCCAGAGAACCAGGGCAGCAGACCTCCTCTAGAACCAGAGAACCAGGTCAGCAGAGCTGCTGTAGAGCCAGAGAAACCAGGTCAGCAGTGCTGCTGTAGAGGGAGAGAACCAGGTCAGCAGAGCTGCTTTAGAGCCCCAGAACCAGGTCAGCAGAGCTGCTCTAGACACAGTGAACCAGGTCCTGCTGAGCTGCTGTAGAGTCAGAGAAACCAGGTCAGCAGAGCTGCTTTAGAGGGAGAGAACCATGTCAGCACAGCTGCTTTAGAGCCAGAGAACCAGGCCAGCAGAGCTGCTCTAGAGCATGAGAACCAGGTCAGCAGAGCTGCTGTAGAGCCAGAGAAACCAGGTCAGCAGAGCTGCTTTAGAGGGAGAGAACCAGGTCAGCAGAGCTGCTCTAGAGCCTAAGAACCAAGTCAGCACAGCTGCTCTTGAGCCAGATAACCAGGTCAGCAGAGCTGCTTTTGGGGCAGAGAACCAGGTCATCAGAGCTGCTTTAGAGCCTAAGAAACAGGTCAGCAGAGCTGCTCTAGAGCCAGAGAACCAGGTCAGCCGAGCTACTGTAGAGCCAGAGAAACAAGGTCAGCAGAGTTGCTCTAGAGCCAGAGAACCAGGTCAGCCGAGCTGCTGTAGAGCCAGAGAAACCAGGTCAGCAGAGCTGCTTTAGAGGGAGAGAATCAGGTCAGGAGAGCTGCTTCAGAGGGAGTGAACCAGGTCAGCAGAGCTGCTCTAGAGCCTAAGAACCAGGTCAGCACAGCTGCTCTAGAGCCAGAGAACCAGGTCATCAGAGCTGCTGTAGAGCCAGAGAACCAGGTCAGCAGAGCTGCTGTAGAGCCAGAGAAACCACGTCAGAAGAGAAGCTTTAGAGGGAGACAACCAGGTCAGCAGAGCTGCTCTAGAGCCAGAGAACCAGGTCATCAGAGCTGCTCTAGAGCAAGTGAACCAGGTCAGCAGATCTGCTTTAGAGCCAGAGAACTAGGTCAGAAGAGCTGCTTTACGGCCAGAGAACCAGGTCAGCAGAGCTCCTCTAGAGCCTGAGAACCAGGTCATTAGAGCTGCTGTAGAGCCAGAGAACCAGGTCAGCAGAGCTGCTGTAGAGCCAGAGAAAGCAGGTCAGCAGAGCTGCTTTAGAGCCAGAGAACCAGGTCAGTAGAGCTGCTCTGGAGCCTAAGAACCAGGTCAACAGAGCTACTCTAGAGCCAGAGAACAAGGTCAGCAGAGCTGCCTTAGAGCCAGAGAACTAGGTGAGCAGAGCTGTTTTAGAGCCAGACAACCAGGTCAGCAGAGATGCTCTAGAGCCTGAGAACCAGGTCAGCAGAGCTGCTCTAGAGGCAGAGAACCATGGCAGCAGACCTCCTCTAGAACCAGAGAACCAGGTCAGCCGAGCTGCTGTAGAGCCAGAGAAACCAGGTCAGCAGAGCTGCTCTAGAGGGAGAGACCCAGGTCAGCTGAGCTGCTTTAGAGCCTAAGAACCAGGTCAACAGAGCTACTCTAGAGCCAGAGAACAAGGTCAGCAGAGCTGCCTTAGAGCCAGAGAACTAGGTGAGCAGAGCTGTTTTAGAGCCAGACAACCAGGTCAGCAGAGATGCTCTAGAGCCTGAGAACCAGGTCAGCAGAGCTGCTCTAGAGGCAGAGAACCATGGCAGCAGACCTCCTCTAGAACCAGAGAACCAGGTCAGCAGAGCTGCTGTAGAGCCAGAGAAACCAGGTCAGCAGTGCTGCTGTAGAGGGAGAGAACCAGGTCAGCAGAGCTGCCTTAGAGCCAGAGAACTAGGTGAGCAGAGCTGTTTTAGAGCCAGACAACCAGGTCAGCAGAGATGCTCTAGAGCCTGAGAACCAGGTCAGCAGAGCTGCTCTAGAGGCAGAGAACCATGGCAGCAGAGCTGCTCTAGACCCAGTGAACCAGGTCAGCTGAGCTGCTGTAGAGCCAGAGAAACCAGGTCAGCAGAGCTGCTTTAGAGGGAGAGAACAAGGTCAGCAGAGCTGCTTTAGAGGGAGAGAATCAGGTCAGGAGAGCTGCTTCAGAGGGAGAGAACCAGGTCAGCAGAGCTGCCCTAGAGCCTAAGAACCAGGTCAGTTCAGCTGCTCTAGAGCCAGAGAACCAGGTCATTAGAGCTGCTGTAGAGCCAGAGAAACCAGGTCAGCAGAGATGCTTTAGAGGGAGAGAACCAGGTCAGCAGAGCTGCTTTAGAGCCAGAGAACCAGGTCAGCAGAGCTGCTCTAGAGCCAGAGAACCAGGTCAGCAGAGCTGCCGTAGAGCCAGAGAAACCAGGTCAGCAGAGCTGCTTTAGAGGGAGAGAACCAGGTCAGCAGAGCTGCTCTAGAGCCTAAGAACCAGGTCAGCACAGCTGCTATAGAGCCAGAGAGCCAGGTCAACAGAGCTGCTTTAGAGCCTAAGAACCAGGTCAGCAGAGCTGCTCTAGAGCCTAAGAACCAGGTCAGCAGATCTGCTCTAGAGCCAGAGAACCGGGTCAGCAGAGCTGCTTTAGAGCCAGAGAACAATGTCAGAAGAGCTGTTTTAGAGCCTAAGAACCAAGTCAGCACAGCTGCTCTTGAGCCAGATAACCAGGTCAACAGAGCTGCTTTTGAGGCAGAGAACCAGGTCAGCAGAGCTGCTCTAGAGACTAAGAACAAGGTCAGCAGATCTGCTCTGGAGCTAGAGAACCAGGTCAGCAGAGCTGTTTTAGAGCCAGAGAACCAGGCCAGCAGAGCTGATCTATAACCTGAGAACCAGGTCAGCAGAGCTGCTCTAGCGGCAGAGAACCAGGTCAGCAGAGCTGCTTTAGAGCTAGAGAACCAGGGCAGCAGAGCTGCTCTCGAACCAGAGAACCAGGTCAGCAGAGCTGATTTAGAGCCATAGAACCAGGTCAGCAGAGCTGCTTTAGAGCCAGAGAACCAGGTCAGCCGAGCTGCTGTAGAGCCAGAGAAACCAGGTCAGCAGAGCTGCTTTAGAGGGAGAGAACCAGGTCAGGAGAGCTGCTTCAGAGAGAGAGAAGCAGGTCAGCAGAGCTGCTCTAGAGCCTAAGAACCAGGTTAGCACAGCTGCTCTAGAGCCAGAGAACCAGGTCATCAGAGCTGCTTTAGAGCCAGAGAACCAGGTCAGCAGAGCTGCTGTAGAGCCAGAGAAACCACATCAGAAGAGCAGCTTTAGAGGGAGAGAACCAGGTCAGCAGAGCTGCTCTAGAGCCTAAGAATCAGGTCAGCACAGCTGCTCTAGAGCCAGTGAACCAGGTCATTAGAGCTGCTGTAGAGCCAGAGAACCAGGTCAGCAGAGCTGCTGTAGAGCCAGCCAGAGAAAGCAGGTCAGCAGAGCTGCTTTAGAGCCAGAGAACCAGGTCAGTAGAGCTGCTCTAGAGCCTAAGAACCAGGTCATCAGAGCTGCTCTAGAGCCAGAGAACCAGGTCAGCAGAGCTGCTGTAGAGCCAGAGAAACCAGGTCAGCAGAGCTGCTCTAGAGGGAGAGATCCAGGTCAGCAGAGCTGCTCTAGAGCCTAAGAACCAGGTCAGCACAGCTGCTCTAGAGCCAGAGAACCAGGTCAGCAGATCTGCTTTAGAGCCAGAGAACTAGGTCAGCAGAGCTGCTTTAGAGCCAGAGAACCAGGTCAGTAGAGCTGCTCTAGAGCCTAAGAACCAGGTCATCAGAGCTGCTCTAGAGCCAGAGAACCAGGTCAGCAGAGCTGCTGTAGAGCCAGAGAAACCAGGTCAGGAGAGCTGCTTCAGAGGGAGAGAACCAGGTCAGCAGAGCTGCTCTAGAGCCTAAGAACCAAATGTAAATATAAATGTAAATGTCAAGGTACTTATAGAGCGCACTGTCACCAGACAGACACCTTGCAGAGTCACCTTTTGCGGTTTCCTGGCGCTGATACTCATACCGCTGTGGAACCCCTCCTGGCTTTCCCTGTGAAGTGTCCACTCCTGGGCACCCCCAGGGTGAAGCCAGGCATCCTTAGCGCTGTTGGGGCCGGTGTGGAGGCTAAGCAAGCTATTGCCCAGAGTTGCAGCGTGGGGCCCATGATTAGAATAGGCACCGAGGCGAGAATAGACAGGTCCGAGGAAATTGAGCCCGAGCCCCGCCGAGGCAGGAATCGAACCCTGGTCCCTGGCCAGAACTCTGCTTCAGGGTCTGCCGCTCTAACCATTGAGCCACACTCCTCCACAAACCCACAAGAACCAGGTTAGCACAGCTGCTCTAGAGCCAGAGAACCAGGTCATCAGAGCTGCTGTAGAGCCAGAGAACCAGGTCAGCAGAGCTGCTGTAGAGCCAGATAAACCACAAAAGAAGAGCAGCTTTAGAGGGAGAGAACCAGGTCAGCAGAGCTGCTCTAGAGCCTAAGAACCAGGTCAGCACAGCTGCTCTAGAGCCAGTGAACCAGGTCAGCAGATCTGCTTTAGAGCCAGAGAACAAGGTCAGCAGAGCTCCTCTAGAGCCTGAGAACCAGGTCATTAGAGCTGCTGTAGAGCCAGAGAACCAGGTCAGCAGAGCTGCTGTAGAGCCAGAGAAAGCAGGTCAGCAGAGCTGCTTTAGAGCCAGAGAACCAGGTCAGTAGAGCTGCTCAAGAGCCTAAGAACCAGGTCATCAGAGCTGCTCTAGAGCCAGAGAACCAGGTCAGCAGAGCTGCTGTAGAGCCAGAGAAACGAGGTCAGCAGAGCTGCTCTAGAGGGAGATACTCAGGTCAGCAGAGCTGCTCTAGAGCCTAAGAACCAGGTCAGCACAGCTGCTCTAGAGCCAGAGAACCAGGTCAGCAGATCTGATTTAGAGCCAGAGAACTAGGTCAGCAGAGCTGCTTTTGAGCCAGAGAACCAGGTCAGCACAGCTGCTCTAGAGCCTGAGAACCAGGTCATTAGAGCTGCTGTAGAGCCAGAGAACCAGGTCAGCAGAGCTGCTGTAGAGCCAGAGAAAGCAGGTCAGCAGAGCTGCTTTAGAGCCAGAGAACCAGGTCAGTAGAGCTGCTCTAGAGCCTAAGAACCAGGTCAGCAGAGCTGCTCTAGAGCCAGAGAACCAGGTCAGCCGAACTACTGTAGAGCCAGAGAAACAAGGTCAGCAGAGTTGCTCTAGAGCCAGAGAACCAGGTCAGCCGAGCTGCTGTAGAGCCAGAGAAACCAGGTCAGCCGAGCTGCTGTAGAGCCAGAGAAACCACGTCAGAAGAGCAGCTTTAGAGGGAGACAACCAGGTCAGCAGAGCTGCTCTATAGCCAGAGAACCAGGTCATCAGAGCTGCTCTAGAGCCAGTGAACCAGGTCAGCAGATCTGCTTTAGAGCCAGAGAACTAGGTCAGAAGAGCTGCTTTACGGCCAGAGAACCAGGTCAGCAGAGCTCCTCTAGAGCCTGAGAACCAGGTCATTAGAGCTGCTGTAGAGCCAGAGAACCAGGTCAGCAGAGCTGCTTTAGAGCCAGAGAACCAGGTCAGTAGAGCTGCTCTGGAGCCTAAGAACCAGGTCAGCAGAGCTGCTCTAGAGCCAGAGAACCAGGTCAGCCGAGCTGCTGTAGAGCCAGAGAAACCAGGTCAGCAGACCTGCTCTAGAGGGAGAGACCCAGGTCAGCAGAGCTGCTCTAGAGCCTAAGAACCAGGTCAACAGAGCTACTCTAGAGCCAGAGAACAAGGTCAGCAGAGCTGCTTTAGAGCCAGAGAACTAGGTGAGCAGAGCTGTTTTAGAGCCAGACAACCAGGTCAGCAGAGATGGTCTAGAGCCTGAGAACCAGGTCAGCAGAGCTGCTCTAGAGGCAGAGAACCAGGTCAGCAGAGCTGCTTTAGAGCCAGAGAACCATGGCAGCAGACCTCCTCTAGAACCAGAGAACCAGGTCAGCAGAGCTGCTGTAGAGCCAGAGAAACCAGGTCAGCAGTGCTGCTGTAGAGGGAGAGAACCATGTCAGCAGAGCTGCTATAGAGCCCCAGAACCAGGTCAGCAGAGCTGCTCTAGACCCAGTGAACCAGGTCAGCTGAGCTGCTGTAGAGCGAGAGAAACCAGGTCAGCAGAGCTGCTTTAGAGGGAGAGAACAAGGTCAGCAGAGCTGCTTTAGAGGGAGAGAATCAGGTCAGGAGAGCTGCTTCAGAGGGAGAGAACCAGGTCAGCAGAGCTGCTCTAGCGCCTAAGAACCAGGTCAGTTCAGCTGCTCTAGAGCCAGAGAACCAGGTCATTAGAGCTGCTGTAGAGCCAGAGAACCAGGTCAGCAGAGCTGCTGTAGAGCCAGAGAAAGCAGGTCAGCAGAGCTGCTTTAGAGCCAGAGAACCAGGTCAGTAGAGCTGCTCTGGAGCCTAAGAACCAGGTCAGCAGAACTGCTCTTGAGCCAGAGAACCAGGTCAACCGAGCTGCTGTAGAGCCAGAGAAACCAGGTCAGCAGAGCTGCTCTAGAGGGAGAGACCCAGGTCAACAAAGCTGCTCTAGAGCCTAAGAACCAGGTCAACAGAGCTACTCTAGAGCCAGACAACAAGGTCAGCAGAGCTGCTTTAGAGCCAGAGAACTAGGTCAGCAGAGCTGTTTTAGAGCCAGACAACCAGGTCAGCAGAGATGCTCTAGAGCCTGAGAACCAGGTCAGCAGAGCTGCTCTAGAGGCAGAGAACCAGGTCAGCAGATCTGCTTTAGAGCCAGAGAACCAGGGCAGCAGACCTCCTCTAGAACCAGAGAACCAGGTCAGCAGAGCTGCTGTAGAGCCAGAGAAACCAGGTCAGCAGTGCTGCTGTAGAGGGAGAGAACCAGGTCAGCAGAGCTGCTTTAGAGCCCCAGAACCAGGTCAGCAGAGCTGCTCTAGACACAGTGAACCAGGTCCTGCTGAGCTGCTGTAGAGTCAGAGAAACCAGGTCAGCAGAGCTGCTTTAGAGGGAGAGAACCAGGTCAGCACAGCTGCTTTAGAGCCAGAGAACCAGGCCAGCAGAGCTGCTCTAGAGCCAGAGAACCAGGTCAGCAGAGCTGCTGTAGAGCCAGAGAAACCAGGTCAGCAGAGCTGCTTTAGAGGGAGAGAACCAGGTCAGCAGAGCTGCTCTAGAGCCTAAGAACCAAGTCAGCACAGCTGCTCTTGAGCCAGATAACCAGGTCAGCAGAGCTGCTTTTGAGGCAGAGAACCAGGTCATCAGAGCTGCTTTAGAGCCTAAGAACCAGGTCAGCAGAGCTGCTCTAGAGACTAAGAACAAGGTCAGCAGATCTGCTCTGGAGCTAGAGAACCAGGTCAGCAGAGCTGTTTTAGAGCCAGAGAACCAGGCCAGCAGAGCTGATCTAGAACCTGAGAACCTTGTCAGCAGAGCTGCTCTAGAGGCAGAGAACTGGGTCAGCAGAGCTGCTTTAGAGCTAGAGAACCAGGGCAGCAGAGCTGCTCTCGAACCAGAGAACCAGGTCAGCAGAGCTGATTTAGAGCCATAGAAACAGGTCAGCAGAGCTGTTTTAGAGCCAGAGAACCAGGTCAGCCGAGCTTCTCTAGAGCCAGAGAACCAGGTCAGCAGATCTGATTTAGAGCCAGAGAACTAGGTCAGCAGAGCTGCTTTTGAGCCAGAGAACCAGGTCAGCACAGCTGCTCTAGAGCCTGAGAACCAGGTCATTAAAGCTGCTGTAGAGCCAGAGAACCAGGTCAGCAGAGCTGCTGTAGAGCCAGAGAAAGCAGGTCAGCAGAGCTGCTTTAGAGCCAGAGAACCAGGTCAGTAGAGCTGCTCTAGAGCCTAAGAACCAGGTCAGCAGAGCTGCTCTAGAGCCAGAGAACCAGGTCAGCCGAGCTACTGTAGAGCCAGAGAAACAAGGTCAGCAGAGTTGCTCTAGAGCCAGAGAACCAGGTCAGCCGAGCTGCTGTAGAGCCAGAGAAACCAGGTCAGCAGAGCTGCTTTAGAGGGAGAGAATCAGGTCAGGAGAGCTGCTTCAGAGGGAGAGAACCAGGTCAGCAGAGCTGCTCTAGAGCCTAAGAACCAGGTCAGCACAGCTGCTCTAGAGCCAGAGAACCAGGTCATCAGAGCTGCTGTAGAGCCAGAGAACCAGGTCAGCAGAGCTGCTGTAGAGCCAGAGAAACCACGTCAGAAGAGCAGCTTTAGAGGGAGACAACCAGGTCAGCAGAGCTGCTCTAGAGCCAGAGAACCAGGTCATCAGAGCTGCTCTAGAGCAAGTGAACCAGGTCAGCAGATCTGCTTTAGAGCCAGAGAACTAGGTCAGAAGAGCTGCTTTACGGCCAGAGAACCAGGTCAGCAGAGCTCCTCTAGAGCCTGAGAACCAGGTCATTAGAGCTGCTGTAGAGCCAGAGAACCAGGTCAGCAGAGCTGCTGTAGAGCCAGAGAAAGCAGGTCAGCAGAGCTGCTTTAGAGCCAGAGAACCAGGTCAGTAGAGCTGCTCTGGAGCCTAAGAACCAGGTCAGCAGAGCTACTCTAGAGCCAGAGAACCAGGTCAGCCGAGCTGCTGTAGAGCCAGAGAAACCAGGTCAGCAGAGCTGCTCTAGAGGGAGAGACCCAGGTCAGCAGAGCTGCTCTAGAGCCTAAGAACCAGGTCAACAGAGCTACTCTAGAGCCAGATAACAAGGTCAGCAGAGCTGCTTTAGAGCCAGAGAACTAGGTGAGCAGAGCTGTTTTAGAGCCAGACAACCAGGTCAGCAGAGATGCTCTAGAGCCTGAGAACCAGGTCAGCAGAGCTGCTCTAGAGGCAGAGAACCAGGTCAGCAGAGCTGCTTTAGAGCCAGAGAACCATGGCAGCAGACCTCCTCTAGAACCAGAGAACCAGGTCAGCAGAGCTGCTGTAGAGCCAGAGAAACCAGGTCAGCAGTGCTGCTGTAGAGGGAGAGAACCAGGTCAGCAGAGCTGCTATAGAGCCCCAGAACGAGGTCAGCAGAGCTGCTCTAGACCCAGTGAACCAGGTCAGCTGAGCTGCTGTAGAGCCAGAGAAACCAGGTCAGCAGAGCTGCTTTAGAGGGAGAGAACAAGGTCAGCAGAGCTGCTTTAGAGGGAGAGAATCAGGTCAGGAGAGCTGCTTCAGAGGGAGAGAACCAGGTCAGCAGAGCTGCTCTAGAGCCTAAGAACCAGGTCAGTTCAGCTGCTCTAGAGCTAGAGAACCAGGTCATTAGAGCTGCTGTAGAGACAGAGAAACCAGGTCAGCAGAGATGCTTTAGAGGGAGAGAACCAGGTCAGCAGAGCTGCTTTAGAGCCAGAGAACCAGGTCAGTAGAGCTGCTCTAGAGCCAGAGAACCAGGTCAGCAGAGCTGCCGTAGAGCCAGAGAAACCAGGTCAGCAGAGCTGCTTTAGAGGGAGAGAACCAGGTCAGCAGAGCTGCTCTAGAGCCTAAGAACCAGGTCAGCACAGCTGCTATAGAGCCAGAGAGCCAGGTCAACAGAGTTGCTTTAGAGCCTAAGAACCAGGTCAGCAGAGCTGCTCTAGAGCCTAAGAACCAGGTCAGCAGATCTGCTCTAGAGCCAGAGAACCAGGTCAGCAGAGCTGCTTTAGAGCCAGAGAACAATGTCAGCAGAGCTGCTTTAGAGCCAGAGAACCATGGCAGCAGACCTCCTCTAGAACCAGAGAACCAGGTCAGCAGAGCTGCTGTAGAGCCAGAGAAACCAGGTCAGCAGTGCTGCTGTAGAGGGAGAGAACCATGTCAGCAGAGCTGCTATAGAGCCCCAGAACCAGGTCAGCAGAGCTGCTCTAGACCCAGTGAACCAGGTCAGCTGAGCTGCTGTAGAGCGAGAGAAACCAGGTCAGCAGAGCTGCTTTAGAGGGAGAGAACAAGGTCAGCAGAGCTGCTTTAGAGGGAGAGAATCAGGTCAGGAGAGCTGCTTCAGAGGGAGAGAACCAGGTCAGCAGAGCTGCTCTAGCGCCTAAGAACCAGGTCAGTTCAGCTGCTCTAGAGCCAGAGAACCAGGTCATTAGAGCTGCTGTAGAGCCAGAGAACCAGGTCAGCAGAGCTGCTGTAGAGCCAGAGAAAGCAGGTCAGCAGAGCTGCTTTAGAGCCAGAGAACCAAGTCAGTAGAGCTGCTCTGGAGCCTAAGAACCAGGTCAGCAGAACTGCTCTAGAGCCAGAGAACCAGGTCAACCGAGCTGCTGTAGAGCCAGAGAAACCAGGTCAGCAGAGCTGCTCTAGAGGGAGAGACCCAGGTCAACAAAGCTGCTCTAGAGCCTAAGAACCAGGTCAACAGAGCTACTCTAGAGCCAGACAACAAGGTCAGCAGAGCTGCTTTAGAGCCAGAGAACTAGGTCAGCAGAGCTGTTTTAGAGCCAGACAACCAGGTCAGCAGAGATGCTCTAGAGCCTGAGAACCAGGTCAGCAGAGCTGCTCTAGAGGCAGAGAACCAGGTCAGCAGATCTGCTTTAGAGCCAGAGAACCAGGGCAGCAGACCTCCTCTAGAACCAGAGAACCAGGTCAGCAGAGCTGCTGTAGAGCCAGAGAAACCAGGTCAGCAGTGCTGCTGTAGAGGGAGAGAACCAGGTCAGCAGAGCTGCTTTAGAGCCCCAGAACCAGGTCAGCAGAGCTGCTCTAGACACAGTGAACCAGGTCCTGCTGAGCTGCTGTAGAGTCAGAGAAACCAGGTCAGCAGAGCTGCTTTAGAGGGAGAGAACCAGGTCAGCACAGCTGCTTTAGAGCCAGAGAACCAGGCCAGCAGAGCTGCTCTAGAGCCAGAGAACCAGGTCAGCAGAGCTGCTGTAGAGCCAGAGAAACCAGGTCAGCAGAGCTGCTTTAGAGGGAGAGAACCAGGTCAGCAGAGCTGCTCTAGAGCCTAAGAACCAAGTCAGCACAGCTGCTCTTGAGCCAGATAACCAGGTCAGCAGAGCTGCTTTTGAGGCAGAGAACCAGGTCATCAGAGCTGCTTTAGAGCCTAAGAACCAGGTCAGCAGAGCTGCTCTAGAGACTAAGAACAAGGTCAGCAGATCTGCCCTGGAGCTAGAGAACCAGGTCAGCAGAGCTGTTTTAGAGCCAGAGAACCAGGCCAGCAGAGCTGATCTAGAACCTGAGAACCTTGTCAGCAGAGCTGCTCTAGAGGCAGAGAACTGGGTCAGCAGAGCTGCTTTAGAGCTAGAGAACCAGGGCAGCAGAGCTGCTCTCGAACCAGAGAACCAGGTCAGCAGAGCTGATTTAGAGCCATAGAAACAGGTCAGCAGAGCTGTTTTAGAGCCAGAGAACCAGGTCAGCCGAGCTTCTCTAGAGCCAGAGAACCAGGTCAGCAGATCTGATTTAGAGCCAGAGAACTAGGTCAGCAGAGCTGCTTTTGAGCCAGAGAACCAGGTCAGCACAGCTGCTCTAGAGCCTGAGAACCAGGTCATTAAAGCTGCTGTAGAGCCAGAGAACCAGGTCAGCAGAGCTGCTGTAGAGCCAGAGAAAGCAGGTCAGCAGAGCTGCTTTAGAGCCAGAGAACCAGGTCAGTAGAGCTGCTCTAGAGCCTAAGAACCAGGTCAGCAGAGCTGCTCTAGAGCCAGAGAACCAGGTCAGCCGAGCTACTGTAGAGCCAGAGAAACAAGGTCAGCAGAGTTGCTCTAGAGCCAGAGAACCAGGTCAGCCGAGCTGCTGTAGAGCCAGAGAAACCAGGTCAGCAGAGCTGCTTTAGAGGGAGAGAATCAGGTCAGGAGAGCTGCTTCAGAGGGAGAGAACCAGGTCAGCAGAGCTGCTCTAGAGCCTAAGAACCAGGTCAGCACAGCTGCTCTAGAGCCAGAGAACCAGGTCATCAGAGCTGCTGTAGAGCCAGAGAACCAGGTCAGCAGAGCTGCTGTAGAGCCAGAGAAACCACGTCAGAAGAGCAGCTTTAGAGGGAGACAACCAGGTCAGCAGAGCTGCTCTAGAGCCAGAGAACCAGGTCATCAGAGCTGCTCTAGAGCAAGTGAACCAGGTCAGCAGATCTGCTTTAGAGCCAGAGAACTAGGTCAGAAGAGCTGCTTTACGGCCAGAGAACCAGGTCAGCAGAGCTCCTCTAGAGCCTGAGAACCAGGTCATTAGAGCTGCTGTAGAGCCAGAGAACCAGGTCAGCAGAGCTGCTGTAGAGCCAGAGAAAGCAGGTCAGCAGAGCTGCTTTAGAGCCAGAGAACCAGGTCAGTAGAGCTGCTTTGGAGCCTAAGAACCAGGTCAGCAGAGCTACTCTAGAGCCAGAGAACCAGGTCAGCCGAGCTGCTGTAGAGCCAGAGAAACCAGGTCAGCAGAGCTGCTCTAGAGGGAGAGACCCAGGTCAGCAGAGCTGCTCTAGAGCCTAAGAACCAGGTCAACAGAGCTACTCTAGAGCCAGATAACAAGGTCAGCAGAGCTGCTTTAGAGCCAGAGAACTAGGTGAGCAGAGCTGTTTTAGAGCCAGACAACCAGGTCAGCAGAGATGCTCTAGAGCCTGAGAACCAGGTCAGCAGAGCTGCTCTAGAGGCAGAGAACCAGGTCAGCAGAGCTGCTTTAGAGCCAGAGAACCATGGCAGCAGACCTCCTCTAGAACCAGAGAACCAGGTCAGCAGAGCTGCTGTAGAGCCAGAGAAACCAGGTCAGCAGTGCTGCTGTAGAGGGAGAGAACCAGGTCAGCAGAGCTGCTATAGAGCCCCAGAACGAGGTCAGCAGAGCTGCTCTAGACCCAGTGAACCAGGTCAGCTGAGCTGCTGTAGAGCCAGAGAAACCAGGTCAGCAGAGCTGCTTTAGAGGGAGAGAACAAGGTCAGCAGAGCTGCTTTAGAGGGAGAGAATCAGGTCAGGAGAGCTGCTTCAGAGGGAGAGAACCAGGTCAGCAGAGCTGCTCTAGAGCCTAAGAACCAGGTCAGTTCAGCTGCTCTAGAGCTAGAGAACCAGGTCATTAGAGCTGCTGTAGAGACAGAGAAACCAGGTCAGCAGAGATGCTTTAGAGGGAGAGAACCAGGTCAGCAGAGCTGCTTTAGAGCCAGAGAACCAGGTCAGTAGAGCTGCTCTAGAGCCAGAGAACCAGGTCAGCAGAGCTGCTCTAGAGACTAAGAACAAGGTCAGCAGATCTGCTCTGGAGCTAGAGAACCAGGTCAGCAGAGCTGTTTTAGAGCCAGAGAACCAGGCCAGCAGAGCTGATCTAGAACCTGAGAACCTTGTCAGCAGAGCTGCTCTAGAGGCAGAGAACTGGGTCAGCAGAGCTGCTTTAGAGCTAGAGAACCAGGGCAGCAGAGCTGCTCTCGAACCAGAGAACCAGGTCAGCAGAGCTGATTTAGAGCCATAGAAACAGGTCAGCAGAGCTGTTTTAGAGCCAGAGAACCAGGTCAGCCGAGCTTCTCTAGAGCCAGAGAACCAGGTCAGCAGATCTGATTTAGAGCCAGAGAACTAGGTCAGCAGAGCTGCTTTTGAGCCAGAGAACCAGGTCAGCACAGCTGCTCTAGAGCCTGAGAACCAGGTCATTAAAGCTGCTGTAGAGCCAGAGAACCAGGTCAGCAGAGCTGCTGTAGAGCCAGAGAAAGCAGGTCAGCAGAGCTGCTTTAGAGCCAGAGAACCAGGTCAGTAGAGCTGCTCTAGAGCCTAAGAACCAGGTCAGCAGAGCTGCTCTAGAGCCAGAGAACCAGGTCAGCCGAGCTACTGTAGAGCCAGAGAAACAAGGTCAGCAGAGTTGCTCTAGAGCCAGAGAACCAGGTCAGCCGAGCTGCTGTAGAGCCAGAGAAACCAGGTCAGCAGAGCTGCTTTAGAGGGAGAGAATCAGGTCAGGAGAGCTGCTTCAGAGGGAGAGAACCAGGTCAGCAGAGCTGCTCTAGAGCCTAAGAACCAGGTCAGCACAGCTGCTCTAGAGCCAGAGAACCAGGTCATCAGAGCTGCTGTAGAGCCAGAGAACCAGGTCAGCAGAGCTGCTGTAGAGCCAGAGAAACCACGTCAGAAGAGCAGCTTTAGAGGGAGACAACCAGGTCAGCAGAGCTGCTCTAGAGCCAGAGAACCAGGTCATCAGAGCTGCTCTAGAGCAAGTGAACCAGGTCAGCAGATCTGCTTTAGAGCCAGAGAACTAGGTCAGAAGAGCTGCTTTACGGCCAGAGAACCAGGTCAGCAGAGCTCCTCTAGAGCCTGAGAACCAGGTCATTAGAGCTGCTGTAGAGCCAGAGAACCAGGTCAGCAGAGCTGCTGTAGAGCCAGAGAAAGCAGGTCAGCAGAGCTGCTTTAGAGCCAGAGAACCAGGTCAGTAGAGCTGCTCTGGAGCCTAAGAACCAGGTCAGCAGAGCTACTCTAGAGCCAGAGAACCAGGTCAGCCGAGCTGCTGTAGAGCCAGAGAAACCAGGTCAGCAGAGCTGCTCTAGAGGGAGAGACCCAGGTCAGCAGAGCTGCTCTAGAGCCTAAGAACCAGGTCAACAGAGCTACTCTAGAGCCAGATAACAAGGTCAGCAGAGCTGCTTTAGAGCCAGAGAACTAGGTGAGCAGAGCTGTTTTAGAGCCAGACAACCAGGTCAGCAGAGATGCTCTAGAGCCTGAGAACCAGGTCAGCAGAGCTGCTCTAGAGGCAGAGAACCAGGTCAGCAGAGCTGCTTTAGAGCCAGAGAACCATGGCAGCAGACCTCCTCTAGAACCAGAGAACCAGGTCAGCAGAGCTGCTGTAGAGCCAGAGAAACCAGGTCAGCAGTGCTGCTGTAGAGGGAGAGAACCAGGTCAGCAGAGCTGCTATAGAGCCCCAGAACGAGGTCAGCAGAGCTGCTCTAGACCCAGTGAACCAGGTCAGCTGAGCTGCTGTAGAGCCAGAGAAACCAGGTCAGCAGAGCTGCTTTAGAGGGAGAGAACAAGGTCAGCAGAGCTGCTTTAGAGGGAGAGAATCAGGTCAGGAGAGCTGCTTCAGAGGGAGAGAACCAGGTCAGCAGAGCTGCTCTAGAGCCTAAGAACCAGGTCAGTTCAGCTGCTCTAGAGCTAGAGAACCAGGTCATTAGAGCTGCTGTAGAGACAGAGAAACCAGGTCAGCAGAGATGCTTTAGAGGGAGAGAACCAGGTCAGCAGAGCTGCTTTAGAGCCAGAGAACCAGGTCAGTAGAGCTGCTCTAGAGCCAGAGAACCAGGTCAGCAGAGCTGCCGTAGAGCCAGAGAAACCAGGTCAGCAGAGCTGCTTTAGAGGGAGAGAACCAGGTCAGCAGAGCTGCTCTAGAGCCTAAGAACCAGGTCAGCACAGCTGCTATAGAGCCAGAGAGCCAGGTCAACAGAGTTGCTTTAGAGCCTAAGAACCAGGTCAGCAGAGCTGCTCTAGAGCCTAAGAACCAGGTCAGCAGATCTGCTCTAGAGCCAGAGAACCAGGTCAGCAGAGCTGCTTTAGAGCCAGAGAACAATGTCAGAAGAGCTGTTTTAGAGCCTAAGAACCAAGTCAGCACAGCTGCTCTTGAGCCAGATAACCAGGTCAACAGAGCTGCTTTTGAGGCAGAGAACCAGGTCAGCCGAGCTGCTCTAGAGACTAAGAACAAGGTCAGCAGATCTGCTCTGGAGCTAGAGAACCAGGTCAGCAGAGCTGTTTTAGAGCCAGAGAACCAGGCCAGCAGAGCTTATCTAGAACCTGAGAACCAGGTCAGCAGAGCTGCTCTAGCGGCAGAGAACCAGGTCAGCAGAGCTGCTTTAGAGCTAGAGAACCAGGGCAGCAGAGCTGCTCTCGAACCAGAGAACCAGGTCAGCAGAGCTGATTTAGAGCCATAGAACCAGGTCAGCAGAGCTGCTTTAGAGCCAGAGAACCAGGTCAGCCGAGCTGCTGTAGAGCCAGAGAAACCAGGTCAGCAGAGCTGCTTTAGAGGGAGAGAACCAGGTCAGGAGAGCTGCGTCAGAGGGAGAGAACCAGGACAGCAGAGCTGCTCTAGAGCCTAAGAACCAGGTCAGCACAGCTGCTCTAGAGCCAGAGAACCAGGTCAGCAGAGCTGCTTTAGACCCTAAGAACCAGGTCTGCAGAGCTGCTCTAGAGCCTAAGAACCAGGTCAGCAGAGCTGCTCTAGAGCCAGAGAACCAGGTCAGCAGAGCTGCTGTAGAGCCAGAGAAACCACGTCAGAAGAGCAGCTTTAGAGGGAGACAACCAGGTCAGCAGAGCTGCTCTGGAGCCAGAGAACCAGGTCATCAGAGCTGCTCTAGAGCCAGTGAACCAGGTCAGCAGATCTGCTTTAGAGCCAGAGAACCAGGTCATTAGAGCTGCTGTAGAGCCAGAGAACCAGGTCAGCAGAGCTGCTGTAGAGCCAGAGAAAGCAGGTCAGCAGAGCTGCTTTAGAGCCAGAGAACCAGGTCAGTAGAGCTGCTCTGGAGCCTAAGAACCAGGTCAGCAGAGCTGCTCTAGAGCCAGAGAACCAGGTCAGCCGAGCTGCTGTAGAGCCAGAGAAACCAGGTCAGCAGAGCTGCTCTAGAGGGAGATACCCAGGTCAGCAGAGCTGCTCTAGAGCCTAAGAACCAGGTCAACAGAGCTACTCTAGAGCCAGAGAACAAGGTCAGCAGAGCTGCTTTAGAGCCAGAGAACTAGGTGAGCAGAGCTGTTTTAGAGCCAGACAACCATGTCAGCAGAGATGCTCTAGAGCCTGAGAACCAGGTCAGCAGAGCTGCTCTAGAGGCAGAGAACCAGGTCAGCAGAGCTGCTTTAGAGCCAGAGAACCATGGTAGCAGACCTCCTCTAGAACCAGAGAACCAGGTCAGCAGAGCTGCTGTAGAGCCAGAGAAACCAGGTCAGCAGTGCTGCTGTAGAGGGAGAGAACCATGTCAGCAGAGCTGCTATAGAGCCCCAGAACAAGGTCAGCAGAGCTGCTCTAGACCCAGTGAACCAGGTCAGCTGAGCTGCTGTAGAGCCAGAGAAACCAGGTCAGCAGAGCTGCTTTAGAGGGAGAGAACAAGGTCAGCAGAGCTGCTTTAGAGGGAGAGAATCAGGTCAGGAGAGCTGCTTCAGAGGGAGAGAACCAGGTCAGCAGAGCTGCTCTAGAGCCTAAGAACCAGGTCAGTTCAGCTGCTCTAGAGCCAGAGAACCAGGTCATTAGAGCTGCTGTAGAGCCAGAGAACCTGGTCAGCAGAGCTGCTGTAGAGCCAGAGAAAGCAGGTCAGCAGAGCTGCTTTAGAGCCAGAGAACCAGGTCAGTAGAGCTGCTCTGGAGCCTAAGAACCAGGTCAGCAGAGCTGCTCTAGAGCCAGAGAACCAGGTCAACCGAGCTGCTGTAGAGCCAGAGAAACCAGGTCAGCAGACCTGCTCTAGAGGGAGAGACCCAGGTCAACAGAGCTGCTCTAGAGCCTAAGAACCAGGTCAACAGAGCTACTCTAGAGCCAGAGAACAAGGTCAGCAGAGCTGCTTTAGAGCCAGAGAACTAGGTCAGCAGAGCTGTTTTAGAGCCAGACAACCAGGTCAGCAGAGATGCTCTAGAGCCTGAGAACCAGGTCAGCAGAGCTGCTCTAGAGGCAGAGAACCAGGTCAGCAGAGCTGCTTTAGAGCCAGAGAACCAGGGCAGCAGACCTCCTCTAGAACCAGAGAACCAGGTCAGCAGAGCTGCTGTAGTGCCAGAGAAACCAGGTCAGCAGTGCTGCTGTAGAGGGAGAGAACCAGGTCAGCAGAGCTGCTTTAGAGCCCCAGAACCAGGTCAGCAGAGCTGCTCTAGACACAGTGAACCAGGTCCTGCTGAGCTGCTGTAGAGTCAGAGAAACCAGGTCAGCAGAGCTGCTTTAGAGGGAGAGAACCAGGTCAGCACAGCTGCTTTAGAGCCAGAGAACCAGGCCAGCAGAGCTGCTCTAGAGCCAGAGAACCAGGTCAGCAGAGCTGCTGTAGAGCCAGAGAAACCACGTCAGCAGAGCTGCTTTAGAGGGAGAGAACCAGGTCAGCAGAGCTGCTCTAGAGCCTAAGAACCAAGTCAGCACAGCTGCTATTGAGCCAGATAACCAGGTCAGCAGAGCTGCTTTTGAGGCAGAGAACCAGGTCATCAGAGCTGCTTTAGAGCCTAAGAACCAGGTCAGCAGATCTGCTCTGGAGCTAGAGAACCAGGTCAGCAGAGCTGTTTTAGAGCCAGAGAACCAGGCCAGCAGAGCTGATCTAGAACCTGAGAACCTTGTCAGCAGAGCTGCTCTAGAGGCAGAGAACTGGGTCAGCAGAGCTGCTTTAGAGCTAGAGAACCAGGGCAGCAGAGCTGCTCTCGAACCAGAGAACCAGGTCAGCAGAGCTGATTTAGAGCCATAGAAACAGGTCAGCAGAGCTGTTTTAGAGCCAGAGAACCATGTCAGCCGAGCTGCTGTAGAGTCAGAGAAATCAGGTCAGCAGAGCTGCTTTAGGGGGAGATACCCAGGTCAGCAGAGCTGCTCTAGAGCCTAAGAACCAGGTCAGCACAGCTGCTCTAGAGCCAGAGAACCAGGTCAGCAGATCTGATTTAGAGCCAGAGAACTAGGTCAGCAGAGCTGCTTTTGAGCCAGAGAACCAGGTCAGCACAGCTGCTCTAGAGCCTGAGAACCAGGTCATTAGAGCTGCTGTAGAGCCAGAGAACCAGGTCAGCAGAGCTGCTGTAGAGCCAGAGAAAGCAGGTCAGCAGAGCTGCTTTAGAGCCAGAGAACCAGGTCAGTAGAGCTGCTCTAGAGCCTAAGAACCAGGTCAGCAGAGCTGCTCTAGAGCCAGAGAACCAGGTCAGCCGTGCTACTGTAGAGCCAGAGAAACAAGGTCAGCAGAGTTGCTCTAGAGCCAGAGAACCAGGTCAGCCGAGCTGCTGTAGAGCCAGAGAAACCAGGTCAGCAGAGCTGCTTTAGAGGGAGAGAATCAGGTCAGGAGAGCTGCTTCAGAGGGAGAGAACCAGGTCAGCAGAGCTGCTCTAGAGCCTAAGAACCAGGTCAGCTCAGCTGCTCTAGAGCCAGAGAACCAGGTCATCAGAGCTGCTGTAGAGCCAGAGAACCAGGTCAGCAGAGCTGCTGTAGAGCCAGAGAAACCACGTCAGAAGAGCAGCTTTAGAGGGAGACAACCAGGTCAGCAGAGCTGCTCTAGAGCCAGAGAACCAGGTCATCAGAGCTGCTCTAGAGCAAGTGAACCAGGTCAGCAGATCTGCTTTAGAGTCAGAGAACTAGGTCAGAAGAGCTGCTTTACGGCCAGAGAACCAGGTCAGCAGAGCTCCTCTAGAGCCTGAGAACCAGGTCATTAGAGCTGCTGTAGAGCCAGAGAACCAGGTCAGCAGAGCTGCTGTAGAGCCAAAGAAAGCAGGTCAGCTGAGCTGCTTTAGAGCCAGAGTTCCAGGTCAGTAGAGCTGCTCTGGAGCCTAAGAACCAGGTCAGCAGAGCTACTCTAGAGCCAGAGAACCAGGTCAGCCGAGCTGCTGTAGAGCCAGAGAAACCAGGTCAGCAGAGCTGCTCTAGCGGGAGAGACCCAGGTCAGCAGAGCTGCTCTAGAGCCTAAGAACCAGGTCAACAGAGCTACTCTAGAGCCAGAGAACAAGGTCAGCAGAGCTGTTTTAGAGTCAGACAACCAGGTCAGCAGAGATGCTCTAGAGCCTGAGAACCTGGTCAGCAGAGCTGCTCTAGAGGCAGAGAACCAGGTTAGCAGAGCTGCTTTAGAGCCAGAGAACCATGGCAGCAGACCTCCTCTAGAACCAGAGAACCAGGTCAGCAGAGCTGCTGTAGAGCCAGAGAAACCAGGTCAGCAGTGCTGCTGTAGAGGGAGAGAACCAGGTCAGCAGAGCTGCTATAGAGCCCCAGAACCAGGTCAGCAGAGCTGCTCTAGACCCAGTGAACCAGGTCAGCTGAGCTGCTGTAGAGCCAGAGAAACCAGGTCAGCAGAGCTGCTTTAGAGGGAGAGAACAAGGTCAGCAGAGCTGCTTTAGAGGGAGAGAATCAGGTCAGGAGAGCTGCTTCAGAGGGAGAGAACCAGGTCAGCAGAGCTGCTCTAGAGCCTAAGAACCAGGTCAGTTCAGCTGCTCTAGAGCTAGAGAACCAGGTCATTAGAGCTGCTGTAGAGACAGAGAAACCAGGTCAGCAGAGATGCTTTAGAGGGAGAGAACCAGGTCAGCAGAGCTGCTTTAGAGCCAGAGAACCAGGTCAGCAGAGCTACTCTAGAGCCAGAGATCCAGGTCAGCAGAGCTGCCGTAGAGCCAGAGAAACCAGGTCAGCAGAGCTGCTTTAGAGGGAGAGAACCAGGTCAGCAGAGCTGCTCTAGAGCCTAAGAACCAGGTCAGCACAGCTGCTATAGAGCCAGAGAGCCAGGTCAGCAGAGCTGCTTTAGAGCCTAAGAACCAGGTCAGCAGAGCTGCTCTAGAGCCTAAGACCCAGGTCAGCAGATCTGCTCTAGAGCCAGAGAACCAGGTCAGCAGAGCTGCTTTAGAGCCAGAGAACAATGTCAGAAGAGCTGTTTTAGAGCCTAAGAACCAAGTCAGCACAGCTGCTCTTGAGCCAGATAACCAGGTCAACAGAGCTGCTTTTGAGGCAGAGAACCAGGTCAGCAGAGCTGCTCTAGAGACTAAGAACAAGGTCAGCAGATCTGCTCTGGAGCTAGAGAACCAGGTCAGCAGAGCTGTTTTAGAGCCAGAGAACCAGGCCAGCAGAGCTTATCTAGAACCTGAGAACCAGGTCAGCAGAGCTGCTCTAGCGGCAGAGAACCAGGTCAGCAGAGCTGCTTTAGAGCTAGAGAACCAGGGCAGCAGAGCTGCTCTCGAACCAGAGAACCAGGTCAGCAGAGCTGCTTTAGAGCCATAGAACCAGGTCAGCAGAGCTGCTTTAGAGCCAGAGAACCAGGTCAGCCGAGCTGCTGTAGAGCCAGAGAAACCAGGTCAGCAGAGCTGCTTTAGAGGGAGAGAACCAGGTCAGGAGAGCTGCTTCAGAGAGAGAGAAGCAGGTCAGCAGAGCTGCTCTAGAGCCTAAGAACCAGGTTAGCACAGCTGCTCTAGAGCCAGAGAACCAGGTCATCAGAGCTGCTTTAGAGCCAGAGAACCAGGTCAGCAGAGCTGCTGTAGAGCCAGAGAAACCACATCAGAAGAGCAGCTTTAGAGGGAGAGAACCAGGTCAGCAGAGCTGCTCTAGATTCTAAGAATCAGGTCAGCACAGCTGCTCTAGAGCCAGTGAACCAGGTCATTAGAGCTGCTGTAGAGCCAGAGAACCATGTCAGCAGAGCTGCTGTAGAGCCAGAGAAAGCAGGTCAGCAGAGCTGCTTTAGAGCCAGAGAACCAGGTCAGTAGAGCTGCTCTAGAGCCTAAGAACCAGGTCATCAGAGCTGCTCTAGAGCCAGAGAACCAGGTCAGCAGAGCTGCTGTAGAGCCAGAGAAACCAGGTCAGCAGAGCTGCTCTAGAGGGAGAGAACCAGGTCAGCACAGCTGCTCTAGAGCCAGAGAACCAGGTCAGCAGATCTGCTTTAGAGCCAGAGAACTAGGTCAGCAGAGCTGCTTTTGAGCCAGAGAACCAGGTCAGCAGAGCTGCTCTAGAGGCAGAGAACCAGGTCAGCAGAGCTGCTTTAGAGCTAGAGAACCAGGGCAGCAGAGCTGCTCTCGAACCAGAGAACCAGGTCAGCAGAGCTGATTTAGAGCCATAGAACCAGGTCAGCAGAGCTGCTTTAGAGCCAGACAACCAGGTCAGGAGAGCTGCTTCAGAGGGAGAGAACCAGGTCAGCAGAGCTGCTCTAGAGCCTAAGAACCAAATGTAAATATAAATGTAAATGTCAAGGTACTTATAGAGCGCACTGTCACCAGACGGACACCTTGCGGTGTCACCTTTTGCGGTTTCCTGGCGCTGATACTCATACCGCTGTGGAACCCCTCCTGGCTTTCCCTGTGAAGTGTCCACTCCTGGGCACCCCCAGGGTGAAGCCAGGCATCCTTAGCGCTGTTGGGGCCGGTGTGGAGGCTAAGCAAGCTATTGCCCAGAGTTGCAGCGTGGGGCCCATGATTAGAATAGGCACCGAGGCGAGAATAGACAGGTCCGAGGAAATTGAGCCCGAGCCCCGCCGAGGCAGGAATCGAACCCTGGTCCCTGGCCAGAACTCTGCTTCAGGGTCTGCCGCTCTAACCATTGAGCCACACTCCTCCACAAACCCACAAGAACCAGGTTAGCACAGCTGCTCTAGAGCCAGAGAACCAGGTCATCAGAGCTGCTGTAGAGCCAGAGAACCAGGTCAGCAGAGCTGCTGTAGAGCCAGATAAACCACATCAGAAGAGCAGCTTTAGAGGGAGAGAACCATGTCAGCAGAGCTGCTCTAGAGCCTAAGAACCAGGTCAGCACAGCTGCTCTAGAGCCAGTGAACCAGGTCAGCAGATCTGCTTTAGAGCCAGAGAACAAGGTCAGCAGAGCTCCTCTAGAGCCTGAGAACCAGGTCATTAGAGCTGCTGTAGAGCCAGAGAACCAGGTCAGCAGAGCTGCTGTAGAGCCAGAGAAAGCAGGTCAGCAGAGCTGCTTTAGAGCCAGAGAACCAGGTCAGTAGATCTGCTCAAGAGCCTAAGAACCAGGTCATCAGAGCTGCTCTAGAGCCAGAGAACCAGGTCAGCAGAGCTGCTGTAGAGCCAGAGAAACGAGGTCAGCAGAGCTGCTCTAGAGGGAGATACCCAGGTCAGCAGAGCTGCTCTAGAGCCTAAGAACCAGGTCAGCACAGCTGCTCTAGAGCCAGAGAACCAGGTCAGCAGATCTGATTTAGAGCCAGAGAACTAGGTCAGCAGAGCTGCTTTTGAGCCAGAGAACCAGGTCAGCACAGCTGCTCTAGAGCCTGAGAACCAGGTCATTAGAGCTGCTGTAGAGCCAGAGAACCAGGTCAGCAGAGCTGCTGTAGAGCCAGAGAAAGCAGGTCAGCAGAGCTGCTTTAGAGCCAGAGAACCAGGTCAGTAGAGCTGCTCTAGAGCCTAAGAACCAGGTCAGCAGAGCTGCTCTAGAGCCAGAGAACCAGGTCAGCCGAACTACTGTAGAGCCAGAGAAACAAGGTCAGCAGAGTTGCTCTAGAGCCAGAGAACCAGGTCAGCCGAGCTGCTGTAGAGCCAGAGAAACCAGGTCAGCAGAGCTGCTTTAGAGGGAGAGAATCAGGTCAGGAGAGCTGCTTCAGAGGAAGAGAACCAGGTCAGCAGAGCTGCTCTAGAGCCTAAGAACCAGGTCAGCACAGCTGCTCTAGAGCCAGAGAACCAGGTCATCAGAGCTGCTGTAGAGCCAGAGAACTAGGTCAGCAGAGCTGCTCTAGAGCCAGAGAACCAGGTCATCAGAGCTGCTCTATGGCCAGTGAACCAGGTCAGCAGATCTGCTTTAGAGCCAGAGAACTAGGTCAGAAGAGCTGCTTTACGGCCAGAGAACCAGGTCAGAAGAGCTCCTCTAGAGCCTGAGAACCAGGTCATTAGAGCTGCTGTAGAGCCAGAGAACCAGGTCAGCAGAGCTGCTGTAGAGCCAGAGAAAGCAGGTCAGCAGAGCTGCTTTAGAGCCAGAGAACCAGGTCAGCCGAGCTTCTGTAGAGCCAGAGAAACCAGGTCAGCAGAGCTGCTCTAGAGGGAGAGACCCAGGTCAGCAGAGCTGCTCTAGAGCCTAAGAACCAGGTCAACAGAGCTACTCTAGAGCCAGAGAACAAGGTCAGCAGAGCTGCTTTAGAGCCAGAGAACTAGGTGAGCAGAGCTGTTTTATAGCCAGACAACCAGGTCAGCAGAGATGCTCTAGAGCCTGAGAACCAGGTCAGCAGAGCTGCTCTAGAGGCAGAGAACCAGGTCAGCAGAGCTGCTTTAGAGCCAGAGAACCATGGCAGCAGACCTCCTCTAGAACCAGAGAACCAGGTCAGCAGAGCTGCTGTAGAGCCAGAGAAACCAGGTCAGCAGTGCTGCTGTAGAGGGAGAGAACCAGGTCAGCAGAGCTGCTATAGAGCCCCAGAACCAGGTCAGCAGAGCTGCTCTAGACCCAGTGAACCAGGTCAGCTGAGCTGCTGTAGAGCCAGAGAAACCAGGTCAGCAGAGCTGCTTTAGAGGGAGAGAACAAGGTCAGCAGAGCTGCTTTAGAGGGAGAGAATCAGGTCAGGAGAGCTGCTTCAGAGGGAGAGAACCAGGTCAGCAGAGCTGCTCTAGAGCCTAAGAACCAGGTCAGTTCAGCTGCTCTAGAGCCAGAGAACCAGGTCATTAGAGCTGCTGTAGAGCCAGAGAACCAGGTCAGCAGAGCTGCTGTAGAGCCAGAGAAAGCAGGTCAGCAGAGCTGCTTTAGAGCCAGAGAACCAGGTCAGTAGAGCTGCTCTGGAGCCTAAGAACCAGGTCAGCAGAGCTGCTCTAGAGCCAGAGAACCAGGTCAACCGAGCTGCTGTAGAGCCAGAGAAACCAGGTCAGCAGAGCTGCTCTAGAGGGAGAGACCCAGGTCAGCAGAGCTGCTCTAGAGCCTAAGAACCAGGTCAACAGAGCTACTCTAGAGCCAGAGAACAAGGTCAGCAGAGCTGCTTTAGAGCCAGAGAACTAGGTCAGCGGAGCTGTTTTAGAGCCAGACAACCAGGTCAGCAGAGATGCTCTAGAGCCTGAGAACCAGGTCAGCAGAGCTGCTCTAGAGGCAGAGAACCAGGTCAGCAGAGCTGCTTTAGAGCCAGAGAACCAGGGCAGCAGACCTCCTCTAGAACCAGAGAACCAGGTCAGCAGAGCTGCTGTAGAGCCAGAGAAACCAGGTCAGCAGTGCTGCTGTAGAGGGAGAGAACCAGGTCAGCAGAGCTGCTTTAGAGCCCCAGAACCAGGTCAGCAGAGCTGCTCTGGACACAGTGAACCAGGTCCTGCTGAGCTGCTGTAGAGTCAGAGAAACCAGGTCAGCAGAGCTGCTTTAGAGGGAGAGAACCAGGTCAGCACAGCTGCTTTAGAGCCAGAGAACCAGGCCAGCAGAGCTGCTCTAGAGCCAGAGAACCAGGTCAGCAGAGCTGCTGTAGAGCCAGAGAAACCAGGTCAGCAGAGCTGCTTTAGAGGGAGAGAACCAGGTCAGCAGAGCTGCTCTAGAGCCTAAGAACCAAGTCAGCACAGCTGCTCTTGAGCCAGATAACCAGGTCAGCAGAGCTGCTTTTGAGGCAGAGAACCAGGTCATCAGAGCTGCTTTAGAGCCTAAGAACCAGGTCAGCAGAGCTGCTCTAGCGGCAGAAAACCAGGTCAGCAGAGCTGCTTTAGAGCTAGAGAACCAGGGCAGCAGAGCTGCGCTCGAACCAGAGAACCAGGTCAGCAGAGCTGATTTAGAGCCATAGAACCAGGTCAGCAGAGCTGCTTTAGAGCCAGAGAACCAGGTCAGCCGAGCTGCTGTAGAGCCAGAGAAAACAGGTCAGCAGAGCTGCTTTAGAGGGAGAGAACCAGGTCAGGAGAGCTGCTTCAGAGAGAGAGAAGCAGGTCAGCAGAGCTGCTCTAGAGCCTAAGAACCAGGTTAGCACAGCTGCTCTAGAGCCAGAGAACCAGGTCATCAGAGCTGCTTTAGAGCCAGAGAACCAGGTCAGCAGAGCTGCTGTAGAGCCAGAGAAACCACATCAGAAGAGCAGCTTTAGAGGGAGAGAACCAGGTCAGCAGAGCTGCTCTAGAGCCTAAGAATCAGGTCTGCACAGCTGCTCTAGAGCCAGTGAACCAGGTCATTAGAGCTGCTGTAGAGCCAGAGAACCATGTCAGCAGAGCTGCTGTAGAGCCAGAGAAAGCAGGTCAGCAGAGCTGCTTTAGAGCCAGAGAACCAGGTCAGTAGAGCTGCTCTAGAGCCTAAGAACCAGGTCATCAGAGCTGCTCTAGAGCCAGAGAACCAGGTCAGCAGAGCTGCTGTAGAGCCAGAGAAACCAGGTCAGCAGAGCTGCTCTAGAGGGAGAGATCCAGGTCAGCAGAGCTGCTCTAGAGCCTAAGAACCAGGTCAGCACAGCTGCTCTAGAGCCAGAGAACTAGGTCAGCAGAGCTGCTTTTGAGCCAGAGAACCAGGTCAGCAGAGCTGCTCTAGAGGCAGAGAACCAGGTCAGCAGAGCTGCTTTAGAGCTAGAGAACCAGGGCAGCAGAGCTGCTCTCGAACCAGAGAACCAGGTCAGCAGAGCTGATTTAGAGCCATAGAACCAGGTCAGCAGAGCTGCTTTAGAGCCAGACAACCAGGTCAGCAGATCTGCTTTAGAGCCAGAGAACAAGGTCAGCAGAGCTCCTCTAGAGCCTGAGAACCAGGTCATTAGAGCTGCTGTAGAGCCAGAGAACCAGGTCAGCAGAGCTGCTGTAGAGCCAGAGAAAGCAGGTCAGCAGAGCTGCTTTAGAGCCAGAGAACCAGGTCAGTAGATCTGCTCAAGAGCCTAAGAACCAGGTCATCAGAGCTGCTCTAGAGCCAGAGAACCAGGTCAGCAGAGCTGCTGTAGAGCCAGAGAAACGAGGTCAGCAGAGCTGCTCTAGAGGGAGATACCCAGGTCAGCAGAGCTGCTCTAGAGCCTAAGAACCAGGTCAGCACAGCTGCTCTAGAGCCAGAGAACCAGGTCAGCAGATCTGCTTTAGAGCCAGAGAACAAGGTCAGCAGAGCTCCTCTAGAGCCTGAGAACCAGGTCATTAGAGCTGCTGTAGAGCCAGAGAACCAGGTCAGCAGAGCTGCTGTAGAGCCAGAGAAAGCAGGTCAGCAGAGCTGCTTTAGAGCCAGAGAACCAGGTCAGTAGATCTGCTCAAGAGCCTAAGAACCAGGTCATCAGAGCTGCTCTAGAGCCAGAGAACCAGGTCAGCAGAGCTGCTGTAGAGCCAGAGAAACGAGGTCAGCAGAGCTGCTCTAGAGGGAGATACCCAGGTCAGCAGAGCTGCTCTAGAGCCTAAGAACCAGGTCAGCACAGCTGCTCTAGAGCCAGAGAACCAGGTCAGCAGATCTGATTTAGAGCCAGAGAACTAGGTCAGCAGAGCTGCTTTTGAGCCAGAGAACCAGGTCAGCACAGCTGCTCTAGAGCCTGAGAACCAGGTCATTAGAGCTGCTGTAGAGCCAGAGAACCAGGTCAGCAGAGCTGCTGTAGAGCCAGAGAAAGCAGGTCAGCAGAGCTGCTTTAGAGCCAGAGAACCAGGTCAGTAGAGCTGCTCTAGAGCCTAAGAACCAGGTCAGCAGAGCTGCTCTAGAGCCAGAGAACCAGGTCAGCCGAACTACTGTAGAGCCAGAGAAACAAGGTCAGCAGAGTTGCTCTAGAGCCAGAGAACCAGGTCAGCCGAGCTGCTGTAGAGCCAGAGAAACCAGGTCAGCAGAGCTGCTTTAGAGGGAGAGAATCAGGTCAGGAGAGCTGCTTCAGAGGAAGAGAACCAGGTCAGCAGAGCTGCTCTAGAGCCTAAGAACCAGGTCAGCACAGCTGCTCTAGAGCCAGAGAACCAGGTCATCAGAGCTGCTGTAGAGCCAGAGAATCAGGTCAGCAGAGCTGCTCTAGAGCCAGAGAACCAGGTCATCAGAGCTGCTCTATGGCCAGTGAACCAGGTCAGCAGATCTGCTTTAGAGCCAGAGAACTAGGTCAGAAGAGCTGCTTTACGGCCAGAGAACCAGGTCAGAAGAGCTCCTCTAGAGCCTGAGAACCAGGTCATTAGAGCTGCTGTAGAGCCAGAGAACCAGGTCAGCAGAGCTGCTGTAGAGCCAGAGAAAGCAGGTCAGCAGAGCTGCTTTAGAGCCAGAGAACCAGGTCAGCCGAGCTGCTGTAGAGCCAGAGAAACCAGGTCAGCAGAGCTGCTCTAGAGGGAGAGACCCAGGTCAGCAGAGCTGCTCTAGAGCCTAAGAACCAGGTCAACAGAGCTACTCTAGAGCCAGAGAACAAGGTCAGCAGAGCTGCTTTAGAGCCAGAGAACTAGGTGAGCAGAGCTGTTTTATAGCCAGACAACCAGGTCAGCAGAGATGCTCTAGAGCCTGAGAACCAGGTCAGCAGAGCTGCTCTAGAGGCAGAGAACCAGGTCAGCAGAGCTGCTTTAGAGCCAGAGAACCATGGCAGCAGACCTCCTCTAGAACCAGAGAACCAGGTCAGCAGAGCTGCTGTAGAGCCAGAGAAACCAGGTCAGCAGTGCTGCTGTAGAGGGAGAGAACCAGGTCAGCAGAGCTGCTATAGAGCCCCAGAACCAGGTCAGCAGAGCTGCTCTAGACCCAGTGAACCAGGTCAGCTGAGCTGCTGTAGAGCCAGAGAAACCAGGTCAGCAGAGCTGCTTTAGAGGGAGAGAACAAGGTCAGCAGAGCTGCTTTAGAGGGAGAGAATCAGGTCAGGAGAGCTGCTTCAGAGGGAGAGAACCAGGTCAGCAGAGCTGCTCTAGAGCCTAAGAACCAGGTCAGTTCAGCTGCTCTAGAGCCAGAGAACCAGGTCATTAGAGCTGCCGTAGAGCCAGAGAACCGGGTCAGCAGAGCTGCTGTAGAGCCAGAGAAAGCAGGTCAGCAGAGCTGCTTTAGAGCCAGAGAACCAGGTCAGTAGAGCTGCTCTGGAGCCTAAGAACCAGGTCAGCAGAGCTGCTCTAGAGCCAGAGAACCAGGTCAACCGAGCTGCTGTAGAGCCAGAGAAACCAGGTCAGCAGAGCTGCTCTAGAGGGAGAGACCCAGGTCAGCAGAGCTGCTCTAGAGCCTAAGAACCAGGTCAACAGAGCTACTCTAGAGCCAGAGAACAAGGTCAGCAGAGCTGCTTTAGAGCCAGAGAACTAGGTCAGCAGAGCTGTTTTAGAGCCAGACAACCAGGTCAGCAGAGATGCTCTAGAGCCTGAGAACCAGGTCAGCAGAGCTGCTCTAGAGGCAGAGAACCAGGTCAGCAGAGCTGCTTTAGAGCCAGAGAACCAGGGCAGCAGACCTTTCTCTAGAACCAGAGAACCAGGTCAGCAGAGCTGCTGAGAGCCAGAGAAACCAGGTCAGCAGTGCTGCTGTAGAGGGAGAGAACCAGGTCAGCAGAGCTGCTTTATAGCCCCAGAACCAGGTCAGCAGAGCTGCTCTAGACACAGTGAACCAGGTCCTGCTGAGCTGCTGTAGAGTCAGAGAAACCAGGTCAGCAGAGCTGCTTTAGAGGGAGAGAACCAGGTCAGCACAGCTGCTTTAGAGCCAGAGAACCAGGCCAGCAGAGCTGCTCTAGAGCCAGAGAACCAGGTCAGCAGAGCTGCTGTAGAGCCAGAGAAACCAGGTCAGCAGAGCTGCTTTAGAGGGAGAGAACCAGGTCAGCAGAGCTGCTCTAGAGCCTAAGAACCAAGTCAGCACAGCTGCTCTTGAGCCAGATAACCAGGTCAGCAGAGCTGTTTTAGAGCCAGACAACCAGGTCACCAGAGATGCTCTAGAGCCTAAGAACCAGGTCAGCAGAGCTGCTCTAGAGGCAGAGAACCAGGTCAGCAGAGCTGCTTTAGAGCCCCAGAACCAGGTCAGCAGAGCTGCTCTAGACCCAGTGAACCAGGTCAGCTGAGCTGCTGTAGAGCCAGAGAAACCAGGTCAGCAGAGCTGCTTTAGAGGGAGAGAACAAGGTCAGCAGAGCTGCTTTAGAGGGAGAGAATCAGGTCAGGAGAGCTGCTTCAGAGGGAGAGAACCAGGTCAGCAGAGCTGCTCTAGAGCCTAAGAACCAGGTCAGTTCAGCTGCTCTAGAGCCAGAGAACCAGGTCATTAGAGCTGCTGTAGAGCCAGAGAACCAGGTCAGCAGAGCTGCTGTAGAGCCAGAGAAAGCAGGTCAGCAGAGCTGCTTTAGAGCCAGAGAACCAGGTCAGTAGAGCTGCTCTGGAGCCTAAGAACCATGGCAGCAGACCTCCTCTAGAACCAGAGAACCAGGTCAGCAGAGCTGCTGTAGAGCCAGAGAAACCAGGTCAGCAGTGCTGCTGTAGAGGGAGAGAACCAGGTCAGCAGAGCTGCTATAGAGCCCCAGAACCAGGTCAGCAGAGCTGCTCTAGACCCAGTGAACCAGGTCAGCTGAGCTGCTGTAGAGCCAGAGAAACCAGGTCAGCAGAGCTGCTTTAGAGGGAGAGAACAAGGTCAGCAGAGCTGCTTTAGAGGGAGAGAATCAGGTCAGGAGAGCTGCTTCAGAGGGAGAGAACCAGGTCAGCAGAGCTGCTCTAGAGCCTAAGAACCAGGTCAGTTCAGCTGCTCTAGAGCCAGAGAACCAGGTCATTAGAGCTGCTGTAGAGCCAGAGAACCATGTCAGCAGAGCTGCTGTAGAGCCAGAGAAAGCAGGTCAGCAGAGCTGCTTTAGAGCCAGAGAACCAGGTCAGTAGAGCTGCTCTGGAGCCTAAGAACCAGGTCAGCAGAGCTGCTCTAGAGCCAGAGAACCAGGTCAACCGAGCTGCTGTAGAGCCAGAGAAACCAGGTCAGCAGAGCTGCTCTAGAGGGAGAGACCCAGGTCAGCAGAGCTGCTCTAGAGCCTAAGAACCAGGTCAACAGAGCTACTCTAGAGCCAGAGAACAAGGTCAGCAGAGCTGCTTTAGAGCCAGAGAACTAGGTCAGCGGAGCTGTTTTAGAGCCAGACAACCAGGTCAGCAGAGATGCTCTAGAGCCTGAGAACCAGGTCAGCAGAGCTGCTCTAGAGGCAGAGAACCAGGTCAGCAGAGCTGCTTTAGAGCCAGAGAACCAGGGCAGCAGACCTCCTCTAGAACCAGAGAACCAGGTCAGCAGAGCTGCTGTAGAGCCAGAGAAACCAGGTCAGCAGTGCTGCTGTAGAGGGAGAGAACCAGGTCAGCAGAGCTGCTTTAGAGCCCCAGAACCAGGTCAGCAGAGCTGCTCTGGACACAGTGAACCAGGTCCTGCTGAGCTGCTGTAGAGTCAGAGAAACCAGGTCAGCAGAGCTGCTTTAGAGGGAGAGAACCAGGTCAGCACAGCTGCTTTAGAGCCAGAGAACCAGGCCAGCAGAGCTGCTCTAGAGCCAGAGAACCAGGTCAGCAGAGCTGCTGTAGAGCCAGAGAAACCAGGTCAGCAGAGCTGCTTTAGAGGGAGAGAACCAGGTCAGCAGAGCTGCTCTAGAGCCTAAGAACCAAGTCAGCACAGCTGCTCTTGAGCCAGATAACCAGGTCAGCAGAGCTGCTTTTGAGGCAGAGAACCAGGTCATCAGAGCTGCTTTAGAGCCTAAGAACCAGGTCAGCAGAGCTGCTCTAGAGGCAGAGAACCAGGTCAGCAGAGCTGCTTTAGAGCCAGAGAACCATGGCAGCAGACCTCCTCTAGAACCAGAGAACCAGGTCAGCAGAGCTGCTGTAGAGGGAGAGAACCAGGTCAGCAGAGCTGCTATAGAGCCCCAGAACCAGGTCAGCAGAGCTGCTCTAGACCCAGTGAACCAGGTCAGCTGAGCTGCTGTAGAGCCAGAGAAACCAGGTCAGCAGAGCTGCTTTAGAGGGAGAGAACAAGGTCAGCAGAGCTGCTTTAGGGAGAGAATCAGGTCAGGAGAGCTGCTTCAGAGGGAGAGAACCAGGTCAGCGGAGCTGCTCTAGAGCCTAAGAACCAGGTCAGTTCAGCTGCTCTAGAGCCAGAGAACCAGGTCATTAGAGCTGCTGTAGAGCCAGAGAACCAGGTCAGCAGAGCTGCTGTAGAGCCAGAGAAAGCAGGTCAGCAGAGCTGCTTTAGAGCCAGAGAACCAGGTCAGTAGAGCTGCTCTGGAGCCTAAGAACCAGGTCAGCAGAGCTGCTCTAGAGCCAGAGAACCAGGTCAACCGAGCTGCTGTAGAGCCAGAGAAACCAGGTCAGCAGAGCTGCTCTAGAGGGAGAGACCCAGGTCAGCAGAGCTGCTCTAGAGCCTAAGAACCAGGTCAACAGAGCAACTCTAGAGCCAGAGAACAAGGTCAGCAGAGCTGCTTTAGAGCCAGAGAACTAGGTCAGCAGAGCTGTTTTAGAGCCAGACAACCAGGTCAGCAGAGATGCTCTAGAGCCTGAGAACCAGGTCAGCAGAGCTGCTCTAGAGGCAGATAACCAGGTCAGCAGAGCTGCTTTAGAGCCAGAGAACCAGGGCAGCAGACCTCCTCTAGAACCAGAGAACCAGGTCAGCAGAGCTGCTGTAGAGCCAGAGAAACCAGGTCAGCAGTGCTGCTGTAGAGGGAGAGAACCAGGTCAGCAGAGCTGCTTTAGAGCCCCAGAACCAGGTCAGCAGAGCTGCTCTAGACACAGTGAACCAGGTCCTGCTGAGCTGCTGTAGAGTCAGAGAAACCAGGTCAGCAGAGCTGCTTTAGAGGGAGAGAACCATGTCAGCACAGCTGCTTTAGAGCCAGAGAACCAGGCCAGCAGAGCTGCTCTAGAGCCAGAGAACCAGGTCAGCAGAGCTGCTGTAGAGCCAGAGAAACCAGGTCAGCAGAGCTGCTTTAGAGGGAGAGAACCAGGTCAGCAGAGCTGCTCTAGAGCCTAAGAACCAAGTCAGCACAGCTGCTCTTGAGCCAGATAACCAGGTCAGCAGAGCTGCTTTTGAGGCAGAGAACCAGGTCATCAGAGCTGCTTTAGAGCCTAAGAACCAGGTCAGCAGAGCTGCTCTAGAGACTAAGAACAAGGTCAGCAGATCTGCTCTGGAGCTAGAGAACCAGGTCAGCAGAGCTGTTTTAGAGCCAGAGAACCAGGCCAGCAGAGCTGATCTAGAACCTGAGAACCTTGTCAGCAGAGCTGCTCTAGAGGCAGAGAACTGGGTCAGCAGAGCTGCTTTAGAGCTAGAGAACCAGGGCAGCAGAGCTGCTCTCGAACCAGAGAACCAGGTCAGCAGAGCTGATTTAGAGCCATAGAACCAGGTCAGCAGAGCTGTTTTAGAGCCAGAGAACCAGGTCAGCCGAGCTGCTGTAGGGGGAGAGAACCAGGTTAGGAGAGCTGCTTCAGAGGGAGAGAACCAGGTCAGCTGAGCTGCTGTAGAGCCAGAAAAACCAGGTCAGCAGAGATGCTTTAGAGGGAGAGAACCAGGTCAGCAGAGCTGCTTTAGAGCCAGAGAACCAGGTCAGCAGAGCTGCTCTAGAGCCAGAGAACCAGGTCAGCAGAGCTGCTGTAGAGCCAGAGAAACCAGGTCAGCAGAGCTGCTTTAGAGGGAGAGAACCAGTTCAGCAGAGCTGCTCTAGAGCCTAAGAACCAGGTCAGCACAGCTGCTATAGAGGGAGAGACCCAGGTCAGCAGAGCTGCTCTAGAGCCTAAGAACCAGGTCAACAGAGCTACTCTAGAGCCAGAGATCAAGGTCAGCAGAGCTGCTTTAGAGCCAGAGAACTAGGTCAGCACAGCTGTTTTAGAGCCAGACAACCAGGTCAGCAGAGATGCTCTAGAGCCTGAGAACCAGGTCAGCGGAGCTGCTCTAGAGGCAGAGAACCAGGTCAGCAGAGCTGCTTTAGAGCCAGAGAACCAGGGCAGCAGACCTCCTCTAGAACCAGAGAACCAGGTCAGCAGAGCTGCTGTAGAGCCAGAGAAACCAGTACAGCAGTGCTGTTGTAGAGGGAGAGAACCAGGTCAGCAGAGCTGCTTTAGAGCCCCAGAACCAGGTCAGCAGAGCTGCTCTAGACCCAGTGAACCAGGTGCTGCTGAGCTGCTGTAGAGCCAGAGAAACCAGGTAAGCAGATCTGCTTTAGAGGGAGAGAACCAGGTCAGCAGAGCTGCTTTAGAGCCAGAGAACCAGGCCAGCAGAGCTGCTCTAGAGCCAGAGAACCAGGTCAGCAGAGCTGCTGTAGAGCCAGAGAAACCAGGTCAGCAGAGCTGCTTTAGAGGGAGAGAACCAGGTCAGCAGAGCTGCTCTAGAGCCTAAGAACCAAGTCAGCACAACTGCTCTTGAGCCAGATAACCAGGTCAGCAGAGCTGCTTTTGAGGCAGAGAACCAGGTCATCAGAGCTGCTTTAGAGCCTAAGAACCAGGTCAGCAGAGCTGCTCTAGAGACTAAGAACAAGGTCAGCAGATCTGCTCTGGAGCTAGAGAACCAGGTCAGCAGAGCTGTTTTAGAGCCAGAGAACCAGGCCAGTAGAGCTGATCTAGAACCTGAGAACCAGGTCAGCAGAGCTGCTCTAGAGGCAGAGAACCAGGTCAGCAGAGCTGCTTTAGAGCTAGAGAACCAGGGCAGCAGAGCTGCTCTCGAACCAGAGATCCAGGTCAGCAGAGCTGATTTAGAGCCATAGAACCAGGTCAGCAGAGCTGCTCTAGAGCCAGAGAACCAGGTCAGCAGAGCTGCTGTAGAGCCAGAGAAACCAGGTCAGCAGAGCTGCTTTAGAGGGAGAGAACCAGGTCAGCAGAGCTGCTCTAGAGCCTAAGAACCAAGTCAGCACAGCTGCTCTTGAGCCAGATAACCAGGTCAGCAGAGCTGCTTTTGAGGCAGAGAACCAGGTCATCAGAGCTGCTTTAGAGCCTAAGAACCAGGTCAGCAGAGCTGCTCTAGAGGCAGAGAACCAGGTCAGCAGAGCTGCTTTAGAGCCAGAGAACCATGGCAGCAGACCTCCTCTAGAACCAGATAACCAGGTCAGCAGAGCTGCTGTAGAGGGAGAGAACCAGGTCAGCAGAGCTGCTATTGAGCCCCAGAACCAGGTCAGCAGAGCTGCTCTAGACCCAGTGAACCAGGTCAGCTGAGCTGCTGTAGAGCCAGAGAAACCAGGTCAGCAGAGCTGCTTTAGAGGGAAAGAACAAGGTCAGCAGAGCTGCTTTAGGGAGAGAATCAGGTCAGGAGAGCTGCTTCAGAGGGAGAGAACCAGGTCAGCAGAGCTGCTCTAGAGCCTAAGAACCAGGTCAGTTCAGCTGCTCTAGAGCCAGAGAACCAGGTCATTAGAGCTGCTGTAGAGCCAGAGAAGCAGGTCAGCAGAGCTGCTGTAGAGCCAGAGAACCAGGTCAGCAGAGCTGCTGTAGAGCCAGAGAAACCACGTCAGAAGAGCAGCTTTAGAGGGAGACAACCAGGTCAGCAGAGCTGCTCTAGAGCCAGAGAACCAGGTCATCAGAGCTGCTCTAGAGCAAGTGAACCAGGTCAGCAGATCTGCTTTAGAGCCAGAGAACTAGGTCAGAAGAGCTGCTTTACGGCCAGAGAACCAGGTCAGCAGAGCTCCTCTAGAGCCTGAGAACCAGGTCATTAGAGCTGCTGTAGAGCCAGAGAACCAGGTCAGCAGAGCTGCTGTAGAGCCAAAGAAAGCAGGTGAGCTAAACTGCTTTAGAGCCAGAGAACCAGGTCAGTAGAGCTGCTCTGGAGCCTAAGAACCAGGTCAGCAGAGCTACTCTAGAGCCAGAGAACCAGGTCAGCCGAGCTGCTGTAGAGCCAGAGAAACCAGGTCAGCAGAGCTGCTCTAGCGGGAGAGACCCAGGTCAGCAGAGCTGCTCTAGAGCCTAAGAACCAGGTCAACAGAGCTACTCTAGAGCCAGAGAACAAGGTCAGCAGAGCTGTTTTAGAGCCAGACAACCAGGTCAGCAGAGATGCTCTAGAGCCTGAGAACCTGGTCAGCAGAGCTGCTCTAGAGGCAGAGAACCAGGTTAGCAGAGCTGCTTTAGAGCCAGAGAACCATGGCAGCAGACCTCCTCTAGAACCAGAGAACCAGGTCAGCAGAGCTGCTGTAAAGCCAGAGAAACCAGGTCAGCAGTGCTGCTGTAGAGGGAGAGAACCAGGTCAGCAGAGCTGCTTTAGAGCCCCAGAACCAGGTCAGCAGAGCTGCTCTAGACACAGTGAACCAGGTCCTGCTGAGCTGCTGTAGAGCCAGAGAAACCAGGTCAGCAGAGCTGCTTTAGAGGGAGAGAACAAGGTCAGCAGAGCTGCTTTAGAGGGAGAGAATCAGGTCAGGAGAGCTGCTTCAGAGGGAGAGAACCAGGTCAGCAGAGCTGCTCTAGAGCCTAAGAACCAGGTCAGTTCAGCTGCTCTAGAGCTAGAGAACCAGGTCATTAGAGCTGCTGTAGAGACAGAGAAACCAGGTCAGCAGAGATGCTTTAGAGGGAGAGAACCAGGTCAGCAGAGCTGCTTTAGAGCCAGAGAACCAGGTCAGCAGAGCTACTCTAGAGCCAGAGAACCAGGTCAGCAGAGCTGCCGTAGAGCCAGAGAAACCAGGTCAGCAGAGCTGCTTTAGAGGGAGAGAACCAGGTCAGCAGAGCTGCTCTAGAGCCTAAGAACCAGGTCAGCACAGCTGCTATAGAGCCAGAGAGCCAGGTCAGCAGAGCTGCTTTAGAGCCTAAGAACCAGGTCAGCAGAGCTGCTCTAGAGCCTAAGAACCAGGTCAGCAGATCTGCTCTAGAGCCAGAGAACCAGGTCAGCAGAGCTGCTTTAGAGCCAGAGAACAATGTCAGAAGAGCTGTTTTAGAGCCTAAGAACCAAGTCAGCACAGCTGCTCTTGAGCCAGATAACCAGGTCAACAGAGCTGCTTTTGAGGCAGAGAACCAGGTCAGCAGAGCTGCTCTAGAGACTAAGAACAAGGTCAGCAGATCTGCTCTGGAGCTAGAGAACCAGGTCAGCAGAGCTGTTTTAGAGCCAGAGAACCAGGCCAGCAGAGCTTATCTAGAACCTGAGAACCAGGTCAGCAGAGCTGCTCTAGCGGCAGAGAACCAGGTCAGCAGAGCTGCTTTAGAGCTAGAGAACCAGGGCAGCAGAGCTGCTCTCGAACCAGAGAACCAGGTCAGCAGAGCTGATTTAGAGCCATAGAACCAGGTCAGCAGAGCTGCTTTAGAGCCAGAGAACCAGGTCAGCCGAGCTGCTGTAGAGCCAGAGAAACCAGGTCAGCAGAGCTGCTTTAGAGGGAGAGAACCAGGTCAGGAGAGCTGTTTCAGAGAGAGAGAAGCAGGTCAGCAGAGCTGCTCTAGAGCCTAAGAACCAGGTCAGTTCAGCTGTTCTAGAGCTAGAGAACCAGGTCATTAGAGCTGCTGTAGAGACAGAGAAACCAGGTCAGCAGAGATGCTTTAGAGGGAGAGAACCAGGTCAGCAGAGCTGCTTTAGAGCCAGAGAACCAGGTCAGCAGAGCTACTCTAGAGCCAGAGAACCAGGTCAGCAGAGCTGCCGTAGAGCCAGAGAAACCAGGTCAGCAGAGCTGCTTTAGAGGGAGAGAACCAGGTCAGCAGAGCTGCTCTAGAGCCTAAGAACCAGGTCAGCACAGCTGCTATAGAGCCAGAGAGCCAGGTCAGCAGAGCTGCTTTAGAGCCTAAGAACCAGGTCAGCAGAGCTGCTCTAGAGCCTAAGAACCAGGTCAGCAGATCTGCTCTAGAGCCAGAGAACCAGGTCAGCAGAGCTGCTTTAGAGCCAGAGAACAATGTCAGAAGAGCTGTTTTAGAGCCTAAGAACCAAGTCAGCACAGCTGCTCTTGAGCCAGATAACCAGGTCAACAGAGCTGCTTTTGAGGCAGAGAACCAGGTCAGCAGAGCTGCTCTAGAGACTAAGAACAAGGTCAGCAGATCTGCTCTGGAGCTAGAGAACCAGGTCAGCAGAGCTGTTTTAGAGCCAGAGAACCAGGCCAGCAGAGCTTATCTAGAACCTGAGAACCAGGTCAGCAGAGCTGCTCTAGCGGCAGAGAACCAGGTCAGCAGAGCTGCTTTAGAGCTAGAGAACCAGGGCAGCAGAGCTGCTCTCGAACCAGAGAACCAGGTCAGCAGAGCTGATTTAGAGCCATAGAACCAGGTCAGCAGAGCTGCTTTAGAGCCAGAGAACCAGGTCAGCCGAGCTGCTGTAGAGCCAGAGAAACCAGGTCAGCAGAGCTGCTTTAGAGGGAGAGAACCAGGTCAGGAGAGCTGCTTCAGAGAGAGAGAAGCAGGTCAGCAGAGCTGCTCTAGAGCCTAAGAACCAGGTTAGCACAGCTGCTCTAGAGCCAGAGAACCAGGTCATCAGAGCTGCTTTAGAGCCAGAGAACCAGGCCAGCAGAGCTGCTGTAGAGCCAGAGAAACCACATCAGAAGAGCAGCTTTAGAGGGAGAGAACCAGGTCAGCAGAGCTGCTCTAGAGCCTAAGAATCAGGTCAGCACAGCTGCTCTAGAGCCAGTGAACCAGGTCATTAGAGCTGCTGTAGAGCCAGAGAACCATGTCAGCAGAGCTGCTGTAGAGCCAGAGAAAGCAGGTCAGCAGAGCTGCTTTAGAGCCAGAGAACCAGGTCAGTAGAGCTGCTCTAGAGCCTAAGAACCAGGTCATCAGAGCTGCTCTAGAGCCAGAGAACCAGGTCAGCAGAGCTGCTGTAGAGCCAGAGAAACCAGGTCAGCAGAGCTGCTCTAGAGGGAGAGATCCAGGTCAGCAGAGCTGCTCTAGAGCCTAAGAACCAGGTCAGCACAGCTGCTCTAGAGCCAGAGAACCAGGTCAGCAGATCTGCTTTAGAGCCAGAGAACTAGGTCAGCAGAGCTGCTTTTGAGCCAGAGAACCAGGTCAGCAGAGCTGCTCTAGAGGCAGAGAACCAGGTCAGCAGAGCTGCTTTAGAGCTAGAGAACCAGGGCAGCAGAGCTGCTCTCGAACCAGAGAACCAGGTCAGCAGAGCTGATTTAGAGCCATAGAACCAGGTCAGCAGAGCTGCTTTAGAGCCAGACAACCAGGTCAGGAGAGCTGCTTCAGAGGGAGAGAACCAGGTCAGCAGAGCTGCTCTAGAGCCTAAGAACCAAATGTAAATATAAATGTAAATGTCAAGGTACTTATAGAGCGCACTGTCACCAGACGGACACCTTGCGGTGTCACCTTTTGCGGTTTCCTGGCGCTGATACTCATACCGCTGTGGAACCCCTCCTGGCTTTCCCTGTGAAGTGTCCACTCCTGGGCACCCCCAGGGTGAAGCCAGGCATCCTTAGCGCTGTTGGGGCCGGTGTGGAGGCTAAGCAAGCTATTGCCCAGAGTTGCAGCGTGGGGCCCATGATTAGAATAGGCACCGAGGCGAGAATAGACAGGTCCGAGGAAATTGAGCCCGAGCCCCGCCGAGGCAGGAATCGAACCCTGGTCCCTGGCCAGAACTCTGCTTCAGGGTCTGCCGCTCTAACCATTGAGCCACACTCCTCCACAAACCCACAAGAACCAGGTTAGCACAGCTGCTCTAGAGCCAGAGAACCAGGTCATCAGAGCTGCTGTAGAGCCAGAGAACCAGGTCAGCAGAGCTGCTGTAGAGCCAGATAAACCACATCAGAAGAGCAGCTTTAGAGGGAGAGAACCATGTCAGCAGAGCTGCTCTAGAGCCTAAGAACCAGGTCAGCACAGCTGCTCTAGAGCCAGTGAACCAGGTCAGCAGATCTGCTTTAGAGCCAGAGAACAAGGTCAGCAGAGCTCCTCTAGAGCCTGAGAACCAGGTCATTAGAGCTGCTGTAGAGCCAGAGAACCAGGTCAGCAGAGCTGCTGTAGAGCCAGAGAAAGCAGGTCAGCAGAGCTGCTTTAGAGCCAGAGAACCAGGTCAGTAGATATGCTCAAGAGCCTAAGAACCAGGTCATCAGAGCTGCTCTAGAGCCAGAGAACCAGGTCAGCAGAGCTGCTGTAGAGCCAGAGAAACGAGGTCAGCAGAGCTGCTCTAGAGGGAGATACCCAGGTCAGCAGAGCTGCTCTAGAGCCTAAGAACCAGGTCAGCAGAGCTGCTCTAGAGCCTAAGAACCAGGTCAGTTCAGCTGCTCTAGAGCCAGAGAACCAGGTCATTAGAGCTGCTGTAGAGCCAGAGAACCAGGTCAGCAGAGCTGCTGTAGAGCCAGAGAAAGCAGGTCAGCAGAGCTGCTTTTGAGCCAGAGAACCAGGTCAGTAGAGCTGCTCTGGAGCCTAAGAACCATGGCAGCAGACCTCCTCTAGAACCAGAGAACCAGGTCAGCAGAGCTGCTGTAGAGCCAGAGAAACCAGGTCAGCAGTGCTGCTGTAGAGGGAGAGAACCAGGTCAGCAGAGCTGCTATAGAGCCCCAGAACCAGGTCAGCAGAGCTGCTCTAGACCCAGTGAACCAGGTCAGCTGAGCTGCTGTAGAGCCAGAGAAACCAGGTCAGCAGAGCTGCTTTAGAGGGAGAGAACAAGGTCAGCAGAGCTGCTTTAGAGGGAGAGAATCAGGTCAAGAGAGCTGCTTCAGAGGGAGAGAACCAGGTCAGCAGAGCTGCTCTAGAGCCTAAGAACCAGGTCAGTTCAGCTGCTCTAGAGCCAGAGAACCAGGTCATTAGAGCTGCTGTAGAGCCAGAGAACCAGGTCAGCAGAGCTGCTGTAGAGCCAGAGAAAGCAGGTCAGCAGAGCTGCTTTAGAGCCAGAGAACCAGGTCAGTAGAGCTGCTCTGGAGCCTAAGAACCAGGTCAGCAGAGCTGCTCTAGAGCCAGAGAACCAGGTCAACCGAGCTGCTGTAGAGCCAGAGAAACCAGGTCAGCAGAGCTGCTCTAGAGGGAGAGACCCAGGTCAGCAGAGCTGCTCTAGAGCCTAAGAACCAGGTCAACAGAGCTACTCTAGAGCCAGAGAACAAGGTCAGCAGAGCTGCTTTAGAGCCAGAGAACTAGGTCAGCGGAGCTGTTTTAGAGCCAGACAACCAGGTCAGCAGAGATGCTCTAGAGCCTGAGAACCAGGTCAGCAGAGCTGCTCTAGAGGCAGAGAACCAGGTCAGCAGAGCTGCTTTAGAGCCAGAGAACCAGGGCAGCAGACCTCCTCTAGAACCAGAGAACCAGGTCAGCAGAGCTGCTGTAGAGCCAGAGAAACCAGGTCAGCAGTGCTGCTGTAGAGGGAGAGAACCAGGTCAGCAGAGCTGCTTTAGAGCCCCAGAACCAGGTCAGCAGAGCTGCTCTGGACACAGTGAACCAGGTCCTGCTGAGCTGCTGTAGAGTCAGAGAAACCAGGTCAGCAGAGCTGCTTTAGAGGGAGAGAACCAGGTCAGCACAGCTGCTTTAGAGCCAGAGAACCAGGCCAGCAGAGCTGCTCTAGAGCCAGAGAACCAGGTCAGCAGAGCTGCTGTAGAGCCAGAGAAACCAGGTCAGCAGAGCTGCTTTAGAGGGAGAGAACCAGGTCAGCAGAGCTGCTCTAGAGCCTAAGAACCAAGTCAGCACAGCTGCTCTTGAGCCAGATAACCAGGTCAGCAGAGCTGCTTTTGAGGCAGAGAACCAGGTCATCAGAGCTGCTTTAGAGCCTAAGAACCAGGTCAGCAGAGCTGCTCTAGAGGCAGAGAACCAGGTCAGCAGAGCTGCTTTAGAGCCAGAGAACCATGGCAGCAGACCTCCTCTAGAACCAGAGAACCAGGTCAGCAGAGCTGCTGTAGAGGGAGAGAACCAGGTCAGCAGAGCTGCTATAGTGCCCCAGAACCAGGTCAGCAGAGCTGCTCTAGACCCAGTGAACCAGGTCAGCTGAGCTGCTGTAGAGCCAGAGAAACCAGGTCAGCAGAGCTGCTTTAGAGGGAGAGAACAAGGTCAGCAGAGCTGCTTTAGGGAGAGAATCAGGTCAGGAGAGCTGCTTCAGAGGGAGAGAACCAGGTCAGCGGAGCTGCTCTAGAGCCTAAGAACCAGGTCAGTTCAGCTGCTCTAGAGCCAGAGAACCAGGTCATTAGAGCTGCTGTAGAGCCAGAGAACCAGGTCAGCAGAGCTGCTGTAGAGCCAGAGAAAGCAGGTCAGCAGAGCTGCTTTAGAGCCAGAGAACCAGGTCAGTAGAGCTGCTCTGGAGCCTAAGAACCAGGTCAGCAGAGCTGCTCTAGAGCCAGAGAACCAGGTCAACCGAGCTGCTGTAGAGCCAGAGAAACCAGGTCAGCAGAGCTGCTCTAGAGGGAGAGACCCAGGTCAGCAGAGCTGCTCTAGAGCCTAAGAACCAGGTCAACAGAGCAACTCTAGAGCCAGAGAACAAGGTCAGCAGAGCTGCTTTAGAGCCAGAGAACTAGGTCAGCAGAGCTGTTTTAGAGCCAGACAACCAGGTCAGCAGAGATGCTCTAGAGCCTGAGAACCAGGTCAGCAGAGCTGCTCTAGAGGCAGAGAACCAGGTCAGCAGAGCTGCTTTAGAGCCAGAGAACCAGGGCAGCAGACCTCCTCTAGAACCAGAGAACCAGGTCAGCAGAGCTGCTGTAGAGCCAGAGAAACCAGGTCAGCAGTGCTGCTGTAGAGGGAGAGAACCAGGTCAGCAGAGCTGCTTTAGAGCCCCAGAACCAGGTCAGCAGAGCTGCTCTAGACACAGTGAACCAGGTCCTGCTGAGCTGCTGTAGAGTCAGAGAAACCAGGTCAGCAGAGCTGCTTTAGAGGGAGAGAACCATGTCAGCACAGCTGCTTTAGAGCCAGAGAACCAGGCCAGCAGAGCTGCTCTAGAGCCAGAGAACCAGGTCAGCAGAGCTGCTGTAGAGCCAGAGAAACCAGGTCAGCAGAGCTGCTTTAGAGGGAGAGAACCAGGTCAGCAGAGCTGCTCTAGAGCCTAAGAACCAAGTCAGCACAGCTGCTCTTGAGCCAGATAACCAGGTCAGCAGAGCTGCTTTTGAGGCAGAGAACCAGGTCATCAGAGCTGCTTTAGAGCCTAAGAACCAGGTCAGCAGAGCTGCTCTAGAGACTAAGAACAAGGTCAGCAGATCTGCTCTGGAGCTAGAGAACCAGGTCAGCAGAGCTGTTTTAGAGCCAGAGAACCAGGCCAGCAGAGCTGATCTAGAACCTGAGAACCTTGTCAGCAGAGCTGCTCTAGAGGCAGAGAACTGGGTCAGCAGAGCTGCTTTAGAGCTAGAGAACCAGGGCAGCAGAGCTGCTCTCGAACGAGAGAACCAGGTCAGCAGAGCTGATTTAGAGCCATAGAACCAGGTCAGCAGAGCTGTTTTAGAGCCAGAGAACCAGGTCAGCCGAGCTGCTGTAGGGGGAGAGAACCAGGTCAGGAGAGCTGCTTCAGAGGGAGAGAACCAGGTCAGCTGAGCTGCTGTAGAGCCAGAAAAACCAGGTCAGCAGAGATGCTTTAGAGGGAGAGAACCAGGTCAGCAGAGCTGCTTTAGAGCCAGAGAACCAGGTCAGCAGAGCTGCTCTAGAGCCAGAGAACCAGGTCAGCAGAGCTGCTGTAGAGCCAGAGAAACCAGGTCAGCAGAGCTGCTTTAGAGGGAGAGAACCAGGTCAGCAGAGCTGCTCTAGAGCCTAAGAACCAGGTCAGCACAGCTGCTATAGAGGGAGAGACCCAGGTCAGCAGAGCTGCTCTAGAGCCTAAGAACCAGGTCAACAGAGCTACTCTAGAGCCAGAGATCAAGGTCAGCAGAGCTGCTTTAGAGCCAGAGAACTAGGTCAGCACAGCTGTTTTAGAGCCAGACAACCAGGTCAGCAGAGATGCTCTAGAGCCTGAGAACCAGGTCAGCGGAGCTGCTCTAGAGGCAGAGAACCAGGTCAGCAGAGCTGCTTTAGAGCCAGAGAACCAGGGCAGCAGACCTCCTCTAGAACCAGAGAACCAGGTCAGCAGAGCTGCTGTAGAGCCAGAGAAACCAGTACAGCAGTGCTGCTGTAGAGGGAGAGAACCAGGTCAGCAGAGCTGCTTTAGAGCCCCAGAACCAGGTCAGCAGAGCTGCTCTAGACCCAGTGAACCAGGTGCTGCTGAGCTGCTGTAGAGCCAGAGAAACCAGGTAAGCAGATCTGCTTTAGAGGGAGAGAACCAGGTCAGCAGAGCTGCTTTAGAGCCAGAGAACCAGGCCAGCAGAGCTGCTCTAGAGCCAGAGAACCAGGTCAGCAGAGCTGCTGTAGAGCCAGAGAAACCAGGTCAGCAGAGCTGCTTTAGAGGGAGAGAACCAGGTCAGCAGAGCTGCTCTAGAGCCTAAGAACCAAGTCAGCACAACTGCTCTTGAGCCAGATAACCAGGTCAGCAGAGCTGCTTTTGAGGCAGAGAACCAGGTCATCAGAGCTGCTTTAGAGCCTAAGAACCAGGTCAGCAGAGCTGCTCTAGAGACTAAGAACAAGGTCAGCAGATCTGCTCTGGAGCTAGAGAACCAGGTCAGCAGAGCTGTTTTAGAGCCAGAGAACCAGGCCAGTAGAGCTGATCTAGAACCTGAGAACCAGGTCAGCAGAGCTGCTCTAGAGGCAGAGAACCAGGTCAGCAGAGCTGCTTTAGAGCTAGAGAACCAGGGCAGCAGAGCTGCTCTCGAACCAGAGATCCAGGTCAGCAGAGCTGATTTAGAGCCATAGAACCAGGTCAGCAGAGCTGCTCTAGAGCCAGAGAACCAGGTCAGCAGAGCTGCTGTAGAGCCAGAGAAACCAGGTCAGCAGAGCTGCTTTAGAGGGAGAGAACCAGGTCAGCAGAGCTGCTCTAGAGCCTAAGAACCAAGTCAGCACAGCTGCTCTTGAGCCAGATAACCAGGTCAGCAGAGCTGCTTTTGAGGCAGAGAACCAGGTCATCAGAGCTGCTTTAGAGCCTAAGAACCAGGTCAGCAGAGCTGCTCTAGAGGCAGAGAACCAGGTCAGCAGAGCTGCTTTAGAGCCAGAGAACCATGGCAGCAGACCTCCTCTAGAACCAGAGAACCAGGTCAGCAGAGCTGCTGTAGAGGGAGAGAACCAGGTCAGCAGAGCTGCTATTGAGCCCCAGAACCAGGTCAGCAGAGCTGCTCTAGACCCAGTGAACCAGGTCAGCTGAGCTGCTGTAGAGCCAGAGAAACCAGGTCAGCAGAGCTGCTTTAGAGGGAAAGAACAAGGTCAGCAGAGCTGCTTTAGGGAGAGAATCAGGTCAGGAGAGCTGCTTCAGAGGGAGAGAACCAGGTCAGCAGAGCTGCTCTAGAGCCTGAGAACCAGGTCAGTTCAGCTGCTCTAGAGCCAGAGAACCAGGTCATTAGAGCTGCTGTAGAGCCAGAGAACCAGGTCAGCAGAGCTGCTGTAGAGCCAGAGAACCAGGTCAGCAGAGCTGCTGTAGAGCCAGAGAAACCACGTCAGAAGAGCAGCTTTAGAGGGAGACAACCAGGTCAGCAGAGCTGCTCTAGAGCCAGAGAACCAGGTCATCAGAGCTGCTCTAGAGCAAGTGAACCAGGTCAGCAGATCTGCTTTAGAGCCAGAGAACTAGGTCAGAAGAGCTGCTTTACGGCCAGAGAACCAGGTCAGCAGAGCTCCTCTAGAGCCTGAGAACCAGGTCATTAGAGCTGCTGTAGAGCCAGAGAACCAGGTCAGCAGAGCTGCTGTAGAGCCAAAGAAAGCAGGTGAGCTAAACTGCTTTAGAGCCAGAGAACCAGGTCAGTAGAGCTGCTCTGGAGCCTAAGAACCAGGTCAGCAGAGCTACTCTAGAGCCAGAGAACCAGGTCAGCCGAGCTGCTGTAGAGCCAGAGAAACCAGGTCAGCAGAGCTGCTCTAGCGGGAGAGACCCAGGTCAGCAGAGCTGCTCTAGAGCCTAAGAACCAGGTCAACAGAGCTACTCTAGAGCCAGAGAACAAGGTCAGCAGAGCTGTTTTAGAGCCAGACAACCAGGTCAGCAGAGATGCTCTAGAGCCTGAGAACCTGGTCAGCAGAGCTGCTCTAGAGGCAGAGAACCAGGTTAGCAGAGCTGCTTTAGAGCCAGAGAACCATGGCAGCAGACCTCCTCTAGAACCAGAGAACCAGGTCAGCAGAGCTGCTGTAGAGCCAGAGAAACCAGGTCAGCAGTGCTGCTGTAGAGGGAGAGAACCAGGTCAGCAGAGCTGCTTTAGAGCCCCAGAACCAGGTCAGCAGAGCTGCTCTAGACACAGTGAACCAGGTCCTGCTGAGCTGCTGTAGAGCCAGAGAAACCAGGTCAGCAGAGCTGCTTTAGAGGGAGAGAACAAGGTCAGCAGAGCTGCTTTAGAGGGAGAGAATCAGGTCAGGAGAGCTGCTTCAGAGGGAGAGAACCAGGTCAGCAGAGCTGCTCTAGAGCCTAAGAACCAGGTCAGTTCAGCTGCTCTAGAGCTAGAGAACCAGGTCATTAGAGCTGCTGTAGAGACAGAGAAACCAGGTCAGCAGAGATGCTTTAGAGGGAGAGAACCAGGTCAGCAGAGCTGCTTTAGAGCCAGAGAACCAGGTCAGCAGAGCTACTCTAGAGCCAGAGAACCAGGTCAGCAGAGCTGCCGTAGAGCCAGAGAAACCAGGTCAGCAGAGCTGCTTTAGAGGGAGAGAACCAGGTCAGCAGAGCTGCTCTAGAGCCTAAGAACCAGGTCAGCACAGCTGCTATAGAGCCAGAGAGCCAGGTCAGCAGAGCTGCTTTAGAGCCTAAGAACCAGGTCAGCAGAGCTGCTCTAGAGCCTAAGAACCAGGTCAGCAGATCTGCTCTAGAGCCAGAGAACCAGGTCAGCAGAGCTGCTTTAGAGCCAGAGAACAATGTCAGAAGAGCTGTTTTAGAGCCTAAGAACCAAGTCAGCACAGCTGCTCTTGAGCCAGATAACCAGGTCAACAGAGCTGCTTTTGAGGCAGAGAACCAGGTCAGCAGAGCTGCTCTAGAGACTAAGAACAAGGTCAGCAGATCTGCTCTGGAGCTAGAGAACCAGGTCAGCAGAGCTGTTTTAGAGCCAGAGAACCAGGCCAGCAGAGCTTATCTAGAACCTGAGAACCAGGTCAGCAGAGCTGCTCTAGCGGCAGAGAACCAGGTCAGCAGAGCTGCTTTAGAGCTAGAGAACCAGGGCAGCAGAGCTGCTCTCGAACCAGAGAACCAGGTCAGCAGAGCTGATTTAGAGCCATAGAACCAGGTCAGCAGAGCTGCTTTAGAGCCAGAGAACCAGGTCAGCCGAGCTGCTGTAGAGCCAGAGAAACCAGGTCAGCAGAGCTGCTTTAGAGGGAGAGAACCAGGTCAGGAGAGCTGTTTCAGAGAGAGAGAAGCAGGTCAGCAGAGCTGCTCTAGAGCCTAAGAACCAGGTCAGTTCAGCTGTTCTAGAGCTAGAGAACCAGGTCATTAGAGCTGCTGTAGAGACAGAGAAACCAGGTCAGCAGAGATGCTTTAGAGGGAGAGAACCAGGTCAGCAGAGCTGCTTTAGAGCCAGAGAACCAGGTCAGCAGAGCTACTCTAGAGCCAGAGAACCAGGTCAGCAGAGCTGCCGTAGAGCCAGAGAAACCAGGTCAGCAGAGCTGCTTTAGAGGGAGAGAACCAGGTCAGCAGAGCTGCTCTAGAGCCTAAGAACCAGGTCAGCACAGCTGCTATAGAGCCAGAGAGCCAGGTCAACAGAGCTGCTTTAGAGCCTAAGAACCAGGTCAGCAGAGCTGCTCTAGAGCCTAAGAACCAGGTCAGCAGATCTGCTCTAGAGCCAGAGAACCAGGTCAGCAGAGCTGCTTTAGAGCCAGAGAACAATGTCAGAAGAGCTGTTTTAGAGCCTAAGAACCAAGTCAGCACAGCTGCTCTTGAGCCAGATAACCAGGTCAACAGAGCTGCTTTTGAGGCAGAGAACCAGGTCAGCAGAGCTGCTCTAGAGACTAAGAACAAGGTCAGCAGATCTGCTCTGGAGCTAGAGAACCAGGTCAGCAGAGCTGTTTTAGAGCCAGAGAACCAGGCCAGCAGAGCTTATCTAGAACCTGAGAACCAGGTCAGCAGAGCTGCTCTAGCGGCAGAGAACCAGGTCAGCAGAGCTGCTTTAGAGCTAGAGAACCAGGGCAGCAGAGCTGCTCTCGAACCAGAGAACCAGGTCAGCAGAGCTGATTTAGAGCCATAGAACCAGGTCAGCAGAGCTGCTTTAGAGCCAGAGAACCAGGTCAGCCGAGCTGCTGTAGAGCCAGAGAAACCAGGTCAGCAGAGCTGCTTTAGAGGGAGAGAACCAGGTCAGGAGAGCTGCTTCAGAGAGAGAGAAGCAGGTCAGCAGAGCTGCTCTAGAGCCTAAGAACCAGGTTAGCACAGCTGCTCTAGAGCCAGAGAACCAGGTCATCAGAGCTGCTTTAGAGCCAGAGAACCAGGCCAGCAGAGCTGCTGTAGAGCCAGAGAAACCACATCAGAAGAGCAGCTTTAGAGGGAGAGAACCAGGTCAGCAGAGCTGCTCTAGAGCCTAAGAATCAGGTCAGCACAGCTGCTCTAGAGCCAGTGAACCAGGTCATTAGAGCTGCTGTAGAGCCAGAGAACCATGTCAGCAGAGCTGCTGTAGAGCCAGAGAAAGCAGGTCAGCAGAGCTGCTTTAGAGCCAGAGAACCAGGTCAGTAGAGCTGCTCTAGAGCCTAAGAACCAGGTCATCAGAGCTGCTCTAGAGCCAGAGAACCAGGTCAGCAGAGCTGCTGTAGAGCCAGAGAAACCAGGTCAGCAGAGCTGCTCTAGAGGGAGAGATCCAGGTCAGCAGAGCTGCTCTAGAGCCTAAGAACCAGGTCAGCACAGCTGCTCTAGAGCCAGAGAACCAGGTCAGCAGATCTGCTTTAGAGCCAGAGAACTAGGTCAGCAGAGCTGCTTTTGAGCCAGAGAACCAGGTCAGCAGAGCTGCTCTAGAGGCAGAGAACCAGGTCAGCAGAGCTGCTTTAGAGCTAGAGAACCAGGGCAGCAGAGCTGCTCTCGAACCAGAGAACCAGGTCAGCAGAGCTGATTTAGAGCCATAGAACCAGGTCAGCAGAGCTGCTTTAGAGCCAGACAACCAGGTCAGGAGAGCTGCTTCAGAGGGAGAGAACCAGGTCAGCAGAGCTGCTCTAGAGCCTAAGAACCAAATGTAAATATAAATGTAAATGTCAAGGTACTTATAGAGCGCACTGTCACCAGACGGACACCTTGCGGTGTCACCTTTTGCGGTTTCCTGGCGCTGATACTCATACCGCTGTGGAACCCCTCCTGGCTTTCCCTGTGAAGTGTCCACTCCTGGGCACCCCCAGGGTGAAGCCAGGCATCCTTAGCGCTGTTGGGGCCGGTGTGGAGGCTAAGCAAGCTATTGCCCAGAGTTGCAGCGTGGGGCCCATGATTAGAATAGGCACCGAGGCGAGAATAGACAGGTCCGAGGAAATTGAGCCCGAGCCCCGCCGAGGCAGGAATCGAACCCTGGTCCCTGGCCAGAACTCTGCTTCAGGGTCTGCCGCTCTAACCATTGAGCCACACTCCTCCACAAACCCACAAGAACCAGGTTAGCACAGCTGCTCTAGAGCCAGAGAACCAGGTCATCAGAGCTGCTGTAGAGCCAGAGAACCAGGTCAGCAGAGCTGCTGTAGAGCCAGATAAACCACATCAGAAGAGCAGCTTTAGAGGGAGAGAACCATGTCAGCAGAGCTGCTCTAGAGCCTAAGAACCAGGTCAGCACAGCTGCTCTAGAGCCAGTGAACCAGGTCAGCAGATCTGCTTTAGAGCCAGAGAACAAGGTCAGCAGAGCTCCTCTAGAGCCTGAGAACCAGGTCATTAGAGCTGCTGTAGAGCCAGAGAACCAGGTCAGCAGAGCTGCTGTAGAGCCAGAGAAAGCAGGTCAGCAGAGCTGCTTTAGAGCCAGAGAACCAGGTCAGTAGATATGCTCAAGAGCCTAAGAACCAGGTCATCAGAGCTGCTCTAGAGCCAGAGAACCAGGTCAGCAGAGCTGCTGTAGAGCCAGAGAAACGAGGTCAGCAGAGCTGCTCTAGAGGGAGATACCCAGGTCAGCAGAGCTGCTCTAGAGCCTAAGAACCAGGTCAGCACAGCTGCTCTAGAGCCAGAGAACCAGGTCAGCAGATCTGATTTAGAGCCAGAGAACTAGGTCAGCAGAGCTGCTTTTGAGCCAGAGAACCAGGTCAGCACAGCTGCTCTAGAGCCTGAGAACCAGGTCATTAGAGCTGCTGTAGAGCCAGAGAACCAGGTTAGCAGAGCTGCTGTAGAGCCAGAGAAAGCAGGTCAGCAGAGCTGCTTTAGAGCCAGAGAACCAGGTCAGTAGAGCTGCTCTAGAGCCTAAGAACCAGGTAAGCAGAGCTGCTCTAGAGCCAGAGAACCAGGTCAGCCGAACTACTGTAGAGCCAGAGAAACAAGGTCAGCAGAGTTGCTCTAGAGCCAGAGAACCAGGTCAGCCGAGCTGCTGTAGAGCCAGAGAAACCAGGTCAGCAGAGCTGCTTTAGAGGGAGAGAATCAGGTCAGGAGAGCTGCTTCAGAGGAAGAGAACCAGGTCAGCAGAGCTGCTCTAGAGCCTAAGAACCAGGTCAGCACAGCTGCTCTAGAGCCAGAGAACCAGGTCATCAGAGCTGCTGTAGAGCCAGAGAACCAGGTCAGCAGAGCTGCTCTAGAGCCAGAGAACCAGGTCATCAGAGCTGCTCTATGGCCAGTGAACCAGGTCAGCAGATCTGCTTTAGAGCCAGAGAACTAGGTCAGAAGAGCTGCTTTACGGCCAGAGAACCAGGTCAGAAGAGCTCCTCTAGAGCCTGAGAACCAGGTCATTAGAGCTGCTGTAGAGCCAGAGAACCAGGTCAGCAGAGCTGCTGTAGAGCCAGAGAAAGCAGGTCAGCAGAGCTGCTTTAGAGCCAGAGAACCAGGTCAGCCGAGCTGCTGTAGAGCCAGAGAAACCAGGTCAGCAGAGCTGCTCTAGAGGGAGAGACCCAGGTCAGCAGAGCTGCTCTAGAGCCTAAGAACCAGGTCAACAGAGCTACTCTAGAGCCAGAGAACAAGGTCAGCAGAGCTGCTTTAGAGCCAGAGAACTAGGTGAGCAGAGCTGTTTTATAGCCAGACAACCAGGTCAGCAGAGATGCTCTAGAGCCTGAGAACCAGGTCAGCAGAGCTGCTCTAGAGGCAGAGAACCAGGTCAGCAGAGCTGCTTTAGAGCCAGAGAACCATGGCAGCAGACCTCCTCTAGAACCAGAGAACCAGGTCAGCAGAGCTGCTGTAGAGCCAGAGAAACCAGGTCAGCAGTGCTGCTGTAGAGGGAGAGAACCAGGTCAGCAGAGCTGCTATAGAGCCCCAGAACCAGGTCAGCAGAGCTGCTCTAGACCCAGTGAACCAGGTCAGCTGAGCTGCTGTAGAGCCAGAGAAACCAGGTCAGCAGAGCTGCTTTAGAGGGAGAGAACAAGGTCAGCAGAGCTGCTTTAGAGGGAGAGAATCAGGTCAGGAGAGCTGCTTCAGAGGGAGAGAACCAGGTCAGCAGAGCTGCTCTAGAGCCTAAGAACCAGGTCAGTTCAGCTGCTCTAGAGCCAGAGAACCAGGTCATTAGAGCTGCTGTAGAGCCAGAGAACCGGGTCAGCAGAGCTGCTGTAGAGCCAGAGAAAGCAGGTCAGCAGAGCTGCTTTAGAGCCAGAGAACCAGGTCAGTAGAGCTGCTCTGGAGCCTAAGAACCAGGTCAGCAGAGCTGCTCTAGAGCCAGAGAACCAGGTCAACCGAGCTGCTGTAGAGCCAGAGAAACCAGGTCAGCAGAGCTGCTCTAGAGGGAGAGACCCAGGTCAGCAGAGCTGCTCTAGAGCCTAAGAACCAGGTCAACAGAGCTACTCTAGAGTCAGAGAACAAGGTCAGCAGAGCTGCTTTAGAGCCAGAGAACTAGGTCAGCAGAGCTGTTTTAGAGCCAGACAACCAGGTCAGCAGAGATGCTCTAGAGCCTGAGAACCAGGTCAGCAGAGCTGCTCTAGAGGCAGAGAACCAGGTCAGCAGAGCTGCTTTAGAGCCAGAGAACCAGGGCAGCAGACCTTTCTCTAGAACCAGAGAACCAGGTCAGCAGAGCTGCTGTAGAGCCAGAGAAACCAGGTCAGCAGTGCTGCTGTAGAGGGAGAGAACCAGGTCAGCAGAGCTGCTTTAGAGCCCCAGAACCAGGTCAGCAGAGCTGCTCTAGACACAGTGAACCAGGTCCTGCTGAGCTGCTGTAGAGTCAAAGAAACCAGGTCAGCAGAGCTGCTTTAGAGGGAGAGAACCAGGTCAGCACAGTTGCTTTAGAGCCAGAGAACCAGGCCAGCAGAGCTGCTGTAGAGCCAGAGAAACCAGGTCAGCAGAGCTGCTTTAGAGGGAGAGAACCAGGTCAGCAGAGCTGCTCTAGAGCCTAAGAACCAAGTCAGCACAGCTGCTCTTGAGCCAGATAACCAGGTCAGCAGAGCTGCTTTTGAGGCAGAGAACCAGGTCATCAGAGCTGCTTTAGAGCCTAAGAACCAGGTCAGCAGAGCTGCTCTAGAGGCAGAGAACCAGGTCAGCAGAGCTGCTTTAGAGCCAGAGAACCATGGCAGCAGACCTCCTCTAGAACCGGAGAACCAGGTCAGCAGAGCTGCTGTAGAGCCAGAGAAACCAGGTCAGCAGTGCTGCTGTAGAGGGAGAGAACCAGGTCAGCAGAGCTGCTATAGAGCCCCAGAACCAGGTCAGCAGAGCTGCTCTAGACCCAGTGAACCAGGTCAGCTGAGCTGCTGTAGAGCCAGAGAAACCAGGTCAGCAGAGCTGCTTTAGAGGGAGAGAACAAGGTCAGCAGAGCTGCTTTAGAGGGAGAGAATCAGGTCAGGAGAGCTGCTTCAGAGGGAGAGAACCAGGTCAGCAGAGCTGCTCTAGAGCCTAAGAACCAGGTCAGTTCAGCTGCTCTAGAGCCAGAGAACCAGGTCATTAGAGCTGCTGTAGAGCCAGAGAACCAGGTCAGCAGAGCTGCTGTAGAGCCAGAGAAAGCAGGTCAGCAGAGCTGCTTTAGAGCCAGAGAACCAGGTCAGTAGAGCTGCTCTGGAGCCTAAGAACCAGGTCAGCAGAGCTGCTCTAGAGCCAGAGAACCAGGTCAGCAGAGCTGCTGTAGAGCCAGAGAAACCAGGTCAGCAGAGCTGCTTTAGAGGGAGAGAACCAGGTCAGCAGAGCTGCTCTAGAGCCTAAGAACCAAGTCAGCACAGCTGCTCTTGAGCCAGATAACCAGGTCAGCAGAGCTGCTTTTGAGGCAGAGAACCAGGTCATCAGAGCTGATTTAGAGCCTAAGAACCAGGTCAGCAGAGCTGCTCTAGAGGCAGAGAACCAGGTCAGCAGAGCTGCTTTAGAGCCAGAGAACCATGGCAGCAGACCTCCTCTAGAACCAGAGAACCAGGTCAGCAGAGCTGCTGTAGAGCCAGAGAAACCAGGTCAGCAGTGCTGCTGTAGAGGGAGAGAACCAGGTCAGCAGAGCTGCTACAGAGCCCCAGAACCAGGTCAGCAGAGCTGCTCTAGACCCAGTGAACCAGGTCAGCTGAGCTGCTGTAGAGCCAGAGAAACTAGGTCAGCAGAGCTGCTTTAGAGGGAGAGAACAAGGTCAGCAGAGCTGCTTTAGAGGGAGAGAATCAGGTCAGGAGAGCTGCTTCAGAGGGAGAGAACCAGGTCAGCAGAGCTGCTCTAGAGCCTAAGAACCAGGTCAGTTCAGCTGCTCTAGAGCCAGAGAACCAGGTCATTAGAGCTGCTGTAGAGCCAGAGAACCAGGTTAGCAGAGCTGCTATAGATCCAGAGAAAGCAGGTCAGCAGAGCTGCTTTAGAGCCAGAGAACCAGGTCAGTAGAGCTGCTCTGGAGCCTAAGAACCAGGTCAGCAGAGCTGCTCTAGAGCCAGAGAACCAGGTCAACCGAGCTGCTGTAGAGCCAGAGAAACCAGGTCAGCAGAGCTGCTCTAGAGGGAGAGACCCAGGTCAGCAGAGCTGCTCTAGAGCCTAAGAACCAGGTCAACAGAGCAACTCTAGAGCCAGAGAACAAGGTCAGCAGAGCTGCTTTAGAGCCAGAGAACTAGGTCAGCAGAGCTGTTTTAGAGCCAGACAACCAGGTCAGCAGAGATGCTCTAGAGCCTGAGAACCAGGTCAGCAGAGCTGCTTTAGAGCCAGAGAACCAGGGCAGCAGACCTCCTCTAGAACCAGAGAACCAGGTCAGCAGAGCTGCTGTAGAGCCAGAGAAACCAGGTCAGCAGTGCTGCTGTAGAGGGAGAGAACCAGGTCAGCAGAGCTGCTTTAGAGCCCCAGAACCAGGTCAGCAGAGCTGCTCTAGACACAGTGAACCAGGTCCTGCTGAGCTGCTGTAGAGTCAAAGAAACCAGGTCAGCAGAGCTGCTTTAGAGGGAGAGAACCAGGTCAGCACAGCTGCTTTAGAGCCAGAGAACCAGGCCAGCAGAGCTGCTGTAGAGCCAGAGAAACCAGGTCAGCAGAGCTGCTTTAGAGGGAGAGAACCAGGTCAGCAGAGCTGCTCTAGAGCCTAAGAACCAAGTCAGCACAGCTGCTCTTGAGCCAGATAACCAGGTCAGCAGAGCTGCTTTTGAGGCAGAGAACCAGGTCATCAGAGCTGCTTTAGAGCCTAAGAACCAGGTCAGCAGAGCTGCTCTAGAGGCAGAGAACCAGGTCAGCAGAGCTGCTTTAGAGCCAGAGAACCATGGCAGCAGACCTCCTCTAGAACCAGAGAACCAGGTCAGCAGAGCTGCTGTAGAGCCAGAGAAACCAGGTCAGCAGTGCTGCTGTAGAGGGAGAGAACCAGGTCAGCAGAGCTGCTATAGAGCCCCAGAACCAGGTCAGCAGAGCTGCTCTAGACCCAGTGAACCAGGTCAGCTGAGCTGCTGTAGAGCCAGAGAAACCAGGTCAGCAGAGCTGCTTTAGAGGGAGAGAACAAGGTCAGCAGAGCTGCTTTAGAGGGAGAGAATCAGGTCAGGAGAGCTGCTTCAGAGGGAGAGAACCAGGTCAGCAGAGCTGCTCTAGAGCCTAAGAACCAGGTCAGTTCCGCTGCTCTAGAGCCAGAGAACCAGGTCATTAGAGCTGCTGTAGAGCCAGAGAACCAGGTCAGCAGAGCTGCTGTAGAGCCAGAGAAAGCAGGTCAGCAGAGCTGCTTTAGAGCCAGAGAACCAGGTCAGTAGAGCTGCTCTGGAGCCTAAGAACCAGGTCAGCAGAGCTGCTCTAGAGCCAGAGAACCAGGTCAGCAGAGCTGCTGTAGAGCCAGAGAAACCAGGTCAGCAGAGCTGCTTTAGAGGGAGAGAACCAGGTCAGCAGAGCTGCTCTAGAGCCTAAGAACCAAGTCAGCACAGCTGCTCTTGAGCCAGATAACCAGGTCAGCATAGCTGCTTTTGAGGCAGAGAACCAGGTCATCAGAGCTGCTTTAGAGCCTAAGAACCAGGTCAGCAGAGCTGCTCTAGAGGCAGAGAACCAGGTCAGCAGAGCTGCTTTAGAGCCAGAGAACCATGGCAGCAGACCTCCTCTAGAACCAGAGAACCAGGTCAGCAGAGCTGCTGTAGAGCCAGAGAAACCAGGTCAGCAGTGCTGCTGTAGAGGGAGAGAACCAGGTCAGCAGAGCTGCTACAGAGCCCCAGAACCAGGTCAGCAGAGCTGCTCTAGACCCAGTGAACCAGGTCAGCTGAGCTGCTGTAGAGCCAGAGAAACTAGGTCAGCAGAGCTGCTTTAGAGGGAGAGAACAAGGTCAGCAGAGCTGCTTTAGAGGGAGAGAATCAGGTCAGGAGAGCTGCTTCAGAGGGAGAGAACCAGGTCAGCAGAGCTGCTCTAGAGCCTAAGAACCAGGTCAGTTCAGCTGCTCTAGAGCCAGAGAACCAGGTCATTAGAGCTGCTGTAGAGCCAGAGAACCAGGTTAGCAGAGCTGCTATAGATCCAGAGAAAGCAGGTCAGCAGAGCTGCTTTAGAGCCAGAGAACCAGGTCAGTAGAGCTGCTCTGGAGCCTAAGAACCAGGTCAGCAGAGCTGCTCTAGAGCCAGAGAACCAGGTCAACCGAGCTGCTGTAGAGCCAGAGAAACCAGGTCAGCAGAGCTGCTCTAGAGGGAGAGACCCAGGTCAGCAGAGCTGCTCTAGAGCCTAAGAACCAGGTCAACAGAGCAACTCTAGAGCCAGAGAACAAGGTCAGCAGAGCTGCTTTAGAGCCAGAGAACTAGGTCAGCAGAGCTGTTTTAGAGCCAGACAACCAGGTCAGCAGAGATGCTCTAGAGCCTGAGAACCAGGTCAGCAGAGCTGCTCTAGAGGCAGAGAACCAGGTCAGCAGAGCTGCTTTAGAGCCAGAGAACCAGGGCAGCAGACCTCCTCTAGAACCAGAGAACCAGGTCAGCAGAGCTGCTGTAGAGCCAGAGAAACCAGGTCAGCAGTGCTGCTGTAGAGGGAGAGAACCAGGTCAGCAGAGCTGCTTTAGAGCCCCAGAACCAGGTCAGCAGAGCTGCTCTAGACACAGTGAACCAGGTCCTGCTGAGCTGCTGTAGAGTCAGAGAAACCAGGTCAGCAGAGCTGCTTTAGAGGGAGAGAACCAGGTCAGCACAGCTGCTTTAGAGCCAGAGAACCAGGCCAGCAGAGCTGCTCTAGAGCCAGAGAACCAGGTCAGCAGAGCTGCTGTAGAGCCAGAGAAACCAGGTCAGCAGAGCTGCTTTAGAGGGAGAGAACCAGGTCAGCAGAGCTGCTCTAGAGCCTAAGAACCAAGTCAGCACAGCTGCTCTTGAGCCAGATAACCAGGTCAGCAGAGCTGCTTTTGAGGCAGAGAACCAGGTCATCAGAGCTGCTTTAGAGCCTAAGAACCAGGTCAGCAGAGCTGCTCTAGAGACTAAGAACAAGGTCAGCAGATCTGCTCTGGAGCTAGAGAACCAGGCCAGCAGAGCTGTTTTAGAGCCAGAGAACCAGGCCAGCAGAGCTGATCTAGAACCTGAGAACCTTGTCAGCAGAGCTGCTCTAGAGCCAGAGAACCAGGTCAGCCGAACTTCTGTAGAGCCAGAGAAACAAGGTCAGCAGAGTTGCTCTAGAGCCAGAGAACCAGGTCAGCCGAGCTGCTGTAGAGCCAGAGAAACCAGGTCAGCAGAGCTGCTTTAGAGGGAGAGAATCAGGTCAGGAGAGCTGCTTCAGAGGAAGAGAACCAGGTCAGCAGAGCTGCTCTAGAGCCTAAGAACCAGGTCAGCACAGCTGCTCTAGAGCCAGAGAACCAGGTCATCCGAGCTGCTGTAGAGCCAGAGAACCAGGTCAGCAGAGCTGCTGTAGAGCCAGAGAAACCACGTCATAAGAGCAGCTTTAGAGGGAGACAACCAGGTCAGCAGAGCTGCTCTAGAGCCAGAGAACCAGGTCATCAGAGCTGCTCTAGAGCCAGTGAACCAGGTCAGCAGATCTGCTTTAGAGCCAGAGAACTAGGTCAGAAGAGCTGCTTTACGGCCAGAGAACCAGGTCAGCAGAGCTCCTCTAGAGCCTGAGAACCAGGTCATTAGAGCTGCTGTAGAGCCAGAGAACCAGGTCAGCAGAGCTGCTGTAGAGCCAGAGAAAGCAGGTCAGCAGAGCTGCTTCAGAGCCAGAGAACCAGGTCAGCCGAGCTGCTGTAGAGCCAGAGAAACCAGGTCAGCAGAGCTGCTCTAGAGGGAGAGACCCAGGTCAGCAGAGCTGCTCTAGAGCCTAAGAACCAGGTCAACAGAGCTACTCTAGAGCCAGAGAACAAGGTCAGCAGAGCTGCTTTAGAGCCAGAGAACTAGGTGAGCAGAGCTGTTTTAGAGCCAGACAACCAGGTCAGCAGAGATGCTCTAGAGCCTGAGAACCAGGTCAGCAGAGCTGCTCTAGAGGCAGAGAACCAGGTCAGCAGAGCTGCTTTAGAGCCAGAGAACCATGGCAGCAGACCTCCTCTAGAACCAGAGAACCAGGTCAGCAGAGCTGCTGTAGAGCCAGAGAAACCAGGTCAGCAGTGCTGCTGTAGAGGGAGAGAACCAGGTCAGCAGAGCTGCTATAGAGCCCCAGAACCAGGTCAGCAGAGCTGCTCTAGACCCAGTGAACCAGGTCAGCTGAGCTGCTGTAGAGCCAGAGAAACCAGGTCAGCAGAGCTGCTTTAGAGGGAGAGAACAAGGTCAGCAGAGCTGCTTTAGAGGGAGAGAATCAGGTCAGGAGAGCTGCTTCAGAGGGAGAGAACCAGGTCAGCAGAGCTGCTCTAGAGCCTAAGAACCAGGTCAACAGAGCTACTCTAGAGCCAGAGAACAAGGTCAGCAGAGCTGCTTTAGAGCCAGAGAACTAGGTCAGCGGAGCTGTTTTAGAGCCAGACAACCAGGTCAGCAGAGATGCTCTAGAGCCTGAGAACCAGGTCAGCAGAGCTGCTCTAGAGGCAGAGAACCAGGTCAGCAGAGCTGCTTTAGAGCCAGAGAACCAGGGCAGCAGACCTCCTCTAGAACCAGAGAACCAGGTCAGCAGAGCTGCTGTAGAGCCAGAGAAACCAGGTCAGCAGTGCTGCTGTAGAGGGAGAGAACCAGGTCAGCAGAGCTGCTTTAGAGCCCCAGAACCAGGTCAGCAGAGCTGCTCTGGACACAGTGAACCAGGTCCTGCTGAGCTGCTGTAGAGTCAGAGAAACCAGGTCAGCAGAGCTGCTTTAGAGGGAGAGAACCAGGTCAGCACAGCTGCTTTAGAGCCAGAGAACCAGGCCAGCAGAGCTGCTCTAGAGCCAGAGAACCAGGTCAGCAGAGTTGCTGTAGAGCCAGAGAAACCAGGTCAGCAGAGCTGCTTTAGAGGGAGAGAACCAGGTCAGCAGAGCTGCTCTAGAGCCTAAGAACCAAGTCAGCACAGCTGCTCTTGAGCCAGATAACCAGGTCAGCAGAGCTGCTTTTGAGGCAGAGAACCAGGTCATCAGAGCTGCTTTAGAGCCTAAGAACCAGGTCAGCAGAGCTGCTCTAGAGGCAGAGAACCAGGTCAGCAGAGCTGCTTTAGAGCCAGAGAACCATGGCAGCAGACCTCCTCTAGAACCAGAGAACCAGGTCAGCAGAGCTGCTGTAGAGGGAGAGAACCAGGTCAGCAGAGCTGCTCTAGACCCAGTGAACCAGGTCAGCTGAGCTGCTGTAGAGCCAGAGAAACCAGGTCAGCAGAGCTGCTTTAGAGGGAGAGAACAAGGTCAGCAGAGCTGCTTTAGGGAGAGAATCAGGTCAGGAGAGCTGCTTCAGAGGGAGAGAACCAGGTCAGCGGAGCTGCTCTAGAGCCTAAGAACCAGGTCAGTTCAGCTGCTCTAGAGCCAGAGAACCAGGTCATTAGAGCTGCTGTAGAGCCAGAGAACCAGGTCAGCAGAGCTGCTGTAGAGCCAGAGAAAGCAGGTCAGCAGAGCTGCTTTAGAGCCAGAGAACCAGGTCAGTAGAGCTGCTCTGGAGCCTAAGAACCAGGTCAGCAGAGCTGCTCTAGAGCCAGAGAACCAGGTCAACCGAGCTGCTGTAGAGCCAGAGAAACCAGGTCAGCAGAGCTGCTCTAGAGGGAGAGACCCAGGTCAGCAGAGCTGCTCTAGAGCCTAAGAACCAGTTCAACAGAGCAACTCTAGAGCCAGAGAACAAGGTCAGCAGAGCTGCTTTAGAGCCAGAGAACTAGGTCAGCAGAGCTGTTTTAGAGCCAGACAACCAGGTCAGCAGAGATGCTCTAGAGCCTGAGAACCAGGTCAGCAGAGCTGCTCTAGAGGCAGAGAACCAGGTCAGCAGAGCTGCTTTAGAGCCAGAGAACCAGGGCAGCAGACCTCCTCTAGAACCAGAGAACCAGGTCAGCAGAGCTGCTGTAGAGCCAGAGAAACCAGGTCAGCAGTGCTGCTGTAGAGGGAGAGAACCAGGTCAGCAGAGCTGCTTTAGAGCCCCAGAACCAGGTCAGCAGAGCTGCTCTAGACACAGTGAACCAGGTCCTGCTGAGCTGCTGTAGAGTCAGAGAAACCAGGTCAGCAGAGCTGCGTTAGAGGGAGAGAACCATGTCAGCACAGCTGCTTTAGAGCCAGAGAACCAGGCCAGCAGAGCTGCTCTAGAGCCAGAGATCCAGCTCAGCAGAGCTGCTGTAGAGCCAGAGAAACCAGGTCAGCAGAGCTGCTTTAGAGGGAGAGAACCAGGTCAGCAGAGCTGCTCTAGAGCCTAAGAACCAAGTCAGCACAGCTGCTCTTGAGCCAGATAACCAGGTCAGCAGAGCTGCTTTTGAGGCAGAGAACCAGGTCATCAGAGCTGCTTTAGAGCCTAAGAACCAGGTCAGCAGAGCTGCTCTAGAGACTAAGAACAAGGTCAGCAGATCTGCTCTGGAGCTAGAGAACCAGGTCAGCAGAGCTGTTTTAGAGCCAGAGAACCAGGCCAGCAGAGCTGATCTAGAACCTGAGAACCTTGTCAGCAGAGCTGCTCTAGAGGCAGAGAACTGGGTCAGCAGAGCTGCTTTAGAGCTAGAGAACCAGGGCAGCAGAGCTGCTCTCGAACCAGAGAACCAGGTCAGCAGAGCTGATTTAGAGCCATAGAACCAGGTCAGCAGAGCTGTTTTAGAGCCAGAGAACCAGGTCAGCCGAGCTGCTGTAGGGGGAGAGAACCAGGTCAGGAGAGCTGCTTCAGAGGGAGAGAACCAGGTCAGCTGAGCTGCTGTAGAGCCAGAAAAACCAGGTCAGCAGAGATGCTTTAGAGGGAGAGAACCAGGTCAGCAGAGCTGCTTTAGAGCCAGAGAACCAGGTCAGCAGAGCTGCTCTAGAGCCAGAGAACCAGGTCAGCAGAGCTGCTGTAGAGCCAGAGAAACCAGGTCAGCAGAGCTGCTTTAGAGGGAGAGAACCAGGTCAGCAGAGCTGCTCTAGAGCCTAAGAACCAGGTCAGCACAGCTGCTATAGAGGGAGAGACCCAGGTCAGCAGAGCTGCTCTAGAGCCTAAGAACCAGGTCAACAGAGCTACTCTAGAGCCAGAGATCAAGGTCAGCAGAGCTGCTTTAGAGCCAGAGAACTAGGTCAGCACAGCTGTTTTAGAGCCAGACAACCAGGTCAGCAGAGATGCTCTAGAGCCTGAGAACCAGGTCAGCGGAGCTGCTCTAGAGGCAGAGAACCAGGTCAGCAGAGCTGCTTTAGAGCCAGAGAACCAGGGCAGCAGACCTCCTCTAGAACCAGAGAACCAGGTCAGCAGAGCTGCTGTAGAGCCAGAGAAACCAGTACAGCAGTGCTGCTGTAGAGGGAGAGAACCAGGTCAGCAGAGCTGCTTTAGAGCCCCAGAGCCAGGTCAGCAGAGCTGCTCTAGACCCAGTGAACCAGGTGCTGCTGAGCTGCTGTAGAGCCAGAGAAACCAGGTAAGCAGATCTGCTTTAGAGGGAGAGAACCAGGTCAGCAGAGCTGCTTTAGAGCCAGAGAACCAGGCCAGCAGAGCTGCTCTAGAGCCAGAGAACCAGGTCAGCAGAGCTGCTGTAGAGCCAGAGAAACCAGGTCAGCAGAGCTGCTTTAGAGGGAGAGAACCAGGTCAGCAGAGCTGCTCTAGAGCCTAAGAACCAAGTCAGCACAACTGCTCTTGAGCCAGATAACCAGGTCAGCAGAGCTGCTTTTGAGGCAGAGAACCAGGTCATCAGAGCTGCTTTAGAGCCTAAGAACCAGGTCAGCAGAGCTGCTCTAGAGACTAAGAACAAGGTCAGCAGATCTGCTCTGGAGCTAGAGAACCAGGTCAGCAGAGCTGTTTTAGAGCCAGAGAACCAGGCCAGTAGAGCTGATCTAGAACCTGAGAACCAGGTCAGCAGAGCTGCTCTAGAGGCAGAGAACCAGGTCAGCAGAGCTGCTTTAGAGCTAGAGAACCAGGGCAGCAGAGCTGCTCTCGAACCAGAGATTCAGGTCAGCAGAGCTGATTTAGAGCCATAGAACCAGGTCAGCAGAGCTGCTCTAGAGCCAGAGAACCAGGTCAGCAGAGCTGCTGTAGAGCCAGAGAAACCAGGTCAGCAGAGCTGCTTTAGAGGGAGAGAACCAGGTCAGCAGAGCTGCTCTAGAGCCTAAGAACCAAGTCAGCACAGCTGCTCTTGAGCCAGATAACCAGGTCAGCAGAGCTGCTTTTGAGGCAGAGAACCAGGTCATCAGAGCTGCTTTAGAGCCTAAGAACCAGGTCAGCAGAGCTGCTCTAGAGGCAGAGAACCAGGTCAGCAGAGCTGCTTTAGAGCCAGAGAACCATGGCAGCAGACCTCCTCTAGAACCAGAGAACCAGGTCAGCAGAGCTGCTGTAGAGGGAGAGAACCAGGTCAGCAGAGCTGCTATTGAGCCCCAGAACCAGGTCAGCAGAGCTGCTCTAGACCCAGTGAACCAGGTCAGCTGAGCTGCTGTAGAGCCAGAGAAACCAGGTCAGCAGAGCTGCTTTAGAGGGAGAGAACAAGGTCAGCAGAGCTGCTTTAGGGAGAGAATCAGGTCAGGAGAGCTGCTTCAGAGGGAGAGAACCAGGTCAGCAGAGCTGCTCTAGAGCCTAAGAACCAGGTCAGTTCAGCTGCTCTAGAGCCAGAGAACCAGGTCATTAGAGCTGCTGTAGAGCCAGAGAACCAGGTCAGCAGAGCTGCTGTAGAGCCAGAGAAAGCAGGTCAGCAGAGCTGCTTTAGAGCCAGAGAACCAGGTCAGTAGAGCTGCTCTGGAGCCTAAGAACCAGGTCAGCAGAGCTGCTCTAGAGCCAGAGAACCAGGTCAACCGAGCTGCTGTAGAGCCAGAGAAACCAGGTCAGCAGAGCTGCTCTAGAGGGAGAGACCCAGGTCAGCAGAGCTGCTCTAGAGCCTAAGAACCAGGTCAACAGAGCTACTCTAGAGCCAGAGAACAAGGTCAGCAGAGCTGCTTTAGAGCCAGAGAACTAGGTCAGCAGAGCTGTTTTAGAGCCAGACAACCAGGTCAGCAGAGATGCTCTAGAGCCTGAGAACCAGGTCAGCAGAGCTGCTCTAGAGGCAGAGAACCAGGTCAGCAGAGCTGCTTTAGAGCCAGAGAACCAGGGCAGCAGACCTCCTCTAGAACCAGAGAACCAGGTCAGCAGAGCTGCTGTAGAGCCAGAGAAACCAGGTCAGCAGTGCTGCTGTAGAGGGAGAGAACCAGGTCAGCAGAGCTGCTTTAGAGCCCCAGAACCAGGTCAGCAGAGCTGCTCTAGACACAGTGAACCAGGTCCTGCTGAGCTGCTGTAGAGTCAGAGAAACCAGGTCAGCAGAGCTGCTTTAGAGGGAGAGAACCAGGTCAGCACAGCTGCTTTAGAGCCAGAGAACCAGGCCAGCAGAGCTGCTCTAGAGCCAGAGAACCAGGTCAGCAGAGCTGCTGTAGAGCCAGAGAAACCAGGTCAGCAGAGCTGCTTTAGAGGGAGAGAACCAGGTCAGCAGAGCTGCTCTAGAGCCTAAGAACCAAGTCAGCACAGCTGCTCTTGAGCCAGATAACCAGGTCAGCAGAGCTGCTTTTGAGGCAGAGAACCAGGTCGTCAGAGCTGCTTTAGAGCCTAAGAACCAGGTCAGCAGAGCTGCTCTAGAGACTAAGAACAAGGTCAGCAGATCTGCTCTGGAGCTAGAGAACCAGGTCAGCAGAGCTGTTTTAGAGCCAGAGAACCAGGCCAGCAGAGCTGATCTAGAACCTGAGAACCTTGTCAGCAGAGCTGCTCTAGAGGCAGAGAACTGGGTCAGCAGAGCTGCTTTAGAGCTAGAGAACCAGGGCAGCAGAGCTGCTCTCGAACCAGAGAACCAGGTCAGCAGAGCTGATTTAGAGCCTTAGAACCAGGTCAGCAGAGCTGTTTTAGAGCCAGAGAACCAGGTCAGCCGAGCTGCTGTAGAGTCAGAGAAACTAGGTCAGCAGAGCTGCTTTAGGGGGAGAGAACCAGGTCAGGAGAGCTGCTTCAGAGGGAGAGAACCAGGTCAGCTGAGCTGCTGTAGAGCCAGAAAAACCAGGTCAGCAGAGATGCTTTAGAGGGAGAGAACCAGGTCAGCAGAGCTGCTTTAGAGCCAGAGAACCAGGTCAGCAGAGCTGCTCTAGAGCCAGAGAACCAGGTCAGCAGAGCTGCTGTAGAGCCAGAGAAACCAGGTCAGCAGAGCTGCTTTAGAGGGAGAGAACCAGGTCAGCAGAGCTGCTCTAGAGCCTAAGAACCAGGTCAGCACAGCTGCTATAGAGGGAGAGACCCAGGTCAGCAGAGCTGCTCTAGAGCCTAAGAACCAGGTCAACAGAGCTACTCTAGAGCCAGAGATCAAGGTCAGCAGAGCTGCTTTAGAGCCAGAGAACTAGGTCAGCACAGCTGTTTTAGAGCCAGACAACCAGGTCAGCAGAGATGCTCTAGAGCCTGAGAACCAGGTCAGCGGAGCTGCTCTAGAGGCAGAGAACCAGGTCAGCAGAGCTGCTTTAGAGCCAGAGAACCAGGGCAGCAGACCTCCTCTAGAACCAGAGAACCAGGTCAGCAGAGCTGCTGTAGAGCCAGAGAAACCAGTACAGCAGTGCTGCTGTAGAGGGAGAGAACCAGGTCAGCAGAGCTGCTTTAGAGCCCCAGAACCAGGTCAGCAGAGCTGCTCTAGACCCAGTGAACCAGGTGCTGCTGAGCTGCTGTAGAGCCAGAGAAACCAGGTAAGCAGATCTGCTTTAGAGGGAGAGAACCAGGTCAGCAGAGCTGCTTTAGAGCCAGAGAACCAGGCCAGCAGAGCTGCTCTAGAGCCAGAGAACCAGGTCAGCAGAGCTGCTGTAGAGCCAGAGAAACCAGGTCAGCAGAGCTGCTTTAGAGGGAGAGAACCAGGTCAGCAGAGCTGCTCTAGAGCCTAAGAACCAAGTCAGCACAACTGCTCTTGAGCCAGATAACCAGGTCAGCAGAGCTGCTTTTGAGGCAGAGAACCAGGTCATCAGAGCTGCTTTAGAGCCTAAGAACCAGGTCAGCAGAGCTGCTCTAGAGACTAAGAACAAGGTCAGCAGATCTGCTCTGGAGCTAGAGAACCAGGTCAGCAGAGCTGTTTTAGAGCCAGAGAACCAGGCCAGTAGAGCTGATCTAGAACCTGAGAACCAGGTCAGCAGAGCTGCTCTAGAGGCAGAGAACCAGGTCAGCAGAGCTGCTTTAGAGCTAGAGAACCAGGGCAGCAGAGCTGCTCTCGAACCAGAGATCCAGGTCAGCAGAGCTGATTTAGAGCCATAGAACCAGGTCAGCAGAGCTGTTTTAGAGCCAGAGAACCAGGTCAGCAGAGCTGCTTTAGGGGGAGAGAACCAGGTCTGCAGAGCTGCTTTAGGGGGAGAGAACCAGGTCAGGAGAGCTGCTTCAGAGGGAGAGAACCAGGTCAGCAGAGCTGCTCTAGAGCCTAAGAACCAGGTCAGCACAGCTGCTCTAGAGCCAGAGAACCAGGTCATCAGAGCTGCTGTAGATCCAGAGAACCAGGTCAGCAGAGCTGCTGTAGAGCCAGAGAAACCACATCAGACGAGCAGCTTTAGAGGGAGAGAACCAGGTCAGCAGAGCTGCTCTAGAGCCTAAGAACCAGGTCAGCACAGCTGCCCTAGAGCCAGTGAACCAGGTCAGCAGATCTGCTTTAGAGCCAGAGAACTAGGTCAGAAGAGCTGCTTTAGAGCCAGAGAACCAGGTCAGCAGAGCTCCTTTAGAGCCTGAGAGCCAGGTCATTAGAGCTGCTGTAGAGCCAGAGAACCAGGTCAGAAGAGCTGCTGTAGAGCCAGAGAAAGCAGGTCAGCAGAGCTGCTTTAGAGCCAGAGAACCAGGTCAGTAGAGCTGCTCTAGAGCCTAAGAACCAGGTCATCAGAGCTGCTCTAGAGCCAGAGAACCAGGTCAGCAGAGCTGCTGTAGAGCCAGAGAAACCAGGTCAGCAGAGCTGCTCTAGAGGGAGAGACCCAGGTCAGCAGAGCTGCTCTAGAGCCTAAGAACCAGGTCAGCCCAGCTGCTCTAGAGCCAGAGAACCAGGTCAGCAGATCTGCTTTAGAGCCAGAGAAACCAGGTCAGCAGAGCTGCTCTAGAGCCAGAGAACCAGGTCAGCCGACCTGCTGTAGAGTCAGAGAAACCAGGTCAGCAGAGCTGCTTTAGAGGGAGAGAACCAGGTCAGGAGAGCTGCTTCAGAGGGAGAGAACCAGGTCAGCAGAGCTGCTCTAGAGCCTAAGAACCAGGTCAGCACAGCTGCTCTAGAGCCAGAGAACCAGGTCATCAGAGCTGCTGTAGAGCCAGAGAACCAGGTCATCAGAGCTGCTGTAGAGCCAGAGAACCAGGTCAGCAGAGCTGCTGTAGAGCCAGAGAAACCACGTCAGAAGAGCAGCTTTAGAGGGAGACAACCAGGTCAGCAGAGCTGCTCTAGAGCCTAAGAACCAGGTCAGCACAGCTGCTCTAGAGCCAGTGAACCAGGTCAGCAGATCTGCTTTAGAGCCAGAGAACTAGGTCAGAAGAGCTGCTTTAGAGCCAGAGAACCAGGTCAGCAGAGCTCCTCTAGAGCCTGAGAACCAGGTCAGCAGAGCTGCTGTAGAGCCAGAGAAAGCAGGTCAGCAGAGCTGCTTTAGAGCCAGAGAACCAGGTCAGTAAAGCTGCTCTGGAGCCTAAGAACCAGGTCAGCAGAGCTGCTCTAGAGCCAGAGAACCAGGTCAGCCGAGCTGCTGTAGAGCCAGAGAAACCAGGTCAGCAGAGCTGCTCTAGAGGGAGAGACCCAGGTCAGCAGAGCTGCTGTAGAGCCTAAGAACCAGGTCAAGAGAGCTACTCTAGAGCCAGAGAACAAGGTCAGCAGAGCTGCTTTAGAGCCAGAGAACTAGGTCAGCAGAGCTGTTTTAGAGTCAGACAACCAGGTCAGCAGAGCTGTTCTAGAGCCTGGGAACCAGGTCAGCAGAGCTGCTCTAGAGGCAGAGAACCAGGTCAGCGGAGCTGCTTTAGAGCCAGAGAACCATGGCAGCAGACCTCCTCTAGAACCAGAGAACCAGGTCAGCAGAGCTGCTGTAGAGCCAGAGAAACCAGGTCAGCAGTGCTGCTGTAGAGGGAGAGAACCAGGTCAGCAGAGCTGCTTTAGAGCCTAAGGACCATGTCAGCAGAGCTGCTCTAGACCCAGTGAACCAGGTCAGCTGAGCTGCTGTAGAGCCAGAGAAACCAGGTCAGCAGAGCTGCATTAGAGGGAGAGAACCAGGTCAGCAGAGCTGCTTTAGAGCCAGAGAACCACGTCAGCAGAGCTGCCCTAGAGGCTAAGAACCAGGTCAGCAGAGCTGCTCTAGAGCCAGAGAACCAGGTTAGCAGAGCTGCTGTAGAGCCAGAGAAACCAGGTCAGAAGAGCTGCTTTAGAGTGAGAGAACCAGGTCAGCAGAGCTGCTCTAGAGCCTAAGAACGAAAGTCAGCACAGCTGCTCTTGAGCCAGATAACCAGGTCAGCAGAGCTACTTTAGAGGCAGAGAACCAGGTCATCAGAGCTGCTTTAGAGACTAAGAACAAGGTCAGCAGATCTGGTCTAGAGCTAGAGAACCAGGTCAGCAGAGCTGTTTTAGAGCCAGAGAACTAGGTCAGCAGAGCTGATCTAGAGCCTGAGAACCAGGTCAGCAGAGCTGCTCTAGAGGCAGAGAACCAGGTCAGCGGAGCTGCTTTAGAGCCAGACAACCAGGGCAGCAGAGCTGCTCTCGAACCAGAGAACCAGGTCAGCAGGGCTGATTTAGAGCCATAGAACCAGGTCAGCAGAGCTGCTTTATAGCCAGAGAACCAGGTCAGCCGAGCTGCTGTAGAGCCAGAGAACCAGGTCAGCAGAGCTGCTGTAGAGCCAGAGAAACCAAATCAGAAGAGCAGCTTTAGAGGCAGAGAACCAGGTCAGCAGAGCTGCTCTAGAGCCTAAGAACCAGGTCAGCACAGCTGCTCTAGAGCCAGTGAACCAGGTCAGCAGATCTGCTTTAGAGCCAGAGAACTAGGTCAGAAGAGCCGCTTTAGAGCCAGAGAACCAGGTCAGCAGAGCTCCTCTAGAGCCAGAGAACCAGGTCATTAGAGCTGCTGTAGAGCCAGAGAACCAGGTCAGCAGAGCTGCTGTAGAGCCAGAGAAACCAGGTCAGCAGAGCTGCTCTAGAGGGAGAGACCCAGGTCAGCAGAGCTGCTCTAGAGCCTAAGAACCAAGTCAGCACAGCTGCTCTAGAGCCAGAGAACCAGGTCAGCAGATCTGCTTTAGAGCCAGAGAACTAGGTCAGCAGAGCTGCTTTTGAGCCAGAAAACCAGGTCAGCACAGCTGCTCTAGAGCCTGAGAACCAGGTCATTAGAGCTGCGGTAGAGCCAGAGAACCAGGTCAGCAGAGCTGCTGTAGAGCCACAGAAAGCATGTCAGCAGAGCTGCTTTAGAGCCAGAGAACCAGGTCAGTAGAGCTGCTCTAGAGCCTAAGAACCAGGTCAGCAGAGCTGCTCTAGAGCCAGAGAACCAGGTCTTCTGAGCTACTGTAGAGCCAGAGAAACCAGGTCAGCAGAGCTGCTCTAGAGCCAGAGAACCAGGTCAGCCGAGCTGCTGTAGAGCCAGAGAAACCAGGTCAGCAGAGGTGCTTTAGAGGGAGAGAACCAGGTCAGGAGAGCTGCTTCAGAGGGAGAAAACCAGGTCAGCAGAGCTGCTCTAGAGCCTAAGAACCAGGTCAGCACAGCTGCTCTAGAGCCAGAGAACCAGGTCATCAGAGCTGCTGTAGAGCCAGAGAACCAGCTCAGCAGAGCTGCTGTAGAGCCAGAGAAACCACGTCAGAAGAGCAGCTTTAGAGAGAGACAACCAGGTCAGCAGAGCTGCTCTAGAGCCTAAGAACCAGGTCAGCACAGCTGCTCTAGAGCCAGTGAACCAGGTCAGCAGATCTGCTTTAGAGCCAGAGAACTAGGTCAGAAGAGCTGCTTTAGAGCCAGAGAACCAGGTCAGCAGTGCTCCTCTAGAGCCTGAGAACCAGGTCAGCAGAGCTGCTGTAGAGCCAGAGAAAGCAGGTCAGCAGAGCTGCTTTAGAGCCAGAGAACCAGGTCAGTAGAGCTGCTCTAGAGCCTAAGAACCAGGTCAGCAGAGCTGCTCTAGAGCCAGAGAACCAGGTCAGCTGAGCTGCTGTAGAGCCAGAGAAACCAGGTCAGCAGAGCTGCTCTAGAGGGAGAGACCCAGGTCAGCAGAGCTGCTCTAGAGCCTAAGAACCAGGTCAAGAGAGCTACTCTAGAGCCAGAGAACAAGGTCAGCAGAGCTGCTTTAGAGCCAGAGAACTAGGTCAGCAGAGCTGTTTTAGAGCCAGACAACCAGGTCAGCAGAGCTGTTCTAGAGCCTGGGAACCAGGTCAGCAGAGCTGCTCTAGAGCCAGAGAACCAGGTCAGCAGAGCTGCTGTAGAGCCAGAGAAACCAAATCAGAAGAGCAGCTTTAGAGGCAGAGAACCAGGTCAGCAGAGCTGCTCTAGAGCCTAAGAACCAGGTCAGCACAGCTGCTCTAGAGCCAGTGAACCAGGTCAGCAGATCTGCTTTAGAGCCAGAGAACTAGGTCAGAAGAGCCGCTTTAGAGCCAGAGAACCAGGTCAGCAGAGCTCCTCTAGAGCCAGAGAACCAGGTCATTAGAGCTGCTGTAGAGCCAGAGAACCAGGTCAGCAGAGCTGCTGTAGAGCCAGAGAAACCAGGTCAGCAGAGCTGCTCTAGAGGGAGAGACCCAGGTCAGCAGAGCTGCTCTAGAGCCTAAGAACCAAGTCAGCACAGCTGCTCTAGAGCCAGAGAACCAGGTCATCAGAGCTGCTTTAGAGACTAAGAACAAGGTCAGCAGATCTGGTCTAGAGCTAGAGAACCAGGTCAGCAGAGCTGTTTTAGAGCCAGAGAACTAGGTCAGCAGAGCTGATCTAGAGCCTGAGAACCAGGTCAGCAGAGCTGCTCTAGAGGCAGAGAACCAGGTCAGCGGAGCTGCTTTAGAGCCAGACAACCAGGGCAGCAGAGCTGCTCTCGAACCAGAGAACCAGGTCAGCAGGGCTGATTTAGAGCCATAGAACCAGGTCAGCAGAGCTGCTTTATAGCCAGAGAACCAGGTCAGCAGAGCTGCTGTAGAGCCAGAGAAACCAAATCAGAAGAGCAGCTTTAGAGGCAGAGAACCAGGTCAGCAGAGCTGCTCTAGAGCCTAAGAACCAGGTCAGCACAGCTGCTCTAGAGCCAGTGAACCAGGTCAGCAGATCTGCTTTAGAGCCAGAGAACTAGGTCAGAAGAGCCGCTTTAGAGCCAGAGAACCAGGTCAGCAGAGCTCCTCTAGAGCCAGAGAACCAGGTCATTAGAGCTGCTGTAGAGCCAGAGAACCAGGTCAGCAGAGCTGCTGTAGAGCCAGAGAAACCAGGTCAGCAGAGCTGCTCTAGAGGGAGAGACCCAGGGCAGCAGAGCTGCTCTAGAGCCTAAGAACCAAGTCAGCACAGCTGCTCTAGAGCCAGAGAACCAGGTCAGCAGATCTGCTTTAGAGCCAGAGAACTAGGTCAGCAGAGCTGCTTTTGAGCCAGAAAACCAGGTCAGCACAGCTGCTCTAGAGCCTGAGAACCAGGTCATTAGAGCTGCGGTAGAGCCAAAGAACCAGGTCAGCAGAGCTGCTGTAGAGCCAGAGAAAGCATGTCAGCAGAGCTGCTTTAGAGCCAGAGAACCAGGTCAGTAGAGCTGCTCTAGAGCCTAAGAACCAGGTCAGCAGAGCTGCTCTAGAGCCAGAGAACCAGGTCTTCTGAGCTACTGTAGAGCCAGAGAAACCAGGTCAGCAGAGCTGCTCTAGAGCCAGAGAACCAGGTCAGCCGAGCTGCTGTAGAGCCAGAGAAACCAGGTCAGCAGAGTTGCTTTAGAGGGAGAGAACCAGGTCAGGAGAGCTGCTTCAGAGGGAGAAAACCAGGTCAGCAGAGCTGCTCTAGAGCCTAAGAACCAGGTCAGCACAGCTGCTCTAGAGCCAGAGAACCAGGTCATCAGAGCTGCTGTAGAGCCAGAGAACCAGCTCAGCAGAGCTGCTGTAGAGCCAGAGAAACCACGTCAGAAGAGCAGCTTTAGAGGGAGACAACCAGGTCAGCAGAGCTGCTCTAGAGCCTAAGAACCAGGTCAGCACAGCTGCTCTAGAGCCAGTGAACCAGGTCAGCAGATCTGCTTTAGAGCCAGAGAACTAGGTCAGAAGAGCTGCTTTAGAGCCAGAGAACCAGGTCAGCAGAGCTCCTCTAGAGCCTGAGAACCAGGTCAGCAGAGCTGCTGTAGAGCCAGAGAAAGCAGGTCAGCAGAGCTGCTTTAGAGCCAGAGAACCAAGTCAGTAGAGCTGCTCTAGAGCCTAAGAACCAGGTCAGCAGAGCTGTTCTAGAGCCAGAGAACCAGGTCAGCCGAGCTGCTGTAGAGCCAGAGAAACCAGGTCAGCAGAGCTGCTCTAGAGGGAGAGACCCAGGTCAGCAGAGCTGCTCTAGAGCCTAAGAACCAGGTCAAGAGAGCTACTCTAGAGCCAGAGAACAAGGTCAGCAGAGCTGCTTTAGAGCCAGAGAACTAGGTCAGCAGAGCTGTTTTAGAGCCAGACAACCAGGTCAGCAGAGCTGTTCTAGAGCCTGGGAACCAGGTCAGCAGAGCTGCTCTAGAGCCAGAGAACCAGGTCAGCCGAGCTGCTGTAGAGCCAGAGAAACCAGGTCAGCAGAGCTGCTCTAGAGGGAGAGACCCAGGTCAGCAGAGCTGCTCTAGAGCCTAAGAACCAGGTCAAGAGAGCTACTCTAGAGCCAGAGAACAAGGTCAGCAGAGCTGCTTTAGAGCCAGAGAAACCAAATCAGAAGAGCAGCTTTAGAGGCAGAGAACCAGGTCAGCAGAGCTGCTCTAGAGCCTAAGAACCAGGTCAGCACAGCTGCTCTAGAGCCAGTGAACCAGGTCAGCAGATCTGCTTTAGAGCCAGAGAACTAGGTCAGAAGAGCCGCTTTAGAGCCAGAGAACCAGGTCAGCAGAGCTCCTCTAGAGCCAGAGAACCAGGTCATTAGAGCTGCTGTAGAGCCAGAGAACCAGGTCAGCAGAGCTTCTGTAGAGCCAGAGAAACCAGGTCAGCAGAGCTGCTCTAGAGGGAGAGACCCAGGTCAGCAGAGCTGCTCTAGAGCCTAAGAACCAAGTCAGCACAGCTGCTCTAGAGCCAGAGAACCAGGTCAGCAGATCTGCTTTAGAGCCAGAGAACTAGGTCAGCAGAGCTGCTTTTGAGCCAGAAAACCAGGTCAGCACAGCTGCTCTAGAGCCTGAGAACCAGGTCATTAGAGCTGCGGTAGAGCCAGAGAACCAGGTCAGCAGAGCTGCTGTAGAGCCAGAGAAAGCATGTCAGCAGAGCTGCTTTAGAGCCAGAGAACCAGGTCAGTAGAGCTGCTCTAGAGCCTAAGAACCAGGTCAGCAGAGCTGCTCTAGAGCCAGAGAACCAGGTCAGCTGAGCTACTGTAGAGCCAGAGAAACCAGGTCAGCAGAGCTGCTCTAGAGCCAGAGAACCAGGTCAGCCGAGCTGCTGTAGAGCCAGAGAAACCAGGTCAGCAGAGTTGCTTTAGAGGGAGAGAACCAGGTCAGGAGAGCTGCTTCAGAGGGAGAACACCAGGTCAGCAGAGCTGCTCTAGAGCCTAGGAACCAGGTCAGCACAGCTGCTCTAGAGCCAGTGAACCAGGTCAGCAGATCTGCTTTAGAGCCAGAGAACTAGGTCAGAAGAGCTGCTTTAGAGCCAGAGAACCAGGTCAGCAGAGCTCCTCTAGAGCCTGAGAACCAGGTCAGCAGAGCTGCTGTAGAGCCAGAGAAAGCAGGTCAGCAGAGCTGCTTTAGAGCCAGAGAACCAGGTTAGTAGAGCTGCTCTAGAGCCTAAGAACCAGGTCAGCAGAGCTGCTCTAGAGCCAGAGAACCAGGTCAGCCGAGCTGCTGTAGAGCCAGAGAAACCAGGTCAGCAGAGCTGCTCTAGAGGGAGAGACCCAGGTCAGCAGAGCTGCTCTAGAGCCTAAGAACCAGGTCAAGAGAGCTACTCTAGAGCCAGAGAACAAGGTCAGCAGAGCTGCTTTAGAGCCAGAGAACTAGGTCAGCAGAGCTCTTTTAGAGCCAGACAACCAGGTCAGCAGAGCTGTTCTAGAGCCTGGGAACCAGGTCAGCAGAGCTGCTCTAGAGCCAGAGAACCAGGTCAGCAGAGCTGCTGTAGAGCCAGAGAAACCAAATCAGAAGAGCAGCTTTAGAGGCAGAGAACCAGGTCAGCAGAGCTGCTCTAGAGCCTAAGAACCAGGTCAGCACAGCTGCTCTAGAGCCAGTGAACCAGGTCAGCAGATCTGCTTTAGAGCCAGAGAACTAGGTCAGAAGAGCCGCTTTAGAGCCAGAGAACCAGATCAGCAGAGCTCCTCTAGAGCCAGAGAACCAGGTCATTAGAGCTGCTGTAGAGCCAGAGAACCAGGTCAGCAGAGCTGCTGTAGAGCCAGAGAAACCAGGTCAGCAGAGCTGCTCTAGAGGGAGAGACCCAGGTCAGCAGAGCTGCTCTAGAGCCTAAGAACCAAGTCAGCACAGCTGCTCTAGAGCCAGAGAACCAGGTCATCAGAGCTGCTTTAGAGACTAAGAACAAGGTCAGCAGATCTGGTCTAGAGCTAGAGAACCAGGTCAGCAGAGCTGTTTTAGAGCCAGAGAACTAGGTCAGCAGAGCTGATCTAGAGCCTGAGAACCAGGTCAGCAGAGCTGCTCTAGAGGCAGAGAACCAGGTCAGCGGAGCTGCTTTAGAGCCAGACAACCAGGGCAGCAGAGCTGCTCTCAAACCAGAGAACCAGGTCAGCAGGGCTGATTTAGAGCCATAGAACCAGGTCAGCAGAGCTGCTTTATAGCCAGAGAACCAGGTCAGCCGAGCTGCTGTAGAGCCAGAGAACCAGGTCAGCAGAGCTGCTGTAGAGCCAGAGAAACCAAATCAGAAGAGCAGCTTTAGAGGCAGAGAACCAGGTCAGCAGAGCTGCTCTAGAGCCTAAGAACCAGGTCAGCACAGCTGCTCTAGAGCCAGTGAACCAGGTCAGCAGATCTGCTTTAGAGCCAGAGAACTAGGTCAGAAGAGCCGCTTTAGAGCCAGAGAACCAGGTCAGCAGAGCTCCTCTAGAGCCAGAGAACCAGGTCATTCGAGCTGCTGTAGAGCCAGAGAACCAGGTCAGCAGAGCTGCTGTAGAGCCAGAGAAACCAGGTCAGCAGAGCTGCTCTAGAGGGAGAGACCCAGGTCAGCAGAGCTGCTCTAGAGCCTAAGAACCAAGTCAGCACAGCTGCTCTAGAGCCAGAGAACCAGGTCAGCAGATCTGCTTAAGAGCCAGAGAACTAGGTCAGCAGAGCTGCTTTTGAGCCAGAAAACCAGGTCAGCACAGCTGCTCTAGAGCCTGAGAACCAGGTCATTAGAGCTGCGGTAGAGCCAGAGAACCAGGTCAGCAGAGCTGCTGTAGAGCCAGAGAAAGCATGTCAGCAGAGCTGGTTTAGAGCCAGAGAACCAGGTCAGTAGAGCTGCTCTAGAGCCTAAGAACCAGGTCAGCAGAGCTGCTCTAGAGCCAGAGAACCAGGTCTTCTGAGCTACTGTAGAGCCAGAGAAACCAGGTCAGCAGAGCTGCTCTAGAGCCAGAGAACCAGGTCAGCCGAGCTGCTGTAGAGCCAGAGAAACCAGGTCAGCAGAGTTGCTTTAGAGGGAGAGAACCAGGTCAGGAGAGCTGCTTCAGAGGGAGAAAACCAGGTCAGCAGAGCTGCTCTAGAGCCTAAGAACCAGGTCAGCACAGCTGCTCTAGAGCCAGAGAACCAGGTCATCAGAGCTGCTGTAGAGCCAGAGAACCAGCTCAGCAGAGCTGCTGTAGAGCCAGAGAAACCACGTCAGAAGAGCAGCTTTAGAGGGAGACAACCAGGTCAGCAGAGCTGCTCTAGAGCCTAAGAACCAGGTCAGCACAGCTGCTCTAGAGCCAGTGAACCAGGTCAGCAGATCTGCTTTAGAGCCAGAGAACTAGGTCAGAAGAGCTGCTTTAGAGCCAGAGAACCAGGTCAGCAGAGCTCCTCTAGAGCCTGAGAACCAGGTCAGCAGAGCTGCTGTAGAGCCAGAGAAAGCAGGTCAGCAGAGCTGCTTTAGAGCCAGAGAACCAGGTCAGTAGAGCTGCTCTAGAGCCTAAGAACCAGGTCAGCAGAGCTGCTCTAGAGCCAGAGAACCAGGTCAGCCGAGCTGCTGTAGAGCCAGAGAAACCAGGTCAGCAGAGCTGCTCTAGAGGGAGAGACCCAGGTCAGCAGAGCTGCTCTAGAGCCTATGAACCAGGTCAAGAGAGCTACTCTAGAGCCAGAGAACAAGGTCAGCAGAGCTGCTTTAGAGCCAGAGAACTAGGTCAGCAGAGCTGTTTTAGAGCCAGACAACCAGGTCAGCAGAGCTGTTCTAGAGCCTGGGAACCAGGTCAGCAGAGCTGCTCTAGAGCCAGAGAACCAGGTCAGCCGAGCTGCTGTAGAGCCAGAGAAACCAGGTCAGCAGAGCTGCTCTAGAGGGAGAGACCCAGGTCAGCAGAGCTGCTCTAGAGCCTAAGAACCAGGTCAAGAGAGCTACTCTAGAGCCAGAGAACAAGGTCAGCAGAGCTGCTTTAGAGCCAGAGAAACCAAATCAGAAGAGCAGCTTTAGAGGCAGAGAACCAGGTCAGCAGAGCTGCTCTAGAGCCTAAGAACCAGGTCAGCACAGCTGCTCTAGAGCCAGTGAACCAGGTCAGCAGATCTGCTTTAGAGCCAGAGAACTAGGTCAGAAGAGCCGCTTTAGAGCCAGAGAACCAGGTCAGCAGAGCTCCTCTAGAGCCAGAGAACCAGGTCATTAGAGCTGCTGTAGAGCCAGAGAACCAGGTCAGCAGAGCTGCTGTAGAGCCAGAGAAACCAGGTCAGCAGAGCTGCTCTAGAGGGAGAGACCCAGGTCAGCAGAGCTGCTCTAGAGCCTAAGAACCAAGTCAGCACAGCTGCTCTAGAGCCAGAGAACCAGGTCAGCAGATCTGCTTTAGAGCCAGAGAACTAGGTCAGCAGAGCTGCTTTTGAGCCAGAAAACCAGGTCAGCACAGCTGCTCTAGAGCCTGAGAACCAGGTCATTAGAGCTGCGGTAGAGCCAGAGAACCAGGTCAGCAGAGCTGCTGTAGAGCCAGAGAAAGCATGTCAGCAGAGCTGCTTTAGAGCCAGAGAACCAGGTCAGTAGAGCTGCTCTAGAGCCTAAGAACCAGGTCAGCAGAGCTGCTCTAGAGCCAGAGAACCAGGTCAGCTGAGCTACTGTAGAGCCAGAGAAACCAGGTCAGCAGAGCTGCTCTAGAGCCAGAGAACCAGGTCAGCCGAGCTGCTGTAGAGCCAGAGAAACCAGGTCAGCAGAGTTGCTTTAGAGGGAGAGAACCAGGTCAGGAGAGCTGCTTCAGAGGGAGAAAACCAGGTCAGCAGAGCTGCTCTAGAGCCTAAGAACCAGGTCAGCACAGCTGCTCTAGAGCCAGAGAACCAGGTCATCAGAGCTGCTGTAGAGCCAGAGAACCAGGTCAGCAGAGCTGCTGTAGAGCCAGAGAAACCACGTCAGAAGAGCTGCTGTAGAGCCAGAGAAACCACGTCAGAAGAGCAGCTTTAGAGGGAGACAACCAGGTCAGCAGAGCTGCTCTAGAGCCTAAGAACCAGGTCAGCACAGCTGCTCTAGAGCCAGTGAACCAGGTCAGCAGATCTGCTTTAGAGCCAGAGAACTAGGTCAGAAGAGCTGCTTTAGAGCCAGAGAACCAGGTCAGCAGAGCTCCTCTAGAGCCTGAGAACCAGGTCAGCAGAGCTGCTGTAGAGCCAGAGAAAGCAGGTCAGCAGAGCTGCTTTAGAGCCAGAGAACCAGGTCAGTAGAGCTGCTCTAGAGCCTAAGAACCAGGTCAGCAGAGCTGCTCTAGAGCCAGAGAACCAGGTCAGCCGAGCTGCTGTAGAGCCAGAGAAACCAGGTCAGCAGAGCTGCTCTAGAGGGAGAGACCCAGGTCAGCAGAGCTGCTCTAGAGCCTAAGAACCAGGTCAAGAGAGCTACTCTAGAGCCAGAGAACAAGGTCAGCAGAGCTGCTTTAGAGCCAGAGAACTAGGTCAGCAGAGCTGTTTTAGAGCCAGACAACCAGGTCAGCAGAGCTGTTCTAGAGCCTGGGAACCAGGTCAGCAGAGCTGCTCTAGAGGCAGAGAACCAGGTCAGCCGAGCTGCTGTAGAGCCAGAGAAACCAGGTCAGCAGAGCAGCTTTAGAGGGAGAGAATCAGGTCAGGAGAGCTGCTTCAGAGGGAGAGAACCAGGTCAGCAGAGCTGCTCTAGAGCCTAAGAACCAGGTCAGTTCAGCTGCTCTAGACCCAGTGAACCGGGTCAGCTGAGCTGCTGTAGAGCCAGAGAAACCAGGTCAGCAGAGCTGCTTTAGAGGGAGAGAACAAGGTCAGCAGAGCTGCTTTAGAGGGAGAGAATCAGGTCAGGAGAGCTGCTTCAGAGGGAGAGAACCAGGTCAGCAGAGCTGCTCTAAAGCCTAAGAACCAGGTCAGTTCAGCTGCTCTAGAGCTAGAGAACCAGGTCATTAGAGCTGCTGTAGAGCCAGAGAAACCAGGTCAGCAGAGATGCTTTAGAGGGAGAGAACCAGGTCAGCAGAGCTGCTTTAGAGCCAGAGAACCAGGTCAGCAGAGCTGCTCTAGAGCCAGAGAACCAGGTCAGCAGAGCTGCCGTAGAGCCAGAGAACCCAGGTCAGCAGAGCTGCTTTAGAGGGAGAGAACCAGGTCAGCAGAGCTGCTCTAGAGCCTAAGAACCAGGTCAGCACAGCTGCTATAGAGCCAGAGAGCCAGGTCAACAGAGTTGCTTTAGAGCCTAAGAACCAGGTCAGCAGAGCTGCTCTAGAGCCTAAGAACCAGGTCAGCAGATCTGCTCTAGAGCCAGAGAACCAGGTCAGCAGAGCTGCTTTAGAGCCAGAGAACAATGTCAGAAGAGCTGTTTTAGAGCCTAAGAACCAAGTCAGCACAGCTGCTCTTGAGCCAGATAACCAGGTCAACAGAGCTGCTTTTGAGGCAGAGAACCAGGTCAGCAGAGCTGCTCTAGAGACTAAGAACAAGGTCAGCAGATCTGCTCTGGAGCTAGAGAACCAGGTCAGCAGAGCTGTTTTAGAGCCAGAGAACCAGGCCAGCAGAGCTTATCTAGAACCTGAGAACCAGGTCAGCAGAGCTGCTCTAGCGGCAGAGAACCAGGTCAGCAGAGCTGCTTTAGAGCTAGAGAACCAGGGCAGCAGAGCTGCTCTCGAACCAGAGAACCAGGTCAGCAGAGCTGATTTAGAGCCATAGAACCAGGTCAGCAGAGCTGCTTTAGAGCCAGAGAACCAGGTCAGCCGAGCTGCTGTAGAGCCAGAGAAACCAGGTCAGCAGAGCTGCTTTAGAGGGAGAGAACCAGGTCAGGAGAGCTGCTTCAGAGAGAGAGAAGCAGGTCAGCAGAGCTGCTCTAGAGCCTAAGAACCAGGTTAGCACAGCTGCTCTAGAGCCAGAGAACCAGGTCATCAGAGCTGCTTTAGAGCCAGAGAACCAGGTCAGCAGAGCTGCTGTAGAGCCAGAGAAACCACATCAGAAGAGCAGCTTTAGAGGGAGAGAACCAGGTCAGCAGAGCTGCTCTAGAGCCTAAGAATCAGGTCAGCACAGCTGCTCTAGAGCCAGTGAACCAGGTCATTAGAGCTGCTGTAGAGCCAGAGAACCAGGTCAGCAGAGCTGCTGTAGAGCCAGAGAAAGCAGGTCAGCAGAGCTGCTTTAGAGCCAGAGAACCAGGTCAGTAGAGCTGCTCTAGAGCCTAAGAACCAGGTCATCAGAGCTGCTCTAGAGCCAGAGAACCAGGTCAGCAGAGCTGCTGTAGAGCCAGAGAAACCAGGTCAGCAGAGCTGCTCTAGAGGGAGAGATCCAGGTCAGCAGAGCTGCTCTAGAGCCTAAGAACCAGGTCAGCACAGCTGCTCTAGAGCCAGAGAACCAGGTCAGCAGATTTGCTTTAGAGCCAGAGAACTAGGTCAGCAGAGCTGCTTTTGAGCCAGAGAACCAGGTCAGCAGAGCTGCTCTAGAGGCAGAGAACCAGGTCAGCAGAGCTGCTTTAGAGCTAGAGAACCAGGGCAGCAGAGCTGCTCTCGAACCAGAGAACCAGGTCAGCACAGCTGCTCTAGAGCCAGAGAACCAGGTCATCAGAGCTGCTGTAGAGCCAGAGAACCAGGTCAGCAGAGCTGCTGTAGAGCCAGATAAACCACATCAGAAGAGCAGCTTTAGAGGGAGAGAACCAGGTCAGCAGAGCTGCTCTAGAGCCTAAGAACCAGGTCAGCACAGCTGCTCTAGAGCCAGTGAACCAGGTCAGCAGATCTGCTTTAGAGCCAGAGAACAAGGTCAGCAGAGCTCCTCTAGAGCCTGAGAACCAGGTCATTAGAGCTGCTGTAGAGCCAGAGAACCAGGTCAGCAGAGCTGCTGTAGAGCCAGAGAAAGCAGGTCAGCAGAGCTGCTTTAGAGCCAGAGAACCAGGTCAGTAGAGCTGCTCAAGAGCCTAAGAACCAGGTCATCAGAGCTGCTCTAGAGCCAGAGAACCAGGTCAGCAGAGCTGCTGTAGAGCCAGAGAAACGAGGTCAGCAGAGCTGCTCTAGAGGGAGATACCCAGGTCAGCAGAGCTGCTCTAGAGCCTAAGAACCAGGTCAGCACAGCTGCTCTAGAGCCAGAGAACCAGGTCAGCAGATCTGATTTAGAGCCAGAGAACTAGGTCAGCAGAGCTGCTTTTGAGCCAGAGAACCAGGTCAGCACAGCTGCTCTAGAGCCTGAGAACCAGGTCATTAGAGCTGCTGTAGAGCCAGAGAACCAGGTCAGCAGAGCTGCTGTAGAGCCAGAGAAAGCAGGTCAGCAGAGCTGCTTTAGAGCCAGAGAACCAGGTCAGTAGAGCTGCTCTAGAGCCTAAGAACCAGGTCAGCAGAGCTGCTCTAGAGCCAGAGAACCAGGTCAGCCGAACTACTGTAGAGCCAGAGAAACAAGGTCAGCAGAGTTGCTCTAGAGCCAGAGAACCAGGTCAGCCGAGCTGCTGTAGAGCCAGAGAAACCAGGTCAGCAGAGCTGCTTTAGAGGGAGAGAATCAGGTCAGGAGAGCTGCTTCAGAGGAAGAGAACCAGGTCAGCAGAGCTGCTCTAGAGCCTAAGAACCAGGTCAGCACAGCTGCTCTAGAGCCAGAGAACCAGGTCATCAGAGCTGCTGTAGAGCCAGAGAACCAGGTCAGCAGAGCTGCTGTAGAGCCAGAGAAACCACGTCAGAAGAGCAGCTTTAGAGGGAGACAACCAGGTCAGCAGAGCTGCTCTAGAGCCAGAGAACCAGGTCATCAGAGCTGCTCTAGAGCCAGTGAACCAGGTCAGCAGATCTGCTTTAGAGCCAGAGAACTAGGTCAGAAGAGCTGCTTTACGGCCAGAGAACCAGGTCAGCAGAGCTCCTCTAGAGCCTGAGAACCAGGTCATTAGAGCTGCTGTAGAGCCAGAGAACCAGGTCAGCAGAGCTGCTGTAGAGCCAGAGAAAGCAGGTCAGCAGAGCTGCTTTAGAGCCAGAGAACCAGGTCAGTAGAGCTGCTCTGGAGCCTAAGAACCAGGTCAGCAGAGCTGCTCTAGAGCCAGAGAACCAGGTCAGCCGAGCTGCTGTAGAGCCAGAGAAACCAGGTCAGCAGAGCTGCTCTAGAGGGAGAGACCCAGGTCAGCAGAGCTGCTCTAGAGCCTAAGAACCAGGTCAACAGAGCTACTCTAGAGCCAGAGAACAAGGTCAGCAGAGCTGCTTTAGAGCCAGAGAACTAGGTGAGCAGAGCTGTTTTAGAGCCAGACAACCAGGTCAGCAGAGATGCTCTAGAGCCTAAGAACCAGGTCAGCACAGCTGCTCTAGAGCCAGTGAACCAGGTCAGCAGATCTGCTTTAGAGCCAGAGAACTAGGTCAGAAGAGCCGCTTTAGAGCCAGAGAACCAGGTCAGCAGAGCTCCTCTAGAGCCAGAGAACCAGGTCATTAGAGCTGCTGTAGAGCCAGAGAACCAGGTCAGCAGAGCTGCTGTAGAGCCAGAGAAACCAGGTCAGCAGAGCTGCTCTAGAGGGAGAGACCCAGGTCAGCAGAGCTGCTCTAGAGCCTAAGAACCAAGTCAGCACAGCTGCTCTAGAGCCAGAGAACCAGGTCAGCAGATCTGCTTTAGAGCCAGAGAACTAGGTCAGCAGAGCTGCTTTTGAGCCAGAAAACCAGGTCAGCACAGCTGCTCTAGAGCCTGAGAACCAGGTCATTAGAGCTGCGGTAGAGCCAGAGAACCAGGTCAGCAGAGCTGCTGTAGAGCCAGAGAAAGCATGTCAGCAGAGCTGCTTTAGAGCCAGAGAACCAGGTCAGTAGAGCTGCTCTAGAGCCTAAGAACCAGGTCAGCAGAGCTGCTCTAGAGCCAGAGAACCAGGTCTTCTGAGCTACTGTAGAGCCAGAGAAACCAGGTCAGCAGAGCTGCTCTAGAGCCAGAGAACCAGGTCAGCCGAGCTGCTGTAGAGCCAGAGAAACCAGGTCAGCAGAGGTGCTTTAGAGGGAGAGAACCAGGTCAGGAGAGCTGCTTCAGAGGGAGAAAACCAGGTCAGCAGAGCTGCTCTAGAGCCTAAGAACCAGGTCAGCACAGCTGCTCTAGAGCCAGAGAACCAGGTCATCAGAGCTGCTGTAGAGCCAGAGAACCAGCTCAGCAGAGCTGCTGTAGAGCCAGAGAAACCACGTCAGAAGAGCAGCTTTGGAGAGAGACAACCAGGTCAGCAGAGCTGCTCTAGAGCCTAAGAACCAGGTCAGCACAGCTGCTCTAGAGCCAGTGAACCAGGTCAGCAGATCTGCTTTAGAGCCAGAGAACTAGGTCAGAAGAGCTGCTTTAGAGCCAGAGAACCAGGTCAGCAGAGCTCCTCTAGAGCCTGAGAACCAGGTCAGCAGAGCTGCTGTAGAGCCAGAGAAAGCAGGTCAGCAGAGCTGCTTTAGAGCCAGAGAACCAGGTCAGTAGAGCTGCTCTAGAGCCTAAGAACCAGGTCAGCAGAGCTGCTCTAGAGCCAGAGAACCAGGTCAGCTGAGCTGCTGTAGAGCCAGAGAAACCAGGTCAGCAGAGCTGCTCTAGAGGGAGAGACCCAGGTCAGCAGAGCTGCTCTAGAGCCTAAGAACCAGGTCAAGAGAGCTACTCTAGAGCCAGAGAACAAGGTCAGCAGAGCTGCTTTAGAGCCAGAGAACTAGGTCAGCAGAGCTGTTTTAGAGCCAGACAACCAGGTCAGCAGAGCTGTTCTAGAGCCTGGGAACCAGGTCAGCAGAGCTGCTCTAGAGCCAGAGAACCAGGTCAGCAGAGCTGCTGTAGAGCCAGAGAAACCAAATCAGAAGAGCAGCTTTAGAGGCAGAGAACCAGGTCAGCAGAGCTGCTCTAGAGCCTAAGAACCAGGTCAGCACAGCTGCTCTAGAGCCAGTGAACCAGGTCAGCAGATCTGCTTTAGAGCCAGAGAACTAGGTCAGAAGAGCCGCTTTAGAGCCAGAGAACCAGGTCAGCAGAGCTCCTCTAGAGCCAGAGAACCAGGTCATTAGAGCTGCTGTAGAGCCAGAGAACCAGGTCAGCAGAGCTGCTGTAGAGCCAGAGAAACCAGGTCAGCAGAGCTGCTCTAGAGGGAGAGACCCAGGTCAGCAGAGCTGCTCTAGAGCCTAAGAACCAAGTCAGCACAGCTGCTCTAGAGCCAGAGAACCAGGTCAGCAGATCTGCTTTAGAGCCAGAGAACTAGGTCAGCAGAGCTGCTTTTGAGCCAGAAAACCAGGTCAGCACAGCTGCTCTAGAGCCTGAGAACCAGGTCATTAGAGCTGCGGTAGAGCCAGAGAACCAGGTCAGCAGAGCTGCTGTAGAGCCAGAGAAAGCATGTCAGCAGAGCTGCTTTAGAGCCAGAGAACCAGGTCAGTAGAGCTGCTCTAGAGCCTAAGAACCAGGTCAGCAGAGCTGCTCTAGAGCCAGAGAACCAGGTCTTCTGAGCTACTGTAGAGCCAGAGAAACCAGGTCAGCAGAGCTGCTCTAGAGCCAGAGAACCAGGTCAGCCGAGCTGCTGTAGAGCCAGAGAAACCAGGTCAGCAGAGGTGCTTTAGAGGGAGAGAACCAGGTCAGGAGAGCTGCTTCAGAGGGAGAAAACCAGGTCAGCAGAGCTGCTCTAGAGCCTAAGAACCAGGTCAGCACAGCTGCTCTAGAGCCAGAGAACCAGGTCATCAGAGCTGCTGTAGAGCCAGAGAACCAGCTCAGCAGAGCTGCTGTAGAGCCAGAGAAACCACGTCAGAAGAGCAGCTTTGGAGAGAGACAACCAGGTCAGCAGAGCTGCTCTAGAGCCTAAGAACCAGGTCAGCACAGCTGCTCTAGAGCCAGTGAACCAGGTCAGCAGATCTGCTTTAGAGCCAGAGAACTAGGTCAGAAGAGCTGCTTTAGAGCCAGAGAACCAGGTCAGCAGAGCTCCTCTAGAGCCTGAGAACCAGGTCAGCAGAGCTGCTGTAGAGCCAGAGAAAGCAGGTCAGCAGAGCTGCTTTAGAGCCAGAGAACCAGGTCAGTAGAGCTGCTCTAGAGCCTAAGAACCAGGTCAGCAGAGCTGCTCTAGAGCCAGAGAACCAGGTCAGCTGAGCTGCTGTAGAGCCAGAGAAACCAGGTCAGCAGAGCTGCTCTAGAGGGAGAGACCCAGGTCAGCAGAGCTGCTCTAGAGACTAAGAACCAGGTCAAGAGAGCTACTCTAGAGCCAGAGAACAAGGTCAGCAGAGCTGCTTTAGAGCCAGAGAACTAGGTCAGCAGAGCTGTTTTAGAGCCAGACAACCAGGTCAGCAGAGCTGTTCTAGAGCCTGGGAACCAGGTCAGCAGAGCTGCTCTAGAGCCAGAGAACCAGGTCAGCAGAGCTGCTGTAGAGCCAGAGAAACCAAATCAGAAGAGCAGCTTTAGAGGCAGAGAACCAGGTCAGCAGAGCTGCTCTAGAGCCTAAGAACCAGGTCAGCACAGCTGCTCTAGAGCCAGTGAACCAGGTCAGCAGATCTGCTTTAGAGCCAGAGAACTAGGTCAGAAGAGCCGCTTTAGAGCCAGAGAACCAGGTCAGCAGAGCTCCTCTAGAGCCAGAGAACCAGGTCATTAGAGCTGCTGTAGAGCCAGAGAACCAGGTCAGCAGAGCTGCTGTAGAGCCAGAGAAACCAGGTCAGCAGAGCTGCTCTAGAGGGAGAAACCCAGGTCAGCAGAGCTGCTCTAGAGCCTAAGAACCAAGTCAGCACAGCTGCTCTAGAGCCAGAGAACCAGGTCATCAGAGCTGCTTTAGAGACTAAGAACAAGGTCAGCAGATCTGGTCTAGAGCTAGAGAACCAGGTCAGCAGAGCTGTTTTAGAGCCAGAGAACTAGGTCAGCAGAGCTGATCTAGAGCCTGAGAACACGGTCAGCAGAGCTGCTCTAGAGGCAGAGAACCAGGTCAGCGGAGCTGCTTTAGAGCCAGACAACCAGGGCAGCAGAGCTGCTCTCGAACCAGAGAACCAGGTCAGCAGGGCTGATTTAGAGCCATAGAACCAGGTCAGCAGAGCTGCTTTATAGCCAGAGAACCAGGTCAGCAGAGCTGCTGTAGAGCCAGAGAAACCAAATCAGAAGAGCAGCTTTAGAGGCAGAGAACCAGGTCAGCAGAGCTGCTCTAGAGCCTAAGAACCAGGTCAGCACAGCTGCTCTAGAGCCAGTGAACCAGGTCAGCAGATCTGCTTTAGAGCCAGAGAACTAGGTCAGAAGAGCCGCTTTAGAGCCAGAGAACCAGGTCAGCAGAGCTCCTCTAGAGCCAGAGAACCAGGTCATTAGAGCTGCTGTAGAGCCAGAGAACCAGGTCAGCAGAGCTGCTGTAGAGCCAGAGAAACCAGGTCAGCAGAGCTGCTCTAGAGGGAGAGACCCAGGGCAGCAGAGCTGCTCTAGAGCCTAAGAACCAAGTCAGCACAGCTGCTCTAGAGCCAGAGAACCAGGTCAGCAGATCTGCTTTAGAGCCAGAGAACTAGGTCAGCAGAGCTGCTTTTGAGCCAGAAAACCAGGTCAGCACAGCTGCTCTAGAGCCTGAGAACCAGGTCATTAGAGCTGCGGTAGAGCCAAAGAACCAGGTCAGCAGAGCTGCTGTAGAGCCAGAGAAAGCATGTCAGCAGAGCTGCTTTAGAGCCAGAGAACCAGGTCAGTAGAGCTGCTCTAGAGCCTAAGAACCAGGTCAGCAGAGCTGCTCTAGAGCCAGAGAACCAGGTCTTCTGAGCTACTGTAGAGCCAGAGAAACCAGGTCAGCAGAGCTGCTCTAGAGCCAGAGAACCAGGTCAGCCGAGCTGCTGTAGAGCCAGAGAAACCAGGTCAGCAGAGTTGCTTTAGAGGGAGAGAACCAGGTCAGGAGAGCTGCTTCAGAGGGAGAAAACCAGGTCAGCAGAGCTGCTCTAGAGCCTAAGAACCAGGTCAGCACAGCTGCTCTAGAGCCAGAGAACCAGGTCATCAGAGCTGCTGTAGAGCCAGAGAACCAGCTCAGCAGAGCTGCTGTAGAGCCAGAGAAACCACGTCAGAAGAGCAGCTTTAGAGGGAGACAACCAGGTCAGCAGAGCTGCTCTAGAGCCTAAGAACCAGGTCAGCACAGCTGCTCTAGAGCCAGTGAACCAGGTCAGCAGATCTGCTTTAGAGCCAGAGAACTAGGTCAGAAGAGCTGCTTTAGAGCCAGAGAACCAGGTCAGCAGAGCTCCTCTAGAGCCTGAGAACCAGGTCAGCAGAGCTGCTGTAGAGCCAGAGAAAGCAGGTCAGCAGAGCTGCTTTAGAGCCAGAGAACCAAGTCAGTAGAGCTGCTCTAGAGCCTAAGAACCAGGTCAGCAGAGCTGTTCTAGAGCCAGAGAACCAGGTCAGCCGAGCTGCTGTAGAGCCAGAGAAACCAGGTCAGCAGAGCTGCTCTAGAGGGAGAGACCCAGGTCAGCAGAGCTGCTCTAGAGCCTAAGAACCAGGTCAAGAGAGCTACTCTAGAGCCAGAGAACAAGGTCAGCAGAGCTGCTTTAGAGCCAGAGAACTAGGTCAGCAGAGCTGTTTTAGAGCCAGACAACCAGGTCAGCAGAGCTGTTCTAGAGCCTGGGAACCAGGTCAGCAGAGCTGCTCTAGAGCCAGAGAACCAGGTCAGCCGAGCTGCTGTAGAGCCAGAGAAACCAGGTCAGCAGAGCTGCTCTAGAGGGAGAGACCCAGGTCAGCAGAGCTGCTCTAGAGCCTAAGAACCAGGTCAAGAGAGCTACTCTAGAGCCAGAGAACAAGGTCAGCAGAGCTGCTTTAGAGCCAGAGAAACCAAATCAGAAGAGCAGCTTTAGAGGCAGAGAACCAGGTCAGCAGAGCTGCTCTAGAGCCTAAGAACCAGGTCAGCACAGCTGCTCTAGAGCCAGTGAACCAGGTCAGCAGATCTGCTTTAGAGCCAGAAAACTAGGTCAGAAGAGCCGCTTTAGAGCCAGAGAACCAGGTCAGCAGAGCTCCTCTAGAGCCAGAGAACCAGGTCATTAGAGCTGCTGTAGAGCCAGAGAACCAGGTCAGCAGAGCTTCTGTAGAGCCAGAGAAACCAGGTCAGCAGAGCTGCTCTAGAGGGAGAGACCCAGGTCAGCAGAGCTGCTCTAGAGCCTAAGAACCAAGTCAGCACAGCTGCTCTAGAGCCAGAGAACCAGGTCAGCAGATCTGCTTTAGAGCCAGAGAACTAGGTCAGCAGAGCTGCTTTTGAGCCAGAAAACCAGGTCAGCACAGCTGCTCTAGAGCCTGAGAACCAGGTCATTAGAGCTGCGGTAGAGCCAGAGAACCAGGTCAGCAGAGCTGCTGTAGAGCCAGAGAAAGCATGTCAGCAGAGCTGCTTTAGAGCCAGAGAACCAGGTCAGTAGAGCTGCTCTAGAGCCTAAGAACCAGGTCAGCAGAGCTGCTCTAGAGCCAGAGAACCAGGTCAGCTGAGCTACTGTAGAGCCAGAGAAACCAGGTCAGCAGAGCTGCTCTAGAGCCAGAGAACCAGGTCAGCCGAGCTGCTGTAGAGCCAGAGAAACCAGGTCAGCAGAGTTGCTTTAGAGGGAGAGAACCAGGTCAGGAGAGCTGCTTCAGAGGGAGAACACCAGGTCAGCAGAGCTGCTCTAGAGCCTAGGAACCAGGTCAGCACAGCTGCTCTAGAGCCAGAGAACCAGGTCATCAGAGCTGCTGTAGAGCCAGAGAACCAGCTCAGCAGAGCTGCTGTAGAGCCAGAGAAACCACGTCAGAAGAGCAGCTTTAGAGGGAGACAACCAGGTCAGCAGAGCTGCTCTAGAGCCTAAGAACCAGGTCAGCCCAGCTGCTCTAGAGCCAGTGAACCAGGTCAGCAGATCTGCTTTAGAGCCAGAGAACTAGGTCAGAAGAGCTGCTTTAGAGCCAGAGAACCAGGTCAGCAGAGCTCCTCTAGAGCCTGAGAACCAGGTCAGCAGAGCTGCTGTAGAGCCAGAGAAAGCAGGTCAGCAGAGCTGCTTTAGAGCCAGAGAACCAGGTTAGTAGAGCTGCTCTAGAGCCTAAGAACCAGGTCAGCAGAGCTGCTCTAGAGCCAGAGAACCAGGTCAGCCGAGCTGCTGTAGAGCCAGAGAAACCAGGTCAGCAGAGCTGCTCTAGAGGGAGAGACCCAGGTCAGCAGAGCTGCTCTAGAGCCTAAGAACCAGGTCAAGAGAGCTACTCTAGAGCCAGAGAACAAGGTCAGCAGAGCTGCTTTAGAGCCAGAGAACTAGGTCAGCAGAGCTCTTTTAGAGCCAGACAACCAGGTCAGCAGAGCTGTTCTAGAGCCTGGGAACCAGGTCAGCAGAGCTGCTCTAGAGCCAGAGAACCAGGTCAGCAGAGCTGCTGTAGAGCCAGAGAAACCAAATCAGAAGAGCAGCTTTAGAGGCAGAGAACCAGGTCAGCAGAGCTGCTCTAGAGCCTAAGAACCAGGTCAGCACAGCTGCTCTAGAGCCAGTGAACCAGGTCAGCAGATCTGCTTTAGAGCCAGAGAACTAGGTCAGAAGAGCCGCTTTAGAGCCAGAGAACCAGATCAGCAGAGCTCCTCTAGAGCCAGAGAACCAGGTCCTTAGAGCTGCTGTAGAGCCAGAGAACCAGGTCAGCAGAGCTGCTGTAGAGCCAGAGAAACCAGGTCAGCAGAGCTGCTCTAGAGGGAGAGACCCAGGTCAGCAGAGCTGCTCTAGAGCCTAAGAACCAAGTCAGCACAGCTGCTCTAGAGCCAGAGAACCAGGTCATCAGAGCTGCTTTAGAGACTAAGAACAAGGTCAGCAGATCTGGTCTAGAGCTAGAGAACCAGGTCAGCAGAGCTGTTTTAGAGCCAGAGAACTAGGTCAGCAGAGCTGATCTAGAGCCTGAGAACCAGGTCAGCAGAGCTGCTCTAGAGGCAGAGAACCAGGTCAGCGGAGCTGCTTTAGAGCCAGACAACCAGGGCAGCAGAGCTGCTCTCGAACCAGAGAACCAGGTCAGCAGGGCTGATTTAGAGCCATAGAACCAGGTCAGCAGAGCTGCTTTATAGCCAGAGAACCAGGTCAGCCGAGCTGCTGTAGAGCCAGAGAACCAGGTCAGCAGAGCTGCTGTAGAGCCAGAGAAACCAAATCAGAAGAGCAGCTTTAGAGGCAGAGAACCAGGTCAGCAGAGCTGCTCTAGAGCCTAAGAACCAGGTCAGCACAGCTGCTCTAGAGCCAGTGAACCAGGTCAGCAGATCTGCTTTAGAGCCAGAGAACTAGGTCAGAAGAGCCGCTTTAGAGCCAGAGAACCAGGTCAGCAGAGCTCCTCTAGAGCCAGAGAACCAGGTCATTCGAGCTGCTGTAGAGCCAGAGAACCAGGTCAGCAGAGCTGCTGTAAGGCCAGAGAAACCAGGTCAGCAGAGCTGCTCTAGAGGGAGAGACCCAGGTCAGCAGAGCTGCTCTAGAGCCTAAGAACCAAGTCAGCACAGCTGCTCTAGAGCCAGAGAACCAGGTCAGCAGATCTGCTTAAGAGCCAGAGAACTAGGTCAGCAGAGCTGCTTTTGAGCCAGAAAACCAGGTCAGCACAGCTGCTCTAGAGCCTGAGAACCAGGTCATTAGAGCTGCGGTAGAGCCAGAGAACCAGGTCAGCAGAGCTGCTGTAGAGCCAGAGAAAGCATGTCAGCAGAGCTGGTTTAGAGCCAGAGAACCAGGTCAGTAGAGCTGCTCTAGAGCCTAAGAACCAGGTCAGCAGAGCTGCTCTAGAGCCAGAGAACCAGGTCTTCTGAGCTACTGTAGAGCCAGAGAAACCAGGTCAGCAGAGCTGCTCTAGAGCCAGAGAACCAGGTCAGCCGAGCTGCTGTAGAGCCAGAGAAACCAGGTCAGCAGAGTTGCTTTAGAGGGAGAGAACCAGGTCAGGAGAGCTGCTTCAGAGGGAGAAAACCAGGTCAGCAGAGCTGCTCTAGAGCCTAAGAACCAGGTCAGCACAGCTGCTCTAGAGCCAGAGAACCAGGTCATCAGAGCTGCTGTAGAGCCAGAGAACCAGCTCAGCAGAGCTGCTGTAGAGCCAGAGAAACCACGTCAGAAGAGCAGCTTTAGAGGGAGACAACCAGGTCAGCAGAGCTGCTCTAGAGCCTAAGAACCAGGTCAGCACAGCTGCTCTAGAGCCAGTGAACCAGGTCAGCAGATCTGCTTTAGAGCCAGAGAACTAGGTCAGAAGAGCTGCTTTAGAGCCAGAGAACCAGGTCAGCAGAGCTCCTCTAGAGCCTGAGAACCAGGTCAGCAGAGCTGCTGTAGAGCCAGAGAAAGCAGGTCAGCAGAGCTGCTTTAGAGCCAGAGAACCAGGTCAGTAGAGCTGCTCTAGAGCCTAAGAACCAGGTCAGCAGAGCTGCTCTAGAGCCAGAGAACCAGGTCAGCCGAGCTGCTGTAGAGCCAGAGAAACCAGGTCAGCAGAGCTGCTCTAGAGGGAGAGACCCAGGTCAGCAGAGCTGCTCTAGAGCCTAAGAACCAGGTCAAGAGAGCTACTCTAGAGCCAGAGAACAAGGTCAGCAGAGCTGCTTTAGAGCCAGAGAACTAGGTCAGCAGAGCTGTTTTAGAGCCAGACAACCAGGTCAGCAGAGCTGTTCTAGAGCCTGGGAACCAGGTCAGCAGAGCTGCTCTAGAGCCAGAGAACCAGGTCAGCCGAGCTGCTGTAGAGCCAGAGAAACCAGGTCAGCAGAGCTGCTCTAGAGGGAGAGACCCAGGTCAGCAGAGCTGCTCTAGAGCCTAAGAACCAGGTCAAGAGAGCTACTCTAGAGCCAGAGAACAAGGTCAGCAGAGCTGCTTTAGAGCCAGAGAAACCAAATCAGAAGAGCAGCTTTAGAGGCAGAGAACCAGGTCAGCAGAGCTGCTCTAGAGCCTAAGAACCAGGTCAGCACAGCTGCTCTAGAGCCAGTGAACCAGGTCAGCAGATCTGCTTTAGAGCCAGAGAACTAGGTCAGAAGAGCCGCTTTAGAGCCAGAGAACCAGGTCAGCAGAGCTCCTCTAGAGCCAGAGAACCAGGTCATTAGAGCTGCTGTAGAGCCAGAGAACCAGGTCAGCAGAGCTGCTGTAGAGCCAGAGAAACCAGGTCAGCAGAGCTGCTCTAGAGGGAGAGACCCAGGTCAGCAGAGCTGCTCTAGAGCCTAAGAACCAAGTCAGCACAGCTGCTCTAGAGCCAGAGAACCAGGTCAGCAGATCTGCTTTAGAGCCAGAGAACTAGGTCAGCAGAGCTGCTTTTGAGCCAGAAAACCAGGTCAGCACAGCTGCTCTAGAGCCTGAGAACCAGGTCATTAGAGCTGCGGTAGAGCCAGAGAACCAGGTCAGCAGAGCTGCTGTAGAGCCAGAGAAAGCATGTCAGCAGAGCTGCTTTAGAGCCAGAGAACCAGGTCAGTAGTGCTGCTCTAGAGCCTAAGAACCAGGTCAGCAGAGCTGCTCTAGAGCCAGAGAACCAGGTCAGCTGAGCTACTGTAGAGCCAGAGAAACCAGGTCAGCAGAGCTGCTCTAGAGCCAGAGAACCAGGTCAGCCGAGCTGCTGTAGAGCCAGAGAAACCAGGTCAGCAGAGTTGCTTTAGAGGGAGAGAACCAGGTCAGGAGAGCTGCTTCAGAGGGAGAAAACCAGGTCAGCAGAGCTGCTCTAGAGCCTAAGAACCAGGTCAGCACAGCTGCTCTAGAGCCAGAGAACCAGGTCATCAGAGCTGCTGTAGAGCCAGAGAACCAGGTCAGCAGAGCTGCTGTAGAGCCAGAGAAACCACGTCAGAAGAGCTGCTGTAGAGCCAGAGAAACCACGTCAGAAGAGCAGCTTTAGAGGGAGACAACCAGGTCAGCAGAGCTGCTCTAGAGCCTAAGAACCAGGTCAGCACAGCTGCTCTAGAGCCAGTGAACCAGGTCAGCAGATCTGCTTTAGAGCCAGAGAACTAGGTCAGAAGAGCTGCTTTAGAGCCAGAGAACCAGGTCAGCAGAGCTCCTCTAGAGCCTGAGAACCAGGTCAGCAGAGCTGCTGTAGAGCCAGAGAAAGCAGGTCAGCAGAGCTGCTTTAGAGCCAGAGAACCAGGTCAGTAGAGCTGCTCTAGAGCCTAAGAACCAGGTCAGCAGAGCTGCTCTAGAGCCAGAGAACCAGGTCAGCCGAGCTGCTGTAGAGCCAGAGAAACCAGGTCAGCAGAGCTGCTCTAGAGGGAGAGACCCAGGTCAGCAGAGCTGCTCTAGAGCCTAAGAACCAGGTCAAGAGAGCTACTCTAGAGCCAGAGAACAAGGTCAGCAGAGCTGCTTTAGAGCCAGAGAACTAGGTCAGCAGAGCTGTTTTAGAGCCAGACAACCAGGTCAGCAGAGCTGTTCTAGAGCCTGGGAACCAGGTCAGCAGAGCTGCTCTAGAGGCAGAGAACCAGGTCAGCCGAGCTGCTGTAGAGCCAGAGAAACCAGGTCAGCAGAGCAGCTTTAGAGGGAGAGAATCAGGTCAGGAGAGCTGCTTCAGAGGGAGAGAACCAGGTCAGCAGAGCTGCTCTAGAGCCTAAGAACCAGGTCAGTTCAGCTGCTCTAGACCCAGTGAACCGGGTCAGCTGAGCTGCTGTAGAGCCAGAGAAACCAGGTCAGCAGAGCTGCTTTAGAGGGAGAGAACAAGGTCAGCAGAGCTGCTTTAGAGGGAGAGAATCAGGTCAGGAGAGCTGCTTCAGAGGGAGAGAACTAGGTCAGCAGAGCTGCTCTAAAGCCTAAGAACCAGGTCAGTTCAGCTGCTCTAGAGCTAGAGAACCAGGTCATTAGAGCTGCTGTAGAGCCAGAGAAACCAGGTCAGCAGAGATGCTTTAGAGGGAGAGAACCAGGTCAGCAGAGCTGCTTTAGAGCCAGAGAACCAGGTCAGCAGAGCTGCTCTAGAGCCAGAGAACCAGGTCAGCAGAGCTGCCGTAGAGCCAGAGAACCCAGGTCAGCAGAGCTGCTTTAGAGGGAGAGAACCAGGTCAGCAGAGCTGCTCTAGAGCCTAAGAACCAGGTCAGCACAGCTGCTATAGAGCCAGAGAGCCAGGTCAACAGAGTTGCTTTAGAGCCTAAGAACCAGGTCAGCAGAGCTGCTCTAGAGCCTAAGAACCAGGTCAGCAGATCTGCTCTAGAGCCAGAGAACCAGGTCAGCAGAGCTGCTTTAGAGCCAGAGAACAATGTCAGAAGAGCTGTTTTAGAGCCTAAGAACCAAGTCAGCACAGCTGCTCTTGAGCCAGATAACCAGGTCAACAGAGCTGCTTTTGAGGCAGAGAACCAGGTCAGCAGAGCTGCTCTAGAGACTAAGAACAAGGTCAGCAGATCTGCTCTGGAGCTAGAGAACCAGGTCAGCAGAGCTGTTTTAGAGCCAGAGAACCAGGCCAGCAGAGCTTATCTAGAACCTGAGAACCAGGTCAGCAGAGCTGCTCTAGCGGCAGAGAACCAGGTCAGCAGAGCTGCTTTAGAGCTAGAGAACCAGGGCAGCAGAGCTGCTCTCGAACCAGAGAACCAGGTCAGCAGAGCTGATTTAGAGCCATAGAACCAGGTCAGCAGAGCTGCTTTAGAGCCAGAGAACCAGGTCAGCCGAGCTGCTGTAGAGCCAGAGAAACCAGGTCAGCAGAGCTGCTTTAGAGGGAGAGAACCAGGTCAGGAGAGCTGCTTCAGAGAGAGAGAAGCAGGTCAGCAGAGCTGCTCTAGAGCCTAAGAACCAGGTTAGCACAGCTGCTCTAGAGCCAGAGAACCAGGTCATCAGAGCTGCTTTAGAGCCAGAGAACCAGGTCAGCAGAGCTGCTGTAGAGCCAGAGAAACCACATCAGAAGAGCAGCTTTAGAGGGAGAGAACCAGGTCAGCAGAGCTGCTCTAGAGCCTAAGAATCAGGTCAGCACAGCTGCTCTAGAGCCAGTGAACCAGGTCATTAGAGCTGCTGTAGAGCCAGAGAACCAGGTCAGCAGAGCTGCTGTAGAGCCAGAGAAAGCAGGTCAGCAGAGCTGCTTTAGAGCCAGAGAACCAGGTCAGTAGAGCTGCTCTAGAGCCTAAGAACCAGGTCATCAGAGCTGCTCTAGAGCCAGAGAACCAGGTCAGCAGAGCTGCTGTAGAGCCAGAGAAACCAGGTCAGCAGAGCTGCTCTAGAGGGAGAGATCCAGGTCAGCAGAGCTGCTCTAGAGCCTAAGAACCAGGTCAGCACAGCTGCTCTAGAGCCAGAGAACCAGGTCAGCAGATTTGCTTTAGAGCCAGAGAACTAGGTCAGCAGAGCTGCTTTTGAGCCAGAGAACCAGGTCAGCAGAGCTGCTCTAGAGGCAGAGAACCAGGTCAGCAGAGCTGCTTTAGAGCTAGAGAACCAGGGCAGCAGAGCTGCTCTCGAACCAGAGAACCAGGTCAGCAGCGCTGATTTAGAGCCATAGAACCAGGTCAGCAGAGCTGCTTTAGAGCCAGACAACCAGGTCAGGAGAGCTGCTTCAGAGGGAGAAAACCAGGTCAGCAGAGCTGCTCTAGAGCCTAAGAACCAAATGTAAATATAAATGTAAATGTCAAGGTACTTATAGAGCGCACTGTCACCAGATGGACACCTTGCGGTGTCACCTTTTGCGGTTTCCTGGCGCTGATACTCATACCGCTGTGGAACCCCTCCTGGCTTTCCCTGTGAAGTGTCCACTCCTGGGCACCCCCAGGGTGAAGCCAGGCATCCTTAGCGCTGTTGGGGCCGGTGTGGAGGTTAAGCAAGCTATTGCCCAGAGTTGCAGCGTGGGGCCCATGATTAGAATAGGCACCGAGGCGAGAATAGACAGGTCCGAGGAAATTGAGCCCGAGCCCCGCCGAGGCAGGAATCGAACCCTGGTCCCTGGCCAGAACTCTGCTTCAGGGTCTGCCGCTCTAACCATTGAGCCACACTCCTCCACAATCCCACAAGAACCAGGTTAGCACAGCTGCTCTAGAGCCAGAGAACCAGGTCATCAGAGCTGCTGTAGAGCCAGAGAACCAGGTCAGCAGAGCTGCTGTAGAGCCAGATAAACCACATCAGAAGAGCAGCTTTAGAGGGAGAGAACCAGGTCAGCAGAGCTGCTCTAGAGCCTAAGAACCAGGTCAGCACAGCTGCTCTAGAGCCAGTGAACCAGGTCAGCAGATCTGCTTTAGAGCCAGAGAACAAGGTCAGCAGAGCTCCTCTAGAGCCTGAGAACCAGGTCATTAGAGCTGCTGTAGAGCCAGAGAACCAGGTCAGCAGAGCTGCTGTAGAGCCAGAGAAAGCAGGTCAGCAGAGCTGCTTTAGAGCCAGAGAACCAGGTCAGTAGAGCTGCTCAAGAGCCTAAGAACCAGGTCATCAGAGCTGCTCTAGAGCCAGAGAACCAGGTCAGCAGAGCTGCTGTAGAGCCAGAGAAACGAGGTCAGCAGAGCTGCTCTAGAGGGAGATACCCAGGTCAGCAGAGCTGCTCTAGAGCCTAAGAACCAGGTCAGCACAGCTGCTCTAGAGCCAGAGAACCAGGTCAGCAGATCTGATTTAGAGCCAGAGAACTAGGTCAGCAGAGCTGCTTTTGAGCCAGAGAACCAGGTCAGCACAGCTGCTCTAGAGCCTGAGAACCAGGTCATTAGAGCTGCTGTAGAGCCAGAGAACCAGGTCAGCAGAGCTGCTGTAGAGCCAGAGAAAGCAGGTCAGCAGAGCTGCTTTAGAGCCAGAGAACCAGGTCAGTAGAGCTGCTCTAGAGCCTAAGAACCAGGTCAGCAGAGCTGCTCTAGAGCCAGAGAACCAGGTCAGCCGAACTACTGTAGAGCCAGAGAAACAAGGTCAGCAGAGTTGCTCTAGAGCCAGAGAACCAGGTCAGCCGAGCTGCTGTAGAGCCAGAGAAACCAGGTCAGCAGAGCTGCTTTAGAGGGAGAGAATCAGGTCAGGAGAGCTGCTTCAGAGGAAGAGAACCAGGTCAGCAGAGCTGCTCTAGAGCCTAAGAACCAGGTCAGCACAGCTGCTCTAGAGCCAGAGAACCAGGTCATCAGAGCTGCTGTAGAGCCAGAGAACCAGGTCAGCAGAGCTGCTGTAGAGCCAGAGAAACCACGTCAGAAGAGCAGCTTTAGAGGGAGACGACCAGGTCAGCAGAGCTGCTCTAGAGCCAGAGAACCAGGTCATCAGAGCTGCTCTAGAGCCAGTGAACCAGGTCAGCAGATCTGCTTTAGAGCCAGAGAACTAGGTCAGAAGAGCTGCTTTACGGCCAGAGAACCAGGTCAGCAGAGCTCCTCTAGAGCCTGAGAACCAGGTCATTAGAGCTGCTGTAGAGCCAGAGAACCAGGTCAGCAGAGCTGCTGTAGAGCCAGAGAAAGCAGGTCAGCAGAGCTGCTTTAGAGCCAGAGAACCAGGTCAGTAGAGCTGCTCTGGAGCCTAAGAACCAGGTCAGCAGAGCTGCTCTAGAGCCAGAGAACCAGGTCAGCCGAGCTGCTGTAGAGCCAGAGAAACCAGGTCAGCAGAGCTGCTCTAGAGGGAGAGACCCAGGTCAGCAGAGCTGCTCTAGAGCCTAAGAACCAGGTCAACAGAGCTACTCTAGAGCCAGAGAACAAGGTCAGCAGAGCTGCTTTAGAGCCAGAGAACTAGGTGAGCAGAGCTGTTTTAGAGCCAGACAACCAGGTCAGCAGAGATGCTCTAGAGCCTGAGAACCAGGTCAGCAGAGCTGCTCTAGAGGCAGAGAACCAGGTCAGCAGAGCTGCTTTAGAGCCAGAGAACCATGGCAGCAGACCTCCTCTAGAACCAGAGAACCAGGTCAGCAGAGCTGCTGTAGAGCCAGAGAAACCAGGTCAGCAGTGCTGCTGTGGAGGGAGAGAACCAGGTCAGCAGAGCTGCTATAGAGCCCCAGAACCAGGTCAGCAGAGCTGCTCTAGACCCAGTGAACCAGGTCAGCTGAGCTGCTGTAGAGCCAGAGAAACCAGGTCAGCAGAGCTGCTTTAGAGGGAGAGAACAAGGTCAGCAGAGCTGCTTTAGAGGGAGAGAATCAGGTCAGGAGAGCTGCTTCAGAGGGAGAGAACCAGGTCAGCAGAGCTGCTCTAGAGCCTAAGAACCAGGTCAGTTCAGCTGCTCTAGAGCCAGAGAACCAGGTCATTAGAGCTGCTGTAGAGCCAGAGAACCAGGTCAGCAGAGCTGCTGTAGAGCCAGAGAAAGCAGGTCAGCAGAGCTGCTTTAGAGCCAGAGAACCAGGTCAGTAGAGCTGCTCTGGAGCCTAAGAACCAGGTCAGCAGAGCTGCTCTAGAGGCAGAGAACCAGGTCAGCAGAGCTGCTTTAGAGCCAGAGAACCAGGGCAGCAGACCTCCTCTAGAACCAGAGAACCAGGTCAGCAGAGCTGCTGTAGAGCCAGAGAAACCAGGTCAGCAGTGCTGCTGTAGAGGGAGAGAACCAGGTCAGCAGAGCTGCTTTAGAGCCCCAGAACCAGGTCAGCAGAGCTGCTCTAGACACAGTGAACCAGGTCCTGCTGAGCTGCTGTAGAGTCAGAGAAACCAGGTCAGCAGAGCTGCTTTAGAGGGAGAGAACCAGGTCAGCACAGCTGCTTTAGAGCCAGAGAACCAGGCCAGCAGAGCTGCTCTAGAGCCAGAGAACCAGGTCAGCAGAGCTGCTGTAGAGCCAGAGAAACCAGGTCAGCAGAGCTGCTTTAGAGAGAGAGAACCAGGTCAGCAGAGCTGCTCTAGAGCCTAAGAACCAAGTCAGCACAGCTGCTCTTGAGCCAGATAACCAGGTCAGCAGAGCTGCTTTTGAGGCAGAGAACCAGGTCATCAGAGCTGCTTTAGAGCCTAAGAACCAGGTCAGCAGAGCTGCTCTAGAGAATAAGAACAAGGTCAGCAGATCTGCTCTGGAGCTAGAGAACCAGGTCAGCAGAGCTGTTTTCGAGCCAGAGAACCAGGCCAGCAGAGCTGATCTAGAACCTGAGAACCTTGTCAGCAGAGCTGCTCTAGAGGCAGAGAACTGGGTCAGCAGAGCTGCTTTAGAGCTAGAGAACCAGGGCAGCAGAGCTGCTCTCGAACCAGAGAACCAGGTCAGCAGAGCTGATTTAGAGCCATAGAACCAGGTCAGCAGAGCTGTTTTAGAGCCAGAGAACCAGGTCAGCCGAGCTGCTGTAGAGTCAGAGAAACTAGGTCAGCAGAGCTGCTTTAGGGGGAGAGAACCAGGTCAGGAGAGCTGCTTCAGAGGGAGAGAACCAGGTCAGCAGAGCTGCTCTAGAGCCTAAGAACCAGGTCAGCAGAGCTGCTCTAGACCCAGTGAACCAGGTCAGCTGAGCTGCTGTAGAGCCAGAAAAACCAGGTCAGCAGAGATGCTTTAGAGGGAGAGAACCAGGTCAGCAGAGCTGCTTTAGAGCCAGAGAACCAGGTCAGCAGAGCTGCTCTAGAGCCAGAGAACCAGGTCAGCAGAGCTGCTGTAGAGCCAGAGAAACCAGGAGAGCAGAGCTGCTTTAGAGGGAGAGAACCAGGTCAGCAGAGCTGCTCTAGAGCCTAAGAACCAGGTCAGCACAGCTGCTATAGAGGGAGAGACCCAGGTCAGCAGAGCTGCTCTAGAGCCTAAGAACCAGGTCAACAGAGCTACTCTAGAGCCAGAGATCAAGGTCAGCAGAGCTGCTTTAGAGCCAGAGAACTAGGTCAGCACAGCTGTTTTAGAGCCAGACAACCAGGTCAGCAGAGATGCTCTAGAGCCTGAGAACCAGGTCAGCGGAGCTGCTCTAGAGGCAGAGAACCAGGTCAGCAGAGCTGCTTTAGAGCCAGAGAACCAGGGCAGCAGACCTCCTCTAGAACCAGAGAACCAGGTCAGCAGAGCTGCTGTAGAGCCAGAGAAACCAGTACAGCAGTGCTGCTGTAGAGGGAGAGAACCAGGTCAGCAGAGCTGCTTTAGAGCCCCAGAACCAGGTCAGCAGAGCTGCTCTAGACCCAGTGAACCAGGTGCTGCTGAGCTGCTGTAGAGCCAGAGAAACCAGGTAAGCAGATCTGCTTTAGAGGGAGAGAACCATGTCAGCAGAGCTGCTTTAGAGCCAGAGAACCAGGCCAGCAGAGCTGCTCTAGAGCCAGAGAACCAGGTCAGCAGAGCTGCTGTAGAGCCAGAGAAACCAGGTCAGCAGAGCTGCTTTAGAGGGAGAGAACCAGGTCAGCAGAGCTGCTCTAGAGCCTAAGAACCAAGTCAGCACAACTGCTCTTGAGCCAGATAACCAGGTCAGCAGAGCTGCTTTTGAGGCAGAGAACCAGGTCATCAGAGCTGCTTTAGAGCCTAAGAACCAGGTCAGCAGAGCTGCTCTAGAGACTAAGAACAAGGTCAGCAGATCTGCTCTGGAGCTAGAGAACCAGGTCAGCAGAGCTGTTTTAGAGCCAGAGAACCAGGCCAGTAGAGCTGATCTAGAACCTGAGAACCAGGTCAGCAGAGCTGCTCTAGAGGCAGAGAACCAGGTCAGCAGAGCTGCTTTAGAGCTAGAGAACCAGGGCAGCAGAGCTGCTCTCGAACCAGAGATCCAGGTCAGCAGAGCTGATTTAGAGCCATAGAACCAGGTCAGCAGAGCTGTTTTAGAGCCAGAGAACCAGGTCAGCCGAGCTGCTGTAGAGTCAGAGAAACCAGGTCAGCAGAGCTGCTTTAGGGGGAGAGAACCAGGTCAGGAGAGCTGCTTCAGAGGGAGAGAACCAGGTCAGCAGAGCTGCTCTAGAGCCTAAGAACCAGGTCAGCACAGCTGCTCTAGAGCCAGAGAACCAGGTCATCAGAGCTGCTGTAGAGCCAGAGAACCAGGTCAGCAGAGCTGCTGTAGAGCCAGAGAAACCACATCAGACGAGCAGCTTTAGAGGGAGAGAACCAGGTCAGCAGAGCTGCTCTAGAGCCTAAGAACCAGGTCAGCACAGCTTCCCTATAGCCAGTGAACCAGGTCAGCAGATCTGCTTTAGAGCCAGAGAACTAGGTCAGAAGAGCTGCTTTAGAGCCAGAGAACCAGGTCAGCAGAGTTCCTTTAGAGCCTGAGAACCAGGTCATTAGAGCTGCTGTAGAGCCAGAGAACCAGGTCAGAAGAGCTGCTGTAGAGCCAGAGAAAGCAGGTCAGCAGAGCTGCTTTAGAGCCAGAGAACCAGGTCAGTAGAGCTGCTCTAGAGCCTAAGAACCAGTTCATCAGAGCTGCTCTAGAGCCAGAGAACCAGGTCAGCAGAGCTGCTGTAGAGCCAGAGAAACCAGGTCAGCAGAGCTGCTCTAGAGGGAGACACCCAGGTCAGCAGAGCTGCTCTAGAGCCTAAGAACCAGGTCAGCACAGCTGCTCTAGAGCCAGAGAACCAGGTCAGCAGATCTGCTTTAGAGCCAGAGAACTAGGTCAGCAGAGCTGCTTTTGAGCCAGAGAACCAGGTCAGCACTGCTGCTCTAGAGCCTGAGAACCAGGTCATTAGAGCTGCTGTAGAGCCAGAGAACCAGGTCAGCAGAGCTGCTGTAGAGCCAGAGAAAGCAGGTCAGCAGAGCTGCTTTAGAGCCAGAGAACCAGGTCAGTAGAGCTGCTCTAGAGCCTAAGAACCAGGTCAGCAGAGCTGCTCTAGAGCCAGAGAACCAGGTCAGCCGAGCTACTGTAGAGCCAGAGAAACCAGGTCAGCAGAGCTGCTCTAGAGCCAGAGAACCAGGTCAGCCGAGCTGCTGTAGAGCCAGAGAAACCAGGTCAGCAGAGCTGCTTTAGAGGGAGAGAACCAGGTCAGGAGAGCTGCTTCAGAGGGAGAGAACCAGGTCAGCAGAGCTGCTCTAGAGCCTAAGAACCAGGTCAGCACAGCTGCTCTAGAGCCAGAGAACCAGGTCATCAGAGCTGCTGTAGAGCCAGAGAACCAGGTCATCAGAGCTGCTGTAGAGCCAGAGAACCAGGTCAGCAGAGCTGCTGTAGAGCCAGAGAAACCACGTCAGAAGAGCAGCTTTAGAGGGAGACAACCAGGACAGCAGAGCTGCTCTAGAGCCTAAGAACCAGGTCAGCACAGCTGCTCTAGAGCCAGTGAACCAGGTCAGCAGATCTGCTTTAGAGCCAGAGAACTAGGTCAGAAGAGCTGCTTTAGAGCCAGAGAACCAGGTCAGCAGAGCTCCTCTAGAGCCTGAGAACCAGGTCAGCAGAGCTGCTGTAGAGCCAGAGAAAGCAGGTCAGCAGAGCTGCTTTAGAGCCAGAGAACCAGGTCAGTAGAGCTGCTCTGGAGCCTAAGAACGAGGTCAGCAGAGCTGCTCTAGAGCCAGAGAACCAGGTCAGCCGAGCTGCTGTAGAGCCAGAGAAACCAGGTCAGCAGAGCTGCTCTAGAGGGAGAGACCCAGGTCAGCAGAGCTGCTGTAGAGCCTAAGAACCAGGTCAAGAGAGCTACTCTAGAGCCAGAGAACAAGGTCAGCAGAGCTGCTTTAGAGCCAGAGAACTAGGTCAGCAGAGCTGTTTTAGAGTCAGACAACCAGGTCAGCAGAGCTGTTCTAGAGCCTGGGAACCAGGTCAGCAGAGCTGCTCTAGAGGCAGAGAACCAGGTCAGCGGAGCTGCTTTAGAGCCAGAGAACCATGGCAGCCGAGCTGCTGTAGAGTCAGAGAAACTAGGTCAGCAGAGCTGCTTTAGGGGGAGAGAACCAGGTCAGGAGAGCTGCTTCAGAGGGAGAGAACCAGGTCAGCAGAGCTGCTCTAGAGCCTAAGAACCAGGTCAGCAGAGCTGCTCTAGACCCAGTGAACCAGGTCAGCTGAGCTGCTGTAGAGCCAGAAAAACCAGGTCAGCAGAGATGCTTTAGAGGGAGAGAACCAGGTCAGCAGAGCTGCTTTAGAGCCAGAGAACCAGGTCAGCAGAGCTGCTCTAGAGCCAGAGAACCAGGTCAGCAGAGCTGCTGTAGAGCCAGAGAAACCAGGAGAGCAGAGCTGCTTTAGAGGGAGAGAACCAGGTCAGCAGAGCTGCTCTAGAGCCTAAGAACCAGGTCAGCACAGCTGCTATAGAGGGAGAGACCCAGGTCAGCAGAGCTGCTCTAGAGCCTAAGAACCAGGTCAACAGAGCTACTCTAGAGCCAGAGATCAAGGTCAGCAGAGCTGCTTTAGAGCCAGGGAACTAGGTCAGCACAGCTGTTTTAGAGCCAGACAACCAGGTCAGCAGAGATGCTCTAGAGCCTGAGAACCAGGTCAGCGGAGCTGCTCTAGAGGCAGAGAACCAGGTCAGCAGAGCTGCTTTAGAGCCAGAGAACCAGGGCAGCAGACCTCCTCTAGAACCAGAGAACCAGGTCAGCAGAGCTGCTGTAGAGCCAGAGAAACCAGTACAGCAGTGCTGCTGTAGAGGGAGAGAACCAGGTCAGCAGAGCTGCTTTAGAGCCCCAGAACCAGGTCAGCAGAGCTGCTCTAGACCCAGTGAACCAGGTGCTGCTGAGCTGCTGTAGAGCCAGAGAAACCAGGTAAGCAGATCTGCTTTAGAGGGAGAGAACCATGTCAGCAGAGCTGCTTTAGAGCCAGAGAACCAGGCCAGCAGAGCTGCTCTAGAGCCAGAGAACCAGGTCAGCAGAGCTGCTGTAGAGCCAGAGAAACCAGGTCAGCAGAGCTGCTTTAGAGGGAGAGAACCAGGTCAGCAGAGCTGCTCTAGAGCCTAATAACCAAGTCAGCACAACTGCTCTTGAGCCAGATAACCAGGTCAGCAGAGCTGCTTTTGAGGCAGAGAACCAGGTCATCAGAGCTGCTTTAGAGCCTAAGAACCAGGTCAGCAGAGCTGCTCTAGAGACTAAGAACAAGGTCAGCAGATCTGCTCTGGAGCTAGAGAACCAGGTCAGCAGAGCTGTTTTAGAGCCAGAGAACCAGGCCAGTAGAGCTGATCTAGAACCTGAGAACCAGGTCAGCAGAGCTGCTCTAGAGGCAGAGAACCAGGTCAGCAGAGCTGCTTTAGAGCTAGAGAACCAGGGCAGCAGAGCTGCTCTCGAACCAGAGATCCAGGTCAGCAGAGCTGATTTAGAGCCATAGAACCAGGTCAGCAGAGCTGTTTTAGAGCCAGAGAACCAGGTCAGCCGAGCTGCTGTAGAGTCAGAGAAACCAGGTCAGCAGAGCTGCTTTAGGGGGAGAGAACCAGGTCAGGAGAGCTGCTTCAGAGGGAGAGAACCAGGTCAGCAGAGCTGCTCTAGAGCCTAAGAACCAGGTCAGCACAGCTGCTCTAGAGCCAGAGAACCAGGTCATCAGAGCTGCTGTAGAGCCAGAGAACCAGGTCAGCAGAGCTGCTGTAGAGCCAGAGAAACCACATCAGACGAGCAGCTTTAGAGGGAGAGAACCAGGTCAGCAGAGCTGCTCTAGAGCCTAAGAACCAGGTCAGCACAGCTTCCCTATAGCCAGTGAACCAGGTCAGCAGATCTGCTTTAGAGCCAGAGAACTAGGTCAGAAGAGCTGCTTTAGAGCCAGAGAACCAGGTCAGCAGAGTTCCTTTAGAGCCTGAGAACCAGGTCATTAGAGCTGCTGTAGAGCCAGAGAACCAGGTCAGAAGAGCTGCTGTAGAGCCAGAGAAAGCAGGTCAGCAGAGCTGCTTTAGAGCCAGAGAACCAGGTCAGTAGAGCTGCTCTAGAGCCTAAGAACCAGTTCATCAGAGCTGCTCTAGAGCCAGAGAACCAGGTCAGCAGAGCTGCTGTAGAGCCAGAGAAACCAGGTCAGCAGAGCTGCTCTAGAGGGAGACACCCAGGTCAGCAGAGCTGCTCTAGAGCCTAAGAACCAGGTCAGCACAGCTGCTCTAGAGCCAGAGAACCAGGTCAGCAGATCTGCTTTAGAGCCAGAGAACTAGGTCAGCAGAGCTGCTTTTGAGCCAGAGAACCAGGTCAGCACTGCTGCTCTAGAGCCTGAGAACCAGGTCATTAGAGCTGCTGTAGAGCCAGAGAACCAGGTCAGCAGAGCTGCTGTAGAGCCAGAGAAAGCAGGTCAGCAGAGCTGCTTTAGAGCCAGAGAACCAGGTCAGTAGAGCTGCTCTAGAGCCTAAGAACCAGGTCAGCAGAGCTGCTCTAGAGCCAGAGAACCAGGTCAGCCGAGCTACTGTAGAGCCAGAGAAACCAGGTCAGCAGAGCTGCTCTAGAGCCAGAGAACCAGGTCAGCCGAGCTGCTGTAGAGCCAGAGAAACCAGGTCAGCAGAGCTGCTTTAGAGGGAGAGAACCAGGTCAGGAGAGCTGCTTCAGAGGGAGAGAACCAGGTCAGCAGAGCTGCTCTAGAGCCTAAGAACCAGGTCAGCACAGCTGCTCTAGAGCCAGAGAACCAGGTCATCAGAGCTGCTGTAGAGCCAGAGAACCAGGTCATCAGAGCTGCTGTAGAGCCAGAGAACCAGGTCAGCAGAGCTGCTGTAGAGCCAGAGAAACCACGTCAGAAGAGCAGCTTTAGAGGGAGACAACCAGGTCAGCAGAGCTGCTCTAGAGCCTAAGAACCAGGTCAGCACAGCTGCTCTAGAGCCAGTGAACCAGGTCAGCAGATCTGCTTTAGAGCCAGAGAACTAGGTCAGAAGAGCTGCTTTAGAGCCAGAGAACCAGGTCAGCAGAGCTCCTCTAGAGCCTGAGAACCAGGTCAGCAGAGCTGCTGTAGAGCCAGAGAAAGCAGGTCAGCAGAGCTGCTTTAGAGCCAGAGAACCAGGTCAGTAGAGCTGCTCTGGAGCCTAAGAACGAGGTCAGCAGAGCTGCTCTAGAGCCAGAGAACCAGGTCAGCCGAGCTGCTGTAGAGCCAGAGAAACCAGGTCAGCAGAGCTGCTCTAGAGGGAGAGACCCAGGTCAGCAGAGCTGCTGTAGAGCCTAAGAACCAGGTCAAGAGAGCTACTCTAGAGCCAGAGAACAAGGTCAGCAGAGCTGCTTTAGAGCCAGAGAACTAGGTCAGCAGAGCTGTTTTAGAGTCAGACAACCAGGTCAGCAGAGCTGTTCTAGAGCCTGGGAACCAGGTCAGCAGAGCTGCTCTAGAGGCAGAGAACCAGGTCAGCGGAGCTGCTTTAGAGCCAGAGAACCATGGCAGCAGACCTCCTCTAGAACCAGAGAACCAGGTCAGCAGAGCTGCTGTAGAGCCAGAGAAACCAGGTCAGCAGTGCTGCTGTAGAGGGAGAGAACCAGGTCAGCAGAGCTGCTTTAGAGCCTAAGGACCATGTCAGCAGAGCTGCTCTAGACCCAGTGAACCAGGTCAGCTGAGCTGCTGTAGAGCCAGAGAAACCAGGTCAGCAGAGCTGCATTAGAGGGAGAGAACCAGGTCAGCAGAGCTGCTTTAGAGCCAGAGAACCACGTCAGCAGAGCTGCCCTAGAGGCTAAGAACCAGGTCAGCAGAGCTGCTCTAGAGCCAGAGAACCAGGTTAGCAGAGCTGCTGTAGAGCCAGAGAAACCAGGTCAGAAGAGCTGCTTTAGAGTGAGAGAACCAGGTCAGCAGAGCTGCTCTAGAGCCTAAGAACCAAGTCAGCACAGCTGCTCTTGAGTCAGATAACCAGGTCAGCAGAGCTACTTTAGAGGCAGAGAACCAGGTCATCAGAGCTGCTTTAGAGACTAAGAACAAGGTCAGCAGATCTGGTCTAGAGCTAGAGAACCAGGTCAGCAGAGCTGTTTTAGAGCCAGAGAACTAGGTCAGCAGAGCTGATCTAGAGCCTGAGAACCAGGTCAGCAGAGGTGCTCTAGAGGCAGAGAACCAGGTCAGCGGAGCTGCTTTAGAGCCAGACAACCAGGGCAGCAGAGCTGCTCTCGAACCAGAGAACCAGGTCAGCAGGGCTGATTTAGAGCCATAGAACCAGGTCAGCAGAGCTGCTTTATAGCCAGAGAACCAGGTCAGCCGAGCTGCTGTAGAGCCAGAGAACCAGGTCAGCAGAGCTGCTGTAGAGCCAGAGAAACCAAATCAGAAGAGCAGCTTTAGAGGCAGAGAACCAGGTCAGCAGAGCTGCTCTAGAGCCTAAGAACCAGGTCAGCACAGCTGCTCTAGAGCCAGTGAACCAGGTCAGCAGATCTGCTTTAGAGCCAGAGAACTAGGTCAGAAAAGCTGCTTTAGAGCCAGAGAACCAGGTCAGCAGAGCTCCTCTAGAGCCAGAGAACCAGGTCATTAGAGCTGCTGTAGAGCCAGAGAACCAGGTCAGCAGAGCTGCTGTAGAGCCAGAGAAACCAGGTCAGCAGAGCTGCTCTAGAGGGAGAGACCCAGGTCAGCAGAGCTGCTCTAGAGCCTAAGAACCAAGTCAGCACAGCTGCTCTAGAGCCAGAGAACTAGGTCAGCAGAGCTGCTTTTGAGCCTGAAAACCAGGTCAGCACAGCTGCTCTAGAGCCTGAGAACCAGGTCATTAGAGCTGCGGTAGAGCCAGAGAACCAGGTCAGCAGAGCTGCTGTAGAGCCAGAGAAACCAGGTCAGCAGAGCTGCTCTAGAGCCAGAGAACCAGGTCAGCCGAGCTGCTGTAGAGCCAGAGAAACCAGGTCAGCAGAGTTGCTTTAGAGGGAGAGAACCAGGTCAGGAGAGCTGCTTCAGAGGGAGAAAACCAGGTCAGCAGAGCTGCTCTAGAGCCAGAGAACCAGGTCATCAGAGCCGCTGTAGAGCCAGAGAACCAGCTCAGCAGAGCTGCTGTAGAGCCAGAGAAACCACGTCAGAAGAGCAGCTTTAGAGGGAGACAACCAGGTCAGCAGAGCTGCTCTAGAGCCTAAGAACCAGGTCAGCACAGCTGCTCTAGAGCCAGTGAACCAGGTCAGCAGATCTGCTTTAGAGCCAGAGAACTAGGTCAGAAGAGCTGCTTTAGAGCCAGAGAACCAGGTCAGCAGAGCTGCTCTAGAGCCAGAGAACCAGGTCATCAGAGCCGCTGTAGAGCCAGAGAACCAGCTCAGCAGAGCTGCTGTAGAGCCAGAGAAACCACGTCAGAAGAGCAGCTTTAGAGGGAGACAACCAGGTCAGCAGAGCTGCTCTAGAGCCAGAGAACCAGGTAAGCACAGCTGCTCTAGAGCCAGTGAACCAGGTCAGCAGATCTGCTTTAGAGCCAGAGAACTAGGTCAGAAGAGCTGCTTTAGAGCCAGAGAACCAGGTCAGCAGAGCTCCTCTAGAGCCTGAGAACCAGGTCAGCAGAGCTGCTGTAGAGCCAGAGAAAGCAGGTCAGCAGAGCTGCTTTAGAGCCAGAGAACCAGGTCAGTAGAGCTGCTCTAGAGCCTAAGAACCAGGTCAGCAGAGCTGCTCTAGAGCCAGAGAACCAGGTCAGCCGAGCTGCTGTAGAGCCAGAGAAACCAGGTCAGCAGAGCTGCTCTAGAGGGAGAGACCCAGGTCAGCAGAGCTGCTCTAGAGCCTAAGAACCAGGTCAAGAGAGCTACTCTAGAGCCAGAGAACAAGGTCAGCAGAGCTGCTTTAGAGCCAGAGAACTAGGTCAGCAGAGCTGTTTTAGAGCCAGACAACCAGGTCAGCAGAGCTGTTCTATAGCCTGGGAACCAGGTCAGCAGAGCTGCTCTAGAGGCAGAGAACCAGGTCAGCAGAGCTGCTTTAGAGCCAGAGAACCATGGCAGCAGACCTCCTCTAGAACCAAAGAACCAGGTCAGCAGAGCTGCTGTAGAGCCAGAGAAACCAGGTCAGCAGTGCTGCTGTAGAGGGAGAGAACCAGGTCAGCAGAGCTGCTTTAGAGCCTAAGGACCAGGTCAGCAGAGCTGCTCTAGACCCAGTGAACCAGGTCAGCTGAGCTGCTGTAGAGCCAGAGAAACCAGGTCAGCAGAGCTGCATTAGAGGGAGAGAACCAGGTCAGCAGAGCTGCTTTAGAGCCAGAGAACCAGGTCAGCAGAGCTGCTCTAGAGCCAGAGAACCAGGTTAGCAGAGCTGCTGTAGAGCCAGAGAAACCAGGTCAGAAGATCTGCTTTAGAGTGAGAGAACCAGGTCAGCAGAGCTGCTCTAGAGCCTAAGAACCAAGTCAGCACAGCTGCTCTTGAGCCAGATAACCAGGTCAGCAGAGCTACTTTAGAGGCAGAGAACCAGGTCATCAGAGCTGCATTAGAGACTAAGAACAAGGTCAGCAGATCTGGTCTAGAGCTAGAGATCCAGGTCAGCAGCGCTGTTTTAGAGCCAGAGAACCAGGTCAGCAGAGCTGATCTAGAGCCTGAGAACCAGGTCAGCAGAGCTGCTCTAGAGGCAGAGAACCAGGTCAGCGGAGCTGCTTTAGAGCCAGAGAACCAGGGCAGCAGAGCTGCTCTCGAACCAGAGAACCAGGTCAGCAGGGCTGATTTAGAGCCATAGAACCAGGTCAGCAGAGCTGCTTTATAGCCAGAGAACTAGGTCAGCCGAGCTGCTGTAGAGCCAGAGAACCAGGTCAGCAGAGCTGCTGTAGAGCCAGAGAAACCACATCAGAAGAGCAGCTTTAGAGGGAGAGAACCAGGTCAGCAGAGCTGCTCTAGAGCCTAAGAACCAGGTCAGCACAGCCGCTCTAGAGCCAGTGAACCAGGTCAGCAGATCTGCTTTAGAGCCAGAGAACTAGGTCAGAAGAGCTGCTTTAGAGCCAGAGAACCAGGTCAGCAGAGCTCCTCTGGAGCCTGAGAACCAGGTCATTAGAGCTGCTGTAGAGCCAGAGAACCAGGTCAGCAGAGCTGCTGTAGAGCCAGAGAAAGCAGGTCAGCAGAGCTGCTTTAGAGCCAAAGAACCAGGTCAGTAGAGCTGCTCTAGAGCCTAAGAACCAGGTCATCAGAGCTGCTCTAGAGCCAGAGAACCAGGTCAGCAGAGCTGCTGTAGAGCCAGAGAAACCAGGTCAGCAGAGCTGCTCTAGAGGGAGAGACCCAGGTCAGCAGAGCTGCTCTAGAGCCTAAGAACCAGGTCAGCACAGCTGCTCTAGAGCCAGAGAACCAGGTCAGCAGATCTGCTTTAGAGCCAGAGAACTAGGTCAGCAGAGCTGCTTTTGAGCCAGAGAACCAGGTCAGCACAGCTGCTCTAGAGCCTGAGAACCAGGTCATTAGAGCTGCTGTAGAGCCATAGAACCAGGTCAGCAGAGCTGCTGTAGAGCCAGAGACAGCAGTTCAGCAGAGCTGCTTTAGAGCCAGAGAACCAGGTCAGTAGAGCTGCTCTAGAGCCTAAGAACCAGGTCAGCAGAGCTGCTCTAGAGCCAAAGAACCAGGTCAGCCGAGCTACTGTAGAGCCAGAGAAATCAGGTCAGCAGAGCTGCTCTAGAGCCAGAGAACCAGGTCAGCCGAGCTGCTGTAGAGCCAGAGAAACCAGGTCAGCAGAGCTGCTTTAGAGGAAGAGAACCAGGTCAGGAGAGCTGCTTCAGAGGGAGAGAACCAGGTCAGCAGAGCTGCTCTAGAGCCTAAGAACCAGGTCAGCACAGCTGCTCTAGAGCCAGAGAACCAGGTCATCAGAGCTGCTGTAGAGCCAGAGAACCAGGTCAGCAGAGCTGCTGTAGAGCCAGAGAAACCACGTCAGAAGAGCAGCTTTAGAGGGAGACAACCAGGTCAGCAGAGCTGCTCTAGAGCCTAAGAACCAGGTCAGCACAGCTGCTCTAGAGCCAGTGAACCAGGTCAGCAGATCTGCTTTAGAGCCAGATAACTAGGTCAGAAGAGCTGCTTTAGAGCCAGAGAACCAGGTCAGCAGAGCTCCTCTAGAGCCTGAGAACCAGGTCAGCAGAGCTGCTGTAGAGCCAGAGAAAGCAGGTCAGCAGAGCTGCTTTAGAGCCAGAGAACCAGGTCAGTAGAGCTGCTCTGGAGCCTAAGAACCAGGTCAGCAGAGCTGCTCTAGAGCCAGAGAACCAGGTCAGCCAAGCTGCTGTAGAGCCAGAGAAACCAGGTCAGCAGAGCTGCTCTAGAGGGAGAGACCCAGGTCAGCAGAGCTGCTCTAGAGCCTAAGAACCAGGTCAAGAGAGCTACTCTAGAGCCAGAGAACAAGGTCAGCAGAGCTGCTTTAGAGCCAGAGAACTAGGTCAGCAGAGCTGTTTTAGAGCCAGACAACCAGGTCAGCAGAGCTGTTCTAGAGCCTGGGAACCAGGTCAGCAGAGCTGCTCTAGAGGCAGAGAACCAGGTCAGCAGAGCTGCTTTAGAGCCAGAGAACCATGGCAGCAGACCTCCTCTAGAACCAGAGAACCAGGTCAGCAGAGCTGCTGTAGAGCCAGAGAAACCAGGTCAGCAGTGCTGCTGTAGAGGGAGAGAACCAGGTCAGCAGAGCTGCTTTAGAGCCTAAGGACCAGGTCAGCAGAGCTGCTCTAGACCCAGTGAACCAGGTCAGCTGAGCTGCTGTAGAGCCAGAGAAACCAGGTCAGCAGAGCTGCATTAGAGGGAGAGAACCAGGTCAGCAGAGCTGCTTTAGAGCCAGAGAACCAGGTCAGCAGAGCTGCCCTAGAGGCTAAGAACCAGGTCAGCAGAGCTGCTCTAGAGCCAGAGAACCAGGTTAGCAGAGCTGCTGTAGAGCCAGAGAAACCAGGTCAGAAGAGCTGCTTTAGAGTGAGAGAACCAGGTCAGCAGAGCTGCTCTAGAGCCTAAGAACCAAGTCAGCACAGCTGCTCTTGAGCCAGATAACCAGGTCAGCAGAGCTACTTTAGAGGCAGAGAACCAGGTCATCAGAGCTGCTTTAGAGACTAAGAACAAGGTCAGCAGATCTGGTCTAGAGCTAGAGAACCAGGTCAGCAGAGCTGTTTTAGAGCCAGAGAACCAGGTCAGCAGAGCTGATCTAGAGCCTGAGAACCAGGTCAGCAGAGCTGCTCTAGAGGCAGAGAACCAGGTCAGCGGAGCTGCTTTAGAGCTAGAGAACCAGGGCAGCAGAGCTGCTCTCGAACCAGAGAACCAGGTCAGGAGAGCTGATTTAGAGCCATAGAACCAGGTCAGCAGAGCTGCTTTAGAGCCAGAGAACCAGGTCAGCCGAGCAGCTGTAGAGCCAGAGAAACCAGGTCAGCAGAGCTGCTTTAGAGGGAGAGAACCAGGTCAGGAGAGCTGCTTCAGAGGGAGAGAACCAGGTCAGCAGAGCTGCTCTAGAGCCTAAGAACCAGGTCAGCACAGCTGCTGTAGAGCCAGAGAACCAGGTCAGCAGAGCTGCTGTAGAGCCAGAGAACCAGGTCAGCACAGCTCCTCTAGAGCCTGAGAACCAGGTCAGTAGAGCTGCTCTAGAGCCTAAGAACCAGGTCAGCAGAGCTGCTCTAGAGCCAGAGAACCAGGTCAGCCGAGCTGCTGTAGAGCCAGAGAAACCAGGTCAGCAGAGCTGCTGTAGAGGGAGAGAACCAGGTCAGCAGAGCTGCTCTAGAGCCTAAGAACCAGGTCAACAGAGCTACTCTAGAGCCAGAGAACAAGGTCAGCAGAGCTGCTTTAGAGCCAGAGAACTAGGTCAGCAGAGCTGTTTTAGAGCCAGACAACCAGGTCAGCAGAGATGCTCTAGAGCCTAAGAACCAGGTCAGCAGAGCTGCTCTAGAGCCAGAGAACCAGGTCAGCAGAGCTGCTTTAGAGCCAGAGAACCAGGTCAGCAGAGCTGCTGTAGAGCCAGAGAAACCAGGCCAGCAGAGCTGCTTTAGAGTCAGAGAACCAGGTCAGCAGAGTTGCTGTAGAGGCAGATAAACCAGGTCAGCAGAGTTGCTTTAGAGGGAGAGAACCAGGTCAGCAGAGCTGCCCTAGAGGCTAAGAACCAGGTCAGCAGAGCTGCTCTAGAGCCAGAGAACCAGGTTAGCAGAGCTGCTGTAGAGCCAGAGAAACCAGGTCAGAAGAGCTGCTTTAGAGTGAGAGAACCAGGTCAGCAGAGCTGCTCTAGAGCCTAAGAACCAAGTCAGCACAGCTGCTCTTGAGCCAGATAACCAGGTCAGCAGAGCTACTTTAGAGGCAGAGAACCAGGTCATCAGAGCTGCTTTAGAGACTAAGAACAAGGTCAGCAGATCTGGTCTAGAGCTAGAGAACCAGGTCAGCAGAGCTGTTTTAGAGCCAGAGAACCAGGTCAGCAGAGCTGATCTAGAGCCTGAGAACCAGGTCAGCAGAGCTGCTCTAGAGGCAGAGAACCAGGTCAGCGGAGCTGCTTTAGAGCCAGAGAACCAGGGCAGCAGAGCTGCTCTCGAACCTGAGAACCAGGTCAGCAGGGCTGATTTAGAGCCATAGAACCAGGTCAGTAGAGCTGCTTTATAGCCAGAGAACCAGGACAGCCGAGCTGCTGTAGAGCCAGAGAAACCAGGTCAGCAGAGCTGCTTTAGAGGGAGAGAACCAGGTCAGCAGAGCTGCTCTAGAGCCTAAGAACTAGATCAGCACAGCTGTTATAGAGCCAGAGAACCAGGTCAGCAGAGCTGCTTCAGAGGGAGAGAACCAGGTCAGCATAGCTGCTCTAGAGCCAGAGAACCAGGTCAGCACAGCTGCTCTAGAGCCAGAGAACCAGGTCAGCAGAGCTGCTGTAGAGCTAGAGAAGCCAGGTCAGCAGAGCTGCTTTAGAGGGAGAGAACCAGGTCAGCATAGCTGCTCTAGAGCCTAAGAGCTAGGTCAGCACAGCTGTTATAGATCCAGAGAACCAGGTCAGCAGAACTGCTTTAGAGCCTAAGAACCAGGTCAGCAGAGCTGCTCTAGAGCCAGAGAACCAGGTCAGCAGAGCTGCTTTAGTGCCATAGAACTAGGTCAGCAGAGCTGTTTTAGAGCCAGACACCCAGGTCACCAGAGCTGCTCTAGAGCCTGAGAACCAGGTCAGCAGAGCTGCTCTAGAGGCAGAGAACCAGGTCAGCATAGCTGCTTTAGAGCCAGAGAACCAGGGCAGCAGACCTCCTCTAGAACCAGAGAACCAAGTCATCACAGCTGCTCTAGAGCAAGATAACCAGGTAAGCAGAGCTGCTTTAGAGCCAGAGAACCAGGTCAGCAGAGCTGCTCTAGAGCCTAAGAAACAGGTCAGCAGATCTGCTCTAGAGCCAGAGTAACCAGGTCATCAGAGCTGCTTTAGAGGGAGAGAACCAGGTCAGCAGAGCTGCTTTAGAGCCAGAGAACCAGGTCAGCAGAGCTGCTCTAGAGGCTAAGAACCAAGTCAGCACAGCTGCTCCACAGCCAGAGAACCAGGTCTGCAGAGCTGCTGTCGAGCCAGAGAAACCAGGTCAGCAAAGCCACTTTAGAGGGAGAGAACCAGGTCAACACAGCTGCTCTAGAACCAGAGAACCAGGTCAGCAGAGATGCTTTAGAGCCAGAGAACCAGGTCAGCAGAGCTGCTTTAGAGCCATAGAACCAGGTCAGGAGAGCTGCTTTAGAGCCAGAGAACCAGGTCAGCAGAGCTGCTGTAGAGCCAGAGAAACCAGGTGTGAGAAGTTGGCCTGGCATATGCTGGTCACTAGTTATAGTGGCCACCTTGCACCAGTCCAATTCGACTCTTATGGTAGATAGGTTTAAGACAACCTTTTAAAGAAAGCTATCCTAGTGGTAGCTGTGGAGAGCAGCCTTCAGGCTACGTCTCAGAGAAATGTAAAGCAGCTTGTTTTACCTTATAATCTCTTGAATTACCAAATGAAAGGACACCACACAGGTATATATATCAAATATATATGTATTTATTACTAGACACACTCTACTAATCTCTTTATGAGATTAAAGACCAGGTACACATTCAAATGTCAACGTTTCACAATAAATTAAGCACAAATATGGCTGGAGCCCTAGGGGCGTACCAGACCATATACTAAAAAAATGGTATAAGGATGTCGACTGGCAAAATGACAAGGCCTAGGGCCTGGGGAATAGCTGGGGCTTCAATACTGCAGTGTTAGCAGGTAAGTAACAGGCCAACGGGAGACGCGTGCAGTGTGTGAACACAGCCGCGGGTTCCCTATTGATTATAATGGTGCAAGTCGCGGTTCGATTATTAAAGTTCTAGGGTACTTCAAGGAAGACTACAAGCAAGCCACTTACAAGGTAAGTACTTCGAGGGTCAACCCACACTAGGGCACTGGAGTGCACGAGTTACCTTGCCCAGGGAAGCCGGGTGCATAGGTGTCTTTTGGTGTCGGGTCGCATGCTGTTTTCTATGGAGACCAGAGAAGACTTGCTGCTTGCGTCGACTGAAGAAGAGTCCGGTGGAATCCAAGCCTGGATTCAAGATGGAGAAGACCTGAAAATTGAAGGGACAGTGTTCAAAGTCACTTGCCAGTGACCGGTGGCCAGGAAGATGGATGACCACAGATGTCAGGTGATTTCAGTTCATCGATGGTGTTTTGACTCTTCGCTCACGAGGTCCAGGAGTATTCAATGATGACCAACGGCTGAATTCGGAGTATCCCACAACGTCTGCGGCTGATGGCGGTGTCAGCAACCGGATTGGAGCCAACAAGCCTTGGCAACTGCAAGTCTCGTGTAGACAGAAGAAAGTCGATGGTGCAGACCAGCAAGGTCTGAGGGACTCACCCAGCAAGGGTAAGTGAGGGCAGGCTTGGAGCAACCAGGGGAGCCCTTTGAGTTGATAGAAAAGTCTTCGGGGGACCCACTAGCCAACGGGCAAGTGATCGCAAAGACGCCTCATCAGGAAATGCTTCACAGGAGCCCACATCACTCGGGATGGGGTAGGCCGCTGATTTTTGGTGCAAAACCTGCTTGTGCATTGGGCCACAAATGGTCCAATGCACAAGTTCGTAGAATGTTGTTTAGGGTTTGCACTCGACAATAGTGCACGGTCCACAGGTATTGCTGTTCCTCGTCACTTGTTGGGTCCAATCGCCACAGCTTCACTGGGGACTCACAATGGCCGTTGAGAAATCAGGAAATCTACTTCCGGGGCAGCAGGGACTTCGAACTCTGGCAGGAGCGGGAAAGATTGCAACCATTGATTAAGGTTTTTGGTGTCTGCCAAGCAGGGGAGTCACTCCTTGACTCCAAGGGAGATTCTTCTGTCTTCCAAAGGTAGTGGAACGTCGAAGGGCCAGGATTCTTCTTTGTAGAGCGTCGTCCAGGGTAATCTGTTTTGCAATGGCAAAGCTTGCTATCCTGACCCTCCTCTAGGAGGGTCAGGGTAGGGGGTGGTTACACCCACTTACCTTTGTCCAGTTTCGTGCCAGAGCAGGGGCAGGTAGCCCCTGAACCGGTTTGAGCTGGCATATGCACAGAGGAGCCTACTGTTCCCCCAGTGCAGGACTTCAAAGCACTCTAGGAGTGCACCCACCCAGCCCCAATACACTAAATCCTGTCTGGAAGGTGGTGACACCTCCCTGTGAAAGGATGCCTTTTGTTGTGCTTCCTCCACTGCGAGTTTCAGTCAGCAGCAGGAGGGCAGCCCAGTGTCTGTGCTGGTGGCATCCATTTTGTGTTGCCAGGTCTCTATAGGATTTCTATCGTTTTACATGTCGTCTACCCTAGAAGGGTGGGATCATGCTCCCACATCATGGACTGATGTGGGGGTATGATTCCAAGTTGTTTGACACCTAACACGAAATGTTTTGATGCAGTCATTCCAAAGTTAGCATTTTAATGCCCTTAAGAGTATATGGTTTAACCGCATCCACAAACAGCCATAGAGAATAGACTCTGGTAGCTGCAGAGGGGCCCTGATCAGGCAGAGGCACCCCCTCACATTGTAAACCATGCACCCTGCCCTCAGGACTAATAGGGCCTGCCATAGGGGTGGCTGATAGGTTTATATGTGGGTGTATGGTGAGATATAGAAACCTAAATCTCAGTGAGGAGTGCTAACACTACCTCACACAGGCTGCAGTAGCAGGCCTGAGGTGTCAGATTGAGAATGCTTCCCAGGGGTGGCATAAGGCATGCTTCAGCCCCTGGTAGGCATGTGAAGTACCTATGCCCTAGGCACCTAAGGTACCATATACTAGGGGCTTATAAGGTACCACAGTATCCAATCACTAGTGCATCTAATATGCACACCAAGTCGTTTAGAGAGAACAGAGAGACTGGGGCCCTGATAAGCAGGGACCCAGGCAGACTATAGCCAGAAACCAGTGTATACATCAGAAAAAAGTGGGGGCAACATAAGTGCAGATCCTGCACTCCTACACAACCCCCCCCCCCAAACGCAGGGACATTAAACTAACCTTGAATAGTTGAGTCTTCATGTTCTAAGTGGAAATACCTTGAGAGTCCTTCTGCATTGGCATGTTGGGTCCCAGGTCTATGTTTCACTGTATAGTCCATCCCCTGTAGGGAAATGGACCACCTGAGCAATTTAGGATTTTCACCTTTCATCTCTTTGAGCCATAGGAGGGGCTTGTGGTCAGTCTGAACTATGAAGTGAGTGCCAAACAAGTATGGCCTCAGCTTCTTCAGGGCCCACACCACAGCAAAGGCCTCCCTCTCTATAGCTGACCAACGTTTCTCTCTAGGGGTCAGCCTTCTGCTTATGAAAGCTACTGGCTGGTCTTGACCTTCATCATTCAGTTGAGACAGTTCAGCTCCCACACCCAGCTCTGAAGCATCTGTTTGAACAATGAACTTCTTTTTGTAATCTGGACTCTGTAAGATGGGGTCAGTGCACATTGCCTGCTTGAGGTCATCAAATGCCTTTTGACAGCTAGCTGTCCACTGAACCTTTTTTGGCATTTTCTTAGAGATCAGATCATTTAAGGGGGTCACTATAGATCCATTTCCCTTAACCCCTTCACTGCCAGGCCTTTTCCCCTTCCTGTGCCAAGCCTTTTTTTTGCCATTTGGGGTAGTGCACGATGAGGCCCCTGTAACTTTTTGACCACATAAGGTATCCACGCCAAATTTGCGTCCTTTTCTTCCAACATCATGGGGATTCTAAAGGTACTCAGGGTGTGTGGATTCCTCTGGAGGGGTCACAGAAATGAGCCAAAATGCAGCAAAATCTTGTTTTCGGAAAAATGGGAAAAACGGGCTGCAAATGAAAGCATCTGGGTTTTTCCCTGCACATGTTATAAAAAAAGGGTTTATGGGGTTGAAATCACCATTTTCCCAGCTTTTAGGGAATACCAGATTTTTGTCAGAAACACAACATTTTTTACACAGTTTTGGCATTTTTCTGGGACATAGCCTATTTTTGCTATTTTTTCTGCTTTCGACCTCCTTCCAGTTAATGGTAGAAATGGGTACAAAAGCAATAATGGATCCTGGAAAGCTATACATTTTAGAGAAGTAGACACAATTCTGAATTCAGCAAGGGGTCATTTGTGTAGATCCATCAAGGTTTCTTTATAGAAACTAACAGTTAAATATAGGATAAATTGAAAATTAGTTGAAAAAAACAGCGTTATGTGTCAACGTTTTCACCTGTAACTTCTTCTAATTATGACAGCTCTTTGAAATCAATATACCGTTACATCCGCTGGACATTACTGGTTGTGGGGATATATAGGACTTGTAGGTTCACCAAGAACCCGACGAACCCAGAGCCAAAAACTGAGCAGCAACTTGCAATGGTTTTTATTATGTACCGGGTATATAGTAATTATTCTGTAAAAATGTGTACATGGAAAAATCAGTATGAAAGACACCTGTGTATTTCTGAAATGGGAACAAAATATAGAGTTTAGAAACAGTAGATATTTGCACATTTCCGAAATTGGGAATACTCATACTAGCATGAGAATTATCAGTCATTTTTTAGAATGACTTCTTTTTTACGCAATGTCTTTCATTTGGAAGGCAGAAATGCATCAAAAGTAGGCCTGGGCAAAAATTTCGTTCCGTTCGCGGAAATTGCGATAATTTGACATTTTTGCGTTCCGCGGAGAGCGCGAAAATGTCAAAAATTCCGGTTTCTGCAGCTTGGCGATAATTTGTTTCTTGCTCGCGCTGTAAAATGATACATTCTCGCGCGCGCGCGATCGCCTTACCTGAATCCCTGCGTTCGCCGACAAGTTTTCTTGATCCGGTCGCATTCTCCATGAGATGTTGTATTGTTTTTAGCCATTTGCGCTGTCTCGCGACAGTTCGCGCCCGCAGTGACGTCATGCGTCGCGCGATCACGTCTTTGTTCTCGCGATCATGCACCGCGAGAACAACTCAAAACAAGATGGCCGCGCCCGCAAGCAACCACATGGGTAAGTTGGCGACCCGCAACCATGCAGAAAATCTCGCGAACATGCCGGAAAAAAACTTCCGCATCTTCGCGATATTTCTGCTTGTTTGCGATAATTTTAAACATTCTCGAGATAATTTGCGAAGGTTAATTCCGCAAATTCCGCCCACCCCTAATCAAAAGTCAATAGGTAATAACAGTTCCTTTACAAATCTGAATTACCCTAAGCCTCCCGATAAAAATGGTACATCACTTGTGTGGGTAGGCATAGTGCCCACGACAGGAAATGGCTCAAAACCCAACGTGAACACACCACATTTTCATAATGAAAATGTACCCTTTTTTTGCAAAGTGTACAACACTAGCTCTGCCGGCACCTAGTGAAATGTTGCAAACCTATACATTTTTGAAAACTAGACACCCAGGGGAATCCAGGATGGGGTGACTGGACTGCCTCCCACCAGGGTCTGATACCCAGAATTCCTTGCAAACCAAAAACATTGTCAAAAAAAACATATTTTCTCCACATTTCTGTGGTGGAATGTTCCGGAATCTGCGTGGATCCACAAATTTCCACCCACCCCGCGTCCCCCAAAGTCTTACGAGAAAAACGGTACCTCACTTGTGTGGGTCGGCCTAGTGCCCGCGACAGGAAACGGCGCAAAAAGCAACGTGGTCACACCTCAATATCGCAGTGAAAAATTACCCTTTTTTGGCAAAGTGCCTAGCTCTAGTTTTTGAACCCTAGCTGTGCGGGCACCTTGGGAAACCTAGCAAACCTATACATTTTTGAAAACTAGACACCCAGGGGAATCCAGGATGGGGTGACTTGACTGCCTCCCACCAGGGTCTGTTACCCAGAATCCCTAGCAAACCTAAATAATTGTCCAAAAAAACACATTTTCTCCACATTTCTGTGGTGGAAAGTTCCGGAATCTGTGTTGATCCACAAATTTCCACCAACCCCACATTCCCCAAAGTCTTACGAGAAAAACGGAACCTCACTTGTGGGGGTCGGCCTAGTGCGCGGCAGGAAACGGCACAAAACGCAACATGGTCACACCTCAATTTCGCAGCGAAAAATGACCCTTTTTTGGCAAAATGTCTAGCTGTAGTTTTTGAACCCTAGCTCTGCGGGCACCTTGGGAAACCTAGCAAACCTATACATTTCTGAGAACTAGACACCGGTGTGCTTCCAGGGAGGTATGGCTTGCGTGGATCCCCCAACGTTTCCTTACCCAGAATCCACTGCAAACCTCAATTATAGCTGAAAAAGTCATATTTTTCACACATTTTTGTGTGGGAAAGTTGTGGCATCACCAGGCTCGCTCAAATTTCCCACCACCCAGCGTTCCCCCGGGTCTCCCTGTAAAAATGGTGCCTCACTTGTGTTGGAGGCCCAAGTACCCGCGACAGGCAAGGGCCCAAAACGTAGTGAGGCGACATCAAAATTGCCCATCTCAAAACCACCTGGTTTTGCAAGGGGGGTCACTTGGGTTTTTGGCCCGGTGCTCGGCGGCCATCTAGGGAAACCTACCAAACCCATACATTTCTGAAAACTAAACACCCGGTGGCTTCCAGGGAGGTATGGCTTGCATGGATCCCCAACGTTTCCTTACCCAGAATTCCCTGCAAACCTCAATTTTAGCTGAAAAAAATCACTTTTTTCACATATTTTTGTGTGGGAAAGTTGTGGCATCACCGGGCTCACTCAAATTTCCCACCACCCGGCGTTCCCCCGGGTCTCCCGGTAAAAATGGTGCCTCACTTGTGTGGGAGGCCCAAGTACCTGCGACAGGCAAGGGCCCAAAACGTAGTGAGGCAACATCAAAATTGCCTATCTCAAAACCACCTGGTTTTGCAAGGGGGGTCACTTGGGTTTTTGGCCCGGTGCTCGGCGGCCATCTAGGGAAACCTACCAAACCATACATTGCTGAAAACTAGACACCCGGGGGCTTCCAGGGAGGTTTGGCTTGCGTGGATACCCCAACGTTTCCTTCCCCAGAATCCCCTGCAAACCTCAAATTTAGCTGAAAAAATCACTTTTTTCACACATTTTTGTGTGGGAAGGTTGTGGCATCACTGGGCTCACTCAAATTTTCCACCACCCAGCCTTCCCCCAGGTCTCCCGGTAAAAACGGTGCCTCACTTGTGTGGGAGGCCCAAGTACCCGCGTCAGGCAAGGGCCCAAAACGTAGTGATGCGACATCAACATTGCCTATCAAAAAATATGTTTGGGCCCTTGCCTGTCGCGGGTACTTGGGCCTCCCACACAAGTGAGGCACCATTTTTACCGGGAGACCCGGGGGAACGCAACTACACAAACTGATGGATTGCGTGGAGTGGCGCTCAGCTAGCAGTGTGTGTAGTGACCTGCACCAAGTCACTACTCACACACCGCCAGCCGAGCACCAGTCCACACACACCACCAGCCAAGCGCCAGTGCACGCACACCGCCAGCCAAGCGCCAGTCCATGCACACCTCCAGCCAAGCGCCAGTCCACACACACCTCCAGCCAAGCGCCACTCCATGCACACTGCCAGCCAAGCGCCAACCCACGCACACCGCCAGCCAAGTGCCACTCCATGCACACCGCCAGCCAAGCACCAGTCCACGCACACCTCCAGCCAAGCGCCAGTCCACGCACACTGCCAGACAAGCGCCAGTTCACACACACCTCCAGCCAAGCACCAGTCCACGCACACCTCCAGCCAAGCGCCACTCTACGCACACCGACAGCCAAGCGCCACTCCACTCACACCACTAGCCAAGCGCCAGTCCACGCACACTGCTAGCCAAGCACCAGAACACACACACCGCCAGCCAAGCGCCAGTCCACGCACACCTCAAGCCAAGCGCCAACCTACACACACCACCATCACATTTAGGATTTTATATACAAAAAAACACAAACAAATTGCAAATAGATACAAATCTTCTAACACAAAATCTGAAACTAAATACATTGCACTAATGCCAACCTTGAAACAGAATAATTTTTTTAGACAATACAGACCAGGCAGGTCACTTTACCACTCATGGAAGCTCCCAAAATTTATTTTGCGTGTGGTACGCTCTAAAACAAGCAGGCATACACAGCCCAGGGTTAGAAGGACACCCGGGACAGAAATATCGAGACTCCTTCCGCTTATCTCTTCGCCAACAGACTCTACATCTCCTAGTGGGAAAATCTTTTGAAGGTGTGGGAGGGATGTAATCAGGAAAGTGGCGATCTTTCAATCGAGCCACATCCTCCACCACTCCAAATCTAGGAACACTTGCCTTCCAGTAGGAAGCCTAGCAGCCTCAGACTGCAATCCAGATGCCTCTTGCACCATCGGCACAGCAGTTTCCTCCTCTAAGACAGGCACTTCATCCGCACTGAGAGTTGCTTCATCCACACCAAGAGTACCTTCATCTGCACTGAGAGTACCTTCATCATCCGATGATTCCATGTGGAGAGAAAACTCACTGCCAGAATCTTCCCCTCCCTCCTCTCCCTCAGACGCACTGTCAGTCTCATACTCATGCTCAGAGGAAGATTCAAGAAGCATACCAACCACCTGTTGAGCAGTCATTCTACGGCTAGCCATAATGCTTATTAATAAAGGTAACTTGTCAAACAAGTCAACAACAACAAACACTTTGTAAAATAAGTAATAAACAAAAAGCACCTTTATCAAAAACACATATATACTCCAAAACAATACCACTCACTTGCCAGAGGCAGCTAAACTACTCACCACCACCTACTCTGCACAGACACAGTATGGATCAACAATATCCCACTAAAAAAGAAAGAGAAAAGAAATTACACATAAGACTATGCAAAACACATCACAAAGAATTTCATGCTCAAACCACTAACTAAATATGCTGCCATTATGACATCACTTACAAAAAAAATCATTCAAACATTACAATATTACTCATTTGGAGTAAATACAACAACAAAAAAATTCTTACCAAAAAAATGCAACTACACAAAACTGCAGAACAACCACTGTCGAAACTGGAAACAGGAATCAAAAGCTTTAGACTAGAATAAAAAGGAGAAAAAAACATTAATGTCACATATGCATATAATGCTCTAGACCATCACGTACTGCGCAAAATTTATTGCTTGAACCTCCCACTTTCAAGAAGGAAAGATCGATGGCCCAATCCTTTACAGGCAATGCGGCGAGAATCTGGAACTCAGCCTCAGCTCCGGACTAGCCCCTCTTCCCAGTCCTTCAAAACTGACCTCAAAGTTCTCCTCCTGCAAAGACGCTTCCAAACTTAATTCACGCCCTGTATGAAGGAAGTCTTTACATTATAGGAAATTCTGTTCTCCATGCCTATAGAAGTGCCTTCCCAGTGTGTTCCTGTGTTTTGAGTGTCTGCCATTTCTTGCACTTTTATACCTCTACTTGTACTTTGTACTCTTTTGTAACTTGCACACATGTCACTTTTCCTCTTGTAACGTATTGTTTGCTACCTCTTGTATTTTGTTTGCTTTTGATACATGCACAATTACCACCATTGCCTCATGTAACGTAACGTTTGCTCTTGTTTTCTGAGTGTCTGCCATTTATTGCAGTATTTTACCTCTACTTGTATTTTGTACTCTTTTGTAACATGCACACATCACTTTTTCCTCTTGTAACGTATCGTCTGCTACCTCTTTGATTTTGTTTGCACTTTAAAATATTTAAAAAATAATGTGGCCATAAGGGGAGCGACCCTTGCCTAAGGGGCCGCTCCCACAAACAACCCCAAACCTAAAAAAAAAAAAAAAAACCCTGCCGCTAGTGGCCATTCCTGCTGCACGATTGAACGATCCTGCAGCAGGAATGCATAAAAGAGACATCGGGGGCAGAGGCGTAGCTAGAGCTTGTGGCGCCCGGGGCTATCTCTCAGATTGCCGCCCCTGGGGAGGGGGGGTTGCTGGGGAAAAAGGACGGCGACCACTTGAAAGAGGTCCGAGAGACACTTAGTATCGCCGCTAATAGTTACCTCGATCATGCAAGTTACATGCACATACATGACACGGTCCAAGGCTACACAGTTGAATACACCGGTGACTGGCAGTACAAAAGAAAACACACTGACTGCATGATCTATCTGGGGACTCAGAAAAAACGCATGTGAAATCCATCAGAGAGCTGCGTGAATAATTACCTGGTAATCCCCTCCGCACAATGCAAACATGCACATACATGACACTGTTCAGGGATCCATCATCTACAGCTGACATTAAATGACCATTCATCATGGTCCCCCCATTAAAGCAGGGCACTTTGTGATCTGCATGGTACATGTTCTTTGCAGCAGGCACATTAACCCTCTGTGCTACCTTTCCAGGAGTCAACCCTTCCACTAGACAAAACTCCATCTCTCTCTAGGAAGAACATTAATCACCAAAGTTATCATGACATTTTTATTGTTTCTGAAAATTGCTGGAGGCCAGGAAGGAGGCAGCAAGTTTTTTTCAAACCATAATATACTTGCAAACACTACACACCCACCCGAAATAGGTACCCAGTGAGGTCACACCGTTCGCATCGCCTTAACCTGCTCAAGGTTCATGTGACCTCAGTGACAGAGTCACAGCGACTGTATCACTGTTGCTCTAGGGTGTGCTGCTTCGTAGGCCTGCCCGCAAGACTGAAGATGAACTTCAGTATGGATTGTGGTGGACAGGCCTTCAAGGTTAACCCACGATTGACACCCCTAGGGTACACCTGCTTGTGCTAAGACATGAAGCCTTCTAAGGTCTAGTGGGGCCTTCTAAGGTCTAGCATGGGAATGTGCTCCCTCAGTACAGTGGTCGGGTGGACTGGTCATGAAGGCTGAACCCGGTTCCCCAGTTCCAAATTCGACAGCTCTGGCCATAGTGCCACATCCTCTCCCCCACTGAACACCATACTTGCCCACTGAGAGAAACTCGCACTGCCTTCAGCTATAACCTAATTGTGCCCGCTATAAGCACTAGGGGTGGGCGGAATTTGCGAAAGTGACTTTCGCAAATTATCGCGAAAATGTTAAAAATCTCCGCAAACACGCGGAAATATTGCGAAGATGCGGAAGTTTTATTCCCGATATTTATATTATTGTTATGTATTTTAATATGTATTTAATATGTATGTGTTATATGTTTTTTGTTAAGTGTTACACTGGTTTTAAAAGAAATGTATACAATTTTTATACGTTAATAATGTTTTTTTAAGTCAATTTTGTGTTTTAGTACCGTAGCGGGTTGTGGGTTTATAGGGGAATAGGGTGGGAAGTAATTTAATTATATGAAATTAATTATACATTTTTAGGAATTATTAATTAATTTTAATTAATTTTTGCGTTTAAGTTCTGTAGCGGGTTGTGGGTTTATAGGGGAATAGGGTGGGAAGTAATTTAATTGTAATTAAGTAATAATTTATTTTCATTTATTGGTATTGATAATTATGTTATTGTTAATTAATTATTAATTGGTAATTAATTTGTATTCATTGGTAATTAGTTTTTATTAATTGATTAATTGATAATTATGTTAAGTCTATTATTTTATTATTGGAGTGTGTCGTGCGTTTATAGGGGAATAATGTTGGAAGTAATTTAAATCTAATTAAGTAATTATTAAATTTGTTGTTGGGTATTGATAATTAATTTATTGGACATTAATTATTAATTGGTAAATATTTTAAATTATAATATGTTGGTTATGAAAAGTAATTTATGGCTTATTAATCATTAATTGGTAATTAAATATGATTAAATATTATTTATTGACATTTCTCATTAATATATTAATACGTAATTATTAATTGGTAATTCATGTTTAATCATTAATATTTTTTGGTATAAAAAATATTTATTTGTTCAATATTTTTAAATTTGTAATTAATGTGTAATAAGTATTATTTTTGGGTATAACAAATATTTATTGTTCAATATATTTTAATTGGTAATTACTTTTTAATAATTAATATGTTTTTTTTAATGAAAAATATTTTATTGTTCAATATTTATGTTGTAATTAATGTTTCATTATTATTTATTGGTATTTATTATTAATTTATTGCTAATTAATTATTCATTGGTAGTTGTGTTTGTAATAATTATTTATTGGTATTTGTAAATAATTTAGAGTTATTTAATAATTAAATCAATAATTATTTTAAATAATTCTTTTATTTATAAGTATGTTATTTTTAACTTCTACGCTATCCAACACTTTCCCTACTGTTGCACTCTCTGGAGTTGGAATAGTCATTTTAACCTCTACGCTATCCAACACTTTCCCTACTGTTGCACTCTCTGGAGTTGGAATAGTAATTTTGACCCTTACGCTATCCAACACTTTCCCTACTGTTGCACTCTCTGGAGTTGGAATAGTAATTTTTAGCCCTACGCTATCCAACATTTTCCTTACTGTTGTTAGGTCTCACCTGACCCAGCGCATGCGCTGGTCTGGCGAGACTTATTGAGAGGGCTCCAAAAAGTGCTACCAGGCCAGCCTAGAGCTACAGTGCATGTGCGCGGGCGCGCGCACCGCGCTTTACCGCAATTACTTTCACTTTCACGATCACTACCCCTACATCACCACTACAATGGTGGTACAGACCGTACCCACGCCCTCAGAGCGTGGGTACGGTCCGTTCCATGCGTACCCCTACATCACCACTACAATGGTGGTACGGACCGTACCCACGCTCTGAGGGCGTGGGTACGGTCTGTACTACGCGTACCCCTACATCACCACTACAATGGTGGTACGGAGGTCCGTACCACCATTGTAGTGGGGGTGGGTGCAGAGGACTCCCAGCAGTGGACAGAGACATGGGGGTGGGTGCAGAGGACTCCCAGCAGTGGACAGAGACATGTGAGGGGTGGGTGCCTATCACTCCCAGCAGTGGACAGAGACATGGAGGTGGGTGCCTATCACTCCTAGCAGTGGACAGAGACATGTGAGGGGTGGGTGAATATCACTGCCAGCAGTGGACAGAGACATGTGAGGGGTAGGTGCCTATCACTGCCAACAGTGGACAGAGACATGTGAGGGGTGGGTGCAGAATACTCCCAGCAGTGGACAGAGACATGGGGGTGGGTGCAGAGGACTCCCAGCAGTGGACAGAAACATGGGGGTGGGCGCAGAGGACTCCCAGCAGTGGACAGAGACATGTGAGGGGTGGGTGCCTATCACTCCCAGCAGTGGACAGAGACATGTGAGGGGTGGGTGCCTATCACTCCCAGCAGTGGACAGAGACATGGGGGGTGGGTGCTTATCACTCCCAGCAGTGGACAGAGACATGGGGGTGTGTACATCATTATCAGATGACCACAACTCCATGGGTGTATGTACGCATCCCTAATTTTTGACTATGTTGATAGTGCGATAACAACACATCACTGACAGCAGTGTCCCACTCCCATGAGGATGGATGTCTTTCCCCCACATTTTTTAGAATGACTTCTTTTTTACGCAATGTCTTTCATTTGGAAGGCAGAAATGCATCAAAAGTCAATAGGTAATAACAGTTCCTTTACAAATCTGAATTACCCTAAGCCTCCCGATAAAAATGGTACATCACTTGTGTGGGTAGGCATAGTGCCCACGACAGGAAATGGCTCAAAACCCAACGTGAACACACCACATTTTCATAATGAAAATGTACCCTTTTTTTGCAAAGTGTACAACACTAGCTCTTCCGGCACCTAGTGAAATGTTGCAAACCTATAAATTTTTGAAAACTAGACACCCAGGGGAATCCAGGATGGGGTGACTGGACTGCCTCCCACCAGGGTCTGATACCCAGAATTCCTTGCAAACCAAAAACATTGTCAAAAAAAACATATTTTCTCCACATTTCTGTGGTGGAATGTTCCGGAATCTGCGTGGATCCACAAATTTCCACCCACCCCGCGTCCCCCAAAGTCTTACGAGAAAAACGGTACCTCACTTGTGTGGGTCGGCCTAGTGCCCGCGACAGGAAACGGCGCAAAACGCAACGTGGTCACACCTCAATATCGCAGTGAAAAATTACCCTTTTTTGGCAAAGTGCCTAGCTCTAGTTTTTGAACCCTAGCTGTGCGGGCACCTTGGGAAACCTAGCAAACCTATACATTTTTGAAAACTAGACACCCAGGGGAATCCAGGATGGGGTGACTTGACTGCCTCCCACCAGGGTCTGTTACCCAGAATCCCTAGCAAACCTAAATAATTGTCCAAAAAAACACATTTTCTCCACATTTCTGTGGTGGAAAGTTCCGGAATCTGTGTTGATCCACAAATTTCCACCAACCCCACATTCCCCAAAGTCTTACGAGAAAAACGGAACCTCACTTGTGGGGGTCGGCCTAGTGCGCGGCAGGAAACGGCACAAAACGCAACATGGTCACACCTTAATTTCGCAGCGAAAAATGACCCTTTTTTGGCAAAATGTCTAGCTGTAGTTTTTGAACCCTAGCTCTGCGGGCACCTTGGGAAACCTAGCAAACCTATACATTTCTGAAAACTAGACACCGGTGTGCTTCCAGGGAGGTATGGCTTGCGTGGATCCCCCAACGTTTCCTTACCCAGAATCCACTGCAAACCTCAATTATAGCTGAAAAAGTCATATTTTTCACACATTTTTGTGTGGGAAAGTTGTGGCATCACCAGGCTCGCTCAAATTTCCCACCACCCAGCGTTCCCCCGGGTCTCCCTGTAAAAATGGTGCCTCACTTGTGTTGGAGGCCCAAGTACCCGCGACAGGCAAGGGCCCAAAACTTAGTGAGGCGACATCAAAATTGCCCATCTCAAAACCACCTGGTTTTGCAAGGGGGGTCACTTGGGTTTTTGGCCCGGTGCTCGGCGGCCATCTAGGGAAACCTACCAAACCCATACATTTCTGAAAACTAAACACCCGGTGGCTTCCAGGGAGGTATGGCTTGCATGGATCCCCAACGTTTCCTTACCCAGAATTCCCTGCAAACCTCAATTTTAGCTGAAAAAAATCACTTTTTTCACATATTTTTGTGTGGGAAAGTTGTGGCATCACCGGGCTCACTCAAATTTCCCACCACCCGGCGTTCCCCCGGGTCTCCCGGTAAAAATGGTGCCTCACTTGTGTGGGAGGCCCAAGTACCTGCGACAGGCAAGGGCCCAAAACGTAGTGAGGCAACATCAAAATTGCCTATCTCAAAACCACCTGGTTTTGCAAGGGGGGTCACTTGGGTTTTTGGCCCGGTGCTCGGCGGCCATCTAGGGAAACCTACCAAACCATACATTGCTGAAAACTAGACACCCGGGGGCTTCCAGGGAGGTTTGGCTTGCGTGGATACCCCAACGTTTCCTTCCCCAGAATCCCCTGCAAACCTCAAATTTAGCTGAAAAAATCACTTTTTTCACACATTTTTGTGTGGGAAGGTTGTGGCATCACTGGGCTCACTCAAATTTTCCACCACCCAGCCTTCCCCCAGGTCTCCTGGTAAAAACGGTGCCTCACTTGTGTGGGAGGCCCAAGTACCCGCGTCAGGCAAGGGCCCAAAACGTAGTGATGCGACATCAACATTGCCTATCAAAAAATATGTTTGGGCCCTTGCCTGTCGCGGGTACTTAGGCCTCCCACACAAGTGAGGCACCATTTTTACCGGGAGACCCGGGGGAACGCAACTACACAAACTGATGGATTGCGTGGAGTGGCGCTCAGCTAGCAGTGTGTGTAGTGACCTGCACCAAGTCACTACTCACACACCGCCAGCCGAGCACCAGTCCACACACACCACCAGCCAAGCGCCAGTGCACGCACACCGCCAGCCAAGCGCCAGTCCATGCACACCTCCAGCCAAGCGCCAGTCCACACACACCTCCAGCCAAGCGCCACTCCATGCACACTGCCAGCCAAGCGCCAACCCACGCACACCGCCAGCCAAGTGCCACTCCATGCACACCGCCAGCCAAGCACCAGTCCACGCACACCTCCAGCCAAGCGCCAGTCCACGCACACTGCCAGACAAGCGCCAGTTCACGCACACCTCCAGCCAAGCACCAGTCCACGCACACCTCCAGCCAAGCGCCACTCTACGCACACCGACAGCCAAGCGCCACTCCACTCACACCACTAGCCAAGCGCCAGTCCACGCACACTGCTAGCCAAGCACCAGAACACACACACCGCCAGCCAAGCGCCAGTCCACGCACACCTCAAGCCAAGCGCCAACCTACACACACCACCATCACATTTAGGATTTTATATACAAAAAAACACAAACAAATTGCAAATAGATACAAATCTTCTAACACAAAATCTGAAACTAAATACATTGCACTAATGCCAACCTTGAAACAGAATAATTTTTTTAGACAATACAGACCAGGCAGGTCACTTTACCACTCATGGAAGCTCCCAAAATTTATTTTGCGTGTGGTACGCTCTAAAACAAGCAGGCATACACAGCCCAGGGTTAGAAGGACACCCGGGACAGAAATATCGAGACTCCTTCCGCTTATCTCTTCGCCAACAGACTCTACATCTCTTAGTGGGAAAATCTTTTGAAGGTGTGGGAGGGATGTAATCAGGAAAGTGGCGATCTTTCAATCGAGCCACATCCTCCACCACTCCAAATCTAGGAACACTTGCCTTCCAGTAGGAAGCCTAGCAGCCTCAGACTGCAATCCAGATGCCTCTTGCACCATCGGCACAGCAGTTTCCTCCTCTAAGACAGGCACTTCATCCGCACTGAGAGTTGCTTCATCCACACCAAGAGTACCTTCATCTGCACTGAGAGTACCTTCATCATCCGATGATTCCATGTGGAGAGAAAACTCACTGCCAGAATCTTCCCCTCCCTCCTCTCCCTCAGACGCACTGTCAGTCTCATACTCATGCTCAGAGGAAGATTCAAGAAGCATACCAACCACCTGTTGAGCAGTCATTCTACGGCTAGCCATAATGCTTATTAATAAAGGTAACTTGTCAAACAAGTCAACAACAACAAACACTTTGTAAAATAAGTAATAAACAAAAAGCACCTTTATCAAAAACACATATATACTCCAAAACAATACCACTCACTTGCCAGAGGCAGCTAAACTACTCACCACCACCTACTCTGCACAGACACAGTATGGATCAACAATATCCCACTAAAAAAGAAAGAGAAAAGAAATTACACATAAGACTATGCAAAACACATCACAAAGAATTTCATGCTCAAACCACTAACTAAATATGCTGCCATTATGACATCACTTACAAAAAAAATCATTCAAACATTACAATATTACTCATTTGGAGTAAATACAACAACAAAAAAATTCTTACCAAAAAAATGCAACTACACAAAACTGCAGAACAACCACTGTCGAAACTGGAAACAGGAATCAAAAGCTTTAGACTAGAATAAAAAGGAGAAAAAAACATTAATGTCACATATGCATATAATGCTCTAGACCATCACGTACTGCGCAAAATTTATTGCTTGAACCTCCCACTTTCAAGAAGGAAAGATCGATGGCCCAATCCTTTACAGGCAATGCGGCGAGAATCTGGAACTCAGCCTCAGCTCCGGACTAGCCCCTCTTCCCAGTCCTTCAAAACTGACCTCAAAGTTCTCCTCCTGCAAAGACGCTTCCAAACTTAATTCACGCCCTGTATGAAGGAAGTCTTTACATTATAGGAAATTCTGTTCTCCATGCCTATAGAAGTGCCTTCCCAGTGTGTTCCTGTGTTTTGAGTGTCTGCCATTTCTTGCACTTTTATACCTCTACTTGTACTTTGTACTCTTTTGTAACTTGCACACATGTCACTTTTCCTCTTGTAACGTATTGTTTGCTACCTCTTGTATTTTGTTTGCTTTTGATACATGCACAATTACCACCATTGCCTCATGTAACGTAACGTTTGCTCTTGTTTTCTGAGTGTCTGCCATTTATTGCAGTATTTTACCTCTACTTGTATTTTGTACTCTTTTGTAACATGCACACATCACTTTTTCCTCTTGTAACGTATCGTCTGCTACCTCTTTGATTTTGTTTGCACTTTAAAATATTTAAAAAATAATGTGGCCATAAGGGGAGCGACCCTTGCCTAAGGGGCCGCTCCCACAAACAACCCCAAACCTAAAAAAAAAAAAAAAAAACCCTGCCGCTAGTGGCCATTCCTGCTGCACGATTGAACGATCCTGCAGCAGGAATGCATAAAAGAGACATCGGGGGCAGAGGCGTAGCTAGAGCTTGTGGCGCCCGGGGCTATCTCTCAGATTGCCGCCCCTGGGGAGGGGGGGTTGCTGGGGAAAAAGGACGGCGACCACTTGAAAGAGGTCCGAGAGACACTTAGTATCGCCGCTAATAGTTACCTCGATCATGCAAGTTACATGCACATACATGACACGGTCCAAGGCTACACAGTTGAATACACCGGTGACTGGCAGTACAAAAGAGAACACACTGACTGCATGATCTATCTGGGGACTCAGAAAAAACGCATGTGACATCCATCAGAGAGCTGCGTGAATAATTACCTGGTAATCCCCTCCGCACAATGCAAACATGCACATACATGACACTGTTCAGGGATCCATCATCTACAGCTGACATTAAATGACCATTCATCATGGTCCCCCCATTAAAGCAGGGCACTTTGTGATCTGCATGGTACATGTTCTTTGCAGCAGGCACATTAACCCTCTGTGCTACCTTTCCAGGAGTCAACCCTTCCACTAGACAAAACTCCATCTCTCTCTAGGAAGAACATTAATCACCAAAGTTATCATGAAATTTTTATTGTTTCTGAAAATTGCTGGAGGCCAGGAAGGAGGCAGCAAGTTTTATTCAAACCATAATATACTTGCAAACACTACACACCCACCCGAAATAGGTACCCAGTGAGGTCACACCGTTCGCATCGCCTTAACCTGCTCAAGGTTCATGTGACCTCAGTGACAGAGTCACAGCGACTGTATCACTGTTGCTCTAGGGTGTGCTGCTTCGTAGGCCTGCCCGCAAGACTGGAGATGAACTTCAGTATGGATTGTGGTGGACAGGCCTTCAAGGTTAACCCACGATTGACACCCCTAGGGTACACCTGCTTGTGCTAAGACATGAAGCCTTCTAAGGTCTAGTGGGGCCTTCTAAGGTCTAGCATGGGAATGTGCTCCCTCAGTACAGTGGTCGGGTGGACTGGTCATGAAGGCTGAACCCGGTTCCCCAGTTCCAAATTCGACAGCTCTGGCCATAGTGCCACATCCTCTCCCCCACTGAACACCATACTTGCCCACTGAGAGAAACTCGCACTGCCTTCAGCTATAACCTAATTGTGCCCGCTATAAGCAATAGGGGTGGGCGGAATTTGCGAAAGTGACTTTCGCAAATTATCGCGAAAATGTTAAAAATCTCCGCAAACACGCGGAAATATTGCGAAGATGCGGAAGTTTTATTCCCGATATTTATATTATTGTTATGTATTTTAATATGTATTTAATATGTATGTGTTATATGTTTTTTGTTAAGTGTTACACTGGTTTTAAAAGAAATGTATACAATTTTTATACGTTAATAATGTTTTTTTAAGTCAATTTTGTGTTTTAGTACCGTAGCGGGTTGTGGGTTTATAGGGGAATAGGGTGGGAAGTAATTTAATTATATGAAATTAATTATACATTTTTAGGAATTATTAATTAATTTTAATTAATTTTTGCGTTTAAGTTCTGTAGCGGGTTGTGGGTTTATAGGGGAATAGGGTGGGAAGTAATTTAATTGTAATTAAGTAATAATTTATTTTCATTTATTGGTATTGATAATTATGTTATTGTTAATTAATTATTAATTGGTAATTAATTTGTATTCATTGGTAATTAGTTTTTATTAATTGATTAATTGATAATTATGTTAAGTCTATTATTTTATTATTGGAGTGTGTCGTGCGTTTATAGGGGAATAATGTTGGAAGTAATTTAAATCTAATTAAGTAATTATTAAATTTGTTGTTGGGTATTGATAATTAATTTATTGGACATTAATTATTAATTGGTAAATATTTTAAATTATAATATGTTGGTTATGAAAAGTAATTTATGGCTTATTAATCATTAATTGGTAATTAAATATGATTAAATATTATTTATTGACATTTCTCATTAATATATTAATACGTAATTATTAATTGGTAATTCATGTTTAATCATTAATATTTTTTGGTATAAAAAATATTTATTTGTTCAATATTTTTTAATTTGTAATTAATGTGTAATAATTATTATTTTTGGGTATAACAAATATTTATTGTTCAATATATTTTAATTGGTAATTACTTTTTAATAATTAATATGTTTTTTTTAATGAAAAATATTTTATTGTTCAATATTTATGTTGTAATTAATGTTTCATTATTATTTATTGGTATTTATTATTAATTTATTGCTAATTAATTATTCATTGGTAGTTGTGTTTGTAATAATTATTTATTGGTATTTGTAAATAATTTAGAGTTATTTATTAATTAAATCAATAATTATTTTAAATAATTCTTTTATTTATAAGTATGTTATTTTTAACTTCTACGCTATCCAACACTTTCCCTACTGTTGCACTCTCTGGAGTTGGAATAGTCATTTTAACCTCTACGCTATCCAACACTTTCCCTACTGTTGCACTCTCTGGAGTTGGAATAGTAATTTTGACCCTTACGCTATCCAACACTTTCCCTACTGTTGCACTCTCTGGAGTTGGAATAGTAATTTTTAGCCCTACGCTATCCAACATTTTCCTTACTGTTGTTAGGTCTCACCTGACCCAGCGCATGCGCTGGTCTGGCGAGACTTATTGAGAGGGCTCCAAAAAGTGCTACCAGGCCAGCCTAGAGCTACAGTGCATGTGCGCGGGCGCGCGCACCGCGCTTTACCGCAATTACTTTCACTTTCACGATCACTACCCCTACATCACCACTACAATGGTGGTACAGACCGTACCCACGCCCTCAGAGTGTGGGTACGGTCCGTTCCATGCGTACCCCTACATCACCACTACAATGGTGGTACGGACCGTACCCACGCTCTGAGGGCGTGGGTACGGTCTGTACTACGCGTACCCCTACATCACCACTACAATGGTGGTACGGACGTCCGTACCACCATTGTAGTGGGGGTGGGTGCAGAGGACTCCCAGCAGTGGACAGAGACATGGGGGTGGGTGCAGAGGACACCCAGCAGTGGACAGAGACATGTGAGGGGTGGGTGCCTATCACTCCCAGCAGTGGACAGAGACATGGAGGTGGGTGCCTATCACTCCCAGCAGTGGACAGAGACATGTGAGGGGTGGGTGAATATCACTGCCAGCAGTGGACAGAGACATGTGAGGGGTAGGTGCCTATCACTGCCAACAGTGGACAGAGACATGTGAGGGGTGGGTGCAGAATACTCCCAGCAGTGGACAGAGACATGGGGGTGGGTGCAGAGGACTCCCAGCAGTGGACAGAGACATGGGGGTGGGCGCAGAGGACTCCCAGCAGTGGACAGAGACATGTGAGAGGTGGGTGCCTATCACTCCCAGCAGTGGACAGAGACATGTGAGGGGTGGGTGCCTATCACTCCCAGCAGTGGACAGAGACATGGAGGTGGGTGCCTATCACTCCCAGCAGTGGACAGAGACATGTGAGGGGTGGGTGCATATCACTGCCAGCAGTGGACAGAGACATGTGAGGGGTGGGTGCCTATCACTGCCAACAGTGGACAGAGACATGTGAGGGGTGGGTGCAGAATACTCCCAGCAGTGGACAGAGACATGGGGGTGGGTGCAGAGGACTCCCAGCAGTGGACAGAGACATGGGGGTGGGCGCAGAGGACTCCCAGCAGTGGACAGAGACATGTGAGAGGTGGGTGCCTATCACTCCCAGCAGTGGACAGAGACATGTGAGGGGTGGGTGCCTATCACTCCCAGCAGTGGACAGAGACATGTGAGGGGTGGGTGCAGAGGACTCCCAGCAGTGGACAGAGACATGGGGGTGGGTGCCGAGGAATACCAGCAGTGGACAGAGACATGTGAGGGGTGGGTGCCTATCACTCCCAGCAGTGGACAGAGACATGTGAGGGGTGGGTGCCTATCACTCCCAGCAGTGGACAGAGACATGGGGGGTGGGTGCTTATCACTCCCAGCAGTGGACAGAGACATGGGGGTGTGTACATCATTATCAGATGACCACAACTCCATGGGTGTATGTACGCATCCCTAATTTTTGACTATGTTGATAGTGCGATAACAACACATCACTGACAGCAGTGTCCCACTCCCATGAGGATGGATGTCTTTCCCCCACTGCATGACACACCACATGTGGGTGTGAGGACAAATGACACATGCATACCCACCCCTGGCGGATGCAGCACAATACACACACAAGAGTCTATAGTCATGTCAATGCCTACTAAACTAAGAGAGCCAAAGGGAACACACACTGTCACGCACATCCCAGGACTGATAGGAATGTACAGGTGCTGGGACAGCCACCAAGATGTTGTCTCTCATGGAAGGAATAGGGTGCAGTTCCCACAGATACAATGCCCACAATTGTGAGTCAGGTGCCCAAATACCCTGCAGAACAAGTACCATATGTGTGCTAGGCTGGGATTACACACATGCATAGTGCAGAAAAGGGACAATTTCTCCATTAAAGCATGGCAACATACTCAATACACAAGTACAGTGACTAGCAAGGATGGCACAGACGATGCAGCCGGAGACATTGCTGAGCAGGCATGGCCATAGTTGAAGGGCTCCGTCACCAACAAAGGGAATGTATACACAGAAGTCCGATTGGCCGCACTCTGCTCGTCCTACCAGCGTGTTACCCCAAAGCATTGTGGTCCATGAAGTAGCGTCGGCGAGTACGCCTATGCCAAAGTTTAAAGTGAAAATGAGTGTCGCGTTAGCCATCCCTGGACACATGTTTCAAGGTAGTTGCCTCTCGTCAGCAGGGAGTAGGTATGTGTGTGGGGTTGCTGCGTAGGCTGCCATAAAAAGTATTCTCAGGTAAAGTACCACTCAAGGCGCGCAGGTGCGTAGCCATGGGCTCGTCAGCCCCACCGGCTCAAGGGAGCCTGAATATAAACAAAAGTCCGATTGGCCGCACTCTGCTCGTCCTACCAGCGTGTTACCCCAAAGCATTGTGGTCCATGAAGTAGCGTCGGCGAGTACGCCTATGCCAAAGTTTAAAATGAAAATGAGTGTCGCGTTAGCCATCCCTGGACACGGAGGAAGGGACACTCCTTGGTACAATGTCTCAAAAAAGAAATAACACACACGACCAAAGATCCTTTGCAGAGACCTTGTGATTAGACGTGGGCTAAATTTCCGTTCCGCTCGCGGAAATTGCGATAATTTGACATTTTCGCGTTCCGCGGAGAGCGCGAAAATGTCAAAATTTCCGCATTCCGCAGCTTAGCGATACTTTGTTTCTTGCTCGCGCTGTAAAATAATACATTCTCGCGAGCGATCGCCTTACCTGCATCCCCGCGTTCGCCGACAAGTTTTCCCGATCCGGTCGCGTTCTCCACAAGATGTTGGATTGTTGGTAGCCATTTGCGCTGTCTCGCGAAAGTTCGCGCCCGCAGTAATGTCATTGGTCGCGCGATCACGTCTTTCTTCTCGCGATCATGCACCGCGAGAAGAGTGAAAACAAGATGGCCGCGCCCGCAAGCAACCGCATGGGTAAGTTGGCGAGCCGCGACCATGCAGAAAATACCACGAACGGGCAGGAAAAAAACGTCCGCATCTTCGCGATATTTCCGCGTGTTTGCGGAGATTTGTAACATTTTCGCGATAATTTGCGAAAGTCACTTTCGCAAATTCCGCCCACCCCTACTTGTGATGGCACGTAGATCCCATGGGCCACCTCATGACCATCAGACTCGAACCTTTGCCCGAAACATAACACATTACCACAACCCCAACTCCTGGAGCATCAGCACCAACATCAATACCTGAAATGCAATAGTGTTCAGAGTCAAAAGAAAATGCTTTAATCAGCATAAGATAATATTTTTTTCAACAACACTATATACAAAGGCCAATGGCCAGTCCAGAATCGAAGTCCTTGGGGGGACACATGGGCACGTGTCTCCCCTAGCTTGCCTGCACATTAGAACCCTCAGGTTCGTCGACTGGGGGAGGGGGGCATCATGTGGGGAAGGAACAGGCACCGCAGGGACAGGAGGTGTAAGGGTAGGTGTGGTGGGTGCAGGGCTGGACGCCTCCACCACAGGGGGTGGGGCAGCGCCAAAGGTGGAGGTGAGCTCGGCGCTGCACACTTCTGCCAGGGCGTCTAGAGTATCCCCTGCACCGGAAGAAACCACAGGCACAAAGGAGGGGGGGGTCGGAGGGATGGGGTGCAGCGCTACTGGGGGAGGGGGTGGACAGGGGGGGGAAGTCAACTCCCCTACCCGGGGAGTGCCTTGCCCGTTTGTGGGCTGGTGACCCAGTGGGATAGAGGCCCAGCACAGCCAAGTAGCTCTCCTTGTCTGACTGTGTGGCAGGGGAGCCAAGGGGAGTGCCTTTGGAGGGACTGGGTAGTGAGGCATGCAGACTCAGACTGTGGCTGCGTTTATGCCTGTGTGCCCCAGACCCAGTGGGTGTGCCTTTATCCCCCTGAGTGTGCGTACCAGGAGGTGTGTGCTTCCCCTTACATGTTTGTGTGCTGCCTGTGTCTGGTGGGGTGCGTGCTTGGGAATGTCTGGGTGTGCATGGGACAGGCATGGGAGTGGGAAGTGTGGATGGGGCAGGGGTGGGGGGGTAGAAGTGCTGCAGGAGACTCACTGCTGCCGTCAGTGAAGAGTCCATGGACCTCAGCAACATCCGTTGGTCAGACATCGCTGCTGACATGCCCTCCATGAACGACACCATCTGTGTCAGCAGTCTGGTGTGGCCATGGAGGACATTCAGCATCGATGTCTGGCCAACCTGCAACTGCCGCTGAATGTCCACAGACTCTGCAGTGAGGGCAGCAGGGGTGACAGGGGCAGGGGGTGCGGTGCCTGGCACAAAGGAGACATGGTGGTGCCCTGCACGGACAGAAGGGACCGGAGCAACTGGGAGGGCAGTGATGGGAATGGAGGAGGCGGTGACTGATGTTGTGCTGCTGCCAGGTGTTGTAGCAGCCTCCGCCCCCTCGAGGAGTTCAGCCTCGGACCCGTCAGCATCGTAGTCGGTGTCGCCACCAGACATGTCCTCCGCCTGACTCCCCTCGCCCTCCATGCCACTTGCTTCCGCAGACTCGCCAGCAGTGGTGGCACCGGTGCTGGATCCCTCCTCAAGGTCCGTGCAGGTGTCTCCCTCGGTGTCCTCCGATGATGCTGTGGGCAAGGTGAAGATACAGAAAATAATCAGTCACCTGTATACATCTGACACATGAGTCCAAACAAAATAGGTCACAGTGCATATCAGGAAATGCATCATGAGTAACATCTAGATTACTCCGCACATATGTAAGCTCTGCACTCCCCAGTTGGTTGACCCACCATGCCACTTGGAAACAAGGAAAAATAGGACACAACAGCAAATAAATTGATATCGAATTATACTGAGAAGCTAGTGTCTGGGAACAGTTGAGCACAGCAATACAATGAAGGCATGCCACCTCTTGTTTACTGTGGAAAGAAACAGTATTGGTGCACCCAAGGCTAAATAACAGACCTCAATGCTAAAGGTGTCCCCACACTCAGAGACCTGTAAGTACTTTGGAAACCCAAACGAAATACATTTTGATCCCTTGGGAATCACACCACTTTACACAATCTACATGATTAGAATCTGTGAATGTGCCACTTTGTGAACAGAACACACATGTGCCTGTATAAAAGAATTCACACAAGGAGGTGCACACAAAACTACATTTACACAGTCATTGTATGAGCTGCCAGCCTTATTCAAAGAAGCCACTGTTAGAAAGAAATGGGGTTTCAGTAAGTACATATGCATGGCACCACGGCGGTCTGGATGACTTGACACTCGTAAGTTGGTATCAGCAACAACCAAGGACTTACCCAAATGCCACCACACTGTGGGAACATTTATATGTATAATCTGAAAAAAAGTGTTATTCGAACTGTGCCTTTCTTTAAAATGTGCCAGCGTGTCCCCTGAAAGTGTAAAGGTGGTTTCTTGTGCACTTCCTTGTGAGACATCTGTCATGCAGGCACATTACTGTCCTTCACAACAAAACATCAAAGTCAAGCATTGAAAAAAGTAAGACATGTTGACAAGTGTAGTGAGTGCCAAGGTACAAGACTTCTTGACTAACAACTTGAATCATGCCACCTGTCACATGGCCATCCGTACCATGATGACACAGTTGGCAACACATCTGACCCACTGCCTGTCATGTGGAGTGGCACACATGTCCAAACACAGGACAATGCATAAGCTAATGGGCCTGCAATTGTGTTTGAATAAGGAGCACCTGCACTGAGGAGACACACTCATGGCAACCAAGAATGTCCACACAGATGTCAGCACACAAAGACCAAACTATGTAGCATCTGGACCACACACTGGTGCCAAAAATGGATGAGCAGGAATCATGTATTTAAAGTTTTGAGACATGCTGCAAAGCACAAACATTAAACCCTGCACAACATGACTGGGTCACTGCATGTTGAGTGTCTGTCCAGACAATTATCACAGACAGGTCAGACCTGGCAAGGAGACATAAGGTTTGGACATGTAGGCCTTGCCCGCACAAACACCCCATACCTGAGACAATGTGATTGAGACAGATCAAGAAGTTACACCTCTTTATCTGGGTTCACTAAAATGTGCATCAAGAATTCCTAAATGTACTCCACATCACCTCGTGAGGCTGCCAACACATATTTGTGACAAACAACCATCGACAGATAGTTGTACATAGACCCACAGGCACTGCCCAGTGTGAGGATGCACAAGCCAAATGGGGTGACCCTGTACAGTGGACACATGTAGCAGACTTTACATAAATACAAATGAGGCCAGGGAACAATGCCACAGAGGCCAACTTATGCTGAACACACAGAGAATGGGCACAGTGTTGGATAACACACATGATTCCGAGGTAACGGTGCCTCAGGGGACTGTAGTGGGCCCACTGCTCCCTGGTCCTGGAATGATCTGACTGTAACATGAGCAACCGTCCGGCACTATGCATATCTCCCACTCATGCACATCATGACTGAGGCCACAACATCGGTCATGCATGCTGCAAGTCTGTTAACTTGAAACCTCACACTCCTATGTTGAGACTCAGCATCAGTGCCAACAAATATGGACCCCCAAATGACTGAACAGGACAGGGCACAGGCAAGGTACCAACACATGTCACAGACCACCCCCACACATGATGCAGAAAGCAATGTGCACTTGGATTAACTGGCAGCCTAGATGACCATGTGCAATAGTGATTACACACAGACCAGGGAACACATGTCAAGGAGGGGAAGGGAGGAAGAACAGCACCGGTTGACCTGGGGGAAAAGGATATGCACTGCACATATAAACCCTAGCTGTGTATCCAGGCGACTGAGCACTTCCAAAAGCTGGTGACACACAACAAACACACATGTACCTACCCCCTCCTTGCTGCTGCATCTCCTGTAACCGCCTATCCATGTCAGGGAAAACCCCCGCTAGGACACGCTTCATCTGGTGGGTCAGGCGTCGGCGTCCGCCGTGGGGGCGTGGAGGTGAGTCCTTCAGCAGGACCCGGGCGATCCTCCGGGTCCAGCACCGGATGTCCTGCCACCGCTTTCTTACTTGGGCTAGGCGCCGACTGCGACCCTCCACCGATCTCACTGCCCTGACGGCCTGCTTCCAGATCTCCCCCTACGCGTAGGCAGTTACCTGTGAGGATGACAAAGTGAGACAACATCACTACACCTGCTCCATGTCAGAGACACACACATTTGAACATCTTTGATATGTTGAACAGGGCATAGGATGCTGCCAAGGAATAGCATCTTAGTCATATGGACATTGGCCTCTGTGGAAGCCCCAATGCACTACATGGCATATAAAGTACACAGGTGGCATGAGGGGTGCAACACACTCCATGAACATGGCACACACTGTGCATCACAAGCAACACCAGGCTGATGGACAGCACCTCCAAGCAGTTACAGGCCCCAGGCCACTGACGCAACCCCAGCAGAGTACACAGACACACATAGGCACAGATCAATCTCATGCCATTGGCAACAGCGGATACAAACCTCACTCTGCACATGTGCCACTTGCCTGTGGGGTGTAACAGGTGTGGGGCTAGCTCAGCAAGTCAGACACAGAGCACGGCTTACTTCTCACATCAGATGGGTAGAGCTGTTGCATCCTCCATGCAGCTGTGGTGCAAGACTTCACATAGACACTCACCCACATGACAAGGAACATTAACACACATCAATGTCCAGGGGGCGTACACATCACTTGGACACTCTCACCACAGCTCCACTCAACTCACACACATCTGTGGGTACAGTCACCTGTCACACCGGGGGGACCACTGAATCACCTCAGGACTATAGACAAAAATGCCACAAAGGATTAGCCAGGCTGAATGTGTCATGCACTATGCAGTGAATGTCACAGAAAGCACAATGCAAGTGAGGAGTACACACATGAACTACATCATGCTCTGCATGGCAGACATAAGCCATTCCCCCCCCTGGGACCCACACTAAACAACATTGCATGTCTGTCACACCTGGACACAATGCCAGAAATGACAGTCACAAAAAAGGTGCACAGTCAAAGCTAGTGGAGTCAGCACTCACCTGCTCTCCTGGTCTCCCATACAGGCTGGGGTACTGTGGGAGGATGACATCCAGCAATGTCCTCCTGGGTGAATGGCTGGGCCCTCTCCACAGACCTTGACATGGTGCCGGAGGAAGCACAGACAGCAGCAGTGTTGTCGACAGGAAAGTTGTGCAGGCAAGTGCCCTCTCATGGGTTCTGGCTGACTTATATCTGTCTTGCTGAGGGGCATTCATTTGGATGAGTACATAGTGATTGGCCAGATTCATTCGCATCTTACGTTTACTCCAATCCCTTTCCACATACACCAGTGACAGCATTTGCATTGTTCAAATTTTGAGCATCATGTCAAGTCAACAATCACTTTGCAATATTGTATTTTGTGGCCAACTGACTTTTCCAGGCCACCTGATGGAAAATTTGAACTGATAACTCTGTATCCATGACAACCAGCATGCATTTAGTGCCTAATACTTATCCCTTATGTGTCCCCTATGTAATTTTCAAATCCACACACAGGTACGGTGCGTTTCACACATACCCCTACGGCACCAGTTGCACAGTGCCTTTGACATGTACGTGTACGCACTGGTAGTACACGTACGGGTACGTGTACTACCAGTGCCTACACGTACGTGTACTATCAGTACCTACACGTAGGTGTACTACCAGTGCCTACACGTACGTGTACTACCAGTGCCTACACGTATGTGTACGCACTGGTAGTACACGTACGGGTACGTGTACTACCAGTGCATACACGTACATGTACTACCAGTGCCTACACGTACGTGTACGCACTGGTAGTACACGTACGGGTATGTGTACTACCAGAGCATACACGTACGTGTACTACCAGTGCCTACACATACGTGTACTACCAGTGCCTACACGTACGTGTACTACCAGTGCCTACACGTACGTGTACTACCGGTGGCGACACATACGTGTACGCACTGGTAGTACACGTACGGGTACGTGTACTACCAGTGCCTACACGTACGTGTACTACCAGTGCCTACACGTACGTGTACTACCAGTGCCTACACGTGCATGTATGCACTGGTAGTACACGTACGGGTATGTGTACTACCAGTGCCTACACGTACGTGTACTACCAGTGCCTACACGTACGTGTACGCACTGGTAGTACACGTACGTGTGTACGGTCCGTACCACGAGTGCGCCTACGGCACCACTACTATAGTGATACGGACCGTACTTGTACGGTCCGTACCACGCGTGCTCCTACGGCCACACAACTGTAGTGATACGGACCGTACACACGCCCTCAGAGCGTGTGTACGGTGCATTTCACACGCTTACACTGTTGAGAGGATGCACACACAAAAGGAATTGAGGTCTCAGCCACGCACAAGGATGTACATCAAGTCATTGTCAGTGCAGTCCTACATGTGCAGAGCCTAGGTGTGTCAGGCAGTGATATTGCACATGTCTCCTCATGTATTTGCACAATTGATGTGTGGTGACCTGTGTACACATGTCATGTGTGATGGGGCACTATGTGGCACACTTCCCCTTCACACTTTGCACATGTGTGCATGTAGTACAAACGTGTCAAGCACAGCATCACTGGTATGGCACAGTCAACACCACCTGCAACTGTCCCCTGATGACAGGGACACTAACAACTGACATTTAACGACCAGCATGCAACGATGTGACTATGTCATGTGTGTGTCATGTGTTCCCATGAGCTTGCTGTTGGTGTCCCGTCAACTGTATCTGCTGTTGCTGCATCCAACATGTGTCTGTGTCTAGATGGGCATGGCACACATCTACGCACACCATGCCACATGGATCTGTACATTTGACGTTCCATGTGATCTGTGCGTCTAGCTTGCCGTCAGCTGTCTGTATGAGATGACATCCTTCAAATGCTGAGATGTGGATGTATGTCACTCTTGTGATGTCTCTGGCTATTCACTGACACTGGCCCACAGCTCGTTTCAGGGCATGTCATGTAGACTTTACAAATGACGGGTGTAGCTGGCTTTTCGTAGGAGTATCACCTGGCTGCCATACGTGTCCTGGATGTATTGCACAGACCAGACTCTGTATTTAGCATATGTGTATTAGCAGTTGAGCATGTGCTCAGTTCATTGACATTGATGTTGTTATGTTCTCACTCTTCGTTATTCATTCCCAATTTCTGCAGGGCACCGCCTGTCCCCAGACCAATGCCAGACTTGGGTGCCATGAGGGAATGTGACTGCATATACGCCGTTACAGATTCACCCAACAGTTGATTGAAGACCTGACAAACAGGCTGGCACCACTCCTCCAACCGCGACACAGTTATCCTACTGCGCTGACCCCCAAGATGAAGGTGATGGCATCCCTACATTTTTTTGCCACAGGTACGTTTCAATTCACCATAGCTGATGTTGGTGCATGTCCCAGACGATGTTCAGCCGTGTCCTGCATGATGTTTTGGCAGCCATGTTGGAGCACCTGGATGAATTCATACATTTTCCGACTCCTGAGGAGTTGACAGGTGTCAAGGGTGATTTCTATGCCCTGGGAGGGATGCCCCATGTCATTGGGTCCATTGATGGGACACATGTGGCTTTTGTACCACAACAGGCACAGGAGGTCGCCTATCGCAACCGTAAACATTACCACTCAATAAATGCCCTTGTGGTGTGTCTTGCTAACATGCTGATTTCCCATGTCTGTGCACGTTTTCCAGGGTCAGCACACAATGCCTACATCATGAGGCATAGCAGGGTGCCACAAATGATGCTGCGGCTGCACAACGAACAAGTATGTCTTGTTGGTGGGCATACTCGGTTTGTCCTGTGTTTAGCGGTATCTTTGTATCTTACCGCATCTCCTGACCCACTTTTTTACATGATGTTTCCATGTAGGGGACTCTGGCTATCCCAACATGCCATGGCTGATGACGCCTCTCCGCAACCCAAGATCAGCTGCAGATCACCGTTACAACGATGCACACGGGCAGACCAGGCGAGTGATTGAGAGGACGTTTGGCCTCCTGAAGAGCCGATTCTGGTGCCTTCACAAGACAGGCGGGTCCCTCCCATATGCACCGGGGAAGGTCTGCAAAATTTTCCTCGTGTGCTGCATGCTGCAAAACATGGCAGTGGTGAAGGCAGTGCCACTCATCCTGGAGCAGCATGAGCAGGAACATCCACCCGTGGAGGATGAAGGCCTTGGTCACGAGGCAAGTGAGGAGGAGGAGGAGGAGGATATCCGGAGTCAGCTCATACGCAACTTCTTCTCATAATGGTGAGTAACTGGGTTTGAGTGTGCACGCTTGGAGCCTTGTGTGGCATGTGTTGCAATGTGTGTGTCCAGCTGACTGTATGCTAAGTGACTTAGATGTGTGTTCTGATGTGTCACTCGAGTGATGATGTCATTCCACTCATTTTAGCTGTGACCCTAATTTTTCTAATCGCATGGTGACAACATTATTCCTGTAGAGTAAATGACCATGTATGCGGATAACAATCTTTTAGCTGACTGCTTGTGTGTCTGTCATCCACAGGTTCTTGCGCATGTTGTCTGGTCGTGTCATCGTTGGCCTCCTGCTATTCCTCATGAGTATTGCAACGTGTGCTGAATCAGCGTTCCATGCACGGACATGTGGAAAAGTCATTTTGGGTGAGGATTGCAGCAAGGCATTTTGGGGTTGTTAGGTGTTTAGAATGTGTGGGGACAGCTCCTGTGCATGTTGGGTTACCATGCATACATGTTGACTCACCATGGGGCACATGACATGTAGCATGACTCCCATGAATTGATAGTCAACCTTCGTGACAGTCATCTCTAATGGTTTGTGGATTCTGATGAAGGCATCAATGTGTGTATAACTTCCCTCAGAAACATATGGGATGCTACGGGTGGACATGGTGTGGGACATCCCCATAACAGGCTCAATGGGGAATTGCATCCTCTCCGTGTGCAGAAGGGGGTGTTTGGCTCATCCCCTTAACTTGTGTGCCAGGCCATTTGGATTTACTACATCTGTGTTGTGAAGGGGGTGTCCAGTGTAGGTCCCACATGTTCAGCCAAATGACCTGTGTGTCTGTTCATATTGATGCTTTTCCCTTAGTGTGAGTCTGAGTAATAAAGGGGTTCCTCACCCTCCAAGGTGCCTCATCTCTGTCAATGCAGGACTCTTGCCACTTTGCATGCGTCATCTCTGGCATAGTTGTCAAAGATTGTGCATATGAGTCTATGTGTAGTTTGGCTACATGCATGCAGTTCTTCATGGGTTAGAATCTCGATTGTGCCTGAATTCCATGGTTGTGTATGTATTTGGGCATGCTGGTCCCCACGACGGGCCGTCAACGCCTGCTGAGGGTGTGTCTCCTGTGCGCGGCCCGGCCTTCTGTTTCCTGATCCTGTGTCAGTCATCTTTGGTGATTGGGCATCCATTTTCTCTGGGTGTTCCATGGGTAACCGGACACTCCTTCCTTTACATACGCCTGTTGCAGTTGTCCTTTCTGACATCCTTGTCTTTGTGTGCTACTTTTGGCATAGTTTCAAGGACATGCCGCCTGCTGCTGCAGCCCCTGCAGCAAGGGCCCACAAAGTGGCGGGATTTGGCAACACACACGCCTCAAAGATGCTCCTCCCTGCCTCCCTCCACCCATTCATTTGGCTGTCATCATCTTGTCTGTGCCACTGTTGGGTCCACGCGGTGCCAAAGGCAGGACCGTCAGCACATGCAACGTGCACATTGCACGACCCTCATGTCCTTGCATGACCCACATCACACTACAGTCTGATGTTGTAGCCACCCTCCAAACAATGTCTATCCGAAACTCAACCGCCTGCTCTCAGGCATACCCTAAGCGTACACATGACACCTTTGCATGCTGAGTGTGCAACTCCAACTGCCTACACAGCGCTGCCTCGCCTTCCAGGCCCTGTCACACCAACCAGATCATGTCCCTCCTGCTCCACACGGGCTCCGTCCACCAACAAGGCCATGGGAGTGGGACTCAAGCCTTCAGCATGTGCTATAGTGGCGTCATCTGGCACATGGCCCAGGGATCATCTCTCAGCATGTCAATCTTCAATGTGTCCAGGACCCCCCTCTCCACCATCACATGCGCACACAACATCATCATCATGTCGTATGCCATTGACACCCAGGTGCTCCTCACCCTCACCAAAGACCCAGCCATTGCCAGTTCCAACATTCAAGAAGGCATGAGGTCCATGGATGAATGGCTGAACATCAGCCACCCGAGGCTGGACTTGTACAGGACTGAGGTAAGCATTTGAGGATTGTCCCCTTACAGCTGGCTCAACTCCTTGTGTCCCACCCGCAGGGGCCCTACACAAGCACCCAGTGGCCACGCACACAAGATGGTGTGCATCATGGATTTGTCACTCACATTTGCCATGCAAATCACCAGCATCTGTACCTCATGCTGCAACACCCTCTGCATGATGCACATGATCCTCAGATAGATCCACTCCAAGGAAAGACAGACCATCCCCCAGGTCCACGACACCAGCAATGTCAACTACTGCCCCACCCTCTAGGGAGCAAGTACATCCAAACTCACGGGAAACTTGTCCACATCCAGGGTGCATCTGCACAATTCAGGTTCAATATCCCGCACCCCTTCAACATCACCGTCCACCTGAGATAGCTGCAAGGGATCACTGTGTGCTGCAGGATGACCTTCACACTCCTCACACACACTCAGGAGGCAGTCAACAACCCCAGACCCCAAAATCAACCTTGTACATCTGTCATCCAAGACCCCGTTGGCCCAACTCAATGCATCCGAACTTGGCCTGGCCACCATTCTTCACATCCACAACACTCCAGCATGAAGGAGATGGTTCTCACGCCTGGACAAACATACCTGGGACTCCCTCCCCGGGAACCTCCACATGAGCCATGACATCTAGGCCTTCATGATCCTCTTCCTGATTGGTGTGTCCGCACAGTATTTCAAGCCCCCCCTCAGCAGCTTGAGGCCATCACGGGTGAGTATTGTGCTCCCAGGCTGTATCGGATGATACATTGTGACCCATGTGTGTCCTGTACCGGACTCAGATCCCAGGGTATGGATGGCTGGAGTTAGTTCAACACTCAGGCATAGTTTGACATTTACACACACGTATGTTGTGGACTAATGCAAAATGACTGCAACATCTAATGAAAAAAAATAGTTTTATTCTCGGTGGGGTGTGTGTTTTGGTAGATAAAATAAGGTGCTCTACCGGGTGCATAGAATCCAAAGTTCACAGGGGGAGATGGTATCCTTGGCATTTGAAGTCATCAGAGTCCAGACCACAGTGTTGGTCATCATTGGTCAGACTGTGACCAGCAAGTCCATGTGGCAGAGAATGTCAGTGAATGATGTGCTGCTGTTGCGCATGAAGGCCAGGTGCCAGGCCAGGTGACCTGGAAGATGTGGATGGTCCGCTGCCTCTCACGGTCTTTTCCGTGGACGACCCACCTTCCTCCGGGCACCCTCAGATGCAGGCCTTGACGATGTTTGGGACGCTCCGTCGGACAAATCCTCCTCCTCCTCCCCCCTCCCTGTGGCTGGTGCTGGTCTGCGCCTGGTGTCACAGGGAGGGTTGCCCATGTTGTCGGCGATCCGACGGAGTGAATGGCTCATGTCCCTTTGCACCGCCAGGAGCTCAGCCAGTCTTGCCTCCATCCGTCCTTGGTGTTGTTGTTGACTGGCGTGTTGCTCGGCCTGCTGATTCTTAATGTCTGTGAGGGTCGCCACTACCTGACTGATGGCCCTGGTGTCACACCGGTATGCCTCCATGATGTTGCATACGTGTGACATACCGGTCCCTTCAGCTGTCTGGTAAGGTTCTCGCCTCCACCTGCCTCCACTCCCACCACCCCTGCCCACACGAGCCTGGCCTGCCATTGTGGGCACATCGGGTCTTCGGGACCCCTGAGGGATGGCAGTGTCGGTGTTGGCTGCCTCCTCCTGGGTGCCCGGCGAACCTTGTCCCTCCAGGTCAGACTGGCTCAGTTGTTCAGTGTGGGCAGGGCTCCTGGGTGTCTCCTGGGATGTGGCAGGAATGGGGGTGGTGGTTGGCACAGATGTACCTGAAGCAGGTGCTGCAGGGGCTTGGACACCAGAGGGGCCAGGTGGGTTGGGGTAATCCGCGGAGTGTTGTGAGGTGTCGCTGCCGGTGGGATCAGGTTCCTCCCGAGCCTGGGACTGTGGTTCTTCCCCCCCATTGTTGGGGGGAGATCCATGACGTTGCCCTGTGTGTGAGAGAGAGACAATGTTAATGCTGTTTAATGCGACATCCATGTTTCATACATATTCTATTTGCAACAGTTCCTCCAGGTAGTTGTATGTGCCTAGCATTCACATCAATGTTCACTTGTGGATGAGTATGTTGCAGGGGACTGATTGAAATGTTCTCCAGGGTGTTTGACATGTCAAATTTGGGCTTGGATGCTTCTTTAGCTGTGGCTTGATCTTGTTGTGTCACATATCCATTGTGAGAGTGGGTAACTCCATTGGCTGCCCCGGTGGTGTGTGCTTGTCTAAGGGGTGAGTGATCATCCCTCAGCCCGACGCTGTTCAACAACCACATGGCCCCCTCACTCAAGTGGCCCGCCACCACAACCTCAAACACATCTCCTACGCCGACGACACCCAGCTCATCCTCTCCCTCACCAAGGACCCTCACACCGCCAAAACAAACATCCACAAGGGCTGAGGTCCATCGCCGACTGGATGCGGAACGGCCATCTGAAACAGAACTCGGACAAGACGGAGTTTCTCATCCTGGGACCCACACCCTCAGCCTGGGACGACTCCTGGTGGCCGATCGCTCTAGGGACAGCACCGACACCCACCCACCACGCACGCAACCTAGGATTGATCCTCGCATCCTCCCTCTCCATGTCCAAGCAGGTCAACGCCATCTCCTCCTCCTGCTACGACACCCTACGCACGCTCCGCCGGATCTACTGGTGGATCCCGACCAAAACAAGTAGAACAGTGACACAGGCCCTTGTCAGCAGCTGACTGGACTACCGCAATGCACTCTACGCAGGACTCCCATCCAATCACCAACAGCGGCTACAACGCTTCTGAAAGGCCTCCGCACGACTGATCGTCAACGCCCCCCGCCACAGCCACATCACCCCCTCCTGAGTGACCTGCACTGGCTCCACATCGACAAGAGGATCACCTTCAAGCTCCTCACCCCCGCACACAAGGCACTCCACAACGCCGGACAAGCCTACCTGAACATCAGACTCAGCTTCTACACCCCCACCCGCCAGACCCGCTCCGGCAGCCTCGCCCTCGCAGCTATCCCCCGCATCCAACATACGACCGCCTGCGGGAGATCCTTCTCCTACCTCTCCGCCAAGACCTGGAACACCCTCCCAACCCACCTACGACTGACCCAAGACCTACTTGCCTTCAGATGACTCCTCAAGACCTGGTTCTTCGAGCAGTAGTGGAACCCCCCCCCCCTCAGCGCCTTGAGACAGTCACAGGTAAGTAGCGCACCTTACAAGTACCCTGATCGATTGTTGATTGATTGACGGTGCCTGCTGGTGGGTGTAGTGTGATTTGGCAGTGGGTCTCCCAGGTGATGTATCTGTCCCCCCATGGAGCATGCTGCCATGTCAGTGAGTGTGAGTTCCTGTCCTAGATATCTGAGCTGGTTGTGTTTGTGTTAGATTTTGCAGTTGTCACAGGAGGGCCTTGTGCTACCTACAGCAGGGCCATGTGTCAGCTACCTTGTCAGTACTTTGCCAGTCCCTGTGCATTGCGCATGGTGCATGGGTATGTACCTGGGCCATATGGGCTGAGGGCAATGGTGTCTGTTTCTGAGTTGTACAATATGTTTAGTGATCCCCACCCACCCAGCATCCCGGACATCCAGTCTTGGGTTTGTGGTTTGTGTAGCCTGGGACATGGCATGGCCTAGCTTTGTGAATGGGGCATACACATGTTAGTGGCATGAGCGTTGTTTTTGAGTGTGGTTGTGTCCGGTGAGGTCTTGGGGGTAGGTGAGTGCCTTTGTTGTAGTTGGGGTGTGGATGCCATTACCCCCATGTTACGTAAGTTGTTTGTGTACTCACCAGGCTCGGCAACTCCTTCGACTCCGTGTACTCCCACCGGCGGAAGCAGGGCCATCACCTTCTCCTCCCAGGGATGGTAATGTACTGGTCTGCGGGGCAGCCCACCTCCTGTGATGTTACTCTGGGTGTAGTCCTCGTTCATTTTGCGCTTGACTGCCCTCCGCAGATCGTACCACCTGGCTTGGCATTCATTCCTGGTCCTTCTGATGGGCGCAACAGCATTCACCCGATCGACGATCCTCTGCCACAGGTGTGATTTTTCGGCTATGCTGGTCTGTCTGACCAATGTTCCAAAGAGCTGTGGCTCGACTCTGAAGTTAAGGTGTATGGGTGCAGTTGTTTGTGTGTGGTGTCTGTCAGCAGTGGGTCTGTTGCAAAGGCTCATGGTTTGTGAGTGTGGGCCCTTTTTATTGGTCCATTTATGAGTGTGACTGGGTTTGAAATTTTGGTGGGTGTGTTATAAGAGGTGGTTGTGAGTTTGGGCCTCTGTTTGCTTGTTTGGATGTGCCAGGTCAGTCTTTGAGATGTTTTTTGTACTGTAGACGTGTTTTGTGGTGTTGTGCGAGTCGAATTGACCCTCCTTGTGCTGTTTTGCAGTGTCCTGGTTCTGTACGAGTCGTTTTAGCGTATGTAAGGTGCGTACATACGCGATGTTTTTGTACAGTGCTCACATATGCAATGTTGTTGTAAAGTTCGTACATACGCGATGCTGGGGTACAGTGGTGGGGTACGGTGCATCCAAGTACGGGGCTGGAGTACGGTGGTGGGGTACGGTGCGTACAAGTAAGGGGCTGGGGGATGGTGTTGGGGTACGGTGCTGGGGTAGGGTGCTGGGGTACGGTGCGTCCAAGTAGGGGCCTGGGGTACGGCGCTGGGGTACGGTGCGTCCAAGTACGGGGATGGGGTACGGTGGTGGGGTACGGTGCGTACAAGTGAGGGGCTGGGGTACGGCGCTGGGGTAGAGCACTGGGGTACGGTGCGTCCAAGTATGGGGCTGGGGTACGGTGGTGGGGTATGGTGCGTACAAGTAAGGGGCTGGGGTACGGTGGTGGGGTAAGGTGCATCCAAGTAAGGGCATGGGGTACAGCGCTGGGGTACGGTGCATCCAAGTACGGGGCTGGGGTACGGTGCGTACAAGTAAGGGGCTGGGGGACGGTGGTGGGGTACGGTGCGTACAAGTAAGGGGCTGGGGTAGGGTGGTGGGGTACGGTGCGTACATGTACGGGGCTGGGGTACGGTGGTGGGGTATGGTGGTGGGGTACGGTGCGTCCAAGTACGGGGCTGGGGAACGGTGTTGGGGTACGGTGCTGGGGTACGGTGCGTCCAAGTACGGGGCTGGGGTACGGTGCGTACACGTACAGGGCTGGGGTACGGAGGTGGGGTATGGTGGTGGGGTACGGTGCGTCCAAGTATGGGGCTGGGGTACGGTGTTGGGGTACGGTGCTGGGGTACGGTGCATCCAAGTACGGGGCTGGGGTACAGTGCGGACATGGGGGGGTACGATGCAGATATATGGGCGGGGCTATACGACTCATAGCCCGGGCACGAGTTTACCTGGATACAAGTGGTATGGCGTTCGATCCGTACGGGGCCTTTTCCATGCGCTTGTGTTTTCGGATGGCCGGTACGGATCGTACTTGCGCGCTCGGACTTCAGTTTTACGATTTGTATGTAAAACTGTCCGGGGACATCTCGTAGACTTTTCCCGAAGTCATTCGTATGGATTTTTCACGTGCAAATCAAACTTCGCCGTTTGTACGGGACTTGTACGATTCGTACTTAAAAAAATACGGATACGAGTCGTACGGTAATTTTTTTTTAACGGATCGGACTCGCCACCTTAATGTTTTATTAAATTATACATATTAATTATTAATTTTAAACAAGTATTATTTGGTTAATTTTACATAATTTTTTAAACTAAAGAAAAAACGATATTTGTTAATAACGATATTTTTGACATTGATATTTTATTTGATATTTTTGTACTTAACTTGTTGTAGATAGGATGTCGATATTCTTGAAATCGATATTTTTGCTCCGATATTTTTGTAGGTCGATTTTTTGACCTTCGATATTTTGTCAGTGATCCGAAACAACATGGTTACCTTAACGATATCTCACTCACTATTCAGAAATCAGCGAGTGGTTTTACCTGAAAAGTTATGGACATGACTAGAGGGCCCTGAAGGGAACCGTTTCAATGTCCATTGCTTATATCCTTACAAAACGTAAGCAGTATGGTATAAAAAGACCACATCCATAAACACATAGCCATGGTACACATTGTGTTTTCCAATCCACCCATCAACCAGGTATTGCAGTACCTCCAGGAATGGTACACTTTCCCACCTGGGAACAACAATGCTGTTCAAAGAAAGACGAGAAAACGAAAGTAGCGCTTCACTGGCAAAGTCTGTAAAGTGAGGCTGATGTATTTGGATGTAAATAAAACCAATCTGGCCACTTTGCAAACCCTCTGTCTTGCTTTATTTAGTTATGTATTTATTTTTCATATTTAAAACCTTCTATTTCTCTCCATCCTGCTGCACTTTAGAATAGGAAAATGTCAGAAAAAGGGCATTTCCCGCAAGTGTTTTTCTTTTTTGGATCCATTTCACAGGGAAGCAACTAAATGAAAGAGGTTGTGAACTGTTTCAAGTTACGGTTTTCAGTAAATGAGGAGCAAGACAGAAAGAGAGGGAATAATAGGAAGAGAGAGGGGGGGGGACAGCTGCCAGCACAAAAAAGAAGAGGACATTGCCCGAGTCCAAATCCCCCCTCTCCAGCCCCAAAACTCACCTTTCTTCTCCGTTGCGCAGGAAGCAAATGAATGAATGAAAAGAGCATTTGTAAAGAGCGATGGCTACCCTAAGGCGTCCCAGCGCTGTATAGAACTGTGTGTGCGTAAAACAAGAAGGAGATCTAATCTGAAGTATTAAACAACAGCGTTTTTAGCCCCTTTCGAAAAGATAGGTGGTTAGGTTCTGAGCGTAGGTGAAAAGGAAGAGAGTTCCAGAGTTTGGACGAGTTGTTAGAAAACAACCGGCCACCGGATCTGGCTCTCTTAATTTTTGGCACCGTGGTCAGGAACATGGAAGCTGATCTGAGATGTCTGGTGGGAAGGTGAGGGGAGATCAGGGAGTGGTTAATGGGGACGCCTGTTTTCCAAAAGGCGCGATGGGCGATACATAGGTTCTTGAAGGATATTCTTTCCCTGATTGGAAGCCAATGGAGCTTCCTTAGTTCAGATTTTACTGGCAGATGGCGAGGGATCTGCAAAAGAATTCGTGCTGCGCAGTTCTGAATGACCTGAAGCTTATTAAGAGTAGCCTGGGGAGCCCCCAGATAGAGGGCATTCCCAAAATCTAAACGAGAAAGTATGAGACCTTGGGTCATGATCTGTCTAGCTTTAAAGGGAAGTAGGGCAAGGATTTTTCGGATAAGCCTGAGAATACCAACACAGGTAGCTGAGAGTTTGGCTGCCTAATGGGTAAAGTTAAGAAACTTATCCAGCCAGATACCCGGACTCTTATTTGATTCCTTGGGGGTGGAGGTTAGTCCAAGGCATACTGGCCAGAAGGAGTTATTGATGATGTTAGAAGAGTTGCCCAAGAACATCAGCTCTGTATTGTCCCCATTTAATTTGAGACAGGATGAGGTCATCCAAGAGGCAACTGCTTCTAAACAATCCCTCATGTTTTTATTTGTCTGTATGTGGGTTTGATTTAAGGCTACCACCAGCTGGGTATCGTCGGCATAAGTCACAATTTTTATCCCAAAAGGGCGGACGATTGCAGCCAGGGGAGCCATATAAACATTGAAGAGCGTGGGGCTCAACGAAGAGCCCTGCGGCACCCCACATCCCAGAGGTTTGCATGGAGAGGTGGCATTGTTCTCAAAGACCTGAAAGGAATGATGCTGGGGTACGGTGCGTCCAAGTACGGGGCTGGGGTACGGTGCGTACACGTACAGGGCTGGGGTACAGAGGTGGGGTACGGTGGTGGGGTACGGTGCGTCCAAGTACGGGGCTGGGGTACGGTGTTGGGGTACGGTGCTGGGGTACGGTGCATCCAAGTACGGGGCTGGGGTACAGTGCGGACATGGGGGGGTACGATGCAGATATATGGGCGGGGCTATACGACTCATAGCCCGGGCAGGAGTTTACCTGGATACGAGTGGTATGGCGTTCGATCCGTACGGGGCCTTTTCCATGCGCTTGTGTTTTCGGATGGCCGGTATGGATCGTACTTGCGCGCTCGGACTTCAGTTTTACGATTTGTATGTAAAACTGTCCGGGGACGTCTCGTAGACTTTTCCCGAAGTCATTCGTATGGATTTTTCACGTGCAAATCAAACTTCGCCGTTTGTACTGGACTTGTACGATTCGTACTTAAAAAAATATGGATACGAGTCGTACGGTAATTTTTTTTTAACGGATCGGACTCGCCACCTTAATGTTTTATTAAATTATACATATTAATTATTAATTTTAAACAAGTATTATTTGGTTAATTTTACATAATTTTTTAAACTAAAGAAAAAACGATATTTGTTAATAACGATATTTTTGACATTGATATTTTATTTGATATTTTTGTACTTAACTTGTTGTAGATAGGATGTCGATATTCTTGACATCGATATTTTTGCTCCGATATTTTTGTAGGTCGATTTTTTGACCTTCGATATTTTGTCAGTGATCCGAAACAACATGGTTACCTTAACGATATCTCACTCACTATTCAGAAATCAGCGAGTGGTTTTACCTGAAAAGTTATGGACATGACTAGAGGGCCCTGAAGGGAACCGTTTCAATGTCCATTGCTTATATCCTTACAAAACGTAAGCAGTATGGTATAAAAAGACCACATCCATAAACACATAGCCATGGTACACATTGTGTTTTCCAATCCACCCATCAACCAGGTATTGCAGTACCTCCAGGAATGGTACACTTTCCCACCTGGGAACAACAATGCTGTTCAAAGAAAGACGAGAAAACGAAAGTAGCGCTTCACTGGCAAAGTCTGTAAAGTGAGGCTGATGTATTTGGATGTAAATAAAACCAATCTGGCCACTTTGCAAACCCTCTGTCTTGCTTTATTTAGTTATGTATTTATTTTTCATATTTAAAACCTTCTATTTCTCTCCATCCTGCTGCACTTTGGAATAGGAAAATGTCAGAAAAGGGACATTTCCCGCAAGTGTTTTTCTTTTTTGGATCCATTTCACAGGGAAGCAACTAAATGAAAGAGGTTGTGAACTGTTTCAAGTTACGGTTTTCAGTAAATGAGGAGCAAGACAGAAAGAGAGGGAATAATAGGAAGAGAGAGGGGGGGGGACAGCTGCCAGCACAAAAAAGAAGAGGACATTGCCCGAGTCCAAATCCCCCCTCTCCAGCCCCAAAACTCACCTTTCTTCTCCGTTGCGCAGGAAGCAAATGAATGAATGAAAAGAGCATTTGTAAAGAGCGATGGCTACCCTAAGGCGTCCCAGCGCTGTATAGAACTGTGTGTGCGTAAAACAAGAAGGAGATCTAATCTGAAGTATTAAACAACAGCGTTTTTAGCCCCTTTCGAAAAGATAGGTGGTTAGGTTCTGAGCGTAGGTGAAAAGGAAGAGAGTTCCAGAGTTTGGACGAGTTGTTAGAAAACAACCGGCCACCGGATCTGGCTCTCTTAATTTTTGGCACCGTGGTCAGGAACATGGAAGCTGATCTGAGATGTCTGGTGGGAAGGTGAGGGGAGATCATGGAGTGGTTAATGGGGACGCCTGTTTTCCAAAAGGCGCGATGGGCGATACATAGGTTCTTGAAGGATATTCTTTCCCTGATTGGAAGACAATGGAGCTTCCTTAGTTCAGATTTTACTGACAGATGGCGAGGGATCTGCAAAAGAATTCGTGCTGCGCAGTTCTGAATGACCTGAAGCTTATTAAGAGTAGCCTGGGGAGCCCCCAGATAGAGGGCATTCCCAAAATCTAAACGAGAAAGTAGGAGACCTTGGGTCATGATCTGTCTAGCTTTAAAGGGAAGTAGGGCAAGGATTTTTCGGATAAGCCTGAGAATACCAACACAGGTAGCTGAGAGTTTGGCTGCCTAATGGGTAAAGTTAAGAAACTTATCCAGCCAGATACCCGGACTCTTATTTGATTCCTTGGGGGTGGAGGTTAGTCCAAGGCATACTGGCCAGAAGGAGTTATTGATGATGTTAGAAGAGTTGCCCAAGAACATCAGCTCTGTATTGTCCCCATTTAATTTGAGACAGGATGAGGTCATCCAAGAGGCAACTGCTTCTAAACAATCCCTCATGTTGTTATTTGTCTGTATGTGGGTTTGATTTAAGGCTACCACCAGCTGGGTATCGTCGGCATAAGTCACAATTTTTATCCCAAAAGGGCGGACGATTGCAGCCAGGGGAGCCATATAAACATTGAAGAGCGTGGGGCTCAACGAAGAGCCCTGCGGCACCCCACATCCCAGAGGTTTGCATGGAGAGGTGGCATTGTTCTCAAAGACCTGAAAGGAATGATCAGACAGAAATGATTTAAACCATCTGAGGACATGGTTTGAGATTCCTAAATTGGTGAGCCTCTGGAGTAAGATGCTATGGTTTATAGTGTCGAAAGCGGCACTCAGGTCCAGGAGGAAGATGGCGACAGTGCCTCCTTGATCAATAATCCTCCTGGCCTCTTCCGTCACTGTAACAAGCGCGGTCTCAATCCCATGCCGGGGCAGAAACCCAGTCTGGGAGGGGTCCAGCAGATGGTTGGTCTCGAGAAACTCCGTCAGTGTCTTATTGACGTGTTTCTCTAGGATCTTACTGAGCCAGGGTAATAGAGAAATTGGACGATAGTTCGCCGGGTTATTGCTATCTAGGTTTTTTTTTTTTAGAAGAGCTTTGACCATGGCCCGTTTCCATGGTAGCGGGACTATGCCGGTAGCTAAGGAGGCGTTAAGCAGGTCCAGGATAGTGGGTAAAATATGAGAACTGACTAACATCAGAGATCGCGGGGGCGCTGGATCATTGGGGGAGCCAGACTTAATCTGTGCCATGATGGACTGTAAAAAGGGACGGTCGAGAGGGGGGAGTATTTCAAGTGTTGCCAGGGGGGAATGCTCTGGCTCAACAACTTCGACGGTCGTTGAGGAAGTCTGGATGAGAGGAAAAGAGGTGTAGATGGCTTGAATTTTATTATGAAAGAACTCTGCCAAGTCATTGCAACGTAGATGAGCATTAAGGGGATTGGGAGTTTTTTCAGGGATTTTTAGAAGAGTTTTAGCAATGTGGTCAATTTCCCTGGGCTTAGAGGCTGCTGCATTAATCTTAGTTTCAAAAAAAGCAGCTTGCGCTGTTGTAATTTCATTCTTATAAGATTTTATCGCAGCTCTATATGCAATTTTCCTGGGAAGTGAATAATCCAGACGCCATTTCCTCTCCAGTTTTTTGCATAGACGCTTGCTATCTCGCAAGTCTTGGGAGTACCAAGGGGCAGTTTTGATTCCGCGCTTGGGTTTAATATAATCTATGGGAAGTAAGGAATCTAAAGAATTTAGAATCCATTTATTGTAGTTTCGATTGGCTAGGATAGGATCAGAATTAAAAGGAGGTCTGGATGATTCGAGGGCCCGAGCCCAGTCAGCCCGAGGAAGTTTCGACCAATTTTGTTCCTTCTGAATGACTATAGAGGAAAGAGAGGGGCTGTGTGCGGTAGCCAGGCGAAAGGGGATCAAAAGATGATCTGCCCAGGGCAACGGAGAGGGGTTTTCCACCAGGAGATCTGTGCAGTTGCTGAAGATGGGATCCAGCAAGTGACCCTTACAGTGGGTGGGTTTCATAACTAATTGCTGAAGTTGTAGCGCAGCAAGGTTTGTGGACAGATCTAAGGCATTGCGGTCGGTGGTATCATCAAAGTGAATGTTGAGATCTCCTAAAAGAGTGTAGTTTGCTGAGCTACATACTAAACTAGCTAATAAAGAAGATAGAGCGTTAAGGAATTGACCCATAGGCCCCGGTGGGCGATATATGAGTGTCCCTCAAAAAGTATTGGTGGCAGAAAATTCGAGAGAGAAAGCTAAGCTTTCACAGTTGGGTGGAAAATTAGACAGGCTACGGCAATTATAGTAGTCCTTATAAATAAGGCTTCCTGCGCGACGGAGAACAAAGGGGAAACCTGCAATGACGTCAGCGCGGCTCCCGCGCTGACGTCATTGATGAGGCGGGGGTGGGGGCCGGGGGGAGGCCGGGGAAGGTCCACTCACGGGGGGAGTGCCAGCGCTTCCCCCGTGGGTGGGTGTCATGACGAGCTGGACTCGTCATGGGCACATCGCGACTGTGCTCCATGACGAGTCCAGCTCGTCATGGGCACAGAACGGGTTAACAAACCTCCTATAGTACCCAGTCAGGCCTAAAAAGGCTCTAACCTGTGTCTGGGTTGTTGGAGCTACCCATTCCATTATGGTTTGGATTTTGCTCTGCAATGGTTGAACCTGGCCTCCACCAACAAGGTGGCCCAGGTACACAACCTGACTCTGCCCTATCTGGCACTTAGTGGCCTTGATAGTGAGGCCTGTTTTTTGCAGGGCTTCCAAAACATTTCTGAGGTGGACCAGGTGATCCTGCCAGGTGGAACTAAAGACAGCAATATTATCAAGATAAGCTGAGCAATAAGTTTCCACACCAGTCAGAACTTTATTCACCAACCTCTGAAAAGTGGCAGGTGCATTTTTCAAACCAAAGGGCATTACCACAAAGTGATAGTGCCCACCAGGGGTTGAAAATGCTGATTTGGCCTTGGCATCATCAGCTAACTTGATTTGCCAGTAGCCAGCTGTTAGGTCAAATGTACTAATATGCTTGGCTGAGGCCAAAGTGTCTATAAGTTCATCTGCCCTGGGAATTGGATAGGCATCAGTCCTGGTGACTGCATTGAGGCCTATGTAGTCAACACAAAAACGCATTTCTTTCTTACCGCCCTGGGTATGAGGTTTAGGCACAAGGACTATTGGGCTAGCCCAAGGGCTATCTGAAGGCTCAATAACACCTAGTTCCAGCATTTTCTGGACTTCAGTCCTGATACAATCCCTGACATGGTCAGATTGCCTGTACATGGGTGCACCAGGAAGTCTGACTTGGGGTCAGGCTAAACATATGTCTAAACTGTTGTAGCACTTGTCTACATTCAGTTTGCTGATGCTCAGTGAGGCTGCTTGCCAAAGCAACACCATCAACTGACCCATCATCAGGGTTCTGTGAGAGCAGGTCAGGTAGAGGGTCACTCTCCTCCTCCTGGTCCGCATCAGTTGCCATGAGCAAGCCCATGTCAGCCCTGTCCACATATGGCTTAAGTCTGTTGACATGGAGCACCCTAAGGGGGCTCCTGGGAGTTCCCAAATCCACCAAGTAGGTGACTTCTCCCTTTTTCTCAACAATTGTATGGGGGCCACTCCATTTGTCCTGGAGGGCTGCTGGGACCACAGGCTCCAACACCCACACTTTCTGGCCTGGCTGATAAACAGTCAGGACAGCCTTTTGCTCATGCCAAGCTTTTTGTAATTCTTGGCTAGCCTCAAGGTTTTTAATTGCCTTCTTCGTGTACTCTGCCATCCGGGAGCGGAGGCCAAGTACATAGTCCCTCGCATCCTGTTTGGGAGGTTTGAGAGGTAACTCCCATCCCTCCTTCACCAGACATAAGGGTCCTCTGACAGGGTGCCCAAACAGAAGTTCAAAAGGGCTGTAGCCAACCCCCTTCTGTGGAACCTCCCTGTATGCAAACAGAAGGCAGGGAAGTATTTATTTATTTTTATTTATTTATTTGGCGATTTTTAGAGCGCGCAAATACCCAAGGGTGTCTCGGCGCTGTGGTTGCGGAACTCTCAGGAGGAAGGGAGGATTAGGCAGGGAACAACCATGTCTTTAGTTTTTTTCTAAAGTTGAGAAGGGTCGGAGCACACTTGATGTGTAGAGGAAGTGTATTCCATAGTATGGCTATAGCCACGGAGAAGCGTTTGTCACCCCAATTGGCCCTTCTTGTACGGGGGACCATGAGTAGATGCGCAGAGGATGAGCGCAAGGCTCTTGTGTGTTTAAGCGGTCGAAAGGCTCTTCTTAGGAATAGCGGTCCGTGATCGTGAATAGCCTTATATGCTATGCATAAAGCTTTGAATTTGATACGGCTCCTCACCGGTAGCCAATGTAGCTGTCAGATGTAGGGTGAGACAGATGCAAATTTAGGGATGGAAAGCAGAGTCCTAGCTGCTGCATTCTGCACTGTTTGCAGTTTATTGAGGACCTTCTGTTGTGCATTGAGTAGCAATGCATTGCAGTAGTCAGTTTTGGAAAATACTAATGTACTGACCAGGGTTTTGCCTGCATGTGGAGGAAGGTATGGAATTAATTTTTTTATCCTTTTTAGTATGTAAAAGGAAGAGGAAACCACTGAATTGGCATGTTGCTGGAATGACAGCTTGTTATCGAAGATAACTCCCAGGTTGCGTACCTTCGTTACAGGTTCTGGGGTTTGTCCCATCTGGTGGGGCCACCATTGTGGGGACCAGGTGGGTTGAAGCCTCCCGAATGTCATCACTTCTGTCTTATCAGAATTGAGTTTAAGACAGTTGGATGACATCCAGGCGCTTATTGCCTTCATTCCCGTTTGGAAATTGGCTGCCACTGAGATTCCATCATTGTATATCGACAGTACCAGTTGGGTATCGTCGGCGTAGGTGGTGAGGGAGATTCCGCAGGATTTTATGACCCTCGCCAGGTCCGACACATAGATGTTGAATAGTGTCGGACTTAGCGAGGATCCCTGCGGTACTCCACATGGCAGGGAGAAGGTCTGGGATGTGAAATTGCCTAGTTTCACAGTTTGCGGACGGTTTGACAGAAATGAGGCCAGGAGGTTTTTTGCTTTGTCTGTAACTCCTATGGCCTCGACACGGTCGATCAAGGTGGCATGGTCGACCGTGTCGAAGGCCGCAGATAGGTCCAAGAGTATCAGGACTGCGGCTCCTCCGTTATCCATCGTGTATCTAATCTCATCTGCTGCTTTTAGCAGTGCCGTCTCTGTTCCGTGGCCCTGTCGAAACCCAAATTGGGTATCATCCAGTAGATTGTTGTGGTGAATATAGTTTGACAGCTGGATATTCATGATCTTTTCAAAGATCTTTGCGGGGAATGGGAGGCAGGCGATGGGCCTGTAGCTAGCAGGAAGGAGAGGATCTAGGCTGGGTTTTTTGAGTAGTGGTTTAATTATTGCTTTTTTCCATACCGGGGGGTAAACACCAGATGCAAACATTGCATTGCAGATGGTGGTTAGAGGTGGAGCAATAACTTCCGGGATGAGGTTGAGGATGCTAGGGGGGCAAGGATCTAGAGGTGAACCAGATTTGGTTTGAGCGATCAGGGGTTGGATGAATTCACAGGTGGTAGGTTCGAAAGCTGCGAATGTGGGGCCAGTATCAACGCTAGAGTCAGAGGGAATGGGCGCAACGTCGGGTGTGAACGTATTGAAGATGGTTCTGACCTTGTCCTCGAAGAAGTTGGCTAATGCATCAGAAAGTGCTTGAGATCCTTCTGACTGAGGAGCAGGTGGGTTAGATAGGTATGTTACTACTTGGAATAGTTTCCCTGAGGAGTTTTTAGCCTGATTAATTTGGTTTGTGTAATACGTGGTTTTCTCTGTTTTTATGAGTTTTTTATAGTTAGAGAGAGCGCTTTTGTAAATGATTTTGTCAGGCGTATTGAAGTTACGGCGCCACTGTCGTTCAAGGTTTCTGCAGTGCTGGCGCTGAAGTCTAAGCGACTCGGAGAACCAAGGGGCTGAAGGGAGTTTTCTACTCCGATGGGCGGTTTTGGACGGTGCTAATTTGTTGCAAGCTTCGATCAGATTCTCCGTGTAGGTATCTGAGGCTGCTATGGGATCATGCGCGTTAGGTAATGGACTGTCCTGTATCATCTGAGTGAGATGTTCAAGATTTAAGTTTTTCCAGTCTCTGAATTTGGTGGGAGGGGGAAGAGAACGAGCGAGGGGAAGTGGGTTTGGTGGGAATAGAGAAACATATTGCAGAATGATCTGTCCAGATTAAAGGAATGATCTCGGTGATGGAGATTTCAGGGTTGTTGGTGAATAATCCATCCAACGTATGTCCTGCTTTGTGCGTGGGTTTTTTAACAATTTGTGTAAGACCGGCTGTCTCTAAATCTCCCAGTAGCGTTATGGTGTCTGGGTCTTCTAAAACTTCGAGGTGAAAATTGAAATCACCTAAGATGGTAAACTGTGGTGATCCAATTGATGTCTCGATTATTTGATCCAAGCGTGCTAGGAATTTGGCTCTGGATCCTGGGGGGCGGTAGATCAACATACCTTTGAATGTTGCTTTACTGGATAGGCCTATCGAGAATAGGAGGGCCTCGCATTCAGGGTAGGTTGTGTCTACTGTAGTTATTTTGAGGTGGTTTTTGTAAATAATCGCTACTCCTCCACCCTTCCTTATCGGTCTGTCTAACCTACACACACAGTAATTGTTAGGTGTGGCATCTCTGAAGTCCGGGCCAGAGGTCTCGTCTCCCCATGTCTCGGTGATAAATAAAATATCTATCTGTTGCGAGTCTATGAGATCGGCGATTTCAAATTTGTGTTTCGGCAGGGATCTTACATTTATAAGTGCTGTTCTCACTAGTGGGGGAGGTGTAGGGAGAGGAGTAGATGGAATAACGATACAAGTGGGACACTTGAGTGGTCCGATCCTAGGATTGTTATAGTTGAAGTTGGGTAAGGAGTGAGGAGACCTTATTGTTTGGTTAATGATGAGGAGTTGTTCCGAGGTGTAGGTTATTGGTACGGAGCTGGAGGCGGGATGGGGGGGTGGTGGATCAGAGGGGGTGGCCCTTTGCCCGGTCTCGACGCGGACGAGCGCAGACGAGCTTGCCTTATGCGCGCCTTCGGCGCGCAACCGGCGCGCCCGCTGCGCTCGTCCGCTGCGCTTCCGATATTGACACATGGTTTATAGTGGCGACTGATGACATGGGAGGGGGCGTGGCCAGCAATGGAAGGGCGTGGCAGAAGTCTCCCTCGGCGTGCCAATGGCGCCCAGAAAGCAGCGTTATGGGGGACAGGCAGTGTCAGCTAGTGATCAGCTGCACGGCGCGATCAGGGTGAGTGCCAGAAAGACCAATGTGCAAATCAGCAGTTTTAAAAACACAATACACCAGTTTTAAAAATATTTAGCTTAGATACAGACTCCCGGCTTCCGCCTCAGGAGTAACGCAGCCTTAAAGCGACGCTAGTGCTTGGCGCGCTTTAAATGATTCGGTGGAGGGGGCGTGGCCAGCAATGGAAGGGCGTGGCAGAAGTCTCCCTCGGCGTGCCAATGGCGCCCAGAAAGCAGCGTTATGGGGGACAGGCAGTGTCAGCTAGTGATCAGCTGCACGGCGCGATCAGGGTGAGTGCCAGAAAGACCAATGTGCAAATCAGCAGTTTTAAAAACACAATACACCAGTTTTAAAAATATTTAGCTTAGATACAGACTCCCGGCTTCCGCCTCAGGAGTAACGCAGCCTTAAAGCGACGCTAGTGCTTGGCGCGCTTTAAATGATTCGGTGGAGGGGGCGTGGCCAGCAATGGAAGGGCGTGGCAGAAGTCTCCCTCGGCGTGCCAATGGCGCCCAGAAAGCAGCGTTATGGGGGACAGGCAGTGTCAGCTAGTGATCAGCTGCACGGCGCGATCAGGGTGAGTGCCAGAAAGACCAATGTGCAAATCAGCAGTTTTAAAAACACAATACACCAGTTTTAAAAATATTTAGCTTAGATACAGACTCCCGGCTTCCGCCTCAGGAGTAACGCAGCCTTAAAGCGACGCTAGTGCTTGGCGCGCTTTAAATGATTCGGTGGAGGGGGCGTGGCCAGCAATAGAAGGGCGTGGCAGAAGTCTCCCTCGGCGTGCCAATGGCGCCCAGAAAGCAGCGTTATGGGGGACAGGCAGTGTCAGCTAGTGATCAGCTGCACGGCGCGATCAGGGTGAGTGCCAGAAAGACCAATGTGCAAATCAGCAGTTTTAAAAACACAATACACCAGTTTTAAAAATATTTAGCTTAGATACAGACTCCCGGCTTCCGCCTCAGGAGTAACGCAGCCTTAAAGCGACGCTAGTGCTTGGCGCGCTTTAAATGATTCGGTGGAGGGGGCGTGGCCAGCAATGGAAGGGCGTGGCAGAAGTCTCCCTCGGCGTGCCAATGGCGCCCAGAAAGCAGCGTTATGGGGGACAGGCAGTGTCAGCTAGTGATCAGCTGCACGGCGCGATCAGGGTGAGTGCCAGAAAGACCAATGTGCAAATCAGCAGTTTTAAAAACACAATACACCAGTTTTAAAAATATTTAGCTTAGATACAGACTCCCGGCTTCCGCCTCAGGAGTAAGGTCCAATTTTCGCCTAAGCTTTTCTGGGAGGCCTTTAATCATTCCCTTTAGGGTTTTGTTGAAACTCTCAACTAACCCATTGCATTGTGGGTGCTAAGGAGTAGTGAATTTGTAATTGACACCACAATCCTTCCACATTGCTTTTAGATATCCTGACATAAAGTTAGAATCTCTGTCAGATATGACCTCCTTAGGGAAACCCACTCTGGAGAAAACTCCAATGAGGGCTCTTGCTACCACAGGGGCTGTGGTAGTCCTGAGGGGTACAGCTTCTGGATACATGGTGGCATGATCCACTACCACCAGTATAAATCTGTGCCCAGATGCAGTTGGAGGGTCAAGGGGACCAACAATGTCAATCCCTACCCTTTCAAAGGGAACCCCCACCACAGGTAGTGGTATCAGGGGGGCCTTGGTTGTGCCACCTGACTTGCCACTGGCTTGGCAAGTGACACAGGAGCGACAAAACTCCTTGGTGTCCTCAGACATGTGTGGCCAATGAAAATGAGGGACAAGCCAGTCCTAGGTCTTGTTTTGGCCCAAGTGTCCTGCCAATGGGATGTCATGTGCTAGGGTCAAGAGGAACCCCCTAAACTTCTGAGGTATTACCAACCTCCTGGTGGCTCCAGGGGTAGGATCTCTAGCCTCAGAAAATAGGAGCTCCTCATCCCAATAAACTTTATGGGACCCACTAGCACTCCCAGCAGCCTCAGCAGCAGCTTGCTGTCTGAGGGGTTCAAGAGAGGGGCAACACTGTTGCTCTTTGCTCAGATCTTCCCTGGAAGGTCCCCCTGCCCCCAAGAAATCAACCTGATCAGGCTCAAGTCCCTCTGGGGCAGTTCCTTCTTCAGGATCTGCTTCTCCTCCCTCAGGAGGGGAATCTGAGATCTGAGACAGAGGGGAAGGCCCAGCCTTAATCCTACTGCTCCTCCTCTTGGGTAGCATCTGGTCCATAGTTTCAGGATCCAGAGCTGGTTCAGCTTTATGCATTTTGGCTTGTGACCTGGTCACCGCAAATACCTCTGCAGGTATGCCCAACATCTCAGCATGAGTCCGTAATTCTACTTCAGACCAGGCTGAAGTCTCCAGATCATTGCCCAACAAACATTCGACAGGGAGGTCTGCACTGACTACTACCTTTTTGAGGCCAGTTACCCCTCCCCAGGAGAAATTCACAACTGCCAGACTATGGTTGGTCTTGACATTGCTTGCATTGGTCACCTGGTACATTTCACCCAGGATGATCTGTGCAGGGTCCACTAGATCCTCTGCCACCATGGTGACACTAGCACCTGTGTCCCTGAATGCCAAAGCCTGTTTGCCATTAATGATAGGCTGCTGTTTGTACTTGCCCAGATTACTGGGGCTCACTAGGAAGGACATATCAAGGTCTCCCTCACAAACTAGCAACGCCTGTGTTGGTACTCTGACTAGGCCAGAGTCTACATCAGAACCCAAGGTCAACCCTACTACACCCTTATTCTTATACCTGCACCAATGACTGCACTAGGGGGAACAGCTGCCTTAGGGGCTGGAGTGGTGGTGGTTTGGTCTTTGGACTTGGTACAATCAGAAGTCCATTGCCCTTTCTGTTTACAGAATTTGCACCAGGGCTTCTTTTGGCCTTTTCCCTTTGTAGACTGTGAATCCCCACCAGTTGCAGATTTTTGGGGCCCTTGTGAAGACTTCTGGTCTTTTGCCTTATCCCCACCTTTCTCTGAGCCTTTAGGATCTTGCTTCTTGGTCTCACCCCCTTGGTTCTGGGTTTTCTGCCTCACCCTGGTTCTGACCCATTTGTCTGCCTTCTTTCCCAATTCTTGGGGAGAGGTCAGATCAGAGTGCACAAGGTATTGATGCAACAGCTGGTTTTGGCAATTATTAAGGATCTGTTCTCTCATTATAAGATTATACAATCCCTTAAAATCAGTAACTCTACTACCAACCAGCCAACCTTCTAGAGCCTTGGTTGCACAATCAACAAAGTCAGTCCAATCCTGAGTCTGTGCTTTCTGGGTATCTCTGAACTTCAACCTGCACTGTTCAGTGGTTAAGCCAAACCCATCTATCAAAGCACTCTTCAGGGCTTCATAGTCATCAGCATCCTCTTCTCTAACAGTGAGGGGCTTATCTCTACCTTCATCTGAAAAGGAGAGCCACAAGATTGCTGCCCACTGTTTCTGGGGGACCTGTTGAACTTTACAGGCCCTCTCCATAGCAGTTATCCATTTGTGGATACCATGCCCACTCTGGTAGGGAGGAACAACCTCTAGTTCTACCTCTCTACCTCTAGGGACACTTGCTGCCACCAGGGGTATCTAACCCCTCTTTTCTAGAAGCTCTCTGGAGCTCAAAGGCTTCTCTATATAAGGTCAATTGCTTGGTTCTGAGGGCAAGCCTAGCTTCCTCATACTGGAGCATCTTGTACCTTCTTTCAGAGGAGGTCTCTCTATTTAAGTATGAGTTCCTCTGATGGACAGATTCTCTGTTAGAGTGATATGAATGGTCAGATTCCCTTGAAGGGGACCTAGGCCTCTCTTCCACTCTATCAGCCCTCTTAGGGAGGATTCCTCTGTCCTGTTCAGACCTTTCTGGGTCTGGCCCTTCAATCACAGACTCCAGGTCATCTTGATTTTCATCATCAGACCCAGAGACTATGGCTGACCCACCCCGATCCAGATCCACCAGCTTCTAGAGCCAGTCTAAGATCATCTGCTACTAGTAGATTTATCAGGTGTTGTGTGGAGGGACTCTGTCCTTGCTTCAGGTGTCTTTCAACACACATGGCCTTCAAGTCAAAGTAGGTCATGTCCTTGTACTGAGGCTGGGTGGACCTACTGGCTCCACCTTTTAAGGACATTCTAGTGTTGTGCAGTGTTGTACTACCTACACTAGTTTGTGGCCTACTGAACCTAGCTTGAGCTGTAGCAAGGGTGTGCTTATCCCTTCACAAACAGCTCTAAGTTCAGTAGAACTTATTGATACTAAGCTTGACTTTATATGTACCTTGAGTACCTTTAGTGGTTTTCCGTTAGTAATTCAAATAGAGATTTTCTGGTAAAACAATGGCAAGCTGGAATCCCACACGCTGCCCACCAATGTGAGAAGTTGGCCTGGCATATGCTGGTCACTAGTTAGCCACCTTGCACCAGCCCAATTCGACTCTTATGGTAGATAGGTTTAAGACAACCTTTTAAAGAAAGCTATCCTAGTGGTAGCTGTGGAGAGCAGCCTTCAGGCTAAGTCTCAGAGGAATGTAAAGCAGCTTGTTTTACCTTATAATCTCTTGAATTACCAAATGAAAGGACACCACACAGGAATTTATAGCAAATATATACATATTTATTACTAGACACACTCTACTAATCTCTTTATGAGATTAGAGACCAGGTACACATTCAAATGTCAACGTTTCACAATAAATTAAGCACAAATATGGCTGGGGTCCTAGGGGTATACCAGATCATATACTAAAAAAATGGTATAATGATGTCGACTTGCAAAATGACACGCCCTAGGGCCTGGGGAATCGCTGGGGCTTCACTACTGCAGTGTTAGCAGGTAAGTAACAGGCCCACTGGAGACGCGTGCAGTGTGTAAACACAGCCGCGGGTTCCCTTTTGATTATAATGGTGCAAGTTGCGGTTAGATTTTTAAAGTTCTAGGGTACTTCGAGGAAGACTACAAGCAAGCCACTTACAAGGTAAGTACTTCGAGGGTCAACCCACACTAGGGCACCGGAGTGCACGAGTTACCTCACACAGGGAAGCCGGGTGCATAGGTGTCTTTTGGTGTCGGGTCGCGTCGCTGTTTTCTATGGAGACTAGAGAAGACTTGCTGCTTGCTTCAACCGAAGAAGTGTCCGGTGGAATCCAAGCCTTGATTCAAGATGGAGAAGACCTGAAAATTGAAGGGACAGTGTTCAAAGTCACTTGCCAGTGACCGGTGGCCAGGAAGATGGATGACCACGGATGTCGGGTGATTCCAGGTCATCGATGGTGTTTTGACTCTTCGCTCACGAGGTCCAGGAGTGTTTGATGATGACCAACGGCTGGATTTGGAGTGTGACACAATGTCTGCAGCTGATGGCGGTGTTGGCAACCAGATAGGAGCCAACAAGCCTTGGCAACTGCAAGTCTTGTGTGGACTGAAGAAAGTCGATGGTGCAGACCAGCAAGGTCTGAGGGACTCACCCAGCAAGGGTGAGTAAGGGCAGGCCTGGAGCAAACAGGGGAGCCCTTTGAGTTGATAGAAAAGTATTCGGGGGACCCACTAGGCAATGGGCAAGTGATTGCAAAGACGCCTCTTCAGGAAATGCTTCACAGGAGCCCACGGTCACTCGGGACGGGGTAGGCTGCTGATTGTTGGTGCAAGACCTGCTGGAGGCTTGGGCCATAAGTGGTCCAATGCACAAGTTCGTAGAATGTTGTTTAGGGTTTGCACTTGTGAATAGTGCACGGTCCCCGGGTATTGCTGTTCCTCGTCACTCGTGGGGTCCACTCACCACAGCTTCACTGGGTAATCACAATGGCCGTCGAGAAGTCAGGAAATCCACTTCCAGGGCAGTAGGGACTTCGAACTCCGGCAGGAGCGGGAAAGATTGCAACTGTTGATTAAGGTTTTTGGTGCCTGCCAAGCAGGGGAGTCACCCCTTGACTCCAAGGGAGATTCTTCTGTCTCCCAAAGGTAGTGGAACGTTGAAGGGCCAGGATTCTTCTTTGTAGAGCATCGTCCAGGGTTATCTGTTTTGCAATGGCAAAGCTTGCTATCCTATAGTGAAGATGGGGAGGGACTAGCTCTATGACCACTCCGCTAGGAGGCTCAAGGTAGGGGGTGGTTACATCCACTTCCCTTTGTCCCGTTTCGCGCCAGAGCAGGGGCAGGTAGGCCCTGAACCAGTTTGAGCTCGCATATGCGCAGAGGTGCCTACTGCTCCCCCAGTGTAGGACTTCAAAGCACTCTAGGAGTGCACACACCCAGCCCCAATACACCAAATCCTGTATGGAAGGTGGTGTCACCTCCCTGTGACAGGATGCCTTTTCTTGGGCTTCCTCCACTGCGAGTTTCAGTCAGCAGCAGGAGGGCAGCCCAGTGTCTGTGCTGGTGGCATCCATTTTGTGATGCCAGGGTTCTATAGGAATTCTATAGTTTTACATGTCGTCCCCTCTAGAAGGGTGGGATCATGCTCCCACATCATGGAGTGATGTGGGGGCATGATTCCAAGTTGTTTGACACCTAACACGACATGTTTTGATGCAGTCATTACAAAGTTAGCATTTTAATGCACTTAAGAGTATATGGATTAACCGCATCCACAAAGAGCCATAGAGAATAGCCTCTGGTAGCTGCAGAGGGGCCCTGCTCAGGCAGAGGCACCCCCTCACATTGTAAACCATGCATCCTGCCCTCAGGATTGATAGGGCCTGCCATAGGAGTGGCTGATAGGTTTATATGTGTGTGTATGGTGAGATATAGAAACCTATATCTCAGTGAGGAGTGCTAACACTACCCCACACAGGCTGCAGTAGAAGGCCTGTGGTGTCAGATTGAGAATGCTTCCAGGGGTGGCATAAGGCATGCTTCAGCCCCTGGTAGGCCTGTGAAGTACCTATGCCCTAGGCACTTAAGGTACCATATACTAGGGGCTCATAAGGTACCACAATATACAATCACTAGTGCATCTAATATGCACACCAAGTCGTTTAGAGAGAGCAGAGAGACTGGGGCCCTGATTAGCAGGGACCCAGCCAGACTATAGCCAGAAACCAGTGTATACATCAGAAAAAAAGTGGGGGCAACATAAGTGCAGATCCTACTCTCCTACACCAGGTCAACAGAGCTGCTTTAGAGGGAGAGAACCAGGTCAGCAGAGCTGCTCTAGAGCCTAAGAACCAGGTCAGCACAGCTGCTATAGAGCCAGAGAACCAGGTCAGCAGAGCTGCTTTAGAGGCAGAGAACCAGGTCAGCAGAGCTGCTTTAGAGCAAGAGAACCAGGGCAGCAGAGCTCCCCTAGAACCAGAGAACCAGGTCAACAGAGCTGATTTAGAGCCATAGAACCAGGTCAGCAGAGCTGCTTTAGAGCCAGAGAACCAGGTCAGCAGAGCTGCTGTAGAGCCAGAGAACCAGGTAAGCAGAGCTGCTCTAGAACCTGAGAACCAGGTCAGCAGAGCTGCTCTAGAGCCAGAGAACAAGGTCAGCCGAGCTGCAGTAGAGCCAGAGAAACCAGGTCAGCAGTGCTGCTTTGGAGGGAGAGAACCAGGTCAGCAGAGCTGCTTTAGAGCCAGAGAACTAGGTCAGCAGAGCTGCTTTAGAGCCAGAGAACCAGCTCAGCAGAGCTGCTCTAGAGGCAGAGCTGCTTTAGAGCCATAGAACAGGTCAGCAGCGCTGCTTTAGAGCCAGAGAACCAGGTCAGCAGAGCCATTGTAGAGACACAGAACCAGGTCAGTAGAGTTTCTTTAGAGCCTAAAAACCAGGTCAGCAGAGCTGCTCTAGAACCAGAAAACCAGGTCAGCAGAGCTGCTCTAGAGCCTAAGAACCAGGTCAGCAGAGCTGCTCTAGAGCCAGAGAACCAGTTCAGCAGAGCTGCTGTAGAGGCAGAGAAAAGAAACCAGGTCAGCAGAGCTGCTTTAGAGGGAGAGAACCAGGTCAGCAGAGCTGCTCTAGAGCCTAAGAACCAGGTCAGCACAGCTGCTCTAGTGCCAGAGAACCAGGTCAGCAGAGCTGCTGTAGAGCCAGAGAACCAGGTCCGCAGAGCTGCTTTAGAGGGAGAGAACCAGGTCAGCAGAGCTGCTTTAGACCCACAGAACTAGGTCAGCAGAGCTGCTTAAGAGCCTGAGAACCAGGTCAGCAGAGCTGCCCTAGAGCCTGAGAACCCGGTCAGCAGAGCTGCTCTAGAGGCAGAGAACCAGGTGAGAAGAGCTGCTTTAGAGCCAGAGAACCAGGTCAGCAGACCTGCTTTAGAGCCATAGAACAGGTCAGCAGAGCTGCTGTAGAGCCAGAGAACAAGGTCAGCAGAGCCATTGTAGAGCCAGAGAACCAGGTCAGCAGAGTTTCTCTAGAACCTAAGAACCAGGTCAGCAGAGCTTCTATAAAACCAGAGTACCAGGTCAGCAGAGCTGCATTAGAGCCAGAGAACCAGGTCAGCAGAGCTGCTCTAGAGCCTGAGAACCAGGTCAGCAGATCTGCTCTAGAGCCAGAGAACCAGGTCAGCCGAGCTGCTATAGAGCCAGAGAAACCAGGTCAACAGAGCTGCTTTAGAGGGAGAGAACCAGGTCGGCAGAGCTGCTTTAGAGCCAGAGAACCAGGTCAGCAGAGCTGCTCTACAGCCTAAGAACCAGGTCAGCAGAGCTGCTCTAGAGCCAGAGAACCAGGTCAGCCGAGCTGCTGTAGAGCCAGAGAAACCAGGTCAGCAGAGCTGCATTAGAGGGAGAGAACCAGGTCAGCAGAGCTGCTCTAGAGCCAAAGAACCAAGTCAGCACAGCTGCTCTAGAGCCAGATAACCAGGTCAGCAGAGCTGCTTTAGAGGCAGAGAAACAGGTCATCAGAGCTGCTTTAGAGCCATAGAACCAGGCCAGCAGAGCTGCTGTAGAGACAGAGAAATCAGGTCAGCAGTGCTGCTTTAGAGGGAGAGAACCAGGTCAGCAGAGCTGCTTAAGAGCCAGAGAACTAGGTCAGCAGAGCTGCTTTAGAGCCAGAGAACCAGCTCAGCAGAGCTGCTCTAGAGGCAGAGCTGCTTTAGAGCCATAGAACAGGTCAGCAGCGCTGCTTTAGAGCCAGAGAACCAGGTCAGCAGAGCCATTGTAGAGACACAGAACCAGGTCAGCAGAGCTGCTCTAGAACCAGAAAACCAGTTCAGCAGAGCTGCTGTAGAGCCAGAGAAACGAAACCAGGTCAGCAGAGCTGCTTTAGAGGGAGAGAACCAGGTCAGCAGAGCTGCTCTAGAGCCTAAGAACCAGGTCAGCACAGCTGCTCTAGTGCCAGAGAACCAGGTCAGCAGAGCTGCTGTAGAGACAGAGAACCAGGTCCGCAGGGCTGCTTTAGAGGGAGAGAACCAGGTCAGCAGAGCTGCTTTAGACCCAGAGAACTAGGTCAGCAGAGCTGCTTAAGAGCCTGAGAACCAGGTCAGCAGAGCTGCCCTAGAGCCTGAGAACCAGGTCAGCAGACCTGCTTTAGAGCCATAGAACAGGTCAGCAGAGCTGCTGTAGAGCCAGAGAACAAGGTCAGCAGAGCCATTGTAGAGCCAGAGAACCAGGTCAGCAGAGTTTCTCTAGAGCCTAAGAACCAGGTCAGCAGAGCTGCTCTAGAACCAGAGAACCAGGTCAGCAGAGCTGCATTAGAGCCAGAGAACCAGGTCAGCAGAGCTGCTCTAGAGCCTGAGAACAAGGTCAGCAGATCTGCTCTAGAGCCAGAGAATCAGGTCAGCCGAGCTGCTATAGAGCCAGAGAAACGAAACCAGGTCAGCAGAGCTGCTTTAGAGGGAGAATACCAGGTCAGCAGAGCTGCTCTAGAGCCTAAGAACCAGGTCAGCACAGCTGCTCTAGTGCCAGAGAACCAGGTCAGAAGAGCTGCTCTAGAACCAGAGAACCAGGTCCGCAGAGCTGCTTTAGAGGGAGAGAACCAGGTCAGCAGAGCTGCTCTAGAGCCTGAGAACAAGGTCAGCAGATCTGCTCTAGAGCCAGAGAACCAGGTCAGCCGAGCTGCTATAGAGACAGAGAAACCAGGTCAACAGAGCTGCTTTAGAGGGAGAGAACCAGGTCAGCAGAGCTGCTTTAGAGATAGAAAACCAGGTCAGCAGAGCTGCTCTACAGCCTAAGAACCAGGTCAGCAGAGCTGCTCTAGAGCCAGAGAACCAGGTCAGCCGAGCTGCTGTAGAGCCAGAGAAACCAGGTCAGCAGAGCTGCTTTAGAGGGAGAGAACCAGGTCAGCAGAGCTGCTCTAGAGCCTAAGAACCAAGTCAGCACAGCTGCTCTAGAGCCAGATACCCAGGTCAGCAGAGCTGCTTTAGAGGCAGAGAAACAGGTCAGCAGAGCTGCTTTAGAGCCATAGAACCAGGTCAGCAGAGCTGCTTTAGAGCCAGTGAACCAGGTCAGCAGAGCTGCTGTAGAGCCAGAGAAACCGGGTCAGCAGAGATGCTTTAGAGGGAGTGAACCAGGTGAGCAGGGCTGCTCCAGATCCTAACAACCAGGTCAGCAGAGCTGCTCTAGAGCCTAGGAACCTGGGCAGCACAGCTGCTCTAGAGCCAGATAACCAGGTCAGCAGAGCTGCTTTAGAGGCAGAGAAAGAAGTCATCCGAGCTGCTTTAGAGCCATAGAACCAGGTCAGCAGAGCTGCTTTAGAGCCAGAGAACCAGGTCAGCAGAGATGCTGTAGAGCCAGAGAAACCAGGTCAGCAAAGATGCTTTAGAGGATGAGAACCAGGTGAGCATGGCTGCTCCAGAACCTAACAACCAGGTCAGCAGAGCTGCTCTAGAGCCTAAGAACCAGGTCAGCAGAGCTGCTCTAGAGCCAGAGAACCAGGTCAGCAGAGCTGTTTTAGAGCCAGAGAACCAGATCAGCAGAGCTGCTCTAGAGCCTGAGAACCAGGTCAGCAGAGCTGCTCTAGAGACAGACAACCAGGTCAGCAGAGCTGCTTTAGAGCCAGAGAACCAGGGCAGTAGAGCTGCTCTCGAACCAGAGAACCAGGTCAGCAGAGCTGATTTAGAGCCATAGAACTAGGTCAGCAGAGCTGCTTTAGAGCCAGAGAACCAGGTCAGCAGAGCTGCTGTAGAGCCATAGACACCAGGTCAGAAGAAATGCTTTAGAGAGAGAGGACCAGGTCAGCAGAGCTGCTCTAGAGCCTAAAACCAGGTAAGTACAGCTGCTCTAGAGCCAGAGAACCAGTGCAGCGGAGCTGCTTTAGCGCCAGAGAACCAGGTCAGCAGAGCTGCTCAAGAGCCTGAGAACCAGGTCAGCAGAGCTGCTCTAGAGCCAGAGAACCAGGTCAGCTGAGCTGCTGTAGTGCCAGAGAAACCAGGCCAGCAGAGCCGCTTTAGGGGGAGAGAAACATGTCAGCAGAGCTGCTTTAGAGCCAGAGAACCAGGTTAGCAGAGCTGCTCTAGAGCCAGAGAAACCAGGTCAGCAGTGCTGCTTTAGAGGGAGAGAACCAGTTCAGCAGAGCTGCTTTAGAGACAGAGAACTAGGTCAGCAGAGCCGCTTTAGAGCCAGAGAACCAGCTCAGCAGAGCTGCTCTAGAGGCAGAGCTGCTTTAGAGCCATAGAACAGGTCAGCAGCTATGCTTTAGAGCCAGAGAACCAGGTCAGCAGAGCCATTTTAGAGACAGTGAACCAGGTCAGTAGAGATTCTCTAGAGCCTAAAAACCAGGTCAGCAGAGCTGCTCTGGAACCAGAGAACCAGGTCAGCAGAGCTGCTTTAGAGCCAGAGAACCAGGTCATCAGAGCCGCTTTAGAGGGAGAGAACCAGGTCAGCCGAGCTGCTCTAGAGCCTGAGAACCAGGTCAGCAGAGCAGCTCCAGAGGCAGAGAACCAGGACAGCAGAGCTGCTTTAGAGCCAGAGAACAGGGCAGCAGAGCTCCCCTAGAACCAGAGAACCTGGTCAGCAGAGCTGCTGGAGAGCCAGAGAACCACATCAGCAGAGCTGCTCTAGAACCTGAGAACCAGGTCAGCAGAGCTGCTCTAGAGCCAGAGAAACCAGGTCAGCAGTGCTGCTTTAGAGGGAGAGAACCAGGTCAGCAGAGCTGCTTTAGAGCCAGAGAACTAGGTCAGCAGAGCCGCTTTAGAGCCAGAGAACCAGCTCAGCAGAGCTGCTCTAGAGGCAGAGCTGCTTTAGAGCCATAGAACAGGTCAGCAGCGATGCTTTAGAGCCAGAGAACCAGGTCAGCAGAGCTGCTCTAGAGCCTGAAAACCAGGTCAGCAGATGTGCTCTAGAGCCAGAGAACCAGGTCAGCCGAGCTGCTGTAGAGCTAGAGAAACCAGGTCAACAGAGCTGCTTTAGAGGGAGAGAACGACGTCAGCAGAGCTGCTTTAGAGCCAGAAAACCAGGTCAGCAGAGCTGCTCTAGAGCCTAACAACCAGGTCAGCAGAGCTGCTCTGGAGCCAGAGAACCAGGTCAGCAGAGCTGCTGTAGAGCCAGAGAAATCAGGTCAGCAGAGCTGCTTTAGAAGGAGAGAACCAGGTCAGCAGAGCTGCTCTACAGCCAGAGAACCAGGTCAGCCAAGCTGCATAGAGCCATAGAAACCATGTCAGCAGTGCTGCTTTAGAGGGAGAGAACCAGGTCAGCAGAGCTGCTTTAGAGCCAGAGAACTAGGTCAGCAGAGCTGCTTTAGAGCCAGAGAACAAGGTCAGCAGAGTTGTTTTAGAGCCATAGAACAGGTCAGCAGTGCTGCTTTAGAGCCTAAGAACCAGGTCAGCAAAGCTGCTCTTCAACCAGAGAACGAGGTGAGCAGAGCTGCTTTAGAGCCAGAGAACCAGGTCAGCAGAGCTGCTGTAGAGCCAGAGAAACCAGGTCAGAAGGCCTACTTTAGAATCAGAGAACCAGGTCAGCAGAGCTGCTGTAGAGCCAGAGAAACCAGGTCAGCAGAGCTGCTGTAGAGCCAGAGAAAACAGGTCATCAGAGCCGCTTTAGACGGAGAGAACCAGGTCAGCAGAGCTGCTCTAGAGCCTAAGAACCAGGTCAGCAGAGCTGCTTTAGAGCCATAGAACCAGGTCAACAGAGCTGCTTTAGAGCCACAGAACCAGGTCAGCAGAGCTGCTGTAGAGCCAGAGAAACGAAGTCAGCAGAGCTGCTTTAGAGGGAGAGAACCAGGTCAGCAGAGATGCTCTAGAGCCTAAGAACCAGGTCAGCACAGCTGCTATAGAGCCAGAGAACCAGGTCAGGAGAGCTGCTTTAGATTCTAAGAACCAGGTCAGCAGAGCTGCTCTAGAGCCTAAGAACCAGGTCAGCAGAGCTGCTCTAGAGCCAGAGGACCAGCTCAGAAGTGCTGCTTTAGAGCCAGAGAACAATGCCAGAAGAGCTGTTTTAGAGCCAGAGAACCAGGTCAGCCGAGCTGCTCTAGAACCTGAGAACCATGTCAGCAGAGCTGCTCTAGAGGCAGAGAATCAGGTCAGCAGAGCTGCTTTAGATCCATAGTACCAGGTCAGCAGAGCTGCTTTAGAACCTGAGAACCGGGTCAGCAGAGCTGCTCTAGAGCCAGAGAACCAGGTCAGCTGAGCTGCTGTTGTGCCACAGATACCAGGTCAGCGGAGCTGGTTTACAGCCAGAGAACCACGTCAGCAGAGCTGATTTAGAGCCAGAGAACCAGGTTAGCAGAGCTGCTCTAGAGGCTAAGAACCAGGTCAGCAGAGCTGCTGTACAGCCAGTGAACCAGGTCAGCAGAGCTGCTGTAGAGCCAGAGAAACCAGGTCAGCACAGTTGCTATAGAGCCAGAGAACCAGGTCAGCAGAGCTGCTTTAAAGCCTAAGAACCAGGCCAGCAGAGCTGCTCTAGAGCCTAAGAACCAGGTCAGCAGAGCTACTCTAGAGCCAGAGAACCAGGTCAGCAGAGCTGCTTTAGAGCCAGAGAACCAGGGCAGCAGAGCTGCTCTCGAACCAGAGAACCAGGTCAGCAGAGCTGATTTAGAGCCATAGAACGAGGTCAGCAGAGCTGCTTTAGGGCCAGAGCACCAGGTCAGCCGAGCTGCTGTAGAGCTAGAGAAACCAGGGCAGCAGAGCTGCTCTCGAACCAGAGAACCAGGTCAGCAGAGCTGCTCTAGAGCCTAAGAACCAGGTCAGCAGAGCTGCTCTAGAGCCAGAGAACCAGGTCAGCAGAGCTGCTTTAGAGCCAGAGAACCAGGGCAGCAGAGCTGCTCTTGAACCAGAGAAACAGGTCAGCAGAGCTGCTCTAGAGCATAAGAACCAGTTCAGCAGAGCTGCTTTAGAGCCAGAGAACCAGGTCAGCAGAGCTGCTCTAGAGCCTAAGAAACAGGTCAGCAGAGCTGTTCTAGAGCATAAGAACCAGGTCGGCAGAGCTGCTCTAGAGCCAGAGAACCAGGTCAGCAGAGCTGCATTAGAGCCAGAGGACTAGGTCAGCACAGCTGCTTTAGAGCCAGAGAACAAGGTCAGCAGAGTTGTTTTAGAGCCATAGAACAGGTCAGCAGTGCTGCTTGAGAGGGAGAGCACCAGGTCAGCAGAGCTGCTCTAGAGCCAAAGAACCAGGTCAGCACAGCTGCTCTACAACCAGAGAACCAGGTCAGCAGAGCTGCTCTAGAGCCAGAGAACCAGGTCAGCAGAGCTGCTGTAGAGCCAGAGAAACCAGGTCAGCAGACCTGCTTTAGAATCAGAGAACCAGGTCAGCAGAGCTGCTGTAGAGCTAGAGAAACCAGGTCAGCAGAGCTGCTTTAGAGCCAGAGAACCAGGTCAGCAGAGCTGCTGTAGAGCCAGAGAAACCAGGTCAGCAGACCTGCTTTAGAATCAGAGAAACAGGTCAGCAGAGCTGCTGTAGAGCCAGAGAAACCAGGTCAGCAGAGCTGCTTTAAAACCATAGAACCAGGTCAGCAGAGCTGCTTTAGAGCCAGAGAACCAGGTCAGCAGAGCTGCTGTAGAGCCAGAGAAATCAGGTCAGCAGTGCTGCTTTAGAGGGAGAGAACCAGGTCTGCAGAGCTGCTTCAGAGCCAGAGAACTAGGTCAGCAGAGCTGCTTTAGAGCCAGAGAACCAGCTCAGCAGAGCTGCACTAGAGCCTAAGAACCAGGTCACCAGAGCTGCTCTAGAGCCAGAGAACCAGTTCAGCAGAGCTGCTGTAGAGACAGAGAAACGAAACCAGGTCAGCAGAGCTGCTTTAGAGGGAGAGAACCAGGTCAGCAGAGCTGCTCTAGAGCCTAAGAACCAGGTCAGCACAGCTCCTCTAGTGCCAGAGAACCAGGTCAGCAGAGCTGCTGTAGAGCCAGAGAACCAGGTCCGCAGAGCTGCTTTAGAGGGAGAGAACCAGGTCAGCAGAGCTGCTTTAGACCCAGAGAACTAGGTCAGCAGAGCTGCTTAAGAGCCTGAGAACCAGGTCAGCAGAGCTGCCCTAGAGCCTGAGAACTAGGTCAGCAGACCTGCTTTAGAGCCATAGAACAGGTCAGCAGAGCTGCTGTAGAGCCAGAGAACAAGGTCAGCAGAGCCATTGTAGAGCCAGAGAACCAGGTCAGCAGAGTTTCTCTAGAGCCTAAGAACCAGGTCAGCAGAGCTGCTCTAGAACCAGAGAACTAGGTCAGCAGAGCTGCATTAGAGCCAGAGAACCAGGTCAGCAGAGCTGCTCCAGAGCCTGAGAACCAGGTCAGCAGATCTGCTCTAGAGCCAGAGAACCAGGTCAGCCGAGCTGCTATAGAGCCAGAGAAACGATACCAGGTCAGCAGAGCTGCTTTAGAGGGCGAGAACCAGGTCAGCAGAGCTGCTCTAGAGCCTAAGAACCAGGTCAGCACAGCTGATCTAGTGCCAGAGAACCAGGTCAGCAGAGCTGCTGTAAAGCCAGAGAACCAGGTCCGCAGAGCTGCTTTAGAGGGAGAGAACCAGGTCAGCAGAGCTGCTTTAGACCCAGAGAACTAGGTCAGCAGAGCTGCTTAAGAGCCTGAGAACCAGGTCAGCAGAGCTGCCCTAGAGCCTGAGAACCAGGTCAGCAGATCTGCTTTAGAGCCATAGAACAGGTCAGCGGAGCTGCTGTAGAGCCAGAGAACAAGGTCAGCAGAGCCATTGTAGAGCCAGAGAACCAGGTCAGCAGAGTTTCTCTAGTGCCTAAGAACCAGGTCAGCAGAGCTGCTCTAGAACCAGAGAACCAGGTCAGCAGAGCGGCATTAGAGCCAGAGAGCCAGGTCAGCAGAGCTGCTCTAGAGCCTGAGAACCAGGTCAGCAGATCTGCTCTAGAGCCAGAGAACCAGGACAGCCGAGCTGCTATAGAGCCAGAGAAACCAGGTCAACAGAGCTGCTTTAGAGGGAGAGAACCAGGTCAGCAGAGCTGCTTTAGAGATTGAAAACCAGGTCAGCAGAGCTGCTCTACAGCCTAAGAACCAGGTCAGCAGAGCTGCTCTGGAGCCAGAGAAACCAGGTCAGCAGAGCTGCTTTAGAGGGAGAGAACCAGGTCAGCAGAGCTGCTCTAGAGCCTAAGAACCTAGTCAGCACAGCTGCTCTAGAGCCAGATACCCAGGTCAGCAGAGCTGCTTTAGAGGCAGAGAAACAGGTCAGCAGAGCTGCTTTAGAGCCATAGAACCAGGTCAGCAGAGCTCCTTTAGAGCCAGAGAACCAGGTCAGCAGAGCTTCTGTAGAGCCAGAGAAACCGGGTCAGCAGAGATGCTTTAAAGGGAGAGAACCAGGTGAGCAGGGCTGCTCCAGAACCTAACAACCAGGTCAGCAGAGCTGCTCTAGCGCCTAAGAACCTGGTCAGCACAGCTGCTCTAGAGCCAGATAACCAGGTCAGCAGAGCTGCTTTAGAGGCAGAGAAACAGGTCATCCGAGCTGCTTTAGAGCCATAGAACCAGGTCAGCAGAGCTGCTTTAGAGCCAGAGAACCAGGTCAGCAGAGCTGCTGTAGAGCCAGAGAAACCAGGTCAGCAAAGATGCTTTAGAGGGAGAGAACCAGGTGAGCAGGGCTGCTCCAGAACCTAACAACCAGGTCAGCAGAGCTGCTCTAGAGCCTAAGAACCAGGTCAGCAGAGCTGCTCTAGAGCCAGAGAATCAGGTCAGCAGAGCTGTTTTAGAGCCAGAGAACCAGGTCAGCAGAGCTGCTCTAGAGCCTGAGAACCAGGTCAGCAGAGCTGCTCTAGAGACAGACAACCAGGTCAGCAGAGCTGCTTTAGAGCCAGAGAACCAGGGCAGTAGAGCTGCTCTCGAACCACAGAACCAGGTCAGCACAGCTGATTTAGAGCCATAGAACTAGGTCAGCAGAGCTGCTTTAGAGCCAGAGAACCAGGTCAGCAGAGCTGCTGTAGAGCCATAGACACCAGGTCAGAAGAAATGCTTTAGAGAGAGAGAACCAGGTCAGCAGAGCTGCTCTAGAGCCTAAGAACCAGGTAAGTACAGCTGCTCTAGAGCCAGAGAACCAGTTCAGCGGAGCTGCTTTAGCGCCAGAGAACCAGGTCAGCAGAGCTGCTCAAGAGCCTAAGAACTGAGTAAACAGGAAGACTGTCTGTTTACTCCTGAGGCGGAAGCCGGGAGATTGCTTTGTTTTTAAAAATTGGAGTCACTTGTTACTGTGTGTTTTAACTCACTCGCCTATCTCCCTGAGCACCCCCACGCAGCGGACCCTAGCGCTGACGTAGGGAAAATTGCCTAATGGCTGCCACCTTGTCGAGCACTCAGGCCACGCCCACTTCGCTGACCACGCCCCCCGCATCCAGTACAAAAAGGCGCGCTGACTAAGAACGCGCCCAGAAGACTGTCTGTTTACTCCTGAGGCGGAAGCCGGGAGATTGCTTTGTTTTTAAAAATTGGAGTCACTTGTTACTGTGTGTTTTAACTCACTCGCCTATCTCCCTGAGCACCCCCACGCAGCGGACCCTAGCGCTGACGTAGGGAAAATTGCCTAATTGCTGCCACCTGGTCGAGCACTCAGGCCACGCCCACTTCGCTGACCACGCCCCCCGCATCCAGTACAAAAAGGCGCGCTGACTAAGAACGCGCCCAGAAGACTGTCTGTTTACTCCTGAGGCGGAAGCCGGGAGATTGCTTTGTTTTTAAAAATTGGAGTCACTTGTTACTGTGTGTTTTAACTCACTCGCCTATCTCCCTGAGCACCCCCACGCAGCGGACCCTAGCGCTTACGTAGGGAAAATTGCCTAATTGCTGCCACCTGGTCGAGCACTCAGGCCACGCCCACTTCGCTGACCACACCCCCCGCATCCAGTGCAAAAAGGCGCGCTGACTAAGAACGCGCCCAGAAGACTGTCTGTTTACTCCTGAGGCGGAAGCCGGGAGATTGCTTTGTTTTTAAAAATTGGAGTCACTTGTTACTGTGTGTTTTAACTCACTCGCCTATCTCCCTGAGCACCCCCACGCAGCGGACCCTAGCGCTGACGTAGGGAAAATTGCCTAATTGCTGCCACCTGGTCGAGCACTCAGGCCACGCCCACTTCGCTGACCACACCCCCCCACTCTACTAAAATGTGTCTATTCAGGAAGCGCAGCGGACGAGCGCAGCGGGAGCGCTGTCTGCGCGCCGAAGGCGCGCCTAAGGCAAGCCCGTCTGCGCCTGTCCGCGCCAGACCGCGCCCAGAGCCCGGAACCCTGGTCCGCCCTTCCCAGGCCACCACTTACTCCAGGGACACCTTGCTGGAACTCCGAATCCCCCTAACCCCCCCCCCCTGCAGCAACTCGATCTCGCTCGCTGAAGGGAACTCTTGCTGCCGTTCATGCTCGTTTCCACCTAGAGCCAACGTTGAAACCCATCACCCTCAATATGGCCCTGCTTAACTGCAGATCCCTCCCAAAGCATCAAACGGAAATTAATCTGCTCCTGAAAGACTCCGACATCGAAATCCTATTCCTAACGGAAACATGGCTCACAGCAGGATCAGAGCCAGATATCGTTCAGTCACTCCCACCGGAATACCTGATTAAATTCCACAACAGACTCGTAGGCATTGGCGGAGGAATCGCTGTTGTTTACAGAGACTACCTCGCATGTCAATTCAGAGATAGTCCCATACTGGACTGCGAAAACATCCTCTTCTCAGTGAGTCGCCCACCATCGCTCACACTCTCGGGACTATTAGTTTATCGTCCCCCTGGACCAATTCGTCACTTTTGTGAGTCACTCATTGACTCTATCTCTTCCCTGGCCTGTACTACGCCGAATTTTACGATACTGGGAGATTTAAATCTCCATCTCGACGACCCCTCTAACAAACCGGCGATGGACCTCAAAGCCGACCTAGGTTCACTCAGCCTCGAATTACTCAATAACCTCCCTACTCACATCAAAGGTCACCTGTTGGATCCCGTGTTCTCCAACCTCCCCCGTCTCACAGCTAGGCCCTATCCCTATTCCATGGTCAGACCACTTCTTGGTCCCATTCGAGCTACTGCTATCCACCGAACCTCTGGGTAAACCCCCTCCCCAACCCCCGGATCGCCCGTGGAAAAAACAGGACAACAGCGCCTGGGCTCAGGCTCTATCCTCCACCTCCCCCCTCCTGGACGAAGACCCGTCCATAGCAGAAACTCAGCTACAGGATTGGATCCATCAATCCTTAGATACCATTCTGCCACTCAAACCAATGCCTAGCAGGAACAAATCGACCAACTCTCCCTGGTACACCCAGGAACTCCGTTCCCTAAAAAAGAGCTGCAAAAAACTAGAACGCGCCTGGAGGAAAAACTGGTCCACAGCCTCCAAAAACGATTACAGAAGCGCTATCAAGCTCTATAAAACCGCAATTAAATCTACCCAGGCCACCTTCTTTGAAGGAAAGATTGCGGCAGCAGCTAACTCAGCGAAGGAAACATACCGCATAGTTCGGCTCCTCACCAAAATCCAGGACCCTCCCCCCCCCTGACCCTGAAGGCGTGAGATGCAATCAAATGGCCAACTTCTTCTCCGCAAAAATTGATAAAATACTCACCTCACTCCCCGCACCCTCCGCTTCTCTCCATCCTATTGCATCCCCCCTTCAGCCGGAGGCTCCTTGCCTGCGAGCCTTTGATCAGATCTCCACGGAAACTTTTTTAGAAACCCTGAAAGCTGTAAAAAGTGGCTCACCAGCGGACCCTGCTCCATCAGTAAGATGAAACTGGTTGCCCCCACCATTGCCCAACCCTTCACCAATCTAATAAACGCCTCCTTCAGGAGTGGCGCCGTGCCAGCCAACTGGAAAAAGGCTACGGTCAAAGCCCTCCTAAAGAAACCCCACCTGGACCCTCTAGACCCCTCCAACTTCAGGCCGATTTCACTTCTTCCAGGGATTAGTAAAGTGGCTGAACAAATAGCTAACAAACAGCTATCCTCCTTTTTGGAGTCCAATCACTTACTACGCGACTCCCAGACCGGCTTCAGACCGGGCCAAGGCACCGACACCGCCTTGCTCGCAGTTGTCGAAGAGGCGAGAGCCATGATAGACGCAGGAGGATCAGTGGCAGTGATCCTCGATCTAAGTGCCGCCTTCGACACGGTGGGCCACCCAATCTTGGTCCACCGGCTGAGCCAACTGGGAATCACCGACTCAGCCCTCGCATGGATTAAATCCTTCCGCGAGGGAAGATCATTTCAGGTATCAGACGGCTTTTCCACGTCTAAACCCCTGCCTATGCAGTGTGGGGTCCCTCAGGGCTCTTCCCTTAGCCCCACACTTTTTATCGTCTATATGGCCCCCCTCGAAGACATCATCACTCCCTTCGGTGTCAAGTCAGTGATGTACGCTGACGACACCCAGCTGGTGGTGTCCATTAACCACTCTGACTCTAGCTTAGGAAACCTCGCCAGTTGCCTAGAAGGGATCTCACAATGGATGTCGGACTCTAGACTCAAGCTCAACGGCGACAAATCCGAAATCCTCCTACTGGGCAATCAACACAAACTACCCGTAAACCTTTCCTGGCCAGCCTGCATGGGCACCTACCCTACTCCCAAAACAGAAGACAAAAGTCTAGGTATCTGGCTTGACCAGGACCTTAATTTCAAAACCCAGGCCAGGAAAACATCAGGGACCTGCTTCGGCCTAATCCGTATGGCCCGTAAGATCTTCCACCTGATCCCTTTCCATTCCAGGAAGTTACTGATGCAGGGACTGGTCAACTCAAGACTTGATTATGGTAACATCCTATACTTGGGAGCCCCTGCATCAGTCATTCAAAAACTCCAGGTGGCCCAAAACGCCGCAGCTAGAGTCCTCACGGGAACCAAAGCACGGAACTCGGCGAAACCTGCCCTCAAGAGCCTACACTGGCTCCCAGTAAAAGAGCGCATTACGTTCAAAACGCTCTGCATAGCGCACAAAATCCTGCAAGATAAAGGCCCCCCAATACTCAGATTCCTGATGAAACTTCACAAAGCTAGCCGTCACCTAAGATCTGATTCACTTGCACTGGCATCCATCCCGAGAATAAAAAAGGCAAGATCGGGCGGCCGCAGGTTCGCCTATAACGCGCCTAAGCTATGGAACTCCCTCCCACTACCCATGAGGAGTGAGCAGAATTTACTATCATTCCGAAAAAAATTAAAAACCTGGCTCTTTCCCTAAACATTTTCCTGCACCGACCCCACTTGGAATAAACTAGGTCCTCTTAGCGCTGGAATGCCCAAGGGTAGCTATGCGCTCTATAAATCCACATCCAAATCCAAATCCAACCAGGTCAGCAGAGCTGCTCTAGAGCCAGAGAACCAGGTCAGCTGAGCTGCTGTAGTGCCAGAGAAACCAGGCCAGCAGAGCCGCTTTAGGGGGAGAGAAACAGGTCAGCAGAGCTGCTTTAGAGCCAGAGAACCAGGTCAGCAGAGCTGCTGTAGAGCCAGAGAAATCAGGTCAGCAGTGCTGCTTTAGAGGGAGAGAACGAGGTCAGCCGAGCTGCTCTAGAGCCTAAGAACCAAGTCAGCACAGCTGCTCTAGAGCCAGATACCCAGGTCAGCGGAGCTGCTTTAGAGCCGTAGAACCAGGTCAGCAGAGCTGCTTTAGAGCCAGAGAACCAGGTCAGCAGAGCTGCTGTAGAGCCAGAGAAACCAGGTCAGCAGAGATGCTTTAGAGGGAGAGAACCAGGTGAGCAGGGCTGCTCCAGAACCTAACAACCAGGTCAGCAGAGCTGCTCTAGAGCCTAAGAACCAGGTCAGCAGAGCTGCTCTAGAGCCAGAGAACCAGGTCAGCAGAGCTGCTCAAGAGCCTAAGAACCAGGTCAGCAGAGCTGCACTAGAGCCAGAGAACCAGGTCAGCTGAGCTGCTGTGGTGCCAGAGAAACCAGGTCAGCAGAGCTGCTTTATAGGGAGAGAACGAGGTCAGCAGAGCTGCTTTAGAGCCAGAAAACCAGGTCAGCAGAGCTGCTGTAGAGACAGAGAAAACAGGTCAGCAGAGCTGCTTTAGAGGGAGAGTACCAGGTCAGCAGAGCTGCTCTAGAGCCTAAGAACCAGGTCAGCACAGTTGCTATAGAGCCAGGGAACCAGGTCAGCAGAGCTGCTTTAGAGCCTAAGAACCAGGCCAGCAGAGCTGCTCTAGAGCCTAAGAACCAGGTCAGCAGAGCTGCTCTAGAGCCAGAGAACCAGGTCAGCAGAGCTGCTCAAGAGCCTAAGAACCAGGTCATCAGAGCTGCTCTAGAGCCAGAGAACCAGGTCAGCTGAGCTGCTGTAGTGCCAGAGAAACCAGGTCAGCAGAGCTGCTTTATAGGGAGAGAACGAGGTCAGCAGAGCTGCTTTAGAGCCAGAAAACCAGGTCAGCAGAGCTGCTTTAGAGGGAGAGTACCAGGTCAGCAGAGCTGCTCTAGAGCCTAAGAACCAGGTCAGCACAGTTGCTATAGAGCCAGAGAACCAGGTCAGCAGAGCTGCTTTAGAGCCTAAGAACCAGGCCAGCAGAGCTGCTCTAGAGCCTAAGAACCAGGTCAGCACAGTTGCTATAGAGCCAGAGAACCAGGTCAGCAGAGCCGCTTTAGAGCCACAGAACCAGGTCAGCCGAGCTGCTCTAGAGCCTGAGAACCAGGTCAGCAGAGCAGCTCTAGAGGCAGAGAACCAGGTCAGCAGAGCTGCTTTAGAGCCAGAGAACCAGGGCAGCAGAGCTCCCCTAGAACCAGAGAACCTGGTCAGCAGAGCTGCTGTAGAGCCAGAGAACCAGGTCAGCAGAGCTGCTCTAGAACCTGAGAACCAGGTCAGCAGAGCTGCTCTAGAGCCAGAGAAACCAGGTCAGCAGTGCTGCTTTAGAGGGAGAGAACCAGTTCAACAGAGCTGCTTTAGAGCCAGAGAACTAGGTCAGCAGAGCCGCTTTAGAGCCAGAGAACCAGTTCAGCAGAGCTGCTCTAGAGGCAGAGCTGCTTTAGAGCCGTAGAACAGGTCAGCAGCGATGCTTTAGAGCCAGAGAACCAGGTCAGCAGAACCATTTTAGAGACAGTGAACCAGGTCAGTAGAGATTCTCTAGAGCCTAAAAACCAGGTCAGCAGAGCTGCTCTAGAACCAGAGAACCAGGTCAGCAGAGCTGCTTTGGAGCCAGAGAACCAGGTCAGCAGAGCTGCTCTAGAGCCTGAAAACCAGGTCAGCAGATGTGCTCTAGAGCCAGAGAACCAGGTCAGCCGAGCTGCTGTAGAGCCAGAGAAACCAGGTCAACAGAGCTGCTTTAGAGGGAGAGAACGAGGTCAGCAGAGCTGCTTTAGAGCCAGAAAACCAGGTCAGCAGAGGTGCTCTAGAGCCTAAGAACCAGGTCAGCAGAGCTGCTCTGGAGCCAGAGAACCAGGTCAGCAGAGCTGCTGTAGAGCCAGAGAAACCAGGTCAGCAGAGCTGCTTTAGAGGGAGAGAACCAGGTTAGCAGAGCTGCTTTAGAGCCAGAGAATTAGGTCAGCAGAGCTGCTTAAGAGCCAGAGAAAAAGGTCAGCAGTGCTGCTTTAGAACCTAAGAACAATGTCAGCAAAGCTGCTCTTCAACCAGAGAACCAGGTGAGCAGGGCTGCTTTAGAGCCAGAGAACCAGGTCAGCAGACCTGCTGTAGAGCCAGAGAATCCAAGTAAGAAGACATGCTTTAGAATCAGAGAACCAAGTCAGCAGAGCTGCTGTAGAGCCAGAGAAACCAGGTCAGCAGAGCTGCTGTAGAGCCAGAGAAAACAGGTCATCAGAGCCGCTTTAGAGGGAGAGAACCAGGTCAGCCGAGCTGCTCTAGAGCCTGAGAACCAGGTCAGCAGAGCAGCTCTAGAGGCAGAGAACCAGGTCAGCAGAGCTGCTTTAGAGCCAGAGAACCAGGGCAGCAGAGCTCCCCTAGAACCAGAGAACCTGGTCAGCAGAGCTGCTGTAGAACCAGAGAACCAGGTCAGCAGAGCTGCTCTAGAACCTGAGAACCATGTCAGCAGAGCTGCTCTAGAGCCAGAGAAACCAGGTCAGCAGTGCTGCTTTAGAGGGAGAGAACCAGGTCAGCAGAGCTGCTTTAGAGCCAGAGAACTAGGTCAGCAGAGCCGCTTTAGAGCCAGAGAACCAGCTCAGCAGAGCTGCTCTAGAGGCAGAGCTGCTTTAGAGCCATAGAACAGGTCAGCAGCGATGCTTAAGAGCCAGAGATCCAGGTCAGCAGAGCTGCTCTAGAGCCTGAAAACCAGGTCAGCAGATGTGCTCTAGAGCCAGAGAACCAGGTCAGCCGAGCTGCTGTAGAGCCAGAGAAACCAGGTCAACAGAGCTGCTTTAGAGGGAGAGAACGACGTCAGCAGAGCTGCTTTAGAGCCAGAAAACCAGGTCAGCAGAGCTGCTATAGAGCCTAATAACCAGGTCAGCAGAGCTGCTCTGGAGCCAGAAAACCAGGTCAGCAGAGCTGCTGTAGAGCCAGAGAAACCAGGTCAGCAGAGCTGCTTTAGAGGGAGAGAACCAGGTCAGCAGAGCTGCTCTACAGCCAGAGAACCAGGTCAGCCAAGCTGCATAGAGCCATAGAAACCAGGTCAGCAGTGCTGCTTTAGAGGGAGAGAACCAGGTCAGCAGAGCTGCTCTAGAGCCAGAGAACTAGGTCAGCAGAGCTGCTTTAGAGCCAGAGAACCAGGTCAGCAGAGCTGCTGTAGAGCCAGAGAAACCAGGTCAGAAGGCCTACTTTAGAATCAGAGAACCAGGTCAGCAGAGCTGCTGTAGAGCCAGTGAAACCAGGTCAGCAGAGCTGCTGTAGAGCCAGAGAAACCAGGTCAGCAGAGCTGCTGTAGAGCCAGTGAAAACAGGTCATCAGAGCCGCTTTAGAGGGAGAGAACCAGGTCAGCAGAGCTGCTCTAGAGCCTAAGAACCAGGTCAGCACAGCTGCTCTAGAACCAGAGAACCAGGTCAGCAAAGCTGCTTTAGAGCCAGAGAACCAGGTCAGCAGAGCTGCTTTAGAGCCATAGAACCAGGTCAGCAGAGCTGCTTTAGAGTCACAGAACCAGGTCAGCAGAGCTGCTGTAGAGCCAGAGAAACAAAGTCAGCAGAGCTGCTTTAGAGGTAGAGAACCAGGTCAGCAGAGATGCTCTAGAGCCTAAGAACCAGGCCAGCACAGCTGCTATAGAGCCAGAGAACCAGGTCAGGAGAGCTGCTTTAGATGCTAAGAACCAGGTGAGCAGAGCTGCTCTAGAGCCTAAGAACCAGGTCAGTAGAGCTGCTCTAGAGCCAGAGGACCAGGTCAGCAGTGCTGCTTTAGAGCCAGAGAACAATGCCAGAAGAGCTGTTTTAGAGCCAAAGAACCAGGTCAGCCGAGCTGCTCTAGAGCCTGAGAACCATGTCAGCAGAGCTGCTCTAGAGGCAGAGAACCAGGTCAGCAGAGCTGCTTTAGAGCCAGAGAACCAGGCAGTAGAGCTCCCCTAGAATCAGAGCACCAGGTCAGCAGAGCTGCTTTAGAGCCATAGAACCAGGTCAGCAGAGCTGCTTTAGAACCTGAGAACCGGGTCAGCAGAGCTGCTCTAGAGCCAGAGAACCAGGTCAGCTGAGCTGCTGTTGTGCCAGAGATACCAGGTCAGCGGAGCTGGTTTAGAGCCAGAGAACCACGTCAGCAGAGCTGCTTTAGAGCAAGAGAACCAGGTTAGCAGAGCTGCTCTAGAGGCTAAGAACCAGGTCAGCAGAGCTGCTGTACAGCCAGTGAACCAGGTCAGCAGAGCTGCTGTAGAGCCAGAGAACCAGGTCAGCAGAGCTGCTTTAAAGCCTAAGAACCAGGCCAGCAGAGATGCTCTAGAGCCTAAGAACCAGGTCAGCAGAGCTGCTCTAGAGCCAGAGAACCAGGTCAGAAGAGCTGCTTTAGAGCCAGAGAACCAGGGCAGCAGAGCTGCTCTCGAACCAGAGAACCAGGTCAGCAGAGCTGATTTAGAGCCATAGAACGAGGTCAGCAGAGCTGCTTTAGGGCCAGAGCACCAGGTCAGCCGAGCTGCTGTAGAGCTAGAGAAACCAGGGCAGCAGAGCTGCTCTCGAACCAGAGAACCAGGTCAGCAGAGCTGCTTTAGAGCCAGAGAACCAGGTCAGCAGAGCTGCTGTAGAGCCAGAGAAACCAGGTCAGAAGGCCTACTTTAGAATCAGAGAACCAGGTCAGCAGAGCTGCTGTAGAGCCAGTGAAACCAGGTCAGCAGAGCTGCTGTAGAGCCAGAGAAACCAGGTCAGCAGAGCTGCTGTAGAGCCAGTGAAAACAGGTCATCAGAGCCGCTTTAGAGGGAGAGAACCAGGTCAGCAGAGCTGCTCTAGAGCCTAAGAACCAGGTCAGCACAGCTGCTCTAGAACCAGAGAACCAGGTCAGCAAAGCTGCTTTAGAGCCAGAGAACCAGGTCAGCAGAGCTGCTTTAGAGCCATAGAACCAGGTCAGCAGAGCTGCTTTAGAGTCACAGAACCAGGTCAGCAGAGCTGCTGTAGAGCCAGAGAAACAAAGTCAGCAGAGCTGCTTTAGAGGGAGAGAACCAGGTCAGCAGAGATGCTCTACAGCCTAAGAACCAGGCCAGCACAGCTGCTATAGAGCCAGAGAACCAGGTCAGGAGAGCTGCTTTAGATGCTAAGAACCAGGTGAGCAGAGCTGCTCTAGAGCCTAAGAACCAGGTCAGTAGAGCTGCTCTAGAGCCAGAGGACCAGGTCAGCAGTGCTGCTTTAGAGCCAGAGAACAATGCCAGAAGAGCTGTTTTAGAGCCAGAGAACCAGGTCAGCCGAGCTGCTCTAGAGCCTGAGAACCATGTCAGCAGAGCTGCTCTAGAGGCAGAGAACCAGGTCAGCAGAGCTGCTTTAGAGCCAGAGAACCAGGCAGTAGAGCTCCCCTAGAATCAGAGCACCAGGTCAGCAGAGCTGCTTTAGAGCCATAGAACCAGGTCAGCAGAGCTGCTTTAGAACCTGAGAACCGGGTCAGCAGAGCTGCTCTAGAGCCAGAGAACCAGGTCAGCTGAGCTGCTGTTGTGCCAGAGATACCAGGTCAGCGGAGCTGGTTTAGAGCCAGAGAACCACGTCAGCAGAGCTGCTTTAGAGCAAGAGAACCAGGTTAGCAGAGCTGCTCTAGAGGCTAAGAACCAGGTCAGCAGAGCTGCTGTACAGCCAGTGAACCAGGTCAGCAGAGCTGCTGTAGAGCCAGAGAACCAGGTCAGCAGAGCTGCTTTAAAGCCTAAGAACCAGGCCAGCAGAGATGCTCTAGAGCCTAAGAACCAGGTCAGCAGAGCTGCTCTAGAGCCAGGGAACCAGGTCAGAAGAGCTGCTTTAGAGCCAGAGAACCAGGGCAGCAGAGCTGCTCTCGAACCAGAGAACCAGGTCAGCAGAGCTGCTCTAGAGCCTAAGACCCAGGTCAGCAGAGCTGCTCTAGAGCCAGAGAACCAGGTCAGCAGAGCTGCTTTAGAGCCAGAGAACCAGGGCAGCAGAGCTGCTCTCGAACCAGAGAAACAGGTCAGCAGAGCTGCTCTAGAGCATAAGAACCAGTTCAGCAGAGCTGCTTTAGAGCCAGAGAACCAGGTCAGCAGAGCTGCTCTGGAGCCTAAGAAACAGGTCAGCAGAGCTGTTCTAGAGCATAAGAACCAGGTCAGCAGAGCTGCTCTAGAGCTATAGAAGCAGGTCAGCAGAGCTGCTTTAGAGCCATAGAGACAGGTCAGCAGTGCTGCTTGAGAGGGAGAGCACCAGGTCAGCTGAGCTGCTGTAGTGCCAGAGATACCAGGTCAGCAGAGCTGCTTTATAGGGAGAGAACGAGGTCAGCAGAGCTGCTTTAGAGCCAGAAAACCAGGTCAGCAGAGCTGCTGTAGAGACAGAGAAAACAGGTCAGCAGAGCTGCTTTAGAGGGAGAGTACCAGGTCAGCAGAGCTGCTCTAGAGCCTAAGAACCAGGTCAGCACAGTTGCTATAGAGCCAGAGAACCAGGTCAGCAGAGCTGCTTTAGAGCCAAAGAACCAGGCCAGCAGAGCTGCTCTAGAGCCTAAGAACCAGGTCAGCACAGTTGCTATAGAGCCATAGAACCAGGTCAGCAGAGCCGCTTTAGAGCCACAGAACCAGGTCAGCCGAGCTGCTCTAGAGCCTGAGAACCAGGTCAGCAGAGCTGCTCTAGAGGCAGAGAACCAGGTCAGCTGAGCTGCTTTAGAGCCAGAGAACCAGGGCAGCAGAGCTCCCCTAGAACCAGAGAACCTGGTCAGCAGAGCTGCTGTAGAGCCAGAGAAACCAGGTCAGCAGTGCTGCTTTAGAGGGAGAGAACCAGTTCAGCAGAGCTGCTTTAGAGCTAGAGAACTAGGTCAGCAGAGCCGCTTTAGAGCCAGAGAACCAGCTCAGCAGAGCTGCTCTAGAGGCAGAGCTGCTTTAGAGCCATAGAACAGGTCAGCAGCGATGCTTTAGAGCCAGAGAACCAGGTCAGCAGAGCCATTTTAGAGACAGTGAACCAGGTCAGTAGAGATTCTCTAGAGCCTAAAAACCAGGTCAGCAGAGCTGCTCTAGAACCAGAGAACCAGGTCAGCAGAGCTGCTTTAGAGCCAGAGTACCAGGTCAGCAGAGCTGCTCTAGAGCCTGAAAACCAGGTCAGCAGATGTGCTCTAGAGCCAGAGAACCAGGTCAGCCGAGCTGCTGTAGAGCCAGAGAAACCAGGTCAACAGAGCTGCTTTAGATGGAGAGAACGAGGTCAGCAGAGCTGCTTTAGAGCCAGAAAACCAGGTCAGCAGAGCTGCTCTAGAGCCTAAGAACCAGGTCAGCAGAGCTGCTCTGGAGCCAGAGAACCAGGTCAGCAGAGCTGCTGTAGAGCCAGAGAAACCAGGTCAGCCGAGCTGCTTTAGAGGGAGAGAACCAGGTCAGCAGAGCTGCTCTACAGCCAGAGAACCAGGTCAGCCGAGCTGCGGTAGAGCCATAGAAACCAGGTCAGCAGTGCTGCTTTAGAGGGAGAGAACCAGGTTAGCAGAGCTGCTTTAGAGCCAGAGAACTAGGTCAGCAGAGCTGCTTAAGAGCCAGAGAAAAAGGTCAGCAGAGTTGTTTTAGAGCCATAGAACAGGTCAGCAGTGCTGCTTTAGAGCCTAAGAACCAGGTCAGCAAAGCTGCTCTTCAACCAGAGAACCAGGTGAGCAGAGCTGCTTTAGAGCCAGAGAACCAGGTCAGCAGAGCTGCTGTAGAGCCAGAAAAACCAGGTCAGAAGACCTGCTTTAGAATCAGAGAACCAGGTCAGCAGAGCTGCTGTAGAGCCAGAGAAACCAGGTCAGCAGAGCTGCTGTAGAGCCAGAGAAAACAGGTCATCAGAGCCGCTTTAGAGGGAGAGAACCAGGTCACCCAAGCTGCTTTAGAGCCTGAGAACCAGGTCAGCAGAGCAGCTCTAGAGGCAGAGAACCAGGTCAGCAGAGCTGCTTTAGAGCCAGAGAACCAGGGCAGCAGAGCTCCCCTAGAACCAGGGAACCTGGTTAGCTGAGCTGCTGTAGAGCCAGAGAACCAGGTCAGCAGAGCTGCTCTAGAACCTGAGAACCAGGTCAGCAGAGCTGCTCTAGAGCCAGAGAAACCAGGCCAGCAGTGCTGCTTTAGAGGGACAGAACCAGGTCAGCAGAGCTGCTTTAGAGCCAGAGAACTATGTCAGCAGAGCCGCTTTAGAGCCAGAGAACCAGCTCAGCAGAGCTGCTCTAGAGGCAGAGCTGCTTTAGAGCCATAGAACAGGTCAGCAGCGATGCTCTAGAGCCAGAAAACCAGGTCAGCAGATGTGCTCTAGAGCCAGAGTACCAGGTCAGCCGAGCTGCTGTAGAGCCAGAGAAACCAGGTCAACAGAGCTGCTTTAGAGGGAGAGAACGACGTCAGCAGAGCTGCTTTAGAGCCAGAAAACCAGGTCAGCAGAGCTGCTCTAGAGCCTAACAACCAGGTCAGCAGAGCTGCTCTGGAGCCAGAGAACCAGGTCAGCAGAGCTGCTGTAGAGCCAGAAAAACCAGGTCAGCAGAGCTGCTTTAGAGGGAGAGAACCAGGTCAGCAGAGCTGCTCTACAGCCAGAGAACCAGGTCAGCCAAGCTGCATGGAGCCATAGAAACCAGGTCAGCAGTGCTGCTTTAGAGGGAGAGAACAAGGTCAGCAGAGCTGCTTTAGAGCCAGAGAACTAGGTCAGCAGAGCTGCTTTAGAGCCAGAGAACAAGGTCGGCAGAGTTGTTTTAGAGCCATAGAACAGGTCAGCAGTGCTGCTTTAGAGCCTAAGAACCAGGTCAGCAAAGCTGCTCTTCAACCAGAGAACGAGGTGAGCAGAGCTGCTTTAGAGCCAGAGAACCAGGTCAGCAGAGCTGCTGTAGAGCCAGAGAAACCAGGTCAGAAGGCCTACTTTAGAATCAGAGAACCAGGTCAGCAGAGCTGCTGTAGAGCCAGAGAAACCAGGTCAGCAGAGCTGCTGTAGAGCCAGAGAACTATATCAGAAGTGCTGTTTTAGAGCCAGAGAACCAGGTCAGCCGAGCTGCTCTAGAGCTTGAGAACCAGGTCAGCAGACCTGCTCTAGAGGCAGAGAACCAGGTCAGCAGAGCTGCTTTAGAGCCAGAGAACCAGAGCAGTAGAGCTCCCCTAGAACCAGAGAACCAGGTCAGCAGAGCTGCTTTAGAGGGAGAGAACCAGGTCAGCAGAGCTGCTCCAGAGCTTGAGAACCAGGTCAGCAGAGCTGTGTTAGAGCCAGAGAACCAGGTCAGCAGAGCTGCTGTAGAGCCAGAGAACCAGGTCAGCAGAGCTGCTCTAGAACCTGAGAACCAGGTCAGCAGAGCTGCTCTAGAGCCAGAAAACCAGGTCAGCCGTGCTGCGGTAGAGCCAGTGAAACCAGGTCAGCAGTGCTGCTTTAGAGGGAGAGAACCAGGTCAGCAGAGCTGCTCCAGAGCCTGAGAACCAAGTCAGCAGAGCTGCTCTAGAGGCAGAGAGCCAGGTCAGCAGAGCTGCTTTAGAGCCCGAGAACCAGGTCTGCAGAGTTGCTTTAGAGCCATAGAACAGGTCAGCAGAGCTGCTTTAGAGCCAGAGAACCAGGTCAGCAGAGCCATTGTAGAGCCAGAGTAACAGGTCAGTAGAGTTTCTCTAGAGCCTAACAACCAGGTCAGCAGAGCTGCTCTAGAACCAGGTCAGCAGAGCTACTCTAGAGCCTGAGAACCAGGTCAGCAGAGCTGCTTTAGAGGGAGAGAACAAGGTCAGCAGAGCTGCTCTAGAGCCTAAGAACCAGGTCAGCACAGCTGCTATAGAGCCAGAGAACCAGGTCAGCAGAGCTGCTTTAGAGCCTAAGAACCAGGTCAGCAGAACTGCTCTAGAGCCTAAGAACCAGGTCAGCCGAGCTGTTGTAGAGCCAGAGAAACCAGGTCAACAGAGCTGCTTTTGAGGCTGAGAACCAGGTCAGCAGAGCCATTGTAGAGCCAGAGAACCAGGTCAGCCGAGCTGCTCTAGACCCTAAGAACCAGGTCAGCACAGCTGCTATAGAGCCAGAGAACCAGGTCAGCAGAGCTGCTTTAGAGCCTAAGAACCAGGTCAGCAGAGCTGCTCTAGAACCAGGTCAGCAGAGCTACTCTAGAGCCTGAGAACCAGGTCAGCAGATCTGCTCTGGAGCCTAGGAACCAGGTCAGCAGAGCTGCTGTAGAGCCAGAGAAACCAGGTCAGCAGAGCTGCTTTAGAGGGAGAGAACAAGGTCAGCAGAGCTGCTCTAGAGCCTAAGAACCAGGTCAGCACAGCTGCTATAGAGCCAGAGAACCAGGTCAGCAGAGCTGCTTTAGAGCCTAAGAACCAGGTCAGCAGAACTGCTCTAGAGCCTAAGAACCAGGTCAGCCGAGCTGCTGTAGAGCCAGAGAAACCAGGTCAACAGAGCTGCTTTAGAGCCTGAGAACCAGGTCAGCAGATCTGCTGTAGAGCCAGAGAAACCAGGTCAGCAGAGCTGCTTTAGAGGGAGAGAACCAGGTCAGCAGAGCTGCTCCAGAGCCTGAGAACCAGGTCAGCAGAGCTGCTCTAGAGGCAGAGAGCCAGGTCAGCAGAGCTGCTTTAGAGCCAGAGAACCAGGTCAGCAGATCTGCTGTAGAGCCAGAGAAACCAGGTCAGCAGAGCTGCTTTAGAGGGAGAGAATCAGGTCAGCAGAGCTGCTCCAGAGCCTGAGAACCAGGTCAGCAGAGCTGCTCTAGAGGCAGAGAGCCAGGTCAGCAGAGCTGCATTAGAGCCAGAGAACCAGGTCAGCTGAGTTGCTTTAGAGCCATAGAACAGGTCAGCAGAGCCGCATTAGAGCCAGAGAACCAGGTCAGCAGAACCATTGTAGAGCCAGAGTACAAGGTAAGTAGAGTTTCTCTAGAGCCTAACAACCAGGTCAGCAGAGCTGCTCTAGAACCAGAGAACCAGGTCAGCAGAGCTGCTCTAGAGCCTGAGAACCAGGTCAGCAGATCTGCTCTGGAGCCTAAGAACTAGGTCAGCAGAGCTGCTATAGAGCCAGAGAAACCAGGTCAGCAGAGCTGCTTTAGAGGGAGAGAACAAGGTCAGCAGAGATGCTCTAGAGCCTAAGAACCAGGTCAGCACAGCTGCTATGGAGCCAGAGAACCAGGTCATCAGAGCTGCTTTAGAGCCTAAGAACCAGGTCAGCAGAACTGCTCTAGAGCCTAAGAACCAGGTCAGCTGAGCTGCTGTAAAGCCAGAGAAACCAGGTCAACAGAGCTGCTTTAGAGCCTGATAACCAGGTCAGCAGATCAGCTCTAGAGCCAGAGAACCAGGTCAGCCGAGCTGCTTTGGAGCCAGAGAACCAGGTTAGCAGAGCTGCTCTAGAGGCTAAGAACCAGGTCAGCAGAGCTGCTCTACAGCCAGAGAACCAGAACAGCAGAGCTGCTGTAGAGCCAGAGAAACCAGGTCAGCAGAGCTGCTTTAGAGGGAGAGAATCAGTTCAGCAGAGCTGCTTTAGAGGGAGAGAACCAGGTCAGCAGAGCTGCTCCAGAGCCTGAGAACCAGGTCAGCAGAGCTGCTCTAGAGGCAGAGAGCCAGGTCAGCAGAGCTGCTTTAGAGCCAGAGAACCAGGTCAGCTGAGTTGCTTTAGAGCCATAGAACAGGTCAGCAGAGCCGCTTTAGAGCCAGAGAACCAGGTCAGCAGAGCCATTGTAGAGCCAGAGTACCAGGTCAGTAGAGTTTCTCTAGAGCATAACAACCAGGTCAGCAGAGCTGCTCTAGAGCCTGAGAACCAGGTCAGCAGATCTGCTCTGGAGCCTAAGAACCAGGTCAGCAGAGCTGCTGTAGAGCCAGAGAAACCAGGTCAGCACAGCTGCTATAGAGCCAGAGAACCAGGTCAGCAGAGCTGCTTTAGAGCCTAAGAACCAGGTCAGCAGAACTGCTCTAGAGCCTAAGAACCAGGTCAGCTTAGCTGCTGTAGAGCCAGAGAAACCAGGTCAACAGAGCTGCTTTAGAGCCTGATAACCAGGTCAGCAGATCTGCTCTAGAGCCAGAGAACCAGGTCAGCCGAGCTGCTTTGGAGCCAGAGAACCAGGTTAGCAGAGCTGCTCTACAGCCAGAGAACCAGGTCAGCAGAGCTGCTGTAGAGCCAGAGAAACCAGGTCAGCAGAGCTGCTTTAGAGGGGAGAACCAGGTCAGCAGAGCTGCTCTAGAGCCTAAGAACCAGGTCAGCACAGCTGCTATAGAGCCAGAGAACCAGTTCAGCAGAGCTTCTTTAGAGCCTAAGAACCAGGTCAGCACAGCTGCTATAGAGCCAGAGAACCAGGTCAGCAGAGCTTCTTTAGAGCCTAAGAACCAGGTCAGCAGAGCTGCTCTAGAGCCTAAGAACCAGGTCAGCAGAGCTGCTTTAGAGCCAGAGAACCAGGTCAGCAGAGCTGCTGTAGAGCCAGCGAACCAGGTCAGCAGAGCTGCTCTAGAACCTCAGAACCAGCTCAGCAGAGCTGCTTCAGAGCCAGAGAACCAGGTCAGCAGAGCTGCTGTAGAGCCAGAGAACCAGGTCAGCAGAGCTGCTTTAGAACCAGAGAACCAGGTCAGGAGAGCTGCTTTAGAGTCAGAGAACTATGTCAGAAAGAGCTGTTTTAGAGCCACAGAACCAGGTCAGCCGAGGTGCTCTACAGCCTGAGAACCAGGTCAGCAGAGCAGCTCTAGAGGCAGAGAACCAGGTCAGCAGAGCTGCTTTAGAGCCAGAGGACCAGGGCAGCAGAGCTCCCCTAGAACCAGAGAATAGGTCATCAGAGCTGATTTAGAGCCGTAAAACCAGGTCAGCAGAGCTGCTTAAGAGCCAGAGAACCAGGTCAGCAGAGCTGCTGTAGAGCCAGAGAACCACGTCAGCAGAGCTGCTCTAGAACCTGAGAACCAGGAGTGAGAAGTTGTCCTGGCATATGCTGGTCACTAGTTATAGTGGCCACCTTTCACCAGTCCAATTCAACTCTTGGTAGATAGGTTTAAAGACAACCTTTTAAAGAAAGCTATCCTACTGGTAGCTGTGGAGAGCAGCCTTCAGGCTAAGTCTCTGAGGAATGTAAAGCAGCTTGTTTTACCTTATAATCTCTTGAATTACCAAATGAAAAGACACCACACAGGTATATATATCAAATATATATGTATTTATTTCTAAATATACTCTACTAATCTCTTTATGAGATTAGAGCCAGGTAAACATTCAAAATATCAACAGTTCTCAATAAATGAAGCACAAATATGGCTGTAGCCCTAGGGGCGTACCAGACCATATACTAAAATAGTGGTTTAACAAACTCGACTGGCAAAAGCAAGAGGCCTAGGGCTTGGGAATCGCTGGGGCTTCACTTCTGCAGTGTTAGCAGGTAAGTAATCAGCCCACAGGAGACGCGTGCAGTGTCTAAACACACACGCGGGTTTTCAATGCGTTTCAATGGCAAATGTCGCGGTTTGTATTTTACAGTTCTAGGGCACTTCACAAAAGTCAACAGGCAAGCAACTTACAGGGTAAGTATTTCGAGAGCCAACACACACTTGGGTACCGGAGTGCACGAGTTACCTCACCCAGGGAAGTCGGGTGCATAGGTGTCTTTTGGTGTCGGGTCGCGATGCTGTTTCCAATGGAGATCACTGGATACTTGCTGCTTGTGATGAGTGCAGAGGTGTCCGTTCCAATCCGAAGATGGATTGGAGTTGCAGAAGACCTAGAAATTGAGGGGACAGAGTTCAGAGTCACTTGCCAGTGACCTGTGGCCAGCAAGATGGATGACCACAGCTGTCGCGTCTCTTCAGGTCGGTGATGGTGTTTTGTCTCTTCACTCACGAGGTCCAAGAAGGCTCGACAATGACCAGCAGCAGGATTCGGGAGGTCGCACAACCTCTGCAGCTGTCGACGGTGTCGGCACCCGGATTGGAGCCAACAAGCCTTAGCAGCCGCAAGTCTTGTGTGGAGTGAAGATTGGAAATGGTGCAGACCAGCAAGGTCTGATGGACTTACCCAGCAAGGGTAAGTGAGGGCAGGCCCAGAGCAACCAGGCGAGCCCTTGGAATTGACGTGGAAGTCTTCAGGTGAGTTACTAGCAAACGGGCAAGCAACCGCAAAGACGCCTTTGCAAGAAAAGTTTAACAACAGCCCACGGTCACTCGGGATGGGGTAGGCCGCTAAAATTCGGTACTAGACCTGCTAGGGACTTGGACAACAAGTGGTCCAAAGCACAACTTCTTTGGACGTAGTTTAGGGCTTGCACTCGAAATCAGTGCACGGTTCCCTGGTATTGCTGTTCCTCGTCACTCGTGGGGTCCAGATGCCACAGCTTCGCTGGGGACTCAAAATGGTTGTCGAGAGGTCAGGAAATCTGCTTCAGGGGATGCAGGGACTTCGGGCTCTGGCGGGAGCGGTAAAGTTTGCAACCGTTGTAGAGAGTTTTGGTGCCTGCCAAGCAGGAGAGTCACTCCTTGACTCCAAAGGAGATTCTTCAGCCTTCCAGAGATAGTGGAACGTCGAAGGGCCAGGATTCTTCTTAGTTGAGCGTCGTCCAGGTGTAATCTAAATTGCATTGGCAATGTGTGGTATCTTATAGTGAAAAGATGGGAGGGACTAGCTCTATGACCACTCCTCTAGGAGGGTCAGGGTAGTGGGTGGTTACATCCACTTCCCTTTGTCCAGTTTCGTGCCAGAGCAGGGGCAGGTAGCCCCTGAAACGGTTTGAGCTGGCATATGCACAGAGGAGCCTACTGCTCCCCCAGTGCAGGACTTCAAAGCACTCTAAGAGTGCACCCACCCAGCTCCAATACACTAAATCCTGTCTGGGAGGTGGTGACACCTCCCTGTGACAGGAAACCCTTTGTTGGGCTCCATCCACTGCGAGTTTCGGTCAGCAGCAGGAGGGCAGCCCGGTGTCTGTGCTGGTGGCATCCATTTTGTGATGCCAGGGCTCTGAAAGATTTCTACCGTGTAGTACAGTGGGTACATGTCGTCCCCTCTAGAAGGGTGGGATCCTACTACCACACCAGTTACTGGTGTGGGGGTAGGATTCCAAGGTGTTTGACACCAAGCACAACATGTTTTGATGCAGTCATTCCAAAGCTAGCATTTACCGCGAGGTTATAATGCACTAAAGAGTATATGGTTTAACCGCATCCACAGACAGCAGCAGAGAATAGACTCTGCCAGCTGCAGAGGGGTCCTGCTCAGGCAGAAGCACCCCCTAACATAGTAAACCATGCACCCTGCCCTTGGGATTGATAAGGCCTACCATAGGGGTGACTGATAGGTTTATATGTGTGTGTATGGTGAGATATAGGAACCTATACCTCTGTGAGGAGTGCTAACACTACCTCACACAGGCTGCAGTAGCAGGCCTGGGGTGTCAGATTGTGAATGCTTCCCAGGGGTGACATAGTACATGCTGCAGCCCCTGGTAGGCATGTGAAGTACCAATGCCCTAGGTACCTAAAGTACCATATACTAGGGGCTCATAAGGCACCACAGTATCCAATCACTAGTGCATCTAATATGCACACCAAGTTGTTTAGAGATATCAGTTAGACTGGGGCCCTGATTAGCAGGGACCAAGCCAGACTATAGCCAGAAACCAGTGTATACATCAGAAAAAAAGTGGGGGCAACACAAGTGCAGATCCTACTCTGCTACACCAGGTCAGCAGAGCTGCTCTAGAGACTAAGAACCAGGCCAGCAGAGCTGCTCTAGAGCCAGAGAACCAGGTCAGCAGAGCTGCTTTAGAGCCAGAGAACTATGTCAGAAGAGCTGTTTTAGAGCCAGAGAGCCAGGTCAGCCGAGCTGCTCTAGAGCCTCAGAACCAGGTCAGCAGAGCTGCTCTGGAGGCAGACAACCCGGTCAGCAGAGCTGCTTTAGAGCCAGAGAACCAGGGCACTAGAGCTCCCCTAGAACCAGGTCAGCAGAGCAGCTTTGGAGCCACAGAACCAGGTTCAGCAGAGCTGCTTTAGAGCCAGAGAACAAGGTCAGCAGAGCTGCTGTAGAGAGAGAGAACCAGGTCAGCAAAGCTGCCTTAGAGCCAGAGGACCAGGTCAGCAGAGCTGCTCCAGAGCCTGAGAACCAGGTCAGCAGAGCTGCTCTAGAGGCAGAGAACCAGTTCAGCAGAGCTGCTTTAGAGCCAGAGAACCAGGTCAGCAGAGCTGCTGTAGAGCCAGAGAACCACGTCAGCAGAGCTGCTCTAGAACCTGAGAACCAGGAGTGAGAAGTTGTCCTGGCATATGCTGGTCACTAGTTATAGTGGCTACCTTTCACCAGTCCAATTCAACTCTTGGTAGATAGGTTTAAAGACAACCTTTTAAAGAAAGCTATCCTACTGGTAGCTGTGGAGAGCAGCCTTCAGGCTAAGTCTCTGAGGAATGTAAAGCAGCTTGTTTTACCTTATAATCTCTTGAATTACCAAATGAAAAGACACCACACAGGTATATATATCAAATATATATGTATTTATTTCTAAATATACTCTACTAATCTCTTTATGAGATTAGAGCCAGGTAAACATTCAAAATATCAACAGTTCTCAATAAATGAAGCACAAATATGGCTGTAGCCCTAGGGGCGTACCAGACCATATACTAAAATAGTGGTTTAACAAACTCGACTGGCAAAAGCAAGAGGCCTAGGGCTTGGGAATCGCTGGGGCTTCACTTCTGCAGTGTTAGCAGGTAAGTAATCAGCCCACAGGAGACGCGTGCAGTGTCTAAACACACACGCGGGTTTTCAATGCGTTTCAATGGCAAATGTCGCGGTTTGTATTTTACAGTTCTAGGGCACTTCACAAAAGTCAACAGGCAAGCAACTTACAGGGTAAGTATTTCGAGAGCCAACACACACTTGGGTACCGGAGTGCACGAGTTACCTCACCCAGGGAAGTCGGGTGCATAGGTGTCTTTTGGTGTCGGGTCGCGATGCTGTTTCCAATGGAGATCACTGGATACTTGCTGCTTGTGATGAGTGCAGAGGTGTCCGTTCCAATCCGAAGATGGATTGGAGTTGCAGAAGACCTAGAAATTGAGGGGACAGAGTTCAGAGTCACTTGCCAGTGACCTGTGGCCAGCAAGATGGATGACCACAGCTGTCGCGTCTCTTCAGGTCGGTGATGGTGTTTTGTCTCTTCACTCACGAGGTCCAAGAAGGCTCGACAATGACCAGCAGCAGGATTCGGGAGGTCGCACAACCTCTGCAGCTGTCGACGGTGTCGGCACCCGGATTGGAGCCAACAAGCCTTAGCAGCCGCAAGTCTTGTGTGGAGTGAAGATTGGAAATGGTGCAGACCAGCAAGGTCTGATGGACTTACCCAGCAAGGGTAAGTGAGGGCAGGCCCAGAGCAACCAGGCGAGCCCTTGGAATTGACGTGGAAGTCTTCAGGTGAGTTACTAGCAAACGGGCAAGCAACCGCAAAGACGCCTTTGCAAGAAAAGTTTAACAACAGCCCACGGTCACTCGGGATGGGGTAGGCCGCTAAAATTCGGTACTAGACCTGCTAGGGACTTGGACAACAAGTGGTCCAAAGCACAACTTCGTTGGACGTAGTTTAGGGCTTGCACTCGAAATCAGTGCACGGTTCCCTGGTATTGCTGTTCCTCGTCACTCGTGGGGTCCAGATGCCACAGCTTCGCTGGGGACTCAAAATGGTTGTCGAGAGGTCAGGAAATCTGCTTCAGGGGATGCAGGGACTTCGGGCTCTGGCGGGAGCGGTAAAGTTTGCAACCGTTGTAGAGAGTTTTGGTGCCTGCCAAGCAGGAGAGTCACTCCTTGACTCCAAAGGAGATTCTTCAGCCTTCCAGAGATAGTGGAACGTCGAAGGGCCAGGATTCTTCTTAGTTGAGCGTCGTCCAGGTGTAATCTAAATTGCATTGGCAATGTGTGGTATCTTATAGTGAAAAGATGGGAGGGACTAGCTCTATGACCACTCCTCTAGGAGGGTCAGGGTAGTGGGTGGTTACATCCACTTCCCTTTGTCCAGTTTCGTGCCAGAGCAGGGGCAGGTAGCCCCTGAAACGGTTTGAGCTGGCATATGCACAGAGGAGCCTACTGCTCCCCCAGTGCAGGACTTCAAAGCACTCTAAGAGTGCACCCACCCAGCTCCAATACACTAAATCCTGTCTGGGAGGTGGTGACACCTCCCTGTGACAGGAAACCCTTTGTTGGGCTCCATCCACTGCGAGTTTCGGTCAGCAGCAGGAGGGCAGCCCGGTGTCTGTGCTGGTGGCATCCATTTTGTGATGCCAGGGCTCTGAAAGATTTCTACCGTGTAGTACAGTGGGTACATGTCGTCCCCTCTAGAAGGGTGGGATCCTACTACCACACCAGTTACTGGTGTGGGGGTAGGATTCCAAGGTGTTTGACACCAAGCACAACATGTTTTGATGCAGTCATTCCAAAGCTAGCATTTACCGCGAGGTTATAATGCACTAAAGAGTATATGGTTTAACCGCATCCACAGACAGCAGCAGAGAATAGACTCTGCCAGCTGCAGAGGGGTCCTGCTCAGGCAGAAGCACCCCCTAACATAGTAAACCATGCACCCTGCCCTTGGGATTGATAAGGCCTACCATAGGGGTGACTGATAGGTTTATATGTGTGTGTATGGTGAGATATAGGAACCTATACCTCTGTGAGGAGTGCTAACACTACCTCACACAGGCTGCAGTAGCAGGCCTGGGGTGTCAGATTGTGAATGCTTCCCAGGGGTGACATAGTACATGCTGCAGCCCCTGGTAGGCATGTGAAGTACCAATGCCCTAGGTACCTAAAGTACCATATACTAGGGGCTCATAAGGCACCACAGTATCCAATCACTAGTGCATCTAATATGCACACCAAGTTGTTTAGAGATATCAGTTAGACTGGGGCCCTGATTAGCAGGGACCAAGCCAGACTATAGCCAGAAACCAGTGTATACATCAGAAAAAAAGTGGGGGCAACACAAGTGCAGATCCTACTCTGCTACACCAGGTCAGCAGAGCTGCTCTAGAGACTAAGAACCAGGCCAGCAGAGCTGCTCTAGAGCCAGAGAACCAGGTCAGCAGAGCTGCTTTAGAGCCAGAGAACTATGTCAGAAGAGCTGTTTTAGAGCCAGAGAGCCAGGTCAGCCGAGCTGCTCTAGAGCCTCAGAACCAGGTCAGCAGAGCTGCTCTGGAGGCAGACAACCCGGTCAGCAGAGCTGCTTTAGAGCCAGAGAACCAGGGCACTAGAGCTCCCCTAGAACCAGGTCAGCAGAGCAGCTTTGGAGCCACAGAACCAGGTTCAGCAGAGCTGCTTTAGAGCCAGAGAACAAGGTCAGCAGAGCTGCTGTAGAGAGAGAGAACCAGGTCAGCAAAGCTGCCTTAGAGCCAGAGGACCAGGTCAGCAGAGCTGCTCCAGAGCCTGAGAACCAGGTCAGCAGAGCTGCTCTAGAGGCAGAGAACCAGTTCAGCAGAGCTGCTTTAGAGCCAGAGAACCAGGTCAGCAGAGCAGCTTTAAAGCCATAGAACAGGTCAGCAGAGCTGATTTAGAGCCACAGAACCAGGTCAGCAGAGCCATTGTAGAGCCAGACAACCAGGTCAGCAGAGCTGCTTTAGAGCCTAAGAACCAGGTCAGCAGAGCTGCTCTAGAGCCTAAGAACCAGGTCAGCAGAGCTGCTCTTGAGCCAGAGAACCAGGTCAGCGGAGCTGCTTTAGAGCCAGAGAACTATGTCAGAAGAGCTGTTTTAGAGCCAGAGAACCAGGTCAGCCAAGCTGCTCTAGAGCCCGAGAACCAGGTCAGCAGAGCTGCTCTAGAGGCAGAGAACCAGGTCAGCAGAGCTGCTTTAGAGCCAGAGAACCAGGGCACTAGAGCTCCCCTAGAACCAGAGAACCAGGTCAGCAGAGCAGCTTTAGAGCCATAGAACCAGGTTCAGCAGAGCTGATTTAGAGCCAGGGAACAAGGTCAGCAGAGCTGCTGTAGAGAGAGAGAACCAGGTAAGCAGAGCTGCTTTAGAGCCAGAGAACTAGGTCAGCAGAACTGCTTTAGAGCCAGAGAACCAGGTCAGCAGAGCTGCTCCAGAGCCTGAGAACCAGGTCAGCAGAGCTGCTCTAGAGGCAGAGAACCAGTTCAGCGGAGCTGCTTTAGAGCCAGAGAACTATGTCAGAAGAGCTGTTTTAGAGCCAGAGAACCAGGTCAGCCGAGCTGCTCTAGAGCCCGAGAACCAGGTCAGCAGAGCTGCTCTAGAGGCAGAGAACCAGGTCAGCAGAGCTGCTTTAGAGCCAGAGAACCAGGGCACTAGAGCTCCCCTAGAACCAGAGAACCAGGTCAGCAGAGCAGCTTTAGAGCCATAGAACCAGGTTCAGCAGAGCTGATTTAGAGCCAGGGAACAAGGTCAGCAGAGCTGCTGTAGAGAGAGAGAGAACCAGGTAAGCAGAGCTGCTTTAGAGCCAGAGAACCAGGTCAGCAGAGCTGCTCCAGAGCCTGAGAACCAGGTCAGCAGAGCTGCTCTAGAGGCAGAGAACCAGTTCAGCAGAGCTGCTTTAGAGCCAGAGAACCAGGTCAGCAGAGCTGCTTTAAAGCCATAGAACAGGTCAGCAGAGCTGCTTTAGAGCCAGAGAACCAGGTCAGCTGAGCCATTGTAGAGCCAGAGAACCAGCTCAGTAGAGTTTCTCTACAGCCTAACAACCAGGTCAACAGAGCTTCTCTAGAACCAGAGAACCAGTTCAGCAGAGCTGCTTTAGAGCCAGAGAACCAGGTCAGCAGAGCAGCTTTAAAGCCATAGAACAGGTCAGCAGAGCTGATTTAGAGCCACAGAACCAGGTCAGCAGAGCCATTGTAGAGCCAGACAACCAGGTCAGCAGAGCTGCTTTAGAGCCTAAGAACCAGGTCAGCAGAGCTGCTCTAGAGCCTAAGAACCAGGTCAGCAGAGCTGCTCTAGAGCCAGAGAACCAGGTCAGCAGAGCTGCTTTAGAGCCAGAGAACTATGTCAGAAGAGCTGTTTTAGAGCCAGAGAACCAGGTCAGCCGAGCTGCTCTAGAGCCTAAGAACCAGGTCAGCAGAGCTGCTCTAGAGGCAGAGAACCAGGTCAGCAGAGCTGCTTTAGAGCCAGAGAACCAGGGCACTAGAGCTCCCCTAGAACCAGAGAACCAGGTCAGCAGAGCAGCTTTAGAGCCATAGAACCAGGTTCAGCAGAGCTGATTTAGAGCCAGGGAACAAGGTCAGCAGAGCTGCTGTAGAGAGAGAGAACCAGGTAAGCAGAGCTGCTTTAGAGCCAGAGAACTAGGTCAGCAGAACTGCTTTAGAGCCAGAGAACCAGGTCAGCAGAGCTGCTCCAGAGCCTGAGAACCAGGTCAGCAGAGCTGCTCTAGAGGCAGAGAACCAGTTCAGCAGAGCTGCTTTAGAGCCAGAGAACCAGGTCAGCAGAGCTGCTTTAAAGCCATAGAACAGGTCAGCAGAGCTGCTTTAGAGCCAAAGAACCAGGTCAGCTGAGCCATTGTAGAGCCAGAGAACCAGCTCAGTAGAATTTCTCTACAGCCTAACAACCAGGTCAACAGAGCTTCTCTAGAACCAGAGAACCAGGTCAGCAGGGCTGCATTAGAGCCAGAGAACCAGGTCAGCAGATCTGCTCTATTGTCAGAGAACTAGGTCAGCTGAGCTGCTGTAGAGCCAGAGAAACCAGGTCAACAGAGCTGCTTTAGAGGGAGAGAACCAGGTCAGCAGAGCTGCTTTAGAGGGAGATAACCAGGTTTGCAGAGCTGCGCTAGAGCCTAAGTACCAGGTCAGCACAGCTGCTATAGAGCCAGAGAACCAGGTCAGCAGAGCCGCTTTAGAGCCAGAGAACCAGGGCAGCAGAGCTCCCCTAGAACCAGAGAACCAGGTCAGCAGAGCTGCTTTAGAGGGAAAGAACCAGGTCAGCAGAGCTGCTCTAAAACCTAAAAACCAGGTCAGCAGAGCTGCTCTAGAGCCAGAGAACCAGGTCAGCAGAGCTGCTTTAGAGCCAGAGAACTATGTCAGAAGAGCTGTTTTAGAGCCACAGAACCAGGTCAACAAAGCTGCTCTAGAGCCTGAGAACCAGGTCAGCAGAACAGCTCTAGAGGCAGAGAACCAGGTCAGCAGAGCTGCTTTATAGCCAGAGAACCAGGGCAGAAGTGCTCCCCTAGAACCAGGTCAGCAGAGCTGATTTAGAGCCATATAACCAGGTCAGCAGAGCTGCCTTAGAGCCAGAGAACCAGGTCAGCAGAGCTGCTGTAGAGCCAGAGAACCAGTACGGCAGAGCTGCTCTAGAACATGAGAACCAGCTCAGCAGAGCTGCTCTAGAGCCAGAGAACAAGGTCAGCTGAGCTGCGGTAGAGCCAGAGAAACCAGGTCACCAGTGCTGCTTTAGAGGGAGAGAACCAGATCAGCAGAGCTGCTTTAGAGCCAGAGAACTAGCTCAGCAGAGCTGCTTTAGAGCCAGAGAACCAGATCAGCAGAGCTGCTCTAGAGGCAGAGAACCAGGTCAGCAGAGCAGCTTTAGAGCCAGAGAACCAGGTCAGCAGAGCCATTGTAGAGACAGAGAACCAGGTCAGTAGAATTTCTCTAGAGCCTAAAAACCAGGTCAGCAGAGCTGCTCTAGAACCAAAGAACCAGGTCAACAGAGCTGCATTAGAGCCAGAGAACCAGGTCAGCAGAGCTGCTCTAGACCCTGAGACCCAGGTCAGCAGATGTGCTCTAGAGCCAGATAACCAGGTCAGCAGAGCTGCTGTAGAGCCAGAGAAACCAGGGCAACAGAGCTGTTTTAGAGGGAGAGAACCAGGTCAGCAGAGCTGCTTTAGAGCCAGAAAACCAGGTCACCAGTGCTGCTTTAGAGGGAGAGAACCAGGTCAGCAGAGCTGCTTTAGAGCCAGAGAACTAGCTCAGCAGAGCTGCTTTAGAGCCAGAGAACCAGGTCAGCAGAGCTGCTCTAGAGGCAGAGAACCAGGTCAGCAGAGCTGCATTAGAGCCAGAGAACCAGGTCAGCAGAGCTGCTCTAGACCCTGAGAACCAGGTCAGCAGATGTGCTCTAGAGCCAGAGAACCAGGTCAGCAGAGCTGCTATAGAGCCAGAAAACCAGGTCAGCAGAGCTGCTCTAGAGCCTAAGACCCAGGTCAGCAGAGCTGCTCTTGAGCCAGAGAACCAGGTCAGCAGAGCTGCTGTAGAGCCAGAGAAACCAGATTAGCAGAGCTGCTTTAGATGGAGAGAACCAAGTCAGCAGAGCTGCTCTAGAGCCAGAGAACCAGGCCAGCCGAGCTGCAGTAGAGCTAGAGAAACCAGGTCAGCAGTGCTGCTTTAGAGGGAGAGAACCAGGTCAGCAGAGCTGCTTTAGAGGGAGAGAACCAGGTCAGCAGAGCTGCTTTAGAGCTAGAAATCCAGGTCAGCAGAGCTGCTCTAGAGCCTAAGAACCAGGTCAGCAGAGCTGCTCTAGAGCCAGAGAACCAGGTCAGCATAGCTGCTGTAGACCCAGAGAAACCAGGCCAACAGAGCTGCTTTAGAGGGAGAGAACTAGGTCAGCAGAGCTGCTCTAGAGCCTAGGAACCAGGTCAGCACAGCTGCTCTAGAACCAGAGAACCAGGTCAGCAGAGCTGCTTTAGAGCCAGAGAACCAGGTCAGCAGAGCTGCTGTAGAGCCAGAGAAAACAGGGCAGCAGAACTACTTTAGAGTCAGAGAACCAGGTCAGCAGAGCTGCTGTAGAGCCAGAGAAACCAGGTCAGCAAAGCTGCTGTATAGCCAGAGAAACCAGGCCAGCAGAGCTGCTTTAGAGGGAGAGAACCAGGTCAGCAGAGAATCTCTAGAGCCTAAGAACCAGGTCAGCACAGCTGCTCTAGAACCAGAGAACCAGGTCAGCAGAGCTGCTTTAGAGCCAGAAAACCAGGTCAACAGAGTTGCTTTAGAGCCATAGAACCTGGTCAGCAGAGCTGCTTTAGAGCCAGAGAACCAGGTCACCAGAGCTGCTGTAGAGACAGAGAACCAGGTCAGTAGAATTTCTCTAGGGCCTAAAAACCAGGTCAGCAGAGCTGCTCTAGAACCAGAGAACCAGGTCAGCAGAGCTGCATTAGAGCCAGAGAACCAGGTCAGCAGAGCTGCTCTAGAGCCTGAGAACCAGGTCAGCAGATGTGCTCTAGAGCCAGAGAACTAGGTCAGCAGAGCTGCTGTAGAGCTAGAGAAACCAGGTCAGCAGAGCTGCTTTAGAGGGCGAGAACCAGGTCAGCAGAGCTGCTCTAGAGCCTAAGAACCAGGTCAGCACAGCTGCTATAGAGCCAGAAAACCAGGTCAGCAGAGCTGCTTTAGAGCGTAAGAACCAGGTTAGCCGAGCTGCTCTACAGCCTGAGAACCAGGCCAGCAGAGCAGCTCTAGAGGCAGAGAACCAGGGCAGCAGTGCTCCCCTAGAACCAGAGAACCTGGTCAGCAGAGCTGCTTTAGAGGGAGAGAACCAGGTCAGCAGAGCTGCTCTAGAACCAGAGAACTAGGTCAGCAGAGCTGCTTTAGAGCCACAGAACAAGCTCAGCAGAGCTGCTCTAGAGGCAGAGCTGCTTTAGAGCCATAGAACAGGTCAGCAGCGCTGCTTTAGAGCCAGAGAACCAGGTCAGCAGAGCTGCTTTAGAGCCAGAGAACCAGGTCAGCAGAGCTGCTCTAGAACCTGAGAACCAGGTCAGCAGAGCTGCTCTAGAGCAAGAAAACCAGGTCAGCCAAGCTACGGTAGAGCCAGTGAAACCTGGTCAGCAGTGCTGCTCTAGAGGCAGAGAGCCAGGTCAGCAGAGTTGCTTTAGAGCCAGAGAACAAGCTCAGCAGAGCTGCTCTAGAGGCAGAGCTGCTTTAGAGCCATAGAACAGGTCAGCAGCGCTGCTTTAGAGCCAGAGAACCAGGTCAGCAGAGCTGCTGTAGAGCCAGAGAACCAGGTCGGCAGATCTGCTCTAGAACCTGAGAACCAGGTCAGCAGAGCTGCTCGAGAGCAAGAAAACCAGGTCAGCCAAGCTACGGTAGAGCCAGTGAAACCTGGTCAGCAGTGCTGCTCTAGAGGCAGAGAGCCAGGTCAGCAGAGCTGCTTTAGAGCCAGAGAACCAGGTCAGCAGAGCTGCTTTAGAGGCAGAGAACCAGGTCAGCAGAGCTGCTCTAGAGCCTGAAAACCAGGTCAGCAGATGTGCTCTAGAGCCAGAGAACCAGGTCAGCCGAGCTGCTGTAGAGCCAGAGAAACCAGGTCAACAGAGCTGCTCTAGAGCCTAAGAACCAGGTTAGCAGAGCTGCTCTGGAGCCAGAGAGCCAGGTCAGCAGAGCTGCTGTAGAGCCAGAGAAACCAGGTCAGCAGAGCTTCTTTAGAGTGAGAGAACCAGGTCAGCAGAGCTGCTCTACAGCCAGAGAACCAGGTCAGCCGAGCTGTGGTAGAGCCATAGAAACCAGGTCAGCGGTGCTGCTTTAGAGGGAGAGAACCAGGTCAGCAGAGCTGCTTTAGAGCCAGAGAACAAGCTCAGCAGAGCTGCTCTAGAGGCAGAGCTGCTTTAGAGCCATAGAACAGGTCAGCAGTGCTGCTTTAGAGCCAGAGACCCAGGTCAGCAGAGCTGCTGTAGAGCCAGAGAACCAGGTCAGCAGAGCTGCTCTTGAGCCAGAGAACCAGGTCAGCAGAGCTGCTGTAGAGCCAGAGAAACCAGATTAGCAGAGCTGCTTTAGATGGAGAGAACCAAGTCAGCAGAGCTGCTCTAGAGCCAGAGAACCAGGTCAGCCGAGCTGCGGTAGAGCTAGAGAAACCAGGTCAGCAGTGCTGCTTTAGAGGGAGAGAACCAGGTCAGCAGAGCTGCTTTAGAGGGAGAGAACCAGGTCAGCAGAGCTGCTTTAGAGCTAGATATCCAGGTCAGCAGAGCTGCTCTAGAGCCTAAGAACCAGGTCAGCAGAGCTGCTCTAGAGCCAGAGAACCAGGTCAGCATAGCTGCTGTAGACCCAGAGAAACCAGGCCAACAGAGCTGCTTTAGAGGGAGAGAACCAGGTCAGCAGAGCTGCTTTAGAGCCTAGGAACCAGGTCAGCACAGCTGCTCTAGAATCAGAGAACCAGGTCAGCAGAGCTGCTTTAGAGCCAGAGAACCAGGTCAGCAGAGCTGCTGTAGAGCCAGAGAAACCAGGGCAGCAGAACTGCTTTAGAGTCAGAGAACCAGGTCAGCAGAGCTGCTGTAGAGCCAGAGAAACCAGGTCAGCAAAGCTGCTGTATAGCCAGAGAAACCAGGTCAGCAGAGCTGCTTTAGAGGGAGAGAACCAGGTCAGCAGAGAATCTCTAGAGCATAAGAACCAGGTCAGCACAGCTGCTCTAGAACCAGAGAACCAGGTCAGCAGAGCTGCTTTAGAGCCAGAAAACCGGGTCAACAGAGTTGCTTTAGAGCCATAGAACCTGGTCAGCAGAGCTGCTTTAGAGCCAGAGAACCAGGTCACCAGAGCTGCTGTAGAGACAGAGAACCAGGTCAGTAGAATTTCTCTAGTGCCTAAAAACCAGGTCAGCAGAGCTGCTCTAGAACCAGAGAACCAGGTCAGCAGAGCTGCATTAGAGCCAGAGAACCAGGTCAGCAGAGCTGCTCTAGAGCCTGAGAACCAGGTCAGCAGATGTGCTCTAGAGCCAGAGAACTAGGTCAGCAGAGCTGCTGTAGAGCTAGAGAAACCAGGTCAGCAGAGCTGCTTTAGAGGGCGAGAAACAGGTCAGCAGAGCTGCTCTAGAGCCTAAGAACCAGGTCAGCACAGCTGCTCTATAGCCAGAAAACCAGGTCAGCAGAGCAGCTCTAGAGGCAGAGAACCAGGGCAGCAGTGCTCCCCTAGAACCAGAGAACCTGGTCAGCAGAGCTGCTTTAAAGGGAGAGAACCAGGTCAGCAGAGCTGCTCTAGAACCAGAGAACTAGGTCAGCAGAGCTGCTTTAGAGCCAGAGAACCAGGTCAGCAGAGCTGCTCTAGAGCCTGAAAACCAGGTCAGCAGATGTGCTCTAGAGCCAGAGAACTAGGTCAGCAGAGCTGCTGTAGAGCCAGAGAAACCAGGTCAGCAGAGCTGCTTTAGAGGGCGAGAACCAGGTCAGCAGAGCTGCTCTAGAGCCTAAGATCCAGGTCAGCACAGCTGCTATAGAGCCAGAGAACCAGGTCAGCAGAGCTGCTTTAGAGCGTAAGAACCAGGTTAGCCGAGCTGCTCTACAGCCTGAGAACCAGGTCAGCAGAGCAGCTCTAGAGACAGAGAACCAGGGCAGCAGTGCTCCCCTAGAACCAGAGAACCTGGTCAGCAGAGCTGCTTTAGAGGGAGAGAACCAGGTCAGCAGAGCTGCTCTAGAACCAGAGAACTAGGTCAGCAGAGCTGCTTTAGAGCCAGAGAACAAGCTCAGCAGAGCTGCTCTGGAGGCAGAGCTGCTTTAGAGCCATAGAACAGGTCAGCAGCGCTGCTTTAGAGCCAGAGAACCAGGTCAGCAGAGCTGCTTTAGAGCCAGAGAACCAGGTCAGCAAAGCTGCTCTAGAACCTGAGAACCAGGTCAGCAGAGCTGCTCTAGAGCAAGAAAACCAGGTCAGCCAAGCTACGGTAGAGCCAGTGAAACCTGGTCAGCAGTGCTGCTCTAGAGGCAGAGAGCCAGGTCAGCAGAGCTGCTTTAGAGCCAGAGAACAAGCTCAGCAGAGCTGCTCTAGAGGCAGAGCTGCTTTAGAGCCATAGAACAGGTCAGCAGCGCTGCTTTAGAGCCAGAGAACCAGGTCAGCAGAGCTGCTGTAGAGCCAGAGAACCAGGTCAGCAGAGCTGCTCTAGAACCTGAGAACCAGGTCAGCAGAGCTGCTCGAGAGCAAGAAAACCAGGTCAGCCAAGCTACGGTAGAGCCAGTGAAACCTGGTCAGCAGTGCTGCTCTAGAGGCAGAGAGCCAGGTCAGCAGAGCTGCTTTAGAGCCAGAGAACCAGGTCAGCAGAGCTGCTTTAGAGGCAGAGAACCAGGTCAGCAGAGCTGCTCTAGAGGCTGAAAACCAGGTCAGCAGATGTGCTCTAGAGCCAGAGAACCAGGTCAGCCGAGCTGCTGTAGAGCCAGAGAAACCAGGTCAACAGAGCTGCTCTAGAGCTTAAGAACCAGGTCAGCAGAGCTGCTCTGGAGCCAGAGAACCAGGTCAGCAGAGCTGCTGTAGAGCCAGAGAAATCAGGTCAGCAGAGCTGCTTTAGAGGGAGAGATTCAGTTCAGCAGAGCTGCTCTACAGCCAGAAAACCAGGTCAGACGAGCTGTGGTAGAGCCATAGAAACCAGGTCAGCAGTGCTGCTTTAGAGGGAGAGAACCAGGTCAGCAGAGCTGCTTTAGAGCCAGAGAACAAGCTCAGCAGAGCTGCTCTAGAGGCAGAGCTGCTTTAGAGCCATAGAACAGGTCAGCAGTGCTGCTTTAGAGCCAGAGAACCAGGTCAGCAGAGCTGCTGTAGAGCCAGAGAACCAGGTCAGCAGAGCTGCTCTAGAACCTGAGAACCAGGTCAGCAGAGCTGCTCGAGAGCATGAAAACCAGGTCAGCCAAGCTACGGTAGAGCCAGTGAAACCTGGTCAGCAGTGCTGCTCTAGAGGCAGAGAGCCAGGTCAGCAGAGCTGCTTTAGAGCCAGAGACCCAGGTCAGCAGAGCTGCTTTAGAGCCAGAGAACCAGGTCAGCAGAGCTGCTCTAGAGCCCAAGAACCAGGTCAGCAGAGCTGCTCTAGAGGCAGAGAGCCAGGTCAGCAGAGCTGCTCTAGAGGCAGAGAACCAGGTCAGCAGAGCTGCTTTAGAGCCAGAGAACCAGGTCAGCTGAGTTGCTTTAGAGCCATAGAACAGGTCAGCAGAGCCGCTTTAGAGCCAGAGAACCAGGTCAGCAGAGCCATTGTAGAGCCAGAGTACAAGGTCAGTAGAGTTTCTCTAGAGCCTAACAACCAGGTCAGCAGAGCTGCTCTAGAACCAGAGAACCAGGCCAGCAGAGCTGCTCTAGAGCCTGAGAACCAGGTCAGCAGATCTGCTCTGGAGCCTAAGAACCAGGTCAGCAGAGCTGCTGTAGAGCCAGAGAAACCAGGTCAGCAGAGCTGCTCTAGAGCCTAAGAACCAGGCCAGCAGAGCTGCTCTAGAGCCAGAGAACCAGGTCAGCAGAGCTGCTTTAGAGCCAGAGAACCAGGGCAGCAGAGCTGCTCTCGAACCAGAGAACCAGGTCAGCAGAGCTGCTCTAGAGCATAAGAACCAGTTCAGCAGAGCTGCTTTAGAGCCAGAGAACCAGGTCAGCAGAGCTGCTCTAGAGCCTAAGAAACAGGTCATCAGAGCTGTTCTAGAGCATAAGAACCAGGTCAGCAGTGCTGCTCTAGAGCCAGAGAAGCAGGTCAGCAGAGCTGCATTAGAGCCAGAGAACTAGGTCAGCAGAGCTGCTTTAGAGCCAGAGAACAAGGTCAGCAGAGTTGTTTTAGAGCCATAGAACAGGCCAGCAGTGCTGCTTGAGAGGGAGAGCACCAGGTCAGCAGAGCTGCTCTAGAGCCAAAGAACCAGGTCAGCACAGCTGCTCTACAATCAGAGAACCAGGTCAGCAGAGCTGCTTTAGAGCCAGAGATCCAGGTCAGCAGAGCTGCTGTAGAGCCAGAGAAACCAGGTCAGCAGACCTGCTTTAGAATCAGAGAACCAGGTCAGCAGAGCTGCTGTAGAGCCAGAAAAACCAGGTCAGCAGAGCTGCTTTAGAGCCATAGAACCAGGTCAGCAGAGCTGCTTTAGAGCCAGAGAACCAGGTCAGCAGAGGTGCTGTGGAGCCAGAGAAACCAGATCAGCAGAGCTGCTTTAGAGGGAGAGAACGAGGTCAGCAGAGATGCTCTAGAGCCTAAGAACCAGGTCAGCACAGCTGCTATAGAGCCAGAGAACCAGGTCAGCAGAGCTGCTTTAGATCCTAAGAACCAGGTCAGCACAGCTGCTATAGAGCCAGAGAACCAGGTCAGCAGAGCTGCTTTAGAGCCAGAGAACCAGGTCAGCAGAGCTGCTTTAGAGCCAGAGAACTATATCAGAAGTGCTGTTTTAGAGCCAGAGAACCAGGTCAGCCGAGCTGCTCTAGAGCTTGAGAACCAGGTCAGCAGAGCTGCTCTAGAGGCAGAGAACCAGGTCAGCAGAGCTGCTTTAGAGCCAGAGAACCAGGGCAGTAGAGCTCCCCTAGAACCAGAGAACCAGGTCAGCAGAGCTGCTTTAGAGCCAGAGAACCAGGTCAGCAGAGCGGCTCTAGAACCTGAGAACCAGGTCAGCAGAGCTCCGTTAGAGCCAGAGAACCAGGTCAGCAGAGCTGCTGTAGAGCCAGAGAACCAGGTCAGCAGAGCTGCTCTAGAACCTGAGAACCAGGTCAGCAGAGCTGCTCTAGAGCCAGAAAACCAGGTCAGCCGTGCTGCGGTAGAGCCAGTGAAACCAGGTCAGCAGTGCTGCTTTAGAGGGAGAGAACCAGGTCAGCAGAGCTGCTCCAGAGCCTGAGAACCAGGTCAGCAGAGCTGCTCTAGAGGCAGAGAGCCGGGTCAGCAGAGCTGCTTTAGAGCCAGAGAGCCAGGTCAGCAGAGCAGCTCTAGAGGCAGAGAGCCAGGTCAGCAGAGCTGCTTTAGAGCCAGAGAACCAGGTCAGCAGAGCCATTGTAGAGCCAGAGTACCAGGTCAGTAGAGTTTCTCTAGAGCCGAATAACCAGGTCAGCAGAGCTGCTCTAGAACCAGAGAACCAGGTCAGCAGAGCTGCTCTAGAGCCTGAAAACAAGGTCAGCAGATCTGCTCTGGAGCCTAAGAACCAGGTCAGCAAAGCTGCTGTAGAGCCAGAGAAACCAGGTCAGCAGAGCTGCTCTAGAGCCTAAGAACCAGGTCAGCAGAGCTGCTCTAGAGCCAGAGAACCAGGTCAGCAGAGCTGCTTTAGAGCCAGAGAACCAGGGCAGCAGAGCTGCTCTCGAACCAGAGAACCAGGTCAGTAGAGCTGCTCTAGAGCATAAGAACCAGTTCAGCAGAGCTGCTTTAGAGCCAGAGAACCAGGTCAGCAGAGCTGCTCTAGAGCCTAAGAAACAGGTCAGCAGAGCTGTTCTAGAGCTTAAGAACCAGGTCAGCAGAGCTGCTCTAGAGCCAGAGAAGCAGGTCAGCAGAGCTGCGTTAGAGCCAGAGAACTAGGTCAGCAGAGCTGCTTTAGAGCCAGAGAACAAGGTCAGCAGAGTTGTTTTAGAGCCTTAGAACAGGTCAGCAGTGCTGCTTGAGAGGGAGAGCACCAGGTCAGCAGAGCTGCTCTAGAGCCAAAGAACCAGGTCAGCACAGCTGCTCTACAACCAGAGAACCAGGTCAGCAGAGCTGCTTTAGAGCCAGAGAACCAGGTCAGCAGAGCTGCTGTAGAGCCAGAGAAACCAGGTCAGCACACCTGCTTTAGAATCAGAGAACCAGGTCAGCAGAGCTGCTGTAGAGCCAAAAAAACCAGGTCAGCAGAGCTGCTTTACAGCCATAGAACCAGGTCAGCAGAGCTGCTTTAGACCCAGAGAACCAGGTCAGCAGAGCTGCTGTGGAGCCAGAGAAACCAGGTCAGCAGAGCTGCTTTAGAGGGAGAGAACGAGGTCAGCAGAGATGCTCTAGAGCCTAAGAACCAGGTCAGCACAGCTGCTATAGAGCCAGAGAACCAGGTCAGCAGAGCTGCTTTAGATCCTAAGAACCAGGTCAGCATAGCTGCTATAGAGCCAGAGAACCAGGTCAGCAGAGCTGCTTTAGAGCCAGAGAACTATATCAGAAGTGCTGTTTTAGAGCCAGAGAACCAGGCCAGCCGAGCTGCTCTAGAGCTTGAGAACCAGGTCAGCAGAGCTGCTCTAGAGGCAGAGAACCAGGTCAGCAGAGCTGCTTTAGAGCCAGAGAACCAGGGCAGTAGAGCTCCCCTAGAACCAGAGAACCAGGTCAGCAGAGATGCTTTAGAGCCTGAGAACTAGGTCAGCGAAGCGGCTCTAGAACCTGAGAACCAGGTCAGCAGAGCTGCTCTAGAGGCAGAAAACCAGGTCAGCCGAGCTGCGGTAGAGCCAGTGAAACCAGGTCAGCAGTGCTGATTTAGAGGGAGAGAACCAGGTCAGCAGAGCTGCTCCAGAGCCTGAGAACCAGGTCAGCAGAGCTGCGTTAGAGCCAGAGAACCAGGTCAGCAGAGCTGCTGTAGAGCCAGAGAACCAGGTCAGCAGAGCTGCTCTACACCTGAGAACCAGGTCAGCAGAGCTGCTCTAGAGCCAGAAAACCAGGTCAGCCGTGCTGCGGTAGAGCCAGTGAAACCAGGTCAGCAGTGCTGCTTTAGAGGGAGAGAACCAGGTCAGCAGAGCTGCTCCAGAGCCTGAGAACCAGGTCAGCAGAGCTGCTCTAGAGGCAGAGAGCCGGGTCAGCAGAGCTGCTTTAGAGCCAGAGAACCAGGTCAGCAGAGTTGCTTTAGAGCCATAGAACAGGTCAGCAGAGCTGCTTTAGAGCCAGAGAACCAGGTCAGCAGAGCAATTGTAGAGCCAGAGTACCAGGTCAGTAGAGTTTCTCTAGAGCCTAACAACCAGGTCAGCAGAGGTGCTCTAGAACCAGGTCAGCAGAGCTACTCTAGAGCCTGAGAACCAGGTCAGCAGATCTGCTCTGGAGCCTAAGAACCAGGTCAGTAGAGCTGCTGTAGAGCCAGAGAAACCAGGTCAGCAGAGCTACTTTAGAGGGAGAGAACAAGGTCAGCAGAGCTGCTCTAGAGCCTAAGAACCAGGTCAGCACAGCTGCTATAGAGCCAGAGAACCAGGTCAGCAGAGCTGCTTTAGAGCCTAAGAACCAGGTCAGCAGAACTGCTCTAGAGCCAGAGAAACCAGGTTAACAGAGCTGCTTTAGAGCCTGAGAACCAGGTCAGCAGATCTGCTCTAGAGCTAGAGAACCAGGTCAGCCGAGCTGCTTTGGAGCCAGAGAACCAGGTTAGCAGAGCTGCTCTAGAGGCTAAGAACCAGGTCAGCAGAGCTGCTCTACAGCCAGAGAACCAGGTCAGCAGAGCTGCTGTACAGCCAGAGAAACCAGGTCAGCAGAGCTGCTTTAGAGCCAGAGAACCAGGTCAGCAGAGCTGCTCCAGAGCCTGAGAACCAGGTCAGCAGAGCTGCTCTTGAGGCAGAGAGCCAGGTCAGCAGAGCTGCTTTAGAGCCAGAGAACCAGGTCAGCTGAGTTGCTTTAGAGCCATAGAACAGGTCAGCAGAGCCACTTTAGAGCCAGAGAACCAGGTCAGCAGAGCCAGTGTAGAGCCAGAGTACCAGGTCAGTAGAGTTTCTCTAGAGCCTAACAACCAGGTCAGCAGAGCTGCTCTAGAACCAGAGAACCAGGTCAGCAGAGCTGCTCTAGAGCCTGAGAACCAGGTCAGCAGATCTGCTCTTGGAGCCTAAGAACCAGGTCGGCAGAGCTGCTGTAGAGCCAGAGAAACCAGGTCAGCAGAGCTGCTTTAGAGGGAGAGAACAAGGTCAGCAGAGCTGCTCTAGAGCCTAAGAACCAGGTCAGCACAGCTGCTATAGAGCCAGAGAACCAGGTCAGCAGATCTGCTTTAGAGCCTAAGAACCAGGTCAGCAGAACTGCTCTAGAGCCAAAGAACCAGGTCAGCTGAGCTGCTATAGAGCCAGAGAAACCAGGTCAACAGAGCTGCTTTAGAGCCTGATAACCAGGTCAGCAGATCTGCTCTAGAGCCAGAGAACCAGGTCAGCCGAGCTGCTTTGGAGCCAGAGAACCAGGTTAGCAGAGCTGCTCTAGAGGCTAAGAACCAGGTCAGCAGAGCTGCTCTACAGCTAGAGAACCAGGTCAGCAGAGCTGCTGTAGAGCCAGAGAAACCAGGTCAGCAGAGCTGCTTTAGAGGGAGAGAACCAGGTCAGCAGAGCTGCTCTAGAGCCTAAGAACCAGGTCAGCAGAGCTGCTCTAGAACCTGAGAACCAGCTCAGCAGAGCTGCTTCAGAGCCAGAGAACCAGGTCAGCAGAGCTGCTGTAGAGCCAGAGAACCAGGTCAGCAGAGCTGCTTTAGAACCAGAGAACCAGGTCAGCAGAGCTGCTTTAGAGTCAGAGAACTATGTCAGAAGAGCTGTTTTAGAGCCACAGAACCAGGTCAGCCGAGGTGCTCTACAGCCTGAGAACCAGGTCAGCAGAGCAGCTCTAGAGGCAGAGAACCAGGTCAGCAGAGCTGCTTTAGAGCCAGAGGACCAGGGCAGTAGAGCTCCCCTAGAACCAGAAAACTAGGTCATCAGAGCTGATTTAGAGCCATAAAACCAGGTCAGCAGAGCTGCTTAAGAGCCAGAGAACCAGGTCAGCAGAGCTGCTGTAGAGCCAGAGAACCACGTCAGCAGAGCTGCTCTAGAACTTGAGAACCAGGTGTGAGAAGTTGGCCTGGCATATGCTGGTCACTAGTTATAGTGGCCACCTTACACCAGTCCAATTCAACTCTTGGAAGATAGGTTTAAAGACAAACTTTTAAAGAAAGCTATCCTAGTGGTAGCTGTGGAGAGCAGCCTTCAGGCTAAGTCTCTGAGGAATGTAAAGCAGCTTCTTTACCTTATAATCTCTTGAATTACCAAATGAAAAGACACCACACAGGTATATATATCAAATATATATGTATTTATTTCTAAAAATACTCTACTAATCTCTTTATGAGATTAGAGCCAGGTAAACATTCAAAAGATCAATAGTTCTCAATAAATGAAGCACAAATATGGCAGTAGCCCTAGGGGCGTACCAGACCATATACTAAAATAGTGGTTTAACAAACTCGACTTGCAAAAGAAAGAGGCCTAGGGCCTTGGGAATCGCTGGGGCTTCACTTCTGCAGTGTTAGCAGGTAAGTAATCAGCCCACAGGAGACGCGTGCAGTGTCTAAACACACACGCGGGTTTTCAATGCGTTTCAATGGCAAATGTTGCGGTTTGTATTTTACAGTTCTAGGGCACTTCGCAAAAGTCAACAGGCAAGCAACTTACAGGGTAAGTATTTCGAGAGCCAATACACACTTGGGCACCGGAGTGCACAAGTTACCTCACCCAGGGAAGTCGGGTGCATAGGTGTCCTTTGGTGTCGGGTCGCGATGTTGTTTCCAATGGAGATCATTGGATACTTGCTGCTTGTGATGAGTGGAGAGGTGTCCGTTCGAATCCGACGATGGATTGGAGTTGCAGAAGACCTAGAAATTGAGGGGACAGAGTTCAGAGTCACTTGCCAGTGACCGGTGGCCAGCAAGATGGATGACCGCAGCTGTCGCGTCTCTTCAGGTCGGTGATGGTGTTTTGTCTCTTTGCTCACGAGGTCCAGGAAGGCTCGACAATGACTAGCATCTGGATTCGGGAGGTGCCACGACGTCTGCAGCTGTTGACGGTGTGTCGGCACCCAGATTGGAGCCAACAAGCCTTGGCAGCCGCAAGTCTTGTATGGAGTGAAGATTGGCAATGGTGCAGACCAGCAAGGTCTGATGGACTTACCCAGCAAGGGTAAGTGAGGGCAGGCCCAAAGCAACCAGGCGAGCACTTGGAATCGATGTGGAAGTCTTCAGGTGAGGTACTAGCCAACGGGCAAGCAACCGCGAAGACGCCCTTGCAGGAAAAGTTTAACAACAGCCCACGGTCACTCGGAATGGGGTAGGCCACTGAAATTCGGTACTGGACCTGCTAGGGACTTGGACAACAAGTGGTCCAAAGCACAACTTCGTTGGATGTAGTTTAGGGCTTGCACTCAAAATAAGTACACGGTTCCCTGGTATTGCTGTTCCTCGTCACTCGTGGGGTCCAGATGCCACAGCTTCGCTGGGGACTCAAAATGGCTGTCCAGAGGTCAGGAAATCTGCTTCAGGGGATGCAGGGACTTCGGGCTCCGGCGGGAGCGGTAAAGTTTGCAACCATTGTAGAGAGTTTTGGTGCCTGCCAAGCAGGGGAGTCACTCCTTGACTCCAAAGGAGATTCTTCAGTCTTCCAGAGATAGTGGAACGTCGAAGGGTCAGGATTCTTCTTAGTTGAGCGTCGTCCAGGTGTAATCTAAATTGCATTGGCAATGTGTGGTATCTTATAGTGAAAAGATGGGAGGGACTAGCTCTATGACCACTCCTCTAGGAGGGTCAGGGTAGTGGGTGGTTACACCCACTTCCCTTTGTCCAGTTTCGCGCCAGAGCAGGGGCAGGTAGCCCCTGAACCGGTTTGAGCTGGCATATGCACAGAGGAGCCTACTGCTCCCCCAGTGCAGGACTTCAAAGCACTCTAAGAGTGCAACCACCCAGCTCCAATACACTAAATCCTGTCTGGGAGGTGGTGACACCTCCCTGTGACAGGAAACCCTTTGTTGGGCTCCCTCCACTGCGAGTTTCGGTCAGCAGCAGGAGAGCCGCCCGGTGTCTGTGCTGGTGGCATCCATTTTGTGATGCCAGGGCTCTGAAAGATTTCTACCGTGTAGTACAGTGGGTACATGTCGTCCCCTCTAGAAGGGTGGGATCCTACTCCCACACCAGTTACTGGTGTGGGGGTAGGATTCCAAGTTGTTTGACACCAAACACAACATGTTTTGATGCAGTCATTCCAAAGCTAGCATTTACCGCGAGGTTATAATGCACTAAAGAGTATATGGTTTAACCGCATCCACAAACAGCAGCAGAGAATAGACTCTGCCAGCTGCAGAGGGGTCCTGCTCAGGCAGAAGCACCCCCTCACATAGTAAACCATGCACCCTGCCCTTGGGATCAATAGGGCCTACCATAGGGGTTACTGATAGGTTTATATGTGTGTGTATGGTGAGATATAGGAACCTATACCTCTGTGAGGAGTGCTAACACTACCTCACACAGGCTGCAGTAGCAGGCCTGGGGTGTTAGATTGTGAATGCTTCCCAGGGGTGACATAGTACATGCTGCAGCCCCTGGTAGGCCTGTGAAGTACCAAGGCCCTAGGTACCTAAGGTACCATATACTAGGGGCTGATAAGGTACCACAGTATCCAATCACTAGTGCATCTAATATGCACACCAATCATTTAAGGGAGTAAGCAGATAGGCTGGGGTCCTGGATAGCAGGATCCCAGCCAGACTAGTCAAAAACCATTCAAACACCAGGAAAAAAGTGGGGGCAACCATATAGTCAGATTCCACCTTCCTACATAACCCCCCCCCCCCCCAAACGAAAGGAGATAAGGCTAACCTTGCCCAGTTAAGCCTTTATTTCCTGAGTGGCCATATAAGGAAGAACCTGCACTAGCATGGTTGCTCCCTGTCTCATGGTCCACTTGGGAAATCCTACCCCAAGGGGTTTTGGAGTTTCTCCAAAGTCTAGGGAAATTACCTGTATTGTTTTCTGGTACAGAAGTAGGCTGGTGGGGTGTCTGAGTGTGGAAGTGAGGCCCTATTTGGGGTGGTCTCAACTTCCTCAGCACACTGGTCACCATGGAAGCCTTTCTGTCCAAGACTGTGTCATATCTGGCCCTAAGGGTCAACCTCTGGCTGCCTACAGCTGGGGGTTGGGTCCCTCTGGTTGGAGTAATGGAGGGCATTGGAATGTTTGGGGCAACTATGCCCCAGGTTTCCCTGTGCCCAACAAAGTCCATCTGGGGGGTACCTGTACCTAGGGGTAAAGGGGATCCCACAGTTTGTAGAGGAATATTCACCTGGCTAGAACTACTCTGCTAGGTGTCCCTAATCTGCTGATGAGGGGGTTCCTCTGGACAGGGGCCCATTAAGGGTCCACTGACCTCCCTGACCTCTGCAGCCCTGGGCTGACTGAGGCAGGGTAGAGAGGGGCAGGATACCTGCTCCAGACTGGGTGCCACCTTGGAAGGATCCCCTGCCATCAGAGTTGTGGCCAGGACAGGCCTGACCACTTCTGGGGCAGTTACTTCACAAGGGGCAGGGGCAGTTTCCTTAGAAAGCTGACCCTCACCTTTAGTGTGGTGGGGAGAGGACTGTTCCTCACCCCCTATGCTCTCTGTTTGTGTGGAGTGATCCATAGTTTCAGGCTTCACTCCCCTTAATTTCTCCTGGGGTGGAGGTGAGGCCCTCAGGGTCTCATCCAATCTCTCAGGGATGCCTAACATTCTTAAATGGGAATTGTGGTCTACCTCAGCCCAGGCTGAGATTTCCAGATCATTCCCCAGTAGACAATCCACAGGCAAGGTTGGGGACACTGCCACTCTCTTTGGGCCAGTGACCCCTCCCCAGCTGAGATTTACTACTGCCATGGGATGGTCTGTCCTAATTCCATCAATATTGGTCACCTGGTAGCTAAACTCAGGTAAAAGCTGTTCTAGGTGCACTAGTCTCTTTATCACCATTGTAACACTAGCCCCTGTGTCCCTGTAGGCCACAGCCTTCTGACCATTGATCATGGGCTCTTGTCTGTACCTGCCCAAGATATTGGGACTCATGTTAAAGTTGGCAAACCCCATGCCACCCTCACAGACTAGAACTGCTTGTGTAGGGGACCTGGTTAGGCCAGAGTCCACCTGAGTTCCCCAAGAAAGCCCAACTAATTTTTTGGGTGCACTCCCACCACCTGGGGGATTACTACTGGTAGTAACAGGAGGTGTTGGAGCTGCAGAGGGAGGAACATTTTCTTTATTGCCATTCTTTGGACAGCTGGAGTCAGTTTTCCAGTGTCCAGGTTGCTTGCACACATGGCAATATGGTTTCTTATTGGAAGAGGAAGGATTTTGGGACCCACCCCCAGAACTGGGTTTTTGGGGCCCTTCAGAGGACTTTTCTGTTTTATCATCCCCACCTTTCTCTTTGGGCTTAGTGGAATCTTTCTTCTGGTCACCACCTTGGTTCTTGGGCCTAACCCTGGTTCTGACCCATTTGTCTGCCTTCTTTCCCAATTGTTGGGGAGAGGTCAGATCAGAGTCCACCAGGTACTGGTGTAAGAGTTGGTTTTGACAATTATTAAGGATCTGCTCTATCATAATCAAATTATACAATCCTTTAAAGTCAGCAACTCTACTGCCAACTATCCAACCCTCCAGAGCCTTGGTAGCACAATCTACAAAGTCCACCCAATCCTGAGTCTGTGCTTTCTGGGTGTCTCTGAACTTGAACCTGTACTGTTCAGTGGTTAAGCCAAACCCATCTATTAATGCACTCTTCAGGGATTCATAGTCATTAGCATCCTCTTCTCTAACAGTGAGGAGCTTGTCTCTCCCTTTGTCTGAAAAGGAGAGCCACAAGATTGCTGCCCACTGTTTCTGGGGGACCTGTTGAACTTTACAGGCCCTCTCCATAGCAGTTATCCATTTGTGGATATCATCCCCACTCTGGTAGGGAGGAACAACCTTGGACAGGTTCCTATGATCTGGCATGTAATCTCTGTCTCTAGGGACACTGTTGCTGCCACTAGGGGCATCTAACCCCTCCTTCTTTGAAGCTCTTTGGAGCTCGAAGGCTTCCCTATCTAAGGCCAATTGCTTGGTTCTGAGGGCAGGCCTAGCTTCCTCATACTGGAGCATCTTGAACCTTCTTTCAGAGGAGGTCTCCCTGGGAAAGTTGGAGTTCCTCTGTGGAATAGATTCTCTTCCAGAGTGATATGACCTGTCAGAGTCCCTTGAGAGGGACCTAGGCCTGTCTCCCACACTTTCAGTTCTCTTAGGGAGAATTCCTCTATTCTCTTCAGACCCTTCTGGGTCTGGCCCTTCACCCACAGAGTCCAGGTCATCTTGATTGTCATCATCAGACCCAGAGACTATGCGTGACCCATCCCCTGATGCAGACCCACTAGCTCCTAGAGCTTGTCTCAGGTCATCTGCTACTAACAGATCTATCAGGTGCTGTGATGAGGGACTCCTGCCCACCCTCAGATTTCTTGCAAAGCACAAGGCCTTCAGGTCAGTGTAGGCTATGTCTTTGTACTGAGATGGGATGGACCCACTGGCTCCATCCTGGTGAGGCATACTAGTGTTGTGCAGTGTTGTACTACCTACACTAGTTGTGGCCTACTAAACCTAGCTTGAGCTGTAGCAAGGGTGTGCTTATCCCTTCACAAACAGCTCTAAGTTCAGTAGAACTTATTGATACTAGCTTGACTTTATATGTACCTTGAGTACCTTAAGTGGTTTTCAGTTAGTAATTCAAATAGAGATTTTCTGGTAAAACAATGGCAAGCTGGAATCCCACACGCTGCCCACCAATGTGAGAAGTTGGCCTGGCATATGCTGGTCACTAGTTATAGTGGCCACCTTTCACCAGTCCAATTCGACTCTTGGTAGATAGGTTTAAAGACAACCTTTTAAAGAAAGCTATCCTAGTGGTAGCTGTGGAGAGCAGCCTTCAGGCTAAGTCTCTGAGGAATGTAAAGCAGCTTGTTTTACCTTATAATCTCTTGAATTACCAAATGAAAAGACACCACACAGGTATATATATCAAATATATATGTATTTATTACTAAATATACTCTACTAATCTCTTTATGAGATTAGAGTCAGGTAAACATTCAAAAGATCAACAGTTCTCAATAAATTAAGCACAAATATGGCTGGAGCCCTAGGGGCGTACCAGACCATATACTAAAAAAATGGTATAAACAACTCGACTTGCAAATTGAAGAGGCCTAGGGCCTTGGGAATCGCTGGGGCTTCACTGCTGCAGTATTTGCAGGTAAGTAATCAGCCCACAGAGGACGCGTGCAGTGTCTAAACAC